>NC_137770.1:84273769-87181269 GCF_963455305.1 Plecotus auritus | reverse complement strand
TTTTAATGCATTCTGTTTCAGGGTCACTTTCAATCAATATTTCATTTACTTACTGAGATTGAATGGGCGCTCTGAGACACAGTGTGCTGTTTATCATACAGATTGGACACCTCATTCTAGATCCAAGATATTTTCCTCAACACTGGGAGCTGTCCTTTCAGCACCACAAAATTACTGCTTGAAGTTGCATTGCAGTTTTGTTTTGGTTTTTTTTTTTTTCTTTATCACTGGGAGCTTTTCTTTCAGCACCACAACATTGCACCTAGACTTTTTAAACGGCTGCCTTCCTCTTTGTACTGAAGACCAATTTCGTCTGCACTTCCAGTTATTGCTATTACTTGTAGTACTTTCAATCCTACTTCACCTCACCCACCCCACTCCTGAAACAGTTAAATGTATCTATTTCTGTGGAAGTCATTTTCTCATTGAATGATCAGAAACAAAGATAAATTCTAACCTGTAACGGCTCATTTCGACTCATTGCTTACAATAGATCTAAGCTCTTTTTTCCTGCTTATTCGACTCCTTCCAGCTTCCCATCACATCTGTAACAAACTTTTAAAATATATTGCCACACCACCATGCACAAGCCTACCTGCACAGTAGAGATAGATTATTCCATCATATTCAGATGGTTAACAGAAGTTAGCAAGTCCTGTATTATATATTTATATCGCTTTCTAAGAAAGTGCATATTAATGTTTACTTTAAGAATGTGTAAATGGTGCTATCAAGAATCTGATAAATTTTATCCCAGTTTTTTGTGTACCACTTCTAATGTATGAGATTTATTTTTCTATTGGAAAAAATAAACAGTATGAAAGCATTAAATTGGTAGATTTTAGTAATTTAACAATGAATGGAATCCCCACATTACAGGCCCTATCTTTCCTTGGAAATTTTAATGGTGGTAATAGATTTCAATGAAGGAACCAATAATCACATTTTTAATTCATATATTGCATTCTTGATTCACATGCTAATTCCTCACTGAGTTCTTAAGTAAATTTTATTTACTTTGTCTTCTTCAAGAAGGGAATTCTTGTTTTCCAAGGCAGCAATTGAAAGGAGATGAAAATATAATTTAAATACTCTTTACATCCACAGACACGATTTGAGACCAGTTATTCTGTTAGTAGGAGAATTCATCACTCATTAAATACAGGACAAGCATGGCAATCCATAATAATTTTAAGTGCAATGCAGTCTTATAAATTTAATGTACACATTTTATTGAAATGATGCAAACAGCCATATGAAATTGCACATGATTAGAAAACAGGATGAACTCATTTTGCCTCCTGCTTGGTTTCTCATAAACATAAATACATGATATTGTTATACACTGTTGTTCATAGATGTCTTATTACATAAAGGGTAAGTATCATATTACTTTAACAGATTAATTTTGGAATTCTGCATGTTATTTTTGTTTCATCAGATATGTGCCCCAATTAAATAACATTTTTTAAAGTGAATTTAAGAAAATTTGTCATGTTAATTTTGAAAAAATTGAAGTGTAGTACATATTACTAGCTAGGATGTCATTCCACTGGTCTATAATAAAAAACAAACAAACTGTTTTTGAAAACTGAAGCATTACCTTGTGTAATTAATAAAGTACATCAAAACAGATTTGTAAATAAAATATTGTTTAAATCTAAAGTATTCAATATTTTGATTAGATTATTTTTTTAAGGAAAACTAATGTGTATGTGCCGAATTTTTTTTTTAAATAGTTTTTTATAATTGCAATGGAAGGGCAATTGTCTCATTACAAGTGGTACAGAAGCCAATACTTGGGTTACCATAGATAAATAAAGAAGTAAAAACTGTGGAACAAGTTTTAAGCTCATTTTGGAAAAAAAAAAAACAGTTCTGTAGAAATGCATATTTGTATTTGTTTCTCTAATAAATCTGCAAATAGCTTTAAACACAAATTAGTTTTAATTATTTAAATTATGAGTTCTGTTAAGTAATTTAACATCTGTTTTGCCTTACATTTGTGAAATAATTGTCTCATGGAAATAGAGGCTTATTGTGGAAATCAAGGTAGGTCTGCATTTATTCAAAAAGGTCAGGTATTTAGCATTTAAGTATGTTTACCTCTATGGAATGATTAAAGAACTTTTATGAAAAACAACATTTATTTTCTTCCCCAAAATCACACCATTTAGCCAATGCCCAAAACAAAGACCAATTTGCATCAGCTTTAACTCACTATAAAAGAACAACAAATAAGTGAAATCATGTTCAAATGGTTGATAATCAAAAGATTATTTGATTCAGATAATTGACTTCTTTATATACAGCAACAAAGAAATACAGATTTTTCTGACTCACAGTGCCTCAATCTTTTTAAATGTGATTTACTCATTATGATTAAAATTGTTATATAAAATACATGACATTTCTCTTCAATTGTGACTTTATAGTAATGTATGTTGAATAATGTTTTAGGGTAAAATGCGGTAATTGTTAGTAAATAATGTAGGTTCCCCATTTTATAAAAAAACACAAACTGCTTCGTAGAGGATAGATATACTAGATTTAAGTTGTTATTCTACTTGAACAGAGATGGTAAGCTTTTGATTAAGGACTCACTTGAGTATTACAATCCTCTTCAACTACAAAGAACATTCAAGTTATAATGACGTCTTTGGCTTTAGGAATTTGTTTTTGCTAGGTAGATGTTCCAGGAGATCTGGCATAGGAAAACTAAGAATTTTCAAAAAGTGTCACTGATTTGTTTATATAATTTTACAGCTTTTGGTCAATAATGAATACTATTTCTTGTTAGTATTTAAGAAGATGGGTAGTTATATCATTTTTCTTTAATGAAATTATTGTAACCTAAATTTCAAAATAATGATTTTTCAAAATTTCCACATTTTTAATGGTATGTCATCTGCTCCAAATATTAATATCTTAGCCAGCCAAATACCTTATTCTGAGACCTTGGTATGTAAAGACTGTGTTAAAAATACTTCAATATATTTTCCAAAACATCTCAGATAGATTGATTATTTTTTGGTATTTCAATATTTTGTCTATTTTAGGAGATAAATGTTGAAAAGGGCTCTGATTAGAGAAAGCCCATAGACTTGTATGTAGTGAGACCAATCATCTTGACATTGTATTATAAAATAAACTATTAATTTTAGAATTTAAAACATAGAAAAGAATTGTAATTTTAAACAAATATCAACAGGATACAAATTAACTTATATTGCATTTTTAAAAAGAAAATGAAGTGAACTTTTTTGAATCTAGAAAATATTTTCAAAATATCTTAGGATAAAAAATAAAAACCTCCAGTCAGTTATGTATAGGATGAATATATTTTGTAGATTTCAAGTTCCTAGTTTAAAAGAAAAAAAAGTGGCTAATAAATTTACCACTCAGCAGACACAACTCTTAAAAAAGTCTTTAACATTTTTGTCTTACATCAAGGTGATGGTTTTGAGGAGCAAGGGGGTGTTTGTACACAGCAGATAGAGGATAGAGGCAATCATCAGGACTTTTTGCATTCAAACTACCTATTATATAAAAAATCATTCAGAAGGCCACATATCCAATTAGCTAGTTTTAATTAGAATATCTTATCACTTTGCCAGTAGAGGGAAAACTTTGAGGTTAAACTGTAAAGTTTGACTTTATGAATTCTAGAAAATGTTGCTTCTACACACATTGCAAAGGCTTTATCTAAATTAGAGGACTTTACAAAATTCATTTTTTAATCTTTAAGTTCATGGAACTGATTTTTAAACATTCTAGCAGATAGCTAAACCTAACCATTGTTCATTGTTTTAAGAAATGCTTATAATTTTAACGCTTTAAATAATCACCAATGTAATTTTGAACATAAAAATACTTTTAAAAAATAAAATATTTTCTTAAAATGTTTTAAAAAGTTTTCTTGTAATCTGTCCCTTTTAGGAACTACTTCATTTAAGATAATTAATTGAATAGCTTTAAAAAAATTATACCCATTGTTTCTTTTAGTTGGCATCTCAATTTGTTTTTATTTTATACATTAATTTAGGCCATTATAAAATAGTTTTTCTCTACATATTAAAGATAATTGAAGATTTTGTAGATGATAATAATTGATTTTTTTAAAATTTCTGAATAGAATTCTAAATACTAATAGATCCAGTCATCATTAATATGCTAAAAAAATATCTCGTGTACAAAACTGAATCTGTTAGGCATTGGTTTTCCTGTTCATTTCTTCATTGTGAACAGTGTCAGGTATTCTAAATATGTAGCTTGGACAAAAGAAAAAAGATGCTGTAAGAAGGCAAAGCACTGGAGAACCAGTCTTTCAAAAAGTCACAGGATCACCAAGTCAGAGAGCTTGGCCAGCCAGCCAGATACCTCATTCTGAGACCTTGACTTTGTTTAGAGGTTGATGACAAGATTATCTCTGTTGTGCATTTTCATATTTTGTGGGTTTGTTATATCTTGAGTATTGTTTGCAAATTAATATTATCATTGATGGTTCTCTTATAGCGATAGCCAAAGATATATACTAATTAAATTAGCAATGAAGTGACATAATGTAATGATACTACAAAAACATGTTACTACAGTATGCTGGAAATATTGCCCCCATATCTTTATTACACCAAATATTACAGGTTGAAACTTTTGGGATATTTTCTTTTTCATTCCTACTTATATCACATTTTATTCCAACATGAAATTATGTACAGAAGTAATTTCCATAGCATAGTATTATATCCAAGAGTATAAAATTGATAATAAAAGTGCAGATACAAAATCCCTATTTTTTGGGTTATACATTATAACATTAAACTGGAATATATATATATATTCACACCTCTTTTTATATCACTTAAAATGTTTGAGAGCACAGCCAGCATGGCTCAGTGGTTGAGCATCAACCTATGAACCAGGAGGTCACAGTTCGATTCCCGGTCAGGGCACATGCCCGGTTTTGGGCTCAATCCCCAGTGTGGGGTGTGTAGGAGGCAGCCGATCAATGATTCTCTCTCATCATTGATGTTTCTAATCTCTCCCTCCCTCTCCCTTCCTCTCTGAAATCAATAAAAATATATTTTTTAAAATGTTTGAGAAAAGTAAATGTTACAGTTATAATGTTATTAATTATAATTCCTTCTCCATAGCCCAAGCTTTATTTCTATTAAGACTTAAGTATATTTCAAAAGTTGAGCTTTTAAAATTAAATTTTTGCAAGATTTTTAATACAAAAGTAGATAAGAATTTTTTCTCAAGTATTATTAGAAAAAGTAGTTTTACAAATGATTTCCCAGCATTTGATATTATAAAACTGATATTTATATCTTCTGCCATATGCAGAGTACATTTTTATTTAATTCTCACAATATTGTAAGTTGAAGGTATTAATTTTTTCCTAATATAAAACTGCCGAATCTCAAACCACTAAGATAAAGTTAATAAATTGAGGATTTATTTCATTCAATGTATAAAGTAAAATTATAAGAAAATGCGTTAGAATATTTTTAAATAGTAAGCAACTTTCAGGTTCATGTTTTTGTTTCTGAAAAGCTTAAAAAGTCTGAAACTTTCAGAATTACAACCATCATATAAAGCAAAATACACTAGTAAACATGTTTTCATTTAAATTGTACCTTTTAGGCCTGTCACAGTACGTGTTGCCTCCTGAGAAATGCCTTGAAAAATGGAGAAATTAAGTCATAACCTTTATGAGTACTAAAGCACTTTATGGGAATAACATGTTCAAGCAATTGGAATAGCCTGATAGCATAAATGGAATTACTTGAGATAAATTTGTATTGCCTCATCTGCCCAATGCATGATTAGTTATGTAGTCCTAGAAAATTTTCATTTTATTTCATTTTGAGTGTTCACAAGATACCATGTACTATATAGTTTCAAAGCAGTATCTAAGTGCTGTGGTTGGTCAGCTTTGTTCTTGAGAAGTTAATAATAAAAAATGTGCCATTTGAAAACTCATGTTTTCTCAAATTATCAAGGAATGTACCTGATATAGAAAAATGAAATGATGAAAAGTTTGATAACATTTTCATGGAGAGTTTAACTTCTAAAACTGTGTGAGGGCTAGGTGAATAATACATATTCAGAGCATATTGAAATTGTTTTAGGAAATGTGCTCTTTAAAACCAAGAGAAAATAAATCCACAACAGTTTTAAATAATGTAAGTAACATATATTTGGAAAAATAACTGATCTCATATAGTAGTTATCTAATATGGTATGTCAGTTTATTTTAAGATACATGAGGGTACTAGTACATACATTGTTTCTTGACAATTTTGTTGGGAATCTAAATTTTCAAGTTTTCATTCATAAGGAATATTTAGTTATATTTTTAAATTTTATTAAATTCTTAAGTGTACTACATTACAAAGATTCTTGTATAAAATAATTATCAAAATATTAGTGTTTTTATAAATTTAAAAGACTATGTGTTATAAGTTCAAAATGATATTTTATGAGAGGCTAGTTTTTAAATATGATTAAGATCTAAATGAAAATTTTTAAAATTCTGTTATAATAACTCTTCAGCTATAATTTCTTGTACATCTTTATAAGAGGCAGGAAAATTAAAATTATATGAACAATCTCCATATCTGGTATGACCTGATCATTTATATATGGTTCATAGTTCTTGTTTTTTCAGTCTTCTTAATGCTCAAATGCACTCTTGATATGCTTCATCTTTCCTTATTTACTTGATTACTAACATAGTTGCTAGATTGACTGTCATATTCAGTTTGATCATCACATTTAAATAATCCAGTGTTATTATTTCTTTGTGGAATAATGATAACACTTAAAATGTCAAGTCCTAGAAGTTCAATAATTTTAATGGGATTATTCTCATCACACATTCTTAATACTGTTTCCTTTTTAATTTCAAAGAAATGTATTAAAGGCATAAAAAAACAAACACACACCACAGTATTTCCTAAACCATCAAATTACACTATTTCCAACTGGAAATCAGCCTTGCATATTGACTATTAATGACATATATTTTTTTTTTCATGAAAAGCAAAGGCATATAATCAATGAAAGTAATCTTTATAAAATATCCTGTTTTCCTTACATTTTTTTTTTTTAAATATACTCCATTGGTTTTTTACAGAGAGGAAGGGATAGGGATAGAGAGTTAGAAACATTGATGAGAGAGAAACATCAATCAGTTGCCTCCTTGCACACTCCCTACTGGGGATGTGCTTGCAACCAAGGTACATGCCCCTGACCGGAATCGAACCTGGGACCCTTCAGTCCACAGGCTGACGCTCTATCCACTGAGCCAAACCGGTCAGGGCTGTTTTCCTTACATTTTAGAGTGATAGCAAAAAGCTAGGACTAGTGTGGCCATTCCATAGTAGGAGAATAAATCTCTAAAATAATAATTATCAATCAATAGTATGTCCCAACAGGAAAATTATACAACTATTTTAATCTCAAATGTTTAAAAATTATTGCCTGCATCTTGCTCTCCACATAAAGAAACATAAATAATTTGATTTTAACTATATTTTCTGATTTTTAGTCTACCCTAAAGCAGAATCTAGGCAAGAAATCTTAAGAGAAACAAATTCATAAACTATTTTGAACCAGAGCCAAGTAAAATTTGTGAATACTCTACAAAATATATGAGCATGAAGGAACCTAAGATAAAGTCCTGTATTTGAAAAACGTTGACCTCATAGAATGCCTACATAAAATACAAACATAAAAGTGTTATTTGATAAATGTCTTCCAATACCCATGTATTTATTCCAATTTCATCTGGGTGACCCCATGAAGATATCACAATATATATATATATTTATTGAATAATCAATAGAATTCCTCCTATTGACTAAAAAGAAACCACAGCCACTCCTTAAATTAATGAAAGACTAGAAAAAATTACATAAAGATGTGGATTTTAATCCTGGCTTATTAAATTAAACTAAAATTCTAATTATAGGCACCAGAAAATGTTTATGAACATTTAAGGAAAACAATTTTAAATACATTATCCTGTGCCCAGGAACTTCAATGAATAAATGAAAAAAGAAATTAAAACTATTAATACTCTAAAAGTTTATGATAGAAAAACTTGCAATTAATGAAACCTGCTGATTTTAAATAATATTGACAATTATGACTTTATTTGAGACAAATTGAGTGAACTGACAAGTTTATCAGATAATTCATTAGCTAGTCTCATTTCAATTTAAATCTTCCATAAGCCACTCCCAAATAATCTGCTGCTGCTTTATCATGTAAAGTAAAAAAAATAAAATAAAATGGAGGACTAAAAATCCATTAATTGTATTATGGTGAATATTAATTAAATATGACTAATGTTATCTTAGCAATTTTTGTGTGTATTTAGTGCTTGGGGTTGCATAGTTCAAATAAATCTTTTTAATTTATTATTTTATCTTTAGTAAAGTTATTATGTTATTAGATCAAAAAGACCATAAGCCTTTATATTTAACAGGTCTAGTGCACATGCTTTATTGAAAATAAAGGGAAATTGGACTTGAGTTTTCTTTATATATATTTTTTATTGATTTCATAGAAAAAGGGAGAGGGAGAGAGAGATAGAAACATCAATGATGAGAGAGAATCAATAATCAGCTGCCTCCTGCACACCCCACACCGGGGAAAGAGCCCGAAACCTGGCCATGTGCCCTGACCAGGAATTGAATGGTGACTTCCTGGTTCATAGGTCAATGCTCAACCACTGAGCTACACTGGCAGGCAGATTTGAAGTTTTTAAAAGTAATAAGTATTTACTTCTAGAGAGAACTCTTGAAAGCTAATGGAAATTTTAGAGGGATGTCTATATGTCTTAATAGAAGAATTATAGGATAGCATATAAATATTCAGGTCATTAAAAGATTGCAATGATCAAAGATAAATTTGCACAATAAGGAACATGCGAGGGAATTTTGTTGGACTTTGTGGGGTATATTTTATGAAACAATTCCAGCCATGCCACATTGCACAGA
Source organism: Plecotus auritus (assembly GCF_963455305.1). Taxonomy (NCBI): domain Eukaryota; kingdom Metazoa; phylum Chordata; class Mammalia; order Chiroptera; family Vespertilionidae; genus Plecotus; species Plecotus auritus. Next base: position 87,172,258 of record NC_137770.1, on the reverse strand, counting down.
ATGTATCTACTGCTCATACAGCAATTTGAAGTTTAAATAGTCAGCAGGTCTCCACACTTTTTCAATAAGATCATAATTGTACCCTAAAGTTTTCAAAATGCTTTGAAATTGGATTTGTTTCCATTGTTTGTTTGTTTTTGCTTTTTCACTACAACCCATTGTAAGTAGCAGAACCAGTATCAAATTTAATGTTTTTTCTTAAGCCCTGGCAATGATTTACCCAATTTCAATACTGGGGAAAGGGCAAGGCAGACATAACTGTTCACTCATTGTGGGGATTTTAGCACATGCCAGACTGTACTGTTGGGGCATTCCACCAGTAGGTCTTGGGCACTTAAACAACCCATATTAGAATTTAAATATTATGGTCAAGTTTTTTTCACCAGGATAAAAACAGGAAATGAAAAGAGAATCCCACAGGAAAAATTGGCATTTTAGTTAATATTAAGTAGACTTATGAATTCTCAAAATGTCATTTTAGTGATAGCTACTAGCTATGAGATGTTTAAAACTCTAATGAGAATATATTTTTAAAGTACTCATTCTCTCACCTAATTTGAGCAATCAATACCTTTGCTGAAATTGGCTCTTTAGCTTGGCTTCCATGTTTGGCTAAGCAAGGATCATCATCGTACGGGTGATTTGGTATACAGGAAAAGATTTAAAATGTCTCAGAGCTTTTTTTCTGCTAAAATGTGTTTAATTTTATTAAGGACCTAATACATTACAAGTTTTGCCTGAATATGTTTTTGAAAGGCATACAAAATAGAAACTCAACAACACAGAATTGCTTTTTCACTCTGGTCAAGATATAGTCATTGTAAAGGATGTGTCAATTAAAATGAAACTTGGTGTAATGTATTAAATAAGAGCCCAGCTCTCTGGGATAAAAGTATATTTGTTGCCATTAAAATATTTTCTAAGACCAACTATAATGGAAAAGAAGCAAATACCAGAAACATGAGGAAAGGTCAAGATATATATCTAAACATAAGCTAAGGCATTGTTAATAACTCTTGATATTTGAAAACAACAGAATTTTTAATAATTAAGTAGGTTTTCATTCTCATTAAACTGAAATATTGGCAATGGTAATCTCAGGAGAAAAAGAGTTCAGGAAACTTTGCTTGCTATGGTCTTGAAGCATTAAATTGAATATTATGATTAATGTTCAAAATACATTATTTTTCAAATGGTAAGAAAGGTTTCCTGAATTTAAAAAAGACTACAAAGATCCAGTTGATAGGGAAAAAAGGAAATGAATCATTCTCAAATTAAACTATAAAGCTTAGTTTACTTGTGCTTATTATTATTTCTGGTGTATAATAAGCAATAACAATAATCTTAATCATTTTTGGAGGATGGTTGTATTTATTAAAAAGATAAACTAAGAAAGTGAATATTCTACAACCTAGATATTAAAATCAACACATTAAAATGATTTTAATGCCATACATTTAATATAGTGACCAAATTGTTATTAAAATAAAGATCATTCTAAAACATAATGTAGTTTTAAAATTGAATTATCTAGCAGAGTATGGAATCAGAAACAGACTGTAAGTACTGTATAAGTGAATGACCAACAGTGACCTAAATAAAGGAAGGCTTATTTTATCAGGATGGATCAACACGTACAAATTTTACCCATGCCATAGAATTATCATACTAAATATTTAAAAAAAAAACTAACTCTCAAGGAAAAATATACTTGTTAATCCTACTAATTTTAACCATAACTTTAAAAAGGGAAAATAATTTTTATGTTTTAGAGGGAATTATTTTTATTTGCAATTCAGAACCTATTTGTATCTCAGTCTTCGGATATTTGAAATGGAAAATCTCTTTTTAAAAAAAAAATCTTTATTGTTGAAAGTATTACATATGTCCCACATTAACTCCTAGCTTCCCCCAAGCCCTGCCCCAGGCTTTCACCCCCTATTGTCTGTGCCCATGGGTTGTGCATATATACATACAAGTTCTTTGGTTTATCTCTTCCCAACCCTGCCTTCCCTCTGAGATTCCACAGTCTGTTGTAACATTTAGAGATACTTTCCTTAATTTATGAGAAATATATTTTTACTTCTAAGGCTTAGGAGGTTAATAGCATTTGAATCCAAAGACCTATGTTTACTAACCTAATTAGGAAAATGTTTTATTTTTTAAATGTTTTTATTAATTTCAGAAAGAGGAAGGGAGAGGGAGAGAGATAGAAATATCATTGATTGACTGCCTCTTGTACACCCCCTACTGGGGATTGAGCCCACAAACTGGGCATGTGTCCTGACCAGGAATTGAACTGTGACCTCCTGGTTCATGGGTTGATGCTCCAACACTGAGCAACACAAGCCAGGTGGGAAATGTTTTATTTTTATTTGCCAAATATATTAAAATTACATGTGAAGTTGGTTTCTATACAACATAAGGAAATACCTTTATGTTAATAAAAGAGAAAAGCCACAGCATAAAAAGGACATGAAAAATAATTGAACTTCATTTTTCTTGCTGTCCAGTTTTCTCTGACTTCTCTGTCTGAAAATTATGTGGACAGTCACTAGAGAAAAGTACATGTACATGTAAAATGAAATGTTGGCCTGGCATACTGAGAGGAAGAGAAGCTCACTGTGGGCAGGGTGAAGACGGAAGATGACCCTGCATACAGCAAAGATGAAGATGACAGTACCACCATACATTTGCATTCTACTATCCAACGTTCAAAACACTATCAAGCAGTTACCTCATTTGATTTCTCATAACGCATCTTTAAAATACAAAAATTCACTAAATTCAACAATATGAAGTTTTAATATATATATCATAGATAATTTAAAGCATCAAACAAAAATATTATACTTCTGAAATCTAGTCCATGAATTTTGTTCCCTCAAACATGCACTGTTATGAGTTATACACCATTTTTAGAGAAGCCTAAGTGGGAAAGCCTTGAATATGACAAAAGGTGAAATTTTATTTTGTTTATAATATGCCTTACAGGTACAATTGAACTAAAAATATCAGAAAACAAAATTAACAGATATGAGTGCTTTAAGCATACCAATGTTTAATATAAAGATCAAAGAAAATATCTGAAAAATAAATACAAATAAGCATTTGCATGTAGCTTATCTTTCCCCAAACATTTAATCCTAGAATACTTTTTGTATTGATGAAATTCAGTAGATAACGGGTAGCCTTGTTTTATTTTTAGCATTCCCAAATTTACAACAAATAATGTTTCTTGACCTATTTATAAAATTCATTTCTAAATGGATAAAGTTATCTCAGGTTCCAAATATTTGGAAATTTTGCATCCTGGCTTTCAGAGTAACAAAGAAAGATAATAAAAGCTAAGGAAAAATTGCTTTTCACCACTTTTATCTTTTATAATATATAACGTTTTATTTTGATTGACTTTAAATGAAAAGTAAAAACAAAAATTAAATCATTTATATTTATAATGTGAATATCAACTAAAGTAATACTGAACCCTGTATATACCTCACACTATAGTATATAGTATCCCTCAAGAATAATTTTCCTTGTATTTCTTAAAAAGGCAAGAAAATCTAATTTTAAATGTGAATTTTTATATGTTACCTAAAGTTCTAACATTTATGTGGAATACCTAACAATTAAGGCCAACTCTCTGAGGGTCAGTTACTTATAGTATATATGAATAAAATGCCACATGATTCAGCAAAAAATGGGCAATAATAACATTTAAATGTGTAACGTGTTTAGTTTTTAACCTGTTTGGTGCCTGTGCAGATCAGCAGCTCTCAAAAATAATCCAGAATTTAAGAAGGTAAGTTAAATGTGCTTGGACCACATTCTTTATGTTCTAAAATGTTACTCATTACAGAGACCTGCCTTTTCAATGACTAAATATCCACCATTGGCATAATAAACTTCCAAATAGCCTTTGATATTATAAATCTCATGTAGCTCAACTAAGTAGATTAAGACATAGAGGATGGGAAATGGATTGAGTGGCACCCATTGTAGAATCTTTTATTAAATATCTATTAAGATGTTTTCCTTTTTACGGCAAACAAAGTCACATTTGGGAGCATGCAGCTGACCCTGAGGAGTATGACTACTTGAGGCCTGGCTCCACCCTGCCCCTCGCCCTCAATTTGGTCTTAAATTATTTTTTTCTGAATGATATGGTGAAATAAGCATGATAGGATAAAGTCCCCTGGTGGAATTTAAACAACTGGCTCCTAATCAAATCCATAGGTAAAAGCTTTCTAACAGCTCTTATTTTCAGGGTAAGAAATACTGGAGGTTGCTTTTTGTTAATAGCCTGTAAAATGAATGTATAAAATTAAATAATACTGCAAAATGCAAAACTTCTGCTCCCTGTAGATATTGTTTGCACTTCACATTATGCACAAACATATGGTGGTTCTGTTTCTAAGTACTAAGACGATCACCTCTCTTATAATACTATGTGTATATAATTGTGATGTTCATGTTCACATATTTCTCCACAACATCCTCATTGATTAGGTGTGGAAATAAACATGAAAAATGACTGGGTCAAACACTGCTTGATGGCAGCATGAAACCAACGCACATCTACAATGGTAAGTGTTTGCACAAATGTCCTTGAAACACAGGGCACAAAAGACCCAATACTAAAAATCTTCTTTTAGGAGCAGACTATACAATTACAGTTTTACCAGTTATGTGGGCATCCACATTCAGATTTATAAAACATTAACACTAAAGAAAAATGAAATGACCTACACCTGAGTGTTATTGCTTTAATTACCTTCATGCCACAATCCAACGTTACAATGAAGTATCAAGTTGAGATCCTCATACTGAATAAAAGTGCACATGTTTAGTTCCTGAAACACAGACTTATATTTCTTTCATATTAAATAGTATCTTCCAATTTTGAAAAAAAACAAACTTAAAGATTCAAACAATAGTCCTTAGTCCCTTGAGAAAGAATCTGAGCAATTTTTAAAAAATAAGAAGTTGCATATAAAAGGTGCATATAGCTCTAACTGGTTTGGCTCAGTGGATAGAGTGTCTGCCTGTGGACTGAAAGGTCCCAGGTTCAATTCTGGTTAAAGGCACATGCCCTGGTTGCAGGCTCAATCCCCAGTAGGGGGGGTGCAGGAGGCAGCCAATCAATGATTCTTTCTCATCATTGATGTTTCTATCTCTCTCTCCCTCTCCCTTCCTCTCTAAAATCAATAAAATATATATATATATATATATTTTTTTAAAAAAGGTTCATATATCCACAATCCTTCCCAAAAAGTAGTTACAAAACTAAGTAAGATAAAAGTTAACATCAAATAAGATACTTTTTTGTTCATTTAGCATATATTCTCCTGTTATAAATAAGGGCAATGTCTCAAAATAGGTCAATGATAATAAAGCATCTTGCATTTTCATATAATTGGTCACATAAAAGTATAGGGAATTTACATTTATTGAAGTAGAGTCTCCCCAGTGCCACATATGGAAATCCAGTATTCATTCAGGTATGTATTGAGAACCTACTATGTGTCTCTCTAGAAGGAACAACTGATTCTAGATAGAACAACACATAAAATGTACCTGCCTGACAGAGCTAACATTTCAGTGGGAAAGTAAAAAAAAAAATATATATATATATATATATATATATATATATATATATATATATATATATATAAAATAAAAAGGTAATATGCAAATTGACCCTAATGGCGGAACGACCAGGAACGACTGGTTGATGTGCATTGACCATGAGGGGCAGCCAGTGGGGCGATCAATCGGGGCAGGACTCCGTGATTGCCCCAAAGAGGGAGACCCAGGCCACCCTCTGCAGGTGATCAATCGGGGGGCTCCGCAGAACTGGGGAACTGGGGAGGTGTGGTGGTGGACACAGGCAGCACCAGGCCAGGGCAGGTGTGGGCTGGGGGCGGGACTGCAGGGCCTATGAGGCAGCCGGGGCCGTGAAGGCCTACCATTGCACAAATTTTGTGCATTAGGCTTCTAGTAAATATAATAAAACAGGATAAAATAATAGAAAGTGACATGGGACTGACCTGTCACAGGGGTACCTTTAAACAGGGAGTTAGAGAAGACCACTCAAAGGCAAGACCTCCTTTATGGAGTCGCTCAATCTGCCTGTGAATTAGGAAGAGCTAGAGGAAATTAGTTATTCCCCATCTGTAGATGACAGCAATGCATAGCAGAGACTGATTTTCATTCTTTAACTTAATAAACATTAATATAGCTACAATATATCTGGAATTTGGATAAATCTTGGGTTTATTAAGATGAAAAAGAAACAGATCTAGCCATGACTTTGGAGGAAACATAAAAGGAGACCAAGGAATATAGCATACTATAATATAACACTTCTATAAAAAGGATTCTATTTTTAATACTCATTAAAATATGTTATAATCCAGAAAAGAAATGACAGAGGAGTCTGAAAAGGAAAAATAAATTTAGCATTCTTATATTCAGAGGCCAGTACTGTAAATGTTTATGAACATTAGTACCTAAACCCCTATGTTAAGATAATCTTACACTCAGCCTTACAATGGTACAAACTGAGCTGTATTCTCTCCTAATATTTATGAAGTCCAGGTACACAATGAGAAGAGTCATTGCATTTTCCAAAGCTGGACAGAGTAGGAAGTGGGAATGGCTCTTACACATGGAAACAGATACCAATAATTTAAATTATATATGTTTTTAGAAAGAAATATCCTACTCTCAAAAGCCAAAAATAGCATGAATCACCAGTTACAACACTGAACAATTAGACTTAGGCCTAGCGAGGACCTCAGGTCAGAGCTTATCTTCCAAGTACTAGTATGTGGAGTTTGAAGAGGACTTTAGGTGTGAATTAAAGGGTCGACCAGTCCAGTGACTCAGAATATCTTTTTCCCTTTTTTTTTTCTGCCACTGCCCCTTCCATAACATATTCTTGGGTAGACAAAAGGCATTGGCCCGTGTGGCTCAGTTGGTGGGAGCATCTTCCTGTGCACCAAAAGGTTGTGGGTTCCATTCCTGACCAGGGCACATACCTAGTTTGCAGATTCAATGCCTGCCTGGTCGGGGAGCATACAGGAGGCTAACAATCAATGTATTTATCTCACATCGATGTTTCTCTTTCTCTCACTCTCTTTTCCTCCCTCTGTAAAATCAATTTACAAAAAAGGACATTGATGGTCTCTGTTAAAAATGCAAGTTTATTGAAAAAGGCACATTAAGCCATTCTAATTTTTATTCAAATTAATTATTTGATTGACCCTAACGAAAAAAAAAAAGATTTGAATAAATAGAATCTGGAGAAAATTTAAACAAGAAGAAAGGACCAAAAGTGAATAAGCAAACTAGTGCCAGAACAGAGACCTTGCAGAGAGAAACAAAATGTTGGGGCAGGTGATAACTGGCTATATATGATTGGGGAAGTGCTAAGACAAATGCCATTAGAGAAAGAACAGTGGAAGAAACACTGGAAAAACAACAATACTGTTTGCCTTTTTCAGAGGGTGCCTATTCATATATTTCTTTTTTAAAATATGTTTTTATTGATTTCAGAGAGGAAGGGAGAGGGAAAGAGAGATAGAAACATCAATGATGACAGAGAATCATTGACTGGCTGCCTCCTGCACATCCTAGACTAGGGATCGAACCAGCAACCCAGGCATGTGACCTTGTCTGGAATCCAAGTCCGGACCTGTCAGTCCACAGGCTGAGGCTCTATCCACTGAGCCAAACCGGCTAGGGCTTCATATATTTCTTGAGTGTTCTATTTTTCATTTCCTTCTTTCAAATCTTTCCAGCGTCTGCCCCTTACCCATGTTCTCCACTTTGTTTACTAAATTCCTATTTTGATTTTGTCTCTTTCCACTCTCTTCAGTCAAGAATGTTGCCTGAAGAACTCCAAACCCATGTGTGTGTCCTGTATCAGAACTCAGCTTTTGCCTGATGACTGGCAAAAAGAGAATACTGGTTGCCAGGCAGAACTTTTTTAAATAGTCAAACCACTCATAATGAACACTCCCCTTGTCCCTTAGTAGTAGCTCTGGCCTCACATGGGAGGCCATCACAGTGGGGGAGGGCGAAGAAACTATGTTAATTATGACTGTCATTTATTGTCCAAACCAGGCTACTGTCACAAGCCAAAGGGTGCCCTGTGAATAACTAACAGTGTATAAAACACAAGGCCTGGATTTCCCAAGCAAGCCGGAATATACGGGCACACTAGGCCAGAGCTGCCAAGAATCAGCTCTGAATCACACTGCCAGTGACAATATAGACAACCACTCTAGACACCGAAGTGAAGGCCCGAGAATATAACACAGACCACTGAGCTAGAAGAAAACTGGGGAAATATCCACCTTCTTTTCATTATGGTGACAACAGTTTGTCTTTCTGAAAACAGAATTTCGTAACAGTAAAAGATTTGAACAAGTAAATCTTGAAAACACTGGTAGGAAATATAACTATTTCATAAGAACATCCCCATGCAAAAAGCTGTCCAGTTCTGGGTGTTTTAAATGACGTTTATTCTTTTGATAGCTAAGTTCTAAATTAAGGAGCTCCCACCACCATGCATTTGGTTCAAGTTGCAATGAATATTCATAATTGGGAAGAAAAAGAAATTGGGTCAGAAGTCTACCATGTACCATTTTACTGCATTCCTGTTGCATTTGGAACAACTGATGAGGAAGCCCTGTGTAAAAATATATCCCCACCCTCACTGAGGTACTATGGTGAGGGTGAGAGTGATTGAAGCCTATGGAATTTACTGATAGTAATAAGCTTGCACACAGGCCTCTAGACCAAATTTCTAACGCATGTGGGTCCAATGGTTCCAGCTGCTTTCTTAAACTACATCAGGTCCAGCCATTTCCTTCGATACACCCGGTCTCTCTTTCAGCACTTACCTCTGGAGTAATTTGTGAGCAAGCTGCCTTTCTTCTTCTATCCTATTATACATATCCACCTTTACGTATTTTCTTTTTAAATGCCTTTTAAAAATTTCACCAGCATTAAACTGTGATATAGGAAACTTCCAAGAAGGTTTTTCATTAAAAAGTAGCTAATAGAGTCTTAGTTGGAAAAGGTAAAGAGACAACTTGGAGAAGAGATGGCTTCCAATAACTTGCCAACCAGCTCTTTGGAAGGCCAGGGCAGGTAAGTTGCTATGCAGTGATATTCTATTTCTACTACGATGGAACAAGCTGATCTAGTCTTACATTTTAAAAAGAAGTTTACTGGTCAAGGGAACCAATTGGCTGTCAGAAATATACAATACCATATAATATTTTGTCATAAATGACTTCTCTTGGACTGTTTTAAGAATATAGCACTCCAATTTTCTTCTGAGTTATCTTCTGAGACTTTTTGTAGCAGCAAAATGGTGTAGTGGCTTCCTAAATTTTATTCCCCCAAGAAGATCTTCTGGCACCCTGATAATTTTCAAAGTGTCTTGTTGAATCTAACACAAAATCAAGAAATTAAAGTATCTGCAAGAAAGTCACTTCCAAACAAGTTTTCTTCTAAAGTATTATTTCCAATCATCACTCTATTGGTCAACAAAAATCTAATGAACACCTATAGCAAAATTTCTCCCTAAGCACAACATCCATGCCTCTGAGCCTTGCATGTAATGAGTACTGTGTTCCATTAGTGTTTGATAAGTGAAGTACTGAGAAGTATGAAGATGTACTTAGAAAGGAAAAAAATAAGGCATTCATCCTAACATAGATTACAATCCATTGTGTATTTTATAATCTTGGACTAGGTTTATACACATGGCGCTATTACACGATTGCCATTTCTTGCTGGCATACACTTCTTATTATAATAATTAATTTGTGCTCACAACAAATCCTCTACTTAAAGCACAAATAATCCTGAAATCGGGTATGACTGTGGTTTCCCACAGAAGTCAGAGTTATAAGAGGTTTTGAATGTTCTAATAATATAATCTTAAGCTTCTTGGCAACACCACAGAAGACTTGCAGGCTCCCTATTCTATATTGCTAATAAGTACTCTCTGCCCCATCAAGGGCTTCCTGGTTTCTAAATTAACATTCTTTTTCTAAAGAATTTTTAAATCCTTGCCTAAGGATATATTTTCATTGATTTCAGAGAGAGGAAGGGAGAGAGAGAGAAACATCTATGTGAGAGAAAAACATTCATATGTTGCCTCCCATACCCGCCTGTGTAGGGATTGAACCAGCAACCTGGATAGGTGTCCTGACCAGAATCAACCTGCAACCTTTCTTTGTACCAGATGACACCCCAACTGACTGAGCCACCTGGCCAGTGCTATTAAAAACATTTTTAATTCGAAAACCTATGCAATGTTATGGATCCATAGAATTTTAGAGTTAGGAAAAAAAAACACATTTTAAACATATTGTTAGAAGAACAGATATTGAAAGAGTGAATGACTTCGCAAATGAGGAAACTGATCATAGATTGAGATGATACAGTTTGCCCAAGGTGGCATGGCTTGCTCTGGAAGTAGAAAAAAGGCAGGTTTCCTTTAGAATATCAGCTGACACAGTGTTTTTTTTCTACTGTACTACTTTGTCCAAACTTGATTTCCAAATTCTATTATGTGACTTGGCCCATTGAACTGAGAAAAAACTTCAGGACAGCCCCTTCTTATATGTTACTGGAAAAAGTCACCTTTTTATCTTAAAATTAGAGATAATATGTATAGCTACTTTACAGAGATATTGCTAAAATACATGAGGTAGAAATAGGAATATTTAATCTGTAGTACTAGTTGTAAGAAGGCTGAGGCAACGATCGTTAATCCAATGTTGTATCATGTCATGCTTGGCTTCCATAACATTCTATTTCTCTTTACAATGGTATTAGGATGATAACATTTTCTTGCAACTGATAGCAGTAGAGCTCAAGAAGCCAGGAAGCAATTAAGCTGCTGCTACAAACAATTCTAAGAAGGCCAAGATGTGCACACACAGATTTTCAAAAGAGTGAATAGGCTGCTTCTGAATGTGCTTTTTAATGAACTCCAAGGCACTGACATTGTGAGTAGTACCTCCAAGTACAGTACCTGCCTGACCTCTGCACACAGGTGGATCAGATTTGAGTATTCACAGGGAACTTCCTGGCATTTAATCTAACTCACTGGTTCATCAAATGTGATTGATTTCTTGTCAGCCTAATGAAGTATAAGCTTTCATATTCCTTATTTGTTAACTTATGTAAACTCCTGCCAAAGACCACTTATAGGCTTTACTTTGCTAACACATGAAAATAAGAGTCTCCTGATGCATTTTTGCTTCCCAAGAGAAATTCCATTCCTTGGTATTACAGTTCATTATCTCTTCAATCACACTGCCTGTCTAGAAGGCAGGTACACAATGAAGATCTAAGTTTTTGTGCAGACTTGGTATGTATATATTGTAAAGATTTGTTTCTGGGGAAACATACATGAGAATCATGTTCAAACTGCTTTCATAGTTGTTGAATTTCAAACCAAAGCCTACATTTTATTTAAAGAAATACATCTTTCTCACTTCACTTCTTGACTTTTTAAAATTTTAAGTCCCTTGCTAATGTTTTTCCTCAACATTTTAATTCTTAAATTTCCTCAATCTAATCTAGAAAGTAAATTATTATTAAGCTTTACTAGATTGCCCTTAAGGTTTTTTTTTTTTTTTCTCCATTCGTTTTAATCCTTTGGATTCTGAAAGTTCCTTCTTCCAAATGTAAGTAAATGACCACATGTTGTAGGAATTGTCTTTCTTTTGTCAGTTCCTTCATGAATTCTGAAAGGAAGTGCAGATCTCATTGTGGATAACAACTGATTTATGTGGTTGCTTGTCTGTAAGTCTTAGGTCGCCACTGTGTTTAAATCAACAGAAAAGTCCCTCTTCTCACTCTGTATACATTGTCAGGATTGCACCTCTCAGGAAGTAGAACCTCATAGAGCCGCAGCACTTATTGCGAATCAATTTGTACCTCTCCTTACCTTTGATGCCCTCGGTTTTCTTCTGGTTGGGATCTATTAAAAGAATGAAATGTACAAGAAACCTTATTTTTTAAAAAAATATCACCTTTCTCAGCAAAATGAATTTCATATCCAGAATACATCATGAATGCATTAACTCCATAGTAAAAAGGAGCTAAGGGAGATTTCACCAAATGAGACCTACATAATCAAATAAGCATCATGTATTTTCTTCTCATGCATTAATAACTTAGCGCCTAAGCTCTGTGGACTTCAGGAGCCTACCTTAAGGAAGTATAGATATATTTTTCTAGGGCTAAGTAGTAAACTTGTGGAAGAGCCTCTTTTCTGAGGAGTTACAAGCTACAAATAAAAATATATGAAGTCCCAGAGAAAATCATGATTGATAAATCCTAATGATTAAGGGATCCTAAGGGTGCTAACAATATATGTCAGATCTTATGAGGCATATTAAATAGAGCATAATCATACACTCCGTTGAAATGACCTTTTGTGTCACTTACTTCTGAACCTTTTTGGGTAAAATACCCTGTCTCATTTATCGTTACAGCCCCAGAGATGACAGTGGTCCTAACAAAGAGTCAATGCTTAACAAAGGAATGAATGAACAAATGAAATATTCACTATGGTTAATTAACTGAGGTTTAAAAAAGAGTAAAAGAATTTTACAGAATATAGCCAGATGGATAATTGGTCTGACAGCAGTGGCAGTTATTTCATTCTGAGGCCAAGAGCATGGAGGATAAAAGAACAAATATGTTTAGAAATAAAATAGAGACACAAACCTAGAAACAAAACCACAGTTTAAAGACACGTAAATCTGCCTGGCCAGTATGGCTCAGTGGTTGAGCATTGTCCTATGAACTAGGAGGTCACAGTTTGATTCCTGGTCAGGGCACATGCCCGGGTTACGGGCTTGATCCCCCAGTATGGAGGGTGTAGGAGGCAGCTGATCAATGATTCTCTCTCCCATTATTGATGTTTCTATCTCTCCTTCTCCCTTCCTCTATGAAATCAATAAAAATCTATTTTAAATAAATAAATAAATAAATAAAGGCATGTAAATCAATCATGTCATCTCAACAGAGAAATTAGTAATTCCAATTTACATTCATCACAGACAAATCTTCCAGTGTTGAGGGGAAAACAGGTCCAGATTCAGAATTCATGCTGGAGTAACATGATCTGAACGAAAGCCACAGTGGGACATGCAGACTTTTTCCATCTCTGTATGTGGCTGCTGCAAAGTGGGTCATCAAAAGAGAGAAAGTAATTTGCTTTGAAAATAAAGTTTAACTGCAACTTTTTAACTCTACTAGTTAGTGGTTTACTTGATTATATAACCTTTCAGGAAAATAATTGTATTACTTACAAAATATTTAACATTTTCCAAGGAGCACGATAAACAATGAGTGAAAAAATAGATATTGACAAGTAAATGTTAAACCTTACACCATGTAGCATCCTAATACTTGTACATGTTGGTGAGAGCAGCAATGAACACAGCCCATCTGCCACCTTCTGCTTAAGCTGCTCACAGAGTTGACGGCTCTGTGAAAACCCACTTCCCCTCAAAGCTGTCAGGCAGGAATTAGGATGCACATATTCCTGCCCCAACTCCGCCAGTGACCATATGACAGTCATCAAGCTATTTAACTTGCATGAGCTTTAAAGCCTGGTCTCTATGAAATGAGGGAGCTATAATGATTTCCAAGATGCCTTCTAGCTCTAGACAGCATTTTATGTTTTAGTTACTGAAAATAATTTAAAGGCCATAATACCTACAGATTTACAAATAGTTACCAAAAATGACTTATTTTTTTCTCTTCATTCTAGATTTCTTCATATAAATTTTGTCATTAATTCATCTCTAGTTCAAATTCATCTTTGAGTCATTCCCATCTCTCTTTCTGGCTTTCCAGTCATAGATGAAGTGGCCTATCATTTATCTACATTACTCTTAAATTTCCCATCCTTCCCTGATTCCATAGTTTCCCCTGGGAAGTAAAAAAGAGCTCAAGTATATTGAATTTTTAGTAGCAAAATTTTATTCAACTTGCCCTAATATTTATCAGGACTTCTGCTGTAGGGCCATTGTTGCTTTTGGTAATTGCATGCCCCAGAGATAAATTGCTATTATTATAATTGTTTTATTGATATTGATTTCAAAGTAGTACGCATGTTGTAATCATAAATAACTTCATCACTGTTGCTGCTCCTCTCTGCTGACCCCATGTTATTTCCTATGCTGTTGAAAAATCTGTTGTGCAGCTTAGGCAAAAGCCAAGGCACTTTTCTTGCTAACATAATTCTTTTCTTGGGAACCAAGTGTCTACTGAAGACTGAGTGGGAAATCAAATGTCATTTGCCTTTGGTTTTGGCATGTGACTGCCCTTGAACTGCTATGATACAAATGTCAAAAAGTGACCTCATCCCAAACAAGTTGGGTCACATTATCCCACTCTGAAGACTTAACCCAGATGTTTTCTTAAGTATCTGAACATGACAGTATGCATCTGTTCACTTTCCACTCGGAAAAAAGCAACGAGAAATGAAATAGGTCTATATTAGATGCTCTCAGAGGCTCCATAAAAACCAGCTGTTCCAATGATATCTTAGCCCCTGCTGAAGTGTGCCCGATGTTTTGTATAGAGTTGCACTTTAATAAGATTTTTATCCTTATAAAACTACAGCCTTCTAGCCAGTGAAATAAGGCTAGAAAATGAAAGAAAAGGTATAAAGCATTAAAAGAGAACAATAATGCAGACTCTTTTCTTCACTTTATTTAGTCTCCTAGGGTTAACAGTTCCAGATATCATCAATCATTTGACCCTTAGTGTTTGTTTCCCCAACTAGACAGCAAAATTCTTAAGGCTAGAAAACAGGTCTTATTAATTGTATTGACCCTCGAGCCTCTCTGTTTCACCTCCCTTTCCTCCACTAACCAAGACCTAAACTAGGTGGTCTACAAATGTATGCGATTGAATCCAATGAAATGGAATCAAGTTTTTTGTTTCTTTCAGCCCTGATTCCCATCCAGTCTCACAATAATGAAGAATGTGAAATAGTCTAAAACTTGCTTTGGAGATGAATAATAAAAGAGGCAATCTGGTTCACCTTGTTGTTACTAGCCAGCCCCTGGTACCAACTCTAGAACTTCTCCTGTGTCTAGTAAGAGCTCTGTTTTTCATTCAACTACTAGTGGATCTAGAGACTCTAATAATTCTTAACTTTCATATACTTATGATCCTCTATAGGGACTCTCACACAGTATCAATAGCACCTGTTTATAAAGCATCTGTTTATAAGTTTAATGCATCCTTTAAACTCATATGTTACATGTAAAATATTATGTGTGTGTCCATGTTCATTTTTAAAAAGAGGGTATGAAGTTTTCACCAGACCCTCTAGACCGCGCGAAATCGCGGGAGACCCAGACCCGGCATGCCACGGGACCCAGCATCAAGTCCCCGCCTACCCATGTGTGCCTCGCTGCGCACGCAGCCCCGGAGACAGTTGTGGATGGAGATAAGAATGGTTTCCTGCCCTAACCTTTCCTTCTCAGGAGCACTTAAATTGACCTTGGTTGGAAGATGAGACTTGAACAGGGCAACACTTACTTGTTCCCACGAAAAAAATTGTATGACCTTCAGCAGGTGCCTTTTGGCATTTGGTTGTGACAGTGTGATGGCGTGACGGCCATGGGGTTTTTGTAATAGAGATTGGTTTGCCCTGAGCCATAATCTACTCAGAGAGACTCTAAGTACTTTACAGTTTACCAAGTTTTCTTGGACAGTGCTTTTAGGATTGTACTGATAGAAGAGTATCAGATGGTATGTCTTCTGAGTGTGCTCACAGATTCCCTGTCTAAATAGTCAGAATAGTATCAACCCAATTTCACGTTATTGATTGGCAAATATAAATTGCCTTTAATATATGTTTGGATATTATTTCTCTCAAGAAAAAGCACTAGTAAAGGATATAGAATTATATCGTTTTAAAATGTCAGCATAGCCATTAATTTGTCACTCCCTTTAGCATAAATAGGGTCATGTATTTTCAAGCTAATATTATTAGTATTTGGAAAGACTCACTACCAAAAAGAGAGGCTACTTATTGGACTTCCCTGGTCATACCTTCTTAATTTATGTCTTTTATTTTTAGCATCCATTTCCATAATCCCACTTAACATTGATCCGTTCTTTTTGTCTAATAAAGAAGACAAAGCAACCAACTCCACTTTCGCTGTTAGAGTGAAGATCTCACTAACTGAGCTCATCTAAACTTTTAACAATCTACTTGGATAAAATTTAATTGATAATTAGGAGCAATTCAGATCATCACCCCAAAGGACTTTTGAAAAATACATGAAAAGCATATGGCCCTTTGCTTGGATTAAAGGGAGAAAGAGGGGAAAAAAATTTAATGAAGTACACAATTAGGTAGACAATCTTGACTGCTTAAATCAAAGCTCACTGTATTACTGAAATGAATTAAATCTATTACATGAAGGCCTCTTTCATGGCTAAATTAGCTTTTACACACTAATATTGATCACCCCACCTATAGGAGCAAAAGTACATGTGATTATTATTGTCTATCCAAGCACTTAGTGCAAATACCAAATACTAAACCCTTAGAGAAGGTGGCCAATTAGATCTTCCTTGCTTTTCAACAATAAATATGCAACACACAACCAGGCACTTCAGCAGGTAGATAAATAATTCTTAACTTTCATATACTTATGATCCTCTATAGGGACTCTCACACAGTATCAATAGCACCTGTTTATAAAGCATCTGTTTATAAGTTTAATGCATCCTTTAAACTCATAAGTTACATGTAAAATATTATGTGTGTGTCCATGTTCATTTTTAAAAAGAGGGTATGAAGTTTTCACCAGACCCTCTAAGGTGTTGATGACCACAGATGTTGAAGAATCACTTTCCTCTGTGAATAGTACTGGCCAGGGGAGTTATACACCTGCATCATGTCGGTCAGAACTCAGTGGGGAGTCCCTCTCTCCTAACCTAGTATTGTTTCTCAAACTTCACAAATCACTGAATTTTTAAAATCAGCAAGTCTGAAATGGGATCTAAGATTCTGAATTTCTAACAAGCTCCAGGAAATGTTGACGCTGCTGGTCCATGGACCACACACATTGAGTAGCAAGATCTGTGCTTCCTGTCACATAACCCTTAATCAGTCATAAGCTAATCAAAAGCAAACACTTACTGGACATCTATTTCTGCTTTTGAATGCTGGGTGTTGTAGGAACAGGGGAGACATGATGTCTGAATAAAAATGTTCACCATCTAAGTGCAAATTTTAGCTAGATGAACATAAATCAGCAAGTTACACCATATTGGATATAATTAACCATAAAATTTTGTGGTGTAAATTACATGTTTTCAGGGTTTAAATTAAAGGAAAGAGAAGCATAACTTCCAGAGAGAAGAATTAATGAGGTAGAGATAGAATTTGAACTTGAACTTGAAGATATGACTTAGGTAGAAAAAGAAAGACAGTCCAAAAATAAAAAATAAAAATGAAAGAAAAAGAAAAGAAAACCACACAAGCCTGATCTTTGCACCAGAAGTGAAGTGAATTGGGGACAGTAGAGAGCGTAGCATGATTAGAATAGAGTTAATTTGGAGATAGGGTAGAGATAGCTAGTAAGAACATCTAAAGTTTTAGCACTAACTGTAATTATGTAAAATATTTCTCACATAAAAGTTGAGCTGCATTGCATAGTATCTAGTTAGTTTTTAACGTTCAGTTCCTATTGAAAAGATTAAAGCAGTTTTTCACTTTTATGCATGTGATGGCCAGGGCGCATTTGAAAGAACAAGGATAAAGCATTAGCAATGAATTCATAAAGGGCATGATTACATTCCTGTTGTCAAGTGCAGTAATTGCCTCCATTGCTTTGCTTTATTTTACTCATACTATTTTCCAAAATGTTTCACAAACATTTAATAGGAATAAATTAGTGAGTTATGCAACATTAAATTGCACATAACTTTCTTATCAGAGGATTAAAAATAGCTGGGGGAGGGAGCTTATACAAATTCTCATCAGAATAGGTTGCATTCATGATTTTCCTAAAGTAAGTGAGTGTGGTGCAGAAAGTGAACAAATCCTGGTTCTAGGCTCAATTTTTCCATCCACTGGGTCTTATTTCTCCAAACTGTAAAATAAACTGGCTGCATAAGTGTTCCCTGAGATATGACAAAAATCTAAAACCACGAGATGGTATCACTTAAAGATGTTTTTGAATATCTGAAAGCGTTACTGATGGGCTTTCATTCCAAAAACAGACACCAGAGCGTCTGCTGAGTAGACAGGTAAAGTTTCCATTTTTTTTGCATCTCTACAGTGTAGTCAAGGCGAACATCCATGATGGAAAGATTCTAAGTAGAGTTTCCAGGGTCGCGAGGTCCCTACTTCCAGGTGAAATAAGAAAACACATCACGGTCATTCCTATACTTGAGATAAATGTTTACTGCTCTTTTAGGAAATCCATATCCTGCGAGGTCCTGGGTTATCTTGCCTGCTGTGTGTGTTTGTGTATACCTGGGTTTTGTGACTTTCCTGTGTGTGTTTGAGTGTGTCCCTGCTCACAACTAGGAACCAGAAAAATCTCTCCACAAACTGCTTCACCTACCTTAAGTTTTCCCAAGTCAGCTCTCCTTAAACACAAACTCATCCTTTGACCCATCGGTTGGTAAGCCTCCCTGGGGATGGGCAGTAGTACATATTTTGGTGATTGTGAAAGATGTGTTAAGCAGCAGGCTTTGTTGTTGCTCACTGGTGAGCTTAGAAAACCAGGGGACAGCATAGGCAGGTGGGCTCATGAGCAA
The DNA here is from genome assembly GCF_963455305.1 of Plecotus auritus. Lineage (NCBI taxonomy): Eukaryota > Metazoa > Chordata > Mammalia > Chiroptera > Vespertilionidae > Plecotus > Plecotus auritus. The sequence continues at coordinate 87,153,409 of NC_137770.1, read as the reverse complement.
AATGAGGGAGAAATTAAACATGCATAGGAATGTATTGAAATTGGGAAACCCTGGACACAGAAGTTAAGGTCACCCACTTTCTAGTTCTGCCAGCCTCAGTCTTGCATCTATCTCTATATGGAGGGTAAGCAAAAATCAAGAGTCTTTGCACAGATGTAAAGCATATGCAGCTAAGGAACATGGCACTGACAAGCACTGAGTTCTTCAGCCTGTGAGAAGGACTTTTTAAAATCAGAGTCTCTGTTGGACCATTGATTAGCCTTTGTTTGGGTTGGCATTGTACTCATTTGGGTTCAGGGAAAGGAATGTACTCATGGGAGGTTTTTTGCTTTCTAATCTGTTTACTATTTTCATTGCTATTTGAAAGAACATCATGCGAAACAGCTATAAAAATCAAGATCCAAAAGGGAAGGATCTGTTGTCCTGAGATTTGCTCAGCATTAGTCCAGGACCTGGACATGAGCCGATTGACGTCAGCTGTAATGTTTGACTCCACTCGGAGCCTGGCCAGTGAAAAAACTCCTCAGATAAGCCCCAGAATTTACTTAGGACTCGGTCAGAGAAGTGTTCTATGGGCAAGAGCTATTTCTCCTCTTCCTCTGCATCCCACAGAGATGATCTGAGCCCAGAGCCTGCTTTGATGTCAGTAAGAACTTGGCAACCTGATCAGTTTCATGGGGAGCAGACAAAGGCAAGCAAGAAGCGTGGAGAGGAGCCCCTGCCAGCTATGAAATTTTCTAAAACATAACTAAAATACACACCGAGATGCAATACACAGCACGCACATACACATTTCGCAGATGAGAAATGAGATCACTATAATATCAATATCTTTGTCTCCCCCAATGTACAGATTCCATCAGAAACTACAGCAGAGTGCAGGCTGGAAATGAATCCATTCCAGTCCACCAAAAAGAAAAATAATTTCAACTGTGGATAGCCAGAATGAAGAAGGTGTAAGGAAAACAGATGTTGTAAGCCCCTTAGGAATGCAGTGCTTGCCTTCATTCCTGTTTAATATTCCTGAAAGCTATAAAGTGTATTATGTTAATATAATGTATAGGCCAAGTAATAACAGCAGCTAATGTGGCCACCTCTCACTTTGCCAGAAAGCAGCCAGTAAAGCTTCTGACCTATCACATCCCATTCAGCAAAGCTTCCCATGACTTGGCTGATTTAGGGACAGTGTACCTGTCATAGGGTGACTGTGGCCCCACCATCCACAGAGACTTCCTCCATTCCTCTGGAGTGGCCTGGTCTCAGGCTTCAACATGAATATATCCAGGCCTTGCTTTGAACCAACCTCAGAAGCCCTGATTTACTCAATAGAAATTAGGAATATCCATTTTGTACCTCTTCCTTTCACCTGGTTCCTCTCTTGCTCCACTCTACCTCCACCACAAAAGACACGGCTACTCCTGCAGTGCAGTGAAAAAAAAGAAATCATTGCAAATACAAGTTGACAATGAGACAGGGAAAACCCTGTAGAGGTGCTGAAGTGTCCGGCAAAGAAGAGTTAATGTTTACCCCGGAGAAAGTGATTTTTGATGGAAAGAAGGGAAAGTGTCATTTAAGAAAGATTAACAAGAGGTCTGCATAGGAGAATGATTCAAAAGGAGGAGGGTTGGAGAGACCATTTTGGAGGCAATTATCTTAGATGGATGGGTGAGGTGATGAGGATCTGCAGGAGGTAAAAGCAGTGAGGCTGGAAATGAGGTCAGCATTCCAAAGGATGTTTGCATCAAGGCTTACTGATGATAGTAACAGCTAACATAAAAGTGGCACTTCCTACACTTCTAAGTACTTTATATACATACACAGATTTAATTCTTTCATCTCTGTGAGGTGAATACTGTGAGGAGGAAATAGAGGTACAGAGGGCTTAAGAAACTTGCCAGGGTCACACAGGTAATTAGCAACTGAGTAGAGATGAACCCGGGCAGTCTGAGCCCATAGTCCCTGCTCTTACCCTGTGTACTATATATCCTATACTGACCTTCATGGTAAACAGTCATCCCCATATGATCTTGTCAACTTTATGTGGTGGCACACATAGACATTATCACTTATGTCACAGAAGGCAGAATAGGGAGAGATACTCTTTTTTTTTTTTTTTCTTTTGACTAGGGTGGTTTATTTTATTTTTTTAAATATATTTTATTAATTTTTTACAGAGAGGAAGGGTGAGGGATAGAGTTAGAAACATCGATGAGAGAGAAACATCAACCAGCTGCCTCCTGCACACTCCCCACTGGGGATGTACCTGCAACCAAGGTACATGCCCTTGACCAGAATCGAACCTGGGACCCTTCAGTCTGCAGGCCGACGCTCTATCCACTGAGCCAAACCGGTTAGGGCAGTAGAGATAATCTTTGTCCTTATCTTACAGCATGTGGCTCGAAGTCAGGGTATCAGTGCCCTTGTGTAGACACACCCTACGTGCTGGCAGAAAACATACTCCTTGCCTTTCCCATGTGATGAAGAAGACAACCTTGAGGAGAATCGCTGATTTTTTTCAAAAGAGCCAACTTCTTCTCCAGTGATGAGAAATACTGACCCTTTCAAAGACACGTTTTCTAAATGCACCCCCTCCAGAGGAGAAAAAAGAAATAGGCACCAAAGGCAAATTGAACATTTTATTTTATTTGTGACATGGCAGGTTCCATAGAGCCTTTATTAAATAATAATTGTTTACCCCTAGAAATTTTATTTATATTGTAGCCCAATACCTGCATCCTAAAAATACTGCTTCTGACTTGATTCATTAACCTCCATTTTCTTCTCAATAAATGAACACAAAGCAAAATCTTCTCTCCCTCTTTCAATAGGAGACTCTGGTTCATTGTGGTTCACTGAGAATCTGGGCCCTGGTATGGAATTACTGAAAACCAAAATTCACTCATTTGGGTGTTCCATGGTATTGGTGGATTTATAATGTATTCCATTTTTGTCTTAACCTGATTGGGATTTACTTGCAACTAAAAGTACTCATTAATTCAGATTTCATTACTTACATCAGTCTCTTGATCTGGCCCGGATTTGCAGGGAATCCTACACACTCATTCTCTGTCAGGTCAGTGAGAACCAGGTGCCCCAGTATATTCTAGGGCCAAAAGCTTCGTCCACAGTGTCAAAGTTCAGAACCTAAAAACAGAGCTGTTAATAGGCAGCCATCGTGTGGTTGAGACACCGATGGGTGTGGTCGAAGCAGAGCAGAGTTCATTAGGATGGAAAGGAAGCCATTCTTAGCTAATGTGGAGGCGCACAGGGGCATGACTGCTGCCCAGCTGTGGGACTCGTGGAAAGCCAAGGGCACTAACCAGTCCGGGAAGAGCAGTTTGGGTTTATTACTGCTCAGAGCACATTTGCATAGTCTCTGCCCCCAAGGAGCATTTAACCCAGTTGAATTGGGGCAGAAAGGAATTTTTAAGAGTCTTCTAGCCTTTTTCCCAGACTGCAGGCAGAACTACCTACACTATTCAATAGAGAAACTCTTTCTACCTTAACACTGAGCAAGATCACTTCTACAAAAGAATATGAGAGTGTCAGATATGTGTGTGTGAACATACATATGTAGGTTATGACATATAAAACACTAACATGATAATGTATTTCTCCTCCTGGAGTCTGGAGTTAAACTACCTGGGTTCATTTCCTACCTCTACACTGACCTTTGAGCTTGTAAAGTGATTTAATTTCTCTCTGCATAAAGTTTTCTCATCAGTATCCTATATAATAAAAGCCCAGCGACCGATCAGCAGAATGACCAGTCGACCAGTCTCTATGATGCGCACTGACCACCAGGGGGCAGGGGGCAGATGCTCAATGCAGGAGCTTCCCCCTGATGTTCAGTGCGCTAGCACAGTGGGAGCACTGCTCAGCTGACAGGGATGAACAGCCACTCAGAGGGCAGGTCCACAGCCTCTCCCACAGCGGGCTGATCCCCACAGGCCACACCCCCCACCAGTGCACTGATCCTATGCACCGGGCCTCTAGAAATGAAGATAAGAATAGTATTTATTACTAATAAGTAGTACTGGTGATAGTACCTATTATAGTAGCTATGACATAGGGTTTTCCTGATTTTAATGAGGATAACCCATATAACGCAATATTGCAATGACTGGTACATAACTGCTGCCCTCCACATGTTTGTTCTTACTATTGAGAGTCTATCTTTAAAGAAATCTCCCCTAATAGCTAAAGGAAATACTAAAATGTGATGACCTTTTGTTCCTTTACATATATTAAAAAAGAAGAAAAAAATCATCACTAGTATTTTGTAAGAATTATGTAATTGCTATATATTGAGCTCTTAGCATATATCCTTACAGATAGCAAATATATAATGAACAGAAATTGTTATTATTATAAATATTACTAGGGGCCCAGTGCATGAATTCATGCCCCTTGAAAGGAACTGTGGGCCACAAGGCTGTAGTGGGGACAGGGATGGTCTTGGCCCATCCTTCACACCCCTGCCTGGACCCTCCCACTGTGGCCCCTGGTCCCCTGACTGCCAACAGCCCCACTCCTGTCACCGCCACTCCCATGCCCTGACAGGTCCAGCCCTGCTCACACCCGCTGACGGCGCAGAGCAATTGGGGCCAGTGCCAGCAGCAGGTGCGAGCAGCAGCTACTGCCCTGATTGCCCCTCAGGGTGAGGTGGAGAAGCCCTCAGTGGTGATTGGGACCAGGGCCAGGCACTGGCAGCAGGTGCAAGCAGTGGCTCTGGTGCCAGCTGTGGGTGTGAGCGGGGCCATCGCCCGCAGTGGATGTGAGAGGCAGCTGCTGGCCCCAATCACCCCTCAGGAGCAGGGGGAAGTGGAGAAACCCTGAGGGGAGATCGGGGCCAGCAGCCACTGATTTTACCCGTTGATGGCGCTGAGCGATTGGGGCTGGCACCGGGCACCAGCAGCGGGTGCGAGTGGTGGCTCTGGCACTGGCAGCAGGTCCAACGGGGCCGGCACCAGCAGCAGGTGTGAGCGCCAGGTGGGACTGTGGCGTGTGGGAGCAAAGAATTTTCAGTAACCATCAGAGGTTTGCCCCAATGACAGCGACCAGCACCCCACCTTGGTTTGGCGCCCAACTCACCTACTCCACCATCCTGCCGTGGCCGATGCCTGCCATGTTCCACGCGTGCCCCCTAGTGGTCAGTGCACATCATAGCGACCACTTGTTCAGTTGTTCAGTTGTTCGGTTGTTCTGCTGTTCGGTCTATTTGCATATTAGAGTTTTATATATATATATATATAGATTATTGTTATAACAGAATGACACATAGATAAAGATATAAAATAAGTAAGCTGGGAAATTTGCTGTAATCTATTTACAGTGTCTGCCCATGGATATACCACAAAATTGGATCTAAGTTTTCTAGCTGTCACCATAAAATGGGAAATGTTGCTGTTACACAATCACTGTATATACTCAACAAAGACTCATCACTACAGAAGGTGAAACTACCCTAATTACTAACTCCTGGGAGTCATTTCTCTCAGGGGTCTTTGTAAAGAGTAGATTGTGTGGCCTGGCTGGTGTGGCTCAGTGGCATAACTGCCAGGAGGTTGCAGTTCAATTCCAGTCAGGGCACATGCCCAGGTTATAGGCTCAGTACCTAGTAGGGGGCGTGCAGGAAGCAGCCGATCAATGATTCTCATCATCGATGTTTTTATCTCTCTCTCCTTCTCTGAAATCAATAAAAAATATAGATATATATTTAAAAAGTAGACTGTGTAGAGCAGAAAATGTTAACCTCAACAGCATCCTTGCAGGAGACATTGCTATGAGACCAATTTCTCATGTAGTGTGATAGCACAACAAAAAAGTATAATTTAGTAATACAATTCTATGGGGGGGGGGCAGGGCAGAGGATGGTGAAACTGCACATACTCCAAGTGCGTGGATCCTTCCAGATCTTATCTGATCCCAAGAAAACTGGATAATGGAAGAATTTCTTCATAAAGAATTTCACGTTCCATAAACAGTTCCTCAGTAGTATCTCTTTCAACAGAATTCTTTATAAATATTTAGCAATAAGATTAAATGGGCGGACTGATAGAGAATAGTATTTCACATTCTACACAAAAGAGATCATATAGTTTCCTTCATTAACTAATTCTAATACCCAACAACTCATTATCAGAAGGAAAGTCAAGGATATATAAAATGCTAATTCCTTTAAAGAGTATAAGCCCATTGCATGCTACTCTATCCTCAGAGAAGATGGAGAACATCTGCTCAATATTATTTGTAAAATGACATAGTATGTCCTTGAAGACACTTCAAGTTTTCCTTCTGGTCATTTTGATAAATATGGTGACCATAAGTTATTGTGGCTGATGAGCTGTGGTTTATCATACACACTTATACAAGACTTCGAAAGATGAACTCATCCTAGTAAGTATGATTTATCCAATTATTGAGTCAAAAGATTTTCCCAGTTATCCTGATAGTAAAGGAAAAGGCACACATACTCCCTTCCAGATAGAGTAATGAACACTTTTTTCAGGCATAGGGATTGCATCTGAGAAGCAAAGCTCAAAAGAGTTGTAGCAAATACATATCTGTAAGAAGAGCTAGAGATAATTTCTTCTTAAACAAATATTATAACTGAACATGTTAGATTCTTTGAAGCTGAGTTCAAGCTTGCTTAACAGTATTTACCTTGGGGCTGGATGTATTAAATTCTGAGATGCAATTCAAGTCAACAATTCAAATTCTAAAAGATCATGCTTGATATTGATGTTCTCTTTTTATAACATAATTTTTCAAATAATGTTTGATTGTCCTGCAGATTTCTAATAACCACTAGCTGAAAATGTGACAAACCTTGAATTTTCACCTTGCTGAAAAAGAATAGGTGTGATCGCAATAGGCCTATCCATTTGCTATGTAGTAAGGCAAGTTTGGATGGATGTTTTCCATTTTAGAAAAATGAGTCTAATTTCCATGAGACAATCTGAGGCACTGTTCATAAGCTCTTACCTGTCAGATAAGAGTACAGAGGGAAATCGCTACTTTTTGCTTTTCCCATGCAAATGACAGAAAGGAACACACTTCACACGTACCTCACTGACACAAGGGCTCAGGTTTGTGTAGATGTGCTGCTCTCCTTCCAAGGCAGAGGGGAAGGCAACGATGGTTTGGCTTCAGAATGAAAAAGGCCATAAGCAGCAGCCCAGGAAGGAAGCCTCCATGCTTTATCTACGGGGAAAATAAACAGTCTCAGCTCCAGCATGGAAAGAAATAATTCGGATGTTTTCTGATCCTCACACCCACTCTGCCAAGTGCTCCAAGACGCACAGATTCATTTCAGGCACGCGCTCCGGTAGGCAAGGGCTGGGGCTGCTGTCCCAGAAACCAGCTTCATTTGGCTGTCTTGAAGAGTGGGACATGGTTATTGGGATTTCTTGACCCTCAGTATATACATCTATATGAGGTTGTAGAAAAGTGTTTTTTGCTTTTGTGTGTGTGTGTTTTGTATTTTTAATTTTTTCATTTGTATTTGTAAGTGTTTGGTTATCATGTGAATCCTTTAGCAGGTGATAAAAGCTCTTCTTGGTTAACAAACCTTTTTAGCTTTTACTGAAATATGAGTTCTTTAAAGGTATTTGTGACTTATGTTGGGCAAGGTATAAACACAGAATACACAAGCTGCCCTCCTGTTGTTAAGAACAGGACCTGCACAGAGACTCACAAGTGTTTTACCCAAGTAACCTTTGAAGTTACAATAATGTCATTCCTAAGGTTTTGTTCAATTCCTTTCATCTGTCTTCCTCCTTCCCTGGAACTATAAGTTTAGATTATTGTTTTCTCTAAGTATTTATATGAAACTATGTAAAAATCCATAATTGCTTTCCAAGAAAAAGTAGTTAACTACAAACAGAACAATGAAGAGTTTCCAGTACCATCCTCATCTGAAATATTTAATTTCATCAGGTAAGTGAATTCAACCCAACTTGTGGAAATGGCCAGTTACAGATGAATAAGAAGAAATCAGATCTGGTCAGAGAATCTGAATCCAAGAATGGTAAATTTAGTGGTGACAATATTTCATAAATACTTCCTGTTCCTGTTATCTATCTATCTGCTTAGCAAACCATCCATATGCACACAACTCTGAGGATCAGATGGGCAGTGTTTCTGCTGCTGTCACTGGGGATCAGTCATGTGGCAGCTCAGCCGGGGCTGGAAGGTCCAAGATCACCTCCCGCACATGTCGGGTAGTGGTGCTGGCAGTTGCCTGGGGCACGTCACTGATCTTCCCAGTGGCCTGTTCTCCAGTGGCCTAAACTGGCTTCTTCACAGGCTGGCGTAGTCTGAGGGTTCTCAGGTAGTGAAAGAGGAAGCAATAGGGTCTGCCTAGATCTAGGCTCCAGAATTTGCACACTGTCATCTCTGCCACTTTTAGGTCAATAAAAATCATGTGTTTGGCCCAGATTTAAAAGGTAGGTAAAATAGATTTCACCCTTTGATGGGAGGAGCAACAAGAAACACTGCAGGAGGCCTGATTTATTAGAAGCCATTATTTAACAATCTACCACATTTCTGAATTATTTTATTGAAATAAAATGCATTCTATAAAACAAGTTATTCAGTGCAGTCATTTAAGAAGTAGCATAACACTCTTGGTAGGTGAGACTCTACCAGAGTTATGGAGGTCATCAGTCCCGAAGGAGTGGTGCTTTCTGCCTCTAGAATGTGGCCACTACTAGGTACTCTGCACCTAACCTGGCACTTAGCTGAAGCTCAATGAAATTTTTGTTGAACAAATGAAAGAAGAAATAATGACATATAATCTAGGAACAAATACACAAAACATCAAATCAGATACACATTTGAAAAGCAGTTTTTTAAATTTTCACCAAGAGTTTGAATTAGACTTCCAGCATGTCTGTGAGTTCTCTTCTTTAGTGCCTTCCCCTTAGACATTTGATATTGAATAAATGTTTGCTCTCCACAAAATAAAATAATGAATGCAGTACTTATCTCTGAGTATAAAGAACTACTTTAGGGGAAAAAAAATCTTGATTCTCATAGACTCACGATGTTTAATCTATGTAAGTTTAACACACTCTCTGTTATAAAAGTAATGGCTTAAAGTTTATCCCAAACTCCTGACTTTTTCTCACACCAGATTAATAAAAAAAATGTATTGAAATTGTAACCACCATTAAAAAAATCATTGTTTAGTTACCTGCAAGAGAACTAGACAAAGGAGCATTCTTTTGAAAATTATCTTATTAGTAGGAGAAATATAGAGCACTAAGTGGCAGGGGTGGGACTGTCATTGAGGATATCTGCCTGGATATCCATGTGTGCATATGTATATATGTATATGTGTGTATGTGTGCTGGCTGCCCAGCATTTGAGCACTCTTCTGATTTTTTAGGCTTCCCCAGTGAAACTTGGTGACAGAAAGTTATCCTCACCTTTGGCAGCTAAGATATGCACCTCTGACCCCTCTAGGCCTTTAAATCTTGAGATAGTGATGCAAAAACACACAGGTAAATGAGAAAATCCTATATAATAAAAGCATAGTATGCAAATTGTCCCCTTGACCAGGAGGTGTCCAGGAATTCGACCAGGGAGCAGGGCTGGTTGGGGGAAGGGAGGGAGGCCCTGGTGGTGGCAGGAAGCCGGGGGAAGGGAGAGAAGCCAAAGTCAGCAGCAGCGGCAGCAGGAGGTTGGGGGAAGGGAGGGAGTACCTGGCCAGCAGCCAGCAGGGACCCTACCAGTGCACGAATTTCATGCACTAGGCACTACTATTTATAATAAATAGCAACAACAGTCTTAAGAGTCCATCAGGGCAAGGGGAGATGGCCAGGAATAGAGGCCGAGTGGTGGTCCTTACCCAGGCAGCTCTGACACTCTGAAATTAGCTCTTCCCTTGATGCTCAGAATCTCTTAGTTCCTATTTATTATGAGAGCCTGGCCTTTTAGTTTGTGAAATACCTACTATCCGAGGGAATTATTTTCCTACTTAACTCTCTGATGTTTGCAACTGAGAATTGGCTGATACAGGGAATCATATTTTTATGTTTTCTTGGTTTAATTTACGCCTTCAAACTGATATGAAAGTGAATCAAATAGATCAGTTGAATGAATATCTGAAATTCTGCCTATCTAATTTTGAAATCTTCCCATCAGGAATTCATGGGATGTAATGACTTTTCTGAAGGATTAAACATTTTCCAGAGGATTTCTTTTAACCAGAATTGGCCATGTTATGAAAAAGAGCTGTTGTATCCATATTTACTTTCAGAGATTTGGGGGCACCAAGCATTAACACATCACCCTCCATAGGGCCTGTTCCAAGGAGAAGAGACCAAGGAAACCAGATGAGATCAAAGCGTCTGTTTCATTACTCAAAGGAGAGAGCACAGACATTAAAAAATAATGAGTCCCCAACACAAAATGCAGGGCAGCATTGCATAGTGGAGAAAAGCCAGCTTCTGAAGCCAAATTTTCATTCTGTCACTTAGTACCTGTGTGCCTTTGACGGAGTCACTTCCCATCTCTGTACTTCATTTTTCTTGTCTGGCATGCTGTAGCCCAGGGGTGTATGAAGATTAAATGACAATATTTGCAAAGCACATATGCGTAGCACATGGTTGTCACTACAGTGTTTACTAAATACCAAGTAAGGTGCAAAAGCAAATGCTACAGAACTGTGTAGCATTTTATATAGTTGTATCTAAGCTCAAAGCGTGTTATAAATAACAATAACAGAACTCCCTTTCTCAGAGGTATAAAAGTTAAGCATTAAAGTGAGATGAATTTCTTGCTCAAGGTTTGTAGACATTCATTCATTCATTCAACATCATAGGGAGGGACTATTATGTGCCAAGTACTATGCTGCGCACTATACTGGGAAGGAAGGCAAATTCACAGTCACTGCCTTCAAGGAAGTCTCAATTAGAATCACCTAAGCATACATCTATATGCTTGTTGAGATAATCAAAAATCCATAAGTAAAAATGTATCTCTTCCTTTGTGCCCCTCACTGACTTAGAAGGGCCTCGACAACAGAATAAAGGGCAAAGAAGCAGAAAGCCACGCATAGCTTTCAGGTAAGGCTTCTAAGGTACACAATGAGCAGAGGAAACTTCAAATTCAGAGCTATGCATTTCAATATGTTGCTAATCATGATTAATTCCTTTTGTGTTTATTGTAGGAACATTAATCATGGTTAATTAATTTGGTATGAATCTGGATATAACATTTAATTTCTCCCAAATTTCAGGGGAGCTTATTTCAATTAATAATTGAACGAAAAGGAGTTGTAGAAGGAAGGGAATAGAGAGTTTTCAATACCAAGCACAAGGCACAAGATGAAGCAGTACAACAGGCACAGTAATGCTATATGCCTTATAGTAAAGGAATATTTGTAGGAATACAAAAAACTCGAGAGGGAGGGAATTATACGTCTCAGGTTTGTGTACAGTTGTTGCTGACCCTCTACTCCTCACCTCTGATTCACTTCTGGAATTCTGACAGAGTGACATTCTCAATCACAGCAGAGAAAAATTCTCAGTTGAAACTACTGACAACTGAAATTATTTCTTTATAATGTTTTTTTTTTTTTTTTTTTGGCAAGGTTAAAACAACAGTTTGTCCTCCTCCCTTTCTCTGTCTGATATGCATATATTACTGTCTTGGCAGAGTATCAATTAGTGGAAAAGTAATATAATATCATTAATTGATCTGTCTTCCATCCCTAGTGCCAAATCCATGTTTCAGTTTTTAAAAAAAACCTGTTCCTTTCCTCTATGTAATACCACAAATTACATCAGGAATTGCCAAATAAAACAGATCGGGGGTGGAAAGATATGAAATATGTACAAACTAGATTCTATTACAATACCCAGAACCAACCACCTTCTCTTGCTAACTCTAATTGTAAATGTTATTTCATTCTTTCCCAGTTTGTGCTACTGTTGGTGACATTTTAAGGCCAGTCCTACTGAAAAGTTTCAAAACAGAAAAAGAAAGGGCTTAGACTGTTAAACCACAGGACAAACAAGTGCAACCCATCATGAAAAAAATTGTATTTCCCTCCTTCCCTCCCTCCTTTCCTTTCTTTCAGCTTCATTTTTTCTTATTTTAAAGCAACTTGCCTTTCCTATAACATATCTTAGCTAAGACGCACCATTCACATTCTCAGGCCACCATGTTAATTAAGACTACTGTTGTCTCTACAAGGACCAGCTCAAATGTGGACTCCTCGTATTCCTTTAGGTTGAGTTATTGTTCTTGTGCATCCATGGTATTTTTGTCTTATCTCTGCATACTTATCTACCACGTTGGATTGCAATTTATATCTACATATTCACCTACACTTTAAGACTTTGAAACTGTGAGCTCTTTGAGGACAGGTTCTATGCCTAATTCATCTTTGTGTCCTCTTTCCTAGTTTTGTACCTAGCACACAGCCTGGGACATGGTCTATGTGCTTAACACATGTTTTTTGAGGTGATAACCTCACGTCCCGGGCACTAGTTTGCCTTTCTTCTGCTTGTTTCTTCCTTTCAGTGATCATCTCTCCTTTCTAACCCAAGGGATACAGAATAAAATAAAATAGAAAAATATGACTCTAATAGCATTTCAGCCATGTGAATTCTCAGTTCAAAATTTGCAGCAGTTTACTATTTCATATGATTAGAAAGCCTAGGTATCCAGCCTTTTGCTACCTATCATTTAGTCTCATCATAATAATTTCTCTTACTGCTAAACCCAAAGGAATATGCACATGGTTTCTTCTTCCCCCAGATGATTGACTTCTCCACTTTTATACTCCAGCTTTTCTCTCCCAACTCTTAGCTATTTCCAACTAAACAGAACAAACCAACAAGAACACTAAAACTGCTCAAATGTTCTGTTCTGGAATTCTGTCTTTGTTCATCTCTTCTCTGACAATTCCTTAAACTCGCGAGCCACGGTTTGCCGCTCTGTTGACTAATGAGTTTGCTGACCAATGCCTTAAACTATTTTCTCAGCTCTTGTTTACTATTCCTGTTTGTATTGTGTGTACTCTTAAGTCCATTGTATAGGTGTGTCTTCTGCTTCATATTCTTGATAGTAGTATAAGAAAAAAATAGCTTTGGGGCCAACTTCTATCCTGTCAGGCTTAGCCAGTTGGTTTGGGCGGGATTGATTTATATCTACTTCCGGATGTGGGCCCAAGTTGCTCCATTTCCCCTGGCCAAGGAATTGATTCAAAGATAGGAATGTAATCCTATCAGGCTCATTGACTTCATAGAAGATATCTGTTGGAATTCTAAGAAAAAGGAGTTTCTCACTTCCCTGAAAATTAAGAATCAGTCCTTCTTTTCTGGTTGCCATGTGGAAGATGAACCACCCGGAAACGCTGGGAAGGTCGTTTCGGTGTCCTGATGGGAGAGACTGAGCTGCTGTGCTCAACATAACACCCTTTATGAAGGGCAAGACTGGGTAGACTATAAGAAATGATGCCTTTTGTCATTTAAACTGCCCAAACAAGCTTCCACTGGGGTCAACCTCTGCTTCTTGGTTATGTGAGACAATAAATTCCCTTTGTATTGGGTTTGCTACCACTGAAAACTACAAGGTTCCTTACTGATGTGTATAGCATGGGCTGTGAATCAGCACAGACCTGTATTTGAATCCTGACTGCATCAGATATCAACTGAACAGGAAAGCAAACCCAGAGTCTCTGTTTTAATTTTCCCATCTGAAAAATGAAGATAATATCTACTTTGTAGAGTTTATGTAACTATAAAAGTTTTCTGTAATTCTCTGGCCTCATAGGGGGCTCAACCAACGGAAGCTGCTGTTATCATTACCTATGAATTTAGATTAATCTACAGTCCTGGAGCTTTACATATCCATAGACACTCAACACAATTGTCAGCAATGATTGTTAATAAAATACACACATATATGTATGTGAACATCTATGATGTGTGTGTATTATACACATATGTATCATTATTCTATGACACAGGTCTGGGATGAGTCATGATTCACCAAAAGTAGGTGGTATTTGCAAAGCTGGATTATAAATCTCTGCTTTAATAAACCTTTCTAGAGCTATGGAGCTTTATTTATACTTGACTAAGATCTGTGGAACTCTTTCCAAGTTGTGACAAGAAGGATTCCCACCCCTTGATGGGCTTGTACTGTTGCTGGACTGTATCTTGTAAATCAGAGGAAATCATCACACAGGTTCTTCTGGAGGAAATGTGTCAGCTGATCTCTGCACCATTAATTTCCAGTTGCTCATTCTACACAAATTATATTAGTTCCTTCCCAGGATGGGAGCTGGAGGAAGAATGAGGGAGAACGTGGATGGGGGAGAGGTTAATGGAAAGATACACTGTTCTCTTGGGTTTCAGTTATAATAGGAATAGAAGGGAACGCCTTACCATGATATAGAGTTCAGATATTTTTCCACCACGGACACTGAAGACTTTTATCCAAAATCAAGAGACCCAAGATTGATTTCTACATCGTATTGATAATATAGCAAACACAAGCTTAATTCTTTTATTTTCAAAGGAGGGGAATGCAGTCACTGTTTTCCTGGTGATGGCCCAACACCAACAAGTAGAAAGCAGTATCTGCAGTTCTAAGGGGCAGGTGGCTGATTGCACAATCATCTAGAACCAGGACCTGTTAAGTGTTTACCATCCTGACATGTGAATGAGGACAAGGTGCTGGGGTTTATCTGATGGCTTGTCAGCAAATGCTGTAACATTTTCATCACCCAGGCTGACAAGTTTTGCCGAATCAGGAAATAACTTGTTTTGAGGCATGCAGTTGTCTGTGTGTGTCTTGTAAACAATCTGGGGGGTGGGGAGTCGAACAACAAAGGGCAGCTTTGCAGATCATGGCCCAGGATGATTTCTTGACAGGTCTGTGCCAACTCTGCTGCTGAACAAATAAAATGAGCCATTCCCCTTCTCTGAGGACTCTGTATTTTTAAAGGGGGATAATAAATGCAAAGCTGTGCAAAGCCTGGCTGGGGGAAATGTGAAATCCATCTCTCCTCATTTGCATAACATAATCAGCAGTGCTCTGATAATCAGGCTGGGGGAGGCAGTTGGAACCTGTGTTCCATGAAGATGTCCCAAAGCTGGGCCCCAAGTACCTGCTGTGCATTCCTGAGCTTGACCCCAGGTGACTGGCACCCGTCAAGACACTCTCCTCCCCGGGATTGAAGACCACTAAAGCTGGCACCCTATCTTTACTGATTTTTCCACAATAAGCAAGGACCACACCACAGTAAAATCTGCCTGCATGATCTGTTCTTGTCCTTTGAAAAAAAAAACACTGACATTTGTCCAATTTATAACTATGTATGTGGTGACATGACTGAGTGGGGGCATTTCAGACTCTTTCTTGCTTTGTGCATGGATGACTCATTTTTCAGGGATATAGCTCTGGCCATTTCAGAAGGTGTCTCAAGACTGAGGTAATTCATATCATTGTAATTCTACAGCAGGAAGCGCTACAGGGTCCACTTTGCATTAATGTTTCCATGGCAATCAGATACTTGACATTTTATTTAAACTATTAATCTAGAACGGCTCACCAGCCTATGAGAGGAAAGTCACACCCCACGATTTTACTTCTGGAACCAATACCAAACCAATAGGTAAGGTGCATAATTAACTTTCACTGTCTCAAAAATTCATAGTCAGGACAGGTGCTAAACACATCACAAATATAAGCTCACTTCGATTGCTCCCTTTGGGGCCTCCTTTTGTTACTTACATTCAAAAGAGATGGCAAGGGCTGGGCTTCCCAAGGTCTGCCCCTCCCTCCTTGCCAAGGCCCCTGCACACTGCAACTCTAGAGTTGATTCAAACTGCATATGATTAAAAGATGGACATATTCCCCAGGGACACTGGGCAATTTATTTGTGGAAAAGATTTAATGAAGAATTTCAAAGGAGCCGGTGCCCTACAAAGAAAGCTCATTTGTGAGTCTCTATGTTCTTTCTGCTGCCCTGAGTGCATCTGAGGGGAGGAGGAGGAGCCGGTGCCCTGCAGCTATTGCCAAGTGTATCACATGTGAGTTTCTCAAGATATAAATATTCCCAGGCAGCTAAAGGCATTAGAACAGGCTGTTTTTAGACGGTCACCTCTAGTCCGGGCCTCCCCTGGCCAATTTGGGAAAGAGGCTGCCTGCCTTCAGTCTCCTCGAGGTCCTGCTCACTCCAAGTTCTCAGCCCTTAATGGGATCCTCTGATCTTGCATATCCCCAGACACAGCCCCCCAGCCTCCCTCCTGAAGGTCTCTGCTTCTTTCCTCATCACAAAATGGCCTTGTTGCATCTTTCTATCCTTTAGTGTTTGGATCCCAGCTGATACAAAGCCCCACACTCACATGATAATGGTCAACAAAAGATAACACAATTTAGTTTCCTGGAACAGTTAAGCTTCAGAAGGAAAAGGCATCTGAATTCAAATCCTCCCTTACTAGTTATCTGACCTTGGACAGATTATTAAACTCCTTGGGCCTCAGGCATCTCACATTTAATTTGGAGAAAATGATTTTTCACTTAAAAGTCTTGTTGGTGTATATGAATTTAATAAGATTATGAATATAAAGCTCTTAAATGTACTTAAAAATGCTGCTTATTATTTGCAGCAGAGGAAACCCAATGATACATTATCTTAATCCAAATAGATACATTCAAATAGGGAACTAATGGGACCCTCCAATGCAGGGGTCCTCAAACTTTTTAAACAGGGGGCCAGTTCACTGTCCCTCAGACGGTTGGAGGGCCGGACTATAGTTTAAAAAAAAACTATGAACAAATTCCTATGTGCACTGCGGGCCCGGGACGAGTCGGCTGCTAAGCAGGACAGGCAGCGGCACCCGGCAGGCCGGATAAATGTCCTCAGCGGGCCGCATGTGGCCCGCGGGCTGTAGTTTGAGGACCCTTGCTCCAATGTATAAGAGAGAGGACTGGTCAAGGGGGTGCCTCTCAGGGCTGCTACAGTTGCATCAACGAGTAATATCCACAATTCAGTATAATCCCAATCAAAATCTGTGCAGAATTGATATAGAAATTGACAAGTTTACTTTAAAATTGAGATGGAAATAATAATGACCTAGAATAATCAAAACAGTCTTAGAAAAACAAACAAACACAGAGTGCAATTTAAATTCTCTGATTTCAAGACATATAAAGTTACAGTAATCAAGAGTAATACTGACATAAGAATCAACATGTAAACTATTGGAACAGAATAGAGAACCCAGGAATCAACCCACACTTCTATAGTCATTTGATTTTTTTTTTTTTTTTTACAAAGATGCCAAAGAAAGCCAATTGGGAATTGGATAGTCATATGAAAACAAAACAAAAATCATGAACCTTCTTCCTGACCTTATACCATGCACAAAAATTCATTCAAAATGGGAGGGTGAGAGGCGGGGATAAGAGATCAACCAAAAGACTTGTATGCATGCATGTAAGTATAACCAATGGACACAGACAGCAGGGGGGTGAGGGCCTGTGCTGGGAGGTAGGAGCAGGCTGGGAGAGGTCAACGGGGGGCAAAGGTGACATATGTAATACTTTCAACAATAAAGAATTAAAACAAACAAAACACAAAATGGAACATATCTGAAGGTAAAAAGAGATGTTAGAGAAAAATGGGAGAATTTCTTCGTGAATTGAGGACAGGGAAACAGCTGAAAGGTCAGTGAGGCTGGCTGGGGAGTGGAATATAAAATGAAGATGGAGACCTAGACAGGAACACCATCAGCGGGGCCTTATCACTCATGGAGAGGAGGATTCTAAGTGCAATGGGATGGCACTGGGGAGTTTTCAGAGTGTGACATGAACAGATTAAAATCAGCATCCCTGTTATGGTGAGCATTCACTAGGCAGAGAGCCAGGGTTCAAATGGAGAGACTGGGTGAGAGGGGGCAGTTGGCCCAGAGTACAGTGGGGGCCGTGGAAATGGAAGGAAGTGGATTGATTAGCAATGTGTTCTAGTTGGGGGCTGAAAGTGCCTATTTTGGTTCGAATTCTCTGCTAAGCTATATATACCTACATGCATCCATCCATCCATACGTCCATACATACATGAAAGCAGAAGGCAGTGTCTTAACTAAATGTCATAATTGTGCCCTGAAGTCAGGATGGAAATGAGTTTGTAAAAAGTCTTCAGTCCTCCTGGGAGGCAGAGCAGGGCAGTGTAGCTGGGGCACCCTTGTACTCCTCTTTCAAACAAGCAGTGCTGGTGGCTTTTGTCATCCTATTCGTAGGTTAGTTGACTGTATATTAGAATCTCTTAAAAATTAGTTTAAAAAAATAACAATGAGAGCCTTGCTTGGGTCCACAAGGACTAAATTATGTGACGCTTTTAAAACTATCAATATTATTATTGGTGAAGTTCTGTTAAAGACCACTGCTGCTGGAGAAAAACAGTCTATTTTGGTTTGCTTTTAATTGAATCCTCCAGATTGCTTGTCAGTCTGTATTAATCAAAATCACCACATAACTAGTCACCACTATTCCACTTTGCTCACATAGAAGCAGTCATAGTATTTCATCTTTAAAAGAAATTATAAAATAAAAATATCATGGCAATCTGGCTCACACATCTGTCACCAGGCACTGTTTGCCAGGGCTAATTTGGCTCATTTGGTTAAGTCAGCTGGCCAGCCAGCAGCCTTGCATTGCTCTCACTTCATCTGCTACCTCACTCTCGGCGCTTCCCGGTCTGAGGACAATCCTCTCTGATGGAGAGAGCCTTGCATAACTGTGCTTCCCTTTGAGACCTCTAAGTAATATTTTATTTTTTTAAATATAGTTTTATTGATTTCAGAGAGGAAGGGTAAGGGAGAGAGAGAGACAGAAACATCAATGATGAGAGAGACTCATTGATTGGCTGCTTCCACACCCCACACTGGGGATTGAGCTCACAACCGGGGCTTGTGCACTGACGGGAAATCGAACTGTAACCTCCTGGTTCATAAGCCTACACTCAACTACTGAGCCACACCGGCCGGGCTCTAAGTGGTATTTAAAAAATCAGCTTCATTTTGGTTAGAACCAAAGGCTGACTAGTGTTTATATACAAAGAACTGAACTGCAGTTCTGTTTTCTACTGAGAAGAATATTCAAATATAGCTGAAATGAAAAACCTCTGTTTTAATTGGCTGTGTCAGGAAAGGAAGATATTAAACCAGGTTAGATATGTAAACTTGTTTTCATTAGAAAATTGCCATTGGAAGTCTCCATGAAGGTAGAATAACTTTTCCTCAAACAAACAAATATCACTCTTAATACAACATGCAGACAAAGTCTAATTCATGAATGTACTTTCTCTGCCTTTATGCCTCACTATGCTTTCCTATAGGCACCATATACTTTTATGCAAAGCACGACCTCATATTTCAAGGAGCATGACGTCCTTATAGAGAAAGAAGCCGGCTACCAAGTTCTGTTGTCCACCCAGGAGGGCACTGTTACCTTCCCTCAGAAGAATCTGTGCTGCAGGTTGTTCCTCTGATAAGACATAATGGATTTGTTCTGAAA
Source organism: Plecotus auritus (assembly GCF_963455305.1). Classification (NCBI taxonomy): domain Eukaryota; kingdom Metazoa; phylum Chordata; class Mammalia; order Chiroptera; family Vespertilionidae; genus Plecotus; species Plecotus auritus. Next base: position 87,133,864 of record NC_137770.1, on the reverse strand, counting down.
CATCTGAGGATAACCTGGTCTCCCTTGCAGCCCTTATGCTGGGCAGTTTAGCTGGGTTTGGAGAAAAATGGTGCACAGAAGGGTTGGACAAAAGTATTTGTTTCCTCTTCCTTGTGGTCTAGGCGAGGCAGCAAAGGTCATCCCTCCTCCATTGTGCTTTTTTTCAAGGGAACTGCAACGTTAAGAAAGAACAGGGACCATCAAGCGGGACTTCTGGGACTTTCATTTTTAACCCGAGGTGAAAACACAGGGGCTTGCAGACCTCATTGGTGACCCTTTAAACAGGAGTCAAAGAGTTCAAAAAGAAAAGGAACGTCTATGAAATATACACCAAAGGCAGAAAGCACAGTGAGGAGAGAAGTAAAGTGTGATTTGGGATAGATGCCTGTGACATGTTCATTGATCTCAGTGACTCTGCAGAGTGCTGATAGCACTCTGGCCTCAGGGTGAGGAGCCTTGCCAGCTCCCAGATCAAAGGAGCGCCTAGGTGCTGAATCCCTGGCGTGCTCCCAAGCAGAAGTGCCTGGAGCCACATTTGCTAATTACAGGTTGTGTTCTGCTGTTTCCAAACAGGGTGAAAGTGACAGAAGTTTAACTGTGAATAATTACACACTTGAATAAGTATGTGATTAGCACTATTTGTTGTGGTTGGGACTGGAGTGACGGGACAAGAATGGAGTGATTGCATTATTTACAGCTTAATTGTAGACAAGTAATTACTTATGTAAGCTGATGGTGTGGGGTCAGAGAGGACCCGCAGAAGAATGTAGATGATCTGAAATTCAACTTCTCAAACCAGTCACCCTGTCCCCCACCCGCTCTGAGCTTGATAAAGAGAATGAACTCTGCATTTCTTGAATGAAATGCTTTGGAATGTTAAATGTCTCTTTCAGTCTAAACAAAGGATCAGCAGAGACATTTTAAAATCTCAGATTCGAAAGTAATAAATCACAAATGCCACCTAGTGGTTCTTAGTATCCAGTGGCTGCATTAACTGTGTCCTGTAGCCACAACCCAGTCAGGTAGGAATTTTTCTGGTGGAGGATGGGAGCTGACCCAGTTATGGAATTGAGTTGAATGGACCAAAATTCCATCACTCCAACCCCAGGTTCTCTCCTTAACCCTGTGCCTCTCCTTCATTCAGCCTTCAAACCTGCCTAACCAGATCACCAAAGTCTCCAATTTGCCCCCACCATATACCATTGTAACTTCTGGAGATTCTGTGGAAATTTGACTGCAAATCACTTTGTAGCTTTTACTTTCCCGAAGCCACTAAAACAGTAAATGAAAAAGTCAATGGTTTTTCTGATTTGGGAGTCAACTCATGGTTTTGTTTCCTTGGCTGCCACTTCTCATTCACCAAGCAGTTGAAAGCCACTTTCCCAATTACTACGCTTCTCAGTTTCAAGTGTTTACGACCAGATTTGAATCTGGAGGGATCCTGTTGCCACAAACTCTCTCAGGAAGAGTGCCTGTTGGACAAATGCATTGGAGGGGAGGGGTGGAGAGAATAATTCTTTTTCTGTTAAGCCTATTTATTCTCATACACCTCCTCCCCTTGAACATCTTCTCATGGTTTAGTAAAATAATAAATAGGAAAGTCAATTTTTCTGAACAGCTCAATACTGTACAAGTAAAATTCCTTGACCAGCCCCAGAGAATATTGCTGGGCACCCACACAAAGTACAAGCCAAGGTGTAAGCAGCCCTGTTTTTTTGTTTTGTTTTAATATGCTTTTATTGATCTCAGAGAGAGGTAGGGAGAGGGAGAGAGAAATAGAAACATCAATGATAAGAGAGAATCATTGATTGGCTGCCTCCTGCACACCTCCTACTGGGGACAAGCCCACAACCCCAGTATGTGCCCAGACTGGGAATTGAACCCTGACCTCCTGTTTCGTAAGTCAACGCTCAACCACTGAGCCATGCCAGTTGGGCAAAGCAGTCCTGTTTTGTGGCTCTGCAGATGCTGCCTCCCCCAACCTACAAGATTATCTTTGGAGCCTCTTTTTCTGTGGCAGTAACACCAGGAAAAATGTAGTGTTGACTCTCCTAACTATCCCAGGCCACTGACACAAAGATGCTATTGGTAAAGGGTGGCTACTTTCCATTCGAGAAAGCTATACTTTCTTGTAAGGTTTGTCACGTCCTATTGCAGGTCCATTTCCCCACGTGCTCCCAGCTATCAGCAGAATATCCAGGACACTCCCTTTTTAGCACATTTTCCTGCAGAGGACACTCCTACCCCTCTCGGGGCAGCCTCTTTGCTTAGGATTGCCTTCACACTCTTGGATACTAATGCCCCTCAAAGTATGTCTATTTAGATCAAGCACTTTCCTTCTACAGGGACCACTTTTTGGTATGTTGCCCCAAATCCCTTTCCTCTCCTAAATTAGGGACATTGCCCTTAGGTAATGTACTAATCATGCTTCATTATTTTCTATATTTCTGATGCTTTGACAACTGGGGCTTTGCTGAGTCTGTAGCCAATCCCTACAGATAGTAAACAACTCACCTGCTAGAAGGCCTTTCATATGCACACTAACCAAACCAGTCCCTGTTCCCACCGCCTCTCTGCAGACTCTTTCACTCTAGGCCACCATTTCCCCATCTAGTCACCCCAAGGCCAGATAGCAGACAACTGCAGACAAACCCTGCATCCTGGAGCTCACTAAAATTATCCCAAGTATCCAATTCTAAACAGGCTTCCCCTGCCTTGACCATCCCTTACCTTGGAACCCATAATAAAGGCTCATGCCCATTGCTCCCTCTTTCCCCTTTCTCCCTCTGCCTGCTGACTGGCCCTGGTGCATCTTGGTATGCCCTCTCCTCATGGGAACTGTAACAAACTATCTCTTCATTATCAGGAGATAATGCCAATTATCTCCTGATCTGTTGGCCTCACCCTATCTGAATAATCACAAAACCTACATTTTAAACACAGATTGCCCTTGTCTTAACCCTGTCATGCTTCTCTAGAATGATTATTCTAGGATATTATAATGTTCCCCTTCTTCCCAGTGCTCTCATCAAATGCCCAATAAACAATGCACCCATCTTACTAGAAAACCCTAATTTTATCAGAAAACCAGTTGTCCTGGACTGCCACATGCCAACTTATTATTTGCTGTTCTCCTTACTCTATAACAGACCCCACTCTGCCCACTAAGGGGTATATTTCATTCTTAAAAATGGAAAGCTGCCCCACCCCATCCCACTCTGCCCAGCGAAGGGCATACCTCCTTCTTATAAATGATTGACTCCTCAGCCATACCCTTAAATCCCCTGCTAGTTTGGGAACAACCCTTTGGAAACTATTCTTTATCTCCTTCACTTAGCCATTCTGATTTTTTGCTTACGTTTGCTTTGAAATATCTAAAATGTGCTGCATATTTTGAAAAACAGAGATTAGCCTTCAGCCAAACAGCAAGGGGCTGAAATGGAAATATCAGTATGAAAGGGCAAGGTCATTGGAAGGTCAGCTTGGAGTTTGGCCCCAGCTCTACAAAGGACCAAATGAGTGAGTTTGGCCAAGTCACAACTAATCCAACCTTATGTTTCTAAACGTGAACTGAGAAGCTGACTTAGATGATCTCCCAAGGATTGTCACTGGAAGGGACACACACATGCACCCTTAGGAAGCAGCCTCTCCTGGGATACCCCGCTCAGGAAATTCCAAATGAATCAAGATACACACTCCTGTCCCAAACAAAAAACCTCTTTCCAACATTCTCTTTGCCTTTTATGTAGTGATGTCTTCTGACATTCAACGTTTATAGCCCATGTGCCATAGATACTTCTCCCTTTTCCATTACTGCACCTTCCTCTGAATCTGATAGATGCTTGGGCCCTAGGAATGACCAGCATGACAAAGACTCAAATCCAGCTAAGTTGCATAGCTGGTTCCCAAGGACCCACCAAGAAGTCTCCAAACATCCTATTTCCATAGGGAGAACATTTTGGATTTTGTGCCCTTCATAGCACTGGCAACAGTGCCATTCGTGTAAGGTCTGGTTCAGATTATTCTTTCCAAATAAGTGAACAGCACTTCTGATCTCTTTTTCTCTTCCAGATCTCCTCCAGTGAGCACTTTTCTATGATACAAACACTGGCTCCATTTTATATGTAGCCACCTGTCAGGAAATTCTATTCTTACCTCAATGCTTTCCTTCAGAGCTGTGCTTTCTAAACAGCACAGAGAAGATGTGCTTTGACTGAAGGCATACTGAGGTTGCTGGACATCAGTATATCCCTAGTCATTGCACAAAAGTTCATTGAATAAATAAAGGATGTTTTCACTTTCTCCTCTTAACTTTCTCAGCTATGCCAACAGTGGCAAAATAAACCTCCTATCCTAAAGTAACAAAGCCTACTGTATTTTAAAATTAATATATGTTAGCTATTTTGTGGAAAGGTAGGGGGTGAACAGCTTCGGGTTTGTTTTTACTTTCATTTCATAACCAGGAGTATAAGACGTTCTATTCCCTCATCACTTGAGCAGCCAGCCGTAAAACATACCAATCAAAAGAGAATGCTAAATTGCTGGTGACTGCAATGCATAAGCTATGATTAATCATTTACTTTGAATCTCTTTAAGACAATAATACCCTAGCCTATAAGAGAATCAATACGTTGCATTAAAACAGGATTTGATGTCACACAATACAATATTTAAAAGCACAATGGAAAAGATTCTCACAAGAACAATTCAGCTCTGAGCAGAAACAGATAATGATGGTTGTGATTTCCACTCTCCTGTTTTTTAAAGGAGAAATGATGTTTGTTTTTTTTATTGTGGTTTTTTTTTGCAAGGCATATTTTTGAAAATGTTTTGTTCTATCAAAAGTTGTGAACTCATAGTTATGTGAGGCCATTGAGCTTAAATGCTTTAGATTCGTTTTTAAAGAACCACCTAAAGTGCCTAGGAGGTAGTACAGTGTGACCATAATCCCCACGGTAGTAGAGTCACTCAAAATGTCATGAGGTGCCATACCAATGCAACAGGTAAATATCCCAGGGTACTTGTTAATGGGAATTATCACTCTTCCTTATTCATTATCTGTCTCTAGCAAAAACAGCAAGGTCTCTGGCTTGGAACCAGGCTAAAACGAGCAGCAGCCTTCAGGAGAGGATGGAAGAATGGGGAGTGAAGTGGAGATCGGGCCACCTCTCTGAGAGCTTTTAGGTGGTGAGTCAAAATGGCTCTGCACCAAGCAAATTGGAGCTGCAGTTGAGCTCAGTGGGGGAGTTTCTAAGCCATGCATTCTCCGAGATCCCTCTGGGTATTTCGCTGATATTGCCAAGTGTATGGATTTAGTAAAAAGAGAACTTCACTGAAATTCAGAGTTGGCCATTAATTTGCTGACTTTAAGGATTCAGATCTTTTAAATTTGCATCTAAATCCATTTCCTATCCCACAGGACTTCCTGGTGTTAGTGAATCAATGACTCAGATGTGCTTTGAGTTCCTTGGCATGTTCCTCATATCCCAAGGTGTTATTCTCCATGCAATATTTCCAGACTCCAGTTGGTTCTACAGTAGTTCCATCTGATGCCAATCTCTTTGAGCTGGAACAGGTAGATAACTGGGATTTTCTTTGTTCAAGAACCTTGTGACCTAAAGCAGTCTGACACAGAATGGTTTTGTGGATGAATGAGCATCTATTCTTATTTACAAGGATGCTACAGAGTTCTGCCACACTCATTTCTTACCTCCTGGGACTTTGTGAGGTTTATCATGATTATTCCAGCAGTGCACCAGGGAAGACAAGAGCTTTGGAAGTATAAAATGTATTAGTGTTTGCTGGAGACTAACAGTGCTTTCAATTTGCAACTTACTTTAAATTTGTGATTTCCTTCATCAGTGAATTCATAATGTGCTTAGAATGTAAAGTTGGTGAGGCAGAGCATCTCAAAATTATTTTGGTGACTTTTAAAATTTTCATATTGTTAAACTCATAGGTGCACAAGAGGCTTGTGTATATTATAGGTAGACACACTTTCAATGTGGTTCTCCTCTTCTATTCTCTCTTCTCTTTTCATTTGCCTTTCCCTGGGGAATCTCTACATCCAAGGCTTCAGTTGAGCTCCAGACCAGAATATATACCATGATGTTGCACAGCTGCCAATCAAAAAATAAACTTTATTTTCAAACTGAAATTTCTATTGATTCTTTCAAACTTTGGAATTTTGGAGTTACCCTTAAGTCTTCTCTCTTCCTCATACTAATGTCCATTTAATTACCACATTATGATATTCTGTCTTCTTAACATCATCAATATCCATTTTGCCTTCTCTATTCCCACTCACTCCCAATAATGTCTGAGTTTCTGTAAAAGCCTCCTGATACTTCTGACTCGTTCTCACTTACTTCCAGTCTCTCAGTGTGCTGTCAGAGTGATCTCTCTAATACAAAATTTCAACATGTTTAAAATATTTCAATGCTTTCCCTTTGTTTTAACACAGAATCTTTTCTGACTCTTCTGTCCATTTTTATCTCTTGTAATCTCCTGACACTCACCTTGTGCTCCCAGTCATACCAAAGTGCTTGCATTTTAAGAACAGCAATGCTCTTTCATGCTTCTGCCCTTGGGCTAATTCTTCTCCATTTCTAGAATACTTTGCCAGCCACCTTGACTTTTTTCTTTTTTAAGCTTAACTGACTATTACTTGTCCTTTAAGATTCACTTCTTAAAGGCTTATTTCTTGACAAATCAGATCTTCTCAGAACCTCCTGATCTGAGCTACATGCCTCCTACTTTGAGTGCTCCAAGTACTCTGTGCCTACCTCAATGACAGCCACTATCACACACTGTTGTTTTGCAATATTACTGGCTTACACATGTCTCTCTCCCTCCACGGTACTAAGGACTCTCAGAGTCCCAATTTTCAGTTTATTTTCTTAATCTCTTTATTTCTGAAGCCCAGTCTAATAACTGGAGCACAATAAGGAATCAAAAACAAGAAGAAACTTAGACTTTGAGGGGATAAACTGCCTTCCTTTTTTTATAGAAAGTATGTTTTGCTGGTTGTAAAGAATGACAGCCATAAAGTCCATTTAGTAAAAATGCATAGAGATAGGATTCTGATTTCATGTTCTGGAGGACTGAGTATGTATGCATCATCACAAAAGATCCCTACAGAACCTGAACAAAGCAGATTTGGTCATCTATGCTAAGAAGTGGGTTAATAAAGGACTTGTGTGCATGCATATAAGCCTAATCAATGGACACAGACAACAGGGGGGTGAGGGCATGAGTGGGGGGGCACGGGGAGGTAATGGGGGAATAAGGACACATATGTAACACCTTAATCAATGAAGAAATTTAAAAAAAAAAGAAGTGGGTTAAAATTGCCCATAAAACAGAAAATAGGAAATTGTGTGTAGGTCCAAATAAAGTGTGTGGCTGAGGTAGGAATGCTCACTGAGAATTCCATTCACTTTCCCACATTTCCCAGCCCTCTTGCTGTTAGATTGGACCATGTAACAGTCCTGGTTAATGAAATGTGGCATGTGTCATTTCCAGGATAAGGCAGTGAAAAGCCATGCACATGCTTTCTTCTGATGCCAGGAGGGTTGAAGAAATAATGTTGGCTGGACATATTACATGTACAAAATGGTAGAGTTCTATCAGTTTGGGTGATTGTATGGAACAGAGCTTTGTGCAGACTAATGTGAATGAAAAATAAAATGTGTTGTATTAAACCTCTGAGAATGGGGGTGGGTGTTACTGCAACATAATCTATTCTTTCTAGATTATACTAATACAAAGAAGATTTCAGAAAAACAACAATGAGATAGGAATGTCCTTGTTAAAATTGGATGACAGTAATTTGATGCAGATAAGTTGATATTGTCTTTCTCCAAGGACACTTAGCCAGAATTCTTCTATAGAATACTGTTGAAAGATAATCTCCATGGTTACCCTTCAACTTTTACTTTTTCCAACACTAAATAAAACAGCAAATATCTGGGTGCTTGTGAGTTGTGGGTTAAATCCAAGGTTGGTTCTCCTGGCAGCCTTGTCCTTATTAACATAAAAAAGAAACTATTTATCAATCTCATCCCTTAGGAAATTCCTAGGGTTTTAGGAGCTCTGTGCCAGAAATGGAGATGGAGATCAAATATATTATAAATCACAATATCACATGATTATACTTTCGATGGCCTGAAGTCACCTTGGCCATTATACAGTGGGAATGCTACAACTCTTCTATAATATGGGCATGGAAAACATTTCTGAATGATTCCTGCACAATTTTCTGTCAAATCCAGTCTCTGCTTTTTATCCTTTTCATTATGGCAGTCCAGGCAACCAGTATCAAGAAATCCTTCTATTTGAATGAAGGCAATACTTTTATTTTCATGAACCCCTGAAAATGCTTGCCAGGAAAGGGATACATATGAAAATTCTTTTTTAAAAATTTATTTTATTTTATTTTTATTTTTTTTATTTATTTAGGTATTACATGTGTACATATGAAAAATTAGGGGATGGCATTTTTGGGACATCTACTCTTAGCTCCTGACAACACCAGAAAAAAGAAGATATTGATGAGATTGAGACAATGGCAGCAACAAATCCAATTGGCTATTTATATGGTAAGGTTTGAGACTGAGCCTGTCCATTGAGTGCATTGAGTAAACTTACACAATATTTTCTTTTATACAATATTTTCTTTCAAATATAAAGGAAAGAAAAAGATTCTTGGATTTATTAAAAAAATGTTATGAGAGTAGATAAGCTAAGAATATTTATTTTCCAAACCATTAACCTTCATTGAAAGAGAATTTAGAGGACCAAGTGAATCACAGAATTTTAGAGTCAGAAAGAATGGTAGACATCATTCAGGTCACTTTCCTGATTTCACAGATGAGGAAATTGAAGTCCCATAAGGTTAACTGAATTGCTCAGAGTCTAGACAGTTATTTGATGGGAGAACTTGATTTAAATCCATTGCTACTTCCCTTTATATCATACAATTTCAAGGTTTTCATAAAGATAAGATTGCTGTCTTCTGATATTGCACCTAGACCAAAAGCCACCCAAACAGCAGTTCAATTATAAATGACACAGAAAACTTCAAGAAAGAATATGTCCTTGTACATGATTGATAGTTCAGATATTACTCATTTTAGATGAACTTGAAAGATAGAAAAAAACTATATTTTTTATTTCCTGACTCCTCAATATTAAAGACTCCGTAGACTGAATACACCTGTTTTAGAGAGTAGAGCCTACTGGCCAAGGGTGATATAATGGCCAAGCATTAACTAGATACGCTAGGGATACAGACAAACATTAGATTACTATGTATTTTTTGAGCTTTGAATGAAAGCAGAGAATCTTTCAGAATGAAAAAATTATTTCATAACATTCAAAGCCATGTGAGTTGGTGATATCCTAGTACTTTAGCCACATATACCTAATCAATTCCAGAGTCCTGTTGGTTTTTTCTCCAAAGACCTCTGCTATTTCTCCTTTCTTTCCCAATGGTTTGTTTGTTAAACTCCAAATCCTCAGTTTGCTGTTTATACTTCTCCATATTTCTGCTTCACCACAACTAACTCACAATTACCAATTTTGCTCAAACTCTTCTTGTCTTAGAATAATCTTTGTGCACTTTTACAACCATAGAATTCTTCAAAGGTCCTTTCCAAAACCTATCTTTTCCCAAAGTCTTCTCAGACTCTTTTGGCTCACTCTAATCCCCTCTGTGAGTTGAGTGCTTGTTGCATATTAGAATCCTGAGGAAAGTGGATAAAAGTTCCCATTTAATAAAAATACCAATGCCTATATCGTATCTGTTAAATCAAATACCACTTCCATCATCATGTTTTAAAAGCTATTCATTTGATTCCAAGGTAGAATCAGGACTGAGAACAACTGTCTTAGAGAATTCATGAACTACATCATGCTCACAGGTTTTTATGTATAATGCGTAATAACACACAATATCTTCATATGTGTAAATTCCTGGTTTTACAAGTAAGACAATTATCATGTGTCATGCTTATTTTGAATCCCTGTGAAACTTGGTCCTGAGATGAACACAATGGAAATCCCCAAAAGGTGAAGTCCTGCTAGTAATATGGATTTGACCACAAACTGCAATTTTTTGTGTGTGGCTTTTTCTAGACTTAATAGTTTCAAATTGTTTAAGTGGTAGAGTTCTTTCTTCAGAAAAGAATCTCTTTCATAATAACATTTATTTAAACTCAGGAGTAATTAAGTTGTTTTTGGTTTAGTATCTCAACTGATCTCAGTTTATACATTTAAAAATATCCTTTGTAACAATCTGCATCACAGCTTTCCTGTTGCTACTATTAGGATTTTTATCATTGTTAGTTTTAATGCCAAAACACCCTTTTCCCTTAGTTGAAGCTTCCCAACCCAACATCAACAAAGTAAAGGGGGGATTAAAGATAATTATAGATAAGGTATATTTGCTTTTTAGCCTATCATCAGGCAGGCAAGATGTAGTACATAATCTGAGAATCTGAGGCCAATGTCTCAAAAACCGTGTGGGTCATACACTAGAAAGCAGCTTATGACATTATGAATGTCTACCACACCCACGGTCTCTGGCTTCTGAACAAAACAACCAAGGAGCAATTCCTAGGGTATGATTTTTCATGCTTTTTACTGCAAGACTTTTACATTGAGAACACAGAAAGAGCAGGAACTGGTGCTTGAGTTTAAGACTAGCAACAGGCTAGAGGGGACTTATGGAGGCTTTGAAATGGGAACTCCACACAATGGATATATTATCTCCTACAAAAACAAAGCAAATAAAAACAAAACCTTGCAGAATTAATCAGATTCTTTTGGGGGGAGTTTGGATACAAGAAAAACGAAGGCTTTTTAAGTGGTAGTGGAAAAAAAATAAAGAAATTGAAACTGAAGGAGTTGAATCATGAGAAAAGACTTCTAGGCTGCTGTTCATTACTGAATGATGATGATTCAGATCTTCATAAGCTCTGGTTTTCTAAAGTTAGATGGCTTCCTGAACTCCATTTCTTCTCTGTATCCTATAAGATTAACTCGTATTATCTTTGGTAACATGGGTATGTTATTGCATCCTAAAAGAACCATTCTGTTGGGGATATACTATAATTTCCTCAGTCTTGCTCCCACATGCAAAACACCAACTATAGCTCATAATATATATGCCAGAGTTCCTTTTTAAATTGCTTTTCAAATAATTTATAATATAACTGGGGTTGGGGAATATTTTTCTAAAAGAATGACACCAAACAGATATTCTGCAATTGTAACCTTTACATATAATCCAGGACAATTTGAGCCCTGAAATTAAATTATAGGATTATTCTTTTTGCTGTTCTTGGCTCCTCACAAAGCCTTCTCCTTGTCATAATTGCTTACAAACAGTACTTCATATTAATATGTTCAAGGCACTGTTCCAAACATCTGCCCTTACCAGCTCATTTAATCACCATAATAAACTTACAAGTACTATTGTTAATGTTACCATCCTTACATTTCAGAACACTAATACCCAGGAGGTACCTTGCCTAAATCACATAGCTAGCAAGCAGTGGGCCAAATTCAAACCCTGGCAGACCCACTTCAGGACCACTTCAAGGTCCATCATCCAGTCTCTTTGCTGTAGTGTTTCAGTGACTTCCATCGCCAGTGTACCCCTTGTTTTTCCCCTACTAAGGGAAAATTATTAATGCCATTAACAGTTATAATCATCACACAATTGCAAACAGATGCATGTCTAATCAAGAATTTGAGTATTAAACCATTGGACATAGTCAATAGCCTTTCATTTATAAAAGCTGGGCTTAAATATCATGTTTCCTGGTTAGCTACTTAGGAATAGAGAAGGGAGGAAAATATATCTTCAACTGACAGTAAGGAATACAGGATTGATTACTTTTTTTGTTTCTATGAAAGCACAATGTGGGCAAAAAAGACTTTGAGATTAAAAACATTTCTTTGCTTTTCCTCAAGATCTCATGGATTTATGAATAAGCATTATAAACACAACATTCACCCTTGTTCTCTCCGATTGGTGTCTACACATTGCATAAGGGCATTGCTTTTCTTCATGATGTTTTCTTGGTTAAATGGATTGACTCTCTAACAGCCCTCACTAGAGTTCTTGCTTGATTGACCCATGATCCATGATCCACCTGTGTTGCAATAACACGTGCTTCCCCTTTTCCTATCCACCGATTAGCACCCAGCTAACTTCTGTGCGATGGAGGATCAGGTGAATGAAAAGCAGCAGATGGGCAGAAAATGAAGCGTGAGCCTGGGAAGCATAGCGTTATTCACAGGGGCTGCTTATCTGTGTGCAGGCTGCCTCTTTTGTAACCCCAGGTAAGGGAAAACTGTAGCCAGGAAAAGATGGAAACAGGGAAATTCAACCAATGCAGGCATTTGTTCTTATCTTCTATTTTTATTAAGACTAACAAAGGATCCCAGCAGATAAAATCAATGCTTCATATGAAACCCAAATTCACAGTTGTGTAAGTGCATTGTTTTCCCTAGAGCCACTAATGTTGTTGTGTTGGTGCCCTACATTTCCATTCCCTTCCATGCCCAGGAGGGGAATTTAGAACTGGAATAGACCTTTGAGATCCTGTAGTCTAGCCCTCCCTCCTGTCCCCTCCTTCTCCAAATAAGGAAAGCGAAGCCCCAGGAGGCTAACCGACTTGCACAAGGTCAGATGAGCTCAATTGTCTTCTAACTCCACACGGAACTTTTTTCATTTCCAGCTTTAAATTATTTATTCAGTTTTTTTGCCATTTTCACTTCATTGAAATGAACTCTCTCTTCTTGCTATTATATCCTGGAAGCTATTTATCCAACCTGATTTAATTGCATTTTCATGCAATTGTATTATGTTTTGCAATTGCTATTACATTTTATATTCTCAGTGTTTTTATGCCCTAGTGCCAACTGTTAGCCTCCTCTGTGTCCTGCTTTATTATTAAATTACCCCAGGTTTTTCTTCGGCAAGGTTTACTTATATTGCAGCATAGAATTAAACATACTAACATAGGCAGAATATTCCAAACCCTAATTTCGGGTCCATGAGGGAAAGAAGTAGAAAGCTCAGGGTTATTATTGTCATGGTTTCAGTGTGTGCCACTACACTAAATTAGCATCCTTGGTCTCTGTGTTTCCGAAGTCCCCTCCTGTCCTCTCTTTTTATAGGTCCTTTCAGAGAAGAAGCTCTCTGCTGGAACCGCCCCTGTCTTCTTAAACTAGCTTTAGGAAGTCATTGCAGACATCGAACATTAAGTAAATGAACCCCAATTTAAAAAGGATTTACGCAAATTAGATGGAAAAGCTCAGGGGAAACCAAAGCGATCCTCATAGGTCAAGAAGTCTGAGCAAGTCTTTAAAACATACTCTTGTTTTCTTAGTTGGTAAATGTAAACTGCGGTAAAGATCAAAGAGCTTGTTAGAGCGGAAGATGATTTTGAGACATAAAACAAAACACCTTCAAAAGTAAAGAGATATTCATTACAGCAGAATTTGGTGAAATATGTAGCCAAGAAAATGTCTTTTTTTTTTTTTTTTTTTCCTATAGCTCAGTAGAATAATAGCACTTGTCCATTACGGGGAAGATATTTTGATTTCTGCTCAGGCTTGGGCTTTATTTAGATGGACTCCAATCCAATCCACTGTCAGCTGAATTATATGCACCCTGGACTTCAAAGGCTTTGTGCTCAATGGGAATGTCCAGGCTGGAGTGCTGTGTAAAAGAAGTGATTGTGCTGCCGCGCAGGCTGCCAAGCTGTGGCGATCACTTTTCAGTCACTGAAAAATGCTGTGTGCAAATGGACGCCACACTGTGCTAAGGGAAGTCCAAAAGTCTAGTGGCAACACAGTGAGCAAACTTAATGGAGGCAGTTCTTTCACTTCCCTTGGACAGCTATGCCCTGCAGGTGGCTTTCCTGGTGAGCACAGTTGTGTAGGTGATTGTGTAAATAAACTGGCCTGAACACTCCTTTTTTTTTTTTTTTTTTAAATCCTTACCAGAGGATATGCTCATTGATTCTAGAGAGAGAGGGGAAGGGAGGGAGGGAGGAAAGGAAGAATAGAGGGGGGTGGAGAGAGAGAGAGAGAGAGAGAGAGAGAGAGAGAGAGAGAGAGAGAGAGAGAGAGAAGTCTCAGTGGAGAGAGAAAACCCATAGGTTGCCATCAGTACATGCACTGACAGGGCATAGAACCCACAGCCCCTCTGTACAGGGGCTGATGCTCCAACCATTAAGCAACACCAGCCAGTGGGAACACGCCTTTCTTAAATAGGCCTTTCAGGGTTAAAGTCACAGTGAAACTTTAAAGAGCTTGGGTGGAAATAAATTTGCTCCAGGCATTTACTTTGGCAGCTACCATAACTCCTGGGTAGGATGAGGTTACCCAAGGGGACTATGATTATTTCTGACTGCTTCTGGGGCCAGTGAATTCCCCTCTACTGTCTTCTAAGAGGAGACATGTCCACAGAGACGCCAGATGAAGGGTAAACGTTGAAGCACTGCGGCTTTTCTCTGCACAACCCAGTTGTCAAACTTGAACTGCATTGGAATCGCCTTAAGGAAGTCTCCTTAAAGCAGATTGTTGGGACCCACCCCCACCCTGAGTTCCTACTTTCATAGTCCAGGGTGGGCCCTAAAAATCTGCATTTCTATCAAGTTGCCAGGTGACCTTCCTGCTGCCAGCCTGGGGAGCCCACTTGGAGCTCACTGATCCGTGATCTGCCCCATTCATTCTGGATGCTTGCATGTGTATTGCAAACACAATTTCACCTTAAACAAGCAAGTCACTTCTCTCCAATTGCCCAACTTCACCTGTTTTGTTGATGCCAAAGCACATGACGAGAAATGCTAAATTACAGATGTTGTTGAGTTGGTGAAGATTGGGTCCTCATCTCCCTTCTTCAGACGTTTGGAAGAAGAGACAATCCCAATACTCGGATGGTTTTTATGAAGGAGGCGCTTTCAGGCAGTGCTACTGTCATTGGAGAAGTAAATATTAGACTCAACAAGGAAGAATCATTTTCCTTTGTTTCCCAACTATTCCCAAGGAACCCAGCCTTCCACGTACATAGTGGCTCCTGACTTTAAATCAATATGTTCTTGGTGACACTGACTTAAAATAATCATTTGGGGGAAAGATCCTTGAGCTGTGGCCTTTCGTGCAGTTTCAACTTAGCAACTTTGCAATAAGGGAGTAATTTTCAGGGTAGAACTTAAGTCTAATGAGCCAACATGTTACTTTAGGAATAGACAATGCAGTCTCACATTAAAATATAGCAAAGTAGTTTATAGGAAAAGAAGTGAACATATGAAAAGATATGTTCAACCTCACTCTGTTTTTTAAGAAGTTGAATTTGAAACAGCAAGGAGACACTTATCATGTATCAGATTGGAGTGTGCATTGGGACAAAATTTTGGAAGCCATGGTGGTAATAATTATCAAAATTAGAAATGCATTTGCTCTTTGACCCAGAAATGTTACTGCTGTATACCTAGTTTAGAGAAATAATTGCAAAATTACATACAATGATGTCTATTGAATTATGTAATACCATTTAAAGTCACGATTAGGGACTGGTTAACTTTATTTTGAAAGAGCTCTGTAACATACACCAATTTAAAAGACAAGAGGTAGCTCTGTACTGGATGGTTGTAATTATTTTTCTTTTGCACAACACTTGACCCACTAACTATAACTGGGCATCCCTGGCCTTCAAACTTAGGCCCACATTTGCTCCAGAAGAGGAAAAGCTAGTAACACACTTTTCAAGCTTCCCTTCACTGTGGTGTGGGCAAAGACCTTAAACTCTTCCTTCGGAATGGACATCCACAGACTCTCAAGTGGAAGCTTGTGATGGAAGAAGCGGGGCTGCACAGAGTCCATTCTGAAGAGGGTGCAAAGGAGGCAGCAACTTGTTCCTCCTGCAGGGGTATTGGAGGCAGCATCTGAGGTCAGTGGAGAAAGCCACAGTGGTCGCACCCAGAGCAGCGTGGCAATGGGGTTTCAGAATAACCCCCTGTTGTGAGGTCTCCAGACCTGGTTCTAGGGCCATCTGGATTCTGAAAGCACCAGTTTACTTTTCACTAGTATAAATGTCGTTCTGCTTCAATCAGGCAGATTTTTGTTGCTTACAACTGCCAACCTTGACTGATGCCATCTTTATATACTCATACAGCAAAATCTCAAAGATAGATATAGTGGAAAGATGCATAATAATGAGCATAGTATGATGGATCTATCTTTTTATGTGATTACAAAGTTTAAGATACAAGGATACACAGAAAAAAATTTTACCTTTTTATTTTGTATGCATCTTCTGTATTGTGTTTTCTTTTATATTGCCATGTAGCAGCGTTATGCAGCAAAATAAAATTTTAAATAAAATAACATATACTGGTACCCAGTATCCCAAGCACAGAATTCCAAGGTGTTTTATTCCCATGTTTGTTTGTTTTTTAAAAATCTTGATTGTTGAAAATATTACAGATGTCTCTCCCCGCCCCCACCCCCCCGCCACTGACCTCTTCTAGCCCATTCCACATCCTTCCTCAGGCCTTCACCACCCTATTGGGTTATGCATATATGCATACAAGTTCTTTGGTTGATCTCTTCCCACCCACCCACCTTCCCTCTGAGGTTCAAAAGTCTGTTCCATGCTTACGTATCTCTGGATCTATTGCTGTTCATCAGTTTGAGTTCATCACAGGAGCTAAGTTTTCCCTGGAAGCCCTGGTGGATGTGAAGCAGAGCGGGGCTTTGGCTATGCCCCTGCGGTGTGCTGAATAGCCTTTCCCATGTCGCACATGTTTATGGTGTTGGTGGGGAAAGTCTCCATGTAGAGTTAAAGTTCTGACACTGGCTGTTAGAACCTGAACAGTACCACCAGGAAAGCTGTCTTCCTTAGAATGAGGAGACCTCCCCTCAAAGAGTGAGACTCGACTGTGCTGGTTCCAATCTGGCTGGAAAATATGACCCAAATGACACGGAATAGGACACATGCTTCTGCATAGGTTCCCCGATTCACCACAAATGCAACAAGGTGAACAGATATATAATGATGTGGACAACTTGAGGACAGATGGGCAAATTCTGAGCCTAGAGAGTAAAGCACAGTACAGAGGGCACTAGCAAACGCCAGTCATGTGCTTTGTGGCAGATGCTGTGAGGGGTCCAGCCCCTTGTCTGAGGAAGGCAATGCACACAGGGGAAAGATCTTGGGCTTTGCAGCCAGGCTGCCCTGGGTTTGAATCCTCATTCTCTCCTGTTTGGGTTACTGGATTTCAGATCTTCATCTGTAAAAAAGGGAAAGTAATACCTACCCTCAGAGTAGTTACAATATTTGGAGATAACACAGGTAAAGTCCTTAACACCTAGAACATGCTGTACCCAAGAAAGTCTCTTATGTTCTCATCAGAATTGACAGAAAAGTGGGCGCCAGATGGTAACATTTCCTTAACAGAACACAGCTACTCTGGAATACACAGGATTCATGTTTGACAACATGTCATCATTTTTGTAGGCTTCCAAAAAAGCGCAGTTTTATAGCCTAAATTTCATACATCATTATTCTAAAAATCATTCGCAGTCTCTTCTCCCAAATATATTAAATTAATTTATTAAATATTTAAAATTTTGAAAAATTTAAGTTTGACAATGTAAGCTATTTCAGCCCCATGAGAATCAAATAATTTTTGTCAATCCTAATGAGAAATAGCAAATAATTTTCCCCCAAAACTGCCTATCACTGAAATATATTTCATTTATCAAGTCTTTACATAACTTTTATCAAACATTAATAAAGCATTATTTTTAATAATGTGGCTTCCATTCTTACAAGCCTCATAATCTTGCAAACTGGTTTTAGGTGGTTAAGAAAGCCCAGTTTACAGCTCCTGGTGACCTGGGAAAACAACTTTGCTTCTTATTGAACAACCAGCTCCTGGAGTGGAAATTAACCCAGGTCCTTTGTAGAACGTGTGGATTAAGATAGGGTGTGATTGGGCCAGATATTTAAACTTAGGCAGGAATCAATTCAGAAGATGTTAGCCTCAGATTCTGAATCTGTTGATGTGTTGATGTGGCTGTGTGTACTGTGAGCAGTGGCAGAATCCTGTTAGGAGGGTGTTAAATTGTTTTCTCAGCTTCAGAAAGAGTGTTGCAGCTTTGGGGCTCTAGCATGCAACTGAGTTGAGTAACTGATGTCTTCTTATAACTTTCAAGAAAGCTTTCTAACTCTTAAATTACCTTATTAAGAACATGTGTTGCCCTGGCTGGGGGGATCAATTAGTTGGAGCACTGTCCCGGACGGACTTCAACAGGTTTCGGTGCCATCGCTGGTCGGGGTGTGTATGGGAAACAATATATTGATGTTCTCTCTCTCTTTCTCTGTCTCTCTCTTTCTCTCTCCTTCTCTTTCTCTAAAATCAATTAAAAATACCCTTGCGTGAGGATTAATATATACATATATATGTGTGCCACACATTTCAGAGCAACCAGAAACCAGAAAATCTGCATTCATTTCCAAAAATATTGAATCTTTTCTTTTAAACAATTGTATACATTAAAAACAAATATCTATCTCCATCTCCTCTCCATCTTCCATCGGTTTTCCAGGTCCTGCTGTAACCCACTTTCATAAATTCTCACTATATTTGCCTATCAAAACAAATACATATTCATATTCTTTATTTCTCTTCCCCTTAACACAATAGGTAGCACATTTTATATACGGTTCAGAACCTTGATTTTATTTTCACTTGACAGTATGTCTTGGAAATTTTCTGGTAACATTACACACATTACATATTTTCTGTGTTAGTCTGGGTCCTCTGAGAAGCAGATGCCAAGACAGTATTCAACATGAAAACCCAGGTAAGAGAAAGTGGGTAGGAGCCTAGAGAGGCTGGAGGAGTTCGCAGACCTCAATACAGGTCTGACTGTGAGTGAGAGAAACAGAAGGAAAGCTGTGTCTTAGACTGTGATCAAGTTTGGAAAGCTGTGTCTTAGACTGTGATCAAGTTTGGAAAGCTGTGTCTTAGACTGTGATCAAGTTTGGAAAGCTGTGTCTTAGACTGTGATCAAGTTTGGAAAGCTGTGTCTTAGACTGTGATCAAGTTTGGCAAGACTATCAGGGAGCTCTCTTCCACAGTCACCATCTGAGGAGTCCCTCCCCTACTGCACCAGTCATTGGCTGGAAGCAGCCAGAGAGTATGGGCTCCTAGGAAAACTTGAGATGGATTTTAGAGTGCAGCAGCATGGGATGGGGCGGGCGGGGGTGGGGGTGGGGTGGAGGGGGCGGGAGGAGGCTCAGTGAACTGGTCCCTTGTAACTGGAGATCTGCTAGGGAGGTAAGCCCACTTTTCCCCAGAAACCTTCCATTTACATCTTGTTGTCCTGAACTGGGTCATAGGATTTTTCCTGCCTGGAAAGGTGGCTGGGAAGCTGTGGAACTGAGCACTCTGTTTAGGGCAGAGGATATGATGTCATACAAAAATCAGAGTACCATTAGCGACGAGCACAAAGCCAATTGGTGTTGGTGATTGCCACACATTTAATAAAAGTTTGTTGGATGAATTAATGAAGGTTTGGGGGGTTGGGCATTAGAGCTCCACATACCTTTAAGGCTCCTTCTTGGATAATGTATGTGCCCTCACACCACCAGCCACCTCAGTTTGTGTATTTCCTCCAAAACAAGACAAGAAAACAAAACAAACACTAACAGTAATAACTTAAACAGGTTTAAAGCTAGCTTTCCTGAAGCATTTCATACTCATCATCAATCATTTTCTATCTCTCTAGGTTTCCACATCAGAGACTTTGAACTACTGTTTACAGGAATCTGGTATTTCTAGTTTGCATTGATAAATGTAGGCAGTGGATACGTATGTTTTGAAATAATAGGATAGGATAAACATGAATCTAAACTCCCCAGAGTAGCCTCATGCCCCTTACTTTCCTACTTGAGATTCTGTTTCATCACAAACACTTTCTGTTTTGAGGGCTTTGGTAACTGGTATCCCCACTGCTAGGAATAGTCTTGGGTTGTTGGGTGTCCTACAATTCAACTCAATTCTGACACTATCTACCAGGAGATAGCATCAGATCCCACAGGTTCAGGGCTCAGTCCCACAAGATTGCCCTCCACTGGTGCTTGTGGCTATAGACCCGAGGTTCCAACAAACCCTGTCATTGGTCTGATTAATTTGTCTGAGCAGTTTACAGAACTTAGATAAAATGTTAACTTACTAGATCGCTGGTTTATTATAAAGGAACTAGAGGCCCACTGCACAAAAATTCGTGTACTCGGACGAGGGGGTCCCTCAGCCCAGCCTGCACCCTCTCACAATCCAGGACCCCTTGGGTAGGGTCCTAGGCCTGGCCTGAGATCAGGGCCTATTGGGGCTTTCCTTCCCCCGGCTGCAGGCAGCTGGCCCCACCCCCGCCACTGCCACTGCTTGCCATCTGTGCAGCACTGCCCCTGCCCCTTCCCCTGCCACCAGTGGCCTCCCTCTGCAGGCAACAGGTGTGGGGTGCGATGGCTTGGCTGGCCTGTGCCTCCCTCTGTGGAGTGATCGCTGGCCGGCGGCACACCTGCCACAGAGTTGCCACCAGTGGTCTGGGCCTCCCTCTTTCTTTGCTGGGGGGCGGGGCCATATGCCTACCTGATCACCCCTAACTGCTTTCTAGTGGATGGGCCAGCCCTGTGAGGGGCCGTCTGCCTACCTGATCGCCCCTAACCACTTGCCTGCCTATCTGATCACCCCTAACGGCTGGTCTGCCTGCCTGATCACCCCTAACCATTCTGCCTTCCTGCCTGATCACCCCTAACTGCTTGCTTGGGGATGAGGCCAGCCTGGCAAGGGGCCGTGGTGGTTCTGGTCTCTGGTTGTTCTGGTTGTTACGCTTATGGTGGTTAGCCTTTTATTATATAGGATATCTCAGGAGCAGCCAGATAGAAGCAAGGCATAGGGAAAGGTATGGGGGAGGGCTCAAAGCCTCCATGCTTTCCCCAAGGGTGCCACTCTCCCAGCAGCTCTATGTATTCACCAACCCAGAAGCTCTTTGAACCCCATCTTCTTGGGTTTTTATAGAGGCTTCATTATATAGATGCTGTTGATTAAATCAT
Source organism: Plecotus auritus (assembly GCF_963455305.1). Classification (NCBI taxonomy): domain Eukaryota; kingdom Metazoa; phylum Chordata; class Mammalia; order Chiroptera; family Vespertilionidae; genus Plecotus; species Plecotus auritus. The sequence goes on along the minus strand of NC_137770.1, from coordinate 87,112,719 downwards.
TGGCATTGGCAACTAATTCAACCTCCAGCTCTTCTTCCCACCTTGAGGTCAGGGGAGTTGGACTGAAAGTTTCAACCTTCTATTCATATGGTTTGTTCTTCTGGTGACCAATCCCCATCCTTAAGTGATCTAGGAGTTTTCCAAAGGTCACCTCATTAGCATAAAAGAACCTCATCACCCCCCTCTGTCATTTTTCCTCCTTAAGTCTTTCTACCATTCCCTCTTCCTCTTTTTTTTTTTTTTTTTTCACTTATCTATTTCACTAAGTAGCACTGGGTGCCTCTCAGAGATTTAGTAAAACTTTTTGAAAAAAAGAAAAAATAATAATTATCTTATTTCAGAAGGCTGAAATTCAGATAGACTTTGAGGGGTCTGAGAGTCTACATTTAGATAATGGCAAAGTCTTATTAAATTTAGTCAGTAGCATATGGAATGAAGAGCATGAACTTTGAGGTAATACTCCCAAGGTTGGAGTCCAAGTTCTACACCTTATTCACTGCATATCCTTGAATAAGCTAGTTTCTCAAGTCTCAGTTTTCTTCTCCTTAAAATGGAACTAATGACAGTACTCCCTCATTAAGATTTTGTGATACCTAAGTATTGACATGCTGTCTAGTGCCCATCCTGTGGTGACTACGCAGGAAACATGAGCTGGTGTTATTGAGTGTTCTGCCAATGCAGACCAGGTCTCTCCAGGATGCCCCAGCTCTCTCAGACCAGGAGCACTGTGTCTTCATGTTGCTGGTGGTAGTGGAAGTAGGAGTAAGGCATTAGATTAGTAAGGAGTGGAAGCTGATTTGAAGCAAGATAGGGCCAACAAGTGGTCCTGGTCAGGTGACTCAGTTCATTGGAGCATCATCCCCAATATTAAAATGTTGCAGGTTCAATTCTTGGTCAGGGCTCAAACCTAGGTTTCAGGTTTATCCCAGTCGGGGTGGTCAGGGTGCAAAGGAGAGGCAACTGATGGATGTTTCTCATTCTTTCTGACATTGATGTTTCTCTTTCTCTCTTTCCCTTCTTCTCTCTCCAAAATCAATGAAAACATATCTTCATGTGAGGATTATAAAAGAAAGAAAGAAAGAAAGAAAGAAAGAAAGAAAGAAAGAAAGAAAGAAAGAAGAGCCAACATGTGTAAATTCATCAATTTCTGGGTTCTTTTGGGCAGAGGATTGAGTTATATTCTATTACAAACACCAGGCAGTCAGAAGCCTTGGCTGATGACTTCTAAACCATGGCAAATGCAGAATGCTTGGGGTTGGATCAAGTTTAAGGTTATTTCCACCCTGAATGGGCCTGTAATAACCAGTCAGTTCTGTTCAAACTTGGGCCACTTCCCAAGTAAAAGTGTCCCTGTGCAGGCAGGTGGGATATTTTCAAATACTCTGGAAAGGAGATTCCATCACTTCCTTGAATAATCTCAAACACCCCTAGTAAGGTATCAGTTATTTCCAATAAGGGGCCTCTGATTTTTCTATCACCTGCCTAGATGTTGTAGACCAGGCTAACCTGCTGAAGATCTCTAGGTAATTTTTTATTATGATATTTAGGTTTAATGAGTAGTTTCTAATCTGAGTGTTAGATGCTAATGTTACTGGGAGAAACAGTGCAGTGTTTGCAACTCATGTCTAGTGTGGCAGCAATTCTGAGAGGCACCTGCGGGTTGGTGACATTGATTTCTATGAACTGTTTTATTCTTGTCAGAATTGATCCATCAGCCAGGAGCCACCTCATCCCTGGATGCGACTTTATCATGTTTCCATCTTCTCACCTCTCTAGCCCCTCCAGCCTGTCAGGAGGAAACAGGTTACCTTGGAGACAGGACATTTGGAAAATGTATGAAACCACTGCCCCTGATTCAGTTATTAGATATCTTATATAATTCTCTATGTATAGTTTAAAACTGCTTTAGAAAGGATGGTAATGGATTTCAAATGGAGAATTATTTCTTTAGACATGGAAATATGTATGTCCAAAGAAGTCTTAAAAATCTATTTTTTTCATTTTTAAAATAATAGTGTAAACAATTGTCTGGGTTGCCCTGGAGATCCATTTTAGTGCAGAGAAGAGAGAAAGGATGAAAGAGCCTTTCAGGGTTCCTTTCAGCCCAAAGAGCCCAAGTAAGCAAGTTTATAATGGGCAGAAGCCTACATGAGTTCAGGCTACTTTATTTCACTATTTTGAGAAATACTGCATACCACAATTTTTTATCAGGCAAAAGATAAATTTTCTTTAAATTTTAAAGCATTTGTTTTATTATTTTAGCTTCTGTATGCAAAATTACAAATATAGGGCTTTGATATGTATGTAATGTATATATTAAACATGCATTTTCATTTACGCTATAGGGTGACATCACACTTTGATTTTACACGTTTTTCCCTTTGTCCTCTCTCTCCTTCTAAAGGGTGACTTTTTAAAAATCACTTCTACATTACCAACTGACCACTGGCCATTTTCCAGAATTAGGGACTTTTCGAGTCAAATGCTTATGGAACCATAAATATCAGACAGTGGCTGCATTCCAAGAATTTCCTGGTATGATAAAAGGAGGGTCAAGCTTCCTTCTAAGACAGGGTTGTTTATACAGCCCAGGGAACGCCTATGTTAACTGTGTTTCTGCAAAGGGATTGACCCTGCAGGCTGTAAACCATTAACCACAGTGTTCCTTGAACCACAAGGAATAAACACGATCTCATTAGGGAGCTTTGCACTTTAATTCTTGTCATTGAGTCTGCAATTGACCCTACTGCGTGTTCCATTCAGTGCCTCAAAGTAAGGTCATTAACAACCAAGGGTGAAGGGCTTGTGCCATGATCTCCTTAAATAAGTGACTTGAGCTTAAATGCAGAGCCATGGGAACTTTTTCACCTACCTTTAATGGATACTCTGGTGAAAACGGAAGCCCTACAATTTTCTCTATAGTCTGCATCTTTGCTCATGCCAAGGGCATTTAATCTCTTTTCAAAATTACTTTTACTGAGAAGGAAAACAAAATGACTGCATGAGAAAGAGGAATTCAATTCCATCCAGTGAGTTCAGATATACTTTCTAGATGGACTTTATTGTTCTCACTGCTTAAAGGAGGAGAGAGGGCTGCACCATTCATGGATCCTCAGTGTGGGTACTATACTGAGCCTCAGTGTGGGTACTACACTGAGCATTTTACATGTCTCGCTACTTTGTCTACACAGAACACTTTCAGTTGAATTTTAATCGATCTATTTTATAGATGGGTAAACAAAGTCCTACAACAGTTAATTTATCCATGTTGAAAGAATTAAGTCAACCCAGCCTATAGCCAAGCTCTTTCTACTAAAGTGCACTGCCTGCCATGATTAGCATGTAGGGCTGCTGGTGTCCAAGACCACGTCTATCTTTCTCCCTTCTCTCCCCTCCTCACTCCTCTCCCTTTTCCTCTTCTTCTTTGTCTCTATTTTGTTTACCAAATATTTCAAGCATTTTAAAAGATTAGAAAATAGTACATCAAATATCTGTGTTCTTCCCCAAACCAGAGTTTATACATGTTAGCATTTTATAGTATTTTCTTTGGATTTTAAAAATATAATAAAAATATCATATATTTGATGAAAGGCACTTTATCTCAAGTTTTGATCACTTTCCTAATAAATGAAGATTATTCCAAAGTTAGCATGTATCCTTCTAGTCCATTGTTATATCATCAAAACATATGCATTCATCCAAAAGAATCACATATTTTTGCAATGTTTAGTATAATATGGTGATACTTAAAATTTTACATGTGGTTGCTATACAGTATTCATGCTTTACTGCACCCTTTTAAAAAAGTCAACATTATTATTTAGAGATTTTTTCCATGTAAATGTAGTTCCAGTTCATTTATAAGCATATAACAAATTATCTAAGTATATAATACATAAATATTTAATTTATAAATATGCAGCAATTTATCCACTCTTTTATTGACAGTCATTTAGATTGTTTACAGTATTTTCTTATTACCAGTAGTACATAATTTACATGATTCCTTATGCCCCTGTTTAAGTTCCTCTAGGACAGACGCCTTAAAGTCAATTTGCTGGATCATAGAAGTGCACGTCTTTAACTTTACCATGTATTGCAAATAGCCCTACAGAATGTTGTATCGATGTTAATAGCATCACTAGCAATGTATGAAAATCCCCATGTGGTGCCCATATTCTAGTAAATCATCAGTATTATCAGGCTTCTTAATTGTTCCTAATCTCTAAGACATGAAATAGAATTTCATGTATTTAAATGTGTTACTTTAAAGATAATAAAGGTTTAACATATTTTCTTAATTTTTTTTGATTTTTAGAGAGGGAGGGAGAGGGATAGAAAGATAGAAACATTGATGAGAGAGAAACATCATTGATTGGCTGCTTCCTGCACGCTCCCCACTGAGGATGGAGCCTGCAACCCAGGCATGTGCTCTGACATGTCATTAAACCATGACCTTTTGGTTCCTTGATCGATACTCAACCACTGCCCACACAGGCAAGATTTAACATCTTTTCATAAATATAGTATCTTTTCTCCTATGTGTTTTACCAGTTGGTATATTTTATTATTTTATTTTTTTCTGAATTATTTATCTTTTTCTTATTGTTTTATAGGAGTTCTTTAAATATTTTGGATATTAATCTTTTATAGGGAATACATATGCAAATATCTCCTGTTCTGTTCCTTGTATTTTCACTTTGTTTATGATGTTTGTCCTACAGAAAATTTTAGTTTCAATGTAGTCAAATGTATCAAAACAACATTTTAGGTCTTTTGTGTTTTGCTTAGGAAATAATTCTCAAGCCCAAGGTTATAAAGCTATTTTAATATTTTCTTTTAAAATTTAAATTTTTGTCTTTCCTTATGTAGGCCATCAATTTATCTAAAATGATTTTTTTATAGAGTAAAATCAGGTTCTTTTTCCACATAATTCGTCCTCAGTTCCAGCAAGCTTCATTGAAAAGTTTATCTTTTTCATATTAATTTGTACTTCCATCTCTCTCCTGCATAAAGAGGGCTACTGCTCTGCACAGGTCCAGCGGGGCATCATTCACATCATATTCTGTGTGAATGGCACAACCTTGGGGTACATAGAATATAATGCAAATGGTGTCCCTGGAGCTGTACAATGAGGCAGCCCTGTATAAATCTCTAATATATATGTTGGTTGGTATATTTCTTATCTGGGCTGCTAATACAAACTACCACAAACTGTGTGGCTTAAAACAACAGAAATGTATTGTCTCAGTTCTGGAGGTGAGAAGTCCAAAGTCAAGGTATTGGCAGGGCCATGCTCTGAAAGTTCTCCAAAGGATATTTCTGTCTCTTCCTAAGTTCTGGTGGCTGCCAGCAATCTTGGTGGTCCCTTGGTGGTCCCCCAGAGATTAGAGTCATGTAGATGCATGACTCCAATCTCTGCCTCCATCATCACACTTTCCCCTGAATGTCTCTGGTCCTCACATGCCCTTCGGATGGGACACCAGTAATTGGATCAGGGCCCAGTCTCCTCTAGAATGACCTCATCTTAAGTATTTCCATTTGCTAACTATCTCCAGATAAGTTTACATTCTGAGGTTCTGGGTGGACATGGATTTGGGTGGGGAGAACAGTTCAACATGGTAAAGTTTGTTTTGGTGCAATTTCTGTGCTGTTGGCCTGTCTACTTCTGTGCCGAACCCACCTGTTTACTGCAGTTTTATGGCAAGTCTTTACATAAGGCAGAGTGAGTCCTCACCTGTCTCTAGTCTTACTCTTCCTCAAACTTGGCTTTTCTGTGCCCTCCATGGAACCATTGAAATTTTTGGTTGAATTTTGAGGTTAATTTGGAATTGAAAGACATGTTTATGATAGTATATGTAAGTAGTTCCATTTATTTAGGTCTATCTTCTTGACCTTTTATATAAGTTTCTCATTTTCTCCGTACATGTTTTTTGTTAAAATTTCCCCCCTACATAACTAATGGTTACTGTTTCTCTTGTAAGTGAAATACTTCCCAGTGTTATTTTCTCATTTAGCTGTTGTTGACATTCAGGAGCACAATTGTTCTATGTGCATTTATCTTGCATAGTATCATTGTTGAATTATCTTATTGGTTCTAATCATTTACCTCTAGATTCTCTCTGATTTCCTATTAGAAAATCATATTGTCTATAAATAATAATTGCTTTTCTTTGAATCCTAATAATTATTTCTATGTTCCCTCGTCTTTTGTACCACCTGGGACCTCCAGGAAATTTGCATAGAAGCAATGGCAACAGGCATTATTTTCTTGCCTATCACACATTTTTTACAACAATATATTACTGCTCAGAGATTTTCTGTTGTCACAGTAATGATTCATAATCAAGTCTTTATGTTGTTTACCCCTAAGTTTCTGCCTTTCCTAGCCCTTCTCAGTATCCCCAATTTACAGAATCAGTTATATCTAGTTCTCTACTCCCAGAAATATATTACAAGGCCCCTTTCCATCTGGGGACTTGGGATTAAATGTTTTCCTGAGCCTGTGGTGAAAGCCTCTGATCCTCAGTCTTTCTTCTAAAACCTTTGTTTCCTGAGAAACAAACAACTGTGAACTGATCCTGCCTGAGTCCTCACATTCTGGGCTTGGTGTCCTGTTATTCTTTGCCAATTCCCGTTTAGGGGTAGACTAAGGTTATTAACCTGCTTCAAATCAGAAGGACTTTCTGTAACCTGGATGCTACTATCCATATCTCCCATCTGGCTACACATGTCCCCAGTGACATATTAGTAATAACCAGCTTTAATTTTTCATCTCTAACATACCAGGACGTTAGGAACAGTGAATCACTATGATAATAAATAGCTACTGATGAATCGCTCCTGGCAGGGGGGTGGGTAGTTAGATGCTGTGATTGAGACTACAGATCACTTCTCTGTTCCCCTCACTAAGCTTATTCTTGATATAGCCGATCTCCTCTTGGATCTTTTGAGACATCCAAGATCTTATGGCCAAGCTTCTGCAGGTGTTGGCAACAGCCAGAGAAATCATTTGAAAAGTCTCCATTTGTAAAGAACTACACTGAAAATAATGATATGTAATGACAAATGCTGCACTATAAATATCATTAAGTAATGACAAATTATTTTGCTTAGTAAGTTCTTACTACTTTTAATATCCCTCTTGTTGCTATATTATCATATACTAGTATGAAGAAAAGCAGCTAGTTTGAAATTCAACTTGGTCTTTCATTTCTTTTCAATGTATATGTCTTTATTATATAAAATGCTTTCCTATGTTTTCACAATTTCAGAACAATTACTAGTACAACAGATTCAATCATTATAGCCTAGATAAAATATTTTTATATGTGTGCATAGTCTTGAATAAATTTACACTAAAGCTATAGAGAAAACACTCCATTACTGAGCATGTATTCACTGATTAAATAAAAGTTTTTTCATTAAAATTTTGTCTTTTAATCAGTTTTTAGTTTATAGCGTGAGTGTGATATTTATTGAGTAGTGGCTTTTGATTTTCTAAAAAGGATACAGCTCACTGGAATTTTACCTAAGATAACATAAAAAGGCAAAGAAACAGAAAGAGCAGGACAAATATGACATTTTCTGAATGATATTAAGATGTATTTCCCTTGGCTCATTTATCAAGGAAACTGCCACGCTGACACCTACAGAGGCAGAATCTCTCCCTAGTTGAGAATCACCCTCTTGTTTTTTAAGAATCACCCAGGTCTAGATTTCAGAGATGGTTCTTTAACTTACCAGCAGAGAAACCCAAGATAATGTCTTTTCTCACAGTATCCCTTTCCTCACAGACACATTAGTACTGCTGAAATTTTATCTTAGTAGACTGTTATAAGGACTAGAGATCACTTGTGAAAAGATCTGAACACACAAGAGGCACTCAGTTAATGATAGTGTTGTCTTCTAGCCCTTATTAAAGTAAAATTCAGTTGCCATTTTCTTTTATTAAAGACTGAAATCTTAGTCAAATCCATGATACATTTGTTGCATGCCTGCTGTGTCCAAGAAATTAGGCACTAAGGCAGTGAGCAAAGACATGTCAAATGTCTCTTTCCTGATAGTTAACATCTAGTTGAAGAAGACAAAATCAGACACACAACAAGAAAACTGACAATCCAAAAACATAAATGAGTGCCTAATGAGTGCCTGACACAATGTAATCCTCAATTAATATATACTGTTCTGAATAAATAAATGAATAGTTAGGGGGAGAGAGGATACATTTATTCTCAGTTGGTCCTAGGGTTTTTACTGAAGAAGTGGAATTTTAAAGAGAGGTCTTTAAACAGAATAATTTTAGATATACAGAGAAGAAAAAGAAGAACATTCTAGCAAGGGTGCAAAATATAAGTTCAAGAAGTTGCAAGCCAAACTGTTCATCTGAATACAACAAAACAATAATTTTCTTGGCCTACTCATAAGAAGTGTGAAACACCTTTGAATGAATAGAAACCACATACATTGTCTGAGAAGCATTTAAACAATACCAGTATCTTGAAAGTCATATTTTGGGATAAACTGATGCTAGATAAAAAAACGTTTTGGTATAATAAATTAGCTTTTTTTCAGAATTTCCTCAAGTAAAAATGTATAAAGACTGGCTAGAAATCATGTGATATTTATCTTTCTCTGCCTGGCTTATTTCACTTAGCATAATGTTCTCCAGGTCCATCCATGTTGTTGCAAATGGTAAGAACTCCTTCTTTTTTACCGCAGTGTAGTATTCCATTGTGTAGATGTACCACAGTTTTTTAATTCACTCATCTGCTGATGGGCACTTAGGCTGTTTCCAAATCTTCTCACTCATTTATGGAAAATAATGAACAACATAAACTGATGAACAAAAACAGATCCAGAGACAGAGAAACATCGATCAGAATGTCAAACCTCAGGGAAGGTAGGGGAGGGTAGGGGTAAGGGGAGAGATCAACCAAAGGATTTATATGCATGCATATAAGCCTAATCAATGGACACAGACAACAGGGGGGTAAGGGCATGAATGGGGGGGGAGTTGGGGGGTAACGGGGGAATAAGGACACATATGTAATATCACAATCAATAAAGAAATAAAAAAAAAAAAAGACTGGCTAGAAAATGGTTAGGAATCATGATGAAACCAGCCTATGATTATACATTAACATGACAACTAACTTGCAGTGCCCATTTCCAATCACTTGAAGACCCAAGTAGACCTATTGCCTGATTTCAGTACATCCTACCAACCAAATGCCCCCTATTTATTTAGGTGAGTTCCCATATTGGTCCTTCATATTTGCTTACAACTTGACTGTCAACTTAGGGCTCTGTCATGTTCTTCCACTGTTACTAAATCTGCTCTTGGCCAAAGTCATCTTCTCTCAAAGCCAGCAGAAGAAGCTTTATTCTTGCCATTCCTGATATAGCATTCATGAGATCACTGGTGTCTGTGACAAGGAGACTTTATTCCTCTTTCAAAGCTCCCCCCTCTCAAAATGGTGCATACAGCTAAATTTTCTTTGGAGATGGGAGAACAGTCTTCTACCTGGATCCGAGGCATACTTTGTTGCTTAGACTCCAAAGCAATATTACTTATGTTCAGCAACTGAAAAAGATTCTCACAAAGCACTTTCAGTATTTCCTCCTCTCTTTACCCCCTACAAGCAACTCTCCAATAATTCTGCCAACTAAAAGGAATGCTTCCAACAAACAAACAGACAGATAGACATATGCAAACAGCACAAAATCAGCCATAGCAGTTGCATAGAATCAAACAACACTTTAGGCACCATACTTTCTCGATCCATATATAGACAAAGAAAATGCTGTGATGTTTTCTTCCAGGAATTTCTAGCCTCTTCCTACTACTCAACCCTCAAATGGATAAAATACTAAGGAGCTTGTCCTGGCATGAACTTTTTTGTGTGCACCTGCATTAAAATAATTCAGTTAAACAGAAACATTCAGCACATGTATAACTCAATGACTTATTCAAGGGACTTTCCAAATGTAAAATATATATCTTAAAAGAAAAAAGGTAAACATTTAAACAAATTGTATGCTGTTTCCCCCCCCCCCAACCTCTATCTTCAAAGTTTCCCAAAACATTGGAATCAAAGTTTTCATCAATGTAAATCAACGCATTTAGTTAAATTAGAATTTTTTCCTGTGCAATATTTGGTTTACCCCTTTGGGTTCTAAACATTAAGTCTGGCAGACAATTGCAGAGGTGATACTAAATTAAGATGCTAAGGAATTGAAGGAGTTAATGAGGTTTCTAGTACTGCTAGCATCATGACTCTTGTGGTAAAATTTATTTATAATATGCAGCTTACTCCCCAAAAGTTATGTAAACACACTGAAAATGATCTGCAGCAATCTTAAAAAACAAAAAACAAAAAACAAGACAAAATAAAACAAAAAACAAAACAAATGATCCAAAATTTATCACTCTGTCTCAAACAAAATCTACATTAAAGAGACCTGGGTATTGAAACATCCTTTGGAATATTAAAAGGGTGATATGTATTACTTGGTTTGATTGCAAATTTCAGGAAGAAGGATCACTAATAAGGAAGATGCTCACTGCTCATTGTTCTAGTAACAATAGACTCAAATGAATAATTGCGTAGCAGGAGATAGGGTTTCAGTTTATCATAGAAATGCTCTTAATTAGACTTGCTAAATCAGTGTATGTCTCAGCTGAATTGTCCATGTATTACTGATAAACTTTATTGGATTATTTTACATATCATGTATTCATCTTGGTCTGATCAAGGCTCAGTTTGTATAGACATTTGCTGAGTATGGTTGGTTGGCTGGTGCACTGGAGTTCATCAGCCCATGATTCTAATTCAGGGTGTCACTGAGGTATGAATAGATTAGGTTATTCTGCAGCCCAGAGGTTGATCCTTTATTAGCTCCTCAGTATTTGATAATTACAATGAAGATCACAAAACTGCGAGATCTAATTAAGTTTGGAACTTTCCAAAATTGACTTTCTGTAGAAAATTTCATGCTGAATGAATGTGACAATCCAGAAAATTAAAGAAATAGCCTCTTGCATGACTATATTTCATTTGCCTTTTTATACACAGGAAGCAGAGAATCCTGGGGCTAAAAACAGGGCTGAACAACTTCCTAAATTAAGAACAATTTTGTACATGGTCAAAATTTTAATGTCTATTCCCATCCAAGAAAAGTTTGTACATAATAATGCTTGGGTACAGTTTAATTTCCCAAGTATTTTTACCTGTATTATTTTTACCTGCTTTATTTTCACATTTCTCTGAATTAGGTAGTAGGGATGTTATGATACTACCTCATGTAGCTGTGTGACTGTGCACTGAGGTAGCAACTATGGGTTCAATTAGTAGAAGCATAACTTTTTGAGCCACTGCTTCTTCCTCTGGAAAGTGAGGATAATAACACTTTACAGGGTTCTTGTGAGGATTAGAAATGGTCTCTAGCGAGTCTGACCTTCCTAGTATCTGGTTGAGGAGATCCTTCCATCTCTTGGGCCTTACTGTCTTTGAGCTCGAACCCTGCCCTAGGCAGTGTGCTTGTTTCCTGGCCAGTGTGCATAATCCATCCTGCACTGTGGGATGAAGTCATATGAGCATCTCAGCAACAATATTTGCTCTTAGGATTAGATTTCATATAAAGTTTGTCCAGAAAACTGATATTGTGGTTTATTTTACGCCTTTTTCTAATTGGAAGGTAAACAGTTTCAGATGGTGCACTATATTTCTGATAGGTCTGCTTTAAATAGGTCTTTTATTCTCTGCTCCTTAGCAGGCCTCATCCGAACTGTTTTCTAGGTTGCATTCTGACTACTCAGTTTCATTTTCCTCCTTTTCTCTTGATTTGATCATAGCCTAGATGCAGGCTCCTCTGATCTAAGGGACCTGAATTATTACCAACATAGGGTGTTTTGAAACCTAGGAAGGACTCCCTTGATATGGAGGGCCTCCTCCGTGTTCAACCCTCACCCCCAGCCTTTCATCACTGATATGAGTCAACTCAGCAGAGATTGATTCCTTTGTCATCAACAAAAACTTGTTATCACTCATGTCTATTTTATCTATTTTATTTAATCATGTCTATTTTATCCTGGATGGTTTGTTAGATTCTCTGAATGGAGCAGAAAGCTGAGGAAAATCTCAGTGTAATACGGTGCAGAGCAGGTGGATTTTCATTGTGCGGAGGGAGTGGTAGAACACAGGAGGGTTTTGAATTCACCAAAGAAAAGCAACCCCTGTCAGGTGCTGGGAGTGAGGTTCTGGTGGGTGGGGAATCCTGTTGTTCAGAGGGAGAGTGGGGCAGCTCTACCATTCTGATGTCCTTCATTATGATTTACTTGGGCCACTCTTGCCATCAAGGCTTTCTTGACATACACTTCCTACCTTGGGAAAACCTGGAGTCCTTTCCACTCACTTTCTCCCTCCATGTGCTGACTCTGCTCCGGTTTATGTCATTGCCTAAAACAGGCATTGGCTGACTGTGTGGGGACCTATATTCTATTCTCCCACTTTCCCTACTTCTCAGTGTCCCAATGTATTTGTTTTACTGTTATTCTGAGAGAATTGGGGAGGAAAGAAATTCAATGCCTCCCTTCAGCCTTCACACTTTTCTTTCTGCTCTGTGTTCCTCTCTGCCTTGGGAACCCTCAGCTGTCACCCAGATATAGCACAGACTTCATTTTGATATGAGAGATAGAACCACAATTCATTTTATAATTCCATACATTAGATAAATATGTCCAGATGTCTAATTGTGTTATGTTTGCCATTCATTTATTCAACAAATATTTATTAAACTTCTACTCTGTGCCAGGCACTGCTGTAGGCATTGAAGCTATATCAGTGAAAAAAATACAAATAAAAGCCCTTGCCCTCGTGGCTCACATGTTCTATATTTACATAGCACTTCTGTATAACAGGGACTTTTCACAGACTTCACATGCACTGGTTCCTTCAATAATTATAGGTGGATACTCTGATTTTCCTCATATTGCAAATGAGAAGTTGAGGAAAGTGACATGCCTAAATCACATTGCTAGTAAGCCAAAGAGCTAGGATTTCAACCGGAGCAATATGAAGAATACTGAGAGTGAATGGTGTTTTCCTGTTTTAGATATATTATGATACTAAGATGCTAATGGTTTTCCAATGATACATGGACATTTTCAGAGCAGATGTAGAAACCATCCAGTTTCCTTTTTCTATGTGTCAAAGTGTTGGGCTTTATGTAAAACCCTAAAAGTGTCAAATGGAAGAGAAATAGTCAAAAGTGTATGCTGTGTTTTCAGATAGATTAGGACAGTGGTCGGCAAACTCATTAGTCAACAGAGCCAAATATCAACAGTACAATGATTGAAATTTCTTTTGAGAGCCAAATTTTTTAAACTTAAACTTCTTCTAATGCCACTTCCTCAAAATAGACTTGCCTAGGCCGTGGTATTTTGTGGAAGAGCCACACTCAGGGGGCCAAAGAGCCGCATGTGGCTCGCTAGCCACAGTTTGCCGACCACGGGATTAGGACATAGAATGTCTAAGACTAAGTGATTTTCCTCATAATTATTTAAATTAAAAAATTGAGAACCAGATAAATGCATGACAGCCATATTTTAAAGATTTCTTGATAACCTGTCAAACATTACGAGCTGTTGACCAAGGCACCCAAACTCTATCATGCAGTGGGTTATTCTCTTAGAAGTAAATAGCCAACCTGCTCCCAACATTTTGTGAACTGCTCTGCAAAAATAATTCTTACAAAACCAAATACATTAAAATATCCCTCAGGTCAGAGAATAGTTCCTTAATTTCCACTTTTTGTAGTTTTTATTACTTACTAGTGGCCCAGTGCACAGAATTTGTGCATGGGGGGGCGTGTCCCTCAGCCCAGCCTGAACCCTCTCCAATCTGGGACATCCCTCTCACAATCCGGGATTGCTGGCTCCTAACCACTCACATGCCTGCCTGCCTGATTGCCCCTAACTGCTTCTGCTTGCTGGCCCAATCGCCCCCAACTGCCCTCCCCTGCTGGCCCGATCGCCCCCAACTGCCCTCCCCTGATGGCCTGATCACCCACAACTGCCCTCCCCTGCCAGTCTGATTGCTCACAACTGCCCTCCCCTGCTGTGACCTGCCTCCTCCACCAGGACCCGCCTTTTCTGCATGAGGCAGCAGAGAGGCTGGAACTGGCCTCCTCTGCACCACGCAGGGCTGCGGGACCCCCCAGGCCTCACCGTGTGGAGCGGCCACCGGGCCCCATCTACGCTGTGTGCATGGCCATCTTGTGGTGGCCATCTTGTGGAGGACATCTTTGTGGTGGCCATCTTGTGATGACGTTGCGCATGAGGGCCACCTTGGCTTTTATTAGTATAGATGAGACTTTACTAAAAATAAAATATGTATTAGGAAGAGTTAGAACTGTTATCAGTGAATCATTTAATAGTTAATTGTCAGGAAATGGGAAAAGCTAAAGAGCAGAATATGCTTAGAAGATATGTTAATCAAAAACAGAGGAGAAAATAAACTTAGAAGAATGGCAAGAGTGTTAACTTCCCAATCTTGCCTTCAGACCTCCCTGACAAAAGTTTTGTCTGCCTTCCCCACCAGAAGATAGAGCTCATGAGGCCGAGGCTTCCTTCCTCTGTATCTTTAGTGCAAAGCAGTGTAGGCACATAACAAGTGCTCAATCAATAGCTGTTGAGTCAATGGCTCAGTGAACATCAACAGATTAAAGGAAATAGTATATAACTGCTGAATAAAGATTCCATTGACATGGTTGTGAATATTTAAGGAAGATGCCCTTTCATGATCAAGACAGTTACCACACTGGGTTTTAATAAAATTTAATGACTATCATCTAAACTACAGGATTTTAAGCTCAGTAATAGGAGAAATGGTGTTTGTTTTCCTTTTTTCTTAAACCCCTATTGATTGAATGAATAATAGATGAATTGGCAGGCAAAAGCAGGAGAAACAGTGAATTAAGTGGTAAGAAATATGCATTATTGTTATAAGAGTCAGCCTAACCATTACATTTGGAGAATAGGAAGAAAAAAAAATAGGAATGTAGGAAGAAAAGTACATTATTTTAAAGCTCTGTTTTAAATCGTTATTCCTCTGTGCTTTGGGTTCACATCTGTACAGTGGATTCCATATAAATGCCCTTTGACTGCTTTATTGATTTCCACTCGTACTCCAAATTAGCAATCTTAACCAAAATAATGCCTCAATTTTAAATGGATAAAAAAATAAACATTTGTTTAATTTTCTCTATGCACTTATCATAGAGACCCATCCTTAGAACCAATATGCAAATTACCAAAATTTGTCTCTTTACCTCTCACACTTCCTCTCTGTCCCATTCATTTATTTCTCCATTACATCATTTCTCTGTGCAGTAAATGTTTGTTGAGCACCCATTATCACACTGTCTGACATATGTGGGCTGTCAACAGACAACTCATTTTTAAATTTTTAGAAAAAGCAAATCTCTTTGCCCTTGGAAGATGAGTTGGAAGAATGTAAAGCAAGACGACCAGGTAAGTGTAATTGTCTTGAAAAACTTTTGATCATACCACATTAGAATAAGACTCTTGAGTCTGCATATCCTCAAACTTGTTTGTTTATGACTATGAATGTGGGATATTGTACTCATATACTGGATACATCATCACATATACACAAAAACAGAAATAATAAAGGATGCCATAACATTGAAAAAAACCAATATTTTTCTGTCTTGCTATCTTCTACTCTAATTAGCATCTCAAGGCATAATATACACTTTGGAAAGATATGAGTATAATTCCTAACTTCAAAAAGCCTTTATAACTTTCTGAATTTTTGTCAGATATGATATTCATTGTTTACACATCATAATGCAGCTGACAAAGACCTGGTTCTAAAAATATGAAATGTTTTATTCTTCCATTTGCTTGAGGCTTGCTTGTGTTTGCATTTTTAGGGTTAACCTTAATTTATATAGATTGTTTGTTTGTTTGTTTGTTTGTTTGCAATAATCCTTCTAAGCCCTGTGTCATGTGGTAAAAGCTAATTTTGTTAAAAGGAGATAATATGGAAACCCACTTGATAAGAAATGTGATGCTTAGGATAAGTTAAAAGAAAATAAAAATGTTAGTAAAATAATGTCAACCACTCATATTATAGAATTCTCACTTTCTGTAAGATTCCTTTGCCAACCTGGTGTGATATTTGAACATCTAATATGCAGACCAAGAAAGGATACAGAATATATTCATATATTACATAAAAGTAAAGCTCAATTTTTTAACTTTTAGGTGAAAAATAGAACAGTTTAGTATTTTCTCCCCATACCCCAGGGAATCATCAGAGGAACCTCTGGGGTTCATATGCCTACTTTTGAGGTCATTGCTCTAGGGGATGCCAGAACCAAGCAGTGGAAGGGAAGATGTGAAAACAATGATGTAGGAGCAAGTGAATGTGGTACTAAAGTTATTCTTTAATAATTCTTGTTCAATCCAGTTTTTTTTTTGTTTTCTAGTTTTTACTACTATAACTTATTTTGGTCCATACCTTATAACTGAATTGCTGCAAAGTGTAATTATCATTTCAGGTTATTTTAATTTTCTTATTTGTATTTACTTATATTTTATTTTTTTAAAAAGTTTTATTAAGTTTGTTGGGGTGACATTGGTTAACAGGATCATTAGGTTTCAAGTGTACATTTCTATGATACAAGATCTATATATTGCAAGTGTGTGCCCACCACTCAAAGTCAAACCTTCTTCCATCTCCATATATTAGCCCCTCCACCCCACACCATCCCCTGTCCCCCTCTGGTAATCACCACACTGCTATCTGTGTCCATGAGTTTCAGTTTTATATCCCCACATGTGAATGAAATCACCTGCTTCTTAGCTTTTTCTGACTGACTTATTTCATTTTGCATAGTCTCAAGGTCATTCATGTTTTCTAAAATAGCAGTATTTTGTCTTTTCTTATGGCTGAGTAGTAATCCATTGTATATATATATACCATATCTTCTTTATCCAATCCTCTATTGAAGAACTCTTTGGTTGTCTCCATGTCTTGGCCACTGTGAATAACGCTGCAATGAACATAGGGGTGCATATACCTTTCCAAATACATATTTTAGAATAGATACCCAGGAGTGGGATTGCTGGATCATATGGTAACTCTATTCTTAATTTTTTGAGTAACTGCCAGACTGTTTTCCATAGTGGCTGTACCAGTTTACCTTCCCACCAGCAGTATACGAGGATTGCCCTTTCTCCACAACCTCTCCAATACTTACTACTTGTCTTGTTGATAATAGCCATCCTAACAGGTGTGAGGTGGTATCTCATTGTAGTTTTGATTTGCATTTCCCTAACAGCTAGTGAAGTTGAACATCCTTTTATGTATCTGTTAGCTATTTGTATGTCTTCTTGGGAGAGATGTCTGTACAGGTCCTCTGCCCATTTTTAAATTGGATTGTTTCTTGAGTTTTTATATACTTAAAAAAAATCTTTATTGTTGAAAGTATTACATATGTTTCCTTTTCTCTGTTGACCCCTTCTCACCTGCCCTGGCCACCTGCCCCAGGCCTTCACCACCCTATTATCTGTGTCCATGGGTTATGCAAATATGCATTGTAAGTTCTTTGGTTGATATTTCTCCACCCACCTACCCTCCACTGCCTTCCCTCTGAGATTTGACAGTCTCTTCCATGTCTCTATGTCTCTGGATCTATTTTGTTTATCAGTTTATTTTGTTCATTAGATTCCACATATATGATACTTGTCTTTTTCTGCCTGGCTTATTTCACTTAGCATAATACTCTCCAGGTTCCTCCATGTTGTCTCAAAGGTTATGAGATTTTTCTTTATTACTACTGCATAGTATTCCATGGTGTAAATGTACCACAGCCTTTGGATACTAAACATTTGTTAAAGCTGTTGTTTGCAAATATCATCTACCATTTGATCCATTACCTTTTTGTTTTGTTGTCAGTTTCTTTCGTCGTGCAGAAGCTTTTTAGTTTGACATAGTCTCATTCATTTATTTTTGCCTTTATTTCCCTTGTCTTTGGGCTCAAATTTGTAAATTGTTGTTTATGACCAAGGTCCATAAGTTTAATACCTAGGTTTTCTTTTATGTCATTTTTTAAGGTTTTTGATCCATTTTAAATTAATTTTTGTACATGGGGTAAACTATAATATAGTTTTATCCTTTTGCATGTAGCTTTTCAATTTTCTAAGCAGCATTTATTAAAGAGGCTTTCTTTTCTTCATTGTGTGTTTCTAGCTCCTTTGTCTATAATTATTGACCCATGTATATGTGGTTTTATTTCTGGACTCTCAATTCTATTCCATTGATCTTTGTGTCTGTTTTTCTGCCAGTATCATGCTGTTTTGATTATTGTAGCTCTGTAGTATAATATGAAGTCAGGTAGTGTGATACCTCCAGCTTCATTCTTTTTTCTTAGGGTTGCTTTGGCTATTTGGGGTCTTTTGTGGTTCCATGCTGTTATACTGTGACATACATTGTGAGGTATAAACAATAAAAATCTAATCATAGCTGACAAAAATTCAGAAATATAACTTTTGTAATGCTATTTTTAAAGTAATAATATAAAGAACTTAAACACAGAAAAAGTATTTTAAAAATGTTTTATGTTTCTTTTCCTAAGATCTAGAAAAGTATATACTTTTGAATGTACACTTTTCTATTTTATAAATTAAAATACGTGGCAATGTGTGCAGAATAGTGCTAAAGAATTTAAATTCTGCTTAAAATTGTAAATAAACGATAAGATCCTGATAATTTTTATTTATTTTATATATAGTATTACATATACCATATTATATAATATGTGCTATATATTGTTATATTTATAGTTTGTAAATTATGTATCCCTTTTTAATTTTATTGTTCTTTATCCTGTTTACTGTTGTCATTTCTTCAATCACAAACATCTCAGCCAGAACCCAGGTAGAAGAAATAAAAAGTTGCAACAATTTAATTCTAACTTACCCAGAAGCTATAATAGTGATAATGAAAATTTAAAAATTTTTTAAAAATGAAAATTTTAAAATCAAATTATGGGAAAGAAGCCAATTTGAAAGGCTATATACTGTATTGATTTCAACCATGCATTCTAGGAAAGGCAAAATTATGGAGACATTAAAAACATCAGTGGTTGCCAGGAACTTAGGGGGAAGAGAAGGGATGGGGCACAGGGGATTTTTAGGGTGGTGAAATTATTCTGTTGTTACTGTAATGGTGGATACATGGCATTATACATTTGTAAAAAATCATAGAATGTACAATTACAAAAAGTGAATCCTAATGTAAAAACTATGGACTTTAGTTAATAATAATGTATCAATATTGTCTCAAGTAAAACAAACATACCACACTAGTGCAAGATGTTAATAGTAGGTGAAAATGAGTTGAGGGGAGTTAGGATATATAGAAATTCTCTGTTTTTTCTACTCTTTTTTTTTCCTGTAAACCTAAAACTGCTCTAAAAATAGTCTATTGATTTAAAAGAATGCATTTTTCTGACAAAAATTATTTTAATTTATGGAAGTGATTAGAACCTTAAGAAAATATTAGAGAAATATTTTGCAATTTAGAGATAAATTATTGGGTATAATAAACCAGACCAATATTGGTTTATGCCTGCTGTCCTGGCATAATTATTTATTTTTAATTTTGTTTTATATTTTATTGATTTTTTACAGAGAGGAAGGGAGAGGGATAGAAAGTTAGAAACATCGATGAGAGAGAAACATCGATCAGCTGCCTCCTGCACACTCCCCACTGGGTATGTGCATGCAACCAAGGTACATGCCCTTGACCGGAATCGAACCTGGGACCCTTGAGTCCTCAGGCCGACGCTCTATCCACTGAGCCAAACCGGTTAGGGCCTGGCATAATTATTAATAGCATCTTTTATCACTCTCAAAAAGTGTCCCCTTTAGACAATAAATTATATGACTGTTCTGCTGAGAGCCCTACAAGCTTGACTATCAAGTATTGAGACACAGGTTTCTTTTTGCCTGAAACAGTTGAAAGGGTGGCTTATAGATGATTACCAAGTTTCCTCATTCTCCGTTTAAGAAGAAGCCTGGGTTTCAGCATGATGATTACCTCTGGCTCTGGGCTCAGAAATGACAGTTAGAATTAATAACTTGGGGGGAAAGGCATAATTTATGCTAGGAGACAAGTGTGATGTCAGTAGAGGTGTGTGTTAAAAAGCAACAGATCTTATTCGCTGGGAAAAGGCACTGCAGTATTTCTTCTTGATGTGAAGCATGCCATTCTTGACTCTTTTGCTCTGCTGGCTCCTACACAGGAATAAGTGCACTTGAGCTTTCATACCAACTCTGCTATGTGGTCTGAGAGAAGCCACCTAATTTTCTGTGGCCTCAGTTTCCTCATCTGGGAAATGAGTTTCTTAAGTCAAATAATCTTCTTCTTTTAGTTTTAAAATTGTAAGGTTCTATATTCCATAAATTTTATTTTATTTTATTTTATTTATTGATTTCAGAGAGGAAGAGAGAGAGAGAGAGAGAGAGAGAGAGAGAGAGAGAGAGAGAGAGAGAGAAACATCAATGATTAGAGATAATCATTGGTTGGCTGTCTCCTGCACACCCCACACTGGGGATCCCGCCCGTACCCTGGGCATGTGTCCTGACTGGGAATCGAATCCTGACCTCTTGGCGCATAGGTTGATGCTCAACCACTGAGCCACACAGGCTGGGCTATATTCTACAAATTTTAGATATGCCGCTAGAAGCTAAGAATAATAAGAGATAAAGCTGGAAAAATAAATGAAGCAAAAAGTGGAGGGTTCTGAGAAGTTCAGACTTGCGATTATACTTCCCACTGTGAGAGAGTCACTGGCATCAACCAAACATTCCCACTGAGAGTAACTAGAAAATCAGATAAAATACCATAAACAACTGTTTGAAGGCTTTAGAGAGAGGCAGCCAGTACTTGAGAGGTCAGCATTACAGAGAGAGAGGCCAACATCCTATGCTTTGCCTATATGTTCTGGAAACGAGCTGATTCTTGGTACTAGGTGTGTAATCGAGACTCTGGGGAGAGCTCTTGCTAAGATACAGAGGAGCCAGCAAAGCTTTGTGGACAGGCAAAGCTTGGATACAGGGTCGTCAAAGCAGCCAGGACTTCAAGACTCAGGTTTCCGGAGTGAAGAGATGCACAAGGAAGTAAGCCCGAACCTCCGTGTTTCCCCCATTTTGGAACATGTGAAAGTCTTAAACTGCTCAAGGTTAGAATTTAGGGAGTTAAGCAAAAGGGTGCTGAAAACAACATGGAGATTTCTGTAGTCGCGTGTTTCAAAGAGAGGAAAAAATAAGGTTCAGGATATTTCACAGAAGAGGGGCCTAGTGAATATCCAGGCTCTCCGTCAGGGGATGTGGGGACTCTAGTGCTGTGGGACGGCTGGAACAGAGGTAGACTGAAGCTTCCTAAAACTGAAATCCACCCTCAGCTCAGTCCTGGGTTAGAAGAAGGCATTCTGTTTTTACTCTAGTTGAGTGGGGAAGATGACAATATTATTTTGAGATTGCATACATTTTTATACACAATGTATAATATTCAATTAAAAGAATGCATACACACATAAACACACAAAAAATACGTCCAGAAGTTTTAAAAAAATAGACAATAAAAAGTAATATATAGGATACAAATCATCACCATTTAGAGCCTCTGTGTTCAATTAATAATGGCAGGATATAAACAGGACCAAGAAAAAGGTGGGGGAAACTGTGAGGATAATTTAGCCATATCCCTCTAAGAGACAGTTATATAATTTTGGATACTTTGTGTTATAAATAGCAGAAACCCTATTTCTAATTCACTAAAACAATAAAGAGAATTCACTGGCTCATTAACTGAATAGTCCAAAGATGGGCTAAGCTTCTGGATGGATTTGTTTCTGGGATTCAACTCTGTCATCAAAGGAAGCTCTGCTTTGCATAACTATAAACCATCCCTATTAGCAGCAACTTGGCTGCAGTAATTCTAGACTTCACATGGGCACAGTTCTTCAGAAAACAGAAGAGGACTGCTGTCTAGTAGCTTTCTCAGAATTCTGAGAAACATTCTAGATCTGAAACCTCTAGGAAACGTTTTTCTCAAAACTGGCACAAATTGGTTTCTGTCAATTACTGGACATATTCCTCTGACCAATAACTCAGACAAATGAAATGAAGATGCTTTAATTGGTTTAAAATAATCATAGCCCACTCCCAGAGCACAGCACTGTGCATTGCAAAAACAGAGGAAGAAGTATTGGGGAAGCACAATCAATAACTACAATAGGGGTTTTGAATAAAATGTATGCATGGTAAAAGAAACAATATGCAATTATTAAAAAAAACAACAACTACAAACAAAAGAAAAATATAATCATTTCAGTTAAAGTGACCATCCTAGAAGAAAATGTGCTACAGGAAACAGAAGAAAATTTCTTACAGCAAATGCTGGGAACTCTCAAAATTTAAGTTGATGTTAAATACATGCAGGGAGAAATAAAAAAGACTAAAACTTGGAAAATAGTATAAACTAAAAGTGGATATCAATAAGTCAAATAAAAAGCATTGGGTAAAAATAACTACACTACTTGATTAATCTACAAATTACAAATAAATCAGTGTAGAATCAATATGGGTTCCAATCAATCTATAACATTGGGAGATTCTTAGAAAAATAACAGCAGAAAAGATAAAGAAAATAATATTTAAAAAGGCTCTAATACATATGGAGGCCACAAATTGAAGATTAAATATGTCAATATTGGTGTCCTCTGAAGTGGAGAATAACACAATTAAAATAACTATTTTCAACGATGTAATAAAAAAAACTTCCTTGAAATAAAGAAAATATCTGCCTGTGACAGCTCTAGGAGGGGGGAATGGGTGGAGGAATTGAGTAAAAAAGAAAAAAAAAAGGGAAAAAAACTCATGGACATGGACAGCAGTGTGGTGATTGCGGGGGTGGGGAGGATGTTGGAAAGGGGAGGGTGGAGGTGGAAGAGAGTATAGGGAGGCTAAATGGTGACAGAAGAGAAAAAAAGAAAGAAAAAGAGAGAAATCACCAAACTAAATATAAATTAGGAAAGAAAGAAAAAAAAGATATAAACGTGTTCATCAAAAAGTCTTGCTCTAAACCATGAAAAACTGTTGGCAGATAACATATAAACACATGCTGGGGGAGATTATTGAATTTCAAGAACAGATCCCTGTTACTACACACACACACACACACACACACACACACACACACACACACAATTCCTTGGTTTTAAATTCAGAAAATGGAATACTTCCTCAAGGATAAAGTGTTAATTTGATCCATAGATTCAAAGCTGTTTTGCTACAAATCTCAAGTTCGTGTGAATGTAGATGTATATTTGTATACATTATATGTGCATACTCATGTATATATAGAATTTGGCAAGGACTTAAAAATTTATATTAAGGAACTGTGTGGGAAGAAGAAATCTTTCTCTACCCTCAAAGTTTTTTTGACTGGTCTAACGGTCAAATAGACATGAGACAGATTTACAAGAGGAAACAACCAAATTTAATACATGCATATATATGGGAACCCCACATACATGAGAGATTCAGAGACCCATACATGCAGGAGAAGTTCAAAGACAGAAAGGGAAAATGGGTATATAACACTTTCTGAGCTAGTGATGAGATAAGATGCTTTGAGAGCTTCAGAGGGTCATTGAATGATGATAATAAGAGCAGATATTTAACAAACAGAAGTCTGTCCTATTCTACAGACAGGTTAAATAGGTTATTTCTGGTAATCTCCCATTATGGGCAAAGCGTCTATTACAAGTTCTTCCAGGAAGTCAAGGGAAGAGCAAAAGTTTCTCCTGAGCATGACGCTAACGTCGCCCTTAGCTTAAAACAATCCACTTATCACCTTGGGGTGACTAGCTCTGAACCCCTACAGAACAAAGGGTCAATAATACCAGAACACTCCTGAAGAAGATGAAGGGACTTGCCTTACTAGCTGTATAATTATCTAGAATAATTATGACCATGTAGTGTTGGTACAGGATGAACAAATACACACATTTAACATGATAATAATCCCCAAATATATCAACCTATATGACAAAACTTGATTTATGACAGACTTGGATGGCAGATCAGTAATGAAAAATGGACTTTTCACTCCATAGTGCTAGGATAATTAATTAGACAGAAAATAAAAAAAAGAAATTGGACAACAGACTTATACTTAAGCAAAAATAAATTTCAAGTGGATTTCAGACCCACATATAAAGTGGCAAAATTATTAAATTTTAACAAGAAGATAATCACTTAGATATCTTAGGTAAAGAAAGAGTTTTTACGGCATAGAAAAGGCAGAATAGAAAGGGGGAAAGATGGGTAAATTTGACAAGTAAAACCAGTGACTTCTGTTTATCATGAGATAACTTTAAAAAGTGTCGGTGAACTTTTAAAGCACTTAGAACTCGTAGACATTGTTTGTGGGACTACAGATCAGTACAGTTATGTTGGTAACAGTTTACATTATCTCATGAATAGTCCCAGCCACCTCCCTTCCTTGATGTGCCCCAGAGGAAATGAGGCATGTGAACACTGGGACAAAGTGTAAGAATCTTTGCAGCAGCACACTTTGTAAAAGTGAGAACAAACAGACAAACCAACCCTGGAAATAACCCAAATATCATTCAGACACAGAATGTGGGTATATTCCACTGAATCCTAGAAACTTTTGTAAAGGAATAAATTGCATCTGCTGCAAGAGCGTGGATAAATCTCAGGAACGTTTATTGAGGGTAACAAAGCCAGTCACAACAAGATACATAGGATATAAATGCAAAGTTTGAGATGATGAGATGATTTCTAGATTGAGCTAGAAAAAAAAAATAGAGGCAGAATCACTGAATAAATATAAGAGTTGGATCTTTGAAAAATCAAAACCAAACCATAAGCCAAATAAAGCTGCCTAATGTAATCAAGAAACAAAGTAGAATAAATACAAATACACAGACACAATGAGTAATGTACTCAGTTTCTATTGCTGCTCTAACAAATTACCACAAAGCAGTTTAAAAGAACACAAACTTATGATCTCACAATACTGCAGGTAGGTGGGCTCTGGCTCCTCTGGCCCAGGACTCACGAGGATAGCATCAGGGAGTCAGCCAAGCTGGGCTCTCATCCTGAGGCTCTGGGGAAGAATCTGCTTCCAACTCCTTTAAGAGTTAGCAGAATTCATTCCTGGTGCTTGTAGGGCTGAGGTTACTGTCTCCTTGCTGGCTGTCAGCAAGGAGTCTCTCCCAGCTCCTTCAGGTTTCCTGCATTCCTTTTCATCCTGCCCCTCCATCTTCAAACCAGCATCAGTGCATCAAATCCTTCTCATACTTCCCACCTCTTTCCAGTTCTTTCTGCTACACTTGTTGACTCCAGTTGGAGAAAATTCTCTGCTTTTAAGGGTTCAGGTGCTCTGACTGTGTCCACCAAGATAATCCAGAAAAATCTCTTCTCAAGGTCTAGCCTTAATCACATGTGCAAAGTCCTTTTGTGGTATAATGTAACATAGTCACAAATTCTAGGGACTAGGGCATGAGCATCCTGGATGTTGGTGGACAAGGAAACAGCATTAATCTGCCCACTGTAACAAAATGAGAAGGGAGAAATAGCCATCGATGCAGAAAAGCATGAAATCTATACTAATAATAGCCTAGGGCCATCATGACCAGACGAACTACCGGTCACCAGGAGGGAACCCCACCTGGATCGGGGGTGTGGCAGGCCTGCAAACCACTGGTGGCCCCTCGCCCAGGCTGGGGCAGCGCTGGGGGCCAGGTGTGTGTGGTGCAGTCTTTTAAAAATAAAGAAAGGGCAGCATCTCGAAGGGCAGTCACCGAGGCGCAGCTCTGCGCAAGCACACTGGGCCCACAGGCTCGGGAAAGCAGAGTCTGGGCTGGAGCCGCCTGAGCGCGTGTGGCCGGGCGGCCTCGGGGCTGTGCAGATGGACGGACCAGCTGGATGGCGCCGGTGGGCTGCGCAGAGGGCCGGAGGTGCGGAGCTGTTAGGGCAGTGGCCCGCGGGGTCAGCGAGGCTGGGGTGCTAGGTAGGCCCCAGGTCCTCAGGCGCCGCTGGGGGAGCGTGGCCATCCAGAGTGGGAGAAAAAGCCCTTCTTTCCGGAAGAACACACATGGTTTAAACATGCATAGAGAAACGGCGGGGTACCGACATGGCTATGTTGGTTCCTGAGCCGCCTGTCGGTGCCCGACCGCAGGCTTCACTGTGGGGTGTAGACCCGGATGTGGTCTTGGCAGCCGGACGCACCCCAGTGTCGCCTCAGTATCACGACTTCACAGCGTCACCTGCAAATGGCCATGGCTGCTGGCCTGTGGGCCCCGGTGAGCCGGCACTGTGCGTGCTTGGGGCAGCGCGCTCTGTGTTTCCGTTGAAAACACACCGTATGTGATGGGTGCTGTTGATTCCTTAAGGTTGAAACGGGGCAGCCTGAACTTGCTAACCACGTGATCTTTTATCCGTATTTTACCGCACAGTCTTCTCGGGCTCAGGGAGCGCCAGCTTGGCCATCCCACACAGCGGACGCCACAGGAAGCACAGAAATGCCAAACAGACCCCAGTTCACATACTGGAGCGGAAACAAGAAAACAGTGGGTCTGTCTGCAGGGTTCCTGCACCCTGGCCGTGGCCCAGGGGCTGAGGAAGCTCTGCAAGCCTTGATTCTGGAGTTAAGGGTCTTAGCAAGTAGGCAGGTGCACAAAGGTGGAGTCGAAAATAGCAAGGTTAGACTGTGTGTGGGTGTGTGCATTTATACACATATCTGCCGGTTTCCCCGGTCTTTTTCTGAGCTGTGTGAGAGCATGCTCTACACATGACAGGATGCCCGGATACTCCCCTGTGTATTTCCCCAAAGCAGACACTCCTACATAACAATTCTCCACCTGACCACGTGAGGAAATCTCCATTCAAACGATATTAAGGTTCAATCCACAGACCTCATTTGAATTCTGACAACTGTGTCAACAATGTTCCCCACTCCCCACCCCCAGGATCCCATCCACCTAGGACGGGTCCTCTGTCCTTCCTGTCCCTGACAGTTTTTTCAGTTTTAATTAAAAATCATAGACTTTTGCCCTAAACAAAAAAATTAAAAAAATAAAGACCTGCTGGTGCTCTGAGGCGCCTCCTGGTACTGGCTGCCCCACCCCCACCGCCACCCCGCATGGAACCCCAGGCTGAGCAGCTCGGGTGGGTGTGGGCCGTGTGGCCAGAGGCCCCAGGCCCCGTGGGGGTGAAGAGGTTTGCGCCCCAGCCGGTGTAGTGAGGCCGGTTAACTTTGCTGGGACGTCTGAATTGCACTGAATGGACTGCAGCTGGAGGTGCTGGCCAGGTTAAGCTCCAGGAAGATGTTTTGTAAGAAGAGTGGGCAAGCCTATTCTCCCAGTAGAGCTCTGATCACTGAGAATGATGTGAAGCAGGGGCCCTCAAACTTTTTAAACAGGGGCCAGTTCACTGTCCCTCAGACCGTTGGAGGGCCGGACTATAGTTTAAAAAGAAAACTATGAACAAATTCCTATGCGCACTGCGGGCCCGGGACGAGTTGGCTGCTAAGCAGGACAGGCAGCGGCACCCGGCGGGCTGGATAAATGTCCTCGGCGGGCCGCATGTGGCCCGCGGGCCGTAGTTTGAGGACGCCTGAAAGGGAGGCCTCCAGAAGTCTCACATGTTATATGACGAGCAGGAGAATAGCCTACAACTGCATCTCTGTTCTTCTTAAGTGGATGCGGGCTCAGACCCGAGCGCCTCCCTCTACTGGCTGGCCCGCATGCTCCAAGGAGGAGAGGACGCTGTATGTGGCAAGGAGGCTGGTGAGGTTTGCCAGTGAAGACATAGGTCTGGCAGACCCATCCGCATTACCACAAGCAGTGGCCGCCTACCAGGGCTGTCACTTCATAGGCATGCCTGAATGTGAGGTGCTTCTGGCCCAGTGTGTAGTCTATTTTGCCAGAGCCCCAAAGTCTATTGAGGTGACGTTCCTACAACAACATCAAAGCCTGCCTGCGGAACCACCAGGGGCCTCTGCCCCCATCCCGTTGCACCTGAGGAACACGCCCACTCAGCTCATGAAGGACCTGGGCTATGGCAAGGGCTGCAAATACAACCCCATGTACAGCGAGCCTGTGGACCAGGAATACCTGCAAGAATTGAGAGGCGTGGATTTCTTCAAGCAGAGGCGATGCTGACTCTTTGAGGCTATGACAGCAGAAGGATGTTACTTTCTTTTCTTTCTTCTTCTTTTTTTAAAAAATAGGAATGGTCAGAAAGAGAGTAAATGGATTGTGAAGTTGGTTTCCTGGTGAAAGTTAAAACAGCCCAACTTTTTGTGCCAGAGATTTTAGAGTTTCTTAAGCGGAGGCACAGCCACTTCAGCTGAGTGTGTAATGCTGAACTGTGTTCATTTGCGCTCTGCAATGGTTATGCGTATGGAAGTGTCTGGCAGCTTTGTGCAATGAATTAATGTTATAAGGAATTACTTATTTTGTCATAGTATTTAAATCATAATGTCATTTCAGAATTCAGTTCTGTAGGATTTTTTCCCCTTTAAAAAATGTATATTCTGGGAAGTTTTAATTGGTAAAAAAATGCAATTGTGATTTAATACTGCAGTGTTCTGGGGTATTTTTTTATATGCAAAGGTCTTATGAGCCAATAAAACTATTTCAAAGTAAAAAAAAAAACAAAAAACAAAACGAAAGAACAAACAAAAAAAATACTTTGCTGAGGAGGCCAGCGGGGCTCCCGTGTGTTGGGGGTCAGCCTGTTTATGCCCGGGACCCGGATAGGCGGCCGCACACATGCTGTGGGCATGTGCTGGGAGCGTGGTGCAGGCCTCATATGGACATTTGTGTGTGAAAAGGTGTGCACACACCTTTGTGTGCATAAATACATCTATTTCTCAGAAGCGTACCTGGAAAGGTGCTTTATCTGTAATAGGCAGTTTTCAAAACGTAATCCAGAGCCAGGGATCTGTAGCAAAAACACGCTCACAAGAAAAGGTTTTTGATACTAAACACAAAGCTGTAATTGGAGTGTTTATGCCCAAATGTTCTATGAATCAAACATATGGTGATATTTATCGTCTGGTGGGTCTGTTTGAAAGGTTTGGTCAATCACTTCTCATTTCACAAAAATAAAATAATGTAACTAAGTGATTACTAAATATATACTTCTAAGGCAAAGTTGTGTACTTTTTGGACGTGTGTAGCACATCAAGGCTGTTTATAAAGAATAACTTGGATGATGTGACAATATGGTTGAGGAAGGGGGTGTGGGTGGTTGTTTTTGAAAATTAGGCACCTCACAGTTTTTAAGACAAACGTGTTAACCTAAAATCTTCAGAAGGCAGCGTCAGGGGTCTTTTAAGACCTTTGTATAGGCCTAAGACATAAAAAAGCAGCTTCCTTTTTAGGATGTGGCCTGAAAGAAACCCGTTATTTTCAGTTATTACTTCTTCAAAGTAAAATAACATTTTTGCAGCCTTTGTATATGAGGGTTTTTTTTTTCATACTTTTATTACAATATTTGAAATAGGTGTTGTCATTATTTTAAAGCAATAGTTTTTTCCTCTCAATATCAGAGACCTAAATTTTCACACATACCCCAAAAATGTTTATTTGAAGTAACTTATGCATCTGGACTCCGGGTGGACTAATTCAACATTACACACTTAGCTGAAGTAGCTGTGCCTCCACTTAAGAAACTCTCTGGGTGCCGGCAGGGGAGGGCAGTTGGGGGCAATCAGGCTGGCAGGGGAGCAGTTAGGGGACAATCAGACTGGCAGGCAGAAGCAGTTAGGAACAATCAGGCAGGCAGGCAGGCAGGCGAGCAGTTAGAAGCCAGCGGTCCCAGATTGTGAGAGGGATGTCCGACTGCCGGTTTAGGCCCGATCCCTGTGGGATCCCAGATTGGAGAGGGTGCAGGCTGGGCTGAGGGACACCCCCCCATCCCGGGCACGAATATCGTGCACCAGGCCACTAGTCATTATAAAGCACAAATCTATGCAAATAAGCATGAAAAGCTACTGAAATAGATGTCTTTGTAATGAAATATAATTTACTAAACTTTACATGAGAAGAGGCAGAAAAAAATATCAATTCAGAGAAAAGAATTAAGAATATCACATTTCCCTCAAAAGCACTGGTCCAAATGGTTTCACAGTTGACTTTTTCAAATGGTCAAGAAATGGATAATCTCAGTGTTATCTACATGACCCTAGAAAGCTGAGAAAGGGGTGTGCCAGGTATTATTTATTGGTATCCAGTCTCTTGTCTGACCATCTGGGTTCTCCTCTGTATTTCAAGGGTCTGGAAGCAGGGCTTTTGCTAGGAGGGTTCTGGTGAGTTTTGCCAAGCAGAGACACTAATGCAAGATTAAGAAGGGAGAGGAAAGAAGAAGCCAAAGTCTGCTCTGGCAGTGGTGGCATGCCCAGGGCTGCTGAGAGCCGGCTAGTGAAGGGGGTGCCAGGGGCAGTGGTGGCCAAGCAAAGGCAGGGATATTTCTCTTTCAGGGGCTGCAGCTGCCTCCTGCATTTCCTGATTTCAGCGTGAAACAAACATCTTTTGTACTCTTCCAGCCCTTCCAAATAAATTGGGATCCAACCTCCTATTTTAACCCCCTCTCTGCTTGAAATGCGCTGAGTGGTTTCTGTGCTTTCAATTGGAACCTGACAGATACAGAAGGAAAGCTTTTGAGCTATTCTTATAAAGCCCACCCAGAGTCATCACATAATTTGATAAACAGCATAAAAAGAAAATGACAAACTAGTTTTATTAATGACTGTCAATGCAAAACCTCTAAATAAAATGTTAAATAAAATATTAAAATAAAACAGAGTTTAATGAATAATCTTATAAGTAATAAATCATGGGGGACTGGGGCTCATCTCAAAATCATTTATCATATTAATATGTCAAAGGAGGACAAGGGAATGAAATAACAGTGTAAACTTTCAAAGAAGGAGACAAATTTGTTTCTGATGGTAATGTACCTACTTAGCCCCAAAGAATCAGCTGAAATGCTATTAGAAGCATCATGAATATTTGATAAAGTGACTGGTTACAAAATTAATTTATAAAATAAATAGCTTATATTTTTTAAAAAAACAAACAGTAACTGATATGAAAGAAAATATCTTAGTCACAAAGCCAAAAAAAAAAAGAGAGAAAAATAAACTCTCCAAAAATATGTAAAAATACATGAAGAAAAATTTATAACACTGATGAGGCGAATAAAAATAACCCTGAAGATATGAAAAGATATACCTTGTTTTTTGGTTAGAAAGCACAACATTGCTAAGATGTTAGTTCTCTGTAAATTAATCTGCAAAGACCATGTACTCCCATCAAAATACCAAAGTGTTTTATTTTTCACTTTTTGAGTCTGACAAAATAATCCTAAAATATAAATTTGGGTGAAGACTGAGAGAAAAAAATAAAAGTAATGTGGGCGGTCTAACTGTACCCCAAAATAAAATGTAGCATGAATGCTATGGTAATTAAAACAGTATGGCACTGATGTAGAAATAGACTGCTGACAATGAGACAGAGCAGGAAGTCCAAAATAGACTTAAGTACCTATGAGACATTGGTATGTGATGCAGTTGACTTTTCTAATCTAGAAACCTGTACTTCTTACTATACAGTAATCAGATAATTATCTACTTGCATGACACAGATTTAAATAAAACCAGATCCCTTTTTCTCTTATATCAAAATAAATTCCTAATTAGTAAAAATGTAATATACAAGTAAAAATTATAAATATTAAAAGTGCACATGATTGAATTATTTTTTTATTTTTTTCATGGAGAATGTTTTTCTAGGAATATATACAGAAACTTTAAAGGAAAATAACTGATATATTTTGAACATAAATATTAACATTTTTCTCTTGGCCAAAATAGATGAATGGATGGATGAATAGATAGATAAACAAAATAAAAAGATTTTTTTTTACTGATCAAAAAGTATTTGTAAAATATATGTGAAGCAAAAGGATTGAATCCTTAAATATACAGAAAAGCACATCAAAATCAATGTGAAAAATATTAACAAGTAATCATAATAAAAGGCCAAGAGGCGTCATGACTGAAATGACCAAATGACCAGTCACCATGAGGTGCATGGAGCACCTCTCAGGCCCTCCCCCGCAGCCCACAGGCTCCTATCGCAGCAAGGTGGTGGCCGGTGGGTGGGGCTATGAGCAAGGCAGGGCAGCGGGCAGGTAGGTGGGGCCTGCGTGAGTGGGTAGGGCTGCGAGCCGGGTGGCAGGTGGGTGGGGCATGAGCTGGTGGGCGCACGACTTCACTTGCTGGGCCTCTAGTCTAATATAAAAATGGTCAAATGATACCATTTGACTTTAGCACACTGAGACTGATTTCAGATTCCAGAACTGTAAAAGAATAAGTTTGTGTTTGTTATAATTTGTTACATCTGCTATAGGAAATGAATATACTAATCTTAGCTCCCACATGTCCTAGTTCTGCTAATTTGTACAAGATAATATTTTTAATACTCTTTCCTCATCTCTAAAATGGGAATAAAAATGTCTATTCCATGGAGTTGTTATAAAAAAATTGTCAAAGAATATAAACAGTTAAGCGAAAAAATTACAAATGGTTAATAACCTTAGGAATATTCCTAATATTCTTCAAAATTAATACAATTCAATTTAAAATAATGAAACACTTTCTCATTAATCACATTAGGAAAAATTAAACAAGTCTATAATCCAATTGTTGACAAAATAAAATACAGTAACTGATATACTTGTATAAATACAAAATGGTACAATATTTTGAAGGTAAATAAGCAATTTATATACAAATTTTAAATTCATATAGTCCATAAGGAAAGATGTGATTTTCCCTGCAGATTTTATTTATAACTTTAACACATGTTTATTGAAAACTTGCTATGTGCCATTCTCTATGTTAAATCCCAGGGATTTAACATATGCCTATGTTAAAGACCAAGAGAGTTTTAGCTCTTATGTTACTAGTAATCTAAAATGTGGCATCACTTAGCCTATATAATAAAAGCCTAATATGCTAAGTGTCTGGTAGACCAGTCGGCCGTTCAACCAATCAAAGTGTAATATGCTAATGATATACTAAGGCTGCTCAACCACTTGCTATGATGTGCACTGACCACCAGGGGGAAGATGCTCTGACTGGAAGGTTAGCTTGCTACTGGGATCCTGCAGATCGAGACTGAGTGAAATGGGCCAGATACACCCTGGAGCCCTCCTGTGGTCCCTCCCCGGCTGGCCAACCTCCCGTGTCCCTCTTTGGCCCTGATTGTGCACCAGTGGGGTCCCTCAGCTTGGCCTGTGCCCTCTCGTAATCTGGGACACCTCGGGGGATGTTGGAGAGCTGGTTTTGGCCCCATTCTGCAGGCCAGGCTGAGGGACCTCACTGGTGCACAAATTTGTGCACCATGACTCTAGTAATGATTAAAAAAACAAACAAAACTAGATTGTGGGATAATTTCTTGGGTTGGTAATCCATACATGATAAAATGAAATTATTAAAGACAATGAAATAAATATAACTTTACTTTGTGGGAAAAGTTCATGAACTCTTGAAGCTGAAAAGCAAGCCACAGAAAGTATGTATAGTAGCATTATGTCCCCCTCTCCTAACTTATAAACACACACACACACACACACACACACACACACACACACACACAAATGCACTCATATATCTTTTAAAATAAACCATCTGGGAAAACACACACCTCATTCAAGAGGTCACCTCTAGGAAGTTGCATGGAAAAGGTGGGGGATGTCAGATTGTTTCTCTTAGTTTCATGGAAATGCCAAATGGTTTAGTTGTTTCTCATAATCACATATTACTTTTGATTAAAAAAAAAAAATCCATTTTAGATTCTTTTAGAAAGAGTTCTCTCAAAGGGTCTTCTGTATTTCTTCCCACAGCACATTGGGATCTGTTGTTGAACTCCAAGTTCCCAGCTCCCCCCAGGGAATGGATCCCTGCTTAGTTAAGCAACCCAGCCAGCAGGGTAGATATAGGCAATATTATCTGCAGCACCAGGACTCACGCTGAGGGTCGCACTCCTTAATTATGTGGCAGTCCATCTCAGCTGGAATTGATTTCATTCCTGAAGCTGAACACCTTCTAACATTGTTGACTAAGTCTCCTCTCACCTTTCTGGTTCCTCATTCTAGAAGTCGTCATTGCTGTTGCTTAGTGTTTGAAGGTGCCAAGGGGAGAGCTACTGTTCATTTTATAAATCCAAAGTAATCATAAGGTGCTTATTTTAATATTGTTCCCTCTTTATTCATTGCCTGATCAAAAAAAGGGGAAAAAATGTGTCCTTGACACCTCATTTGGCAAATAAACCTTTGCTGGCATCCACGTTGGCTCCATGGCAGCAGGGCCATGGGCATCCTCAAATAAAAAATCTCACACAGAAGAGGTTTACAATTCTGTGAAGGTTTTATCATGGCATTTAAGTAGTCTGATATTCTACAGTGCAGTCAGACCTACAAATATGATGGATTATATTTTAGGAACAATGATTGTTTTCAGTCTGGGGGGAAAGGCCTCCACAGATGAATTGATACTGAGCTCCATGCTGCCTCTTATGCATTAATCATGAAGTATCATGCTTATGCAAATGTGTAGAAGCCCAATTAGGCAGAGAGCACAGAGCCATGGGAATAATGTTATGAGCGATTGGGCCTTTGAAATAACACTCCTTGGCCAAATTTTCAAAAGCATAGCAGATTTGAGATGCTTTTTTACTTTTGAAAACAGGTGTACAATTGTCTTCCGAGTGCTTATTTCATGTCTTCCACCTTAAAATAAAGTTTTCTCCCACTTGGCATGATTTTCCCTCATTGCTCAACAGGAGTGGTAGAAATTCTGAACCACTGACAAGAAAATAAAATGTTCATTCAAAATCTGGACGTGCTGAGAATATTGAGAATACATCAATATTTGGGGTTTTTGCCACACATTTGAATGTTTCATATATTCAGTTTTCCTCTGGCAAATTCTGCCATCTCTTATATTTTGTGTGATCAATCAAAATATTCTGGTTTCTGTTTTGCAAATCCTCTGCACATAATGCAAATGTTGTGAAGAAGAAACACAAAATTCTGGGAGACAAGCTCTCACTTTTATGTATTACTTCCCATTTTCACACTTTATTTTGCTAACTTAAAACTGCTGATGTCTTACCTCTGGCTCTTATTTTCGTTAGACCCTTGCCGGAGCTGCTCCAAAGATTTGAGAAGTCTGCTAGCCCCCATTTCTACAGATCGGGGCAAAAGTAGGTTCGCTGTTGTTCCTATGGGAAATAATATAATAATCAATCTGTAGTAATAGAATAAACTGCCTTTGGTGTACTTGCGGTAGACCTACGTTTGCCAATCCTGTATGTCTCCGTCTAAGGTGGTCATTTTAAAATATGGTTATGTCTACACTGCTGATTATTCAGGTAAATTGTCAAATAAAGTGTTGCCACATAAGAAAAGTTCGTAGGTTAGGAAAAGAAAGACTAAAAGACTTTTTTTTTTTGGTAGTAATCTATACTGTAATTTTTACCTCCAGCTCTCTAAGTTAACCAAAGCTTTGGACATATATTTGAACATTGTCTTATTTGACTAGAAACCAGCTTAGGCTTTATTTATTTAAAAATAAAAATCCCATTATTCCTACAAGGTTACTCTAAGTCAATCAGTGATATTAAAGTAGCAAATACTTCAGAAAATTCTATAACTTATGACTTTACCAAGATGACCGACTATTTTTGAAGTTATAATTATTGGTAAAGCATTTGAAGTTACATTCAGTGGCAGAGTATTTGGCTGCAGCTCAGGTTTTTAAAACCCCATTTCCTTCATAAAAAATATCTGGGAAATAGCTGATTGATAGGTCATTTATGATACAACCCTTGCGTTTAATATTGTGCTCACTGGTGGCTGAGGACTGGTATGGGATGGAGAGAGGAAGGGGCAGAAAGGAGGGTGGTGGGATGGAAAGAAAAGGTAAGACTAGAGTGTCAAGGGGGAGAGAGAGAGAGAAAGAAGAAGACTTTATGTTTGGCAGTGGAAGTTAATGTCTGGAAAACTGTCTTTTGGGAAGAGAAAAGACTTCTTGACTTTTAAAAATGGTGTTAATCCACGGCTCTTTTCTTTTTTCTTTCTGAATGCCCCTGGCTATGTGAGCAGCACTTCCAATTAGATCTGGTTGAAAGTTTGTACAGAAATCTAAAGCCTTCCAAATGCATTTTATTATGTTAGGCTGGTCAACAAAAGATTAGCTTCTCTTAGACCAAACCATACTATGACCTTGGTAAGTTAGTCCAGTAGATCTTTCTTGGCATAGCTTCTTAATCCCAGAAATGGTATCATCCTTGCTTTCTTTCTCTCTCTCTCTCTCTCTCTCTCTCTCTCTCTCTCTCTCTCTCTCTCTCTCACACACACACACACACAATATTAATAATTAAAAAAAATTAAGTAACCACTGCTCTTCACTCTATGAAGACTGTAGAAAATAAATTTTGTGTAATCATTGCTTCAAAGCGAAACTCATTTCTAATTACATCATTAAAAAATCACGACCAGAAAGTGGACTCTGTAGGACATGTACGATATCTCCTATGACTTTTGGGTGGCTATAGAAAGAGAGCTGCACCCACTTCCCCAAAGCAGGATCCACTATATAATGGGGACCCTACTCTCATCCCTAAGCAGAAAGCATTCCCCTCCCTGCTGTCATCCCTGAATTCAGAGGCCTTCAGAGAGAATGATCAAAGAGCCAGAGAAAGGCCATGCTACCTCTTCCCAGGTAAATATCTGATCCCCATTTCCAGTAGGTTTATTTAGGTGTTTTCTGTTTCCATGGCAAACAATGAAGTAGCAACTGGAGAAATACGGTGATAGAAAATTATTATGTCAAGTTGAAATTTGTCAAACCAAAACTAATAAAACTTGACAGTACTCCAGAGTTTTCTGTTCTATAAGACAAAATATATATAAAAGAGTCTTTTGTGTCACCGTTTTGGTTGCTTTTTGTTGTTGTTTTGATTTTTGTGCTTACTATGCAAAACAGGTGTCTCTTCCCAATATGGTTGAATTCACCAGAGCACTCCACCATCCCACACCACCCATCCCTTCTATCACATAAGTCCTCTAACACTGTTTATAGTGGGTCCCCTGTTATGGTCCCATAATCAGTTCATTGCCAGCAAATTTGTTCCATCTATAACACAACCTGTCCTCTCTTATTTAGCTACAGTAGAATATTCTACATTTACTATATCCTCTACTTTTGCTCACTCTATCTATCCTTGATTGCCTAAATAGAATAGCACCCATTCTCAAAGTGTGGTCTAGGGACTCTTGGGAGAGTTTCAAGTCCCTTTCAAGCTCAAAACAATGTTTTTGAAATGTGATTGGTCTATTCTGCTCCTATTCTCTCACAAGTGTGCAGTAGGCCTGTCCAGAAGCAACATGACGTGTGACATCACAGCAGACTGAATGCAGAAGCAGATACAAAATTCCAGCTGTCTTTTATTAACCAGACTTTAAGGAATTTACAACAAATAGAAAACAATATCCATCTTCTCACTAATTTTTTAAAAAGATTTCTCATTAAAAATATATTACTTGTATTAACATATAATGGGGTTATTTTTATTTAAACTATGAATAAATATGTTTAAACTTTATGAGTTTTAATTTCTAATATGATGCATGCTGGTAGATATAATCAACATAAAAAAGTTCTTTGGGATCCTCCATAATTTTCAAGAATGTTAAAGGATCATGAAACCAAGAAGTTTGAGACTCTTTGTCCTACAAAGCAAGCAGAGCAGAGTTGAAGTAAGAAGTGACACCTTTATCTTTAGTGCCACAAGGTACTTACAGATGAAGTGCATGTGGGCCTTGCTTTACAATAATCAAGTGTATTAATGTTAGACTTCACAAGGAAGGCAAATTATGTGGTGAAATTCAAACTATAAACAGGTTTTTATGAGATATGTTTAAGCATACTACACTTTAATAGTGCAAAACCATAGGTACATTTTCAACTTCTAAGGACAGCTTGCTGAACACCCCAGTCCTGAATCTGGGTGGATTTAATGTAACATTCTTTAGATAAGAGACAAATAATGGTAATTTAATTGAGCTTTAAAGACAATGAAGATATGTAATCTGTATTTAGCCTTTTTTGTTTTTTACAAAAAAAAATTAAGAGCCAGAACAAGAGATGAGGAAAGTGAAAATGGGACTGGCTCTAGAAGAAAGAGATTAATATCCTTTTCAGAACCAGTTGATTTTAGCATGAGTGTTTTTTTTTTTTTTAAGGTAGAAATAAGAAGAGCAAAGAATTATGCTAGGAGAAACTAAATCATTCGGCAAGGTTTGCACCAGAGTGCTGCTATTTGAGGTATTATTAAAAAATCAGAGGAGGGAAACTCGATTAAAATTGGTTTGGGGCTGGGAAACCAAGGTAATCAAGGATAGAGAAATAGAAGCCCAGAGTGGAGTTTGGGGCCCTGCAGAGAGAGAGCTGTTCGACTGGAATTAACAAATGGGATTGTGGTCCAGAGAGGAAAGGCTGATCTTGAACTACACAAGAGCCAACAACACTGACTGTCCTGGGAGAAAAAGAAAATAAATAGTTAATAAACAAGTGAACAAGTTGCATCTACTTAGTAATGAGAGCCTGGGGTGGCTCTGTGGGGGAAGGTGTTGGTGTCCAGGTATTCAGATCCTACAGCATACGCCCTCGATGACAGGGGGATTGCATTATTGATGGGCTCTGAAGGTGGTCTACCCTGAGGAGGAGGTAGAGGAGCCCAGAGGTATGTGATTTTTTAATGTCTCTCCTTTGCAGAATAAGGAATGCACATATACTTCTCTGATTTCTGGACTGCAGTTCTTATCCACAGAGTGACCACATTCACCCCTGAGTCCTGTTCTTGACAGCTATTTAAAGTACCATGTTTTCAGCAAAAGCTACTAATTCTGACATTTTATTTGCAGCCATTTGGATCAGTTGACATTTGACTGGCTCTCGAGTTTACTATCAGAAGACAGCTTTTGCTTCTCCGTAGTTATAATATATGCTGAACTAATTCTTATGAAATTTTTCAAAATGTCATCATCTTTAGCCAAGGAAAGGACAAGAAAGATCTTTTATCAAATAAGAGCTTTTTACAGAGTTCGGCATTAGCTGAACACAAAAGGTTGGAATGAAAAATTTGAGCCATCTGCATCATAGATATGGCTGTAGTCTCCACTTAAATTTTCCATTTAATTTGTTCAACTTAATATATTTCATATCTATTGGAGCTACTTAAAATCAAATTACTTAAGGGCACTGAAACTTTTTATGATTAAGCCATGTGATAAAAAAGAAAAAAAAAAGCATCAATCTTCCTATTTACACACTATAGGGTTTCAGGCAATTTAGATAAATGATTTTCTAAGATGTAGTATCTAATCTGTCTATAATTCCTAGATTATCCAGGGATTTTAATCACTTAGAGCTCGTACATACAAATGCTCACGCATAAACACACATTCTTCTGAATGCTTCTCAAGAAATATAGAAAAAATTAAATATGGGAACTACATGTTACAAATAGAACTTAAACTGAGAAGCTTGATCATCTGATAGTCCACTTAAGCAAGTGTAAAGAAGCAAGGTGCAAAAACATACAATCAGATTTTAAAGAGGAGATAAGCAAGCTTCTGTGAAAAAACAAGCCAGGACTGAGAAAAGTTAACGGACAAAAACCACATACATAAAACAGGTCCTGTTTTAATGAAAAAGTCTGAAGGAAATTTCAGGCATCTTCATGTACTGCAGAGCCATAAGAAGCTTATTCAGGTAAGAAATGCTAATGATGTCCTTTGTACCTACAGGTAGTGGTCAAGACACCCTTCGCAGAAGGTTTCCTCAAAAAAGATAGTAAATCTGATGATTGACACCCTGCAAAAATACTTAAAATCACCTTACTTTTATTACCTACTTAGAGCCATGAGCATAAGGGATCTACAGATAGCTTTCCTGGTGAGGAATTGTGTATCTACTCTCCTTCTACTTACATAGCTGTCCTGGAGTCAAACTGTGTCCTAGATTTGTAGGCATGTTCTGAGATTAGGGTCATAACTTTATTAGAAATGAGTAATCTATATATAGACTAGAGGCCCAGTGCATGAAAATTCATGCATTGGAGGGGGTGTCCCTCAGCCTGGCCTGCCCCCTCTCACTGTCCAGGGCCCTCAGAGGCGGGATGTGACCCGGTGATCAGGGGAAGGTGACGCCCTATCACACCTCTGCTGCTGCCACTGCCAGCAGCACAAGCCTCAGCCGGCCCTGATTGCCTAAGCCTCGGGTGGCTCTGGGCAGCTGGGCAGCCGCCATCCGAGGCTTGCCTGTGCCTTGGACCAGCCCTGGGTGGCTGGGGGACTGAGGGAAACGGGGGCACTCCAGAGACAGGAGCGCTGAGACAAACACACTTCTGCTGCCCCTGCGGGGCTGAGGGGACTGGGCACCACCATCTTGTGGCTGTGGGTGCTGCCATCTTTGAAGGCATGACAATCAATTAGCATAGTCCCTCCTTATTTGCTGTGGGCTCTGCCATCTTTGAGATGGCATGAGGGTCAATTAGCATATTCCCTCTTTATTAGATAGGATAAAAGCCTAAGTGACTGTTACTGACTGAATGACCAGAATGATTGCTTGACCAGTTGCAATGACACACACTGTCCACCAGAGAGCAGACACTCAACACAGGAGCTGCCCCCTGGTGGTCAGTGTGCTCCCACAGCCAACCTCCCGTGGTATCTCCCCCTGTCTGGCAAGCCCCCAAGCCCCAGCCGGCAGCCGGTAGGCCTTAGCTGGCTCAGCCCCAATCGGAACTGGGTGAGACAGCCCTGATAGGCCCTGATTGCCAGCTAGGCCTAGGGACCCCACCCATGCAGGAATTCCGTGCAGTGTGCCTCTAGTATCCAATAAAACTTTTTATTTTTTATTTTATTTTATTTTTTTAAATATATTTTTATTGATATTTTACAGAGAGGAAGGGAGAGGGATAGAGAGCTAGGAACATCGATGAGAGAGAAACATCAATCAGCTGCCTCCTGCACACCTCCCACTGGGGATGTGCCCGCAACCAAGGTACATGCCCTTGACCGGAATCGAACTCGGGACCCTTCAGTCTGCAGGCCGATGCTCTATCCACTGAGCCAAACCGGTTTCGGCTCCAATAAAACTTTTTAGAACAAGAAATGATTTTAAGAATATTTTACAAATGTGCAACAAGAAGAGAAGATCCTGGGAGATTGGTGAAATAAACAATAGAATTATTCAAATTACAATGTAAGACTCATATCCCAACAAAACAAAGAGTCTTCCTTTACCACTTAGGTAGTTAACATTATTGTCTGACACTAGCTTTCTGTAGGGTCCCAGATAGAAGCTGGCTCCAGATCTTCTTCTACATTAGAGGATCTTAAAATGTTTTGTGTCATGGACCTCTTGAGACCTGGTGAAGCCTGTGGACTTTTTCCCCCCAGAATGATGCTTGTACAAAGGCAAAC
Source organism: Plecotus auritus (assembly GCF_963455305.1). Classification (NCBI taxonomy): domain Eukaryota; kingdom Metazoa; phylum Chordata; class Mammalia; order Chiroptera; family Vespertilionidae; genus Plecotus; species Plecotus auritus. The sequence continues at coordinate 87,071,018 of NC_137770.1, read as the reverse complement.
AATTATATTGAATAGGAAGCCCAAGCTTCAGAACATATCTAGAATATATCCACATTATGAATATTTTCTAAAGCTGGGGGCCAGAGAATCTCCTGATGAGCTGGATTTGGCCTGAGAGAAGGAATGTTAAAAACGACTCCAAACTTTTTGGACAGAACAAATAAGAGGATGGAGTGTCCATGAACTGGACACATAGAGAGATACAAGGGGAAGCAATGGTGGCCTCTTGCCTTTGACCATTTCTCCTCGTCATTGGGCATTCACTAATTTTGGTGATAGTCACTGGGCTATCTTTTTTTTTTCTCCAGATGGAATTTATGATGAGCCCTAATGAGAAAGGAAACTAATCAAAAATGGCCATTTAAAAACTCATTCTTCAACGCAATGTGATTTATTTGTTCTAACTATACTTTCCTTTATTGGCCATTAATTGAGTTATTAAATATTTTTCGTCTGTAATGATGTCAGCTCTTTACATGGCTGCCACTCATGGTCAACTATTCCCTGGGCGGGACTGCTCGTGGCCAGCACTGGCTTGATGCTGCTTGGTAAAATGTAAATAATGCCATGAAGCTCATGGAGAAAGCCTCACAAGCACTCACTGGAGGTCAGCAGATTCAGGGTATCACTGACATTGCTAGTACACCTTTATTTAGAATTCAATGTGTTTGGATTTATTTCTGAGTATACCTGATCATTGGTTTATGTGTTATTCTTTGGTGTAGTTAATGAAATGCCCAAGGTCAACTTTCATCAAGGAACTGAGAAGTGTCGGCCTGACAGCCCTCCTCATTTATAGCCAGCTAGCAGATAATGAATGGTCCTGCTAGTACACAGCAGTAGGACAGTGGGTCAAGCTGGGGCTTTGATTGCTGAGTCTAATTGTCTTAGATGGCTGGAAGAAGAGGAGCTCTCTGTGTTTGCCTTGAAACGTTCCTTGTTTTACCTTTGAAACTGCTGGTTCTACTGCCCAAATTTTTTGATAAAACCAAATTGTCTAGAACTATTAAAGCTGTAAAAAATGAGAGGAAAAAATAGGGAGATAAGAGATAAAGTTTAGACTAAGAGGAGAACATGACAATTTACACTGTGCCATATTTTTCGAATGTGTGTTACTTTTCTTTCAGTTTGGGGACTTGCTTTCAGATTTTGAAGTAGGTAAATACTTATAGCATTGCCTGATTTTTCTGACAATAACTGTGAATCATCCTTATACTAATGTGTGTGTGTGTGTGTGTGTGTGTGTGTGTGTGTGTGTGTGTGTGTGAAGGTAAAGTCATAAAAAAATACATGGGTTTAGCAAGTAGTTTTGTGGATTTTGAAGTGGGACAAAACAGAACGTCTGTGGAATGAAGAAAAAGGATGAAGCAATAGAAGACAAGAAATAAAAGGGTACAGGATTTGGTTCCTTTTTCTTTATCTATACAACTAGAGGCCCAGTGCATGGCATTTGTGCACTGGGAGGGGGGGGGGGCGTCCCTCAGCCCGGCCTGTGCCCTCTCACACTCCGGGACTGCCATGAAGGCTGGCGAGGCTCCCACCACCACTGCTGCACTCGCCAGTCAAGAGCCCAGCTTCTGGCTAAGCGGCTCTCCCCCTGTGGGAGCACACTGACCACCAGGGGGCAGCTCCTGCATTGAGTGTCTGCTCCCTGGTGGTCAGTGCGTTTCATAGCGACTGGTCGTTCCACCATTTGGTTGATTTGCACATTAGGGTTTTATTATATAAGATTCTAAAATCATTGGAACCAAAATGAAGAACACCACAGAGAACAATGAGTTCCCCTTTAACCATGAACAGTGTGTAATTTGCTCTTTCATGAAAGGATATATAATACCTATGACCAACTCTAGGCAGAAGTATAAAGTAAGTGAATTATTTTCAAAATATTTCTATTTCTCTTTTTTTGGTTTTTAGTCTCTGTTTGGGTTCAGTCATAATACATACTCTGCCACTCAACTCAAGTTTCCTGTAAATGTCCATGTGGGCGTGCTGAAACTTCTCCAAGATCCCTCAAAATATACTTGTCCAGTATCCCAGACTTTTAGAGCCCCAAATGTGACAAGAGTTAGTGAAATCTTGAAGAAAAAACATCTAAATCATATGATTGAATTATCTTTAAACTAAATAATCAATACTAATAAAAGGGTAATATGCTAATTAGACCGACATCTTCCAGGCGACCTTCTGGATGTCCTTTCAGACAACACCACAGTGGCATGGCTGAGGCAGAGGCAGTTAGGGCGATCAGGCTGGCAGGGGAGAGCAAATTAGGGGGGTCAGGCCAGCAGGGGAGAGCAGTTAGGGGAATCAGGCAGGCAGGCAGAGAGGTTAGAGGCATCAGGCAGGCAGGCAGAGAGGTTAGAGGCATCAGGCAGGCAGGCAGAGTGGTTAGGGGTGATCAGTCAAGCAGGCAGGTGAGAGGTTAGGAGCCAGTGGTCCCAGATTGCATGAGGGATGTCCGACTGCCAGTTTAGGCCAATCCCACGGCATTGGGCATAAACTGGCAGTCGGACATCCCCTGAGGAATCCCGGATTGGAGAGGGTGCAGGCCGGGCTGAGGGACACCGGGCCTCTAGTTATCTAAATAATAGATAATAAGTTTTAGCTCTTAAGTCATTCTAGATAGTATTTTCATTTTAACAAGATACTCTTCATTTCTTACTCCAAATAAATAATAGCCATTTTTAGAAACTGTAAGAGAATGGTAAGAAAGATGTACTTTGATGTGATGGTCCTTTCAGGGTCCTTTAAATCTGACATTTGAATGACCAGCTGTTCAGACCTAGGAAACCATATAGGCAAACAGTGGAAAGACTATAGTCTATAGTTGTATAGACATAGACTATAATGTGTCCTCCAGATTTTTCATCATTCAAATGATAAAATGATTGGCAAATTCCCTTGATGAAGGAAGTGAAAAGATTTTGTGTATGCTAGGAGGAATTTAGTTAAGATTTTTGAGAACTGTATGTGAAATTATAGACTCCTTAATTATTTCATTTCATAGCATTAAAAGAATTGTAGTAAAAAAAACTTATTTAAGACCCAAAGAAAAGATTTTGCCACCTTTTAGAATCTTAAATTTAAGGAATTTGCAACCTCTGCCTCTTTGGATCTTTGTGACCTGGTAACTCTCTTGATTGGCTTATTTGCTTATTAACCTGATGGCATATTTAAGTTTCCCTCTAATAGTAGGATTGGGAACCAGTGTAGCTTCCCAGCATGGTCCTCTCCTTACACAACCCAGAGACAGCAAAAATGCTGGTTCTTTTTCAGTTGTGAGCTCCTTCAAGGAATATCAAGAATTTACTAAAACCTCTGCCTAATTGCAGAGAATAAATTCTCATGCTGCTTTCTTACAAATATTTCAAATTATTTGTCTAACAGTAAATTGGACCTGACATGTTAATTGGTTTAGGGAGCCATGCATGATGTTTGCTCATTTGTGACTAATATTTAATACATTAGTATTTTAGGGAAAAGTGTAGATCAAGTTGGAGAAAACTGGGTCTAGAGCTCAATCATCCTGTAACTTCCATTATCAGAGAGACCACAGACACTAAAATTATGTGAAAAGTGCATAAGTGGCTCACTCCAGGCTGGCTGATGACTCATCTGACATCAAACACGTAATTTCACTTCATCTTTCCTGGGGTTTTTCCTCCAGTAAAATAGACCTAATAATACCGCATAAGATATTCATAAGGAAATTGACAGAATTAATGAGATAATAAAAATAGTGGGAAATAGTTGTTTAAAGGATCTCAAGGCCTTGTATTCACACGCCCCCCTGCTGTGTGGGAACATCTGACCCATCCAAATCCATTTTTTCAGTGACTGTTGAGCTAACCCTAGTATGGTCAGATGGAGAAGCTGCAACAGCCTCCCACTCAGGTCCTGATTGCTTCCCTGACTTCACGATTGAATCATTTATCGCATTGAACCTAAATCTCTTTTTTGGTAGCAGACAGATACCATTGTTCTATGCCTTTTTCAATGAACATGGCAAACAACCACATCCTTGTGAAACTCCATGAAATCATTTGGAATCAGTACATCTTATGGGCATTTGTTTTTTTTGTTTTTTTTTTTCCCCTCAGTTGCCTTTTCCTTAGGATTGGTTTCTGGTGAATGATAGACTGGACCTGGACACATCAAAAGGCAATTACATGGAGAGAAACCATGATGGCGGCATAGGTAAACACCTAAACTGCTGCCTTGCACAACAATTTCAAAACTACAACTAAAAGACAAAACGGACACCATCCAGAACCACAGGAAAGCTGGCTGAGTGGAAATTCTACAACTAGAAGGAAAGAGAAAAGCACAGGGAGACTTGGAGGAGCTGCAAAAGGCTGAGGTACTGAGGCGCGCACGCGGAGAGGACTGGTGGCTGAGTGCCCGGCTGGCTTTCTCAAGAGGGAGAGAAATGGAGCCCCCAACTATGCTGAACTCCAGTTCAGGGTGAGACCCTGGGGACCCAGACTCATATGGGGGGAATCTAGACTGTCAGAAAAAGAGAAAAGCACACTGAGACTCAGGGGAGCCGTGGAAGGCAGAGGTCCAGAGGTGTGCGCATGGAGAAGACTGACTGCTGAGTGCACGGCTGGCTTTCTCAAGCGGGAGGGAGACAGAAGCTCCTGACTGCGCTGAACTCCAGTTCCGGGTGAGACTCTGGGAACCCAGACTCATTCTGGGAGAAACTGGATTGTCTGGCAGTGGGCAAAACTCAAGGGCAGCTTTCTCTCAGAGATGCTTGTAGCGATTACCAAGGTACACTAAGACCCAGAGGCCTCATAGGGCAGGGCTGATGGGAAGCCAAGGCTGTCTGCTCTACCCTGAAACTCCGCCCCATCCAAGCTGAGCACAGAGGCTTTTGCAATTTTGCAAGTCTTGTCTCATAAGGGTGTCTCCAGCACAGAAGTTCTCCCAGCGTAGACACAGATGACCCTCACAGCCAACTGGCCTAGAGATCAATTCCTCCCAGTGATACCAACAACAATCAAGACTTAACTACAACAAGGCTGTGCACACAGTCCACAAAGGGGTGCACCAAGAGTGTCCACCTCAGGTAACTGGGGAGGCTGAGCCACTGGGCCATACAGGACACCTAACACACAAAGCTACTCTACCAACTCAAGGAAGCAGCAAAAATGCAGAGACAAAGAAACAGATCACAAATGAAAGAAATGGAGAAAAGCAAATGACTGGATATAGAGTTCAAAATCACGGTTATAAGGTTTTTCAAGAATTTCCTAGAAAAGGCCAATAAATTTAGCGAGACCTTTGAGGATATGAAAAAAGACCAACTAGAAATTAAACATACACTGACTAAAATAAAAAATATTATACAGAGAACTAACAGCAGACTAGAGGACCTCAAGAATCAAGTCAAAGATCTGAAATACAAAGAAGCAAAAAACACTCAACCGGAAAAGCAAAAAGAAAAAAAGAATCCAAAAATTTGAAGATAATGTAAGGAGCCTCTGGGACAACCTCAAGCGTACCAACATCTGAATTATGGAGGTGCCAGAAGAAGAGCAAGAGCAAGATACTGAAAACTTATTTGAAGAAATAATGACTGAAAACTTCCCCCACCTGGTGAAAGAAATAGACTTACAAGTCCAGGAAGCGCACAGAACCCCAAACAAAAGGAATCCAAAGAGGACCACACCAAGACACATCATAATTAAAATGCCAAGAGCAAAAGACAAAGAGAGAATATTAAAAGCAGCAAGAGAAAAACAGTTAATTACCTTCAAGGGAGCTCCCATATGATTGTCAGCTGATTTCTCAACAGAAACTATGCAGGCCAGATGGGAGTGGCAAGAAATATTCAAAATGATGAATAGCAAGAACCTACAACCAAGATTACTCTACCCAGCAAAGCTATCATTCAGAATTGAAGGGCAGATAAAGAGCTTTACAGATAAGAAAAAGCTAAAGGAGTTCATCACCACCAAACCAGTATTATATGAAATGCTGAAAGGTATTCTTTAAGAAGAGGAAGAAGAAGAAAAAGGTAAAGATAAAAATTATGAACAACAAATACGTATCTATCAACAAGTGAATGTAAAAATCAAGTGAATAAAAAATCTGATGAACAGAATAAATTGGTGAATATAATAGAATCAGGGGCATAGAAAGGGAGTGGACTGACAATTCTTGGGAGGAAAGGGGTGTGGGGGGTGCAGGAAGAGACTGGAGAAAAATCTTACACCTATAGATGAGGACAGTGGGGAGGTAAAAGCAGAGGGTGGGGTGGGAACTGGGTGGAGGGGAGCTATGGGGGGAAAAAGAGGAACAATTGTAATAATCTGAACAATAAAAATTTATTAAATCAAAAAAAGGCAGTCTCACAATGAACACAATCTACTCTCATTGGAATCACTATCAATGATAAACAGAGACATTCGGTAGCTTTATAAGCTTTTGTAGCCAGTTGTACATTAAAATATATTTTTAGCATGGAGTTGCAAGTAGACTAGAGCTTATCATGTAATTAAGTAAGCTCTTGGCATTTAATAACTACTTTGAGAAATTTACAAATTCAGGCCATGAAATAAATTTTAAAAATATATATATAGAGGATAGGCAAAGGTAGGTTTAGAGTTGTGAGTACACAGTTTATTATTGTATTACTAGAGTCCCAGTGCACAAATTCGTGCATGAGTGCGGTCCGGCTGGCCCGGCCCTGATCGGGGCAGATCTGGGCCGGGCATGTCAGGAGGAGGAGATAGCAGGAGGTTGACCGGCCAGCCTGCCCCAATTGGGGCCCAATCAGGGCCAGTCCAGCCAGGGGGAAGGGGTCATGGGGGATTGGCTGGTGGGCCCTGCCCCTGATTGGTGGGGGGGGGGGGCAATTGGACCCAGAGGCCAGGGGAGGGGCCATGGGTGGTTGGCTGGCTGGCCCCACCCCCAATTGGTGTGGGGGGGTGATCAGGGGTGGGCAGCTGGTGGGAGGACCCCAGGAGGTTGGCTGCCCAACCCCACTCCCTATTGGGGTAGGAGGGAATTGGGGGTGGGGCCAGCCGGGGGGGGGGGGGCCGTGGGAGGTTGGCTGGCCAGCCCCACCTCCGATTGGACAGGTTTGCTGGGCCACAGTGGGGTCATAGTGACCAGTTGTTCCAGTTGTTCCAGCGTTCCGGTCACTGGTTTTTTATATATATAGATTATTTATTAATCATTGTATTATTTTCCATACTAACAACTGTAAACCTACTTTTGCCCCATGATATATATATAATGGGATTTTTATCTGTGAAAAACCAAAGGTAAATAATGTATTATCCTTATCAAATATTTCATTCTGACCTGATCAGCATGGTTCAGTGGTTGAGTGTTGACCTACAAACTAGGGGATCACAGTTTGATTCCTGGTCAGGGCACATGCCCGGGATTCGGGCTGGGTGTGCAGGAGGCAGCTGATCAATGATTCTTTCTCATCATTGATGTTTCTGTCTCTCTCTACCTCTCCCTTCCTCTCTGAAATAAAAAAATATATATTAAAAATATTTTTTCACTCTGTGTTCCAGTGAGGGAGCCAGAAAAAAAGCTCCTCCTTTATTTTAATTTCTAAATTACAGATGAAGAAATTGAGGCACAGGCCAGAGCTGTAAAAAATTGGCTATAGAACATGTGAAATGAAAGACATTAGCTGCTTGTGCTTGTTGGATAGATGCATTGTATACTCATTTTTAGGTTGAAAAGTGAGAAATATTTAAAACTTTACCTTTAGTGGAATTAAAATGTTCTTGGCCATTGGTGTTCTATTTTGTTTAGTCTAATTAATTCTTACTGCTTGAGTCTGTACTCTTGGGTGATTTTAAATGAATAAGTATGTAAAGAGTTTTCATTTGCTCCATTATGCTGACTCATTAACTGATCTTATAATCTAGTGTCTATCTTTTCAGCTAGGATTAATTTCTTCTCTTTATAAACAACACACACACACAGACACAAAAACACACTGATTATTATAAATCTATCTTACTAAAGTGTTAAGTGCATTTTCTTCAAGAGTGTCATGTTTTCTGAAAAAAAAAAAAAAAAAAAAGTACCTGGAATGAATATGATAGTTTTGAAAAGCTGCCATTTAAAAATACACAGATAAGAACCACAGGAATGTAGTCTTTTTTCTTAGCATTTTAAGAACTTACTCTTAAGTGGCTATTGAAAATTCTAATAGTCATTTGATTTTAATGTCCTATTTTACAAATTCTGTTTACCCCCAAATAGCATTTTTATTATTAATTAATTAATTAATTAATTAATTAATTTCAGTCTCTTTTTAATGTAGAAAAATCACTTCATAATGAAGTCTCTACACAAGGTAAAAAAAAACACAAAGTAGACAAAAAAAGCACAAAAGTAGACTATATATCTTTTTACAATGATATTAAGAATGTCACCCTAGCCAGTTTGGCTCAGTGGATAGAGTGTCAGCCCATGGACTGAAGGGTTCTGTGTTTAATTCTGATCAATGGCATGTGCCCTGGTTGCAGGCTTGATTTCTGGGAAGCATGCAGGAGGCAACCAACAAATGTTTCTCTCTTACACTGATGTTTCTCTCTCTTTGTCTCTCCCCCTCCCTTTCACTCTCTCTAAAAATCAATGAAGAAAATATCTCTAGTGAGGATTAACAACAACAACAAAATGTCTATGAAATACTGAGATCAATGACTAATAATTTCATAAAGTTCAAATTGGACTTTCTTTTATGATAACTGTGTTCTTAACATTTTCCCTTAAACCTTGGATGCTTATAAAAACTTACTCAGGTAAAAGGGAAGGAACTTGTATTCTGACTTGATACAGTAAAAACAACAACAACAACAAAAACAAACAAACAAAAAAAACAGAAAAGAAATGGCATTTTTAGAAATAACTATCAAAGCCCTTACTAGGTCTACACAGATAATATCTAGATGGGTCAATTGCATGGTGGCATCTGCATTTCTAACTTTCCTTCAAGAAGCTTTCACTCCTTACGTAACAGATGGGAGTCTCAAGCAGGTGGACCGTTTTGGGGACTTGTGCTGGCATGGTGCTTTGGCCCTTGAACTGAGAAGTGAAGTGGAATAGAAAACAAAACAAAAGAAAAAAATGATGCAATTCCTTTTCTCCTCCTTCCCTACCCAACAGGATAAGCTCTAACTAGCCATTATATCCTCAAATTTCTCGGAAAAAAGAAAGAAAGAAAGAAAGAAAGGAAGGAAGGAAGGAAGGAAGGAAGGAAGGAAGGAAGGAAGGAAGGAAGGAAGGAAGGAAAATAGAAGTGAAGAACAGGAAAAAAAAAGCCAACACAAGAGAAAGTGAGTGATGAGTGAGGGAAGCTTGCAACAAAGTAATGAAATAAGAGCCCCCAAATATACTATGTATATTTGAATGCTCTTCTACTTTATTCCAACTAAAGATGGCTTTTAAATATCAAATTATCCTATTTTCCCAGAAAAAAATGAAGATATAGAAGTATTTCTGCCTTCTAATACTTGTGGCTAGTGATTTTAGCCTACAACTCAGACAGGTGGATTATGAAGGCCTAAGGTTGGATGGATCATGTGGCAGACACCCAAGAGCCTGCAAAAAGCAAGGATGGAAAAAAAGTCAAGTGAGCATAAGGAAGTGGACCATAGCCACATCAAAGCATCACTAGCCAGAGGTGAGAACCAAAGCAAGTATGGTGTCCTGTGAACAGTAGATAGTGGGCCACCCTGGGAGAGACCAGATGATATTATCCATGTACTCTTGGAGATCTGTATGTCACCAGAATTCCCCTCCACCCTTGTTTCATGTCATTAACACTCATGGGGCACACACCATATCATGCTCAATTAGTAGCTTGGGAAAAGAAGCAGGGAATGATGATATTTGTAAAATTTAGCTTTTTGTTGTTGTTGTTCAGGACTACTTTGATTATTGACTCAGACTAGGCTTAAATTTCATATATATATATTTCTATTTATACATATGTGTATATTTATATTTTTTCCTGCTACCCAGAGGATGTTATTATCTTGAAGAAAGTTACAAACACAATCAAGGCAATATATATTTTTTACATATCTAACAGTATATTAAATTTTGTAACTCTGCTATATGTAGTGGAGATAACATGAAAAGGAGAAATTCTACTACTACTTACCAGGTCTCAATCTACTAATACAAACATTTTCTTTCCATGCACTCTAGAAAACTATTTCTTCTTTGAAAGGGATGCTCTTCTGTGTGGTGGAGGTGGTGAGAGTCTGCATACATATGTTTTAATTGTTACTATTTTGAAAAATTTCTGCACTATTTCCAATCTGCTTGAAAGATTTCCAATCTGATGGTTCTCCATCTTTGCACATGAGGGTTACCTGAAGAGCTTTGAAAATATACCCTGATCAATTAAGTCAGAGGGTCTCAAGGCACTTGTAATGTTTAGCTAGTGTTGAGAAACATTGGTCTAGTCCCGTGGTCGGCAAACTGCGGCTCGCGAGCCACATGTGGCTCTTTGGCCACTTGAGTGTGGCTCTTCCACAAAATACCATGGCCTGGGCGAGTCTATTCTGAAGATGTGGCATTAGTAGAAGTTTAAGTTTAAAAAATGTGGCTCTCAAAAGAAATTTCAATCGTTGTACTGTTGATATTTGGCTCTGTTGACTAATGAGTTTGCCAACCACTGGCCTAGTCCATTGGGAAAATCTTGTGAGCCACCCTTTTCTAAATTTGGGATAGTTTCTGCCCATTAGCACTGTTGAATGGCTGCCAGCTTTGTTTGGAACACTTAAGAAAGGTTGGCTTTCCAAAAGGTAAATCTTTTCAATTCTTTAACATCTATTTAAAGCTTTCCTTGCTGTGCTAATGGTTTGGCATCCAATATAAAGCACTAGAGTTTTACTATGTTCTTATCCATGCCTATTAATTCCCACCTCTCACTCTGTAAGGCAATTGCAATTTAGGTAAATGAAGAAAACCTGCGAAAACATATTTCTCTGACCCATGGTTCTTCCAGTCAGTACAGACAGCATCCTCTTGGGTCCAACAGACAAATGAGGGCTGATGATTTCAGGTATTAGTCATATGTGTCTGGTAACTGGTATTTATTTCTTTAAATGGTGAACCATTTATAAAATGATGGACCCAGTGTTCAGAAAGTTAGGAGAATAATTAGGATGCTTACCCAGAGCTCTGGTCAAAAGGATTTATCTAGGTTCTGAGGCTACCTCCCACCAAAGTGATTTTCCTTCAAATCCATTGGCATTTTGACTTATTAATCTGGATTTAACATATACTGTATTACTACCACTAAGTTCCTTTTTTGGAGCCCTGAACTTTGAACTTTCTCTTAACAAATAGGTTTTGTAATGGAAATATAACCACTGATGTAACTCAGCAACTTTGGATTTGTTTAACTTTGACTAGTCATAAGAACACTCTGGCAACCCCCTTGTGCATTCAAATAGCCTTGCCTGAAAAGCTGAACCAACAAATCTTTAACAGTTACAAGAGTAATGTGTATTGAGAGGCAGTTACTGGATAAAAATTGGGTTCAAGATGATTTTCAATTGAGCTGATTCAAACAAAACCTGAGAAGTGCCATAAAAATATAATTTCACACACAAAGAGCACATTCAGGGGCTGATGTTGTGATATTAATGGACATTCTCCCCTTTCCTATTTTCCATCAAAAATTTATCCATAGAAACTAAAGTGAGAGATTGCTATTGTATTTGAAAGCTTGGTTGAGGATTTTAGGAGTAGCAGCTTAGGAAAAACAACTTAGTCAAAATATTAAACCTGTCTCCTGCCATTGGACTTCAGAATTATAAATTGCTAAATGTCTAGGGAATCTAATGAAATATGTATTAAAAACTTTGAAGAAAAAATTTTAGAAATAATCTTAATATCAGAGAAATATCTCAGAGATGCATACATTTAGCAAAATAAAACGACCCACAGAAATCCAACCCTATAAACTTTCCCATATAGAGAGATTTATTATATTTCTCTAAAACAATTTGAAAGGCACTAAATTATGTTCCCTTTCAGCTTCCAAAAAATAAAAATAAAAACACCACAAGTAATAAAAGGAGAAAAGTTGACTCTGAAATTCATTTTCGTATAGATTTATAGGAAAACTACTTTGATGTCTTTTCCATTCCCTTGCCAGTTAAAAAAGAAAGAAAGAAAGAAAGAAAGGGAATGTCTATTAAGTTTAACATAACAAATCCACTCTTCAAACCTCATTTATCTTTGATGAGCCCTGGGCAGAGTGCCATAATAACACTACGAACATTATAAGATTCTATAATCATTCAGAGACTCTTTCCCTTTCTTTTAATAGTCAGCTGTGTTGTTACTGGCCCTCCCTCTAACAAAGTTAGCAAGGCTGGGCTGACACCATAAGCAGTGCAGGCTGCTGTACACAAAAGGGAGCTGGAAGCGAATTTCAACCTGTCTCAGAGAGGAAAGCCTCATTTCACCCTCAACACATGAGTTTCAGAAGCTTTCTTTGGGAGGCTAGGCACTAATGTCTTAATTAAGTGGGACTTCTCAGGGGTCCAGGTGGTCCTACTGGTGTTAAGCAGAATCTGCCAATGCCCCTGGCTGTTGATGGGAAATAGATGACTGGGCTTTTTCTGAAAGCTCAGTGTATGTGAATTGCTCAGACCTCACAGATGTAAGTCCCGGCTGAATCCGGGCTCTGATTGTTTCCTCTAAGCATCATGAAGCACAAACACGGAGGGCTCAAGTTGTCAACATGCTGGAGTGTATTTATGTCCCAAACCAAGTAGAACACTCAAAGTGAATGGAACTGGCACCTCCCAACCTTCATTCTCTCTCTTTTTATTTCTCTTTCTAGCCGTTAGGATGAGAATACTTCCTTAACTAAAAACTCTGGTTATCAGAGAACTAATCAAAATATTTCTGGTTCTACTTTCTACAATAGTTTTACAAATGAAAAAAAAAAAAAAAGAAAAAGAAAAAGAAAAAAGAAGAAGAAATACAGTAGCCTCCCCACTATTGTGTTTCATTCATTTTTGCTTTCTGTGGTCTCAGTGACCTGCAGTCTGAAAATACTAAATGGACAATTACAGAAATAAACAATTAGTACATTTTAAATCGAGTGCCATTCTGAATAGCGTGATGGGAATATTGCGCTGTTTTGCTCTGTCCCGCCCAGGACGTGACTCATCTCTTTTTCATGTGTATCCAGGAGTTATACACTCCCTCTTACTCACTTAGTAGCCTTCATGTCTAGGTTATCAGATCTGCTGTCATGGAATTGCAGCATTTATGTTCAAGTAGCCCTTATTTTACTTAACAATGACCATAAGGCATAAAAGCAATGTTGCTGGCAATTTGGACATGCCAAAAAGAAGCCATAAAGTGCTTCCTTAAGTGAAAAAGCGAGTATAGTACAGTAAGATATTCAAGAGAGACCATATTCACATAACTTTTATTACAGCATATTGTTATAATTGTCCTATTTTATTATTAAGTATTGTGTTAACCTCTTACTCTGCCTAATTTATAAATTAAACTGTATCACAGATACGTATGTATAGGGAAAAACAGTATATATAGGGTGTGCTACTATCCTCGGTTTCAGGCATTACTGGAAGTCTTGGAACATATCCCCCCAGGATAACGGGAGATGGCTGTAATTCATTTATCTAACAGCAAAATGTCAGATCTGTTTGGTGACACTAAATTTGATGGAGTCTGAAGCCTAATTTTATATTTAGCCATTGTGTTTACTGAAGGAAGTTCAGGTTAAAACAATATATGTTATCTCTGTTTACCCTCTTAAGTTTTTTTTCTTTTTCTTTCTTTCTTTTTTTTTTTTTGGTTAATTCTCACCCGAGGATATTTTTTCCATTTCTTTTCAGAGAAAGTGGGAAGGAGGGAGGGGAAGAAAGAGGAGAGAGAGAGAGAAACATTGATGTGAGAGTGACACATTGATTGATCGCTTTCCTCACATGCCCAGACCTGGCCGGGAATCCAATCTGCAACCCATGTATGTGCCCTTGACTGCGACTTGATATTTTTTGGTGCATGAGTGGACACTCTAACCACTGAGCACACTGGCCAGGGCAAGGACTTTTTTTTTTTTTTAATATATTTTATTGATTTTTTACAGAGAGGAAGGAAGAGTGATAGATAGTCAGAAACATCGATGAGAGAGAAACATCGATCAGCTGCCTCTTGCACACCTCCCACTGGGGATGTGCCCGCAACCAAGCTACATGCCCTTGACCGGAATCGAACCTGGGACCCTTCAGTCCGCAGGCTGACGCTCTATCCACTGAGCCAAACCGGTTTTGGCAGGACTTTTTTTTTAAAGGAGAAATTATGTACTTGTAAATCTTTCGTAAAGACTTGCTGATGATACTAGGAAAACAAAAACTTGCGTAGAGGAGGATTGCAATGAACGAGTGTTCTTGGCAAAGGTAGACAGTCTCTCATAACAGGCTGCTTCTTTGTTTCAAGTCCTGGTTAGTCTTTCTTAGACAGAAGTTTCCAAACTGCCTTGTTGTTTGTTCATTCAAATATATACAGCGTCCAGAAGTTGCTTTCTGAAAACAAATCTGTTACCATGACTGCTTATGCCAGTTAATACTATTACATAATGCTTATAGTAGTTAAGGACGGTATGATGTACTAGAGATAGATGGAACAATTCCAGTGTGTTTTCTTTTTCCCTTCTGGACTTTACAACTTCATTGGCTTTCCATCCTCTCTTTACATCATTTTATCTGGATATATTGTGAAATTCTTTGCAGTTTTGCTTTGAAAATAGTTCTCAGTTTTTTACGCTTTAGGTTGAAGATGCCAAATAGCGGTGCAGAATAGTTCAATGACTTGACCAAGGGCACACACTAGTTCCTATTTCTTGCTCATCCTGATACATTGTACTTCATTTCAATTAGTACTATTTGGTTTTCAAGATAAATTTCTTTAATTTGAAGAACCACCTATCATCTTCAGATCCCCGATGACTGGTACAGTCACAACTGAAGATCATTGCAATCATCCAGGTACATCTATTGCAAAGGCACTGAACTGAGAAATTTGGAACATCCAATTTGTTACATTTCATGTAACAGACATGCCCTCTAAACGAGGCTCTGGAGCACTACTTTGGCCCCACATTTCTTGTAAAACAGCCTCTGAGGACTCTGATGCATGTTTTTCAGGCTTTCTTCCAGTAAATCCGGGCTAGACTTCCCATCCTCAGACTATTTTATTTCTTGCAAGGGATAGCAACATCAGCATGTGAGCCACATTATAAGTTGAGAGGGATGTGAAACCTTGACAATTCCCTAAATTGAAGCCAAGAGGATCTAATTATTTTTCTTGACGTGTGTGTTGTACTTATGCTAACAAAATGTATTATAATTTTCTTTGCATGATTCTTGGAATCACCAATATTGTTAGCACTTATAAAGATGAAGTGATTTGGGGACTCTTTTCCAGATACACTTTCCTATTCTAGGTCTTTAGAGTTAACTAGAGGCCCGATGCACAAAATTCATGCATGGATAGGGTTTCTAGGCCTGGCTGGTGATCAGGGCCGATCTGTGGGGTGACCGGCAGGGCGATCGGGGGGGCCCCTGCTGGCACCTGCCTTGGCTAGCCTGGGGCCTGCGGGCTGGGGGCAGCTTCTGCATTAAGCATCTGCCCCCTGGTGGTCAGTGCATGTCATAGTGACTGGTCGTTCTGCCGTTTGGTCAATTTGCATATTAGGCTTTTACCATATAGGATGACATTTTAAAGGATAAGTTTAATCAGTGTAAAACAATCTAGTGTTAGAAAGATAGTATAGTTCAGTAAAATATGTTGGCTCAAGTGTAGGATCTGCCACTCCATCAACCTGATTTGGAGCAAATTGCCTATGTTCTTGATTTTTAGTATCTTGAATTTTTGAGTGGAAATAATTATCATTATCCTTTCTTAGAGGACTTTGTGAAAACAAAATAATACAGGTGATCATTATTTTTTAATGGGAAAGTAGTCATCATATGGATGTAAGATTCAATCTATCTTGCAAACCAAAATGCTAGAAGATAGACTATCAAAGATGGACTCTCATGTAATGAGACAAGGCCAAACACAGATATAATAAAATAAGTTAATTATTTCAATAGGAGCAGAATCACAGAGGTTAAAATCACAATAGAGTTTATGTGAAAGGAGACTTGGTGATTCATGATAGCCAGTGCAGTTATAGGGCTGACATAAAACATACAGTTAATATCATTTTATGCTACATTAATAGTAGTACAATGCCAAGAAGATAATAGTCCCAGTGAATTCTGAAATGGCCAGAGCACAGCTGATGTTTGGGATTCAGTGCTCAGCTCCATGTTTTTAAGACAGGCATTTTCAAATTGCCTTATGCCAAGAGGAAAACACCCAGATGGTAAAGCTCTATAAAATGGAACTTGCATAAAGAATGGCTAAAGAAACTAGATCATACATAGCTCAGAAAAGAGAAAATTTAGGGAGATAGTTGTGTTCAAACATTGATGAGCTCTCAAACAGAAAAGGGTTTAGACCTAAAGAGAGAATTTTCTTGAGACCAAATATAATGAGTTTCCCAGGAAATATTAGGGCACTGCAACAATTATTTTTTACTACTCCATTTAACTATTAGGATATAATAGTTTGATTTGTAGGCAGGGTAGGTCTCCCTTCCCTCCCTTACCATATAAAATTTCTTACCTGGTTAGAGATGAACACTTTCCTAGAAATAGTTGACTTCAGCAGAAACATTACTTCCTTACTTAAATTTTAAAAAATGATATTTTATATATACAATTGCATAAATACAAAAGCATACTTGGACTGGTTACATAGGGAGGAAGGTAAAGGTAGTTAGAAGGGGTGGTGGTGGTTTGTGGTAATGCGTTTTTGTTTTTTTTGTTTGTTTGTTTTAAATCCTCACTCGAGGATATTTTTCCATTGATTTTCAGAGAGTGGAAGAGAGCAGGAAAGACAGAGAGAAATATTGCTGCAAGAGAAACACATCGATTGGTTGCCTCCTGCATGTGCCCTTACCAGGGCCTGGGTCAGGGAGGACCCTGCAACCAAGGTACATGCCCTTGACAGGAATTGAACCTAGGCCCCTTCAGTTTGCAGGCCAATTCTCTATCCACTGAGCCAAACCGGCTAGGGCTGTGGTAATGTTTTATTTCTTACCCTGGGTGGTATTTGATGGACATGATTACTTTGTGATATTTTACTGACCTATATATACACTTATGATTTATGCATTTTTCTGTGTGTATATTATAATTAAAACATAAAGTTGATTTAAAATATATAAGTAATGTATTTTTAGGTATAAAACACACAGAAAACTTTTTAAATTTCTTTAAAGTTTTATAACACCAGGAAGCATTATATAAAGAACAAACTTAAAATTTATCAATACCATTAAATTTATCTATGTTCTCCCACTTTATCCATTTCTATCTTCTCTTTTTAGAAGTAACTACTATTTAGATTTGTATTTTTACTGATTTTCTCTTTCTTTTAAAAAAATAGTTTGTATTCCAGTGTACAGAACCCTAAACAGAACTTGTTTTTTATTTTATTTTTTTATTTTTATTTTTTTTGCTGGTTTTAGAGTCTTATAAAAAATGCTGTACACTGTGTGTAGTCTTCTGTGATTTGCTTTTTCCATGTTGTTACACAGATTATTCTTTTTATTGATTTATTGGAACAGACCCTTATTGGCTAAATATGTTGCAAATATCTTCTCCTAGTACAGTGGTCGGCAAACTCATTAGTCAACAGAGCCAAATATCAACAGTACAACGATTGAAATTTCTTTTGAGAGCCAAATTTTTTAAACTTAAACTTCTTCTAACGCCACTTCTTCAAAATAGACTCGCCCAGGCCATGGTATTTTGTGGACGAGCCACACTCAAGGGGCCAAAGAGCCTCATGTAGCTTGCGAGCCACAGTTTGCCGACCACGGTCCTAGTTTGTGGCTCATTGCTTTACTCTTTTAATTATGTCATTTGATGAATGGAGGTTTTAAAATTTTAGTGTGGTTGTAATTATTACCTTTTCTTTTATAGTTAATTAGAGGCCTGGTGCATGAAATTTGTGCATGGGTGTGGTGCCTAGGCCTGGCTGGCAATCGAAGTGGGAGTGTCTGGCATGGAAGGGCAGGTCCCAGCTGACTTTTGGGCCCTGGCCAGCACCTGGGCCCCTGCTCACATCCACCTTGGCCTGGTGCTGTCCGCTCATCTGCTCCACCATCCCGCCGCCGTCCTGCTCTTGTAGAGGCCTATCAGGGCCAGCTGTGCCTCCACTCCTGCCTGCTGCCAGCACCGTGTCGCCAATGCCTGCCATGTTCTGTGCTGCCCCCTGGTGGTCAGCACATGTCATAGCGAGTGGTTGAACTCCCAGTCGAATGACCGCCTGAGGGGACAATTTGCACATTAGGCTTTTATTATATAGTACTAGAGGCCTGGTGCACGAAATTCGTGCACTTGGGAGGGGGTGTCCCTCAGCCCAGCCTGCACTCTCTCCAATCTGGGAACCCTCAAGGGATGTCTGACTGCCCTAAATGGGCAGTGGGTCATCCCTCTCACAACTGCTCGCCTGCCTGCCTTCCTGATTGCCCCTAACCGCTTCTGCCTGCCAGCCTGATCACCCCCTAATCACTCCTCTGCCAGCCTGATTGATGCCTAACTTCTCCCCTGCCAGCCAGTTTGCCCCTAACTGCCCTCCCCTGCAGGCCTGGTCCCCCCCAACTGCCCTCCCCTGCTGGCCTGATTGCCCACAACTGTCCTCCTTTGCAGGCCTGGTCCCTCCCAACTGCCCTCCCCTGCTGGCCATCTTGTGTCTACATGGGGCAGCCATCTTGTGTGTTGGAGTGATGGTTAATTTGCATATTACCCTTTTATTAGATAGGATAGAGGCCTGGTACATGGGTGGGGGCCAGCTGGTTTGCCCTGATGGGTGTCCCGGATCAAGGTGGGGGTTCCCTTGGGGTGTGGGGCAGCCTGGGCAAGGGGCCTGTGGTGGTTTGCAGGCCAGTCATGCCCCCGGTGACCCAAGCGGAAGCCCTGGTATCTGGGATTTATTTATCTTCTATAATTGAAACTTTGTAGCCTTGAGCAGAGCCAAGCCTCCTGCTCGCCCTGTGGCTGCAGCCATTTTTGTTGGGATTTATTTATCTTCTATAATTGAAACTTTGTAGCCTTGAGTGGAGGCCTGGGCCTCCCAGGGTGTGTGGAAAGCTTGGCTTCCTCCATTGCTGGGGAAACCCAAGCCTCCTGCTCGCTCTGTGGCCACAGCCATCTTGGTTGGGTTAATTTGCATACTCGCTTCTGATTGGCTGGTGGGCATGGCCTGTGGGTGTAGCAGAGTGATGGTTAATTTGCATATTACTCTTTTATTAGATAGGATGGTTTGTGTGTCATATTTAGGAAGTCATCTTATTCTAAAGTCATAGAGATATCCCTCTGTATTATTTTCTAAGTTTTAAGGAATTGTACTTTTACTTAATCTATTGGGAATGAAAGTAAGAGTTAAATAGATTTCTTTTTCTTTTTATATGTACAATTAATTATGTCAGCACCATTTGAATAGTCTTTCATTTACCATTGATTTGCAATGCAACCTCTGTCATATAACAAATTTATATACTTAGGCATGTTTCCAGGGTTTCTATTGGGTATTTGTCTATCCTTATGTCAATATCAAACTGTACAACAATACTGTAAATTGATATATTGATAATTTGTAGTGCAAGGCCCTTCACTTTTTTCTTCTTCTTTAGGATTGGCACTAATTGACCCTTTTCTCTTAAATATACATTTTAGTAATAGTCTATCAAGTTTCCTTTTAGATCCCGCTATGCCTATGACTTCAGTTACTTTAAATCTTTAGCTCAATGTGGGCAGGTTTGACCTCTTTTTATTGAGTCATCTTGTTGCAGAAATTACCAGGTGACCAGAAGACGCACAATGGGCACTCAGAAGATTCAGGAAAAACAATTTTTTTGCAGGAGCACCAGCTGTGATTCAGGAGAATCAGTTCCCCAAATCTGAGCACCGAATGTGGGGGTGGGAGGGCAGGGGAGGGCTTTCCCTTTTATCCTTTTAGTTTCTTTGTCTCCCAAATATGGACCAGGCTTCTGGACTTTTTGTGGGCTTTGCAGCCCCAGTGGGTTGGAATGGGGGAAGTGAGATTACACCCAAAGGCCTGGCCTGGCTGGTGCCAGCGCTGCCAACCCCCTCTAGGGCTTGTGTATGGTTCATGGTTTATGGCCTCTGTAAAATGGAAGTATTCAGGGAAACAGGTTTTGCATGGCTAGCTAGGACACAAGTGGAAAGGGGGTTGGGGCTAGCAAGCATATGCTTCGGAATGCAGGTTGGGGGGGCTCAGGCTGCCTTCACAATCTTAACCATGAAGACCATACGATTCCCTTTTATTTAAATCCCTTTAATCTTTTTTCATAGAGTTTTATGATATTTTCCATGCAAATCTTTTACCTCTTTATAGTTTTAAGAATTATTTCTAGGTACCTTATATATTTTGTTGCTATTATAAACTTTTTGTTTTGCATTTTTGTGCTGTTTGTATTTGTGCTGCAGAATGGAAGTGATATTTCTATATTGGTATTTTATCTAGTTTCTTTTAAACTTATTAATTTTAATAATTTATAAGTGAATTAGTTTGAGATTTCTATGCAGAAAATTATACATTTGTGAGTAGTGACCATTTATTTTTTCCTTTCCAACTTTTTTTGACATTTCCCCATCTCTTTACTGTATGCCAGGATATCTAGTAAAACTTTAAATAGTAGTGGTTATAGAGAACAGTCTTCTCTGGTTGGTGATTTTAATTTAAATACTTGAAGGGCCTTCTTTTAGAATTATTTTGTGTTTATTTATTTTAAATGTATTTTTTAATTTTTCAATTATAGTTAACATACAATGTTACTTTCAGGTGTACAACACTGATTAGACATTACATAACTTATGAAGTGATCACCCCAATAAGTCTAGTACCCATCTGACACTATAAATAATTATTACAATATTATTTATTGTATTTCTTATGCTGTACTTTACATCCTCATGACTATTTTTATAATGGGCAATTTGTGCTTCTTAATCTCTTCACCTTCTTCACTTATCCCCCAAACTACCCTCTGATCTGGCAACCATTAATTTGTTCTCAGAGGGCTTTCTTATATAAGTACTAGAGGCCCAGTGCACAAATTTGTGCACCTTGAAAGGAACTTTGGGCTGCAAGGCTACAGTAGGCACAGAGGTGGGTCTCGGCCCATCCTCTGTGCCTCCTCCCAGCCCCTCCCACCACATCCTCGGTCACCTGTCTGCCTGCAGCCCCACTTCTGCCGCCAACACTCCCACATGCTGATGGCACCGCTTGCACCCCCTGAAGGCATGATTGGGGCCAGTGCCAGCAGCAGGTGGGAGTGGCAGCTGCTGCCCCAATCGACCTTCAGGAGCAGGGGGAGGTGGAGATACCCTCAGGGGCAATCAGGACCGGCATCAGACTCTTGCATCTGCTGATGGTGCCAAGCAATTAGGACTGGCGCTGGGTATCAGCAGTGGGTGCAAGTGGTGGCTCTGGCACTGGCAGCGGGTGCGAGCAGGGCTGACGCTGGCAGCAGGTGCAAATGCTGGGTACGGCCACAGTGTGTGGGAACAAAGAATTTTCAGTAACCACCAGAGGCTTGACCCAATGACAGTAACCAGCACCCCGACTTAGTCTGGCGCCCCCTCTCACTTGCTCCACCTTCCCACTGCAGCTGATGCCTGCCATGTTCTGTGCACACCCCCTGGTGGTCAGCACACGTCATAGTGCCTGGTTGTTCGGTTGTTCTGGTTGTTCCGTCGTTCGGTCTATTTTCATATTAGCCTTTTATTATATACTAGAGGCCCAGTGCATGAAATTCATGCACTCGGCGGGAGGTGGGGGGATCCCACAGCCCAGCCTGCACCCTCTTGCAGTCCGGGAGCCCTTGGGGAATGTCCAACTGCTGGGGAGTGGGCCTAAGCCATCAGTTGGACATCCTTAGCACGGCCTCGGAGGTGTGAGAGGCTCCCGCCACCACCGCTGTGCTCATCAGCCATGAGCCTGGCTTCTGGCTGAGCGGTGCTCCCCCTGTGGTGCTGAGCGGTGCTCTGTCCTGCGTTGAACGTCTGCCCCCTGTTGGTCAGTGTGCATCATAGCGACCAGTCATTCTGCCATTCGGTCAATTTGCATATTAGCCTTTTATTATATAGGATGATGATGGTTTCATAAAACATCATCTCTCCTTAGAAATTGCTCAGAACTAACAACAATTTAAAAAAAATTAAAAAGACCCACAATCTCTATCCTCATTAAAATTAGGGGCAGATATAATTTATAGACACAAAAACACATAGAAAATCTTCCAAAAATAGCTCAACAAACAGGAAAAAATATTATGCAGAATTTTAAAAAAGAGTTTTAATGGATTAGAGATAAAAAGGCAATCTACAAGACAGGCAACAGATATCTAAATGGCCCATGCTGTAGTATCTGAAAAATCAAAAACAATGCAAAAGAAAATAAGTTAAAAAGGCTTCATTGAAATTAAAAAAATAAAACCCAAAACATTGACTCTATATATTGTAAGGGTATACTTCATCCAGACTCCTCCCTCCCTTCCCCTGCAAAAATTTAAAACTGACCCAGAAAACTCAACATTGGGAACAAAACTAGTAAATTTACTTCCTTGGACTTTAAAGATAAAGAAGGAATCTTTTCGGTAGTGGTATAAAAAAGTTGGGGGAAAATCAAGCTGGACATAGATATCTCCACAGCAACAGAGAGAGAGGAAGAACTACAAAATGCTCAGGGGAAGAAATTGTGAGCCAAGGACATTTTTATTTGACCAAGATATTCTCAAGTGAAAATACCTCAGACAAACAATTTTGAACATGTTGAAAAACAAGGAAAACCATGAGCCTTCCTTGAGAAAACTAGTGAAAAGTGAATTTAAACCAAGAGATGACCTGGGGAAATTGTGGTAAAATACTTGGTGACATTATTTTGTTGATCATTGAACACATGCAACTATAAAATCAGGAATCAAACAAATGTGGGGTTTATGATGACAGAACAGAATGTAAAGGTTATATAGAAATAAGTCATCTAACTAAATTTGGAAGGGAGACAGAAACAATATAGGAAATAAGTTCACTGATTGCAAAGTTACTCTATTAGCTAGGTGTCAAAGGAATTTTTCAAAGCTGAAAATTCAGTAATAAAATTATAAATGTATTTAAAAGTATAAATGTAAATACTGATAAATTTAATACTATTGACAAAAATTAGGAAGTAAAGGAAAGGAAATAAAGTGGAACACTATTATTATTCAAAGTAGGGATAATCACTGTCAAAAGGAACATATAAGTAGGGGTATTATATCAAGTCATAATTATAAAGATAATGACTAGAACAAAAAGACAAGCCTTCATAACTACAGAAGAAGTACACATAAAAAAAAAGAGTGAAGAAAAAAGAACACTAATTTGTCTACTTAGAAACCTGTAAAAAGAAAAACATAAAATTATACAATAGAAATAAGATCAGAAATATCCTTCATATAAATAAAGTGAACTTAACTCACATATTTCAGAAAGATTTTTAACAAAGAAAAATACTTTACATAAATATACTTTCTATATATCTATACATGATAAATAATTAAAACAAGTAATTCAGAAAGATTGAATCTAAAAGTATGGGAAATTATACAAGACAAAGGCAAACAAACAGGAAGCTGGAGTCATTAGTCAACGCAGAATTCTGACCAAAAAGCATTAACTTTGACAAAGGATACCCTGTAGTGTTATAAAGAGCATTCACAATGAAAAAGTGTTAGTGTTGAATATATAAAAGCCAAAAGCCTCAACTTTATAAGATAAAAACGATAAGATAGAGAAATACACATGTAATAGAAGACTTTAACTAACCTCTTAGTCTATGATAGTGGTTAATAATTAAAAATATAAAAGGATGAAATAATAATTTTGTAAGAAAGTATAATTTATAAAAAATAATCAATAAAGAGGTAGAAAAACTAGAATAATTTCCATGGAAGAAATAGAGAAAGTTGTCAATTTACTACCTCATATAACTTCATTCTTTTCCAAATCTTTAAAGAATTGAGACCAATGTTATTTTAACTGTACCAAAGAAAGCGCTTGTCAGCAAGCACATTTAGAAAGTCAGTTAGATATCATTTAGTTCACTAACGTGCCTATGCAATGTCAAGATTATCAAGGTCCTCAAAGTCCAGATTATAGCAAAGAGCAGAAGAATTAACATAATTCAATATGTGCAATGAAAGGATACTGCTCACCCTTTCTGGTAAAAGAAAATTGTTCTGGTGGTTCTTTATAATTAGTATAGAAGAAAATTACACCATTAATTTCTGAATTGATTTGCTTCACATCTAGACCGTATCTGAAGTTTCCATGTATGAACAGCAGCTGCAATTAGAATCAGTGCATAATTAAATTTATCATAATCTACGGTTATTCTCCAGCACCCATCTGCCTTTTGTACAGATGGCAACATTGGGAGTTGGTAGGTATCATCATTGCTATATATTTTCTAACTTTTAATGATGACAAGAATCTTGGCAATTTCTATAAAAATGTTGAATGAGACACTATTCTGGCGTGTCTCATTCCATGGTTAAGGAGTCAATGTGAAAATTCTATTTCAATTATATATTCTGAAACAAACAAACAACCTCATGGACATAGCACATGGTGAGGCAAATCTGGGTCTAAATTCTATATGTCATGTAACATCATGAATTCTTGCTTTGACTGATGGTACTACAGTGGAATTTTGGATTCCTAAAGTTTTTCTAGATACACAGATTAATTATTTAATCCATTTTTCATTCCTAAAGATACCATAGTTTTTTAACTAATATCAAGCATCCATATCAAAACAGGGATTCTTGTTCGATTGCCATTCTTTCCCTCTGCCTTTTACAGTAAGTGGACTATCTTTTCTCTGGCATTTGTCCTCTGCTATGTCACAGCCCCTGTTTTCCACTGAAATGAATGTACTCAGGTCAATGGGCTATCTCTCTCTATTATCATCTGTAGCCTTCAGAGGACAGATACCACAGAGATTTTCTATGTGTTGGTTCTCCCCTCACTAATACATTTTACACCATCTAAGAAAAGTAATGCCTTCTGGACCCTCTTGAGAAACAGTGGGAAATGAGATGGATCACATATAGCAAATCCACTCTAACATTTCTATCTGTTAAGTTTTTGGATTCCTCCTCTACATTATGCTAGGGAAGTTCTTTCATCTAAATATTGAGTAAAGGTCATTGAATATAGGTCACTTTGAGTCCTGGTTTAATCAACTAACAAGGTTAACCATTGTAGCCATTTCTTGTTGCTCAAGCTAACCCATTCATTTCATTTCTTTGGGTACATTCTTGAATAAATTTACCCAAAGTAAAAAAAAAAATGGTTCAATGTAATATTATATTCCATTTTACTTGGCCTAGTACCCTTAGAATATAGTCTTGCCTATATTCTCCAGGTGTCTGCTGATATAAATTAGAGAAATCTTGCAACTATTTTACAAGGATTACTTAGCTCCTTTATTTACCTCCCACACTTCTGTCTCAGCTGTATCTCCCTAGACATCATCCACAATGGCTATCTTTCCTCAGACACTCTCACACCTCCGCAGATCAGTCTCCTCCAACTTTCCCTTTCCTCCCTCCCCTAAGCTCAGTAAATGTTCCTCATTGACCCAGGCTCTACTCAGTTGTTCTCACCTTTGTGAAACATTCCCATGTCATCTAGTGCATATCTAGAGTACTTGGTTCGCACTATGTGTCTATCACTCACTTATCACATGATGTTTTTAACACTTTAGTACAAAAGTGGCATAATAAAAGAGGTGGCTTTTCCATGGTATGGTTTACTAAGTGAGCCTAACCAAACAGGGTTGTCAACATTGTAATCAATCTTGGATGCTTTTTATCTCCCCCATTAAATTACAAGCTCCACTCTGAATGCAAGAAATAAAGTCATGTGTATTTCTTTCTCTAACATCTAGTTCAATGCTGGGTACACAGTGGGTTTCAACAAATGCTTAATGTAATTTAATTATATTTCAATGGAAGAATGCCAAAGTCACATATTAAAATACTTTTGGATGGTATGCAAATTTCAATTTTTCTACCTGCTCTGGTCTGACAAGTACCAATTTTCTAACCTTTAAAAACATCTGACAAATATTACTTTTAAAAGTTAGTATTTCTTCCTGAGATTATTTAACCACTTCTTGTAGACATTTACATTTGAAACTCTGAAGAAGTATATATTATTCCAATTTTTATGAGCAGGTATTAATTTTACGTGATTAGTGTCTGTTAAATTTGACCCAATTTTAATCTTAAATTTATCATATGGATAATTTATGCCGAAAATATTGCAAAGCCTTCTCTAGAAAGCTTGCCTTTCCAGATGGGAGACATACATGGTCTCTGTTTTACCATATTCTCTATTTTATCATACTCTTTTAAAATATATATATTTTTTATTGATTTCAGAGATGAAGGGAGAGAGAGAGAGAGGTAGAAACATCTATGATGAGAGAGAAACATTGATCGGCAGCCTCCTGCATGCCCCCTACTGGGAATCGAGCCTGCAACCAGGTCATGTGCCCTGAACTGGGAATTGAACCGTGATCTCCTGGTTCATAGGTCAACTCTCAACCAATGAGCCATGCCAGCTGGGCTTATCATACTCTTACTGTACCATTTTGGAGGAAAGACTTTGAGATGACTCAGCCTAGGAGGCATAGTCAGGAACTATACCAGCATTTTCAAACAGCAGTTACAACCCTGAGACAATCTTTATCCAAAAGCTGTGGAATCATAAACAGGGCACTTTTCTGAGCCATGCTACATGTGTGAATCTCAGTTGTTATCTGTGGTCTCATTTTACAGTATGGAAAACTATAGAAGCTCCATACTACTTAAGATCTTTTATTGTCCTTGATTCCAAAGTATTTCTGTTCTTAATATCAAAGGCTCACTTGAGGGAAAAAAAAATACTTAATGAAAGTGAAATGCAGAGTTGGGGATTAGAGTGTTAAAATATTCATCTTTGGAAACTAGTATGTTAGAATAGTGAACAAATGGACTTTCTGTCTGGGCAAAGGCCTGGTTGCCCCTCCCACTGACTCCCCCTGCACCCTAATGGTACCATGCTAATAGGGTCCAGTTGTCTTTTTTCTTACACTCATTTCTTTTCTCTGCATCTTGACACCATATCAGTTTGAGGCAAGCTGTGGCAGGCACATTTTCTAAAAGGATACCCATGTTGAAAAGCAGCAGCCGAAGGCTCAGTGCCAGGATTAGCCATTAGTAGTAGGGGGAAAATCCTTGTTGTAGTCTTGTTTGCTGGAAGGCTACCCACTGGCATTTGAAATAGTTCGCTCCTGCCAATCAAACAAATTGTTTCGAAGATCTACTAGGTGTTTAGAGAATGCAGGGATAGAATTTTCAGATCTTTAGGAGTTTTTCCAGGAAAGCTATCTGCGTTCTGTAGCAATATCTGGGAAAAAAATTTTTCTTAAAGGATGGTTCTTCCTTCATCAACATTGCTGATCTACCCATTCTGCCTAGAGATTATAGGAAATAATAGTTTTCAGAGGCTTTATTAAAATTGCCACCCTTTTGGAGGATATTAATGAAAATCTGGATATAGAAATATCTTTACTTTGGTCTACCAGTATGTCAAGGTCGCTTGGGTTATCAGAGCAAAAGATAATATTAGAGTTAGGAAAAATTGTGATAACTTGCTTCTTTAATCTTTAAATCACCTTTGCCCCTGAATCCCTGCTTCCCATTTTCTCTTACCTGATCTTTTTTTTTTTTAAGAATTAATTAAATTTAATTGATTAATTAATTTTAATTCTCACCGCTGAGGACATGCTGGGGGGGGGGGGGTGGGGAGAGCAAGAGCGATAGCGAGAGAGAGAGAGAGAGAAAAGAGAGAAACATCAATATCAATGGGTTGCCTTCTATAGATGCCCCAATCAGGGGACTGAACCCAGGAATGTGCTCTGACTGGGAATTGAACTGGCAACCTTTTGGTGCATAGGACAACACTCAACCAACTGATGACCACTCTGGCCAGGCTCTCTTATCTGCCCTTATTGGCAAAACAGGTGTCAGTATGCAGCTTGGACTGAGAGTACTGCTTATGAAAATTTATAGATGTACCATACATTTAAATTATGCAGAAAAGGAAAATGGTGAGGCCTGCAGTGAAAAGTATTTGTAATGTAAACACTCCTCTCTAGAACTGTTTCAACTGGAAGTGTTCAAACTTTATATCGTTTATTTCTTTACACTTTTATGTAGAAGATGTAGAAGTTCTTCTCTCTGTTTTATTTAGTTCCACTTCTTATTAAGATTTCATCTAAAGGAAGGGTTGTTCTACTAAAACACATATATCTTTTAAAAACACTGACCTATCCACATCTGACCTATCCACATTATATGATCCAGAATGAGGTAAAATATTCTCCAAAAAAAATCTTTGAATTAAGGATTACCATTTGAGTTGTTTATCCCAGTGGGAATTTATCCTATGAACGTCATAGAGTCCTTTGGCGTTTCTTATGAAAGTTCCTCAATCCTGCCAAAGCCATGTCCTCTCATTAATATTTACCAAACCTCCCTGGGCCATAAAGGCTTGAATAGTATATATATATTCCTCACCTGAGAATATTTTTTCCATTGTTTTTGCAGAAAGAGTGGAAGGGAGAAAGAGAGAGATGTGAGAGACAAATAGACTGATTGTCTTCTGCATGTACCCCCTGATGGGCATGGGGGAAAAATGAGTGAACCCGCAACCCAGGTATGTGCTCTTGATAGGGAATCAAACCTGCAACCCTTGGGTTCATGGGACAGTGCTCTAACCACTTAACACACCAGCCAGGGCTATAGGTATATTTTTATAGTGCTTGTAAGTTGTTGAATTTTTTTTTTCTGATTATAGGAGTAAGGTATAATAATTGCAGAAAATTGGAAAACATAGTTTGGTGATTTTGTATTGTATCAACATACTTAATGTGGAACTTCCTTTCCCAGAATTACCTTATCTGTATGGCACAAGTTCAGGGTTGTCCACAAGATAAATTGGTGCAACATTTGGCATATGGGTATGAAATAGCAGTCATTATACTCTAAATTATAGTTGACAAACTGGCTCATGGGTCGGATCTAACACACTGCCTGTTTTTGTGAATACTAGTAAAGTTGTTTTGGAACACAGCCACACTTGTTTATATTGTTTGTGTAAATAAAATACCTGCTGACCTCCGCTCTGAAGGTTGGTACAGGGCTCCAAGTGCTGTTGCAGTCCTTCAGGCTGGTTCCCCTTGATGATGCGGGCAGCTGGATCACCCCTTCATGTTCTCTGAGTCCTGAGCAAGCATGTGCACAGCTCCGTAGAAATCTGCACCAGCTCTATCTGAAGGCCATCTGCATTATTGAGGTTAGATATAGGGTGAGAGGAATATGGTTCGTAGTTTGTCTTTGTGGGTTCCAGTTGTCTTCAAATGTTAAATCTATGCTATGTGTCCACTTTTCTTCCTGACTGCTTTCCTTGTGGCTTGGCAGTGACTTTAGGCCCACCCTTAGATGCCAAGGCAACAACCTCTATCCAATTTTTTTTTTCCATCTTTGATTTATAGTCACTGGTTAGTGACATTTCTGTGATCATCCAGCTATCCCCTTCTTGACCTTATTTCCCCAGAAGTACCCCCACTAGTACGTAAGGTCTAATCCCTATAATAAACCCCAGTTCCATGTCACTCATACTTGTTATGCTTTTCTTGATTGAACTCTAAATGTCATTGATGCTGGGAGTGGGTGCTGCCACTATATGTTTTAGGATTGTGCATTAATCAGTGGGCCTTATTTTCTTAAAAAAATGACTTTAAAAAATTTACCCTCTTTTTTTTCACCTTTAATCTCTTTTTATTGAATCAATTGCATATACTCCATTTTTTCTATTGCCTGAAATAGTCAAACTTCCCTACTTTTCCCACAGACTTTATTTTTTTGAACATCTCTTATCACTCATCTCCCCAATATCATATGATTTCCTCGATCAAGTTCACCCAAACTACCCTTAAAATGCCACCAATAACTTGCATGTTTCCTGATCCAGTGGTGCTTTTTTTTGTCCTCTGGTGTCTGGGTTGTCTCTCATTGAGTTATATAACCATCCATCTGCATTTGTCATATTGAGCACACCTCCCTTTTAAAAATCTCCTCTTTAATCTCCTTATTCTATTATTTTATAGTTCTCTTTCTATTTTATTTGCCACTCCTAATCCTTAATCTTTGCCAGTTCCTTCTCCTCTACATAATATCATATTTTTGGGATTCTATCTTTTCATTTGGTGTTATATCTCTAGGTAACACAAATTCTCATAGATTAAAATGCCATATTTTGGTGATTTCTTGACTTCCTAATTTATATTCCAAGTCCAGATTGCTTCTCTAAGCACCAAGCTCAAGATCCAGCCATTTATTTCACATCTCCACTTGGATGTCATTGGATGTCAAATTTTACATATGTTCTTTGGTTGGCTTCCCTCAAAGCAGGCCTTGAGATGAAGATTTGGGAACAAGCGACTTTTTAGGGAATGTTCTCAGGAGAAGCCTACAAGGGAATGAGAAAGGCAAGATAGGGATGGTGAAAAGGTTAAGCAAGGGTGTGGTTGAAAGTGAAGTCTAATCTCACCCTGGTCTCCCAGGAGCTTTGGACAATAATGAACTGCAGAATCTCTCCTGGGCTGAGACTTTGTCACCAGACCACACTATGTGCTACACCAGGAGAGTGGGTAAAACTACCTGGTATCCTTGGACATTGCAGACCCAACAGCTTAAATGCAGTCCTTATTATTCTTCAGGAAAGGTTTCAGGTGTGAGCCTTACCAGAAACATCCCAAGTAACTAGGAAATGGGTATACTAGTTGGTAGAAATGTATAAGTGGTTTGAAAAATGTTGTTATTTTCATAAGAAATATATTACTTGTTAACATGTAATGGGTTTATTATGCTTATTTTAAGTAAATTAATAAACATTCTTTAAAGAAAAATAAAAACATAAAAAATTATGTTACTTAGTCATACTAGTCATAGTTACAAATTTCCAGTGGCTACCATGTTGTACAAAGCGGATAAAGCACTTGCTAGGCACTCCCCCCTTTTTTTTGCATTGATATTGATTAAGGTAACTTCATTTATGCTGTTGATTATATTTTTTCTGACACTTGTCATACAACCATGTGCACTATCTCAAACTATTCCTCTATCTAAAAGTTATCTTCTCCTTCCCCTCAGTTCCTCCATGCCCAACCTAAAAAATAATTACTTATTTTTCAAACATCATCTATCAATGAAATGTTTTGACTCTCCCTGCCTTGAAAGAATCAATTATTTCATCCTTTCTAGTCTACTGTACTTCTATGGATTTTCAACATAGAATTAGTTTTCATACTTTATTTCATTTCTTTAGCTATACTGAAGGTTGATGGCAGAAACTGAGTTTTATTTGTCTTTGTATTATCCATATCTGGCACCTAGAAGTCATTCAGTAAATGCTGTTTAAAGGGAAAAAAAATGGAAGGGTCTTCCTCATCTTCGTATGTGTTCTTTCGATATCTATTACTTTTACCTTTCATATCTTCACCCCTCACCCAACTTATCTCCTTTTGCATGCCAACATACTAAATTTTTTTTTCTATTAAAAAATCGTGTTTACTTAGCTTTCTAGAGGTCTTAATAGAGATTACATGATTGGATATACCAATTTTTAGACATGTAGACATTCTATGTACAGCAGTAGTTAATAATATAGAAGCCTACATTACTTTATTCATAATTCCAAAAACTTACATGTTCTAAACATCAAAAGGTTTCCTTGTAACTCATTTGATAATATATGATAATAAATTCTGATTTGATTTGCATGAACATGAGACTATTTATTGATCTCAGTTAATGTGAATATTTGAAAGGTATTTGTGCCATATTACTTTTCTAAAACTAGAAACCTTCTGAATTCTGAAATATGTCTGGGTTAAAAGGTTTGGACCTGTATTTCTGTGGATATTAATACATAGCAAATATATAATATGTAGATTTATAGTAGTAATATAAAAACAATTTATCAAAGAGTTTAATTAGTTTGTTCATAAAAATCATTCTATGATAAGTTATTGAAGTTCTAAAACTTCAACAAAAATTCTGTTTGGTACTTAATAAACTAAACTGTTCTCAAGATTTTGAGGCAATAAAAGTCAGGCTATGTCTTACTTTTTTATTCTATTAATGACTGGATGACAATAAGCTTTAGTTTCATTATGTTTTTAAGAAAGAGAACATACTTTTGCAGAGCCAAAGGTGGGTAGAGAGCCAGAAATTACAGAATAGTTCTGGAATTTTCTATACTTCTGCTGTTTATATCTAAAGTTGCAGGACACTCTGTCTTCTTGATAGATGTAGTTCTATCAGCCAGAATAAAATCATTTT
The DNA here is from genome assembly GCF_963455305.1 of Plecotus auritus. Lineage (NCBI taxonomy): Eukaryota > Metazoa > Chordata > Mammalia > Chiroptera > Vespertilionidae > Plecotus > Plecotus auritus. The sequence continues at coordinate 87,038,395 of NC_137770.1, read as the reverse complement.
GAAATGATATGGCAGATACTTGACAATTCAGTCACACACACACACACACAGGTTCACACTCCAAAAGCAATCATGAAAACAAAGTGTGATTCATGCTCAAAGATTGTGAATTTCTCTGAACTTGTGACTGCATTTCCAGTAAATAACTCAGCAGCTCTTCGGTAACCATGGTTCCAAAGGAAAGTTTAGCAATGAAAGGGAATGAAGTCTACAGTGGGGACCAGTCAACTCCACGTGAACAATTTGAGTGTGAATGTACTCACTTCATGGAACAAATCAGCAATGTTCTTCTATTGCCCCCCGCAGTTTCAAGTTCATTTTGTGAGTTACTCTATCGTGTCAGTAAAAAATACCATCTTGTGAACCACTGGTGGGCCAACAAGCTGGAGATCTCAGAAACACCTATTTCCAAACAGTGCCTGATCTGGGGAAGCAGTTCATTGGATCTCTCTATCAAGTTTCAGTGACTGTGTCAGTTGTGAAGCTATTGTTTGACAGCTTCAAACCAACCTACCATACGCAGCTTGGGGAGGCTGAGGCTGGGACTCTGTAAACTGCATTTCTGTTTTGCCACTGGACTCCCTGTTGCACTTGGCTTATAGGAGGCTCCAGGAGGCTGGGGGATAAGGAAGGGACAGGTGCTTTCTTGCTTATTTTCTATTCCTGATTTTATTTCTTGCTTCTGTCATTGTTACCCTAGCAATGTTTCCTTACTCTGGCAGCAAAACCTTTTTTCTAGTAGTAGCAAGTATTACACTGTTTTTCTAATACACCCCAACCAGCCTCATTGGACCCCTATAGAGACACCAGCAACAGCTGGCTGGTGCCCCCTTCTCAGAGTCTGGATTCCAGCTGTGCATGGTCTCTGAGTATTGAAGATACCAGTACCAGTGGGCCAGAGAAAGACCTTTCCTTGGGGATTCTGCATCCCCATTCTCAGGTCCCCTTCATCCCCCAAGTTTCTAACTTATAATAATTCTAAGCTCATCCTCTTTCTGCCCAAGCCTAGGGGTTGTGGCTACTTCTAGCTATTACTATCTCCTTAATGCCGCAGCATTTCTTTTTTTGACTTTAGAGTTTGCCAATACCTAGGCTAGAATTTCTTTATATTAAATCTCATAGTGCCCTAACCGGTTTGGCTCAGTGGATAGAGCGTCGGCCTGCGGACTCAAGGGTCCTGGGTTCGATTCCGGCCAAGGGCATGTACCTTGGTTGCAGGCACATACCCAGTGGGGATTGTGCAGAAGGCAGCTGATTGATGTTTCTCTCTCATCGATGTTTCTGACTCTCTATCCTTCTCCCTTCCTCTCTGTAAAATATCAATAAAATATATTTAAAAAAAAAATCTCATAGTTAAAATAACTATGGTTTATACCTTAAAACTGGACCCTGACTGATACAATGACATAGCCATAGGATTGTACTAAAATGAACTCAAACATAAGCCTTCAATTCAGCTTCTAAATACTACTTCAAACTAGTTAATGTCTCAAACCAAATGTGCCACCTGCATTGTTTTCACTACCATAGCACACAGTGAGCCTCATTTGCAGGTTCTGAGTACTAATTCTTATAGTAAGGTTCTTCATGTAAACTTTAATTATCGGCTAAGTTCCCACACCCATTTTTATCAATTGTAGGTGCCTGGTGTAGCAAGTAACTCATTTTTCTCATATTTAAACTAAATTCGAATTTATTGTTGAGAAAACATTACTCTTTGTGCTAATGTAATTAAGAAAATTTTGCCCCCTAAATTCCCAGGTGACCTTGAAGTCACATGATGGATATTCCCTCTATTAAAAAAATGTCCAAAACACAACAAAATTTTACAATGTAAAGGCTTTTTTCCTTTATTTCAGTTTTTTTCATCACCATTTACTCCCCTATACCTATATCCTCTTCCACCTCCACCCACCCTTCTCACTGACCGCTCCTCCCCATCCCCCGGCAATCACCACATTGCTGTCCATGTCCATGAATTCTTTCTCTCTTTTATTCTTTTTTGTTCATCCCTCCACCCCTCCCTCAAATCCCTCCACCAGAGCTGTCTGCCTGCTATCTATCTATGAGGCTGTCTCTATTATGCTTGTTAGTTCAATTTATTCATTAAGTTCCACATATGAGTGAAATGGTATTTGTCTTTCTTTGACTGGCTTCTATTATAAAGTTTCTGTTCATTTGTTGTTTTGTCTCACTATTTCAAAATCAGAATGCATCGTGACTTGTGCTTTAGAGTAGATAACTAGAAACTTGCTTCAGCATTTTCAGCTTTCCTGAGGCATAGGATCAAGTTAATACCAATATCTGTTTCTATATATCACTATTACACTTTTAAGTCTGTTCTTAGAATTTCTTAGTGGAGATTTAGGGTGTGGAGAATGGCAGAAACAGCATAGAAAACAAGCCCAAAGTCTTGGGGTCTTGTGGAAATCAGTTTTTGTAGGCTTTAGCGTTCAGCTCCTTCTTTAACAGCTATTCCTAAATGCCCTGAAATGAGAAGTAAATCAAAACAAATCTCTTGGATTATTCTTACTGGTATCACATTATATATGTAAACACCACTTTCCAGTTGGTAAGCGTAAGACAGGTTCTGCCCAAAGAGTTTACCAGCTTACAGGGACACTACACGGCGGGCGGCGGGGGGGGGGGGGGGGGGGGGGGAGAGAAGAGATGTTTTGCTTTTGTTTGAAATTCACAACAGCTGTTGTATTCTTCTTGGCTGGTTCCAAATTTAATAAGGCTCAATAAATCTCCAAGAAAATAGCTCTGAGACACTGCTATTGTTTTTATTTTGGTGTTGAACTCATAGTACAGAGTCTCTCTCTTTTTAGCACCCATTCTGGCTAATTAATTTAAGAGTAGATCATGCCAAATATCAACCCCAAACACTAGCCCAGAAAAGCACAGAGAAAAATCACATCTTTGGCAATAGATGTCAACTAACAGAAAGCTTCCTTTAAAACCTAATTCAGACTTACCAGCATTTGCAAATCAGGTGTCTGTTAAATTGCCGATCTGGCTGGGCTCTGAGCCTTAAACATCCTTTTCATACCATTGCTTCAAATTCCTGACTATTGTTCTCATAAATAATTTTGGGGGAAATATCTTATTTTTCTCTCAAGCTTTTCTTATAAAAGCGTTATGTAATTTTTCTGGCCTGCAAAGTGCACCCCAGACTGCTTCATTGAGATCACTGTCACAGAGATCACACGGCCAGTGAAAGAAGCCAAAAGGAACATACTACTGATGGGAGTAGGATATTTTCAATTTTTAATGAAGTGTTACTTGTCTACAACATTCTCTCTTTCAGGTTCCAGGCTGTGTGCCAATGATAAACTGCAGAGCTCAACATTTTATCTATTTTTAAGTGACCAGTCTTTAGAGGTAAATTCCCTGTTTTCCTTAGTGAATTGATAGGATGTTTGGCTACCATCAAATGCTTTCCAAGTGTACAAGATGTGATTTTTTAAATAGGGGAGGGGGGCATAAATATATTTCCTCTTGTGTGCAAAAGTTTGTTATATGCACAGCTGAGCATGCACAATTGAGGCACACATTGCGACGAGCTAGAGGCTCTTGGGATTTCTGCCTGAGGTGGGAGCAATTAAACATGGTACAAACGTGAGCAAGACTGCCTGCTAGGTAAGCAGGTAAACGGAATGAAGACCATCTTTTGTGCTTCAGATTATTTGTAAATAAGTGCAAGTAATACCACTTCCAGATAGAATGGGATAGAAAATCCAAAAAGCTAGGCCAAATGAAAACAACATCTGTGAAGATAGGAGAGTGGAGACCAGTGTCAAGTGGTTTGGATAGAAGGACATGGCTGAGGAGAAGGAAGGAAAACTCTGAGCCACTGGGTCTGTTCTTTAGAATCAGAGACTAATAAGGAAGTTTCACAGGGACTTGCGGAGGAAATGAGCAGGTACTGAGGTCAGTAGAGGCACACAAAGGTTGCTGCATCCAGTTTTGAAATGACTGGTTAACAGGTGAGTGTGGTATTCCTTAGGCACATGCCTGAGGTTTGCTGGAGAACTTAGTGAAATTCATAGAACCCGGGGACTACTAGCCCATGTGACTGATTTATATGATACTGTGAGAACTTTTCTCATTGATACATCTGGCAAACCTGAAGTCCTGTTAGAAAGCTGAGGTTAGAAAGAGGTAGACCATACTTTATTTTTCCTCTTTTTAAGTTTGACTCTGGAAAATAAATAAGAATGTTTAGAAGAGCACACGGCATCAGACTTTGATATACTGAACTATCACTTAGGGTACCCAAACAACGGAATTAGAAAATGTTTTGTTTGTTCTGATCAAAATAAACGAGAATTTGAGAAAGCATTAATGAAGACGTATAAGTAGGTGAAGCTGTAAAATTTACTATGTTTGACAATGGTTTTATTATGAAATAACAATGGAAGAGCAGAGTTTCACAGGGGGGAAAAAAGAAATCCAAAAGCTACACTAATGACTTCTGACAGATGTAATATCTTTCCTTACCTGACTGTTATATTTTCCTGTTCGCCACCATATTCCCAAGTATAACAATGTAATCTAGTATGCAAATATCCAAGAATGGTTAAAAGGAGTTTGCATTCCATTACCCCCTTCTACTGCTACATCTATAATAGCATTTCCCATCTCTTCTGTCATCTGGGGTTTCCCAGTCTTCATTTACCTTTACAGGTCTCCTTGCGCTCAGTCAGACACAGCCTCTAATTAGCTACCTGCGGAAAGTCGCTGTGCACTCACAAAGGGATCCGCAATTGGCTTAATTAGCACCAAAAGAGGCACAATTAAAATTAAAGTTTTATTCTGCGCTTCTGTGCACATATAAGCCTTTTCTGTATGGAAAAGGCTTACATTTAGTCATTTTACACACACTGGATATAAATGAAGAGTTTTATCATTTTCAGTATGTGGTCAGTGGAAAGTTCAGTGTATTGTTTGCACTAATTACCTTGGCAGTTTCTCATTTCTGTCAAAGTTTTCTTAGCATCTAGCAACTACAAGGTTGTTGAGTAATACTTAAGTCCTAGTTAGTAGGATTAGGATAGTAGATGCCATCAGAATGGCTATTTTGGCATAAAAAGATTCTGTTTCCTGTAGAGCCCCTTCTGTGTTTTCCTTCCCTCCCTCCCTCCCTCCCTTCCTTCCTTCCTTTTCTTATTTGCTAGTTCAAATGCCAAGAATTAGGAAATGATGGAGAAGCTTTAAGATTGCCCTCTCAGCCTCAGCCTAGGCAAGTTCCTCAACCATATGTGTGTCAGAACTAGGTTGTCTCCCCAGCAAAGCATGAAACCTGTATGTGTTTCCTGATTTCATGGGCTCCCAAGAGTTGTTTCACCTGGCCCGTGACACAGCTGAGATCCTCAGGCGGCACTGTGGCCTCTCCAATGGAGCTTCTCTCTCCCTGCCATCTCTGTTTGCTGGTACTGCTGTTCTGGACCTGGCCTGCAGTGACTTGTGAGAGCTGATTCCAGTTCTCAGGAATTTTGTGAGCTGGTTGATGTTCTTTTTGTAGGAGCTCTAAATGGACCATGGTTAGAGAAATCAGCAAACACTACAAATCAGGGACCTTCCCACCCCAAGAGCTGGTTGTTAAACATTTACCAGCACCCCAGAGGTGGGAGGTGATAATTCTTTACTATCGCACTCAGGGCTACTTAGAAGGATCATTTAACAACCCGAGAAAATATTTTTTGTTCCTTATTTCTGAAAACAGCAAGTAGATGCACTAATACAGCTAAAAGAGTCTCTTAGGAAAAAAATTTCCTTTCCTCATGCCCAAACTCCCCACTTCCCTCCATTCAGAGCCTCCTTTTTCCAATCTCTCCCTTTTCAAGTTCGTGCCAGGTCAGAGTGCTCCAAGGCTGTTCCTGTTTGTGGTACTTTTACTAAATGATCACTGTGTTTGCTATTTGGTCTTTACCATGTGCCAAATGTGGAGCTTTATAATAAGGCTTTATGTTAGGGTTGAAGAGAAAATTTAAAGACTAATGGCCACAATTAATTTAATTCTAGATAGGGACTCAAACTCAGGTTATGCGAACTCTCTTTATTCCCAATTCAGTTGAGTCACTATAAGGAAACAAGCCCTATAGTAAGGAGCATTGCAGGCTTGTTGGGAAGGAGGGGGCTGGGCAACACTTTCTCTTGGAATTTCCTTCTCTGCAGAGGGGCACCCCACTAGGACAACTATTCTGATTAGCTTTTACCCGCTTCATACTATTCTCTAGGAGAGGAGCGGTGACTTATCTTATTCATGAGTATCAAAGTGCCACTTCTTCCTTCTTCCTCTCTGTAGGATCCAATTGCAAAGGAAGGAGTCATTCTGTTTCCCCATGCCCCCATAGTGAGAACTCCAGCCAAGCCAGTTGTTTGAGACTGATAGACAAGTCTCTCTACAACTAATTTTATGTTTCTGTATTAGGAAGCCCTTGGTTCTTATATACCTGCAAGAAGCCTGGTGCACAAAATTCATGCATGGGTAGGGTCCCTAGGCCTGGCCTGCAATCAGGCCTATCTTCTCTGGTTGGCTCGCACCCACCTTGGCCTGGCGCCGCCCGCATCCACCACCACCCACCCCCGGTTCCCTGTTCCCCATTGGGCGATTGGAGCCTGCCGGCCAGGGGGAAAAACCAAGAGGTTGGCTGGCAGGCCCTGATCGGGCAATCAGGGCCTGCAGGCTGGGGGCAGCTCCTGCATTGAGCACCTACCTCCTGGTAGTCAGTGCGTGTCATAGTAACTGGTTGTTCCGCTATCTGGTCGATTTGCACATTACGCTTTTATATATATAGTTCAGAATTCAAAAAGGATTTTTTTTTTTTGGTCCCTTCAAACACCAAAAGTAATCTTGGGAAAGTCACTTAAATTCTGTTTCTGCATTAATAAAAAAGATGAAAGTTACCAGTGTTGTAGGTTTCCTTTACTCACCCAGTATTTATTAAGGACCTATTATATTTAAGTGCCCAGTGTGTGTCAAGACTGTTCAAGTACAAGGAATATTATGTCCCAGACACTAGGAGGGCATCTATAGATGTGTGCAAAAAAACCCAAACAACAACAGAAAAAGAATTCCTATTTGCTCAGAGTTCAGAGGAAAACTATAATACAATACTCTATGTGCAATAAATAATAGCAGCACACAGGAGAGAGCACCTGATTCTGCTCATGTAGAATTCAAGGAGAGAAAAAACAGATATTTTTTTTTACATTATATCCTCACAACAAATCTTTTTTTTTTTATAATCATCACCCTAGGATATTTTTTCAAATGATTTCCAGAGAGAGTGGAAGATGGAAGGGAGGTGGAAGGGGAAAGAGAGAGACAGAGAGAGAGAGAGAGAGAGAGAGAGAGAGAGAGAGAGAGATTGATTGGTTGTTACCTGCATGTGTCCGAATCGGGGCTGGGGATCAAACCTGCAACCAAGGTACATGCCCTTGACCAGGAATGGAACTCTTGACCTTTTGGTGTGCAGGCCAATGCTCTAACCACTTAGAGACACAGGCCAGGGCTCAATAAATCCTTTTACCAAACGAATTTTTCTTTTAATTCCTATTCATAATTTCTGGGAGATACCTTAATAGAACAGAAATGGGGAAAAATAAAGAAGCTAGTTAACATGTATTAGGAATGGAGAAAAAAATAGAAAGCTCTTTAACTTATGAATTATCATTGATCTTTAAAACTCAAGATTTAACCACACTGGCATTTTCCAAACTATATTAATTTGGTAGGGCTGGCATAACGAAGTATCACAAACTGAGTTGCTAAAACAACAGAAATTTATTTCTCACAATTTTAGGGGCTGGAAGTTCAAAATGAAGATATCAGCAGAGTTGGTTTTATTTCTGAAGTCAATCCTTGGTCATCTTTTCCCTATATCTTCACACGGTCTTCCCTCTGTGGATGCTTGTGTCCTAATCTCCTTTTCTTATCTTCTTTTATTAAAAATGTTTTTTAATCCTTACTGGAGGATATGTTTTTATTGATTTTAGAGATAGAGGAAGGGAATAAGAGAGAGAGAGAAACATTAATGTGAAAGAGAAACACTGTTCAGTTGCCTCCCGGAGACACCTGGACCAACCAGGAATCGAATCCACAACCTGGCGGGTATGTGCCCACGACCTTCAGTGTACAGGACCATGCTCCAAGGAACTGAGCCACAGCAGCCAGGGTTCCTCTTCTTATCTATAATAATAAAAGCCTAAGTGACCATTGCAACTGAATGGAGGACCGAACAAGCTGCGTGGGGCGACTAGGTCGGCAGGGGGGTTAGTGAGGGGCGACCAAACGACTGAACAAGCAGGCTTCATGGGGCGACCAGGCCGGCAGGGGGGTTAGTGAGGGACGACCAAATGACTGAGCAGCAGGCTGCGTGGGGCGACCAGGCCGGCTGGGGGGTTAATGAGGGGCGACCAAACGACTGAGCAGCAGGCTGCGTGGGGTGACCAGGCTGGCTGGGGGGTCAGTGAGGGGCGACCAAATGACTGAGCAGCAGGCTGCGTGGGGCAACCAGGACGGCAGGGAGGGCAGTGAGGGGCAACCAGGCTGGCAGAGGGGGGCAGTGATGGGTGACCAGGCTGCGGGGGGTGGGGAGGGAAGGGTGGCGCCCAGGCTGGCATGGGGGGCAGTAAGGGGTGACCAGGCTGGTGGGGGGGCAGTTGGGGGCGACCAGGTTGGCAGGGGGGGCAGTAAGGGCATCCAGGCCAGTGGGGGAGGCAGTTAGGGGCAACCAGGCCTCCAGAGGGGGCAGTTGGGGGTGATTAGGCTGGCAGGGGGGGCAATTGGGGGTGACCAGCCCAGCAGTGGGGGCAGTTAGGGGCAATCAGGCAGGCAGGCAGGTGAGCAGTTAGGAGCCAGGGGTCCCAGATTATGAGAAGGATGTCCGACTCCCCCGAGGGGTCCCAGATTGGAGAGGGTACAGGCTAGGCTGAGGGGACCCCCTCGCCCCATGCACAAAATTTCATGTACCATGTCTCTATTTTCTTATAAGGACACCAGTCATATTGGATTAGGTTTTCCCCAGAGACCTCATTTACTTGATTACTTTTTTAGAGATCCTACTAGGATCTCTAGCTGCAATCACATCCTAGGTTACTGGGGTAAGGACTTTGACATATGAATTTTAGAGGATACAGTCCAGTCCATAAGAGTCCCTTGTATGAAACTTCTCTAGAAACAGTGAGGAATTTTGCCATCATCTTGATAATTAAGTGCTCTGAGTACCCTTTTCCAGATGTCCTTAGCAAGTACATCCTTTTCTTGACCTATAAATTCTATCCTTTCTTTAGGACCTGCTGGTAATAGTGGCCTACTTCAGGTGGTTTTCATGTATATGGAACTATGCAATTTTGAAATGATTAAAAACTGGTGACATTAAAATTATCTTCTATTCGCTTTTATTGTTATGTATCACATTTCTTAATCTCTTTTGTTTACTTGTTCTCTTTCTTATTTCTTGTAAAACTAAGAATTGCTGCAGGGCAAAAAATGAAGGAATAGAAAATCAATAAAGAAGAGCTAAATCCATGCAGCTGTTCTCATCTAGTGTAGTTCTCTGTTTATGTATTTTAAGAAAATTATAGAAACTGTTAAAAGACAGTCTTGCAAAAATAGAAAGTTTAGCAGATGATTTGCTGTGGGTAAGAGACCTTGTTGGAATCATATCTTCTGTCATAAATGATCTAAACTTGAGCATAGAGTTTAATGCATATTAGAATTTCATTGATTGGAAATCTGCCTTATCCTTTGCCATGTCTGTTTCATGCTTGCAGATGGGTTTGGACTTTTACCACCAGCCAGCGAAATATGTATTGAATCTGGAACAAAATGTCTTTATTCTTAGGCCTTGGGCTTCCTGACTCTATTTTATCATATTCTACTTTTCTGCTTTTATTCTCAAATGTATTTTCTTTGTTATTCTCTCTCTCTGCATTTTATTTTCCTATTTCATATCTCAATGGATTTCCTTTAGAAGTTCTGGAGAGTTTTTAAGAAAGTAATTCAGGCAGGAATCCTGAGGAAATAAGAGTGTCCAGATTGAATACACTAAATTTTGTGGGCAAATGTGACCAAAGCAGCTATTCATTTGGAGACCCATGTAGTATTTCATACTTTACCAGGTGAAAGGTCTTTAACCAAAAATATCTTCAATCTAATAAAAATTTAATGGTGAGGGCTTTTTTTTCTTTGCTCTCTCTCTCTCTCTCTTTTTTTTTTTTGAATAAGTTTTTGTTGATTTTAGAGAGAAAGAGAAAGGGAGAGGGAGAGAGAGAGAAACATTGACTGGTTGCCTCCCATATGGGGTATTGGGTATGTGCCCTGACCAGGAATCAAACTAGTGACCTCTGAGTGCACGGGATGATGTTTAACCAACTGAGCCATACAGGCCAGGGCTCCTTTAACTCTTGATAATACTTAAGTGTTCAGTCCTTTGAATTTGGGAAATAGTCAATCATTGTATGTTTGTTAGTCTCATGAGACACACAGTTTTTCAAAGAACTTAAATGTTAGTGCCACATTAATTGATTTGTAAAATTTTTTAAAAATAGCTTTGTTGAGTTTCAACAGCTTTACTCTATTTATGCAACATAATTAAATCGGGAACTATTGTATTAGTAAAAGTAGTTGCTAGGCAAATTTATTTCACTCATTCCAATTCCAGGTTGTTTTGTCTTCACCATGGTCTCTGAAGTGACAAATAAGTTGTAAACTGATGAAGAATAAGAGGAATCAAAATGGACTATATACTTATCACCCCTTTTCTTTAGAAAAACATCATCTTGTTAATCATATCAATAATAGTAAAATTAAAACTAATAGTAATAGTTATATTAACAACTAGCATTTATTGTGAATTTATTGCTTTTCAAGTACCACATGTTATTGCTTCTTTAAACTTGAAAATGAGAGTATACTATTATTATACTAATTTTACAAAAAAAACAAACTAAAACATTAGAGAGACCTGGAGTTATATAACTACTAAAGGAAAAAACCAAATACTCTCTTTCTTTTCTCCAAGCATTTCTCATCATTGTTAACCATTCTGATATAATAGCCAGTAGACACATCTATATCTATTCATTTGAAAAGGAAATGTGTGATTGAGTATAAAAAAATTTAGTCTCAACAACTCCACTTCTCTGAAACTTTTTCCAATAAATATTTAAAGAAAGATATTTTACACCATTTTATAAAAATGTAAATTGACTTAGAAAAAATTAATGTATTTCTCAGATGCAGGTAATAAGGGAAATGGGAATTAGGTAGTCTGAAAGAAGAAAAATTGTGTTAGAATATTAAAATTTTAATAATGCTCTGCTCCTTGCCACAGATGTAATACTCATGTTTAAAACTTGGAATAAGCCTTGGGAGTTTCATTTTGAGTTGGCAAAGATATTTTCTTTCATCTTGGGCTTTCTTGTTTTCTAGAATTCGACTGTTTTGTTTTTCTGATTTTTAAAGATTCTTTATTCTCTTATGTCTTTTTGTTCTTTCTGAGCCCTGCTTTCTCTTTCATTTTCTTAGCTCTCTTCCCAGAAGATTTCCTTTCAGAATAGAAGCATATTTCTAAGAAAATGGCTTAGGGAGTGGGCTCCCCAGAGCTCATGTCTCAAGAAATGAAATGGCTCAATATAAATAAAACAAGAAATCGGTTCCAGATCTGGTAAAAAAAATCAGAGAGAGATACTGCATCCTTGGCCTGCTATTTCATAACTTCTTCATACCAATGAACACTTCGTTTGTGTGAAAGTATAAGAAACCTTTTGGAATGTGAGGGTAATTAAGATTTTTAAGATAATTGGGTGTTTGGTTTATATGACCCAACCCCAAGAAACTTTCCTTAAAATGCCTTAGGTTCTGAATGTGGCAGTCTCCCACATTATCAAGATATATTCTGGAAGAAAGCTAGGCCAGCACATGGTCCTATGCAGAAGTGAGTCTATCGTCAAGATTAATTAGTAGAGATCTCCAAAGGGAAATAAAATGATCAAATGAAATAGCACCCAGGACTTTAGTATCATTCAGATATTTTAAAATAACTACGTAATTAATATGTATTTACTGATGGATCATTTATTGAATATTTCAGAGTTTCAAAAAATTTGAAAAAATAAACCAATCAGCCTATGTATCATGATGATACTGTGACCACGGAGATGCTTCTCCTTGTAAAGAGTTTTCTCAAAGTAGCACAGTTTTAGTAGTAAAGGGTTGGATGAATTGGCAAGATTAAAATAAAGCCTCTGACTTTGGACCCCTGAACTTCATGGTTTGATGTGATTCCTTGAGTTACCATGGCAATTACTGCCACCTGGGGGAAGTCCGCAAAAGGGGCTTCCTGGCAAATTTGCTTCCTGGCAAATTTCCCTCACCTAGCAAACCAGCTTCTTACATATGGTCAAGTCTTACGTTGGTGCCCATTAACTTTATTATAAGCATGAGAAAAGTTCCAGAATTTGGTGATGTATAGGCAAGAATTAATATAAAATATCTTCAGTTTTTTGAATTGTTTGCAATTGTTGATATGTTTCCATGAGGGTTTTTTGACTTTGTGATCTAGTGTCAACTTTGTTTCTCTCCACCATGGTTTATGTTCTATTTTATGACACAGAAATATAATCTCTCTGTGTGTCTGATATAATCCTTGGGTAACTGGTTTATTTTTGTTTAAAGCAGTGATTTTCAACCAGTGTGTCACAAGCATTTTTTTAAACATGTAATTCCTGGCTATTTAGTCAGGAGCACTAACCTCTTTTCCCTTAGATTGTCAAATTTAAAAAATGACAACAGCCAACACAATAATAGCCGTCAGATGTGAATAAATCAAAATTATACCTATTTTTTGGTCAGATCGACAAAAAACATATTTTGGTGTGCCGCAGAATTTTAGTAATTAGTTTATGTGTGCCATGAGATGAAAAAGGTTTAGAATTGCTGGCTTGAGCATCAGTCTAGGCCAGACAGGAGCCCACTTACCCACAACACAACATTTCTGCTGCTGTGTTGGCTTTTTCTCCAGACCCCTTTGGTGATTTCTCCAAACTCAAAACATCACAGGCCCCCAGGGCTCCACGTTTTTTATCCCAGGTCATAACTTGAAATTTCTGCTTGTTTGTATTCTCTATCCTGCTCAGAATCTTAGTATTTGTGACATCTTATGTTATGGAAAAAACAGATTTTTCACTACATAGTCTCCTTTTTTTTTCATGGACTGAACTCTGCCTACTTCTGCTAAACTTGAATATTTAGTGGAAAATATCTGACTTTGTTAAAGATCTCTCAGTAGCTATAACCAAAGCTTCTTGAATTTAAGGGGCTAGATGTGATCTCACAAATTGTAAAATATACTTATGCAGGGTGGGGCAAAAGTAGCTTTGCAGTTATGAGTACCCAAAACACAGAGTTTATTCTTTATTAATGATTGTATTATTTTTTATACGAACAATTATAAAACTACTTTTACCCCACACTATATTTTTATCTGTGTATATACACACAATGTAATTAAGAATAAATGTAGATAGAATAAATATATGCTTATTCTTTTAAACCTAAACAGATTCTAGGGTAAGGCTTTAAGTCTTTTGGGGAATTAGTTAGCTGGCTGATCTTTTTAGCTTAACTTCTATAAATTTTCAGAACCCATACTTACCTTGATGCTTGTACCAAAACTGTTTCGCTACAATAGTAAATATTCTAAAAGGATGTTAATCCATATATATGGTTATAGATATCGTTGCTTACCAGTGGAAAATATTTATCTAAGAATTCAGCTCTAAATCTGTATTCATAATGAGGAAAAAATCATGATTACTGCCTCTTACCTCTGTCCCAGAATCAATTTATTTCCTTACCTAACTCTTATCTGTAGCTTTGGATTGTGCTATGGTGCAAAAAAATATTGTGCAGTTTTGAATTTGCCTCATACATAGTCAATCTAAATAAGTAGTCTGGAATTTTGAATAACATTTAAAATATTTTGAATGTTTTAGACTTATTTTTTTCTCACAGCCAAAGAGACAATGAGACTAACAAGTCAGCTTAGTTAGGGGAAATTGTCATTTCTAGATTATCAGAGTATTGGATAAAATGCTTTCAGCCCTGACCCATAACTAAATGTTTTTAGAAAAATATTGTGTAATTTAAAAATATCTATTCGATAAAGGATGTTGAAATAAATACATTTGTACAACAAAATGGATTGGATTTTTTAAATTATTATTTTTTGGATTGATATCTCATTGTGTAAAAGTCATGTGATTCAAAATATAATAATGATAGAATGAGTTTAATTTGAACTATCTTAATTGCTGAGAATTGTTGCCTTTTGCAAAATGTTAGGTAGCAACAGGAATATTAAATGGGGTTGGAGAGGGTAAATTACTAGTAATTAGATTGTGAGAAGGAAACTAGATATAGACAAGCTAAAGTATGCTATAATTTGGAATAGGCATCTCATAAAGTATTCTGCAGATTTACTTACTAATGAAGTGTAAAACAAATGAATTTCACTTCTCATTTTAAATATTTTAAGTTGCTCCAACAAAATGGAGACTCTAGTGGTTGTTGATATTATGGCATTCTTTTCCTTAGGTATCAATTAAACAAGTAATTTTTAATACTTTATTGAATAGCTATTATGCTGATGTAATCTTTCCAAGTGCTGGGGGCTTTATAAAGTAGAGAGCTAGAAGGAGCTTGAAAGAATCCTGGAGATTGCACTTAAGAATAGTCTTTATAACAAATGAGAAAATAAAACTAGTGTAATGCCTGATCATTGATCTGAAAGAGCTTGTAATCTGCACGGGTAAATAAAAACTTGTTTTAATGAAAAATTATATAAAATATTAAGCTAGTATATGACATTGATTAAAAAAAACGGGGATTGTGAATTTTAGTCTGCTACTTTCTAGCTGTGTGATCTTTGGCAATCTAGTTAGCCCCTGAAGACTTGAGTTTCATCATCTATATAGACCATTCTTCGAGGAGGTTTTTTTTTTGTAATTAGATATGATCAGGTTTTGTAAGTGTTTAGACACATCCTGCATGTGATAAGTGCTCAATAAACAGTAACTATTATTACTACTGAGCTAAAGCTGATTGCAAGAACCATACTAGTATCATATATATCAATTGCCATAGGAATTTTGATTCTAAGAAGGCAGTGTCAAAGGGAACTCAATTTTCCCCTTGTTCTCTTCTTTTCCTTTTTTATTTTATCCTCACCCAACCAAGCAAGGATATGCTTATTGATGAAAGATGAGAGAGAGAGAGAGAGAGAGAGAGAGAGAGAGAGAGAGAGAGAGAGAGAGAGAGAGAGAGAGAACCTGCAACCTTTAGGCATACGGATGATGCTCCAACCAACTGAGCCAGCTGAGCTGGCCAGGGCTTTCCCTTTTCTTTTTCCTTCCTTTCCTTTGCCCCAATAAAATGACAACCTAAAATAAATTAAAACCACACTTGTCCTTTGTCTTATATCCCACCAGTGTCCTTTGCACACCGCCCCACACACATATCAACTAAATGTTTATTATCTTCGAAGCACAGCTCTCAGGATATGGTGACAGTTTCTTTATAGACTATGATGGCTTAGCCACTTTGGTTGAGTCTGTCAGAACAATAGCATGATAATTCAAATCTTCAGCAATATGCAGCCAACTAATAGTAGCTGTCACTTCCCTTTTAGAAAAGCTTCAATTTCTTAAACTCTGGTGTTTTTCCAAAACATGCTTTTAAAATAAGTAGTTATAAAATAATTTTTCAACAAGATTCAATTCCTGAGGACAAGTGTTCCTGCCCTGTAGACATGGGAATGAGATCATTGCTCAGAAACTCTACCCCTGCTGCAAAATCATGAGGTACATCATGCCAGTTTCTGATTTCTATGTATAAATTCTTTTAATACTATTCTTTCTCATTTTATTTCATTTTTTTCTGCATGACCTATCCCTTGCCTTTTTGCTTGAGGTTTTGATTGCCTTGCTGTATTATTTTTCAACCTTTTTACATATTTATTGTTTCATAAACCTAGATGTTGATTTTCTTTCATACTTGATTTAATTTATTTAGTGAGTTTTGGTTCAATTTATGGATTTTGAAATAAATCTCTCTCATTGGTTCTTTACACTATAGACTGCATAAAATCTGATTTATAAAAGTTCACTTTGTTTTTATATAAAAGCAAATATCACATTTGATTTGGCCTCAGTCACATGGGGTTATTAAGGACGGGAAATGTTTTTGATACTAGTAAAATTAGCCCTTTTGATTTTCAATTGAAGCAAAGAAGAGGGAAATTGACATTTGCCTGAGTTTGATATTTGAGCTGACTCTGATCTTTGATTATTTTTAAATGTTTATGTAAATCTGGGTCCTGTCTAAGCAATCTACTGTTAGCAGGATTTTAATAAATCAGCAACCAAAACAGAGCCAGATGCTTTTAAAACTAAAGGCACTTTCATACTTTTGAGAACTTTTTTTCCCCACTTGATAACGTAAAAATAGTGGTAATCAAATAATTTCACTTTTGGGTCTATGAGACTTTCAAGAATGAACGAGGTGGTTTCCTAGGACCTATTCCTGTACTAGTCCAGGGAACCTGCTTTTACCCGGAAGGCCATTCCAAATTAAATTTTGTGAGGTGTATACATGGGTAATGAGTAGCATCAAATGTAATGTATACTTAATGGAACTTCCCAGAAAATAGCAATTGGTCTGTAAAAGACATGTAGGTTTATTTTATTGTGACTGTTGCAGGGTTCATGGCTGAGGATACTATTCAGCTGGGTCTTCTCAGTACTCAGCAAACTTTGTTTTATCAGTTTCAAAACTTTTGTTAACAAGTCTTATATTTTTGAGAGGTTTTTCTCTTCACCATTTTATCTTGAATTCTTATAGATGCAGACTTTCTAATTCCTTTCCTAATGATTTTAAAAAGTGTGACCTGTTTTATATTAAAAATAAATGAAGAAGATACTTGTTTGGAACTATGGAAGAGTAATTAGTATCAAATGAATCCTTCTACCTAAACAACTAAAAACTGTGTAAAATACAAAGAAAAAAAAAGCACTTAATATAAAATAATTTAAATAATGTTATAATTATTAAAGAAATTGAGTTCATAGATTTAAAACTCCAGAAAAATATATCTCAGATATACCCAGATGAATTCACTGTAGAATTCTACCAACTATTTGAAGGTTTAATACCAATTATACACAATTATTTTCAAAGAAGGGAATAGTTTTCATTCATTTTATCAGATCAGTATTAGCCTGATACCAAATAAGAAAAAGACTTACAAAAAAGAAAAATACAGCCCTAGCTGGTTTGGCTCAGTGAATAGAGTGTTGGCCTGTGGACTGAAGGGTCCTGGGTTCGATTCTGGTCAAGGGCACATGCCCGGGTTGTGGGCTCGATCCCCAGTGTGGGGTTGGCAGAAGGCAGCTGATCAGTGTTTCTCTCTCATCATTGATGTTTCTATCTCTTCCTCTCCTGTCATCCCTGAAATCAATAAAAATATATTTAAAAAAAGAAAAATACAGATAAATATCCCTCATGAACACAGAATCAAAATACTCAACCAATGTTAGCAAATTGAATCCAGCAATATGTAGAAATGATTTTATGCCACAACCAGGTGCAAACTAGGTTAAAACACTAAAAAAACAGTGAAGGTAACCTACCACATCAATAGGCTAAAGTGTTCAATGATTATATCAATTAATACAGAAAAACATTTGATAAAACTCAACACCCATTTACTGGTATGTTAACTAGGAATAGAAAGGAACTTTCTAAACTTGATAAAGAGCATCTTTAAAACATCTACAGCTAACCAGCTAACATCATGCTTAATGGTGAAAGACTGAGTGCTTTCCTCCTAAGATCTAGATCAATGCAGGATTTCTACCCTTACTACTCTTATTCAACACTAGAGGCCCAATGCACAAATTCGTGCATGGGTGGGATCCATCCAGCATGATTGGGGCTGATTGGTCTGGGCCAGCTGTGGGGAGGGACCGTGGACAGTTGGCTGGTCAAACTCCCGGTCGAGCGGACAATTTGCATATTAACCTTTTATTATATAGGATAATATTATTGGGAGTCCTAGGCAGCCCAATAAAACAAAAAGGAAAAAGGCAAACTCTGTTTCATCTCACATCATATACATTAAATATTAAAATACCTTACTTAAGATATTCCTTTTAATGTAGTACATAAACTATTTATAATTTTATTTTAATAACTTGACATTAGCCATTATAGATCACCATTTTAACAGCCAAATGAACAATTATCCAAGTTGCAGGCATCACTTATTAATCATTTATCAGAGATTAATAGAAAATATTTGAAGCCATTCTGATCTCAATGATAATACTCAGAGTCTTTATCTTCAAAAAATGTGTCTTTATACACTTTGTTCAGAGGGAGAAACTGAATCACTTGAATGCTTAAGCGATTCCCAGCAATGCTTTGGAAAACAGTAGCATAGCTCAGGGAAACATAAGAACATCAAATACAAATCTCTAAGCATAAATGCTTTGCTACTTTAAGAACTCCTATAACTGAATTATATAATAAACATTGCAGATTATTAAAAAATGTATGGAGTTCTTTCCGTAACTAAGGTTGTATAGGGATGTCAATGAGCAAAACATCAGAGGAAATGACATTATGTCATTTGTCAGAAAAATGCATTACAGTCATTTTTAATATGTAATTGGGTAGAAGAAATAGAGTCACTGACTTTGTCCCCCAGACAGTCCTGCTCTGGAATTTGTGGCAAGTTGTTAAGTTAATCCAGACAGGTGTCCTGGAGCAAGTGCACCTTCATGGTTACAGGCCTATATGTACAGATATGTGAGTGTGTTTGTATGTGTGTGTGTGTATGTATTTGTGTGCCTTAACCAAAGTTGATGAAAATTTCCTTTTGTCATATTGCTTCTCCCTTTTACTTTTTTACTTTTTATTTATTTATTTTTAAATATTTTTTATTGATTTCAGAGAGGAAGGGAGAGGGAGAGAGAGATAGGAACATCAATGATGAGAGAGAATCATTGATTGACTGTCTCCTGCACACCCCCCACTGGAGATCAAGCCCACAACCGAGGCATGTGCCCTTGACCAGAATTGAACCCGGGACCCTTCAGCCCTCAGGCCAATGCTCTATGCACTGAGCCAAACCAGCTAGGGCTTGCTTCTCCCTTTTAGAAAAAAACAAAAATAAAAACAGTTCTCTCAGTCTAACCCTTTACTTGATAGATCAAACTCTTAATGTTTAATGTCTGAATTGTCACATCCAAAAGAGGCCTTATAAATCCAAACTTTGCTGTTTATATTTTTACAGCAAGATTTCGCAATTGACACTCCATTGCATTTATGGTATCTAAATTGCTCCACCAGATGAAATTTTTTTCAGGGGTCATTGATGTCGGCTTCATAAGGTCACTTTATAAAGTCTACTTCACAGTTCCTTTTGAAAAGGGAGGCTTTCTAGGAAATGGCGAATGCACATTGGCCTGTGGCTCTCTGGCTCTGCAGAACACAATGGTGTTTGCCTCCAAGCTTGCTGTTCAGAAGTAAACAGTGTTTGTTAGGGAGAAAAGATAGGATGCTGCTTCAACCTTGAAGGGGGAGGGGAGGGAAGGAAGAAATAGCATTTTCTCAATATAAGCTTCTGTGATAACACCAAAATGTGAAACTTTATGAATGCTGTTTGAGAGATTCTATTTTTTGATAACTCAGAAATTGCACTTTTGGCAGGGTGGTTTCAAAAAGGGAACACTGGGGCTTTGATTTGGTCCTCTGTTTTTATCTGCAACTTTAATCTATATACAGGGAAGGTTTTCTTTGACATTTGTAGCAGCATTTCTGAGATTGATGCTGCTGCCTATTATTATACAGGAGAACATTTGATACTAAAGGTTCCCGCAGCTCCCATCAGCTTTCTATGGCAGGTCTGCTCTCCTGACATTTAATGTCCCTTAAGCCTGATATGGTCTGATAACTTCAACATGCAGCTGCTTTGGGGAGAAATAACGAACTGCGATATCCCTGATTCTTCGTAGGGATTGTCACTACCTACATCACCAGTCACCCATCACCCTTTACCCTTAATATGTGTGAATTAAAGTCTCAGAAAAGTACACGCACTGAGTTTGTGTGTGCATGTACCAAACAGACCAAGATTAAACCATTTAGAGAAAATGTAGACTTCTTATACATACCGCCAAAGGACCCACCATCTGTCATTTGTGAGGTGTCTAGATTATCTTTTTGAAGCTGACCTTTGAGTGAGCCCAGTTAAAAGGAAAAGGTTCCTGTGCCTCAACTATCAATTTTTCACAATCACTCTTTAGTTTGTATGTCCAGAAAGAAGTGTCTTTGCAGTAAATGCTTTAGCTAACAAGAGTTAGGATTCCCTCACTAACCGTAATTTGGGATCCAGATTGGGTACTGGTGAAACAGACTGGTACATCCATACAATAGATGAACAGCCAATGAAATAATATATCGCTATAATAAGAATGTGCATTGTTTCTGTATCCTGGTCCAGGTTATGTTATTAATTTGAAAAAGCAAAGTTCAAAAATTGTCTATAGTGAGCTACTTTTTGTTTAAGAAAAATAAACTATTGATATTTGCTTATTTTAGATAAGAAACCTCTGGAAAGATATTTCAGAAACAAAGGTGTTAACCAGTAGAGAGTAAGGCAGGGGTAAAGAAGTAGATAGGGACAGGGATAGGAATAGAGCGCTTGATTTATATCTTGTTATCTTTTTTAAATTCTTAAGCATATGAATGTATTACCTTTTCAAAAATTTATAAATTAATTTTAAAAATAGTATGGCCTTTGTTTTCATTTGAGTTTTGTTTAGTATCAGACAGACATAACCAGACTCTAGGAGACCTGGTGATTGCATTTGGTTAAGTCACTGATCTCTAAGTTGTACCACCGAGTTCACAGAATGATTCTAACTAAATTTTGGAATTTGTGTGTCATCATTCATGTGCCCCTTTCCTTTGGCCCATCATAAATTCATAAATACATAGAGGGTAGGCACCGTTTCTCTGGTGACAGTGCTGAGGACACCACTAAATAACACTTCCAGGGAGATCTAGGATATGTTTGAAATAAGAGAAGAATGATGACCCACTTTCTCAGCAGTAAAGACTGATTATTTTTTAAATTTATGGTATGCTATATCCAAGATAATATTTTATAAGAACACTGTTTTTCAGTCCATTGCTCATGGAGAAAATTAACCTTTCTCATTTTAGTCATCCCTAGAATTACTGAATTTCAATACAAATGAAAGAACAGAATATGAATTTTCTGAAGTTATCTTCTTAGCATAATTCCCCCCAAATATAAAAACAGAAAGGAATTGTTACACTGTAGTCAACATGCAACAAATGCAAAACATGGAAATTTAAAAAATCTTAGCATGTCAAGATAGCTTTGTTAAACTGGGAGTGGAAAATGAAGTTAACTCCTTGATGTCTCTCCAAACTAACGTACCTAAGCAATACTGTACTGTGATATAATTTAAGTAACAAAATATACTGGAACTCAACTCAAAGAATTAACAAGGTCTCAGCTATTACCCAGGAATAACAGTTGTTTCAGAGAGAACATGGTACAAAAGATATTGTAAGTACTAAAGAGGTGATAAAGTCAGGAATGAGTCCAGAAAGATGACTGAATTTACCAGGAGAAAAAAATTCAGATGTTTTCTCATGAAATGTAAGCAAACCATATCATGACTAGACAATATAACCTGAAATGCTTAATCACTAGAAATTAAAAAGCAAACATGTGGATCAAGGAGGGCTTTGAGAAGAAGAAGGAAAGAATGTCTACAGATCAGGAGTTCACTGTGACGTGAACAATTGATTTATAATCTGAACTCATAAGTGATTATATTTTTGTGTGAATTTTTGGAAATTTTAGAGAAAGGGTAAAGCTTAGTAATAATTTGCTTTTTATTCTGAACATCAGTGGCGATATGACAGGTTTTTGACATGTCGGCATTAACATTGAGAGAGAGGAAAAAGAGGAGAGACTAATACTATTGAGATGGGAATGTGTTGAAGGAAGAGAGGAACAAATAGTTCCTTCCTGCTCTCATCCCTAACCTTGAGGTCAGGTCATTTCAGTTCTTAAAAACTATGTTTCTGTGGAATAAAGGGTAGACAGCCTGCATTCTGCAGGGAAGCATACTGCCTGGGGTTTTCTGTTCTCCCTTCTCTGAAAGCAGAGCTCTGATCATCTCACTGGGAGCCTGGCCCCCTTGCTGTGGACTGAACATTTAGAAGGGAAGGCAGAGGAGAGGCAGGAGCAGGATTGTAATCCTTCTGGTTTCCTGTGTTGCCTCATCAGGACATGTCCTCATTCTACCTTGCCAATTTATGGATGAATATTTGGTAGCCAATTAATGGGCAGGGCTCGGATCTAATTCTGTGCTTGCAACAACCTCTGATTTTCAGGGAATCCTAATGAAGAAATACTTTGGGGAGAATAGGGGAAGTTTACAAGTTCCACAACTATGTAAATAATTTAGTAACCTCTAAAATGAATTTGCATTAATATAGTCAGAGCTCCCAGAGTGTCTATAATAGATTTTACTTTCTCTGCTTTCTACTGGCTCCAAATCTCTTCATTCATTACTGCATAGAGATTGTCTTATAAACTTAGTAGAAACCACAACGATTTTCTAAAATCTTCTGCTTGGGTCTATCCAAAACTATTTTTATTATCCAACCTATGTATTTCTTTAGCTGGAAATTTCTGCAAGGCTCATGGTTTTGTTGTTCAGATTGGCCCTCAGAGACTGCCCAAGAGAGCAATAGTGCCTACAGAGGTCTTCTGTCATGACCTTCACATTTTTAGTGTTTTTTCGAGAGAGTCTGCAGAGGGGTTAATGATTGTCTGTGAAAGCCCTGTGTAGTGGCCTGGCATCCCAGGAATTTGCCCAAGTTGCTTTATGATGGTTGTCTGACTCTGCCCCTTGCTGTGGGGGTTTCACAGGTATAATAGGATTTTGCTTTTAAGGTAGCAGGCAGGTTTCTTGGCAAAGAATCTACTTACTGAGAGGATGTACTCCCCTTCCCATTCCCTCACAGGCGCTAGGAACCTTTGATTTAGAGCACTACAGCTGCTGCAGTTCATTACTGTACATTTTAGAGTCAAGTTCGGCTATATCAGTGGGTTACCCCCCAATGTGCTATACTCATTGTGATAATAGCTAAGGATATTACAGACAGGAGGAGTGCATACTGCCTTTGGAGCACCACTACTCTCAGCCTTAAGTGGGCTTCCAAATAAGAGGCAGAGTGCTACCTGACAAGCTAGCTGTGCCCTCTCACAGCGACTCTGAATTGTGGCTATTCCACCCAATTCAGGCTTCTAGGAGTCTAGGTGAGAGCAAGGGCTTGTAACCATGGCTGTTTCATCTGGAAGTGACTATGGGGCTCTAAGAGCCATAGTAGGGGGAGCCATGGTTGAGGAGCATCAGGGGATTCAACCCATCAGTAATCTCTCTGGAGAGCTATTTGTCTCCCAAGTCATGGTCCAGCTACCCCTTTGGTCAACTCACAATACTGTGGATTTTATATGCAGAGTTACTAGGCTTCTGGGCCCAGGAATGTCTGTTTGAATCACTCAGATGAGGAAGAATATGAACACCATATTCATGGAATAAGGAATTGTAAGGAGGCAGTGGATTTAGCACTAACATAGGAGTCAATGACCACTGGTCTTTGGTCTTGTCTTTACTGTTGAGTTGTTCTGTGACTTTATGCAAAGTCTCTTTGTGTTTTTTTGTGTGTCCTCGACTGGACAATTATACTTGCTGGAAGATGAGCCTCGTAGGACTGTAGCTTTCAGAAAGGCAATGTCAAGAGGAATTGAGAGCCTTCCTCCTCCCACCCACTCAGCCCACTCTATCCCCGTTTAGCATTAGCTCTGTGTGCTTCTATAACTAACCATGTCTTTAAAACTTATAAAGTATTTACATGCTAAACATTCTTCCGAATACTGCTACCTTTCTGCTTAGACATATAAATGAAGTAATAGTAGACATGTTAGGCTGCCAAATAACATAGAAACCTTCTTCAAACAATCAATAATATAGCTGGCAACACTTTGTAGCAATAAGTACAAATATGATAATTTATATAATTAGCTTTTATTTTCTAATATATACTGGTACTCCTTCAGGCATCTCACATTACACCAATCTTCACAAAAGCTGTTCAGGATAGGGCTTATTATTCCCATTTTACATGTGGTGAAACTGAGATTCAGATTTTATGCAGTTTACACAATTCATCCAGAACAGATCCCCTAACCCTTATTAAAAAACACTGCTTTTTGTCCTGTCTTTTTGCTGTAGCTTTACACTAATTCATCCAAATTTAGTGAGGACTTTCATGTCTGGATTATGCTATTATTTCTTTTTTTAAAAATATATTTTTATTAATTTTAATGAGAGAGGGAGGGAGAGAGGGAGAAACATTGATGTAAGAGTGAAACATCTATCAGCTGCCTCCTGCATACCCCCTACCAGGGATCAAGCCCACAACCCATGCATGTGTCCTGACTGGGAATCTAACTGGCAACTTTTCGGTGCATGGGGATGACACCCAACCAGCTGACCACACCAGCCAAGGCACTGTTATTTCCAACAGTTTAGCTAAACCACTAGTAGATATTCATCCACCTGATGACTTCATTCACCCAACCCATCCTTCTGGACATATCCTTATCTTTCATTGTTGTACTTTTGAAGGCTACTCTCCCACTCTAGTCACGTTTTTACTTTCTCACACTCTATATGCTATCTCTTTACTTAACATCATCCTGAGTCCAAGACTAATTCATATTCTCTTGATAGTTCAGTCACTCCTTGATTCATTTTGTCTGCCATTTTTGACACTAAAAAATTCCCTTTATTCTCCTACCTTTTGTTTTTCTGTCATGCATACCTTCAAAACCTCTAATTTTGTGTTGTCTTCTCTCCTTTCAACCATGCTTTGTCTCATTAACATCCACTCATCCTTCAGATCTCTTTTCAAAGATCACATCCTCAGGGTTTACTCTCACCCTCAGGTCAGTTGGATCACTGTGTTTTCTGCTGTCTCAGTGACCAGTACTGTTTCTTCCTAGCACTTATTAGAGTTGGTAAGTATATACTTCTTTATTCAATTATTTGATTTATATATTTTTTCTTCACTAGTCTATAAACTCCACAAAGGCAGATTCCAGGATTGTTTTACTTAGTTCTTGATACTCTTTAATTTCAGACTCTCCAACACTCTGGAAAAACAAGATAAAATAAAATAAAATCACAACAAATCTGCTTCTCTCTTTGATGTGCATGCCATATGGCTACCCTCCCGTTCGTTCCTCTCTTCCTCTTGCAGTACCAGATTTGGGACATTTCTTCCTTCACTTGAAACTTTTGATCCTGGCTCAGGTATTCTCATGTCTCCAACTCTTGCCATTGGCCTCATAATTCCAAGTTGTCAGTGAATGATCATCTTTTCCTCTGTATATTTCCATCTTTCTTTAAAACCCTGTATCTCAGCCACCCACTCCTTTATCACATTCTGCATCTTGTCATCATGAGAAATTGAACCACCGCTAAGGTTGAATATCAAACATCCAAGTCTGGCACCACCACCTTAGAGCATTCCAGCTCCCTTGCTCAAGTTTTCTCGCTGAAACTTGAACAGACTTCCAATTCATTGGCCCTGTTAACCTGTTTCTGCTTTCATCTCCTTTTTACTGCCAGCATTATAAAGACTTCCTTATGGATACCCTCAACCCTGTCATCCTCCCTCTCTACTGTACTCATCTTCTCACCTACAGCCCTGAATGTACTTAACTATCTTCCTCTCTATACCCCTACCTAGTCAGGAAAATTATCTGCTGATAAGTTTCACTCTAGATTCATGTTCACAATACTTAAAACAGTCACTCAACCACCTGGAGTCCCAATTATGTTTCCCTAGTAGGTTTACTGTCCTACTCTCAGAAATAACGTCTATATATTTTCTCCTCAAAGCTCCTGTATCCTATACCTTCTCATTCTCACATGATATTTAAGTGAGAAATTAGAAGTCATTAGATGTAAATGCCTCCATTTTTCTATCACCAGACTCAGCTTTCACATGCAACTACCATTTCCTTCCCTCCAGTTACAGGGAAGTTTCTTGCCAAATGCACCCTGTTGAAGAGCAATTCCTACACCTGTGTTCTGAGCCCTATTCTGTCTCACCTGCTCAAGGAACCCGCAAAATGACTTCTAACTCATCAAGCTTTCCTTCCCTATAGATTATTTATTTTTATTTTTATTTTTTTAAATAAATCTTTATTCAGATTATTACAATTGTTTCTCCTTTTTCCCCCCCATAGTCCCCTCCACCTGGTTCCCACCCCACCTTCTGACCTTACCTCCCCCCCAAAAAAAAATCATCCATAGGTGTATGATTTTTGTCCAGTCTCTTCCTGAACCCCCCATACCCCTTTCTCCTTGAGAATTATCAGTCCACTCCCTTTCTATGCCCCTGATTCCATTATATTCACCAGATTATTCTGTTCCTCAGGTTTTTAATTCACTTGATTTTTAGGTTCACTTGTTGATAAATATGTATTTGTTGTTCATAAGTTTTATCTTTACTTTTTTCTTCTTCCTCTTCTTTAAGAATACCTTTCAGCATTTCATATAATACTGGTTTGGTGGTGATGAACTCCTTTAGCTTTTTCTTATCTGTGAAGCTCTTTATCTGCCCTTCAATTCTGAATGATAGCTTTGCTGGGTAGAGTAATCTTGGTTGTAGGTTCTTGCTATTCATCACATTGAAAATTTCTTGCCACTCCCATCTGGCCTGCATAGTTTCTGTTGAGAAATCAGCTGACAGTCGTATGGGTGCTCCCTTGTAGGTAATTAACTGTTTTTCTCTTGCTGCTTTTAATATTCTCTCTTTGTGCTTTGCTCTTGGCATTTTCATTATGATGTGTCTTCATGTGGTCCTCTTTGGATTCCTTTTGTTTGGGGTTCTGTATGCTTCCTGTACTTGTAAGTCTATTTCTTTCACCAGGTGGGGGAATTTTTCGGTCATTATTTCTTCAAATAGGTTTTCAGTATCTTGCTCTCTCTCTTCTTCTGGCACCCCCATAATTCTGATGTTGGTACGCTTGAAGTTGTCCCAGAGTCTTCTTACACTATCTTTAACTTTTTGGATTTTTTTTTTTCTTTTTGCTTTTTCGGTTGAGTGTTTTTTGCTTCTTTGTATTTCAATTCTTTGACTTGATTCTTGCATTCCTCTAGTCTGTTTTTGGGTCTCTGTATAATATTTTTTATTTCAGTCAGTGTATATTGAATTTCTAGTTGGTCCTTTTTCATATCTTCGAGGGTCTCGTTATATTTATCGGCCTTTTCTAGGATATTCTTGAAAAGCCTTATAACCGTGGTTTTGAATTCTATATCCAGTCGTTTGTTTTCCTCCATTTCTTTCATTTGTGATCTGTTTCTTTGACGCCGCATTTTCACTGCTTCCCTGAGTTGGTAAGGTAGATTTGTGTGCTAGGTTTCCTATGGCCCAGTGGGTCGGCCTCCCCAGTTAATCTGAGGTGGACACTCTTGGTGCACCCCTTTGTGGACTGTGTGTACAGCCTTGTTGTAATGAAATCTTGATTGTTGTTGGTATCACTGGGAGGAATTGACCTCCAGGCCAGTTGGCTGTAAGGATCAGCTGTGTCTATGCTGGGAGAAGTTCGGTGCTGGAGACAGCCTTATAGGATTAGACTTGCCAAATTGCAATAGCCTCTGTGCTCAGCTTGGATGGGGTGGAGTCTCAGGGCAGAGCAGACAGTCTTGGCTTCCCATTAGCCTTGCCCTTGTGCGCACTCGTAGACCTCTGCCTTCCCCAGCTCCCGAGTCTCCGCCCGAGAGTCCAGACTCCCCCCACAAGAGCGTGGGTTCCCAGAGGCTTGCCTGGAACTGGGGTTCAGTGCAGTCAGAACCGGGGCTCAGTGCAGTCAGGAGCCTCTGACTCCCTTCCACTAGGGAAAGCCTGTGGCAACCTCCACTGCCTTTGTGCGCACTGGCACGCGCACGCCTTCAGACCTCTGCCTTCCCCGGCTCCTGAGTCTCTGCCCGAGAGTCCAGCCTTCCCTATAGATTATTACTAAAAAGTATAAAAACATGATTTAACATCTTTCATCTTTATAACCTCCTTTGATAACCCATCTCCTTTGAGTTACTTCCCCATTTCTCTACTTCCCTCCATGGACAGATGTTAGTGGGAAAATGAGATCATCATGAAAAAAATTTTACATAACCATCTCTCTCTTTACTGCCAACTATACCTTTTGAAAACTCTTTCTGTACATACTATTGGGGAAGTAAATTTTTTCTTCTACCCTTCTAGGTCCTTTGGTTGGCCTAATAATTAAACAAATATGACAGATTAAGTGGATAAAAATAAATTAATAACATATATATGGGGTTCCATAAGAATATGAGACCCACAGGCGGTCAGGCAATTGAGGCTTATATGCCATCATGAACTAAGGAGAAGGGGCTAAGTGTCTACAGCTTTAAATGGGAGGAAAACAATTTACAAGAAGAAGGGAAGAGAAAATGTTTGCTAAACAAATGTTTGCCATACCATGCAGAGATGATGGGATACAAAGAGGAATTTGATCTCCAGGCTCTGATAAGTTCCCCTCAACCTTACTACAGTTACCTAATATTCTGTGTAGTTATCTCTGGTGATAGTTTTATTTCTTAGCTCTCTATATAAATTATTTTAGGTAGTTAAAAGAAAGGTAAAAGTTTTTCTTTAATCTGTTGGATTTTATTACCTTCAATTTAAAATAATACACATGCCGCCCTAACCGGTTTGGCTCAGTGGATAGAGCGTTGGCCTGCGGACTGAAGGGTCCCAGGTTCTATTCCGGTCAAGGGCATGTACCTGGGTTGCGGGCACATCCCCAGTAGGGGGCGTGCAGGAGGCAGCTGATCGATGTCTCTCTCTCATCGATGTTTCTAACTTTCTATCCCTCTCTCTTCCTCTCTGTAAAAAATCAATAAAATATATTTTAAAAAATAAATAAATAAAATAATACACATGCCAAAGTTGCATATTTGGGGGGGCTCATATTGAACCCCTTCAAAAATGATCTCCACTTATACCCATTTTAGAGGCCTTTCTCTCTGCATTTTCACTGGTCTCTAATTTCCTCATCACCACACCTCCTCTAGCTTATCTGGTCATTCTCTACAGAGCAACTGGGAAAATTGCATTTTCATTATACATAATTGATCATATTATCCCTTGCTGAATACAGTTAATGATTTTCACTTTACTTAAAAGACAGATTGTAATATTTCTTTTTATTAATTTTCAAAAATTGATCTGAGAAAGAAAGAGAGAGAGAGAGAGATGTTGTTCCACTTATTTATCTATTTATTGGTTGATTTTTATGTGTGCCCTGGCCAGGGATCAAACCCACAACTTTGGCTTATCAGGACAATGCTCTAACCAATTGAGCTACTTGGCCAGGGTCAGATTATTATATTTCTAATAGAAACAGTTATTAGAGTAGGAGAGGAGGAAATTACTAAATGGAGAAGGAAATCAGACACAATTTCTTTACTCATAGGACCTACAGTGTATTGGGAGACATGCTGGTCTGCAACAGATATTCACAAAGATAATTGCCATTGTTAACAGTGTGATAAAGGAAGAGTACAGAGTGCTATGAGAACTTAATGATAGCAGCCTCTTCCCTATTAAAATAACCTTTATTCTGGGATCTTAAGGAAGAATGTGAGTAGTAAAGTGTTAAGGTGGATAGAAAGAATAGTATGTACAAATGTCCTGAGGCAGGGCGAAGCATGGACCTTTTGAGTCACTCAAGTATAGCCAATGTGACTGAGACATTAAGACTGGAAAGGGGGGTTACATGAGATAGGGCTGGTGAGGTGAACATGAGCTAGATCCTGCAGAACCTTGTACATCACTTAAAATATCTTGGACTCATCCCAAGACCAAACGATGTCTTTTAAGTATTTTAAAAGATGCTTGACATAAGTTTTATTTTTTAACAAGGGAATTCTGGTACTATATGGTGAATATATGCAGATGAAAAGCAGATGTAGATAAATAGCTAATTATAAATTTCCAGGAAAGAGATCATTGTGGTTTAGACTACGGTGCTGTTAGTTAAAATAACCACAGGTTTGAGATACTTTGGAATTTGGATTGAAAGGGCTTAGTAACTGATTGGATTGTGGGGGCTAATGGATGTGTCAAGGATAGATCAAGTTTTCGGCATGAGTAAATGGATCCACAGAGAAGCCAATTCCTGAGAACGGGAATGCAGAAAAAGGAGTTGGTTTGGGAATAA
Source organism: Plecotus auritus (assembly GCF_963455305.1). NCBI lineage: Eukaryota > Metazoa > Chordata > Mammalia > Chiroptera > Vespertilionidae > Plecotus > Plecotus auritus. The sequence continues at coordinate 87,007,952 of NC_137770.1, read as the reverse complement.
ATTAAAGTTTAAACCTTAAAATTGAGATTTTTGTAATAAACTCAAGTACAATTGGAGATTTGAGATTAAAACTAGAAAATATTATTTATTTAGATTTTCCCTAAACTGCACACAATTTATCAAATGTATCTCTAATTTAAAAAAAATTATCCTAATCCAATCATTTCTCACAATCTCTAAAACTTTGACATCAATCTGAACTATCATAATTTGTCTTCTAGGTTATTATTTTCTAACTAGAGGCCCGGTGTATGAAATTCATGCACTGGCGGGGGCGGGGGGGCTCCCTCAGCCGGCCTATGCCTTCTTGCAGTCTGGGATCCTTTGGGGTTTGTCCTTAGCCATCAATCGGACATCTTTAGTGCTGCTGTGGAAGCAGGAGAGGCTCCTGCCACTGCCTCTGTGCTCACCAGCCGTGAGCCTGGCTTCTGGCTGAGTTGCGCTCTCTTTGTGGGAGCACACTGACCACCAGGGGGCAGCTCTTGTGTTGAGCATCTACCCCCTGGTGGTCAGCGTGCATCATAGCGATCAGTCGTTTTGCTGTCGGGCCAAAACCAGCTCTCCAACATCCCCTGAGGGGTCCTGGATTGCAAGAAGGAGCAGGCCAGGCCAAGGGACCCCACCAGTGCATGTTCTGGGCTGGGGAGGGACACGGGAGGTTGGCCAGCCAGGGAGGGGACATGGCAGGGCTCTAGGGCATGTCCAGCCCATCTCGCTCAGTCCTGATTGGCTGGACCCCAGCAGCAAGCTAACCTACTGGTTGGAGCATCTGCCCCTGGTTGTCAGTTCATGTCATAGCAAGTGGTTGAGCGGCCTTAGCATATCATTAGCATATTACACTTTGATTGGTTGAATGGCCGACCAGACAACCAGACACTTAGCATATTAGGCTTTTATTATATAGGATTGCTTCTCTGCTGCTTTTCTTGTAATATATTCTCTATAAAGCAGCAAGAATGATCCTTTCAAAATGCAAATTGCACCATACCACACATATGCTGTATCTTTACATTGAAATACCATATCCTTACATTTGCCAAAAGACCCTAAAGTAGCCAGCCCGTGTCTTCTATCCCAAACTTTCATTCTATCCTTCTCTCCAAGATATACTATCCTTCTCTCCAAGATATACACACTGACCATCTTCTTGTTTTTTTTTTTTTTTTTTTTTTTTTTTTTTTTTAAGATTACCCCCACTCCAGGGCCTTCTTGCTTTATGTTTATTTTACTTAGAATTCTTTTCTTGCCCAGCTTGTGTGTCTCAGTGATGGAGAATCAACCTATAAACCAGGAGGTCACATTTCGGTTCCTGGTCAGGGCACATGTCCAGGTTTCCAGCTCAATCTCTAGTCAAAGGCATTCAGGAGGCAGCCTATCAATGATTCTCTCTCATCATTGATGTTCTATCTCTCTCTCCCTCTACTTTCCTCTCTAATATCAATAAAAATATATAAAAAATTAAAAAGAATTCTCCTTATTTTGTGAGTTTCGATTGAAATGTTATCTGCACATTCTATATAAAATAGGCTACTCTTCTAGGCCTACAGATTTATTGTTGAATGATGCCACTGAGTTTCAGAAAAGGAATCATTTCTTGACATATGTGTATGACATATAAGAGGAAGATCTGCTCAATTATTTTTTTTTACTGTTCACAGAAGAGAATATATTTTTTAATTTTATTAAATATTATTTTTTAGCCTATGATGTACAAAAGTTACACAGGAAGGGAGGATGTTGTTGTATGAATAAAAATGCTTTATTGCTTCATTCACAGAAAACAGCTGCTGGTTAACATATGTCTCCCAATCTTGATTAATTGTGGAATAAAATAATGAAATTTGTGACTAAGATTACTTCAGAATGCTGTGTGACAAAATGGCTATCATATAAAATATCTTGCTGTACCACACTGCAGATTTCTGGCTCTTAGGATAAAAGGCAGTCAATTCAAGATTTTTACCATGATTGAGATTAACATGACCGTAGTAATAACAGTGTTACATAATTCTTTAGACTTCTCATGTGATTTTAATCTCAACAACATCATCAGGACCTTGAGTACTCTGAACCTATACTTTAGGACACATTTTTTAATGCTAAAAATAAAGGTCCAAATAAAGTGGAGCAGCATGAATAAAAAATAGAGATACAATAAACATTTGGGGCTAAAATTTATGTATTTTTGATTGATTAGAAGTAGGGATTTGAGAGACAGACAGAAATCTACAGTAAATCCATAGTTTTCAGTGTATGAATGTTGAGAAATTACCTTTATAATGTCAATAAAAAGATCCAATTTGGACAGAAATAATATACTTATTTTAGACAGATTGAATGAGTTGCTTTAATGAAGTCTGTATGGAAATGTTTGTTAAATAGCAGGAAATATGGATCCAGGACTCATTAAAGAATGGATGGCAATATAATCACTGTTGAAGCCAGGAGAATGTAGATGATCCCCTTAGGAGAACATGTCAAGGGAAAATATGGGAATGATGAAAAAGAATGGGATTTGGTAAACAACATATAAAGAGTTAAAGGGAGGCAGACAACATGAAGGATCCTGAGACACATGTCAGGAAAAACAAGATAATGAATAAAAAGCAATATTCAGAGGAAGTGAACAAAAGAGTCCAAACCACAAAGATATGAACTTGGATAAGGAATGAAAAGAGGCCAATGGTTTTTGTCAGTTAGATTTTAGTAACCATAATACAAATGGCTTAATGTGAATGAGAACTGTACCTCTTTGAAGAGTGAGGAAAACATTCCTGGAAGCTTCCTAATATACTTCTATTAATGTGTCTTTGGCCAGAATTGTGAGACATGACCATGACTAAACCTCTCCTTGGCAAGAAGAATTTGAATGACCATGGCATATACTAATTATGATTTACTTACCGAGGTTGCAGAGCATGCATCCCTCCCAAGCCTGAGACTGTGCAACACCTGAAAAAATGTGGGTTCTACGCATGGAAAAGGTGGAGGCTAGTGCTTAAGTAACCAATAAAGTTTACCATGAGAAGGAAGCAGTGTGTGTGTGTGTGTGTGTGTGTGTGTGTGTGTGTGTGTGTGTGTGAGAGAGAGAGAGAGAGAGAGAGAGAGAGAGAGAGAGAGAGGGTGGGGAGAGAGAGAGAGATACAGAGAGACAGAGAGAGATGATTTTTATTTTCTCAGAAACAGGTGGCAAGGTGTTCTGTATTGGTTTGTAATGATTTCAACTTGTTCCTGATGACTTCAGTGACATTATTTTGATCCCGGGCGAATTTGTTTACATTGAGGAGGCTGTGTCAGGAAAATGGCATCACAACTGTTGTGCTACTGAGCCCTTATCAATATTAACATAAGGAAGATCAACTATGATGTAATCTACATTTGAACTTTATTTATTTATTTATTTATTTATTTTTTTTCAAATTTTTATTAAGGTATTATATGTGTACATATCTTACCCTTGCCCCCCACCCCCACCCCACTCCCATACATGCCCTCACCCCCCAATGTTTTGCATCCGTTGTTTACTCTTATATACATGCATATAAGTCCTTCAGTTGATCTCTTATTTCCCCCACCTCTCCCTAAACTTATCACTGTAATTTGACAGTCTGTTTGATGCTTTACTGCCTCTGTAACTATCTTTTTGTTCATCAGTTTATAATGTTTTTCATTATCCCCAAATGAGTGGGATCATGTGGTATTTTTCTTTCATTGACTGGCTTATTTCACTTAGCATAATGTTCTCTAATTCCATCCAAGTGCCTACAAATGGTAGTAATTCCTTCTTTTTTACGGCAGCATAGTATTCCATTGTGTAGATGTACCATAGTTTTCTGATCCAGTCATCTGCTGATGGGCACCTAGGCTGTTTCCAAATCTTAGCTATTGTAAATTGTGCTGCTATGAACATAGGGGTGCATATATCCATTCTGATTGGTGTTTCTGGTTTCTTAGGATATATTCCTAGGAGTGGGATTACTGGGTCAAATGGGAGTTCCATTTTCAGTTTTTTGAGGAAACTCCATACTGTTCTCCACAGTGGCTGCACCAGTCTGCATTCCCACCAGCAGTGCACGAGGGTTCCTTTTTCTCCGCATCCTCGCCAACACTTGTCGTTTGTTGATTTGTTGATGATAGCCATTCTGACAGGTGTGAGATGGTATCGCATTGTCGTTTTGATTTGCATCTCAAGGATAATTAGTGACTTTGAGCATGTTTTCATGTGTCTCTTGGCCTTCCTTCTGTCTTCTTTCGAAAAGATTCTATTTAGGTCCGTTGCCCATTTTTTTTATTGGATCCTTTATCTTCCTTTTATTAAGTTGTATAAGCTGCCTGTAGATGTTGGAAATTAAACCTTTATCAGTGATACCATTTGCAAATATGTTCTCCCATACAGTGGGGTTTCTTGTTGTTTTGTTGATGGTTTCTTTTGCTGTGCAAAAGCTTTTTATTTTGATGTAGTCCCATTTGTTTATTTTCTGTTTGGCTTCCATTGCCCTAGGGGCAGTATCACTGAGAAAGTTCTTTTGGCATATGTCTGAGATTTTGCTGCCTGTGGATTCCTCTAGTATTTTTATGGTTTCCCGTCTTATATTTAAGTCCTGTACCCATTTTGAGTTTATTTTTGTGTATGGTGTAAGTTGGTGATCTTGTTTCATTTTTTTGCATGTATCTGTCCAATTTTCCCAACACCATTTATTAAAGAGACTGTCTTGACTCCATTGTATGCTCATGCCTCCTTTGTCAAATATTAAATGTGCATATTGGTTTGGGTCGATATCTGGATTCTCTATTCTGTTCCATTGATCTATATGTCTGTTCTTGTGCCAGTACCAGGCTGTTTTGATGACAGTGGCTTTGTAATACAGCTTGAAATCTGGTATTGAGATCCCTCCTACTTTATTCTTCTTTCTCAGGATTGTTGTGGCTATTCGGGGTCTTTTTTTATTCCAGATGAATTTTTGGAAAGTTCTTTCTAGGTCTGTGAAATACGCCGTTGGTATTTTAATGGGGAGTGCATTGAATCTATAGATTGCTTTGGGTAGTATGGACATTTTAATGATGTTGATTCTACCAATCCATGAACATGGTATGTTCTTCCATCTGTTTACATCTTCCTCTATCTCTTTTTTCAGGGTCCTGTAGTTTTCCGCATATAGGTCTTTTACCTCCTTGGTTAGGTTTATTCCTAAGTATCTTAATTTTTTTGGTGCGATGGAAAATGGGATTGCTTTTTTAGTCTCTCTTTCTGTAAGTTCATTGTTGGTGTATAGAAATGCCATAGATTTCTTGGTGTTAATTTTGTATCCTGCTACATTGCCGAATTCATTTATTAAGTCTGTTAGTTTTTTGATGGAGTCTTTCGGGTTTTTTATGTACAATATCATGTCATCTGCAAATAAGGACAGCTTTACTTCTTCTTTTCCAATTTGGATGCCTTTTATTTCTTCTTCTTGTCTAATTGCAGTGGCTAATACTTCCAGTACTATGTCAAACAGGAGTGGTGAGAGTGGGCATCCCTGTCTTGTTCCTGTTCTTAAGGGAAAATGGTTTTAGTTTTTGCCCATTGAGAATGATGTTAGCTGTGGGTTTATCATATATAGCTTTTATTATGTTGAGGTATGATCCTTCTATTCCCACCTTGTTGAGAGTTTTTATCAAGAAAGGGTGTTGGATTTTGTCAAATGCTTTTTCTGCATCAATTGATATGACTATGTGATTTTTATCTCTCAATTTGTTTATGTGATGTATCACATTTATTGATTTTCGGATATTGTACCATCCTTGCATTCCTGGGATAAATCCTACTTGGTCATGGTGTATGATCTTTCTGATGTACTGCTGGATCCTATTTGCTAGAATTTTATTGAGGATTTTGGCATCTACATTCATGAGGGATATTGGCCTGTAATTCTCCTTCATTGTGTTGTCTTTATCTGGTTTTGGTATTAGGGTGATGCTTGCTTCATAGAAGGAGCTTGGAAGTGTTCCTTCCTCTTGAATTTTTTGGAATAGTCTGAGGAGGATAGGTTTTAGTTCTTCCTTGAATGTTTGGTAGAACTCTCCTGTGAAGCCGTCTGGCCCCGGGCTTTTGTTTGCCGGAAGCTCTTTGATGACTGCTTCAATTTCTTCCATAGTTACTGGCATGTTGAGCTGTTTAGATTCTTCCTGATTGAGTTTTGGAAGGTTATATTTTTCTAGGAATATGTCCATTTCCTCCAGGTTGTCCAGTTTGTTGGAATAGAGTTGTTCGTAGTATTTTTTAACAATCCTTTGTATTTCGGCGGGATCTGTTGTTATTTCACCTCTTTCATTTCTGATCTTGTTTATTTGGGTCCTCTCTCTTTGCTTCTTGGTGAGCCTGGCTAGAGGTTCATCAATCTTGTTTATCCTTTCAAAGAACCAGCTCTTGGTCTTGTTGATCTTTTGTATTGTTTCTTTGGTCTCTATGTCGTTTATCTGTGCTCTGATCTTTATTATTTCCTTCCTTCTGCTTACACTGGGCTTTTCTTGTTGCTCTTTTTCTAACTCTTTGAGTTGTTGGGTTAGGTAATTTATTACCCCTGTTTCTTGTTTTTTGCAGTAGGCTTGTAGAGCTATGAACTTCCCTCTCAAGACTGCTTTCGCTGTGTCCCATAGATTTTGGATTGTAGTGTTTTCATTGTCATTTGTTGTCATGATGTTTTTTATTTCTTCTTTGATCTCTCTGGTAACCCAGTCATGGTTTAATAGCATGCTGTTTAGTCTCCATGTGTTTGATTTCTTTGGGTTGTTATTATTGTAGTTGATTTCCAGTTTTATGCCACTGTGGTCTGAGAAGATGCTTGATATGATTTCTATCTTCTTGAATTTGAAGAGACTTTGCCTATGTCCCAACATATGGTCTATCTTTGAAAATGACCCATGTGCACTTGAGAAGAATGTATATTCTGTGGCTTTGGGATGAAATGTTCTGAAGATGTCAATTAATTCCATCTGGTCTAGTGAGTCATTTAGGATTGATGTTTCTTTGCTGATGTTTTGTTTAGAGGATTTGTCCAATGGTGATAGTGGGGTATTAAAGTCTCCTACTATGATTGTATTGCTGTCAATCTCTCCCTTGATATCCTCCAGGAGTTTTTTTATGTATTTGGGTGCTCCTGTATTGGGTGCATATATGTTTACCAGAGTTATTTCTTCTTGTTGGATTGCTCCCTTTAGTATTATGAAATGGCCTTCCTTATCTCTTGTTATGTCCTTCAGTTTGAGATCTAATTTGTCAGAAATAAGTATTGCTACCCCAGCTTTTTTTTCAGTTCCATTTGCCTGGAAAACCCTTTTCCATCCCTTCACCCTCAGTCTGTGTGCGTCTTTTTTTCTGAGGTGGGTTTCTTGTAGACAGCAGATATATGGGTCGTGTTTTCTTATCCAATCCGTTACCCTATGTCTTTTGATTGGGGCATTTAATCCATTTACATTTAAAGTTATTATTGATAGGTACTTATTTGTCGCCATTCCTATTCTTTACCCCTGTGTTACTTCTCCGCTTCCTGTTTCTTTCTTTCTTTTTTTTTTTTTTTTTTACAGCAGACCCTTTAGCATTTCTTGCATTGCTGGTTTGGTGGTAATAAATTCCCTTAGTCCTTTTTTGTCTGTGAAGCTCCTGATTTCACCTTCAATTTTGATTGACAGCCTTGCTGGGTACAGTATTCTTGGATTCAGCCCCTTCCTTTGCATGACTTTGTATATTTCATTCCATTCCCTTCTGGCCTGATGAGTTTCTGTTGAGAAATCAGTTGCTAGTCTGATGGGGGTTCCTTTGTATGTAACTTTCTGTCTCTCTCTTGCTGCTTTTAAGATTCTTACTTTGTCATTGGTGTTTGCCAGTTTAATTATAATGTGCCTTGGCGTCGGTCTTTTGGGGTTCATTTTGCTTGGGACTCTGTGAGCTTCTTGGATTTGTGTGTGTTTTTTCTTCCCTATATCTGGGAAATTTTCTGTCATTATTTCTTCAAAGAGGTTTTCTATTCCTTGCTCAGCTTCCTTTCCTTCTGGAACCCCTATTATGTGGATGTTGTTTTGTTTCGTGTTGTCCCAAAGTTCCCTTAGACTCTCCTCCTGCCTTTTAATTTTTTTTTCTAGATGTTGCTTTTCTTGGGTATTTTTTTCCATCTTGTCTTCTAGCTCACTGATGCGGTCCTCTGCTTCTTCTAGTCTACTCTTGATGCTTTCTATTGAGTTCTTTACAGCAGCGATGTCATTTTTCATTTCTTCTTGGTTCTTCTTCATTTCCTCTTGGTTCTTGCTCATATTGTCGAATTTGTCTTCCATTCTTTTCAGCCACCTTATGACCATTTCTCTGAATTCTTTTTCTGGAAGGTTGCTTGCCTCCATTTCGTTTACTTCCTTTTCTGGTGATGCCTACTTTTCTTTCATATGCGGGCTGCCTCTTTGTCTCCCCATGGTCTCTCTTCTCTGGGTGTCTGGTTATGTAGTTCTCTCTCTCATGGGTTGATTTAAAGGCACAAATACAGCACTACCACGTACAACTCACAAGGCACTGAACAGGAATGTATTCACGATATTAATAACCTCCAATAAAGGTGACCACCAGAGAAAGGCAAATTTGGTGATAGGAGAGAAAGAAGAAGAGGAAAAAAGAAAGAAAGGAAGAAAAAAAGAAAAAAGGAGTGTGAAAATGAAATTGGGAAAAGGGAAAGTAAAGAGAAAAAAAAAAGTAAGAGAGACAAGAAAGTGACTAAGAGAGAAAGGGGAACAGACTATATATATTGGGGATAAAACTCCAATAGAACAATCACTAATCCCAGCAAATGCCAGCAACAAGTGCCTGGGGATTAGTACAAACTACAACACTAACTAATATGGAGTGAGGCAAGGGAAAGCTGAAGCACAAAACAAACAAAAAAATAAACAAAAGAAGAATAAGCAAAACAATCTCACAAAAAAGCATAAAAATTGGATATAATCTACATTCAAGCAAACAACAACTAAAGGACAGAGAGAAGGACAAGTTTATGGATAGCTCAGACAGCGAAGGGAGAGGTGTATGTGGACTTGGAACAGGGGATTGGAGATTAGATATGTAAGTAGGGTGAAATTTTAACAAGGGGTAAACAGAAAGAATAGGGAAAATCTAAAGCAGTAAAAGGGTAAGATAAACAGGACACTGAAAAGGGGGAGGTTAGGAAGAGAGTGATGGCCTAAAGGTAGAGTTGAGATAGAGTAAAATGATGCTAAAGGAGAGATAAAAATAGAATGTAGAACCCTAATCCCAAAATAAAATGAAGAGAAAATAAAATGACACTTTAAAAAAAAAAAAAAAGATAAAATAGCAGTAGTAATAATACGGATTGAAAATAAAAATGTAATAATTAAAAAGGTAAAATCAAGTGATGAAAAAAGAAAAAAAGTTTCTTGATTAAAAGATGCAAAAAATGAAAATAAAAAAAAATAAAAAAATAAAAAAATAAAAGGTAAAAATAAAATGTGAAGTAGTGAAGGTCATTCACTTCCTCTGTTTTTCTGTTTGGCACGCCTGTTTCTCAGTCCAGACAGTATTGCAGTTCCCTGCGATCCACTGCTCTTCGGTGTTGTAAGCCAGTCCTGATTTTAAGCAGGCGGTGTGTCTTAATTTCTCGTATTCCTTTATTTTTGATTACACAAGAGTCAATTTGTGATTCAGCCCCTGGGTGGCAGTGTTTCTGGATTAACTTCCGGGTCTATCTATGGCCTCTCTAGGCAGTGTTAGAGCCTTCTTTCCCTGTGGCACTTGCCACCGGCCTGTGGGAGTGGTCTGCCTCAGAGCTGACTCTCTGATGGTCACTTCCCGTTCCGATCCCCAGGTTCCAGAAAAACAACTTTTCCCTGCAGTCTCCCAGGGTGTCCCCAACTGGGTGATCCTATGTATTGGGCTTAGTAATCAGAAGCAAGAATTTCAAGAGGAAAAAGCCCAGTTGTGCGAACTCCGGGACTGCGCATAAGCCCAGGCACCCAGGGAACGCAGGGGCTGCGCGTAAGTCTGGACTGCCTGAAATTCTTAGGGTGTCCCTGCACTTCAGATCAAAATGGGTTGCTTTTTAGAGTGCCCTTCTCTTAGCAGCTCTGAGGACCCCTTTCCACAATCACAGATCACGCCAGCCCCTACAGCCACGGATTTTTCTAGGCACAGACTTCCCTGGTCCTCCAGCTCCTGCAAAACGTGCGTTCCTCTCTCCCGCCGGGACCAGAGACCTCACCTTATCCCAGGTGAAATCTGACCTTTCCGTGGTGGAGTGTAGAGCTCCTCTGAACCCGTGTGCTTGCGCCAGTTGGGGAGCGTTGTTCTGGGGCTCGCAGCTGTTCCTGGGGTGCCGCCGTTGTGGATTCTCAGGCTTCAGATAAGCTCCACTTTCCGGATCAAGATGGCGCAGACTCCGCGTCCAAGCCCGCAGCTCCGGGAGGGGACCCAGCCGCAGTTGGTGCTGCCAGGTCAGGGGAACCCCGTTCAGCAGTCCCCCACCTCCTTCTGGAATTCAGCTGTCTCCCAACCAGCCAACAAACACTCCTTGTGCGACCCTCAGCTGTTCTTTCTTTCTGCTCCGGGACAAGGCTCGGAACACGTCTGTCTATTCCGCCACCATTATTCCCTCTACATTTGAACTTTAAATATCAAGAGTTTGTGAGGACTTAGAGAGAGTGTTCAATCTGGGCAAGACTACTCTTTGCTGATCTAAATTGCTCTCTGAAAACCATGGAACATTAGCTCTGGCTTGGGCAAGGCTGGCTTTCCTGGCCGTAGTGAAAACCACGCAGTCACTCCTGGAGGAGAACATTTTACTGCAAACTCCGGTGCCTTCTTCCAACTAGTATCATGCTCTAGGCACAAGGGACTTCTAGTTAGTGCTGGCAGCTGAATGTCAGCTCTTGGTTAGCTAACTTGTCTTCTGTGAATCAACTCCTAGAAAGACACATCTCAACTAAATTTAAACTTATTTTTTATTTCCCTTTGCCTAGAACAATAGTGTAATATATCACTGGTTTGGAGTATATTATTTCTTTATTGGCTTATTAAGAGACATCCTGTATGCGGTTGGCTTGTGAAATATTAGTATTATAAATTATAATTTGTTGGAAGCCACCCATTGCCTTCACTAGCAGAGAGGTGTAGACAAGGAACCCGGAAGGCTGGTTAACCTTGAAGCTCTGAAAGGTCAGAGCCAAGCACCCACTGTTTAGTTGAGACAAAGGGAGCTAAAGCAACTTCCACCTTCTAGTTTTATGTAAATTCTTGCTGATTGACTATTATTGGAATTGCCTGCCTAAAAGCTATGGGTGTATCCCATAGTCTTAATAAAAGGGATAGCAAGGCCAGAACGGGGTGGAGTCCTTCCCCTTGAGTTGGGCTCCCACCTGGCCCCCAATATTTCTAAATTAATATTTTCTAGTCTCTTTCATTTGTGTGCGACCTCCTCCAGAGCCCAAACCCTGAACCTGAACCCTGAACCATGTGAGTCATGGGGGGGGGGGCACTCACAACTGGCAGCCCAACTTGGAACAATTTGCAACTGGCAGCCCAACGAGAGGCACTCACAATAATTCCTGCAGTAAACCTGTTTTAAATAAATTACTGGCAAAGACAATCTCAGTCTCAGCATAATTTTGTCGTCAACAAAACACAAAGTCAACTGTTGAGAGTAAAAGGATAACAGAGGGGGTGCTTAAGGCTTTAGGAGGGTTATAAACATTGGAACAGCATTTATGGGGGTTGGGAAAAGAGGTATATGTGTCCAAGAGTACTCTACCTGTCAGGAGATGTGAAAAACACTGTCATCAAGGCAAGCATCATTTTGATTTTTTAAAAAATTTGACTTAATTTGGAGTCAAATACATTAGAGGTGGAAATGATCCACTTGACCATCCTGTCCTTTTCATGCAGATGCAGAATTGCTCTCACAGCAGATGTTTTATTGCTTTGTTCAAACTCACCTTAAATGTCCTGACTGATGAAATTTCCACAGCTTCCCTTGGGAGTCTACTCCATCATCCAGTAGCTCTGTCTGTCAGGCAACATTCCCTGTATTCCCATGTCTTCCTTCTTTATCTCCTCTTTCTGCCAAATGATTCCCCTTCTTCTGTGGAGCTTTTACATTCAAGCTCTTGTCACACCTTTCTCAGTCACCATTTATGCTGTTATTTGTGCTTCAGTTTTTATTCTTTCCTCATCCATCAGTTCTACACCCTTTAATAATGAGTGATTCTTTCCCTCATAAAACCATAAATTCTTGAGATCTTTAAAATAGGATGTTTCTTATATTAACTATTATGTAATAGGTGGGATATTCTCATAAAATAGACTCCTGGTCATGTAATCCTTTGCTGTTACCCAGCTTGAATTATTTCCCCCGGACTCCTCATTCCTAAGGGGACCACTCAAACTACAGGGAAATCTCCATTATTTTAGGGAAACATCTGCTATGTTTGTATCCCATCCAAATTTTGTATGCTAAAATTTAATCCTCAATATGATTATTTTGGAGGTAGGGCCAGCCTTTGGGAGGTGATTAAGTTATGATGACTCTACCTTATAAAAGAGTCCTCAGAGAACTCCCTTGCCCCTTTATGCCATCTGAGGCTATATTATAGCAAAATGACAACTATCTATGAACCAGGAAGCAGGTTTTCACTAGACACTGAATCTGCTGGCACCTTGATCTTGGACTTCCCAGCAGTCTGAACTATGAGAATTAAGTTTCTGTTGTTTATAAATCACCAAGTCTATGGTATTTTGTTATCATAGTCCCAAATGGACTAAGACAGAAATGTCTATTGAAAGTGGGGTGTTGTTGTAACAAACACCTAAAAATGTGGAAACATCCTTGAAACTGAGTAAATGGTTGGAATAGTTTTGAGGTGCATACTAGAGAAAGCCTACATTGTGGAGAATGGACCATTAAGGTTCATTCTGGTGAGAGTTCAGAAAGAAAAGAGAGGCACTGTAGAGAAAGCCTCAGTCTTTTTAGATTACCTAAGTAATTCTGAATAGAATGTTGGTAGAACTATGGATGGTAAAGGGCATTCTGACAAGGTCTCAGATAGAAATAAGAAACATGTTACTGAAAACAGAAGGAAAAGCTATTATTGGTATAAAGTGGCAACGAACTTGGCTAAACTGTTTTTGTGTCCTAGTGTTTTGTGTAAGGCGTAAATTGTGAAATTGGATATTTGGCTGAAGAAACTTCTAAGTAAAATGTTAAAGAAGCCACCTGGTTTCTCGTGAATGCTTATAGTATATTGCAAGAAGAGAGAACTGATTTAAAGACATTATTGATCAAAAGAGAAGCACAATTTCAACAATTTGAAAATTCTCAGCCTATCCTTATAAAAAATAATAAAAACTGTTTGAGTGGGAGCACTAAGGGTGTAGCCATATGAACATTTATAAGGAGGTTAATCAACCTTCTGGACTGAAGCCAGAAGCTATTGTCCAAGACAATGGAAGAATGATCTAGGAGGCAGCTCAGAGACCATCTGAGTTGCCCTCTCATCACAGGTATAGGTGCCTATGGGACCTAAGTGCATCTTATTTAGTGCCACCTCACATCAGGGTCTCCTCTTCCTTGCACTCCTTTGCCACCTTCTTTGGTCACTTCACTTGTGACTCTGGTGGGCCCAGATGCAACATAGGCTGTGCTCAACAGGGCTGCTGCCTTCATCAAGATTTCAAAAGACAAAGTCTCTTGGCAGAGCCACAAGTTCAGGACTCCAACCCCAGAGAATTGTGGGCCTAGGCAAAGAACTGCTACAGGGCCACCCAAAGATATGGGGGCAGGACTTCCCAGAAAACCAGTGAAGGAAAGACTATCACCCTCTTGGGTCCTGAAGGCAGGATCCACACCCCAGTACATCTGGAAGGCAGGACCCCCATTAGAATGGGCCTGGAAGGCACAGCATGGAGTCAAGGAGACTTAAAGACTAATGGAAATTGCCCCACTGGGTTTAGGACTTTTTTTTTTTTTGGGGGGGGGGGGCTGTCATTCCTTTCTTCTTTTCTATTTCTCCCTTTTGGAGTAGGAATGTCTACCAGGGGTCCTCAAACTTTTTAAACAGGGGGCCAGTTCACTGTCCCTCAGACCGTTGGAGGGCCGGACTATAGTTTAAAAAACAAACAAACTATGAACAAATTCCTATGCGCACTGCGGGCCCGGGACGAGTCGGCTGCTAAGCAGGACAGGCAGCGGCACCCGGCGGGCCGGATAAATGTCCTCGGCGGGCCGCATGTGGCCTGCGGGCCGTAGTTTGAGGACTCCTGATCCTATGCCTGCCCCACCATTGTGTTTTGGAAGCATATGACATGTTTGCTTTTACTGATTCACAACTAGAGAGGAATTTGCTTCAAGATCAATCATACTTTGAGTTCACCCATATCAAATTTAGATGATCTTTAGATGAAACTTTACACTTGGATTTATGAACTGATGACAAGAGAGATGGACATGCATTTTGAAGGCAAGGGGCAAACTACTATAGCCTGATTGTTTGTGTCCTCTCAACATTTATATGTTGCAATCTAATACCAAATGTGATAGTATTTAGAGGTCAATCCTTTGGGAGGTGATCAGGCAGCTCATGAGGGGCGAGCCCTCATGAGTGAAATTACTGCAGTTATAAGAGACCCCAGAGAACTCCCTTGACCCTTCTACCATGTGAAGTTACAGTGAAAAAATATCCATCTATAAACTAGGAAGTGGGCTCTCACCAGATATTGAATCTGCCAGTGCTGGATCTTGGGCTTCCGAATCTCTACAACTGTGAGAAATACCACCGTACCACTCAGCCTTCACTATTTTGTTCGAGCAGCTCAAACAGACTACGATAATATCCCAGTAGTCTCCTAATAGATGCCTTTGCCTCTAATCTCTTTCTTCTTTAATACATATTGTAGACTATTGCCAAATTAATCTTTCTCTAAACTCTATTTTCATGTTCATTCCCGTCTCAAAATTTTAAATTCCTACCCATGACCTAGATGCCAAGGCACAAACTCTTTAACCCATTATTTCTTTTATAGTCTATGTCCAAATTACTTTTGCAAATTCTCCTTCAACATTATAAATTCTGAACTTGTCAGAATGCTCACAGAATTTCCCTTAAATGAAAAGCTTCTTAGCACTTATTTGCTTATCGAGTTCTCAGTAATTTCTGCCGATTGTCCCTAACTCCCACCTTTTCCATAAAATATCTCTTGATCTTCCTGCTTGTGAAATCTTATGCTGTTAACTTCATGTTAATCATTCATAGTGGCACATTTTCTGGTGGCACATTTTTACTATTTGTATTGTTAATTCATTGTGAGGTCTCTTAAAGTCAGACTGCATTTCTTACCAACTAGTTAAACAACTTTGGTCAAGCCACTTAATTTCTTTGAGCTGCAAATTTCTCATTTGTGAAATAATAATGTAATAATAGCCAATTCACTGTTGTTTTTTTTTGGTCTTAAAAATAAACAATGCTTAACTATTACATACTATTAGGTAGTTATAAGAAGTTATACTTTTGTTTGCATTCTTCATATACTTCAGATGCTTAAAAATTATGCTGGGTTTTAACAGGTGCTCAAGAAAACATTTGGTGAAATGAACCATTATTCACTTCTGGTGAGTGACTTTTCTATAAAGTTTTTCCTTTTCTTTCTCTAAATATTTCCAGATTCTGGATCAAGTTGATTTGGTACCATATTCCTTAGAAAATAATGAACTGGGCTGCAAGTGAATAAACACTCATAGTTGTTTGACTTCGTTGTTTTATGGAAGCTGATTTAGTTCTGACATAGCCTTCACAAAAGGAATATGAAATATAGGGTGTCCCCCCAAAAATGTATGCATACACTTTGAATTATGATAAAGACAATATTTATTAAAATGCATTTCATTTTCAAAATTGAGTTCTCAGCTATTAAAGTTTGTATACATTTTTTTGGGGGGGACACCCTATAATTTGGTTGTTTCTTCAGAGGTACTATCTTCATTGGCAATCCAGGAAAGATTATATCAAAGTTACCCATTTGTTTGCCCTAAGACTCTTGTGGGCATGGAGATTTCTAGGGTTTACTCAAAGAACTGTTATATTTGTTTTAATTTTCATGGTGGTACTATAACTCAGGGTAAAGGAAGTGAGGACATACCATTGCGCACAACAGAGAAAACAAGAGAGTGAGAGTGATATCGAGAGTGAGAGAGAGAAAGAGAGATTGGTTTGGAGTAGCCATCCACATATTTGCAAGAGAGGTCTGTTAGTTTTATTAACCCTGAATACCTTTGCACTTTAACATTATTGAGATCCACCCAGTACTGTCTGTTCACTCTCGCTCCTCCTTAGTTTATAAAGAATATCATTTCTTAGGGAGGAAAAAATTATATATGCCCCTGAAAATGTTACCAGATTAATTTTTCAGGGATAAAATTAAAATGTAGCAACAAAATTGTTGTTTAGTCTTCTGTTAACTGTTGACATTAAAAAACCTTGGTACTGACTAAAGGAATTACCATGTGACTCTGTGCTTATAGGACTCAGACCTGAAAAACTATTCTGAACTGAACAATTCATCTCTACATTTCCTGAACATTTTGCTAAATGGAAGAATATTGAACTATCTCAGGTACAAGTTTGTTTGCTTTCCTTTTTAGCAGTAAAACCATGCTATGACAATTATTTTTATTATGAAGGCCTTTTCCCCCAGCTTTTTAAGGTGGCTGAATTTATAGTGTCTGAGAACTTATTAGCCAACCAACCCAAGCTATGGAATTTTAACTGTCCGAAGCATCCAAAGAGCTCCAATTAACAGACTTTTGGGGAACTTCAAACAGAGCCTTTGAATCTAAGCCATTCCCCAAGGCAGCATCTACTCGGCATCAAGTGAAAGAGAGATCTGGCAGTTATTCTCTTGATTTGATCAGAGTAGTTAGTCAGGGCTCTATCTCCCTCCTGAATTAGTTGGTTTGGCTGCCTACACAGATCAAATCAGAGGGATAACTGTCCAGCCTTGCATTTTGTATCCTATAAACAGAGCTTAGAATAAACAAAACTAACTAAATGCAATAACTAGTCTTCCTGCTTTTTAAGGACTATTATCATACTGTTACTAGGCTAATTGCCCCAGGTCAGAATATTCTGTTGGTTTGTGTCAAGGTGTTTTTGTTTTGTATTGCTTCAGTTCCACCCACTGTCAACCAAATTAGCCTATTCAGAGACTTTTAACATTGGTTGAAGTCGTAGCATTGCGCTCTACCTCAATTATGAACAAAAAAGAAGTTTAAAATGGAAAATATGACATATAAACAAGGTACTACCTGGATGTCTATTATCTAAAACATAGCCGCTGTTTTTTCCAGTTCATTGAACAGCTCTGCTCCAAAAGCCAGCACATACCGGTAGTCATACTAAAGTAGCATTAATAATTTAGACTTGGTTTTGCATCATTAGATACTGAGGCCACTGATATTTTAATACTTATCATTCAACCCAGGGGCATTTGCTAAGACTAGTCTCCCATTTTTAATGATGGCACTAAGCCTAAAAGAGATGATCAAATTGTTATTTTTCTTCTATGAATGGTGATTCAAAGCCCATTCACGCCCTGGCCGGTTTGCTCAGTGGATAGAGCTTTGGCCTGGGGACTGAAGGGTCTTAGGTTTGATTCCAATCAAGGGTACTTGCCTGGGGTTGTGGACTTGATCCCCAGTAGGGGGCATGCAGGAGACAGATGATCAATGATTCTCTCTCATTGATGTTTCTATCTCTCTCTCCTTTTCCCTTCCTCTCTGAAATCAATAAATTAAAAAAAAAAAGACCATTCAGAAGTTTTATTGCATTCCTCTGTGGTGCCCCCTTAGAAGGTAGCTTTAATAAAAAGTATAAGCACTCTCTTTGGTGAGTCTAGTGTGAATGGGAGGAGCCTGTTAAGTGATTTTTCCCAATACAAACCACTGACTTTTGTGTTTCCTATTCCCTAAAAAACAAGAAGAGAAAAAAGAAACATAGGCCTTGCCTCGGAAAAGTTGTTTTCAAAGAGAGAAAACTGATCTCAGTTCCCTCAAACGGTGGCTCCTTCTACTGCCTTGTTGGCTGGTGGTGCCCATTGGATTCTGAGTACAAACTATATGCCTGTCCTTGCATAAAACAGTGCTGGTCTTTATGTCTGTCCCAGGATATACCTTTTTTCCAAGTCTTCTCAGATTTCCTCCTATGGATGTCCTACTCTGAATATCCCCTCTCAACTCTTCTTCCAGTCTTCCTTTCTCCAAGTGGCATTCAGTAACTCCATGCCCTTTCCCGACTCTTTCCTTATTCCTCTTTCCCAGCCTCTTAGTCATCAGAACATTAAACTTAACACATGATATATTCCTTAAATTTATTAAAATGTGGTATTTTCCAGAAAAGGAAAAGCAAAAATAAGTGGCCTATGATAGATTATGTCACAGCATAGCACAAGAGAAGGATGAGATTTTCTTTTTGATCTAACCCTAATCTTCACTGTAACTTGAAGCCACCAAAAGTGTGATTATGAGTGAATATGTTAGCATCCAGATATATATCTAATGTGTACTGGGGAAAATATATGGAGAGACAGTAGGGCACAGTGGTTATGAGACTGGTGACAGCCTTCCTGGCTTGGAATCCTAGCTCAGTCACTCACTAGCTATATGATTTTGGGTAACTTGCTTAATCTGTTAGTGTCTCAATTTCCTCATATGTGAAAAGAAAATAACACTACAAACCTTAGAATACTAAGTAGACAATAAATATTAGCTATTATAGCCATACAATTGGAATTAAAACTAACCATACAATGCCATTTTTAACCGTACACCAACCCCCCAGCAAGATGCATTCTTTGTCTTTGGTCTCCTGTGTGTTTTTTTACCCATTTATCTACTGGAATATTTATGATTTTAAGAAGGTACTGTATGTATCTTAATAAGACATTTAATATGACGAACTGATTTTAAATCAGATATTGTATATACCAACTTTTAGTGCATGATATATGCCAAATACAGTAGTTAAGTATTTAGCCCTATTATTTATTATTCTACACTACATATAAGAAAACCGAAGCCCAGAGGAGTGATCCCAGGTGCCCCAGCTAATAAGAGCCAGAGCCAGAGCCAGGATTTAAACCCAAGTCGCTTACTCTGTCCTCTCTCTCTTATATTAAAGCTCTGTGGGAACGTGTGGAGTGACAGTCTAGTATAGTGGTCGGCAAACTCATTAGTCAACAGAGACAAATATCAACAGTACAATGATTGACATTTCTTTTGAGAGCCAAATTTTTTAAACTTAAACTTCTTCTGACACCACTTCTTCAAAATAGACTCGCCCAGGCCGTGGTACTTTGTGGAAGAGCCACACTCAAGGGGCCAAAGAGCCGCATGTGGCATGGGAGCCGTGGTTTGCTGACCACTGGTCTAGTAAATACATACAAGGTACCACCATCTTCTATAAATAAGATTTCTACACTTGAAGTGGGAGAATCTGCCTGAATCAATATTATTTAACACAAAGCCATAGTTTTCAGAGGAAAAAAAATAAATGAAAAAATAAGAAATTATTCAGATGGCCCACTTTACTGCCATTGTTCTCTGTGTGTGTTTTGGTGTGTGTGTGTGTGCGTGTGCGTGTGTGTGTGTGTGTGTGTGTTTAATGTTAGTAACACCTGGCTAAAAGGCAACTTGTCAATTGTATAGAAAATAACAGGCCAATTGATGATGCATTCATGTAGGCAACTTAAGATGCCAATTATTTAAGATGCTATGAAGACTAATTTAAAGAGAAGAGAGAAAACCCTGTGATAAGCATCTGTTTTGTTAGGCTCAACATTTCACAGGATTACAGGAACTTCTGCCCAGTGTATGAATCCAAACTGCAACTTCAGCAGCAGTGGCAGTTGAATTGTAGTCTGGGGTCCCACAGCCATGCTGGGCTTTCTCCAGGCAGAACTCTGGGGGATAGTCCTCACAGCATACTGTAGGGGCAGCAGAGACAAGTTCTGCTCTAAGCTGTGTTCCTCTAGGCAACAGCCTCAAGCCCTTCCTTACAGTATCTGACAAGCCTTTCTTGAACACTGCACACTAATTGCATAGCACCTAAACTATGGCCTCAACAACTTTAAGCTTTCAATAGATTAAAAAAAATCCTTTGCTGTTGTCATTCTGTTCTGAGTGCCTTTAATACAATTCATCAACAGACAGTTTTCTTCTCCAGGTTGAATGAAAAAATAAAATAAAATAAAATCACTCTAGGTTTCTTCTGGTTCTACACTAAAACATCCCAGAGGGTATAAACTCAAGATTGCTTCACAAATCCTACACAATTTTATGGATGATGAACAACCCTGTGGAAAATAAATTATGATAGTCAGCTAGGAAATGGAAAATGTCTAAAAATTTCTAAAAATAATGATTACATTTCTCTGCTGTTTGACACATAGCCATTTTTGCAGAAGCACACAGAGTCAGGGTTAGGAAGGGCTGTTGTGAAGCTGTTCTTTCTGCTCTTCTCTCACCTGAGACACAGGGAAAAAGTAACCTTCAATTTCATATCCTGCAATAGTTCATCTTGCCTCCTCTCTCCCAAATCGATCTCTCATGATTTCTCTGTCTTGGCAACAAAAATACCATGACCACGCATTGCTCTTCCTTCCTGTAAAAACTAGAGCACGTTTCTGCATATTTAAATATGTGAGGTTTAGCTCTGGCTGGTGTGGCATCAGCCCATGGACCAAAGTGTCACGGGTTTGATTCCCGGTTGGTCAAAGGCACATACCTGGGTTGCAGGTTTGATCCCTGGCACCGGTGTGGGCCTGTGGAGGAGGCAACCAATTGATGTGTCTCTCTCACATCAGTGTCTCTCTTTCCCCTCTCCCTCCCTCATTCACTTCCACTCTTTCTAACAATCAATGAAAAAAATATCCTCAGGTGATGATTAACAACAAAATAAATAAGTATCTGAGGTTTAATATATTGCTTTCCTCAAAAAATAGTATGTCTGTTAAGATGCTTTATTGAAAATACTAGAGGCCCGGTGCATGAAATTCATGCACTGTAGTGGGAGGGTGTCCCTCAGCCTAGCCTGAACCCTCTCCAATCTGGGACCCCTCAAGGGATGTCTGACTGCCGGTTTAGGGCCGGTCCCACAGGCAGTCGGACATCCCTCTCACAATCCGGGACTGCTGGCTCCCAACCACTTGCCTGCCTGCCTGCCTGATTACCCCTAATCGCTTCTGCCTGCCAGCCTGATCACCCCCTAACCACTCCCCTGCCAGCCTGATCAACACCTAACTGCTCCCCTGCCGGCCCGATGGCCCCCAACTGCCCTCCCCTGCTGGCCTGGTCCCCCCCAACTACTCTTCCTTCCCTGCCGGCCTCACAGTAAGGTGAAGCACATTAATGCACACTGAAAAGTTTTTGAAAATGTAAAGACTTTCTTTATTATGTTTTGAAATAGGACTTGAATTTTTCTTGCTTAACTCTTGTTTAATTGATACTATTTTTGTATTGTGTTTTCTCTTTATTTTACACCTCTTCTGAGGTATCTTGTACCCAAAGAATAATTTCTTATGAAAAATAATTTTGTGTACTGTGTACAAAAATGACTTCTTTTCCCAAATTCTCTTACTCCTGCCTGTTATCTATCTTGTACACTCCCAGTGTCTATATAAGTAAAGATTTCTCCTGTTAGTTACCAGTGATTTTCAACCTTTTTCATCTCATGGAACATATAAACTAATTACTAAAATTCTGTGGCAGCACCAAAAAATGTATTTTTGCTGATCTGACAAAAAAATAGGTATAGTTTTGATTCATTCACACAAGACAGCTGCAGTCAGCGGGTGCGAGCAGCAGCTGCTGGCCCCGATCACCCCTCAGGGCTTCTCCAACTCCCCCTGGTCCTGAGGAGAGATTGGGGCCGGCAGCTGCCTCTCTCACCCACTGCTGGTGCCAGCCCCGCCCACACTTGCAGCCGGTGCCAGAGATGCCACTCATACACACTGCCAGCGCTGGTCCTGCTCGCAGCCACTGCTGGCACTGGCCCCAATCAATCCGCACCATCAGCAGGTGCAAGTGGGGCCAGTGCCGTCAGCATGTGGGAACGGTAGTGGCGGGAGCGGGGCTGCCATTAGACAGGGGACCAGGGGCTGTGGTGGGAGGGGCTGGGTGGGAGTGTGAAGGATGGATCGAGACCTGCCCCTGTGCCCACTGCAGTCTTGTCTTGTGGCCCACAATTCCTTTCAAGGTGTACAAATTCGTGCACTGGGCCCCTAGTCTTAATATATAAAAAGGCAAGCCCCTTTACTTCCTTCTCCTCTACCATCCCTCTTCCTCTCCCTATTCTTCTCTTTAGAAAATTCTGGATATTCATGGACCTTTGTTCTTTCATGGAAATGTTAAAATTAGAATAATAAATCCCTTGGAAATGCTGCTGGAAGTTGATTAAATTGCCTCAAATCTATAAGATTCATTTGGAGATAAATTATATCTTTAAATATTGAGGTCTTCTTATCTACAAACTTGTTATATCTCACCATTTACATATTTTATTACATAGATTCATTGGTACTTTATATTTTGTGGATATCATAGAATATTTTGTACATTTGTATATATAATAATTTATTCAACAATTTCTAATTGAGTCCCCACAATGTGTCAGTTATTATTTTAAATGCACAGAACAGAGTAATTTAAAAAAATTAAGAAAGTAAACAGAATTCTGACAATATTAGAAGACCTTCCTTTGGCCTCTATTGTTACTTTTTAAGAGGTCTGTTATTATTTGAATTGGCTATTTTTGTAGATTATTGCTAATTTATCTTCTCTGTGTCTTCAATTTCACTACAACATCTACACTTTTTTCTAAAATTCTTTCTTGGTACATTCTGTGCTTTTTGTGTATGTTATTATATCTCTGATGAGCTCTAAAAATTTCTAGCCATTTTTCTATTCTAATGGCTGCTTGTAGTCAATCTAGCCAACAATCTATAATAATAATCTATAATAATAAAAAGGTAATATGCTAGGGCCAGAGGGAAGCCAGCCCAGGTCCCGGGTGCCTGTGGGCAGCCAGAGCGAAGCCCGGGTCCCGGTTGCCTGCCAGCTGCTGGAGGGAAGCTGCCCAGGTCTCAGGTACCTGTTGTGGCCAGAGGGAAGCTGCCTGGGTCCTGGGTGCCAGAGGAAAGCTGGTGCCGGTCGCTGGGGGAAGGAAGGCCTACTCTTGCATGAATTTTCGTGCATCGGGCCTCTGGTCCATATAATAAAAAGCTAATATGCAAATCGACTGAACGGTGGAACAACCAGTCACTATGATGCACACTGACCACCAAGGGGCAGACACTCAATGCAGGAGCTGCCCCCTGGTGGTCTGTGCACTCCCACAGGGGGAGCACCACTCAGCCAGAAGCTGGGCTCATGGCTGGCGAGCTCAGTGGCAGTGGTGGGAGCCTCTCCCACCTCTGCAGCAGTGCTAAGGATGTCCGACTGATGAGGAGTGGGCCTAAGCCATCAGTAAGACATCCCCTGAGGGCTCCTGGACTGCAAGAGGGCACAGGCCAGACTGAGGGATCCCCCTCACCTGAGTGCATGAGTTTTGTGCACCAGGCCTCTAGTATTAATATAACCTTATTACCTTTATTTCAACAAAGGAGAAAATTGAGATAGAGAATCAATAACTTGCCAAAACTCACATTGAAAAGAATTTGTAGGGGTGAAATAGGCAGGCTTAGGAAATTTTAGGAATGAAGGGATCCATGGAAAAAACACAGGGCTACAGAGTTGCAAAAGGGTAAATTTCCATAAGACAAGGGAGCTGGGAGTGGCAGAAGTTACATCTCCATAAGATAAGGGAACTGAGAGTAGCAAAAGGTACACATTTACAGAATAAAGGAAAGGAAACCCCTCATTCAAAGAAAGAGTTAGAAAAGCTCAGAGGGAAAAGGAGAACAATAAGAGAGAAGGAGGGAATCTCACATAGTAGTTCACGTGAGACTTGAGCTCAATAGTTGCTATAGTGACCAAATCCAAGGGGAATAGTGACCAACAGAGGGGATATTGAGGCACAAAAAGCTGCAGCTTTTTTAACTGTAGGGAAAAGGGACTCAGTGGGACTCTTTCCCCCTGCCCATGTGGAAGTCTGTACTTGTTCTTCAATAAATTTCCATCTTTGCTATACTATCTTCTGTCCGTGGTTTCATTTTTCTACTCCAGTGGACAAAGATCCCAGGAAGCCATCCTGCCCAGGGGAACACCACACAGTTCCAGTCTGACTTTCCCATTTCAAAATCATCATAAAATGTCAGTGATTCAAATCTCTCCACATGGAAATCTGATTATGTGTAATGTGGACCTTCTTATCCTATGCTTTGTATCTCTTAACCTCTTTCTCATATTTTCTCTATCCCTATTCTACTTTCTCTGTTATTTTTATAGATGTACTTGCATTTCACTAATTATCTATTTAGCTATGACTAATCTGTTATTTAATTCATGTAAGGTATTTCAATATTTATATTTGTCATTTCTAAAGGTTCAAAAGGTTCTATTTAATTTTTTAAAATAAATTTTGATAATCTCTCTTTTATTCTCCTTTTTTATTCTATACTAGAGGCCCAGTGCACAAAATCCATGCATGCACTGGGGGCAGGGTCCTCAGCCCAGCCTGCACCCTCTCCAATCTGGGACCCCTCGGGGGATGTCCAACTGCCAGTTTAGGCCTGATCCCACAGGCAGTTGGACATCCCTCTCACAATCTGGGACTGCTGGCTCCCAACCACTCACCTGCCTGCCTGCCTGATTGCTTCTAACCGCTTCTGCCTGCCAGCCTGATCGCCCCCTACCCACTCTCCTGCCAGCCTGGTCATCCCTAACTGCCCTCCCCTGCAAGTCTGGTTCCCCCCCAAACACCCTCCCCTGCAGGCCTGGTCACCCCCAACTGCCCTTCCCTGCTGGCCTGTTCACCCCCAACTGCCCTCCCTTGCCAGCCATCTTTTTTTTTTAAAATATATTTTATTGATATTTTACAGAGAGGAAGGAAGAGGGATAGAGAGTTAGAAACATCAATGAGAGAGAAACATCGATCAGCTGCCTCCTGCACACCTCCCACTGGGGATGTGCCCACAACCAAGGTACGTGCCCTTGACCGGAATTGAACCTGGGACCCTTCAGTCCGCAGGCCGACGCTCTATCCACTGAGCCAAACCGGTTTCAGCTTGTGGTGGCCATCTTGTGATGACATGGGGGTGGCCATCTTGTGCAAAGGTGTGATGGTCAATTTGCATATCACCTCTTTATTATATAAGATTTTTATTTCTTTAAATATTTTGCATATATGAAATTTATTTTTCATATTTGATAATTCTGGATTCTGAATTAATTGGTTGGTTATTATGTTGATATTTATTTCTGTTGACCCTCATTTATGGATGCTTATTTCTATGTTTTCTTCTTGAATTTTCATTGTTTATTTATATCTTATTGAACCATATCTGGAAGAATACTGAGGACATAAATGGGAGACATTTTACTCTATAGAAATCTTATATTCTGCAAGTTCCAGATTTGTCCTGACCTGGGACCACTGAGCTCCCTTTAATTGTATGATTTTATGATTAATGCAAGAATTTCAAGTTTTGCCCCAATCTTGCCAAGGCCCAGAGGCATAACCCCTGGCTAGCAGTGCTGATGAAGGCATCTACCTCAACATAAATCTTCCTTAAAATGTCCTGCTCCATTTACCTCTGTACTTACTGCTTTCTACTCTAGTTTCAAATGGGTACTTTGTCTCTTTTTAGAAATTTCCCTTATATTTAGCAAACACA
Source organism: Plecotus auritus (assembly GCF_963455305.1). Lineage (NCBI taxonomy): Eukaryota > Metazoa > Chordata > Mammalia > Chiroptera > Vespertilionidae > Plecotus > Plecotus auritus. The sequence continues at coordinate 86,982,106 of NC_137770.1, read as the reverse complement.
GCAATTTATTAAAAAATTCATATTTGCTATACCTTATACTAAGCTCTGGTTACATTATAGTAGGATAAAGAATTCACATTCTGACCATTCTTTTGATTTTCTGCTAGTTCCTTAAGACTCTATTATTCAATTTTCAAACATCAATATAGGTAATAGTCCTTGTAAATTAATTAAGAGTAAAAAACTCTACATGTAATGCAAAACAAAATTATACCATATTGATCCAATTGGGCATTATATTGATCACTTAAATTTTTTTTTTTTTTAATATATTTTATTGATTTTTTACAGAGAGGAAGGAAGAGTGATAGATAGTCAGAAACATCGATGAGAGAGAAACATCGATCAGCTGCCTCTTGCACACCTCCTACTGGGGATGTGCCCGCAACCAAGTTACATGCCCTTGACCGGAATCGAACCTGGGACCTTTCAGTCCGCAGGCTGACGCTCTTCCACTGAGCCAAACCAGTTTTGGCAGATGATCACTTAAATTTCTTTAAAAATTAAACCAACATATTTTTAAAAACTATTAGAAATACAGATATTAACAATACAGGTAATTTTTCTATAATCATGAGTACAGAATTTTAAATGTAATAATATGATTTTGAAGGTTTATTTGCATTCCAGTAGAGACATTGAGAATATTTACAAATCAATAGTACATTGTTCCTGACATATATTAGTTTCTCTTTTCATTAATTATATCTGTTTATTATTCAGAATATTACTTTTTGGGGGAGCAGAATTAACTAGGATTCAAAATCCATTTAAGGACTGATTTGAAAATTTCAACTTTCTTATCTGACTATAAAAGAGTTACTATTTTAGTTGTATCTTTATAGTATTTGTTGTTTAGTTTTATTTAAAGGCAAATTAAATATTCATGATTTTTATACGCATGATAAATGTGTCAGTATGAGAGCCAGGAAAAAAACACAGTTGAAAACAATGACTGTCAACAAATGACCATTTTAAATATAATTATAATTAATCTGATGTAAATAACCTAGTGTAACAGTCTCTTTCTGTGCATACTGTGCATATGCATAGTACCTTACCTACAGTCAAAATGTCCTAACAGTTTAATATAATAGAAATAATTATTGAGAAGCTTTTCACTTGTCCCTGTGCCCAAAATATCTCCAAATAAAGATTGAGCAATATCAACCATCTCAAAAACTTCTAGGCCAATGGATTTGTTTTACCCATGACCAATTTTTGCTTAAGAGATAAAACTGCATTTTATGAATAGGTGAAAGGTTCATTTGCTTTAAGAAGGAATTTAGATATTTGCATAAAAGAAGTAAGAATTAGTATACATGACAGATTACTTTGAGAGCTCACTGTAAAATATGGTTTTCAGTCACTGCCACCATGCTATGCTTTCCAAAGCCAGACAGACAGATGGGCTTTTATGATTTTCTTGACTCTTTATATTTGTTGATAATTCTTGTAATTAATTTTTAATCTGAAAACTTGTATAGCAATACTTGGGGATTTAACAAACCAAACTTATATTAATGAAGTACAAACGATCCAAATATTCTTCCTCTATCAAACTTCACTAAGCAGTAATAAAATTTTTTCCTGCTCAAGGGCTAATTCCAAAGCATCTTGGAAACAACATCCTTCACAACGATCACCAAATATAAAGGGTGATAGAATTCAATGTATTAAATCAACATTTAAAAACTCTCTTTCTTGAAACAGAAGTACTATTATTTAAAGGGTACTTATTAAATACTGAGTCCTAATTCCACACTTATAATAAGTTATTAAGAAACCCACTAGAAATGTCAATATTTCATAATATTAGACCATCTTTATACCTATTTTCACATAACTCACTCAGTTGGAACATCATCCCATACACTAAAAGGTTGCAGGTTTGATTCCTAGTTAGGACACATACCTAGATTGTGGGTTTGATCCAGGGTTGGGAAGAAATCAATTTATGTTCCTTTCTCACCTCTCTCTCTCTATCCTTCTCCCTCTCTCTCTCTCTCTCAAATCAATAAAAAACATATCATCAGGTGATGATTAAAAACATTTCTTAGAAATGAGAAATTCCATAGTTTTTTCCAATGTCATGAATAATTGGTGTTCAAAATATAAACCCGATATTATGCTTCCCACACTCATAATTCATGATCAAGTTCCTTTTGAGAAGATGCTTGTTATGTTAATTTAAAAAATAGCAATAATGAAGGAACTCACCTCCAACACGGATGCCCCGGGAGGTCACTCTCCCTGGAGGTTCTGACCAGGTGGCCTAGGGGAGCACAGGGCTCTCCCTGTGATGTACCGTTCCTTTCCACAATGTTGGCGTGAAAGCTGGACCTTGAGTCTGCACCTGCATTTTCCTACAGCTTCTCAGAGTTCTGTGGACAATGGCCAAGGAGACAAACCATGCAGGAATCATCTAGGGCAGTGGTCGGCAAACTGCGGCTCGTGAGCCACATGTGGCTCTTTGGCCCCTTGAGTGTGGCTCTTCCACAAAATACCACGTGTGCGCCCGCATGTACGGTGCGATTAAAACTTCGTGGCCCATGCACAGAAGTCAGTTTTCGGCTCTCAAAAGGAATTTCAATCGTTGTACTGTTGATATTTGGCTCTGTTGACTAATGAGTTTGCCGACCACTGATCTAGGGACAATAAAAAGAGACACCACCTACTCATAGCTATGTGCAAACCACTGTGCTAAAAGGCTGCTCAAACATGATCTCATTTAATGCTTACAGCACTCTTAATTACCTTTATTTTACAAAGGAGAAAATTGAGATATAAAGAGGATACGTATCTTGCCAAAACTCACATCATCAGAAAATGTCAGAAACAGAACTAAAACTTCACTGTGTGGTATACAAGCCCTGCCTCTCCCAGAGCCTATGTGTGAAGATGGCTTAACACGTAGTACGTTAGCAAATGTAATACACACTCCCATATAATATGAAGTATACATGCTCTCCAACCAGTTAGTTCACAATTTAAGTTACATTTATCATAAACTGCAAGACACCTATTGCGGGGGAGGGGAGGAGGCTCATTTTGTGACAGATACAATAATGTGAGTGGATTTCAGTTGTTTTCCTAAACCTTGAAGAGAGCTTGGGAAAATGGGATAGATATGATTTGTCACATGGACAATGAGAGATCCAAGGGGTAAAGAGAAATCATTCACCCTAGCCACCTTTTTTATTTTTCTCTTATTCTTGTCAAAGAATGACTCTACTTTTTGCTCAAAATAGCCTTCTAATCCTTGTCTACAAAGCCACTGCATTCCCTTATCAAAAACTTGACTGCACGCCAGCCTCCCTATGGAGCCCTTCTCTGACAATAGGTCAGATAAATGCATCCTCTGCAGCTTCTCTGGCAATGGCATTCCCCAAACACCTTTTTTTTAGAATTTTAAACGTTTGCCCCCAAAAACAAAAAGAGGAACATTATATCTGATTTGTCATTTTTTTGTGTGTGTGTGATTGCAAACTCAGACACTCTTTTGGCTCTTTTGTAGTACATGAAGGTCAAGAAATATTTAATGCATTATGTGATCAATTTGCCTGGTGGAATACAGCCTGGGATATTTAGAAATAGCTCGTGAAAGGGATCAAGTGTACAGTTATGAAAAAACAGGTAATTCCCTCGTCAGTAATTGACATGACATCTTAGCTGCGGTGTGCTGTTGCTGGTAGGCCATCCTGGAGAAGGATTCACAGTTTCCCTGGGGAGAGCCTCCGGAGGAGGGGTGGCATGCATCTCTTCATCTCAGAAAGGCCTGGAGGAGAACCAGAGCTTCTGTGGTGGAGAAAATGACAGTAATTTTAAAAGGGGATGGAAGAGGTCACATTCTTTTTTTTTTTTTTGCAAAATATTTCAGGTTTCTACCTTTTTCTCTGCGCATTCACAGGGAATCAGAAGAGAATGAAACATACGAAGGCCTTATAGAGAACATCGTGCTGCCCGAGGATCCCAGAATGATGCAAGTGGAACCTTCCTTAGGGCATGTGGGTAGGAATTTTGGGGGGAGCACTAAGTGACATGAGGGGACAGGCTGGAAAGTTGACCACCCAGAGATGAAAAAAAAATATTGAAAGACTGAGAATTTGTGATACTCATTTACCAGATGATGTGTTACTATTCTTAGATATTAATGCCTGACAATTTTAACTTCCTAACATAACCTTATGTTATGAAAGGAATTACATGTGCAATATCCAGAGCTGGAAGGGGAGAAGACCATCACAGCTTTTTGAATCATAGAAAGTCTCAAGAATATGGTAAGATAAGGGGGAGATTCATACGAAACATATTCTGGTTCCTTGATTGTGGCAATAGTTAGAAAGTTATAGACATTGCTTAAATAAATTAGCTTCTTTTAGAAATTGCTCAACATTTTGCTTCTGACAGTTGCTTCTGACACACAGGCATTGATCTCAGCAGCTTTGGAATATACCCTGTTGGTCTGAGAGAGGCAGGCTCCATCCATCTCTGTTAGAGGATGAATGTATTCTCTGTGGAATCCTTTAAAGAGCTATGAGTTCACTTCTTCCTATTGGTGGCAGAGTGGGTTGCATTTGTCTGATAATTGAATGTGACTCCCCACCAAGTCTGGAGGTGTGTGTAGCACACCCAACAGTGTGCATACAAAGAAAGATCAAGTTGGCCTGCCCCTCTCTTCCGAGCTTCAAGCTCACTGATCTCAGTAGAGGGTCACTGTCCCCTTTATGACAGCCTCTCGTTTCCCAGGCCTGCTGAGTTTTCAGACGGATTCCTATTGTATGTGTACACAGACTGATGATAAGTTCACCACTTCCTTCCACCTTTTTGTGCAGGGTATTATCTATGACAGATGAGTGCAATAAAGTGAATCCATTTCTTTTCCCCTCTTGCAGGCAGCACAGTGAGTTCTAACCAACAAAGGCACATTGAGGTAAATCTTTAACAGTGTCACCACATTGACTTTCATCATTTTCACCTTTCCTTTCACTGATTTTTATCCCCGGAGTTGTAAAACATAGCTTCACATTGTGACTGTCCTCTAGTCCTCAGTAGAATTAGTTACACTGACAAGAACATACTCTTTTCCATAGACACTCCATCACAGCTCAGCCTTCGTTGCCTCTCTCTCCCCCACAAATTCTATTTTATAGATAAAAAGCTCAGTTTCAAAGGATAAAAAGTTTTCAAAAAAGTTGAGCTTTCATTTAAAAATGAAAATACAGTACTAGGACACTACTGAAAAAAATTTGATGAAATATTTAATGAGAAAGGAAAATGTTTCCCAGATCCTGTATAAAGAAAAAAATCCAAACAGTATATATGTGATTTTATACAATTTTGATTTTATTAGCGCTACACTATATACACTGAGTGGCCAGATTATTATGATCTCTGAACACATAATAATCTGGCCACTCAGTGTATCCTATCTAATAAAAGAGTGATATGCAAATTAACCATCACTCTGCTACACCCACAAGCCACACCCACCAGCCACGCCCACCAACCAATCAGGAGGGAATATGCAAATAAACCCAACCAAGATGGCTACAGCCACAGAGAGCAGGAGGGAGGCTTGGGTTTCCCTGGCAATGGAGGAAGCCAAGCTTTCCGTCTGCCCTTGCCGGCCCAGGCCTCCACTCAATGCTACAAAGTTTCAATTATAGAAGATAAATAAAGCCCAACAGAAATGGCGGCAGCCACAGAGCTGGAGAGAGCAGGAGGCTAGGGTTGCCCACAGTGATGGAGGAAGCCAAGCTTCTGCAGCCTTGGCCTGCTTTGGCCTCCACTTAAGGCTACAAAGTTTCAATTATAGAAGATACATAAATCCCAAAAGAAATGGCTGCCGCCACGGAGCAAGCAGAAGGCTTGGCTCCGCTCCAGGCTACAAAGTTTCAATTGTAGAAGATAAATAAATCCCAGATCCCAGGGCCTCTGCTTGGGTCGCCCGGGGGCATGGCCGGCCTGCAAACCACCACAGGCCCCTTGCCCAGGCTGCCCCACACCACAAGGGAACCCCCAGCCTGATCTGGGACACCCTTCAGGGCAAACCAGCTGGCCCCCACCCATGCACCAGGCCTCTATCCTATCTAATAAAAGAGTAATATGAAGATTGACTATCACTCCAACACACAAGATGGCTGCCCCTATGTGGTCAAAGATCCTGCCCCCATGTGGACACAAGATGGCCACCACAAGATGGCCAGCAAGGGAGGGCAGTTGGGAGGGACCAGGCCTTCAAGGGAGGTCAGTTGTGGGCAATAAGGCCATCAGGGGAGGGCAGTTGGGAGGGATCAGGCCTGCAAGGGAGGGCAGTTGAGGGCAATCAAGCCTGTTGGGGAGGGCAGTTAGTGGTGACCCAGACAGCAGAGGAAGGAAGTTGGGGGTGACTGGGTCTGCAGGGAAGGGCAGTTGGGTGGACCCAGGCCTGCAGGGGAGAGCAGTTGGAGGGTACCAGGCCTGCAGGGAGGGCAGTTAGGGGTGACCAGGCCTGCAGGGGAGGGCAGTTAGGGGCAAACAGGCTGGCAGGGGAGCAGTTAGGCATCAATCAGGCTGGCAGGGGAGTGGTTAGGGGGTGATCAGGCTGGCAGGCAGAAGTGGTTAGGGGCAATCAGGAAGGCAGGCAGGCGAGCAGTTGGGAGCCAGCAGTCGTGGATTGTGAGAGGGGTCCCAGATTGGAGAGGGTGCAGGCTGGGCTGAGGGACACCCCCTTCCCTGTGCACAAATTTCGTGCACTGGGCCTCTAGTATCCTACATAATAAAAGGCTAATATGCAAATTGTCCCCTCAACCAGGAGTTTGACCAGCAGGCAGGTCGGCCAACCACCCATGTCCCCTCCCCCTGGCCAGGCTGGCCAGACCCCACCTATGCACGAATTCATGCACGAGGCCTCTCTCTCTCTCTCTCTCTCTCTCTCTATATATATATATATATATATATGCTGAGTGGCCAGATTATTATGCATTCAGAGATTATAATAATCTGGCCACTCAGTGTATATGTGTAAAAATATATTATTGCTTGCTTTTCAGTTTTCTTTTTTATTTACTTGTGAATATATTTAATTTTATAAGATTTAAGATTTATAAAGGCAAAAGGAAAGCAAACAGAAAATAGGAAATAACAAATCCCATAAAGTTTTTGTTTCAGACTGGTTAGCTTAGATAAACAAATTTGTTATTTTATTTAATTGTTCATTGCAAAAATAAAAATAGAATTTCAAAGAGGAGGAGGCATGCAAGAAACCACTACTGTGAAACCACAGTCATTTCTATTCACTACCACCATCATTGCTCTCATTCAAATCTTCCTGTGAGATTCCCTTTTCTTTGTGCTCAGTGACTCACAATCTCTGTAAGAGAACCAGCTAAGGAAGAAATAGGCTAGGATGGTGGTTGGTAAGGACCAAAGGACATTGTGGAAAGCCCCTGAATTGAAACAAAAGGGAACCATGGTGCATTATAAAGACAATCTGGGAGGTGATGTGTTTTTGTGTTTTTTTAGAGAAAGAAACAAACATACCAAGACAAATATGTCACATGAGGAAGAAATTATTTTTTTAGAGAAAATTTGAAGCCCAAATAGAGCCAAATATTTAATTCATTAGAAAAAAACTATAAAATACAAGGGTATTTGCCTAAAGCTAGCTTGTGCCTCTGGGAATCTTGTACTTAAGATCCAATTAATTTGTGCCTGAACTAGTCAAGATCACATCCTGATACTAGGACTAGAACTAGGATATTAGTATCTTTGTATAATCCATGGATACAGACAATAGGGTGGTGAAGGCCTGGGGCGGGGCCTGGGGGGAGAGCCAGGGCACACTAGAAGGGGTCAATGAGGGGAAAAAGGAACATATATATTTTTAACAATAAAGACTTAAAAAATAAAAAATAAATTATACATTAAAAAAAAAAATAGACGGTATCTATCCGTGACAGCATTGTTCATTAAGATGTAAGAAGACTGCCGAAACCGGTTTGGCTCAGTGGATAGAGCGTCAGCCTGTGGACTGAAGGGTCCCAGGTTCGATTCCGGTCAGGGGCATGTACCTTGGTTGCGGGCACATCCCCAGTGGGGGGTGTGCAGGAGGCAGCTGATCGATGTTTCTCTCTCATCGATGTTTCTAACTCTCTATCTCTCTCCCTTCCTCTCTGTAAAAAATCAATAAAATATATTAAAAAAAATTTAAAAACACATATAAGAAATAAAGAACAGTGGTTATTTAAAAAAAAAAAAAAGATGTAAGAAGACTATCAGACCTATTCTGAATACATATTTGAGAATGAAAAGAGTATTTGTGAGACAGATGATCTATATAATAAAAAGCAAGTATAATAAATATAAGTTAGTAAGATTGCCAGATATAGCAAATAAAAATATAGAACTGGCTCAGCCAGTATGGCTCAATGATTGAGTGTCAACTCATGAACCAAGAGTTCAATTCCCGGTCAGGCACATGCCTGGGTTTCAGGCTCAATCCCCAGTAGGGTTGTGCAGTAGTCAGCCAATCAATGTTTCTATCTCTCCCTTCCTCTCTGTCTAAAATCAATAAAAACATTAAAAAATATATAGAACTGTCAGTTAATTTGAATTTCATACAGAAAACAATTAACTTTTTAGTATAAATATGTCTCATGCAAAAATACTACTCATTATATATCTGAAATTCAAATTTAACTGACCTTCTTGTATTTTGACAACTCTAGGAATTAGGGTAAGATTACAAATTGATATTATTGTACTTCTATTGGAAAAGGGAAGGAAGAAAGGAAAGAAGAAAGAGAATGAAGGAAGAAAAATCGAAAAAAGGAAGGAGAAAGAAAATCTTTTGAAGTTCCAAAGAAAGGTGGTACGTTACCTTCCTACTTCTCTGAGAAGGTATAAGTAAAAGGATGAAATATAGGAAGATAAATGCTAGACTGTTTTATAATGTGGCATATCTTTCCCACAATTACTTCAAGAATAGGACTAAAAAATTTAATTCCGGTGGTTGCATTGAAACAAGATTTAGAGTTTGATTATATTGTGAATACCATTTCTCTTTTGTTTGCTATTATGAAATATTTCAAACATATAGAAAAGTACAGAGAGCAATGTAACAGATACACATGTGGATGAATAAAAGGGCTCTGCAATCAATCTGAAAAGTAACCTCACAGGGTGACCCGATCATGCATTTCTAACTGGGCAGGTCATGGTGGGTAGTTGTGCCCCAGGCCTATAAGAGGTTTATCTTTTCCTTAAGCAAGCCCTGTCCATTGTTCTTGTGCAACTAGCTAAACTCATGTTTGAAATGCCAGAGGTGGTCCTCTTTTTTATACCCCTCAGTTGTATAACCACCCTCAAGGGAGCACATAATCTTGTTAACTATTCTGTACCTTGCTTTCTCCCACCTTTGTGTATTCTTCCTCCTTAAAATGTATAAAAGACACTGAAAAACTATCATTCTCCCAAGCCCCTGAGGTCTTACTTCCCAGCAAGTCCTTAGTTTGTCTCAAATAAACTCAAAACAATTCTGTGCAGGTGTGGATATTTCTTAGGTCAACACATGTATCTCACCCCAGATTTAACAAATTCTTACCATTTTCCATGCTGCTTCTGATCATTTTTGTTGTTGTTGTTAATCCTCACCCAAGGATATTTTTCCCATTCATTTTTAAAGAGAGTGGAAGGGCAGGGGAGAGACAGAGAGAGAGAGAAATATTGATGTGAGAGAGACACATCAACTGGTTACCTCCCTCAGGTGCCCAGACCAGGGATGAAGCCTGCAACTGAGGTACATGTCCTTGACTAGAAACAAACCTGTGACCCTTCAAGCCCCAGGCCGAGGCTCTAACCACTGAGCAACCAGAGCAACCAGGTAAGTCTTAAATTTTTCTTTCTTTCTTTCTTTCTTTCTTTCTTTCTTTCTTTCTTTCTTTCTTTCTTTCTTTCTTTCTTCCTTCCTTCCTTCCTTCCTTCCTTCCTTCCTTCCTTCCTTCCTTCCTTCCTTCTTTCTTTCTTTCTTTCTTTCTTTCTTTCTTTCTTTCTTTCTTTCTTTCTTTCTTTCTTTCTTTCTTTCTTTCTTCTTTCTTTCTTTTAGTTAATCCTCACCCAAGGGATTTTCCCATTGATTTTTAGGGAGAGTAGAAGAGAGAGGGAAAGACAGAGAGAAACATTGATGTGAGAGAAACACATTGATTGCTTGCCTCCTGCAGGAGCCCCAACCAGGGCCCAGGCCAGGGAGGAGCCTGCAACCAATGTGCCCTTGACCAGAATTGAACCCAGGACCCTTTGGTCTGCAGGCCAACACTCTATCCACTGAGCCAAACCAGCTAGTTTTAATATTTTGTGTGCGTATATTTTCTAAGCAGGTAATCTAGTCACTTGAGAAGTTTTATTTCTTTCCCATTTCTTTTGCACAGCACCTTTTATTAGATAGGAGCTCCAGAAAAAGTTGAAGTAGAGAGAAAGTGATCTTGTTTTTTCCTGAGTACAAAGAGAATGTTTTTTCTTTTTAAAGATTTTTAAATTTATTTTTACAGAGAGAGGGAGAGAGAGGGAGAAAGAGATAGAAACATCAATGAGAGGAAAACATGGATCAGCTGTCTCTTGCATGCCCCCTACCAGGGTTCGAACCTGCAACCAGGGTATGTGCCCTGAATGGGAATTGAACCCGTGATAATGCATAGATCGACACTCAACCACTGATCCATAATGCCAGACAAGGGAATATTTCTGACCTTTTACTTTAAAACTATTTATCAGATTAAGACACATTTTAATATTACTTTGTCATAGGGGTTTTTGTTGTTATTTGCTATCATTTTGTTTTGTTTTTAACAAAAGCGTATTGAATTTTTTCAAATCACTTTTGTGCATTTATTGAAGTAACCAAATTGTTTTTTCCACTTTAACTAGAGGCCCAGTGCATGAATTCGTGCATGGGTTGGGTATGGCCAGCCCGCCCTGCTGGAAGCCTATCATTGTTTCACTAGTAGAGAGGTGTGGATGGGGAATCCGGAAGGCTGGTCAACCTTAATTGCTCTGAAAGGTCAGGGCTAATCACTCATTGTTTGATTGAGACATTGGTAGTTGAAGCAGCCTCCACCTGTTAGTCTTATGATTGGCTATTATTGGAATTTCCTGCCTACGGGATATGGGTGTATCCCATAATCTTAATAAAAGGGATGGCAAAGCCAGAGCAAGGAGTAGTCCTCTCTTGGGCTTCCACCTGGCCCCCATTTCCCAAATTAATGCTTTTCTGGTCTCTTTTCATTTGTGTGCGGCCTTCTCCAGAACCCGAACCCTGAACCACGCAGGACGTGAAAGGGGTTCCCACACTGCCCCTATTGGGACTGATCAGGTGGGGCCGGCTGGGAGGAGGGGCCATGGGTAGTTGGCTGGGCAGGCCCCACCCCTGATCAGGGTGGGGGGGGTGCTGATCAGGTGTGGGGCTGGCCAAGGGAGGGGCCACGGGCAGTTGGCCAGCTGTCCCCGCCCCCTTATAAAACTCCTGGTTGAACTCCCAGTTGAGGGGACGATTTGCATATTAGCCTTTTATTATATAGGATCTTGTAATGTAATAAATTACATTAACACATTTTCTAATGTTAATGTAATTCCTGGAATAAAACTTATTTGGTCACAAAATGTGGTTTATTTGGCCATGGCCAAATTTCACAGTGGTTAGAAGAGAGGCCTGTGTACTGAAGGTTTTGATTCCCTGTCAAGGACTGCAAGTTCAATCAGGGGCCCTGGTTGAGGCACATGTGGGAAGCAACCAATCAATGTTTCTCTCTCACATCAATGATTCTCTCTTTCCCTCTCTCTCTCCCTTCTACTCTGTAAAAATCAATGGAAAGCCTGGCTGGTGTTGCTCAGTGGTTGGGCATCAACCTATGAATCAGGAGGTCACAGTTCAATTTGTGGTCAGGGCACATGCCTGGTTGCAGGCTCAATCCCCAGTAGGGGGTATGCAGGAGGCAGCCAATCAATGATTCTCTCTCATCATTGATGTTTCTCTCTCTCCTTCTCCCTTTCTCTATGAAATCAATAAAAATGTATTTTTTTAAAAAATCAATGGAAAAATCTCCTTGGGTAAGGATTAACAAAAGAACAAAAAACATTTGTTTGTTTGCAGTAAACAAAAACATTCTGTAAACTGAATTTGGCTTGCTAATAACTTAAGAAGTTTGGAGCCATGTTTATAAGTGAGATTGCCATGTAAGTTTTCTTTCTTGTGCTGTTTTTGGTTTTAATTTCAAAGTTATTATAGTCACATACATAAGTGGGAAGCTTTTTGTCTCTTCATTCTTTTATATACATATTTATCTATTTTTTATTGATTTCAGTGAGGAAGGGAGAGGGAGAGAGAGAGATAGAAACATCAATGATGAGAGAGAATAATTCATCAGCTGCCTCCTGCACGTCTCCCACTGGGGATCGAGCCCACAACCTGGGCAGGTGCCCTAATTGGGATTAGACTCATGACTTCCTTGTTCATAGGTTAAAGCTCAGTCACTGAGCCACACCCATCTGGGCTGTCTTCATTCTTTAAATATGATGTATAAGATAGAAATTGTCTATTTCATGTTTGTAAATGATCTTGTGTACTTGAAAAGAATAAATATTCTCTACTCGTTAGAAAAAGATCATTAATCATGTCATTCAAATTTTCTATATCCTTATATTTCTTTTTTCCACTTAAACCTTTGGGTCTGAGATGGTCAGGATAATATCTCAAACCATAGTTGTTAAAAAGTTTTTTTGAAAATTCTGTCAATTAATGCTTTATATATTGTGTAGTCATAATGTAAGTTGCATACAGTTCAAAATTGATATATGTTCCTGGTGAATTGTTCCTTTCATTATTAAGTAATGACACCTTTACACCTTAGAATAATTTTTTTTATGTTAAAGCCTATTTTTCTCCAATATTAATACTGCCACATCATCTTTCTTCTTGAGTACTGTTCTTGTTATACCTTTTTCCTTGCTCTTTACTCTCAATCTTTTTTGTCATTTATTGCATGTGTCTATTATAAAATTCACATAGCTTAATATTAATATTTTTATTCAAATTGAGAATGTGTTAACAGACACATTTAATGTTAATATGTATTATGCTTACTGATGTATTTGAAATATTTCTATTTCATCTTAATTTATATATTTTTTCATATTGTCATGCTTGTGATTTTTTCTTTTCTCCATTTCTCATGTCTTCATTTAGGTTTGATTTATTTATGTCTTAGTTTTTCCTCTATTGTTTTAGAAACTAGATATTATGTTTCTATTATTTTTGTGGTTATCCTTAAATGTGTAAATTATCATAGTTGACATTAAGCATTCTAAAATTCTTATCTCTAGATTGTTCCCAAGAAATTGAAATTACTTAAATTCTTCTCTTATATCCCATCCCCATCTTCCATAACATTTTACCAAATTAGTCATTATTATTAGTAGTATTTACAGGTAGTAACAATTTAGATACCAATGCATTTGTAAATTTATTGCTTTCTTTGCTTCTTGTACCCATCCATCCTTCTAGTTTATATTCTCTCCTTATTAAATTTCATATTTTATCAAGGTTTTGTGAGTAGAAAATCTCTCAGCCTATTTTTGAATATTTAAAAATGTTTTTTTTCTTATTGAGCAGTTGTTAAAGTATTGGATTTTACACTGCCAGTTATTTTATTCTGCACTTGAAGATATTATCTCAAGGTTTTCTGACTACTTATTTAGGTATTCTGCATACATAAATATGGTTGCTTTTAAGATTTTTACCTTTATCTTTGAAGTTTGGATATTGTTTTTTTACAATCCTATATCTAGGTATTTGTTTTACTTTTTCTACTTTGTACTTATGTTACTTCTTCTTTTGAAAACTTAGATCTTACTTTAATTCCAGAAAATTTTTAATAATTATTCCTTTAAATTTTGCCTTTCCACAAGTCTCTAATTCCCTCCCCCCCCCCCGATTATTGAATTAATATATGTTGGACTTTCTTATCTTATTTCCCATTTCTCCTTACAGTTCTGTCATATTTTTCATTTTTTATTGCTTTATCCTACTTACCAAATACTTTCCAGGATCTACCTTTAGCTTTGACTAATTTGTTGTTCAATCTCTTGTGTGTGTGTGTGCATGTGTGTGTGTGTGTTTCACTGGCTAGATTTTTTATTTCAGGTTTCCCTTTTGAGGGTACAGATACTCTAGTTTAAAATAATACTGTTATTTTCTTCCACTATCTCTTCTAATTTGTCTTTAACCTTTATAATGATTAAAAGTTCAAAATTTTTGCAGATCCTTTGTTATTGTTGTACTAGAGGCTCAGTGCACAAAATTTATGTAAGGGAGGGTCCCTAGTGGCTGCTGGCTGCCAGCAGGCGCCTCCCTTCACACTTGCCTTAGCCTGCTGCCGCCTGCTCACCTGCTCCACCATCCCGCCATGGTCCCGCTCTTGTTGGGGCCCATCAGGGCTGGCAGTGCCTCCACTGCTGCTCACTGCCAGTGCCGCATCGCTGACACTGGCCATGTTCTGCACTGCCCCCTGGTGGTCAGCGCACATCTAACTCCCGGTTGGTCCAACTCCCGCTTGTAGGAACAATTTGCATATTAGCCATTTATTATATAGGATAGTTTCATATCTTGGAGCGCTAAATCTCCTGTTTGTTTTGTCTGCTGATCTTCTCACCTAGTGGACTCTTCTTTTACATTTGGTGAATGTGGAGGGGTGGGTTTATTTATTTATTTATTTTATTTTGAGAACACCATCAGCTGGGTGTACATTATGTGCACATGCAAATTATTTGTGTTCAGAACAGTGAACACTTTGTAAAGCAGTGTGCTTTCGACATAGGTCTTAGAACAATTTTTATGTAAATTTTCCAGTTTGGTAATCCAATATAAAATCTTGCAAACTGATTTTGCTGCTATTAATGGGGATCCTAGATATAAAGGTTAATTTCCTTAAATACAATTAGTTTGCTAGTAAGCTTGCCATAATGGCTGTACATCTTTTCTACTTTAATATATTTAATTGATTTCAGAGAGGTAGGGAGGGGAAGAGAGAGACAAAAACATCAATGATGAGAAAGAATCGCTGATTCACTGATTGGTTGCCTCCTGCATGCCCTCCACTGGGGATCCAGGCTGCAACCCGGGCATGTGCCCTGACCTGGAATTGAACCATAACTTCCTGGTTCATAGGTCAATACTCAACCACTGAGCCACACCAACTGGGCAATGGCTGTACATCTTGATGAAATCCTTAGGGACTCAGATTGATTGTCTCTCTAATTCTTCACCTTTAATACACAGCTTATATTCTTTGGCCATTAGAGATCAAACTATTGCATCTTTCCTCAAGAGAGGAATTTGGACAAAGTGGGAGAAAAAAAAATGTACTTACCTGCCATTTAACTCCCAAGACATCTAACTATAGATAATTAGCCAGAACTTTTCCAGAAACTACACCTAGCTGAGAGGTAATGTACCATCCCCCAAATAGTAATTTCAATGTACATTCTCAACCCCACAACAAGGAATTCTCTTAGTAAGGAAGAGGGGAAAATGAATATGTGACAGATACCCAGCAGTTTCTGTCAAACCCAATCAAGCTAGTATAATAAATTGGGATCTCATACTCATGTGTACTGCTGGTCTGCAATTTTAACGCCTTATACATGATACTTCCTCCACCTATGGTTCTAGGCAATTTGCAAGCTTACCTGGAGTATCTCAGGCTATTAGGTGGGAATTTTTTAAATTCCCTTTTCCACAGATACAGTGATTCTTCAATGTTTTGCTTTATAGACAAGGGATTCAATTACAATTCTAGCTTTCTTAGAGTTGTACCTATTTATTTGTTTTTCTTTGGTTATAGAGAGAAAGCAAGTTTTTTGATATTGTATTTTAACCAGGTTTCCTATTTCTTTATACTGAGAAGTGTGGCTATCCATATTAGCAAAAATGTAGTCAAATTACAAAAGTGAACTTTACCTGTGGACACTTGTTTTCATGCATCTATTCCATATACCTACCTATTTCTAAGTAAATAGATTATGTCTGTCTCAACAGAGAGTATGTGTGGTTGAAACAAATTACTTTTCAAAGATAAATTCTTGTAAATTAAAAACAAGATATCTCTCTAATCAAATAGTTTGTGGAACTAAAGAGGCAGAAAGGGGGATGGGCAAATTGGTAAAAATAAATAAAAATTAGAGACTCAAAATATATTTGTAATCCTCTTAATCCTGATAAAGGAATTAAATAATACTAATAATGGAACTCATCTGCAATTATATGTGGCTATACAGTGAGTTAAGAAAAAATTCACCAAAATATTAAAAAATAAAGATTCCACATGTAAGTGAGATCATGTGATATTTTTCTTTCTCTGACTGGCTTATTTTGCTTAACATAATCATCTCTAGGTTCCTCCATGCTGTCTCAAAGGGTAAGAGATCCTTCTTTTTTTTACAGCTGTATAGTATTCTATTATGTAAATATATCACAGATTTTTAATCCATTCATTTACTGATGGGCGCTTGGGCTGTTTCCAGATCTTAGCTACTGTAAATAACACTGCTATGAACATAGGGGTGCATATATTCTTTCTGAGATTATCATTTTAGTCCTCAGATTTGTCCCTTTGTAGATATAGATCTTCAATTCTGGGCAACATCTAGTGATCTAGTGAAAGAACAGAGAGATAATTATTTGTTATGATCAATCTGAATCATAGAAGAAAATATTCCCCAGAATCATCTCAGCAGGCTTTTCCTTACATCTTATTGGGCGGAATTGGATCACATGCCCAAGTGACAAAGTATACTGTGATTGACTTAGTTCAATCAAGACACACTGTCTTGGGCACCTGGCTCTGTTTGCAGGGACATAAAGAAAATGCGAATCGAGAAGGCAATCAACAGTGTCTACCATAAATACTACTACCCAGAGCTCTGTGAAGGGTTTCTGCCTCCAACCCACATCATGCTGACTAAATCGTGTATAGACAGACACATGCCCTGAAGTGGTCCATCTATACCTTGTCCATTCCTGTAAAGGGAGATACACAAAACAGGAATAAAAAACCTGAACCATATTTCAAGAAATTTGGAACAGGTCATCAAGAACTGCTTCATTTGATTGCAAACGTGTGTGAAGCACCAGAGATAGACTAACAGTGAAGCACAGAAGTGAAAAATCTATGAATTCTTGCTACTGAGGTCCACTAGACTTCATTGATGCTCGCTTCCTAAAAGTACTCAAAATTTCCTGGATTCCATGATAAATCTTGTCTGAGTACTCAAAATTTCCTGGATTCCATGATAAATCTTGTCTGAGTACTCAAAATTTCCTGGATTCCATGATAAATCTTGTCTGAGTACTCAAAATTTCCTGGATTCCATGATAAATCTTGTCTCTATCTCTACAATAATTTCCTTTCCTCCAATAGCTATAGCCACACACATTTGCTACATTTTCATTGGAGCTAGTTTTGAATTGTGTTTCCCTAGAAAGAGATACCCTAGACTTGCATGGAGAATTTGGATATTGATAAGGGTTATAAGAACAATGAAACTCCCTCCCATATTCCAAAATTGGAAGATAATCCATGATATGCAGGGCAAAGCTGCCCAATAGGCAAATTATGGAGGTGATGGCTGTGGTTGGTGGGGAAGTGGTGGTGAGTGAATAAACACCCTAGTCTTAGGATGACTAGTTTTATGTGCATTTAGAGACATATGTAACCTTGACACAGGGCTTCTTTCTTCAGCCAACATGCTAAAGTTGCTTAAAGACAAGGTTAGAAAATGAACGTGGGAGATGTCAAATTGCAACAACCATTTATTTCCCAGCAGTGCCAGATTTCTGTGATAAAGGTTTAAACACAGACTAACAAAGATTCTGACAATTAAAATGAGAATATTTTTAAAAAATCAGATGTTCAGAGGAGTTGACAACATTGTTGTTCTTGTCAAGCAGCATTCAGTCTCTTGTTTTTTGGTAGTACCTTGATTTCCTTTTGGGTAGAATAATCAGGTATTATACTTTATATTCCTTTTGGCAAGGTGGGCACATGACTTAAGCTAAACTGACCAAACTTTCCAACTTGTCCTTATATCTTGAATAGAGTAGCAGGAGGTAAGGAAAAATGGATTGAAATAATGATCCAAGACCATAGATTATCCACTAATGCCTGCTGCTTAAATCTCTGTTATTTCTCAACTAATATCTTGTAGTTTTACCTTTGATTTTGGGAGGTGAGTCATATCCTCTGATAAATTACCTATTTGCTTAAATTGATTTACTTTAGCTCAAATGAGATATTTATCTGGACTATGTGGAGAGAAATGGATGGAGTCTTGGTATTTTTTAAGTGTAATCTATAGCATTCTATGATTGGTTAGATTTGAAAGTAGAGAGAAAGAGTTCAATACCCACTTCCAGGCTTGAGCAAATGTGAAGATGGTAGGGGCATTTATTGAGACAGGCAATAAGGGGTGAGAAATAAGTTTACTGAAAAAAATAATGGATTTAGTTAATGACTATTTAGTTGAGGTGCTGTTGCTACAATCAGTAGGTAGTAGGCCATATGTGATTTGCAGTTTAGAGTAGAGTTTGGAATGGAAATTGTTGGCCACTGCCAGAATCTCCCACAATGTGACTGACTTCTGACCTCTAAGATGAGGTAAGGTAGGAGGATTCAAATAAAAGGTCTCTGTGATATCCATTCCTAACAAGTAGAATACTATTTTAAAAAGAAAGCAAACAAAAAAGAGGTAGTGTAGACATTGTTGCTAAAATAAAAGACATGAGAAATTACTGCATGGTGTATCAGTTAAACTTGGATAAAATAAATCTATATAACAATAACCACAAAAACTCAGTATCAATTTATTTAGGTCAGGAATTTGAGATTCTTCTGGGTTGGGCTCAACTGATATTATTCAAGAAAAATGTGGATCAGCTGGGTGACTGCTGATTTGGACTATAGTCACTCACATGTCTGGCTAGCACATAGCTGTCTACTGATGTAGGATAGCCAACACTGAGATGACTGGGGAAACTCAACTCTGTTCCATGCATCTCATACTCTAGCTGTTAACACCAGCATGTTTATCATGGAGAGACCCAAGAAAGTCAGCAGAAACAAACACAGTCTCTTGAGACCTACGTTCAAAGCTGGGACACCATCTACTGGCCAATGCAACTCACAAGAACATTCCAAATCTAAAGGGTGGGACAATAGACTATGTAGCTTCAGTAAAAATTACAAAGTCATATGACAAAGAGAGTACATATAGGGTGGGTGGAGTAAGAGGGTAATTAAAACAAACAGTCTGGTGACTTATATCATCTTCCCATTTAATTCATTTTGGCTAGTGCAGAAAGCTTGTTGGTATGTTGATGGTATCCAGGTATAGTTGTGGATTACAGTGTAGTTATCAAGGTATTGACCTTAATTCTGCTTCTCTTCTGGAAGTAATTTCCTTCTATTCCAAATTAATAAAAATCACTTGTGACATAGTTATATAATGCTTAGCTTGTTGAGTGTTTTTTTTTTTAATTTTAATTAGTTAGTTATAGTGAGAAAGCCTTATTAGGAACAACAACAACAAAAAACAACTTGTAATCCATTATTAGCTTAGCCCAAGAAAAAAACTGGTAGAAGAGTATCTTTCCCTCAATCTTCTAGGGAAGTCATTTTTAGTAACACAGAAGAATACAAAATGCTTGGATCACTAACCAGCAATTTCTGTTGTAGGGATGTATGAGTCTGGGCCCAAACAGATAATAAAGATCCATATTAACTTACAAGAAAATTTGCTTATAGATCTATTCCTGACCAATGTCAATTATACCTAAACTTCATCAGAGGATTTTCTGATTGCCTTATGTCATTGTTGGCCTGCAGGGTCTTATCTCCATTTAAATTTCTGGCTTCATCTCATACCACTCCTTCCCCACCCTTTCCTTATACTCTTACCCACTCTTATTTCCAACCAGGAGTCCCTGCTATTGTGGAAGGGACAGTGATTTGTCTCCAGCAGAATAAAGGTGAAGTCTCTTCTCACCTTCCTTTTTTAGATTCTCATCTATAGCTTTAATGACTGCCTTATACACACAAAAATATTATACTACCAATTTCCCCATCAAGATATTCTCTCTCCAGTGAAAGATGCGAATAACTACAATTTACAGTATTGTCATTCATAGATTTACTGATATAATCAGATGGCCCACAATCCTCTAACATCTGATTGATTACTCTCTTTATTTCTTTTTCTTATTCTTTCATACCCATTTATATTATCTATTTTCATCTATTTAAGCATCAGCATATATTTTAGTAGCTTTCTGGTGAAAATTTTTATGAAATATGTTATGTTTTCTTTTGTCTCATGGATAATACTAAATATTTTCTTCATCCTTCAATATTGTCAAAATGTGCTGAACATATTATGCTTAATTATAATTCAGCAAGGACTTCAGAAACTAATAAATCTCTAAGGACTATTTTCCTCCACTCTAAATGATGCCAAATAAAGTTTTTTTTCCTTTTTTTCCCTGTGATCTCTTCTTTCAACAGTTATTTTTTCATTACTATCAATGTGTGTTTTTCTGCTTCTGATGGACTGCCATGTGTTATAAGCAATTCTAAGGGAATGCACTCTCTTGGTTTCAAGACTCTCTTATAAGTAAAATATCACATTTTATGACTCTTTTTGAGCTAAAAGGCTTAACTCATGATTTTCTAGTTTCACTCTCTGTTCTGAATAAGTCTGTGGTAGACTGATCTCAAATAAATCAAACATAAAATAATACTTTTCTTACCCAGCATATATCTCATTAAGGCTGGCACAACTTATATGTGTTTTACATGAAGAGAGCCATCATAAAGTGTGATTATCTCTAAATAATTTGAATACTTGTCATTTTTGTATGTATTTTAGAATTAAAAAAAATCAAAATCCAGCCAAATCAAATGTGCTTAGTGTCTTATTTATACCATCATGGTACATTTGTTTTTGTAAAATGCCATTTATTATAGTAAAATGGCTATATTAAATAACATCCTGGAGATCTAAAAGAAATTAATATCATTTTAAAGATGATCACATGACACCCAGAGATGTCTTGTGGCATTATTTCTCTCTGGCTCCTTGTTTTGGTTTTAGAATCCTAAGCATTGGGATCTTAAGAGAGAAAAACATAAGATTATTGCTATAGGGGTTAAGAAAATGAAGCACAGATGTTTGCACAGGTAACTTATATTTATTATAGTCCTACAATTTGAGAAGATTGTAGATGTGCAAGAGAGGAGGGAAAGAAGCAGTAGGAATTCTGTATAGTTGTTTTGAGAGTAGTATAGCCACACCACCTGTTTTTAGTTTTTCACCCTTTCTTCTTTTGTTCTCTTCCTCCCCAAATTTCCCCCATCATCACTTTGTTCTCCCTCTCTTCTTTAACAAGCATTGGCCCTCTCCAAAATGTAAATTAATTTGTGGAGAAATTATATTTATTCTTGGAGAAAGCAGGAGGAAAATGTTTGGCTCTTTCTCCCTATCTCAAGTCTTGGTTATGCCTACTGTGGTTTATTTTCATTTCTAAGATTTGTATGAAACACCAAGCCAGTTTTCTCAGTTTATTGACCTTCTGTTGAAAGCAGACACAATTTAGCCAACATCTGGACAGTATTTGTCATGTCCAACTGTAACTGATCCAGGCCAGAAAATGAGTTGGTTAATTTGTTAGTTAAGCTATTTGATAGGCTTACAAGTAAGATAAAAATACATAAATAAATAAGTAAATAAATTAATAAATAAATGAACAAGCCAAATGCTTTTAGTCCCATGCTTGGTTTATTTTCAGCAAGGCTTTGATATTCAGGGTAAACTGAAATACACACCCCATGTTTCTTTCTTTCTGGTACTTATAGGAAATTTTGCACCTAAAAGATGCTCTTGAACCCAGGTTTCTGTTAGGGTCACCAAAAAAGGTATGCACAAGTCTGAAATGGGTAAAGAATTATGAATTTATTAGGTCATCTGGAAACCAACTGGGCTGAGCCTCAAAATGGCATCAGCATCCAGGGACAAGGAGTCGGGGATTTTAAAGGACTCTAGGCAGTCTTTTTCATTGGGGAAGTCTCTGGGGAGGTTTGGATGTTGAGCAAGTCTGGAGGGGAAAGTTACAAGGCTGGAATGTTAAGACTGATCAAATAATGGAATTAATGCTCCCTCTCCTGAGAAACTGACCTTTAGATCATTTTGCAACCAACCTTCTCTTTTGCTTAGACCACATTCCATTTGCTAAGACCAGTAACTTTCCCCTCTGGACTTGCCCAGCATCCAAACCTCTCCAGAGACTTCCCCAATAAAAAAGCCCACCTAGAGTGCTTTAAGATCCCTGACTCCTCATCCCTGGTGCTGATGCCATTTTGGGGCTCAGCCCATCTGGCTTCCAGATGACCTGATAAATTTATAATTTTTTACCACTTTGGGCCTCGTGCGTTCCTCCTTCGGCGACCCTAACATTTTCTCCAACTGATTAAACTATGTACTGTCTTGGATATCAGCCAACTTTGGCAGCTGCCTTATCTCTTCCAAATATTAGCTTTCTATTTATTTACAAGGCCGATTATAGATTGTCATACTCTCAGATTGGTCTGGTAGAGGTGATAAATGGAGAGCCTTCTAGCTGCATTCAGCGACTTAAATTTGCTATGGAGGGCAAATGGAAACTGAGGAACAAATTGTAGAGATGAAAAATTGGGTTATAAATGGTCAGTCAAGGGGAGGTTGCAGTTATTTATGAATAAGGCAAAGAGTGTCTGGATCTATCAAGGTGATGCCAAGTATATATCTATATGTGACCTAAGTGGCTAAAAGGGAGGCACTGATCCTTGGGTTTGAAGTTCTTTAAAGGTAATGACATATTAAAATTCCTCGTTTGTGCAACTGAACTTAAAAGGTTTCTCAGTGCTACAAGCAGAGATTGAATGACATCTGACCTAGGAGGAAACTTGTCAGCACATTGTTCAATGAATGCATTCTTCCCATTGCCTTATTTGTGAAATTTACACCAAAATAAACATGTAAGGAAATGGTTAGATCAACTTCCTGCAGATGTAAAGTTAACACCAGCCATAAAGTGAATAGCATGATACTTAAAATTCCTTTTGTGGGACCTCATTTAAAATTTTTTTCAGAATTAAAAAAAAACAGTAAATATTTAATTTCTTTCTCTCCTAAATTTCAGTGGTCGACAAACTGCGGCTCGTGAGCCACAGTTTGCTGACCACTGTCCTAAGTAGTATATGTATGTGTGTATAAGGTACACATACTCAACTAGACTTTGGAGGAAAGGTTTATGAAAGTGCCTTTGCCACCATATTCCCCTATGGCAGCACATCTTTTTTTTATGTTTTATTGATTTTTTACAGAGAGGAAGGGAGAGGGAGAGAGAGTTAGAAACATCGATGAGAGAGAAACATCTATCAGCTGCCTCCTGCACACTCCCTACTGGGTATGTGCCTGCAACCAAGGTATATGCCCTTGACCGGAATCGAACCTGGGACCCTTGAGTCCACAGGCCAACGCTCTACCCACTGAGCCAAACTGGTTAGAGCAGCAGCACATCTTAAGAAGGAACCAGGTTGCTCCTGAAAGGAGGACAAAGGGTTGTTCTGAAGGGGAACTGCTGATTCCCCTTTTAGTGAGGCCAGAATGTCACTTCATCAGAGATTGGAATTTTTAAAAACTTATTTTCAGTTCACTTTCCAGTCTAGTAGGTCAAAATTTAGACTAAGGTTTATGAAGTTAACTGGCTATTAACTCCTTTGATTAGAATCTAATCAAGTGGTTGTAAAACAGAAAAGCACTGAAGTTTCCCCAGGAATGATGTGATTGTTGGGCAATGCCCTTTTCTTTACCTTTTCTTCTTGGCCATCTTAAATAGCTACAAGTTTTTCTTTCAAAGTCTCCACAGCAGCTGATTTGATTTTTATCTATTCTAAAAATATTTTTCTCCCTCAGCAGAGTCCTGATTCTCATATTCAAGAAGACTGCAGAGTAAAATGGCATGCAACTATTTCTTTGGGTAAGCAGTTTTCTAACAGTGTATGAGCTCTGTGCAACATTTTTTGATTATGCTAACCTTTATATTTACTCCTTAAAAAGCAAATGAAAATCTATTAATGAAATAATTTGGTTAATAAATCAGTGAAATGTGAAGAAAATTTACATCCCTTCCCCATAATCTAAAGCTGAAAAAATGTACATTACTTCGGTTTCTGAAATAGTATTTACCAGTCATTAAAATTCAGACTGGTGGTTTTAAAATCTCTAATTCCATGTTTCTTCTAGCCACATTTATTGCTTGTCTAAACTTCTTTTCAAATTGGTAATCTCGATTACACTTCTTTGAATTTAATTGAAGACAAAATAGCTTGCTTTTGGATGTCTCCATGTAATTGCAATTTAATTTTGTCTGGTTGATATGCTAAAGATAATGGCTTCTATTTTGCAAAATGCGACCTAGCTACATGCAACACCACTGCCAGAGCCTATTCAGAAGTAGGAGCCAACTGTTCACTCATTCCTGCAGCGTTCAGGCTTTCGGATTTTGGCCACATTTCCGTGGTTAGAATGGACTGAATATATCTTTTCATCTCTATAAAAACTCTAGCCTACCAACTTGGCGATGGGCATTGTGAAGCCTCTCCATTGCATGCAAAACTGGAACTGAGGCTGCAGAACTGTTGACTTTTCCCCCTCTTCAGTCTATTGTCCTTTAAGAATACTGCCGCTGCTCATGTCTAATCATTGCTGTAAATAGGGATCTCTAAACTGAGACATTCATAGTCTTTTCTTATAGTTGTCATTGCTGATTTTATGTGGCTTTTTGGTGCCTACCATCAAGATTATCCTGGCCCCTGGAGCAGGTAGGCATTGTATTTCGATGTAGAAAAGTATTGTTCCATTTGGAAGGCAGAACAGCAGTTTCTGTCAGGCAATGAGGGGCAAAGGCACTATTTTCCTGTAAGGGCCCGAAGAGGGGGATTCTAACACAGGATCTGTCAGCTGTCTCAGGCTTTAGGCGATGGTTTTCACCTTTCTGAATATCACATTTCCTCACAGAAATTAACTTCAAACGTCACTCCCATAAATTTGCCTGATTGATTCTGAAGGGATTTAAAAATAATCTTATGCTGATTCATTTTGGAACGTTCTTATTGATTTGTTTCTCCTCTTTTTTCCCCCTCCCTCCTCTTAATATCTTCTGAGGTCATTGAAAAAGAGGTAGCAATATGGCAAAGGGAAGTTTATGAAATCAGTTAATGAGAAAACCAGCAAACATATTGAAATATGCAAGTGCACTCATTTGAAAATTTTCACCATCCTTATGAGAAAGTCCAATGACTCATTTATATTCATACGCATAGATAATGGGGAAACAGGATGATGGAAAGGTAAAATGCCTTTCTCCGATCTTACTCAAACATTCAGAGAGAGAACCAGGTCTACAGCCCAGTCCAGGGAGCAGGAAACAAATTAAAAGTCCCTTAAAATATTGATATAAAACAAAGAGATAAACAAAGCCACAAACTGGCTAAGACAATGCAGAAAATTTTATTCTCTTAAAATCATCCCATTATTCCATGAAATAGGAATTGCTCTAAATTTTATGATTTGTTAAAAATATATATAACTGGTTAATTAGTTGAGGGGGCTACTTTTGGTAATGGCCTACGCTCCCCTCTCCCCTCCCTCACCATCCCAATATGTTTATCTTATGCAATATATGGGAAACCATGAAACCTGGTTTCTTTTCATGAATACTATTTGTAACTTAATATTCCCCAATATCTATTACTGTTTTATAACTCTACTACTTTTTCATTATTAATTTTGACAAGTGCCAAAATGATAAAGGGCTAAAAATATAACCCATGCGATAACTGATTTATTCACACTAGCTTGACAAACAATGTAATAAAAGCCATGATTTAAAATTTAGAATGGAACTTGGGAAACATGTTATCAAAGTGCTGTATCAAATGCTTGAACATGTTTTTAATTGGCAAAACTTTAATGCCATTAAGAGTTTTGCATATGCTTCAGCTAGCTTTTGTGCAGTTGAGAAAAAAATATCAATACCCATCTGTCACTATGAGTGGAGCACATATGGTAACAGAAGACCTTAAAATACATCAGATGTGGTTTCTGTTATCCAAGCCATTTCAGCTCCAAAAGGACTTCAGCCACCTTGATATAGCTTTGGCTATCAGAAGTTTAATTCTGCCAATTAAACTTGTTATTTTGCACAACTATGACAATTTTGCTTGTGTTTCTCTGCCATGTTATGAACAGTCATAGTAAGAATTCTGAGCTTGCAGAAATCCTTCTGTTCTGATTCGGATTTCTGTAATAGTAAAGGCAATGTCTCTTTAAATGTCATAGGAAAGGGCTTCCGAACCTTTCTGGATTGGTTACCTGATCAGTGTTGGCAAGGGTTCTTTGTAGATGCCTTCTGTCCTTTCTGGAACTGCCCTGCTTTGACTTGAAGAGTCAACTGAAAAGGGAAAGTTGAGTCAATATTCCAGATATTTCAAGGCAAAACTACCAATGTGAAAAAAGAGAGATTTTGTTGTTGTTGTTGTTTGATATGTGGAGGGAGTTATAGAATCAGCTCTCATTTATTTACCGAATGTTTACTGTAGGGATACTCTATGGCAGGCATGGTGCTAGATACCAGAGATGAAAAGGGTATAGACTCATGGCACTTGCCTTCAAGAGCCTGTAAAGATTTATTGAAGAGGAGCAGATACACAGACAGTAGAGTTCTAACTCCCTTTGTAGCGGTTTTAGAGGATGCTCCGGGAGCACAGTGAAAGAACAAGTCTGTTGGGAAGGGGGAGAATTCTTACAGTTACCTCTCTTGTGTTCTGGATTAGCAATAAAGTTGACAGAAAACCAGATTAAAAGGAGAAACAAAAAAACAAACAACAACAACACAATTTAATACATGCAAACAGGAGATCATAATCTACTGCTCAGAGAAATGATCTAACCAGACAACTTTTGTACTTTTTAGACAAAAATCAATAAATTTTTGAAGAACTGACAGGACAGTTAGGTTTGGGTGTTCATTAGTGAGGAATCTAAACAAAGTTTGGACTTGGGTAGTACATTAGTAAAGGAGTAATAAGATTTGTTTATGGAAGCTCTTGGTCCTGGATTCCTTGAATCTAGTGCTAAGGGTGTCTCTTTGAGCCCCCTTAGAGCAAGGAAGGCACCTTTCACAGGGATGATTTATTTCCTGCACTCAAGGAGACTAAAGAGGGTCAATGTGCCCTCTGGCACTGGCTGCTTGTCAGCTTTAATTCAAAGTAATCAATATGCCATTGTAGGACATTTTGGGGTGGCCTGCCCTGGGGCCAACAATTCTTAGACGAAAATCACACAAAATAATAAAGGTAAGGAAGACTAGGAAATTATCATAAGACACATTGGAAGAAATGCTTCTAAAGTCAATAAAAAGAGCATACTTAAAGACATACACATGGGAGTATGCACAATTTGGGGTAGGAAGTGAAAAGACTGTGAGGGAAGATAGACTACAAAGAAGGAAGAGGCTAGATCACAAAAAGTTTTCTATTTATAGATTTGGAACCATATCTTGAAGATATTAGAGATTTTTAAAGCATCCTTGAACAGCCTCAACAATATAGTTGTGTTTCTGTTTTTTAAAAAGCACTCGGATTTTCAATGGCTTAATTGGAAGGAGCTGAAATTAGAGGCAGTGAATTTATTTTCAGGGGACTAAGAGGAAGTGGCAATGGGGTGACAGAGTACAGGATAAATCAGAAAAAAATATTTAAACATCTTACGATTTTTGGCAAGTTGAAGAAGAAATGCAGTGATGTTACATTTTAATTGCACATGAGATAGGACCCAAAAAGTTCATATTTTTGCAGTTATTTTGTGGCAAATTAAGGGTAAAACCATCATGATTTTTTTTCTAAATAATTATTCATTTAGATGGTTTTGAAGTTCTTGTAAACATTATCTATGCTTATTCACAATTTACCTTCGTAAGACCATATACTGGTGCTTATAAGAGTCAGTCCTAATAATGTAAGAAAACTGAATGATCAACAGTCTTAGTTAGGATAGGGGTTGACCTACTGTAATCAAGACCCACAGTGACAATGATTTCCACAGTGCAGGCATTAGCAGTCCAGCGCTGGTTTAAAGGTTTGATAGTATCAGGGACATGCTCTCCTCTCTCTTTACTGTGCCAACCAAAGAATATTGCGTGGTCAGCATGATCCAAGATGACTCATTATCACATCTTCATTCTAGCCAGTGTGAAGGGCTCTAGGATCACACCTTTCTTCCTTTGAAAGATACACATCATTTCCCCATCCATCGAAAATATC
The DNA here is from genome assembly GCF_963455305.1 of Plecotus auritus. Taxonomy (NCBI): domain Eukaryota; kingdom Metazoa; phylum Chordata; class Mammalia; order Chiroptera; family Vespertilionidae; genus Plecotus; species Plecotus auritus. The sequence continues at coordinate 86,953,661 of NC_137770.1, read as the reverse complement.
CCATGGCCAGAACTTGATCACATGACCACACCAAGATTCATGGGTGCACCTAAGCCCACCTAAAAATTATATAACTTTAGATGAGAAGAATGGATCTTGGGGACAACCAGTAGTTTCTGACACAGTACTCCTACGACATTTTCGAGTTACCCATTCAAGATGGGCTATCCCATGTCACATTGCCTCATCTTTTGTTTGATTTTCATGAGCAACCAATTCTTTTACAGAAAAATGAATATTTATTATCCTTGCAATTCACTGATATTACTTATTCAACAATCATTCAGTGAACACCTACTTTGTGGAAAGTTATGTCATGGAAGCTAAAGATGGAAAATTAAATAAAGCTCAGTCTTTTCCTCATAGAGTTCACAGTTCAAAGAAGGTGAAATAGAGAGCAAATCAGTAATTACCAAGAACCATGTTAAGCTCCATACGTTATGGCAGGTGGTGTCCTCAGAGCCTGCCACCAGTGCCAGGGCCACAGAATAAAGTGCTAAAATGCTGATTTCTGTGTTCTATCTCCCATCACCTTCCTTTCTTTTCAGGATTAGAAGGTGAAGCCATGAGGTATGAGTTCTGGTCTCTCTTGCATAAAGACATTTTATAGCTCATTTCCCTTTAGGCAGAAAAGAGAGGAGTTTTGACACATTTCTCCGAGACTTTCATTTGTGTTTCTAGGTGGATTGCCTGAAATTGACCCCTCCCGGTCCTGTGGGGACAAAGATAGACTGGGCTTCTTAAAGTAGAGGGGCTGACCCCTAAGAAAGAAAGTGAGCTTCCTGCAGACTGGTAAGCAGAGGGTGAATTGAATGACAGAGACCTGTATTCCACTTTGATGCCGTAGCCTTTGAATCTGCAGGGCCTTCCTTTTAACTCTGACTTCACCTCTATCACATTCTCATTCTTTCACTCCACTTTGGTCCCACTCTTTTGCCCGCTAGGCTTGCTCCCACCTCATGGCCTTCATGTTCCATGTTTCTTCCATGAGTTACCTGGCTAATCTCTGACTTCCTTCTCTGTGAGGCCTGCCCTGGCCATTCTTTCTAAAATGTTAACCTTTTACCCTAACTCTATGTCATTTTTCCTGCTTCATTACTTCTCCTTAGCACTGATTATTCTGTAATTCATTTCTACTGGAAACAAAAGGAAATCTATATATATAAAAGCCTAAGTGACTGTTACTACCAAACGACTGGAACAAATGGAATGACCAGTTGACCAGTCGCTATGACATGCACTGACCACCAGGGGGCAGACACTCAATGCAGGAACTGACCCCTGTTGGTCAGTGCACTCTCATGGCCAACCTCCCACAGCCCCTCTCCCCAGCCAGCCAGCCCCCCTGACTGGCCAGCCAACCTCCCGGGGTCCCTCCCCCCAGCTGCCGGCCCCCTGATAGGCCTCGATCACAGGTCAGGCCGAGGGACCCCACCCATGCACAAATTCCTGCACCAGGCCTCTAGTAGAAAATAAGGACAAATAAGTTGCAGGGCAGCAGGGATTTTTGTCTGTTTTATTCAATACTCTCTCTTTAAGACAGTGCCTGGAACCTAGAATGTGCTCCATAGCCATTTATTAAATGAATGAATAATGTCAAATTCCCTAAGTTACAGCTAGACAAATAGGAAGAATTTCCTTCATTTAAATTGATCATAAGATGTGGAGAACTGGAATCTCAGTAGAAGTTCTTGACTTGTGAATATAAGCCTTCCTTAAGCTCTCTGGCAAGTACAGGGCTTGTTACACCTGAGCAACTGGAAGCAGAGTCACACGATCATATACATTTTGATTTTTTTTTTTTTATAGATAATGTGACACTTCTTGCACCTGAGTGTTTTGAGCAAAATCTTACCAGTTCATCTTGAATGGGTGTAGAAGCCAACCTGGCCTCATGCTGCTATTTCGTGCTCTGGTGCTGGTATGCCTGGAAGCTTGGCTTAAAAGTGGCATCAAGGACTTGCAAAGCTGCTGGTATAGGAAGTGAGCAATGGCAAGTGCATGGGACTAGCGCATGGAACAAAATGTCAATATTTTAATACCAGGCATGACTTAGTTGATAGGATATTGAAATAAGTAGTGTGTGTGTGTGTGTGTGTGTGTGTGTGTGTGTGTGTATGTTCTTTAACAAACATATATTGTGTATGTGCACAATTGGCTAATGAATTCAATGCCTTTGTTATTGACTATGTCAATATGTCTTCTATTCCTTTCTGTCTTGAGGTGTGGAAGTTTCTCCTTGTGTCATTGCCTTACTTTGATAGATGGATCAGAAATAAAGCCTCTTATCTCTGCTTTCGACTTCTCCATTCTATATAACCAGTATCTTCCATTGCTCAGCACTTGCTATAGTCACACCACGTTACAAAGTGTCATCTAATGGAAGTAGTTGCCTTATATTTTCCCCTACCTGTTTCCTAAGGAACTCAGCAGAACTAAAAGAAATTGGCCCAGGTAAGATGACAAAATTAATTATCTTTTTTTTTTTTAAGCAAAACTTACATTCAGAGACTAATACAAGTTTATTTAATTTTCCTCGGAATTAAAAAAAATTAACTGAAAAAAATACATGAAATGGAGAGAATTTTAAAATTCTCAATAATATAAAGGATCAGAAACCATTATTTATTAAATATGTATAGGGTGGCTTCTAGCAATTCAGTGATTAAAAGGAAAAATTGATGTTACAGTCATCCCATTTTACAGAGACAGAAACCAAGCTTCAGGGATATTGTAAATACTAAGGCCATGTTGCTAGTAAGTTGTAGAGGCTGGATTTCTATCTTGTTGTGTTTGATTTCAACTAAACTTTCTACTCTACAATGCTGGTTTTCAACTGTCTTTAAAATTCAGATTGTTCTTAAAAATTTAGTGCTGTACATTCTATAGTGAAAGCTCCATATTTCATTTTAAAATAAGATCATCTTTTCCTTTTGCCAGAAATAATTTTTTATTGCTTTAGTGCTTGGTCTGTATGAATTGCTTTTCTTGTTTTCTCAATGCCATGCAGGGATATAAAGTTCCTGCTATTCAAAACTTCATAGATGAGTTACTTCATTTTCAGAATTCATACACTGAGTGAGTTTCAAAAGCAAAAACATGCTCTTAGGAGCTCAGGTTCTAAATCTAAATCTATATTTTCTATAGATTTATTGGATTATGGTGGCCACATTATTTAATTATGCTGTACCTCAGTGTCTTCATCTGTACAATGGGGATAGTAATATTATCAATACATGGATTAAATAAGTTAATATGTGTTAATAAAATTAAAATGCTTTAAACAGATTTTAACACATAAAAATCACCAATAAAATTTTTATTTTTATCCAGACATAGCAATCATAAAAAGGCAGTAGTTTTCATTTTCTAGAGCACAGGATATTAACATTTCCTAAGGGCCATTTCCCTCAATGTCTTCCTGTTAACGCTCTCCTAAAATCAGGGTTCCTGAGGCATGAACTGGTGGGCTAAACAAGCTGGGAGGGATGCTTTTGAAGAGGAGAGCAAGACATCTGAAAACAGGGCTGTCTGTCTCTTTTATTTTTAATCCCTGCATTCATAATAAAGATATAATTGATTATTATTGAAGATCCAATCTCAATATTTTCAGTACTATTAGGCAACCAAACAGGAGAGAAAAGGATCTATCTTTTGCAGAAGAATAAATGGATCTAAGAACTTAAGCCTCATCAATGTCTCTTCATATCAAAGAAAGAGAGACAAAGAGATAGGAAAGATAGATACGTGCTGTCATTTGGATTATCACACCATCTTTAAAGTAGTCTTACCAAAAATTATAATTTATAAGGTATATATAGAGAAAAAACATATAATCTACACAAAAGTAATGCAAACAGCAAAATCTAAAATGAGAGAAACCTGTAGGATAAATCCTTCATTTCTTCAATAATAAATTGCAAGAAAAAGATAAGTGGAGGAGGTTCTTAAACATTAAAAGATATTTAAAAGACACATCAACTGATTGCAAAGTGTGGATTTAAAAAAATTTCCTTCAGATCCTGATTCAAATGAATGTACCACAAAATTTTATTAAATTTATGAAAGAATCAGAAATTCAAACACTGGATATTTGATCTTTTTTTAAAAAAAATATATTTTATTGATTTTTTTATAGAGAGGAAGGGAGAGGGATAGAGAGTTAGAAACATCGATGAGAGAGAAACATCGATCAGCTGCCCCCCCACATACCCCCCACTGGGGATGTGCCTGCAACCAAGGTACATGCCCTTGACCAGAATTGAACTTGGGACCCTCCAGTCCACAGGCCAACGTTCTATCCACTGAGCTAAACCAGTTACGGCTGATTTTTTTTTTTTTTTTTTTTAGGTGTAGTAATGGTAAGTCACTGTGTTTTCTTTAAAAAATAGTTCTTATCCTTTATAAATAAAGAGATTTGACATCTAAGTTTTGTTTCACAATAATGCAGGAGGAAGAAATGGATAAATATGAGAATGGGACAGGATTAGGCAGGAGATGATAACTGTTAGAACTCAGTGATGGGTGGGTGTAGATATGAGGGTGTCATTGTTCTTTTTTAAAAAATTGTGTATGTTTGAAGTTCTCCATAATTAAAAAATGCTTTTGTTTACATGACTTTTTAAAACTTTAGGTTTAGAGCAAAAAGCATATATAACTTAAGAATAAAATATATGTAAGCATTCACTTGACTATTATAGTCATTTTGGGTTTGGCTGCAAACTCTAAACTGAATTACAACTTGGGTAATGACGTGTTTCAAAAACCAGAAGACATGTGCTACATGGCCATCTTCTTCTTTAGATTTTGAAGTTGTTGATGTAGGCACTGTTAACAGCACTCCTCATTTCCTATCAAGATTGCAGACCACTAAGTATGACCAATATCCTTTGGTTATTTAAGAAGCTTCCACAAACTGAGGCCATTCTTTTAGAAAGACAATCCCCAAACTATATCGAAGATACATTTTGTTTCTTAATGAATAAGAAAATTTTAACTTGAGGTAGATTTAAAAATAAGTATGGGGATATTTAAAAAAAATGCAAGCATAGTATTGATATTTTAGTATTAAGAAATATGAACATATTTCATATTTTAAGTATGATGATATTAAAGACAATTGGACTTTATCAGAATAATAGGTCAGTTTGTAATTCCAATTGAACATGATAACTGCGTAATTCATACCTACTTATAATTCTTAGTTCTTATCATACTAAATCTACACTCAGTTTGGACATTTAAGGGAATTTGGGTTTCCCCATTGTATGGAGTTTAATTTATAAGGGTTACTATTTTAAAATAACCTAGAAAGTTTGTTAATCTGACAGTTGAATTTAAATAGGAAAGAATATATATGCAATTGATAAATCCAATTTAAAATATTTGAAATATGTCACAAATTTTTGTAAATGGGTCCAAATATTAGCCAAAGTTTCCCTAAATTTGCTACACTTATGAATTGAATAAAATTGATAGGTAGAAATTAAACACCTAAAATACACTAAATTTTAAATTTTATAACTTTAATATTTCATATATTCATTTTAAAAACAAAGGATCCTTTCATTAGTGATTACATTGTTTAAGACGTTAAGTGGGTTTTTCTATGCACAAAGCCATCCCCTCTTATACTTAAAAACCAGCAAAACAAAAACCTCATATGCTTAACAAGTGAAATTGCTCATTGCAGTCCTCAAAGCAAAAACAGTTTAATAGAATGAATAGATGTGAATTTGGGGAGCCCTGATAGGAATAGCACACTCCTGAAATGTCACTTTCTGAGGCTGTCAGACAAGGCCAGGGCAGGGGCGGGCAGGTGGGGAGGGCTTCGTATTAACATATTTCCTAGACGCTCCATCTCCTTGGTCCGGCCTAATGGATGCCTCCCAGCTCCCTGTGGACGCGAGAGCCCATCAGGCCAGAAGCAGATTAAAGCTCACACACTTCAAATTAGCGGCTTTCCGCAGCTTGCCAGAAGGCTAGAGTTCAGCACAGCTTTAACAGAGAAGTTTGTAAGCTTCCTTCTCCCCATCTCCCTTTCGCTTTGCTTTACAAGGAATCGCACCCTCTGCAAACCTCAGGTCCGCCTCCTGCTCTCCCCATCTTCCCACTGCGGTGGCCCAGTCTCTGCTCTGGGAAGGGACGGGCAGCCTGGAAGGGAGTGAAGGTGGAGGAGTCAGCACTTTGGCGAGCATCCCCCCCACCTCACCCAAGCCAATTGCGCTGCGCACAGGGAACTGTCAGCCACGACTGATTTATAAGACCGATTTACCTTCGGAAGAGTGTAATTATGCTCAGAGTTAAAAATTAATCAGGTGAAAGAATTATGGAATAGTCATTCTCAGGACTTTGAAGGACAAACTCAAGTGGAGACCCACCAGTACAGCTGCAGAGCCTGCCCTGTGGGAGCCCTTTGCCTCCTTGCTGGTTGCAAGATGAGTTTTCTGAGCTCCCTGTCTTCTTTGTACAAAGACAAAATGAGAAATCTTGTTGAGTTTCTCCAGAAAGATAATTCCAACTCACCCAGCTTAAAAAGTGGGAGAAGGAGAATTTGTGAAAAGAGGAATTCTTAAAGACTGGATTATCTCTCAGTAAGGATTTGGCTGTTGTCTCCTGTTAGAACTAGTAGCTTAACTACTTTAGCTTACTTCAGGGAACACTCAGCATTTCACAAACAGTATCTTTGTTGTTTGTGCTAATACAGTAACCTCCCCTTCCTCTGCCTTATTCTTGGGAAATTCCCAGATCCCTGTGGATGCCTGAAACCAAGGATAGTACTAAATCCTATATATGCTATGTTTTTTCCTATACATACATACCTATCACAGAGTTTAATTTATAAATTTGGCACAGTAAAAGATTAACAACAAAAACTAATAATAAAATAGAACAATTATAACAATATCTCTATATATAAATGCCTAATATGCAGTGTCCCCTCAGGAGTTTGACCAACCAGGAGTTCAATAGCTCGCTATGATGTGTGTTGACCACCAGGGGGTGGTGCGGAATGAAGGAAGGCCCCGGCCAGCAGCCGGCAGCCAGCAGCCACTAGGGACCCTACCTGTGCATGAATTTCATGCACTGGGCCTCTAGTGCTGTAATAAAAGTTATGTAAATGTGGTCTCTGTCCCTCTCAAAATACCTTATTGTACTGCATTCCTCCTTCTTGTGATGCTGTAAGATGATATAATGTCTATGTAATGAGATGAAGTGAGGTGAATGACATAGGCATATATAGACATATAGCTTGGCTCCTCTAAGGGTTACTTGAACACAAACTCTGCCACACCTTGACAGTTGAGGTGATAACCAAGATAACTACTAAGTGAGTAATGGGCAGGTACCTTACACAGTGTGATTCACTGGACAAATGGAAGATTCACATCCTGGGAGGGATGGGGCAGAATGCTGTGAGATTTCTTAACACTATTCAGAACAATGAGCAATTTTAAACTTGTTAATTGTTTATTTCTGGAATTTTTCATGTAATATTTTTATCACATGATTTCACTCCTAAGTTGAATCTAATGAAAAAAATAAACTGATGAACAAAATAGATCCAGAGACATAGAAGCATAGAACAGACTGTCATTTAATAGTTTTTGATATGGTTGACCACAGATAACTGAAATCTTGGGATGTGAAGCCACAGATAAGGAGTGCAGGGGTCTACTGTATGTAATCCCTCACCTCAGTAATGTGCCTTGGTGGCCTTCAGGTTCAGACCTGTGTTCTTTTTAGATGAGAAGTTGTTTCTTCCCTCCCTCCTTTTGTGGGCAAGGGGCTTTCCAGTTAATTGAGTTTGTTTCTCAAAGTGTCTCACTACCTGCTTCCTCATACATCTCTTTCAAAATTGGCATTTCTATTGGAACGCAGATCAGTTTGTCTATCTAAGAGTCCCTTTGAACCCCAAATGTGGGGTGTTTAAGTCTGAATTCATTGTCTCCAAAAACCACAGAATGGATTCGCAGATAAAAATGGTTAGTGGAAGCAAAATTCATTGAGAGAAGCCAGTCCTGGAAAAGGTGCATCTGGAGTTCCAAAAGCAGGCCTCGTTGCAGCTGGGTGTAGTTCAGCACCCATGCGAACGAAAGACTATTAGTCCATATGTAGAGTCCCACATGGCCATAAGCCCTGTGGGCGCAAGGGAGCATCCCCCACCGCAGGAACCAGGAACCTAGCACATGGGAGGGGGAGAGAGGGGGGAAGAGGGAGAGAGGGGAGAGAGGAAGCACATGCTTTTTAATTTAGGGGCAGACATATGCCCTGCTAGCTCCTGATTGGTCCTTTCAAGGAATTCTGCCTTAATAACATTCTTGGTATTGATTATACGCCTCATGATCTTGTGATTGGTTATCTGCAAGCTGTATTTCTTTAAAGTTTTTCTCTTGCTTTCCTGCACTCTTCCTTTCCTGCCCTGGTGGGTTGTCCTAGTAATTCCATCTAGCTGGGTTTCCAGGTTCTACTATCCCACCCCATGGTTACTCCCCTGTCTACCTAGCTTCCTTCCATCTCCTCACCATAACAGTTTCCTTGAAGTCCAATCACATATTCCATTACTATTAAATCTTGCAGAAAAGTGGCTGCAATAGTGGCAAAGGAGGGTACAGATTGAATGGGTTACAGCATTATCTGAAATCATTATCATTTCTATCATGAGATGCCATAATTTCAATTCTAGTTTTCATAATTGGAAGAAAGGAGCTATGCCATCCACAACCTCAATGCCCTATTTTTTTTAGCCATTCAAGTACATAAACATAGCTGAGAATAAGGTTTAAAACATTTTGGTAAGCCATCTCCCATCAGCTCCTCCTCCATACACCTTGACCTCTATCTCATTCCACTTACTAGGTGGAAGTCTCCATTCTTTGACCTGGAACTTGTCTTCTCTCTCAGAACTGTGGAGATTCTCCTTTGGATTACCCATTTCTTCTCCTTTTCCCTCATGGCCTTTGAGTATTTGATCATCTTTTGAATCCTACCATTTTCTTAAGCTAGTTGTCAGTCCTTAGGTTCCTTCTGGCTATAGCAAATGTTAGATCCTAGGAGTACAGGAGCGGAATTTAGGCAAACCCAGAAGGCTGCCCTCAGGGTATGGCATTATTAAGATACTCAGACTTTCCATAGACCAAATTAGCAATTCTCCTCTGCTTTATTATGTTAAAATTAACTATTTTAGCAGGAGAAACTCTTTCCAACCTGTAGAATGAAAAAAAGAATCAGATTCATAAGTAATAAATTTCCAAGTCTACTGTTTGGCCACACTCATTTTTGATTCTCGGTAGGAAAGGTAGAAAATTGGTCACCATTACTTGCTTTCTATTCAAATGCAGAACTCAGCTGTATCTTGCCAAGTGTGCTCCTCCCCCTGCCTTTCTCTAAATCTCACTCCACCATAAGTCCTACAGAGATGTCAGGGCTAGTGCGGGGTGAAAAAATGTTCTTCATGGAGAGGATAGATATAAAAAAAATTTCAGTAATTCTTATTTAAGCAGAATTGTTAAGAGTTACTTCTGTCTCATCACTATTTCCCATTTAGATTACTTATTCCAACAATTAGTTTGTAACTGATTTTTTCATTTATCATTGTTGTTCTTTTTTATCAGGCAGACACCTGCACTCCTAATTAATTGGTATAGTGGGAGAGGGGGAATAGTCCTTGACTGGGAGCCAGGAGCCAGGTTCTAGACCTGGCCCTGTTCCCCCAACAGCTGGTTGGCCTCAAGCATGTTATTTACCTCTTTGGACCTTGATTTCTATGGATGCATAGTGAGGGAACTGGACTGGATCAGTCTTTCTATAATATGTGATATACTCATGAGAAAGCAGGCTTGGAAAACACTGTATACACGTCTCTCTCTTCTCAGTGACTCATCATAAGCATGGATGTCCAATAACAAAGAAACTTTATATTGTATTTAACTCCTCTAATTTGACCAGAGAATACCCTGACTTGTTTTATGTTCCCTCCTCCCTCCCTCCCTCCTTTCCCTCCTTTCTTCTTTCCTTCCTTCCTTCCTTCCTTCCTTCCTTCCTTCCTTCCTTCCTTCCTTCCTTCCTTCCTTTTATTTTTTCCTTTTCATATATGGTTTGTTAATATTTCACAGAACCACCCTGACTGGTGTGGCGCAGTTGGTTGAGCATTGTCCTACAAATCAGGAGGCTGCCAGTTCAATTCTTGGTCAGGGCACATGCCCGGGTTGACTAGTAGGGGGCCTGCAGGAGGCAGCCAATCGATGTGTCTATCTTTGTCCCTTGGTCCCTGCCTTTCTCTAAAATCAATGAAAACATATTTAAAAAAATATTACACAGAACCAGCATTCTAGGGACCTTATTATGGGAAAAGCAGGACTAAATGAATCTTCTCCAGGTTTGTTAGTTTTTCCTCTACTTATGGAATCTAGATCTACTTAAAGTGTTATAATGCAAGAATATATTGTTTTAATTTTTGTTTAATTATTTTATTATTTTATTTACAGGATTCTTGAGCTCTAATGAAATATGGACTAAAACAAAAAAGATAAAAATGTATCTCTAAAGAGTATCACAATATTTGTTTAGCAAATATGGTGATCTATTTTTAAAAAATCTACATAACTAGAATCTACCATCAATGCTAGTAATATTTTATTGCTGCTATTCACTTATTCACTCATTCAAAGTAAAATAGAAGTTTTGAACCTTTTATTGTGCCTAAATTCCACTGACTGAGAAATTTTTCTCAAAATAATATAATGCATTAACCAAAAAATGTATACGATTCCAAAGGACATATTAAAATACACATGTTGGCAGTAAGAAATGGCACCAGGTTTTAAAAAAGGTGAAGTCAGACCAGACCTTGGTTCAGCAACCTCAGTACCTGAATTCTGGCTGGAAAAGAATTCAGAGTCAAAGCTCAAACAATAAGAGAAAGTTTATTTAGAAAGTCACAGAGGTAGAAGTGAGTGGTAGAAGAAATGGGCTCAGGAAACAAGTTACAGAGGCAAAAGAAGGGCTCTTGGAGCTTAGGAGGAAGAATGGTAAAGTTAACAGGCCTGGGAAGAAGAAGAGGGCGTGGGGGAGAGGAGAGGGGAGAAGTGCAGGTGTGCTCCTGGGCAGGCGAGCACACTGGGTCCTCCATCTGATGGAGATTTTAGGGAAGGTCCCAGGGGAGTATCTCAACAGACTGACTATTCATCAGCTTTCCAGGTGTGTCCTTTCAAGGTCACGGTCTCCACTGATTGGTCAGCACTAGGGCAGGAGGTCATTAGTCAATGTATCTGCTCCTAAGGTCAGCTGTGGCATAGCTTATCTGGTTTTGCTGCTTTTCTGAGCCTGGAGCTGAAATACAACTGAGGCCTAGAGGTATTTGATGCAGGTAAGAACCTCATTGTTCTGGGGGCTTAATGCTTAAGGGCTGTTCACCAACCAGCTTGTTCATTTGCCTCTAAAGGACTCTAACCACCATGACTAGCAACATGTCAGAGAAGGAAAGGTCAGGGGAGGGTCCGAACTGCATGATCAGCGATATGAACGGTCAGGGGATCTAAACAGAATGACCAGCACTATGCTAGGAAAAGAAAGGTTACCCTGAGGGCGAGGTCCTTATTTTCCCAGTTTTGCCCATTGTTAGGCACCCGGGGCTTTCCACCCTGATGACCTTCTGTACCTGGCCCATCATCCTTGCTCTGTTCATGTCTGTCTAACTGCCTACCACACACATATAAAATATTTTTTAAAAATTTGTGGTGTGTATTTACTTTATTACTGTAGCTAATGATAAGATATAGTGGTGGATCTAATGACTGACATAATTTTACAATTGGCAAAAGTGACAGATATGTAAAGGAAAAAATCATAGTAGCAAGGTATTTTCTGTAGATTATGTTTTCCAAAGATAGTAACAACAATGTGAGTAAAGATGCCTTCAGATGATGCCAGTCCCCAGCCATTGAATCACCCAGCCTATGATCTTCCTGAAATCACACATACCAGGAAGCAAAGATAAGCCATCTTCACTGCCTTCAGTCCACAGAATAAATGAGCATACTCAAATGGTTGCTTTATACTACTAAATTTTAGAGTGTTTGTTATGCAACAGTAATCATGATAAAAGTGCTATAATAAGAATGTGTGAGTACTAAGAAAAGGACTCCTACCTGCATTCTAGTGTCAGTATTGTGGGACTCTTGAGAGAAGACAACATGCAGCTTTCTAATTTGAGCAACTGGATGGATTGATGTTACCATTCAAGGAGGTGAAGAAGAGTAGAGTAGAGATTATGAGCTTCCTTTTGACACATTTTGAGTTCATGATGCTTCTGGGCATTCAAATGACTGAAATGCAAGTCAGAACCTCAGAAGGAACTAGTCTTGGGTTAGGGATAAGGCTTGGGGACATGACCATGTGTAGGATGGTGAAAGTCACCTACTTGGTGGACCTCATATGTCATATAGAGAGAATAAGAAGTAAAAAAATTGAGAGTAGCCAAAACCGGTTTGGCTCAGTGGATAGAGCGTCAGCCTGCGGACTGAAAGGTCCCAGGTTCGATTCCGGTCAAGGGCATGTAACTTGGTTGCGGGCACATCCCCAGTGGGAGGTGTGCAGGAGGCAGCTGGTCGATGTTTCTCTCTCATCGATGTTTCTGACTATCTATCACTCTTCCTTCCTCTCTGTAAAAAATCAATAAAATATATTTAAAAAAAAAAAAAAAAAAAAAATTGAGAGTAAACTCTCGGAGAACTAATATGTATGGGGTAGAGGAAACTGGAGGAGGAAAATGAGATGCAGTCAGTGTGGGACAGAGAAAACAAAGGGAAAGCAATGTCCTGTAAACCAAAGGATGTTTATCACGTTATACATGCCCTCATCTTCAGATATTCAGATTCACTTTTTCCCAATGGGTCCCCACATTAATGAGTGGCTTTTGTGCATGCAAATGATTTGTGGGCAGAAAAAAGAAGATTGAGAATTGCAGCCATAGGTTAAAAAGGCAAGACTTGAAAACTTGGTTAGCTCTGGCAGTTAAAATAGTCTACAATTCCTTTCCTTCTAAGAATACTCAGAATGTAATTTAAGTTTTTTTATGGCAACTCAGGGTCTGTTTTATGAACACAAGACAACAACCTTATAATTAAATGATACCTTCAGAGACAGTCATTGAAGGGATGATTTAGTTTCCAAGGCACTCTCATTGTTCTGTAGTTGACTACTTAGTGGTTTTATGCCCCTCTCTCTCAGGGGTTATTGTGGTTTGTGGTCTCCCACACTGTGATTTTTTCCTAGTTGGTGGTTTTCCTCTCTGCTCCCTTCGGGCATTCCTTGCAGCTATCTGTGGATCTGGTTTAAGTGTCTATCACTCCCTGTTTTCTACCTAAGCTTTGTCAGCTGTTTTAGTTGCTTTTCTCTCTACCCCATCTAACCAGTCTATTAGTTTCCTATGGCTGCTGTAAAAAATTACCACAAACTTGGGCTTAAAGTTACACAAATTTATTATCGTATAGTCCTGGCGGTGGGAAGTTTGAAATGGGTCTCATGAGCTAAAATGAAAGTGTCCATAGAGCTGTATTTTTTTTTTTTATGGATGCACTAGGGGAGAATCTGTTTCTTGTGCTTTCCAGCTTCTAGAAACCTCCTGCATTCCTTGGCTTCTCCTCTTTTTTCTGCATCTTCAAAGCCAGCAACATTGGGTTGAGTCCTTTTTGTGTTGCTCTCTGGTTCTCCCCCTTCTGCCTGCTTCTTTCACTTACACATTATCGTTACTTTGGGCCCATTCAGACAATCTGGGTAACCTCCCCATCTCAAGGTTATCTAATAAGCAACTTGAAGTCCATCTGGAATCTTAATTCCTCTGTGCCTGGTAATACTGCTTATTCACAAGCTATGAGGATTAACATGCAGATATCTTGGTGGTGGTGGTGGGGGGCGGGTGAGATTCTGACTACCTCACCTAGGAAAATACTAAAATATTCCTCAAATAATAAAATGACCAAATAACATGTGTAAAATTAGCCCACTGCATTCTGTATCTCAGAGGAATATAATTTTGTGGCAGCTGTTTTTTACTAGACTTGGTGGCACTTTCTCTTCAAACTTAAAGGCTCTTTGCTGAAACATGACCACAAGATTAGAGAGGCAGAGATTGCTCTATATCAGTTTGTATACTGGACTTATTTCTGAAGAATATTCTACACATTCAGATAGTAAAAGGATTATTTTAAATATTCAACCAATGTATAACAAATTAGTGGTAGACCTTAGTGCTCCTAAATTTCTCTGTGGTGTCTGGTTTGTGGCACTATGAGGTAGACTCCATAGTTATAACTTACCAGGGTCAACCCAGGAACTCCACGCTGCTCTAAGTTAACATCTACTTTCTCAGAGAAGAAGGAATCAAGATGGATTTTGTTTTTGTTGGATTCTGCTCCAAGGTTGAAGTGGGAGTAGAAGTTTATAAATCTGTTGAATCAAATTGCATTGTAATCAGCTATTTAACTTTCTGTACTTTACTTGGGGGCAGGAACTGTGACTTGTTCAACTTGATTTCCCAATCTTGAGGCAGCTCTAAGTAAGTTTTGTATTTGAATGGCTTTAGCAGGGGAAGGATTGATTGGAAAGATCATAGGGTACACCAGGGTAGCCCTGGCTCTGTGATAAACCAATTTGACCTTTGTGAACAAGTTTGGGATCTTTCAACACGTGGATTCAGAGCCAGGCAGTTACAGGACTGGATCTGTGCTGTATCTCCCCTTGAACCATCCAAGTGGCCCTGATAATATTATGATCATGTGTGAATTAAATACAGCTAAATAGCACCATTTTAAATATTGATGGTGTTGCATTGTGCATAGTACTAGTTTTGAATCAGAGCAAGATTTGAGGAATTTATTAGGCTGTGCCATCTTACTGTCTCTGTGCCTCAGGGCTTGCCTCAGGCTTGGGAGATTTGCTACCTTTGATCTGAGCCCCAATGAGTCTGAGGCCTCATTGTCTTCTGCTCTTCAGTTCTCCTAGAGGAAAAATTTTCATTGTAGAGGTCTTATTCCTTTATTCTTACTCTTCCATATTTGCTTTCTCTTTCTCATCCTTACCAAGGTCTGTTCTTCCAACAACCACACACACACACATACACACATACCAACAACCACACACACATACACACACACATACAAAGAAACCCACACACATATACACTGACAGACACATGTACACAGAGAAACATACACAAACACACACAGAGACACACACACACACACATACACAGAGGCACATACACACAAACACCCAGACACATACACACAAACACACACCCATATACACACATATACACAGACACATAAACAAACATACAGAGACACACACAAACACGCACAGAGACACACGCACATACACACACAGATACACACACACACACACACACACCCAGATACATACACATACACACACACATATACAACAGACACATACACACAGAGAGAGACACACCCACACAAACACACATACACTCACATATCCCAGACTTTATAATTTAATACAGGATTCCTCTGGAAGCAAGTATGTTTCTAAGAATAAGAATCATAGACTATCAATTCTAGAAGGCTCCCTATGGGCTACACCTACATCTACTCTTAGCAAACAGCCACCCACCCACCTCATTACCGTGTCTTGAAGTCAGAAGCTATACTTTCCAGTCTGTAGGGATCATTAGATTTATGATGTGATAAATTACTTTAAATATTATAAATTGGAGACAGAATCAGCTATAATATGGAGTAGGAGTAAATATCTAACTCATTTTTATGAAAATAAAAACTTGATAGATGTTTTGGCAGCCTTCAAGGGTCTTTCACTTTTTAAATTTTATTTTAGTGATTTTCTTCCTCTTTATTTTAAAGAGAGACTTTGGTAAAGTTTGAGTGCATGGACCTACATTTCTCATTTACTGAGGAGGAAACTAAAGTGCAACTGAGGATTCGAGCTCCAATCTCTTGGCCCAGCCCAGCTTCCCCCTCTAAAGCACACTGTTCAGCTTGGAGAGGGAGAGGGATGCTCTGTCTTCCTTCTCAAGGTCCCCATTGCATTCTGGGGAGAATGACCTACCTGATCTCTATCATGATTAATGTGGTTTCTGAAGCATGAGATCTGATTATGACCCCATGTTGTTATATTTAATTACAGATCTCATTACGGCCCTGGCCATAACACCATGTAGCCCTCATTGCAGTCACCTTTGCTGATCTGACTGCTTGAAGGTCCATCCTTATGATTTACTCTAAATTGTTTTAGAATCATAGACTTCTAGAGCTGGAAGGGAGGTTAGAGATCAGGAAGTTCAATCCCCTCATTTTACAGATAAAATTACAGAGGCCCCAAAGAGAATAAGTCATTTTCCAAAGGTCACTTAGTAGATGTGTGATTGAAACATGGGCGCCTGCTCCCCAGGCCAGAGGTGGTCTCTCAATACCACGCTGCCCTGCAGGAAACCTCCCTTTATAACATCATCTCCTCACTCCCTTTGCTTTGTGTCATGTGACAGCTTTTTAACAGGCACCGGTTATATTGTTTTATCTTTCTCCATACAAATTAGTCACAAATGAAATCAGAACTGTAAAGGTCTTTGTGTTTTGAGGCAGAAGGTACTTGGTCAGATTATTTAGCTTTCTGGGCCTCAGTTTTATTTTAGTAACACAAATGCAGACTAACCTGATCTCTAAGAACAAAGACATATTTAAAGTGATAGCTAATAAAACATAAGTACTGTCAAATAAAAACAAATCCAGAATGAGGTAAGGAAATACTTTATTTGAAAAGACTATTTCAACAGGAGAAGGCTCAGACCACACGTTCTCTAAACATCTCAGCAATCAGGCAGAGAACAGCTTTTCTTTTATTGGGAAGAATAAACAAAACCAGAAAGAACTGGGAGTGGGCATGGGAGGAACAGGGGGTGTGATTGGACACTTCATCAGGGAATGTTTGTCTTTGTGGTCACCTGGTTTTTTAGGAGGGGTCCTTAAGGAGATGCTGGCTTAGGCTGAGTCCAATCTAAGGTCAGGGTCCTATGGGACTAGGAGAGAAGCCTGAAAGTTGGGACAGGTCAAGTTAGCAGGTGTTTTTATTACCAAACCCCAAAAATTAAGTGTGTCTGCCTGAGTGCTCTGGTCAAAAACTGCAGGAGCAGCAGCTTGCAGTAAAGAGAGGAATTAGTGTTTATTAGAATTGGCCAATCTGGATACAGGGAGCTCATGCTGTCAAAGACCTGACTCCCCAGTGGCATGTAGGTTTCAGATTATATAGGGCAAAGATCCCATGGCTTAGGGGTTCCAGGCTGTGTTAGGAACTGATTGGTCAGAGGTGAGATAGGGTAATAAATCATTTCTTTAGGTCTTGAGGACAATTTTGAGGTCAGTTTTGAGTGCCTAGAAACAGTTTCAAGGTCCCACCTTAGGGTTCAAGTGCTGAAACATAATTTAGATTAAGAAGTTATGTTTAGCCTGCCAACAGCTTAAACCTTGTGATCATTAGTCAGAACTGGGCTATTGTCTTCTGCTGCCTCAGGGATCAATGATCATCAAGGTGAGAGACTCAGTGCTGAAAGGGGAAAAAGGAAAAAAAATGATTGTTTTAAAACTACAAGTTTAAATCAAATCAGAATTATGAGGATCCTTGGTTTCATTTTGATCAGATTGGTCTGTGGGGAATTCACTTACAAGACAAAGAATGAAAATTTGGAGGGGAGGGTTTGTGTCTAACTTTGTCCTGGGTAGATAAGGACACCATCTGTGAGAGTCTTACCTAAATCACATGGGGAAGGTATTTCTTTACAGTGAGTGGTTTCCTGGAACACAAAGGAGAGGGACTTGATGATCAGAGCACTGGTCCAGGAGCACAGGGCTCAGGTCAAGTTCAGCACTGTCAGTGCTTAGTGGTTTCTTATCTTCTTTCAGTAAAGCTCTCTCAGATCAAAGGCCTGCCTTTCTCACTTTCTCCTTCCTTCTGGACAGGGGGAGGTGATGGCGGGTCTTGCACTGTATCTGAGAAAGTTATTTTATGAATCAACATTTGCCAGATCTTTTCTGTCTTATTAAAATGGGGCTACAGACCCACTTACTCCATGGAGTCTACAATAAGGGCATAAAGTCATCACTACCTCACAAACACTGACTAATACTTAGAACTGAATGGAATAGGTAGGCCTTTAAAGCTGTGAACTTTTAACTCTGTACAGTACAGCTCAGATTTTGCATTGGCTTAGGAACAGGTCAGACACAAATAACAATTCAGTAGATCATGTGAAACCTCTTGCAAGAGCTTAGCATTAAACCCTATTGAATGTGAGTCCTTTGCAGCCCATTGCAGGAAGGAGTGGTTGAGGGGATGACAGCAGTGCTTCTAGTTCCCTAAAGGTTCCTTGCCAGCCAAGAAGGGAGGCTTAAGGCTTTCCATTGTTTCTAAACTTGATCCTGAGAAATTATCTGGGAGAACTTGACAGCTATGTGGAATATTTGACCATTTTGCTATGATACTAAAAATCTAAAAACAGGCAAAATGACGCTCGAGGTCAGAATACAAGACAGTTTGTTCCACCTTTGATCAAATCAGCCTTTGCAGTTGCTAAACCACAAGGTCGATAGGAAGTGTGCAGACTTAGTGACTCAGTTCAGGTGGGCAGCCAAGGTCAGCAATAGCTCCCACATTCATTGTGGAGAAATAGGCAGTGTGTGTGTGTGTGTGTGTGTGTGTACTTCTACACAGTCCTAATGAGATTTCATTTTAAAATACTAAATCACTGCAGAAAAAAGATAACCCAGAAATACAAATAATGAAAGTCGAAATTGTTTTGACACTGCATCTTTTGCCCAGGGATCTTCTATCACTTTTCTAAATTCCTGGACAGTATAGAAGCACATGCTGAGCCTTTTGGCAGAACCTGTCTTACCTGAAGGGTAAGTAGGTCACTGCCTATTACAGGCCTGGTTTGAAGGCCATTGAAATTGCTCTTCCTAATGCCTGCCTGCAATTCTACCAGTAGATTTATTCTTTTGAACAAATTCTGTACTAAAATGCAGAGTAGCCTGGGGAGAGGAGAGAGGTAAGAGAAATTAATTCATCACCAGTCTAGTTGAGATTCAATTTTTTTGGAGCTGGTTTGGATTCCAGGCAGGTGGAGGAGACTCTCTAGGCTGGCTGGGCAGGACAGAATGGCAAGGGGGGCTTGCCTGAAGAATATTACAGGGCAATCAGGAGACAATTCTCTCAACTTCCCTCTGCACTTTCCTTTTAAATCACTTTCCAAATTTATATCTGCCCCCAGAGGAAGGGAGATTTCTCTTCATCTATGCAAGGCTCATCTTTTTACCTGTACTCTCCCTCACTTAGTCTTACCCGAGACCTTTCATCATCACTCATTATCTTGTTTTCCTATGTATCTACTTACTTCCTCTCCATCGATTTCCTCTCTTCAGCTTACAAGTTAGCATAGATGTTTCCTTTCTTAAAACCAAAATATTAAAACAAATATCTAACTCTCTCACAGTAAAGCAAAACACCCCTTCCTACAAACTTCAACTACTTATATCCTAGTTACTGTCCTATTTACCCCCATAGACAAGCGTCTTAAAAGAGTCTTTAAGAAGGAGACTCTTTACCTTGCATATTGTCAGACATGACAGACTGATAAACAAATAAGACTTTATTTCTTTCACATAATAAAAAACCCAGAATTAGACCTTTGCTGGTGTTGGCCAATGATGCTGTTAAGGATCATTTTACTAGTTTGTAATCCTCAGCGCAACAGCTTTCATCTGTAAGTTTGTCACTTTATGGTGCCAATAAGGAGGCAGCAGCATCAGGCATCACAACCGAACACAAATAGAAGCAAGGATATGGCCTGTGCTCTTCACCCCTCTAAATCCCCGACCACCGCCTGATTATTTTTATCTTGAAAAAAATACCTTTCTCAGAAAACCCACAACAGATTTTCTTTTAGAATTGTTGCTCATAAGTGGTGATTTTTATA
Organism: Plecotus auritus; assembly: GCF_963455305.1. Taxonomy (NCBI): domain Eukaryota; kingdom Metazoa; phylum Chordata; class Mammalia; order Chiroptera; family Vespertilionidae; genus Plecotus; species Plecotus auritus. The sequence goes on along the minus strand of NC_137770.1, from coordinate 86,933,653 downwards.
TGCAAAGGAGATGCAGACAGTGAGTGTTAGTGTTATAGCTTATAGTGTGGAGATAAGAAAAGGAAAAAGGGTGTAAGAATCATTTCAGTGTGGCCAGTGTCTGCCACAGCATCTTTACTTTCTCAGCTCCAAGTCATTTCTCACCCACTACTCATGACTTGGTAAGGTCATCAATATTCTTCCAAGGAGACAGTAGTCCCCCTTATCCATGGTTTCATTATTTATGGTTTTGGATACCTGTGGTCAACCATGGTCCAAAATTATTAAGTATATAATTCCAGAAGTAAACAATATGTAAGTTTTAACTTTTTCACCATTGCGAGTAGCGTGATGAAACCTTACACAGTCCTGCTCTGTCCCACCGGGGATGTGAATCATCCCTCTATTTAGTGCATCCAGGCTGAATACACTAGCCACTCATTACCCACTCAGTAGCTATCTCACTTATCAAATCCACTGTCATGGTATTACAGTGTTTGTGTTTAAGTAACCCTTATTTTACTCAACAATGGCCCCAAAGCATAAGAGTAGTGATGCTGGCAATTCAGTTATGCCAACGAGAAGCTGTAAAATGCTCCTTTAAGTGAAAAGGTCAAAGTTCATTACTATTAGTGGTTTCAGGCATCTACTGGGAGTCTGGAATCTATCCCCCTTCTTGAATAAGGGAGAGACTGCTATATGTCCAGTGAACACTCTTTTGCTTGTGTTCTTTAAACTCTCTGTGGTGTTTCCATTGTTGGTGACCCCTTGCTGAGCTTTCTCATGTTTTGCTTCCTAAATTTCTGGTTGCTCCTTCTCTATGTTTGGGGATTTTCTCTTCTTCCATTTACCAGTTAAATGTTGGTTTCCTGTGGTTTTATTTTCTGGTCTCTTTTTCCTTCTTTCAACACAATCCACCCAAACTATCTCAAATATGTCTAAGGCTTCCACTTGCACAGTAATGATGCTTAAGAGGATATTTTGAGTTCAGATTTCTCTCTGTGGTCCTGATTTACATACCCAATTATCTATCTTTATCTGGATTCTTAAGCCCAACATTCCCAAAACAAATGTATTATTACACTCCTTAGAAAACATTCTGCTTCCTGTGTTTCAACTCATTCTGAATCATACCATGATTCCCATCATCACCCAATAAAAACAAGAAAACTTGGCATGGTTTGGACTCCTCATTCTCCCTCAGACCTCATGTTAGGCAGAAGTTTAAAAAGGATGTAATCTACTAACTAAATATTTTTACATTCATTTCTTACTTTCCAACTGCACTTTTGCCTTAGTTTAATCTTTTATATTGTTTTCATCTGCATTACAATCTTAGCTTATTATCCTGTTTCTTTCTAGTTTTACTATTTACATTCTGTATTATACATTTCCACTAATATATTTCTTCAAATGACTTTAATCAAGTTACTTTCTGTATTGGTCAGGGTTTCTGCTACCCGTATGATCACATCTGGCCTATGAAGGAGAACAAGTAGGGAGTGTTCTGGCATGCAGGTGTGTTTCTGGTGTGTTTTCAATGCCTCAGTAAAGGGGTGTGTTCTGGATTCTCTTGTGGAATGTGTTTGGGGGCTGGGTGTGCAGGTTGCACGTAATAAATCCAGATGAACATTTCTATCTCCTAAAGCCTTTGGATTCCCTCCTACATGTCATCCCAAGGCAGCTGAAGCTTATTAGGTGCTAAATCTCTGTTGACTGAATAACCCCCACCTCATCCTGAGACTGAACTGAGTGTACTCTTCTATGATTCCTTACATGGCCCCCTAGCATATAATTAATAAAGTCACTTAATGACTGATTTTCTATCTATCTCTATACTTATGATTGGCAAAAACTGGATCTGGCTCATTTTTGTAGCCTCTGTACTTCACACAGTACTGGGACACAGTAAGTACACTTAACGAATGCAAAGATAACTGTAAAAAGGAGACATTTCAGCCCTGGCTAGTGTGCTCAGTGGTTACAGCACTGGCCCTCCCATGGAAAGGTTGCAGGTTCAATCCCCACCCCAGTCGGGATGCATGCAAGAGACAACCAATACAAGTTTTCTCTTACATTGATGTTTCTCTCTCTCTCTCTCTCTCTCCCTCTCTCCTTCCCACTCTCCCTAAAAAGCAATGGAAAAATATCCTTGGGTAAGGATTAACAAAAACAAACAAACAAAAAAACACAAGCAAACAAAAGGAGACATTTCACATTATTATTATGATGATGATGTTTCAAAGGAATTTTTTAAATGTAAATATCAATGTTTACTTATAGAAGATCAAGTCTTAAGAAAGAATAATGGATTATTTACTCTTCAATCAATAGTGAATTTGCCACTGCTGCTCAGAGATACAGTTTTTATTATGTCAAAAGTACTTTTAAAAATGAATAACTTAATCACTTTTGGGACCTAAATGTAGTTTATTTGCTGGAGGAGTTGGTGATGTAAAATTTTATTTTGATTAAATAATTTTTGAGATGATAGAATGTGGGAGGCTAAAAGAAATGTTTTATTTAACTACACAAATCCAAAACATTCCTCACATGAGTCTTTTTAATTGCATTAAAAATTGGTTTCATAGGGATGTTATATTTATAGAACATTAGGAGAGAAAGAGAATTAGAGCATAATTCAGACAATTGAATGCATACTTTCTGAACCGCTTACATAATTCTCTCCAGTGTGTGGGATTTTCAAGTGTATTGAGGACATGGTGGAGAAAAGATAATGTACCATTTCCAGAAACTGCCAAGTTTGTAGTTAGTATTAATTTAACTATAGAGAAGCTATAAATGAACAGTAAGGAATAGACCACCATTCCCAGGAAAATTGCTAGGTCAATCAACACAGTGCCTTGAAAAAAATCATGAGAATTTTCTGGAAGCGTGTGAAATGGTATGGGGTTTCAGAACACATAGAAGACACTTGAAAAAGGCGTTCTACTTCTTCTTTTAAGAAGAAATACCTATGATTTCAATGGTAGTGGTGAAAAATCCGGTGATTTCAATGATAGTGACAGAAGTGGGAAGGTATAATTCAGGTTAGGAAAGTTCATGAGTTTATAGTTCATTTTAACCTCCTTCCCAGAATTCCAGGTGTTCTGTGAAATAGTTTTGGTAATTATTTAGAAGAATGTGAATATCACTGGTTGTTTTTCAACACTGAAGAGAGCAAATGATAACAGGCTGTTTTGAATATTATCTGACACGGCAAAAAGCTGGTTGCTGAAAATAATCTCTGTGCTTTCCAGTAAATAACTTGTAGGAAGAGAGAAACCCGAGCCCATTTCCATTTATTTCATAAGTGATGACTTAATAAGAGAGGACTTCCAGCTTTGCAATCTCCTGGGCTGTTTCTCCGTAGTCTTATCCAGATGCTGATTGCAAACACCCTTTCTATTTAGGGATGTGTGTGTGTGTGTGTGTGTGTGTGTGTGTGTGTGTGTGGCCATTTTTTTTTTTTTTTTTTAAGAAATATAATCGGGGGAACAAGTTCTCACAGACCAAACTCAATAAAGGTAAGAAAAAAACAAAAGATAGTATCTTTGCTTTCCCTTCCCCCATCCTCACATATACCCAAAGAAAAAAGTTGTCTTGAGAATAAACAAGCAGCAATAATGCTGACTACCTCAGATTAGATTCAGTGTTGCTGGAAGCTTCAGGTTTCCTTCTATGTTGCTCCTGCTTTGGGAGTTATTTCTCTCCTTATATTCTTTTCTAATTTCTGCTGGCATTCAAGATGTCTCTTTCTCTCTGCCTCCAGGCTTCTCTGCTCCCTGAGGCTTTCTTTGTGCTGTTTCAAGTCTCTATTATTTCCCAGGCTCCTTTTCCCCACTTCTAATCCTGGAGAACCACAACAGCCACTCAGATGTTTCAGTTTGTGAAATTCATCTCTGCTGGGGAAAAAGGCCCTTTTGCATTCTCCTCCCTAATTTGAGAGCTGAAAGGAAGGAAGAAGCTAGAGAAGAGTGATAAGCAGGATTCACCATCACAATAACCAACATTTATTAAATCTCACTCTGAGTCGGCTGCTATTCTAAGGCTTTGTGTGTGATAGCTCATTTAACCTACATAACAATCCTGTCTGGTACATTCATAGTATTTTCCTATTGTACAGATGCGGACTCTGAGACCCAACGATCTCAGGTAACTTGCCCAAGTCTAGGAAGGCTTCGATCCGGCCCAGGAAGTGTGGTTTCAGAGTCTGGTCTCTTAACAGGAGTTTGTAGCCTTCTGAGCCAAATCCTTTCATCCACTTTGTACTTGCTGTTGTAACAGTCCCAAGCATTTACTATTCACTGCAAGTAAGAAGAGATCGCCAGACCAGAGCTCTCTGTGATCTCACATGATGTTGACACTATGAGAAGGAACACATGTGCATCTGGAAGTAATACAGAGTTTTACTCCACACTACAGTCTGATTGGCTTTGCTGGATTAACTACATGAGTACAATTTGTACTTGGAACCCAATTCCCTTTTTCTGATCTCTCAGCTGGACTGCCCTGGGTATCTGTGTGCTTTTATCTGGCCGGGGTGAATCAGGGAATGCAAAGGCCCATCGCTTGTGGTGTCCTTGTGCTTTCAGGCCTTTCACAGGCTCTCAGTGGCAGCAACTGGGGGCCCCTTCCCCTTCTCTGACCACCATTGCCTCTTGCTGGCTTGTCTTATTAGACAAATATGTTCACTGCTCTACTTTTTCTGAGTGTAGGCCATGATGAATGGAATGTTTCACCTTGGAACATAAACATACTAGAGGCCTGGTGCATGACATTCGTGCACTGGGGTTGGCGGGGAGGTCCTCTCAGCCCGGCCTGCACCCTCTTGCAGTTTGGGACGCCTCAGGGAATGTCTGACTGCCATGGAGGTGGGAAAGGCTCCCACCACCCCAGCTGCACTTTCCAGCTGTGAGCTTGGCTTCTGGCATACTGACCACCAGGGGGCAGCTCCTGCATTGAGCATCTGCCCGCTGGTGGTCAGTGTGCGTCATAGTAACTGGCGTTCTGCTGTTCGGTTGATTTGCATATTAGCCTTTTATTATAGAGGATAGCATTTACCCTTCTTTAGTGAGAGTATCCACAGAGCAAAATAACTTTTTCTATTTTGCTTTGAATTTAGATATGTTTGGGTTTATTTCACCAAATTTTTCTGGTTTTTAAATTCAGAGTTCTGAGTAAAATGAAATTGTGTTTTCCAAAAAGCAAAACAATTTATTGGAACTAATGAAAAGAAATCACCTTAAGAATCCCTTTTGGCATTCTCCAGCTGGCTTTCCTGAGAAAATACTGGTGAACAACTTAGGAGTTGGTGGTGGTGTCTGTGGGGTTTCAGATCTCCATTCCTCATTCTCATCAATCACTTCCTCAACTGCCCCTGGGGCAAGGTGATGCAGTACACAGTAGCTAGTTATTATCTCTGATCTTTAGACAATAATTACTCCAGAACAAATTAAAGAATACCTGGGAGTTCAGGCCTTCTCTGATGTTTATAGCTTCAGCATAAGAAAATCTAAGAAAATAATTGGTAAATTTGATCTGAACCTAAGGGAAGCAGAAAAGCTTGTATTTCTAATTAAATTGCTGAGTTGGTTTCCAATCAATACACACCTAAAGAGATTTGAAACAAAAGAGAATTAATATTTGCTTTGGTCTTGCTAGCATTTTTACCCCTGTTTTTGAGAGTTTAAGGCAAAGTGGAGTTTCTCATTCAGATGATACACAGTGTCAGGGGCAATAATAAATTTTCTAGCATTCAGAAATGTCTAGCCTATTGGCTCAGTGAATGCCAAATTATATCTAGTTGTATAATAATCCTTTCTTTATCATTCCATATAACTGAACACCAGTGAGTTATATTCTGTATATATCGCCACTGGAAAGATTACAAACTAAGATGAGGAAGCAGGCTTCCCTCATGGATTTCTAAAAGGCTCAGAGATGAATTCCATAGATAGCTCATCTGAAAACCAGTAGTGTTCACAATATTTCTTTATGAAAATAAATATAAATATATTTTCAGAAACTATCCAAAAATGTATAAAATAAACTCTAGGTACTCTTGGAAATGAAGTGCTCTTTCTACAATTTTGTCTCCTACCATTTCCCCCTCTAGGGCCACTCCTGGGCATCCTATGAGTTAAGATGCTGAGACATAATTTCACTTATTCTTGAAAGCCTGAGTGTAACCTAGGGTTTCCAGTTCAGATGATGAGACAGGTCTCTGTAAAGCAGTTTTCAAATGGAGACATATCAAGTTACCCAGAAAAGAAGAGGCAACACTGTTCTATCACAAAAATGAGCCCACTGAAAATGAGCTTAAAATGGAAGCTTCCTTTATGTTTGTCATTTTATATTATTTTAAGTATAAATTGCAACTTCAGAGGAAATTTGAGGAGTACATCTGCCTATCTGATGTCCCATTGATAGCATTTTGAAATTAATAGATTTTATTTGTTATTGATGACTATTATTGATCTAGAATTTATTTATTTTTCATTTGCATGTTGTGAAAATTTTCAAACACACAAGAGTAGAGAGAATAGTATAATACACTCCTCTGTACCTGTCACTTTGCTCCACATTTTGCCAATGAAATTAGATCTTGCATTTATCTGTCTTGTCCACGTAGTTAGAGAATTTAGAAATTCTTTGGAATTTTCCTTCCCATCAAATAGCCCTAACAAAGGTGAAGTCATACCATTGATTAGCTCCTTCCAGCTCCTAAAGCATGTCATCTTCCAGATATTCCACCTTCCAAACTAACTTTTTATTATTGTTAACACAACATTTTTGTTTTATGCCTGTTTAGAGTTCACACATGCAATGGGAAGGGAACAGTCATGAGGTCTGGTATGTCCTCTGGGCTGCAGCCACAGAACACATGGCACCAGACATGCTTGCAAGCTCCTGTCAGAGACACCAATGACCTGGAGCGAGGCAGAGAAGAGCTCAAAGATGGCACCCATAGGCTCTGTCTTTGGAGGATATTTCAGTAAGCCTCTAGATGTGTATTAAAATAGAGGCCTGATCTTCAGGCTGAATCTTTAAAGTGTGCAAAGGTCTCTTTCACAGAAAGACTAGGCATACACTTTTCAATCAGCTGCCTCTGTGCTGGGTCCTGGAGTATTGCCAGATGAGTCTGCATGAGGCCTTTAAGAACCATTTCTTAGTTCTCAGTTTCCCATTGGCTTTCAAAGCTAGATGTTTTGGAGCTCTTATCTCAAGTGAAGATCTTAAAAGTTGGGTTGCTTGATGTGGGGTTTAAACCCCTTGCTTCCTCAGGGAAGCTCTGGGTTTGGAGTTCACTTCTAATTGTGGGTTGTTGTACCTGAATGGGGTTTATGGCCAGATTGGGTCTCAGCCTATCCTTTCTGTTTCTATGTAGGCTGAGACCCAATCTTGCCATAAACCCCATTCAGGTACAACTCCTGTCCATGTGTAGGAGTTGCTGAGCTAGTTTGTGTTTCCTTTCAGGGGGAATAGTTCCATATGTAACTATAGATTTGGTCTATCCATGGAAGAAGGTGAGTTCAGGATCTTCCTATGTCATCATCTTGAACTGGAGCTCTCAAGTTTTCTCTGGCATCCAGTTATCACTAGAGGTTACTTGTTACAGCAGAAGAAGCCTTTCCAGATGTCAACTTTCTCTTTCTGTCCATACACATTCTGCTTCTCTCTTCCTTCCCATGGGAATATGAAGTTCACCCAGTGGCTGTATTTGACTTTAAATAGCTTTTGGTAAAATGGCAAGTAGTTACACCGTACTATTACTATCACAACTACATTACAAAGGAAAAAATAGTAAAAGAGGTAGAAAGATGAAAAAACAAAATTGGTATATTATTTGCTGTGTATCTTTTAAGTATGGTTTCCCTGCACTCTGAGACTAGAGCTTTTGGACATCAGTAATCTAAACAATGACTCACTTAGAGAGAGTTTGCCCATTTTCACAATGTTGTCTATAGACACAAAAATGAGAAACAAACAAATAAAAATGTATAGCCCCCACCTCCCCCCCCCACCCACCAACAGGAAAAAACATGTTGCAGGTCTTCCTGTTACAGGCATGGCAAGATGTGCTCTCTTGACCATCCCCACAAGAAAGGTAATACTCATTTCTCTGCCTTTTTATCCCCTTTCCTCACCTTACCCTCTCTACAAGTGTAGTGGGTCCTTCAATAATATTGCTTCAGAAGTATGCTATGAATGGCAAACAATAATAGCAAGAAAAAGTTACCTCCCTGCAAACTCCATTTATTATTAAAAATGTGAGGATACAGGATTAATAGATTTCCTGGCTTGAATTCAAGGGCCAGCAGCATAAAATAGTGTTGAACACATGGTCCAGTAGCAGATTGCAACTGGGACATTGGTAGAGGTGAGGTAGAAGAGAAGGAATAAGTGTCTTAGTTCAAGCTGCTATAACATGATACGGTATTACAGATTGGGTGACATCAGTATTTTTTTCTTACAGTTCTGGAGTCTAGAAGTCCAAGGTCAAGGTGACAGCATGATTGGGTTCTGGTGAGAAGCGTCTTCTGGGTTGTAAATGGTCATTTCTCATATCCCCACATGGTGAAGAAAGTAATCATCTCTCCAGTACAGTGATTATCAACTGCTGAGCCTCAGGAATTTTTAAAACATGTGACTGACCTCTTTTCCCTTAGATTGTCAAGTAAAAAAAAAATGACAACAGCCAACACAATGGTATCCATCCAGTGTGAATGAGTCAACATTTTACCTATTTTTTGTCAGATTGGCAAAAAATATATATTTTTTTGGTGTGCCATAGAATTATAGTAATTAGTTTATGTGTGCCATGAGATGAAAGAGGTTGAAAACTACTGCTCTAGTGGCTTTTCTTTAAGGTCACTAATCCACCCTCATGACTTAATCACCTTCCAAAGGTCATATGGATTTTGAGGAGACACAAATATTCAGTCCATAATAAGAAGAGAAATCAGAGGACAGTTGGACACCTGGTGGGAAGATTCTATAATGTTGAAAAGGTAATTTTTTCACCCTTCTCTGGACTCAAGTGCTCTGTAATGACTTGAGTTTATACACTTTATTTATTTCTGTTTTCAGAAGTGACTAGCCATAGTGACAAAATAATACAGAATATATCTGTCAACACCTTGATTTGGAGTCCTAGTCAGTTGTCTCCATTCTGCATTCTCCTAGAGATGCTGTTATTTATATGCTGATTTTGAACTTTTGCTCACTATATGACAATTATGTCTCTTTTTTGAGTTCTAGAAGGAACATAGATGTCATTTGAGACATTTTTGCAAAACTTTATTAAATTTTTCTCAAAAACATAATACATACTGATTGATAAAAATATAAACAAATAAAAAAGAACACATATGACACAAAAATCCTAATTCCAACAAAGAAACTCCTTTATTAATTATTGTTAAAGCTCAAAATTCAATGACTTAAGAAAGTAATCTTTAATGATAAAAGCATAATATGCTAATTAGACCGGACATCCTTCCAGACCACCTTCCGGATGAAGCTGGGGCTGCGAGGGCTGAGGCAAGTTGCTGTGGCTGCGAGTGCTGAGCCCCTTGCAAAAATTTTTTGCATCGGGCCTCTAGTAATTTATTAATGCTCCTGAGTTTACAGGTCAACTCGGCACTACTTCGGATCTTGACTGGGCTCAGATGATCTCAGTTGGGCTCATTTTTGCAATTGTCATTAGCTGATGGGGCAGCTGAGGTCAGCTGGGGTAAGCTGGGAGCTGTCTGGAGTCTGGCTGGTCTCGGGTGGCTCAACTTGGATGACTTGTCTCTGTTCTACATGGTCTTTTGTCTCACAGCAGGCTAACCCAGGGTTATTGTCTCCTGGCAGAAGTAGCATTCCAAGAGGGAAAGGAGAAATGTTCAAGGACTCTTGGGGCCTTAGCTTGTAACTGGCACAATGTCAATTCTGCTGAATCTTGTAGGTCAAAGCACATACCAAAGAGTAGGAAAGTAAACTCTACTTCTTTGTGGTAGAAGTTCCAAAAAATGCTAGTAAATTGAGGCTCTTTCTATAACCAATCTGCTACAACTTCTTTCCATATATTCATACAGATATAGATATTTATATGTGACACAGATATACTTGTCAAATGTAAAATAACAAAGTTATAAAATTTATATAGATAAACTAGATGTATATGTTTATATATATATTAATCATTATATAAATTATAATTCAATATAAATATCTAACTATATAATGTGTAATACTTATTATATATAAAATAATTATAATTTTTAAGTAATATATGCATAATTTATAAATCAGAATTATAAACTTAATATTCTGAATTTATTTCATGCTCTATCAGAACTATTCCTTATTTTATTAAATGATATTTGAAAATATTATTCTAGTAGTGCAAAATACCTAATTGTATGGCTAAATTATAAAATTTTAATCATCTATGTGCCACTTTTATTTATTTTATTCAGTTTCTTGAAATGTATTTACTGTTTTATAGTAAAAACTGGTGAGCAATAAATTTTTTTAAAAATAGAATTAAATAATTTTGTAACAGTGAAAAATACTAAATGTAAGGATCAAAAATAATTTTGGAAAAATATAAAATATTTAATATGGAATTCATAATTAATCATTTTATCTTTTAACAATAAAATCTGAATTATACTATGTGATTCTAAGAGTGAGGAATGAAGTGAAAAGTTGCTTGTTTCCCCATCTTGCATTGGAAACAGCTATACATAATATCTTTGGCACATACTCTTGGTCCCAGCAATTCTACTCTAAAGTACAAAATCCAGAGAAACTCTCATATATAATGCCATACAGATATAAGAAATGGCATGATGGCATCCTATATAATAAAGAGGCAATATACAAATTGACCGTCACACCCTCACACAAGATGGTCACCCCCATATGGTCACAAGATGGCCACCCCCATGTGGTCACAAGATGGTCACCCCCATGTGGTCACAAGATGGCTGCCTCCATGTTGTCACAAGGTGGCTGCACCCATATTGTCACAAGATGTCTGCCTTATGTGGTCACAAGATGGCCCCGCCCATGTTGTCACAAGTTGGCTGCCATAAGATGGCCAGCAGGGGAGGGCAGTTGTGGGTGATCAGGCCAGCAGGGGAGGGCAGTTAGGGGCAACTGGGCCGGCAGGGGAGGGCAGTTGGGGGCTACTGGGCTAGCAGGGGAGGGCAGTTGGGGGCGACTGGGCCGGTAGGGTAGGTCAGTTGGGGGTGATCAGGCTGTCAGGGAAGGGCAGTTGGGGGCAATCAAGCCAACAGGGGAACAGTTAGGCATCGATCAGGCTGGCAGGAGAGCGGTTAGAGGGTGATCAGGCTGGCAGGCAGAAGTGGTTAGGGGCAATCAGGCAGGCAGGTGAGCAGTTGGGAGCCAGCAGTCCTGGATTGTGAGAGGGATGTCCACAGGGATCTGGGCTAAACTGGCAGTCAGACATCCCCCAAGGGGTCCCAGATTGGAGAGGGTGCAGGCTGGGCTGAGGGACAACCCCCACAATGCACAAATTTCATGCACTGGGCCTCTAGTTATTTATAATGAAATCAAAGCTGTGACTGTTCAAAATGCTCGTCAACAATAGTATTTTATTTATAAAATGAAATACTCTTTAGCAGTGAAAATTAATAAACTCCAACTGTTCAGGCCAGGGCTCTGAAGACAGATCACATTAGTTCATATATACATAGTTCCAGCTCTTAAAACCTGCATGACCACGAGAAAGATACCTAACCAATTTTTACCACATTTACCTTATCCCAAAGGTGGGAATAATAATATTATTTACCTTCTTGTTTTTTTGTGGGGCAAAAGTAGGTTTACAGTTGTAAGTATGTGAAACACAGAATTTATTATATTCTTATTTATTAATTATTGTATTATTTCCTTATGAAGAATTGTAAACCTACTTTTGTCTCACCCTGTACATGTGAATCACTTGTAATAGTACTTTACATATAGCTCTCAAATACTACTTGTCACTTTAGGAAAGATTTTTTATTTGTTTGTTTTTTGTTTTTTGATGTGACAGAAATATATTTTCTCTTTGCAAATCAAAAAATTTTCAGGTTGTGTCATTTTTACCTATTTTGCCTGTGGGTATTATGTTTCCACCTTGGGCCTTTGTAGTAACACTTCTGCTTAGAATGATCTTCCCCTTTACCCACTTAGTTGTTCATATCTTTTCTCAGACTTCACCTTCTCAGTGAAGCCCATGCTGCCCATGCTATTTAAAATTGTAAACCCAATCTCCACCCCTGGTAATTCTGATTTCCCTTACTCTGCTCAATTTTTAGCCCCCATATAACCTTCTAACATACTGCATATGCAGTTTTAAATTAAACTTATTGTATACTACCTGTCACTCCTCACTAGAATGCAAGTTCCTTATGGGCTGGGGTTTTTGTTTATTTTGTTCAATTATGCATATGGTGCATTTAGAGTAGTGCCTAACACATAGTAGGCACTCAAATATTTTGTAGAATGAAAGAATGAGTAGGTTTGAATCTTCACCTCATAATTAATTGAATTACAACCTTGGGAAAGTAATTTAACCTTTTTGAGACTCAGTTTCCTCATCTATATTTTGAGGATAATAATACCTTCCTTGGAGGTTTCTTATAATGATTCAAGGTGACATTTATGAAAGTACTCTGTGCAGTTCTGACATATATATTGGAATGAGTAAAAGCTTGCTGTTCTTCTTTTCCTTCCCTGTCTCCTTTTTTCCCCATTATTTTCATCTTCAGTTTCCATTAAAATTATTGAGTTGCTCACTAAATCTTTAATACATTTTTGAATAATGCAAGTTATGAAGCAATTAAAATCTCCAGAATGGCATGAATTTAGCCTTATAAATTTTTAGAAGAAGGGCACATTGTGGAAAGATGAACACAGGGAAGGTCCCATAGGGAAAATGGAAACCTGAGGGTTGAAGATCAATTTGGAGAGCTGTGTTCAGGTTTCCACCTTGCCTATGACCGGTCGAATGCCTTGCTAGTCCTTAGCTTCTCTCAACTTGGTTACACACATGAAAATTGGGAATAATAATACCTTCTTTTCAAGTTTGCACTGATGATTAAATGAGGTAGCTTTTGTAAAAGCATTTGTTTCATACACTCACATAGTAGAACTTGAAAAAAAAATCACTTGGATCTGAGGAGACATTTAATCTTTACTGAGATAAGGAGAATTTCAACATTGTGAGATGGTGGGAATAGATAAAGACATTACAGATTCCATGAGGTTCAAGGAAAAGATGGAGAACATTTGGCGATCATGAACTTAACCTTTGTAAGAATTTATAAGAATTTATGAGCATAAAAACATTGATTTTAGCTAGAATCTGAGAGGTCTTCCCTTCCATGTAAATATTTGAAATTATTTGGTGGACAATGGCAAACATGAAGAGCATTTTGAGCACAGGATTAATAATATGGAGACCATTTTGTTAGTGAGATTGATTACTGTGACAGCGAACATGCAGGATCTTTGGGAAGAGAAGAGATTCAAGGCAGTAAGACCAATCCCTACTGGGTGCCTGGCACTTAACCAATATTTGCTGAATTAATTGAATATTAAATAATGTATTTGCATTTTGTTAGGTGCCCTATTCACCATTCTAATTAGTGTCTAGAGACATTATGCACATGATAATGCTCTGCTTACTCTTCCCATTTCTGATGCATGTAATGGGAATGAAGAAAATGGACTTACCCAGTGAATCTCAGGATTGACATACCAGCTCCTCTTTGCCTCATTTAAAATTCAGAGATTGAAAGTCAAATTTAAAGAATAGAAAAGATTGCACTAAGTTATTAAATAAAACATCCCTTGAGACTGAAGGTATGATGGGATGTAAATAGCCATTTGTCAGCAATATGGGATTAACCACCTTAAACCTTTCCCTTTTTTTCTCCTAACAAAATGATGGCTCTTGCAAAACTGAGCAGGCTTCTTGTTTGAAGTGATCTTTTGTTGACACTTGTGTGCCCTAGTGGAACTGGCATCCCAATTTGTGAGTGGGCGCTCAGCCAACTTGCAAATGGGCATGAGCACAGGCAGCCGGTCTTTGTGGCTGACGTGCATTGATTATTCAGGATGTCAGGCTAGTAAAGTTGAAATGGCCGTCTGTCCTCAGCTTCTGTTCTGGCCACTGAAGGGATAGGCTGTCATGAATCCAGCTTTCAGCTCAATTAATTCCAAAAATAAGAATTAGCTTTCACACAGAATTACAGCAAATTAATACGCCTAGAAAATCAGAATAGGTATTCCTCTAAAAGATAAAAGCAGAATCTTTCTCTTTATGACTATATCTGTACAAAATGAACGACAGACTTTATAATAATAATTTAAAAAATACACTCACCACTCTGGTTTTGTTTTTTAACTTTCTCTCCCCCTAGAATGGGTACAGTTCCAAAAAAATGACTAAATTTTGCTCACATTTTCCAAGAAAGCAATGGAGTCTAGGGCACTGCCATTTCTAAGTCTTCTGCCTTTTTTGTTTTGCTTTATTTTTCCATTAAAAGAAATAATTTAAAGGCCTAGATTTAAAAATATTCATGTTGCCAGTGCATTAGGTCCAATGCTCCAGCACTGGTGGTTCCTGATGTGACCTTCTAAATATTGGGTCTCTCAGGTTCTTTGTAAGGAGTCTAATAGGTGAATCTTATTTACCCATTCCAGAATGCATGGTGATGGTCTCTGAGAATTCATGTACTGAGCTGACTCCATTAGACAGCAGCTAAAGGGCAGAGTCTCTCCTTTTCACAGACATGTCCCCAGTCATTGGCACTAAGTCTATACCGGGTGCTCACTAAGTATTTTTAAAATCAGTGAATGAAACTCATTATGTAGGATCTATTTGGAGGGGTTCAGGGGACAATGCAGAAGGGAAGGGGAAAATAAATGTATCATTGAACTCAAAATACACTAGGCAAGTGCTAGGTTCTCTATGTATGTGTGGGTATTTCTTTTAATTAACAGCTTAGATCTCACTGTCTTCATTCAGCAAACTTTCCTAATCACTTAGGTTTGGATTACTTGTCCCTCCTATATGTTCCCACCCATCTATCACAGTGTATTATAATGGCTCATTTATGGGCTATATCTCCCTTCTGGACTATAAAACCCATGAGGTAGGGACAGTGTCTTTCTTGCTCACCACTATAGCCCTAGAGCCTGTGATATTGCCCTCTTCTTCGGTCTCTTCAGTGGGTTGTTTAGTTTCATCTTTTGCGTGTTTCCAACAGGGAAGCACTAAAATTCATGTAAGGAAGTTAGGTTCAGATAGGTTAAATGACGTACCAAAGTGAAGAAGCTTATAAATGGCAGAACCTGAATTAAATACAGATCTAGCCCCAAATCTATGTTTTTTCTTCTACCCGACACTACTTTGCTACTTTATGACACTGATGATTTTGTGTCCAGAGCCTGTGAAAAGTTCATGCGAGGAGAAAAATGTTATTAGAGATCTGCTCAGGGAAGCCCACAGACCTGCCAGCGGACATGCAGAAGCTCCCAGTCGTGTGCTGACCATTTCTAATGTAGGAATGTGGATCCGGTCCTCTGCAACTTCATCCCCAATGCTTTGTTTGTTTTCAATATTTCATTTATAAAAGTAAAGTCTGTGCCCAGACATCTGGGTATATAGGCAAACAATAAGATATCATACATTTCAATTTCAACAGACGCCAGAGGGACTCGCTATCAAATCAGGCAAAGCCTGACTGGAAAGAAGGGATAACATTTTATCAAGAGAATACATTAAGAACAGATGGAATTAGGAAACAGGTACAAGTACAAATCATACATACAGTACCTCTGCTGCCCCTAACTATATTGTGGAAGCACAGACTACAGACTCCTAAAGCCAATCTAAGGACAAAATAAAAGTAGACAAACATCCTCAGGGTAACTTTAAATTAGTCAGTTGGGTTTTTTTCCTAGCAATCCCTGTTGCATAGTCAGGGTCTTGGGAGGCTGAAACAAAAGTTTCAGAATTTAATTATTAGCCTAGGAAAAGAAAATAGAGAAATAGCAAGAGAGAAATAGAATGCCCTCAGGCTAATATTATTCACAGCTACTCTCTTTAGGAAGGTGGAAGAAAAGGCAAAGAAAAGTTTAAATTTATGTCTCCCTCATACAAGCCATGACAGTTTTCAAAAAACCTTCAAAGATGCTTCAAACGTCTCCATTTTTTTTAATCATCTTAGAATGAGTATGGTTGAGAACATATTCTATATTTTTAATATTTGTCTTCATAATGTACAGGATAAGGAATTCAGAACGATCAGAATTTTTTTCCCATGTAAACCTCTACCTCATATAATATTATGGATGAGAAAATACATTATATTTAGCCCCAACCCTTTACTTCAGATATCAGAGGTTTAAACATTTGACAGCGTTAAACAACTCTTTCCATTACATCCCACTATTCTTGACCCTTAGAAACCATTCCAGATTTAACACCGGCGAAGGCTGTGGTGTTGGCTTCATGGCAGAGGTGCCACCCTTTACCTGACTAGTCCTTCCCAGAGGGTCAAATTTCATCAAAGGTTAGCCAGCTTCTAGCTTCCCTTGGGGGATGCCCCCACTTTGAGGTTTTCTTGGCCTCTTAAACCCAGTTGGGATGATGTTATTAGGATGGTACTATGGATCTCCACTCCTCAATTTAAAATATTAAATACCTATATTTCATATACAATAATTATTGGGGTGTAGTAGGAATGGGCACATATAGGCACAATAGGAAAATGAAACTATAATAATGCACAGTTTTTATGACATTTATGTAAAAGAGAAGGCATGGAGAAACCAACGGGGTGGGGTCATATGGGAACTCTCTATTTTTTGTAAATCTAAAACTGTTCTAAAAAATAAAGTATATTTTACAACCAAATAAACAAATGCTACAGTCTGCAGATTTTTTTTTCCTTTCTTTCTTTTTTTAATTTTTCTGCCTGCATTTTCCCTGGTTCCTTAAGTGTTTTATTCCAGGTCCAAAGCTGCTTAGCTAACTGAAATCCCAAGTTGATGCCCACAGGTAGAAAAACCTGTTAGTTCACTTGTAGACTAAATAGAAACCTCAATCCCTTAGTGCTCAGAGCTACCTTTAGGTAACATTCTGCAGAAGAGAAAAAGAAAGAAACTAACAACAAAAAATGGTTGGGTCTTGTTTGAGTAACATGGCCTCTGAATATTTCTATCTTAAATCTTGTAGGAAGCATAGATTCCCTGAGGCCAGCATTTATAGCGATTCTTCTACTCTCTGCAGTTACCAAGTAGCATGGATTTTATATGCAATTATGGAGAAGAAAAATTGTATTTATACAGAGATCACGTTTTGCTGTTATTATTATGATTACAAAAAAACTGAATAAAATTAGTTTGCATCCTAACAAACCAAAACAAACAAACAAAAAAAAGTAACACACTTGCTACTAAGAACAGGGAATATTTCCTTAGAAGGAGAGTGACAAAAAAATCATTGTTGTATTATTTTGTGTTCAGAAAAAGAATACATCAATGCTTAACATTATGGAGTGATATAAACCAGCTTCAGTTGTTTCTCTTGAGGAAAGCAACGGACTGCTTGAGAGTAAAAGGGATGCAAAATAAATATAATGGCTAACTGACACATAGTCACCCCAATCGTGTGTCTGTGGATTATGTGCATCAGAGATGTTTCATTTCGTTAGTATTTACCAATACATTATTCAGAAATATTATGAGCTCATATTCCAAAATATACTTCTAAAGAAATCGGCAAGGAGAGAGCAGAACCCATAGCATATTAAATTTATAGGATGTAGGGAAGTTAATAAATCATTTTTTATTAAGGCCAGATTTCTCCTCTCTCTTTGACACAGTGATGTATGCATGCAACCAAATATCATAACCCTAATATTTGGGTGCATGTGGATGAAAGTAAAAATATTCATCTATTAATAAAAATTATTTCCTAAGGCATATATATTCATGTGGGGGATTAGTTTAGTCTGAGCTCTATTCTTTTTTTTTTTTTTTTTTAACAAAACATTAAAAGGCAAGATCCTCACTGCGAAAGTCACCTTCCCCCATCTCTCTACATTTCCTCTCTCAGCTGAAAACCACCTCAGTTCTGTATTTGGGGTGAGGAGACCTCCTGATCTTGTGGCTACATGAAAAGCTGGAAAGGTTCTTATTTACTCTTGTACGGAGTCAGCCATTTTAAACACATTTGTATTCACAGTGCTGTTCTCAGTCAGACGAGGCTGCACTCCACACGCTGTGTCTCTGACACGGGGATCAGACACTGGTCCTGCAGGCAGGTCCTGGTGGCGTGCAGTGCCCTGGGCATCATCGCCCGCGTGATGCAGCCGGAGGGCGCGCTTCCGGACCTGGGAATCGTGCGTTCTCCAGGCGCGCCCCTTGTCATTTCCACGAAGATGTGAGCAAGGGAGAATACAAAGTGAGGCGTTCTGGCTACCTGAACAAACGCAGAAATGGGTGTTGTGAATGGCATATGGTAAATGAAAAAAAACTGACATTAGCTGTGACTAATTATGTAATGACTGTGGGTGAATCGCCTCCTTACCCTGCATAGCTCTATTTTCTCTCTTCTGTTCTTAAGAAAAGCATTTGAATTCAGGTTCCCCATGTGGCAGGGGTGACTTCACGCATATAATCTAAGTTTTATCACATAGATATCGTTTTCCAAGCGTGTATGTATGTGTTTGCACAAGATGTCTCATAAAATTACTAGAAGTCCCAGAAGAAGTGGAGGTGGGTATGATATATCCATCCTCCAAAGGAAAACCTATGCTGACGTTATTTCAGTACAAAGGCATACCTTCTCTTAGATTACAGACTGGGGGCTACATTTTTCTTAGAGAAAGACATTGGGGACTGAAATGCCACCGGTGCAGCATTATTGTTCCCTTGTGATCTCTGAGGAAGGCGGTGTCGAGTGGAGCGGAAGAGAACAAACCCTTGGAGCACATTGTCTGCTCCAAGCAGCCACGCCTTAGCCGTGTGGCTTGGGCCGGGCTGCACCACCTGCCTGTGCGTCAGTTCCCTCTCCTGGAAAACGGGGATTCTGATAGCCCGTACCTCCTAGGACTGCTGAAGGAGTTCACTGTGTTTATTTGAGTACCTTACAGGGTCTGGCCCATAGTAAGGACTGTGTAAGCCAGTGGTCGGCAAACCGCGGCTCCCGAGCCACATGCGACCGACACCCCCACTTCTTCTAACGCCACTTCTTCAAAATAGACTTGCCCAGGCCGAAAACCGACTTCTGTGCATGGGCCACAAAGTTTCAATCGCACTGTACGTGCGTACCCGCACGTGGTATTTTGTGGAAGAGCCACACTCAAGGGGCCTAAGAGCCCACGTGGCTCACGAGCCGCAGTTTGCCGACCACTGGTGTAAGCAATGGTGGCCATTACTTCATGGAACAGAAAAATGGGCCGATTCACCTCAACATCTGCTTTCACAGTGACAGACCTCAGTGTCACCAGTCCCCACCTAAGGGGGAAAGAAAATCAAACATGTTTGTCTCAGAATCTTGGGGACATGCAGATGTGGCTATCTGATTCTTATCTTTAAGGAAACTGGAATTTGATTTCCAGATAATATGACAAAAGTATATCCTCTCAAACCAGGTGGATATTTAAATAGGAATCAAAGTCTCATAAATCATCCGGGGGCAAACAGACCAGAGCTTTAAAAAATATGAAAGTCAAAGCAGAAAATTACCTAACTGTGAATGAACATTAGTATTTGCAAGACTTGTTTTTAGTTTTTCCTTACTTAGCGATAACCGCTGCTATAGAAAACACTATTTCCCTTAATAGGCCTTAAACCAACACTAATTCCTCTGGTTTCCTGATCAATAGCAAAACAGATGTATGTGTATACTTTTTTCTTTTTCTTTTTTAAAAATATATTTCTTTTATTGATTTCAGAGAGGAAGGGAGAGGGAGAGAGAGATAGAAACATCAATGATGAGAGAGAATAATTGATTGGCTGCCTCCTGCATGCCCACCACTGGGGATCAAGCCCACAACCCGGGCATGTGCCCTTGGCTGGAATTGAACCTGGGACCCTTCAGGCCGCAGGCCAATGCTCTTAACACTGAGCCAAACTGGCTGGGGCTATACTTTTTTTTCCATGTTGATTAAAACTCTTTGGATTGCCAGCTATTTCCCCTCTGATGCTGTTTTTATATTCAGGTCTTCTAGGTATCATAAGAAATAAAATTAAGAGTAATATATGTTCATTTTTAAAATAAGCCAAACCAAGCTGTAAAATTTTAGATGCCTTTGAGTGTACCTCAAAGAATGTGACATCAGCAGTTATATAATTTTATTGCTGATGTTAAGGCTGTGACAAACTCTCAGCTACAGTTTGCTCTGGATGTCGGAAAATGAACCTTATGAATTTTAATGCCTTTTACTTTTGACATTGATTTATGTTTTGTACAGCTGTACTTTTCTATGCACTGATATAAATAAACAGCATCCTTAATAGAACATTTGGAGAATGCCTTGTTCCAAAGTGTTACTTTTTAAACATCAGCTGGAGGTTGTTTAAGTAATAATATTCAGAGTATGTACACTAATCACAACAATTTGAAGTGATATAAAGATGTCTATAAATATTTGTGTGTTTGTTTTACAGATTCAAGCTTGGAGGTACGAAAATAGTGTTCAAATAAAGCTGCTGGAGGTGCTCTCAAACACTGCCAAAAACAAAGATGACATGATGATAATCTAATAGACTAAGAGCCAACATCTGACAGTGAGTCATTTAGATCTGAGGTGTTTGTGCTTATTCAAGGGCAAAGTTTGGCCTCCAAGATAGGGCAACAGAGGGCATAGAAAAGGAGATTCTTCTGTACCTTTTCTGTTTCTGATTTATGCATCATTGGGTGGCACCTTAATTAATTTGACTTTATTCACATAACAGACATTTGGAGTACAATTCTATGAAAATTGTAAGGACTCAGACAGCACAAACTTCCTTCCTCTACTCCTTCACAGGGCCAATGTGACTTTCACCAAAAGCAGAAAGATTTCTCATAAACCAGCTATTCAATGTGCTCACACCCTACTTTCTCTTATTAGTAGGAAATGACCTCAAAGGGAAGAGAAGGTCTTCATTATGAAGAGATTTTGATACATGTTGCCTCACACTCTTATTCTGAGCTCTCAGTGGCCAAAGAATGTACATAAAAATGGAATAGTCCATGTGAACTATGAGGAACAATTAGTATGAATTATGCATATATTTAACAGGTATGATATTCACTCCACAAAGTGGAGGTAAAAAAAAATACCACATTTCTTTATCTTATGAGTTAGTTAATCTGCTTTGAGTCCCTATATACCTGGCAGGATATAAAATTCAGGTCATTTTTAGAGGTAACTTTTCACTTTTGCAAAGGTTGTAAAAAAAAACCTCAGTGGTTTCCTAAATTCCAGAAAATTTTTGGAAAGGTCTTGAGTATTCAGTGGGTACTGGTCACTACAAATATACCTGCTTTCCAATCTTCATGATTCATGTGTTGTGAACTCTTCCAATGAAATAGAATGTCATATGCCATTGAATTCTGTTTCCCAAAATTACCTTTTTAAAGCTTAGTCTTCTGTGAAATTGTAGATACTGTCTATATGCTTAAGAAATCTTTCCTGCTCTTTCTTAATAGCAATGACCTAAGGAACTTGGCAGGTTCACTGCTAGCCCCTGTGGCCATTGAGGAAAAGGGATCTTTCCCTAAAACATTATAGCACCCTCTGCGAGGAAACTGTGTCCAATGGAAATGGTGCCCCCTAGGTGTAAACAACAGCACAACTGTATATGGCAGCTCAGTAGAGGTTAGAGATTTTTTTTTACTTCGATTTTTTGAGTACAATAGATGTTAGGAATTATGGAGCTGAAGGGGACTTTATGATCACTTGACAATTAGGGAAACTGAGGCCCCATAGGTAAAACAAGTAGTCAAATGCAGTTGGTGATAGAAATGGAATTAGGACCCACATCGTCTCACTTCTTCACTGCTTCTTTTTCCACTTTGGCAAAATTCTAACAAACAAATGTTGGCTTGAAAACAATTCTAAACAAAACAAAAAATATATATACATACAAATATGAGAAAGTTAACATCACTATCAAAAGATTTACCCCATGAAAAATAACAAAAATAAATTCCTTATGCTTTTTAAAATATAGCTATTTTTCCAAAGCAGATTTACATGCAACTTCTAGGAATGTGATTTATTTGGAGCAGGATGCTTCTGTATAACTTGTGGTGTGATGATAGTGGAGTATAATATGCTAAAAGCCATGGCCTTGCTTCTTAAGGGCTTCCCCCACAGAGATATTAAATAGCAGTTCTGAGTTAGCGGTAACCACTTGTTAGGGCTAGAAAGTGTTTCCCGATGACCTGCATTGTATTTAAAAGTCAATGTTCAGTATCCTGGGACTGCATTGTCATTGGTATTGTCTCTCTCCAGCTCAACATAGCCAGTCCACCTCCTCCCTCAACCTTTGCTTTCTTGATTTTCCTTTTAGTCATTTGTGAGACCAAAGGAGACTCAATGCCATGGTACTTTTGAAGGTGCCTAATGATGCTGATGGAATCAGCAATACAATTAACAAGAAACAAATGTATAGCTTTTGGCATGAACATCCTGTGGTATCCTTTACATATGCTTACTTTTGATGAAAAATAATGAAGATTCTCTGAGTTTAGGAACTTAATAGCTTGTACTTTTAATAGAGGGTGATTCTTTCAAGGGCAGAACAAATTACATAGATTTATTACATTTTTACTCAGCACATCTATACTTTACCTCATGCGTTACAAAGTAGAGTATTTTATTCTCCATTAAAGCCTTTAATTTTTTTTTGTAGAATTACCATATTTTTTATACCTTAAAGAGTCACTTGGGATATGGATACTGGTGTTTTGAAGAGATTTTTATGTTTTTGAATAGTTTATGTGTATAGCATGCTGGGTAGTCAAGACAAGCATAAGAAAATAATGTTGTTGTTTTTTGCTTTCTACATACCAGGTGCATTTTCCTCTTTCATTTTTTTTTAATGTATTTTATTTATTTTTTACAGAGAGGAAGGGAGAGAGATAGAGAGTTAGAAACATCGATGAGAGAGAAACATCGACCAGCCGCCCCCTGCACACCTCCCACTGGGGATGTGCCTGCAACCAAGGTACATGCCCTTGACCGGAATCGAACCCGGGACCCTTTAGTCTGCAGGCTGACGCTCTATCCACTGAGCCAAACCGGCCAGGGCGGTGCATTTTCCTCTTTCAAAGCAATCTCCCTTCATCTTCCATCTTCCAATCAGGTCACAAAAAAGGGAAAAATTACCCAACAGACCTCAGAATCTTATTTTCTAAACAGAAACATTTATAATATCTAACTAAAAATGAGGTAAACATACACCACTTGACAGGGGTACATTTCGAAAAATACATTGTTAGGCTATTTTGTGGTTGTGCAAACATCATAGAGTTTGCTACACAAATCTAGACAGTAAAGCCTAGTACACACCTAGACTATATGGGATAGCCTATCACTCCTTGGCTTCAAACCTGTACAGCAGCTACTGTACTGAATACTGTAGGCAATTGTCACATCAGGGTATGTGTGTATCTAAGCATATTTCAACATAGAAAAAGGTGTAGTAAAAGTGCAACATAAAAGAAAAAAGTGACACCTATATTCGGCACTTACCATGAATGGAGCTTGCAGGACTGGAAGTTTCTTTGGCTGAGTCAATGAGTGAATGGTGAGCAAACGTGAAGGCCCAGGGCATTACTGTATGCCACTGTAAGCTTTATATAAACACTGTACACTTAGGCTACACGAAGTTTATAAAACAGCATGTGATTAAATTAAACATAAGAGAAAATGATACCATCAAAGATACAAATGGTAAACATGATGGCATAACATGCTGTACTATTTTACAGCAAACTTTTTTTAAAAATATATTTTTATTGATTTCAGAGAGGAAGGGAGAGAGAGATAAGAAACATCAATGATGAGAGAGAATCATTGATTGGCTGCCTCCTGCATGCACCCCACTGGAGATCGAGCCTGCAACGTGGGCATGTGCCCTGACCAGGAATCAAACCGGTGACCTCCTGGTTCCTGGGTCGACGCTCAACCGCTGAGCTACACCCAGCTGGGCAGCAAACTTTTTTATAAGTAGAAAGAGTATTCTCTAAAGTAACAAACAAAAGTATAGTATAGTAAGTACATAAATCAGTAACATAGTTGTTTATTATCACTATGGAGTATTAGTAGTGTTCATAATAGTATGTGGCATACTTTTGTACAATTGACAGCACAATGGGTTTGTTTACACATCACCACAAAAATGTGAGTAATAAATTGCTCTACATTAAAATGATTTCAAAGTCACTAGGTGATAGGAATTTTTCAGCTCCAGTATAATTTTATGGGACCGCCATTTATATGTGGTCCCTCATTGACCAAAATGTTGTTATGCAGCACGTGACTGTCTAGTACAATGCCTCAGTTTTATATGATGAAATGGGAATAATAAAGCTTGTAGTATTATAAAACTGTCACAATAAACATTATTATTTTAGCTAATGAGATGGGAATTAGGGATGGTAGATTGCCTGCTTTAGGCCTGATGACATTCTTTTTTCTTAGCTACCTTGCTTCCCAAAGAACATAGACCATTGAAATGACTGTATTTACAGGGTGCTAAGTGCAGGTCCTGAGCCCTGGGCCTCCCTGAGAAGTAACAGGAGAAACAACATGCAAGAGCCATAAGGTTTGTTTGTTTGTTAGGAAGGAATGCTTCATTCTGCTCTTGAAAATTTAAAGACCATTGGAAGACATTCCTCCACCCACTCCTTCCCTCATATATATTACTAGAGGCCCGGTGCATGAAATTCGTGCACGGGGGTGTGTGTCCCTCAGCCCAGCCTGCACCCTCTCCAATCTGGGACCCCTCTCACAATCCAGGACTGCTGGCTCCCAACTGCTCGCCTGCCTGCCTTCCTGATTGCCCATAACCGCTTCTGCCTGCCAGCTGATCACCCCCTAACCACTCCCCTGCCAGCCTGATTGATGCCTAACTGCTCCCTGCCAGCCTGTTTGCCTCTAACTGCCTTCCCCTGCAGGCCTGGTCACCCCTAACTGCCCTCCCCCGCAGGCCTGGTCACCCCTAACTGCCCTCCCCTGCAGGCCTGGTCACCCCTAACTGACCTCCCCTGCTGGCCTGATCGCCCACAACTGCCCTCCCTTGCAGGCCTGGTCCCTCCCAACTGCCCTCCCTTGCTGGCCATCTTGTGGTGGCCATCTTGTGTCCACATGGGGGCAGGATCTTTGACCACATGGGGGCAGCCATCTTGTGTGTTAGACTGATGGTCAATCTGCATATTACTCTTTTATTAGATAGGATAGAGGCCTGGTGCATGGGTAGGGGCCAGCTGGCTTGCCCTGAAGGGTGTCCCAGATCAGGGTGGGGGTTCCCTTGGAGTGTGGGGTGGCCTGGGCGAGGGGCCTGTGGTGGTTTGCAGGCCAGTCACGCCCCCTAGTGACCCAAGCGGGGGCCCTGGTATCTGGGGTTTATTTATCTTCTACAATTGAAACTTTGTAGCCTGGAGCGGAGCCAAGCCTTCTGCTCCCTCCATGGTGGCAGCCATTTCTATTGGGATTTATTTATCTTCTATAATTGAAACTTTGTAGCCTTAAGCAAGGCCTGGGCTGGCCAGGGTGTGCGGAAAGCTTGGCTTCCTCCATCGCTTGGGGCAACCCTAGCCTCCTGCTCTTTGCAGCTCCGTGGCTGCCGCCATTTCTGTTTGGGTTTATGTATCTTCTATCATTGAAACTTTGTAGCCTTGAGTGGAGGCCTAGGCCAGCAAGGGCAGGCGGAAAGCTTGGCTTCCTCCATTGCCGGGGAAACCCAAGCCTCCCTCCTGCTCTCTTTGGCCATAGCCATCTTGGTTGGGTTTATTTGCATATTTGCTCCTGATTGGCTGGTGGGCGTGGCTTGTTGGTGTAGCGGAGTGATGGTTAATTTGCATATTACTCTTTTATTAGATAGAATTTTCTTTCTTTTTGATTAACATTAGTTATGAGACTAGTTGACAAAATTATGCAAATTTGTGACATTTTTTTTTATCTACAAAATTCACTTTGAACATGGAAGCATTAAGCACTTCTTTTCCAAACCTCTGGTCCCTAGTGGTCTTCTTTCCCTTATTCTAGTGCTCCCTGGGTCTTGGGTAATGTAAGGTAATGTAATTCCTCGGTTGGCTGTCAAGAGAATTTTCTCACAGATTGTCCCATGAGCAGTTTAATCATGTGAAACAAACTGACTAGCCACAAAATCAGGCACTAATAAGTTACTTTTGATAATTAAATTATCTGTATTAAATGACAGATTTAGGGACCATCCCCCATCCCCTTTAATGATAAGATCACCTTTCTCATATGAATTTTCCAAGATGAGATGGATTGACTTGTGATAGCTGCTGAATCATTATAAGTGGTAAAAATGAATTGATATTTCAGTCAAAACGGTAGATCTTCTTCTTTCTATTGATGGCACAGTCTGATAGACCTTGTTTGTGATATGGCTTCTAGGTCCTTCTTAACCTTAGATTCTTATTGGACAATGTTTACATATGAACTGCTTTCAATCCAGGTATTATATTTTCTTAAATTAATTTATCAAAATAGTTATTTTATAAAATGTAATAGTATTTAAAAATCACATTGATTATTTTTGTTGTTGCAATTTAGACTCAAAATTCTACTTAAAAGAGATTTAAAAAATTCTCTTTACTTCATTTAACATTAGTTCTCCCCACCAACTTTTGAATATACATAAATGTGATCAACATGATTTCCATATTTTCATCTAAATTATTTACTGAATATTAAATGTTGATACAAATATTGAGCAGAACATGAAAAAGTCAGGAACCTGGGGAATATCACTGCAGATGATTAATCTAGAATGGTGTTTTTTAACGTAATTATTCCACTAACGATTTGTAAAAGGAAAAATTATCTTCAATGTTGAAAAGAATTTATAATTAATGAAATATATACAAACATTTATATTTAGAGCATTTATACAGATATAAAACAAAATTTATAAATTGTGCAAAAGAGAAATAAAGTTAACATTAATTAAAAGAGATGAGAAATTTTTTCTATTGACTATAAAGTAGTGATAGTATACTTAATAATAGAAATATTACCTTAGTGTATAGTTTTAACTTTATTAGTTTCTTGAATATTAATAATAGAGATGGACATAGTTGTCTTATACCCAAGTTTAATGGGACTGCTTCTAATGTTCCATTAGTGTATACAAAGTTTGCTTTAAAGTGTTGATAAATACATTTTAATAGGTTAAAGATGTGCCTCACCGTTTTTAGGTTGTAAAGTATGAATATACAGTATGTCTGTCTGTCATGTGAAAACTTGAGCAGAGGACCCAGCTAATCCATGTCTGCATCCTGACTTACAGATACTGTGAGATAAGAAATGTGTGTTGTTTTAAACCACTAAATTGTGGTTATTTGTTATACAGCAATACAAGACTAATACAGTATATATACTTTTCATACAATGTGGACTTGATTTGCTAAATTTTTCTTAAGGGCATTTCATGTGTTCAAGAGAGATATTGATATGTAGGTTTCTTTTCTTGTAATGTCTTTGTCTAATTTTAGTATCTGATGATGCTGACCTTATATATAAGTTTGGAAATATTCCTTCCTTTTCACTTTTCTGGAAGAGTTTGTAGAGAATTTCTTCTCTAGATATTTGATAAAAACCACCAATGATGCTATCCTTTTTCAGGAGTTTTCTTCCTGAAAAAATTTTAAACTACAAACTCTATTTTCATAGGCATGGGATGATTCACTTATCTATTTCTTTTTGCATGAGTTTTGGTAGTTTCTGTCTCTCATGGAATATGTGCATTTCATCCAAGTTATAAAATTTATTGGCAGGAAGTCACATATAGTATACCTTTACTATTTAAATATCTATAGAATCTGTAGTGATGTCATTTATCTCATTTCTAATATTGGCAATTTATGTCTTCTCTCTCTTATTTTCCTGATCAATCTGGTTAAAGGTTTAGCAATTTTATTGACATACTCAAGAGCTAAATTTTGGTTTCATTGATGTTCTCTATTAGTTTTCTGTTTTCTCTTTCATTCATTTGTACCTTGAACGTCATTCATTATTTCCTTTCTTTTTTTCCTTTGGGTTTTATTTATTTTCCTAATTTGTCAAGGGAGAAGCTAAGCTATTTGAGGACTAACTTCTCCTCAGGATACTTATACCTGCATCTTTCCATTTTAATATGTATTTTTATTTTTGTGTAGTTAAAAATACTACTAAGTTCCCATTTTAATTACTTCTTGTACCTATTTATAAATTAAAAGTGAGTTATTTAGGTTCTGAATATTTGAGAATTCTTTGTATGTTTTTCTGTTATTGATTTCTGATTTCATCCATTGTGGTCAGAAAATATACTTTATTTCAAATCCTTTAGGTCTACAGAGACTTATTTTATGGCATAGAACATTGTTTATTTTCACACATGTTCCACATGCACTTGAAAATAGTATGTCTTCTTTTGTTGTTAGATGAAATATTCTATATCTATTGATTATTTGAAGTTGACAGTATATGCTCAGAACTTGAACTATTGGGCAGCCTAAGTTCAGGGTTTCATAGATGATTCTATTTCTCTCCATATCCTGGCACAAGCTTGAGGTTTTGACTCTGGTCTTTTGGGTAGAGATTTTCTAATAACTTTTCATCAAATGGCAGCATTTCTCTCTCTCTCAGAACTGCCAGTGAGCCCAGTTTCACCTCCCCCAAATATTCAGAGTCTGTGGTCTAAGAACCCCTTCCTTCATAGGCATTATGATTCCACTTGTGAGAGGACGTACCTGTTCTGTATCATTCTGTGCATTGGGGTGCACAAACCAAGGTCCACTATGACCATAAATTTTTGCCATTTCCATTACCTGAAGATTTCCCTTTCTTGTTTTCAAACTTACTAGTAGCTAAAACTTTTTCTTAGCTTTTCAAATATTTTAAGTTGTATGTCTGTATGTTTCGTGTGATGCATTTCTGATTCTAGAAATAAGCAAATAAATTAATCCAACTTCATTTTTAATATAAAAATAAGCAACTAAACATGATTAAGAGTGCTTTACAATGTTATCAGGTGACACATTTATTACAACTGCCATTCAAAAATTTCTCAAAGATAGATTTGGGGGTCTAATTATTCTAAATTATTACACAAAAGTTTAACATTATAGTCACCTTGTCAAACATGTTTCTCAAATAGTAATTCTTTGAATTAAAATGATTGTAGCCAAGATTTTTAAAACTTAAAAAAAAACACATGGATTAAGAGTTTTTAGTCTAAATGCCAGACTGAGAAGATATACAAAGCCTCCTTAGAAGTGGAGAAGGAATTTATTGAGTATCTCTTTTATTCTGACTACTAAAGAACTATTGGCAATTACAAGAACAGGATGAATTTTCTTATGGTCAGGTCGTTTTGATGCTGGCCTGTCAATAAAACCATATGACTTCTGATGCCTCAATTCTTCTACAACTTCTTCTCAAATTATTTTGAAAATTTAGTTCATACACCAAGTCCCAACATCATTTGGTCTTCCTTTATCTCATGTATACAACTATAGAGGTACATGCCAACATAGGCAGTAAAGTTATATTACATAGCAGAATTTAATTATAAAGTTAGTATTTGGATAATTCGGAGTATGTTTATATTAACTTTCATGATCAACACTAAAATTAGGTCACAGAATTCTAAATATAACTAAAGACTGAATTTTGAGAAATATTGTTTTAGGCTCAAGAATTTACTTTTCACCTGAGAAGAGGAGAGTAAGCCTAGCAGGAAGGTTGTTATTGTATTGGGGATGAAGCCAAATCATGTGGGGACATTTTACACTTCTCGGATTCTCCCTGCACCACTTAATGTCAGCTTCTCCCTGTTTAGTAAGTATGCCCTCCCAAATGGGCATCTCTGTCCAAGGGAGACCTTAAGAGTGGTAAATCAAGTAAGATTAGGTTTTTGTTTTGTTTTTGTTTTTTAAGTTGGAGAGTTTCAATGAGGATGACATGGTACAATTACATACAAATCCTTTGCTCTATTCTTTAGATAAACAGTAATTAATATTAGGTGAAATATTAAAACATAACCAGAAAGACATAGTTTGTTTCAAGTATTATATGTAATTCACTGTATATAAAATAGAACAGCTGTATAAGGTGGGGAAGAGGGTAGAAGTCAGGGTTTCTGGTTTTCAGGACAGATGTAGACAGAAAAATCTTGAAGTTTAATGGGGCCAAAATGTGCCACAGTAAGTCAAGTCTGGAGCCTGCGATGTGCTCTTGCTTACGAAAGGAGGCTGAAAATTGCTGACTTACTTTTTTGGTTATGGCTTTATAGGAAGTTGGAGCCTACAGAGGCAGGAAGAGAAGAGAGAGCCTCAGGATGAGTAACTCATTCAAACCATTCACTGGCTCACTGACTAGGTCTGCTGATATCACCAATATTACCTGCAGCAAGCGTTACAAAGTGCCATTTTAAACCTCGAAAGTAGAATAGGGTCCCAGCATAGCAGGCAAAAGTAATCACAAAACTACAGATCCAGAGGATAAGAGAAATACTAAGAAAAACAAATTAAACTGGTAGACTTGTTTATTCTTCAAGAATATTTACTTCCCCCTTGCCTCCATTTAAGAAGAATATTCCCTAATGTCCCCTATGTTGGGCTTAGCTAAGTGATATTCTTAGGCCAAGGAGACATCAGCAGATGTGATGAAAGCAGACGCATGAATTAAAGGTTGGACTGTCCTCCCGTTTTAGTCATGAAAATGTGAGGATAAAAGAAATGCAAAGCAGACATGGAGCCCAGCCCAGGCAAACACTTTTTAAGTCCAAGTGCCCCATTGTTGACTATCAAGGAAAAAGAATAAATGATTGTTTTAAGACAGAGATTTGGGGTAATATTACCAATCACTATTGTGGTTTTACCTAAATACACTAAGGAAAAAACAAGAAAACATCCCACTTCAAATAACTGCAACCCCCAAATCTAAAAATATGTTGAGTCTACAAACACATGTAATCATTATAAGGACGTGGAAGAAAGTAAAACATTGGAAAATCAATTTGGTTCTGATGAAATTAATTCATGATAGTTTGACAAAGCCTTTAAAATATTTTAGAATGTTATAATACATAAATACTTTAATAATTTCTATTTAAAAAGACATTTTAAAATAAAAATGAGTAAGATAAAATGATGGAATTGAATAGAAAAAATACTGTAACTCTGGGGAGGATAAAGCACAGTATTTGAAAGTTTAAAAATCAATATAAAGGATAATTCTGAACTAAATAAAATAAAAATGAGGAAGATAAAATGATGGAATTGAATAGAAAAAATACTGTAACTCTTGGAAGGATAAAGCACAGTATTTGAAAGTTTAAAAATCAATATAAAGGATAATTCTGAACTAAATAAAGAGATAATTCTCATTGTTTCAGCCAATTTTAACACAAAGTGAAAAAGAGGGGAAAAGCCATCCCTTCTCACTTATAAATAGCTTTTTTCTTCTTTTTCACTTTGTGTTAAAATTGGCTGAAACAATGAGCTAGACTTAAGCTTCATTTAGTACATATATACACAAAAGGAGCTTCTAAGGAGAGAAATGGAGAAATTTTTATATGGATTACTTAAAAATAAACTTTCAGAATGTTCAAGATTTAAGGATGTGTTCCTAAGAAATTTTTGTATGATAATCTAAGATAAATAAAGATAAATTTATACTAGACTCAATTAATGTGAAATTAAAGAATATCAAAGATAAAGGAAAAATATCAAATGCTTGTGGTTCTGATATGCCAAGGTAGTGGTTTGATTTCTGGTCAGGGCACATATACTATAAGAATCAACCAATGAATGCATGGATAAGTAGAACAACAAATCGGTCTCTCTCTCTCAAATCAATAAATTAAAAAAAATCAAATGTTTGTAGAGAGGTGCTAATAGACCTTTCTACAATAATAGAAATATATTATTCTATACTCATGTCTAATAAATAGCCACTAGAAACACATGGTTGTTGAGTACTTGACATGTGACTAGTATAATTACTGAGGAACTAAGTTTTGATTTTTAAAAAATATTCTAATTAATTATAATTTAAATTAACTAGCCACATGTAACTAGTGATTACTGTATTGAATTACAGATTTTGACAGAGAAAAGATGGAAAAGTCAATTAGGCCAACTGAAGACTTATCACTATCATAAGTAATTATCAGAAAGAAATGAAACCCAATCTTCAACTTGCTGAAGGAAAATAATTTTGGACATTTTTAAATATCCAGTTAAATACCCACTCTATTTTATAGGTAAAACAAGGACCTTTCAGATATTTGATATTGAAAACATATTGCATTTAGTCTTGCACATAAACACTTTAGATTTATTTAAAGCATCCAAAGAATTCTCTTTTGGTGAGTGGATACCAAAAATTTTCTAGCTATATATAAATGGTGTGTTCTTAGGAAAAATAAATTTCTGTAGCCATTTACATATCCATACCATATATTATAATTTTGACATGAAATGGAAACAGACTACCATTAGAACATTTTAGATAATTTCCTGTCAAATTCAACTTTGAAAATCTGCAAATCTGTAAATTTTATCTAAGAACTTATGCATATGTAAATACAATATAAAGTGCTGAAAAGGATCTATAACATGTACAAAACTAAGGTTTTAACTACTACAGTAAAATTGTTATTAAATGCAAGGACATATAAGGAAAAGGGTAAGCCATGATATCTGATAAAAAGCAATAAGTTTAGTTACCATATATTATAAAATAAGAATATTAATCAAAACATTTTTGATATTTTGATCAAACATCAAAACCAATCAAAATACTTCTAAATAGAACTCTAATATCTATCAGCAATAATAGCACCATGAATGAGTTTATTCAATGAAGGGCTAGACCTTGATAGGATTTCTTATTTCATTCAGAAGGATAGACACATGCCAGATTAATTTATGGTTAGATGTGCATACTTTTTAAAAAAGGATCAACTAAAAGAATATAATTAGAATATAAAATTTCCAAAACAGGAGAGAGAAAACTAATTTAATAAAAATTCATACAATCCAAAGGTCAAAGAAAGGAAAGGAAATTAAAAATATAAACTACAAAAAAAAAGCTAAAATAAAGTGTTAATAAAAATTTTTTCACTCATATATATATTAACCCAAATAATGTAGAAATATTTATATTTTAGCAAAGGCTGACATCAAATTTGGAAAGTTTTTGGTCAACAAAATTTATAGGAACTCAACAAGAACAATGCAGGACCAAGGGTACAATTGTATCCTTCTCCATCAGCTCTGGTGTACAAAAGAAGTGTTTCAGCTGGAAAATGGGTTAGCTAAAATCCAGGGCCACATATCTGGTGGTGAAATTGAGATTTAAAACTCAGCCTGTCTGGCCCTCACCTGGTGTGGCTCAGTTGGTTGGAGCATCATCTGCGCACCAGAGGTTGCAAGTTTGATTCCTGGTCAGGCCACATGCCTAGGTTATGGGTTCAATCTTGGTTGGAATGCATGCTGGAGGGGCAGCTGATCCATGTCTCTCTCACATTGATGATCCTCCCCCCGCCTTCATCCATCTCTAAAAAAATCAATTGCACACACACACACACACACACACACACACACACACACACACACTCCTCAGCCTCTCTAAATCCAAAGCTGTAGTCCTTACTATGCAGTATTGTCTCTCACATGCAAACTCTAAGATGATATTAATACATTCCTCCAAAGTTAAAAGTTTCCAGTTTTAGTTCTCTCTTTTAAATTAAATTTTATGGCAGCTTTCTGTGGTTCCAACAGCATGCCTTGGAGGAATGAAAAACGTTTGTCAGACTTGCCTGATAAACTCAAAAGGTTATTAATATGGTCTGTCAAAAGTATCTATTCCAAAGTTTCTTAGAACATTTTCAAGTATAAAGATGAGATATAGTATTACTAAGTTAAACAAAGACAAGGGAAAGAGTAATAAAATAGATAAAAAGTAATAAAATAACAGCCTATCTAATAAAACAGTAATATGCAAATTGACTGTAGCTCCACTATGCCCACAAGCCACGCCCACCAGCCAATCAGGAGCAAGTATGCAAATTAACCCAACCAAGATGGCTGTGGCCACGGAGCGAGCAGGAGGCTTGGGTTTCCCCGGCAATGGAGGAAGCCAAGCTTCCTGCACACCCTGGCCTGCCCTGGACTCCACTCAAGGCTACAAAGTTTCAATTATAGAAGATAAATAAATCCCAACAAAAATAGTGACAGCCACAGTGCTGGAGCCAGGCGGAGGCTTGGGTTGCCCCTGGTGATGGAGGAAGCCAAACTCCTGCCCTGGCCTGTCCCAGCCTCCGCTCAAGGCTACAAAGTTTCAATTGTAGAAGATAAATAAATCCCAGATCCCAGGGCCTCTGCTTGGGTCGCCGGGGGGCATGGCCAGCCTGCAAATCACCACAGGCCCCTCGCCAAGGCCACCCCATGCCCTAAGGGAACCCCCACCTTGATCCGGGACACCCTTCAGGGCAAACCAGCCGGCCTCCACCCATGCACCAGGCCTCTATTCTATCTAATAAAAGAGTAATATGCAAATTGACCATCACTCCAACACACAAGATGGCTGCCCCTATGTGGTCAAAGATGGCTGACCTCATGTGGACACAAGATGGCCGCCACAAGATGGCCAGCAGGGGAGGGCAGTTGGAAGAAACCAGGTCTGCAAGGGAGGGCAGTTGTGGGCAATCAGGCCAGCAGGGGAGGGCAGTTGGGAGGGATCAGGCCTGCAAGGGAGGGCAGTTGGGGGCGATCAAGCCTGCAGGGGAGGGCAGTTAGTGGTGACCAGGCCAGCAGAGGAGGGAAGTTGAGGGCAACTGGGCCTGCAGGGGAGAGCAGTTGGGGGGTACCAGGCCTGCAGGGGAGGGCAGTTAGGGGTGACCAGGCCTGCAGGGGAGGGCAGTTAGGGGCAATCAGAGGGCAGGGGAGCAGTTAGGCATCAATCAGGCTGGCAGGGGAGTGGTTAGGGCAGCCGTGGGCAAACTATGGCCCACGGGCCGGATCTGGCCCGTTCGGCTGTTCTATCCGGCCAGCGGAGCCGAAAGAGCGGAGGGTTCTCTTGCTCTCCCCTCTGCTCTTTTACGTTGAATTTATATTAGTTCACACAAACACTCCATCCATGCTTTTATTCCGGCCCTCCGGTCCAGTTTAAGAACCCATTGTGGCCCTCGAGTCAAAAAGTTTGCCCACCCCTGGGTTAGGGGGTGATCCAGCTCGCACGCAGAAGCGGTTAGGGGCAATCAGGAAGGCAGGCAGGCAAGCAGTTGGGAGCCAGCAGTCCTGGATTGTGAGAGGGATGTTCGACTGCCCGGTAGGATCGGGCCTAAATGGTCAGTTGGACATCCCTCGAGGGGTCCTGGATTGGAGAGGGTGCAGGCTGGGCTGAGGGACACCACCCCCATGCACGAATTTTGTGCACTGGGCCTCTAGTTATATAATATTTAATGAGTTCTACCCTGTAAAAATATTAAACTGAGGATATTATATAAATAATCTAATTCAACATTTACAAAATTGCTGTATCATATAATTATTTTGTTTACAGCTAGAAAGAAAGAAACCTGGAGAGTTACAACTTAACACTCATGGTGAATAACTAATGGCAGGGCTGTTTTCACATCTAGCTATGTCTGAAATAAAGTTTGTATTCTTAGTCATTCTACAACACAAAAAAATAATCTTATATAATAAAAGGCAAATATGCAAATCGACTGAACAGTGAGATGACTGGTTGCTATGATGCACACTGACCACCAGGCGGCAGATGCTCAATGCAGGAACTGCCTCCTGGTGGTCAGTGCACTCCCACAGGGGGAGCGCCACTCAGTCAGAAGCCAGGCAGTGAACACAGCAACAATGGTGGGAACCTATCCCACCTCCACGGCAGCACTAAGGATGTCCGACTACTGGCTTCAGCCTGCTCCCTGTCCCTGAGGGCTCCCAGACTGTGAGAAGGCACAGGCTCGGCTGAGGGACACCCCCCCCCCCAAGTGCACGAATTTTGTGCACTGGGCCTCTAGTCTATTATAAAGAAATGCAAAACATATATGGGGCCCAGATATTAGATTAGTTCTTATATGTTTTTAATTTCCTAGTTATGTGTGTCAATTATTAAATGTGTGCATTTAAAAATTCTCTGATTGTTCCAGTTTTTGAAGCTGGGAATAGTATGATATAATAATAAATAGCATTTATTTGGAATTGATTCCATGCTAGGTAAGGCACCATGTGATTGAATAGTAGTAATTTAGAGTTCTAAACTCTGTGCAGTCATATTCAGTATACATATGCTCTTTGTAGAAATAGCAGTAAACTTGAGAATGCTTGAAATTATGAAAGTTAAAAGAATTTTTTTTTTTTAACTTATCAAGCATTTTAAGATTAGGTGTTTGGTGACTGTACTGAGCTTTTAGAGATTAGATAATATGAAGACATCTTGAAGTGAACAAATAGATTAAAGATATCCCTTCTATCTCTAGAAGAACTTGACTATGGAAGTCTCATGCTATTCCTAAAGTCTACCTAAGTCTCTCCAATAATCCAATTTCTTTCCCAAGTTTAGCACTAATTCCATAAATAGCCCATGTATACTGATTGTGATTGCAGAGGGATTAGAACTCTCCACAGAAATTTCATAACCTTCTGCATAGGTCTTAACAAGGTAACTTCTTTGCTTTGATGACCTTTGTATGGAATTGGAGTTGCTGGCTCCATGGGACAAAGAGAGAAGAGAAAAATTTTGGCTCTAAAATAATTGGACATGGAGAGTATTATGCTAAGTGAAATAAGCCAGTCAGAGAAAGACAAGTATCATATGATCTCACTTATATGTGGAATCTAATGAACACTGACTTACAAAATAGACCTAGAGATATTGAAGCATGCAATAAACTGACATATTTCAGAAGGAAGGGGGTTGGGAAAAGATCAACCAAATAAGTTATATGTATATATGCCTAATCCATGGACACAGACAATAGTGCAGTGAAGGCCTGGGGATGGAGACAGGGCAGGCTAAAAGGGGTCAATGGTGGATAGAAAGGACATCTAAATACTTTCAATAATAAAGACAAATTAAAAAAGTTAAATAAAGGAATTACTATGGCACTCCCCAAGGCATAAGATTCATCTAGGTTGAAAGAAACAAAGCTGATTCTTCTTACAGACATATTTCCCTTTATAAAGCATGATGCTACATTTAAAATTCATATTATTAATTAGCATGTGCTACATGGGAAGACTTTAAGAGAAACTGTCTTCTTTCCTTTTCCCCCAAGAAGATCTCTTGATCTTCTATTCTTTTTTTCTCTTTTCCCCCCATTTCATTTATTAACCTCATTCTATTATTTGGTTAATTTATTTAAAGCATTTCTTTGTGAAGCAGTTATCCGAGACACGTTATATATTTCTGCCTTTGACTCTACTTCCTCAAAGTCCCTTACCGTGCCATCAAAAAATGGTATTCTTAAATATAATATGGGTGAGAAAATTTATTTTCTTTTGTCAATACCTATGTTTCAATTGCCTGACATAGGCATATAGGACAATTCCAATTATAGTAACTCTGCACACTGCAAGATACAGATATATGGACTGAAGCATAATTACACATAAAAATACTTGATAAAGTGTACATAGTCTATAAAGTTGGTGACAGTTCTATTTACCTCCATGGCATTGTACACTCTCCCTAATATATGACACTTTGGAACTGTAAACTTCATAAAACAGGTGAATCTATAGAAACCAGAATAGTTTACCAACTAATACATGGTTATAATATTCAAGAGAGAGGAGCAATAGTAATTAATTGTCCAAGTTGGTTCAGCCTCTGCCATAATCTCCTAAATTGACCTAGGGAGAGATTAAGTACTTGCTCCTTTATTGAAGAGTTTGATATTTCACTCTTAAGATGTTTTCATCTGGGTCTTGAGAAGCTAGTTCTTGAGAACAGCCTCATGAAAGAAATGAGTCTGGGTTTGAAGGAAGAGAGCGAATGTCTGGTACAACTTAAATCCCTGCATGTTAGAAATGACTTGTTGGTGTCTACTGGGTCCCTAGAACTTT
The DNA here is from genome assembly GCF_963455305.1 of Plecotus auritus. Taxonomy (NCBI): domain Eukaryota; kingdom Metazoa; phylum Chordata; class Mammalia; order Chiroptera; family Vespertilionidae; genus Plecotus; species Plecotus auritus. The sequence continues at coordinate 86,895,330 of NC_137770.1, read as the reverse complement.
CTTTCATACCAGAACATGTAAATCCCCTGCTATGTAAAGGGTACTTTAAGCCCTGAGTCTGTTTTCCCTGGCTGGTTTGTGTAAAAGCAAAAGTGTGAAATTATTTAAAGACCATATCAAGTGAAAGGAGGAAAGGAGAGAACATACTATAACACTTGGCAAGAAGGATGACTTGGAGCTACTATTTAGGAACGCTTGCTATCAGTCTGAAAAGTTTCTTTTTCTAATGTAAATTCCCATGTCTTATGTGAGGAAGTGGAGGGGAAAAGGGAAAAACAAAACAAAAACGAAAATCCTAGCTGGCTTCTCTGGCTTCTTGACTTGTCAATGGTCATACTCCAACTGACTAATGTGATGATGACATGAGCTTCAGAGAGTTGAACAGTGAGCAAGGACAAGCTCATTTAGATAAGTGAAAAGCAGTTGGTGAGTAACTGTAGGAGAACAAAGATCATCTGATGTGACACGATTTATAATTAGGAGAACATGAGGGCTCAGGTGTTCATTCTGAGTTAGTGACAAAAGCTCAGTAACAAAACTAGGACTGGGAAGAGTTCAGGTTGAAGTGGTTGAATGGAAGAGGGGGAGGGGAGAGGAAGAAAGAATGAGATGGAGACTAGAAACTCAAGAAAGGAATCCCTGAAGAAGTACAAATTGCTAGTTATTAAAATAGTCATGGGGTTATAAAGAACAGCATAGGGAATATAGTCAATAACATTGTAATAACTATGTATGGGTCAGATGGGTACTAGACCTATTGGGGTGATCACTTTGTAAGGTATACAAATGTTTAATAACTAGGTTGTACACCTGAAATTAATATAATATTGTATGTCAACTATACTAGTAATTGAAAAATAAATTTTTAAAAAGGAATCCCTACACCTCCCTTGTTCTCCCCACCCCCACGCAGTATTAAGGCTGACCTATGTAGAGGCATGAAAGCAGCCAAATGTCTGCCAGCAGGAACTTGGGAGAAAATAGTTTCCAGATGAATTTTTAATACAGAGCTATGGAAAGCTGTGGAAAGAGGAGAAAACAATAAACAGGACTAATATTTGCAATGACATTTTGAAAGTAAAGGAGACTATGGAAACATTTATCTACCCCATGACAGTTACTTATATGCAGTGATGATATTTTTTCCAGCCAAGCCTACTTAGATGGGTCCTTTCATTCTTTTATTATTATCCTTATCATTGTTATTATTTAATTTACAATATGCCATGCATATCCTATATAATAAAAGCCTAATATGCTAAGTGTCTGGCCATCTATTAGACAATAGTGTGGTGAAGGCCTGGGAGGGGTGGGTGCGGGGTGGAGGGGGATCAGTGGGAAAAAAAGAGGGACATCTGTAGTACTTTCAACAATAAAGATAATTTTTTAAAAAAAGTAAATCTAAGAGAACCACACACATACACACACAAAGAATAGAGTACTTGATAGATTCAGATCTATGCATATAGAAAAATGTTCTCTAAAAAATAATGGTTTAGGACTTGATGCTGGAGTCTCATAGCTCTGGTTAAAATTGAGTGATCTAATTAGCAAATTATCTTATTTGTTAATGTGAGCTTGGGCAAGTTCATAACTCTTTTGGAAAGCTCTTGAGGGAATCGCCTTGTGGTTTTGTGTAACTGAGGCTCAGTCTTTGCAAGATTTTTTAAAAACAAAAACTGAATGCATTTGCACTCTGACACCTTAATTTTCCTTTTTTAATATTTTTAATTGTGCTAAAATATACACAACATAAAATTTAACATCTTAACCATTTTTAAATGTACAGTTCAATAGTATTAAGTACATTTACATTGTTGCACATATACTCTGCGGAACTCTTTTTAGCTTGTAAAAATGAAACTCTATACCCATTAAATAACAACTCCCCATTCCCTTCTGCGCCCAGCCCCTGGCAACCACAATTCTACTTTCTGTCTCTATGCACCTGACTACTCTAGGTACTTCATGTAAGTGTAATCATACAGTATTTGTCCTTGGTGACTGGTTTATTTCACTTGGCATCGGTTGCAGCAGACAAAACTGAAAACTTCACTGCTTCACAAAAGATGGTTACTTTTTCATTCATATAGAGACCAGTATCCTTCTACATCTTATGGTTAAGTGATCCTTCTACATCTTATGGTTATGCTTTTTAAAATACATGGACTCTAAGGTCATTTCACGACAGGAAATGAGGAATGGAGTAGGTATCAAGGCTCCTAACTGCCTCTAATAGCATCACACATATAGACAAATTCTGAAGTGACCCATGTCACTCCATCTTATGGTTCATTGGCCAAGCCTGGTCTGGTCACATAGCACTAACCCACCTGCTGTGGAGGTTAGGAAATGTAGGGGAGCCCCTGGAATCTGGTGGCACTGAATTTGCCAGACGTGTTATTGGACTTCTCTTAAGCACTAGCTGTTGTGACTTCGTTAAGTCAGCATTTGTTAAGTGGAGCACAGGGTGCCAGATGGTGAGTTGTGGTTCAACAATAGACCTCAAGAGAAATTGAAATAGAGAACTTTATTACTCATAGGTCCTGGAGGAAGTACACAGCTCACCTAAAGGGGATACATGGGGAGGTCTAGGCAAAGTGCAGAGAGAGAGAGAGAGAGATGGGTTCTTGGGCTAAAGCCAGATTGGTCAATTTTTACAAAATATATTTTTATTGATCTCAGAAAGGAAGGAGAGGGAGAGAGAAATAGAAACATCAATGAGAGAGAGTCATTGATGGGCTGCCTCCTGCACGCCCCCTAACTGGGGATCAAGCCCGCAACCCAGGCATGTGCCCTTGACCGGAATAGAACCTGGGACCCTTTAGTCCACAGGCCAACGCTCTATCCACTGAGCCAAACCAGCTAGGGCCAGGTTGGTCAATATAAACCAAAAGAGCTGGGGTTTGAAAGAGTGCTTTCCTCACCCAGGGGTCTTACCTAAGGGGTACATACTAATAAGGCATGTGGGCCCTGGGAGGCAGGAGAGACTGTTGATCACAAGGGTAGTTGGGGAACTATGTCAGGAACTTACATTTGCTTGTGACTTTGTGAGCTACTATCTAGGCCCTATAGGGGCTTAATCACAAGGAACAACAACAGCCTGTAATTATTGGAATCGAGAGTCTAGGTCAGTGGTCGGCAAACTCATTAGTCAACAGAGCGGCAGTTTGCTGAGCACTGATCTAGGGCATGCACTTGCATGAGGGGACTATTGTCAGTTTAAGGTCCGTGCAGGTCACTTGGCCAAAAAAAGATGGATCCAGAGGCAGCAACACCATGGATTAACTAAGCTAAATTCTAAATGCTAGCTATCTTAGAAAAATAGCATTAGATATAAATATGTGTAATTTATTTAGTCTATAAAACTTGATGGGCATAGGAATTCATAAATGTCTTGTAATAAATCTATAGTGCATCAGGAATTTGTGGACAAGATGGGTTTATAGTAACTATCATTAATCAAATAAACTATTTTTAACTGACTATTTTATTTGCAGATAAGACTGCTAAATTCAACAGAAGAGTGCATTTATTATTTTAAAAATTCTCCGGAGAGAACATTAATGGTAATATTTCCCCACTGCCACTGCGGTGATGAACGTAATTTCAGTTATTTTGATGAGGGATTTTGGAACTGCTCCTTACTGTGCGTTCTCTTTTGCCTTTCTTGTGGGATAACTTAAGCTCGCCATTGTGATCTGAAATTTTCTTGGTTGGTATAGGTTTTTTGTTTTTTTACTAATTCATCATGCCTTCAAGTTGTTTTTAATTAAAGGGATATTCACTAATACTTATGTATAAAACTTACTTACATTCAGTTGAAAACCACATGGCATATTAAGTATACAATAATATATGCTGTATACCTTATGTTTGAGTGTCTAAAATAATTACATGAAGGCTGCTTGCATTAAATGAAAACACGTAGTTAAAAAGTGCTCACTATGAAACAGATTGTTTAGCATCACACATATAGACAAAGAGAAAAAGAGTTGTTTGAGTGACTCCAACTTATAAAAACGACTGAATTCCATCAAAGCATATTATATATTGGAATGTAGTGACAGCACATAACAGTATTGCCTCATGCTTTATTACAATGGCTAATTTTAGCCCCTAACACAGTTTATGGTGGCCTTGTCTAACACATTTGAGAAAAATAGATATTAGTTTCCACCTTGCTGTGAACTCACTTGGGAAGCCTCAACTTATTTTTCAAAAACGGAGCCAATATCCAGTTACTTCAAAAGTATGTTTTTGGCAATATGGAATTTACTTCAAGTTATTTCTACAATAAGAAGCATGAGGATCATCTTGCATTAACTGGTGCTCTTATGTATTTTGGACATATTTAAAATAAAATATAATCTTTAATTAATATTAGATCAAGTCTTTATAAAGTTATAATCCAGAGTTTTGATTTATAAACCACTTTATTTTTTGGGTATTACATTTAGAGAGTGAATATCCAGATTGGAGGAGATGTGTATAGGGTTATTCACAGGAGATTTGCATAGCGGTAAAGAGGTCTGATTCTCCAACCTAAGGGAATATGTGATCTAGATTTCCTAAGACAAACAGGAATAATGAAATTATGTTTTTTACTAAATATGTATGGATAAAGGGAAGAATTGAGTTCTATTGTCTGATCTTTGGGGGTCCCAATTACAATATGGAAGCTTCGTAGCTCTAATAGTTTATTTTCAAAATGTACTTCTCAGTCCAAACCACACATTTTGGTTTCTGGTAGATTAGTTTTTGTCATTCCTTATCTAAGCTGGCTTATGCTCATTTAATCATGTTTATCATCAAAGAAACCAGAGTAAATGAGGTTTCCATGTTATATAATAGTTAGTGGTAGAAAAAAAATTAAAATGCTCAGTCCGTGAGTTTCCAGTTTGGTTCATATTCCACAAAAACACCTCAAGGCATTCATATCATTGAAAAATTTCCATAGTGTTTCTCGTTAGGAAAATGTTGTTTTCCCAACACTTTTTTTTTTTTTTTACCAGAGGGAATTATGAATTAATTTCTTGCCAGTTCTGTTCATGGTTCTATTTTCATTTAGATTAAATGCATTCTATAAATCCTACAGGTTTGTCTTGGATTGTTTATAGGAATATACTGGGAAGGAAAAGAAGTGATTTGCTAAGCTGGATTTCAGTAATGGAGTAATCAGAGAATTTGATGGAGTTCATTTTATTCCTTATTTATGATTTATAGTTATTTCTTTAACTGCCTGCAAGGTACATGAAGAGCATAAGCCAGAAAACTATGAAAACATACATAAACATTTATTCAAAGATGTTATTTTCATCTGATAACAATGCTTTTCTTTTTGTTTTCTCGGTTGCAGCATATTTTTCAGAGCAACTCACTGAAGTTTTTTTCTCTGTTTTGTTTTTATTCACTTTGCAAATAACTAGAGAAGAGGAAGAAGTTTTATTTTCCCAGAAGCAATTGCACTCACTGCAACTTTATCATGCCTTAAGTTGAGAAGCATGAGGATGTGATAATGATACTATTACTATTGTTTCCCAAAGAACACAGGTGAGAGGCAAAGCAAGTAAACAGTCAGGTCACACTTCCAGTCCTGCCTTCTACCTCCTAACCTGGAGCATAAAAGCAGCCTGGTACAGATCTGTCATTTATAGCACCATTCTCAAAAGTCAGTGTATGTAGTGGTGAGTATGTTCAGCTTTTATTTCTTAACAGTCTTTCTAAAGATATTAATGTTATGCTCCATGTTAATATTAAAAATAAAAATTCAAACAACTGCAAACACTAAAAAAATGTTTTGACTGCAAGTGCATGAATTTTATTGGATTAACCATTATTTTAATATGAGCCAGAGTAATGATATCTGTGGCCCTAATTATAAGCTACAAGATCCTTCTCTCGATGATATCTAATGGAGACACTGTGAAAAGTATATTTTAGTCCCAGACATAGGCTGGTGGCTGCATGAACAGTATTGGTGAAGTACTTGGGTTCTGGAATCAGAAGACCTGGCTTCAAACTATCATTCTGCCACTCTTGAGCAATGTGGTCCTAAATGAGTTACTTAACCTTTCTGGGACTCAATTTCATACTCTGTATAATGTGAGTATTGACAGTACCCTAGTTTTGTTATTGGGATTAAATATGCTAAAACATTCAACTATAAAATCCATTAAATGGATTAGTACAATGACAGGCACTTAGTAATCTTAGTAAAATTAGCTAACATCATTAAGCAAAATCTCACCAAGGATTTTACAACTGACTGACGTTGCATCAGAGAATATTAGTTAGGTATCCAATAATATGTCCAGAGGAGCAGTGAGTCCATTGGTACCGAAGGAACATTTTTCATACATGTGTTTTGAAGATGCTAGAATACAATGTAATCTCGTTCATGATTGAGGGAAAGATCTCTACCAACTCACTAAAACTAAATAAAGTAATGCAGCATATGACTTAGAGAAGAAAATAAAATGGGTGGATGTTAGAAATGTTTAACAATCTCTGATTTTCAGTGGAAGAAAAATGTTACCTTACCTTGGTAATAGACATAGCGTGGCTCAGGGCAGGTCACTGCACAGGACAGGCTGCTTGTGAAATATTTGTGACAAGAACCCCAAGTTATGCATCCCTCTACTTAACAGCAAGAATCTCAGATGGAATGGAAATTTTTTAAAGATTTTTTTTCATTGATTTTTAGAGAGAGATATAAAGGGAAAGAGAGACATTGATATGAGAGCAGAACATCCATCAGCTGCTTCCTGGGATCTAACCCACACCCTGGACATGTACCCTGACTGGAGTCAAACCAGCACCCTTTCCATGCACAGGATAACACCCAACCAACTGAACCACACTGGCCAGGGCTGGAAAAAATTTTTTTAAATGTATAATGCTTAGAGTACTTACCATATAGCAAGTGCTTAGCATTTGCTACATGGCATTAAATTATATTTTTAATGTATGCCAATTTTTATGGGAGCATGATATAAGAGTAAATAAATATTTCAACAGCAACAACCACAAAACAGTGTCACAGAGAATCTGTATTCCCAAATACATGTGAATGTCAATAACTATTGTTGTTTTGCAATCTGGCCTAAGTCATTTTTTTATTTTCTGGTGGTTGAGATCATAATCAGACTTCTCTGTGGCAGTATTCAACATTATAAAATAGCAGAGCAGCCTTTATTTTCTAAGATAGAGGCAGTAACATTTTTGAACATGCAAGAGCTCAGATTATATAATTACCTTGAGGCCCAATTGAAAACATTGCTAGGGGATGATATTCAGGCAATCAAGAGATAAATAGAAAGGCTATAGTGAAAGATCCAGTGAGTGTAAGATGAAGACACTAGAACTATAAGGCTCTAATTGTAGGGCTACAATTGGAGGACTAAGTATCAGGATTGCAGGACTAATAGTCCAACAAATGTAGGAGTTGTAGTCATAAAATAGAATGTAAAAGTCACAAATCTCTCTTTTTTGGGAGTGGGGGGATTTAATCCTCTCCTGAGGATTTTTTTCCATTGAGTTTTTTAAGGGAGAGTGGAAGAAAGAGGGAAAAACAGAGAGAAACATTGATGTGAGAGAAACACATCATTGGTTGTCTTCTGCATGAGCCCCAACCAGGGCCTGGGCCGGGGAGGAGCCTGTAACCAAGGTACATGCCCTTGACTGGAATCGAACCTGGGACCCTTTGGTCTGCAGGCTGACATTCTACCCACTGAGCCAAACCAGGTAGGGCAAAGTCACAAATCTTGACAGATAATAAATTATGCAACTTAGAAAAGTTCGGAAGAAAGAAAGAACAATACGTGAAAGAAAGAGTAAGATGGTTGATTCTTTATCTTTTATTACCATGGATCAGCATATACACTTAGAACTCATAACTCTCATAATAGAAACATGAAACCATCTCTATATATAAAAGCCTAAGTGACTGGACCACTGGAGGACTGCCAATAGGTATGACATGCACTGACCACCAGGGGGCAGATGCGCAATGCAGGAGCTGCCAAGCTACAGCAACTTCGCAGAGTGGCCTCTCGCACTCAGGGACCCCTCAGGGGATGTCAGACTGCCAGTTTCAGCCCAATCCCCACAGGCCAGGCCGAGAGACCCCATCCGCCAGAGGGACCCTGCTCACTCCACAGACATACTTCAAGCCCTGGTGCCACCTCAGGTGTGGCCAGCGGGGAGGAACCATGGGAGGTTTGCTCCAGGGTGTGTCCAGCCCATCTCGCCCAGTCCTGCCCCGCCAGCCACCTTCTAATTAATTTCCTTTCAATGTGCATGAATCTGTGCACTAGGCCTCTAGTTTAACAATAAAAAGCTAAATATGAAGAAAGGCAATATAATCTACTAGAATAGATGGTGAAGGAGAGAGGAAAATGAGATAGAAGAAAATCATTCTATATGCTAACTTAATCACTGTTTATATAGCATGCCAAATGGGACAATATAAGTAAATAATTAAGTGTACAATTCTGATAAATCTTAAGTTCTTATATTGAATTATAATCACAGGAATAACAACTTGAAGATCACTCTTCCTTTTAATACAAAAAAAAGCTTGTAAATTATTAGAAGAAACACATAAACACACAAAAGCTTGCATTTGCACAGTGTCATAATCTACTTTCCTGTCTGTATTCATTCTTGGCCGATAAGGATTTCCATTTATTTTTTGCCAGTTGAATTATGCATTTAACAATGTTGTAGAAATGAATAGGAGAAAAAATATTTAAAAAATGGTTGTATGTGTATTAAGTATTTTAGATGCATACCTCCAAACTGAGTAACAATTTATGTTAGGGAGGGGAACTGAGTACTAGGTTTAAGGGTAGGGAGGGAACTTCATTTTAAACCCCCCTTTCACATTTTTAAGTGTGGTTGCATTAGTATTTATTATGTTTAAGTTGAGTTAAATTTAAATGAAAGAGAAACAAGACATTTATCTATATTATTTGTGACCTCAATGAAAATGGCTCATTTTAACAATTTGAATGGAGTAGGTTGAGAGAAAAAAGGGGGGGGGGATTGAAAAAAAAGACAATAAAACACAATAATAAAGGCATAGACATATTTTAAATAAGTTTTTGTGCGCTTGAGATGAAGGCAACAGGAATAGAATTGATTTTTAGATAGGCACTAGATTAAGGTGGGCAATAAGATAAATATAGATAATAGATAAAGACAGATAATACTCTAATATGTTTGCATGTCATTGAGGGATAATCCAGTGTCTAGCAGGTAAATTTTACCAAAACTGATGACATTGGTTTTAAAGCACTAAATTTTTATAGAAATTAGATAAAAGTATTTTATATCTATTAAAGTTACTCCTTCGTGGTGGCAACAAGAACATTTTATCTGTATCTACTTCTACAATAAGAGGGCACAGAGAAGATAACTGAATAGATCAAACAAAGCTGCACGATCACGGGAAAAGGCAATCCTGGTGTGGCTGACAGCGTGTGGAGTGTCTCCAGCCTGCTATTCTCGATACTTTGAGACTCCACCAACATCCATAATATATGTTGGTTGGAAGAGTGAGGAGAGGAGGGAGTGAAAGAAAACACGCTGTATGGTTAGCCCTACAAAACAAACGGAACATGGTTATCTTGTGAAAAAGAGAGATGGAGAAAAGTTCTACTTCAAGATCTATGGTTATGTAGAAATTTATTTTGCTCTCCATTCCAACCTTTGGTAAAATTTATTTTGCTTATTGCATATGCCTCTCACCATCCAACTCACTTTCAACCCACACCATAGCTAACACACTCAAATGTTTTCTTCATGTCTGTCCTTTTGTGATGTATTATTCTATTGCTTTCTCTTTCCATTATGTGAAAATTATTCCACTGTCTCACCAATGGGCTCTCCACATTCTTTCACTCCAACTTCATTCTCAGACCTCTCAACTGACAACACAACAATGGATGGAGTGATTGCATATTGTTTTGGTAGATAAGTGAGTAGGGATTTTAGCACCAAGGACAGTGCCTGTGAATTGAGCACAGGGTTGGTAAATGTTATGCTAAAAAAATGAAAAATAAAACTTCAAGAGAAGTAGATTTCAGTTTAGTTTAAGGCAGCACTGTTAATAGAGCTATCCAACACAGAAACAGGCTATTCTTTCAAAGTATTAAATGTTTTTATTCTGGACAAGTAACTCCTAGTTTATTATTGCAGGATTTCTTCATTATATAGGTCTGAAAATTATTTCCAAATCTTAACAGTTTATGATAATTGGATTATTCTCTACTTATCACTGAAGTTGAGTCTCATGTCTGCATTGCTTGTAAAGTCGAATTGCTTATAGGAAATTGACTCACTTTTTATGTAAGATATTAGTTCTATATCAAAGTAAGCTTAACTTTAAAAATTAAAGTTAACCTGCTTAGGTATTCAACCAGCTTTTGCTTCAGAGGGTTTACTGAAATGAGCTGAGACAGACAGCTGTGACTGCATAGGCCTCCAGCACAGCAAGGGCAACCAAGTCCAGAGACAACTTGCTCAGCTGTTCAAAAGCAGGAGAAGTACTGGTTCCAGACCTGCTCCAGAGAGAGGCTCAAAGGGAATCAGCGCTGGCAGAACAAAGAACTCCAGGAGGGAGACTTTGGTCCAAAAGAGGGCTTTTTGCTTCAGGAGAAAACTGTTCCACAAAAAGGAGACTGGCTGTTTCAAACTCAAAAAAAAAAAGTTGATCTCATGGCTCTTAGCAAAATAGTGAGTAAAAAAGAAATATTAACTTGAATCCAGCTGAGAGCAATGGATCAAAGTAAACCTATTGCATAGCTAGGAAAAGAAATAACTGTTTCTTGCACTTAGCTTTTGCCTGCTCTTCCTTTGTTTTGTATTTTGTGTTTTTCCATTATTTGCAGTTTATAAATGTGCTTTGAAACTATAATTCCTTTTTTTGTTTTCTCTGTATCATTCATATTTAATCTAGGAACATCTGTGGGATGCCTGTTAGGAAGCAGACACTATGTAAGGTGCTACCGTTTAACAGTAAGTAGGCTCTTCCAGTTTGAGAGCCTAGTGGATAGCCACACAACTCTTGGTAACAGCAAGAAGTATAGGTTTTAGAATAAGAAATATTGGGATTTACAGCCTGATTTTATAATTTTCACATAGAGGAACTAAGATATATAAAATAAATTATAATCTCCAGTTTCATTATCTGTAAAATGTGGGTATATCTTATGGGTTTTTGTGGAAATGAGATTATGTATGTTAGGAACTAAATTGGGTTCCCCCAACATTTATATGTTGAAGCTATAACTCCTGATGTGACTGTATTTGAAGATTATATACGTGTGTGTATGTTCTTAGTTAGTAGTTAACTGCTATGACTACCTCCACTATTATGTCTACCATACTCAGTGAATATAAGAAAAATTCTATGACTTCATTTGCATCTATTATAATTAATATCATTTGTGATGGGACTGGAGAAGATACTGGGAAGTATATTTCTAACCAAGATCTTGAAGTATTAATCTCTTTGTGTGGAGGAAGGCAAAATAAATTATGAGAAAATATGTTTGGGAAGTTTTATTCACTAATGAATGCTAGAAGACATGGTTGCAAAGATTCAGAACTTAGTTTTAAATGATGTTAGGCCAGATGTATCTCTTGTTTCCCTTTACCTCCATTTTATGCTCTTTTTGATCTTGTTCTCTACCTTACAAGTTGGCCTGTGTGGACCATAACTAGAGGTTCTTATGCCTTTTGGCTTTCAGTTGAGTCTGGTCAATGACAAATTCCAGGAAAATACTGGAGGGAGTTGAAATAGAGATCAAGATATTTATTCCCCTGGATCCCCCCCACCGGCTGGCTGTATCCACTAACTAATGACCACATAAATTAACCTGTTCTTCCTCTGAGTCTCTTTCTTTTAGGTTCTAGTAACCTCTCCCTTACCTTGTTGCTTTGGGCCTAAGGGTGGCAACAAATCTTCCTTGAGATTCCCAGGTTCCAGCATTATCACTTTATAGTTTCCCATGTCCTGTCCACACCATTGTTACTCTCTCTCTCTCTCTCTCTCTCTCTTTTTTTTTTTTTGTAAATAAATTCTTCTGGAGTTTTCCTAATTTGAGCATATTCTCTGTTTTCTGTTAGAACTTTACTGATAAATAGTGATTGCCATATTAAGACTTTACTTATTCATTCATTTATTATCATCAATAAACACCACTGTTTCTAAGGATGCTGCTAAGCACTGTCTTTGGTCTCATGGAGTTTAAAGTCTGGTATACAAATAAATAGCAATAACAACAAAGTATAATAGGTGTTAAAATAAGGAACACATAAGATGCTTAGGGCTACACGATAAGGATACCTGATCTAGACATGATTGGGTAACAGGTATGTAATAAAAGGTTGGCACAATCCTATCTAATAAAAGAGTAATATGCAAATTAAGCATCACTCCGCTACACCCACAAGTCACGCTCACCAGCCAATCAGGAGCGAATATGCAAATAAACCCAACCAAGATGGCTACGGCCACAGAGAGCAGGAGGGAGGCTTAGGTTTCCCGGGCAATGGAGGAAGCCAAGCTTTCCGCCTGCCCTTGCTGGCCTAGGCCTCCACTCAAGGCTACAAAGTTTCAATGATAGAAGATACATAAACCCAAACAGAAATGGCGGCAGCCACGGAGCTGGAAAGAGTAAGAGGCTAGGGTTGCCCGCGGCAATGGAGGAAGCCAAGCTTTCCGCCTGCCCTTGCTGGCCTAGGCCTCCGCTTAAGGCTACAAAGTTTCAATTATAGAAGATACATAAATCCCAAGAGAAATGGCTGCCACCACGGAACAAGCAGAAGGCTTGGCTCCGCTCCAGGCTACAAAGTTTCAATTGTAGAAGATAAATAAACCCCAGATACCAGGGCCTCCGCTTGGGTTGCCGGGGGTGTGGCTGGCCTGCAAACCACCACAGGCCCCTTGCCCAGGCCACCCCACGCCCCAAGGGAACCCCCACCCTGATCTGGGACACCCTTCAGGGCAAACCAGCTGGCCCCCACCCATGCACCAGGCCTCCATCCTATCTAATAAAAGAGTAATATGCAGATTGACCATCAGTCCAACACACAAGATGGCTGCCCCCATGTGGTCAAAGATCCTGCCCCCATGTGGACACAAGATGGCCACCACAAGATGGCCAGCAGGGGAGAGCAGTTGGGAGGGACCAGGCCTGCAAGGGAGGGCAGTTAGGGGTGACCAAGCCGGCAGAGGAGGTAAGTTGGGGGCAACCAGGCCTGCAGGGGAGAGCAGTTGGGAGGGACCCAGGCCTGCAGGGGAGAGCAGTTGGGGGGGACCAGGCCTGCAGGGGAGGGCAGTTAGGGGTGACCAGGCCTGCAGGGGAGGGCAGTTGGGGGGGACTCAGTCCTGCAGGGGAGAGCAGTTGGGGGAGACAGGCCTGCAGGGGAGGGCAGTTAGGGGTGACCAGGCCTGCAGGGGAGGGCAGTTAGGGGTGACCAGGCCTGTAGGGGAAGGCAGTTAGGGGCAAACAGGCTGGCAGGGGAGCAGTTAGGCATCAATCAGGCTGGCAGGGGAATGGTTAGGGGGTGATCAGGCTGGCAGGCAGAAGCAGTTAGGGGCAATCAGGAAGGCAGGCAGGTGAGCAGTTAGGAGCCAGCAGTCCTGGATTGTGAGAGGGATGTCCGACTGCTTGTTTAAACCCAATCCCACTGGGATCGGACCTAAACGGGCAGTCAGACATCCCTCAAGGGGTCCCAGATTGGAGAGGGTGCAGGCTGGGCTGAGGGACACACACCCCCATGCACGAATTTCATGCACCGGGCCTCTAGTGGAAATATAAAAGCCTTGAGCACAATGGAGATGAGAATACAATTTAGTATATAAGATGGTACTATACTTTGTGAATAACAATGAGTGACAGATAGTGAAATGTGGTGGATCCAACTGTATACATTTTATCTAAAGAACCAGAGGCTCAGTGCATGGATTCCTGCACCGGTGGGGTCCCTCGGCCTGGCCTGTGGGCATTGGGTGGAAACTGGCTCCCTGTATCACCTAAGGGGTCCCAGATTGCGAGATGGCACAGGCCAGGCTGAGGGATCCCACTGGTGCATGACTGTGGGAGGGCTCCAGGGCATGTCTGGCCCATCATGCTCAGTCCTGATCGGCCAGACCCCAACAGCAAGCTAACTACTGGTCAGAGCATCTGCCCCCTGTTGGTCAGTGCATATCATAGTGACTGGTCGAATGATCAGACACTTAGCATATTAGGCTTTTATTACATAGGATTAGTCACAAAAGCCCTATGGTGAGAGTGGTTCATTAATCCTTGGCCTGAACTGATCTGGATGTGGTCTTTGTCTTAGTGAATTTGGGGATAATCTGATATCACTGGATGAACTCAACTTTGGTCTTTTATTGTTGGAGAGGGTCTGGAGAAAAATGTGTAGTTGCAAAGTGTGACTGAAAGTCATCTTGCCCTCAAATTTATCTTCTGTATATAAGAAATAATATTTGATTTCTTATTCCTCTACTATTATTTCTCTCTTTTTTACTTTAAAAAGTCTTAAGTGAATGTTTAATGTCTGTATTATTCAGGGTTCCCCAGAGAAATACAACCAATAAGATATAGATTCTTATTTTAAAGAATTAGCTCATGTGTTGGGGGCTTAGGGTGGCATATGGAATGTGCCTGGAAAATTCAGATTCAGTAAAGTGAACTGGCAAACTGGAGACCCAGGGATGATTGGTATTGAAGTCTTTGTTGCATAGGCAGACTGGTAACAGAATTCCTTCTTCCTCAGGTGACCTCAGTCTTTTCTCTTAAGGCCTTTGACTGACTTGGTGATGCTCACTCACATTAAATGGATAATCTGCTTTAATAAAATTTTATTGATTTAAATGTTAATTACATTTAAAAATCTACCTTCACAGTGACACCTAGACTGGTGCTTAATCAAACAACTGGGTACCATAGCCTAGCAAAGTTGACACATAAGATTAACCACCATGATGAATGTGCATGACCTCTATATCTTCTCCACCCACTCCCTCCCTTGCTCAACCTTTAGCAAAGCTACATTCAGATCCCATCACTAACCGGAAACACAACTTTCACAAAGGGTGTAAAGCACATCCTTATTAGTAAGTTCATTAGCTTCTTAACTACCCTGGGCCTTTGAGTAACACTTGGTACACTTGCTCATCTTCCCCCTCATGGAACCATTCCTTTCCTTTTGATTTCCACACAATGTCCGATGTCCTTCCTTCTTGCCTATTTAACCAGACCTGGGAACTTCCCTTAGTTCTTAATTTTGTGTTCTGCCCTTCAAAGTTTTATTCTTGGAGAACACATTTATTATACTGCTTTCAACTCTCAGGTTTGTGTCATGACCTCTCATCTAGGAGGTTTCTTTGCACTAGCATGCTTCTTCATCCAATTACCAATAAAATTATCAGTTTTTCCCCATGGCTCTTGGCTGTTTCCTCTAATGTGCCATTAGATTATTCTACATTTTAACAAATTTGATGATAGAGCTCTTCTGATCCAAAATCACAATCACTATCATTTCAAATGTAAGCTACTCTACCTAGTTCCTAAGGCCTTTCATAATTTTTTTCAACTATCTGACCTTTTATCTTTTTTATTTTACAACATGCTCTAATTGGGCAAACCCATTCACTGTCATCAAATTAATCTTATCCAGCCTCAATTAGGTAATAATTTTGTGCCAGTTAATGGGACTATAGAAACGAGAAATACAAGACATGGTCCCTGCATTTTAGTTACTGACAGTAGCTGATCAGTACCAGACATGCAGGAAGTACATGGAGAACTTACCAGCACACAATTCATGTTAATACCATGCAGCCTATGACTAAGTCTTTTAGTATTTGTACATGCCAGTTTTTGCAAGCAAGTGACTTATTTGATGAGAGAGTAAGGTATTATATGAAGATCAATAGAAGCCAGGAATCAATGTGTGACCATAGAAATAAATGTTGGCCTCTTTCTTCCTCACACAAAGTCTCAGTTTTCACGAGCCCAATGTTGTTTTAACAAGTTAAAGAGAGTCAGCTTTGCAACAGCTCTACAGGGATTAGGTTGAACTGCAGGGGTGACAGTTTATGAATGGCTATTCAAAATTGTGAGCTCCATAAAGACAATGACACTTAAGTCAGAGAAAGCCCTGCTCTTTCTCATCTGTCATCAGTAAGGATTCCCTCATTTAGAATCCTTTCCTCCTGCCAAGCATTTAAATTTAACCTGTCCTTTAAGGTTCAGCTCAAGAATTACTTCTTCCAGGAGTGTTTTTGTTTGTTGTTTTCTGAGTAGTCTGGCTATCGTTAACCATACAACAATAAATTTTGTTATTATTTGCAATTATTGTATGTTAGTCTTAATTGTTCTAACCAAGTGATAAGTACTCTTTAGGGCAGAGTCCACTTCTTGTCTTTATTATTACCCTCTGACATTATTAGCATAGTGGCTATAGGGTAAGTAGATATTCAACAAATACTTATTAGTTGACTACTATTTTTTTTGTTTGGATGGAGTATGGAAAAGTATAGAAAAAAACACTTAATGCACATCTAATATGTGGCAGGCACAGTGCTACCACATTATATGTATCATGTAGTTGAGATATTATAGAAGCAGAGTGTGAAGGAGATATTCTTATTTCCAAGTTTTCAGAGAGGAAGCGAAGACGTCAAGAGGTTAAATAATTTGGCTAGGATTGCAATAGGCTGTCACTGTCTGATACAATCTTTGAACCTAGATCTGTCTGAATTAAAGCCCATGAGTTTCCAAATCCACCATACTACTTCCTTATTACACACATTCTGCAGTGGATGCTGTGAGGCATTGCCCAGATTCCCTCTCCAGGACACAGGTGCTCATTCTCCCGGCACCTGGGCATGTTGATTGATGGTTGAGAGCATTAGCTGTGGCTCTTCTGGGCTTTGCTTGCAGCTGAAGAGAGCAGCCGCACCTACGAGGATGACCTCTTACTGGGGGCAGTCCACATTCAATGATGGGTCCATGTTGAGACTGCTCTGAGTGACACACAACTCCAGAATTTTAGACAGGATTGGCTAAGGCTGAAACTACATTACCGTTTCACCTTTCCCTGCTTTCTTCACAATGCCACGCCTTATATTTACCTCAGGAGCTCCCATCAGTAGACTTCTTTCATGTAAATCTCTGCTTCCCAAAGACTGACCTACAACCTGCATCATGTCTCCAGCCAGATGGTTATCAGAAGAGCGTGACATGTTCTGTTCTGTCACTCATGAAGCAAACTAAAAATTCTTTCAGAAAGACTTCCAGTACATACCAGGAATGCTGAAGTTTGCTGTGAGGTGTTACCTCTACTGCATTTCCCGCCCTCCTTGCTTCTAGTTGTAAGCAAAAAAGTTCTTGCTAAGAACCGGGAAGCATGAACTGTGTTGTCCTTCTGCTAAGTACCTCCCTTAAACTCATGCAAATTGTACAAGTATTGTGATTGACAATATTTGTGAACTTTTTTTCCTCAGAAAATGATATGATTCTAATTCAAATAATTTGAGATTATCCAGAACACATAAGGGGAATTATTTTGACTCACTGCAGTTATAAAATATACATGCATTGGTCCTTTTCCAATCCTGATAACATTTCATTAAAACCAGATTCCATATTTTTGTTTTCTACCGGACTAGATTTTAACTTTTGCCCTTCCCATGCAAATTATAAAAACAATCTCTACGTCTTTGCTAGTGAATCTAATGACTCTTTGATTTCAGCTTTTTCATGAGTTTGTTACATCAGAGTAATAGGATCATTCATTGCCCGAATCCTGCCATGCATGTGTAGCTACTATTTGGATCATGGTTGGAATATTACTTGAAACAGAAAAGTCTTTTTTTTTTTTTTGAGCCACTATGGAGAGCACAACCTGCTGGTAGAAGTTAGCTAGTCACTATTAAGGTACCAGAATGTAAACGAGGGCAAAGCAGAAATGTGTCCTGAATCCCTAATGGAGTAATGTATTCTGACCAGACACAAGCTCTATTTTGGGTAAATGTGGGGCAGAAAAAGGACTGATGCAATTGGAAAGTCAAAACAACCTTCCACCTGTAGGAACCCAACTCCTGGACAAATAACTAGAATGTAGAGATGACAGATAAAGTAGAAATTCACAAACATATGTATTTCTATAGTTCTTGATTTTGTTTACTACATTCTCCATGTTGTTAAATGGAGCTGAATAAACCAATGAAAAATTTGCTTCCAGTTGCCCATTTCTGTTTAACCTGGGAGCTTCCGGTATTTTTTAGTTGGTAATTTAATAATCCTGGGGCTTTTGAGTTCATTTTGCTGAGTCTTGTGTTCTGTGTTATACGTTTTGCACACCCTGTTTCCCTTCTTTCAGCAGCATGCAGTAAGAGCTCACAGCTGTGCTGCCATCCCTTGACACTGTATCACCAGCCCATCACAGCCAAGCGGTAATATATAGCGATCCCATCCCATGTAGCATAATGGGTAATCAGATTCAGTGTCAGTGAAGGGAATATAATAGAGGGGCTCATTGTGCATGATTATGTGCCAGACAACATAGAACAAAGAATACCTATCTGTGTTCATTATTGCTAGTGAGCTCAGAGCTCTAAAACTTTCAGCACCTTGCTCAGAAGCAAGAAGAGAGACAGCATAAGCCCTGGGAAGCAGACAGGTGACAAGCATTAACAGTGCCATTATTTCAAGATAATGCTAAGCTGATAAAATATTTGGCCATGGCCTGGGCTTTTATTTCCCATGGAAATATGGGTTTCAAATACCACAATCTATCACAGAATCTCAAGGGGACTGCACATTTTGTAATGTATTAAATTCATGTAAACTGCCACTATGAAGACAGGAAATCTAATTTACAGGAAAATATTCTAGCATAATAAGGAGGCTAAACTGAGCTGGCCACATTAGGGACACACTGGCTTTCTGGATGACTGTTTCTTAATCAAAGGACATGTCAGTGGGAAGGCCACCAAAAATGATGTGGGATTCAGAGCTGTCAGACATTAGATGCACACAACAGGTAAATTAATATTTGGTGATAGGCTTCTGGTGCTTGGGGCTTGACAGCTTATGCAGTGCCGCTCTGGCACTGCAAATAAGGGAAGATCAGAATCTTGGTCATAGTCAACCAAATATCACTATTCTCAGGCTGTCACTGAACTGTTGAAGAATCTATATTTAACTCTTCCAGGTCACCAAGAGCCTCTTTAGAAAATAAATTTTCCTGCAATGTACCAGTTACTGGGAGAATTAATTGACATAGCTACTGGCCTATAGTTTCTACTATGTAATCAGGCTCTGAGCTGACAGAGACCACCTGGGCTCTCTTGTCTGACAACCCCTCTCCTCTCCACCTGCCTAGAGAGGTAAGAAATTGCCTCGGATCCTGCTTCTCACCAGTGGCGGAGTAAGAAGGAGAATTCATTTCAATTCCATCAAATATGATTTACCAAGGAAAGAATAATTAATAAATATTTTGATTACATTCTCTACTTTGTGCATAATCAAACTGTGAGAAAACATAGTGGTGCCGTTTACAAGTGAGGAAACAAAGACCCAGCAGCAAGGTCACTTGCCTAATGTCAGGGGAATTGCTATCCAGTTCCAATGATTCCAGTTCCATGCTCTTCTCCCTACACTGTCTACTACTTGTATTAAAACTGCAATTGCTCAGTGATAAAAGTTCCCCTTGGAATAATTCATCTCCCTTATTCATCTTCTCTTTTCCAAATTTAAAAGGTATGAATATGTCTACATCACTTTCACAAAAATCTTCGTGCAATTTAACTCATTTTAACACCTGTTTAATCAAACCCTCCTCCTTCCCCTCCTTGCCTTCCTTCTTTCCCTTACCCCCTTCCCAGCTTCCCCACCCCCATTCATCATCCTACTCATCCATTTTCTCTTCCGTCTTCTTTTTATACTAGGGGAATAATGATTCCTTAGGAGTAACTTGTCCATTTCCACTTCCTGCACCATTCCTTCTAGAATGTATATGCAGACTTCATTCTTTATTTACACATCATTTAGTGCCTATAAACTTCTAAAGGTTGTTGAGTCTTACAGCCTGTTAGAAGTCAAATGCAAATGTGGTTGTTAGTTTTGAAATCACCCAGAGAAATAAAAATGAAAAATTAACATTTTTATTTTTTAATATAAATGAGTGGAATCTCTTACCATGACTGTCAGAAGCCCTGCAGTGTGCACTATCTGATTATACCACAAAGAGGCAAGAATGCTCATATTAAGCTCTAGTTCACTGAATTCTATCAGTCATCAGTTATGAAGGGACAATTTCCCCACAAGGGCCTGTTTAGAAAATGAACCCTTTCCTATTTAGAAGCTCTAGCTTAGACTATATTACCATCAAGGCCACTAATGATAAGATTTAATGGACACTTTAAAAAATTTGCTTAGATAAAAGCTCCTGTAATTGTTTTCAGACAATTCAAGTGGAGTCAAGCCTGGTGGCAATTTTTTTTTAAGTGGGAACCTCTGAAACAGTGAGAAAGTACCTGAAGACAGTGCTATGATCTTATTTCAAACAGGAGTGGGGGTATGTGAAAGGGTACAGCAAGCCAGGGGCTTTACTGGTAAGACAGGGAGAATGTTCTGATCTCTTCCAAATTAAACTTTCAGGTGTATTACTACCCACTCCCTCTGCCTCAGCGCCAAGTTCTAGAAAATTAACCAAAGCTCAGGCAGGTAGCTATAACAGTGATGGAGCCTCCTGGGTTGTTGCTATTCCTAGGGTCCCTGTGGAAGCATCGAACTACAGTAGCAACGAAAACATTTCTAAGACATACTGGTGTTTGTTTGCGTCTTAGCAGGTGGAACAGTGGGGGCTATAATAAGAAGAAGGTTAAAGAATATTTTTAGTCTTGATACATTTTAATAAATGTTAGGCAATGTCTGTGTGGTTCAGAAACAAATACTGGATTGAAAAAGTCTTTATAAGAGTCTGACTATTGAAAGAACCAAACTGAATCCATTATGGTAAGTTGCATTCACAATGTAGTTACTCTACATGCTCATCCAAAGGCAACACACACACACACACACACACACACACACACACACACACACCAATTTATAATTACTCATGTTTCACCTGGCATTCTATCTGAAAAAATGCCCCCCCCCCCCATGTGAGTGTGTCATGAGAACATAGTCCCCATAGCCTTCTCCTAATGCAAATATCTCACTGTAATGAATGTGCTTTTTGTTATTAAAGATGCACATTCCTATTAAAGATGGCCCTTAAAATTGCATGTAACATTTTATTTAATGCCTAGTCAAGGAAATAGCCATCTTCTGTTATAATGAAAGAAAAATTGGTTAAGTTGGACTTACTAAGAGAGGGTATAATACTAATACTTTGTGGGTTATTGAAGAGCTTTACAAAGGTAATTTTGATTTTGAAACCCAAATTCTATCTAAGCTATTACTTTACTCTGATAATACTCTACTCCACATACCTATCTATGATGTTCAGAAATTGGTTATTAAAGCAGGCACAGGTAAATGCCATTGAAAAACACCTAATTCATATGTAACTAAATCATAGCCCATCTTATTTTATGTGCTGCCAAATCAAAACAGTAAAAAATCAAAACAACAGCAAACTGTGAGTACCATCTTATTACTTCAATTTCTCCTGGACTGATGGCTACAGAGCTCATTTACTGATATTAATAGGATCTCTCTCTCTCTCGAACACAAATACACTGATACATAAAAAAAACACATTATAGCTTTACTAAATAGTTCTGCCTAAATGAACTTAAAAATATGTTAAAATTACTTAGGAAATTTAAAAGACAAGTATATACTTAAAAGAATTAATTACTGAAGAAGTCATGACTCCTGTAAGGAGAGTTATGAGCCAAAGAGTTAACATCATGTAGTCTCTGGCTGGTATCGTACTAGATACATGCAGTACAGGGTCTTCTAGGAGGTAAGCTGTTTTCATGTCTGCATAATTCTAGCATCAGGACCTCCACAGCAATAATCAGGGGCCCCTGCCAGTGATTTCACTTCTGAGAATATACCCAAAGAAACATGTGTTCATTGCCATGTTATTTACAATAGCCAAGATCTAGAAGCAGCCCAAGTGCTCATCAGTAGATGAGTGGATAAAAAAGCAGTGGTACATTTGCACAATGGAATACTATTCAACTGTAGAAAAGAAGGAAATCTTACCTTTTGTGACTGCATGAATGGACCTGGAGAGTATTATGCTAACAATAAGCCAATCAGAGAACAAGAAGTGCCATATCATTTCACTTGTATGTGTAATCTAATAAACACACATAAACTAATAAACAAAATAGAAACAGACTAATAGATACAGAGAACTGTCTGACTGCTGTCAGAAGGGAGGAGCTTGGGGCTGAGTGAAAAAAGTAAAGGTATTAAGCAAAAAAATTCATAGACCTAGACAATGGTACAGTGATTACCAGAGGGAAAGAGGGTTGGGGGCAGGCAGAAGAGGGTAAAGTGGGGATAAATGGTGATGGAAGAAGACTAGACTATGGGTGGTGAACACACAATAGAATATACATATGACATATTATAGAACTGTACACTTGAAACTTAGATAATTTTATTAACCAATGTCACCTCAATAAATTCAATAAAATTTTTAATAAAAGAATCTTAAAACTCTAAGGAATAGATTTGTAATGTTACAATTTTCTTTAGCATTTAGGTCTTATAAATATTTCCCAGTAGGTTTGTTCTGCCTCCCTATTTTTATCTTCTATTCCTAGCAGAAAGTGACATTAAAGTTGTGAAAAAAATCGTATTTCTAACTGGGCTTCCAGTTTCTTTTTGACATTGAATGTGCAGAAATACTTTGTTAATGAAACTCCTCTCCTGCATCTGAATTTCCATTAGGCCCCTGTGGTAGGGAGGGGAAATAGAACTTTCCTATATTAAAAGGAAGAGATGCTTGGACACAGGATGGAATGGATGTGTCACGTAGTCCAAGGTCATTCACAGACCCCTTGAGACAAAAAGGTAGAACAGTCAAGCCTGACATAAAAGCTACTCTAATGATCCCACCAGGTATTTGCTTTGCGGTCTGCAAGAACCTCACTTTTTCTTCATCTTTTGAGTGAGAAGGACCAGAGGGCAGTTTTCATTGCTACAAATCTGGCATGATAGCAAAGCTATCATTAGTTTGTGAAATTGGATAATTTCTGGGATAACATTATATGTTACAGCACTGTCTTATGAGGTCTAGCCATTGTCAGGTACTCATTTTCTATTTTTGTTGTTGTTGTTAATCCTCACCCAAGAATATTTTTTCAATTGGTTTTTAGAGATAGTGGAAGGGACAAAGGTAGGGTGGGGGAGAGAGAGAGATGTGAGGGAGACACATCAATTGGTTGCCTCTGGCAAAGTTGGGGCACCTGCATCAATCCTGCAACCCATGCCCAGCCAATGTGGCTCAGTGGTTGAGCATCCACCCATGAACCAGGAGGTCATGGTTGGATTCCCTGTCAGGGCACATGCCCAGGTTGCAGGCTCTATTCCCAGTAGGGGGCGTGCAAGAGGCAGTTGATTAATGATTATCTCATCATTGATGTTTCTATCCCTATCTCCTTCTCCTTTCCTATCTCTAAAATCAATAAAAACATATATTTTATATATATATATATATATTTTACAGGCCCAGTGCCTGAAATTCATGCACAGGGGGAGGGGGCCCCTCAGCCCAGCCTGCAACCTCTTGCAATCCAGGACCCCTCAGGGGGTGTACAACTGCCAGTTTAGGCCCGATCACTGCAGGATTGGGCATAAACTGGCAGTCGGATATCCCTCTCACAATCTGAGAATGCTGACTCCTAACCGCTTGCCTGCCTACCTGCCTGATAGCCCCTAACCCCTCTGCCTGCCTGCCTGATTGCCCCTAACTGCCTCTGCCCCAGCCCCCGCTGCAGCTTCATCTGGAAGGTCATCTAGAAGGTCATTCAGCTGTCGGGTCTAATTAGCATATTATACTTTTATTATATACTAGAGGCCCGGTGCATGAAATTCATGCACTGGGGGGGGGGTGCACCCTCTCCAATCTGGGACCCCTGGGGGGATGTCTGACTGCCGGTTCAGGCCTGATCCCTGACACCTTTCTCACAATCCGGGACTACTGGCTCCCAACCACTTGCCTGCCTGCCTGACTGATTGCCCCTAACCGCTTCTGCCTGCCAGCCTGATCACCCCCTAACCACTCCCCTGCCAGCCTGATCGATGCCTAACTGCTCCCCTGCCAGCCCAATCACCCCCAATGCCCTCCCTTGTGGGCCCGGTAGCCCCCAACTGCCCTCCCCTGCCTGCCTGGTTGCCCCTAACTGCCCTCCCCTGCAGGCCTGGTCACCCCCAACTGCCCTCCCCTGCCGGCCATCTTGTGGAGGCCATCTTTGACCACATGGGGGTAGCCATCTTTGAGCACATGGGGGCGGCCATCTTGTGCAATGGTGTGAGATTCAATTTGCATATTACCTCTTTATTATACAGTATACTAGAGGCCCAGCACATGATTAAAATCGCGTGCGGAAGCACCCCACAGGCAGCTGCGGGAGTCCGGCCTGACCGGCGCTGCAGGCAGCCGGAACCCTCGCCTGACTTCTGCCCCAGGCCCCCCCAGCCCCCCTGCCTGTGTCCACACCAGGCCGTCGGAGTGGCTGAGCCAGCTCGGGCAGGCCCCCCCGTCTCTGTCTCCATCTCTGCTCCAGGCCTCACCTGCGTGGGCAACCTCCTCCTGTCTGGTCATGACCATTACGACATCCTGGCCTAATTTGCATATTCTCTCTCTCTCTCTCTCTCTCTCTCTCTCTCTCTATATATATATATATATATATATAAAGGATATATATATAAAGGATATATATATAAAGGATATATATATATAAAGGATATATATATATAAAGGATATATATATATAAAGGATATATATATATATATATATATATATATATATATATATATATATATCCTTGCAACTCAGGTAGGAGCCCTTGACCAGGAATTGAACTCACAACCCTTCAGCTCACAACCCTTCAGAATGCAGGCAAATGCTATAACCAGGAAGCCACATAGGCCAGGGTTCTCTGTATCTGTGAGTTAAAACTACTAAGAAAAAATCTGGCATATATAGTGAAATATCATATTTATATTTCTCTAGCTCTTTTAACATCTCAATGGAACAAGATTACTAAAAGATGGTATGCAGTGTAAATCATTATTATTAAGCAATAATTATTAAATATTTCAAAGCTATGCACTGTTAAACAAGAAATGTTCACTTCCTAACCATTTGAGGAACAAAATTGTTCTAAGTGTAAATGCTGAATATTTTTTACCATGTTGAGGGCAATCTTCTTAGAAGACTTCAATGTTAATTGTCAGCAACTTCACTTGCTATTCTAAGAAATAGAATCAAACTTCAATTAAGAAACCAGAACCTGTGGAAATGAGAGGGTTGGGTGATAAATGCTTCCCCATTTCTAGCAACTATTGTATTTTCTCTTCCACTCAGACAATGAAGAAGCAGGCAAATCTCCAAAGCTGAGCTTTTTGGGGTGAGATTTTTCTCACATCTCCACACCTAATTATCTGTGAGTTCTATCAGCAGAGATGCTCAAGGTACTGCTTTTTGAAACTGACCTGGTAGGCATCCCAGGTCTTAAGAATGAATGAATAAATAACTTTGCTGAATGTTGCTGAATATGTGATAATGCAATTAGTATTCCTGCCAAAAGAATTGAAAATGAGATGCTGCATCTCTAGGGACTTTTGTACTTCTCTGTAAATAGTTGCTCTTATAATGCGCAAGATACATACGAGCTAAGCAAAAAGGTTCACTCTAAATTAAAGTGCTATTATGCTACAGATGATGTGGATGAAGGGCTTACTAAATTGTCACTCCCAGATTGACAAGGGAAAGCCATCTTTTGCAGACTGTCTAAGCACATTGAGCCCCAAAGGCATTTGGTTTCTTCAAAGGACAGAAAAAGCTATTTGGGTTAGAAATAATCCACCAGAGGAACACAACAGCAACCCATTGCTAGCATCTTCATGACTGTAAAAATAAACATAAAATTTTATTTGATACTAAGCAGAAGGAAAACAAACTGTTTGAGATAAAGTACTTTCTTCTAGATTTCTAAGCGAGAATTTTTTTTAAACGTGATGTTTCAAAATTATCTCAGATTGCTGCATTGATTTGTTAAAACATTAAGGCATTTACCATATTGGCACCAGATCAAGTCAATCTAATCAATTTCCCCTTGGATACTTCAGTAACTTAGAATTTAAATGTTAATCAGTTCCATTTGGATTATTTACATACAGGTGCATAGGAAATAATCTAATGAATTGTTGTCCAATATTTGCTAGCTAAAACTGCAAAGACAAGAATTATATTTTCTTTCTTCCAGAGCATTTGCAAAGGATGAGTGAACTTCCTTCAGACTCAGCAGGATTTCCTCAGGCTGGCTGTGTTTCAACTCAAAATGATTTCCTCCTCACAAATAAACATACGGATGCCAGTTTACCTCTCAATAGCAACAAGAATAGAGATGTATGTCTCATGGCTAAAGTCTCAAATCAGGAAAATATCTAGAGAGCAGCTGCTAGTAGGTTCAGTCCCTTTAATGAAATCACTAGAAACTAAAATAAACAGAGGAGCGCAGACCAAACATTGCACCACGAATCAGAATAGTTAGTGTAGTGTTGCCACTAACAAGTTTTGTGACTCTGAGCAAGTCACATATGTTCTCTGAGCTTCAATTTCCACCTGTGTAAAAGAAAATAGTTTGAACTGGTTGCTCCTTTATGTACTCAAATGTACTGAGTGCTTGCAATTTTCCAGTTACTGTGATAGCTACTGGGATTCCTATGAGAGAACTGCCTCGTGGAGCCTGCACCCTGGTATGCTGAAGTAGGTTTTCTGGGCCTTTTTTGTTTAAACTGACACCATCTTGGTTTATTGCTCTTAAAACTGACTGTGAAGAAACGCTGACTTTACGTAAGTTGAACTACTCCTTTAAAACTTACAAAGCTAAGTACATGTAAATAATTAATGAATTTATAAGGATTGGCCTATTTTGAGTATCTGTGACTTTTATTAATGGAAGATTCTGTATCATTTAAAAACTAGAGGCTGGTGCACAAAATTCATGCATGAGGAGGGTCCCTAGGCCTGGCTGGCAATCATGGCCAATCGGGGCCTTCCAACTGCTGGCCAGGGCCTCCCTTCATTCCATTCCACCCTCTGGTGGTCAGCGCACGTCATAACAAGCGATAGAACTGGTTTCCCTGTGGAACTCCTGCAGGGACACTTTGCATATTAGCCTTTTATATATATATAGACTAGAGTCCCAATGCACAAATTTGTGAACCAGTGGGGTTCCTCGGCCTGGTCTGCGGGATCAGGCCGAAACCGGCTCTCTGACATCTTTGAGGGGTCCCGGACTGTGAGAGGGCGCAGGCCAGACCAAGGGACCCCACAAGTGCATGATCAGGGCCAGGGAGGGACACAGGAGGTTGGCCAGCCGAGGAGGGAATGCAGCAGGGCTCCAGGGCGTGCCCAGTCTGTCTCACTCAGTCCCATTGGCCAGACCCCAGCAGCAAGCTCACCTACTAGTCAGAGAATCTGCCCCCTGGTGGTCAGTGCACGTCATAGTGAGAGGTTGAGCAGCCTTAGCATATCATTAGCATATTACACTTTTATTGGTTAAATAATTTGGCTAGGATTGCAATAGGCTGACACTGTCTGATACAATCTTTGAACCTAGATCTGTCTGAATTAAAGCCCATGAGTTTCCAAATCCACCATACTACTTCCTTATTACACACATCACCAGACACTTAGCATATTAGGCTTTTATTATATAGGATGACTTCCAATCTTGGAGATGAGCTGACCACTAATCATTTTATAGATGTTAGTAAAACTTACCTGCATAAAGAGCACTATGCATTTTTTTAAACTCTTGGTTCCCCAGTAACATGATCTTTATGTACTTAGATTGCTTTCTCTCACTAATCTTTATTCATCTTAAACCAATCTTCTCTTTTTATCCAGGAACTTTGCTACTTCCTACAGAAATATCTGTCCAATAATGTTAGCTTCCATTTAAAAAAGTGAGCAGCTACTAATTTATTTTTTTAATTTTATTCAATTATAGTTGACATTCAATATTATGTTAGTTTCAGGTGAAGAGGGTAGTGGTTAGACAATCATATACTTTACAAAGTGATCCCTCAAGTAACTCTAATACCCAACTGTCCCCATACATAGTTATTACAATACTATTGACTATAATCCCTATGTTGTATTTTACATTGCCATAACTATTTTGTAACTGCCTATTTGTACTTCTTAATCCCTTCATCTTTTGAACCTAGCACCCAAACCTCTCTCCCACCTGGCAACTGATTGTTTATCGAGCAATTACATGCAACAGACTCTGAACTAGACTCTATATACATGCTCTGTCCTCAGATTTCTATAGTCCTAATGTTGTTATTCATCTTATTCATTCATTCCTTTATTTATTAATTGATTCATTTGTTAATTTATTGCTTCATTTTTTTACATTTAAATTTAGTGGGGTGACATTGGTTAATAAGATTATGTAGGTTTTAGTATACATTTCTGTGATACATGTTCTTTATATTGCATTGTGTGCTCACCACCCATAGTCAAATCATCTTCCGTCACCATATATTTGGTGCCCTTTATCCTTTATTACTCCACAGCCACCTCCCCTCTGGTAACCACCATACTGTTGTCTGTGTCTACAAGTTTCAGTTTTATATCCCAACATATGAGTGAAATCATGTTTCTTAGCTTTATTTAATGCATGATTTTTGATCATTTATCATGTGTGTAGCATTATTCTAAGTGCTGGATATACAGCAGTGAGCAAAACAGTTTCTGCCTTCACCATGAGCCTAGCTTCCATATAGATGACAAGTTTCTAGAAAGATGGGCCCATTTTATTTTTTTCCTTCATTTCTATTTGTTTTGTAATACATGCAGTAGAAAATAAATATTTGTTAAAAACCTATGTTAAAGGGGCAAAAATATAAAAAAGTAGAAGCAATAAGACTAACCTCATGTATATTATGGGAGATGAATTCTCATGTAGCAACTCTCCAGATAATTTGATTAAAATCAAGTGCTATTTTCATCACTGCCACTGTATTCACATTGAGCTCTAGTTTAAGCCCATCTTAGGAATGATTGAAAAGTAAAATGTGTGCTTTTTAGCATCTAACTTATCCTTTCCTCCCTCTCTCCCTCCCTCCCTCCCTCCCTCCCTCCCTCCCTCCCTCCCTCCCTCCCTCCCTCCCTCTCTCCCTTCCTCCCTTCCTTCCTCCCTTTCTTCCTTCCAAAAACATCTTTTTTTCTTCCAGAAACATCTATTTATTTTAATAACATTGATTGTGGACTTTGTATTACTTATCTTACAAGTATTAGCATTTAAGAGATTAGTGGTAGAGGGGTATACATACTATATAATAAAAGCCTTGGTGGCGTAACGCCCTCGCGCAACATTGCCACAAGATGATTGCAAGCACAGCAGCGGCAGGGGTCCTGTGGCTCTGCGTGGCATGGAGGGGGCTGGTCCGGCATCTCCACTGCCTTATGCAGAGGAGGCGGGTCCCGGTGGAGGAGGCAAGTTGTGGAGGGGAGGGCAGTTGTGGGCGATCAGGCAGGCAGGGAGGGCAGTTGGTAGAGATCAGGCCAGCATGGGAGGGCAGTTGTGGGCAATCAGGCTGGCATGGGAGGGCAGTTGTGAGCGATCAAGCCGGCAGGGGTGGGCAGTTGGGGGTGATCAGACCAGCAGGGGAGCAGTTAGGTGTCAATCAGGCCAGCAGGGGTGTGGTTAGGGGGTGATCAGGCTGGCAGACAGAAGAGGTTAGGGGAAATCAGGCAGGCAGGCAGGCGAGCAGTTAGGAGCCAGTGGTCCTGGATTGTGAGAGGGATGTCCCCCAAGGGGTCCCATATTGGAAAGGGTGCAGGTAGGACTGGGCCTCTAGTTAGATATAAAATAGAATTTCAAATACTATAATTCAGCAGCAAGCATTTTCTAAACTTGACATACACTAACTTTTTGAAAGTTTAATTCTAGAACCCAATAACCAAGGTACCTGAAAGATTATTGGCTGGAAAGTTTAAGGACAACAGAAAGAAAGGGAAACAAATCTATTTTTCTAAGGATATATCCAGCTGATCAAGTTTTCACTCTCAACAGCACACAGATTTCCTGACTTTCAATCTGACACCCATAAATATTCGAGCTCAGTGGGTCTTTGGGTTCCCCAGTCTCTATAAATATACTGTAGCTTTTGATTGTTTTTTGATGGAAGTTTATTTTATTTTATTTTTGCCTGCACAGTTGGCTTTGTTTTTTTCTATGCTTTATAGACCCTTGTCTTTTTATTAGTTCAGTGTTCCCTGTTGATTTTGTGTTTTATATTCCTGCTGTCACCACCAGAACCTCACTGTAAACAAGAATGTTGTATCTCAGTGGGTTATTTTCTGTTAATGACCTGTGATACAGTATATAAATAAACCAAGGAGTCATCCACAGGTGCAGTTTATTAGAGTTATTGCACTGTGCCTTGGGTAATGTGCCTCAGTTCTTTAAAACTTTGCTGCTTTGAGAAGCAAAGGGCCCAGCTAGCTGGCAGTTTTGAAGAGAGAAAAATGAGGCCATCATTTTGTAATGGATGGGAACCGGGCCTAATAATCATCATTTTAATTTCTCAGTGCCAGCATCTAGGTTGCCTTATGACTTAAAAAATTCCACTAAGCCAAATTACCTAGATAAAGATGTCTGGCCCTAATAGCTGTCTTGTGCAGGAGTTGAGAGAACACACATTGGTCCCTTCCCAGACATAAAAAATAAAACCGAGAGAAAAGCACACACACACTATGCTGCTCAATTAGAACAAGAGGGATTGTTTAGGGTAGCACACGGGTGCATAATGAAGACTGATAATGATAGTTTATTAATGAATTCTCATAACCCCTAGTGAGGTAGGTATTAGTAAGAATCAGGTTCATGTGGGGCAATGGAGGCTAAGTAATTCGCCCAGGGCCTCCTGGTGAATTAGACCTACGAGGGAAACAGAGAGGCCAAATACACCTTGTGCTGTAACCACTGGATCGTGGTCTGTCTTTGTCTTGGTATGAAATTAGCAGACGTGGAAGTGAAGTGAAGAGTCAGGAGACAGGAGGAATAGTTGGTAATGGTTTCGGAAGGGAACTAAAAAGTAAGAAAGGGCTCTGAGTACACTGGAACATGCTTCAGAGAACAGATCTAGGCTACTGGCCTTGAAATAGATTAGGAACAGATTCTGCCACACATCAGAAGCATTGAAAGCTTGGAGAAGACAAGAGAAGGAGCAAAGGTGAAGTGGAAAGTACAGTAGAGGAGACTAACTTTCTGGATATTTTATATTATTAATGTAGTGCACTGACAACATAATTTAGTTCCAAATCTTGTCTTGTTGGTCATGCTGTGTAAAGAACAAGGCTGCAGCCTTCTCTCTTACTAATTGTGAGCAGAATATTAATAGATACTTCTTTATTCTATTTTCTTATTATTCATGATAAAATTATAATATTCACTTATAAATATTTATAACTATCTAGTACTGGTGTTTTAAAAAATCTCTACTTTATTTTATTTTATTATTTTTTTGCCACACATATCCAGGATAACTCTTTTCTGAACTAACAAAAGCAGCCCATGCATAACAAATCCCCAGTAATTTAAGATGTTTAACTAGTGTATGCACAGCCATACCTGTTGCTGGGATGATGAGTTTCACTTTGATGTATCTCAATCTTCAAATTTGTTACAGGTCCTTTATTAGACAGACATACTTATTTTTATTTTCCTTGTTTGTTCTGGAAATATTTCTGCTTAGTGGAACTGCATGATCAGTTAGCTCCACTAACTATTTTATCAAATATACCAAAAGCATGCAATCTATGCCACTACACAAAATTATTTTGGTGAGTTAGCATTCCAATATAATTAATTCAAATTTACTAATTGAACTAAGAGTAAACTATTGATGCATAATCTTAGAAACAAAGTATTAGCACATAGATTTCACCGTAGCCAAGTCATTCCTATCTCCAGTTACATGTTTTGTTGTTTTACTTGCCATCCCACTATGTTGTCATTATTTAATTCTTGGGCAGCCTTATTGTTCATCTAGTGAACACCTGTTACTTGACATGCTGATAGCAGAACAATGACATTTTTCTTTGTTATTGCTTTAAATAAGAGAGGTAGAGCTGTTGGAATGCAAAACTCATACTTGAGTCCTGTGCTCATACACCTCATCTCTACAGAAATTTTCACTAATACACGCTTTTGGGGAATTGATGTCCAAGTCAGCAAAGACCTTCATCCATAAGCATTTCTCTCTATATGGATTGTTTATGGGGCTTATATCTTTATAATCTCCTTATTAATTATATACCAAGACATCAAGACATGGTTAAGATGGTAAAAGAGAGGAAAGGCACTTGTAATAATGATTTCAGCCCTTTTCACTTTATGGAAACGTATAAATAATTATCTAAGATTAAATCTACCAACTATTTGGCATAGCAGAGAAATGAAAAATCTTACCTTTTGCTTGATTTGAGAAATGACTTCAGAGTGACATTTGAAACAAACATTTGCATATTCTTGATTAAATGCATGCATGGGTGTATATTAACATACATGATTTTTCTTAGTGATTTAAATGACATATATTTCATCAAAAATTATAACAATATAGGAAAACACTATCAAAAGGGCCTCTAGAGGACAGAATAGTAAGATAATTAATTGAAAGAATCAAATGGATCCTCCCTGTTGCTTCCCTTAGTTGGAACTTCTGGGAGCATCAGACACTAGGTGATGCAGGGCTGAGTAGTTGAAAGTCTCTGGTAGGAAATGGCCTGCCAGAGGAAAGCAACAAAGTGGTCCAGGGAAAAGGATGGGATAATGCTACAGAAAGGCCCATGACACCTTCTGTGATTCACTGGAGGGTTGAGTGATGCATACATAGCTTTCTTCTTCTTCCTCTAGTTATCTTACTACCAATATACCTGGTTTTCTCTGGAATAGGTGGGAATTTTGGTATTAGTAATCATAGTAGCTTAGCTTTGAAAGGAAATCAGAGGTTTCCTGGAACTGGCTCCTAATGCCTAAATCCATAACACATTATCCTTGCTAAATTCTCTACCTGAATACTGGCAGTGACAATGAATTTACCACATCTCAAAGTAGCTATTCCAAATTCTGACTCTCTACAGCTTTCACCCATTTGTCTAGTCTGTTTTATGGGGCAACCGTAATACACAACGCTTCTAGTTGTCATGATTCTGAGTTGTGACATTAGTGAGTTCCTTTTCCTGATCTGAGATGCCATGTTCTGTAAGCAGGTCTTTAGGACACGTGGTTCTGAGACTGCCCTTATCTGCTTGTCAAGATCCCAACAATAAATATTTTCTAAGAATGGAAAAAAATATTTCAGATATGGTCTAAACAATGCAGTTTGTATTAAAAATATTGATCTCTAAGGTCTAGCTATCATACCTTTATTAATGCCATTTGAATTTGCTTTAAATGGTTGATCAATTATATTATAGAATTGGTCCATAGTAAACTTGAAGTCACTTAAAACTTAAGGCCATATGTAATATTCCAATTATGTCTTTCCTACCTTTTCTTTATGTATCATAAGATTATGTTAATAAAGTGCTTAGAAAAGCAAGATAAAATAACCATTCTTTTTTTAAAAATATATTTTATTGATTTTTTACAGAGAGGAAGGGAGAGGTATAGAGAGTTAGAAACATCAATGAGAGAGAAACATCAATCAGCTGCCCCCTGCACACCCCCCACCGGGGATGTGCCTGCAACCAAGGTAGATGCCCTTGACCAGAATTGAACCTGGGGCCCTTCAGTCTGCAGGCTGACGCTCCATCCACTGAGCCAAACCGGCTAGGGCAAATAACCATTCTATTCTGTGCTTATAAGTTCTCTCTTGTGAATAAAATATGTGTGTTGGTTTGCAACCTTGGGAGCTTCCCAGGTTAAATCTAAAACTGGCATCTGAACATGGAGGGCAAGCAAGACTAAAAAAAGAGCAGACCACTCCAGATTGGTGTAGGTGGCAGGTCTAATAAGCGAGGGAATTTACATCTGAGGCTTATCTTTGGTGGCCACAAGAGCAGTAGATCTCAGCACTCACTCACCAGAACCCTAAGTTTATATAGAGGACTTAACCGGGTTTATTCGCATGCACAGTCCAGATGGTGTCAACAACACCTACTCTCTCAAGGCTGTGTCCTTGAAACAGCGCCACCTATGGTGATAGTGGGTAGAACATACATTCCAAGGACAGGGAAGAGGATAAAGAGCTTCCCATTGCCCAGGTCCAGTTCAAGGGTCAACTGATGGTCATGTCTTCTCTATGACCTCCTCCAACATGTTAATTTCTGCATTTTTCACTTTGAGATATATTGATATTCTGTAGTATTTGGGGGGGGGGGGTGTGAAGGACAATAATTGTAAGAAAATGTCCTCTGGGGAACTGTCAAAGGAACTGGAAAGGCAGCATAAGGAAGACATGATGTGATAGCTGTTTCTTTTGAGAGCACTCTTCGAATGTCTAACAACTGCTATCCAAAGATACAAGTTAAACTAACTGATATATGTTAAAATAAGGCCAAATTGAATCAACTATTAGGAAGAATTGTCTTACCATTAGATTTTTTCAAAAGTGTCATAGCCAGTTTGGGCAATAGTGAGCTACCTGTCACTGATGGTTTAAAAAGTGGAAAATTACTGACTGAAAATACTGTTAAGGGCATTAACTTGTTTGATGGGGCCTTAGGCTAAATTATTTTTTTATATTAATGAGTTTACAAACATATTTGGAACCAGATCGCATTAACATTTATCCTCCTTAAATGTTATTTTATTACTTTGGCCCAATCTTAATTTGTCCTATCTTGTAATTTGATGTAATTTGCATACTTTATAAATGTTGTTTTTCTATGGGCTCAAGTTGTTACTCATGTGAAAGCCCATTAAGGTGTTAAGCAAAGAAGAGGTCCAGGTTGTAATAAAAAACAAAAAGCATTTACTTGGGAAAAAAAGAGTTGCACTCAAAGAGATGCAGATTTAGGTAGCAACTTCAAACTGCCCTCTGGAGAGAACAAAGGCAGGGTTTATAAAGGCAAAAGCAACCAAGTGTACTCCTTTCATGCAAATGAAAGATTGCTGGTGAGGTTAACAGATCGGTTAATTTCAATATGCGAACAAGGGGGCAAAAACTACAAGGAGGAGGCAAAGTCCATATGTGGCCATACAGCAGTTGTTCCAGGAGGTTCATGGTTCAGCCTTGAGATGAGTTTTTCAATAGGTTTAGCAACTTAATAGCAGCCCTCCTGATTTTAAGTGATTCTCTTAGCACCCTCCTGATTTTAAGTGATTCTCTTAGCAAGCTTATCCCATTTTATTTTCTCCATTATTATCAAAGGGAAAATTATTTATTACACTTTTTTCTATTTTATGCTACAAGATACCTTGGATGAATCTGTTCATATGAGCACACTTGTGCTG
Organism: Plecotus auritus; assembly: GCF_963455305.1. Taxonomy (NCBI): domain Eukaryota; kingdom Metazoa; phylum Chordata; class Mammalia; order Chiroptera; family Vespertilionidae; genus Plecotus; species Plecotus auritus. The sequence continues at coordinate 86,859,619 of NC_137770.1, read as the reverse complement.
ACTATAGATGTGCTGACTCTAAGACATAGAAACCGCTGGAAGCTGTGGCCCAGATTGAGGGGTGGCATCAGGGCACAGTGGACTCCAAATCTTGAGTCTGCTTATGGGGGAACAAAGAGTCCTGGGCTCAGCAGGGACCATTCAGTTAGAAATGCATATATTGTGAAGGCAAGAATATCCTGGACTGAAAAATGAAGCAGTGGTTTGGAGGAGGTTGGAGATGTAGGAGACTAGAGCTTCTACATTCAGAAAACAACGAAAGCAGTAGTGGGCATGGAAGAGGTACAAGTGGTTATTCAGATGCAGAGCAGACAGGGTGAAGGGAGGTTTTAATTTATGGGGTCAGTCCAAAACAAACCTCATGGGCAAATCAGCTTTTGCTCCAGTATCCACTTAGATATGGACTTGGTCCTCAGAAGACTGAGAGTGTGACCAATGGTAGACCCTCAAATTCTGTTTGTAACTTTTGCCTGCAATATACTTTTCCTCCTTTTAGAAATTGGGACTTTTTCACATATTGGGGCCTAATAATCTTTTAAAAATATTTACATTTTTTTCAAGTTTTCTAAACAGTGGCATAGGTTGCATCTGCACATTTTTTTCAGCCAATAAGATGTACCTCATTTGGACCTAAACATTTAAACAGTTTGGTTAAAAGATCCCACAATCCCAAAACCTAAAAGGCTCTGAAACACTCAAGTTGTTTTTTTTTTCCCCCTTAAAGTTAGTTGTCATTTTCTCTGTTAACTTGTATTAATTGTACTTCAGTGCCACCACTATATCCCACATGCCTTTTATGAGAATGAATATTTTCTGGCTTTTTTTTGTTATTTTGTGACTTTGTGTGTAATTGCATTAGGGAATAACAGAGGGGTGAAAATGCTGCCCCTCTATCAATATCAATAACCTAGAGAATAGAGTTACGGTGGATGCTTCACTATGATACATCTATGAAGTATGTTGCTAAACTGTAGGGTGTTGGAACCATGTAAGATTGAGAAAAAGAGAAAAACAAGTTGTTAAAGGTTTGCAGTGACAATGTGAATCCAAAAAAAGAAAAACTTGCATAGCATGAAGTCTAAATATCTTAACCATTTAATGACTGAGTTTGACATTAGAAAAATAATATAGGGTCTGACTGGTTTGTTGGTCATGAACAAGCTAGAATATACTAAAAAAAGCATAAATTGAAGGTGAATATTTTCACTGGTGCTGTGCTCCTACAAAAATCTTAAATATAGTCCATAAGTGAACAACAACAAAATAGGATATAAGGGATCCATTTCCTAGAATCTAATGCTATAGGCACACACCAATTGAAGATGTCAGAGATAGAGAAAGTTAGCAGAGATGTGTTTGAAAGAGGTGTACAATTTATCTGTGCATTATTATGTGGATGAGAAATATTTTCTAGCAGTACAAGCTTGTTGTAAAAAAAAAAAAAAAAGCTATGATGGAAAAAATTCCCATAAAAGATTTTTACTTCTGGCCCCAAATCTCTCTCCGGAACTTCTTGTAAACATAAAATGTTTTGGCATTTGATTTCTCTCAATGAGGTATTTAATCTTGTGATTACAGAGTTTTACCCTGTCCTACTCCAACCTGATACAAATGGTATTGGTGACACTTATAAGGAAGAGAGAAATATTTTCCTCTACCTACCTTAGACTCATTGGCTACCACCCTGTAAATTAGACTGGCAAAAAACAAATTAATGGAGAAAAAGAAAAAAAAATTATTAACATGTGCATTGAACATACTCATGGGAGCATTCAGAGATGAATAACTCAAAGGGGTGGTTAGAACTCATGCTTGTATCGTGTCTTAACAAAAGAACAATAGATTTTTAGAGAAGTAATATGACAAAGGAAAAGGACTTTGAGTTCATAAGGTGACAAATTATGAAAAGGTAAATATAGAAAGGAACTAATGGAAGATAGGGACTAGTTAGTAAAGTTTATTGTGTAGATTTCTTTAGTACTATCTCTAAGCTAATAAAAGCATCTTTTGTTCTTCCTGTAGAGAGGGGAGGAAAGACACCTCTACACCTTTATATCCTGCATTTAATCTAATAGGAGAAGGGAAGAGAGCTTTATATCCTGCATTTAATCTAATAGGAGAAGGGAAGAGAGCTTTTTTTTTTTTTTTATCTATTTTTTAAAATTAATCCTTATGCTGAAATATTCCTGTCAAAGTGGCATATTTTGGGGTAGCATGTTCTATGCTTCACACAGATGTAGCTCTTTCTTAAAGATACTCATGCAAACATAAGTTGTAAACATTTATGGAATGTGTAGCACAAGTATAGTTAGTTTGAGTCTGTATATGTTTGGAATTTTTTGAAAATTAGAAAAAAATGTTTACCTCTCTATTTCATTTATCAGTTTATTTCTATGTACATAAATGGTAAAGATATTTGAACTTTGTATATGACTTTTGGTGATTATTCAAAATTTGGTTGGAGAAATTTTAATGTGGTTGATTAGAGGGTGTTACCACAAATTATTTTTTGAATACATAATATATAAATATATTGCCTTTGTGAAATTTTTAAGAATTGAATTTTGAAGTATTTCTGGCCTGCAGTTTTCAGATGTAGAGCTGTATATATTACTATGTGAATATTTATTTATTTTATCCCCATTAGATTATAAATTTCACAAAAACAGCAATTTTATATATGCCTTGTTTTCATTTCTATACCAGCAAATTTCTACATGCCTAGTAGGAGGTAAAGATCTTTTTAGGAATGACTTAAAATAGGATGTTACTCTTAAAATTTCTCCTTTATTATCCTAAAGTATAATTTCTCTTTATCCTATTCTTCCATGGCTAGTTTGAAGGCCATTCACATTAATGAAAATGATATTGATTTGCAACCTCTCAGATATCTGATGTTCTGATATCCTTTTATCTAAGCTCCAGGCACATCCCTTTCTTCCTTGTTAGTCATCCTGCTAGACAGATTTAAGTCAGGTTTCTTTTTCAATGCTTCCCACACCAATTCTTAAATCAGCTTGAATGCTCATCTTTTTAAATTATTCATAGGTTAATACCAAACTTTTGTGTGTGTTCTTGGCTTTGTGTCCCTGTTTCAAATTATGCACATGTCAGTTTAAAATGTAAACTAATCAGATGGCCCTCTGAGTAACTGCAGTATTTTTTTGGATACTTTTATTCCCTCATGGATCATTTGTAACTGTGTGATCCCAATGCCATTTCTAGAATCTATTGTATAAGTCAACTTTTCTCACAAAACTTCTTATCATGATGCCACACTAATCATTTTTTTAAACGATTTGAAATGTATCTAATCTGAAGGAAAAGCAGTGAGTTGCATTGTTACTATTTACCAGGTGTTACCTAGATTTTAATAGTAGTATCTCATTTAATTCTTATAGTGTCCTTAAAGCTGAAGTTCTTTTTTTATTGATGATAAGACTAAACTCAGAGACAGTAAGTAAATTGCCTATGTCTTCCTAACTCCAAGGTCACTTTCACTCTATTACAGTATTTATATGTTCAACCATATCTAATGTTACCTTTACTTGTTATCATGAACTCCTATCTAACTATGTCCCTCCTACCGAGGTTCCTGTACCTTTAAATTAAAACCTGTTTTATTTTCCTTGTTAAACACAATAATATCCCATATAGGCTTTTTTTGGAATTATTCCTTTTGTTTCATCCATGATTGTAACTGTCAAAAAGTTATGAATTTCACAATTTTTTTGTTTATTTTTCCAGAAGGATTAATACTTTTTGCCTCTTTGTTCAACCTGTATTTAGAAAGAGAAAGTTTGCGTAAGACACTATCATTTGTTGAGTATATATTTTGACAAATGCTATTTCTTAATTTTTATTAGTTTGTTTATTTTTAGAAACATAAGATATTATATTCAAATGATTGTTCTTTTCCTTTCCACTTAATTGCATTAGAATGCTTCTTTTTAAACAAATATGATTAGTTGAATTGCCTTTCCATCTTTGCCTCCACTTCCTCCTTCCCACACATCAAATAAACAAGGCTACATGTGAGAAAGAAAGATATATCATTTTGCCTATGTATATTTAGAATTTCTGAGACTTTGGGTGAAGAATAAAGGAGTCTTGCAGTGTACTATTCAGAATATTAAAGGTGAATTTTCAGAAAAAGAGTGATATTTTACCTTGACTCTTAATTTACATACACAGTGAAAAGGTAGTACAGATGATCCTTGAACAACCCGAGGGTTAAGAAAGCTGGCCCTCTGTTCAGTCAACATTCACAAATGACTTTTGACTCCCCCAAAATCTTAATTACTAATAGCTTACTATTGAAGCCTTACCAATAACATAAATTAACACACATTTTGTATGTTATATGTATTATATACTACTAGAGGCTTGGTGCACTACATTTGTGCACTCGGTGGGGAGGGTCCCTCAGCCCAGCCTGCAGTCCAGGAGCCCTCGGGGGATGTCCAACTGCCGGCTTAGGCTCGCTCCCCTTAAGCGGGACTAAGCCGCCAGTTGGACATCCTTAGCACTGTTGCAGAGGTGGGAGAGGCTCCCGCCATCACTATTGTGCTTGCCTGCCGTGACCCTGCCTTCTGGCTGAGTGGCGCTCCCCCTGTGGGAGTGCACTGACCACCAGGGGGCAGCGCCTGCATTAAGCATCTGTCCTCTGGTGGTCAGTGTGCATCATAGCGACCAGTTGTTCCACTATTCAGTCAATGTGCATATTAGCCTTTTATTATATAGGATATTCTTACAAAAAATAAGCTAGAGAAGAAATGTTATTAAGAAAATAACAAAGAACTGAAAATACATTTCATTATTGATTGAAAAAAAATCCACAAAAAGTGGACTTGAGCAGTTCAAACCCATTTTGTTCAAGGGTCAACTGCATTGGTAGGAGATTATATTAAGAGGCAATTTAGGAATTTATTATCATTTAAATAATGATAGCATATTTGTGAAATCCTCTCTCTGTGTCAGCTTTGATCTCAGACATCACCTAATGCCTAATCCAGGGGCACAGAAAAGATTAGCAGGCCAAAACCAAAAATAAAACAAACAAACAAAACTCAAACCACTTAGATTCTGTTGGCCCCAAATGGCTTGTTTCTCATGTGGCCAAGGCCGCAGAGGTTTTGGATTGTACTACTCTTAATACTATTCCTCTACCAAAACTCTATCTTTAGAAGATATATTTCCATTGTCTCATTATAGACATGAATGTCATGTTACCAAATTTCAGAGCATCCTATATAATAAAAGCCTAATATGCAAAAAGACCAAATGGCAGAACAACCGGTAGAATGACGGGGAGGTGACAGGTGGCAGGGCTGGCTGGTGAGTAGGCTGGCGCCGCCCCACAATTGCCCCACCCCCTGATTGCCACACTGGTCGCCTCCCACAGAGGGAGGCCACTACCAGCGGTGGCAGGAGTGGGCCCAGCTAGCAGGCGGTGCCAGGCTGGCCAAGGCAGCTGCCAGTGGGCCCCCCATCCCGATCACCCTGCTGGTCACCCCACAGATTGGCACTAATCACCAACCAGGCCTAGGGACCCTATCCATACACGAATTTCATGCACTGGGCCTCTATATAAGATAAAATGTACTTCCTTGTCCAACATTTCAAGTTGACTTTGCTACCTAGTCTACGGATTGGAAGATGTTCAAAGACAATCAGAACTCTTTTTTTTTTTTTTTTTTTTTTACTAGATTTCCTGATGTTGTTACCTGAGAGTATGTGGAAAAAACATGTACTCTACTAGTAGGTTCTATTAGTATATCACATGTTGTCCTATCTAATGTTTCAGATTTACTTATGAATGTAAATAATCAATCAACTCCATTTAAAGTCTTTGTTCAATTGGGCAACTTACTTGCCAATAACATATTCCCCAGTGCTTTCAGGAAGATAAAGCTCTAATGAGCCCTTAGGAATCTTTGTTCAAAGATGTCCAGTCTACCAGGTATCAGCTAAGAAGGTGTCTGAAGTGTGAATTACTTGCTGATTAAAAGCCAACACTGAATTGTTTTTTTGGTGTTTTTTGTTTTATTTTGTTTTGTTTTGTTTTTGAGGTCACCAATCTATGTTTAAAATTCCACCTAATACTAAAGACTTTTTTTAAAAAATAAACAGTCATTATTTTTCATTCTTTTTTACTGAGAAGAATATTTCAAATTCATAGCTTTCAAACTTTGTGGTGAATGAAAAACAATGCTTTAATAAATCTTGACCCTTTGCAAACAATACACAATTAGATACTTTAAATAATACACTTGCTGACTCTCCAGGTCTAAAAATGTATTTTATAAACAATGGATTCTGCCGAAACCGGTTTGGCTCAGTGGATAGAGCGTCGGCCTGCGGACTGAAAGGTCCCAGGTTCGATTCCGGTCAAGGGCATGTACCTTGGTTGCGGGCACATCCCCAGTGGGAGGTGTGCAGGAGGCAGCTGATAGATGTTTCTCTCCCATCGATGTTTCTAACTCTCTATCCCTCTCCCTTCCTCTCTGTAAAAAAAATCAATAAAAATATATTTAAAAAACAAACAAACAAACAAACAAAACCAATGGATTCTTACTAAATGGTTTTATAATTATTAGAAGTAAAATATTTTAAATAATTTTATAAACAAAATCATAAAGCATTTCTAGGAGTTTTACGGCATTTTAAAAGCACAAAGAATACAAAAGAGTAATGAGTCAATCTCTTTCTTTCTTTCACTGAATTTTAGAAAAATTCCAGCTTTTAATTAGCTGGCAAAAGTATGGGGAAATCCACAACTATGTATACCTGATGTTCTTTCTCATTAGACAGAAAGCAACATCAGCTGAGATACTATTTAGATCAGATGGAGTTCAGTCTGAATGAGGAATCAATCTTTTTAGGTGGCACAATTGATACCGTTAATAACCTGGTTATTATTAACAGGAAAGGAGGAAAGGGGAAAGTACTTGATATAGGCATGCCATTTACATAGCTTTGCCAGGAAGCTGCAGTTAACCCTCTTCAAGTCTGCTGCCACAGATTGCTGGGGGAAGGGACTGGGCAATAGATGCATGCCCAGTAAGGTCTGGGTAACATGGGAGTCTATCAGTCACACCTGGGAACAAGTAGCGTGGCCACTACAAGGGTGCAAAATCTGAAATGCTTAACTCCTGAACAAAGGAGACCCCCCCCCTCTCTTGTGCTCTTGGCCCCCTTACTCTCTTGGAACTAAAGACTCATGGCCATGTGGGACCCACACAATGGACTGATGGAATGAATCCAGCTTGATGCTACATTGGATGGACTCAGCTCCACCATAGAACAGAAACTCTGGCACTGGCCTTGCTTTTGCCTCTACTAAAGCCCCAACTACACATTTTCCAGGACTGGTTTAAAGACAATGGGACTTTGCAAACTGAGGCATAGAACTCCATGAAAATAAAGCTTTTACCGCATCTCATCTTCCCCTGGGGGCCTCTGGAAATTTTTATTCCAGCGTACCCCAAGAACCCCACTCTCATTAGCAACAGAGAAATTCCACCACCCAATCCTCTGACAACACAATGAACGAGCAATTATTTTTCGTGTATGTAAGGGTACATCTCCAAACCCGTGTCCTGATTTGTTTATCCACTCCTGAAAAGAGAGTCTTTCTCAGGAAATCCTTTTGTTTTATTTTTTTTTTTAATATATTTTTATTGATTTCAGAGAGGAAGGGAGAGGGAGATAGAGATAGAAACATCAATGATGAGAGAGAATCATTGATCAGCTGCCTCCTGCATGCCCCCTACTGGGGATCGAGCCTACAACCCAACCCGTTTCTCAGGAAATCTTTAATGCTTAATGTTAAAAAAGAAAGAAAGGAAGGAAGTGTTAAAATAATTAAACAAGGAGGCCATTACACTGTGGCACTGATGCCTTGGTGACCTACATAAGCAAACCAAGATCTAAGCCTGTATATTCCTCCAGGTTACAAAATCAAAACTCTAAGAACAAGCAATCACAAATAGCCAACTAGGCTTTAAGATATAGCCAATCAAGAATCTCCTTACTTTGCTTCTGCCTTTTCTCTATAATGTGTCTTCCTGAGATCCTGTCTACTTCCAGTTTGGTGCTGTCTAGTTTAGATTGATATTTACACAAATAAACTTAATTTTTTAAATGTGCTTTAATTTATCTTTTAACAGAAAGAAAGCAGGTAAGGAGGAAGGGGGGAAGGAGGAAGAGAGGGAAGTAGTAAGGGACAGGACAGAGTCATTTAAAAAAAAATGTAAACTACTACTAGTAGTAGTTGCTCCTCTGAGTCTCCTAGGTAGAAAAGCATTGTCTTGTGTAATTAACATATGGAGGTCTTTATTATTTAATCAGTTTTCATTTTCATGTTAATGGCTATTATAGAAAAGTTTCAGGGAACTCAGAGAGTTTGAGGTCATCTGAGGTCATCTTAAATGGACTAGTTTCTAAGGCTGCCTCAGTGTAAACTAATACCGCTGGTTGGTTCATCTTATGCAAAAGAGATACAGATCTCCCTGAAAGCTTCTATTTTTCTTTCCTCCCCTCCTTCTGCTTAAGGAACTGAATAGAAACATTAAAGCTTAAATTAATTAAAAGACTCTTCTCTCATTCAATTTGGAGATGGGAAATTGGATAACGCTTATGGAGAACTTCCAAAAGCTTGGTACCTAAATGTATTCTCCGGGAGGATTTCCCTAATGATGGGGCATCACTTGAATGCACCAAAGCCTCATCGTTTACCAGGTAATACTTTTGATACACAAGTAGGCCTCCACAGGAATAGGCTTGAACCAATGACAAGCAACAGTGTTTCCTTTGTGATAAATTGACACTAAAGTCCAATCCTGAAAATCTCTTACATTATTTAGAGGACAGTGATCAAAGACAGAACAGAAGAAAGAACTGGCAGCTTTGTATAGTCCCCACTGCTACTGAGGTAGTGTCAGTAATAGGGAATTCAGTTACTACCAGGCAGAGCTGGAGAGCAGCTTTAAACTTCACATTCATATATCTTCTGGAAAAGTCAGGGCAGAAGTGGAAAAAAAAAAATCAGCAACATTTCTTCCTGGAGTTCTTTTTTTTTTTTTTTAAGTGTGACTTTCCTTCCTTCTTTCCTTCCTTCCTTCCTTCCTTCCTCCCTTCCTTCCTTCCTTCCCTCCTTCCTTCCTTCCTTAAATACTCACCTGAGGATATTTTTCCATTGATTTTAGAGAGAGTTGAAGAGAGAGGGAAAGATAGAGAGAAACATCAATGTGAGAGAAACACATCGATGTGCCCTGATCAGGGCCCAGATCAGGGAGGAGCCTGCAACCAAGGTACATGCCCTTGACAGGAATCGAACCTGGAACTCTTGGGTCCGCAGGCTGACACTCTATCCACTGAGCAAACTGGCCAGCGCATCTTCCTGGAGTTCTTAAAATCAGCTACCAACTGCTGCTTCTCAATAGGACTGAGGTAAATATGAATTTAGATAGAACAAAACAAAAGAATTGGGATGTCACTGATATTCTATGGGAATGATACGAAAATGTCAAGGGTTGGCAAATGAGGGTGGTTTCAATCTAGAGAAAATCGAGTCATTCCCTTTTCCAATTTATACAATGTTCTGTTGTCCAGCTAATCTTCTTAAAGTCTGATTTTTCTCCACATCACTTTTTCCTTAAAATTCCCTGTGCTTCCCCATTGCTCATACATTCTAGTGTTACAAGATAACTCCACCAACTTATGGGACACTTTAAAAATTACTCACTAAATTTAAATCTCATGATATAAAAAGTTTATTGACAACTATACTAACACTTCCTTAAAATTTAAATAGTTATAAGCTAACAACATATACCATTCTAGCAGATCTTAATCATTATCATAAGCTAACAACATATACCATTCTAGCAGATCTTAATCATTATCAATGAAATATTATTTTATTTATGTATTTGCATTTATATTATAAAAACAAACATTTTCTTTTTAGATGAGACATATATATGGTGATGCCTACAACTAAAAAACATACTTCCAGTTTATTCTTTCTTATATGTTGCAGCTTGGTTATTTTTGCATTAACCAGATACATTCAGTGACTTTTACAGTTTTCTATTTCACTCCTCCTCTTTAAAATAAAAAAAAAAAAAGGTTTTGCTTTTTTCAATATTTTCTTGATTTTACAGCGGTTTCCATTTGATTTTATAATCTAAGTGACCATATTCCAATATTTTGCTCTGTTTTCTCAGCAACCTTACAAAGGTTTTATCTGTGTTCATGTTTCTTAAAATTTTTAAGCATTTAAGTAAGTAAAGGTTCAGAAATGTATACGATATTTATATATGATATTAAATTAAATTTAAATTCTTACATATATAACCTAATGTCAGAAGAATTATCATAAATTGAAGGATAGATAATTGTGTTTATACTATATGGTACCACTTTTTAAAAAAATAGGTTTTTATTGATTTCAGAGAGGAAGGGAGAAGGAGAGAGAGATAGAAACATCAATGATGAGAGAGAATCATTGATTGGTTGCCTCCTACACACCCCACACTGGGTACCGAGCCTGCAACCTGGGCATGTGCCCTGATGGAGAATCAAACCATGACCTTCTGATTCATAGGTTAATGCTCAACCACTGAGGCACATGGGCTGGGCTATTGTACCACTTTTGTGCTTATATCACAACATAATAATTAAGCTTTTATTGAAATAAAGGGCCACTATAAAGGGAAGTAGAAAATTTGGATAACTCATGATTTGGAATTTAAGTCCTTAAACAATTTAGTTCAAATAGATCTTTCTAACTTAATACTATTTACTTCTCTATATACAACTTCAACTTTAACTTGAGTGTACTGTCCAATCACAACAGAACAGTCTTCCTGTTTCTCCACCTTGCTTATATTATTTCTCCCATAATAGTACTTAACCCCTCTGTTTGTTCTTTTCAGAGCTATCTATGCTACCTTGTTCCCATCTGTCATGCTCCAGTCTCATCTATGCTTTCTTGGATCTCCTGAAACCATGTCATATAACCCATTTTACAGTTAATCATAGTCATATGCATGTTCTTTGCTGTCGGCTTGCTTTGCAGACAATTGTCCATGTCTTTACTTATTGCCTTCCCAGCTATATTATCAATCCTAAGAAGACAAAAACAGGGGAATCCCACTTTCATAGTAGCTGGTGATCATTTGATAGCTGTTGGAGAGTAAATGACTGATAGAATAGCAATAAATATGCCTGGTCATCTGGGGGGGGGGAAATAAAAGTTTTTAGATATATTTGTTTTTGAGGTTATCATTTTTTTAATGGAACAAGTGAAAAGGAAGATAAAGCAAAGGACTACTGCCTCTGACATTATGAGAATGTGTTAGGTCTTTGTTGAACGTACTATCGAGCTTTGTAGCTTGAATCCTTGTCAGCATGGCTGTATTAATTATACCACTCTTCTGGATTTTATCTTATATTGAAATGTGAATGAGGGCATCGCTCTCCTAAAACAGGTAGCAGAATGGGCTGAGTGAAGGTATAGCTTATCAAAGAGGAAAGAGAAATGAGGAATAGAGAAGGCCAAACAGATTAACTTGACAGTTTGTTTGGAATTCTTTGTGTGAGGTATAAAGCCACTCTCCTACCTAAATTTGAGAATGTACAAATGATTTTCTGCTTCCCTAGTTTGATGTTCAGTGTCGACTTAAGCTCCCTTACTGTGTCTGAATACCTCCCATTGCCTGCTGTGAATATAGAATGCCTTCTCAGCAATAAGTAGACCCTTCAGGATACAGGATATAGCCCTGAGGATACAGGAAAGATTGTGGCACTCTTGGGAAACCATGAAAAGAACTTTCTGAAGCTATTGCTTTCTTAGAAGAAGAACCAACTTAGAAAGTGATTGGGTGAGGGCAGCCCTGATAATTGATAATTGATTTTCTCTGAAGTCAAGAGAGTGCTAATAGTAGGAAGGTCTTGGTTGCTTTGTTTTGCTTTGCTTTTGATAACAATAAATATTTTGGGCTCCACGGATATTGGAATGGTATTTGAGAGAGCTCAGTCACAGTAGCTGGATCAGCTGAAAAGGGCAGCAGGAACTGCAACTCTTTGTAGACAGTTACTATGCCTGATAGGCTCCCATCGTGTCCCTGCTTTGTTGGCTTTGAATGAGGCAGAACATTGTTTTCCAAAAATACTCTGACTTTCATTATGATCGCCATTGTCATTATCATCATTATTGCTATTCTCTGAATCACCCATCACAGCAAACTTTTATATATTGACTGTGCCTGAATATAAGCACCTCAGTTACTTTTTCAAACAAGAGTCTGCAGGGTCACCCAGTCTTTGTAGCTTCATAGGCAGGGGCACTCAAATTACAGACAAATGTTCTGAAATTACCTTTGTGCTCCATTCACAAATCACTCAGATGCATTTTTCCCATTAAATGTGATTCCATCATGAGAGCAAGGCAAAGTGGCACATATATATTATCCCATAGAAGGTAAGGCCATACTAAGCTAAGACTGTCGTATTCACTAGACAAAAATAGAACAAATGTCAAAAGTTGAGGTATTATGGGAGCAGATAAGTTCTACCTTGAAGGCCAAGGTGTTTCTGTACACCCAAAAGTTTCAAATCAAGTGTTTATTGCCTAAAACATGTCTGAGAAAATTAATGAGCTAAGTTATTGCCCACCATGTCTGCAGTTTTTCCATTACCAGCTATAAAAGCAGGTAGCAATCTCACTCTACCTTGAAGGCATCATTCATTATAAATTACTTTCCTTCAATCATGAGTGGAATATAGTGAAAGGAAAAGTACCAAAAAAGGTCTTCATGTACTTTGCTAGGAAATAGGAGCATTGAGCATCCATGTTATTGTTAAACTTCATCAAATGAGATATTTTTAATTCAAATGATTCATTGGTAATTGGGTCCTTGGTGTTATTTGAAACCATACTGTTTTCTTTTCTTTTTTCTTTTTTTTTTCTTTTCTTTTCTTTTAAAAAAAAACTAATAAAAGCCAGAGGCAAACTCTCCTATCTAGAATAGTAACTTACGTTATGAGTAGAGGCATATTTTTATTTGTATCTTGGCTCAGTCCTACTTTTGGTACAAACAAGTGTTGTACCAAAGGTAGAGGTGAGGAGAAGGTGTTCTGTGATTAAATCTGCTCCTGACCTGTTAGGGAAAGCCAAAATATAGATTTCTTCTTCCTGGTACTATGCGTGGTTATAGTTCCAGATTATTTTTAGAGGAGGGCAAAAAGCACCCTCTGTTGATGGATGTCTGTGATCATGGAGAAGTCTTCAAGATGGTCAATCTATAACCAAGAGTGAAAACTGCATGGCCAATCACATATACACCCCAACTTAGATCCAAATACATCTGCATATACAGATGAACTTGACTACATGATTGCCAGAATTTTTAACAGATTTTTTAATTGATTTTATTTTAGTGAGAGAGGGGAAGAGAGAGAGAGAGAGAGAGAGAGAGAGAGAGGTGAGAGTGGAACATCCATTGGCTACCTCCTGCATGCCTTCTACAAGGGGATCGGGCCCAAAACCTTTGGTGCACAGGATGACACCCAACCAACTGAGTTGTATCAGTCAGGGCATGATTGCCAGATTTTCCCCTTATCCTGTGCTAGTTAAATCTAGGCTTAACTTTTGAATTGTATTTGATTGGAGTGCATGATTGTTCACTGAAATAGGCAAGACTCTGGGATCATTGTTTAGCCAGGGGTGGGCAAACTTTTTGACTTGAGGGCCACAATGGGTTCTTAAACTGGACCGGAAGGCCGGAACAAAAGCATAGATGGAGTGTTTGTGTGAACTAATATAAATTCAAAGTAAAGGAGCATAGGGGAGAGCAAGAGAACCCTCTGCTCTTTCGGCTCCGCGGGCCGGATAGAATAGCAGAACGGCCGTATCCGGCCCGCGGGCCATAGTTTGCCCACGGCTGGTTTAGTCTTATGGAGATAGCAAAGTTCGTGGAGCATAGAAGTTCCTCAGGATGATCCTTGTGACAGGGTATGAAATACTAATATTTTAACATATTTCTTTATTTGTGTTTTTTTACCTTTTCTCCCAATTTATTTTTTAAAAATTTATCTTTATTGTTGAAAGTATTACAGATTTCCCCCATTTTTCCCCATTGGCCCCTTCTAGCCTAACCCCACCCCCAGAAAGGGAAATGAAGACACTCAAAGAGCTGACTAAAATTAAGTGCAGGAATAATTAAGGTTAGCTTAAGTGTTATTATTTCCTCTTACATTGACTATAACATACCCTCTCCCAGGCAGTAGGGGTGCTTGATGGATATTCCCCTTAGAAAATGTGTGGTCATATCTGATAAGCATAGGCAGCACAACATCATTTATTTTTATCAAAGCTTCTCAGGCAGGAAAATTAAGATATAGAGATTATGATTCAATCTGTACAAACTAGGATCTTTATTCAGCAGTTTTTATAATACATGTACTTGAATATTTTGCTATACTTAAAACCTTGAAATTTCCAAGTTTCAAAATTGCTGCTAGTTTTCTTAGAGTACCAATGATAGTAACAATTTATTCTTAAATCTCCAATTTAGTACTGAATTCATCTTAGTGACTAAAATACATTACATATCTATAGCAGTAGTGGTTTGTGAAGGAATAAAATATTGTAATGAATAGAAATGCATTCTAGATTCTATTTTTGTTTTTCATTTGTTCATTTAACAAATTATCATCTTCTTTGCACCATACATTCTGCCAGAATTGGAGGCTATATAAGCTTTTAGTAGTCAGCTTACACTGTTTCACTGCAATAATAAAGAACCACTAAAAATCTTAGATGCCTACAGTGACCAAACCTTATTTGTTGCTTATATTACATATCTTTTTTTTTTCTCAGAGTTTAAGACTTTTAATTCGTCCCATAGCTGTGGAAGCAAAATTATGATAAAACACTCTGCTTTCCTTTATACCCCAATACACACACACATACACAAAATTATTTGTAGGAAAAAAATGGTTTTGTACATGGGAAGAAAGAATATAAATTCAAAACTTACAGATAAAGGTTAGCTCTATCATGTATCTTTTGAAGGTTACCTTTGACTCTGCTCCATGCCAATCTTCATTTTGCAATTTAGGCTGAAGGAGCACTCCCTGTCCACTCATGACAGTCTCATTGTCATAGGAAAATAATAACGATAGGATCCTGTGCTGGCTTTTAAAATATCTGCTTGAAAGTGGCTTATGTTACTTTGACTCACATTTCATTGGCCAAATTAAGTCACATCTACAAACCACTTAGTAAGAACAATCTTTCTGTCAAGAGGTCTTGGGAGTGAAGAGTCGTGAGTGTATTCGATGATAATACAACTCACAACATCGCCATAGGGAGCTTAGAGTCTAAATGGAATGCTGTAAGTTATGATGCAGAAGTGCTACAGAGCATGTGACAAAGAGTTTTATATTAGCATCTATTAGGGTCCTTCGCCTTGCTCCCCATTAAACATTGCAAATGTGTGCCCTTTTAGTAAATGTTCCTGTTTTACTCATACTGAGTTAAGGCAGGCATTTGCCAAGAGAAAACCAATTTAAGCCAGGTTTTATGATAAAAATATAGCACTTAGAAATTAAGATCAGATAAGTAGCAATTTCTCCATTGCCATGGCATATTGACTGACTGTCCAATCCAATTGATTGTACAGATATTGACCATGAGGATCACAGGAGGAAAAGCTCTGATTTAATGGATAAATGACTGATTCAATAGTCATATATCAATATGGCTCTTGGTTAGCCAATAACAATAGATCTTCTTAAAACCAAATATAAAGGGCAAAGAAGTGGAAGCATATTAATATTCTCATGAGGTCCCTCCCCGACCCTTATGAGGCCAATGCGGTTTGCTCTTAGCTCAGGCCTTTGTATCAGTCCATCCAATTCAGGATGAATGCATATTGCAGACTGAAGTCTAAACTTCATCTGAGAAGTCTCATGCAATTTCATTTAGTATGAAATGCCTCTAACATCTAATAATATTTGATAATATTCAGTTGCCCAAAGGGGCTGATAGTTAAATTGAAAACTTGAGATTCAGTTTAGTCATCCTTAGAATTTATATTGTCAGTAAATGTATCATAGAAATAATTTAACTGCTAAAGAAAGATAAAATCTATGAAAATGGTGGGATTTGCAAAACTTTCATTATATGCTTAACATTTGATGAGCTCCTAAAATTAAATACAATGTACAGAGATTCATTGCTTAATGAAGGCTATTTTTATAAAATAAGTAAAATAGAGTGCTTATACTTTGCTTGAAACTAAAATTACAAGTGAAATTCAGGTTTGGTCTAAGGGAGGAAATTGACCATTTTGATAAATTAAATGGACCAAATAGATTTAGAAAGTAATAGTATATAGGATAACCCTGTGTTATCAATGAAGGAACTGTGGACTGAAAAACAAGGCACATAAACTGTACTCAGCTTTTCTTTCACAGAAATATGCTATCAGAGCAAATAATCTGCTGAGCCCAGGTCTTACCAACTTTGAGACCGAGTGATTTGGATAAAATGCTGATACATTTTCTGAAAATTATATTCCTTTTTATTCCTTTCTTCAATTGAAGTATAATAATTGAAATATTAAATGTTCCAGACACAAAGTAGGGACTGGATAATGTATCAATGAATAAAATAATCATGGTTCCTTCTCTTAGGAGTTTGGCACCAGCTAATGGCGACAAAATAAACAAATTGTGAGTATCATTAAAGAAATAAAGCCCAGAAGTCTGGGACCATGCTCTGGAGTCATTGTGGGAGTGGCAGCGGGGCGGGGGGTGGGGGGGGGGAGCAAACTCAGAAGGTGAGAACAAAAATGTCAGAGACGAACCAGAGGAGAGTAGTGTCCTGGAGGCAGGGGGGAATTATATTTCAAGAAGGGTGTGTCTACTTCACTGAATTTTATGAGAGACCGATACAATTAGAAAAGAAAAAATAGCTTTCTTAACAACATAGACATCATTGGTCATCTTGGAATAAATAGCTTTTCAGTGGGAGGGTGAGGGAGAGGTAGCCCAAACTGGAGTGGAATGACGAATGAATGTGATGAGAGGTAGTGGAGACAGCAGGTATAAACACTGATTTTATACCTGTTCTGTAGTCAAATATGAAAAAGGTGATATCTTGAGGGAAATATGACACTAGGAGGATTCTTCTTAAATAATAAAGACAAACATGTTTGCTGCTAATGGAAAATGTAAGATAGAGGAAGAGTTTGATGGTGCAATTAAAAAGGATATGCAAAGCCTGTGAGAAGTGAGGTGGGGAGTTTAATCTTCAATAGAAGCATACATTTCCTCAATAACAGAGAAGGAGGTAAAGATGGGTACAGATGCAGGGAAGTGGAAAATTAGGACATTTTGGTTTTATCATTGAAGTGTAATGCAGATTCATGACCTGAGAGGGAGGGCAGGTTTGGGGCAGGAATTTTGAGAGAGGAGAGATGTCTAGGCAAGGTGTAGAGAGCTTTAGGAAGCATTTACACATATGGGTGTTCCTAGCTTTTGGTGAAGGCTTCATACACATTTTTGGACAAATAGATTAAAGCATGACATTTTAGTTATAAAAACAGATTCACAGTTAATTTTTTATGGAAAACTAAAAAAAACATTTGCATATACTAGACTTAGTTTAAAAATACATTCGCAACAATCTCTTAAATGGTCAACTATAAGAACCATGTTTGCTAATTCGCTCCAGCCATGGCTTACAGAATATATCATTTTCTAGACCCCAGGCTAGAAGAAAACAGTCTGATTAGGTATCTTCTAATTGTCCAAATCCTCAAAACCTGTGTAAAAAAAACAACTTATGCAGTCAAATGATTTGCTCAATAGATATATATTTTTTTTATTTTTGCACATCAGAAATGACATGATTATACACAGATAACCATTTTGTCCATATTTATAACATTTATCATTTTGTATTTTTAAAATATATTTTTCTGTTACCTTAAAAAAGCCCTTTTTAGCCCTGACCGGTTTTGCTCAGTGGATAGAGCGTCGGCCTGCGGACTGAAGGGTCCTGGGTTCGATTCCGGTCAAAGGCATGTGCCTTGGTTGCGGGCACATCCCCGGTGGGGGGTGTGCAGGAGGCAGCTGATCAATGTTTCTCTCTCATTGATGTTTCTAACTCTCTATCCTTCTCCCTTCCTCTCTGTAAAAAAATCAATAAAATATATTTTTTAAAAAAGCCCTTTTTAGTAGTTCTACTTGAGAAGGTTTTTCCAAACCCATTTCCTAAGATAGCATTCTGAGTAAAAATGCTCAAAACCCCCTGGTAAGCCTCAGAGTATTGATTATCTTCTAATCTAGTTTTGACTTTGCCTTGAAACTTCAGCAATAAAAGATTTAAAAGATTTTGCCCTTCTCTAAAAGCTATCATCTGCAATCCATCCACTGGCCCATTTCAGAGTCCAGATGACTAAATGTCACATTCACTTACCTTTATAAACCCCCAAATCCAAGTTTCTAATATCAACACTCGTCTCACTCATCACTCTTGCTTCTCAACTCCCAATTTATTGGTAATTCTTTACCGCCCCTTGCCACTTACTGTCTGCAGGGTTTGAGTGGTCAGAGCAGCTAAGCAGGCTTCTGGAGTCAAACAGCTTTAAAAGTTCCACAAATTTCATACAGGAAATGGGAACATATAAAAATAGTGCATGTCAAAATGTCATCCCATGTTGACAGTAAATCACTTAGCCAACATTTAGTTTGTCTTTGTTGTTCCATCAGGAACCACTCACAGATGCTGTGTGTGTGCCTGTGTGTGTGAGAGTGCATGTGTGTTTCAAAGTCATTTCTTAAGCCCTCAGAAAATGCTGCAGTTTTATCCTCCATTCTTCTTTCTTTAACCTTTTACAAATAGCCGAAATAATGTATGGATGTGCGATTTCACTGTCCTTTTCTCTCAAATGCGGGCAATAAAAGTTGATTTGCACTAACAAGCTAAAAGCTCTGAGTGCTACCAGACCGTGATGCATTTCAGGGGGTAGGGCAGCTAACAGATCCTATGATGGTAGAAAGCATTTTCACAATAGACACCACAAAGATTTATAATCCAAGGTTGGAATCCAATCTATTTTTCAGAAGTCAGCTGGTATGAAAAAAAAAGATTTAACTGAAAATTGGTCAGAGTGGAGACTACCTTCTTCTGCTGCTTTGGATTTCAGTATAGTCCATGCACCATGGCTGCTGCAATTCAAGCCCTCCCTATTGTCCTCCGTCGTCTCTGCAAGGATTCTGGTTATGGTAGATTCATAGCAATCATAACAAGGCATCAGAAATGTTTGTGGGGAAATACATGCTAGAAATAGCCTATGTTTATGCCATTGGCTGGCAGTTAAAATGTCCATTTCTACCAAGAAAAGAATATGTTAAAAATGACAATGTGCATCTACCCTTCCCATTTTACATTTAATTGGCAGATTTACTGAATGAAAAAAGATGTTAATTTGAAAAGATGTCATTGTGGTCCTGCATAGAATTATGGGCTAGAAACACAAAGCTGCCAATTTGCTAATGTAGATTAGTCTCAAGTATATATAAGGCTTCTTAAAGGTGAAAGTATAACTGGATAGTTTTAAATCTCAACTAATATACAAAATAGACATGTAAACACTAGGTAGCCATCATGATGATGTTATTCAGGTAAACAAAAAAGTGTCCCAAGAAAGGATTGAGCTCCCATGAAGAAAGGAATGTCTAGACAGATGAATGTAGTCCATACTGATAAAGAGGCTACCCCATTTTGCATCGTGGCCTTTCTCTAATCAAACAAAATCAGTGGGACACACCTGGAATATCACACAGTTTAGAAAATAATGCTGGTTAAACCATGCAGTCACTTCATGCCATATAGATGGGAAGTAAAGTGATAGTGGTCTAACAGCCTGAGCATTGGAGCCAAATCCCAGCTGCCATTTGCATCTTGTGCAAATTGGGATAAAATATTTAACCTCATGAAGTCTCAACCTCCTTCTCTGTATAAAGGGACTCATAATAGGATCCCTTTTATGTGAGGATTATTTGACAATATATGCAAAATTCTTGCTGGCACATCTTAGCTCTCAAATGTTAAATATTAGTAAGTAACTAGAGGCCTGGTGCACAAAATTCATGTGGGGGGAGGGGTCCTCAGCCCGACCTGCACCCTCTCCAATCTGGGATCGGGCCTAAACTGGCAATTGGACATCCCTCTCGCATCTCTCTCACAATCTGGGACCTCTGGCTCCTAACTGCTCACCTACCTGCCTGCCCTAACCACTCTGCCTGCCTGCCTGATCCCCCTAACTGCCCTCCCCTGCCAGCCTGATCACCCCTAACTGTCCTCCCCTGCCGGCCTGGTCACTCCTATTAACTTTGTTTTTAAATCTTATCCCCTTCACACACAATTGTATTTGACTTCCTTATTGGCTTCTCCCTCTCACACAACTTTTCTCTCTCCTTTATATAACACTTTTTCCTACTGACTCACCATTTATAAACTTTTCTTTTCTCCTTATTTCCTATTTCTGTTCCATCATCCTTCTTCTCATCTTTCTCCTACTCTTCTTCCCTCCGCACACTCCTTCTTTCCTTTATCTTTACCCCTGCCCTCCCTCCCCTTTTCCTTCTTTCCCACCTTAAGTTTTTTCTTCACTTCCTCCCTTGGACCTGCTTTACTCCCTCCCCTATTTCTTCCTTCTTCCCATTCTTCTTTTAAGCTCTACCAGCTCCCCTTTAAAACTTTTCTTCCCTACTTCTTTCTCTCTCATCCTACCTTTCCCATACATTCTTCTCTACTTACTTTCACTGTTTTAATATCTATTTATCTACCTGCCTAATTCTCCTCTATCATTTATCTTTTTTCTTTTCTGACTCCTACTTTTAAAATCTGTCCCCAGTACACAACTATACTTGATTTTCATTATAGCTCCTACAGTTCACTCATACATCCTCTTTCCTTCTTTAACTCTGCTCTCTACTGACTCCTTTATAAAGTTCTTCCCTCCCTCCTTCCCTTCTTAAAGCTTCCGTTTGGGAGGGGCATTAATCCCCAGCCCAGGGCTCAGCCCCAGCCAGATGTTTGCCATCCCCTCTTCCCTGGCCTCCCTGCCTCCATCCTGCTTCCATTCCCTGCCCGGGACACCCATCCCAGGGAGGGTGGCCTAGGCCCGCGAGGCCCGTGTGTTGCTGCAGCCGCGAAGCATGAGTGCCTCTACCCAGAAGGCCTCAGACCGTCCACCACTCTGTCCTGGACGGTGGGTGCCTCCCCACCAATGGCCTGTGCCAGGGGCCACCGCCCTCCTCCCGCATCTGGGCGGGGCTCCTGCCCAGCCCCTCTCTGGGTGCACCTGCTTCCCCCCAACCCCCCGTGGTAGCCACCCCCTCCCGCGTGCAGCTCCACATTTCCTTCCCTGTTCCATTCCTGCATCTTTTTATTGTTCCCTGTCAGTATTTCTGTTTCTCCACTTCGTCTGTCTGCATGCAGGCCTGCCTTCCTCTCCCTCTCCTTTCTTTCTTTCTTTTTTTTTTTAAATATATTTTATTGTTTTTTTACAGAGAGGAAGGGAGAGGGATAGAGAGTTAGAAACATTGATGAGAGAGAAACATCAATCAGCCGCCTCCTGCACACTCCCTACTGGGTATGTGCCCACAACCAAGGTACATGCCCTTGACTGGAATTGAACCTGGGACCATTGAGTCCACAGGCCGACGCTCTATCCACTGAGCCAAACCGGTTAGGGCCCTCTCTTTTCTTATCCCCTCTTATTGTATCCTATCCTACCCCAGGCCTTGCAGCTGCCTGAGCAGAGGGTGGGAACGCAGCCTGCTAATCCGGTTGTGACGTGACACTGTAACGGATAATTTGCATATTTCTCTATTATTAGTATAGATTACAAACATATAATAAAAAATAACAGTACATATGGCTTTGAGAATTTTTTATACACAAATAAATATCATACTTCCATAATTAACATTTTGTAGTAATAGGAGGAGGAGGGAGAGGAGCCGTGGTGGTGGTAGCACTGGGTACATAGTGGGATTAGCAATATCTTAATGTTGAAACAGAGTGAGATGGAGATTAGTCTGCAGAGATTTATTGGGAAGTGCTTCCTGAAACAACACCTATAGTGGAATGAGGGAACTGGGATTTGGCAGAAAGAAATGTTGAGCTGTGATGTGGTTGCAATGGAGAACTCAATCATCTCAGGGTGTTCTCTGAAGTTGTGAAGCCTTCAGAAATACCTCAAATTGCCTAGTATTATGCCAAGGGGACAGGAGACCTTTGTTCCTCATCAGTCAATATGGATACAGGCTGCTTGAGGGGAGACCATAATCCTGGGCAAGGCAGCTCTTCAGTGTTAGCAATTTTGGGGGGTGTAAGTTCCTGGTAACACACACCACAGCTTTGACTACAGGTCATTACTTGTGTTGCTGAGATCCTCTTGCTTTATGTAAGCTCAACTAATCCTGGAACAGCTTTCTTCAGGATTTTGGTTAGACTCTTTTTTCTGGGGAAATTTACAAAAAATAAAATAAAAATAGTACAGTCCCAGTTACAACAGTTGGCCTTGCAACTACAAGAGATTTTCATCACCCCCTCTTATTCTACCTATTGTAGATACCCTTTGCCATTGGCTAGCAACTTTCTGCTCTAACAGACTTGCCCAGCGATATGACCCTGGCCCCCAACCCTGAGGTCTTGAGGATTGCTTGTTGTGCTTGTCTCAGGTTGGGGCCCTATACTTATTCACTTGAAATTGTGCAGGAAGAGTACCTATCACCTTGGTGCAAATACAGTCTTCCCTTCTCTGCTAATAATGTGGTTTCTTTCCTGGCCCGCTGGCCTCTTGGCACAAGGAACCTAAAGGAATTGGTGGCAGAGTAACTTAAAACTTAATGGGATTTTTGCAACATCCCCCCATCCCTGCCTGCCACCCTAGAAACTAAGATATATGGTCTCTCTCAGCTTACAGTGGTGGGGCTGAGAAAAATAAAATCTTTCAAGTGGGTCACTGGGAGTGTGAGGAGGTCTTTACCTGTCACCAACCAGCCAAGCTATTTGTTATTACCCATGGGTCTGGGTGTATTCTTACCTCAGGTGACTTTTCTTTCCATGGAGAGTCGGAGAGTTTCCCTTACCAGTGTCTTTCAGGAATATCCCTGAGTGGGGCTGATATGTAGCAGCAACATTTCTTTTCCAGCTTTCACATGTTCTCCCTTTATCATCTAGTCAGAGGGGTCCCCCATATAACCACAGGTGTGCTCTGAATAAAAGAGCAGCAGGGCCATGGGGGTGGATCACAGAGAGGATTGGGTGAACTTGCTCTTGAGTAATGATTCTGCTCAAGCTGACATATACTGCCACTGAGTTACCAGCATATCCATTATTACTTTGGTAAATGGAATGTCCTCTGTGCTCTTCCCTCACATGTGGTTGGCTGATGACATTTTCAGTTTCACATAGTATTATAAGCTAAATTGTGTTCTCCTCAAAAGGGAAAAAAAAAATTAAATGTCCAAGCCTTAACCCCAATACCTCAGAATATGTCTGTATTTGGAGATTGGGCCTTCAAAGAGGTGATCAAGTTAAAATGATGCCATTGGGGTAGGCCCTAATCCAGTCTTACTGGTGTCTTTATAAAAAGAGGAAACTCACACACACAAAGAGACACCAGGAATGCGGGCACACAGAGAAAAGACCATGTGACGACACAGCAAGAAGGCAACCAGAAGAAACCAAATGTGCCAAAACCTTGATCTTAGACTTATAGCCTCTAGAACTGTAAGAAAAAAAAAATCTCTGCTGTTTAAGCCACCCAGTCTGTGGTATTTCGTTATGGCAATCTAATACAACAGCATATTCATTCTACGATATATACTTCCTTGAGCCCTTTAATCCCTACTTCTACACTCATCATTTCTTCATCACTTAGTGTCGGACATTGTTTTCTCCAAGATTTTAACAGCCAACCTAGTAATATGTTAGCATTATCTTCCAGGGTCCTTGTCAGAGTGTTAGTTTTTTGTATCACTAGTTTGCTTCCATATCAATAAGCTTATCTCTATTGAACTTTATGTTTCACCTCATACACTCTCCTAGATCCTTCCAGGACATTTTGGTTAGGTCCTGAAGCTCCTTCAAGTTATATTCACTTCCCTTGCACATCCATGATTGGGTTTTGTTGTGACTTGATCTTAGTTACTGAACTGTTGTCCAGGAAAGAGGGTGAGGTAGATCCCAGGAGCTGGAGTTAGGGAGGAGGTATTCTTACCTCAGGTCTTGCAAAGCAGAGGACTCTAGATATCTTTAAGCAATGGAGGAGCACTCAACTTTAACAAGGAGGAGCTGGCCAGTTCTCAGGCTCAAAGGATTCAGGGAAATTTCAGATTTGAAGGTTTTCAAGTTTATTGATCAGGGGTTTCCATCCCAATTTCAGGGTCTAATTCCATTTCAATTACATGATGACCTGGTATAGCAAACTTGCCAGTGTTGCAAATTCAATATTCTCTGGATCTCTGTTATGTTAATAAGTATTATTAAAGAAGCATTTATAAATAAATATTAATAAGCCTAATTTATAATTAAGAAGGGCCTCTCATTTTATTTTAAATTGATGATTACTCATCTTCAGTCTTTCATGACTTTCTCCAGCGCATCAATAGATGTCATAAAAAAATTCTCATAATTGCTAGCTTTCTGAAAACCTCTAAAATGATAGAGATCTTGCACCTGCCAGTATATTCCATTCCAGTAAATCAGATTCTAGTTCACCACCATGGCAATTATTTCTACTTCATGCCAAGGGCTGTCAGTACTAAACTTACAAGTAGTGATTGTTCTTCATTGCCAGCCTGCTACTAGGTGATCCAACTCCAAACTCTTATTTTAGATTTTCCTTAATAGGATTGCTCAAGGCACCAACAGTTTCAGACTGGGTTCCCTGGTAACAGTATCGAGATGGAGGTTTGCATTCAGCTATATGTTGAGGAGTGCTCTTAGGAACAACAGAGTGAGGGAAGTAGGACTCGGTAAAGGGAAAATTTGAATTGTGATGGAATTACAATAAGTGTTTCAGCCAATCCTAAGAAGAAATTTAAAATTGGAATTGGCTCTTCAGATTTGCTCCAAGTTGAAGTAAGTTTCTTGAGCTTTTATTCTCCTTCATTAAGTAGTTACTGAAAGAGGGCTAACCCCAGGGAGGGCCTTACCGTGGCCTTCAGTAGTAGGCTATTTCTGTGGAAGGGCTCAGCTGTGAGCTGTCAGCAGGTAACACCCCTAGAAGCTAGGACAATAAGCAGCTCAGTCCTAACAGGGAATTTTGGAGGTACTACAGCATCCATTGTAAGAGGTAATTACTAAGTCACCCCTGTCATCTGAATAGTCATCATTCCGATTTCAGCCCCTCCAATTACAGAAGTTGCATAAATAATGTTATTTTAAGAGATATTTTTAATAATAATGTAATTTATAAAACAAGTTTTTGCTTGAACAACCCTTACTAAACTAGCATATACCCTGCCTACCGAGTTTTCTTATCAATTGTTTGATGAACATGAGAAAATTCAATGCAAACCAATTGTACAGCGAGTAATAAATAATTTGATTATCAGAAGTTTTATAAAGATTTTGAGGAAACTGATGGTATCCTGGAATATTTTATAAAAATATTTTTTGTGTGATTACCTTGCAAGAAAATATATGCAGGGAAAACTGAGAAGTAATATGATTTTAGAATTTTGTGGAAAAGACCAGCATTTTATTCATTCTTTGCTCAAAATATTAGTGCATAATTGCAATTTGAACTTAGATGCTATACAACCAAACAATTTTATTTAAGGATTTCTAGTTCAAAATTAAAGTCTCAAGCTTAGTTTTCAGTTATTTCACTGAATATTTTTTCTTCATAATTTTTTCTCAAATATCAATGACTTTCAGTTATGATTCTATACATAGAAATGGACAGCCAGATAGCACCTGTATAAAGTCTATGTTTTAATGTAATTTTAGTAGTTCTCTAGTGTTTATATAGAACGGAGAAAAAGTTTATTTAGATTTTATTTTTAGAAAAAAACTTTAAGCAAGTATAAGTAAGCTCCGATTCCATTAAAAGTAATAGAAGGAGATAGAGATCAGCTCTAAGAAAATTCTGTGCAAAGGAATTTATCTTTCAATTATCCACCTCTTCTGGAAGATAAGAAAGGTTTTCTTAACCGATTAATTGAGACTGTTAACTAATTGTCATGGCAAACAAATTCAAATTTTACATCAGGAAACCACTTTTTAATTGCAAACTTAGTAAGAACACCATAAAAAGAACACCGTAAACTTGTGTAGTGATGATATAGCATTTCCAGGATTCCTGCTGCACTTCATGATTAACAAATTTAAACACATGGCTTATTGGGAAAAACAGTGACTGGGAATCAGTGACAGACAGCTACTGATTCAGATTCTAAAACAGCTATTCCCCAGTTTTCTAATGAAAGAGGTGACTGATATTTTACTGTGTCTTTATTACTACTCAATAGATTAGTTGAGTTGGCAATAGGGGGCCAAGAATTTGTCAGTAAGTTTTCCTGGAATCTATGGGGCCAACCTGAGATCACCATAGCAACATCCTGAAAGAAATCTGGAATTTACTGAGTTTTTTACTCTCCATTAGCTAACTTCACTTCGTTCATGAGTTTACATATATATTAAGCTCTTATTTATCTTTGTTTCAATACAGAGACTAGGAAGATGTTTCACACACATAGCATTCATTTATGTCTTTGATAAAAAAAAATCCGATTTTATATGGTAAATTTTTTGATCATAGTATTTTTTTTTATTCCACTAAAAATCTGTATATTTCAATAAGTCATAAAAGTAGTTATTGATCATTGACCAGGTAGTCACTGTGCTTAATGTATGTGTGCTTATGTGTGTGTAGTTTGTGTGTGGATAAATACTAATGGTTTTTGAATGCATATATATGCAAAAAATTATAAACTGAACTTGCCACTAGATAATAAATGTAAAAGTTAGAACTTGAGCCCTGCTTTGGGAGGAAATGGGTAGGAAAGTAAAGAGACAGCAAGATCCTTAATATCTGGATAAGGACAATCACGCAGTGAAAAACTTTGCCCTGACAAAGAGCTAATATACAAAGTGTTCCCACTGTCAACTTAGTAAACCAACTTGGTCATCAAGGCACCAAAGAAGAGTTTTGATTAATTGTAACACCCTGGAATATTAATAAATTGGGTTCAGACTTATGTTTCTCTTAAAGCTGGAATCATCCCCAGAACAATATGTATGAAACCAATGAAATCTAGCTAGTTAAATGGTATCACAGCTGTCCAGATAAAGTTAATGCCAGTATCAGAGTGCAAAAACAATGATCATATGGCTGCTATTATTACAAATAGTAATAACCCTGATGAGTTTATATTGAGTTTTAATGGACAGAGATTTTTATTGCCCAACATCCAACTCAGTAACTTCAATTTCTGGGTGGACATTACTACTGTGATGCCACTGGCTATTGTGGTCCACATAAAAAATAAACATGGTTAGTTGAGTCTTAACTATAAGGCTTTAGACAAAAAACTATTATGGAACTTTCATTGTTATTCCAGAGAGAGAGAGAGAGAGAGAGAGAGAGAGAGAGAGAGAGAGAGAGAGAGAGGTGTGAGAAGGAAGCATTGATCAGTTGCCTCCCACACACTCCATAACAGGGGATAGAACCCTCAACATTTTGGTGTATGGGATGATGCTCCAACGGACTGAGCCACACCAGCAGGGCTTATTATGGAACTTTTGCAACAAATATTAAGTTCTAAAATCTGGTTCACCTCTAATTGATTAAATCCATCAATAGGTATAAGATGTAGTGAAGACAGGGGGGATGTAGAAGTGTATCTGGGACAAGCTTCATCCTGTTTCTATAATATCCACTGTAAGGGGCAATTTTGAAAAACTTCTTATTATGGATATTTTAAAACATATGTATACCTAGATAGAAGAGTAAAAATGTATTCTCACAAACCCATCAAAACTTCAATAATTATCAATACTTTGCAACTCCTGTTTCATCTATGTGTCTATCCACACCCTCTCTCTCCCTCAAGGATTATGTTGAAGTAAATCTTGAGTTCGTTTCCAGTATGTACTGATGACTGATCTTGAAGAAAATTAACTAGAAGACGTTCAAATTATTATAGACTGTGGCAGCCTGAAGAATATTACGGAAGATGAAATTTGAAGTTTCTAAGCCAAACTGAGTAGCCCAACCACCCTAATAGGTTAAGATAAAAATTACTCTTAATTTTTGTATAGAGGACTTCCTCTGCTCTTCACAGGAAAACTTCATCTACCTCAGAAGGAAAAGATTGTGCCAATGAAGCTTATGAGCTGATGGCCAATAGAGGGTGGAGGATTCTGACAAACACACTAGCCACGGCAGATCACCCACCCATCTTTATCACATTCAGGATCCACCAGAGGTCAGGGAAGGGGATGTAAATTCTGACTATCAAGCTTTGGTGAAAGGAGAGCCTGAGATGAAGTAGATGATTCTAATGAGGAGTTTTCTGCCAACTCAATACAGATAAGGAAAGTGGTGTCCATGGAACGGTGACTAAGTGGGGCAAAGAGACTACAGTGAGCTGCCCCAGGCACCGAGGGAAACTCAGCTGCCTACTCCTGTGTCTGTATCCTTATGCACTAGGTAACAAATATATATTTTGTTGCTATGAAGACAAGTTTTTGCCATAGTTAAGTAGCCTAATCATGGTTTTCAAGTACCATATAAGTTAAAAATTTTTCATTTGATATTTAACTCATATTTTCCATTGGCTTTTAATATTATGGATGATTTTTACCTATTTTGTCTTCTATAAATTTTATATTTTTGCATTTTACTTTAAGTTTTAGATCCATTTTGAGCTAATTTTTGTGAAAGGTCTAAGGTTCTAATGCAGATTCTTTTTTCTTTGCATGTAGTTGTCCAGTTGTTCTAGTACCATTTGTGGAAAAGATGATCTTTTCTCTATTGAATTGCCTTTGTTCCTAGACAGAGATCATTCAAAAACGATATTTATGTGGTTCTATTTCTGAACTGTCTATTCTGTTCATTTTAGTTATTTGTCTGTCTTTTTGCTAAGACCACATTACCTTGATCATCATAGCTTTATATTAAGTCTTAAAATCAGGTAGTGTCAATCTCCTGATTTTATTCTCCAGTATTGTGTTGGCTATTCTGAGTGTTTGCCTTTCAAATAAACTTTTGAATACAGTTGACCCTTAAACAATACAGATTTGAACTGCATGAGTCCACTTATACACAATTTTTTCAGTAAATATGTACGATACTGCAAATTTATCTTTTCTTAAAAACTTTCTTTTCTATAACTCACTTTATTGTAGGAATACAGCATATAATACAAATAACATACAAAATAAGTGTTAATTAACTGTTTATGTTATTGGTAAGACTTCTGATCAATAGTAGGCTATTAGTGGTTAAGTTTTTAGTGAATCAAAAGTTATACCTGGGTTTTTTTACCTTGTGAGTTTTTGTCAGCATCCCTAACCCCTGTGTTGCTCAAGGGCAAACTAGTGTGTTGATATTTACAAAATAATCCGGTTGGCATTGCATTGAATCTGTATATCAGTTTGGGAAAACTGATATCTTAATAATGTCATCTTATTTTCCTGAAATGGAATGTATCTTAATTTATTTACATCTTTCATCAAAGTGTTTATAGGATTATTTATTATATAATCCTATATAATAAAAGCCCAGTGACTGAAACGGCAGAACAACCAGAATGACCAGAGACCAGAACCATTATGGCCCCTTACCCAGGCTGGCTCCGCCCCTTAGTAAATGGTTAGGGGCAATCAGGCAGGCAGGTGAGTGGTTAGGGGTGATCAGGCAGGCAGGCAGAGCCCCAATGATCAATTGCCTCAAAGAGGGAGATCCAGGCCACACACCACAGCCTGCGGGAGGGACGCTCGGCAGCTGCGACGGGAGGCGCTGGCAGCAGTGGACACTGCAGAGTGGGGCTGGTGCTACAGTGGCTCCTGAGCGGGCACAGTGCTTTGCAGCCTGGCCCAGGCTCTGGGGTTGCCACCTCTGCCCATAGCTTCTGTAGGGCTGGACTGCTACTCCTCCTGCTATGAAGCCTGGGCAGATCCTGGATCCTTCCATGACTGTGGGCTCTCTGCCAGGGCTCAGCCCCCTGACCGGACTCCCCAGCTTGGCCCTGACTGCAGAGGAGCTGAAATACGCTGACATCCACAACATTGGGGCCATGATCACCCTTTTGTGCTTCCTGGAGGTGAAACTGGGCAAGAGGCCTCAACCTGTGAAAAGTGAGCTAGATGAGGAAGAGCAGCGGAGGAAAAGGCCCTGGGAAAAGAGCAAAGTGGTGGCAGCCTGATGCCTGAACAAGAAGAAGGAGTGGACAGAGTTTCTGGATCAGGAATCTGAGTGGCTGGTGCTCATGAATGTGGAGCTGAAAACCCAGATGGAGAAGCTGAAGCAGGAGCAGCAGCAGCTCATTCTGATGCTCAACCAGCATCGCCCCACCTGCATTGTCAGGACCGACAGCATTAAGACCCCCGACTCAGAAGGCAACCCACTGCTGGAACAGCTGGAGAAGAAGCGACGATGGGCTGGAAGGAGGAAGAGGAGGAGGAGCATGAGATAAGGAGAGGGAGGAGGAGAAGGATCCCAGAGGGCTCTTCCTTGCTGCATGAAAAACTCTTCAATGAGGCTCAGCACAGCCAGCATTGGCCAGGCTTTTTTGTGAAACTCAGATCAGCCACACCAGGAAGAAACCCAGGCTGTTTAAATTCAGGACCATGCTAGTCCTGTTCTACTTGGGGCCAGGCTTGCAGGAGACAGGACAGAGGCTCTGGGCCCGAGAGATGCCCAACCAGGCAGCTGTGGGCACTTCTCCAGCATCTCTGCCAGGGCACCCACCCAAAGTACCTCCGAGAAGCCAGAAAAAGCCATGAGTTGCAACCAAAATTAGGCTGAGTATGGAACTCAGAGTGAAACTGCAATCTGCCTGCCCCCAGCCCTGACCCTGACCCTGATCCTGATGCAAGGCTGGAGAAGGGCACAGTGCCAGGCCCTGCTGTACCCACCCACCCTGGTCCAGCTCAGTCCTGCCCAAAGTGGCAGCCGGGGCGCACCCTCGCCGACCCTGCTGGAGTTGCTGTGGGCAGGAGGCACAGGCGCCCTTCCAAAGCACATACTCACTGAATGTTTACAGACTGGCTGTCCTGGCAGGGTTTTCAACTGCACATGTCTTCTATACTTTTTAAAAAATATTTTTTACAGGAAAAATATTTTATATCAACAATATATAAATGGATTTCTATAATCACTTGATGTGATACAGTATAAATATGCGATGGTTTGTTTGTTACAAACAGATATTCAACAGTTATGGCTGTTGCGTGTAACTTCTAAGTACTGTAGTCTCTGGGTGTTGGGGGTGGCAGGGGCGGGGGTGCAGTGCATTTCCATCTTCGTAAACTCTTCATTGTACTCAGTTCTGTATCGCTCAGTAAAAATTACACTTACTTAAAAAAAAAAAAAAAGAGGGAGGCCCAGGCTACCCAGCTGGTGGCACTACAGTGGGTGGGCAGGGCCTCCCTCTGCCGGGTGATCGATCTGGGGGCCCTGCCATCGATTGCCCCACAGAGGGAGACACAGGCCACTGGCCAGTGATGCTGTGGCAGGTGTGTGGGGCCAACCAGCGATAGCCCCTCAGAGGGAGGCCCAGGCCAGCCAAGCGATCGCACCCCACACCTGTCGCCTGCAGAGGGAGGCAACTGGTGGCAGGGGAGGTGGGGAGGGGCGGGCAGTGCTGCACAGATGGCAAGCATTGGCAGTGGTGGGGGCGGGGCCAGTTGCTAGCAGCCAGGGGAAGGAAAGCCTCAATAGGCCCTGATCTCAGGCCAGGCCTAGGGACCCTACCCGAGGGGTCCCAGATTGCAAGAGGCTACAGGGTGGGCTGAGGGACCCACCCGAGTGCATGAATTTTCATGCACCGGGCCTCTAGTTTTTCTAATAAAGATCTTAAAAATATTTTGTTAGATTTATATCTAAGTATTTCATTCTTTTGGTGCTAATATATTTCACTTTAAATTTCAAATTGTACTTGTTCATTGCTAGTATACAGAAATGCAATTGACTTTTCTGTATTGACCTTGTATCCTTTAACCTTGCTATAATTGCTTATTAGTTTCTACTTCTTTTGTCTATTCTTTCATATTTTTATGTAGACAATTATATTTCTAAATGAAGACACTTTTATTTTTTCCTTTCTAATATACATATTTTTATACTATTTTCTTCTCTTCTTGAATTCACTAAGACTTCTTGTGTGACAGTAAATAGCAGTGATGAGAGAGGCACCCTTGTTTTATTCCCCACTTTAGAGAGAAACAGATATTTTGTCATTAGTAAGTATAGAGTTAGCTTTATGTTTTCTGTAGATATTATTTATCAAGTTAAAAAATTTTCCTTTGTTTCTAATTTCCTAAGAATTTTTATTATTAATAGGTGTTGAAATCTGTTGAATGCTTTTTCTGCATCTATTGGTATTATATATGACTAGAGGCCTGGTGCATGAAATTTGTGCACGGGGGTGGTGGCCCTCAGCCCAGCCTGCACTCTCTCTAATCTGTGACCCCTCGAGGGATGTCCGACTGCCCGGTGGGATCGGGCCTAAATGGGCAGTCAGACATCCCTCTCACAATCCAGGACTGCTGGCTCCCAACTGCTCGCCTGCCTGCCTTCCTGATTGCCCATAACCGCTTCTGCCTGCCAGCCTGATCACCCCCTAACCACTCCCCTGACAGCCTGATTGATGCCTAACTGCTCCCCTGCCAGCCTGTTTGCCCCTAACTGCCCTCCCCTGCAGGCCTGGTCACCCCTAACTGCCCTCCCCTGCAGGCCTGGTCACCCCTAACTGCCCTCCCCTGAAGGCCTGGTCACCCCTAACTGCCCTCCCCTGCAGGCCTGGTCCTCCCCAATTGCCCTCCCCTGCAGGCCTGGGTCCCTCCCAACTGCCTTTCCTGGCAGGCCTGGTCGCCGCCAACTTCCCTCCTCTGCCAGCTTGGTCACCCCTAACTGCCCTCCCCTGCAGACTTCATCACCCCCAACTGCCCTCCCTTGCAGGCCTGGTCCCTCCCAACTACCCTCCCCTGCTGGCCTGATCGCCCACAACTGCCCTCCCTTGCAGGCCTGGTCCCTCCCAACTGCCCTCCCTTGCTTTCCATCTTGTGGTGGCCATCTTGTGTCCACATGGGGGCAGGATCTTTGACCACATAGGGGCAGCCATCTTGTGTGTTGGAGTGATGGTCAATCTGCATATTACTCTTTTATTAGATAGGATAGAGGCCTGGTGCACAGGTGGGGGCCAGCTGGTTTGCCCTGAAGGGTGTCCTGGATCAGGGTGGGGGTTCCCTTGGGGCATGGGGCAGCCTGGGCAAGGGGCCTGTGGTGGTTTGCAGGCCAGCCACACCCCCTGGTGACCCAAGCAGAGTCCCTGGTATCTGGGGTTTATTTATCTTCTACAATTGAAACTTTGTAGTGTGGAGTGGAGCCAAGCCTTCTGCTTGCTCCGTGGCGGCAGCCATTTCTGTTGGGATTTATGTATCTTCTATAATTGAAACTTTGTAGCCTTAAGCAGAGGCCTGGGCCGGCCAGGGCTGCAGAAGCTTGGCTTACTCCATTGCCGGGGAAACCCAAGCCTCACTCCTGCTCTCTGTGGCTGTAGCCATCTTTGTTGGGTTTATTTGCATATTCGCTCCTGATTGGCTTACGGGCATGGTTTGTGGGCGTGGCTTGTGGGTGTAGCGGAGGTACGGCCAATTTGCATATTATTCTTTTATTAGATAGGGTTTTTTTCTCTTTAACCTGTCAATGTGGTAGATTATGTATCCTAATCCTAATATATAAAAACCCTGGGTCCGTCCCATCCACAACAACTGGGAGGCTCAACCAACCGGAAGTCAGTCCTGCAGTCAGCACTGGGTTGCTGTTGTGACCCAGCACTGACTGCTGAGGGGGCTGCGAATCAGGCCCAGAGAGAGGCCTGAAGAGAGAAGCAGGATCTGATCTGTAGCCTCTGTGGCAGATCTGTAGCCTCTGTGGCAGCTGTTGATCAGCACTTGCCTCTCTCTTTCTTTCTGGGCCTGGTCAGCAGCAGCACCTCCATTTCTCTCCAGGCCTCCACTGGGGCTGCTGATCAGCCCAGCCTTCCTAATAAGGCCCCATTGATAGGCCCAGAGACGCTGACTGGCATAGAAACCAACCAATCAGAACCAAATCTGGGTCAACTGTGAGGAGCCAATGGCTGCCTAGGAGGTGGAGCTTTTGACACTGACTGGCATAGAAACTGTCCAATCAGAACCAAATTGGCCGGCAGAGGATGGCAGGGGTGATCAGGCAGGCAGAGGTAGTTGGGGGCCATCAGGCCGGCAGGCAGTTGGGGTGACCAGGCCAGCAGGGGAGGTCAGTGGGGGGGACCAGGCCTGCAGGGGAGGGCAGTTGGGGGTGAGATCAGGCCAGAAAGGGAGGGCAGTTGGGGGCAACCAGGCCAGCAGGGGAGGGCAGTTGGGGGCGATCGGGCTGGCAGGGGAGTAGTTAGGTGTTAATCAGGCCAGCAGGGGAGCAGTTAGGGGGTGATCAGGCATGCAGGCAGGCGAGCGGTTAGGAGCCAGCAGTTCCGGATTGTGAGAGGGATGTCCAACTGCTGGTTTAGGCCTGATCTCTGTGAGATCCAGCCTAAACCAGCAGTCAGACATCCCCCAAGGAGTCCCAGATTGGAGAGGGTGCAGGCTGGGCTAAGGGATACCCCTCCCCCAGTGCACAAATTTCATGCACCGAGCCTCTAGTATATATATAAAAGCCAAGCAACTGGAACAACAGGGAATGATGGAATTACTGGAACGACCAGAACAACCAGTCACTATGATGGGCACTGCAGTGGCCAACTGGCCCCATTGGAGCCCCCATTGTTCCCCCCCAACCTCTTGTGGCCCCTCCCCCTGGACAGCCCTCCCCCAACCAGGCCCCCCCTTCTGATTTGGGGTGAGGCCAGCTGGTCAACTGCCCACAGCTCCCCCCCGCCTTTGGCTGCCCTTATTGGCCCCCATTGGGGTGAACTGGCCAGACCCCACCCATGCATGAATTTGTGCACCAGGCCTCTAGTATTAATATAATTTCACATGTTGGACCAGCCTTACATACCTCAAATAAATCCCACTTGGTCATGGGTAGGATTCTTTTTGTATAAAGTTTGATTTTATTTGTTAATATTTTGCTAAGGATGTTTGCATTTATAATCATAACAAATATTAGTCTGTAATTTTCCTTCTTAGTAATGTCTTTTTTGGTTGCTATTAAGATCATGCTGCTCAGTAGAATGAGTTAGAAAATATTTCCTATGCTTTTATTATCTGGAAGATATTTTAAAGAATTGGTCTCTATCTTCTTTCACTTCCTTGCTGTGCATGCTTTTTGCAGAGCCCAAAGGTGCTGATGAAGGGTAGAGTGAAGAAGATAAGATTTGTAAGCACAGCTGAAACTCAGCTGGGAAGTTAAGCTTTCCTGATAATACCTTATAATTTCTATGTTGGTGCCGTTATAACCTTTGATAACTAATCATTCCTCTAGTAATGTCTCCACATGCAACATGCTTGTTCTATATAGTCTAACTAGTTTATGAATAGAGAAAGAGAAAGGTCTTGAAACAATTATTACAGATATAAACCAAAGAAACAGTGGGTAATGAAATATTGATTATGCATTAACTTGGTAAGCTATGGTTGCAGATGTAATGTTACAACTCCATCAACAAATCATCTTAAAACAAAGTAAATGTTATGTTCAATAATGTTTGAAAACAAAGTAAAAATAGGTACTTTTTAATGTATTTGCATAGTGTTTTAAAATGAACCACATGTCAGCCCTAGCTGGTTTGACTCAGTGGATAGAGCATTGGCCTGTGGACTGAAGGGTCCCAGGTTTGATTCTGGTCAAGGGCACATGCCTGGGGTTGCAGGCTCGATCGCCAGTAGGGGGCATGCAGGAGGCAGCTGATCAATGATTCTCTCTCATCATTGATGTTTCTATCTCTCTCTCCCTCTCCCTTCCTCTCTGAAATCAATTTAAATATATTTTAAAAAATTAACCACATGTCAGAATAAAATAAACCACCACTTTACTTCTACTCCATTTCCAGATCTGAAAGGTGAGGATCATAATCTAGTAGGATTTTTAAGAGAATAAGATAATTTTATTAATTTTTTTCTTTTCATTATCTACTGTTTTAATTATTTCAGTGGATACAAAAATGAGTCAAACACAGCTCTTGCCTTCAAATAGCTTGTACTTTAGAAAATGATACAATTACAAATATCATTATAAAACAAAGGTCAGCAAGCTAGGTGACTTGAAGAGGGTACCAGCACTGCAGCAGGGCAAGGGTCAGCTCACTTTTATTATAAAGGGCCAAAGAGTACATATTTTAACCTTTACAGGCTATACAGTCTCTGCTCAATCTCTGCTCAACTCTGCTTTTGTAGCACAAATGCAGCCATAGACAATGCATACACAAATGAGCATGGCTGTGTCCCAATAAATATTTATAAAACCAGGTGGCTGGGAGGATTTGTTTCGTGGGCTGTAATTTGCCAAGCCCTGCTCCAGGGTCTCAAAGGAAAGAGAAAAAAATATTGTGAAAAATAGTTTACAGATTATAGAGCTCTGTTCGAATGTAAAGTTATTATTCATTGAGTTTATTGAAGACTGATAGTGTCTAACTTGATGTTAATGCACAACTAATAGTCCTTGGCTGATAAGCCAATTTGTTGTCAGGTGAAGCAAGGGAGTCTGACTACAATAATTAAGGATAATAAACCACACTCATCCTTTTCTTAGAGGAAAGGGAAGAGGAAATACATCCAGTATTTTTTAAAATCTTTTCCGAAGGGCTTTATCTTCCCAAGAGTTTAGCAAATGTTAAATACATCTTTGTCAGGTCCCCATGATGAACTTGGGGATTTAATCAAATTCCCAACTTAATATGAGAACCTACTAACCCTCCCCCTCCCCACCTCTGTTAATTGTTCTTGAATCCTAACCCTTCCTGGTGCTAAGTCAGGAGTTCTGAAAGCTCAGCCAACAGTACCTCAATTTGGCAAGTCTCCCCATGTTCTCTGTCTTTTTCTCTTCCTCTTTCTCACTCAGTGATTTAAATTTATTTAAGTTTGTTTCTCTTCAAAACTGTTTCCGTTTTTCAGACTTTAGCAAGTAGGTCTTTTGTCTCTCACATTTGGAGCCAAGTAGATGGCTTTTAGCTGTTCAATGGAACATCATATTTTATCATCATGAGACTAAACGGCTGCAAGTTTTTAAATTGAGGGGTTTGCCCACCAGAGTGGTCTCTAAGGCAGTCTGATCTCTATGTTCACTACCACTGTATTTTCAGATTTGGCTCCTTGGACTGCAAATCTGTTTTAACAGCTTAGACATCTTGACAACTATTTTCTGTAACATATGCAAGTAGATGTGCAAAATGTTAGCAACCTATTTACCCCATGGTGGAACCCATTAACACACAAGTGGTTCAACTAGAATTATGCATGTTTTTCACTCATTATAATTGGTTAACATTATTTAATTGCTCTGTCCCTTTAGATAGATGCAGCTCATTGGAAAGTATGATTACCACTGTTCCACAACAACGAAAGCTTTGCAGGGAATTCATATGCGAGGAATAGCAGAAACTTCCATTGCTATATTAATTACTGCTCTGCAGAATTTCAGGATCCAACAAATCTTTTCATCCTGTTCTTAAAAGCATTGTATTACTAAGAATAGGTGTGCTTTACCTTTTTAAGAAGGTTCATCTGCATGCATCTTATATCTGTTGTTCTCACTTTACATCATCTTCCAAGGTTTACTTTAAATATGAAATGTCTCTTAACTAATGTAGATAAAAATCAGTCACCCATTTTACAATTATTTTCTTGGTGATTTTTCACCAATACTTTCCATTATTTTAAGAGCTTTATTCCTGCCAGACAGCTAGGTGAAGGTCTGCAATCCATACCTCATACTTGACATTCAATTCTGCAGAGTACATTTAATGCCTGCTTTCATATCAGTAACTGATTATAATCTCTTAGTGGGTAGGAACCAGAGCTGTTTAATTTTCTATGTGCAGCTCTCAGATAGCAACGAGTTCAGGGTTTCACCAAACACGTGTATTTGCAGAATGATAGTTTTTGCAAAAAACTACCCAGTAAAGTGAAAAATTATCAATTTTATCCCATTTAAATTCAGAGAGAGAGAAAAAAAAATAAAAGAAGATGCAGGTATACTTGTCTTGGTCCTGAGGCAAAGGAATGTCCTTGCCTGCACAGATTATAAAATATATATAATCATGAGGGCATCACCCTGGTATATGCACCAACCTGATAATAAAATTTGAAATCACATTTTGCAAGAAACGTTTACTGCTCCAGCATGAGAATATTGAGTTTTATAAGTGGAAAGTAGACTCAAAAGGTTGTTAAGAGTTTTTCAAGTCTTAGCTAATGAGCCACATTTAAGTAAAGGATATTCTTATCCTTACTGTGAAAACTAGAAGATGCTCTAAATTATTAAAACTGCAACTTGTGGGCACGTTAGCTAGTTCCCTATGGCAAATGCATATGAGGAAAACCATTTGAAGTATCATAACTGGCAGCAGAGACTAGAGACTATGAGGGGAGGAGTGTCCAGAGGATTTTGTTCTATAATTTAAATGATAAAGGAAGGTGTTGGGAGGGCTTGTTTTGCACATTTTTCCTGTTGTGTCTCCTTGTCTTTTTTTTTATATAAGGATTTACACATTTAACTAAATAGTTCTAAATAAGAAAATAATCTAAGGAAGAGAATTTTATTACCATAAAGTTATGGAATTGGGGGGGGGGGGAGATAGACCAGAGAAGCATCCATTAATAATCTCTTATTTTTGATAAATACAAATTTGTGTATATCATAATAATAATAAATGGAAGAGTAATTTAGACATGTCATTTGACTGAGAATTTTTAAATTTTTACTACGATTAGAGACATAAATTGGTTCTACTTTGTCAGAATTGGTTAGTTATTAACATATTATAAACTTTTAACTGTTAAGTTTTATAAATATTTATTGAATTTGTTACTAAAAGGGATATTGAGCTGGATTAGCATTAGATACTACCCTCAAGGTATTGAATTCCAGTTGCTCCATATCCTTGCCATCACCTGGTAGGCTTAGTCTATTAATAAGGTATACAGATATCTCATTATGGTTTTTAATTTGAATTTAACTAATGAATAATGATGATGAGCATTTTTTTGTGTGCTTACTTGTACTTAATTTAACATTTTTAGTCTGTTCATATTATTTGCCTATTTATTGAGTTATTCTATTCTTACTACTGAGCTTTGGGAGAGCATTCTATATTACTATGAATCCCCCCACCTCTTTTTTTGTCAAATATGTAGTTTTCGAATACATCCCCCCAGTCTAAAACTTGTCATTTTATTCTGTTAATGGTGTCTCTTTAAAGAAGAAGTCCTTCATTTTGATGTTCATTTTCTATTTTTTTAAATCTATTATACTTTTGTGTTGTATCTAAGATATCATTTCCCAACCCAAGGTCACGATGATTTTCTCCTATATTTTATTCTAGAAATTTTATAATTTTAAGTCTTTCATGCATGTCTATGATCTGCTTTGAATTATTTTTTGTGTATGATGCAAGGTAGTAATCAAAGTTCAGTTTTGTATATGGATACCCAATTATTCTAGCATCATTTAATAAAATCACTTTTTTTTTTCACTGAAACACCTTTGTAGCTTTTTAAAACAATCAATTGGCAGTATAAGTGTGTGTTTTCTTTTGAATTTTATTCAGTTCCCTTCATCTATTTGTATATATTTATGTCAGTACCATAGTGATTTATGGAGTCAGGTAATGTAAGTTCTCCCACTTTGTTTCTCTTTTTCAAAGTTGTTTTGGCTATTTTAGTTCCTTTACTATTCTATATGAATTTTAGAAAATCTTGTCTGTATCTAAAAGAAAGGCTGCTGTGATTTTATTGGGATATTGTTGAATCTATAGATCAAATCTGGGAGAATTAACATTTTAATAATGTTGAGTTTTCTTATTAATGAGTACAGTATATTCTACATTTACACAGGTTTATTTTGATTTCTTTCAGCAGTATTTTATAATTTTCAGCATAAAAGACATATATCTTTCAATACACTTTTCCCTAATTATTTAATAATTTGAAAATATTTAAAATAGTATTTAAAAGTTTTGATTTCCAATTTCTCATTGATTTTGATATATAGATCTTGTATTGCACAGTCTTGTTAAATTCCCTTATTAGTTGCGGTACCTTTTTTTGTAATTTCAATTGGATATCTTAAGGAGATGATCATATCATCTGAGAAAAAAAGATAGTTTATTTCTTCCTTTCCAATATTGATGCTTTCTATTTCTTTGGCTTGCCTTAGTACTTGAAAGAACATCGAGTATAAAGTTTAATAGAAGTGATGAGAACAGACATTCTTACCTTGTTCCTGATCTCAGGGTGAAAGCATTGTCTTTTACCTTTGCTATATTAGCTATAGGTTTTTCAAAGATACCCATTATGAGGATGAGCAAACTCTCCCTATTCCTAATTTACTGAGGGTTTTTATTTAGGAATAAATTTGGAATATTGTCAAAAGCTTATTTTGCATGTATTGAGATGATCATATAGTTTAACTTTTTTAGTCTCTTAATATGGTGAGTTACATTGATTTCCTAATTTAAAACCAACCATTCACTCAGGGGATAAATCACATTTGGCCATGACATATTATCTTTTTATATATTGTTGTATTTACTAGTATTTGCTAAATTATTTTAAAGAAATATTTGCATCTGTGTTTATGAGGGAATTTTTTTCTCTTGAAATGCTTTTGTGTGTTTGAAATAATGTTGTCCTCTTGAACAGGTTGGGAAGTATTCATATCTCTTTGATTTTCTGGGAGAGTTTGTATAGAATTGTAGAAAAATAAATCAAATATTGATTTTTTTATGTCAACACAACAAACCTTTAATTGGACTTCTAAGAAAATAAGGAGATGACTCAAATAACTAAAATCATGAAAAAAAGAGAGGACATCATGACCGACTTTTTATAAATAAAATATATCATAAGGGAATACACAACTGTATAACAACAAATTAGATAACTTGGATGAAACTGACAAAATTATAGAAAGGCATAAATTACTGAAACTGACTCAAAAGATATAAAAAATCTGAATAAACCTGTAACACAGTTAAATAAGTAATTTTAAAACTTCCCAGAAGAAAAGTTCAGGCCCAGATAGCTTTTATAGTGAACTAGAGGCCTGGTGCATGAAATTTGTGCACTGGGGAGGGGTCACCAGCCCAGCCTGCCCCCTCTCACAGACTAGAAGCCCTCAGGGGATGTCCTACTGATGGCTTAGGCCCACTCCCTGTGTCCCTTTCACATTGCCGCAGTCTGGCCTCCCTCTGTGGGAGGTGATCAGGCTGATCAGGGGAAGGCACCAGCCCCATCACCCTGCTGCTGTAGCCACTGCCAGTCACCCCAGCCACCAAGGTGTTTTCATCAACATGGACTCCAGTCCCTTCACCATGAAAAAATGACAACTTTCTTTAAGCATTTTCAAGATGTGTCTTTCATAGGATATGACATTTCTTTCTTTCTTTCTTTTTTATCCTCACCTGAGGATATGTTTCCATTGATTTTTAGAGAGCTTGGAAGAGAGAGGGAAAGACAGAGAGAAACATCAATATGAAAGGGACACTTTGATTGGTTGCCTCTGCATGAGCCCTGACCTGGGCCCTGGCCAGGGAGGAGCCTGTAACCTAGGTACATGCCCTTGATCAGAATTGAACCCAGACCCTATCGTTGGCAGGCTGAGGCTCTATCCACTGATCCAAACTGGCTAGGGCAGGATATGACATTTCTTAGGCCCTCCAGCAGCGGACCTTAGTTTATTCCTCCAGGAGTATGGTGGAAAAACCCTGGATCACCTTCTTGGATTCTTATTACCCAAGTTACCAAGAACACTGTGAGTGGCGGCGTACAGGGAGCTTAGCCAATGAGCAGTCAGAAAAGGTGTTTCCTCTGCAGTACATGTGCAGAGGACCCCCTACGTTGTGTCTGCTGGGCTGGGGGCATTCTGTCCACTGGGCTTCTGTTCGCTGGGTGGGGGCATGCCCCGAGCCACATGGCGGAGGCTGCCAGGGGCATGCCCCCAGCCCGGCGGCCCTGCATTGTGTGTGCTGGGCTTCTGTCCGCTAGGCTGGGGGCTTGCCCTGAGCCACACAATGGCCACTGGGAGCATGCCCCCAGCCCGGCAGCCCCGCGTTGTGTCCACAGCCCTCCTCTGTCCGCGGCCGGGGCGCGGGACATTATGGGCGCTGCCATCTTTGTCGCGGAATGATGGTTAATTTGCATATTACCCTTTTATTATATTAGATTCTACCAAATATTTAAAAAATGACCACCGACCCTTCACAAACTCTTTCAAAAAATAAGAGGTAACATTTTCTAATTCATTCCATTAGTTCAATATTTATTTCATACAAAACTAGACTACAATATTGAAATGAAAGAAAACTACAGACCAACATTTCTTATGAATGTAGAAGCAAAATTCCTCAACAAAATATTAGCAAACTGAGTTCAGCAATATATAGAAAATTATGCATCCATGAGCAAGAGGAATTTTTTATAGGAATTTAAGGTTGGCATAATATCTGATAAACCATCAATGTAATATGCCATATTACTAAATAAAGAACTACAACCATATCATCATGTTAATCAATGCAGAAAAAATTGAAAATATTCAACTTTTGCATGATAAAAATGCTCAAAAAGCTGCGAATAAAGGGAACGTCAAATAGATAAAAAGCATATATGAAAAACCCACAGCTAACCACATAGTTAATGGTGATAAAATGAATGGTTTTCCTCAAAGATCGGGAAATGACATGTATGTGTGCTCTTATTAGTTCTATTCAACATAGTACATCCATTGTTTGAATATACAACATTTTATTCATCTATTCACCAATAGATGAACATTTGGGTTGTTTCTACTTTTTGGTTGCTATGATCATTTGTTCAAGGTTTTCAGTGGACCTATTTTCATTTTTCTTGGATTTATAGTGGAATTATTGGATCATATGGTAAATCTATATTTAACCTTTTGAGGAACCAACAAATTATTTTCCAAAGTGGCTGCCCCTTTTTACCTCCAACAATGTAGGAGGGTCCCAGTTTCTCCATATCCTCAATTCATCCTAATGCGTGTGAAGTATAATCTCATTGTGGGTTTGATTTGTATTTCCCTAATGGCTAATGATGAGCATCTTTTCATGTGCTTACTGGCCTGTGTTTATCTTTTTCAGAGAAATGTTTCTTTAGATCTTCTAGCCATATTTTAATTGGAATGTTTATTTATTATTGAGTTGGAGGAGTTCTTTACATATTATATATTCTCATATATTCTGGATTTGAATTCCTTGTCGAATATATGATTTAAAATATTTACTCTTAATCTGTGAGTTGTCCTTCTATTTTCTATTTTCTTCTTATTATGATCTGTAGCATGAAAGTTTTTAGCTTATATGAAATCAAATTTATCTTTTTTTTCTATTATCACTTTTGCTGTCATATCTGAGAAACCATCATCTAACTCAAGGTAATAAAGATGTATGCCTGTTTTCTTCTGAATGTTGACAAATGAATTAATAACCATCTGATTTAAATTGTTATTTGTTGATGTGGAGGAACTATATGGTTTCTGTAGAGTACCTAAGTAGGAAGTAGTTGTAAAATTCATAAGTAATATGACTCTAAGGAGAAAAAAATAAGTCAAAGAAAGGCTTAAGGGAAAAGTCAAATAAAATTAAAACATAAATATAAATATATATTGAAAGAGAATTACAAATTTGGTCCAACTTAGTATTTTAAATTAGTGGTAACAATATTAAGTCTATATCATAAAAAAGATATAATTCTTTAATGATTTACAAAAAAAGTAGTTTAACCTAATTTAGACAAAGAAATCAATTGTTAGATATGATTTATTTATGAACTGGTCATTTAATACATAAAGCTGTGCTTATACTATCCAAAATATTCAGGGGGAGCAGAATATAATTAATAGTTAATCAATACATAACAAGTAAAACTAACAGGTACAATTATTTTTCCCCAAAGATTATTTTATGGAATCACTTGACCAAATCGACCAGTTGCTTTGAAATCTGAAAAGTAAACCAAAACCAATTAATAGGTCTCCAGAATAGAATTAACTAATCTCATCCTCCTCCTCCTCCTCCTCCTCCTTCTAAATTCTCACCCAAGGATATTTTCCCATGGATTTTTACAGAATGTGGAAGACAGGGGGAGTGAAAGAGAGAGAAAAACCTATGTGAGAGAGACACATCTAATGATTGCCTCCTACATGTGCCCCGACCAGGGCTGGGGTTCAAGCCTGCAATCTAGGTATGTGTCCTTGAGTGTATTCGAATCTGGGATCTTTCAGGCCACAGGTCAATGCTCTATCCACTAAGCCAAACTATCCAGAGCTAATGTTATTATTCTTGTTATTTTATGTCTTGAGAAAAGAAAGAAAAAATTACCCTGGTCAGTGTGGCTCAGTTGGTTGAGGATCATACTGTGCAGCAGAAGGTTGCTGGTTCAATTCTGGTTGGGGCACATAACTGGGTTGTGGGCTGGATCCCCAGTAGGGGAATGCAGGATGTTTTTCTCTGGCATTGTCTTCTCTCTCCCTCTCTC
Organism: Plecotus auritus; assembly: GCF_963455305.1. NCBI lineage: Eukaryota > Metazoa > Chordata > Mammalia > Chiroptera > Vespertilionidae > Plecotus > Plecotus auritus. The sequence goes on along the minus strand of NC_137770.1, from coordinate 86,814,654 downwards.
TTTAAAATCCATAAAAACATATTTTTTAAAAAAGAATTATAAGATAATACCACATATAATTCAATAGAAATAAAAAATGACTAAGAAATCTGGAAAAAGTTAATACGTTAATTTAATGTAATTTATTTTTCTATAATATGAGAGGCATGTAGTAAATACCATATATAATTTCTTATACTGAAGAAGGAATGGGAATCAATTTGAGTTGTGAATATTTAGTTATCCTGTTTGAGCCTAGTGAAAATTTTCACACATACACAAAATAATGCCACAATCACATAATTAGGAAATCTCCCAAATGGAGATTTAGAAGATGGGGGGGGGGTGGGCGAGGAAATACAGAAGCTACTTTGAATTCCACAATAGAAAAAATTGCCATGCTACACTGCAAGCTAATCAGAGCATATCCAATGCTGTAAAGCTACTACTATAAATAAACACACAGATCCACACATACTCAGATTTGATGGCCTTTCTTCTATAAGATGGAGTGTGCTGAACTTTATGCTCAAGTATCTCCTAAATGTCACTACATTTTAGAGTTTCAGGCAATTGTCCTACTTCAGGATTTCTAAAAAGTAAGCACTTGCTTTCCTCTCTTCTCTGGCCCCTAAAAGTATAGATGCACAAATACATATACTTATGTATTATTAATAAAAATATTTTAAATTATAGATCATCTCCTAATTTCATGTTATCTTTAACGCATTCAATAGCAACACACCAGAAAATAGAATGGAAAAAAGATCCAGTAAAAGAGAATGAAGTAATAACAAAAAGCTAAAGATCTTTTCAATCTAGAAGAACACTCATTTTTCTCACCTGGAACAAGGATTGTGAAATGGTGATGTCCAGGCCCAATCTATCCTCAAGTGTGTTTCTTCCCCCTACCCCCTTCTTTTTATAAAGGAGTGCAAACATTTTCAAAACATGTTGAGTTGGTTGCCAGTATTTGGAAAGCAGATGTTTCAAGTAAAAATCCAGGTTCCTGGCATCTTTTTAAGAAATGGGAAGAGCTGGAAACAGACCTAAATTCTTTAAGGCACTCATTGGCTAGCCAGCTCTGGGCAGTAGGGGCACCACCTTTGGGTATGGCCTGAGCCTCTCCAGCTTACTGCTGAATCCATTCTGTCCACCTCACTCATCCTATCTAATAAAAGAGTAATGTGACCGTACCTCTGCTACACCCACAAGCCACACCCACCAGCCAATCAGGAGCAAGTATGCAAATTAACCCAATCAAGATGGCTGCGGCCACGGAGTGAACAGGAGGCTTGGGTTTCCCTGGCAATGGAGAAAGCCAAGCTTCCTGCACACCCTGGCCAGCCCAGGCCTCCACTCAAGGCTACAAAGTTTCAATTATAGAATATAAAAAAATCCCAATAAAAATGGCTGCGGCCATGGAGCGAGCAGGAGGCCTGGGTTTCCCCAGCATTGGAGGAAGCCAAGCTTCCTGCACACCCTGGCTGGCCCAGGCCTCCGCTCAAGGCTACAAACTTTCAATTATAGAAGATAAATAAATCCCAGATACCAGGGCCTCCACTTGGGTTGCCAGGGGGCATGCAAACCACCACAGGCCCCTCACCCAGGCCACCCCATGCCCCAAGGGAACCCCCAGCCTGATCCAGGACACCCTTCAGGGCAAACCAGCTGGCCCCCACCCGTGCACCAGGCTTCTATCCTATCTAATAAAAGAGTAATATGCAAATTGACTGTCACTCCAACACACAAGATGGCTGCCCCCATGTGGTCAAAGATGGCTGCCCTCTTGTGGACACAAGATGGCCAGCAGGGGAGGGCAGTTGGGAGGGACCAGGCCTGCAAGGGAGGGCAGTTGGGGATGATCAAGCCTGCAGGGGAGGGCAGTTAGGGGTGACCAGGCCGGCAGAGGAGGGAAGTTGGCGGCGACTGGGCCTGCAGGGAAGGGCAGTTGGGGGGAACCAGGCCTGCAGGGGAGGGCAATTAGGGGCATTCAGGCTGGCAGGGGAGTGGTTAGGGGGTGATCAGGCTGGCAGGAAGAAGCAGTTAGGGGCAATCAGGAAGGCAGGCAGGCGAGCAGTTGGGAGCCAGCAGTCCTAGATTGTGAGAGGGATGTCCGACTGCCCATTTAGGCCCGATCCCACCGGGCAGTCGGACATCCCTCGAGGGGTCCCAGATTGGAGAGGGTGCAGGCTGGGCTGAGGGACACCACGCCCTGTGCACAAATTTCATGCACCGGGCCTCTAGTATATTATATTCCCTGCCTGACCTCTGTGAGCATTTGGGTTTACATTCATTTTTTAGACCCAAATGACTGTTTTCTTCTGTTTTACAGCCAACAATTCTCTCAGCACTTAATTAAAATAAATTATAAGCCTAGGAGCAGTCTGTGTTTCAGAAATGAAAAGAAATTTTTAATACTGCTTTCACAGTTAATATGTAATCACTGAGTAAATTATCGCCATGCTTAGAGCTTCTTTAGGACCCTGTCCAGGAAGGAATGTAGAAAGTCGTTCTTGTTTTCATATGAATTGCTGAAATAGAGCCTCCATTTAAAGTATTGGAAGAAATGAGAAAAGTGATATGTATTTCGGTGTTCTGAACAGCATGACAAAACAAGTGAAAACAGGTGTGCAAACAGCAGTAGGAAGTAATCAAAAACAAGATTGCTAAGATCACAAATGCCATTGGTACTTTATGATGGCCTGGAGCAACAACTGAAACACTTCTCTTATAGTCATTGCATCTCCAGACTTCAGTATTCATTTTTCCTTATGAATTAAATTCTTTTTAAAAAAGTATAAAAGACTTTTGCCTTTTCTATGAACACTTTGAAATAGCTTGCACTGATATGTGGCTTAATCGAGAGCAGTGATCCTGGTTGAAATATAAAACCAAAATCAAAACGTGCTTTTGAAAGTATTATAGTTCTAAAGAAACTGCAAGCCATAAAGTTGAAAACTCCTCTGTTTATGGAATATATCTTTCACATTTAAGGAAAATTCTAGATCCCAGGAAAATCTTTGAAAGATATCAAATTTAAAGACCCTAAGCTCTCCTGGCAAGCTTTACAACATCAGCCTTTTTAAAGTTTTGATCTGAAGTCAGGTAAACCTCTAAATTTAATTGAAACTGAAAAAGGCAAGCAAAATGAAACACAGGTAGGTGCTAACGAAGCACTAGTGTAATTGAAGCTCACTGACCTTCACTTCCCAAACTCCCAAGGATGCACAGCTGTAGGCATGTCTGCATATAATGCTTTTGTTATGAGAACACATACCATGGAGTGTGATTGTCTTGAAAGAGAATGCAAGTAGAACCCAGGCATGGATCACCAGAATGGGTTTTCAAAGACATTGACATTACGAACATTGTCTTTGCTGGTTTCATTTTCCTCCTCTTGCTCTCCTCCTCCTCCTCCTCCTCCTCCTCCTCCTCCTCCTCCTCCTCCTCCTCTTTCTTCTTCTTTGTCATTTAACTTTTAGGTTTTTAAACACTCCTTCAGTTAAATTAATAAAATGATGAAATGCTTTCACATGAACTGAAACTTTAAAAGGACATGAACAATTGTTAGAAAAACCTGCACATAACCAAGGGTACAAACAAAAGAAGTAGCTTTAAACTCTCAAAATAGTGTCCATTTGGTTAAAAACTCCAACTAACCTGTCTGATACCTACACATGTGCACATCAACAAAAAAGAGTGCTTTTAAATTTATCATCCAACCAGGAAGGCCAATAGCAAGAGGATAGGCTTATTGTTGGGAAAGATAATAACAGATAACAGAGGGGACAAACAACCCACTCAACTCTGTTTTACTTTCATCTAAGAAAAAGACCTTCAAATTTCTGACCAGAAAATGTCAGGACATGGGAAGAAAGCACTAAACTCAGATTAATTTATGCCTGGAAGTTGCATATTATTTCACAGCCACTACAATTAATCATGGAGAGAGATGAAAAATGGAATTGATGTCACAAAACTAAAAATGAGCAAATATTCAAATCTTCCAAGAAGCAAAGATGTGGAAACTTAATATCAATTGGGTAGTAATATCTTTTAGAAAAGATATAATTATTAGTAATAAACACACATAATTTAAGTCTAAGACATAATAATAGAAGAATCTCAAATTTGGTAGTTTGAGTTAAAACTACAGTTCCTTTTCAAGAGGTAATTAGTATGTTGATATTTCAGGAAAAATATTGTAGAATAATCAATTTCTCAAAACATTTGTCTAGATCTCCCATGAATTTCCTGAAGAAACTATTTATAATTCAAAGTATATGATATGGGTATAATAATAACAGAAAGTTATCACAAGACAAAATAACTGGCATGAGGACTGAAAACAATATTTAGTGACTCTAATGTTTATAGATTACTAGAGGCCCAGTGCATAAATTTGAGTACGGGGAGCGCAGGGGGGGGGGGGGGGAGGGACTACAGAAGGTTGGCCGACAGGCCCTGATCTAGTTGTGTAGATGTGCTGAGGTAGTGGCAAGCAAAGACCACAGACAGAGCACCCCAAAACGGCCTGAACACCAGCTATCCTCTGAGGTGGAAATACAGCTCTACTTGGTTGCCCTCACTCAGGTGGCCTCACTCTCCCGGGGCGGAATTGCTGACAGACAGGTGGTCTCTCCTACATCAGCCACACATTTTTCTCGGGGCTCCGCCCCAAGCATGATAGGTAGCTGACTTCAGCCAATGGTGGGTCACCGCCATAGGAGTGCTAGCCAATCAGCGGTTGGGAGCCCGGAAAGGCACAGAGCCAAGCTAGAAGTGGTTGAAGGGGGCAGAAGGGTGAGCGGTGCACTCGGTGTGGTGGCAGAGGTAAGATGGCGGTGGAGCTTACTTTACATCTTTGCAGTTAGGCTGCTGCCTTGCCCCTTTTGCCCCCTCTGAGCTGCTACTCTGTCTTGATCAGTGTCAGGGTCACTCTCCTCCTACAGGCTTCCTGGACCCAGATTCTCTGGTGCCCAGAGCCTTAGCTGGGGGGAGGGACCAGCCAGGGGGAGGGATCTTGAGAGGTTGGCTGGCAACCAGAGGGGAGGAACCGCAGGAGGTTGGCCGGCATGAGAGGTTGGCTGTGGAAGTGCATTGACCACCAGGGGGCAGCTTCTGCATTGAGCGTCTGCCCCCTGGTGGTTAGTGTGCATCATAGTGGCTGGTCAACAGGTTGTTCCAGGCTTTAGGTTGTAATGGTCACTTAGGCTTTTATATATATAGACTAGAGGCCTGTTGCACAAAGAGATTCGTGCAATAGGCCTTCCTTCCCTTGGCTTCCAGCACCGGTTTTCCTTCATCACTCAGGAACCAGGCCTTCACTCCGGCCAGAGTCTGCCTTCTTCGTCTTTGCTGCAGACTCCGGCTGGAGTCTGCCATCTTCATCTTTGCTGCTTTGCTGCAGACTCAGGCCGGAGTCTGCCGTCTTTGTCTTTGCTGCAGACTCCAGCTGGAGTCTGCCATCTTTGCTACAGACTGCCATCTTGGTTTTTGCTGCAGACTCCGGCTGGAATCTGCCATCTTTGTCTTCGCTGCAGACTCCGGAGTCTGCAGTCTTGTCTTCGCTGCAGCACTCTGCTCCTGTAGATCCCTTCCCACCACCCACCCCTGCCCTCCCTCTCATAGCAGGGGTCCTGCCCCACCTGGCCACTCTATGCCTGGAGCAGCTGGGCAGCCGCCATATTTGGCCTTCTAATTTGCATACTCACTGTGATTGGCTGTGGGCGTAGCGGAGGTATGGTCAATTTACATGTTTGTCTATTATTAGGTAAGACTAGAGGCCTGGTGCAAAAATTCATGTACAGAGCAGGGGTTCCTGAGCCTGGCCTGCACCCTCTCTTATCTGGGACCCCTCAGGGGATGTCTGACTGCCGGTTTAGGCCCGATCACTATCTGGGATGACTGGCTTCTAACCACTCACCTGCCTGCCTGCCTGATGGCCCCTAAGCCCTCTGCCTGCCAGCCTGATCACCCGTACCTTGCCCTCCTGCTGGCCTGATTGCCCCTACCTTGCCCCCCTGCTGGCCTGATTGCCCCTACCTTGCCCCCGTGCCAGTCTGATCGCCCCTAACCTCTCTGCCTGCCTGCATGATTGCCCCTAACTGCTCACCTGCTTGCCTGCCTGATTGCCCCTAACTGCCTCTGCCTGCCTGCCTAATCATCTCTAACCTCTCTGACTGCCTGCCTGATCACCCCTAACTGCCTCTGCCTGCCTGCCTGATCGCCCCTAACTGCCCTCCCCTGCTGGCCTGATCTCGCCCCCAACTGCCCTCCCCTGCTGGCCTGATCTCACCCCCAATGGCCCTCCTCTGCCGGCCTGATCTTGCCCACAACTGTTCTCCCCTACCAGCCTGATTGCCCCAAAGTGCCTCTGCCTCAGCCCCCACCACCATGTCTTTGTCCGGAAAGAAGTCAGACGTCTGGAAGATGGCCGGTCAACCCAGTCTATTTAGCATATTACCCTTTTATTAGTATAGAAAGATTATATAGGATAAGATTGCTTAAATGGGGAGAGGAAAGCCTTTTTCAGCAGGAGGAGATGCTCTTGGCAGATAAAAACACATAATCCCTATATCTGGACTGATAGCCAGCCATATGCACTATACTGCTAAACTGGTCATTAAAAAATTGAATCACTTTCTTACACCTTACACCAAACAGCTGTTGCCCTTAAAACCCCTCCTCAGCCCCCACCTTAGGTTCTTCCTTCGCAGTTCACCCAGAGTAGGTTCTGATTGGTCGGTTTCTATGCTAGTCAACCTCAAAAGCTCTGCCTCCTAGGCAGCCATTGGCTCCTTGCTATTCACCCAGATTTGGTTCTGATTGGTCAGTTTGTATGCCAATCAGCATCTCCGGGCCTATCTCTGGGCCTGATCAGAGAGGCAGGGCTGATCAGCAGCCACCCCAGACTGCTGGCAAGCAGGCTGAACTGCTGACCCCTGGGAGAGAGAGAGATGCTTGGCTCCTGGTGAGGCCCAGAGAGAGAAGCAGGATCAGACCCTGTTTCTCTCTTCGGGCCTTACCAGCAGCCATGGCTGCTGCTTATCAGCCCTGCCTCTCTCTCTCTCCGAGAGGTCAGCAGTTAAGCCTGCTCATCTGCTGTGCATGCAGCTTGGCGTTTGGTCAAGCCTTCGGTCGTTACGACCCTGGCTCTTTATATATATAGATAGCATAAAGCATAACAATAAAGAAAGTCAATTTGAGAATGTAAAGTTAATATATCATCACAGGTTCAATTGAGACATGGTACCATTCCATAACCTAAATAACTAAAGCAGAAGAAGTGTGAAATCCCAAAGATTCAGGCTTGTGAGAAGAAAGGCAGAGAAGCAGTATATGTTTAAATAATTTCCTGCAGGAAAATGTACAAACCTGAAATTGAATCCTATTTGGGCAAATTTTGAGTGAGAATAAGAGGGCAGGGAAACAAAACTAATGATACAGCTACATAAGTGTGTTAAAGACCGCTCAGCCAGAGAGGAAAGGGTGGTGGGGCATAGGGGCAGGCACTCAGGCTATTATAGAGTTAGGGGTGGGACTCCTCTCTGAACAGCTGTGAAAAAAATTTAGACAAAAACAGAGCATTCAAAAATATATTTTTCACCTTTCAGAAGAATAGAAATGATAAGGGAAATTGTTTCTCCTTATTTCATTTTTATCATTATGAAAAAATCAGTTAATGTAATTGAAATGACAGAACCTGGGGGGAAATGTAGTTACTTCAAAATGTAGGAGACATCCTCTGTATCTAACCCTCCTAGAGAATTAAAAAATATATATATATCACGGATATAGTAGAAATCCTATTTCTGCATTACCTAATTTTCTGTCAATATTAAATTCTTTTCACAATTTAATATTTAAGTATCCTAGGCCCTTGTAATAAACAAAGTTTAATACTTCAACCAAAACACATCCTTTTGCTTTTTGCAAATGTGCATCTATGTCAAGATGCATGGCAGGAAAAAGAAAACATTCTTAAAAATTCTAAAGAAAAATAATACTTTTTTTGTGGTTTGTTTTGGAGGAAATCATGCAAGCACAATTGTACTGGCAACATTAGTAATAGCTGCTGTATAAACTCTAAAATATTAGTGGCTTTGAAAATAGAAGTATAGTTCTCAGTCATTTAAAGTTCAGTCATTAGTGGTTGGGGTAGGGTAGGTTGTTCAAGGAGTGGGAAGGGAGCTCTGCTCCAGTCAATCATTCAGCATCCCAGGCAGATAGAGGCTCTGTTTATCTACATGGCTTGGTTTCTGAGATTGGGCTGAGTGTCAAGAAAGAGGGTATGGAGGATTATATGGGAAGTTCCTATTGACTAGTCCTGGAAATGCTATATATACTTATGCCCAGATTTCATTGGCTACAGTTGTATAGCTATATTCCATTGACCACATAGATGCAAGGGGAACTTGGACTTATAAACACTGTCTGGACAAGTAATTCTCTGCAATAGTTCTGAAACCATAGATAGGAGCATGAGTTTTCGATTGAAAACCAGTTATGTGTGCCACACTTACATGGAGTTATTCTGATATAGATAATTCAAAACCTGTTAATGTACAGATAATATGTTTCTTTGCTGACATTTATTACTGTTTATTCTCTGAAGAGTAGAAATCCATTGAGAAACACTAAATGTTATTAGTTTAATGAGGAAAATTATTGTTAATGTTCTCAGAGGCACTGTTATTAAGTAATATCAAACATTTAACCTATCTCATTGAATTGTAGAATTTTAGAACTAGAAGAAACCTTGGAGAATGTCTAGTGCCAAACCATTTTCTAACAGATAGAATCACATGTTGTATGTTATTCAGTTAGGCTATAAATTTATTGTTGAATGAAGAAATACAGGGCGGGGCAAAAGTAGGTTTACAGCAGTTCATATGGAAAAATATTATAATAATTAATAAATAATACAAGATTAAACTCTGTGTTTCACATATTCACAACTGCAACCCTACTTTTGCCCCACTCTGTATATGAAACCACTCTTTTTCCTATGAGTAAATGAAACCCACAGAAAAAGCAAGGCACTTAATGAGTCATGTTAACTGTTTCAAGCTTCTACATTACTAGACATATCTTCATTCTGACATTGTGCAGTGTGGAAAGGGACAATGATAATTTTTCAGCTTGTCCCACGTGCCTGTGTTATTTGATTTATGTGCTGTACCTGCCTCCTATGACGCTGTCTGAATTCATAAATCTGAGTAAAAGAACAGGGACCCATAACTCAAAGAGGATGAGATAGGCTAAACCCTGAGGCTGAGAATGTACTGTGGAGTTAGAACTCTGTTCCCTTATGAATACTCATGGGTAGAAAATTTGCTAAAGGTTAAGAATTCATCACAATGGGTCCCAGTCAGGATACATGTCAGGGTTCCAAGAATAGATTTTATTTTTTCTTACTTCTTTCTAACTTTTGTGTAATCCACATAATTTTTGTTGTTTTGCTTTTAAAAAATAAGGTAAACTCGATATAATCTGGTATTCTAATGTATACCTTGCATCATGCATGCCTATTTGTCGGTGTCCACCATATGCAGGATTTTGTCCTCTATAGGTATTATGGGGAAATAAAAAATTATAGGACACAGAGTATAAGCTCTCAAATTTATCATGTAGTCAAGGATATGACAATTCAAGAAACAATAATGAAAGTATGTGGGCGATATATGAAAAGGATCTTAGGGATATAAAATACTTGAAAGTACAGAAACTCAGAAGAGGAAGAGTTCAGTCAGATATTACAGGACCATGTAATATAAGCAAGACAAGTAAAAAGTATGTGCTGCAAACAAGTGGCTTTATATTCATAAAAAGCTTTTGGAGGAGGCAAATCTTATCATTTCTGAAATCTTTGATCTGCCTTCCTTTTTGTCTTTATTATTAGAGGCCTGGTGTACGAAACTCGTGCACAGGGGTGGGTGACCCTCAGCCCAGCCTGCACCCTCTCCAATATGGTAAGATTGGGCCTAAATGGGCAGTCAGACATCCCTCTCACAATCTAGGACTGCTGGCTCCCAACTGCTCACCTGCCTGTCTCCTGATTGCCCCTAACTGCTTCTGCCTGCCAGCCTGATCACCCCCTAACCACTCCCCTGCCAGCCTGATTGATGCCTAACTGCTCCCCTCCCAGCCTGATTGCCCCTAACTGCCCTCACCTGCAGGCCTGGTCCCCCCTCCCCCCCCAACTGCCCTTCCCTGCAGGCCTGGTTGCTCCCAACTTCCTTCCTCTACCGGCCTGGTCACCCCTAACTGCCCTCCCCTGCAGGCTTGATTGCCCCCAACTGCCCTCCCTTGCAGGCCTGGTCCCTCCCAACTGCCCTCCCCTGCTGGCCATCTTGTGGTGGCCATCTTGTGTCCACATGGGGGCAGGATCTTTGACCACGTGGGGGCAGCCATCTTGTGTGTTGGAGTGATGGTCAATCTGCATATTACTCTTTTATTAGATAGGATAGAGGCCTGGTGCATGGGTGGGGGCCAGCTGGTTTGCCCTGTAGGGTGTCTCGGATCAGGGTGTGGGTTCCCTTGGGGTGTGGGGTGGCCTGGATGAGGGGCCTGTGGTGGTTTGCAGGCCAGCCATGCCCTCTGGTGACCCAAGCAGAGGCCCTGGTATCTGGAATTTATTTATCTTCTATAATTGAAACTTGGTAGCCTGGAGTGGAGCCAAGCCTCTTGATCTCTCCAGCTCCGTGGCTGCAGCCATTTTTGTTGGGATTTATTTATCTTCTATAATTGAAACTTTGTAGCCTTGAGTGGAGGCCTGGGCCTGCCAGGGTGTGTGGAAAGCTTGGCTTCCTCCATTGCCGGGGAAACCCAAACCTCCTGCTTGCTCTGTGGCTGCAGCCATCTTGGTTGGGGTTAATTTGCATACTCGCTCCTGATTGGCTGGTGGGCATGGCTTGTGGGTGTAGCCAAGTAATGGTTAATTTGCATATTACTCTTTTATTAGGTCTGCATTTCAATATTTATTATAACTTATACTAAAAATATGAGATTTATATTTTATTTTACTCTGTCAAAAACAGTAGCCTTATCCCTGTCCAGTGACAAACAGATGACCTGGCTTTCAGGATGTGAAGGTTAGGCATATCCTTAATTGGTTCACTCAATAAGTAATTTGAACGTAAAGTATTTGTTAAGCGTTTCTTCTGTGTAGTGCACCATTCCAGTGGTAGGAACTTAATGCTGAAGGGATATAGATAGAGAAGTCAGGATGGCTGAGCTGTCTAAAGTGCTGTATTCAGAAGGATAGAAACCTAGTCTTCACCATTTTGAGATTTCCCAACTGTGGAGTCAACAGATATTTCCATCAGTAATGATGTGAAATTCCAGTAAGTACTATAATGAAAAATGTGTGGTGTTCCTTCAAAACAAATAGCCAAAGACTGTAGTCTGATATCCTGGAAGTTAGAAGATACTTTTTGTAGGAAACCACATTAATGTTAAAACATGAATGATATCAAGGAAATGGCCATTTAAAGATTAAGCTGTGTGTGTGTGTGTGTGTGTGTGTGTGTGTGTGTGTGTGTGTGTGTAAGCGCGTGCTTGTGCGTGCGTGTGTTCTAGTCAGAGAAAACAAGAAAGTGGTTTTGCCAGCTCAGTGGGGTAGCCTCCCCCTGCTCGTAAGTAAGAAAAACATATAATCCAGCAGTCTCAAACTGTAGTCAGGGAGTCTGGAAGGTCAATATTTTTTGTAATAATACTTAAGATGTTATTTGCTTTTTTCAGTCTCATTTTCCCATGGAAGTTTTCCAAAAATTACACAACATGTGATATCACAACAGATTGAATCTTGAAGCAAACAAGAGAATCCAGCTGTCTTCTATTAGGCTACACATTAAAGAGATTTCCAAAAAATGTAAAACAATGTCACCTTCTCACTGATTAGTTTTAGAAAATAACATGTGTGGAAATGTGTTAGTTATATAAACGTGCAATGTATTTATTTTGATTTCTAAATCAATTAGTAAATAAATATATATTTTTATATGTCTCAGTTTTAATTTATAACATGTAAATGCTCAGAGGTATAAGTCACATAAACAAAAGCTATTTCAAGTACTATTAATTGTTAATAGGGTTAAGGAGTTGGGCACAAAAAGCTCAAGTACCACTATTGCCCAAAATGGGGATACTTTGAAAGTGAAAATACTACTAATAACTGTACCAAATAAAAAAGTGACAATACATCCCAGTTTTCTTAGAATGATCCAAGTTTATGCATGGTTTTCTAGTACATATTATTAGTAGCCTTCAGTTTCACTGTCAAAATGCCCTGATTTGGAGGATTAGCTGTATAGTCACCATAATTATAGGACTAATTCAATGGTGGGCTTGCCAAATCTCATTTAGGCTTGCTATCAAAGAGAAGTCAGAACATGAATTCAATGGGAAATGGATATGAGGGGTCTTGTGGAGGCAAATATGTTTGACCAGCAAATTTTTGCTTCTTTTATTTGTAATGGTTTCAGACTATAGCATTATGAGTTTAGATCTCTCTGGTATGAGAAGAGCACTGTTAATCTGAGGTTTAGAAAAACAGATTTTATCCTGCATCAACTCTAGTAGTTACCAGGACATACAAAGAATAAGTAAGTTCAGCCTTTGAGAGAATGTTGAGAGGAATAAATACTAGTTCCTGGGCTGCATTTTACAGAAGGTCACTGCAAAGTATGGGTGCTTTTTATGAAAATTGGAGAAATCTCTATACTCCGATAGAAATAAGGTCACTGTCTAAACAGAATCCTTAAAGCAAACAAATGAAATAAAATAACTGCCTAAAGTACCAGAAGGAAAAGGTATTGTGCTAAATATTTTCTTCTGTTCCCAAAGGTTGAGATAGCTAACATTTACAGAACAATGATGCACAAATCTATAATAGCACAGATAACAAATAACATAGATATGTTGCAGAGTAGCTTGGAGTATGTTTTAAGAAACAATAGAAACATTACAAGCAAAATGTGAAAGTGTGTGTGAGAGAGAGAGTGAGAGAGAGAGAGAGAGAGAGAGAGAGAGAAACCAAAAATACAATAACGAGGCGGAGGGAGAAAAAGAATGAAAGAACACGAGAGAAGCAAGTGCCCTTTGTGAAGGTACACCTTGTTTCTTGTGCACATCAAGGACTTCTAGCCAAGGGCCTTGATGTTATTGTAAATGATTTTACTGACATAAAATGAAGAGTCTAAATTATGATGAAGTCAGAACCAGAAGCCAACCACAAGGGAAGCCATTAACAATTTAACATGAGGGAGTGTGGATTCTACTTGTCAAAGAGAATATTAGAGGATTATTTGATATAAAATGCAACTACCACAGTACTGAAGGTTGGATATCTCAGCTGGGTTTTCCTTGAACTCATTGCCTTACAAGGTTAAACACAAATCTGGGTGTTTCATAAGGACAGCATATTTCATGAAAGCCAAAAAAAAAAAAAAAAAAAATCACATCAACTGAATAGGAGTGTTTGATTGGATACCTATCTATCAAATGTGTGGCAAAAGCAAAAACCATGAGGAGAAGTAAGAGGTGAAAGTTAACCTGAAGAAAACTCAGAGAATTTTTTTTTTAATTGAGACATACTTGACACAACATGTTAGAAGGTAATTCTAAATCTCAGACATATTGAATCAAATTCTAAGTGGGAGGCTTCCTGTCTGTGTGATCTTGCTTGACATATTTAAAGCTCCATCTTAAAATAAGAATAATAGTATGTCAGAATTAATGCAAAAAATATATTAGGCATTTAACTCAGTGCCTGGCAGGGAATGGGAACTCATGAAAAGTTACTCATCTTTCCTTACTTTTCACCTACTCTTAATATGTGGTCTCTCTGTCTCTCCTCCTCCTACTTTTGCTCCATCTTCTTTTCTGTTATTTTAAGAAAAATTTATTTTGATATAATTTTAGATTTGCAGAAGTTGCGGAGATAGTAGACGGTCCCTGTATACCCATCACCCAGTTTCCTACCTTTTCTTACTTAAATGTATATTTCTCTAGCTGTATTACAGTGCCCGCTCCTAGTTATCTTGGAAAGGAACATATTGTATTCTAGCATAATGTTGCATCACTCACTTCAATTGCATATTCTTCATCCCTTCAATAAACAATTGATAAAATTAAAAGCAGACATTATTAAATTAGTTTTCTTATTGGCTTCAGAAAACTTTGGTATGATATAGTCTCTAACTTGGATAAAGCCAGTCAGGTGGAGGCAAAAGAAAAACTTAATGGAATCTCCATGTCAGTCTGATGATGCAATTACTATATATATATATATATATATATATATATATATATATATATATATATACACACATACATATGTATGTGTACACACACACACACACACACACACACACACACATACATATGTGATGATTAGGTTATAAGGTTTAAAATACACTGCCTAGAAAGTTTAGTCTAAACCAGGGGTGGGCAAACTTTTTGACTTGAGGGCCACAATGGGTTCTTAAACTGGACCGGAGGGCCGGAACAAAAGCATGGATGGAATGTTTGTGTGAACTAATATAAATTCAAAGTAAAGGAGCAGAGGGGAGAGCAAGAGAACCCTCCGCTCTTTCGGCTCCGCAGGCCAGATAGAACAGCCGAACGGGCCGGATCCGGCCCGCGGGCCATAGTTTGCCCACGGCTGGTCTAAACCCTATCACTGGAGGCTCCATGTAGTGTCCTTATGTACCCCATGGCCCTAGGTGATAGAATGAGGAAATTAAGTTTTTTTTTAAATTCCATCTCCTATCTCATTTCCTTTCTGGACCTCTTTTCTCTTTGCTTGTAGACATTATCGCCATAACCCCTCTATGTTTCTCATGGAGGTTTTTCCCCTAACAATGCCTTATGCTGAGACTGTCTAATGCTCTATAATAACCATAATAACCTTCCTAATTTTTTCCAATAAAAAATACTATTCCCTTGATAATCTGTTTAAGCTACATGTCAGGGGAAAAAAATGAGTCCAGATACAGGAATTCACATAGACCCTACAGATAACTAACTATGCCTTTTTTTACTCCGGAGCAGGGAAATTTTAAGAGAGGAAGCCATATAATAAGAGTACTATCTCACTTAAGAATGGATCTCTAATGTTGGAAGTTGAAGCATTGTGGCAGGGAAAAGGAAAGGAAGTCTGAAGGCATAACCTTTCTTGGTGCCTCTCCAACTGAGGTCTACTGGAGATGCTATGGAAAATATACAATATCTCCTGACCCTTTAAAGTCTCTTAAATTCACTACATTTAAGATAGCTGAGATAACAATATCCTATATAATAAAAGTCCAATAATCATAACGGCAGAACGACCAGAATGACCGCTCAGCCAGTCACTGTGAGATGCACTGACCACCTCTTGGTCCCTTTCCCCTGGCTGGCAGGCTACCATCACCCAATGGCGAACGGGGAACCAGGGTGGGTGGCAGTGGGCTGTGGGGCCGGTGAGCGGGTGGAACGGCTGACCTCTTGGTCCTCCCCATGGCCAGCAGGCTCCGATGGCCCGATAGTGAACAGGGACCCAGGGGTGGGTGGTGGGGGATGTGGGTGGCGCCAAGTCAAAGCCCCCACCCCACTGGTCACCCCACACACAGAGGGTGACCCGCGGCGGGGGCGGAGCCATGAGTGGGTGGGACCAGCCGACCTCTCAGTCCCTTGCCCCCGGCCATCAGTCTCCGATCACCTGATGGCGAACGGAAAACGGGGGTGGGTGGCGGCGGGGGGTAGGGCTGGCTGCCGGTAGCCAGAGAAGATAGCCCTGATAGCAGGCTAGGCCTAGGGATTGTACCCACGTACGAATTTCGCGCGTCAGGCCTTTAGTTTAGGAATAAAGACAAACACACTCTGAGGGGTGATGAGGGCTAGGAGGTGACAACAAGGAGGGTTGGATGCCAGCCAAAAGGACTTTTGGGTCATTTTGGGAAGATGCTGTTATCAGACCATCTTTATCTCAACATGAAGATTAAAACTGTGTAGGTTGGTGTCATGAAGTCAGGGACATATAAGCTTCAAATAAAAGGAATGTGAAAAGCTCACCTAAAGCAGTTTTAAGAAAGAATCTTATTTTAGTCCACTACAAGCTTTTCCCCTGGCTATAGACCTTGGTGCAATATTTTTGGAAAAAAGAAATAATAAAGTGCAATGCTAAAGGCTGGAGAGGGAAGAATTATTTGAAGGTGTGAAAGAATTGGGAAGGAAGATAAAAAGGAGTGACAGAAGTTTATTTCATTCCCATAATGAGATCCGGAAAATGGTTATATTGCTTCTTGCCTTCAGTTACGAAGGCCACAAACCATTATTTTCAGAGGCTCATTGCCCAGTATGGGCATCAACATTTGATGGGAAGATAAAGGGGTTGTGAGAAAAAAAATTGCCTGGCTATTCCTCTTATTAGGTTTTCTTTATCTTTTTTTCTTTCTTTTTCATGAGAGAATACCAGAAGAAGGAAATCGTTATAAAATAACAAATGATTCTAATAATAGTAATAGTAATAATAATATGAATCATTATCTTCAAATCTTTGTTAGAATACTGGGCTCAAATCAGATCCCTCCATCCTTAACCTTCCCTTCCTACATCCTCATCAACATGAATAACATGTGCTAAATAATTCTCTGAAAGTACTGCCGGTTTGCCTACTAGTGAAACTTTTATTAAAATTTTAATAAACACACAAAAGAAGTAATCTTACTGACAGAACAAATTCACCAGATGAGCTCTACAGTTCACAGACAATACAATTTAAATTACATAATGAAATTGCAAACAATGGAGTAAAAAAATAAGGAAAAATATATTCTGAGATATTAACCAAGGAATCTCATGAATCAAGGTTTACTGGGAGACAAGATGAATGCGCTTGTACGTGGACAGTATAATTTTCCATTTCTTATGCTCCCAGGCTAACTGGTTTTACAAATGTACTAACAAAATGCAGTTTTTCCTGGGGAGAGAGACAGAGCGAGAATTTCTTCTTCTAACCACTAAGAAGCAATGCTAGCAAGAATATCCAATATTTTTGAAAGATTTTATACATAGTCTACTAGATTAGCTAAGGGTTCATTTTAATATCCTAATATGGTTCTGCAAACCCAACCCAGTGTTTGTTCAGTAGGAATTGTACTTATCTAGGAGGTTTGTATCTGCTCTTATTCAACTGCACGTGCAGCCACTGTTTCAAGCTTTGACTTGGCTCTCACATTTGGTACTGCAGGCAACTCGCCATTAGGCAGTGAGGTAAGAGGAAAAGACCGACAGAGACGTGGTGAGAACTGCTCCAGTATCTGACTTCTGCTCATGAGGTACAGTTACTGCCAAATGATGTTACTAAGATTGTTCATTTCCTACAAGATTTGAGTGTTATGCCACATGAGGAAAAGGAGAGGACACTCTGAATGGCTCGCTGTACAACCTCCCCATTGACTGCATGCTGACTGCACTATTCATTACTCATCCCCTCCTCTCAGCGCTGAGCCGTGCATCAGTGCTGCCGGTGACTGAGCCAAATGCCTTCTCAAATGTCATATTTGGCTTGCACTTCTATACGTGAGATTAGATTACTATATTATTTTTCATTCTGTTCATTTCCATCTCTTTTGATGCTTCCAGTGGAAAGGTTTCTTGTGTATTTTGACAAAAAGGTTAAACGAAATGGACTCTGCTATTAAAAAAAAAAGTGGACACTGAATCCTGAAGGGTTAAACAAGTTTCAGAAATGCTGAGATTTTTTTCCTCCCTAGAAACTGCATGCTTGAACGATTTCTAAGCTGTTAGGGTTACCATGGTAATTATTATTCTTAAATGGAGAGGCTTGTTTGTGCAGCAAAAACGACTAACAAACCTGTTGCCTCTGTCTCTAAATCAGAATTACCCATAGCCATTTTGAGGGATAAGGGGGCTTTTGGAAGAAGTGAATAATGCAGATTACCCTTGATAAGGGGGTGTTACGGGATTGGTTGCAAAAGAGAACGGTGGGACATTAATATATTAGGGATAATTATTGGATGGGGTTTATGATTTTTGTCTTTTGAAGTTAAGTTGAGGTTATAAACAACCCCAGAATCAACTATATTTTAGAGGAATCAGCTTGTTAGAGCATCTGAAAAATAGGTCATTTGCTATATGGCTGATCATAATGGTCTTGAGGCCAATTCATTTTTATGTGAAAGTGACCCTCAGAATTTAAAATAACTACCAAAACAACCTATTAATTTTTTAAAAATCCTAAGTTCATGGCCTAATGAGCCTGTTTCTCCTGATCTTGGGAGAAAGAGATCTGCCTTGACATAACCACAGTGTTCTTAACACATTTGCATGCTTTTGCGAAGTACAGGAGTGGTGTGCAAAGTGAGAAGGTCATCTATCGTTCTTCACATGTGCAAGGGCCTTACTCTGTTTAAGAACAATGTTGTCTTATAAATTTGGGACAAATCACACAAGTCAAAAATCAAGTCTGTTTGTGCTCTCCTCCTTGTAGTCAGTTTGACCCTAAAATTAGACATAAGAATTTAAAAGCAAACTGAAAATTCCTATAGACATGTGCATCCCTCTGCTTTGTACATGCCTTCACTCTCACCTTTATTAAAGTGTACTTGTTGCTTTCTCAGTTAGTCACCCCTGGGAGACTGATGAGCCTCAGAGCCTGGGGAAGAGGAGGCAGGGGACAGACCACAAACTCTGGAGTCAGGGTGCCTGGAGTCAGTCAGGATGCCTGTGTCCAAGCCATCTCTCATTTGCTATCTTTGTGAGTTGGGTGAGTTTCTTAATCTCTCTGGGCCTCAGTTTATCATCTATAATTTCAGTATGATAATAAGACCAACTGCATAGGGTTTTTGTGAGAAGTACATGAGTTTATACCTGTAAAGTTAAGACTTGATCAGAACAGCTTCTGTCACAGAGAAAATATTATGGGAGTGTTAGCAGCTTCTCACAGGATATTGTCTTTGTATATTTGTATTCTCAGTGCCCATTCTCAGATTAGTTGCTTAATAGAGGATTTTTTTGAGGTAATGAATGAGCTTTTTATTCAATTAAGGAACTCATTTATACCATAATTGGCCATCTAGCTTCTAGGCCCAAACTTCTAGGAGCCAGGACTCATACTACAGACCATTCTATTGTTAGAAAGCTGTGCTCAGCAACTCTATTGACTTCCTGGCAATTCTCTTCAATGGGCAAAGGAAGATTGAACAGGCTGCCTTCCTGGGAAACTGTCTTTTTAAAGCCTGCACATCCTGATTTAAAAAATCTGTGTGATTAGAGCAGAATAAGGAGTATTGCTTTCACTCTTCCACATATCAATGAGCAAGTTGCATATGCCTACCTGATTGCAACAATGAAAGGTGAGTTATAAGATTTTTTTTTAAAAAAGAAAGATGCACATTTCACTTGACAATTTTATCTCTAAACAAATCTTCTTGCTCTTTTGTGGAGTTATTTTTTACTATCCCATTGTACAAGAGGTACTCATAGGAAAGAACACTTACTTGACATTTCTGAGCCACTGGGATGCTTTTTAATTTGTTTCTAGAGTATTTAATCTATAAGACATACCAGGCTGAATAATTTATGTAACAAAACAATGACAACAAGGTCAAAGCAGAAGTATGACTTTACAGTGGGGAATATTCATGACATGATGCTATTTGAGATATTCATCTTGAATATTAAAGAGTTTTATCTAATGTTATATTCCAATTAAACAAGCAGAAAAGTATAAGAAAGAATTTTGAATTGGAAAAATTAAGCAAATTTTAGGATAGCAATTATCATATTGGCAATTGAAAAATGTTAACCTTTGTCTATTCCAGTTATGGTAGCTGGTAGCTAGAAATGTTTTGATTTAGTTGTGATAGAAACCTTTGAGTACTAGATATTCTGCATCAGTAGATCAGATACTCATAATCTGATTTATTCAATGATACATAACCTCAATTATTTATTTTTAGTTACATTTCAACTTAAAAGGAGAGACTCAAAGCAACAGAGTTTGCTGCTTAAGGCAATTATACCAGGGCTTATAGATTGAGTTTCTGACAAGATCTAACTCTGCTCTTCTTTTCCTAGCACAGTCAAGATTATGCTCTAAATGGAACATGGATTCTTATGCACAGTGGTCCAAAATTAGAAATTCTAGTACAGAGTGTGGAAGAGCATTAGACAAGGAATAAAGAAGCCTGAATGGGACTGGCCAGTGTGGTACAGTGATTGAAGCAACCTATCAACCAGGAGGTCATGGTTTGATTCCTGGTCATGGTATATGGCCAGGTTGTTGATTCAGTACCCAATGGGAGGCATGCAGGAGGCAGCCAATGAATTATTCTCTCATCATTGATGTTTCTATCTCTCCCTCCTTTCCTCTCTGAAATCAGTATATATATATATATATATATATATATATATATATATATATATATATATATATATTAATGTTGTGGTATGGACTCACCACATTAATATTGATATTTAAGATTTAATAAGGACTCTTTGCATAAGTTAATTAATTCTTGCACCTCTAATAATCCAGAAATCTTAGTGGTTTAATGTAATAAAAGTTTATTTCTTGCTCCTGTCCAATCAGAATAGACTCATCCTTTTTCCAATTAGTGCCTTTGCCATCTTCTAGCAGAGGTCCTCAAACTTTTTAAACAGGGGGCCAGTTCACTGTCCCTCAGACCGTTGGAGGGCCGGACTATAGTTTAAAAAAAAAACAAACTATGAACAAATTCCTATGCGCACTGTGGGCCCTGGGACGAGTCAGCTGCTAAGCAGAACAGGCAGCGGCACCCAGCAGGCTGGATAAATGTCCTCGGCGGGCCGTAGTTTGAGGACCCCTGTTAGGGTCTCAAAATGTTCCAATGCATACATCACTTGCTAGAAGAATGATAATGGAAGCAAAAGAGAAAAAGATTGTGATAGAAGTTAGAGCAGACCAGACCTGGAATTGATGTTTATCACTCTGCCCATATTCATATGGGCAGAACTCAGTCATATGACCCTACCTATATGTCACCACATTTGGGAAATAAGAGTTTGTCACATCTGTTACAAAGAATAGAGAACAGATAATGTTGAGCAATTACACCTGGGCTCTCCCTCAATATCTTTAGTTCTCTCAGTATCTAACTTAATTCTCATGAAAACTTTTTGAAGATTAAGCTTAAATGGCATAGCTGAACTCATCCCTTTGACTAAGTGTATGTTCTAAGCTACTATGCTTCATTGCCTCCTTGGCCTCTGAAAATCACTGTGTATGAGTTTCTTCACCATTATAACTAAAATAACAGCATTTGCAATCCTGTTATACCTTATGAGATATTCGAAAAGTGTGAGCATGTCAGAGCTTGCCTTCTCACTGTTGTAGAAATAAACTATGGGTTTCTTTCTATGGCTCACTCTTCTACTTGCCATATATGCCATCTCCTCTTATCCTGTTCATCAGTCCTCTCCTCTCTCTTCGGCATCATAAAATATTCCTTCAATTAGGGTTGCCAAAGGAGGAACGCACAAGGCCAAAAGTGGTAAAGAAATATAAATTTATTGTTACATCTGTGAGCAGAAGGGCTGAGACCAAAATGGCATCAGTGGGGCAAAGTAGCGGGGGGCAGTATATATGTCTCTTGTAAAGGTCAGTCAGAGTAACTGGTCAGACCAGGTGCAGGTGGGAGCCAGGTGTAGGCAGTCCACTGGAAACTGGGTGAGGCGGTTTACTGGAAACTGAACGCCCTTAATCATGAAACCAATAATGAGAATAAAAGGGAAATCACCAGGAGGGTCAAGAGCCCCAAGCAGAACATAATGGAACAAAAGAATATGTCTAACACCTTCTCTACTAAATTTTTCTCACCAATATACAATACGCTATCTCTTTTCTGATCTTGAAGATAAAACACTTCTTATTTCCACTTATCTAATAGCTATTGCCTCATTTCTCTATTCTTTATAGTAAAATATTTTGAGTGGTATATACTTGCCATTTCTGATTCTGCTCTTCTATTTCTTCTTGAATTTCTTCCAATTAGGAATCCTAGTCACTACATCAAAATTGATCTTGCTAACTTCACCAATGGCTTCTATGTAGTTAAATCCAATCAATTATTAGTCTCCATCTTATTAGACCTATCAGTATCACTTGTCATCATACTATCTTTCTCTTCCTTGAAAGTCTTTCCTTACTTGATTTCCAAGACACTAACACTTACTGAGCTTTCTTTCCACTTTCCTGGATACCATTTATGTGTCTGTTTCCTTAGTTCCTCTTCATCTCCCTGACCTCTAAATAGAGAATTACTTCAGGGCTTAATCCTTAGATGTTTTATTTCCTCTCTTTACATTCACTCCCCTGATGATCCCATCCAGTTTTATGGCTTAGAATACCAGAAGATGGAGATTTCTAGACCTGATTTCTTGATACAGGTTTCCCCAAATTTGTTTCACTACTTATATGCATGGTCAATACTTCAAGCTTAAAATGCCCCAAATTAAAGTTCACACTCCTCCATCATAACTATCTTTCAAGTCATCACTATCACTTTGTTTATTCCCTTACTTAACTCCTAGAATATAAAGTGATCCTTGTAAAATGAAAGACAGATCATGTCACCCCTATGTGACAAACACATAATTTTTATTCAGAATAATAGCCAATGTCCTTATAATGGCCCTAAGGCTTTTTAAGATCTCATTTCCTCATTATTTCTATGAACTTATTTCATCATTTATCCCCTCCATTCAGCCCACTTTAGTCACCCTGGCCTCCTTGCTATTTCTTGACCACTTCAGTAATTTTTCCCACCTCAGCGCCTTTGTCCTTGCTCTTCTCACGCCTCAGTCCCTCCTCACCTTTGCTTGATTAGTTCTTTGCTTAAATGCACTTTGTCATCGAGACTAATTAGCAATATTAGTCTCCTATGCTGGTTTAAATAAGCTTTTTCCCATTTTAGCATTTACTCTGAAGTTTAATACTCTATCAGGGCTACTCCAATGTATCTCTTTTGGATAACTCTGTTTCTCAGGCAAAATGCTCAGCAAGCATCTCAGCTATTGACTTCCTTCTTTTAGCTAAAACCGCATTTGAGCTCACGGGGAAGAGGACCTTAAGACCTTGTAGAAGTAGCAGGTGCTGGTCTGAAATAACGTGTTGGCTGTGCCCTTTGAAAGATAGTGACCTTATCTAGTATATGGGGCACTGTTGTGAAGACAAGCAGAATATGTCTCCTCAAAATATACCTCTTTGGCATAGGGAATATTGGGGGTTGATTATTTTGAGAAACAACAGACAGTGGAGAAGCTCTGAGAATAAACAGTTACCCTATGATAAAAGATACTTATATTCATAAAGGAATTCTCCATTTGTAAAGGTGTTTCCCTTTCCATAGCAGGAGTAGACGGATCTCAAGAGAATCTTATCAATGTAGAAGGCATTGACTTATATCTGCATAACAATCCTACTCTTGTTTACCCTGCTTTTCCTGGTCACTTCCCCATAACTAGCCTTTCTACCTCTTTCTTTCTTTTAGCTTTTTGTGTTTAGCTGAAGATGGTATTTAAACTGGCAGTGTAGGCCACCTTGGGGAGTTATTCATTTTTTCTGTTTGTTTTCTCTTGCGAATATGTCTTTTGTTACAGGGGTTTCAGCCAACTCACGAGGGTAAATTTATTTTTCTTCCCTTAACCTTTAGTTGCCATCCACTACTGACATCTGAGGATAATTAACTTTTGTTTTTGTGGCTTGGACAGGGCCCAATAACCCCACCATGTTGATTTCTCTTTTCCTATTCTCTTGTGGCCTCTCTGAAACCTTCCGAGTCTTCTCTATGTCACCTGTCTGGCACAAGGTATAGCCTGTCCACTTCACAGTCTCTGCCACAGGATTACCTCACCATTTTTCACATACACACCTATAATGCCGGGCCCCAAACAGATCCCTAGCTTTTGACTTAAAGTCTATTGGAGAGGAAAAATTATCATTCTACCCTTTCAGGTTCTTTGGATAGCCTAATAATTAAGTTGACATAGGACAAATTAACAAGAGAAAAACAAATTTTTTAATTTTGGACATATGGGAGTCCCATAAAATACCAGACCCAAGGGCAAATCAGGCGTTGATAGGTGACCCTGGGCTAAGGAGTGGGATAGATACTTAGAGCTTCCCAGGGGAGGAAGGTAATTCATAGAACAATACTAAGAGCTGATTATTGGTGTTTAGATTTTTTCCCTGCCATAATAGGTAGGTCATTCAAATAAACCTTATCTCTGTTAATATCTTTCTCTGAGCCAGACACCTTTCTAAATTCTGTCAGGTAGTTAAGGGAGAGGTAAATGTTTTTATTGAGTCTGCAGGGTCTTGATTGATTTCAGCTCAAAATAATTCACATGCCCAAGTGTCATATTTTGGGATGGCATATTCTACTCTCCTTCAAATCCATACTACCTAGAAGCCATGTTTAACACAGATATGTAAACTGGACTATCTCACCATCTTACCTCTATGCTCTTCTCTCTTTATTATACTAGGATGTGTCAGGTTGCCATATACAATAGTCATGTTCTCAGGCCCCAAACATGTTAGTGCTATGACTATCCACCATGATCTACCCAGTCCGGAATTTATGATCATATCACTTTGTGAGGTTACTTTTGGTCATTTATTTTATAACAAAGCCCTCTTTCCATTTACAAGTGCAAAAGGCTCTCTTCTTTCTTTCCAAAGAAACCCTGAAAAGGGAAAATCAGAACATACACATGGCTATGCCCTTTCTCACTTTCATATCCATTTTTGCCCCTTAACCATTGGACTGGAAATAGTGGTCTTTCCCCTCTTTTTCCTTTTTTTTCTGTAGGGTGGGGATATTCTAATATCAAACTGCTTACTGAGATGGCATCTGCCTCTCCCTTGTCCCTCAGACTGAAATGGTAGCTCAGGCTTACCTGGTAACAACTAAAAGTCATCAGGTATTTGAGATATAACCTAGATAAAGACTGCATTTCTTAAAAGCAAATTTCATTAATTTCCGTCATTCAAGTTCAAAGAAAACTTGGTTCATGATTTGAGATTTTCAGATGAACTTCAAGTTTAGGGGAGGATGAATCAGTTTTTTACTGAGGAGATATAACAAAAGGATTGGAAGAGAATAATTAGAGCAAGTAATTGCATACTGCAGAAAGTAGGGCACTGGCAGGGCTGGTGCTATTTATTTTAAAAGTTTTATTTTGAATCTTTATTGTTGAGAGTATTACAGATGCCCCTCCCCCACACCCCCAACCCCCATTACACCTCTCTACCCACTTTCTGCCCGAACCAGGTCTTCATCACATTATTGACTGTGTCCATGGACAATGCATATATGCATACTTGAGGCCCGGTGCATGACATTTATGCACTCCAGGGAGCAGGCCTAAGCCATCAGTGGGACATCCTTAATGTTGCCGTGGAGGCTCGAAGAGGCCCCTGCCACCTCTGCTGTGCTCACCAGCCGTCAGCCCAGCTTCTGGCTGAGTGGTGCTCCTGCTGTGGGAGCACACTGACCACCAGGGGGAAGCTCCTGCATTGGGCATCTGCCTCCTGATGGTCAGTGCACATCATAGCGACCAGTCGTTCTCCCATTCGGTTGATTTGCATATTACCCTTTTATTATATAGGATAATTTTTTTGGTTAATCTCTTCCTAAAGCTCTCCCCATTCCCTCTGAGATTCCTCAGTTTGTTCTGTGTTTCCATGCTTCTGGTTCCATTTTATTCATCTGTTTACATATAAGTGAGATCATGTGATATTTGTCTTTCTCTGACTGGCTTGTTTCACTTAGCATAATAATCTTGAGGTCCCTCCATTCTGTCTCAAAGGGTAAGAGAACCTTCTTTTTACTGCTGAACAGTGTAAACGTACCACAGCTTTTGTGTCCACTTACCTACTGATGGGCACCTGTGCTGTTTCCAGATCTTATCTATTATAAAATGTGCTGCTATGAACATAGGGATGCATATATTCTTTCTGGATGGTTTCTTAGGATATATTCCTAGAAGTGGGATCACTAAGTTAAATGGCAGTTTCATTTTTAATTTCTTAAAGAAACTCCACACTGTTTTCTATAGTGGCTGCACCAGTTTGTATTCCCACCAGCAGTGAACTAGGATTTCTTTTTGTCTGCATCCTCCCCAGCACTTGTTGTTTGTTGATTTATTGGTGTTAGCCATTCTGACAAGTGTCAGGTGGTACCTAACTGTCATTTTAATTTGCATCTCTCTGATTATTATAGACATTGAACATTTTTTCATATGTCTCTTGGCCATTTGTATGTCCTCTTTGAAGAAGTGTGTATCCAGGTTCTCTGCCCATTTTTTAATTAGATTGTCTTCCTTTTGTTGAGTTGAATGAGTACTTTGTATATTTAGGAAATTAAGCCCTTATCAGACATATTATTGGCAATTATGTTCTCCCATACAGTGGGCTCCCTTTTCATTTTGATGCTGTTTTCCTTTGCTCTGCAGAAGCTTTTTAGTTTGATATAGTCCCATTTGTTTATTTTTCCTTAAAAATTCTACTATGTGAGATGTCTGTGGTTTTGCTGCCTACATTGTCTTCTAGGGTTTTTATGGTTTCATGACTTACATTTAAGTATTTTATCCATTTTGAGTTTATTCTTGTGCATGGTGTAAGTTAGTGGTCTAGTTTCATTTTTTGTTTTTTTGCATGCATCTGTCCAATTTTCCCAACATCATTTATTGAAGAGACTGTCTTAACTCCATTGTATGCTCTTGCCTCCTTGATCAAATATAAACTGAGCATAATGGCTTGGGTTGATTTCTGGGTTCTCTGTTCAATTACACTGATCTATATGCTCTTATCTATATGATGAGAGAGCCCCCTTCCAGTGGAAAGAAACCCTGAACTCAGCCAAGTCAGGGAGGCATAGCAGTCTTGTCCAATATACAGAAAGAAACTACAAAAAAGGCAACAAAAAGGGGAAACAGATAAATAGGCCTCAAATAAAACAACAGGAGGAATCTCCAGAAAAAGAGCTAAATGAAATGGAGGCAAGCATATCAGATATAGAGTGCAAAGTAATGGTTATAAGAATGCTCAAACACTCCCAATCTCTTTTTATGAGACCAGTATTATCCTAATTCCAAAATCAGATGAAGATACTACAAAGAAAGAGAATTAGAGGTCAATACCTCTGATGAAATAGATGCTAAAATCTCAACAAAATATTATCAAATCGAATTCAGCAATATATTAAGAAGATCATAAACCATGACCAAGTAGAATTTATTCTAGGTGTGCAAGGCTGGTACAATATTTGAAAATTTGATACATCACTTAAACAAATTGAAAGATAAAAATCACATGACCAGCCCTAACCGGTTTGGCTCAGAGGATTGAGCTTTGGCCTGTGCACTGAAAGGTCCCAGGTTCGATTCCGGTCAAGGGCATGTACCTGGGTTGCGGGCACATCCCCAGTAGGAGGTGTGCAGGAGGCAGCTGATCAATGTTTCTCTCTCATTGTTGTTTCTAACTATCTATCCCTCTCCCATCCTCTCTGTAAAATATTAATAAAATACATTTAAAAAAAATCACATGACCAAATCAATAGATGCAGAAAAAGCATTTGACAAAATCCAAGATCCATTTTTTATATAAACTTTCAGAAAAGTAGGAATAGAGGGATCATGCCTCAACATAATAAGGACCATATATGATAATCATACAGCTAACATCATACTCAATGGGCAAAAACTAATAGCATTTCTCCTAAGAACAGAAACAAGACAGGGATTTCTGCTTTCACTATAGTACTGGAAGTCTTAGCCACAGGAATCAGACAAGAAGAAAAACAACAACAAGGTATCCAAATTGGAAAGGAGGAAGTAAAACTGTCAGTATTTGTAAATGACATAATATAGTACATAGAAAATACTAAAGTCTCCACCAAAAAAACTACTCGATTTAATAAATGAATTCAGCAAAATAGCAGGATACAAAATAACATCCAGAAATTGATGTCATTATTTTACACCAATAATGAACTCTCATAAAGACGAAGTAAATAAACAATCCCATTTGCCATTGCAACAAAAAAAATTAAGATAGTTATGAATAAACTTAATCAAGGAGGTAAAAGACCCATACTCAGAAAACTACAGGACTTTGAAAAAAGAGATAGAGTAAGATATAAACAAGTGGAAGAATATACTGTGCTCATGGATTGGAAGAATTAACATGTGTCTAGTAAAGAATTCTCAGTCCCATCAATTATGAACACACACATGGATAGTAGTTCAACAAGTTTACATAAAAGCAAATACTATCCTATATAGTAAAGAGCTAATATGCTAATGGTCGTGATGCCCTTGTGCCATAACGACCGATCAGCAGGAGGCTGCGTGCCCAACAGGCGCGCACGGGTGGGCAGGGCTGCGTGCATGGCTAGGTGCGCGTGAGTGGGCAGGGACTTGACTCTGGAGGACTTGACCGGAGGCGTGGGTGGGTTTCTGGGTCCCACCTCCCGTGGCAGTGGTGGGCGGCGGCGGCAGCGGCAGCGGTGGCAGCCACGGGACTCTTTCTGGGCAGGAGAGCGGGGTTGTGTGCACGGGGAGGCACGCAAAGGGAGGGATTCCAGGACTCACGTAATTTCGCGTGCCGGGTCACTAGTGTGTGTGTGTGTGTGTGTGTGTGTGTGTGTGTATATATATATATATATATATATATATATATATATATATTTCCTATTTGTATTTATGAAACACATTGGGAGAGCTACATTCTCCATAAATACTTGAGAGTTTAAGTTAATGACAATGAAGTTAGTCAATATTTGATCTCTCTGTTGGCAGACACTGCTAGCCAGGAACAGGGCCTCCACAGAAAGTAAGGGTAATCTCACTGGGACTTTTCAATCAAGTACTGTTTATTTAGTATCATTCTAGACCCTGACATCCTAAATATATGAAATCATCTCCAGGTTGATGGATGACAGCACTTTAGGTCTGTCAGAAAAGCAGAAAACAGTTCATCGTTCTTGTCACAATAAGGCAAATAGCCTCCAGGACAAACCGAAGACCACCGTGGCTTTAAACAAGAAATGTGTTGATTAGAGGGAAAGGAAATGCTGAAAGAGAATCGTAGAGATACTGCAATGAAGTCAAAGAAGCTACCAGTCAAATAGTGAAAACAAAGAAAACTATAGCTGAGAACCTGTGTGACTAGAGATAATAAGAACAGCAGGAGGAGAGAGAGGGAAAACATATAAAGAAGAAGAAAAAAAGCAATAAAAAGAAGATACATAAAAGCGAATGAAAAACCAATAGACGATGCCAGAATTTTTGACAGTGAGGGGTAGGATCTGAAAGAACTTCTGAAGGAAGTGACTGAACTTCCCTATGGGGCACCATCGTTGACAGTGAGCTATTAACCAGGGGGGATATCTGTGCAGCCCAAGGTCCAACAGAAATAAAAGACACAGAATAACTAAAATGCATTCACTAGATTGCATGTGTATACTGAAAAGCACTCTACTACAGCAATTTCAAAGAGAAGGTTGTTGGAAGAGCTGTATGTTTTAGAAAATGTAATCAAAGGCATTTTTTGTATGCTTTTGTTATTGTTATTTTCTTTCATTTTTTTTTCTTTGGACATGACAGCCTCCATTAGGTAAGGCTACATTTATGAATCATTTTAAAATAGAATTGGTTTCTCTATTTCTTCATTTATTTTCTTCTATCCATCCACTTCTCTCTTGCTATTTTTTTTTTTTTTAAGCTTTGGGCAGTGAAAGCATTTCTGCCTTTGATTATTGATTACTCAGCAGCACTCACAGACCAAGCTGCATGTCTTGATTTGGGGGAAATAGAATAACTTCTTTCAGAGAACAGATAATCATTTTAATGCAGCTTTATGTTTTTTTCCTGCATTTTTATTTCACCTATTTATTCCCATTCATTAAAAATCACCATGTCTATGATAAAACCTAGGCCTGTTGCCTAGCTGAAATTCCAGGAATCCACCATTTATTTCACACTGTGTAAATTTTAAGCAGATATGGGAGGCTTGGTTCTGTACTGCATTGTCTTCTCACGCAGAGAGCCCGACAATTTTTAACACCACAGAACAACCCGCAACAGAGCTGATTGCCTTGGATTCTTCCTCAGCAGAGGCAGATAACATTCTGAATAAGATATGACTGCATTTATTTTTCAGCGGCTTGCTTATTTATTTATTTCAGTGGTGGTGCCAGATAAGAGACTGATTGAGTTCACAGCTCAGTGATGAGCATATTAGGTCACCCGGTAAGCTGTAGCTCAGGGCCACAGGCAGTTCTGTTCAGATTTATGGCAAGACATGGTGATGGATAAGTGCAAACGCTTATTTATAAGAAGGCAAATGAATGCTTCCTATGTAAAAAAATAAATTGCAGATAAGCTAATTTAAGGCTAATCAGAAACAGTCATTCACTCTGGGTGGGAATAATGCCCAAGAAGGGCCCTATAATAAGTCTCTGAGCCTTTGACATATAGATAGCACAATAGAGGTAACGATAAGCATGCTACTCACCCATAAATAACCCCCTGATGCGATCCCTAATGCATTGTGAATTCATTGTGGGTTTTCAGGCAGCTGGAAGACACTAATCAATGCAAACGAAACTTTGCAGTGGTTTCCACTTGGAAGTAAGTATCAATCAAGTCACAACGGTGCTTTAGCTCAGATGGTCTGAATAAAACTTGCTAAGACAAAGTTTGGCAGAAGAAAAAAGAGGTTGTACTTATGGAGGACAGCTATTCTTAGGGGACTTCAAAGCACACTGAATAAGATCATCTTCTGATATAATATTTCTCTTCAGTTCAGAATAGCTTACAAAACTGCCAGTTACTATATCTAAGAAAATGCATACATTTGGGAGATGTCTATACAGGCTGACTTATTCAGATATTTTGGCAGTGATGCTTAAAATTCATGACTCCATGTATATCTCTATAGAGGCAAGAAAATCATTTCAAATATAAATGGTAGGTAGGTGGACCATTCTGTATTCTGAAATTGCTTATTTGGGGATTCCCACCTTCTGGGCTTCTTGGTAATTTGTGAAATTTGTACATACTCCAAATCATGCTGTTTAAAGAATCTGTGTTTCAGAAGATATCAATTCCTTTTTATTTCTTGAAGGCCTACTCTCTTAGTTTGCTAGGCCTGACATAATAAAATGCCACAGACTAGGTAGCTTAAGAACAGAAATATATTTTGTTACAGGTCTGGAGGCTGTAATTCCAAGATCAAGGTGTTGGCAGGTTTTATTCTCCCGAGGCTCCTGCTTGCAAATGGCCACCTCCTTCTTGTGTCTTCACATGGCCTGTTCTCTGTGCTTGTGCATTTCATGGTGTCTCTCCCTCTCTTTAAGGGACACCAGTCATATTAGATTAGTGCCCTACGCTAATGGCCTCATTTTAACTTAATTACCGTTTTACAGACCTTATCTTCAAGTGTGGTTACATCTAAAGTACTGGGTTGGGGACTTCAACATATGAATTTGGGAAGGGGTATCATTCAGTCCATAACATTTGCCCCCTAGGCCTCCAACATTGCTAAAAGAACATGGTTTCTTACGATCACAGGATATAAAGAATGAATTTACAATGTCTAATACTTGTTCCTTCCTCTATTTTCCATTTTATTTGCTACTTGGTGGTAACAGTGCTTGCAAATGGAACATCTCATAACACATTTTCTGACTTTCTCAGTAGTGGCTTGAGCTAAAGACAGTATTCCAAATTACTTCCTTTCCCCTTTGCTAGCAGTGCCTATAGTATGGCTTGCTATATCTTTCACTGTATTGAAAACTTTTTATGACATCCTGCTTTTTTTATTTGTTTGTTAATCCTCATCCAAGAATATTTTTGCCTATAAGAGAGAGAGAGAGAGAGAGAGATTGATGAGAGAGAGACACATCGATTGTTTGCCTCCTGCACACATGGTCAGGATCGGGCATTGAACCTGCAACCCAGGTACATACCCTTGCCTGGGAATCGAACTTGCAACTCTTCGGTGAGTGGGCTGACACACTAACCATTTGGAAACACTGTTCAGGCCCTACTTATTTTTATCCTTTGATCTCTAACAAACAGCTACTCATTTGGGTGCTTAATATATATGTGGGTATATTTACTTAGTATATATATGTATATTATTATACTTAATATACATATATCTATGCATACATAAATGCATGTATATATACACATTTATGTATGTGTGTGTACATATCTCTGAGTGGTTGACTCCTTGTGGCTCTAACAACTGATTGCTCACAATTAAAGCTGCTTTGAAAGTAATAGTCCTGGAGAGAAGCTTTAATTCTTTAAGTGGTGATGGCAAAAGCAAGGCAAACAGTTGGTTCAGTTGCAGAGGATAAGTGTGTACAGGTAACCTTGTGTTTGTGGGAACTACACTTGGATAGGGTCATCCACAGGCATGTTGTATATGGTCCTCCCTCACCTGCCCTGTCTTCACTCTCAGTAGCTCTGGATGTGTATTGAAAGTGCAGGGCAGCACAGATTCATCCATGAATCTTTTCCTAAACCCTCAGGGAGAATTAATTACTTCTCCCTCTGTACTCCTTAAGCAATTAGTATCTGACTCTACCACAGCCATTATAATGTATTATACATGTCTGTCTCCTATTAAACACTGAGTTGCCCAAGTGAATGGAATATGTCTTAGCTATCTTTATATCCTTAGTGCCTTTCATGTAAGACATGAATGAAGGATAAATGCTAGACTTTCTCTATGCTACCCAACTACTTCCCAAGTATTTGTCTATCTTTCTTGCTATCTATCTCTCATCTGTCTGTCTATTATCTATCTATCATCTATCTATCTATCATCTATCTAATCTATTGGCACTTTCTAAGTATTTCAGAAATATTAACTCATTCCATTCTCCTACTGTTTTTTTACGGAGGAGGAACCTGAAGTTCAGAGAGATAAAATAATTTACACACATTAAAAGGCAGAATAAAGAATTCACAGCCAGGAATTGTAGCTGCACAGTTCTACACTAACTAATCTCACTATTCTAGTTTGATGTTCAGCACTGGAAAATTCTACCTTAAAGGTGTTAAGTGATTAAGATCTAAAAATAGTGGGGAATGGGAAAAACCATTTTGTCTGGAAATAGAAGGAATGTCTATAGCAAAAAGTTTCTGTTGGCAATTGGGGGTCACAAGACTCCTCCTTGGAAAGCCACAGGGAAAGGATAGATTGATGCAGAAATGGTGTTTGAGAAGTGGAGGTAGAGAGGTAAAGGGTGGAAGAGTTTTCAGGCTAGTTCCCCTTATAGCAGTGTCTGGAGATAACAGATGGTTTTCTCTTTCTTCATAGAGTGTTTACACTTGGACCTATTCTCCCATCCAAGAAAATGGCTAAGATGTAGGCTCATTAATTCTAAGGGGTTATAAATGAAAATTAAATTATTATTATTGTTGTTTATTTATAGACTAGAGGCCTGGTGCATGAAAATTCATGCACTGGAGTGGGGGGTCCCTCATCCAGGCCTGCCCCCTCTCATAGTCCGGGAGCCCTCAGCGGCAGGAGGCGACCCAGTGATCAGGGCAAGGCGATGCCCCATCACACCTCTGCTGCTGCCACTGCAAGCCTCGGCCGGCCCTGGTTACCTGAGCCTCTGGCGGCCCTGGGTGTCTGGGCAGCCACCATCTGAGGCTTGCCTGCGCCTCGGGTGTCAGCTTGGCAGCCGCCATCCAAGGCTTGCCATCCGAGGTTGGGGGACTCCAGAGGCAGGTGCCCTGGCAGGGCTGAGGAGACTGGGTGCCACCATCTTGTGGCTGTGGGCACCACCATCTTTGAGAGCATGGCAGTCAATTAGCATATTCCCTCCTTATTGGCTGTGGGGGCCGCCATCTTTGCGATGGTGTGAGGGTCAATTAGCATATCACCTCTTTATTAGATAGAACAAGAATGCACTCCACAAATGTCTTCTGTAAATATTTTCAGAGGCTGCCAGAAGTTTTGCTCTGGGTAGGTCCTGTGGTTCCTCTCATAAAATAGGAGGTCAAAAATGCTGAAACCTCTGATCTGTTTTTTCCAAACTTCTCATTGAAGCAGATATCCCAGTCAGAACACACTACAACCTCAGTATTGTCTGCTTCTCATTGCAAATTTAGAAAGGCAGAGAACAAATTTACAGTACCTGTTTTGAATCCATTGTTAAACCCACAGGAACAAGTGGCTTAAAAGCCCATTTGGAGCCTTGGAGAAGCATGGTGAACAGTTACTTTTGACATTATTCATGTCATTCGGGGAAATGCTCTTGTTCTTGTTGAAGTAAAGTTCCTGGAGGGAACACTTTGCATTATGTATCCTTTCCTACTCACTCTGATTACTTTTCTTGAAGTTCCCTTGGGTTCTTCCAAACCAGACACAGTCTCTAAATTCTCAGTGATGCTCTTCACTTCTAATACATGTGCTATTCCAGCCTCATTGCCATAGTCATTCCCAGGTTTAGAGAAAGGAGCAGAAGGGGAAGTGATACAAGGTGCTCACTGGCAGACTGCAGGGAAACATCAAAATGAAAATGAGTAAGGTTCAGGTCAAAACAATTAATTGATTGCCTTCAAGAACTCTAACCTCCAGAATAGGTAGGTCTTCATAGTCATTTTGCTTAGAGCCAGGACAACCTCTTAAAATTAAATTCTTAGGAAAGTGTGCTCATTTGAACATATTATTTGTATGACTCTGAGTGTCTAGAACCTGGTGGGAAAAGTATCAATCTCAGACCAGCAATTTTATTATCTTTCAATTATTTTTTTTCTTTCCTCTTAAGGTCCTTTTCTTTCTCTGTCTTTGTCTCCTTGTTTTTCTCCCTCTTCTTTCTCTTTGTTCCTAACTCCTTCTGTGTCTTCTGTATCTCCTCTGCATCTGCAGGCCTTTCCACTACTGTCTAATAGAACTTAATGTGCCACTGGAAATGTTCTATATTTTCACAGTCCAATGCAGTAGCCATCAGCTACATGGGGCTACTGAGACCCTGCAATATGGCAATTATGACTGAGAAATGGAACTCAATTTAACTAAACTTAAATTAATTTAAACTTGAATAGCCCAATGTAGCTAATGAGTATCAAATTGGCCAGTGCAGCTTTAGACCAATTATTTATCTCTGACATTTCTGTATTATTCATGAATGAAAGTTGATATCTTTGGTGACTTTCTTCTTTTTTTAGAATCACTCATCAACAGGGAAAGTTGGTCTAGTTTACAAAGTTTTGTTTGAATCTCTTACCATCTCTTCCCCTCTGTTTTAGAGGTCTTTCAGGTCAGGAGAGCACTTAGTATCTTTTCTGAAGACAGAATGTTCCTTTCTGGTTGTGTGGAGACCAGATATTCTCCAGCTAGTGATGCAGGGCACCCTGGTGTGACTGGAGGTTCAGATAGGGCTCATTTGCAAGGCAGGGGAGCAGGGGAGCTAGAACATTTCATAGGCAAAGGCAGAGGTCAGCAACCTCTTTGGCCATCGGCAGAATAAACAATGTTGGTACAAGGGCCTTGAGCCAGGGAGGCATGAAGGTAAGTGAAAGGAGTAAAAATAGAGATAGTGGAAAAGGAGAAAGAAGATAAAAAGAGAAAGGACAGAGTAAGAATACACATGTTGAGTGAGAATGTTACTAATGGAGATCTTAGTCACAGTTCTGCCTCTGGATATCTACACTGAGGAAGCCAGGCTGTCTTCCCAGAAAACCTATACTTGAATCAGCCATAGAAGCTTGTGTCTCAGGATTTGCTGTGGGTCTTGGGGCAACAGAGAGTGGGGAGGAGGAGTCTGTTAATTCTGTGTATAATATTAAGAGTCAATCAGAAGTCAACACCAAATCAGTTTAATAACAACCCAGGTAAACTGGCTACAATTTTGTGTCCTTCTTTTTCTTATTTTTTCCTTTATTTCAGGTAATTTTTTTTTTCACCTTGACAATTATGGCTTCAGTGCCTAGTGACCCTTTTGGTTTTGGTCAGCACCTGTCCTGATTAGAAAAGGAAAATATGAAAAGACATTTCAAGACTAGGACACTAATAAAAGCAAAGACATTTCTTATAAGCCTAAAATTCTGCTAAATCAAAGATTTTTTTCCCCCCTGAGCAGTTTGCTTACAATCCTGGAACCATGTTTCTCATAACTGAGAAATCTATTTTACATTGACTTCTTGTATTTGCTACATTTTATATTGATTGGCTTTGCTGTATTTTAAATGTATTTGTGTCTAGACTTGTGGGACTTTAGCTATAGCCAATTTCTACATTATTAAGAGGGCTATTTTGAGTGGCCCTTGTGAATAAACCTAATTTTCCCCTCTGATTAGTGCTTAATTTGAAATTGTTTGTGCAATGATGAAATCTTTCTTGAGTTTCACTTCCAGATTCCAGTTTCCATTCCCAGAGGTTGCTTTTGATTACATAAATGCTTTCAGGGTGATTATGTGGGAAAAATTACATATTAGGTAGTTTTGGTTCTTTCTGTAAGAAATTGCACTGCTTAGAAAGAAGGGTTGTGAGTTAGGTTTTGAGGTTTTAGGTACTTTACAATTGCAAGATCATTTTTTCTATTCAATGCAAAACTATGATCTGCATCTACAACTCCCCATAATTTTGTCATCCATCTTTTGATTGACAATTCTCTTCTCTTTTGAAACCCCACATTTCATTGCAGAAAGATTTTTCTAGACATACAAATCAGGCTTTTCAGTATATAGTTTTCTGTATCTCTCTTTTTTCTTTTATCTTTATAGTTTTGTAATAAATGTCTTAAAGGAAAAAAGTAAGATATCTATGCTATTCCCTGAAGTGTAACTTAGAAATCAGACCACGTGACTTACTTATGGGCCAGTGATTGAACCTATTAATCTTAGTACATATATTCCCCATTTCCTGTAACTTGGTGTCTGCCTCGCAGGTTTACCGCTGGAAAGGAATTTTGCCTCAGGGTGATTCAGACTTCTTGTCTCATTGATACTGATTTAGATAATGTTAAGTGAGATTTTGGCTTGAGAGTTGATGTTGGAAAGGGTTAAGATTTGGGGGAGTGTTGGGATGGAGTGAATCTATTTTTCACATCAGGAGGACATGGAGGGCACAGGGCAGAGTGTTATGAGTTGAATTATGTCTGCCTCACATTAACATGTTGAAGTCCTAACCTCCTGTACTTGAAAATATATCCTTATTGGAGATAGAGCCTTTACAGAGGTAAGCAAGTTAAAATTAGGTCATTAGGACTGGCCCTAATCCAATATGACAGTGTCCTTATAAAGGGGAAATTTGGACACAAAGACAGTCACAAGGGAGACAACATGAAGATACAATGAGAACACCATGTGAGTATGAAGATGGTCATCTACATGCCAAAGAGAGACGCCTGATATGGACCCTTCCCTCACATCCCTGGGAAGGAACCTAACCTATAATACCTTGCTTTTGTACTTCTAGCCTTCAGAACCATGAGGCAATACATTTCTGCTATGTAAGCCACACAGTTTGTGGTACTTTGTTACAGCCGCATACAGCAAACTTATACAGGAAGGTAGGTCTCAACCTGGTCAGACTGTAAAATGGAACAGCAAAATGGCATTTAAGACCCAGTCATTGCTTCAGGCATTTCCTACAGGTGTACTTCCAGCTGCTGGAATATGGTTTCTTATGTCCCTCTTTTTTATTACCTCCAGTTTTTATAATTTCTCTCATTCTTTATAAATCTCAAAGAATTACCAATAGTCAGTCCAAGAGTTATATCCACAAATTTGCCGTAATGTCAAGTGTTATCATCACATTAAGAAAATTGTGAATGTTATTTTTACTATTACTAATAATATCAGCTAATATTTATTGACTTCCTGTCATGTTCCAGGTAATGTAGAAAGATATTAACCTCTTTAATTATGACAATACTAGTACGAAATTTATGCACAGGGGTGGGGGGGTTTCCCTCAGCCCGGCCTACACCCTCTCCAATCTGGGACCCCTAGGGAGATGTCTGACTGCTGGTTTAGGCACAATCCCACAGGGACCGGACCTAAATCAGCAGTCAGACATCCCTCTCGCAATCCAGGACCGCTGGCCCTTAACCGCTCATCTGCCTGCCTGCCTGATTGCCCCTAATCACTCTGCCTGCCAGCCTGCTCGCCCCCAACTGCTCCCCTTGCCAACCTGATCACTCCCAACTGTCTCGCCCAGCCAGCCTGATCACCCCCAACTGCCTCCTCCCCGGCCTGCTCGCTCCCAACTGCCCCTCCCTGCCAGCCTGCTCGCCCCCAACTGCCTGCCCCTTCTGGCCTGATCACCCCTAACTGCCTCTGCCTCGGCCCTGCCACCATTGTCCGGAAGACATCCGGAAGGTCTCCCAGTCTAATTAGCATATTACCCTTTTATTAGTATAGATTACATAAAGTAGTAGGTATTATTATTTCCCTTATTTTAGAAAGGAGAGAATTGAGGCAGGATGGTTTGACAATTTGACAAAGCCCGCACAACTAAATTGTGACAGATGAGAATCATGAGCACCTGTATGGTCTTTATCAAGCCTTTACTCAGAGAGGTAAAGTCTAAGATTGAGAAAATAGAGTCAAGGTAAGATTTAAACAGGAAGTCTATAGAGAGGCAATCACTTTTAAACACATGGAAGGCATCCTTTAATAAAATAATCCACATTACTTTATGCATTTCCACTTTTTCCCACTGAAGACTTTCCCAATAGCAAGAGCTAACATGGTTAGTCATTGCCTCATTTCACATATCAGGCCACAAACAGACCAAAAAAGAGTTTCTGTATCAGCTCAAAGGAACATTCTTCTGTAATCAATTAAATTCATTGCACTTGATTAGTCAATTCCTGCCAAGAAACAATTTAAAAAGCCTGCTCACAACAATTTGTTTTACAATTTCCAGGACCACTAAAATGACCTCCTGAGGACGTGGAATTTTAAAAGATTTTTCCAGTGTTGCCTGAGGACAATATGGAAGTAAAACAAACAAACAAAAGCCCACTTAGATCTTAATGATATCCATGTGAAATATAAAGTCCTCATTCTTGGAGCTTTACTCTGCACTTTATAGCTGTTATCGTGAGGCATGGTTTTGTTGTAAATAAATAAAAGGCTTTGGAGACCGCAGAACTGGACTACCACTGTGGCTCCACCGTGATCTGGCTGTGTGTACCTTAGCAAGTTATCCACATTCTCTGAATATCAATGACCTAACCTTTCAATGGAGAAGCCAATGCTTATCTCAGAAGTGTGTGTGAGAATTAAATAGAATAGTGAGCAAAGAGCATCTGGCACATTACTGAGATCATTAATTTTCACTTCCATTTCACCTTTTCTTCACTCTCATTCTCTCAGGGGCCCAGCATGGCTCTCTGCCCTAATCTCAGTTTGCCAGGTGTTGACATTCAGAACCATGATAACAACCACACAAGTTGACTAAAGTTTGACTCAGAACCACTTTAAAGTAAATTTCTAGTTTGTATTTTGTTGAGTGGGGGAAGTGAAGAATGTGCAGGTATTGTGATTTCTGGCCTCCACCTGCACAGGGTGTTTAGGAAATCATAGGGGAGACTATTTTTTTTTTAAATCCATTTTGCCTAGCGCCAAGGTAAAAACATGTAATTATCCTCCTGATATCCTGAGTGTATGTGTGTGCACACTTGCATGTGTTTGTTGTAAGTTTAGCCTCTGTAGCTATTTACTATCTAGGGCCTTGGTTTTAGTTTTGTCTCTGATCTGACCTTTCTCCTTGGATTGGCCCTGGTCTACACCTCAAAATTTTCAGTCAGTGAAAATTCTTCTCTAGGCCATCAAGAACTGGCAGTTGCCTGAGGGCAAAAGCCTACATCAGCGCTTTCACACCTCTCTGGAGTCTCCCCTTCAGCTTTATGGTATCTAGGCTTTCTCTTAATTTCCTGGCATCTAATCAATGAATTTGAAATAATTTTATATACAACAAAATTTCTTCCACATTTTTAACCACTCTGTACCATCTTCCATATTTCTGGGAATAGAACTGTAGCATCACAGATTATTTCCAACTTTTTCTAAATATATTGTGAAGGAAATCCCCTTCTTTAGTCAGATTGGTTTGTCATAACAAAATACCATCATCTGGGTGGCTTCAACAACAGAAATATATTTTCTCACAGTTCTGCAAGTTGGAAATCTGAAACCTGTGTATCAACATGGTTGATTTTTGGTTAGGTCTCTCTCCTTGACTTTCAGCTGGTGCCTTCTCACTGTGTGTTCACAGGATCTCTCCTTTGCAGGAGCAACAGGGAGCCTGGAGGGAGAGCAAGGTTTTGGTGTCTCTCCTTTAAGGGCACTAATCCCATATGAAGGCCCTGATTGCCTTCCAAAGGCCCATCTCTAAATACCATCACACTGGGGGTTAGGGATTTGACCTGTGAATTTTCGGGGGACACAAACATTCAGTTCATAATATCCCTTTTCTAAGCCTGAAATGATGACTTCCTGCTATAGACTTTGATATCACACACATATCTGATCTTTAATTTTAGCACCTAGAGTGTGAGGATAATCTAACATAAAGAGTTGTAAAAAGACTAAATATAATTTCATGTATAGAACAGGGATCACAATGCCTAGCACAGTAGGAACTTGACAGACAGTCCTTCTCTTTTCCTCTTGTGTCTACTCCTTCTGTCCCCCCGAGTGGCTGTATGTAGCTGACTGGTCTATGATGACCAACTCCAATGTCAGCCCTGAGATGTGGAGGTGGTACAGCCATGAGCCCAGATGCATTCTGCTGTCAAGAGTTTTCATAATTTATGTTGCTAGAAAGAAATAGGATGAGGGACAATAGCACAAAATAAGGCAACTAAATACTGATTGAGGAAGCAAGCAAAAACAGAACGAAACAAAAGCAATGATGACACCTGGATGCTTTCATTTTTTTACCTCCAAGCAGGAGCCAAAAGTTGCAAGCCATCTAGATAGTGAGCTTGAGAAAATATAAATTAATCACCTATTGGTACTACAGTTTGAGTATTTAAAGATCTATGGGGAAGATGTTCAAAAGCTTCATTCCAATTAATCTTACCCCATTAAGTGTGCCCATCCACAGATCAGAAGCAAAAGAATGGATTTCAAGGGTGAGAGAGAAGCTCAGAGAAGATGCCTAACCTCTACAGGCATTTCACCAGAATGGAGGAAACTTCAGAGAGAAAAATGAACCAGTTTTAACATCAGGATGGATCAACAAGTATCTGGGATACAATATAATTCTTCCCAGAAAGTGCTGAAATGTGGACAACCTTATGATTTAATTTTAAAGGCTACTTTGAACTTTGTGACCTTTCTGAATTTGATCTGATTATCTTGTGTCAATGTTTATAGTCTCCTTAGAATGCTAACCTATGTCTTTTAGAACCCATTTCTTCTTTCTGACACTATTTCCCCCTTACATAAAAAGTAGGGAAAGAGTGGGAGAAAATGGTATTTCATTTTGTGGGTAGGCATCAAGTAAAAAGTGTGGTGGTTCCAGTGAAACCTCTGTAAATTAAGAGATTTTTTGCAGCTCAAAAATATTCCCAAGAAGTACTATTTTAAAATGTCAGTGACCTTTCTGACTAAATTGGACATAAAAAATAAGAGGCAAGCACATTTTTTCTTATTCAAGAGAAGTAGAAAACTATCGTTAACAGACGAAGAAAATGAGGAAGAAGGAAAGAACAGAGGCAAGAAAAAATGAGAACATAAACCACAAAGACCACATCTCAACTTAAATTTTTTATTTTGTGAGCTCTTTGTGGAACACCCCTGGAGATTTCACTCTGCCTTATAGGACCCTTTCCAAGTGCTGATCCTCTTTTTTTATTCTTTAAATTTGGATACTAAGTGGTATCTTATTCCATAATGAATAATTATTGGGAGAGAAATGAAAGGATTGGCCCCTCTCAATCTTCTGTTTCAGTAGTAGCTTCCCAACTGAGGATGTATGTACTAACATCTACAGAATTTGTAATTAGTCACAGATAAGATTCTCCTCAGTAGGTGGTCTCTGCCTCCTTCCAGGTCTCCGACTTTTGTCTTTGAAATTTCCAGTGGGTTTAACCAACTAGTACACACACACGTGTGTGTGTGTGTGTGTGTGTGTGTGTGTGTGTGTGTAGTAGAGTTGGTAAAATTAGACAATTGTTTTGATTTGTATGACAACTCTGGTAATAAATTGGGGTATTTGAGGTACAGGGCAGTTACTCCAAATACACTTATTGCAAATAAATATTTTAAAAAGCAATAGTATTATTGTGGAACTAAGTTATGACAGAACAAAATAGCAATGTAGCAGATTTGCTTAAGAAAGCGAAGAATTGCAAGGTGGCCAGTAGGGGGAATATGAAAATAGTAAGGAAGGGAATAGCTCAATATGGCAATTAGGGATATGGGCACATATCTCATTCAAAGTGCAACTGATATTTCATATAAGCAGCTACTTTTGCTTACTTGCTGTGTGGATGGAAATGCTAATAATACTAAATTACTCCATACTCCTGTGATAGTTTTATAGAAAAAGCAATATTAATTAAGGCTTCTGAAAATAGAAATTAATCTGCTTATGTGCAAGCTGATCAGTACAAGGAGGTGTGTAGAGCATTCCTCTGCTCTTGCAAATACTTTAAACTTTATTCCTCTTTATTGTAATCCTGCTGAGTAGATTGAAAGAGAGAAAATGGAAAAATAATGACACCATGGAAAGGAAAACCAGTAAGGATCTTCCACAAGTGAAACAATTATTTATGGTCTATTTTTAGAACTCGCCAATTTTTTATAGGAATATGTTATGCTTTCAAGTTTGTTTTTATTTATAAATGCATCTGACAAGAGTTATTAAGTCCATATTTCTGATATTTTTCTGTACTATATTAGCAGGAAACATGAGAGGTGGCTTCTGTACTTGACAATGGTATTCTATGAGAAGAAAGAAATCTAACAATTGGTATTTATGCTGTATGATTAAGTATACTATGCCTTTTATAAAAAAAAAATCAAGAACATTTATAGCTACACATTAGAGTGTTTTCTTAAAAGCTGAAGTATAAAATCACTTAACGTTAATGGGAGTAAGAAAGAGGAGCACAAAAGTAACCATGTATTTGCTCAAAAAAAAAAAATAAACGTTTTTCTTTCCGATCTTTAAAACTTTCTGTTGCTTTAAGTAATATCTCACATATGAAAATATTCGCATTTTTGTTCAGAAGTTATTCATGAAAGGTGGCTTCAAGGTTTGGGTATTCTCTGCCAGAGGGATTTATAGACTTTTTTTTACTAAAACTGTTTAAGTTCCATAAAGAATATTGATATGGGAAAGAATACAACTCTAAGCCCCTTTAGCAGTTTCATATGTTTTTCTACTTGAGCTTAATTTTTTTACAGAAAGTAAGGCAAAGCCGGAAGCCATTTTGGGAGATGTTAATTAAGTTGCAAGATGGGAAAATACCCAGCTTAGCACACTTTTTCTCAGTCCTAAACAAATAAATCCAACCAAATTCTCATCTCATTTTTACCCTGAAGATACAATTATGGCCCCATGGCCAATGCATGTGCCTCTAGATATCTTACTTTACAGCACAAAATGTAAAACATCTGGGGTAGTATAAAGCACACTGGATTGGGAGGTAGAAAATGTGCAACCTATTTGTGATTCTTCTAATAGGAGCTACAAGAATTTTTGGGGGGATTACTTAATTTTCTGTGTCTCATTATACTTTGAAAATGGGGATGTTATTGTAGAAGACCTCCAGAATCATGTCTAGCTGTACCACAGTGGATTTTAGGAACCAAGGAGAGCAGAAGAGCATATACATTTGTTTCTGAGTCTATCATGATCTATGTATTCCTAAATGGAGAATAGGAAAAGGATTTTTTTCCTTTATATTTTTGTTTCTCTTAATATTTTTTATATTTACATTAGGATCATTTTGAACTTTAAATTTATATAATTATACAGAATTAAGGCTAAATAAGCTGGCGCTGTCTACTCTATCACACAGGTCAGTTTCCCTCATGGAAAACAGCTGTATGCTTTTAAAAAGGTATTCATTCATTCACTTACTCTCTGAAAGAAGTGAGATAACAAGTCATGTAGATATGTGGGGAGCAGAGATAACTGCAAGGGAAAAGACACAGAGATGGGAGCAATTGATATATTTGAGGGAGGGTAGGATGCAAGTCTGGGAAGGAATATTTGTGAAGATGAGGTTGAGGGAGAGAGCAAGGGCTGGATCATTCCTATGTTTTTAGGCTATGACAAAGGATTTGGTTTTAATTGTAAGCCATTAGGGGGTCAAACTAGATATTCCTTGCATTTTAAAGGAGTAACTGGCTGCTGTGTCAAGAACAGATGCTAGGGAACAACAATGGAAGACCAGAAACCTATGAAGAGACTATTGTTGTATTGCTTAGAGAAACGATTTTGGCTTGAACTGTGGCAATGAAGATAGCAAGAAGTGAACAAACTTGGGGTATATTTTGAAGGTGAATCCTTCAAATAGAGAAGTGAAAAACAAAACAAAACAAATCTTAAGCTGCTCTGAACTGGGCAATGTCTCAAACCAGGCTTAAGCAGCAACCTGTTGAACAACTTGTGGGATAGAAGCATGATGACAGCCATGTTGGGGCACTCAGCCTAAACTCTT
Source organism: Plecotus auritus (assembly GCF_963455305.1). Taxonomy (NCBI): domain Eukaryota; kingdom Metazoa; phylum Chordata; class Mammalia; order Chiroptera; family Vespertilionidae; genus Plecotus; species Plecotus auritus. The sequence goes on along the minus strand of NC_137770.1, from coordinate 86,769,955 downwards.
CCTGATGTACATTTAGACCATTCCGATTCAGTTTTCCTCAGTCCATTTCTCTCTCCCATAGTTAACAATTTCTGACCATGTCAGTTGGGACTCCCAAAATCAAACAGAAAATTGGAAAAAAAAGTATTTTGAAATAGTACAAATGTACTTAGAACAGTATATTCCAGAATAATCAGGCCTATGATGCAAGAATAGAGTTTCCAGGTAAATGGCTAGAGAAGAGGGATATTGCATCCTTTTTGAGATTCAGAGGGAATTTTATTCTATCCTTAGTTAGTCTTATCCTGTTATTCTTTTAGTGGATCCAAGAAGTACTATCAGTAAAGAAACATGTAATTTGTTAAACCTAGTTTTATGCTAACTTCTGTAGTGAAAAATCCCTCTTTCACATAATTCCCTTTATCATCCTAAAGAAATATAGTTACATAGAAGAGATTTTGAGTGTTATTGTGCATATTATTTGTATTTTAATGTTGTTGGGTACCCTGGATATCAACAAATGGCTATCTGAGAAAATTTGAATGTTCATGATAAGATAGAGTGAATAAAGCTTACAATATTAATATTGACTCAAGTTTTATAACAACCATGAAATGCAAAGTATATTGTGATAAAGTAACAAAATTGAATGTGGTTTATCATCTTTTGTAAAAAATATCACATTAATTTTCAAGCAATGCATATTTTGAAGTACATTAAAATAAAATTTGTATTATGCAAGTACATATACTTCCTAAAATTAATGTAGCTTAATTACATTATTAGATGTCAGAAAGGCATTTGAAAGGGTAGGTTGGAAATAATTCTTTTGAATGTCACATAAATTTTCTTTGCAGCTAATCTCTGAAAAGAGGAAAAAACTTCTCTCTACTCAGGCATAGAATAGAAGCATTAACAATGGAAAGGTCAGTGCATAATGATGTAAGTGAGAAAAGGCCTGGAGTGCCATATTGATGAAATGTAATGGGGGGAAATTATGTAGAAATATTAATCAATCAGTCCTTACTTTAAGACTTTTAGGTAACTTTCTAAAATCTTCATTATTTAATATCAAAGAAATGGTAACCAATAAATTCCTCCTGTGGAAAAAAAAACAAAACAGTAACTGTTTATATTCAACATTTCTCTTTCCCTTTAACTTCCCTATATTGCAGATAATATTTGCCAAACTCTAGTTATCTTAGTAGGTATTAGATAGCTTTCTCATTCTCAATATAATTTGTCTCCACTAGCATAGAAAATCAAAAGTTGATTATACAAATTCCACAAAGGAAAATTATGTGTTCATTAAAATACATTTTTTGAAAGATACGAGGAAATGTTCATGAGAAACTGGGTAAGTAAAATTGCAGGATATAAAACTTGATCATAGTATGATCCACACTTTGTAAAAACAAAAAGATGTGCATACATGCAATGACCAGAGAAAGTATTTTAAGGGGCAATTGCGGTTATCTTTGGATGATGAAATGCATTTTGGAAAATGCATTTTTATCTGCTTTACCAATTTTACAAGTGTGGTGGTATTTAAAAATTTGCGATGATATAGCTGGCATTAGCAGTAAGAGTTCTTCTCTTCTTGACCTCTTTCTTACTAACTCATTTACCAGTAAACTATTTCACTTGGTCTATTAACTTGTATATGTATTGTAAAGGACAATAAGAACTGGAAGGAAAAGAAAAATGAAGAAGCAGAAAAGGTTAAGTTACTATACAGGCTCAAACCTTTACATAGATATTGAGAAGGACAATGTATTTGACTGCCTATGAAACTTATTCTATTTACTTGAAAATTTAATGGGACACATAAAGTACATTTAGGTAAAGGAAAGAAGAAGAAACATTGATTCATTTGTTGACTCACTAATTCATTCATTTATTCAACAAATATTCATGAACACAAATAAACGTCATGCACTGGGGAGCCACTGATGAATAAAAGATATGGTACTTGCCTTCAAGAAACTCAGGATCAAGCATTAGAAGAATATAGGTCAATGATATAAATACATACAAGATAAATTCATAATACAATGCACTGAGTCATCCAAACTGCTTGAGGGAGTCATATGTTTGAGCTAGGTCCTGAAGAGTCATTAGGAGCTGATAAGTTTGATGATTGGAGGGAAGGACTTTACTAGTAGAGGTTCTAGCATGTGAAAAATCTTAAGAATTGGAAAGAACAAGGAACTGTTAAGTGGTTTGAAATTTGGCTAGAGCCTAGGAGCAGTTGAAGAGTCTATGGAGATGACACTGTAAAAGAAGATAGAAACCAGATGAAGGTTTTCATGTCATGTTGAGTCATTTGAGTTTATCTTATAGGCAATGGGGTGTCATTGAACCAATGTAAGTGGCATACAGAGGATTTTCCCTGTAGAAGAATCAACTTGGAGGCCAGACTGAAGAGGACAGAGATGAGTTAAGATGAGCAAAATACCACAACATTTCTGTAACAAGATAATAAAGTTCTGATCTATGGCAGTTAGGGTGGAATGGAAGGGAGAAGATATGTCAGAGATGGAGGAGGCAGTGACTAAGAACATAAAATAAGATTATATTTGAAAACTATGTCTACCGCCTACCAGATAAATGACAGTACACCTGGATCTCCCCTGCAGGAGCCTATTTCCTTGAATGGTAGAAATGGTATTGGTTGACAGTTCACAATTGAGTTATTTCCTGAGGATTGATTTCAGCAAAGGGGAACGGAAGGCTATGCTCCTCCTCCCCAGGGGCAGCTCACATCCAATGACTGCTTTAAAGGGGTACCAAGACCCATACTCCTTGGCTCAATTCAGGAAAATGATGAAGGATAATCCTACCTCCAGACTTCCACTGTGAACAGTTTAGATTTTAAGTTGTGAATGGATCTCAGTTCAGTCTTTCCCTCTGCTCAGAGATGTTTTCTCACTCTAGCACAGCTATTGTTCTGAAGATCATTACCAAGTGAACTTCCTGCATATGTATCTCCATCTCAGAATCTTTTTCGTGAGAAACCTGACACAAGATAATTCATGAAAAAGTGTATCCTAGGAATACATTAAAAAATTAGGCTTGGAGGATGGGTCAGCCATCGTTTGGTTGGCAATAAGGTACCCATGGTAGGTAAGGTTCATATAGCCCTTGGTATGTGTCTTAGTCAACTTGGGCTGCTGTAATAAAGAACCATAGACTAGGTGGCTTAGAAACAACAGAAACTTATTTCTTATAGTTCTGGAGGCTGGAAGTCTGAGATCAGGGTGCCAGCATGGTCACAGTCCGGTGAGTGCCCTTTCCAGGCTGCAAACTCTGACCTTTCCTTGTATACTTAAATGGCAGAGAGCAGAGATAGAAAGCAAATTCTCTTGTAACTCTTATAAGAGTCCCACCCTCATGACCTCATCTAATCCTAATTATTTCCAAACGCCCCACATCCTAATACTATCATATTGGGGGTAGAGTTTCTACATGAATTATGGGGTAGATACAAACATTAGGTCCATAACAACATGCTATAGCAGTAGGACTGTTAAAGCTTACACCAGTGGTGAATTGAAATTGGATACCGGTGGAATCTGTTGACAAGTGCAATATTTCAAGCATTTGAGAGGTTCTAGGGCAGAAGTAATTAATAAGGACACTGGTAACCAATGAATGTTGCTTAATAGTATCAAAGCATTGGAAAATATAACAAAAAGGTAAAGATCACCAATCCAAGGCAAAAGTGTGAAAGTCAAAGAACGTCTTGGGCAGCATATATATTCTTATTTCCTGTAACCTGAGAGGACAAAAAGCTGAGGATTAGGCTCAGGATTCAAATGTAAGGCTAGACCTCCAGAGAATATTGATTTGCATTCTCAGCAAATCTGCTCTGCCTAGGTCTGGGCCCTGGTTAGAAGGTGTGGGATCCTAAAATTTGAGATGGGGTCTCATGATTGATGCCCTAGATCAGGGTGGGCAAACTTTTTGACTCAAGGGCCACAATGGGTTCTTAAACTGGACCGGAGGGCCCGAACAAAAACATGGATGGAGTGTTTGTGTGAACTAATATAAATTCAAAGTAAAGGAGTGGAGGGGAGAGCAAGAGAACCGGATAGAACAGCCGGATCCGGCCCACGGGCCATAGTTTGCCCAAGGCTGCCCTAGATACTCCGGAATCTCTGAACTTGCAAATGTGACCCATTCCTCCCTTGCTGGGAGGGAATGGAGTGGCGTGTGACTTGCAAGCTAGCACACACTGACTTAGAACATCTCCTGTATACCTTCCTGGCTTCAGATGAGTAGCGAGGGTAAAGTCATAACATAACCTGGCTGAGGAGGTGCTGGGTCTGCTGAAGGAGGAAGAAACTGTAGAACCTATCCAACATATACTGACAGGATTCAGAGAGTATGTATGAGAATAATAGTAACTAATTTGATGTCACCCGAATGTTTATCAGCAGATAAATAAATGGTGGTAGATCCAGTCAATGGACTTCTGCACAGCATTCAAAGGGAATAAATATCAATATGTGCAATATGTGCTGTGAATGATTCAAAATAATTATGTTGAGTGAAAGTCAGACGTAAAAGGATATATGCTATAATCCTCCTATATAATAAAGAGGATATGCAAATTAACCCTCACGCCCTCACAAGATGGCTGCCTACAACCAGGCCGGCAGGGGGGTTAGTGAGGGATGACCAAATGATTGAACAGCAGGCTGTGTGGGGTGACCAGGCTGGCAGGGGGGTCAGTTGGGCATGACCAGGCCAGCAGGGGGTGGGGAAGTTGGGCATGACCAGGTTGGCAGGGGGGGAAGTTGGGGTGACCAGGCTGGCAGGGGGGGGCATTGGAGGCAATTAGGCTGGTGGGGGGGGCAGTAAGAGGCGACTAGGCTGGTGGGGGTGGGGGTCAGTTGGGGTCGACCAGACCGGCAGGGAAGGGGCAGTTAGGGGCGATCAGGCAATCAGGCAGGTGAGCGATTAGGAGCCAGCAGTCCAGGATTGTGAGAGTGATGTCCAACTGCAGGTTTAGGCCCGATCCCTGGAATGGGGCCTAAACCGGCAGTTGGACATCCTCTGAGGGGGTCCCAGATTGGAGAGGGTATAGGCTGGGCTGAGAGGACCCCCCCCATGCACAAATTTTGTTCACAGGGCCTCTGGTCATCTATAAAATGCAAATATATAATTACAGAAAGCTGATTGGTGATTGGAGATGGGAGAATGATAGGATGGGAAGGGTGAGAGAGAGAAATTTCCCAGGAGCATGTGAGATATTTGTGGGTGATAAACACATCTGTTACATTGATTGTGGTGATAGTGTTATGAGTGTACACATAAATTAAATTTATTGAACTGTGCATTCTGGACATGGTCAGTTTATCATATGTCAATTATACTTCAATAAAACAATTATAGCAAACATATAAAACTAACCCAGCCCCTTTAAATTTTTCCAGTTTCAGATCAAAACCATCCCTCTCTGTACCAGTCACCAAGCCCTGGTCATAGATGCTAACAAGATTAAATAACAAAAACAAAGATACATCTCAAATATTTTCTCTACTGGAAAGCTCTGCCTCCACCCAGGAGAGGCTCCCTGGCTCCCTACCTCTTCTGACCCCTCCTTGCCATGGTTCAAATCCCTGGGAACTGGGACTCTGGGTCCCTGCTAGTGTCGTTTCAAGTCTGGAAACTCCTACAAAGCAAGAACCACTTTAGACTCATCCTGGTATCTCATGGACCCTGTGTATAATCAAGTCTTCAGGACTCCTTTTCAGCCAGTGGGTTCTCATCTGCACAGAGATGTAGCTCTGACCTGATAGCACAGGAAAAAAAGCCAGCAGGTATTCTTTCTCTATGTTCTCCTGATGAGAATACAGGGAGGAGAGCAGATCATAATATGAATACTCCTCTGTAGAGTTTCTGTGATATGGTAGGGGCTGGAGACCTGGGACTCCCCTTGGTGAGAAAGAACCTCAGGGAGCCGATTTCTGCTTTCTCAGAAAGATAGAGCCTCCACAAGTGAATTAGTGCTCACATAACTTTGGGGCCTTCTGGTTTAGTTCTTGTCATCCACATTGCACACCCTACCCTAGCCACAAAATGTTCTATTTATCAAACTAACCAAACTTCTCCACCCCTTAGACCTCTTAAAATTTTTTGTTTCATACATGTGCGTGTGCGTGCACACACACACACACACACACACACATTTCCTCTGGAATGTTAAATTAACTTCTGGAATTATAAGTAAATCAAAGATATAAAGTTGGCAGTGAAAGGGGCCTAGAGTAAATAAAGATGCTATACTTCTCAGCATAGCTCTTACTGGGGATACCCAGATGCTAGTGAAACTATCTATGCGGTGTACTCTCTGTCAGGCCCAATATGGAAAGCTTAGTTATTTCTAATCACTAACCTTTATACATCATCCTATATTATCATTCTAGAAGAACTTGAACTAACAATCCCTGGATTTATATTTAACAGAATGTGTATGAACGATGGGATTTCCTGATTAATGAATCAAACTCAACATCAGCAAAGCCTTGGGGCTCCTGAACAATACCTGGCCAGAGGGTATGGCCTTCTGGAGCCCTTTACTTCCTACTATTAAGAAGTCCTTCTTTAGTCAAGACACAATTTTGAAAACAGAAATGACAAATGATGATATCCAACAAGCCTCATTAGCTGAGATGACACTCCTGATGCTCTTTTTCCAAAGCCTCTCATCTCCAGGATTTTTTAGGAGCTTAAATCCTGTCAATCTTTGGAATTCATTTCACTTTATTCTTTCTCTCTCACTCTCTTTCTCTCTCTCTCTCTCTCTCTCTCTCTCTCTCTCTCTCTCTCTCTCTCTCTCATAGTATTGCAACCACATGTATGGAGATGGACTGAGGGTGTGGAATGGAGGAGTCAAAGGAACCTTAAGTTTATAATATGTTGCCAAAATGTGTCCCAATTGTAAACATTTAACTCATATTTCTAATAAACTGGGTTTGTATTTTAAATGTTATATGACCAAACTCCTACATATCCATATTTTCTAAGAGTGTAGCTTTGGAATCAGCCAGGTTTAATTTATGACAATGGTTTACTAGAAATACCTTGGGAGAGTATCATACAAACCAATGATCTTATCTGTAAAATGGGATCTCACTTGTGTGTATTAAGACACAGTGCATAAAGCAGACAGCATAGTGGTTGGAACATGGAAGTGGCTGTTGCTATATAATTGCTCATATATTGCTGTAAAATATATTTTTTAAAGAATATCTGCCATTGTTCAAACTTACAATGCTATATACTTTAAAATACACACATTTTATGGTCATATACACATATACTAGTACATTTGCACAACATATATTTATATATAGTTAAATATATTTATTATAGGGTTAGAGACAGACTGTTTGGATTGAATCCTGGTTCTGTTGCTTACATTGCTTAACCGCCCTGTCCCTCAGTTTTTTTCATCTGTAAAATAAAGCCAATTATAGTACCTCCATTAAAGCTTATATGAGGATTAAACAATGTCTGGCACTTGGTAAAATTATATAAGTGTTGGTGGTCATTATAATTACTACCACTTTGTCAAGTACTGATGCAGTGCATAAAGAAAATCAAATGAAAATCAAATTAAAATAACAGCAAAGATTAAAGATATCAGCAAATACATGTACCTCCTTTGCTTTAACCTAATTTCTACAACAGACGCTCCTCTCTTAATCTCAACAGGGAACAGATTTCACAGCCCAGGAGCATAATTACAGAAAACACTGGCTCCTGTGGTCACAAAGTTATACTTGGGGCACACTGAGTAACTGCCAATTCAGACCTCAATGGGTGACTGGGGCATATGGTGATAAAGGATCAGTCAAGAGTACACTGTAATGTTCAATAAATGCCAGCAGCTTGTGAAATTAAAAATAGAGGTCACCATGCTGCTCCATCAATAAGAAGCAACAAAATCTAATGTATAACCAGATAAATGTGCCTCCTTCCCTTTTTTCCTCCTTCCCTTCCTTCCTTTTGTAAAACTATGTGGAATATATATTGAATTCCTATCATGTGTCAGAGAATGTGCTAAGTAGTGGGGATAAAATAAAACCAGACACACCCCTGTCTGCAGCCCACAGTCCAGTGGGATTTTCTCTACAGAGCTTTCTGCAGAGTGTGCTCTCCTGCAGCCTGGATGACCCAGAACTTTGGGTTTACGACACAGCGTTCAGTATGTTCTTGGTCACATGGCAGCCATTTGTTCTCTCTGTACATTCAGAGCTCTTGTTCTGTGGGCTGCCTACCCCTGGGAAGTTCTCTTCCAAGATCTTCCACCACATGGTGGGATAGGAGAGGAGATTGCATTCCATTAGTCACCTTGCCTTTCCCTGTTAAAGCCTTTGGTAGGAATTATTGACTAAGGTCAGATTTGGGAATTGCCCATAGGCCAATACTCCATTTTCTTCTTGTCTCCAGGCACATAGAATTGGCTGGCTGTGAAGATAACGCCATAAAGGTTAATGGGTTAATTCTTAGGTTCAAGGAACCAATATTCTTTGCTAATTTTAGGCAGGGCACTTCTATTTGGAAGACAGTGCATTGACTGAAGTTCCTCCTGTGTCTCAGTGCTGGGTTTTTTTTGGAAGAAAAGTCAGTCTAGAAAAAGTAAGAAAAAGAGTTGAAATGCTAGCTGGAGTAAGAGAAAATAACCAACCGTGCACTATGACACATTTCTGGGTGGTTTAGTTAAAGAGGAGACATCTTTAAGTGCATTCTGCACCTGAACTGCTTGTCCAGTCAAGCTCAGAGTACCTGTGTGTTGAGTGAAATCCTCTCAAACTGCCTCCCTGGGAAGTAGGGCTTATAAGAATAAGTTAGCATATTCTTATTGTAGTTGCTTTAGGATATCATTGAAGTTAGGCATGGACTAGAGAAGCACAATGTGGGGAAACCCTGGGTACAAAATGTGCAGCTTAGAGTACACCCCCTGGATGGCTGAGATCCAACTATGGCCCACTAAAAATTGGAGAACCCAGTTCCTGCTTTCTCATGCTTGATTAGTTTGTTAGTTATACTCCACCCCAGGTTTTTCTGTAGCATAACACTAAGTTGTTTGGGCTTCTCTAAGGAGCTTTGTGATTGGGTTTGTGTGTGTGTGTGTGTGTGTGTGTGTGTGTGTGTGTGTGTGTGTGTGTGACTGAAGGCACTTTCTCATGAGTACAGAAAAGGCTAGAATTGAAATAAATAAGGGAAGAAGGAAGGAAATGAAGGCCAAATATTTTAATATCTTTAAATGTTTATCTCTCTATCTCCCTCTCTCTCACCTCCTCCCCTCTCTGTTATTATATAGAAACAAACAAATTAAAATATTTGGCCCTCATATCTGTCCCTCATTCATATATGTATATGAACACTCTTTTAAAATATATACATGTCATTCTTTTAAAAATATTTCATCACTATAAATTAAGCTCAGTGATGAAGTGTTGAAAGAGTAGAAAAACTATTCAAATGCTATCTTGAGAATGAACATGATTTTGGGGTGCCCACATTCAGCTGTATATAGCAAATCTATTGTCTTCCTTCTTTTTTATCTTCAGTAATGAAGGTAGGGATAGTTAGTAATGAGTATTAAGGCATGTGAAAGAGCAAAGAGAGTTCCATTAAGGTCCCTTTTGAGCTCTTGTTCTCCAATGGTTAGAGAGTAATGAAGGAAGTAGGCTTAGAAACTGTGTCCTTAACATCACAGCTGGGGAAGCAATGTATTATGTTCCCCTCTAGGCAATGATGTTCACCTTGAGGAATTTAAGGCAGACAATCCTTGAGGAGAGCAGCCTCATTTCCCCTAGCCTCTCCTCTCCAGACTGTGCCTAATTTTTAAAGTGCCCAGCATAGGTAATGGAGAGGCAGCAGTCTTCTGGTAGTAAGCAATTCTCTTTTCATAAAACTATAGAAAAAAACCAAGGGCAGTGAGCCCATCTCTGAATAATGTCCATTATCTCATTTTTGGTAATCATGCATTGAGTGCCCTCTATGTGGTCCTTTCTATATAGGCAATATTGTAGATTTAGAAAGTGTTGACATTATCTCTAAAATTAAATAATTTAGTTAACTTCTAAAATTTTTGAGAGCTGAGGCACACACAGATAAGTAAAATAGCAAATATTGCTGAGTTAAAAGTGAGACTTTTAAAATATAAATGATAAGAAAATAATGTCAAAAATCTTGAGGACTAAAACAATTCCTATTAAAAAAACATGTAGAATTTTGGTGGTCTGATCAGGTCTTCAGATATTTGTAGACACCTACTGATATTTTGCTTAAGCAGCAACTTGGAACAGAAGGCAGTTAGCTGGTGGAGAAGAGAGGCCTCCTTAGAGAGTGCACTTCAGAATCTCATTGGACCTTGCTGCTCAAAGCCTCCAGCAGCCTCAGCATCACATGATTCCCAAAATGAATCCAAGTTTTCATCTGGTTTCCTGGTGAATTAGAGATTGAGAGGCACTGTGCGAGGAGTCTTTGCAACTATATCTTCCCTACATGTACACAATTCATTACATGACCATAACTATTATGTATAGGACTTTGTCTTAGCCTTCATGAATGCTGAAGTAGAGAACAGGGTAAAAAACCACTTAGGAATCTAACAAGATGGCAGACCAAGATAGCCTGGCAACTAGAATTGTTGGATGAAAGGTAAAAACAGCAACAGATTTTTTTTTTTAATGCATAGTTGAACTTTCAAAAAAATAAAGAGAAATCTCTAGATACAGGTGAAACTGAAAACCAATGGGCCCATGCTGAATCGGTGGCCTTTCTGGAGTGAGAGGTTGAGTGGGAGTTGTCAGCGGAGAGCCAGCAAGCTAAGTTTTCATTTCACCTCACTTGAGAGACAGAGCCCCTTTCACATGAGGTGTTTGGTAGTCAAATCCTGCATGAAGTTGGAGCCTTTGAATGGTTTTGTCATCACAGAAAAAAAGTAGCTTAATTTCACCTCACTTAAGGGATTGAGGTAAAGCAGTGGGTCCTTCATAACTAGGTATTGAATAGTGAAACCCTTTCATAAAGCTGGGTCCATGAATGATTTCATCCTCAAATTAGATAAAATCTTGACAGTGAAACAGGGAGAAGACAGAGGCTTTCCTCTAAGGGGAAGTGCTGGGGGCTAATTCCAGGAGGTCATAAATGCAAGAAGTTCATCAAAAGGTTGGTGAACCTTGGGGCTTCAGCAGGGCTAAATCATATTATCTGCTGCTGGAATAGCTGAAAGCATTTCCCCAAACCTGAAAATCTGTATATATTATTGCCTGCTGCCAGACAGCTGAGGGCAGTTCCCCCAACCTGATAATCTTATTGTTTACCAAACCTTACCTTTGATATGTATATCTGCTTTGCTATGGGGCAAAATGTGTTGATAAAAAGCTAGGGGTCCAGAGATTCGGAGAACTCAGCTACTAAAGCTAAGCCTTCCCTGGTTCCCTGAAAAAAAAATGCCTCCCAAATTTATATTTCATGTCTAGTTTATTTAATTTACTTGCACCCCTTCTCCAGATTCCTGAACCCTTCTAGATGCAGATAACACCCTGGCAGGGTGGGGAGGGGTTTGTGAATCCCACTAAAAGATCAGAAATTAAATAAGAATTTGAGATCTGAATTTATTTTACTCACATAGACCATGAATAAGAAACCAAAATATTAATAATAAAACTGGTCTCTGGCTGGTGATGCCAGTGAGGTAGTTGTTGGAAGCAAACATAGCTATTTTTGATAGACACTCTTACCACCTAGGCTACATGGATTTCTAATTTAAAAAATGAACCAGTGTAAAGTTGAAGTCACAGTACAAAATAGTTTTTAATGATCAATTTTATGTTAGTGAATAGATAATAGAATAGTTATAGCCCAAAGAACTTGAAATAATAAATGACAGTGTTAAACAGAAAATAAAAATATTATGTTAATAATGATTAAGATATTAAATTCAGAATTAAAATCCAATGAAATAAACTAGGAATGATGAAACAAAAATAAATTAAGAAAGTGAAAATTGTGATAATTAAGATTAAAAACCAATTAATATATTAATAAGAAATTAGTCACAACTAAATAATGAATATGTGAACTTGATGACTAATTAAATAACCAAGAATGAATCAGCAAGATTAATAAGAGAATGAAAAAAGAGAATAAAATGAGCAGTTTAGAGCAGTTTCATCACAAGGGACTACAAAGAAGAACTGCAAGGTAACATTCCAAGAGAATATGCTTACAAATTTCCCAGAAGTGATGTGTAAATAATAGGCAGAATTATTAAAAACAAAATAATGTCCAGTACCATTGTGATAAAATTGCAGAACACTAAAGCCAGAGAGGAAAAAAAAAATAAATCAACTAGAGAGAAAAGTAAGATCTCTTACAAAAGAAAGAGAATGAAATTGACAATTTATACAATAAGGGGGTGAGGGGAGATAGTTTTGTATTCAAAGTGCTAACAAAAAATAACAGTCAATTTAAAATTATATACAGGAATAAAGTACCATAGCAAAGAAAAGGTAGGTACTGAAGATATATTTCATGGACGAAATTACAAAAGACTGATAAAAAGAAACAAGATAATTGATCTTAGTGTAAGAAATAGGGTACAAGAAGCTCTGGTGAGCAAAAAATCAGTAAATCATTTAAATCAGTAAACAAGAAAAACATTTATTCAGGCAGCCAAATGAATAATAATTAATTTGGGAGGAATAAAGGAAATGTAGCTAGAAAATAAAATAATAGAAATAAGATAAGATAAGGGGGTTATGATTATAGGTAAAGTGTTTTAGGGATTTTTATTTTATACAAGAAAGCAAGAATTATTAATTAACTTTACATCTGAAATTAATAATTCATGTCAGTTTAAAAATAATCACCACAAATGTAAAAATAAAGTTAATTTTTTCAAATAGTAGAAAGAAGATGTGAATGAAGAAGACAATCTTACATAAGGCAAGAAACAAATAAAATAAGCTAAAAAATAGATGACTAGAAAAGCATAATAGCATATTGAAAAATAAATGCAAAGATATCAATCACACCAACTATAATTTTAGTTAAAATACAAACTTTTACTATATTTAATTTTTTACAAGCCAACATTTATTTAGGAAGTCACAGAGGTAGACACTGCTGGGTTGTGTAGACTCAGGAAACAAATTATAGAGGCAAAAGAAGGGCCCTTGTAGCTTAGGAGAAAGAAAGGTAAAGAAGATGTGGGGGAAGGCAAGGGGAAAGGCATGCAAGGGTGTGGAAAGGTGAGGACTGCCAGAGAGAGAGAGAGAGAGAGAGAGAGAGAGAGAGAGAGAGAGAGAGAGAGAGAGAGAGAGAGAAAGAGCTCAAACACACATGCACTGGGTCATTTGTATTGACAGTTTTTATCTAGAGGTCTCAGGGGAGGATCTCAATAGAATATTCCTCAGCTTTCCAGATGTCTCCTCAGTGTCCTGGTCTCCACTGATTGGTCAGAGTCAGAAGGGCAGGGGATCATTAGTCATGGAAGCTGGTCTTCATGTCAGTCCTGGCATTGCCCTGCCTGGCCTTGTTGCTTCTCTGGGCCTGGAACTGAAATACAACTGGGGCCTAGATGTTATCTCTAGCTTACTAAAACTCTGTCTCTAGTCAACAGATCCAAGGCTTTGTTCCTAATATTATTTGATTCAAGTCAGAATCTCTTTGTCCTGAGAGCTTAATGCTCAAGTGAGTGGTTGTGCAAGGGCTTATGTGGGAGACCCTACACCACTTTCTCTTAAATAATTCAGAGCCAAGAATTCTTGAAGGGGCAATGATATAGTAGACAATTAGATAAACATGACCAGAGTAGGAATGATAAGCCAGGTATGGAAGGTCATCAGGGAGGAAAGCCCAGGTGCCCAGCAATGGACAATTATAAGGTGGGATCTTGTCCCCAGGGTTACCTTTCATCCTCTAGCATATTACTGGTCATATTGTTGCAGAAGGCCAAAGACAAACCAAGCGATGCCTTAAAGAAGAGGAGGAACATGGCGGACTCAGGGAACAGCCTTCCAAATCTGAGTGAATAAACATGCATGGGGCTATCCTTTATATCTCCCTATGGTCTTTGTCCCGCAAATATGGATTATGCTTCCAGTCCTTTTCGCGGGCCTTGCAAGAAGGCCCCCAGGTGTTGGGGGTCTCCAGGCCATATCTGATGGTCTGGCCTGGTGCCAGCATTAATAACTCTCCCTCTGGGGCAGTGCACTGTTCACAGTAACAGGTTCTGCAAGACCAGTATCTGGGAAGGAGGTAGTGACTTAATTATAGGTTATCAAGAATGTACACTGAGCTTGCTGGCATGGATTCGGATCACTAGCCCCACACATCAGGGTTACATTGGAATTAGCCCTTTTTAGCTTTCTCATTCCCCCCTCCCCTTGTCCCACAAGCTTCTCTTAGCCTTGTGGTACAACGACTATGGGATATTATGGTGAACATGGACGACAACCGCTCTTAACTGCTTCCAGCTGAAAAAGGGATGATGACAAAGGGGCTAGCATCCCATGAGGGGTTTGTAGGGTATTCTGAAATTTAAAGGCATTCCCGTCCAGTTTGCAGGCAGACAGAGGTAAGCAGTGGTCCCACACACATAGAATGTTCCTGCAGGGGAGCACCAGGTGTAGGTAGCCTTGAGGGTAGAGTTGCATAGTTCATCTGGGAGGTGACCTGTTGGATGTTGGCCCTGGGTACTGCTGAAACAAATAGGAGCAACATTAGTTAGCTGCACATTGGCCGTGACAGGTCCCATTATTTTTTCCATCCAATACAATCTCCCCCACCTCCTGCCCCCGCCACATGCATTTGGTAGAGGAGTCATAACATGCCTCAGGCTGATAAGTATAGCTAACAAAAATCTCGCTTGATGGGGCTTTCCCATAGGCTACCCAGTCTAACATATTTGGGTAGTGAGTTTCTAAGCAAGGACATGTGGCAGTGGTACCTATGGGAAGCAAGTATGTGCTAGCTAATATTATTAGTGGGAGCATGTTATTCCCTCTATTTCTGTTCAGTGGGTGTCCACAACAGTGAACCGCTAGGACAAAGAGCAGTATTATGGCTATTCCTGCAAGGCAGATGTAGCCAAGGATGGCATGACAAGCTGTAGTCCAACAATTCATGATGAGGCCTTTGTTTCCTTGCTATGTGGGAAGCAGTAATTTTATGGTGCTTCTGTGTCCCAGCAAGGGCAGATGAGTTCTCCTCCTGGTACTAGTCTCGGGTTCTGGCAGCACTCATAAAAAGACAAAATGAGAATTATTAGAAAGATAAAACCAATGATTATCCAGAAGTACCAGAGCATATTACCTTTAGGAGGAGCTAAGAAAGATTAGTGTTAGGGAGAATTCAGCAGGGTGTTTCTGAATTCCTTGGAGCAGGTTGATTGGCCAGGTCTGCTGTCTTCTTGAGGGTGATCCGCAGGGGGTGTTTCTGGTCAGAGGTCACCTTCCACTCAGGCTGGGTATCACTCGGCTGGTGGGCTACCTTTACCCAGGAGAGCTGCAACCTTGAGAGCTGTGGGGGTGGTTAATATGACTGGATAGGGTCCCTTCCAGGTTGGCATGAGGGGCTCCTTTTTCCAGTCTTTTACCCAAACCTGGTCTCCAGGTTTATAAGGATGTACAGCTGTTCCTAGAGGGATGGGTAGTCGGTCAGTAACCCATCTGTGTATCTCAAAGACAGTTTTTCCAAGTCCTTGCAGTTGTTTCTGGATTTCTAAGTTTCCTATTTCCCCCAAATCTCCCTTTGGCCGAATTAAGGGAGGGGGTCTACCATATAGAATTTCAAAGGGAAAGAAACCTACCCTGGGCCTTGGGGCACAGCATACCCACAGGAGTACAAGAGGCAATATATCTATCCAGGGTAAGGTTGTTTCTTGGCATAGCTTAGCCATAATCTGCTTTAGAGTCCGGTCCATGCGTTCTACTTTCCCTGAACTCTGAGGCCTATAGGCTGTATGTAGGTTCCATTTAATTCCTAAAGCCTTAGCTACCTGTTGTACTATTTCTGCTACAAAGGCTGGGCCATTATCGGACCCTATGGTTAGAGGCATTCCATACCATGGAATTATGTCCTTCCGCAATGCCTTAGTGACTTCTCTCACCTTTTCCATGCGAGTGGGACATGCCTCAACCCAGCCTAAAAAGGTGCAAACAAAGATTAGTAGGTATTTATTTCCTCTGCTAAGCCCTATTTCTGTAAAATCTACTTCTAAGTCCTCAAAAGGAGCTTGCCCACAGCGCTGAACTCCTATCGGTCCCACAGGACCCTGTTTGGCATTTTTCTGAGCACAGAGGAGGCAACACTGAGAGACTGAGGCACACAAGGAGGGAAAATGGGCAATTGGGTAGTATCTGCCTAACAAAGCTTCTAAGGGCAGTCTTCCCTAAATGAGTAAGTTCATGCTGCTGGAGGACTGCCTTATGGGCTAACTGTTCTGGGACCTAGACCCTATGATCTGGGAGTATCCACCAGCCTTCCTTCGTTCCCTTGCTCCCTTCTTGCTGGGCCCATTCCTCTTCCTGAGGAGTGTACTTTGGAGGTTCAGGTAATTCGGGGGCCAACATGATCCATGACAGTGCCACTTGTTCTTTAGCAGCCAGCTTGGCTGCAGCGTCAGCACGTTGGTTTCCTTCTGATACTGAGTCTTTCCCTTTCTGGTGACCTTTGCCATGGATGACAGCTATTTCCTTGGGCTCCCAGACTGCTTCTAGTAACTTTAAAATCTCATCTGCTTTTTGATTTCTTTTCTCTCTGGCCGTCAAGAGCCCCCTTCTTGCTTCCATCAGGGTTACAACAGCTTCCTTGACTAACAATGCAGTGGCTGCAAGAGCCCTGAGACACGGGGCCACCTGGAGACAACTGGGTCAATCTGCTTGGAGAGATAGGCTACTGGTCTTTGCCAGGGTCCAAACTCCTGGGTTAGAACTTCTAGGGCTACCCCGCTGTTCTCGTGAACAAAAAGATTAAAGTCTCGTGTCACATCTGGTAGCCCTAGTGCTGGGGTCTCAGTGAGCTTTGCCTTTATGGTGATGAAGGCTTTCTCCTGTTCAGGACCCCAGTTGATAGGTGCCTTCTCTTCTCCTTTTAAAGCTTCATAGAGAGGTTTAGCCGGGTCTGAAAACCCTGGGATAATTGGATATTGGCAGATTTTAACAGGCTGTGCCCCAGGCTTTAAGTCAATCAGCACAGGGGCGTGGTCCTTAGCCAGGCCCGGAGGATTCCCTTCTGCCCAGACCAGTGGGAATTCTTTCTCTAATTCAGGTTCTAATGGTGAGGCCTTTGACTGGGGGGTATAAAGTCTCCATTCTTCCTCCCTTCGCACTGCTAGGGACAGGATCATTGGGGAGGTCTCCTCACTTAAGCGAAGCTATGCTGAGCCATTTGGAGCAAAAGTGATTTCTGCCCCCATCTACCCATTAGAGGCACTGGACAGTCTGGCAAGTACAGGAATTCATGAATTACTTGATGACCACCAAGTTGGCATCGGCGAGGGCGGCAGAATTGTCTACGGGTCTGATCCCCAGTAGCTCCAATAATGGTGACCTCCTTTCCCGAGAGAGGCGCTATTTTCTGTGTGATACCACCCCCCTCCGTCTCTCCTCACCTGTCTCAGTGCTCAGCTCCTGTATCAACCATAAAGTCCACAGTCTGGCCCCCAATTTTCATTCTGACCATGGGCTCATGGGGGTCCAGCTGAAAAGAGCCCGGTCTGTCCTAGTCGGAATCAGCCATTGCTAGCCCAATGAGATCTGCTTCAGGTGGTTCTGGTTGATAGCGACTGGGTGGAAAAGGGGGCCCAGTTTTCTTACTTTGTCATTTGGGACATTCATTCTTCCAGTGTCCTGTCTCCTTACAATAGGCACACTGGTCTCCGTCTCAGGCTCGCTCTTCCTTTTCCCCCTGATCTGTATTCTTGCTTCCCTTTCTGATCTGTCTGGGAGCCCGAGCCTCTAAAAGCTGCTGCTATTATATTGGCCCTTCTTTGTATTCTCTTTTCTTCCTCCCTCCTTGCCACACTGTCTCGGTTGATGAAAACCTTATTGGCTATCTCCAGCAGTTCGGTGGTATTTTTTCCTGCAAACCCTTCCAGCTTCTGTAATTTTTTCCTGATATCAGGCTGGGCTTGGCCTACAAAAGCGGCATTTACCATGATGTGATTTTCCGGGGCCTCAGGGTTAAAGGGAGTGTAGATTCAGTATGCCTCACATAGTCTCTCATAGAAAGCTGCTGGATTTTTGTCAGGCTTCTGGAAAACCTCAGAGATTTTAGCCATATTGGTGGGCTTCTTGGCTCCGGCCTTGACCCCCCTGGAGGAAGGCCAACTGATATCTTTCTAGCCTGGCCCTTCCGTCTTCTGAGTTCGGGTTCCAATCAGGTTTCTCATCTGGGAAGGCCTCCCTGGCCCAGAATTTCCTCAGTGTTTTGAGGTTCATTTTAATACCATAGTCTCCATTGAAACCCTTTTAAAACTTTTTCAACATGCAATTGAGAACAATGGGTTTACTTTGTCCCGACCCCATGATGATCTAATATTCCTGCTGGGGCCTGGGTCTGGAGCCACTTCTGAGCCTCTGATACTACTCTACGGAGGGAGGTGGTGTTTCCAGACTTTCTAGACCTTCCAGACCAGTGGGAGGAGCACTTGGTGCTGCCTGTGGCACATATGGTGGTGGTAAAATTGGCGGGACTTCCTCAGGGGTTCCTGGCAGAACAAGGGGTTGGGTTCCCTCCTGAGAGACCTGTTTCTTTTCTCCTGCCTGCTTCTCTTCTGCTTTCTCCTGTCTTGCCTGTCTCTTTTCTCCTGCTACTAAAACCTTACTCTGTTCCTTGTTACACATGCAGAACCAGACCCAAGGCGGCAAGGTTTGAGCAATTTCTAACCAGATGTCTATGTAGGGAAACTGATCTGAGTGTCCAGGGTCTTTTGTAACTACATTCCAGACCGCCCTGACCAGTCCCTTATCTAAGGAGCCTCCCAAGGGCCAGCCGTCCCCGAAGGCTGGCCATTCTAATTCACAGAATTTCCTCAGTGTTTTAGGGTTCATTTTAATACCATAGTCTCCATGGAAACCCTTTTCAAAATTTTTCAACATGCACTTGAGAACAGTGGGTTTACTTTGTCCCGACCCCATGATGATCAGTAGTGAGAGACAGACAAGGGAGGGGGTGACCTGTTTTCATAAATTCTCTCTCAGATGCCCGCCTGGCCATGTCCCTTGGGAGCTTAGATTTATCTTAGCTAAGGTGCACCCGTATAAACCCCAGGCCTGGTCACCTCCACGTGGGGGTGAGTCACCGTTATGCCATATGACAAATCACGGAACCATAGGTTGGGGTCCACTCGGACTCAGTAATTAAGGTTGTGGAGCCACAAAAAGGATAGGAGAGGGCAGGCCCTCTCCCTCCACACTCACACACTTTCACCAGACATTCACTCAGAGTTTAAATAAAACAGTCCACCCTATTCCTGACCAATTTAACTGATGAAGTCCTATGACTTCCAGGGAGGTGATCAAGCTCCTCCTTAACTCATTTGGAGTGGGCCTGACTGACTGGGTTCCCTACTTTACCAATTCTGTCGACAGGTCCAGAAGTGTCTGTCCACTTTCTCCAGATGCTGGCTGGGTCCTAGGCCAGGGGTGGGCAAACTTTTTGACTCGAGGGCCACAATGGGTTCTTAAACTGGACCGGAGGGCCGGAACAAAAGCATGGATGGAGTGTTTGTGTGAACTAATATAAATTCAAAGTAAAGGAGCGGAAGGGAGAGCAAGAGAACCCTCCGCTCTTTCGGCTCTGCGGGCCGGATAGAACAGCCAAAAGGGCCAGATCCAGCCCGCGGGCCGTAGTTTGCCCACGGCTGGTCCTAGGCTGAGGTCCAGGAGCGCTAAGAGTCCCACAGTTCAATTCTACTAAAATCAGCAGGGTGTGCCTTCTGGAGGCTTATCTTGCACCCCCAGGCCCCAAGCCCTGTCTCCTCACCAGAGGCCAAAAAAGCCAAGCATGGTTGATTTCCCTGTCAGGGAACCAGATGTTGCAGAAGACCAAAGACAAACCAAGCGATGCCTTAAAGAAGAGGAGGGACATTGTTTAATACACCGGCGGACTCAGGGAACAGCCTTCCAAATCTGAGTGAAGAAACATGCATGGGGCTATCCTTTATATCTTCTTGTGGTCTTTATCCCGCAAATATGGATTATGCTTCCAGTCCTTTTTGCGGGCCTTGCAAGAAGGCCCCCAGGTGTTGGGGGTCTCCAGGCCATATCTGATGGTCTGTCCTGGCGCCAGCATTAATAACTCTCCCTCTGGGGCAGTGCACTGTTCACAGTAACAGGTTCTGCAAGACCAGTATCTGGGAAGGAGGTAGTGACTTAATTATAGATTATCAAGAATGTACACTGAGCTTGCTGGCATGGATTCAGATCACTAGCCCCACATATCAGGGTTACATTGGAATTAGCCCTTTTTAGCCTTCTCAATGTGGTTTAGATGCCTTGACCTTTCTTATCACTGGTCATGTGGTTTGGACCCTCTCTGACCTTTCCTCCCCTGTCATGACCTAGTCATGTGGTAGACCCCCTTAGAGAAGGAACAAGAGGACCAGAAAATAACCTTCTATGACTCCCATTAAATACAAACTTTTAGATTAAAATTACTTAGCCAAATATAGCTTATTAAAAATATACCTAAAATATAATTAAAAAGTAGCACTTCAATGGAATTAAGATCTGCAAAATATTTTCTAAAGCAATACTAATAAAAAAGTTAATAACTATAATATTATTTAAAATAAAGGTTTTCTTTATTATTTTTTTTTAAATATACTTTTTATTGATTTCAGAGAGGAAGGAAGAGGGAGAGAGAAATAGAAACATCAATGATGAGAGAGAATCCATGTCCTGGCTGGTGTGGCTTAGTTGACTGGGTGTCTTCCTGTGTGCTGAAAGGTTGCTGGTTGGATTCCAGGTCAGGGCAGAGCCCTGGGTTGCTGGCTCAATACCTGGTAGGGGGTGTGCAGGAGGAAGCCAATCAATGTTTTGCTCTCACATTGATGTTTTTCTCTCTCTCCCTCTCCTTTCTTCCATCTCTAAAAAAATCAATTAAAATATTTAAAAAAATAAAAGGGTCCATACATTATTGTAGAAGGAACATATAATTGGAAAGATTCAAAGTAGTCTAAACTTCAATGTATGCAAAATTCAAATTATTAGATTAAACTATATGAAACTGCAATTTCTTAAGCTAAAACATGATCAACTACTGGCAATTTTATGTAGCTCAGAAAATACTAACAAAATTACTGAAAATTGATAAATCTATAATTATTGTAGATTTTTAATAAACTTCTTTATATCAAACAAATTTATTAATGCAGAACTAAACACTATAATAGTCTTGATTTTTTTTTCTTTTTAAGCATGCATGGAATAACATGAAATAGTTTTGTTAACAACCCATGTGCTAGATTGATCAATGACAAGGTCAAGAAGGAAGTTTCAAAAAGAGCAAAGATTTATATAATATAGACCACCATTAAATAAAATTGAAAATCATTAAGAAAACAATAACATTTCTCCACTTCCCTTTCCCAATGAGTTTGAAAAATTTAAAATGCCCATCTAATTTATTCATAGGTCAAAGAAATTGTAATGGAAATCACAAAAAAGTTAAAACTGAAAACTACAATGAGAAGAGTACATATCAACCTTCTTTACTATTTATTGATTATTTTCTTATAATAAACTAATTATGATCAAATAGATTCCTCACATATATCCTCACTAAAAAATGTATAGATTCTTCCCAGATATCCTCACTGTATACCTTGTTGATCTTAATTCTAAATCTGTATTATCCAGTATGGTAGCCACTAGCCAAATGTGGCTATTGAGCACTTGAAATGTAGCTAGTTTGAATTGAACTGTGATGTTACTATAAATCATACATTAGATTTTAAAGACTAAATATGAAACATATCTCATTAATAACTCTTTCATTAAATTATATTTTGAATGATGATCATTTAGATTTCTTGGGTTAAATAAAATACATAGTATTATCAAAATTAATCTCACCTACTATTTTTTACATTTTTAATGTGGCAACTGGAATATGTAAAATCACATATGTGATTTACATTGTATTTTTCCTGGATTATGCTGTTCTAGACTGTTCTCCATAATCTTAAGTGAAAGAGCTGGTCAGTGATAGTGAATCATAGAGTATGCACTTTTTGTGTCTACATACATGAGGAGGTGAGAGCTTTGGGACAAAGAGCAGCTCTGGCAAGGAAATTGTGTCCTTTCTCTATTGCTCCCTGAAGCTGAAGTGACACCAGTTTTGTTTTCTGGCCTCTGTCATATAAGGGGTGATCCACTGTGTTAGGAAAAATCCTGCCATAACCTTTTGCTTGATATGGTCCGTAGGACCTCTGTACCGCCTCACACACTATAGTGACCAAAGAGATCCTAAGAGGAGTGTTCTCCTCTATCCAACTGTCCACCTTTCACTCTAATATTCATCTTTACAAATTTTGGAGTTTGAGTTAGGTCCAGATATTGGACTATTATTTTCTAATTATCAGGTAGTTTTCGAAGAAAGGAATGTTGAGGTGCTTTTTTTTAAAAAAAAATTTTCTTTTGTTCCAACCCCATCTGCACAACATGTGACATGAATAATTTTATTTCTGAGATGTGAATGACTCTGTCTCTTAAATTCCAGTCTGATCCCATCTGAGAGTTATTGGAATTCTTCTTGGCATTTAACAAATGGTCAGGAAAATAATGTGAATGGTATAACTATTCAGGAACTTTGGTAAGATGTGACTCTTTATTTGAGCTACTTTAAGGCAATTGTTCTAAAACTGGGGGCAATTTTACCTCCTGAGGACATTTGACAATGTCTAGAGACATTTTTTGTTATTATTATTTATTTTTTGTGTGTGTGTTATTTTTATTTAATTTTTTTCTTGTTGAAAGTATTACAGAAATCCCCTTTGTTTGTTTGTATGTTTCCCATTGACCCCCTCCATCCCATACCTGCCCCTCCTAGGCCTTCCCAATTCTATTGTCTGTGTCCTTAAATGTATATAAGTTCCCCAGTTAATCACTCCCCACGGACCCCAGGGGCTGGAGAGTGCTACTGGCATCCAGCAGGTAAGTGGCCAGGGATGATACTAATCATCCTATGGGCAAAGGACAGCCTTCCTCAACAAAGAATTATCCAGCACAGAGATTTCAACAGTGCTCAAATTGAGGAAACCCTACTATAAGGTTTTCTGATTAAAAAATATAGATTTTTTAATAGTAATTTATATGTATAAGGATTTATTTTAATATAAACATATTGAAATATAATACATAGGCAGATAAGTGCAAAAGTCTTAATTGTACATTTTAATACATTTTCACAAAGTTAGCATATCTGTGAAACAAAGTAGCCAGCTCAGGAAGTAGAGTATTATCAATATCCAAGAAGCCCCTCCATGCCCTAGTCCAGTCACCCCTTCTCACTATAAATAATCACTATTATAAACTCTAACGCCACAGATTACATTTGCCTGTTTTTGAGTTCTATAGATGGTGAATCATAGAGTGTGCACTTTTTGTGTTTACCTTCCTTTATTCAACTTTACATTTCTATGATTCATCTTTGTTGCTGTGCAGCAGCAGTTTGTTCATTCTTACTGTTATACAATATTCCCTTTATTATTCATTCAACTACTGAAGGTCACTTGCATGGTTTTCAGTTTTTGGTTTTTAAAAATAGTGCTCTGATGCGATATATGTGTAATGTTGTGAAAATATGAACATGGGGGACATAGTTCTAGGTGTGGAATTGCTAGATGTCAAGTATAGAAATGTCCAGCCTTAGCCAATATTGCTAAACAGATTCCCCAAGTGCTTTTATCAATTTATACTCCCAGTAGTTGTGTATAAAACTTACACAATTTATTTTTAAATATCCAGGCCAGGTGTTTAATGCATATATACATGCATGTACACATGTGTATATACTTATTTGAATATGTGTGTGTGTGTGTGTGTATCCTATATAACAAAAGCCTAATATGCTAAGTGTCTGGTATTCTGTTCAACCAATCAAAGCATAATATGCTAATGAATGCTAAGGCCACTCAACCGCTCACTATAACGTGCACTGACCACCAGGGGGCAGACAGTTGACTGATCAACCAGTTGCTATGATGTGCACTGACCACCACAGAGCAGATGCTCTGGCTAGTAGGTTAGCTTGCTGCTGGGGTCCGGCCAATTGGGACTGAGCAGGATGGGCTGGACATGCCCTGGAGCCCTCCTGCAGTCCCTCCCCGGCTGGCCAACCTCCCATGTCACTCCCTAGCCCTGATTGTGGGGTCCCTTGGCCTGGCATGCACCCTCTCACAATCGGGACCTCTTGGAAGATGTTGAAGAGCTGATTTCAGCCTGATCCTGCAGGCCAGGCTGAGGGACCCCACTGGTGCACGAATTCATGCACTGGGCCTCTAGTATATGTACTAGTATATGTATGTATTTCTCAAGTTTAAAATTCACGAGTTGAGCCCTAAGCTAATTGGGAAGGATAAGGAGCATAAGCCTAGTTTCATAGCCATCCCAGTCATTAGGTGACTAAAATATGTCCAGATGAGTAATTGTGCCGACCTGATGAATCCCAAGGAAGCAGCATCCAGTGTGGAAAATGTGTCAATAAACCATTTGGAAGAAGTGGTTCTTTGAAACTGTTGGTTTGCTCTCACTGCCTTCTTGTAGCCAATTTAGACAAGCAAAACCAACCACTGAAATCCTGTTGTGACAAAAATAACAGAAAGATTTTTATATGCTTCCTTTCTGTAAATGTCACCCAAATGTCTTGCCTCTGAAGCCGATGCTCTTCTAACTATACTGGGCTATGTCACTGTACACAGAACTTTCTCCTGCACAACTCTATCACCGTATGTTAGACTCCCTCAGACTGGAACGTGCTTGAACATAAAAAAGTCTTTTGAAATCTTTAGATAAGAAAACCTAGAGAAACTAAAGGTAATAACATAATAGGGTTGATATTATTTTGACTCCTCCAACTATTACTGATGTCATACTTCCTTTGTTAATTTTTAACTCTGGAAGTTTTCCAGGTTATGTAAATTAGCATCACAATCTTATAAACATGTTTCTATTTATTGAATCCAAGGTCAAAGTAATTATACAACAAAGAACAACAGTTTTCATACCAGACTGCCTGCATGCATGTAAATTGGGGCTCACGCCAAGGAGGTAATGAAAACAATTTCAGGTTTCATGAGATGAATTAAAAAAATGGAAAAACGAATAACAGAGTTCTCATATCTCAGATAACCTAAGTCAAACAATTTTTCTTTGTGTTCTTCATAAAACCGGCTTCTTAATTTTAGACATGATGTATTAAGTAGTATAAAATAAATCATAAAGGAAAAACT
Source organism: Plecotus auritus (assembly GCF_963455305.1). Lineage (NCBI taxonomy): Eukaryota > Metazoa > Chordata > Mammalia > Chiroptera > Vespertilionidae > Plecotus > Plecotus auritus. Next base: position 86,744,487 of record NC_137770.1, on the reverse strand, counting down.
GAGGCCATCTTTCATGCATGAGAAAGAGTGAATTTTTATTTTTAAAGTAATTTGAAAGGATGATTGACATCAACTCCGCTCTTCCTGGAATAACAGTTATGCCCAGGAGGTAGTATAACATAGTGGTCAAAAGCATTAGATCTAAGATCTAACTACCTGGTTCAAATATTGGTTCTCAAATTCAATAGCTATGAGGTTCTCAGCAAGTTACTTAAATTGTCAGAGCCTTAGTTTTTTATTCTGCAAAATGGAGAACAATAACAGCACCTATTTCATGGGCTTCTGAAAATTCAGTGATACCATTCATCACATGCAATTAGCTCAGTGCCTAGGACACAGTGAGAGCTCCACAAACGATGTACTGCTATGCTATGCACGTGATGAACAGTAGTGATGCCAACAACAAGGTAGCAGTGTCGATGTTCCTCCTGCAATGGGGCACTTAGAACCACTCTACAATCGCATTTTCTGAAACCACAGGAAACCAATGAAATGAGATAGTGGCTAAAATACTCTAAGTCAATTTGGCCACTTTTTAAATTGGAAACTTATGAAAAGTAGTATGATAGCCAGTCTCATGAGGCAGTGGAGTAGACTGGTTAAGGGACTGAATTGGAACCAAACTGTCTAATAAATTTGTGTTCTGCCATTTTTACTTTCTGAATGATCTAGGCAAGCCATTTAATCTCTATTTGCCTATAAAATGGGTAGAATTAGGGTGTGTGTGTGTGTGTGTGTGTGTGTGTGTGTGTGTGTGTGTGACATGTATGCAAATGAGTTGTTTTAAAGACATATATCAACATATATGAGGTACCTGGAACAGTGCATGGCACATAGTAACTATTGCTAGGTGTTTTCTATTGTTCTTGTTCAACTGACATTAGCTTGGGTAGTTTCTAGAAAGGTCTCTTGCTCACTATATAGGGAAAAGGAAGCAGTTCCTGAGAAAAGGGCTGCATCCTTGGGCTGCATCACTTCAGGGCTGCATCCTTGGGCTGGCTTTTTGCAGAGACTAATATAGGGAGTGTTGAAGAGCATATGGCGCTTTATGCTAAACGTGGTGGACACTTGGTCCCAAGCTACTGGAAATGCTGATGGAAACAACAGAGCTTTGGGAAAAGGCCACCTCAAAATTGCAAGCAGTTTTTCTGTTTTGCAAAAAGTCAGGACTTGAATACAGTGTTGATGCAAACTATTTCTATATTTCAAGGAAAATCTTTGCATGGCCTTTCAGTTGTGCAAATCTAAATCACAGATTGTAATTAGAAAAGAAAGTGTTTAAGAAGCTGTAGCTGTAAGGAGCTAAACTGTTCTGGGTGATGGTGGGAAAGGTCATTTATGTGGTAAGCAGAATAGCATTTCTGTGGGCTGTTTCTTCTAAAAAATGTTGCTTTTCCAAGTATTGATTTAGATGCTTACAAACTGCTGCTCATACTTGTAGTAATATATTTTGACTCGTGCATTGAGTAGCTTCTTGGAGCTTGTCAGGCTCTGACTCCCTGAGACATTAGAAAAGATGTACAGAAATCACTGTCACTTCACTCTGGAGAAAAGACCAGAAAGTGCTACTATACATGCTAAGTTTAGGACTGAAAGCACAGAATTTGTGAAAATTTAAATGTAAAGGTTCTATCAATTTTTCCTAGTAATTTGAAAGCAAGGGACATGAAGAAGCAACTTCTGCTTCCTCAGTTTCCCACTCTTTCCACTTCCCATGTGTGCAGAAGTAGGATGGTTGGGTTCTGCATGATCCTTCCTTTGTGGCTGAAGGCAAGGACCTGTTCTCATGGGAGTGGGGTTTTCCAGTGTCAGTCACCCTGGGACAAAGTACAAGGAATGCATATTTAGTCTGGAGAAAGGAGGTGATAGCTTCATCTCCTTCGGGTTTATTTGTTTGGGTCTGAAAAGGCTAGCCAATTTTAAGACACTTGAGGTGAAAGCTTTACCTCTCACAAGGAGAGACAAGGAAGGAGGCAGCCTTTAAGGATGGTCACAACCAAGGGCCTCTCAGAACAGACATCTAGTAGCTGCTGTGAATTAACCTCCATGTGTGCTTACCTTCACTCTCTCTAGGCCTTCAGTCAGGTGTTGTGCCAAGTTAGTGCTGTCCCTCAGGTGAATGTGAGGAAGGAAGAGAAGGCTTGGCTGGGAGTGGGAGACTGTTGTAATAAGGCATGCCCAGGGAACTCTTAAGCTTCTGATTACCGGACGCTATTGCTGCAGTGGCAGGACTCACCTGCTGAAAGAGCTGGAATTAGAGGTAAGAGAACACCCCAAGGGCAGAGAAGGGAGGCCCAGACTGGGACATGCATAGAGTTACCACATTGGAAAGGGATGCTAAAGAGGATCTGGGCTCTGGCTTTCCCACAGGTAATAGGTATTAAGAGAACTTAGTTTTTCTAGTAGTGTAATTTCATTTGTACCCACAAGCAGTTGAAGCCTACCAGACATTTAGATGTTTATTTTCATATTGCAAAGTAAGGGGTGAGGGTAACCCCACCAAAAAAAACCCCAACCAATCAACTAAAGAAATTGATTGCCCAGAATACGATGAGGCATATTGATCATGCCTCTATCAGATCGTCACTACCTAAGCAACAGGACTAGCCATTTTTAGCAGTTCCTCTCAGTATAGTGTGTACAGTAAATGAGGTTTCAAGCTTGTAGTTGACTAACTCAAGAATGGACTCCTTTATGATTTGCATATAATAGCCAGGTAGATCCAAATATTTGAGGTTCTCAAGTAGGTCTTACTGAACTATTTGCATTGAAAATTTTTGTAAGTGAAGAAGTTTTAACCATGTCTCTGGAATTCGAAAGGGGTGACACATACATTAGAATTTTAATTTTAAATAATTTTGATTTACTTTTCTTCTGTGTATTTTTTTTAAACTCAATTTTCACTTTCCAATTGTGTAATCTCTTTTATAATACTCTTACCTCCTCTAATTTAAGAATTTTTACATTTGTCCAGAGACAAATACTCTTAAGGAGAATATCTTGTTAGTGAAATCTTTTGTTTTTTATGCCTACTACTACTCAAAGGCAACATTTCTGGGTGATGTATGTCCCAATGCACTACTTACACTTCCCCTCTAGCAGTCTTCCTCAGTGCCTCCGCTAGGCTCCCTGCACCTCGCCCAATACACACACGCACACATCAAGTCCGTGGCTATTTTCCTTTGGATGTTTGGGGTTTTTATAACTGAACTGGGATCACAGAAGAGAGTTTTCTTTTTAATAAGCTAATGTCAAGGTTTTGGTTGGGAGGTGAAATATCAAAATTATTGGTTAAAATAAAATCTGGTGCTCCCATGAAATTTCATAATACATTTGCCCATATGCCCTCTATTTCCGGCTTACAGCGAGGACATTCCTAAATGTTTCCAAATTGAGGGATGTAGTGGCATCAAGAACCTGTTTGAAAATATTACTACATACATTAACAAAATGTCTTCACCCTGCGGCTCTGCAGGGATGGGAAACAGAAGCCTGACAGCTGATAGAATTAGAATGTAAAACATTAGGTTTTCTAGAGATGGATGGGCTTTATTTGTGGCTAATTAACATGAAGTCTTCAGTGGGCATGACTTTTCTCAAATACAGCTCATTTTATCACTTAATATTCATAATAAATATGCTACGGTGTAGAAATAGACTCTCTAGAGAGCAGCAGGAAAATTAAACCACCAATCTAAGCAAGCCAGGTTTTCCACAGAGCCTGTACCCTTCAGCATCCAGGGTTCAGTAAGCATGGAATCTGACACACTAAACCGCAAGTAATAACATGGTCACTCCCGCGGAGCAAATAGGTCAGGACTGCTGGCTGGATCTTCGGAGACCAGCTACACCCTCCTTCCAGGCACATAATCTCCCAGTCTCAAATCTTGCCTGGGGTCCTAACACCTGTCTTCAGTCTCTAGTTTTTTCAATAATGTGAATCTTTCTTCCTGCTTATTTTCTCGCATAAGAAGAGCTCTTGTGTTTCCTTGTTCCTCAGCCCCTTTCTAAGCAATTTCTCTGTCTTTCTAGGGCAGTGGTTGGCAAACTCATTAGTCAACAGAGCCAAATATCAACAATTGAAATTTCTTTTGAGAGCCACATTTTTTAAACTTAAACTTCTTCTAATGCCACTTCTTCAAAATAGACTCGCCCAGGCTGTGGTATTTTGTGGAAGAGCCACACTCAAGGGGCCAAAGAGCCGCATGTGACTCACGAGCCGCAGTTTGCCGACCATGGTTCTAGGGCATTGAAGGGCCACTCTGGCAGGAAAGCAGATAGTTTTAATTAGGTTTAATTGTTTTTCAAATAAATTCTGGAAGATTGGGGAAAGCAATTGCTAAAGACACACAAGCTTTCTTTAGAAAAGAATCTATGGAACTGGTGCAGCTATTCACATAAAGTGGGGGCTCCCCCACCCGCCTTGTGTAGAGTAAGAGACTGCCTTGCTTGTGGAGGAAACCCCCTCTCCCACCCCCAGCACACACAGATATCTGTTTTCTCTTTCAGGTCAAACTGGAATAAAGTGACCACCTTGAGGGGAATTGTAGCTTAAACACACTCCGGATTTTGGAATCAATTAGAATTTAAGTATCTGATTTATTAATGCTTACTTGCTGTTTTGTTTTTGTTTTTTTCAGCACAACCTAAAAACTCTTAGATTGTGCCATTTGTTCTGCCTCTGAAGAGGAGCAGTGAGATCATTTACAGCTGACTGAAGAGAAGCAAAGCAAGCATCTAAAAGGAGTTCTCAATTGATGGAAATGGTAGTTGACACATTAGGTGTGGGATGAAATTTATTTTCCTCTGTAGATTACTTTTAAGGAAGGTCAATTAACCCCTGTGTTGCAAGCTATGTGTAACAAAACTATGAAAACATTGAATAAATAGAATTAATCTGAGCAGCAAGATTCTCCATCTAAGTAGCTTTACTAATAATGAAATCAATATTTGTCTATAGCCATAAAACAGTTGGGCTATTTGGGGCAGATGCCTCACTCATCTGATGGGTTTATTATTATTTCTTGTATTCCAGCCCTAGTAATAGCCCTGATGAAGAAGGCCAAAGAGTCAAGCTGTATTTTAGAAACTAAACATTTAAGGTGAAAATATATACTTTATAAAAACCCTCTTTTATTTGTTATGCAGGAGGAGACATGAGGTGAATTGACCAGGAATTTTTACTGAATAGACCATGGCTTTCTGATCTTCAATATATCTCCTTGTCACCTCAACTTTGCTCGCACTAAGACTCTGTGTTTGAAAAAATTAGATCTACAGGGAAATCAAGCTTCTAGACTTCACAGAAATGAAATGTTTAATACTTTGCTTTTCCCCATATTCCCTATACATTTCTCTCTGAAAACATGTGAGACAAGTTTTAAAATTGCTAGAGATGTTTGGGTTATTATTATTACTAGAGGCCCGGTGCATGAAATTCGTGCATGGGCGTGGGGCGGGTGTTCCTCAGCCCAGCCTGCACCCTCTCCAATCTGGGACCCCTTGAGGGATATCTGAATGACCAGTAGGATCGGGCCTAAACGGGCAGTCAGACATCCCTCTCACAATCCAGGGCTGATGGCTCCCAACTGCTCGCCTGCCTGCCTTCCTGATTGCCCCTAACCGCTTCTGCCTGCCAGCCTGATCACCCCCTAACCATTCCCCCGCCAGCCTGTTTGCCCCTAACTGTCCTCCCCTGCAGGCTTGATCGCCCCCAACTGCCCTCCCTTACAGGCCTGATCCCTCCCAACTGCCCTCCCTTGCTGGCCATCTTATGGTGGCCATCTTGTGTCCACATGGGGGCAGCCATCTTTGACCACATGGGGGAAGCCATCTTGTGTGTTGGAGTGACAGTCAATTTGCATATTACTCTTTTATTAGATAGAATAGAGGCCTGGTGCATGGGTGGGGGCCAGCTGGTTTGCCCTGAAGGGTGTCCCGGATCAGGGTGGGGGTTCCCTTGGGGTGTGGGGTGGCTTAGGTGAGGGGCCTCTGGTGGTTTTCAGGCCGGCCATGCCCCCCAGTGACCCAAGCGGAGGCCCTGTATCTGGGATTTCTTTATCTTCTATAATTGAAACTTTGTAGCCTTGAGTGGAGGCTTGGGCCTGCCAGGGTGTGTGGAAAGCTTGGCTTCCTCCATTGCCAGAGAAACCCAAGCCTCCTGCTTGCTCTGTGGCTGCAGCCATCTTGGTTGGGGTTAATTTGCATACTCGCTCCTGATTGGCTGGTGGGCATGGCTTGTGGGTGTAGCGGAGTGATGATTAATTTGCATATTACTCTTTTATTAGATAGGATTACTGGAGGCCCGATGCACGAAGATTCGTGCAAGAATAGGCCTTCCTTCCCCTGGCTGCTGGCACCGGCTTCCCTTCGGCACCTGGGTCCCAGGCCTTCACTCTGGCCACCACCTTCCACCTTCACTCTGGCCTTGCCACCCTCCTGTAGCTCCCTCTACCCCCCATTCTGCCCCGCTCCGTAGCAGGTGTCCTGCCCTGCCCCGGCTGCTCTGCACCTGCACGCGCATGCTGCCCAGAGGCTTGGAGCGGCTGGGGCAGGGCAGAATGCCTGCATTGTTGCCATGGTGATGATGCAAGCATCCCAGCCTGGTCGCCACCATCTTTGTTGCATCAATTTGCATATCCCCTCCTTATAGGCTGTGGGTGCCACCATTTTGTTGCAGAGCGATGGTCAATTTGCATATTCCGTCTTTATTAGATAGGATTATTATTATCTGGAGCCATGGAACTAATAGAATACACTAGGATAAATTTGAAGAAATATAAATATGGGTATTGTTGGGGTTGGTAGCCAGTAAATAGCACCCCTCCCTGTTTAATAATTATTTAATAATTATTAGGAAAAATGCACAAGAATCAGAAAAATATCAAAATAGTTTTTGTTGATGTTAGAAATGAATTTTAAAAGATCAATTGAAAATATAACTCTACTGAGACTTCTTTATACATTTCTCTCAGAATTAAATAACTCACCAAGTCACAGTCAGAACCTGAGGCCTTCCTATCCCCATCCATATTTCATCCCCCAAGGTTAGAAATTCTAAGAAGGATTACCCAAAACTAGAGGCTAAAGCTGGAGGTCATGTGTTTGCAGATCCTTTTCTTAATCTTAACAGTCAACCAAGTCATACCTTTCCTTTTAGGAAGAGTAAGTGAACTGGATGTGTTGGTGGCAGTGAAAATGTTGTTACCAGCAGTTGTTAGAGGCAATTGGACCTCAGCTCAGCAACCTCGGTTGGTACTTGAGTTTGGGCTAAGAAAGAATTTAGTCAAGACTCAAACTGTAAGAGAAATAGTATTTAGAAAGTAAACAGAAAAAGAAATTGTGTCAGGAAACAGGTCACAAAGGCAAAAGAAGGGCCATTGGAGCTTAGGAGAAAGAAGGGTAAGATTAATGCACCACGGAAGGAAAAAGGAGAACAGGAAGGGCATGGGCATACTTCTGAGAGGGAGAGCATGCTGGTCCTCCTTCCGAGGGCTTTTAAAAGCAGATATTTTAGGGGAGCTCCCAAGGGAGGATCTCAATAGAATATTCATCAGCTTTCCAGGTGCGTCCTTTCAGGGTTGTGGTCTCCACCTATTGGTGGCAGGGCAGGGTGTCATCAGTCAATAGATCTGGTCTTGATGTCAGCCATGGCTTCCCTTGTCTGATTTTGCTGCTTTTCTGGGCCTGCAGCTGAAACACAACTGAGGCTTAGATGTCATCCCTAGAGGTTAATGCTCAAGTGAGTGGTTGTGCAAGAACCCCCATGTGAGTCATATGAGGCCACTCTTTGGCCTTTTGTTCCTCTTCAAAGGGGGTCTACCACATGACTAGCATGACTAGCAACATACTGGAGAGGGTCCTAACCACATGACCAGCTATATACTAGAGGAGGAAAGGTTACCCTGGGGGCAAAGTCCTTGTTTCCACAGTTTTGTCCATTTCTAGGCACCCAGGCTTTCTGCCCTGGTGACCTTCTGTACCTGGCCTATTGTCCTTGCTCTCGGTTCATGTCTGTCTAACTGCCTACCACAGATGGAATATTTTGCCAACATTTCCAGCAACAGGAAATTACTGTTTTATTGGCCTGATTGGGCATTCTAAAAAAGGACAAAAATGGTTCCTTTAACAATAAGGCTCTATAAAACTGTATGAATTTAATGATGGGACTAGAAGTATTCTAAAGTTAGTGATGTTTTAAGACTTACTTGAGGCTGATTTATAAGCCTTAGCCAAAGGTAAAGAATCTTCTATATTGGCCCAACAATAAAGGTATCTAGGAGAAACAAACAAAAAATGAAGTTTAAAACCAGTACACAGTCTTATTCTTTTTACTTTTCATTGCGCTTCCTAACCTAGAAGAAAACATGCATTTTCAACTTTTCTATTTCCTGGGCCTGAAGCAAGTCCTAAGAAATATATTTTCTTTGTTGTTTCTACGCATGCTCCATCACAGTACCCTACTTTACAGAGCTAAAGATATTTTCTGAGCAAAAATACTCATCTGTCACTAATCTTCTCAAGCTTAATCTACTTCAGTCAAAACCTAAGAGGCCAGATGCCCTCAGACTCTTTAGTTCTAGTTTATAATCTTCACACTGAAAGCACAAACAATCCAACTTTCAGTTCTGTGGTGTCCCCCTGTAAGAACTATGTCCTTTTGTGAGACTCAACATCAGCAAATTCTTTCCTTAGGCTATCACAACTGAATTCTCTGCTCCATGCAGACATCATCAATTGGCCATGTTATGGCAAGTATAGCTAACTGATCACAAAATGATTTCCTTTTCTTTCTTGGACTCAGCTAGATCACATTTTCCAGATTTTTTTTGTACTTAGTTCTGGCCACGTGGCTAAAGTGTGGAGCTAATGAAATGTACATGGAAGTGATGTAGTTCGATTCTTATACAACAACACTACCTATGCATTATCCTCAATATTTTTCCCCATTTCATGAGCTGGAATGGAAGAAACATATTGAAGATGGATAAACCTCCATCTATCTGGGTCCTTCAGTGACATCATGGAGCAGAAAGTTTCCTATTCTCCTTCTCCCATCAATCAGAAAGACACACTTTTCAATGGCAATAAACAAAATTCAATTCTGTTAAGCTACTGAAAATTCAAAGTGTATCTGTTATTAAAGAGGACATTAATACTCATGAGTCTGAATATTAGTTTCATTTCTTGATGAGTCCCAAGACTCTTTCAGCCCTAAAAACCAGGCAAATATCTCCCATCACAGTTGGCACATGGAATAAAATGACTTGCTATTCTTGCTACAAGGATATTGTTGGCATTTTCTTTCTCCCAGACTGGGTATTATCCTGACCTTTTCTTCCCATTAATTTTTTCAATTTTCATAAGTTTGTGTCTTTAAAAATTGGCCAATTCACTGCAATAAATAATTAAGAACGTAATCTATGAGCAAGTTACTCATTATGCTGATTAAAAATATAAGTAGGTTTTTCTTCCCTCACCTATTTCTCTCTTTTGTCAATGTGACTATTTGATGCTTTTTAGGTCTTCTCTGTTTGACAGGAGAAGTAAGTTTGGTCCAGTTGTGAGGCCAGTTATTATTTGTCACATAACTGTTGTATGCTCAGTTTTTTGTTTGGTGATGTATCATAGTTAGCACTATAAGAAAGGATCTTTGACTTTAAGAAATTTGGAGTTTGTTATTTTAAACATTGTTCACATATTGCTATAAAGAATTGTATAAAATCAAATAGAGATAACAATTTTGATTGCTTATATGGCAGATACTGTGTTGAATCCCTTCTACATATTATCTTTTTAATTCTCGTCAAAACGAAAACAAAACAAAAAAACAAAATTTTAGAAGAAGATCGGAACAAGGCCTCAGAGAAGTTCAATGTTTGAGCATAGTTACATAGCTAGTGAGTGGTAGAGCCAGGATCTGAGCTCAGGAATCTGACGGCAGAGAACACAACCATGTAATTCTTCACCACTGTGTGCCATATTCTGCATTACACAGAGTAACAATTATAACTATTAATTTAAATAACAAACTTATTTTGCAATTATTGAGCTAAGCGTTTAATAGCTATTATGTTACTTGGTTGTCACAACAAGCCCATGAGATAAGCACTATTGTTTCTTGTCATTTTACAAAGGAAACTGAGTCACAGAGATCTTTGCGAGGAGACAGTACTCATAGACTTTGGCACTAGCACAGAGGTGGGCAAACTTTTTGACTCGAGTGCCACAATGGGTTCTTAAACTGGACCGGAGGGCTGGAACAAAAGCATGAATGGAGTGTTTGTGTGAACTAATATAAATTCAAAGTAAACATCATTACATAAAAGGGTACGGTCTTTTTTTTTTTATTTCAATAGTTTTATTCATTTCAAACATTTTAACAAGAAGAATGTAAACACTAATTATTATAATTTGAAACTTCAAAAAATGGAGGAATCATAGCACAATAACATACCTTATATTGAAGATGGCAAAGGCAAAATAAAATTGCCTAACAAAGGAAAGGTACAAAAGCCTTTCAAATTAAACTTAAATATAATAAAATAATTTAAAACTAAAACAAATAGAAAAGAACAAAATGTGTAAACAGTAAATTAAACATTTTCTTTAGTGCAACTTCCAAATTATGCCCGGGACGTAGATGTAGATGGCAATGTAGACTGGGTTGAAAGGTTTTTGGTCTTTAAAACATCAACTTCAGTGGGAACAGTGCTGTTGGTCTCCTTTTTAGCTAATGCTCTGATACTGTGCTCTCCAGGGGCGTGTCTCCCTACATCACCACGATAACGTGTCTACGCATTCCCAGGGTGATGTCCGGGGACGCATCCGCAGGCATTACAAGGAGCCTCTGGAAGATTGAGAGGTTGTTCCTTCTACTGAATGGGCGGATATAAATCCGCCCACTCAGAAGAAGGAGCTGTGGCCGTGTTTCCCGACGTTGCCATGTTAACACTGCTGCTGGTGAAGGAGCAGAGGGGAGAGCAAGAGAACCCTCCGCTCTTTCGGCTCCGCGGGCCGGATAGAACAGCCGAACGGGCTGTACTTTGCCCACGGCTGCACTAGCACTTGAAAACAGACTGACTTAAATATCTTCTCCAAACTTATGAAAAAAATTTGAATCCTCAGAAAGGTGCCAAGAATAATCCAATCCAGGGGTGGGCAAACTTTTTGACTCGAGGGCCACAATGGGTTCTTAAACTGGACCAGAGGGCTGGAACAAAAGCATGGATGGAGTGTTTGTGTGAACTAATATAAATTCAAAGTAAAGGAGCGGAGGGGAGAGCAAGAGAACCGGATAGAACAGCCGGATCCGGCCCGTGGGCCGTAGTTTGCCCACGGCTGACTAGACTCACCAATTATAACATTTTCTGCATTTGTAGAGCCCGAGCTGCTAACCACTCTAATCACATAGATAAATTATTGGATCAGATTAAATGCTAGAGGAATTTATAGAAAATTGAATTACTAGATAAAAGGCAGCTTTATAGAGGTGTGCCATGAAATAGTGAAATTTTTAGATACATAGTGAAAGGAAGGTGTTCTGAAAGTAAGAGGTACTCTGAGCACAGTGGGACAGTCATGCAAAAACATCTGTGGAGGAAAAATTTGGGTTGAAGACCAGTAGGAAATTAATTTGGAATCAAAATATGAATATCTGAAAGCCAAGAAAGGGGTTCAAATTGATTATCATAGAAAAGAGGGAACATTTGAAAGATTGTTCATTAAGAGAAATAGCAGCTAAATATTGACATTTAAATAATTAACTTTTTTTTTGGTCTGAACTTCAATGGAATACCATGACTCTGAAAGAACATAACACTCTTCTCATTCAATTTTAAGAGCTCAGAACTTAGATAATGATGTAAAAAGACAACCTAAAGAATTCTTGAAATGTCAGTGTACTGAATGGCCCTAGGAAAAATTAGCAAAATTGTAAAAGAAGGAAAATATGGTGTTTGTGTTTTTCATCATTTCTTCACCCACACTTAGCATCTCTTTGTTTTCCTTAAGCTGGGACAAGAAATAGCACCTTCTTTTTAGCTTGCTATCACAGAAACTCCAGATATACTGTAGAACTGCATTTTATACTCCACAATGTTCCCTTTCCCTCCAAACAAAAATTTCCCTGGCCTGTTTTCTATTTTCTTAAGGTCCTCTTAAATCATGTTACTCAAACTAATTAATCTAAAGAATTTAGAAACTGGATAATAAAAATGTAATATATTGCTCTTAATTGGTGTGTAGGTAAAGAGATTTTGGAGATGATAATTCAGCAAATGATATAAACCTTTCAAATTTTATCATGTGGTCAAACTTTGGATTTATGCTTGTGTTCACTCCTAAATATGGCCACCAGTTTTTTTGTTTGTTTTTTAAGTATATTTTTAATTGATTTCAGGGAGAAAGGGAGAGGGAGAGAGAGATAGAAATATCAATGATGAGGGAGAATCAACTGGCTGCTTCCTACATGCCCCACACTGGGGATTAAGCCCGCAATCCGGACATGTGCCCTGACCAGGAATTCAACCATGACCTCTTGGTTCATAGGTCCATGCTCAACCACTCAGCCACACCAGTGAAGATAGTTTTAATAAATGGAGAAGCACAGTCTGTTGAATGTAGCACTGAACCACTGAAGTTTTAGACTTATTGCCGCCTAGAGGTATGGATTTATGGTCACAGAGCAGAGGAGCTGGAAAAGGAAGGCTCTTTTCCATCTATATCTGAGAGTCATAATGCCTGTATTTCCTATACTTGACAGGAAGAGCTGAGATGAATTTAAAAAAATAAATATGCCAGCCTTGTGTGTGATATGCCACTAACATTTCAAACATGATGCTAATACATGACATGCTTGTCATGCTCACCTTGTAAATCCCTCTGGTTCCCAGTGTGGTGAGCTGTAAACAGTAATGTTTCCAAGTCAGTGGTATTCTCTGCTATTTCAAGGTCAGAAAACCTTGAAAGAAATAATAAACACAATAAACACAAATGCTTATTTTTCAGTGTTCCATTGAACCAATCTCATGCACAGATCTAAATGGTAATGCTTCCCCTACATTATCCTTCACCAAAACAAAGCCCCAGGTAATTGCATTTCTTGTAGTTCTATTGTGAGATATTTTTTAAAAAGTTCATTTTGTTCAAAAATTAACCCAGGGCAAGGTGAATACATTTTGCTTTCATGACTGCTATTTTTTTTCCTTTTACTTGGATGTTGATGGCTTTTAGGAAGCCTTAGTATTGAATCAAGAAAAGCAAGAAATGAATAACCTAGAACTATTTCACTGTTGAAGGATTTCAATTACTTATTAGGCAATATTGAGGTTGAAGCAATGATATGATGGTTATGACATAACTATGTTGTCCTCCTGCCACATTCTCTTAACCTTGTCCACACTTTCTTTACTGAATTATCACAAATGATTCCTTTTAGGTTAGTGATTCACTGGTATTTTGCCTTAGTCCTAGATTTATAAGAAAAATAAATAGCCACAAATGTCAATAGGCAAAGGATTATTGTTATAATTTTGTCTGTGAAACAGTCTGTGGCTACATAAGTAAAAATTGGAAAATGTTTCTTTTTCTCTTACTGTTAAGAAACATTTTTTAAAGAGTAGTTTTAGGTTCACAGTCAAATTGAATGGAAAGTACAGAGTTCCCATATATCACTGTCTCCACACATGCTCAGCCTCCACCACCATCAACATCCTCCACCACAGTGGTACATTTATTACAATCTATGAACTTACATTGACACATGATTATCACCCAAAGTCCACATGTTTTATTATGGTTCACTCTAGTGTTGTACAATCTTTGGGTTTTAACAAATGTATAATGATAGGTATCCATCACTGTAGTATCACTCTAAATAGTTTTCCTACCCTAAAAATTCTCAGTGCTCTACCTACTCATTCCTTACTCTCTCTTATCCCTGGCAACCACTAATATTTTTAGCATCTTCATAGTTTTGCCTTTTCCAAAATGTCACATAGTTGTAATCTTACAGTATGTTTACCTATTCAAATTGGCTTCTTGCATTTAGTAATGAATATTTAACTTTCCTTCATGTCTTTTCAACAGCTTGATAGGTCATTTATTTTTATTGCTGAATGATATTCTACTGTCTCGATGTGCCACAGTTTATTTAGCCACTCACCTACTGAAGGACATCTTAGTCATTCCCAACAGCAATGAGTGAAAGTTCATAGAGGAGGAAACTTACTACAAGTAAAGCACTAAACACATTTGGCTCAGTCCCCATTGGGGTATTTCTCTAAATCAAACTTATTCTGTCCATAGAGCGCAGACCTTCTCTAATTCCCAAGTTCCTGCAAGGGAGCATATGGTTGTTTAGTGTTGTCTGCAATTGAATAGTTTAGTCTGTTTCAGGAGTGGAGTGACAGCAAAACAGTTTGGCCATAACTTAAAGTTACAGTTTTTATTTGTCTGTCTTACTCTTATTTTGTTTGAAACCCTAGCAGGCAAATAGAATCAATATTATATATTGCCCCTTGCAACACCAACAGTAGTATTTTTAGCTGGAAAAAAATAATAAATGATATGATAAAAACTGAAATAATTTAAAGGTATACAATATAGAGTTAGTATACTTCCCAATCCTGGTTCTAATCAGCCTTCCCAGAGTAAAAAACTATTTCTAGTTTTTTGAAGAAATACTCTAAGTATAATGTGTGTGTGCGCATGTGTGTGGGTGTGTGATTATATATATCTATATATATAAAAGCCCAGGGACTGAACAGCAGAACAACCAGAACGACCAATTGACCAGTCACTATAATGCGCACTGACCACAAGGGGGCAGATGCTCAATGCAGGAGCTGCCCCCTGGTGGTCAGTGTGCTCCCACAGTGGAAGCGTCGCTCAGCTGACCCAGATGAGTGGCTGCTCCCACTAGCAGGCCCAGGGTCAGGCTGAGTCTCTGCACCTTTCAAATATCTGAGACAATCCAGACTCTGGCCTGACCCCACCAGCTGATGCAGGCCCCTAAGGTGTGTTCTAGAAAGATCGTGGGGAGCTGGCATAGGCGGATGATAAGAGGGGATGTGACTGTGGACCCCCTGAGGAGGCTGTCCTGATGGCTGAGGATCCTGGAGCATGGCTGCCCTGACATCCCCGATGGTGTCACTGACCTGGCATCACACATCAAGGACATTCACCGCATGGCTTTGGGGTGCAAAGCTCTCTGCCAGGTTCCTCCAGAACACAGAACACGCCTTTACTCAAGACATTACCCCGAAATATCAGCTCAGACTAATTTTCTCACTCAGCAGCCGCTCAGAGGGCATGTCCACAGCCGCTTGGCTGACCGGGATGAGCAGTGCTCCCACAGTGGGCGATCCCCGCAGGCCATGTCCCCCACCAGTGCATGAATCTGTGCACTGGGCCTATAGTTTTATATAAATGGTTTCTTAACCTTGCTTGTTTCACTTAAACATACCTCTTAGTGATCATTCAATAGAGTACATTTGAGATTTATTTTATTCTTTTTAATAGCAGAAATGTATTCCATGTGTAGGCTGTACTAATGTATTTGACTGGGACCCTATTAATTGGCATATAGGTTGTGTCCATTCTTTTGTTACTGAACCATGTTTCACAAATACCTAGCTTGAGTGAGCACATTCCTAGAAGTTGATATGCTGTAACGAAGCATGTGTGCAATTAAAATTTGACACATACAACTATTGCTCAAATTGCTCTCTAAGAGATTATACCTGTAAATAGCATTTGAGACCAATACTGCATAATATCAAGTATTTTTATCTTAAAATTTTTGTCTTTTCAGAAGTATATTCTTTTTTTTCAATTTTGCTTCAGGACTATTAGGACATAGCTTATTGGCTTTATTTTGGGGCATGAAAATCAAAAGTACAAGTTAATGTATCAGTTTCCTTTGACTCTTCATGAAAGAAGTTTAACAAAAAAGATGTGTGTATGCTGAAGGCTAATTCCAGCATGTCATAATAAATGGAAGAAGTTCATCAAAAGGTTGGTGGACCTTGAGCCTTCAGCAAGGGCTGAAGAATTATATTATTGCCTGCTGGAATAGGTGAAAACATTTCCTCAAGCCTGAAAATCTGCATATATTATTGCCTACTGCCAGACAGCTGAGGGCATTTCAATCTACATGTTATTACCTGCCGCTGGCCAAACAGCTGAATAGCTGAAAGCAGTTTCCCCTACCTGACAATGCCTACTGTATACTAAACCTTACCTGTGATATGTATATTTGCTTTGCTTAAGGGAAATTTGTGTTAATAAAGAGCTAGGGGTCCAGAGATTCAGAGAACTTGGTTACTGAAGCTAGGTCTCCTCTGGCTCCCCAAAATGCCTTCCAAATTTATATTTCATGTCTAGTCTCTTTATTAATTTACATGCAGCCCTTCTCCAGATTCCTAAACCCTTTTTAAATGCTGAGAAACACCCTGGCATGTGTATGTGGTGTGTGTGTGTGTGTATGTATGTGTGTGTGTAAATTTTCTGTTCTTATTGCTATACTTCAAATCCAAAATTCAAATAGGCTGTTAGGTATCTTTAAAAAGCATGCACTTGGATACAAAATATTATTCTAAATTTCTAATGTGAACAACTCCATTTGCAAAGAGCAAAACTAACTATAACAGGTATGTAATTTCATGGTGTCATATATAAGTGGTCATATTTTGTGAGAAGAAAATGCCAATGAGGCATAGTTAAAGGTCACCTATTTTAATGAACTAGTTTATGACTCATGGTTTTACCTTTACTTTTATTTTATAAGTTATACTTTGATTAGCATAGAGATTGTCTAATAATTTTTGTACTATTTCAGATTCAAATAATTCCTATACAATGTGCTTTTGCATCCAGAATTAAAAACATGTAAAGTTATGAGGGGATGGGAAGAAAAAGGGAGGATGGGTAGAGACAAAGAGAGATTTGCAACGATGATTTGGGAAAAGGCTTAAGGAGAAGGAAGGGTAGGTCTCTATTTTGTTAGATTCTCTGGTGCTAACATACTATTGAGATAGGAAGGTTTCTCAGAGAAAATAAAATAAATCTTGTGCTCCAGAATTAGAGTTGATGCTGTGTTTTCTCATGTGTCTTCATTTTATCTGTTATATTTATTTAGACTCAGTATATCTCTATTCCTCACTCTGGTGGTAATAGAATATAGATATCACACAAGCAGAGTAATAGTCAACTTAATTCTTCCTAAATGCTGTTAGCAATGTTTTTATAACTCATTTTTCAATTCTCACTTCCAACTCCCCCACCAGATTTTGGGTTAGCCTGGAACTTCTGCTCCGATGATGTTGAAAAATACCATATTGCTGCCTCAGATCATATTTAATAACCCCAACTGCACATTGACCCAGTAGGGATGACTTCAGTTTCAGTGTCCCTGTGGGTTTCTCAAGCAAGGTATTAGGTGAATGTATATTAGTCAAGAGCCTTCTATACGCTAGATCTATAGTCTATTTTATTTAATCATTATAATATTCTTATGAAGTAAGCATTCTTACTCTTGTTTTAGAGACTAAGAAACTAAATCATTGAGGCTAAGGACTTTGGCTATGATCACATAGTTTGACTCACCAAAGCCAAGTTTTGACCCCATCCTATATAATAAAAGCCTAGGTGGCATCGCATGACGTCATCACAAGATGGCTGCTGTGACATCATCACAAGATGGCCACCACAAGATGGCCACCACATAATAGCCACCCTCTTGTCATCACAAGATAGACACCCTCACATCGTTATAAGATGGCTGCCACAAGATGGCCATCACAAGATGACTGCCACAAGATGGTCACAACAAGATGGCCAGCAGAGGAGGGCACTTGGGGGCGAGATCAGGCCAGCAGGGGAAGGCCGTTGGGGGTGATCAGGCCAGAGGGCAGTTGGGGGTGACCAGGCCAGAGGGCAGTTGGGGGCGACCAGGCCAGAGGGCAGTTGGGGGTGACCAGGCCAGCAGGAGAGCAGTTAGGCGTCAATCAGGCCAGCAGAAGAGCAGTTAGGGGGCAATCAGGCTTGCAGGCAGAAGCAGTTAAGGGCAATAAGGCAGGCAGGCAGGTGAGCGGTTAGGAGCCAGTGGTCCTGGATTGTGAGAGGGATGTCCGACTGCTTGTTTATTGGGCCTAATCTGGCAGTCGGACATCCCCCAAAAGGTCCCAGGTTGGACAAGGTACAGGCTGGGCTGAGGGACACCCCCTCCCCCATGCACAAATTTCATGCACCAGGCCTCTAGTGTCTAAATAAAGCTGCATTTTTTTCCTCCCACATCACACTAATTGCCTAAATGTATTGATGTTTGTGGGTCCCATGTGATAATGTACTCAAAAAATCTGTAAATTTGTATATTAACAACTGTATATTAATGCTCAGTGATAGTTTCCCAATGTATTTTGTATGCCTTTATATTTTCTCTTTCATAGAAATATGAACAATTAAATATTTTTAAAAATTTACCAGAACTATGAAGCAAAATAGTAAATATTCTACGCCCAGACTCTATCAACTCAGCTTAAGAAATGAAGTGCTACCCGCTCCTGCACATGTGTCCCCCTGTCCTTTACATTCTTTCCTGCCCTATCTCACAGCCTCCTGCAGAGCCCACCATTACCCTAAATGTGGGAATCATCATTATTTTTTTATTTCTCTAATTAATAATGAATATATACCAGGTAGTAGTATTTTTTGTTTTTAAATCTCAGTATACATTTCATCATGTTTTATACAGTCATTGGCAAGTTACTTTTTTTGGTTTAACATTATGTTTTTAGTGTGATATACCTGTATGTTAGTATGTATGCCTCTAGATTTTTAAGAAAAAAAATCTCAAATGTTCTAAACTTTTGGTATCAAAATAACCACTTGATTCTATGAGCAAGGCCCTGAAATTGAGTACTTTACATATTAATTTATATAAGCTATACAATAGTAGGATATATATATATATATGTATTACTATTCTTATTGCTGAAGCTTTTAGAGTATAAGTTATTCACACAAGATAACAGCTACTCAATAGCAGAACTGTAATTCCCACACAAGTATTTATAACTCCAATCCAGTACTTTTTTCCTATTACACTGCACACTGCCTACCTTTACAAAATTTCAACTTTCATTTCATTAAATTTTCTTCAAATCATGGCTCCAAACTCTTGGCCAAGGGCAAGGCATGAAGTGAGAAACAGTGACACCCATGGGCATAGAAGCTGCCTTAGTAATGCAGCCCCCAGGGTTACCATATTCCCACTGCCTCTCATTTACAAAGGCAATTACCCTCTACTGTTCCTGTGCCCTGCAGTGACATTTGGCATCACCTAAGGTACCTGTTTCCTGAGACATCCTACCCATAGGAAGAAATTATTTCTCCATGGATGCACATCCCCCTCCCTGCCCCCCCGCAACTAAAACCTAGGCCAATTCATCTCCCTGCACCATGATTGAAAAGATGCTGTAGAAAAAAAATGTAATAGACCTTCACAAACCAACCAATGGCCTAATCGTTAAGCAGAATTTCTGTGTCTTACAAATACTACTATTACAAACTATCCATTAAAGAGCAACCTCCCTCTTGACTCTCTCATTAGCAAAATACTCCCACATTAGTACCCAATTATAAACAAACCCCATCCAAATTTACATTACTCTCCAAATTACATACACAGACTGATTACTGTTTCTTACAAGATCTACATCTCTGTGAGTACTAAGTACTCCTTTCCTTTCAGTGTGTTGTGGCTTCACAGTCAGGTCCTTTTGGATACATGTGGCAGCAGCCTTCTAACTCACCCTGCAGAAACATGCATTCCGTGTTCTTTCTAAAGCTGAACTCAGAAACAACAGAGCCTAACAAGCTGTGCTCTCTCTTTTATCTCTGAAATGCTGTGCAGCGCCTCTCTCTTTTCTGCTCCCTCCCTCTTCTCTTCCTTCTTATTGTTCTCTCCTCTCACCTTTAGCCCCATCTCTGCAATTCTCTCATTTTTTAAAGTATATTTTTATTGATTTCAGAGAGAAAGGGAGAGGGAGAGAGACAGAAACATCCATGATGGGAATCATTGATTGGCTGCTGCCTGCATGCCCCCCACTGGGGATAGAGCCAGCAACCCCCGCATGTGCGCTTACATGGAATGGAACCATGACTTTCTGGTTCATAGGTCAATGCTCCAACACTGAGCCGTGCCAGCTGGGCAGTAGTTCTCTCATTTTTAATGTCCTGGCCCTTCTCTGTTTCTGATTCTCTTTATATCTGTCTCATGAATATTTTTTCCCAGGTACTGTTTGGGCATTTCAGCCAGTTTCGTTCTCAGTGTGTTAGTACCTCTTCTGTCTGGTGGTGTTACATTCCTCATGACCTCGCAAGATCTCCAGTAGAAATGACCTGAAATGGTGACTTTGTAACCAGTGAACCTGGTCTCAAATCTCAATAGAAGTCAATATTCTTTTGTCACTTCGGTGCTCCGGGCCATCTTTTATTTCTCAGAACGCTGGTGCACATGTGAGAATTGCCCAGTTTAAGAATTATTTCCAATAGCCCAACATTTATTTTTCTATTGGGCTTCTTCACAGAAGAAGAATTCTGGTGATTGGAAATGGCAGATGTAGAAATAATTTATTCAGTTCTTTCTAGAGGGAGAATTGATATATTTTAGTATGATGGACCCTGTTTGTTTGTTTTATTTTCCTTGAAACCTACCTACTTCACCTTCTTGTGATTGATCACCTACTAGTCCCAGAAAGTGCCTGGACTTTGAGCGGAGACACCTGCAGTTTTAGTCCTTAACCCACCACCCCTTTCAGCAGCTTCTGTTAACCTCTTGATACCACCATCTACTTGAAACAAGGTTTCTCTAACAAGCAGTAATTCCTAATTTTGGATCTGATGCTATCTATTTCTTATGGCTTTTGATTCTAATATAAGGCATTTCTTATTTTTACCCTCAAATTATTTTATTAAAATGAGATTAATTTTTCAAAATTGTAAATAACATCATTGTGATTTACTTTAAAAATGCTCCAATAACTTTCACTGCACTCAGCAAGTCATCTAAATTCTCAGTCATGGTTTGTAAGATTCTTCCAGATATGCCCCTGTCTACCTCTCATGCTGTCTAGGTCAGGAGAATTCTCCTGTCACTTAACATGGTCTAACCACATTGTCCTTCTTAAGAGTTCTCAGGCTCATCAAATTCACGCCTGCCTTCAGGCCTTTGCTATTCCTACTCGCTGCTTCCTCTGCCTAGATGGCTGTTCTCTCAGATCTCAGAAAGGTTGACTTCTTGTCAATTTCAAACATTAGTGAGATCATATGATATTTGTCTTTCTCTTATTCAAATCTCATTCACCCTTTTCTGTGTCTTCCCATTCATAATATCCTCAATAAATATTTGTTAAATCAATCAATTTAAAGTTGCCAATGCATTTGATTTCTATATAAGCAAACATTCTGTTTCTATTGACATTGACAGTGTCATTTGATACATGTTTCCATTGAAAACACTGGCCCAGCCCTAGCTGGTTTGGCTCAGTGGATAGAGTGTTGGCCTGTGGACTGAAGGGTCCGGGGGGTTCAATTCTGGTCAAGATCATATGCCCGGGCTGCGGGTTCGATCCCCAGTGAGGGGCATGCAGGAGGCAGTCGATCAATGATTCTCTCTCATCATTCAAGTATCTCTCTCTCTCCCTCTCCCTTCCTCCCTGAAATCAATAAAAATGTATTTTAAAAAAAAAGAAAAGAAAAAGAAAACGCTGGTCCAAGGTTTATAGTTGGAGGAACAGAAAGACCACTGAGATGGTCTGCAGCATTCTATGTACTGCCACCCCGGCTCTCTCTGATCCTGTAGTTCCTCTGCTGCTCATTTCCTGGGAGTCCAGGCTCATGATGGTGTTAGAATCTGATAAAATGAGGTATAAAGTGGCAGAATCTTTTTTCAAACATCACTAGTACATGATCGATCATGGCTAGATCAGGAAGAGGCAGTGAAGCTTCAATAATGCAAGGATATCAAATATTTCCCTGTGCATTTGTCACAGTCTTATAGCTTTTACACTATTCATCAATGCATGGAAAGCAGGTATTCATGGGGAAGACAGGTGGTCTATCAGGATGTCATTTATCTTGCTTTGTGTTTAAAGTTATGGATCAACATTTCTTCAACTTACACCTTTTTGATTCAAGAAAAAAATTACCACAAATTTTATATACACAAAATATATTTTCAGCTACTCATAGGGCACCATGTTCAACAACACTGCCTGAAGGGCAAAAAATAACAAAAAACATCCTTTCCTTTATCATCTTTTCAATCATGTCATATCTGTTTCTTATGCAGGTGCACAAAGCCAAAAAGTGATAATCTCCTTATGTTTTTGCCTCTTCTCCCCCAGTCTTGGCTATGAGAATGAAGCTGATCAAGATGGCCACAAACTTAAAATAGGATTTCAGGTATATTGTCACTGACATAATAAAACCCTCCCTTTTTTTTTTTCTCACTGCCATGAGATAATTCTATTAATCCAGCCGAAAATAGAACTGGCCTTTTCTTTCCTGTTTCTTTGTCAACAGCTATTTTTGCAAGGTTTTCATTACTTCTTAATTGTTCAAACTTCCTATCTTCATTTTTCTTCTTAAGGACCGATTTTACAAATGAGTTCATTATCTCTACCATTTTAGACTCATCATTAATTTCATGCTTCTCATTTATTAGTGGACCTATTTTCTCTATGGCACTTCTTTTCTCACTGCAGTGTTTGTAAAATGTCCTTGTTTTCCTTGAGTCCCCTTTACTAGTTTTATTACTTTCTCTTTATGCTATTGCTATCTTTCCTATGTTTAATTGATGTATCTTTCTTTTTTATTCCAGATAGCAATTTTTCCTCCATGGATTTTAATATGAGGTGTTAAAAGACATTTATGTTTACATTTCATATTTGCACATTTTATTCTTCAAATACATTTTACATCTCCTCAAGTCTACTGAAAATATCAATAGAAGAGTTACTGGAAGAAAGACAATTGAGACAATTTCACATCTTATCAATGCATTTCTGTATGCAATAAAATAAATTTCTCAATCCTTAATTAGTCAAGAGATTCATTTTATCCGTTAGGCTGATACAGAGCATTATTTAACAATGTCTTTGGCCAGGGTATACAGTGAAGCCAAGGTATAGAATTCCAGTTGCTAAACTTGTGGACATTTGCAAGAAGAATTTGCAGGGGAGGTACACAGTATTGACCAAGGTATAAAATACCTGGTTCTAGATCATGAACATCCTGAATAATTTTAAGCAAGTCCCTTGCATTTTTTTCTCTGCAAGAGTCTCTTCCTCTCCCTTCTGATTTTGTATTTCTTAGAAATATGGAGATAGGGGTGGGAAAGGGAGAGGCATGTATTTCCATGTAGAGCACCTTGGCAGAATGTAGGCAGCAAAAATACTGTAATCCATGATTCCTACTGTGATACAACAGGGCATTGGATTAGGAAGCAGGAGGCCTGGGGTTTTATTGCTGGTTTCCTCTTAGTTGACTTCTTGGCAAATGATCTTTCTCATTTGTCAAATGTGGGAGTTGAATTGGATGATAGTTAAAATTCTTTCTACTTCCAAGTATTTCATATGATTCTTAAAAAATTCTTTCTATTTTTTTTCTATTTCCAAGTGTTCCATATGATTCTTAAAATCAGACTCTATTAAGTCATTCACTAGGAGGTTTATTTATGTACCCTAATCATTAGGCTCTTGTTAAGTGCTTTAGTCTCCTCCTTGGAACCCTAAATGATTCTGAACATTCCATATACCACATACATGCCAGACCACAAAATCAAGTGCTGGACACCAGCCAATGTTTGAAGTTAATACTCAGGGTTTCTGTTTGCCTAATTCCCCACTGATTTTGTTTTTATTCCAATTTCACTTAGCTTTGAACTCTTGGTATTGAGGTTCCAACCTTGAGTTGACCTTTAACCCATGCAGAGTTGGTGCTTATTAGGGCTCTCTGTGGCATATGGCCTCAAGTGTGCTCCTCAGATGAACTAGGCCACATCTTTGACTCTAATGGTAGCCTGCTACATGGCAGGGAACTCTCAGCAGTAGCCGCAGATCTAAAGAACTCAGCCATTCAAACAAATTAGTCTCTGCCCCTACTGACCTATGTAAAGTTGGAAGGGGGCATCAGATAATTATTTGTTAAATATTTTGATCTTGGGAAAAATTGTCTCTGAGTCATAGCCCTGACATTTGTAAAAGCTGCTAATCTACTTCATCACAACTCTATGAAAATTAAATGAAATACTTTTTGTGAAAATTCTTTGTAAAAAAGAAATGTTTTTTTCAATCTAGTAGACTCCTCCTCATTCCTCAAGACTCAGCTCAAAGCTTACCTCCTTTGCAAAGCCTTCCTATCTCTTCCAGACAGATAAGGTCATGTTCACCGTCATGCCTTCTTTATGCTTTGCTTACACCTTTAATTATAGTTTCAGCAAAAGCAGCAGCATTCTCATGGGTAATAGGCTTCAAGCCCTCCTATGTGATTGCATTGCACATGCCTTATCTCATTTCATCCTGAAACAATATCAAGTAATCAGTAACTTATTAAATTCATTGTGTTGGTGGGAAGCTGGAACCAAATAACTTGCTCAGGATCTTCCAATTAGAAAGGGTCTGAATCTAGATGGGAATCCAAGCCTTAGTCCTCTCACTCCACCTCTGACCTTCCAAAGTGTCCTCACAAGGGAATTAATGGACCCCAGGAAGGCCTGTGACTCTGCCCTTATCCAGAGCTTCACTCTGTTTTTCACTATCATGGTTTTTCAGTGCTGGAGTTGGTCTTATTAGGGCCCTGCATCTTTTAATATTCTACTTTTTGCTATTGCACTTTTAGTGCTATTACTTTCCTTTAATGGGTAGGACTTTTAAATAATATTCACATTAAAGCTCTCAGTTTTCCTGTTTGGAATGCCTCAAAGTTTAGCTCTTCCTTCATATCTGTACATCTTGATTGGACCACTATCAGTATAATTTAGTTCAGCACTGTGTGTTGGTACCTCTCTAATCTCCAAGAGTTATGGAATCTTCTGGGTTTGGGGCAGAGAGAAATCAGCTTCCAGCTTAATACTTATTCTCTAAAAGAAGCCCTCTGCACAAAAGTCCTAGATGTTCTGATACTTCTAATGAGGTACTGTGGTATTATGAAACAACAGTCATTCTACCTTTTTCTCACAGAGCCATGAGAATTTTGACTATTAAATCATTTTATATCCATAGTATGAAGGTTCTACTTGAATATTAATAATTTTATTCCCATAATTTTTCAACATTTAGACTGTGCCTCCATTTAATGCCAAATAGCTTCAATGTTCAAGGCATCCTGTGAGCCTCCTAAGTGTTGTCCTGCTCCCAAGGACTGGCTTATCCGAAGAGAATGAATCCATTACTAATTTCTGAGAAAAGTCCATAGCAAATCTTGATCAAGTAGATAATGCAACTCAATTGTTTATGTAAAATATACTATAAGGAAAAGGGTGAAATGCCAGATTAATAAACTCATAAAGACATTATGAAATCCATTACTTGCAACACATATATTGCAGTGTTCTTAATTTTGCACATCTATTGGAATTTATAGTGATCCTACCTATTTGCAATGATAATTTCATAATTTTCAGTTATCAAAGTAAAATGCACTTCTGATACTTATGGCATTAAGAAAAGAAGAACCATGTATTTCAGAAAGATTTTCAATAATAAGAATTGAAATAGAAAGAGGTGTCTGTTTCATTATAGAATTAAATTAGCCAGAACATTCCATTCTTCAAGCATTTCTGTTAATCAATTTTTTACTCTACTTTTAGATAGGAAGGCTAATCAAGACTATCTGAGTAGTCAGTGTATTGGAATGTCACTTACCAAAGATTTCAAATATGCTTTTCAGAGCTTTTAGACTATGACTTTTAGGAAAAGTTCTTTGGTCAAAAGATGACTTGCCTGCAGAATGTCACACAGTATCTTAAACAATTGTTACTAAAAATCTCATTTTCTTGTCAGACAGAAATAGCATTATTTCTATGATTTGTGTATTCAGACAAATATAAAAGCACAATAAAATGCAGAAATGTGTTGATATATTCTAGCCATGACTTGAAAAATGAAGAGAACTTCCTGGAATCAAGATAGCTTTGTTTACTGGATCTGATTGCTCTTTAGACACGAGCAATTTAGTCAGAAATGCAGTTTTTGGATCCTTTTATTTTAAATTGTATCATCTATTACCTAAATGTATTTTTGCCCAGCAAGAAATGGCAGAGCCCAGGATTTATAACATCAACACTCCCAGAATCAAAAAAATGGTGATTCAGACCATGTTTTTGAAAAGGTATTGTTAACATGCTTGCTCATGTCTGTCCTTTCCACACCCCTACTCCCAATCCCCAAATACTATATGAATATTTTATAGTGAAGTTTAGTAATGAGCACTCCTAATACAACCTTAAAATGACTCCTCTTTTAATTAGCACATTAGTCACTCAGTAAAAATTGAGTTGGATTAATTATTTAAATAGAATTCAGCAGAGATTCAGGAGCAAATCTAAGAGACAGCAGAAAGAAGGAGCAAGTCTGTCTAGCTGTTTTTCCACTCGCAGAAGGTTAAAGAGGGGGCCTGCAAAGCTAAGTAGCTGAAGTCATAAGGGCCATTTATTAAGAGAAGAAGTCCTAGAATGAGTCTACAGCTGTCAGTATGGGAGGATGACCTTGAAGCACTGATAAACACCAAGCAAAGGCGCAGAAAACACGCTGGTGAAGTAGGGCTTCTTTATCTTTTGCTTTCATAGCTTAAATTAAACCCCAAAGAATACTTCTGTGTACATTGTAGGACGAACTCTCACTAGGCATTCACCTAGTGCCTAAAATGCTTTTGAACTGCAAAGAAACATTTATGTTGAAGTTTTGTTGCCTCAGGATAATTCTGTAATTTAGTGCAGAGAAATGGTCTGATTAACAGTTGGGACCAGCAGGGGGAAGCTAACTGGAGTGAATAGGTGAGAGAGAGAGTCAGAGCTTTATTCTTCAAGCACAAAAAACTGCTCAAGGGAAGAAGAGGAAGTGGGAAAAAGCAGGAGGAAGTAAAATTCAGTAAGTCCATGATAATTGGAAACAAAAATGACTTTTAAGATACTGCCAGACCAAAGTCCATAAAAACAAGCAGGAAAAAAAAAATAATCCCCTCAAGGATTTAGATTTTCTTATGAAATTGTTCAGAAGTATGGACAATAAACAAAGCATGAATCTTGCAAGATAGATCCTTCATGCATAGGTTTGGGTGAAGACAAGAAATAGCATGGTTGAGAGGGGAGTAGCCATGAAAGTCAGCCTGGCTCTCCAGGTAATTTATCTGCCAAAGACATTTGCTTGAACTATTTGTTTTTGGTTGCTATTCTCTTTCCGTTTCATGTTGCTTTAGTCAGAAAAAAACAACAACAAAAAACAAAAAACACTTGAAGGCAGGAAGCCTGCAGGGTTGTACTTTTTTCTCACTGAGTGAGCCATGTCCCTGGGCACAGTAGGAACTAGTTTGACTTTGGCCTGATGTGCACTTAAGGAGGGATCTTGACTTCAAGGAACCAGGGGTTTTTCAGTGGACATTTTGAGGGAGCGGGATATTTTATGACATCCTTGGCTGGCTATAAAATATTTGGAATAAATTTGGGTTCAGGAACCATTTCCTAGTGGCCAAAAATCCATATCAGACTACTAGTACTGACTCATTTATTTCCACCCTCAGAACGAATGGTCATCCATTTATCTACAATGCCCACCTAAGCTGTCAGACCTAAAATTAATCTACAGGCCTAACCCAGAAATAATCATCATTTGACTCAAGCATATCTGCTTTTTAAAAAAGTATTATAGATGTCTCCTCTCCCCCCTCCTCCACCCAGTTGCCACCCAACTCCAGGCCTTCAGCACATTTTTGTCTGTGTCCATGGGCTATGCATGTATGCATATATGTTCTTTGATTAATCTCTTCCAGTCCCCCACTACTCCCCTCTGAGATCTGTCAGTCTGTTCCAAGTATCCATGCCTCTGGTCCTGTTTTGTTTGCCATTTTTATCTGCTTTCCATTGATCATTTTCCTGTAATTGTTTGACCCCAGAATAGCCACAAAGAAATCTGTTCATACCTACTGAATATCATTGGAGGACTGGCAAAATGTTACACAGACAGGGGGTCTCTCCCACTGGCACATCACAAGAGATGAATTATATTTCTAGCTCCAGCCTATGAGGTACATATGGAAACTAGTTCACTTTAGCTGGAATTATATTGCCTTTTAACTTGTTTACTTGATCCATGCTAATGTGTGCCAATGTGTTTGTTGCTACCTATGTTACCCATCAAAATGTTAAGCAGCCCTGAGAGAATAGGAAATGAGATTGGGTATTTGTCATCTTGGGTGTACCCTGCATATAGTTAAGCAATAAAATACCTAAAATTAAAATAAAGGGTAAAAGTTTTTCTCATATGACCCAGAGGTAACCACAATGAATATTTCTGGTAGCTGCTATTTCTACTTCTATTTCTTGGCCAACTTCAGATAGTCATGACCTCCTAGAAATATTAAGATTTGGACATTATAACCCTCTGGTTTTTGTTAACTATATTATTACTAGAGGCCTGGTGCATGAATTAGTGCACCAGTGGGGTCCCTCAGCCTGGCCTGTAGGATCGGGCCGAAACTGGCTCTCTGGCATTCCCCGAGGGGTCCTGGATTGCAAGAGGGTGCAGACCAGGCCTAGGGACCCCACCAGTGCACTGGGGTCAGGGAGGGATGAGGGAGGTTGGCCAGCTGGGGAGGGACCACAAGAGGGCTCCAGGGCATGTCCAGCCCGTCTCGCTCAGTCCCAATCGTCTGGACCCCAGCAGCAAGCTCACCTACTGGTTGGAGTATCTTCCCCCTGGTGGTCAGTGCACATCATAGCGAGTGATTGAGAGGCCTTAGCATATCATTAGCATATCATGCTTTGATTGGTTGAACGGCCAAGCAGATGACCAGACACTTTAGCATATTAGGCTTTTATTATATAGGATAGTTTCATTATCAAGTTATATCAAATTTATATTCTGACCTGTAAACATTTTTCATCTTTTCTACATCCACAGGTTAAGTCTAATAGCTTAAACAGAATAAAAGCAATATTTTTAGTCTGTTATTATATAAATGTGGCTTACCCTAGATCTATGTAGTATGTCTGAACTGACAGAGAAGGAAAGATAATTCTGTAATTAAATTTCTGCTCAAATGAGAATGATTCATCTGTGCACATCCAGTGGATTCCCTTCTAATTTCCTCTGTGTTCTTTGTTGTGTCCAGACCATTTTCCGCTGCTGTTGTTTCTTTGGTATCACATCACCTTTTTTTTTTTTTTGTATTACTCTTTTGCTGCTTTGTAATGCTGCCTTGAGAGGCTGTATAATTTATGAGTCCATGAATATCTTTATTTTGCCTTCTCATTGGTTATGGAGTTCATTTTAGTTAGAATTCTATTACTTTTTAACTTGTTTATTTGATTATTGCTATGTGTTCATATCCTCATGTTACCTAGCAAAATTTAGGCAGCCTGTGGAAATGGAACACGGGACTGCAGATACTTTTGGGAAAGGGAAAAGATGAACCTGAATGTGGTTAACAAACAAAGAGAATAAAAAAGGCCCAGGCTCTATAAAGGGCCAGAAAGTAAACACTTCATGTTTTGGAGGCCATACAGTCTCTGTCATAACTAGCCATAAATGATATGTAAATAAATAAGCAAGAAGGGTTCCAATAAAACTTTGTCTATGCACATTGAAATTTGATTGTCATATAGTTTGCATTATCATTGTTATTGTTATCATTATAATTAGCTAGTTAATATTAATAAAGGAAAGAAAGAAAAGAGAAGTCAGACATTGTAAGTATGGTCACCTGGGAAGCTTCACCAGGAAGCTACAGCTTCACACAGCACTGTTCCTCTAAGAGGATTAACACTTTTCCCCTCTCTGGTACTGGGTTGTTGGGGAAAAACGGAAGGATAGGCACACACACAGAAGCACAGAAGCCAGGGGTGGTGCAGGGGAGGTGCTTGGCTGTCAGTCTAGCTAGCCTGAAGAACAATGGGTTGGCTAGGGGGTGGACCCCATCAGAAGCATGCAAAATCTTGGGAAGTTTGAAGAAGCTCTGGTTAAAATCCCCAAAGAGCTCCCTCTCTCTTGTTCTCTTCTTTCTCCATGACCTTCACTCACCGGGGGGAGGGCGGGGTGCTTAGCAGCCACATGGCCAATGGCCCTGCAGACTCCACAGGCACAAGCAGGATGCTGGATTAGACTGTACTTTAATATGGAGCAGAAACTATGGGCAGTGACCTTTATTCTGGCCCTTCTGAAGACACAGTTGGACTTGTTCCATGGCGGGATGGAGGAAATTGGACATTGGAAACCCAGGGATTTATTTGCACCCTGATAAATATTATTCATTCTCCTATTTGAGTCTCAGGAAATCATTTTTCCTCATTACATCATAAGAACTTCACTTCCATCAAAAATATTATGTAAGTTATTTTTAAAAATAATCTAAAAGTGTTAAAACCATCCTTAATTAACAGACCATACAAAAAACAGGCAGCATGGTCTGAAATTAAAACAAAAAGGTTTTCTTTCATTCCCCATTATGATTACAAAAAATATTTGAAAGAAATTTTAATCAATCTTTTTCCTTCATACTTTGAAGACTCTGTTCTAGTTTGCTAGCATCCAAGATTGCTAATGAGGAGTCTAATGGTGGTACAATTCTCATTGCTTCATAGGGATCCTACCCCCTCACTTTCAATTATTTATCTTTGAATTTAAAAATTTCACCAGGAACTGTGCAAATGTGGATCTTTAAAATGTCTCCTGCTTGATATGTGGTGGGTTTTGTTTGTTTGTTTGTTTGTTTGTTTTTTGTTAATCCTCACCTGAGGATATTTTTTCCATTGATTTTTTAGGGAGAGTGAAAGAAAGAGGGAAAGACAGAGAGAAACATCGATTGGTTGCCTCCTACCGAAGTCCTGACCAGGCCTGGGCCAGAGAGGAGCCTGCAACCAAGGTATGTGCCCATGACCGGAATTGAACCCGGGACCCTTGGGTCCGCAGGCCGACTCTCTATCCACTGAGCCAAACTGAATAGGGCTATGTGGTGCTTTTGTTCAATCAGAAGGATATTACTGTTTTTCAGCTCTGAAAAATTATTTTATCCTTATGTGATTTTATTGCTTTTTTTTTTTCTCTCCCATATTTTTTCCTCTTTTTCTATAGTTCCTAATAGTATACTTTTAGGATACAATTTCTGTATCTATCATTCATGAATGTTTCTGTTTTTTCTGACTCATTCTTTTACACTTTATTCTGAAATTTTTAAAATCAATTTTATGTTCTAAGCAATTTCTTGTTGCTATTCCTATTCAATTACTTTGTCTATTCATCTAATTAAAAAAAACTATCCTTATAGGTTTAGTATACAAGGATTATTATTCACCCATAGTGAACTATTATGTTTACTTTGTTGCTTTGAGGTTTTGGAACTTTATCAGGGCTCCAGAATGTCCCACTCATCTGTCAATTGTCTTCCCCAATGGTCTCTGTTTTTCCTTCATCCATCCATTTCTCTGTACTGTCTTTCTTTCATAAATGCTTCACTTATGGTTTCTTTTTATTATTTCCTTTTACTTCTCCTCTCACCATCTGCCTTTCCAGAAGTGTTATGGTTTCTTTCTATTTGCAAACACTGTTCCTGTAATTTTCTTCTTGAGGGGAAAGGAAATAGGTATAAGTCCTCAGTCTGTTATCTTGAGCAGGTAGATAGGATGAGGACAGCGTAACAATTGATGGGAGTACGGGGAAAAAGAAAGAGAATTTGTCTGAATTCCTGTGGTAACTTATTTGGGGTAAAGTGGGAGGGAGTACACTGTAGGAAGAAGGGAAATAAATCAAACTTTGACCCTTTGACAATTTGGGGAAGAGGCAGGAATGACAATACCATTCTAAACAGAAGCTGTAAAATTTCAACTAGTGCTATGTAGCAAATAGATCCAAATGTTAAAGTGGAGCTTTGCAAGTTAAGATGGGACCATTGATTTGTTATTAAAATGTTGCAAATGTGTGTACATGGATAGGTGAATTCAGCCATGGACAGGAACAAGATAACATATATCACAAATTCCACTAAAGTCTCCTCTTCTATATGATAAAGCAATTAATGTAGACTTAAGTGTGCTATCAAATCTCCCCAGAATCAAGGCCTGTGATTTCTCAATTAGTAAGGAGGTCCATCCACTTTAATGTTTTCTTGTCTTTAGACGCATTTTAATTTTTATCGCCTTTGTGAGTTTCATAGGTTCCCCACAGTAAAACCTCATTTTGGTGTCAAAATATTTGTGATAGTGGCTCCAGGTAGTCATGGTTTAATCCTGTTCCCCAGATTCCTTCCTGTCATTAATAGCCACCCTTAGATGCAGTTTCCTGGCCATTCTGTAGCACCTTGATGCTCTTCTTTTGGAATGGTCCACAATTTGCATAAATGAGGCACAGAAGTATACTCTGTCTGAGTTTCAATGATGTTCATGAACTAAGTGGAACTTGGGGGGAAAAAAGAGAAAGACCATTAAAAAGCCTACCCAACCTACAACCCACAGCTATTCCCAAGCAAAGTGTACAGACTGTGAATGTTCATTTTGTGTGCAAATAAAATCTAATTTTTCTCTCCTCTTTTTCTCTTGCTTTATAATGCAGAGCAGCTGTAGCAGTTTGGTCTTTTCCTCTGAGCTCTATATTGCTGAATAGAATAGTAACTTGCAAACTAATCTGAAGCGCAGGGAAGAAAAATTGAGAAATTAATTCCTCTTCTCCTATTCTTTGTACCATATGTGTGACCCTTAATTATGTTCACAGGTTCCTATTCAGAATGTGTAACACAGGCCTAGGAAACAAGGGAGGTACCAGGCAGATCAAACAAAAATGATAACCTTGCAAAGCTTTTGTTTGTGAACTAATGCTCTGCTGAGTTATAAGTTTTACAAAGAAAAAATATGTGTGAATAATAGGGCTTTGTAAATCAATTTGAGCTTCAGAGTTTCCATTTGGGGTTCACTTATATAAGTAAAAGAAATAATATTAAACTTATTTCAGCTTTTTAATCACTGCTGAATATAAATAGCAGTATATGTGGAACGGAAACATTGGGTTATCCCCTCACGCCAATCTTATCTCTCAGGATGAGATCACACTTAAACCTGAAAAGACTGTTATTGATTTTTAGGGCCAGTGTGTTAATTTATGTGTCCAATGTTTTTTAAAAATGTGTGCATAGTAAACTATTTTAAATAAAACATATTAGGAAATATACACCACTCTATTATGAGGTTATATTAACAACTTTTATACATACATAGAAAAGAAAATGATGAGAGCAATGATTCACTGATCATTAAGATCTTTGATATGATCTCTTATTTTTCTTTTTAATATAACTAAGTAAGCTTGTCTACTACTCCTTGCCCATAGTACCTTGACCAATATCTGACTGGCATGCAACAGACATGGATTAAAATGTGTTATAACATCACTTTACCTTCTGTAGCTCACTCATTTCTCTTACATACAAAATAAAGGAGTTGGAATACATTATCTCTAAGTTCTCACTTGGCACTTAAAATTTTTGGGTGGTTCAATTTAGATTCCTCACTCTCGACCCACCAGTTGGCATAATTCACAAAAAAACTTTGCTTATATCATTTGAAATTGTAAGACAGGAAAATCAAAATTGACCTTTGAATTGGCAGGAAGAGGACCCATCCTAGTCTACTTCCCAAGATGACTGGTTTTATGCATGGCCCAAAATTTAAATGCTTAAATCATAGGTATATTTCCCTTATAACATATTCCTTGCTCAATTCAGAAATCATTATGCTTGCCTATTATATGCTTGACTCTCCAGGTATATTTCCCATCTGTTTCCTAAATCCTGGTACCAAATTAAAGGGATTAAAATCCACTGTTCTATAATTAGAGGCAAGGTTTACAAAGCAATTACTCCATAGGGCAACCATTAATTTAAATTTAGGGTGAAATGTAAAATTAAAAAAAAATTGTTTCTGAAGACAGGTTTATTTCTTACAATGTTATTGAGGTATACGCTACATAAAATACAATTTGCATATTTAATATATAATTTGATGAGCTTCATGTATTTATATACTTTTGAAACCATAACCACAATTTTTAAAATTTAATTTTCCATCACCATTTAAGCCCTCCATGTCCTCTTCCACCTCCAGTCCCCCACACAATCACCACACTGTTGTTCATATTCATGAATTCTCTCTTTTTTTTCTTTTTGCTCAATCCCTCCACCCTCACTCACCCCAACCCCAACTAGAGCTGTCTGCCTGCTTTCTATCTATGAAACCATCATGACAATTAACAGTGAATATTTCTAAACTCCCCAAAGTTTCCTAGTTGCCCTTTATAATCCCAGTCTCTCTCACCTGCCCAACTATCCCCGTGACACCCTTATTCTGCTGTCTATCACTGTGGATGAGCTTACATTATGGAGAGTTTGATATAAATGAAATCATACTGTATGCATGCCTTTTTAACCAGCTTCTTTCACTCAGCGTAATTATTTGAAGGTGCATTCTATGTTGTGTGGGTTGACAGTTTATTCCTTATTATGGCTGAGAGTCTATGGATATAACAATTGGTTATCCATTCACCAACTGGTGGAGATTTAAGTTGTTTCCAGTTTGGAGAGACTGAAAATAAAGCTTCTACAAATATGCATGCATAAGTCTTAATGAGGTTATATGCTTCCTTTTCTCTTGGGTAAATACTTAAGAGTAAAGTGGCTGCATCATTCAGTAGGTATATGTTTAACTTCTTAAGAAATTACCAAATTGTTTTTAAAGCAGTTGTACCACTTAGAATTGCCACAAGCAGCATGTGAAAGTTCCATTTGCTTTACATCAGGAATCCACAAATTATGTCCCACTGTCCAAAGTTGCCCCACCATCTGTTTCTGGGTGGTCCCTGAGGTAAGATTGGTATTATGTTTTCAAGTGGTTGGAAAAAATTTGAAAGAACACTAACATTTTGTTAATTGTAAGAATTATGTGATATTTGGTGTTAATATCCATAAACAGTTTTATCGAAACACAAAGTACCCTCTCTTCTATTTTTTTAAGAGAGATTTTTTTAATTGATTTGAGAGACAGAGGAAGGGAGAGGGAGGGAGAGAGAAACATTGATTGGTTTCCTTCCATATCCACCCTGAGCTAGGATCAAACCCACAACCTGGGTATGTGCCCTGACTGGGAATTGAACCCATGAACTTTGGTATATGGTACGATGCTCCAACCAACTGAGCCACTTTGTCATGACCTCTCTTCTATTTCTGAAAAGAATTTGTAGAAAAGTGGTATCACTACTTCTTTGAATGTTTGTTAAGATTCACCAGTGAAGCCATCTGGGTTTGGACATTTCTTTGTTAAAAGATATCTAGTGAGAAATTCAATTTTTCTTATGGATAAATATTCAGGATTGTCTATATCTTCTTGAATGTTTAGTTTATCTTAAAATTTACCATTTCATTTTGTTACATTTATTAGTAAATGTTCAAAATATTCCTTTGTCATCTATTTAATGTTTATAATATCTGTAGTGATAGATTTTTCCTTCACAGATAATAGTAATTTATGTATTTTCCCCATTCAGTAAGGCTAGGGATTTATCTTTTAAAAACATTTTTCTTTTTCTCTCTTTAGTTTTATTTATTTATTTATGTAATTGATTTCTGCTTTTATCTACATGCCTTTTAATCTTACATTGGGTTTGATTTGTTTATCTTTTCCTAATTCCTTAAGGCAAAACCTCAGAGTATTTTTATCTCAAAAAGTATGATTTGTATCTACACTAATAAAAGAGAAACATGCAAATTGATCATACCTCTGCTACACTCACAAGCCACACCCACCAGCCAATCAGGAGCGAGTATGCAAATTAACCAAACCAAGATGGCTGCAGCCACAGAGCGAGCAGAAGGCTTGGGTTTCCCCGGCAATGGAGGAAGCCAAGCTTCCTGGCCGGCCCTGGCCTCTGCTCAAGGCTACAAAGTTTCAATTATAGAAGATAAATAAATCCCAACAAAAATGGCAGCAGCCACGGAGTTGGAGAGAGCAGGAAGCTTGAGTTGCCCCCAGCGATGGAGGAAGCCAAGCTTTCTGGCTGGCCCTGGACTCCACTCAAGGCTACAAAGTTTCAATTATAGAAAATAAATAAATTCCAGATACCAGGGCCTCCGCTTGGGTCGCCGGGGGGCGTGGCCAGCCTGCAAACCACCATAGGCCCCTCGCTAAGGCCACCCCACACACCAAGGGAACCCCCACCCTGATCCGGGACACTCTTCAGGGCAAACCAGCTGGCCCCCACCCATGCACCAGACCTCTATCCTATCTAATAAAAGAGTAATATGCAAATTGACTGTCACTCCAACACACAAGATGGCTGCCCCCATGTGGACACAAGATGGCCAGCAGGGGAGGGCAGTTGGGAGGGACCAGGCCTGCAAGGGAGGGCAGTTGGGGGCAATCAGGCCAGCAGGGGAGGGCAGTTGGGAGGGACCAGGTCTGCAAGGGAGGGCAGTTGGGGGCAATCAAGCCTGCAGGGGAGGGCAGTTAGGGGTGATCAAGCCTGCAGGGGAGGGCAGTTAGGGGCCATCAGGCTGGCAGGGGAGCAGTTAGGCATCAATCAGGCTGTCAGGGGAGTGGTTAGGGGGTGATCAGGCTGGTAGGCAGAAGCAGTTAGGGGCAATCAGGAAGGCAGGCAGGTGAGCAGTTGGGAGCCAGCAGTCCTGGATTGTGAGAGGGGTCCCAGATTGGAGAGGGTGCAGGCTGGGCTGAGGGACACACAGCCCCTGTGCACGAATTTCGTGCACCAGGCCTCTAGTATATATATATCTGTATGTATGAATGCATGCATGTATTTGTACCTGTGTGTGTACGTGTCATGTCTTCTTTATCCTGTTTACTTTCCTCTACTTTCTTGAACACATGACATATATTTCTAAATGCTATTGTGATATATTTCTCTACAAATTCAATCATCCATGTCAGTTTTAGGACTGTGGCTATTGATTGGTTTTTCTCTTTATTAAAGTTTATTTTCTTGCTTCTCTGCTTGAATAATATGAATAATATTTTTATTAGATGACAGACATTGTGCATTTTGATTTATATGCTGGATGGGGTTTTTTGGTATTCTTTTAAATATATTAGGACTTTGTTCTGGGATTTTGTTATTTGGAAACAGTTTGATCCTTTCAAGGCATGTTTGCAGGCTTTGTTAGGCAGACACAGAAGAGCCCTTACTCTCGGACTAATTTGGCCTATTACTGAGGCATTACCTTTTTGAGAAGTCTATTCAATTATCTATCTGTTAAGAAGTCTTTCCATCCTACTATTTGGAAATCAAACTGTTTCCAGCCCTGTGGGTCTCTGAGGTTTGCTCCCCCTGCTCCTTTTCAGCGGTTCTTGCTCCACCGTTGATAGTTTCCTCCTGTGAATGAGTTTCTGCGTACTCTGCTGAAGGCACAGGTGACTCTGTAGATCTCCAGAATTTGCTTTCTCTCACTGCATTGCTCTCTTCTTCCACTTCTCTGCCTTGAGATTTCTAGCTCCCTTTGAACCTTGAACTTTTCTCCACCCACTGAGACAGGAGCTCTGTTCCCTATCCCTCACTGTGACCTAAAAACTGCCCTCCATGTAATAGGCTGAAGGAATAATAGAGCTCCCCTCATTTATTTCTTCTTCAAGGATCTTGTCCTGCCTGCCTGTTTTCCAACTTCTGAAAACTGTTAAATATATCTTGCCTGAAATTTTTAGCAGTGTTAGAGAGTACAAAGTTGCTGTGGGGAGTGGTCCCTGGAAATAAACTATACTTGCTGACACTTGTGCCTGCAGCTTATATCTGACTCCAACTTATTTGAAACGTTCTGACAGTGTCATCTTTCTGACCTAATCCCTTCTAAAGTTATGCCTGAAATTGATGCCTGAGTGTGTCTGTATAAAAACAGGGTGAAGTAGAGATATGAATGGGGCAATGAGGTGCAAGAAACTACCTCCCACTTTTACTTCCAGGGACTTTCACTCAAGTCTGGTGGTACCAGGTGCTTTCGTTCGACAGATGAGAACTTACAATAGTATAATTCCATCCTTTAGCTCTTCAACTTGGCATCCTCCGCTATCTCTGGTTTGCAAGTCAGTGACAGTATACATAAACACGAGAGGCTTTATCACCAGGATATGGGACTCATGCTCCATTATGGATTAAACATTTATATTTATTTCTTATTTTTATTCATAGGCCCTCAAGTAGGTGTTAAATGATACAAAAGAAATGGTGGGGATTTTTATCTTGGTGTGTCAATCACAGCAAGAAAAAGCCAAAGTTCAGTACCACAGAACATGTCTCTGATACTCATATCTGTTTCTCTGTAAAATTGCTTAATAAAAACAGCTTTGCCCTTCCTAGATTCTTTTACAGGATTTTTAAGATATACTCATCCCAAAGAAAAAAAAGTAATATGCCTCAGAATTGCATGATTCTATAAATCAGTTCCAGGAGAACATATGTTTGCACCATTGTGAGTAGAGAATTAAAATTATCACCCTGGTACCACTTCCTAGGCGCCCTCATTTTTATGTAATCATCCAAAAGTTTATATGTAATTTTTGCTCTTATCTTACATGAATAGATGGGTTCCCTGCATCCTGAAAACATAAAATGCATATGTCTACTATCTTTATGGGTGGAAAGCTAGAAGTCTTGATAAGAGATCAAATTTTAAAAATGAAATCAGTAATTTTGTGTTTAATAGGCAGTACTTATAAATATTTAAGAAACAGAAATTGTTGAACTTTGAAAATATTTGTGACAAATCATGCCCACTTCAGTGTGATATTACCTTCCTTTGGGAGATAATATATCATTTGCCAATGTACGACAAAATTGAGGCATTTTTTTCCAGATTCCTATTTACAGGAAGATGAAATTCTGGGTGAGTAAAAGTTTACTTAATTTAGGATTCTCTTGATTTAGATCAACAGATTTTACTATTATAATACTTAAATTAAAAAATTATAGTTCTTGACTGATTGACTAAACTCTTGATAGTTCTGAAAATACTCAAAAGTTCTAAACTCAATAATAAAATTCTCCTGACCCACAATTCAATAACCCTACAACCTTTTCACTGTTCCTCAGTTACTTTATTTTCTACCTATATTCCTTACCCAGGGGAAACATTTTCACTTTCTAGCATACACCTTCAAATCCCTTTAGTTATTCTGGCTTCATCACATTCCCTAAAAAAAAAACACAAAACCCTATCTTTCTTAAACCTAAATCCTTTATTTTCCTATTCTCGAACTACTATAGTCGAATATGTCTAGAAAAAAAACAACGTAACTTATTAATTGGTCTACCTTTTAAATTCATGACAACTAACCTCAAATAGTCTCTTGGTACTTTCCAGACATCTTATTGTACCCAGTATGCCATTGTTATTTTTAAATTTATAAATTACTTCCCATTTCATTGAGAAAATTGTATCAATCAGGAAAAAAATTCCATCATTTCCACTGCCCCACTTACCACAACCTACGTTTGTTTTCTTGTGTTTTTTTAATCCTCACCTGTGAATATGTTTACTGATTTTTAGAGAGAGAGGAAGGGAAAGAGAAACATTGATGTGAGAGAGAAACATTGATCCCTTAACTCCTGCATGGCCCCTGTCTGGGGATGGAACCCATTTCAGTGTATGGGGGGGGCAATGTTTCAACTAACTAAGCCACCTGGCCAGGGCAACATAGCTACATCTTTATCGGCATACTTTTCCTGCTTGCCTAGTACTATGGATAAAGTATCCATACTTTTGTCCGAGTCCATCTTCTCTACTTGTCTGCTAGGTCCCATTCCCTTTTCCTTAATTACAACAGCAATTCTATACTTCCAGTTTGCATGATCACTCTTTTCTCCCTTTACCAGATCATTTCTATCAGCATGTACAAGTGCCAAAATTTATTCTCACTTAAAAAAAAAATCCCTGATTTTAAATCGCTCTCAAGCTAATGCTTTATTTCTTTTCTCCTATTTATAGAAAAACTCCTTAAAAGAACTGTCTACATGGACTAGCTCCAATTATTCTCCCTTCATCTTTTATTGAATCTCAACTAAGAAGTCTACCTCTCTACCTGATATGTTCTGGCCAAATTTACCAATAATCCCCATGTTGCTAAATGCAATGGTTAACTCTCAAACCCCATTTGAAATCACCTCTCAGTACCATTTCACAGAGTTGATATTTTTTTCTCTTTAAAACACTTGTCATATGGCTTCAGGATGTCACCTTATTTGGATCTTTCTCACTAATATCCCTCAGTCTCCCACTAAACTTCACAGGAGTCTAGAGCCCAGTCCTTGAGGCTCTTTTATGTTCTACCTGTACTCATCTATAAGACAAAAACTTCCAAAATTAATATCCCCACTCTGGAGTTAACTCCAGACTTATATATCCAGCTGCTTACTAAGCATCACCATTTGGATGTCTAATAAGCATTCAGAATTTTATAGGTCCAAAACTAAACTCCTGATGTTCATCTCCAATCTACAGACTTCTCCATCCTAGGGAATGATGAATCCATTCCTTGGCTTAGATAAAAAATTGGGGAATAATCTTTGAATTCACTCTTTGATACAAATCTTATATTTATTCTTTCAGCAAATCCAATTGGCCTTACCTTCAGAATATGTCCATATTCCAACAGACTGCCACGACAACAATACTAACCAATGCACAGCAGCCTTACTGCTCTCGCAAATGACTGTAACAGTCTCGTTGCTTACACCACCATTTCTCTTCTTGCCCTCCCACTCTAAGCTCTGTACAGTTGCTAAAGTGATCCTTTCAAAACTTAAATTAGATCATGTTCCCCTCTTTGCTCAAAAACCTCTAATGTCCTGCCCTTTCACTCAGAGAAAAGCCAAAGTCCTTATGATCATCTCAGATTCTGCCCCCCCACATTACATCCTTCAGTTTTTTTTCAAATGTCAGCTCCACAATGAGGCCTTTGCTAATCACTCAATTTAAAATTGTAAAACATCCCCTAAATCTGGCACTGCCTATTTTCCTCCAGTCTTAACTTTTTCCCCAAAGAACTTACCACATCATTGCATGATATATATTTAATCTATTTATTTTTTATTGTCTCTCTTCCCTTTCAGTAAAAGGTGAGCCTGAGCTCACCGAGAGCTGGCTGCTTTCTTTTTTAGTTTTGTTGTATGTTGTGATCATAGCACCTAGACCAGTAGTTGCTACTTAATATTTCTTGAAAGAATGAAAGAAATGGGGCTTTTATAGAAACTGAACAATATATTAGTGTTCAAAATATCTTTATAATGTAGAATATGATAAACTGTACGAATATCATATTTTATTCATACTCCTAAATATCCATTTATTGTTAACCAAATTAAAGCATCAGTGTCTACTTCAATAATGTTGTTGATAAAGGCATATGAGTAGATTGTGTGTGTCTCTGTGTGTGTGTGTGTGTGTTCTTCAATCATCAAACCTGCCAACCATGTATCCCTGCTTTGCTTCAAGATTCCTAGTGACTCCAAACTCTCTCTCTCTCTTTCTCCCCCCCGCCTCTCTCTCTCTCTCTCTCTCTCTCACACACACACACACACACACACACACACACACACACACACACACTTTCCAGAGTTAGGCACAACTACCTGTTTAATATAGTTCACATTACTTCTCGCCAAGTGCCTACCATTTCTGGAACTCTTTCCTGTCTCTTAGAACACTGTGCTGTCTTTACCCCTAAGCCATCAACTATGAATTTTCCTAATCCTGAATGCCCTGACATTTCCCATCTATCTTAGAAAATGCTCACTTTTCTTTTTGACATATGCAGCCAAAGCGGGCCTGCCTTTTCTTGCTATACTTATAGACATGATTGCTTGTATCATTCATGTAACATTTATCCTAATTTGCTATATATCGAGGCATGCGTGTCATATGTCTCTATTGTGCTAAAAACAACAACACCTACCTGAAAAAGTGAATTCATGATATCCAACATCAACTGGGTTGCCATTGATTTCCTAATTAGTTCTCACTTCCATTTCTTTGCAGCATCTATTTTCATCCTATTCTTTTCTTAAACCTTTGTTCCTGCCAGTTTTCTTCTCACCCCTCAGCATATGCCCTAGCCTCCTACTTCCAGGAGAAAATAGAAGCCTGTAACAACTTCTTCAGCTTCATATGAACAAAGCAGCTTACTGGTTCTTACACTCACCCTCTCTTACTTTCTCTCCCTCTCATTTCAGTGTGTGAATTAACAGTCTAATGCCAATCTTTCCACCTGGGTTCTTGATCTCTTTACTTCTCACCTTTTCAGAATTATCACTCTGTGAGTGGAAGAATTCCTTCTCTTACATTTTCAACTCTACCCTTATTTTTGGCTTCCTTTCCATCAGTACTAAACATGCTCAAGTGTTGCCTAACTTTAGAACAACCTCTTCTTGACATATTATTTTCTAACCACCACCTTGTTTCTCATTCTTCTTTCATAGATACAGACCGTGAAAGACCACTTTGTGGTTCTTCTTCTCTTCCCACTCATTCCTCAATCTACTGTATTATAGATTTTGCCCCTACCACTATACTGAAATTGTTACTCTAAATCTTAGGATGAAGTTGTTGTTGTTATTGTGTGTGTGTATGTGTGTGTGTGTGTGTGTGTTAATTGAATTTATTTGGGTGACATTGGTTAATAAAATTATATAGCTTCAGCTGTAGAATTCCATAATACATCATCTATATATTGTATTGTGTGTTCACCACCCCAAGTCAAGTCTTCTTCCATCATCATTTATACCCTCTTTACCCTCTCCTACCTGCCTCCACTCCTCTTTCCCTCTGGTAATCACCATACTGTTGTTTGTCT
This sequence comes from Plecotus auritus, assembly GCF_963455305.1. Classification (NCBI taxonomy): domain Eukaryota; kingdom Metazoa; phylum Chordata; class Mammalia; order Chiroptera; family Vespertilionidae; genus Plecotus; species Plecotus auritus. The sequence goes on along the minus strand of NC_137770.1, from coordinate 86,701,382 downwards.
ATTTGACTATGAGTTTTATTTGTTTTTTGTTTTGGCTAAATCCCTTCACCATTTTTACCCAGCTCTCCCCCCTCCCCCGCAAACTCCTTCCTTTTGACAGCCATCACTCTGTTCTCTGTACCCATGAGTCTGTTGCTATTTTTTTTTGTTGTTGTTAATTTATTTTGTTCATTTCATTCCACATGCGAGTATGGCATTTGTTTTTCTCTGACTGGTTTATTTCACTTAGCATAATACTCTCCAGTCCATCCATGCTGTCCTTAAAGGTTATATTTCCTCCTTTTTATGGCAAGTAGCATTCCACTGTGTAAATTTACCATGGCTTTTTATCCACTCATCTATGGATTGACACTTGGACTGCTGCCAAATCTTGGCTATTGTAATTAACACTGCATGAATATAGGGGTTCATATGTGCTTTCAAATTAGTATTTCAGGCTTTTTTTGGATATATTAATAGAAGTGGAAACACTGGGTCATAAGATAGTTTCATTTTTAATTTTGAGGTAGCTCCATACATACTGCTTTCCACAGTGGCTGTACCAATCTGCATTTTTACCAACAGTGCACTAGGATTCTTTTTTCTCCACATCCTTGCCAACACTAGTTGTTTGTTGATTTATTGATGATAACCATTCTGACAGGTATGAAATGATATCTTATTGTGGTTTTAATTTCCATTTCTCTGAGGATTCGTGATGTTGAGCATCTTTTCATATGCCATCCACATGTCCTCTTTGGAGAAATGTCTATTCAGGTCTTTGCCCATTTTTTAATTGGATTGTTTGTTTCTTTGCTATTGAGTTATATAAGTTTTTGTAGATTTTGGATATTAACCCCTTATCAGATATATCATTGGCAAATATGTTCATTCAGTGGGTTGTCTTTTCATTTTCTTTGTAGCTTCCTTTGCTGTGCAAACACTTTGTAGTTTGATGTAGTCTCATTTGTTTATTTTTTTCTTTTGTTTCCCTTGCTGGAGGAGATATGTCAGAAAAAATATTGCTATGAGAAATGCCCAATATTTTACTGTCTATGATTATTAAGATTTTTAGTCTAACACTTAAGTTTTTAATCCATTTTGAATTTATTTTTGTGTGTGTGATGTAAGAAGGTGGTCTAGTTTCATTATTTTGCACATATGTGTCCAAATTTCTGACACTTTATTGAATATACTATATTTACCCCATTGTATGTTCTTGCCTCCTTTGTCAAATATTAATTGCCCATAAGGGCATGTGCTTATTTCTGGGATCTCTGTTCTGTTTCATTTCCTTATGCCAGTATCATGCTGTTTTGATTACTATGGCCTTATAGAATAGTTTGATAGCAGGTAGCATGATTTCTGCAATTTTGTTCTTCTTTCTCAAGATTGCTATGACTATTTGGGTTCTTTTGTAGTTTCATATAAATTTTTTTTGTTTTGTTTTTTTTTTTTTTTATTTTTTTTTTATTTTTATTTTTATTTTTTAAATAAATCTTTATTCAGATTATTACAATTATTTCTCCTTTTTTCCCCCATAGCTCCCCTCCACCCATTTCCCACCCCACCTTCTGCCCTTACCTACCCCCCACTGTCCTCATCCATAGGTGTATGATTTTTGTCCAGTCTCTTTATGAACCCCCCCATACCCCTTTCCCCCTGAGAATTATCAGTCCACTCCCTTTCTATGCCCCTGATTCTATTATATTCACCAGATTATTCTGTTCCTCAGGTTTTTAATTCACTTGATCTTTAGGTTCACTTGTTGATAGATATGTATTTGTTGTTCATAATTTTTATCTTTCCTTTTTTCTTCTTCCTCTTCTTTAAGAATACCTTTCAGCATTTCATATAATACTGGTTTGGTGGTGATGAACTCCTTTAGCTTTTTCTTGTCTGTGAAACTCTTTATCTGCCCTTCAATTCTGAATGATAGCTTTGCTGGGTAGAGTAATCTTGGTTGTAGGTTCTTGCTATTCATCACATTGAAAATTTCTTGCCACTCCCGTCTGGCCTGCATAGTTTCTATTGAAAAGTCAGCTGACAGTCGTATGGGTGCTCCCTTGTAGGTAACTAACTGTTTTTCTCTTGCTGCTTTTAATATTCTCTCTTTGTCTTTTGCTCTTGGCATTTTAATTATGATGTGTCTTGGTGTAGTCCTCTTTGGATTCCTTTTGTTTGGGGTTCTGTGGGCTTCCTGGACTTGTAAGTCTATTTCTTTCACCAGGTGGGGGAAGTTTTCGGTCATTATTTCTTCAAATAGGTTTTCAGTATCTTGCTCTCTCTCTTCTTCTGGCACCCCCATAATTCTGATGTTGGTACGCTTGAAGTTGTCCCAGAGTCTTCTTACATTATCTTCAACTTTTTGGATTTTTTTTTTTGCTTTTTGCTTTTTCGGTTGAGTGTTTTTTGCTTCTTTGTATTTCAATTCTTTGACTTGATTTTTGTGTTCCTCTTGTCTGTTTTTGGGTCTCTGTATAATATTTTTTATTTCAGTCAGTGTATGTTTAATTTCTAGTTGGTCCTTTTTCATCTCTTCGAGGGTCTCGTTATATTTATCGGCCTTTTCTAGGATATTCTTAAAAAGCCTTATAACCGTGGTTTTGAATTCTATATCCAGTCGTTTGTTTTCCTCCATTTCTTTTGTTTGTGATCTGATTCTTAGACGCCGCATTTTCACTGCTTCCCTGAGTTGGTAGATTTGTGTGCTAGGTTTCCAATTTGGCCCAGTGGGTCTGCCTCCCCAGTTAACCTGAGGTGGACACTCTTGGTGCACACCTTTGTGGACTGTGTGTACAGCCTTGTTGTAATTAAGTCTTGATTGTTGTTGGTATCACTGGGAAGAATTGACCTCCAGGCCAGTTGGCTGTAAGGATCAGCTGTGTCTATGCTGGGAGAAGTCCGGTGCTGGAGACAGCCTTATAGGATTAGACTTGCCAAATTGCAATAGCCTCTGTGCTCAGCTTGGATGGGGTGGGGTCTCAGTCTTGGCTTCCCATCAGCGTTGCCCTTGCGCGCACGTGTGTGCCTTCAGTCCTCTGCCTTCCCGGCTCCTGATTCTCCGCCCGAGAGTCCAGACTCCCCCCACAAGAGCGTGGGTCCCCAGGGGCTCGCCTGGAACTGGGGTTCACTGCAGTCAGAACTGGGGCTCACTTCAGTCAGAACTGAGGTTCAGTGCCGTCAGGAGCCTCTCACTCCCTTCCGCTAGGGAAAGCCTGTGGCAGCCTCCGCAGCCTTTGTGCGCACTGGCGCGAGAGGACTTTCAGTCCTCCGCCTTCCCCGGCTCCCGAGTGTCCGCCTGAGAGTCCAGACTCCCCCCACAAGAGCGTGGGTCCCCAGGGGCTCGCCCGGAACAGGGGTTCAGTGCAGTCAGAACTGAGGTTCAGTGCGGTCGGGGGCTCCCTTCCCCCTTCCGCCAGAGAAAGTCAGCCAGGCTCTCAGCCGCCCTTCCTCTCCGCGTGCACAAAGACCCTTTGCCGTACCTCCAATTCTCTGTGAGCTTTTCTCTATCCTTCTAGTTGTAGAATTTTCACTCAGTCAGCTTTCCTGTGGTTCTGGATGGTGTCCGTTCTGTCTTTTAGTTGTAGTTTTGAAATTGTTGTGCGAGGCAGCAGTTTAGGTGTTTACCTATGCCGCCATCTTGGTTTTCCCTCTCATATAAATTTTTGAAATATTTTTCTAGTTCTGTGAAATACACCATTGGTATCTTCATAGGAATTGCACTGAATCTATAGATTGCTTTGGGTAGTGTGGACATTTTAATTATGTTAATTATTCCAATTCATGAACATGATATATGCTTCTATTTATTTGTACCTTCTTCAATTTCTTTCTTCAGTGTCTTATAGTTTTCCAATTACAGGCCTTTCACATCCTTGCTTAAATTTATTCCTAGTATTCTGTTCTTTTTGAAGCAATCATGAATGGGATTGTTTTCTCTCCTGATAGTTCATTATTGGTGTATAAAAATGAAACTGATTTCTGGATATTTACTTTTTATTCTGCTACTTTACTGAATTCATTTATCAGTTTTAGTAGTTTTTTGGTGGAATCTTCAGGATTCCCTTATACATTATCATGTCATTTGCCAAAAATGACAATTTTGTTTCTTCTGTTATAATTTGAAAAGCCTTTTCTTTCTTCTTCTTGTCTGATTGCTGTAGCTAGGAGTGCTAGTACTAGTTGTAAAAGAGGGGTGAAAGCAGACTTCTCTGTCTTGTTCCAAATCTTAAGGGAATCGCTTTTAGTTTTTGCCCATTGAGTATGTTGGCTGTGGTTTTGTCATATATGGCCTTTATTACAGAGAGGTATGTTCCCTTTATTCCTACTTTGCTGAATGTTTTTATCATAAATGGATGCTGAATTATATAAGATGCTTTTTCTGCATCTATTGGTATGATCATGTGGTTTTTATCCTTCATATTGTTTATGTGATGAATAAAGTTTATTGATTTTTGGATATTGTACCAATCTTGCACCCCTGGAATAAATTTCACTTGGTCATGGTATATGATCTTTTTATTGTATTGCTGGATCTGGTTTGCAAATATTTTGTTGAGGATTTTAGCAGCTATATTTATCAGAGATGTTGACCTATAATTTTCTTTCTTTGTAGTGTCTTTATCTGGGTTTAAAATTAGGATAATGCTGGCCTCAATAAAGGAGCTTTGGAGTCTTCACTACTCTAGAATGTTTTAGAATAGTTTGATATGGATAGGCATTAGTTCTTTGAATGTTTGGTAAAATTCTCCCATGAAGCCATCTGGTCCAGGACTTTTGTTGGGATTTTATTTTTATTAGTGCTTCAATTTTATTACTTGTAATAAGTCTATTTAGATTTTCTGACGTTTCCTGACTCAGGAAGATTATATGTTTCTAGGAATTTATCTGTTTTGCCCAGGTTTTCCAATTTGTTGGCATATAATAGTAATATTTTTACAATCCTTTGAACATTTTTGGTGTCCGTTGTTACTTCTCTTTCATTTCTGATTTTATTTGAGTCCTGTCACTTTTTTTCCTGATGAGTGTCCTTAAAGGATTGCTAATCTTGTTTATCTTTTCAAAGAACCAGCTCTTGGTTTCATTGATTTTTTGTATTGTTTTCTTGACTATATTTCATTTATTTCGGCTCTGATATTTATTATTTTCTTCCTTCTGCTCACTTTGAGTATTGTTTGTTGTTCTTCTTTTAGTTTCTTTAAGTGTATAGTTAGATATTTTTATTTGATATTTTTCTTGTTTCTTGATGTAGGCCTGAAATGCTATTAATATCCCACCTAGAACTGCTTTATCTGTGTCCCATAGATTTTTGAGTTGTGTTCTCATTTTCATTTGTTTCAGAGTATCTATAGATTTATTCCTTGATTTCATTTTAACCCATTCATTGTTCAGTAACATGTTATTTTGCTTCCAGGTCTTTGTGTATTTTTCAGATTTTTTTCTTGGACTGATTTTTAGTTTCATACTATTATGGTCAGAGAAGTTGCTTGAGATGATTTCAATCTTCTTAAATTTATTGAGACTTATCTTGTGTCCTAACATATGGTCTATGCTAGAAAATATTCCATGTGCACTTGTTCCATGCTGCTTTTGGGTGAAATGCTCTGAAGATATCAATTATGTCCATCTTATCTCATGTGTCATTTAAAGATTTTGTTTCCTTGTTGATTTTCTGTCTAGAAGATATATCCATTGATGCAATGGAGTGTTAAAATCCCCTACTATGACTGTATTACTGTCAATCTCCTTCTTTATGTCCATCAAGATTTGCTTAACATGTTTAGATGCTCTTATGTTAGATGCATAAATGTTTACAAGGGTTATATCCTTTTTTTAGATCATTTTCTTTATCATTTGTTTTTCACTTACTATAGGCTTTGTTTTAATGTCTATTGTGTCAGATATAATTATTGCTCTACCCCAGCTTTTTATTTTCATTTTTATTTGTAAGAAATATCTTTTTCCATTTCTTTACTTTTAGTCTGTGTGTATCTTTCATTCTTAGGTGGGTCTCTTGTAGACACCATATAGATGGGTCTTGTTTTCTTATCCATTCTGCTACCCTATGTCTCTTTATTGTAGCATTTAAGCCATTTACATTTAGAAAGATTATTGATAGGTATGTATTTATTGCTATTTTATTATTTTAACTAAGGTTCTCTTCTTTTTTTTCTTTTCTCCTCCTCTTCCTCCTCCTCCTCCTCCTTCTTGTTCAAAAAGGTAGCAACACAATCCTTTAACTTTTTCTTGTCTGGAAAGCTTTTTATTTCTCCTTCAATTTTAAATTATAGCCTTGCTGGATAAAGCAGTCTGGTTCTAGGACCATGCTTTTTCTCATTTTGAATATTTCATGCCAACCACTTCTGGCCTAAAATGTTTCTTTTGAGAAATAAGTTGACTGTCCTATGGAAGGTCCCTTGTAGGTAACTAATTGTCTTTTCCTTGCTGATTTTAGGATGCTTTTATTGCCTTTAACTTTTGCCATTTTGCTTATGATGTGTCTTGATGTGGGCCTCTTTGGATTCATCTTTTCTGGGACTCTGGACTTTGTGGACTCATGGATCAATTCCTACATGAAGTTAGGGAAGTTTTCTGTCATTATTTATTAAAAAACGTTCTCAAACCCTTGTTCGCTCTGTTCTCTTTCTGATACTTCTATGATGTGAATGTTGTTATGCTTTATGTTGTCCCAAAGGTCTCTTAAACTATTCTTATTTATTAAAAATCTTTATTATTGAGAGTATTATATATGTCTCCCTTCATCCCCCCATTTCCCATCCCCACCCAGTTTCTGCCCCACCCCAGGCCTTCAGTACCCTATTGACAGTGTCCATAGGTAATGCATTTATGCATATAAGATCTTTGGTTAATCTCTCAATTCCCTCTTTCCTCTGAGATTTGTCAGTCTGTTCCATGTTTTCAGGAATCTGGTTCTATTTTATTCATCAGTTTATTTTGTTCACTAGAATCCTTGTTCATTTATATTGATTTTAGATTCAATTGTTGATAGATATGAATTTATTTACATTTAATTGTTCATATTTCCTCCTCCTCCTCCTCCTCCTCCTCCTCCTCCTCCTCCTCCTCCTCCTCCTTCTTCTTCTTCTTCTTCTTCTTCTTCTTCTTCTTCTTCTTCTTCTTCTTCTTCTTCTTCTCCTTCTTCCTCTTCTTAAAGACTGCCCTTCAACAGTTCATGTAGTACTGGTTTGGTGGTGATGAATTTCTTTAGATTTTCCTTGTCTGGGAAGCTCTTTATCTGACCTTCAATTCTAAATGATAGCTTTGTTGGTAGAGTAATCTTGGTTGTAGTTCCTTTTTATTCATCACTTTGAATATTTCTTGCCACTCCCTTCTGGCCTTCAAAATTTCTGTTGAGAAATCCATTGAGAGTCATAGGAGTGCTCCCTCATAGGTAACTAACTGTTTTTCTCTTTCTGCTTTTAAGATTCTCTCTTTGTCTTTAACCCTTGCCATTTAGATTATGATGTGCCTTGGTGTGGACCTCTTTGGGTTCCACTTTTTTGGGACTCTCTGTGCTTCCTGGGTTTGTAAGTCTATTTCTTTCACCAGATAGGGGAATTTTTCTGCTGTTATTTCTCCAAATAGGTTTTCAATATCTTGCTCATTCTATTCTCCTTCTGGCACCGCCCCCATAATGCAAATGTTGTATGTTTGAAGTTATCCCAAAGGCTCCTTATACTATCTTCATATTTTTGGATTATTTTTGCTCTTCTAATTGGGTGATTTTTGCTTCCTCATATTCCACAGCATTGATTTAATTCTTGAAATCCTCTACTCTACTGTTTAATCCCTCTAAATTATTCATTAGTTCAATTAATGTGTGCCTAATTTCTGACTAGTCCTTTTACATGTCTTTGAAATTCTCAGCAAATCTTTAAAATTCTCACTAAGTCCCTTAAAGCTCTCATTATGATCCTTGAACAAACTTTTAACCATTGTTTTGATCTCTGCATCTAGTAGTTTGCTGGCTTCCATTTCATTTATTTTTTTGTTTATTTGTTTGTTTGCTTTCTGGAGATTTCTTCTCTGCTTTCATTTGTGACACATTTCTTTGTCTCCACATTTTAGCTGCTTTCTTGTGTTTGTTTCAATGTATTAAGTAGAACTGCTATGTCTCCTAGAATTGGTAGAGTGGCTTTCTGTAGAAGGTGTCCTCTAGGGCCCAGTGGCTCAGCCTCCCCAGTCACCTGAGCTGGGCACTCTAGGTGCACCCCTGTGTGGACTGTGTGCATAGTCTTGTAGTTGAGCCTTGATTGTTGTTGGCGTCACTGGGAGGCATTGACCTCCAGGCCAATTGGTTGTGAGGAAAAGCTGCTGTGCAGGAAACACTCCTATGGAAAAGTTCTTGCTTCAGTGGGGCTCTGGTCTTACTGAGTCTGCCCCTTGAGTGTGTCACTCTTAGATGTGTAGAGTTCTAATCTGGTATGACCTGAAGCTGTCCACCAGATGCACTGGCTCTGGGGCATCCTGGAGGTACAAAGTCAGCCACTCCCTGAGGCCACTCAGTTAGGGCCACCGAGCAATCTGCAGATGGCTGCCACTTGTATTGAGATTGGAAGTGCACAGGTGAGGCCAAGCTGTGAAGCAAGGCAGGCTGGTACTAGTGCCGGGTCTTAGATTGTATGGGGCATTCTGATGCCAGCTGCTGCTTGAGATATTTTAGGAAAGTTTGAAGCCTGATCCAGGACAGGCCATTTATATGAAAAAGTCACTGCAAACATTTTGGGTGGGGCTGCAAAATGGTGAGGCAGGATCGCAGAGAATCACCAGGGTGAAGAGAACAGTGTGAGCCAGGTTGATAGAGACTCAGATATGGTTGCCAGTCAGGTCTGCTACAGGGGAGGTCCCAGCACAGAACAATGACCTCTGCGAGCACGCCCATTGGGGGAAAGCCACCCCCAAGTTCCTGCCCCAATGCCAGACAATCCAGTTTCTCCCCATATGTTCCTGGGTCCCCCCATGCTGCCACGCCAGTGCTGGATCTCAGAGGGAGCAAGTCCAAGTAAGTTCATGCACTGGCCTTTTAAGTAGAACTTCCTGGGTCTCCACCAGCCTCTATGTCATTCAGCAACAATTCCTGCTCATATTTATAGCCGGAAGTTAGAGGTATGTCTCTTCCCAGCTCTGGAACCCTGGGCTTGGGGAGTGGTATAGGGCTGGGATCCCTGACTTCTCACAAGAGGCCTCAGTAGCCAAGATATCCCTTCAGATTGAAAAAAATACCACATATGTGTATCAGATCTCCTTGTTCCACACCTCTGTCCCTCCCGCCATTTTTGATGTACTTTCTTCCTTACTTATTTAGTTGTAAGACTTCCAGTCAGCCAGCTTTCAGGAAGTTCTGAATTATGGTTATTCTGTGTTTTAATTGTAATTTTGATATAGTTGTGGCAGGCAGCAAGTACTGGCATTTACCTGTGCTGCTATCTTGATTCTCAAGCCTCATTTTTTTAAACTCTTTTTTCTTTTTGCTGCCTTATTAGGTGTATTCTGCTGCTTTGTCTTCCAAATAACTCTTTTGATCCTCTGCTTCTTCCAACGTACAGTTTATTCCTTCATTTCAGATATTGTATTGTTCATTTCTAACTAGTTTATTTATGGTTTTTATGTCCTGTTTCATGCTGCTGTAGTTCTCACTAAGTTTATTGTAGTTATCACTAAGTTATTTGAGCATCCTTATAACCATTCTTTTCAACTCTATAACTAGTAAATTGCTTGCCTCCTTTTCATTTACCTCTTTTTTCTGGAGATTTCTTTAGTTCTTTTATTTGGGGCATGTTTCTTTTTCTCCCCATTTTGGCTGCCTCTTTTGCTTATTTTTATATATCAAGTATATCTGCTATGACTCCCAGTTTTAGTTGGGTGGCCTTATGTAACATGTGTCCTGTGGGACCCAGAGGTATAGTCTTCTTGATTATTTGCATTGGGCGCTCAAGGAATGTCACTTGTGTTGGTTATGAGGGCTCTCCCATAAGTCTTGATTGAGTCTTGATTGCTATTGGCCCATTTGTGCTGGGATCAACCCTCCAGCTGGCAGGCTGTGAGGATCAACCCTGACCACAGTGTACAAGCTGCTGTATAGGTGCTGACCACATGGGCTGTAAATCACCTCAGCAGGGCCTGGTACCTGCTGAGATATCCCTATGGGTATGCCACTTGTGAAGCTAATTGGATTTTGCTCTGATGTCTGAAGTTGGCCACTGGGTATGTTGGGTCTGGGCCTTTTGGGAAGAAATCAGGTGAGGCTAATATCAGACACTGCCTGTGACTAGCCTTGTGCAACCTGTTTGGAGCTACAGAGTGATCCACAGTGTGTGGTTGCCTCTTCTGGGTCTGGGTGTGTAGGAAAAGGATTAAGCCTTGTTGGCTTTTATCAGAACAGAGGCAGGTTCACAAAAGTTCTAAGGAATCTCAATATCTGCTTCTACCTGCCTTTGCCTGCTGGGTGCCTGTTAGGCTGTCACTGAAAGAGCCTCTGATAATACTTGAATTCCATGATGTAGGGTCTCAGTGAGTCACCAGGTAAGGTTGAATGGTATTCACTAGATCTATACAGGTTCAAACTTGGTGCCTGGACTTGAGGCCAGTCAGAAAATATCCCAGGGTATACCAAGTCTAACAGCCACCCAGTAGGTGCTTGCATACCTTCGTGGTAGGGTACAGTCTCAGGGAGTCATCAGGATGAAGTCAGCAGAGTTTATTAGACCTACACAGACCAAGATTTGGCTATGAAGGGAGAGCTCTGAACCAGTCTGGTGTGTGAGGGGAACATGGCCCGTGTCCTAGACCCACACAATTCAGTCTGTTCCAGATCCTACCAGGAGTCAAATATCAGCAGGGTGGGGTTGCCAGCAGTCAGGAGAGGGATAGGTGCTGACAGGCTTGGGGAAAGGGGTAAGGCACCGCAGAGCCTCACAACTCAGTCACTGACACCCCCTTAATCTGCCCACACCTGGACACCTTGGTCCAGGCAATTGACTCCTCAGCAGGGTGTAAACTCTGCAGGTTGAGGTGACAAAGAGTTTAGAGAGTGGGGCTATGATGCTATATGGAGGGGCATGCTCCTTCCAACAGTGGCAGTCCCCTCAACTCTGTCCCCAGAGCCACAAACCTTAGTTTATCTTCATATGACTTGTCTGTTCTGCCCTCTTTCTGCCAGAGTCCAGAGTGAGTTGCTGCAAATGATATTTTGTGCATTGGCCCTTTAAGAGGGTGCCTGAGTCTCTAGCAGGTCTTGTATCTCCCTGTTGGCTAGAATCCCCACTGATTTTCATAGTCAGATGTTGTGTGGGCACCTCTTGCCGGTTCTATTGTTCTGGACTTGGGATCCTGGTGTGGGGTTGAAACTCCACACTCCTCAGGGATATCCCTCTGGGATCTCAGCCACTGCTTGTGGGAGTGGGGCCAGACATTTTCATGTCTCTGCCCTTCCTACCTGTCTTGATGTGGCTTCTTCTGTAAATCCTTGGTTATAAGACTTCTCTTTAGCAAGTTTTCAGATGGTTATTCAGGTTGATTGCTCTATATTTTTATTATAATTCCAGTTCAGTCCTGGAAGGACATGAATGTCTGATGAAGTCTTAATTAGTAGCATGATTAATGAAATTTAGAAGCCTACCTTTTTATTTCCACCCCTAGTCATGCCTTCTACAATGTTCCCATGCCCATCCCTACTCTCCCCCTACACTATGCACCATAGCTTCTTATACGTCTTACAGTGTATAATAAGATCTATCCTTCTATGACTTTCTGGATTTCATATGTCTTGTGACTTTGGCTTGTTGGTTAGCATGTGTGTATTCTCCAAGTCTTATTTGAGACATTACTTTATTCAGAGAACTTCTTTGATCTTGGCCTTCTCCCAAATCTGAAGTTAAAGTGGTCCATGTATATTTTCTCACACAAATTGTACTTCCCTTTTTGTTATAATTGCTCATTTAATCATCTATATCCCACACTAGGTTGTAAATTACATTAAGACAGAAAGCCATATCTCCCTGTTGTGTCTTTAGTTCCCTTGTAGGGCATCAGTAAACACACACACACACACACACACACACAAACACACACACTCTATGACTTTAGTCATTGTGAAATTTGTATATTCCACAATCAATTCCAATATATTTATACCTCACAAGGATCTTAACTAGTAAGAACATTGGTGTGTTTTTTTTTTTCGTTATGATTATTATACTGCAGTCCCAAAATATGCACTCAAATTTTTACTACAAAACAAATAATTTTATTTTTATTGTTGCACTTAACCAAGTAGTATTTGAAATTGTTAGAAATTATACCTTCAAAGGGATAAAATTTTAAAAGCTTTATTTTGAAGGTGAAAGAGATAAGGGATTAAGAAGTAAAAATCGGCAGTTACAAAATATTCACAGGGATGTAAAGTATAGCATAGGGATTATAGTCAATAATATTGTAATGACTATGCATGGTGCCAAGTAGGTACTAGACATTTTGGGGAGATCACTCTCTAAAGTATATAGATGTCTTTCTACTATGTTGTATACCTAAAACTAACAATATCAAATGTCAACTGTAATTGAAAAATAAAAAAAGGATTTTTTTATATAGCTTTACTTTGAACTAGATGAATAAAGTAACACAACCTGATTTAGCTGATTTTCTATTTGAAAAATCTGATGACACTCATATAGCAGCAACCTCACCTAATTATTCAAAAAACTCTTCAACTGTTGAACCATAAGAAAATTTGAAATGGGAGATGAGAAAAAGTAGTTTAAAATAACTAACATTGATCTAAATGAAAGGCATTCTTCATTTTGTGATCTATAAACCCATATTTGGCAGGACACCTATGAAACCATTTTGTAGGACAATCTTCTTTAAATAACAACTCACTTGCAATAGGCCCTAATACTTTATCATTAGATTTTTGTCTTCTGTTTTTCATGTGACCTGTGTTACTGTTGATACCCCCTTGGAAGATGGTAAATGCTAATGACAGTTTAGCTTTTACACTTAATATCAACTTTCTTTAGGAATGGAAACTCAGTGCTCTTTTTTAAAAAATTATTAAAACACTAGAAGCCCAGTGCACGAATTCGTGCACTGGTGGGTTCCCTCGTCCTGGCTGGTGATCGAGGCCTATTGGGGGGGCCAGCCAGCTGGGGGGAGGGGTCGCGGGAGGTTGGAAGGCCAGCAGGGGGTGGGGGGAGGGCTGCAGGAGGTTGGCCCACTGGCGAGGCAAGAGGGGCCATTGGAGGTTGGCTGGGTCATGGAGGTTGGCCAGCTGGCTCCCCCTTCTCCCCATTGGGGCCAATTGAGGGGTTGGCGGGTGTGAGGGGCCACAGAAGGTTGGCTGTGAGAGTGCACTGACCACCAGGGGGCAGCTTCTGCATTGAGTGTCTGCCCCTGATGGTCAGTGTGCATCATAGAGACTGGTCCACCGTCGTTCTGGTTGTTCCAGTCATTCAGTCATAATGGTTGCTTAGGCTTTTATATATGTAGATAAATTTTACTATTAAACATAAACAAAATCTGGAACAGACTGAATTGTGTGGGTCTAGAACATGGGTCATTGTTTGTTCAGTGAAGTCAAAAATGTTTATTGCAAACTATTGTAAAAACAAAACAAAATATCCCAAAACAGTTTTAGATTTTTGCCATACAGTATGACATATAGTAATAAAATATATGATAAAAACAACTGTAACAAGAATGCTCAGAGTCCTTTCTGTATAAGAATACTCCATTTAAAATTTTCCCTTATATTTTACATATCAGTGTGAACACTGACATCATCAACTGGTGAGCCAGTGTCATTGTTTATCTCCCAGGTCCAGCAGCACAATTGGTGAGTACACCGCCATAGACTAACTGAAACTGTTCTTAGTGTCTTTTTCATTCTGAATATTTCATGCTCAATTGCCTTTCTCTTGGTAGAGAGAAAAGAGATGCAGCAGAAGCTTCTTCTCGGAAATAGCACTTATCACCCGCACTGACATTTCATTAGCTAAAACAAATAATATGGCCAAACTTGAGGTAAAAAATGTAGGAAGCAAAATCCTCCCATAGCCCTGGTCCATGTGGCTCAGTAGTTGAGCATTGGAACCATGAATCAGGAGGTCATGGTTCAATTCCTGGCCAGGGCATAGGCCAGGATTGTGGGTTCAATTCCCAGTAGACAGGAGGCAGCCAATCAATGATTCTTTTCATCATTGATATTTCTATCCCTCTCTCCCTTTCCCTTCCTCTCTGAAATCAATTAAAAAAAAAAAAAAAAAACCTCCCACAGAAAGAAGCTTAATATTAGTTAATGTTTATTATTTATTTTCTGCTTCTTTTATTAGCAACCCCTTGTTTTTGTTGTTTTCTTTGATAAATATAAGTTCCTGGAACAGAGTTTGGTACATAGTAGCTATTAAGTAAAATTTCATTGAATGAATGAATGAATGAATGAATGAAGAAAAATACACTGTTTATTACATGGGTTTGCATTTTATAACAATTGAGGTCTTTGAGAATTGCCATGCTTAAGGTGATTGCTAGCTCTGGTCTTTAAAAAAATAAGCTTATATAACAATAATTTATTGTTGATAGTTAGCTTCTATTAAGGATATAATAATGTGGTGGAGCATAGTGAATAACATTACAATGATCTGAGAAGAAAGGTTCATAGCTGGTTCTGTAGGTTTATAACTGGCATCTTGACCTTGGACATGTTTCCTTTGTTAACAGAACCCATATAGCACTGTGCTTAACACAAAGGGGCATGTCATGATTCATCTAGGCCAATATGGCACTACTTCTTCTCTTGCCCCTTGCAAAGATTGTTCTGGGTTGATTTTTTAATGAGAAAGTCCTTTAGTTTTACTAAAGGGCAACTGGAAATTAAGTTCCTCCTTGATGAAAGAAAGACTTGTTTAAGGATAATGTCTTTTAATCCCTCTTCCCCTTCTCTTCCATCTTGGATGCTATTAGATAAATGTAAATATGTCATACCTAGGTCTATGGCAACTATTATGGGACCTAGAGGTGACAAACATGAGAATGAAAACAAACACATAAAAAATGAAGAATTAGAGCAATGGAAAAAGTCAGTGTCCTGTATCATATGGTTGAGCTGCCAAAGCCATCCTGCAATCGCCAGGCTACAGAATTTTTGTTAAGTGGACAATGAGTAAGCAGTGGTTCAAGAAACTAAGTATTTTGTTCTGGCAGCTAGACTGAGACAGATCATTTGAGTAAAAAAATTATAAACAAATATCACAACATCTCAAAATATAGCAATATGTTTTTAAAAGATCTGAAATAAGAAGGGAATACAGATGAAAAGAATAGCTTTAGCATATTGCCAGTATATTTGATATGGTCAAAATGCTAAAATGTAAACTGATTTGGCTAAATATAAATAGGGATTTTATTAGAAAATACAGACTTGACTTTTAAAGGACATAGTATTAATTTGGAGCTAAATATCTATCCTATATAATAAAGAGCTAACATGTAAATAGTCATCACAACCTCGCGCCCTCTCGCCAGGGCTGGGGGACCTGAGGCCAGGCCAGGGGACCTGACGCTGAGCCCCCTCCCCAACCTTGCAGGGCTTGACAGGGGTAGGGCCGGCCAGGTCTGGATCTCATGCAATTTCAAGGCACACGCATGTGGGTGGGGACTTGACTCTGGGTCCCATGGCACGCCCTCCCTCTGACAGGAGGGAGATTTTCATATACATTTTACTAATTTTCTTTCATCTCTGATACGTCTATTATAGAGAAAGGGCAAATAACAATATTAAAATATTTCTTCTAATTAATTCCATTTTAATGTGCACAAATTTTGTGCACCGGGCCACTAGTCTATACTAATAAAAGGGTAATATGCTAATTAGTTTGGGTCAACTGGCCGTCTTCCTGATGTTCAGCTTCCTTCCAGACAAAGCCATGGTGGTGGGGGCCCAGGCAGAGGCAGTTAGGGGCGAGATCAGGCTGGCAGGGGAGAGCAGTTAGGGGTGAGATCAGACTGGTAGAGGGTTAGGGGTGAGATCAGGCTGGCAGGGAGCTGGGGCAACCAGGCCAGCAGGGGAGGGTCAGTAGGGGCAACCAGGCTGGTAGGGGAGGGCTGTTGGAAGTTACCAGGCCGGCAGGGGCGGGCAGTTGGGGGCATTGGCCCTGATAGCCAGCCAGGCTGAGGCACCCCACCTGTGCATAAATTCTTGCACTGAGCCTCTTGTGATTTTATAATTTTATGGACAATAAGACATACCTTTGGAAGCATGTGGCAAATAATATGGGACTTTGGATATTAATGCATCACCTGTGAAAAATGGAGGTTTTGCTCCAAATTCAGAAAGGCATTGTGGGTTGTAAAAGGAGACATAAGAACCTGGAAAGTTATGTCACCCCTTTGGTAGGATAAGTCAGTGACACAAGTGAGGGAATAAGTGGCATTCCTATTGAGTTGAAGGTGTATGGTTATGAATTTATTTGATAGCGAGTAACAGAAAATTCTATTACTAGGGCTTAAACAAGGTTTTATTTGTCACATGTAGCAGAAGTTAAAAGTTTGGAATTCAGGACTGCCATGGTGGTTCAATGATGCAATGAAGCTGTTTCCTTCCTCAGCTCCTCCACTCTTATTATGCATTCTTAAACCTTATATTTCCTGTCTGAGGGTTGGAGAATAAAATTTCACCTTATTTTGGCAGCTCTAGGTTTTGCCTTTTGATTTGGGGAAGAAATACCCAGGATTTCTGATGAAAGCTTATTGGCCCAAACTCTGTCACAATCCTAGCCCTGATAGCAAGGTAGAGTGGGAAATTGAGTATTTTAACTGACAAGCATTTACAGTAGAACAGTGGTCGGTAAACCATGGCTCATGAGCCACATGCGGCTCTTTGGCCCCTTGAGTGTGGCTCTTCCACAAAATACCACATGCGGGCGCGCTCATACAGTGCAATTGAAACTTCGTGGCCCATGCACAGAAGTCGGTTTTTGGCCTGGGCGAGTCTATTTTGAAGAAGTGGCGTTAGAACACTCAAGGGGCCAAAGAGCCGCATGTGGCTCGCGAGCCGCGGTTTGCCGACCACTGCAGTAGAATAATGTGAGGGTGAAAATAATCATAGATGAGTTTTAGAGACTCAATAAAGAATGTGATTAGCCCTAGCCGGTTTGACTCAGTGGATAGATTGTTGGCCTGCAGGCTGAAGGGTCCAGGGTTCGATTCCAGTCAAGGACATGTACTCCCTTGCAGGCTCCTCTCCGGCCCGTGATTGGGGTGTGTGCAGGAGGCAACCAATCAATGTGTTTCTCTCTGTTTTTCCCTCTTTCTTCCATTCTCCCTAAAAATCAATGGAAAAATATCCTCGAGTGAGGATTAACAACAACAACAAAAAGAATGTGATTATATGGAAAATATTCATTTTTGTTTATGTTCTTTCATATTCGGAGATGAGAAAGTTCTTATGAATTGTGATAACTACGGAGGGAACAAGCACCTCTTTCCACCATGCCAGTCCCACTCTCCCTGCCTGCCGCCCACCTTTACCCTCCAGTTCTCCTTTGTGAACATTACCCCACCTTTTACTGGTATTTCTTGAACAAGGTCTAAGGCATTTAATTCATAACTCATATAGATATCCTCACACTCTGCTGCTGTCTTCCAAGCTGTGTCCACAACTTACAATCCACAACCTGCAAAACTCTTACAGAAGCACATTTTGTTTGGCTCTTGGATTCTTCACTGTCTCCCTCACTCGATTAGTGCTTCTCCTTTATTGTCCTTTGAGCTATATGTGGTTTCTGATCTCCCCAATGATATTCCCTTCACCCCACCAAATACATAGAAAGGCCCAGAGACTTCTCTGACAGGCTCAAAATTGCCTTTCAATGTTTGGAGATACAGAGACCTAAAAGTCAGTGAGAAATTTCGTTTTGGGGGAGAAGATGGAAACATTCATAATTGAATATCTTTTAAATCCCCATCTCTCTGAGAATTGCTGCCCATGCCTGCCTGGACTTCTCTCCCCAGACAAGGAAGGGCTCCGTCTCACTGAGTACACACAGAACTGTGCTTGGGGCCAGGGAGCCAAAATTGGTTTCTGTTTATCATGGGAAAGAGCCCAAGGTACTTCGTTTTAAGCTGCACTGAATCTGGTATCATTCATCTGTTTATGTTCTTTTAAAAAAGGCTTTAAAATTTCAGTGCAGAACAACAACAACAGAAAAGCAAATTGTCCTTTGATTCCATAATGGTTTTTATTCCCCAGAACTGCAGTGTGCAAATAAGAAAAGCAAATTATGTTCTGAATTAAACTTTTGTCACTTCAGCTAGGCTGAGTCACCTTTGACATTACATTTTTTTTTTAACTTAGCCGGCCACATATCTAGAGCTATTTTAAAACATGTCACGTACAAACCTGTAAATTTTGGGATGTTCTACTTCAGGCAAGTCATCTAAAGGAAGGTAACTGAGCTGAATTTACCCATATATTTCCCTGGACTTCAGTTCTCTCTCGAATCTATTGGTTTCTACAGTAGCATCCAGAATATTAAAGTGTGATCATTATGGATGCAGGCCTCTCTGGTCCCCTTGGATGCTCCACAGATGGCAAGATGCAGTCAGAGTGGGAAGATAAATGCATTAAACTTCTCCTTGCACATATCCCATGGTAGCAAGATAAGCAAACGGTAAGCCATTTTTCAGTGAACAGCTTCAGAATATTTCTTAAGCTTTCAAATAGCCAAGAACACAAGCAAGAGTCTATGGTCCTAATAAGTCCATGGTTGATTCAAAAAAGATGCTATATCTGTGGAAGATGAGAAGACATCAAGATAGAATGTATATAATCAACATTAGCCAGAGACCCGAACATAAATATTCTACGTTTTTGTGCTCTTCTTATAAAACTTGTTTTTCCCATGAATGCTAGACATGAAGGTGTCCTTAGGGCTGCTACTAATTGTATAGCCTAGCTGTGCAAGTCAGCAGCAACTACAGACTTTCTCTCCAGGAGTGACTCGGAGCATCAGCCTGGTGAGAGGGCAAATTCAGCTAAAGCATGTGTCTGGAAACTATGCATTTATTGGTATCCTGGTTCTATTTAGAGAATGTAAGTATCCGGATATCTAAGGGAGTGCTGATGGGGATAATGCCCTTCCAAGCCACACCTGCTCAGTGCTATATCTATATAGAGTCCAATCTTCCAAAGTGTGATGTTATCTTTCTAAAATACTTCTGAGAAAGAAATACTCACTTTCAATGGCTGAAAACAAACTTCCAGAGGAAGTCATGGAATCAACTGGATGCCTCTGACCTTTTTGGACGTTTAAAGGAGGCAGTTTGGTGTATGGTTTGGGAAATGTATTTTAGAGTCAGAGAGACTTCTTTTCAAACCCAAGTTGTACCATTCATCTGTTGTTTGATCTTTGGTAGGCCACTTTATCTCTTGTACTCTCAGATTCTTTATTTGAAGGTAACCTACTGCCCAAGGTTGTGTGGATCAAGATGGTATGTGTATAGTTCCTAAGACATCGCTTGGCACCTTCTAGATGCTTAGAATGGTAGCTATTATTATTAATATCATCATCAATGGTATTGTTATAGCGAAACAATTCCTTGACTCAACAAAAAAAAAATAATTGAGTTGTGGTCTTGACCCAGGCTTTGTCACAGATCATAAAGACACCAAGTTGAGAAGTTGAAGATTTGGCAAAATGGAAAGACTTGCACATGAATTTCTAAGAATAACCTGGTAATTATGTACAAAGTGCAAGGGGTACACTGAGGAGCAGGCTCCACACCATGAATATTGACTTTTGGGAGTAGGGTAGGTTTCATGGGAGAGATGACACATTGTAGCTGTTCTGAAGGGATGGAGGGTGGAGAATTTCAAACAGAGAGAAAGAACAGTAAGTGTAAAGGAAAACAGGTTTAGAAGTACAATGTTCTTTAGAGTGATTAGTCCTAAGAAAGCAAAGATTAGGTTTCAGGAGAGATGATTGGGGGTTGGGGTCGGAGAGGAGTAGCAGGATGGGAACATGAATGATAGTCTGAAACTTGGTAAATCTGACGGGTTCATGCTTACTCTGTGTGCACTGCTGGGCTACTAGGAGGCTTTTAAACCAGGAAATGTCACAGTAAGATTTGTGTTTTGGAAAGATAATGCTCGTATGTTGTGAAGGGTTTATGTAGGAGAAATAAGAGATGAGATCCAGGGACACTAGAAAATTATTACAATAAGAAGGCATTTTAGGGCAGAGCAGTAGAAATAAGGATGTGAAGGTGTATTTCAGAGCTAGAAAGGCAGTGAAAATATTTACCCCTCACTGCAGTCTCTTTCAGATATTCTAAGACAACTGTTCTGAACTTTCTAGATAGTCCTTTATCAAACCAAATATCTTCCACTCTTTTAATTGTTTCAATTTAGAGATGACTTTTCTTCCCTAGCATACTTTTTTGTGAGTAATCAAAATCTGTCATTTTCCTCTTTTAAAATAAGGTGCATGAATTGAAATCCATACTTCAAATGCAGATTCATCATCCCCCACAAACCAGACACTATACATCTATCAATTTATTATAAAATGGCCTTATCATTTTAAAAGTCTTGTCATATTTTTGGCATCTTTTGAACTTGTGGTCAACTAATACCCTCAGATCTGTTTGCTTTAACTCTTGTTGTGACATCTTTTATTTTATTTATTTTTTAAAAGATTTAAAATTGATTTTTAGAGGGAGTAGAGGGAGAGGGAAACATTGATGTGAGAGTAAAACATTGATTGGCTGCCTCTTGCACATTCCCAACTGGGGATTGAGCCCACAATCTGAGCATGTGCCCTGACTGGGAATCAAACTGGCAACCCTTCTATGCACAGGATAACGCCCAACCAGCTGAGCCACTCTGGCCAAGGCTGTTGTGCCATGTTTTAGAATTTGATCTTCAAAGTTTCAACTTGTCCCTATAATCTAATATTTTGACAGGCTGAATTACTGGGGCAGGTGTCTGGGAACATGATTGGAAGATTACATTTTGAAATACCTTATGTTGCTAAATAAGTGAGAATGCTTTACGGATAACCACATCTATTAAGCTGTTTGGTAGCTCTTGGTGGGAACTACTGTAGAGTAAATCACTGTTCAAACCATTGATCTTAAATTTGGAATCTAAGATGCAAAGCCTTGGAATCCTCCCATCCCTACTCCAGAAAAGCTATTTTACAGCTGATAGATTTTTTGAGAAATGGGGAAATCTCCCTTACAAAAACACACTTAGGCTTCATCTGATTCCCAGATCAACAAATTCAGCCATTATTTCCCATAAGTCTAAATCACACACACATACAAGATGGTATAAAAAGACTAAATATTTTTTGTTGATAAAATCAACAGATCCTCCTCTTTGTCCTTAATTTCCTAATCTTAAAATAGGGAAGACAACAATAAAAATAACAATATTTTGATGGGATTATAATGAAGGTTAACCATATTTGTAAGATAATTAGAATTCTGCCAGGCCCATAGAAAGCACTATATAGTAAGCACAATATAAATGTTTGTTAATTCAATAAATATCATTTTCTTCCATCACTATCACAAACTTAGGCAGCCAGCCACCTAACCCTACTCTCCCTATAAAGAAGAGTGAAGACCTCACTCAGATTCTTTGTTCTCTAGCTTACCCTCTGTTGAACAAGAATCTTTGATAATATATCAAAAAACACTTATTAAGCATCTACTATATTGCAGACACTGTATTTAAGTTGTGCTTATACAAGGTTAATAAGACATGATCTTTGCTTAAGAAACTTTAGAGTCCAGTGGTTTTAACAGGCCATATGGACAAATCAGTGACTTCCAACCTGTGAAGTTATTATAAGTACGGGGGCATCCATATGCACTTACATATTTCTCAAAAAAATGGACATTGGAATTATGACTGTGGCATATGTTAGGAGGTTGGGCACTGTAATGTGTTTTATCTTAAAAATAAGTCCTTTGAAAAAAGGAACTATTGATCTCTTAGAAACAGAGGACAATTATTAAATGCAGGGGTGACTAGAATATAGTGGGGATAAAAGTAGTGCCTGATTAAAGGTGGAGAATGCTTATGGCATATTTATGCATTGAGGAAGTTATCTTTGCTATACTGTTTCAGACATTGTCATCTAAAACCTTTTTTTTGCAATGAGATAATAAGCATAAACGTCATAACTTCATCCACATTTAACTGTGAATATTTGATACCCAGATCAATAAAATGACTTTTTCTATCTGTGTCCTCCAACACCCCACATATGAACCAGAAGTCAAGTGGCAATGCGAAAACATAGATCTTTCACTATTCTTCTGTGGTCATTCTAAACATTTTTAATCATCCTTCATTGACAATACTATTATAAGTCAATTCTCCTTAAAGTCCGCTATGCTTACAAGGAAGACAGCTAAAATGGTCAGCTACATAGTGTTCTTTTTTTTTCTTTATTATTTAAAGTATTACACATGTCTCCTTCCCCCCACCCCCCATTGACCTCTCTCCGGTCATTCCCATCCCCCCAGCACATGCCCTCACCCCCCTACGAACTGTGTCCATGGGTTATGTTTATATGCATGCATACAAGTCCTTTGGTTGATCTCTTTCCTCCCACCCCCATTCTTTCCTGCCTATAGCTAAAGTCTAATTGTACCCTTTCAAACACAGCAGAAGACGAAGTTGACATAGGTATAATAAGGCTGCATCACCACTCTCCCAGCTCAGGGGGTTTTAAACTGATTCTGCTCAGTACCATTCCTCTTCCACTTTCTCCCTCTTCCTCCTCGGGTGGCAGGTATTCTAAAACACAGCAGGGTAAATTGTAGTGATAAATTGGACAGGTTAGCTCTGCCTACACAGAGGGGCACCACATTTGTTGGGACTTCACTAGGTGTATGGCGGGATGTGTCCAGGGAGGCCAGGGCTCCCCTGCAGCAGATGGGAAGAAAACAGAGTTGAAGTCTTGGCTGCAGGCTTTGTATGGACTTCACTGGAGTAAATGTGGGATGTTCTGCGAATGTTCCATAGAGCTTTGAACATACCAACAATGTCCCTCCTGGGAGTAATCTGGCTGAACCACCTCTCATTCCTGAAGATCCATGACATTTCTAAAAATCCTTATCTGCTACCCTTCTCCTCTCAAATGCATTGCCTCCATTTTTATACTTTTGACACAGAGTCTTCTAATGTAACTCATCTAATAGAACGTATGCATGTGAAAACACTAGAGACAGCGATTGGCAGGCTATCTCTGCTTTCTGCTCTGATAAACTTGAGGAACTTACTGCTTGAATAGAGATATTTAGGGGACAAGAAGAGACAACTTGGGAGGGGGTGAGGAATACAAGCAAAAGAAAAATTGGTTAGAATTTCAAACAACTCTACATCAGCTCAATTAGACGTAGAGATCTCCCATGTTTTGTGGACCCTAGAATGAGATTGTGGGGATTCAACTGTCCTAGTCTGGAACTTGCTAGTTGAGTTACTTTCAGCAAGTGATTGTCTCTCTCTGGGCCTCCATGCTGTCCTTATCTGTGACTGAGGATAACAGCAGCACTCTTTCTCATGGTCATTATGAGCAGTAAATGAGTAGATATGTAACATGCTTGGAAGCGTACACATAATAAACACTCAAAAGTTGAAATGCTTTATTGAATTTTGTTTTTACTGGGGAAAAAAACACTGATAGAACTATTACCATAAGTGAACTTGTTTTTCAAACTCTCACATTTATAAATCTCAAAAACTATATTTTACTAATCCTAAAATTGCCCACTATTAGGAAAGGTTAGATTAGTAATATTGCTATGATGGTATCATAGAAAGTTTATATTAACACTCCGTAAATATGCAGACAAAAGAAACTTGGGGATTGAGCTCTAGTTGCTATGGCTGTAAAGATAAAGGAAAACTTCTCAAGTTTAGCTAAAAAGCTAAGAATTTGGGGTGAGATAGAAAATAAATTTCAAAGCTAAGCCAATGGTGCAGAATCTCTTCATTTGCTGTAAATTTAACCACCTTCCAAACAACTTCCTTGCTGGCAGATATATATACAGTTTTCTTTTGTTTTGCTTTGTTCCTAATTCTATCAGAAGATATTTCCCAAGGGAACATATTTCTGGCTATAAATAGGAAATCGATGGTAAAGCAGGTTTCACTTTGCTGAACCTATTGATTCTATAAGGCAAAAGCTGCTCATATATATACATCTGGCCAGGGCAAAGGGCGCCAGGCAATGAGTCATGCTTGTTTCTTTCTAAACTGCCTTTCTTGGCCCTTTCATACCCAACAGGCTGAAAGGGAAAAGGGGCGTTCTTTAGCTTCACACAAACTCACAGCCATTTTGATGACAAGAAAGCGTGTTGCTTCCCAATGTGTCTTTGTTCGAGTGATAGCAGGCCCATTGAAACCTCCTGATGGAGCTCATTGAAAATAATAGGCCCCATTATCTTCACTGGCAATGCTGCCATGAGAGCTTCAAAAACGGAAATAATGACAGCACGCAGTGGATGTACAGTGGAAAGGCAGAGCGTGATTATGAGCAATTTCTGGCTCTCTTCTCCCCGCCTCTGTGGCTGAGGAGGGGGCAGAGGCAAAGCTGAAATGCACAAGGAAGAGGGATTTCCTATCTATACCCTTTTGGATGTTTGCATCTTTCAGACTTCAACGTTTTATCTTAAATAATTTGTAAAAGTGAACTATCAGTTTCAGAATCACTCCAGAGACCAGAGTTTGAAAGTAACGGGTCCTTTAATTACTGGCATGAAATACTGTCATACTTGGTTACTGGCAGGGACTGCCACAGCAGAACTGGTATGAAATTTCCATCAGACAGACAGCCAGTGCAGGAGCACCAGGTGCGGGACCCCACCGCCAGGTCACAGAGGCCTTCCTTCCCCAGCTCAGCTCTCCTTGTAGCCCCAATGTGCCAGTAACCTGATTGTCTGCGCTTGAGAGGAGCACATGGGAAGAGAGGCAAACCTGGAAGGAGAACATCAGTCCTCAGAAAAACACATGGGCCCAGGAGCAGGCCTATTAGCTGTAAGAAATTACCTGGAGAAAACTCCCCCGAGGGCTCAATGGCAGCTGAGCAGAAAAGGGCTCCCTCAGGGGGAGAAGGAACTGTATTTCATTAAAGGGAGGGTTGGGGTGTAGGGGGTGAGAATATTTGGTTTTTGGAAACCTTTCTTTTTGTCACTTGTTATTATCTCTGTTTTCAGAAATGAAATGTCCTAAAACCACCAGCCAACACACACAGACATTATTTTTTTTCATCTGAAACAACTCTAAAGAACACAGTGTGCTGTTACATCCCCCTCGGGGCTTATATTTAATATAAGAACAAGATGGTCTCCCTGCTTCCCTTGTGCCTGACGATAGCTGGGGAGAGAGGCCTGTGGCAGCAGCAGCCGCATCCGGCTGTTGTAGCAAAATGAGAAGTGACAAGAAGGAAAAGGATATCTGATGGGAACTTTCCCCAGATGTGTGGAGTGGTTGAAGCAGGCAGTTACACTCTTCAGTCCCAGGCAGGAAATGCTGAGAAAACGCTGGGACCTTATTGGGACCTACAGCTATGAAGAAGTAAACTCTCTCTCTGCCCCATTCTTCCTCTGGCAGATGCTCTGCTCTCTTCAGTCTAGTGTGTGACTCCTTCCTTCCAGGCCCGCAGTCCAGGTGGTGATGTTACTTTATCTGAAAGAGGTTACCCCTTGGGAAACATGCAGTCCAACTCACCAGCATGTATGGTCACATGCACACATACACATGCCACCCGGGGCCCCACCTTTTCACACTAAACCACAGCAAAAGGCAAGTGAGGATGGTGCTTGGTGTCTGCAAAGCTTGGTGCCGGGAGGGTCTCTAGAGCTTCATGCATTCATCTCTGCTCCTTCAGAGCAATGACAGTTCTGTCTCCCTGCCTGGCACCCAGTGGGTGCTCCAAGGACATTTCTGAATTAAACTGTGCACCACATATAGAAACCATTTCCACTGAGCGTAAATATGAGAAGATTTTAAGGAAATTTTATTTTTCTAGTTTATATTTATAGCGTCTTAAATTATGTAATTTTTGCCTTTCTAAAATCTGTTACAAGCAGAATTCATAAGCAGAATTTCATTATATTTATTAAACTCTGTCTTATTCCCTTCAGCCTTCTAAACCAAAATACCAGAGACTGGATAATTTATAAACAACAGAAATTGATTTCTCACAGTTCTGGAGGCTGGGAAGTCCAAATCAGTGTGTGGTGAGAGCAGATTCAGTGTGTGGTGAGAGCCCTCTTCCTGGTTCCTAGACAGACCCTTCCTACTGTGTCCTCACATGGAGGAAGGGGCTAGGGAGCTCTTCGGGGTTTCTTTTCTAAGATCACTCATACCATTTATGAAGGCTCTACCCTCCTAACCTGATCCCCTCCTAATAACATCCCCTCCTAATAACATCAGACCATATCCAACTTAAAATAAAATTTGTTCTCTTCCCTTTGAATTTGGCAAGGTACTTTACTCTCAGACTATCTCACTATTACAGGTGCCTTTTCTTGAATTCTCTTTCTCAACAGCAATATTCTTATCTACCACTAGAGGCCCAGTGCACAAAATTCGTGCATGGGGTGGGGGGGTTCCCCTTAGCCCAGCCTGCACCCTCTCCAATCTGGGACCACTAGCTCCTAACTGCTCACCTGCCTGCCTGCCTGATCACCCCTAACTGCCCCCCTGCTGGCCTGGTCACCACAACTGCCCCCCCTGCCGGCCTGGTCACCCCTCACTGCCCACCCCCTGCTGGCCTGGTCGCCCCATGCAGCCTGCTACTCAGTCATTTGGTCATCCCTCACTAACCCCCATGCTGGCCTGGTCGCCCCACGCAGCCTGCTGCTCAGTTGTTTGGTCACCCCTCACTAACCCCCCTGCCAAGCTGGTTGCCCCACACAGCCTGTTCGGTCGTCCGTTTGGTTGTTTCGGATACGACAGTTGCTTAGCCTTTTATAGATGATTGTTTGGCCTCTTGATTTACTTTTTTTTTGGGGGGATTGTAATATTTATTTACTTATTTTCCTGTTTATGTGTTTGTTTATTTATGCTTCGTGAGAAAGTGATGACTTGATGAATTAAAACTCTGAATAGTCAATAGGAAAAAAATTATAAAAAGCATGCCACTTTTCTGAGGCCTGCAGTCTCACAATATTTATTAAAGTTTACCAAGAATCACCTAAATGGGATCATTGATCATTTAAAACACAGGTTCTAGGCTCTACCCCAAATCTTCTGAATTGAAATCCTTGGGGCTTGGTGCCAGGAGTCCTGCATTTCAGGATTCTGTCCATCTGGGAATGTCCCAGATGGTTCTTAGGCACACAAGTAGGAAGAGCTAGATTCAGTCCCTGGAAAATATAGCTCGACCCATGTTTCTGAGTGAAACCTCACGATTATAGCTTCCAAACAAAATGGATAAGTTCTGTATCACCTCTCAAAAGCAATCTTTCAATACAGTGCTGTTTTCTACTCATAGTGTAAACAGCAGTATTGAAGACCTTTCCAACGCCATGGATTTTGTTTTAAGGGGCTAGAGGGAAGATATGGCACAATGTATCAGAGAATGTGTTTCCATTCTTAGGGCATGTCCTCCTGTAGAGATGGCTGTGAATTAAAATCTGCTGTTTCCAATAGCGTAGTCTATCAATAGTACACACAAAGCACTAACCTTCTTTCATAAAAACAACAATAGTGCTTAGGGAACGTTTGAATCTCTCTACCTCAAGACCCTGAGTATTTAATCCTCAGAGTGGACCAGTTTTAACATTTTTTACTTATATGACTAATTATTTTAAGTAATGATTATGTAATAATCACTGGAAATCATTAATTTATTGATTCATTCTTTGTTTTTAAAACAAACAATTAGCAACTAAAAGAAAATATATTTTAACTTTAAGGAAGTTACTAAAATTTGGTAAATTATTTCATGTATGATCTAAAATTTGTACTTCCCAGCAATGTGCAGCTCATACTCTGTTTCACTCTTACAAATTTTAAACACGTACAAATTTCAAGTAGTCACCTAGACTGACAGACCTGAATAACTCATGTTCTCTTTCTTCATTTTACAATCATGTGCAATCATTGTTTATCTACTATTTAAACATAGGAATATGTAGAACCACTGCACTTGGAGATGAACTTGAAGGATGTCATACCATTACAAACTTCTTTTGAACCAAACTTGTGTAGTTGGGTCTACATGTGTCAGGGGATGCTTGATAACTGGGGGTCTTCTAAAGTAACTTCCATGTAGACTCTAGTTATTTATTAAAAAATCAGTAATAAAATATGGTAATCTGAAAGTCCCATATATTATTAAACTCAAACAAAGCCTCAGTGACTGGAAATTATACCAGAAATAAATTTTTTTCACAATAGAATAGTTCATCATTGACATTGTTTAGAATTGCTAGTGCATGGTGATAATGAAAAGCAGGCCATTTTTAAATCAGTTTTATAGTAATACATTTTATAGTAATACATGTATAATAAATAATTTTTTTTAATTCTTTGCAAACAATGCACCTCATTTTTGCCTGCTCCTGGGGCAGCAGATTACATTGCACAGCTGTGACTCAGTCGTGGAGAAAGTACAGTGTGTTTGCCTCTCTTTTGATGAATCCTGTGTACTTTACATAATTTAAGGCATTGAGCTATCTCACTTTGTAGTTAGGGGACTCTTTTTCCACTCTTACTGGTTGAATTCTATTGGATGGTAGCAAAATAGCAATGCTGGTGCTGGCCAGCTCAAACTCCCATGTTGATATCACTTTATGGAAGACAGAATTGGCTTTTCTTGGGTGGCTTGGAAATAGTCACCTGGTTTTATATCATCCACATTTAACCTCCAGCTTATGCCTCTCCTCCAGCTAGTGCGGGATCCTTGTAACCATGAGAACATGCTTTTGTGGAACAATTTTTTCATCCTCATGTCCTGTGGGAGTCACTGAAGGGGTGATTATTTCCTGTTTTGTGGATGAGAAAATGGAAGTTCAGTGAACTAGAGAGTGGCAGTTACAATTAGAGCTCAAGACTTATCTCCCTCTTATTTTCTGGGTTATGTGAATCATTTCTCTTTTTTACATTCTATTTTTTTCCTCCATAAAACATTCTCACAATACTTCTCCCTCAGGAAAAGAATAGCATGTAATATATGTCTAATATTTAGCAAATATTAGAAATATTAGAAATAATAAAAATTTTCTTATTTTGTCTTTTTAAATTAGCTCTTCCTTAAGAAGCAAAGGTTAATGTGACCTTTTGGTCCTAAAGTTTATGGAGGTGCAACTAGATTCAAGGTCCTGATTCCAGTCCTAGGCTCTCTCTTACGCAGGTCACACCTTCCAGTTCTGAAACACCTTTTTGCTTCTTATCTCCTGGCATTGCATTCCATGCCATTTAAATATTTTCTGATTTTTTATATGTATTAGTATCTTCTTTTTCACATCTGTATCCCCAACTGGACTCTAACTTAGCTGACTAAAAAGGTGATGTCCTATGATTCTCTTATGTCTTGCTCTTCCACATTTCTAAGCACATAATACTTTTCAAGGACCTATTTTTAGTTGATTGATTGGACATTTGATTGATTTTTGATTGAAAATATCTCTTTGCCATTACCATTCCTTTGGCTCTTGGCATGATTTATTATCTGTCTTTCCTGCATATTGCAAGTCCTTTCATGAGCATATCCTCATTACTCCACAAGGCTTCTGAATTGGTACAATAGTTTGATCCTCTATTTAAATTAGCATTTGAGCCCAGAATCTTTTCATGTTTTGTTCAAACCTTCTCTTGAATGGTACCCTATGATGTGTCACTGTGCATTTGGTTTCTCAAAGCTAGACATGTGACTGCCTCACACTATCTCAATGCAACAGTCATGGAGATGAAGCCGCAGAGAGAAAAATGAGCAGTTTTGCCTTTGTAGAAAGAACAAACTTCTGAACTGTTCAGAAAATTCTGGCTTTAAAATTATGCTGCAAATGTCCATTCATGTCCAAGTTACAGATGAAAGATATATCTTTTGATAAGATAAATGCCCTTGAAATCATCTGCATTTAGATTTTATAAACAACACAGCTCACATGACTATAGCTATCAGCAAGAAGGTAGACTGGTAAATTAAAATACCACTGAACTGAGAGTTCAAACTCTATGAACTCACTAGACTGTGTGGTCCTTGAGAGTTCAAACTCTCTAATTATTAATATTCATATTCTTGGGGCACAGGTGTTTCTGCCTCATATAGATCCTCAAAAGTCTGTTAGATAAACAAATGAATGAATGAATGAATGAACAATGATAGAATGACATCAAGCATAGCTTCAAGCCTGGCTCTGTCACATACCAACATAAGTCAGTAACTTTCATTGTGTTGGCTACCCCATGTGCAAAGCTGGGGTTTGAAGTGATCTAATACCCTCATTTTGGGGTTATTGTGACAATAAAATATTGCATAATTCTTAACAGTAACTAGGTAATGGGTTTGTTAAATAGTAATGCTATATATTTCGTATCTGTTATAAAAGGACTTGGCTGCAAGCAATGGAAAATTTTGCTAACTGTAGTTAAAACAAGTAGAAATGTGTTTATCCTACACAGTCTGAAGAAAAAACAGAGGCTAGCTGCTGCTGCTGTTGGTCAGCAGCCCGGTGATGCCAAGGTCCACGTCTCCTCCAGTCTCTCCACCTTTCTCTCATAATCTAAAATGACTGAGGCAGCAGCCGAAGCTGCCATCCTGTGTTCTTGAAAGGGATATGCGAGACGGGGAAGAGTGAAGCCGGTTATGTGTGCGTGCTCTTTTATCTAGAAAGCTACTGTCTCCCAGGAACCGACATAGCAGTGTTTCCTTCAGGTCTCAGTGGAAAGAACTTCTTCCATGACAACTCCAGACATTTTTAAAGTAATAGAAATGATTATCATGATTGGCTTAGTAACTCATGTTTTATTGCCTAAGGATGGGTATACTCTGCCCCAAATAAAATTAGGATACTCTTAGCAAGGAAAAATGTTAAGAGGGGATCTTGGGTGACATCTAGACATATCTTCTACATAAATGTCTGGAGATATTATGAAGAACGACAGTTTAGAAGGAAAGAAAAGCACAACATGTCAATGCTTCCACTGGGCATAAGTGTGTGTGTCTAGTGATAGTGATAATCATGGTGGGAGTTTAACCCTTTCCTTCCTTGATTACTAACTGCCTAGTTTGAGAAAGGACTGGCAGAAAGTCGTCTGGTATACAAAGTCCTTAAAGTGATGGATTCTTTTAGTATCAGCCAATTTTGATGCTGCCCTGTGGAAATCCCTGCTCTTCTAGCTTTGCCAAGATAGAATGATGGCAACAGTCTTTGCATTAGTGAGAGCTTCATCTAACTCTCTGTGATCTGTCATATTCTTTACTCTTTAACTTGTGATACTGAAAGGAGAAGGTATTTCACCTATTGGAATAAGCGAATAAGCTTCATAAGAATAATAATAGAGTATGGGAGAGGAACACATTCAGTCCGAGATGCTCCTGACTTATGCCTTCTCCCTTAATTATGGGATCAACCCAATATGCCATTCCTGTCATTTCTGGTGACCTACAAGCTTCTTTTTACATGAGTATGTCTGGCATACTTAAATAGGGTATTCATTCCATCATCTGCTTGACCTGATCCTGGTTCCCCCTCCTTCGCCCCCTCACGTCCCCTGTTAAATTGTTCTGCTTACTTCCCATTATGGAAGTGACTAGAACCTAGTGCTCTGACTGCTTATTTATGAAGTCAGCACTTATTCTGTTGAACCCATAGTATTTAAAAAGGAAAGGAGGAGGACATTTGTGACCCAGCCAATGACAAGAGGTTGCAATTTACAGCTGCCAAATCACCAAGTAATTTTATTAATGGCAGCCCCTGTAACACAAGAACAGAGTACTTTCAAAGCCTTTTGGTCATGTGGAAAGAATATACTTCGATATGGATTATAAACTAAGGTTTTTTTGCCTTTTTGTTTTGTTTTGTTTTGTTTTGTTTTGTTTGTTTGGTTGTTTGTTTTCTGCACCCACAGTCAAGCCTGGATTATTTCTAGTTCTCCAGGATGCTTCAGGGTTATACTGCTTCCATCCAACAGATTCCTTTGTTTTAAGATTGCAATAGATACTATGTATTTTATAGTAGTAAATTTCTCATTTCTAACTATAGCTGCATAAAAGTCAAAGATTGTTCAAATTAGCTGGAGGACTCCTGGTAATAATTTATACCTACCACAATAATTATAGTTCCATCTTTTTATTAATTATACACACTGCCTCAAGGTATTTTATTTGCAATACTAGAGGCCTGGTGCATGAAATTCGTGCATGGGGGGGGTGTCCCTCAGCCCAGCCTGCACCCTCTCCAATCTGGGACCCCTTGAGGGATGTCTGACTGCCCGTTTAGGCCCAATCCTACCGGGATCGGGCCTAAACGGGCAGTTGGACATCCCCCTCACAATCCAGGACTGCTGGCTCCCAACTGCTCACCTGCCTGCCTTCCTGATTGCCCCTAACCACTTCTGCCTGCCAGCCTGATCACCCCCTAACCACTCCCCTGCCAGCCTGATTGATGCCTAACTGCTCCCCTGCAAGCCTGTTTGCCTCTAACTGCCCTCCCCTGCAGGCCTGGTCACCCTTAACTGCTCTTCCCTACAGGCCTGGGTCCCTCCCAACTGCCACCCCTAACTGCCCTCCCCTGCAGGCTTGATCGCCCCCAACTGCCCTCCCTTGCAGGCCTGGTCCCTCCCAACTGCCCTTTCCTGCTGGCCATCTTGTGGTGGCCATCTTGTCCACATGGGGCAGCCATTTGTGTGTTGGAGTGATGGTCAATTTGCATATTACTCTTTTATTAGATAGGATAGAGGCCTGGTGCACCCTTTGCCCTGAAGGGTGTCCCTGATCAGGGTGGGGGTTTCCTTGCATCGTGAGGCGTCCTGGGCGAGGGGCTGTGGTGGTTTGCGAAAATTTGTGGAAATTTTCAGTGCATTAGACTTCTACAGATTGCTTTCATTTATATAGTAGCTGTTTCTTGGTTTTCTTCGCCTCAACAGAGTAAACTTATTCTGTCTTTGGCTTTTCTTCTAAAATTTATTCTTTACCTTGCGGTCCATTTGAAATTAACATGAATTGAACTACTTGTTCCACCTGAACTAGTAGATTTAAAAAATTATTGTCTGTTACTTGTTCAGATTCTGTGGTTTATTTGAATCCAGGCAGCGTCAAACCGAGTATTCATACTAGAGAATCCCAATTGTTGATTTAAAGCAAGACATTTTTTCCCCTTAAAACTTATCAATATTAATTGAACAAATAAGGGAGTAGAGACTCAATATTCCAGAAAGATGACTGACTGATAATCTTAGCCTTTTCAGGCTGCTGTAACAAAGTACCAAAGGCTGGAGGTTTAAGTAAAAGTAATTTATTTTCTCACAGTTCTGGAGGCTGCAAGACCAGATTAGGGTGCTGGCATGTCTGGTTCTGGCTAGGACTGTCTTGCTGGCTTGCAGACAGCCATCTTCTCTCTGTGTTCTCACATGGCAAGGAGAGACAGCACAAGCTCTCTGATGTCTCTCTTCTAAGAGCACTAATCCTCTCATGAGGGCCCACAGGCCCCATATCCAAATAAAATCATGTTGGGGTTTAGAGTTGCAGCATATAAGTTTTGGGGGAAAGAATGATATAAAAACTTTCCTTATGGTTGACCAGAGTGGGTTATTATCCAACTAATATAATATATTGGATTTTAGTTCCCCACCAGAGAAAGAAGATGAGGCTTTTGGACCCATATAAAGCAAAGTATTGGCACTAAAATGTATGCATAGGTCTAAGAACTTGAAAGGCTGAACTAGAAAAATAAATCTACCTACCATCTTAGACACAAGAACAAAGCATGTTGTCTCTACTAATGTCTCTGTGAAAAGGAGTCTTTTTGAGACCATAAGACATGGAGCGTGGGCCCTATGTAAGTTTGGGTTTCAAATTTACAGTATCTGTATGGTCTAGAAAATCTCTCATCCAAGAAGTAAAAATGAAAATTGATTCCTGGTGCTGAAATCCTTGGGACAGACAGAAATAAATTAAAAACTGCTCCAAAAAGCTTCAGAGGATTATCATAGGAAGAAAAATGGGTTTGTAAAGGCAAATTATAATCCACTATGAGTGAGGTCCATATGTACAAAACGAGGAATACTAGGGGCCAGGAATTTGAGATTACAGATTAGCAATCACAAAGAGAAAAAAAGTAAGAATGCCTAAAATTATTATAGACATTAAAGAAGAAATCCCAAATATAAGGTACCATTAAGTAGACAAGTTTCAAGTTGATAAAAATAGATCATGTATATATGAAGAATTTTGTCAATGATGTTAAAAAAATCAAAGATAGAGTTAAATGTAGACTAAATAGATATGAGGAGATATTTGTGGACTAGAAGATAAACTTGAGCAAAATAACAGAAAGAAACAAGAGAAAAATACAGAAAATATACAAAGGAGCTTAAGAAAAAGATAAAATGAGGTTGTTCAACATTCCAGTAATAGGATTTCAGATACGAAAAATAAAGAGACAGACAAAAAATATTTAAAAATAAAATGTTGCCCGGCTGGTGTGCTCAGTGGTTGGGCATTGACCTATGAGCCAAGAGGTCATAGTTTGATTCCAGGTCAGGGCATATGCCCAGGTTGCAGGCTCATTCCCCAGTGTGGAACATGCAGGAGGCAGCCAATCAATGATTCTCTCTCATTATTGATGTTTCTATCTCTCTCTCCTTCCCCCTTCCTCTCTGAAATCAATAATAAAGTATTTTTAAAAATGTCTAAAAATTTAGAGAATTGATAGATGACTAGAATCTTGAGCTATAAGAAGCATGGCTCTCTTTTTATTTATTTCATACTTAGGCACACTATAGACCAAATAACAGATTAACAATTAGAGAAAGCAAACTTGAGAAGTTAATAGGCAAATCACAGTCCAAGAACAATTAGATTGACAACAAAATTTTCAACTGCAATACAGGTCAGATGATAATAGGGTTCTATCTTCAAAGTGCTAAGTAAATTATCTTTCAGACTAGAAATTTATGTTTAGCTAACCTAGCATTCAACCATGAGCCCAAACCAAATGGGATAATGAATATACTTCTGTAAGAATGAATATTAACTTAGAAAATGGGAGATGAAATAAACAATAGGATGTATATCATTATCTTATTCTTTTCTATGTTTTTGAAATATGTCATGATAAAAAATATATATAAAGGGATTTTTAAGGAATGATAAAAACATAGTTTTCTCTATCTCTATCTCTATCTCTATCATCTATCTATCGTCATCATCATTATAATCTATCTATCTATCTTTCTATAAACTTAAAATTTATGCAAGACAGTTTTAACCATTATGTAGTATAGGAATACTATCTGGGATTTGTGAACTTCTCAAGGACTTTTTTGAAAACTTGTAACCTATAAAGAAACTTTATTGACTCCAACATAGGTAACAAAACTAGCCAGTGCTTAAAATGTTTATTAAAATGTTTACAATATAAAATATTGGCTTTATTAACCATTAAATTTAAATTTCATAAAACTTTCATCAGAAAATTTTAGAATTTCTTATTATAAAAATTTCATAAGACCCCTAAAATCCCAAATCAATAAGTAACAAATTAGTTTATAGCCAAATAGTTTACAACACAAAATTATAGTAAACAAAAACTTTTAAAACTGTTTATCTCCCAAATTTCTCTTTAATGTAGAATTTGAGTGTATTTTAACATACTAGATACTATGGTTTCCAAAAACAGAGGGAACAACAGCAGTGGGCTCCTCACTAAGAACATCCAGTGTGCAACATGCAGAAGTATGGCAGCATTTATTCCTACGATTATGCCTCCTGCTCTAACTAACTTTTTTCTTCCTATGGCTGTCAGCAGAATAATGTTTATTGAGTTATCATATGTCAGACACTTGCCCAGAGTTCCAAATGCTTTAACTCCTTTAATCCTCATAATGACACTAGGAAATAGGCTCAATTATCTTTAGTTTAAAGATAGGGAATTTGTGGCTTAGAGAGTTATGTAACTTGCCAAAAATCTCACTGATAGGAAGTGTTGAAAAGATTTAGGAAATGAACCTTCCTGACTTCAGTGCTTTGCTCTTGCCCATTATGCTTTGCTGCTCTCGTGTTCTCCACAGAAAGTTAGAATATTGTTGGCAGTCCTAATATTTGCCAAATGAATTCAATTTACTTTCATTATAACTTCTAAAGGATTGGACAGAAAATACTCATATAATGATGATTCTCAATTTCCAGCAATGGCCTGAAGTAAGGGCTTCAAAAATCCCAAGCACTGAAATATTGTGGTAATTATGGAGATTGTTTTGTCCTTCTCTACTCTGCATTTAATCAAAATAGAAAAAATGCTAAACTTTAAAATAAGGATAAGATAGCTAGAGTCCTAGTTTTGTTTATGATTATTGGTGTTTTGCCCCCCCTGAAATATCACATATGGGTATTTCAAAGTCTTTTTTTTTCTTTCAATGCACTTTCATTGCTGGTGTCCTAAATATAAACTTGGTCTGTGTGATGGTTAATTTTATATGACAACTTGCAGGGCATTTTTTTGGATGAAAATATTTAATTGATGAACTGTGAGTAAAGCAAATTGCCCTCCATAATGTGGGTGGGCCTCATCCAATCACTGAAGGCCTGGACAGAACAAAAAGATTGGCCTCCCTGTTCAAGAGGGGTTCTCAGGCAGCCTGCCTTTGAACCTGATCTGCCTCTGCACCTCCTAGGTCTCCAGCCTGCTGGCCCACACTGCAGATTTGGACTTGCCACCCTCCATAATCACGTGAGTCAATTCCTTTCTAATAAGTCTTTTTCTATATATTTACATATCCTATTGGTTCTGTTTCTCTGGAGAACTCTGAATCATACAGTTTGTCCACTGGGTAATCCACATTTCCAAAAGGCCTACCCTCAGTCAAGTGTCCTAAATCTGTCTTTTTTTAATGTTAATTCTTTATTTGTCTGTGTAGCATGGCCTCACTTTCATTGCATAACATGCAACTATTTATTTAGAAAATTGGACTTTCTCTCTCTTACTTCTATGGTGTGAAGGACACACTCCACAATTTCTCTTTTTCTTCATGTCTCTTATTGAAGGTTTACATTGGTTTAGGAAACAAGGTAATATAGTTGTGTGCATGAACTTTGGAATCAGTCTTTTGTTCCAATTCCAATGTATTGTGACCTTGGGCAAGCCGCTGTGAGACCCACTTCATACAAAAATATGAAGATCAAAGAAATATCATTTGTAAGAATGTTTCACAAGCTGTACAAATACAAGTTTTTAATAAATGTTGATTATAGGTATTATATTATTAAACACATAAGCATTCTCCATCTTTAGGTTATAATCTTTGGCCAGTGGCAAAGGAGGGTTTATAAACAACTAACCAAAAGGTTCTTTTGAAACTGCCCTATCAGCCCATGATAAAAGGGATTTGAGAGCCTGCCTATT
Organism: Plecotus auritus; assembly: GCF_963455305.1. NCBI lineage: Eukaryota > Metazoa > Chordata > Mammalia > Chiroptera > Vespertilionidae > Plecotus > Plecotus auritus. The sequence goes on along the minus strand of NC_137770.1, from coordinate 86,663,792 downwards.
AACTGAGAGACCCTCAATATAAACTGAACATATATATATTTCTCTTCAACTATCTGCTGTCCTCAGTATGGTGGCAGTCTTCAACCAACTTAAAACTCAACAGTCACAAATTACTTAACCTCAGCCTGCTCTGTTCCCTGCGCTCTCCAGCTGCTGACCACTGCGGGTGGTTGTGCTTGATGCCTTTGTTCTCTTTTCTCATCTCCCTGGACTGGAAAGCAAATCAAGTCTGGTCACTGCCTACTCTACGCAAAGCATGCCCTTCTGAACACTTTAAGGGCCCAACTCACCTGCTTGTAGGTTTGCATGTAATTTTTAAGCTCATGAGAGATCAGTTTCTGTGGGTTTTTTTTTTTTAACTTTTTTATATACCAGATAATTAACTGGTTAGAACTGATCCCATCAGATCCTAACTTTCACCAGGAAAACATCAGAATATACTGTCTAATGCTCCTATTAGAATTTCTTTTTTGTGTCAGATTTTTCTAACATATAAAGAGCAACTTTAACCAAAAAAAAAAAAAAAATGAAAAGCCCAAATCCAGCAAGGTTTAGCATGTGTCACAGGATCCTCCTTCATCCTCAAGAACAGGGAACCCAAGTGAGCTTGAAATTTTAAACCTTTCCAGGCTCCCGTGCTGTTCCAGTGGAGGCGCCATGATTTATGGGCAGTGGCTGCAGTGTCTGCTTCTCGGAGACAGGGGTCAGAACGACTTTCCCAGAGGCTGCCTCTCCCAAGGGCTATTTTTTATGTGCAAGCGCTCATCTCATAAACAATTGAATTGGTTCACATTAACCACCATCTATGGCAAAAGTACACAAAACATAAAGAAATCACCTAAAATAATGTTTTTGAACCAGCTGCTAAATTAAGTAATGTATTTGTTTTATTGCACATTTGCATACTAGGGCAAACTAGAAACTCTCTGTAACAGATGTGCTGGTGGCGGGGAGATTTGATTACTGGCTTCTGTTATTAATCACTGCGCAAATCTTAAATGATTTGTTTCTACAGTTTGATCAATTTACATCTCAGAACGTACATTTATGCACACAATGTAGAGATAAAGCATCTGTTCACACCTTACATGGAGGCATCAATATATTTATGGGAATTGAAGTTTTGTTCACCAAGGCACAGGGAACTTTGGCTAAAGACTGACAACTTTTGGAAAGATCCCATTATTTATTCCAGAACATTATGTAATGATGCCTGTTGTTTTGTCTCCTCTAAGAAAACAAACAAAACATGATATTTGAAACTCATAGGATTTGAACCATAGACCTTCCTGTTTCCTATATATCACTCTAGAATTTTGAAGAATTACAGGGTATGATGACATCATTGAAAACTATTGTATAGAGTTTTAAAAATTATCTTTCCCCTTTTAATTTTACATTTGGCATTTCATTAGCCTATATCTATGGTTTCCATCAGCATTTTAAATAGATGTAATACATTTTAAGATGGCATGCCTAAATTTTTTTAAAGTAAAAACACAGGCAACATAAAAATTGTTTCATTAACTTCCAATTAAGCATGATAAATGCATTGGTTCTACACATAAATGTTTCCCCAATAAGTCAAAACACTAGATAATGTGATTTTTTTTTAACTGTAAGTATTGCTGTTATTTTGTAAGTAAAAAGTAATAATCAAAATATCCATAGAATGAAATTAACATTTCAGCCTGTCTGTATCAAGGGCTGATTTACATTATTAAGTATTTCTTATTATCATTACTTACTAAAATGATCTACCATTTGGATTCTAACATTTCTCTTAATATTTTATACATATACATTCTATTTGACTAGTTTTGGTTTCTTTTAAAATACAATAACCAACTGAAAGAGAAAGCTTTGGGGATTTTGCCTCTCATACTACTTACTCTGTTTTCCCATTTTGGCATCCTATTTCTACATGGTAAAGAGAAAAAAAGGAAAAACAAAGAAGATTTCAGGACGGAATTTAAATGCATCATTTCTGAAAATGGGATGAAATTTCAGATAAAGGCTTTGTTTTTAATGCCTAGGAAAAAATTAAAATGTATATATTTTTCTCAGTCAGAGGCAAGACTGTTATGGTTGCAACCCCTGCCTTTTTATAGTTCATCTTGGGAGCTAATGAAGCATTGCATATTGGTTTCAATTCAAAGCATATGTAGTCACTGAGGCATTTTTTCTTTATATAGTGTGATTTCAAAAGGAGCCCCAAATGTGGTCATCTTAGAAAATGTAATTTGGTCGAGTACTAAAGAACTTTTTCCCAGATGAAAAAAATCTTCCTTTTTGAGTTGCCTCTGAGAACACATACATTCACAACTCTAAAAATGTACAGGCGCTGATGGAAATATATTAAAGGATTGGCATGTCAGGGCCATGCAGGGCATTGGGAAAATTTGGATAAATGTGCCCAGGTTTCACAGAATCAGGATCAGAAGTGAGTTAGAGGACAATGTAAAAAGATGTCGAGAGGGATAATGTAATCCAGACAACAAACTTAACAGCATCACACATCCAGAGCCATCTCCGAAGTCATTAACGCTGTTGCTGGGGGTGTCTGCCAAAGAGCCAGATGTCATTCCGCCACAACTTGGCATCTGATGGTTGTCATTTATAAGAGAAAATCAAGTGAGGACTGTAATTAGGTGTGTGCTGAACGGAACCCTTCCTTCTGACTCCATTGGGAATTTTATTTATTTTTTGTCCTGAACACATGGAGAGCAAAGCAAGGAAACAGATCTGCCCTTCAGACTCCTCGAAGTTCATCTATTTTCAAACCCTGGGGGAAATGTATGGCTCGTAGGTTTTCCACCTACACACTAAGACGTTTATTGCGCACTTTGGAGATGACAAAGACATGTTCCTGGACCCCCCAAAAGCATACACTCCAGTGGAAGAATCAGCGTGTGAATAGATCAGTTACAAATATACCTTGATAAGTGCTATGTTAGGGAAATTGGTTTAAAAATGGTGTTGTGGGAGCGCAAGGAGTGGAACAACAACTCTTTGGAGATTTGGAAAAGGGCTCCACAGAGGAGGAGATGTTAAGGATGAGCAAGCATTTGGCAGGTGGGTGAAGAAGTGAGGGGGTGAGCATTCTAGCAGAAGAAATCACATGTAGACGAGTGATTATGAAATTGCTTATGGAAAGATCTGTTGGTTCTCTGGGAATGATGAGGATTTACACCTGGTGAGAGTCTGAAGCATGTGAACATTCTATAGAAAGGTAGATTTAATGGGCAGAGATGAAAAACATGCCTATTGAATCCTTAATTCCTGCTTTTTTAGAGGTTAGGGTAAATAAGGTAAGTAACAACTCATGGCAATAGCCCCAAAAACTTGCTATCTGAATTCAGAATTAAGTTATCTATTTCTGACTACAACCCTATGAAATGGAATTTGTTAATATTTTTATTGTCTAAATGAGGAAAAGGAGAATTAGAGATGCTAAACAGCATGCCTAAGTCAGTCTCACAGGCAAGCAGCAAAGCTAGGAGAACCTAGAAAACTGGCATTGCTCTCAAACGCTGCATATGCACATCCACCATGGGGAGTTGTGTGTGTGCTCAGTACTTACAAACTAAAGGTTCATCTTCCTAAGTAGAGAGAACGAGCAACTCAGCATCCAGAATCATTGAATCATTTGTCTAGATTAAATCTAGAAATAATACCAAGAAATAGATTTTTTTTTAATTAATTAAGGTAGGAAATTATCTGCCTCATCCCCAAGTAACTTCCTTAGTCACTGGAATATCCTGGAGGTGGTACCCAAAGGGCTTTTTTAAAAGCTTTCAAAATATATTTAGTAATATGTAGAGATGTTCATAATATAGTTATAAGTTCATAGAATGAGGTATAAAACTACATATACAGAAGGATCAGATTTTTGAATGGGTAAATATGAATCGGGAAGTCACACACATATAGAATACTAGAGGCCCAGTGCATGAAAATTCATGCACCAGAGGGGGGTCCCTCAGCCTGGCCCACCCCCTCTCACATCCGGGAACCCTCAGGGGTGGGAGGTGACCCGGCGATCAGGGGTAGGTGACACCCCATCACACCTATGCTGCTGCCACTGCCAGCAGCGCAAGCCTCAGCCGGCCCTGGTTACCTGAGCCTTGGGCAGCCCCTGGCAGCTGGGCAGCTGCCATCTGAGGCTTGCCTGCATCTCAGGCCATCCCTGGGTGGCTGGGGGGCTGAGGGGACTGGGTGCCAGCATCTTGTGGCTGTGGGCAGCGCCATCTTTGAGGGCAGGGCAGTCAGCACATTCCCTCCTTACTGGCTGTGGGTGCCGCCATCTTTGTGATGGCATGAGGGTCAATTAGCATATTTCCTCTTTATTAGATAGGATAATATGCCAAGATAGTACTAAACATTGTCTGAATGCTAAGATTACAAGTGATTCTTTACATTTTTTGCATCTTTTCCTATTAACAGGTGGAATTAGTGTAAGCAGAAAACAAAACACCAAGAAATGGAGATGCATGTAGGAGAACATGCCAAGGCCAGAAGCTACTTAGAGAACTGTCAGGGCAGCAGTACCTGAACTCACTTGAGAAGGATCAAGGCCTCCTGAAACTCAGCCCAGGAATGAGGAACCTTCTGCCATCAGGACACGTTAGTTGCACTGGAATATCCCTCAGCGGGCTTGGTCTCTCTATATTTTAAAACTTGGAGGCTTTCATTTTAGCAGACTTTCAGTGGCCCAAAGCCCTTCCAAAACACCCAGAAAATCTTCTCTAATTTGCCCTACGGAGTAGAAAACCCTGAAGCTGATGTAACAACTGGCTTCAACCATAAGGAGATTATTTCACATAAAATGAGTCCCTCTCCCCACCAAAGAAAAAGAGTCTAATAGTTCTAGATAGACTTGGAGACTCCCAGAACCCTGGTCTGTCCACCTTTCTAATCAGCTCCAACTCACTTCCTTCTCAGTACAGAAGCTGTGATAGCCATTCCAGGCATCACCTGCAGGCAGGATGTCCAGAGACAATGCTAGTTTGCTGCTTTCTTATGACTTTAACTATGAGGAAACCATTCCTGAAAGACACTGACAGCCTTTTTCTCATGTTTCACCATGTTCACTAAGGGGGCGTTTTTTTTTTTTTATTAAATGAACTATTTTTTTTTCAGAAGTCCAGTTTCTACTCACTTTCCTTTTGGATGTGAACCATGTTATATACCTCTTGAAGGCCCAATTTTAAAGCACCTGACTCAATGGAAATACAGGGTGGGGCAAAAGTAGTCTTACAGTTGTTTGTGTGGAGAATAATACAATAATCTATAATAATAAAAGCATAATGTGCTAATTAGAACGGACAGCCGAATGACCTTCTGGTCGTCATTCCAGACAAAACCGCCACGGTGGAGGCTGAGGCAGGCAAGAAGTTAGGGGCATTCAAGCAGGCAGGCAGAGTGGTTAGGGGTGATCAGATAGGCAGGCAGAGTGGTTAGGGGTGATCAGGCAGGCAGGCAGGCGAACCGTTAAGAGCCAGCAGTCCCGGATTGTGAGAGGGATGTCCAACTGCTGGTTTAGGCAGTTGGACCTAAACCAGCAGGGATTGGGCCTAAACCATCAGTTGGACATCTCCTGAGGGGTCCCAGATTGTGAGAGGGTGCAGGCTGGGCTGAGGGAACCTCTCCCTATCCCCTTCCCTCCCCTTCCCTCCCTGTGCACAAATTTCATGCACCAGGCCTCTAGTTAATAAACTGTGTTTTGCATACTCACAACTGTAAACCTACTTTTGCCCCACCCAATATGGCCATCATGTAGAGAAAAAAGAAGAGGGCAAAGCCTCTATTCTATCAACCCATGTGGCGGCCACAGTAATTGTGGTAAGAGCTGGCTAAGCAGCTTCTCTTTTGTGTTATATCAGATACCAGGAGGTGCTAGTAAGAACAGAGTAAATAAACCTCTACCACAAGATTTTATTGGGAAAATGGGCCTCTTATTCTAAAAATAATAGTACAAATTTTTGGAGGTAGGGGTTAATATAAGGCTCTGACCCAGAAGTATTCATCATGGGAGATATGGGGCAATTTCTCTGCCCCCTGGTATCACAATATTGTGATAAGTTAAAACCAAGGCATAAGCAACATGGACTATGTGCCAGTTACTATGCAAGCAGTGTGGGTGGCAGTGGTTGAGGGTAAAAGTGGGCCTAGTCCTGCTGCTTACAGTTCCAAAGCAGCTAATGAACACTTGGGACTGAGACTGAGCTTGAAGAAAGAAGGATGATGGACTTGAATATTAATGAATACTGGTCCTGGAAACAGTTCCATCTCAAAGTGTATGTCCTTCCTGCCCTTTTAGAATTGATTCTGCTCAAATGCCAACATTGTGTTGGAGAGGGAGAAATGTTCCCCCAGCTTTAGAATTCTTTTTTTTTAATCCATCTGGGTATGTCTAGGTGTCCAGCCTGCCCTCCAGCTATACATGATAAGTCACTATCTTGCCAGATTGTAGAACACAGAATATAAAGCAAGCATTTTGCCAAACTAGCTCCAAAAGCAGTTAGGGCTCTTTGGGGTTGTAGAAGAGCAGGCCCCATTGCTGACAGAGCAGCAGATAGCTGTGTATGTTGAGGAATATCCTCTGAGAGGTCTGCAGTGCATGGTTGATGGAGGCCTGGGGCAGCCAAAATGTCATTCACCAATATCCCTCTTCCAAGCCACCATAAATAAAATAACATCCAGACAGACAGAGAACCATGTGTTTATGAGGAGGAAAAAACAGGCACTCCCTTCCAGCCTGGATGAGACTAGAAAACCAGAATTCTGGAATTCTGATATTCTTGAAGCTTCATGGGGCCACATCAGGTTGGACAATGGAAGGTCATCAACTTCTCCCCAATAATGCCATTTAAACCTTGTTCAGGGAAGTGTCATTTCTTCTCTGGGTTACTGCCTTCTAACTCCATATGCTCATCAATCCATTTCCAACTGATGTTCTCAAAAAATATAAACTAGCATGTCATGTCACACTCTTGCTCAAAGTCCTTTAATGTATTCTCTTATACTTAAAGTGAAACCTGAACTCTTCCCACAGCCCTCAAAGCCTTGATGACCTGCACACCTCTGTCCCTCCAAGCTGATCTCCTCTTCTCCCCTTGCCCATCCTGCTCCAGCCACATGACCTTCTTCTGCTCATGCCCAGAATGAAAGGGTCATTCTCACATGACAAGTTTTGCAGAAGCTCTTTCCTCTCACTAAAACATACCTCCACTTCCCTACTCCCAAAACGGTTTTCATGTATTTCATTAGGTTCCAGCCTGTCACTTCTTCAGAAAGACTGTTTCTGACCATTCTATATAAAATTAGTCTCTGTTTTGTTTCCCTCATAATTTGTAATTTCTTTAATTATCTGCATGTTTGTCATTTTTCTTACTTATGTAATAAGAATGAAAGTCCCTGAGTGTGGGAGCCATGTCTGCCTTGTTTTTTTGTGTCCCCAGTCTCTGGCAAGATGTGACTTAGAAGTCATCAATAAACATTTATTAAATGAGCAAATGTATCAGCGAATCGGGAGAAGAGTAAGAGGTAAAATCCCACCTCCTCTGAAAGCATTTTCTGACTATGCCACTTGAAGCTGTCATCATAATCTTTTCTTCGTGTCCTCTTTTTTGTATTATTGTCACTGTTAATATTAGCTTCTATTTATTGAGTGCATGCTGTGAATGTTATTCTAGGGATCAGATGTACTTATAAATGTAAAACTTATTTTCTCTTCCTGATGATCTAACTGAAGTGTAAATAATCAATGAGAAAAGAGAATCATCACAGAGGACTGGAAGTATAAGGGGATCTGCAAGAAGTACACTCTTGGGATTTGAGATCAACATTGAAGGAGATATAGGAATTAGAAACTCTATAAAGGAGAGAGAAGGACACTCAAAATAAGGCAAATAGGAAGTTTAGAGAGAAACTGGAATGTGTGGAAAAAACAGTGAGATTACATATATAAATGTTAATTTGATTTGACAGCAAATGTCTGGATAATTCTTACTGAGTGTATGATTTTTGCCATTTAATAGCCATTAATTGCATCCTACTTTGTAAATATCTTCATTTGGTGTCTTGAATTGTGTTATTTGCCTATATAATAAATTTGTTTTTGATAAAATTAACACATTGCAGACCTGTAGTTTTATTGCTAGCTTTAACCAGTGGCCAAATAAGTTTCTATTAAATGAGTACAAAAAACGTTTCACATAAATGTTAAAGGCACACTTTAAAATTAAATACTTATTGCACTTTGAAGGTATTTATTACATGTTCTTACAAACTAATATCTTTTAAATATCATGATTGGCCATAAGCATTAGAACAGAAAACATGAGAATTCTAGTGATCCGTCTGCAATGTGCTAAGATTATAAATAGAAGCAAAGGCCTTTTGCTGTTCCTTTTTGGATAATTCCAGATTATCCAAATTGCAAACCACTCTGGTAATCCTAGGTATGCTTTTTACCTGATAACAATGCCTCTATGTGGCATACCTAATAAAAGATTATCCAGACTCGTAACAAACTTTTCACAGATTCTCATGAGGAACTTGATTCAATATGAAATAGTTTTTTGTGGCATCAAATTGTTAAATTTCTTTCCTTCTCAACATTCCACCACTAATCCTAGTTAAATCCTCTGAAATTGTGTTAAAAATGAATCCTTTTCTGTAAAATAATTCTTTGCATATTTGAAGGCATAATTATTTTCCCTTTTGTCTATTACTTTTAAGCTAAATATTTCTATTTTATTAGCTGTTCTTTACCAATATTAGAACTTACATTAAAAAACATCTAGTTTCTTAAACAATTACATAATTGTTTTAAGCTCCATGTCAACATAGACCCTCCTTGTTTCATTCACATTGCATTCACCTCATTTATATTCATGACTGATATATAATAGGCAAAGAAAAAAATATTTGCTAAATGAGTAAATGAAGGACTGGAAGTATCCTATATAATAAAGAGGTAATATGCAAATTGACCCTCATGCCCTCACATCACAAGATGGCTGCCCCCATGTTGTCACAAGATGGCCACCCCACATCATCACAAGATGGCCACCACAAGATGGCTGCCTCCACATCATCACAAGATGGCCACCCCCACATTGTCACAAGATGGCCAGCAGGGGAGGACAGTTGGGAGTGACCAGGCCTGCAGGGGAAGGCAGTTGGGGGGAGACCAGGCCTGCAGGGGAAGACAGTTGGGGGCAACCAGGCCCACAGGGGAGGGCAGTTGGGGGCAATCGGGCTGGCAGGGGAGCAGTTAGGTGTCCATCATGCCAGCAGGGGAGCAGATAGGTGTCAATCAGGCTGGCAGGGGAGTGGCTAGGGGGTTATCAGGCTGGCAGGCTGAGTGGTTAGGAGCCAGCAGTCCTGGATTGTGAGAAGGATGTCCGACTGCCGGTTTAGGCCCAATCCCTGCAGCATTGGGCCTAAACCGGCAGTCGGACATCCCCCGAGGGGTTCCAGATTAGAGAGGATGCAGGCTGGGCTGAGGCACCCCCCTCAAGTGCACGAATTTTGTGCACCGGGCCTCTAGTAGTTCAATAAAGCAAGAAATAAAATAGCAGACATCCAACTGAAAAAGAAGAAAAAAGAAGTACAACTCTATTCACAGACAGCATTATCATTCTTGTAGAAAATGTGTAGAATACCTAAAAAAATAGTAGAACTAATAAGTGAGCTTAACAAAGTTGCAGGATACAAGATCAAATATACTTGATTGTATTTTTATATACTAACAGCAAACAAGAGGAAATTAATATTAAAGTACTACTTATAATAGCATCCAAAAATAAGAGAAATATAGGGATTAATTTGACAAAAGATATATGAAACCTTTAAACTAAAATGAAACATTACCTAGTGAAATTAAAGTGAACTTAAATAAAAATATAACCACTTTTATGAGTTGGAAGGCTCAATATTGTTAAGACTTCAGTTCTCCTTAAATTGATCTATAGATTAACTCCATCACAATCACAATCTCAGCAGGTTTTTGTTTGTTTTTTAGGAAATTGATGAACTGATTATTAAAAAAAAAGTCCTATGAAAATGTAAAAGACCTTGAGTTGCTCAAGCAGTTTTGAAGAATAAAGAACAAAGTTGGAAAGCTAATAATTCCTGACTTCAAGATTTACTTAAAAGTTAGTCATCAAGGCAATTTAGAACTGCCTTAAATATAAACAAATAGATTAAATACACAAAATAGAAAGTCCAGTATAGACCCATACCTATATGGGCACTACCAAAGGCAAATTCAGTGGAGTAGGGAAAAACCCTTAATGAATTGTGTTGAAACAAAAGCAAAGCAAATGAACATTAATCCATACCTTAAACTATAAATAAAAATCACTCCAAATACATCATATACATAAAGGTAAAATCTAAAACTATAAAAAGTCTAGAAAACACATGAGAGAAAATTTTTGTGACCAAAAGTTAGGCTGATTTCTTTTTTAAAAAAAACATGTTTTTATTGAGTTTGAGAGAGAGAGAGGAAAGGTGAGGAGGAGAGGGGAAATCTAAAGTTAAAAATAAGAAAAAGAAAAAATACAATGATTATATTTTCTCATAGCATGTCATTAGAGTAAAACTACATTTTCAGACCTAATGGAGACATCTCTTTCCTCATAATACTCAACATTTTAGTAGCACTCAACACAGTTACTACCATTATCTTCTTGAAACATTTTTCTTCAGGCTCCTATGACACCATATGATCCAAAATTTTCTCCTATGTTTCTATTTTTTTTTCTCCTGCCAAGTTAGTCATCTTTTTACAAATATATATTTTCCAACCCAAGCTTGTCTCTTGATTTCCACATTTTGCTATTCATTTGTCTACCTAGGATGTCTACATGGATATCGCATGATATCTCAAACAAATTTTATTCTCTTCCCCCCTAAACTCTTCTTTCAATCTTCACCATCCCATCATTATCCACGAAGTAGTAGTGAGCACAGAGACCTGGGAATAATCCTTAATTTCTCTAGTCCATTGGTCTAGCAATTCTATGAAATAAGGAACTGAATCCATCACATTTGAATTATTCTCAGGTAACCCATATGCCTCTTACTTCTTACAGTTTCTTCCCATGAATTTAAAAAGCTGTCAATTTGATAATCAATTCTAGGGCTATTTCAGGGAATCATTGTAAAGTGTTCTGATATATAGTATATAATCTCTCACTTATCTCCTCATTCCCCTATCCATCTCTACTGAAGCATTTAGAGTTATTATTTATTTAGATCATCTCTCATAAATATAGAATGTATAATGTGACTTATACTGAATTTTGAACCATTTGTGACCCCCTGAGGCATTTTCTTTTATCTTTTCTCCTATCCTAGCAGCCTTGATAACCCTGCACATCCAGGACTGCAATTTCATTCCCAGAGGTAGCATTACCTTTAGACAGTGTGGCCTCTGGGGAGTGAACCAGGATAAATGGGATTAAACTGAAACAATTGGAGGTTCAGGTTAAACACTAGGAAAAACATGTTGAGAAAAGCTCACTTAGACACAGAACCAGTTTCCCTTGAGGATGTGGGAATATCTTCATTGTAAATTTTTTAGCATAGTTGGCTAAAGCTCAATAAGAGTTCCCATCTTACAGTGGGCAACTCAGTTCTTTTCCCACCTTGAGATGGGAGGAGTCCATACTACTTGGGCATGAGATTTAATACCTAGTGAAAAGAAAGCATATCATGGGCCAGCCTATATAAAATCTCCCCTTCTATTCTCCTTAAGGATCTGTGTTTCTGGGGAAGAAGGTTAAAGAACCAAATTTATTACTGATATGATGAAACTCCATATCTGTTTTGAATCCCGGATTACACATTTGTTTTGATGAATTTGAAGCGATTAGCCCTTGACTGTTTTATAAGGCCTGGTGAAGTTGTCTTCACACACTTAGCACTTACTTTCTGTTGATAATGCTGTTAAATGGAGTTAGTTCTCTAATTAGTGTAACAATGAAGTCAAATCTCTTTTCCCCTGCAGGCTAAGGCATGATGCATTTATCTAGCACAGTGGTGATGTCTGTCAGTCAAAGGATTTGTCATCAGAGATAGAACCCTAGCTGCAAAGGACAGAGCTCTATATTAGCATCAGGCTTAGAAGTGGTAAAATGGAAACTTTCCTTGTTATTAATAACTGTTGATTTCCATCTTCATTGGTCAGAGGCCCTCTGCAAATCAGATCAATTGACTGCATTCTTAATTTTTTTCTTTAGCCTAACAATTCTTAATTTGGCATCCCCTCTATTGACATGTCACCATTAGTGAGGGTTAATCATGTTGGTTTTAGAATAATAGATATATCACTCTGACAAACAAATTAACATGTTTAATAAACTTCTGGCAATAATGCAGTCACCCAGCTTTCCCTGGCTCCACCTGTAGATTTGCAAAAAAGGTACTTGGAGGTGATGGGAGGGAACAGACTTTTTCTTCATAATTTTTATAGCTGTTGAATGGCTCTAAAGTAAAGGTTACATGCTGGGGTGCCTGTGCGCAAGATTGAGTCTGCAGGTATATTTTGTTTAGTACAGATAATGGTGCCAAAAAAAATTATGGAGAGCTTTGCTTCTGTTGGTAATGTCTCAGGAGATTGAATTATCCATGGAAAGATTATGATAATCTCTCTATAACAATAGTGACTGAGTTGTTAAAATGAATTTTTACAGAGGGCAGAATTATTTTTTAAAATTATAGATTTTCAAGCTACTTATACATCCTTGAGTTCTCTGCCACCATTTATTGTTTTTCCCTTTTTAATTTTATAATATACTTCCATCAGTTCATTTTCTAACTGGTTGGTCTCTTGCACTTTAAATCTCAAATATATCCATGTACTTTAGCTATGATTTACCCATCTTTCCTTACTGAGAAGAATGAAAGTATCTTTTGGGAGCTTACTCAACTTTCTCTTCTCTACTGCATTATTTCTGTTTCCTTTAGATTTGTTTAATCCTCTTCTAATTGATTGTTCATTCTATAACCATGCTTCAACATATTCTATTAGCTTTGTTTTCTTTTTGACTCTTTTTATCTTATCATATCTTATTCATTAGTCAATTTAGTAATCTAAAAGAAAATATTTATTGAACATCTGCACATTGGTATAAGTTTCGCCAGTTGCCAGGTTCTATATCTTTATAACTAAGACAAAAATCAAGATTTTACGGACAAATGTTTTTTTAACCATTAATTATACTACACTGAGAGGTTTATTTACTTACGACACATACACGTTAGCATCCTGTACTTACATAGGTCCCTTCCAATGTGTTCTTATGGTCATGTGTTCTTGTGCAATATATGTTGACCACTGTTATTTAAGACCATTTTCTCTTTCTATTCTAACAGCCCTTCCAATATACTTCCCTTTGGCTCAGGTGGCCTTAAAGAGGCACAGGCATTTTGAAGATATTATTAGGAGAAAGTTGACTTGGAAACAATTCAGCAAGTGGGATACATTTCTGTGGTTTGCAGTCATATCCATGTGTAGTTAAGTTATTGCTAGGCATCCCAAGGTAGAAACAGGTTTCAGGATATTCCTCACACATACTGTGTCAACTCACCCAGGATTAGGACACAAAGGTGCAGGACCAGAGTCTATATCTTGATATGAATGTTTATAGTGTCTGACACTACAAGAATGTGCATGGAGAAGGAGAAACAAAATTTAAAATGTGCAGAAATGCAATTTAGTCTGTGGAAAATTCTTTCAGTCATTGATGTGTAATTTTTTTTTTTTTTTTTTAAGGAGAATCTGATCTAATTAATGAGTGGTGAAAATGAAAGTTCTCTCCTACCAAGACTATACTCAATATTTGCTTAAAATCTTAAAACACACACACACACACACACTCTCTCACACACACATACACACACATAATATGAGATTTTCCCAAATTTAACAACATTCTTAAATATTGACATGATATTATCTTAATATATAAAAACCCAGGGTCTGTAACATCCAAAATGACCAAAGGCTCGAAGCACCGCAAGTCAGTGCTGGGTTGCCATGACGACCCAGCACTGACTGCCTCAGCTGCGGGAGCCTGGACCCAGCACTGATTGCCTAGGGGGCTGTGGATCAGGCCCAGAGAGAGGCCTGGGAAGAGAAAAGCAGGGTCTGATCCGTAGCCTCCGTGGCAACTGTTGATCCACACTTGCCTCTCTCTTTCTCTCGGGGCTTGGGCAGCAGCCACACCTCTCTTTCTCTTGGGCCTCCATGGGGGCTGCTGATCAGCCCCACCTCTTTTATCAGGCCCATTGATAGGCCCAGAGACGCTGACTGGCATAGAAACCAACCAATCAGAATCTAATCTGGGTGAAGTGCGAGGAGCCAATGGCTGCCTAGGAGGCAGAGCTTTTGATGCTGACTGCATAGAAACTGACCAATCAGAAGCTAATCTGGGTGAACTGCAAAGGCAGAACCTAAGGTGGGGTCTGAGGTGGGGTTTTAAGAACAACAGCTGTTTGGTGTAAGGTGTAAGAAAGCGGTTCAATTTTTTAATGACCCGTTTGGCAGTATAGTGCATATGGCTGGCTATCAGTCCAGATATAGAGTTTATGTGTTTTTGTCTGCCAAGAGTATCTCCTACTGGTGAAAAAGCCCCCCCCCCCCCCCAATTTAAGCAATCCTATCCTATATAATCTATCTATACTGCTAAAAGGGTAATATGCTAATTAGACCAGGTCAACTGGCCATCTTCCAGACATCCGACTTCCTTCTGGACAAAACCATGGTGGTGGGGGCTGAAGCAGAGGCCATTAGGGGCAATCAGGCCAGCAGGGGAGGGCAGTTGGGGGCGACCAGGCCAGTAGGGGAGGGCAGTTGGGGGCAATCAGGCAGGCAGAGGCAGTTAGGGGCGAGATCAGGTCAGCAGGGGAGGGAAGTTGGGGGCAAGATCAGGTCAGCAGGGGAGGGCAGTTGCGGGTGATCAGGCTGGCAAGGGAGGGCAGTTAGGGGCGATCAGGCAGGCAGGCAGGTGAGCAGTTAGGAGCCAGCGGTCCCAGATTGAGAGAGGGATGTCCAAACCCTGTGGGATTGGGTCTAAACTGGTGATTGGACATCCCCCAAGGGGTTCCAGATTGAAGAGGGTGCAGGACGGGCTGAGGGACACCCCCATCCCCATGCACGAATTTCATGCACCAGGCCACTAGGCAATAATAAACTGTGAAATGTAAATGAATTTTCCTAAACTATATTAAAACATTTTCACCCATGCTAGGAGAAAAATCAATTTATCTTTGTATTCTCTCTACTGAAAATGGAAGATTATTTTGTTGTCATATAAAGAAATAAATGTTGAAAAAGTTATATATATAAGAGAGGTGTGTCAGAAGGTTAATTCATATATAGAAATATATATATATATATATATATATGTATATATATATATATTTAATATGGGAAGCTTTGTATTATAAATTAGTTTTTGAAATTTATAGTATATTGTTATTTATTTTCTCATTCTAAGTACCTATCTTTTTCCATATCTAAGTTTATATTTATAAATGTGTGTTATTTATCTTAAAGAGGGCCCCTAAAATTGCATAAACTTCTAGCTGCACACACACAACAGACTAAATAAATTAAACTCTTCCAGGGACACTTGGAATTTTCCAAGTAGAGGAAATCGTTTTCATTAAGACTGATATCACGTATTATTTAGGGTCTCACTCAAATAGGCAAGCTTACGTTGGAATAAATAAAAAAAGAGATCAATTAGGGGATACTTTTACAAGGTCCACAGGATGTAGGGAAACCATAAGGGATAATACATCATATCTAATATGTATCTGTTATCAGCTGTGGGCCTGAAGGAGTGAGGGAAAACAGCAGTCCTGGGACCCAGCAGGAGAGAACCTGGTGGAGAAGAACCCAACATGGATAGCTGAGTACTTTGTTTGAGGTCTGCAAAGAGATCAAGATAGCCAAACGGGGATGAAGTTGAAGAAATACATATGCAGTCCCTCACTCCACTCTCCTGCCCTTGTCTCCCATTGTACTGACCCTACTACAGCACCAGGGAGCCTATGTGGGGGCCCAACTATGTCAGAAACCAGGATTCAGAGAGCAAGGTTGAGATGTGTATAAAGTGGGTTTGAACAGACAAACAATAACACTTGGCTGTAGCTATCATAATTGTATACATATAGGTAATAATGTTTGTGGTATGTATAATTACATTTTAAAATAAAATCTCACCTTGCTTACTATGTTATATTGTTTAAGTCACTTAATAACAGATAAAAATTATAAACTCCTTTCTGTGTCATAAGATTTATTGTTTAATACAAGAGATTTTCAAAGGGCTATATCGTTCTATGTTCTATGGTGGATGTTTCAGAATTCATTTAGGTTATTTTAAATTTTCACCATTATATAAACACTTGTAAGAAACATCCTTGTAGGTAATTTTTTAAGTGAACAACAAAATGTATTTCCTTAAAATTAATTAAAGGAGATGTAATTGAAGGATCAAAGGGGTTTCCCAATTCAAGTTCTTATGATCAAAATGCTTTCCAGAAAGAAGGCCATGCTTGTCTACCTGGCCCTCATCCACCTATTAGTGCCTGTTCTCCCAACTTCCCAAGCAAGTTACACTAGTACTTCAACATTTTAAAAGACAGGGCAATGAGTCTACTTCCCTACCAACTCTCACTGGTTAATGTTTGTAATCAGAAACTCCTCTTGGCAGTGAACAATGACTTCCCGATTTTGGCTCCCAGTGGCCATTTATCATTCTTATCTTTGACCTTACAGCACTTGATATTATTGACCTCAGGCTCCTATATGGGGAAAAAAAAAAAAAAATCTTTCTCTTTTTTTTTTGTTCTCTTGTTATACTCAATGCTGATTTGAATCCCCTCTTTCTGTTCTTTCTCGGTCTTCTCTTTTTGGTTCATCCTCCCCCTGCCTTCTGTTAGATATGAAATGTGCTCAGGCTCAGAGCTCCGTCGGCTGTGTGTGCAGCTGGGCAGAGTCCAGCAAGCCTGCCATGCTTCTTACATTTGTCTCCTCTTCTCTTTCTCTCATGCTCCCACTCTCATTCAAGCCCTTTCTATTTCTACCTGGACTACCAATTGCCTCCTAACTGGTCTCTGCTTCATTTTTTATGTATCTTTCTAAAATATTTGCTTATGTCACTCTTGTAAGCAACAGCCTCCTGATCCTCTATTTCTATTACCTATCAAATGAATACACGCTGGCATTTGGTATCCCTCTTCCACTACTCTGAACATGCAGTCTATATTCCAGCCTCACTATAATTCTTTTCCTCATCTCGGCTCTTCAAAATTCTAGCCTCTCATTAAGACTTAACTCAAAGGCACCCCCTACAAGAATCTTCCTCTAATCACCTAAAAAATGACCTTAGTCTTCTAGAGTCTATAATTCAGACCTCTTTCTATTGATATTGTAGCCAATTTGGGAGACTTAAAACCTCTAAAAGAATATGAAATGATTGAAAGCAGAATAAGATACTGTTCATCTTCCCCTAAGCACCCAGCATAGATTTATGTTGCTGTTAGGTAATTAAATAAATTTTAATTACGTGAAAGAGCCAGCCCTAGAGCCATTCTACTGAGCCTCTGGGTTTAAGAACAGTTAGGAAAGATGAAAAATAGTCCACTGGCCATAGATCATCTCCAGATTCAGTTTTATGAAGCATCCAATTTAAAAATACTATAGAAATTTAAATTTCACGTCTTGGGTTAAGCAATGCATATGTTCATTATGGCTGTATTGGCTACCCCGGAATTATGGAAACTGCAACAGGATTTGTGTTTCACTTTCAAAGATCTAACCATTTATTTACATTTAGACTACTGAACAAATTCGTTGAAGGTACACGGCAAAGTTTGCACTTGCAAACAGGGCAGATGGTTAACTACTCTGTCTTCACTGCTGCATTTTGGTCTTGCCCAGAGGAGACAAACTTCACTGTCCCTTTCTCCTCCTCCCAGACCGCCCCCACCCCTCCCGCCGCCATGTTTCATGGGGACAATACATCATGCAAGCACTATTAACCCTGGGATCAGAAACAGAGGAGCAAGGAAAACCCCCTTCTTGTCATGAATGTAAAAGCATGTTACCACTAGAGATGCAATGGTGTAATGTGCAAGGCACATGGGCTGTTGTTCTGCTTATGTCTGGGCATCCTTTCCCTTCCTGTGTGACTTGAGGCTACTAGTAATCATTTTACTCATCTGTGCATGGCGTGAGGAGCGTACCACACCTCCACCTCCTGTTCCCACCTCCCAGGCTGGAGGACCGCCAGTTGCTAATGCCGTGAGATCTCCCCGGCCTGGCCCAGACTCCCACACAATGAAATATCCTCTGTGTAATTTGCACAGCACCTTTCCCAAGCACGAGACACTGTACAACCCAGCAGTGAACAAGAGGCAGCAGGAGGCAGCACCAACAGGCAACATTGAACATGTTCAGGAAAAACGAAATTAAGCAGCAAAGCTCTTCAGAGCAAGAGAGGCTTTCAAAGAGAGTTCTCCCAGGTAATGTAAGCAGCTGCTCTCTCCTACTTGCACAAGGGCAAGCCACCAGGCCAAACAGGCAACCAAGCCCTCCGGCCCCGGGAGAAAGAGCTGAGTGGCAGTGGGAACCAAAGCCATTTATTTTCATGTTGCAATAAAAATACTGGATAGTTTGTAAATCACACATGCTCTGAACGCATTCCTTTTAAGAATACATGGCAGATTTTCTTACTCTGGGCGCAGCCAATTTATTCACATAGGGGAGGCGTTTGATCAGCCTTCCTGCACGGAATTCTTAGATGAATGTGGCTGCTCAGTTTCTTACAAAATTAGGAAGGTGCAGGGATTTTCATATGGAAAATTAGGTGTGTGTACTATAAGGACTGCGCAGGTGGGAAACAACATTCGTGTCTGGTCAGTTTTAATTTCTGAACACAGCTTACAATCTCCTCTTCAACCTCATGTTGACCCCCGATTAAACCATGCCATGTAAGGCCCCAAAGGCATGAATACAGAGAAATCCCATTCTCCACAGTGCTGTCAGGAGCAGAACAGAATGATAATGTTACATTTGGACTTGTTTGGACTGCATTTAATGTATTTTCCAATACGACCACCTGATCCAGATCTAAACCCACATAGTTCTTCCTGGTAAACCTGTGTGTGGGGGAGGGATAACTCTGAGGCATTTTTGCAAAGGGACTTATCTCTTTAAGTTTGCTGAGTTTCTGAGTGGGTGGAATAGGTTATGCTTTGCGTTGCAAGAAGTAGAACGAAATGCCGCCAACAACACAGAATTTAAATAGTGGCACAGCTGGAGCTCGGAGTGTACTCTTCAAATGAAACAGAAGGTGTGGCCCACACTTGAGATGCGTGTTGTTATGACTATTAATTGGATGCTGAAGTCATAGTTTTAAAATTGCCATCAACACAACGTATATTTATTTACTTAGTAGCTCTGATGGTTTTTTACTTGGTAAATGACTGGGGTTAGGGAGTGTAGCTTTGTAGAGGAGAACAAAAACTGCTTTTTAAAAAATGTTTTGGGTTTTTGTATCTACTGTGAAGGCGTTTAATCACACCGTGTAGTGATTAAGACAATAGGCTCTGCAGAAAGGCAGGCTTGGTCCAAATCTTGGCTCCAACATTTGGCAGGCTCTCTGTGTCAATTTCCACCTTTCTGAAATGGGGCAATAATAACCTCATAGGATTGGTGTGAGAATTCAAAGCCTAGCACTGTGCTTTACATTAAAGAGTACATATAAATGTTTATTGTTTGTGTGTTAAGATTAAGGTTCAGATTAAGATAAGTACTAGCAACACTGCCAGTCTTTGTCTTTGAAAAACCATACATCCAGGAGAATAGTACTTATCTTGTGGTCATTACTAAAGAAAGATTTTACTACTGGAGTTCCCTTAGCCCTCTCACTGGTTGAGTCAAGGGCTGTCCTTTCATTCTGTATGTAGCCTCCTTTAACCAGGGTATATTGTTTCCTCTGTAAGATCTTTGACCCTGTTACTCATTCAGCCCCTAATATTTATAACCTTTTGTAACTTTATAATTTTTACTTCCATGTCCCTCTTTTCTAACTAAAATATAAGTTCTTTGAGAGCAGGCAGCATATCTGTATACACTACTTTAAAATTTGCTGGGTGCATTTCCTCTCGCGATATAGCAAGATAGGAACTAACTCTTAGAAAACAGTAAGTCGTTGCTGCAAGTGCCTTCCGAAGCTTAGAGAGAAATTAGAAAACCTTGCATGCCTTCCAGACTGTTAACCTACTTCAGCTTTGATAAGAACTCAGCTACCCTGAAGAAACTGTCAAGACAAAAAGACTATAGAGGTGAGAGGAGTAGAGGATTAAAAAAAAAACAACATATTTCAGCTCTTCACAACTGTAAGCCTCTTCACAAAAGGTCTTATTCTCTGCATATAGTTAGGCTCATTATATGAATTTCAGGATTCAAGCAAAGATGCAATTAGCTGACATAAAATTCTATCTATCATCTATCTATCTATCATCTATATATCTATATATCATCATTATCTATCATCTATTATCAATAGTCAGTGTCTCCCCTTGGAGTCTATGCAAGAGCACAGCAAATCTGAGAGCACTATCCTCTTTTGCACTATTCTGCTCATCTTAACGAGAAAACTAGTTGGCCACCAACGTAACTAGGACTCCGATTAATACAGCAGGGGTTGTTGCTCTCAGCAGTTGATATGTAGCCTTCTGCACCTACAGATGACTCTGCCGATCATGCTTTAATTGGGAATCATTGGGAAACAACCAAGCCTTGTGGATGATGGAGCAAACACCAGGGGTGAGGAGTGCATTTCCAATGTGTCTGCCACTGTTTCCTTTAATGATTTTTCAAATGAATGCAGTTTCCGTCCTTCCATCCTTTAGAATGTCTATTTGGGCTTCAATGATCTCAAAGCTAATGGTAAAATATGCTCTATGTAGCACCGTTCTGTCAAGGAGATTTGAATCATTATTTGTCCTCTTCCTCTGGACAGGCTGTAGGGTTAAATGGCTGGGGTTTCTGAAACAAAAGATTTATACTTCATTTTCTTTGTACTATCCATCCACGCCTCCTGTAATAGGAGCCGGTTGGAGAGCTCAGCGTCTGGGTTGTCATTTCTCTTGCGTGGTATATATTAGAGTCCAAACGACCTCTACACCATCAAGGTTCCACAAACCTTAAATTTCAGCTACCTGCTCCACCAAAGTACCTAAAACAATAACTTTTTTTATGTTGCAACAAACATTACATTTAATGAGTACAGTGCACATGTAATGATACAGTGAATCAGTGTGAAGCCTCAAATAATGATTTCTGTTGGCACTATAAAAGGAATGTAATTTTTCTTGTTGAAATACCATTTTTCAGTTACTGCATGAGTGATGTGGTAATTATCCCCTACACCTGGGATTTAAATCCAATCCTACAAGCCCATTTTCTGTTTGCAAGCTGTCAGGCTGATGCATAGGCTTTGTTCTTATCTGGCAGTAGGCAAGGAATCGGTAATTCAGAAACAACAAAGCCACTGATGGGTCATCATGTAATCTGCACTGAAAATTGCAATCTGTAATGAGATTGGAAACGCAGATGAGGTGACTAAAATTGATTACCTACCATATCTGAAAATTTCAATTTTATTGCACAAATATGATCAAACTAGTCCATAAGTTTGGGGATTAGTTGAGAAAGAATAAAGATTACTTTTAAATTAGGTGAATGCAGATAAGTTATTTAAATGTAAATTATTTGCTTTATAGCAAAATGACTGGTCTGCAGGATGATTCATATGGCCACATATTTTAAGTTCCCTGATGGCATCATTTCTGCCTGGGAGTTCCAATTAGAGATGACATATACACTTTCAACGCTTAAAGGGAGTGCAGCAAAGCAGACCATGAATGAAACTCACATCAACCCCCAGGCCATAGAAATTCACCTTTTATATGCTTATTATAGAAAAAAAGTAATCATCCAGAAGCCTTGGGAGCTTTAAGAAACAAGCTGTAGGCTGTGCGGGAAGTATTTGCACACATTTCCCCCCCACACATAAACTCTCTTCCAAGGGACCAGGTTTTGTGGGTTTAGCTCAGGAGCCAGGACGACCATCCCCTGCTTCCTGGAGGAAGCACAGACTTCATACATTAGAACTGAGAGATATTGGTGATCGTCTGGTGCAACCTCTGAGCTACCATGCACATCTCTACTTCTTGTCAGTAACATGATAATTTCTACTATAGAAATTTGGCAGAGCTTAGTGATATTGAAACAAAAAGTATATCTAATAAGGGATTATTATCATGACATGATTTCAGACATGAATGACAACATGTTCATATAATGCCACTAAAATATTTCATCTCTTAGTCTAGCTTCCCAGAGATCAATTTCTGCTTGAGGGAACACCCTGCAGGAAAAAATATACCATCAAGGCTCAACTTTCCTTCTCTTTTGGAGTGCCAAGACAAACATGTTTCGGTCCTGTGGCTGTAGCTGTTCTGGCAACTGCAAGAGATTCTCCCACTTTGGGAAGTTGTGTTTTTTTGTGTGTGTTTTTTTAATATATTATGACTGTTGTATTCATGATCTTTACTCAGATAAGCATAGTTGAGGAGCTAGAAGGACACATTAGTGAGGAGCTGGGTCACATGCCCTACTTTAGTCTCCAGCATGAATTTCATTCAGAAGTGCCTTCAGTTTCTCTGGCCTCCTGCATAGTCTTCTTAGGCCCTTTTTCCATAACCAGCCCTATTCAGAAGGGAAACTCTTAGGAAAATATTTTGTTATTTATTATTTTTATTATTATTTATTATTACTTTTGTTTTATGTTGTTTTTGCTTTAGTCTTCTCAAACTGTGGCTTTTCTGTTCATTTCCCCTGAGACTCAGAGAGGGCCCAGTGGCAGCCGACGCAATAAATATTCATTGATGTTGATCTACACGTTCCAGAGGACTGAGTCTATAACGGCACAAATTAACATTTGCCAGGCTTTCTGTTCCATTATTATTTATTTTAACCATTGTGTCCATTCTTCTTCCAAAAGAGAAAGGAAAGAAAGGAAGAGATTGCTTGCTCAATTATTAAACTATGGAAAGATTTATAACATTCCAAGTACCATCTACGTTCATGGGATTGCTTTCTTTATTCTTGCTCTTTTCTGTTTCAAATATTAAACCCTTTCCTTCTGCAATGAACTCATTTTCTCCTTTACATTTTTCTTTTCTGAACATCCTCAATGTAGCTTTACATGAAGATTTTTAATGCTTCTTATTTCTAGCCTCCAAATCTCACACTCTAATCATGCAGAAAAGACGATGTCTGCTGCCCCTGATCTCACATCATCCATCTCCATTTCCTCCCACACAAACTTGACTCCTGGCCTCTTTTTCTATTGAAACTGTTTCCTTCCTGAATCCTGGTCCAAGTCACTACAGTCTCTAGCCTGGGGGGTTGCAAGGTCCCAAAAGGTCTCTCTGCTTCCCATCATGCATCTCTAAAATTCATTTTCCTTAAAGCTGTCAGAGTTCTTTTAAAACATAAACCGAATGATGTCATATTGTGTTTAAACTCTTCCAGTGGCTTCATATCACATTGAAAATAAAATCCAAACACCTTACACTGGCCTATACAAGTATATGTTCTCATCTCATACAATCTCAACCTTGTTCACTGCACTATAGCCAGGCTTTGCATCTTTGAACTTAACCAGCTTGTTCCTGCACTAGGGTCTTTTCTGTGGCTTAACTGCTTCATCTAGGCAGTCAGATTACAGGCAAATTATCTCTTCCTCAGACAGGCCAATCTAATAAAAAATATCTATACGGCCACTTTTTATTGGAACATTTTCTTCTAATTCCTTGATAGCATCTATCATTTCTGGTGGTCATTTTTTAATGATAGTATTATTTTATTTTATATTTTGTCTTCTCCAATTAAATGTAAGTTGCATGAGAGCAGGGAATGCTTGTCTTACTCACCTTTGAAAACCAAGCTTTGAAAATCAGATGACATATAGAATGGCCTCAATAAAGATATTAAAATAAACATCAGCATTTATCTCCTTCTCATTTTGTCCAAATACTTTCTATTCTTTTTTTTCTTTAATTATCACTTTCCAATATCTTAATATAGAACTGATGCTATTGACATCTCCATTCTTAAAATTTTTGTTGGTCCTTATATTTTATGTTATATACTGTGTTTTCATTCCCCTTCTCCAATTTCTTTTTCAGGCTTCTCATTATAAGGTTGAGTTTTCCTAGTTTTACATAACTGTTTTTTGTTTTTTTTTTATCTCTTCCTCACTGTATTTCTTGGATATTTGGAATATCCCCATGGCTCTGATGGTTCTGTCAAAGAAAAATCTGCCCCAGAAAAATTAAACAGAGCACTGGGGGTTGGGTTGATCAATGTGATTAGGCCATCTGTATTTACTAATTGGCACTTATTGAAGTTAGGTTCATACCCTCCCATACACCCTGAGAGATAAAGGCTATCTTTCTTGATGATTACATTTCAAAGGGATGACTCCCAGGCTCTTGAGAAAGACATTTCTGGGTTGTAAAACTAGCAAGAGGCTGGGAGAAGATTTATACTTAAAGAGGTAGAGAAAAAATTTACAATTGTAAGTTTTTAAAGCAAATGCTTTAAGAAAAGAGAGGTCAGAGGAGTAAGGAGACTGCAAGCTGCCTAAAGTTAACTCAAGTGGAGGGGAACAGCGAGGCCACCTTCGTCAGAGGTATTTAGCAAGTTGCCTTCTATATATGTATGTTCAGACTTGACATCCTTGACAAGCTTGGTCAGTTGCCTGTTGAATAATTCCATCTGAGTATCCCATTTTTACATTCAACTCTTCTTGTTTAAAAGCAAATTTTACCCTTCTTCCCTTTTTCTAAAAACTAAGATGTACTTGACATATAACATTATATATTAGTTTTAGATGTATAACATAATGATTTGATATATATAGCAAAATAATTACCACAAGTTTAATTAACATACATCAACGCACATAATTACAATTTTTTCTTGTCATGAGAGATTTTAAAATTTACTGTTAGCAACTTTCAAATATACAATACAGTATTATTATAGCTACAGTCACCATGCTGTACATTACAATCCCCAGGACTTATAACTGGAAGTTTGTTCCTTTTGACAATTTCACCCATTTCACTTATCTCCCCACCCCCTGATTTTGCCAACCACAAGTCTGTTTTTTGTATCTATGATTTCATTTTTTAAAAATTTAAGTGAAATCATATAATATTTGTCATTGACTATTTCACTTAGCTTCATTTAGCTTAATGCCGTCAAGGTTCATCATGTTGCGGCAGACTGCAGGATTTTCTACTTTCTTGTGGCTGAATAGAATTCCATTATATATACACAAACATACCACATTTTAAAAAATCTATTCATTTATGAATGGACCCTTAGGTTGTTTCTATGTCTTGAATACCTTATATAATAAAGGCCAGGGACCATAAGCGTAATGACCGGAATGACTGCTCGACCAGTCACATGAGGTGCATTGACCACCTCTCGGTCCCTCCCTTCCCCCACCTCCCCCACCCCTCACCCCCGCCCGCAGGCAAACGGGGAACCACGAGGAAGTGTGTGGGTGGCAGTGGGGTGGGACTGGGGACTGGTGAGGGGGGTGGAATGGCTGACCTCTTAGTCCTTCCCTGGGCCTGCAGGCTCCAATGGATCAGCGATGGTGAATGGGGGATCCAGGGTGGGTGGCAGGAGGACCGAGCTGACAGTCAGGCCATTGGAATCTCCAGCTCATCCCCGCTGCTTGGGGGCTCAGGCTGGTGGGAAAGCGGGTGCCGGTGACTTCACCTCCATGGGTGTGCACCAGGCTGGTTGCTGATGGAACACACTGCCCGCTCGGGGCCGCTCATGTGGGCACCTCTGCTGCCGCTGCTGCTGCTGCTGCTGGGGCTTGCGGCACTGACGGAAGCTGCAGGGCACACCCATGACCTACCCGCCCCGGCAGCAGAGGTGGCGTTTGGCCTGGGGACTGGTGAACTGGCAGAAGATGGCCCTGATCACAGGCTAGGCCTAGGGACCCTACCTGCACGATTTCGTGCGCTGGGTCTCTAGTTGTAAATAATGCCGCAATGAACATTGGGATACAGATATCGCTTCAAGATAGTAATTTTGACCCTGGCCTGGAGGCTCAGTTGGTTGGAGTGTCAACTGGTACACCAAAAGGTGGCAAATTCACCCAAAGGTGGGTTCAATTCCTGGTCAGGTCAGGGAAAGAACTTGAGTTGCAAGTTATGTCCTCAGGGGGGTGTGTGGGGGAGGTGACTGATTGATGTTACTCTCACATTGATGTTTTCTTCTCTCTCTATCTCACTCTAAAAAATCAATGAAGGCATATCCTCAGGTGAAGACCAAAATTGAAAAATAAGTAAAATAAATTTTTAAAATATAGTAATTTTGTTTTTTTCCAAATAAGTACCCAGAAGTTAAATTGCTAGATCATATACTAGTTCTATTTTTAATTTTTGAGGACCCTCCATACTGTTTTCCATAATCATTGTAGCAATTTACAACCCCACCAACAATGCACAAGTGTTTCCTTTTCTCTACATCCTCACCCACACTTGTTATAGTTTGTCTTTTTTATAATAGCCATTCTAATAGCTATGAAGTGATATCTCATAGTGGTTTTGATTTGCAATTATTCTTTTCTTTTGAAATGATTATATCTTTTTCATTTCTACTGCTTCTGCTTTTGTTAACTGAATGCCATTTTAACCACTTTCCCCACCTTTATTCTTTCCTACTCAAATTAGTCTTCTGATAATTTTTCTAAAATACTACGTTAAGCACATCCCTGTCCTATAAAACCTTCAATACACTCCGTTATCTGTATGGTCATAATAGTAACCATTCTAGAGCTAGAAATATTCCTTAACTCTGGTGAGCAAGACTTCATAATTTTATAATTATGGTGTTAACTTCCTGGTATTAACCCCTAAGGGGGCCTGCAGAATTCTTAAAGTTGAAATAATTAAGTAAGAAAAATAGTAACAGGAGGAGAGTGTGGCCCAGTTCTATTGGAAAGGTAGCTTTACAATGGGGTAATAAGTGAATCTAACACTACTACTACTACTACTACTACTAATAATAATAATAATAATAATTTAAAAGAGGTAGGAAGTATCTCCACTCATGGTCTCTAAAAAATCTCCATTAGGTCAGATCTTAGTATTTAATCTTTTTGTTGTCCCCAGCTTACTTCTCTTCTAGTATTCCCTACTGACTAAATTAAAAGAAACTTCTATACATTTGTTTAAGCTTATTTATATTGGGGTAGGGTGATAACTGGAAACCTATCTTAAAAAATGACTTCTAGAAATTTATTTATTGATCAGTCCAATCATATGACTGAGATATAATTACTCATGAACTTACTCATAAGCAAGCAGAGGATGGTAAAACAGCTACTTATTATGCTTCAGTCAAGAGGACATTCTAGGATTACTAATGTTTCTTGGAGCATCAATTAGCATCACAGATAGTCATGGGAGAAATGTAATTCAGAAGAAAATGTATCTCTTTTGCTGATCCATCTCCTCATTTTTGTTTTATCACAGGGCATTTTCTTTGCTACAATAACAATTTTCATAGTGAAAATGTTATAGGAGGAATTGGAATTCTTGGGGTGCCACAAGGAAAAGAATTTCCTGGACCCCCTCCCCCGCCCCCGCGCTGGGAGGATGGGATTACATGGAAAGCTTTATTGATGATGTAAAATTAAGCGAGTTCCCCATGGAAGAAGTCTAATCTTGTCTTCAGCAGGACCAAAATTAAGGCCACTGCCCATAGTTTCTGTTCCATATTAAAGTGCAGTCCAATCTAGCATCATGCTAGTTTAGCTTGTGTTCCCAGCTACAGTCCACTGCATGTGGGGTCCATAGGGTGGCCATGGGCCATGCAGAAACTTAAGGCCACATGGCTGTGGAGAGAGAACAGGCAAAGGCAAGGTCACAGAGGAGTGTGGGTCACAGAGTTAGAGAGAGTAAGTGCAAACAAGCTGAGCACGTGAGCAAGACAGCAAGAACAAGAGGGAGGGCACTCATTGTCTGAGGATTATAACCAGGAGCTTGTTCCAACCAACCAACTTTTGATGATCTCCCACACTTCTGATGGAATCTTCTGCATCCAACCCATTGTTCCCCAGGCTGGACTGACAGGTAAGTGCCTTCCCTGCATCACCCTGACTTCTACTATGCATGTCCTTCTCTCCCCCTGTTCCCTGGACAATTCAGTACTTGAAGGGCAAGGGAGGGGTGTTAATCCCCTTGGAGGGACAATGCTGTCATTCCTTGGAGGTGAAGCTGTAGCTTCCTGGTGAAATAAATGGGTTTATGCTTCATAACTGAACATGCTTAACAATGTCTGATTCTCCATTTGCTCTCTCCCTTTATTAATATTAATTAGCTAATTATGACAATAACAAAAATAAGGATGAGGATGCCATTCTAGGCCCTCAGAAGACAGATGCCAAACTTCTTCTTTATGTGTTTATTGTGTGTGTGTGTGTGTGTGTGTGTGTGTTAAATATTAAAGCTAGGCCTATGAATAGTCAGCATAAGAAAAGGCATTTACAGAAATTAAATTGATCAGTGTTTAACAAGCTAGCTTCATTTAAGAATGAGAAGCCTGTTAGGTCTGAAAACACTCCAAATTCTGAGAGTATAGAGGAGTTATTGATTCTGAAATAGTGATATTCTATTGGGTATTCTAAAATTGTAGTCAACTAGAATATCTAAACCATTCATATTCATTAAGCAATGATGCATTCTATTGTATTACATTTGCAATATTTTATATTTTAATATGATATATTACATGTGCTTAATATTATATTCAGTTATTTCAGTCTCTACACATTTTTCTGAGTTTCATTTTTATAAAACTCCCACATTTTCTATTTATACAAAACTATGCTTTATTACTCTATATCAATTATTGGTAAGAGGTTAATTATATGGGTGAACAACATTCATTGCGAAGTCTAGTGATTATAACATTCATTTTCAAGGTTCTAGTATTTAAAATACAATGTGCTATTTTTACATACTAAAATACCAGTGATATTCCACCAAATAGTCAGGAATATTTTTTGTTATTTAATATTTTATTAGTTTAGGTAATGCTAACCACCCTAATAAATAAACCCTGTGCCTTGGTGACTAAATCCAATAGAAGTTTATTTCTTAATCAGATAAAACCCATTTGATAGTAGGAATGTCTTCTAAGATCAATCCAGCCATTGCTATCCAGCCTACTGATTAGAAGAGAGAGGGTGAGAAAGCACACCTGCTTCTTAAATGTTCTTACCTGGAATTGACACTGAGAACTAGTTACATGGCTCCATAGGGTTTCAAGGGAGGTGGGAAATGCAGTCCCTGTCCAGGCAGCAGCTTCCCAGAAACAATTCTATAGCATGAAACAGGATCACAGATCTTCAGAATTCAGGAGACTTTAACTTATGGAGGTGTTTCAGCAAAATCTGAAAACTCAGTTGTTTGTATCTCAAAATCAAGATCAATGATTTATTCAAATTATGCAAAAGGTTACACATTTGCATAGATTACAAGTTTAGATAGATCCATGCCTACATAGTTGTATTACTAAAAGCTTGTCCTAGAAGAATCATTCTTTTTTTTTTTTTTAATATATTTTATTGATATTTTACAGAGAGGAAGGGAGAGGGATAGAGAGCCAGAAACATCGATGAGAGAGAAACATCGATCAGCTGCCTCCTGCACACCTCCCACCAGGGATGTGCCCGCAACCAATGTACATGCTCTTGACCGGAATCAAACCCGGGACCCTTGAGTCCGCAGGCTGACGCTCTATCCACTGAGCCAAACCGGTTTCGGCAGAATCATTCTTTCTTGATGTCAAAGGATTCCAAACAAATACAGAAATTGACACAGGTAATTTTGCAACAGAATTTCCATCTACTTTTGGTAAAACTAAAAAAAAATTGGATTTTTTTTTTTTTTTTTGCAAAGCATACAGTTTATTACGAGTTTCAAAATATTTTTTAAATATATATTTTATTAATTTTTTACAGAGAAGATGGGAGAGGAATAGAGAGCTAGAAACATTGATCAGCTGCCTCCTGCACACCCCCTACTGGGGATGTGCCCGCAACCAAGGTACATGCCCTTGACTGAAATTGAACCCGGGACCCTTCAGTCTGCAGGCCAACGCTCTATCCACTGAACCAAACCAGTTAGGGCAAGTACCACTATTTCTTTATCTATTTATCCACTGATGGACACTTAGGTTGCTTCCACACTCTGGCTATTGTAAATAGTGATGCCATGAACATGGGGGGCAGATATCTTTTTTACTTAGTGTTTTCATTTTCTTCAGATAAATACATAGATGTAGAATTGCTGAATCATGCATAGCTCTCATTCAAGTTGTAAAGTAAGGGGGGAATTATTTAAAGACTAAAGGCCTGATGCATGAAATTTGTGCAAGGGTAGGCAGCTGCCTCCTGGCCCTGTCCCCTGCCTACACCTGCCTTGGCCTGGTGCTGCCTTCATTGGCTGCCACCCCTCGCCCCCAGTTCCCTGGTTCTGTGGAGCCCCTCAATCGATCGCCTTGCAGAGGGTGTCCTGGGCCTCCCTCTTTGGGATGTTCGTGGGGCAATGGCGGGCCTCCTGACCAATCGCATTGCACCCACCTTGGCTGGCCTGGCACCAGTGCATGTCATAGCATGATGGTCCAGACCAGCGTTCTGCTGTTCGGCCATTTGGCCGATTTGCATATTATGCTTTTATTATTATAGATGGAGTGATAAGAAAATATTTGGAACTAGAGCAGGGGTAGGGAAATGATGGCCAACAGCATGAGTCTGGCCAATAGGTATATAGTAAATAAAGTTTTATTGGAACAGAGCCAAACCTATTCCCTTACATATTACTACTAGAGGCTGGGTGCATGACATTCGCATACTCAGTGCGGGGGTGTCCCTCAGCCCGGCCTGCACCCTTTCGCAGTCCGGGAGCCTCAGGGGATGTCTGACTGATGGCTTAGGCCTGCTCCCTGTGGAGGAGAGGCAGGAGAAGCTCCTGCCACCGCCACTGCACTCGCTAGCCGTCAGCCCAGCTTCTGGCTGAGCAGCTCCTGTGTTGAGTGTCTGCCCCTGGTGGTCAGTGAGCACCATAGCGACCGGTCATTCTGCTGTTTGGTTGATTTGCATATTAGCCTTTTATTATATAGGATGGCTGCCTTTGCATATTGCCTTTTACAACATTATAGTAGAAGAATTAAGTAGCATGCCCTGCAAAGGTGTAAATATATACTATCTGGTCCTTAGAAAAATTTTACCAATCTCTGTTCTATAGGAAGAAATGTCTCCTCACCATTTCACCAACTAGTGCAAAGTCATGCAGAAGTTTATCAGCAGCTAGAAAAGTTTACACAAAAATATTTTCTTAATTGAATAATGGTGTGTCTCACCCATTTTGTTTTTAATCTCACACTTTAAAAAAAGATCAAATAACATTATGTATTTTATTTTCAATTTTAATGGCTAATTAAGTTCCCTTCATTTTAGATAGTACTTGGCTTATTATTTTGAGATTATGTTAATTATTTTATCTAGTAACAATTTAATTAGAAATATAACATACTTTAATAGATGTATAAATTTGTTTTCATTTAAAATTTGTAATATATTTATATATTTTATACCTAAATTATATTAGATATCTGGTTCACAAAATATTTATAAATTCTAGTCAGAATATTTATTATTCTTGTTAAGCTTAGTGTTTCAATCACTAATAAATCCTCACTATTCTATTAAGATGGATGTTTGAATTATCGTTAACAAAGGAATTAACCCAGTTACCCATCCATTCATACACTGAGTTTCTAATACACATACACACCTCCTTTAAGAAGCTTCTGGAAATAATTAGTAAATAAAAGTAGTGGGCACTGAATGAAGAGTCTCTGAAGTCTGGGAATCGAAGCCAGAGTAGAGTTATCACTGTCTTCCCTTGTTAGAGGTGAATATGAGAAAAGCTGATTAGTAGTGAGTGTTACTCAAAGTAACTACAGGGAGAAGTGGAAGTTCAATTCAGATTCTAATTAACTAGATAACCTTGGAAAGGTGTTTCAACTCATTTCTCTGAACTTTGGTTTCTTCAATTAATGAAGAAGGAAGAGACTAGTGATTTCTCATATATATTAAATCTAATATAAATTTACAGATATGTGTATTTCAAGGCATTGTGCTTTTATAGAAGATGATAAATAGGTGATAGATAGATCTTCTCTTATAACAGGAGGCTCTAAGAAAATGTGCTCAGCCCTGAATGTTACTACAGGAAGAAGTGGAAAGAGATATGGCCTAAAAAGTTGGGCTTCAGGGTTATAAAGTTCAGATTCTGATTATATGCATAAATAAATAAATTTATATATATACATATATGCTATATATATATACATATATATATATATATATATATAGAGAGAGAGAGAGAGAGAGAGAGAAATGTCTAAATGTTACAAAATATAAAATACAAACATATAGATCCAATGATTGAAGTGGATGATGAGAGCTCTAGGTGTCCATTCTCTAGTCCATCCTGTATTCCTATCATTACTCTTAAGGCTCTTTTTATGAATCATTTAAAAACTGCTTTAAAAAGTAGTACCTATTTTGGGGCAGATATTTTACCTTTATGTGCTTTTGTTTTGTTTTATTCTTTTTTTTATTGTTTAAAGTATTGCATATAGTATTACATATGTCTCCTTTTCCCCCCATTGACTTCCCACCATCCACCCCCACCCCCCAGCACATGCCCTCACCCCCCTAGTGTCTGTGTTTATTGGTTATGCTTATATGTATGCATACAAATCCTTTGGTTGATCTCTTACCACCCCCATCCTCGCCTTCCCACTGAAGTTTGACAGTCTGTTTGATGCTTCTCTGTCTCTGTATCTTACCTTGTTCATCAGTTTATGTTGTTCATTATATTCCACAAATGAGTGAGATCATGTGATATTTATCTTTCTCCGACTGGCTTATTTTGCTTAACATAATGCTCTCCAGGTCCATCCATGCTGTTGCAAATGGTAAGAGTTCTTTCTTTTTTTACAGCAGCGTAGTATTCCATTGTGAAGATGTGCCATCATTTTCTAACCCACTCATCTGTTGATGAGCACTTAGGCCATTTCAAAATCTTAAGCTATTGTAAATTGTGCTGCTATGAACAGAGGGGTGCATATGTCCTTTCTGATTGGTGTTTCTGGTTTCTTGGGATATATTCCTAGAAATGGAATTACTGAATCAAATGAGAGTTCCATTTTTAATTTTTTGAGGAAACTCCATACTGTTTTCCAAAGTGGCTGCACCAATCTGCATTCCCACCAGCAGTGCAAGAGGGTTCCTTTTTCTCCGCATCCTCGACAACACTTGTCATTTGTTGATTTGTTGATGATAGCCATTCTGATAGGTGTGAGATGATATCTCATTGTCATTTTGATTTGCATCTGTAGGATGATTAGTGACTTAGAGCATGTTTTCATATGTCTCTTGGCCTTCTGTATGTCCACTTTAAAAAAAAAAAAGTAATATCTAGCCTACCACCTTTTACGTTGTTTAAAGTCTCTCTGCTAGTGGAGCATTTTCTGACCTTTTTCATTCTTTTTTAGCTCCTACCTCCACTCCCATAGTTTCTACAGTACAAAAACAAACAAACAAACAAACAAACAAACAAAAACAACAACTATTCCATGCATTTTGAAAAATCATGTATAATTATACAGACTTCTTTAATTTTTATTTACTTTTAAATTCATTTGGTCAGGTCTTACCAGTAAAGTGTAAGGTTTTCTTCTTTTCCTGACCCCACCCCAACACTTAGTATGGTGCCTTACTAACCACTGCAGTGTGTTGTTGCAGAGATTGGAAGGAGGTATGACTTGATCTACCACGCTGTACTGTATCTCTAACCTGCTGTTGGACCTGTTCTTGAGTGCAGGAGTAGTTAAATTCCATACACTTATGTGTGTAATATAACCGCTCAGTAATCCTGTAAGATTTTACTTTTCCTACTACATTTTACTTTAGTCAGAGAAGTGGAGCTGGATAATTATATTGCTGAATGCTATGGTACCCTGTATGACTTACTGCTTGCCTAATTCTTTCATTATTTGGGCAGGGAGGGGAGGTAGTGGTCAGGCTTACAAGAACTTTCAACAGTATCTATGGCAGTCAGGCAAATCAAATTCCTATGTCTTACTACTATAAAGCATTCTAATAATTATTACTCATCCCTGAAAAGTGAATGACCCAAGAAAGAATATTCTAAATCTTGAAATAGTAAGTTTGCATTTTAATGGTGATTGTGTTGGAAAAGTACTCCTCTTTGATAGTTCAACTAGGATCCTCTGCAGCCCAAAATATTTTCTATTTGGATATTTGAAAAAGATTAAAGAGGCCACTAAATATAATGGCTATTCAAACTTTAAAAACAGAAACAAAAAAGGGTATGCGTGTGTGTGTGTGTGTGTGTGTGTGTGTGTGTGTGTGTGTGTGTTTAAAATGATAAATCATATTTATGCCAAAGAAGATAAGTGAATTTTAATCTTCAGATGAACCCAGCTAAGTTACATAGACACTAAAACACTATGAAAGGTCTACTGAGCTGTCCTGAGTCTTATTTGTACATTACTGTCGGGTAAAGCAAAGAAGAGCATATTTCAACATTTGAAAACCCTCTAGTGACAAAATTGCTTATCTATAGTCATTTTTCAAAAGACATAAAATCACTCAATGTATTAAAAACAAAATGCTCTATTTTGGTAGTCTGAAAATATGTTAGGGACCTAAAAGCAAAAATAAACTGTTGTCTTTATATAAACTTGTTACCAATACCTATTGAATGGTGGAGTACCCTACATTTTTATTTAAGTGGTGAAGATAGATGATCCATCCACATCATCTCACTGGTTGTTCCTTAGTATGATGGCCTTTATTTATAAGGTGCATTATTGTGAAAGGGCTATAGGATTTGGCCAGAGAATAGAACAAGGATACCAGGCTCTTGTGATGATAAAATGAATCTTGGCTACCTTATAAATTCTTATAGTAAGTGACTTACATTTCTGGCCATGTTGGATTAATTTGTAAAGACTAGCCTTTCCCCCTGTAGAACTATAAAGGCTAGATTAAACAAACAACAAACAAATACATTTGAATGCATTGGAGCAAAAATACAAAGTCAGCAGGGACTAGAAATGCTAAGATTATTAGATAGCAGAAAAAAGGGAATAGCAAAGAAGTGAGGTAATATTCTGTTCTGCTCTTTCCTTCCAAATGCTCACTCATTCATAAACTGTAGCTGAGCAATTACAAAGCTAAACAGATTTTTATTTAGTCTGCTAAAGTTTGGTAGACAAAAGTTGAAGTTAGGGCTTGCCCAAGTGGGATGCCTTTTAGATGAGATTTCTAAAGGTACATTTTATGAGAGTAAAAGTGAAAGAATAATGGAACATTTTATGAGAAAGGGGAAATCATAAAATTTGTCAGCCTTCATAAAACTGAAACCTAGATTTAATCAGTCTATTCATAGATTGTGTTAATCCATGTTATTCCTAGATATAAACATGTCAAAAAAAACAGGCCCTGGATGGGTAGCTCAGTTGGTTAGAGCATTATCCCAATACGCCAAGGTTATGGTTTTAATCTCTGGTCAGGGCACATACAAGCAGCAATCAATGAATGCATAAACAAATGGAGTAACAAGTCAATTTTCTCTGTCCCTCTT
The DNA here is from genome assembly GCF_963455305.1 of Plecotus auritus. Lineage (NCBI taxonomy): Eukaryota > Metazoa > Chordata > Mammalia > Chiroptera > Vespertilionidae > Plecotus > Plecotus auritus. The sequence continues at coordinate 86,627,903 of NC_137770.1, read as the reverse complement.
TTTCTCTCTCTCTGTCTCCCTCGCTCTTTCTCTCTCTTTCTCTAAAAATCCATAAATATTTTTAAATGTCAAAAGCAAAATAATTTAAAAATTCTTGATAGAAAAGAATAAAGTCCTTCAGACTCTCATAATACTTCTATAAATTTTCACACGCAGCTATTATCAATTAGATAAATGTTCCTATACATAGCAAGAGATGCTGTAAAATGACAAAAAATGTATAAGAATGTAAGTGACAAAGTAAGAAACCCATGGGAGATCCAGATTTTGCAGTTATTAAATGTGGACTTTTAAATAACCATGATAAACTATGTTCAAGAATATAGATGACAAGATGGTTAATCTAGTAGAAAGAATCAAATGAAAGTTATAGAATTGAAAATTATAATAATCATAGTTAAGAACTCAATATATGGATGTGATAGGACAAATATATCTTTGTCTATTTTTCTCTTTCCCCTCTAGAATACAAGTTTTGTGATTTTGTCTGTTATTCCTCTGCAACATTTAAAATACTACCTAATAAATAATACTCAACAAATATTTGTTAAATGAATAAATTAATTATACCTTGCCAAGAGGAAATAAAGTAGCATACTCTTTTAAGGCCTGAGTTAAAAGCAAGGCAATGAAAAGAGAAGACATGGGGAGAAATATTTGTTGGCAGAAGAACAAGAAAAGATGAAAAGAGTTGCAGATTCACAGACCAAGCCTTCACTCAGTTTGTTCTCTTATTTGCTGCCATCTACTGCTCTCAGCTTCCCCCAGGATAATGAGACTTCCAGTTGGACATAGTGAGAAATGGTTAAATGCCACCTGTGGTTTTGCACCTGCTACACAATTATAGGCTGCCCAGGAGAAAGAGCAAGTTACTAAGTTGGTTCAAACCTCAATAGGAGACTGATAGAACCAGGAAGTGTCACAAAAAAGCTTTCTTCATTCAAATAGTGCTCTTTTCTAACCTCTGGCAGAGGAGTTGCTGGAAAATCCTGTCTTAGAATCCTCTACAGCTTTGCAGTTGCCTCGGGGAGTAGGATTTGAAGGAATGGCTTTCCTTCCCAACAAGATAAATGGTCTCCATTTAGGCGGCAGGCAATATAATTTTTTAATATTGTGTTTTCAAAATTAGAAAAAAAAAGAAGCCATAATAATTGGGAAAGAAGGCATTAAAAGGGTGAAAAAGACCTGGAGGAACCAAGTAGCCTAGGCCATTTATAAGCAATGAATTTAACTTCAGAGCTTTCTATTATAGCTTCTTAAAATACCTTCAAATTAACAGTAAGAGAGAAAGAAAACAATTAGTTTTAGTGACAAAGTAGTTAGAATGTAAGGAAATGCTGAAAGCAAGTAAAAACAACAACAATAATAATGATTAATAATAATAAAAGTCTGAAGCTAAATATCTCCAAAGATCTTTTCCTAGTCTGTGAAGTACACACACTTTCTTCTTTGAGAACTTTCTCCATTGAGGTTCAGTGATCATTCTTATAGAGGGTTCAGTGAGCCCTCTAATTTAGCCTTCCTCCTCCTTCCCCTCCTCCTCCTCCTCCCCTTCCTCCTCTTCCCCCTCCTCCCCACCTCCTCCTCCTCTTCTTCCTCCTCCTCCTTTTCTCCTTCTTCTCCTTTTTCTTCTTCTTCTTCTTCTTCTTCTTCTTCTTCTTCTTCTTCTTCTTCTTCTTCTTCTTCTTCTTTCTTCTTCTTTTTCTTCTTCTTCTTCTTCTTCTTTTTCTTCATCTCCTTCTTATTCTTCTTCTTTGCTTTGATTATCAGCTCAGTGTCAGTGTTGTCTCTATGAAGCCAGTGCAAGATATCTACTCTGGACCTTAGCTAGGTCAAAACAAAAGAGTCTGAAAGGACATAATTGAGTCACAAATCCAGGACCAGTGGAAGGAGAGATGTTGGGGGCCATGGTCAGAGAGCTGTTCCTAGAAGACCCAGGAAGAGTTACCAAAGTTCCAGGAATCAAACACATGATGCACACACCCTTGGGCCATCTGGGGTGAAGGTTAACTAGTACATACCCTGACAGGAATAGCAGCTCAGGTCATGGAAAGGCACTCTAGAGCATTCTCCTTAATTTATAGACACTAGCACTCTTCGTAAAGGTCTGGAAGTGACCTTAGCAAACTCAGCTCAGAGGGACAACATCTTTCACTGTCTATTGTACAATACAGAAGTCATATTGGAGAGTTGGAGTCTCCATCAGTGCAATTCCTAAAAGCTATAAAGAATACTTACAAGGACACTTGGAGGCTTGTGAAAATATTAATGCTTTCCAGAAATGGAATAATTACTTTGCTTAGCTTGTCTGTGATTTTATATAGTTCCAGTTATAAGTAGTTATTGTTTTAATTACAGAATGAGGGCTCTCTTTATTTAGACATGACAAGGGAGGAGGTAGAAGTTAGTGACAGTGGCTTGAAGGATTATAGATAACCCTTTGTTAAAATTATGTGAAAGAACACACACATGAAGCACACAGGGAAATATAAGTCATTCTACTAGAGCCCATTAGCTATTTATTTTATTCCCTTAAAACAGTGCCTTGCAGGTCAATAACACACTATGAAACCAGGTAAGGGGGCTGTTTTTTGTCACTCAGTATGTCATGGTATAATTTTATCTGTCATTATTTCAGCTGAAGGTGGCATTTAGGAGCTCATTAGTGATTAACAGAGCCTTCCATTGCTCAGAGCTGATCTTAGATATATAAGGAAAGCATTTATTTCAGATTGACAGTTTCCCTACCTTATGATGTCTCTAAAACAAACAAACTACAAAGTTATGGTGACTTCTATTGAGAAATGTATATTCCCATTAAGAAATTTATATCTCATGTCAGTTTGCCATAAACTGTGCACAGCAATGACAAGAAGACATAGCTCTGTGTCTCCTAGCAAGCTCCATTTCCCTATCAAAGGAGAGCAGTGCCTGCAAGGTCTGAGTAGAAGGCTCACCATTTTTCAACACCTTCACTCTCTTTTTATGTTTTGTTCATAATGGCAACTGTCTGGCTTGATGCCTTTCACCTGCTTGTTGTCATTCAGGTGCTAAACGAGGAGGATGAATATGTATAATTCTTTCAAGAGTGCATTGGAATGACCCATCTTGGCATATTTTATGACACATCTCACCAGACCCTGATTATTTTGTGAAGTTGGCATTCAAGTATACTGGTTGGCTTTTGATAGCTTTTGCCAACTTCCTCTGAGCATATGATTAATCAGCACAATAAAATGGGACACTCTGAAATGCAGGATTGATGCATGGGTGAGGATTTTAAAACTTTCATTCCTTTATCAGTCATTTGAGACAGTTTTAGTGGCTCATTACTGGAAAGTATTTTAGGAAATCTTCCCCTATTTGATCACTGTGCAGTCTTGTATAGCCTCTCTGGGGAGAAAGGGATCTTTTGATTTTGATAGTTTCTTTCTTCCAGAATGAGGCTGTTGTGTTTTCTTCTTTGGAACACTGTCAGGTACCTTTTGACAGGTAATAGAGAGAAACCAATAGTAATCGGGGAATCTTAGGCCAAATTAGTTTAAAAGGCCTCTTCAGAAAGAAGTCTGGGATGAAAATTGGAGAAGGCTTTTCTATTTGTGCCTGCAGCAGCCTACCAGGAAAAACACATCGGAAGTCTGAAATCTACAATTGTTTTTGTTCATTCATTCATTTAACAAATTCTCAGTGAGCCCTATGTGTCAGGGACTATGATAAAATGATGATTCAAAGTTCCTCTTCTTAATATGTTCATAGTTTAGTTGTAGAGAAAGGCAGATAAATGCATGCAAAATGTGCATTCAGTCTTCCAGCATCAAGTTAAACACAATCTGTCTGACTTTAAGGGGTGGTGAAAAGTGTCACAGAAATCAACTGATAATTACTCAAATGTTAAAAGTCTACTTTTAGTAAATAACTTAGTAAAGAGCATGGTTTAGTATCAATGACCCTAAACCAGCAAATGCAGACCAAGCCAGCTCATATAGGAAGAACAAATGTATATATTATAGAAAATAAGATTCAAGTTGGATTATTATTGTCTTTGTCACATCACTTAAAAATTTCTGTCATCTCCTTACAGTGAAGAATTTGAAGTTTCATTTAAGAATACATTACAGCCCTGCCAGTGTGGCTCAGTGGTTGAGCATCAAGGTCAAAGGTTCAATTCCCGATCAGGGCACATGCCAGGGTTGCAGGCATGATACCCAGAAGGGGCCATGCTGGAGACAGCTGATCAATGATGTTCCTCTCTCATCAATATTTCTATCTCTCTATCCCTCTCCCTTCCTCTCTCTAAAATCAATAAAACATATTAAAAACAAAAAGAAAAAAGAACACATTATGTATTTTTCAAATTTGGTTTTCTCTATGTGTGCCTGTTAAAGTCTATATACTTTTCTTTAAGAATTATGGTTAAGGCATTTTTAGAAAATTATTTTAGTCATCTTTATATAGTTTCAAGTTAAAGAATCCTTTAGCTATCATATGTACATACAGGGATTGGGTGAACAACCCTAACTAGTAGGACCAAAATTCTGGTTTCCAGTGGCACCTTTTGCAGAATCTCCTTCTCACCTTTGAAAGCTAAGTATTGCCAAAGCAGGGACAGACCCAGTGTGCGTTTCCATTCCTAGCAAGGCCTGGTTGTATGTTGGGGAGTGGGGGTGTGTGGGGGAAGATGAAAGAGGATCCACAGAGTACAAGAAAATATAGAAGAGAATTCATAAGTTTCTGGAATTTGGGGACAGTTTATCACATTTTATGACTTCTCAGCAGAAGTAACAGTACTATGAAACATGGTTCTATTTCTCTTCCAAAACTTCTTTGTGTTCATCTTCATTACTATTGACAACACCAAGGGGTGATTAAGTTGGTATTTTTGTTTTTGTTTTTCAGCTTTTAGCTTCCTGTAATTCCCATCTGTGTCCCCTGAGTCACCCCAATAAATATACTCTCTGAAGGAAAACATGTTTGTATGCAAAACTTTAATATTATTTTCCTACCTCCCCCTTTCCCCAACTGAATTTGGTTCCTAAGTGCCTCTTGTGTAAAACTCTTGAAAACATTCCTGCTTCTTATATATTTTTTGATCCCAATTGGCACAATGAATAAGGACTGAGTAGGATAAAATGTGGAAGATAGAAAGTTACATGTAAGGGATATCCACTTTGTGCTGGCCTCCCCTGTCTTAAATGAATTTCACTGATAAAATGAGGATAGAATTAGCAGAGAGCTGCCCATAAAGAAAAATCAAGTGACCAAAAAACAAGTTTTATGAACAAACCAGAGGCCCAGTGCATGAAATTCATGAAAGGGTAGGGTCCCTAGGCCTGGCCAGCAGAGCTGACTAGGGCCTTCCTTAGTTCCACACTGCCCCTTGGTGGTCAGCAAACGTCATAGCAAGTGATGAAACTTCTGGTCTCCCAGTCAAATTCCCGAGGGGACACTTTGCATATTAGCCTTTTATATATATGATATAGCAGTCAATGTTATTGTTAACTAGACACAAGTTCCTGTTTGTATGTTTCAGTGCACTATTATAGCACTGATCTTTAGCTCGGGTAATTCACATTTGCACCCTCAGCATGTGGAGGTGCCATGATTTGGGCCTTGTTGGTCTGACCCTGGAGCCATGTTCTTACATCTGGAGAGCAAGCTCTTTTTATCCCACCAATGACCCTCTAGCAACTGAGAAGGTCCAGAACAATTTCTGATAGTTCTGTTTTGTATTATGTTAGTGGCAGCCTTAGGATCAGGTGAGGGGATGCTTTTGGATCCTTTTCTCACAAGGTTTTAAATTTGATGATTATTTGATATTTATAAGAAAGTCAGTGCTGGTGTAACATGTTTGGGTTACTGCTGGGTCTGGAGTGTAGGCGGCAGAAAAGGATTTATTTTCTTAATGCTTTGTGGAATGGGTTACAAAGTTAAAACTGTTAATGCCATTTTATAGATCAAGAATTCAGAGAGGAGGCCAATTTAAGAACCACAAACTCTATGATGATTATGGGGTGGTGTAAAAATACGGAGCAGGGTTATATTTAGCTTCATGTTGCCCTCCAGGTGCCAGTGGACGTCGATGTGAAGCTCCCCAGCAGCAAGACTCTCTCCCTGCTGGTCCAGGACTAAGTGAGCAACATGAGATGAATCATGTCTATACCTGGTCATTTCACGGGGCGTCTGAGAATAAGCAGATAATCTATGCAGACTTTCAGAGGTAAGATGCTGCGGAATGTTTGATTTCTTATTTTTCCTTTTCACAAAAGTAATAAATGGAGATGCCTAAAATTAGTACATAGTGTTAAAACAGAAGCCTATAGAAACCTCTGATAAGCAGAGGCTGACCTTCTGACAGCAGATACACGTTTCCAAAGAAAGCTGAGAAACAGAAGTCTGGGCTTCTCTGCCAATTCAATAGTTACATTTTGAAAGAAGCAACCACAACTGCTAAAACTTTTTTATTTTTAACTTTAATCTATAGGGAAAAGAAAAGACACCTGATACCAACTATGCTAAGTTTCTGGTCTTTTGAGTTCATTTTCTAAATCTATACACGGAAACAGCCAAGAATACAGGAGAATAAATGTGACCAGGGAAGAAATAAGTGCATTGGGGAATTGAATAGAAATGATAAAAATCACTCACACTTCTTTATTGAAATAATTAAATATGAAGTGGAGTGGAGAGTGGCAGATGAATTCTAATAGTAATTGAATTGGCACTTAGGAGTCACCTTATCTGCATTGCCACAATTCAAAACTCCCCACAGTGTTTTCTCTCAGTCCACATCCTATTAATTATGCCTCTCCTCCACCATCTTGCTTGTGAGCAACATAGTTAGCACGCATGGACAGGCACCCAGCTACCCTAATGGGGTTCAGTAAGTAGTTATTCCAGCCCTCATGAAAATGGCTTTTGTTTCTCTAGTGCACAAGAAACAGCTAACAGGCATACTGACAGCCATGGGACTTTCCCTTCATGCTTTTAAAAAGAACAAAGGTTTCTATTTTAGATAACTCAAATAGACGGTCCTGCTTTCTCTATTTAGGAGGAAATCTTGGAGCTCGATTCTTGTCAATTTCATCTCCAAAGTATGTGGCTTTCCATAAGTAAGCTTTCTCTCTTTTTTAAAAAAATATATTTTTTATTGACTTCAGAGAGGAAAGAGAGGAAGAGAGAGATAGAAATATCAATGATGAGAGAGAATCATTGATCAGCTGCCTCCTGCATGCCCCCTACTGGGGATCGAGGCAGCAACCCAGGCATGTGCCCCTGACTGGAATCAAACCCAGGACTCTTTAGTCCGCAGATCAGTGCTCTATCCACTGAGTCAAACCGGCTAGGGCAAGCTTTCTCTTTTATGGGTATCTTCATGGATCCCATTTGTTGCAGAATAATTGCTGATATCCTATCTGGAGGTGGATTTCTGTTATAAAATTACTCATACTATAATATTGTTTTAGTACACTCCTTTGTTTCATTTCATAGAGAAGAGAACATTATTAACCCAGTTTGTTCCAACCAATCAAATTATTCTCCCTCTGATTGTCCTCCTTTCTTTTTGTGTAGGGAATATAATGAAAGTTGACTCCTATAATGTACAGGTTCTTCCCAAGCTTTTTTTTTTTTTTAAATATATTTTATTGATTTTTTTACAGAGAGGAAGGGAGAGGGATAGAGAGTTAGAAACATCAATGAGAGAGAAACATCGATCAGTTACCTCCTGCACTCCCCATACTGGGGATGTGCCCGTAACAAAGGTACGTGCCCTTGACGGGAATCAAACCTGGGACCCTTGAGTCCGCAGGCTGATGCTCTATCTACTGAGCCAAACCAGCTAGGGCTCAAGCTTGACTCTCTGGACCCATTCTTTATTTTGTTTTATTTAGAATTAACCAGTGGGAAGACTGGGTTTGAAGAGTGAGAATATTGCTGGCTGAAATTATATTTCTTTTTTGTTATTAATTAATTTTTATTTTACTTTTTCCATTACCTTTTATCCTCTCTATGCCCTCTTCCACCTCCACCCATGTCCCTCCCTCTCTACAATCACCACACTCTAGTCCATGTCCATGAGTTCTCTCTCTGTCTCTCTTTTTTTTTTCTTTTTTGCTCAATCCCTCCACAGCAGCCCCCCTCAACCCCCTCCCCAACTACCAGAGCTATCTGCCTGCACTATTTTCTTGGTAATTCAGACTTTTGTTGTTCTGCTTGAACAGCTTCAGCAAACAAAATAAAGAAGGTGGTATTAACTTAGTTTAACCTAAGGCCAAGTAGTATATTAACCTTTAGGGGGAAAAAGAGCAAACAAATAGTAATAGAAGACACTATCTATAAAACAGACCTATAGCATCACTCACCCCTTTGTTTACATGTATCTAATTTAAGTGCCATTTGCAATTGTTCTAGTTCATTGTCAAAGTAACTTCATTGGACAGCAAAAATGATGAAGACTTAATTCTTTGGGTCAAAGTACTGGAAGTTCCATCCATACAATAATTTTCCTTCAAAGGTGGGGGATATGATATGATTTTCAACCATTAAAAAATTTAGCCTTGAATATTAATTCAATTGTTTCTTTAGCCATCTAGCAAGTGCCCCAGTAATACTGGGACAGAACATGGAAAGTTTGGTGGAGGAATATATTTCATGAGGCAGTGCTTGAGAGCTCAGTATAAAAACAAATCATAGCAACTGAAGGAGAAAAGATAGACATGATTCTTTTCAGGATCAACTTTGTATTTCATTGATACAACTCCTTTACTCTACTATTGTTATTTGATCCATAAATCTTCCTGTCCTGTCTATTATTCTGTGTCTCTAGCCAAATTAAGCTAGTTTTTTAGTCCCAGTTGAGACCCCAGACTTTGATTTTCACAATCTGGTATACTACGATATAGACCAGACTGAGAGTCTATGTCTGTACTCTGCTATTCAATAAAATGAATATTGGGGAGATGTTGGATTGCTCAACCTGACTTTTTAGAATGATTAGCACTAATTTCAATATTCAATTATTTTTTAATCTTTAATATGTTTCTTCATATTTTGGGGTGTTTACAAATATGATATAATATGTACATTTTGGCACTTTTCCAATAAAAGACCTAATTGGCCCTAAAGTAAAAATGTGATCTTGAATGACCTAATTAGATCATCTGTGTTTATCAAATTAGTCAGGTATTCACATTCTTGCCTACACTTGATGGACATGGCAGTAATTGTATAGGCTTCAAAGTGAACAGAAAGGCAAATGTTTTACAGAATGAAAGATTTAACTCCAAACAATGTGATTAATGAATAGAACTGCATTGCAAATGGCAGCACAACAGAAAAATCCTTGCAATACTGTGGAAAAAAATTAAGATGGATAAAATGTATTAAATCCTACAAATGAGAAGGAAAAAAATTGTAAGAAAAGAAGTTCAATTCTAGTGCAGGAAAATCAGCTTAGTGAAAATTGAAAATGCATGTAATAAAACTAATTCAGGCAGGATATTAATCTTGTGTAAAAAAGATAAAAGCATGTTAAAGCCTGATTGTAAAATATTAATGTGCTAAACCATCATAAAACTTCACATATGCCCTTTAGCGATAGTATTGTTAATGATGATAAAAACTTATTTGCAAATTCTTCTTTTATGAAGTCTGGAAACAGAAAATCTGAAAAAAAAAAAAAAGAAATGACTAATGTAGACATCTACTATGTGTAAAGATAGGAAATAGTGAAGGTTAATGAGGCTCAGGGTGACTGGTCTTTTGACATTTAATTGTGTGACCATGTTAAGGGCCCTCTGCAGTCTGTGAGTGAGATGATCCAGGGTAAACAATAGGGTTTGTGACCTGATAAAATGGGATATTTTGTGTAGTTTTTTAATCCTCACACAAGAATATGTTTTTATTGATTTGAGAGAGAGAGAAAGAGGAAGGGAGAGAAAGAAAAAACAACAACATCAATGTGAGAGAGAAATACCGATCAGGATCGGTTGTCTCCTGTTCGGGCATGACTAGGGAGCAAACCAGAAACCTAGGTATGTGTCCTGACCAGGGATAAAACCCAAATCTTTTGGTGTATAGGATGACTCTCCAAACAATTGAGCCACCTGGCCAGGGTGGGGTATTCTTAATTCTATTCCTAATTTGCTTTCTGATGTCCCAGAGTGCTGTTGGAACTGCACTTACCTTGACCTATTGAAACAATATAAGGCACCTACACTCCTAGACTTTATCCTTCCACTGAAGCACCATTTAACAAAAGCAAACAAGGAATTTGCCCCGAGCTTTATTCAGCTTTTGCACTATTATATTACGGGTTCTGAATTGGGGCTAGACTCATTGAAATTCTGTGATAGCTCAGGGCACTGTTTAGTATAAAGGGGAGGCAGCTTATATAGCAAGCAGAACTGAAGTAGCCTGTGGAGTCAGTTTGGCCTGTACAGAAATCCTTGTTGTATCACCTGCTATAGAGGTTATATTCAACCTCTCTGGGTCATGCATGCTCCATAGGAAAAACACAGATACACACAAAAAGATAATCCCTATTTGCATGGTTTTTACGAGGGTCTATAATTAAATCTAAAGCTTCTGTCATGCCACAGGTACTCAAATGTAATAATAATTATTAAATTTTTAAATATTACTGGGGTTTTCACTACTCAAAAAGTTGTATAAGCTGACCTCCAACACTTTGTGTTTTCTACACATCAAGATTCATTCACCCATTTCTATGTAACTGTAATGCTTTCTCTCTTTGTCTATATTTAAGTAAATCCTCTTCATGTGTTAAGACCCAAACTGCATCCCAGTTCCTCCATGAGGCATTTTATAGCTGCTCCATCACACAATGATCAATCTCTACACTTCCTTTTCTTCTCTGGACTCCTGTAGTTATCATCTCCGCATGTCGGGTTGAATCATGTTTTATTTCCCCTTTGATAACAGGAACAGTGACTTGTATTTCTCTCATATCTCACTTTCCTCACACACCCCTAAAATATCTAGCATGTTACCAAAGTCTATAATCTCCTATTTAATTAAGAGATAAATCTAAATAAAAAATGATTAGCATAAATAAGCTTAAGACATGATCCTGTGGTCCTATCATTCTGAATATTATTTGGATTAAACCATCAATAAACATAAACTACTGCAATATGAATGGATGAAGAAGCATGTTGGAGATGATAGATTAGTAAATTAAACAACAACTGAAGATAATTAAATAAGGTTTATTTTTCAGTTTTAAGACTTTTCAAACACTCTGGCTTTGGGAACATACACATACGCATTCTCCATTTGACATGATAGGTTCATATTTTGGTTTCTTCTTGCATAGCATATATGGTTTCAGATACAATGAGATTTAAATAATATGTTTATGATGCTTTTTTAAAAATTTGTTAGTGGAAGGCATAGGGAGCTGTATTAGTCAAAATTCTCCAAAGAAACAAAAGCTGTAATATAGATAGATGATAGATAGATAGATAGATAGATAGATAGATGATAGATAGATAGATAGATAGATAGATAGATAGAAATTTATTATAGGAGTTGGCTTACATTATTATGGAGGCCAAGATGTGCCAGGATCTGCTGTGTGCAACCTGGAGACCAGGAAAGTTGGTAGCAGTGTCATTCAATATGAGTCTGAAGGCCTGAGAATCAGGGAAGTGAATATCTGTGGGTAGGAAAAGATAAGTGTCTCAACTCCAGCAGAAAGAGCAAATTCACCCTCTCTGCCTTTTTGTTTTATTCAAGCCCTCAATGGATTGGATGGTACCTACCCACATTGGTGAAGGCCATCTGCTTTATTTAGTCTTTATTACCAATTTAAATGCTAATCTCTTCCAGGGATACCTTCTCAGACATAACCAGAAATAATTTTTTACCAACTACCTGGACATCTCTTAGCCCAGCCAAGTTGACGCAGAAAGTAAACCATCACACAAAAGCCATTAATTACAGCTTCTCTAAGGAAGAGACCTTATAAGACTGTGACACCAGTTAAGTCAGGTATTTGTAGAATTAAGCATATTTAGTACTTGATTGTATATTGTTTAAATTGCCCTCTAATATCTAATCGTTCCAGCCCAGTTATAAACACTTCAGGAGAAAGAAATTTATTTCACTGTTCCTAACAGTGTTGATGCTTACTATTGCTCTCTAGTGGAAAGTATTAGTTGGGAATTAAAAGGCCTGATTTCTAGTCCATCTCTATGATTAAATCCACTGCACAACTGAACATACTGCACAATAACACTAAGCTTCAGTTTTCTTTTCTATTAAGTGACAAAAATTATAGTTTCCTTGACTAATTAGTAGGATTGTTCTGAGGCTTACATGTGATATCAGATCTATAAGTTCCTCCTAAGTTGTAAAGCCCTATACTACTGCAATATGAATGGATGAAGTTGTAAAGTTGTAAAGCCCTAAACTACTGCAATATGAATTAAATTAAATATTATTATGAAATAAATTAAATATTATTATTATTATAGTTGGCATCCATAAGTAGTTTTTCTTTTATATGGTATTACTAAATGAGGTTGGTAGCCAAACTTTTGGTTCTCTAAAGCAATATTTTATTCATGATATGAAAAGTAAGCAGTTTCTAAACTACTTCATGTAATTATAATTGTAGCTTATAGACCATGAGAATTGAAATTTTAATTTCATATATTTTTCATATTGATATGAAACTCACTTTATCCTCTGAAGGAAAAGATAACATTTCTTTTCCTTTAAGCAGTATATTTATCATAATTCCATATCTGGATTCATAGATTTTTCTGTAAATATGAAAAATTATACCCTAATATTTTCCAAAATCTCTTCTAACACATATTTTGAAAAACTGAAAAACTCTAATTAAAACTATTACAATTTTTACTGCTAAAATTTCCATTCTCTATTTTTATTTTCTGAAGGTAATGAAAAATCTATGACCCTTAATATGGAAATCTGTTAAAGAATGTATTTATTATCAATGGTGTGTGGAGGAAAATTTCAGTGACTAGATTTGCTGGGTATAGTACAACAAAAGAAAATAAAATAAGTAGATTTTGATATTTTTTAATCCTAAAAAGACAACACACAGGTTAATGTGAGAATTTTTCTGTTCTTGTTCACTGGGTACCTAATGTAAAGTTTTAGAACTAGAACTATGCCAAAGTAATGTGTCAGTAAAAGTCATTTGAAAAATAGAGAGTTCTCATTTACAAGTGCCAGCCAATTCCTATATCTATTCTAATACAAGAGAAACATGCAAATTGACCTTCACTCCGTTACACCCACCAGCCAATCAGGAGTGAGTATGCAAATTAACCCAACAAAGATGGTGGCGGCAATGGAGCTGGAGCAAGCAGGAGGCTTGGGTTGCCCCTGGCGACTGAGGAAGCCACGCTTCCTGCCCACCCTGGCCTCCGCTCAAGGAGGGGCTGGGAGCCTGGGTCACTGGGGGGTGTGGCCAGCCTGAAAACAGCCCTCAGCCCCTCACCCAGGCTGGCCAGGCACTCCAGCAGGACTCCCCCACCATGAAGGGGATGGGGCCAGCCTGAAAACAGCCCTCAGCCCCTCACCCAGGCTGGCCATGCCCCCATGGAGTAAGAGTCCCCTCTGGGGGGTGTGGCCAGCTTGCAAATAGCCATCAGCCCCTCACCCAGGCTGGCCAGGCACCCCCCCACCGGGGACCCTCACCCTATGGGGGCGTGGCCAGCCTGCAAACCACCACAGGCCCCTTGCCCAGGCTACTCCATGCCCAAAGGGAACCCCCACCCTGATCTGGGACACCCTTCAGGGCAAACCAGCCGGCCCCCATCCATGCACCAGGCCTCTATCTATACTAATAAAAGTGTAATATGCTAATTAGACTGGGAGACTTTCCAGGAGACCTTCCAGATGTTCTTCTGGACAAAGCCATGGTGGCGGGACCGAGGTAGAGGCGGTTAGAGGCCAACAGAGGAGGGCAGTTGTGGGTGATCAGGCCAGGATGGGACAGCAGTTGTGGGTGATCAGGTGGGTGGGGGGGCCATTGGGGGTGATCAGGCCAGTGGGGGGAGGGTTAGTTGGGGGTGAGCAGACCAGCAGGGGGGTCTGTTGGGAGTGAGCAGGCTATCAGTGGGGGTCAGTTGGGGGTGATCAGGACAGTGGGTGGGGGGACAGTTTGGGGTGAGCCGGCCAGCAGGGGGGCAGTTGGGAGTGAGCAGGCCAGTGGGGAGGGCAGTTGGGGCTGAGCAGGCCAGCAAGGGGGGCAGTCGGGGGTAAGCATGTTGGCACGGGGGGCAGTTGGGGGTGATCAGGCTGGTGGGGGGGCATTTGGGGGCAAGCAGGCCTGTGGCAGGGGGGCAGTTGGGGGCAAGCAGGCCAGCATGCAGAGTGGTTAGGGGCAATCAGGCAGGCAGGCAGGTGAGCAGTTAGGAACCAGCAGTCCCAGATTGCGAGAGGGATGTCCAACTGCCGGTTTAGGCCTGATCCCTGTAGGACATCCTTCGAGGGGTCCCAGATTGGAGAGGGTGCAGGCTGGGCTGAGGGACATACCCACCCCCCCCCCATGCACGAATTTCATACACTGGGCCACTAGTTTCTCAATAAGTAAAAGAACATAGAATATATTGGAAACAAAAGAAGAAAGGAATCAAATTAACATCCTTCTTCTTCAAGTCCTGTATTCTCTCCTTCACAGCCAAACTGCTTAATTGTGGAAGATTACATTTAATGTTGAAATCTCAGCAACATTTAAACTGCTGGTGAACTCAACCTCCTTTTTGAAAAACTTTCTTCTTTTGACCTTGATGACACTATATTTCCTAAGCCCCTGGTTATTCCTTTTACAAGCATCCTTTTCTCTGCCTGTAGATCAAATGTTTATTTTACTAAGGGTTCTGTCCTTTTTTGAGTGATAATTTTCATTTACATGCTGATGACTCCTAATCCAACAAAAAACTTCTTCCTAAATTTCAGACTCAAAAAGCCTAACTTCCTTCAGGGCATGTACATTTTCTTGTCCTACTTCAAACTTACCACACCCCAAAGTGAATCTAAGATCTTTATGAACTTGAAGATCTACTTTTTCTCCTCTATTCTTCATCTCAACAAATGGTACTGTTATCCATAGAAGTGGAATTTTGGGGTGCCACAAGGAAAAGAATTTCCTGAGGCCCCATGGTGGGGCTGGGGTTTTGTGGAAAGCTTTATTGATGATGTAAAATTAAGGGAGTTCCCCTCAAGGGTCCCATTTCCATTCATCTCACCATGGAAGAAGTCCAATCTTGTCTTCAACAGGGCCAGAATAAAGGCCACTGCCCAGAGTTTCTGTTCCATATTAAAGTCCAGTCCAGTCCATCATCTGGCTAGCTTATCTTGTGTTCCCAACTGGAGTCCATTGCATGCTTAAAGTCACATGGCTATAGAGAGAGAACAGGCAAAGCACATGTGTGAGTGCAGGTCACAGAGCAAGGGAGAGTAATAATGAACAAGTGCAAGAACCCACAAGAGCCAGGGAGCTCTCTGGGGATTTTAACTTTCCGAGATTTCATGAGTTTCCAGTGGGGTCCACCCCTTAGCCAATCCATTGTTCCCCAGACTAGGCTGACAGACAAGCACCTTCCCTATGTCACCCTGACTTCACTGCACATTCACTTATCTCCCCCTTTGCTCGATCCCTTCTGGCAGTGATCTACAGGGAATGTACCAGTGATTCCCTGGGGAGCGTGAAGCTGTAGTTTCCTGGAGGAACTGCCCAGGTGACCATGCTTATAATGCCTGCCTGGCCTCCCCTTTGATTTCTTCCTACTATGAATATTAACTAGCTAATTACAATGATAACAGTACCATCATCCACCCAGTTGCCCAAGCCAACATCTTGGTGAATTCCTTGACCAACTTTTTCCCTTCTTACTCCATGTCCAACTAAGCATCAACTTCCTTTGATTTTTCTACTACCTGAATAAGTCCTAAGTCTTTCTATTGTAAGTTTAGGCCTATGTAAATATTAGTATGACCTAGAAAATGTGGAGAACTTTAGTAGTCCCCTGGCTCTTTGATAGGTCTTATCACTCTCATATCTCTAGAATTGAAAGAAGAATAATTCCCAATTACTTATACATTTTTTATGAGGCACTGATCTCCTGCACAAATTAAGAAGGCTAACATAAAGCAGCAACCTAAATTAGATAATCTTTTAGGCTTGAGGTGAAATAATATGGCCCAACTACTCCACAATTCTGTCCCACTCACTAGCCCACCACAAATCTGACCACCATCACCTCTGTCCTGGATCACTGCAACAGCCTCCTAACATGTATTTCCAACTCTAGATTTACACTTCTCAGCCTACTATTCACACTGCAATGAGACTGACCCATAAATATTTGAATAAAAATGAATTAATAATTATAAATATTTTAGAGGTTTTAAAATGTGAAATCTCATCCCTAAATGGAAAGGTTTAATTACCTTTTAATTAGTTGTTTGTAAAACAATATTCTAGATTTAAAACCATTAAATATTAGAAAATTATTTTCTGTCACATTATATAACAATATACTTGTCCTCACTTAAAAAACGATGTTATATACTACCTTCTTATTTTTTAAACACTCCAACAGACCAATCATTTGTTTTTCTGTTAGATATATTTTCCCTAGAGATTAAAATAAATTGGCAATATTCTTTCAAGGACTATATATGTGTGCGTATTATTTTACTCTTCATCTTACTATTATTATTAAGGAGGTCCTCATAGTTTCTCCACAGATAGAGTTTGATTACATCATCTATCTATTCTCCTCTATAAGTCTACTTGACATCCCGTTTCTTTTCAATTCAACAAAGGGCAAATCTGTGATGGAATTTATTCCAATTTACTTGGGTGCAGTCAACTTTACAACCTTTGTGGTTTACCACTTCATGTTCTTCATGGTTGGCACAGTAGGATGACATAAAATCAGACCTAGTGATACCCTGGAGAAATACAGCACACAATTTTCTAAACGTGCTCCATTTCTATAGGCTACTGAACTTTCTAAATGGTTGACTTCTGGACTATATTAATTGATTTTCAGATTATCTTAAATTTACTACATGACCAAATTTTAACTAAAATCTACAATTAGAAGCCTCATAAACTAAGCCAACTTTTTTTTTTCTTATTTTGAAACTGAAAAGATAATATCTTACATGGTATTGCTACTAAGGGTTACTAGGGATTTATAATTTACTAACATGGATAGTGCTCATAATTCTGCTATGATGAAATATATGTGTGAGGGAGTAATGATCATCACTGACAAGTTTTTGTATCCACACCTATATGGATATAAAGACAAAAACAAAAATAACAACCATGATCTCAGCCTTCTCAGAAAGCAGACAACATACGGGAGTTTATATAACATGTACCGACATAACTGCAATGCAAATCAGAATCTAAAAATAAGAGCTGCAATTTATTGTCTTAATATATGCTAAGAATTTACCAAAAAACATTGTATGGATAATCACTAATCTTCACCAAAAACATGCAGTGATTTTCCAGGTAAGAAAATTAATGCTTGGAGAAGTTAAATAATTTGTCCAAGTTTGACCAGGTCAAAACTCAAACTTAATCCCATCTGCCTGTCTGTTCATAAACCTGTGCTGTTTCATAAGTTCTAGGAAAGAGACTCCAGGGAAGTTTTGTGTGTTTTCAAGGAAAGTTACATTTGCCCTTGGGTGGAGCCATAAGGGACAGCTTATGATAAAGACTTTAGTGGTATATATGTTGAAGGGCCTGGAAGAAGCTAAGTATTAAATATTCCAGGTAGAATGAATGGCAAAGAGAGGCAGCAGGTTAGGAAAGGGATGAGTGTGTACAGAAAGTAGTTAATTGTGTATTTTCCTTGTAGGTTAAGTGAAGGGTGGAAAGGTAAGCTGTGGTCCATTTACAGAGGGGTTAAGTAGTTTGGACCTAATTCAGTAGGCTATAGGGGGCCATCTACATTTTCTGAGAAGCATAATTACTGGACTATAATTGTACTCTAGGAAGGAATATTTAACGGGCAATGGCATGGAAATGAGTAGGTGTGTGGGAGGGGAGACTCAAAGATCCTATATAACAAAGAGGTAATATGCAAATTGACCATCACTCCAAAACACAAGATGGCCACCCCCATGTGCACACAAGATGGCTGCCACAGATGGCCAGGAGGGGAGGGCAGATAGGGGGGATCCAGGCCTGCAGGGGAGGGAAGTTGGGGGCGACCAGGCCTGCAGTGGAGGACAGTTGGGGGGTACCCAGGCCAGCAGGGGAGGGCAGCTGGGAGGGACCAGGCCTGCAAAAGAGGATAGTTGTGGGAGATCAGGCCTTCAGGGGAGGACAATTAGGGGGAACCCAGGCCTGCAGGGGAGGGCAGTTGGGGGTGATCAGGCCTGCAGGGGAGGACAGTTAGGGGGGACCCAGGCCTGCAGGAAAGGGCAGTTGGGGGTGATCAGGCCTGCAGGGGAGAACAGTTAGGGGGGACCCAGGCCTGCAGAGGAGGGAAATGGGGGGGACCCAGGCCTGCAGGGGAGGGCACCTGGGGGGGGGCAGGCCTACAGGGGAGCGAAGTTGGGGGTAACCAGGCTTGCAGGGGAGGGCAGTTGGGGGGGGGGGGGACCAGGCCAGCAGGGAAGAGCATTTAGGGGCAACCAGGCTGGCAAGGGAGGGCAGTTAGGGGTGACCAGGCCAGCAGGGGAGGGCAGTTGGAGGCAATCAGGCCAGCAGGGGAGGGCAGTTAGGGGCGATCAGGCTGGCAAGGGAGGGAAGTTAGGGGTGACTGGGCCAGAAGGGGAGGGCAGTGGGGGGCAACCAGGCCTGCAGGAGAGTGCTGTTAGGGGCAATCAGGCCGACAGAGGAGCAGTTAGGCATCAATCAGGCTGGCAGGGCAGTGGTTAGAGGGTGATCAGGCTGACAGGCAGAAGCAGTTAGGGGCAATCAGGTAGGCAGGCAGGCGAGTGGTTGGGAGCCAGAAGTCCTGGATTGTGAGAGGGATGTCCAAGTGCCCATTTAGGCCTGATCCCAGATCGGGGCCTAAATGGGCAGTTGGACATCCCTTGAGGGGTCCCAGATTGGAGAGGGTGCAGGCTGGGCTAAGGGACATCCCCCCACCCCCATGCATGACTTTTGTGCACCGGGCCTCTAGTAGATAATAATAGTTAAAGTTTATTGAAGTAAAAGGATAATGACCTGAGGTGGGACAATGGAAATGGGAAGGGAAGGAAAAAATGCATACCATAGCTGTCTTCCAAAGTCCACAGCGTTAGGAATTGGATTGTTGAGCCTCAAATAAGAGATTGCAGTTTGAGGCATGGCAGGTCTAGAAACAACAAGTCTTGGGAACTAAATGGTTCCATTTAGGTCCAAAGTACTTTTAATTAATTATGAACCTACCTTAGATTCTATAAGGAAGAAACATTAGGGATAAATATTTTTGTGCAGCTGAGAGGCAATTCACCACTAAAAACACTTGGTTTTCTATGATAATGAAAGGAAGAATTCATAAGTGGTATAATCAAACCCCTCAGTGTTTTATAGAGGTTCTGGTATAGCTGGTAGAGTGACTTAGATTTCCAAGCTACAGGTTTCTCATTTGGAATACGTGCACAGTAACAATCACCCTCCTTGTCTCTCTTGAGTGTTGTAGGAAATCAAATGAGATAATTAATGTGGAAGTACTCTAGGAAACACAAAATTTCACTCTGCATGTTAGGATAGGTCCTATTTTATGTCTCTTTGGAGTTCCCATAGTACTGCAGTAAACCCACAGGAGGGGCTCAAAACATTTATTGAATGAGGGGTTGAATACAGGGGTTTTGGCAAAAGAATGACTTCTGTGGCGTGCTTGGATGCTGTGACCCATGTAGGAATGTGGCTCATGCTACAGTCGCAAGTGATAAGCCTCCATAGAAGAGGATAGGATGCAGACATAGTGGTGGCCAGCTCCACTATAGAAACAGGCCAAGCAGTGCGGCTTTCTTTCTGCTAGAGAGCCTACTATAAAGATGTAGCAACTACAAAGAAAATAACCATTAGTGAAGCAAGTATGTGGACTGCAGACAGTGTTCCAGAATCAGGATAGAATGGGATCTCCTAGAGCAGGTGTTTCATTTACCTACTCCTGAGAAAGGTGGACCAGAAAGTAGAGTGTAAGGAGGAAAACAACACTCCTTCTTGGACATGACTTTAGTGCCCTAGGCATTAAAGAGGGGAAAGGCAAAGAGTGATGTTCAAAAGCTAAGGCAAAGCCACCTACTTTCATTCACTCCTCAAATATTTATGGAGCGTATAAGCAGGTACCAGGGGAAATGCACCACACATGTGAGGTAAAGATGCTGTTCCCCAGAAGACACTGCCTTCAACCCGTGGACTCTGAATGCAATACAACGAGGGATTAATTTACACACAAGCACATAATAAATTATGCTTCTGACAAATAGTGAACAACAATAGCATGCAACGTTTAAGCTATAAGAACAGTTAGTTTCTGAAGATGTTTTCTCTAAATCGAAACACATTTACTCTATAACAAATGGAACACAAAGGAAATAAAAATTAAACAAAAGCGGAATGAACATCAGTAAGCTTGCTTTTCATTTAGCTGAATGATTTCTACTCTAAGAAGATTCTCTTTTGATTATGAAGACATTGGTTTTTGAGTTTTGATTTTAAAAGGAAAGTAGCTACTGTTCAAAAATTTCCAATGTGGGTCTTTGTTTCTCAAGGTCATGGTTGAACATTGTATCTAAAAGGTATTACATTTTACATAAAGGGTGTGGATATGTGAAACAGTCTTCTACAGAAATACAAATTAAATAAAAACAAAACCAGAGGAATCCAGCTGCATCCACATTTGGACACATAGCAAATGGAAAACGTTCACAAAGAAGTTAGGGAATAGAAAATTCAGAGGAGAATTTGACAAGAGGCAAAATCATTTGTTTTCCATGATCTAACAAATAAGATATAATTTTGCTTGTCCTCCCTATTTTCAAATGCTTCCTCATTTTTAATCATACATTTATTATCAATATGTGGGATTTCTATATAAACATGTAGCTAATCACATAGTAAGATTGAACAAGGAAAGCTGACATAGAAACAGAGAAAGACTGAAAGAGACAGGGACATGGGAGACAAGATGCATTAAAGGAGAGGATTACTCTTGGGCTTGTTTTTCATTATTTTTTTCCCTGTTGACTAAAATAACATTTTTCTATCTTGAACATAAGCCCTTGTCTGGGCTCACAGCTACATTTCTTTCCAGTTTAAATGACATCTTCACTTGTATTTTTATTCTATTTTGGTTCATCTGCAATCTTGTAACATTCCCATTTACAGGAAATTGTACCTTCAGACAGCAAGCCCTCTTATTTGCTGTTGATACAAAGTCAGCTAACCATTATTTGGTGGCATTTTAAAAATCAATTGCAAATCTTAATATTCATAAACATGCTCCCCTAAAAATAGATGTCGCTTTTAAAATAATTTCCAAATTTGGAAGCATGCAAGATGTTTTCCTGGCACCTTTGAGGGCTCTGCCTTGGTTTTCAGTTTGATAATGTGCTCAGCATCACACTGTGCGTCCGTCCACACATCAGTGACAAAGGGAAACAGAAGAGAGCGCTCATTGCAGGACAGGCCAGGCTGCTGCCCTTCGGAGACATTTTGGAGACAGAACAATAGTGTCTAATAATTTCAGCCAACCTACGTATTTATCACAGTTTCCAACAGGCGGTAATTCACTTACATTTTTCTCAGAATGTAACACTAGTCTGAATTAAACATTATGATACATACCTCACTAGGATAAACTATTTTTTCAAATTTTCCTAGTCAAGATTTCTTTCTCTGAGAAGAAAATTAGACAGGTGCAGCACACCAAATGAGATGAACTTTGTCCTCAAAGAAAATTGGTTTTTCCTTTTCAATTTCATTTCAAAGAGATCTGACAAGTGTGGCTTTGAACAAACTTTAACAGCACAATATCCTTTGTGTAAGTTTTCCCTTGTCAGCTTTTCCATTCCAGCAGGAACTTAGAACAAAGTGGATGTTGCCCTTTGAGTTGAGAACTTCATCAGTTGAATGAACACTCGTGTAAAGCAGTGAAATTGAGGGCATACGCTCTCCTCGAATCTCAACAGTGCAGTGTCTCAACAAATATAATTTCTCTATCTGGTGCAAGGAGGGACACTCGCCATACATTTAGTTTCATACACTCTCCTTCCTTTTTCATAGTAAACGCCAAACTCTTTGGCAATATGCCCACTTGAAACTTGCACAGATTATGCTAACAAATCTTCCATTGTGTGTGGAGAACAAACACACATCAGTCTGTGATGCTGTTTGGACCTACACTATTTTATACCAAAATCACAGGGTGCCTGCTATTTCAAGGTGCAAACTAAAGCTCAGGTGTGTGCTGTTTTATTTACAATGAAAGAGAAAATATATATAGTTTCCTAACTATTTGCAGTATTTCATTTTTAACCTGTTGTAGCTTTGCAGCCATTTAGAGATAACATTTAAAAGCAGAGAATAAATAAAACACAAGAAGCTGCGTCACAGAGATTCTAATCTTTATGGCACAAACGCATGTTCTGGTTACTCATTCCTTAGAGCTTTTGATTGTGCTACTTTATGCTGATAACTAACCACTTCGACAAGTTTATTTTTCTCTGTATACTGTCTGAACTTTCTTAAGGTTTTTTAATGACAATTGCCCCTTGCAATCTTTTACTTTCTCTTGGCTCCAACTGTTCTTTTTATTTTCTTTTTTTTCCCTATGCATTAATATTTAAAACTGTACGAGTGTCAAACACTCATGTAGAGACAACTTAAATGCAAAGTGGATAAGGTTATAGAGTAAGTCCATGCCCAATTTAATTACAGCATTTTGATTAACACAGATTGGGAATAGTCTAAACATAGAATTTTAAGTTGTTTGGCTGAATATTACGAAGGCTAACTAACCAAAAATGAAGTGTAGCTTTGACTCAGAAACTGCCAGAAAACAATTTAGATGTACTATCTAATTAAGGACCTAAATATCTTTGGATCACAGAAATTCATGTTTATTGATAAGATAAAATATTTATTACCCAGAGAGCTGAATTAGCAGAAAAAAAACCTCTAATCAGATGCTAACATCCAGAGAAAAGAATATTGGTTGAGGTTAAAAATGTGATACTTATGAGGAAACCTGGCTTATTTATTCAAAGGCCATGATTATTGCCAGCAAATTCAGTATCCTTGAAGGTTGTAGTTGATGAAGTCTGTGGCCAAGTTTCTAAATGGGTCTGATAGATAATGACTGCCCATAGCAATTGCTAATTGAGAATAATGACCGGGCAAGAAGGAAAGGAGACAGAACAGAGATGGAAGAAAACTGCTCTTAAATAGAAGACTGAAAACATCCCACAGTCAAGGGGATAAACCTAAGCCTTTTATATTTACTGAACTGTCATTAGGTGACTGAAATTTTTCTTTTCAGATGAATATAATGGCTTTTCTCAAAAAGTTACAAATATAAAGAAGGCAAGGATGCATTATAAATTCCTGTAATATGTTTCCTCATTCCTGATGAAATTTCTATAGAGAAAACAATCCATAAATTTACAACTTTTTCATCTTAAGAAACATGAAAATAGAGTCTACTTCAATTTCTCCTTGTGTAAGATTTCATTTTGTGTTAAAGTGTTCTGTTGCTTTTCAATGCATCTCAAATGGAGGTAAAATCAGTTCTGAGTTACACAATGATTGAGAGCAATATTATGTCAGGTGATTGTTATTCTTTAAATTATTCTTTAATTTTTCAAATGTTAAATATATTGTAAATTTAGAATTTTGTACACATGGGCCTTAATAAGTAGAATATAATTTTTGAAAGAGTAAAATTGTATGAAAGAACATGCTATTTTTACACATTTAAACATAGCAAAGACAAACTAAGTTTCAATACCTTCTCAAAACCAATACTTTTTCAAAATGGGATAATTATTCAAGTACACCCATTTGCCTGTTGGCAATTTTATTCAAATTATAATTAAAAATTATAACAGATACAATTCATCCACACATACACAATCTCCATTCTATTCATCTTTGAAGACTCATAACAGAAAAGGGATAAAGTCTAAGACATATCAGAATATTTGTCAGATATTTTTTGTTTGCATAAACTTTGCCTGAAAAAATTTACTAAAAAAAGTTTACAAGGGAAGATGCTACAACACTTGTGCATCTCAGAACTACAGTTTTTGGCACATATTCGTAATTATTTACTCTGAAAAAGAAGTTTCCTAAACACAGCATATCCTGCATGGTAGGTCCTGTATCACACTATTTGAAACAGTAGTTAGTATCACCACTGTTCTGGTCCATATAGTTTGTTTAAAACACCAACTCAAAAGCTAGTGAGTACCATAGTAAGGGAATCTAAGATTAAAAGTAGCCAGCTGCCAGGTGGGTGTGCGCAGGGTTTGGGCATTGACCCAGGAACTAAGAGGTCACTGGTTAGATTCCCGGTCAAGGCACATGCCCTGGTTGTAGGCTCAATCCCCAGTAGGCAGTGCGCAGAAGGTAGCTGGTTGATGCTGTTTCTCTCTCATCGATGTTTCTATATCTCCCTCTCCCTTTCTCTCTAAATAAAAAAATAAAACAATTGAAAATAGGTAATAATCCAACTATCTCACCCACTTTTACATAATTACAAATTACAAATATTTTTAGTGAGACATATTTTTAGTTTCCTCTACCTTTGTTTGGGCACAATATTACCAGTCAATACCAAGGATGAATGACATATTTATTCTCTATAAATTGGAATTCAAGGTATTATCCTATTAAAATAACATATTAAAGCATTATCAGCATCAATATTAAAAAAAGGATTCAGAGCAATAAGCCAAATTTGACCAGGGACTATGCAGCTATAAATCTACCAGAATCTCATGAGGTATAGTTTTGCTAACAAGTAATACTTGTGCTTGGGCCTCTTAAGACATGTTAGTTAGATTCCTAGGCACAGGACACAAGGATATCAAACACTTCTGTCTGAGTGTTAAAGATGATACATTTAAGTGGATAATGTTCTTCAAGAGCAAAAATATAAAGCATTTCTGTATGGAATCAGAGTATCCACTAATAGCTATATTTGAAGGAATGTCAAATGGACATTAAAGAATCTTAAAATAACTATATATAATAGTGACAAGCTTCATAATTAAATTTAGTGCTCAGAGTATGACAAATTATAACCTATTGCCTATAATTGAGGTCTGGTTGTAGGCAAAATAATAACTCAAACAGAATTTATCTTTGTTTCCTTCATGCCTTGCATTTCAATTCTCTTTCCTCACTGGCTACTTTCTCTCTTCTATCCCAGGCTCAATCATATAGGGTGCTCATTTTTTTTAATAGGAAAAACATCAGTCTATTGGATTTGGAAATGCCTTGATTATAATTTAATCTACCCACTACTATTATCATAAGGAAAGAGATTCTGACAAGTTAGTTGAGTTGCTGAACATCACTCAAATACTTCATGAAAGGTTCTCAAATAGAACACCTTCCTTGACTGATAAGATGTAATATGTCCTCCTATGATTGTTTTATTAATAGCAGGTATATTACCAAGCCAAACTCTGTATTCTGATTGTGAAAATATAGACAGAAATAGAATTAATTGATCTGTGTATGTGTTTAATGTTGGGTGGGGCTTAAAGTGGAAACCTAGCTAATTTGCCTTTGCATTTTGCAAAACCTCCCACCAGTGATTCCCATATGTGGGGGAAAATTTTTTTCTATGGACCCATCACAATTTCAAAGAATAGGCAGAGCTCTTGGTTGATGTCTATGTTTTTCTGGAGGAAAATGGTAATTGATGGATGCTTTGGGAGTCTTTTTAATCTAAGATTTCCTTCTCTTAAAAAGAAATATTTTTAAAAATTGTTTCTCTAAAGTTCCATTAGTATTTTACAAAGTGTTTGAAGATTAGTCAAACTCATAATGCATTTCCTCCTTGTTATTTTTATGAACAAATTCTGTGTGAACTCTATCCACACTTGACTGCAGATGTGCTCTTAGCATGGCCTAAAGCAGCACTTCACAGACACCCATGGGCGTGGAGAGCTCCTGGGCCAGAAACTCCAGCTCTAAAAAGCTCCAAAATGATGACAATGCTGCTTCCCTGGGGACTAGGTGTCGAGTACAGGTGTTGTTATAGACTGAAGGAAAAATGCCAGCCTAAGGGTCATAAGATTTGTATTTGAGTCTGCACCCCAGCTGTGTGTTTCTAAAGTATGTAGAAATGACCTGATGTGGCTCTACCACCCACAACCTGAACAATTTTACACAGGTGTCCTCACCTATAAATGAGAATATCTCACCTTTGCTGCTTCTAGAATTGTTGAAAGATCAAGGAATATACTGCATTGGAATGCTTCATAAATTAAAAAGTGCTCTATGATTAATGTTGGTTATTAATGTATTATTTCAAGGCCCTCTCCTAATGCAATGGAACACAAGTCTATGAGAACCAAAATCCACTGGCAGAAAAACAAACAAACATGGGCTGTGTCTATCATTTATTAAAATCAAATGATCAAATTCTAAGAAAAAGATGGGCAATAAGTGTTTGAAAAAGGACTCAGTACCTAATTAGTAAAAATGCAAAATTAAATAAGATTAATAATCCTGTCATACTAACAACATTTTTTTTTTTCTTACTAGGATGTTTAGTTATGAGGAAGGTGCAGTGAAATGGGCACTATGATATGCTGCTGGGGAGAGTGTAAATTGGTACTTGGTTTCTATAAAGCATTTTAAGAATATGTGTTAAGAGCATTAAAAAAAAAGTGTCATTAAACTCAGTAACTTCACTTCTATTTTAAGGGAATAAAAAAAGATGTGGTAAAAAAAATCATTTGTGCATCAAAATGTCCATTACAGAATTAGTATCATAATAAACTTTTGCAAGATACTAAATGACCAAGAATAGGAGCACTGTTAAATAAAATACAGTATATCAATATCATGGAAAATGGGGGCAGACCTTTATTCAGAAACATTTGTCATTTCAAGTTTTCAATACAATAGATAAAAACAGAGAAGCTATTCTCTAGAGCAAATTTTGTGATATATGAGCCTTATTATGCAAATGTTTAAAATATATGAATACTTTTGACCTTAATAGTATCACTTCTGGGAACCTGTCTACCATTCTGGGAATCTGGGAACCTGTTTCCCATTCTCAGAACTAAAGTAAGCTATGTATTTCATAAGATTATGCCTAGTTCTGGGCTTCTATTAAGTTGTGAGGAAATGTGGTTTAACTACTATATTTTAAGGTTCATTGGTGACATTTTAAAGACCTTTGCACTGCCCCCACTACACTGTTTGATATTTTAGTTTAATAGGCTCATTTATTCAAGAGATATTTATTCACATCTGCTATATATCTAGTACAGAGTATAATAAAAGCAAAGGCAATAAACAAGATCATGGAATATCCAGGAATACTGGATTCTTCTATTGGAATTACAACCTGAACAGGCTGGGGGAAAATGCCTGAAAGTTTGGCTGAGATCAAATCATCAATACCCTTAATTTTAGGTCAATGTATTTAAACTTCATCTTATAGGAAATGGGAAGACATTGAAGGTCTTTAGCAGCAAAACATTATACAAAGTCATGCTTTAGGAAGATTATTCTGAATTAAATGCACAAAAAATTTTGTGGGAAACTTGCAGATTTATCTAAGGATATGCAGGAGACAGACAGACAAAAATTCTAAAATCATCTCAATAACACTATTTCTATAGCCCTGAAAAAGTCCCTCCTCTCCTTTCTGAGGTTTGGTCAACCACCAGAATAAATATACCTTTTGTGTGAATTATAAAAGGAATCCTTTGGGCAGGTAAAGCCGTGAGTATACTACACTGTTTAAGAAGCAAACAGCACCTTTGTGAAAAAAAAAAAAAAAAAGATAAAAAATAAGAAAAACTTTATTCAGATTTCTGAGTAGATTTTGGCAACATGATGTGTCGTGAAATATGTTGAGGGTAATATTTTTTAGTTTTAAACCCCACTTTCCACCTAACCAGACATGGAATAATGTTTCACTTTATATGTGAATCAAGAATATCAAATCCTACCTCCTAGGATTGTGGTTAGGACATATATCCAGGATCTATAAAAGAGAATTGTAATAGATGTTCAATGAATGATGATGATGATGATGGTCATGATGGTCATAGTGGTGGTGGTGATAGTGAGCAGCAGTAGTGATATTCATAGTAATGTCTTTTACTACTATATTGACTTAGAATATTAAGATATTGGACTAATATTCAGAAAATGGTAGTGTACAGGTGAATTGAAATATGCAAAAGTAAGAAAGGATGACATTTGATGACTAGTTATATCTGCAAGATGAGGGAAAATAAGTCGAAGCTGATATTCACTTTGGTGAACAAAAGAAGAATGATTATGTTCCAGAGAGACATAGTGAAGCTATGAACAGCTATTATAAGAAAGATGACAAGATTTGTCTTTTATATGTTATATATCAAGGAAACAGTGATGTATCCAGATAGAAATTTTCATCAGGTGATTGAAAGTGTGGAATTAGAACTCAATGTAAGGATGGAACTAGCCACAATACACCTGAGACTCAGGTGCATAATAAAGCTATAAAAATCGGTGTGATCATTGAGGGTAGGTACATAAGGAGAAAGGAGAACATGGACAGATATGAGAGGATTCCCTTGTATATTTGTTACAGCTACCTCCTGCTCAGTTCCAAAGGTTATACCCTAAAAAGGGACAATGCACCTCTCTACCAGTACATTTTCCTGATGGTCCTGTGTGGGATCCCATGTTTAGGAAATAATGAAGAAATAAGCACATTCCTCCTCATCTTCAGTGTAAGCAGAGGCCAAAGAAACCAAAAGCCGGAGGGGAGCCTCCCTCTTTGATTGGTGGAGCTGTGATCTTGAAAGAGTGAGATGAACTTTTGTCACTTTTTCTTTTCTCTCTCTGTGTGTGTGTGCTTCTGCCTTTGGTTCCCAGTGCAGTCATGGAAATACCTGTCAGAATGAGGAGAACCAGAAAGGCAAGCCCCGGGGAACAGGAAAGTCACAGAGAGATGGCAAAGAGAGTGCCTCAGGAAAGCTACTTCATAAAGTCGTTTATGAACACCTAGGCCACTGGAGCACAGGCAGATCACTACCCACAATGGTATACATGCAGGGCAGATGTGAATTACACTACTAGGTATGAAGGCTTTGAAGACTGAACAGCCATGGGAACCACAGCCCAAAGAAGCAAAGCTGGTTGGAACTTACAGATTAAACCTAACCTTGCCAATTACCTGCTAAAATGAAAATATTAAATGTCCAAAAAAATTAAACAGGCCTAAAGTCTCATAATAGTCAAAATGTCCAGGACACTATCCAATATTACACAGGATATCACAAAACAAGAAATAACTCCATTTTTATGGAAAAAGACAAGCAATAGACACCAATGCCAAAAAGACGCAGATGTTGAAGTTATCTCACAAATACCTGGAAGTATTTATTACATAAGTGCTCTAATAACCAATCATGAACACTCTTATATGAATGGAAACATTGAGTTTTAGCAAAGGAGTAGGAGACATATTCTATATAATAAAAGGCTAATATGCAAATTGTCCCCTCAACTGGGAGTTTGACCAGGAGTTCCACCATGGGGTGGGGCTGGCTGGCCAACTGCGTGTGGCCCCTCCCCTCAGCCAACCCCACCCACAATTGGCCCTCCCACCCCGATCGGGGGCAGTGCCAGCCCACCAACCACCTGTGGCCCCTCCCTCTGGCTGGCCTGGCCCAATTGGCCCCAATCAGGGTGGGCTGGAAGGACCCCACCCATGCACGAATTTGTGCACTGGGCCTCTAGTACAAAATAAAATGGAAATTATAGAACTGAAAATCAAATAAATGAAATAAAAATATCACTGGATGGGCTCAGTAGCAAATTGGAGATTGTCTTGAATCTGAAACTAAGTGAACTTGAATGATTAAGAGAAATCATCTATTTTTAACAAATCACAAAAAAGGGATTTTTAAAAACATAAGCCAAGCCTTAGGACTTGTGGGAAAAATAAAACATCTAATATTTGTGTCAGCAGAGTCCTAGATAGAGAAGACAGAGTGCAGTGCCCAAAAATATTTGAATAAATAATAGCTGAAAACTTCACGTTTGGTTAAAGTTATAAATCTACAGTTTTTGGAGCTCAGCATACACCAATCACTATAAACCCAAAGAAATCTATGCCTACCCATATCATAATCAAACTGCTGAAAACTAAAAAAAATAAAACAGTATTATATCGAATTCAAGCAGAGAAAAATAATGTATCGCCTGTAGGGGAGCAATGTTCAAATGACAATGGACTTCTCATTGGAAGCCATGGAGATGAAAGGAAAGTGGCAGAGTATTCCTAAAGGGTTAACAAGAAAAAACACACCTGTCAACTCAATAGCATGGAGGAGTTCTTTGGGATGATAGAGCTGTTTTGTATCCTGATTGTGGCAATGGTTACACAAATGTATCCATTGTGTTAAAAATTTATAGCACTGTACATCAAGAAGTCAATTTTACTATATGATAATTACAAATATAATTTATGAATAAGAATCTAAAGCCAGAAAATAAATGTATCCATCCTTAGATAGCTTGATTTTAATGCCCTGTTTCTCTCTCACTACTTCCTTTTCTGACCCTTCACCAGGTTTGGAAAGACTGGTATCATGGAGAATATCTATGGAAGAGATAAAATCATGATTCTTTTCATAATTGGGTAAGATAGCTTTGCCCCAAACAGTAAATACCTAGTGGCAATTTGGAAACTATATTTAGTATTTCAAGTCATGAAGGTATCATTTGTTGAATACTCTACAAATGCACTAACTTAAAATGTGGCAAATAGTGTCTGGTGAGCCACAGATGGCTTGTGAGAGGGATCTTGTGGATCAGTTACCAGGGAGTGGGGCAGTAGAAGAAGCCATTTCATATCACTCATCACAGAATGATGAGAATGCCAAGGCCAGTGCTGCTAAGAAAAGAAGGGGATTTAGGAAGTAATTGGTAGTACAATTTGATTTATATAATCCTATATTTTGATTCATACCTTACTGGACTAATACATGGTCACTTATGGTTTATAGTAGCATTTTTCAAACATTGTTTTGAAAGATCTAGGGATCAGGGAGTGTCCAAGGAGCACTGCTGGTGAGGCTGTGAGAGGACCAAGTGGGTGGTGTTTCCTGCCCCCAGCCAGTTTCAACAATATCGGTTATAACAGTTGGTTTCCATGAAGATTTTTTTGAAAAGGGGGGTGTTTTTCTTGAGCAGGGAAAAAGTGTTGCCTTGGTGATATTAAACATAGGCCTACATAAAACCATTCAGCCAAAAGCAGATTCAGAAGCAAATGAACCATATTAGCGATTCTCAGTATCACTTCTAGAAAGGAAGTGTGAAGGACTTTTAGGAGCAGCTAACTTTTTTCAGGAAGTTCAAGAACTGCTTTGAGAGAAGCTACTGAAATAGAATTAAAGAAAGAAAGAAAAAAAAAGATACTAAGGAAGCCCACAAGAGAATGATAGATCCAATGGTAAAAATAAGAAAAAAACACACGAAAAAACATATAACATGATTCTCAGATTTCCTAGTTGACCTGCATGCAAATGAGGCCACAGTGAAGCATTACCTGCTGGATTCTGGGCACTTCCCTGAGAATATGGGGGAGGTTAAATAAGAACATGGGAAAGAGAAAAATGGAAGGAGCCTATCATGACAAGGAGAAAATGATGTGAGCCTGTGGAGATAAACAATTTTAAA
Organism: Plecotus auritus; assembly: GCF_963455305.1. Taxonomy (NCBI): domain Eukaryota; kingdom Metazoa; phylum Chordata; class Mammalia; order Chiroptera; family Vespertilionidae; genus Plecotus; species Plecotus auritus. The sequence goes on along the minus strand of NC_137770.1, from coordinate 86,596,009 downwards.
ATTGCAAAAGAATACAATGAAAAGCCAGAAAAGATTTTAGAAGATATAATTTGAGAGCTAAAAATGGAGAGGGAATCCTATATAATAAAAGCCTAATATGCAAATTGTCCCCTCGGGCGGTTGTTGGACTAGAGTTCTACCAGGAGACCGGGAGTTTGACTACTCGCTATGACGTGCGCTGACCACCAGGGGGTAGCGTGGAGCATGGCAGGCATTGGCAAAGTGCTGCAACCTCTTGCTGGCTACTGAGGGGTGGGGGTGACAGGGATGGAGGTGTGGTGAGAATGTGGGGTGTCTGCTGAGCTCACTCTCCCCCTACTGCCTTCCCCAAGGATGCCAGGGCTCGTGCACAGGGAAAGCCCCCACGCTCAGGTGCCGGGCACCTGCGAGGAGCCTGCCCTGCACCCGCACGGCCTCTTCCCAGTGAACTGGGCCACAGCAGCTGGGACCTCAGGGGCCAGTAGGGCTTCCTGTGGGTTCATGCAGGAGCCAATCTGCGAGGTCAGCAGAGAAAGACCACACTGCCCACCTGGCTTCCATGCAGCACATTTGGGCAGCCCAGAGGCCCACATTGCACCCCGGCCTGCGGTGTCCGGCCTCATTCACCGCATCTCCTCATGGGGACTCAGACGCCATGCCTCTGGCAGAGGGGGACTTGTGGGGGCCCAGGGGCCCAGGTGCTGCCCAGGGCCCAGAGGTCAGCTGGGGTCTGTCCTTCCACTCCAGACTCTCACACTTCAATTGCTGGCCAGGCCTAGGGACCACACCTATGCACAAATTTCATGCACCGTGCCTCTAGTATTTAAATATTGTAGGATGACTAAAGGGAAGAGAAATGATATTCACATAGCCAGAAACAGGAAGGCTGTCACCAGAGTCAGCCATGACAAGGTAGGGTCTGGGCCAAATGAAAGTCAGAAGCATTTTACACTTATCTCATCCTCACAGGAGCAGGTTCATGACAGCCAGCCATATGGTTAATAGCTCCTGCCACAGAACCACCCTCCATCTGAGAGACTCTAGCAGAACCAGGACTATGACCTCTCAGCTCCCACCTCTTCTAAGTGCCTCAACAAATGACAGCCAAGTTTGTAGCTGGGTGTAGGGGCAACATAAACTCACCTGGATTAGTCCTTGGGTCTTGCTTTTACTAGTGGATATAAAACATCATTTCTAGAATCAAAACATCAGAGGTTAGCGAAAAATGAGTTCTTTTTGGGCTCATGTTATGGCAAGAGAAATAGCAAGCAAGAGTGACTGCTATAGGCTACTCTCATCTCTAGCAAAAATCCATTCATCAAATCAAAATAAGTCTTCAATATTATAAAAGTTGAAAATTCTAAAGCTCCTTTCTAAGAGTTGTTGGTTAAGGAGGATTTGTATTTAGGTTTGATTTCTTTCTTTCTTTGTTTTTAAATATAAGTTTTCTGAAACCTAGGAATGGGTCTAACAGGTTAATACATGTTTTGGCAATTTTAGAAAACATATTTTATTTATTTTCCCAATGAAACCAAAGAGCCCCTTAAGAGCCATTGTAGTCTATTAGTTAAATGTTTTCATTCATATGCTTCTTTAAGAGGTCTATTATGTACAAAAGACAGTAATGACTTCATCTGAGCTCATTCAGTCCATCATGTCATTATATATTTAGGGCATGTCCTGCATTTAGAAAACTCCTTGTGAGAACCCTATACAGAGTGCCAAGATCCACAGTAACATTCATTTAATTTCCTGATTGAAGTGCTGTATGCTTTTTGTTTTCCCAAGCAAAGACTAGCAATTTGTTTCTTGCTCCAGGAGTATTCAAGCAAAACCAGTTCAAATATCTGGCCCTGATGACTTGGCTGAACTATCCAGAACCTGTCCCCAACTGGACAGGTAACAATAAATGCTTGAGATCATTAAGGGGGTGGCAAGGGAGAATATGGATTCATGTATTTGTCTCAACTATCAGCTAGTTAGCAGAGGGTATAATGAAATACATCATTTTTGGGGCCCCCAGGTCAAGGAGGAGATGTTAGGAAATGAGAAATGCTCATCACCATTTATTCTCTACTGAGCTTCTTATAAGACAGTAGAGGCCCGATGCATGAAGATTCATGCAAGAATGGGCCTTCCTTCCCCTGACTGCCGGCACCTCCTTCACTCTGGCCGGAGCCGCCTTTCCACCTTCCCACGCTGCCCAGAGGCCCAGAGCAGCTGGGGCAGTGTGGAACACCTGTGTCATCGCCATGGCGATGACACAAGCATCCCACCTGGCCCCCGGCCACTTGGCGCCTGCATATGCAAATTAACCTTCCATCTTTGTTGGGTTAATTTGCATACTCACTCCTGATTGGTTGGTGGGTGTCGAAAAGGTACGGTCAATTTGCATCTTACTCTTTTATTAGTGTAGATTCTTTAAGTGTTACTTCCTTCATTTTAGAGTAAAAGTTATTTCCTTATAAGAAGTTCTTTAAGTGCTATTTCCTTCATATTTAAATAAAACATATTCCTCATTAAACATTTTTTCTTGTACCTGAAAGGAGAGTTTTGTTAAAATATTTATGGTATTGGTTAGTTATTAAATTTTTCCATAAATGCATGTGGGAGGTGAAATTTAAGGTAAACTCAGAGAGATGGCTAGGAATGTATATGATGGACATGAACACTTCTAAAAAAATGTACGTAGATTATATGGCAATGAGTGAGATAGACCCTTTTAGGGTTGATGCAGCCCTCTTGTTTTTGTGTGTGTTTGTGTGTTTTTTTCTTTTGTTAATCCTCACCCAAGGATATTTGTTGTTTGTTTTGTTTTAAAATATACTTTTATTGATTTTAGAGAGGAAGGGAGAGGGAGAGAGAGATAGAAACATCAATGATGAGAGAGAATCATTGATCAGCTGCCTCCTGCATGACCCTTACTGGGGACTGAGCCCAAAACCCAAGCATGTTCCTTTGACCAGAATCGAACCCAAGACCCCTCAGTCCACTGCCCAACACTCTATCCACTGAGCCAAACTGGATAGGGCCTAAGGATATCTTTTTCCCATTGATTTTTAGAGAGAGTGAAATGGAAGGGGAAACATTGATGTGAGAGAGACACCATCGACTGGTTGGCTCCCATTTGCACCCTTGACCAGAATCGAACCCAGGACCCTTTAATCCTTGGGCCCATACTCTAACCACTGAGCAAAATCAGCTAGGGCTGATGCAGCTCTTTAAATCCTAACCCAATAGGGGAATCTTAGGTGAAGAACTTCTTTAGTTTTGGCTGTTTGGCTGGTGTCCACACCTTGCTTTGTGACACTCTTTCTTAAAGGATGATCACATCCTCCCATTATTTGTTGAATTAAGGGCATTGTCATTGGCCCTGTAAAGTTAATGAACTGAGGAAGAAGATGGAAAATCAAGAGATCTTAATAATTAACCTAAAGTGTGGTAAAGAGACAAAAAGCCTTGATGAAGGGAATCATGATAAAACTTTTCAAGACAAAGATGGCAGTGAGTTATTTGTACTGACTCTTCTGGCTTGCAGAAGGGAGGTGGGGATGCTCTCACCTTTCGGGTCCTGACCAAATTTTTCAAAGCTACACCAACATGCATTCAAGTACATATTTTGAATAATACCATCAAGAGGCCATGAACAATTGTAAGACTCTTGAGGACTATATATGCTTAATTTTCTATTTTATACATTTTTCTTTTGTTCCAGACAATTCCAAATTCTATTCCCTTTTTTTCTGTCTATGTGCAAAAACTAAGGCTTTGTGCTCTATGTTGCTATGGAAACAGGAGAGAGAGAGAAACAGTTTATGTATTTCAAAAGCTGTCAGCCTATATGCTGTGGATTTTGATAACTAAACCTACACACGAACCATCTTTACTCTCAACGCCCAACACCATAACATTTGTATTTTTCTTATATATGTTGCTAGGGAAAATTAAGGATCTATTTATTTAGCTTTGCTGAAATCCATTTTATACTTAATTTAATATCCAGGGGACAGAGAGAAGCTTTGGTGAGGCAGTTAGAGGAATGTAAAACTGTTCTTAATAAATGCTTACTAAATCAGAATGAAGACAGAGTTAGAAGGCATCACAACTCAATCTATTGCCAAAATAAAAAAATAAAAAAAAGATTGAAGCTCTATTAATTTTAAAACAGATCTGAATGTTGCCTGGCTTATATTTCATAGAAATGTAATGTCTGCTAGACCCTCTCCAGCTCTCTAATAAAAGAGCTATTTTGAAATTACAAAATACACTGTGTTCTCCCCCAGAGAATCCAATTCAATCGTTTATTGATTTTTTTCCTGGCATCCTTAGTCTAGTGTGAAGGGATTTCTGGGCTCCTGGACCTGGAAGGAGGGAGTTTGTTTGTAATTGATTTAGATTCTGTGCAGCAGAGCTACCCTCCTCCCCCTGCAACAAACCCGTCGTCTTTATGATAGTGCAGCCCATTAAGTGCTTGCCTTCCTTCTATTCTCAGTTGCTTCCCAGCACTTTCTAATATTTTCAAGAAAATGAATCCATTGTAAGGTCACTTTTATCAAGTTTAGATGATGCAGTTAAGTGAACCAGGAAAACTACATTAAGAACTTAGACCTTCAAATCTAGAGCACACTTTAGTAGTTAAGGGTCTGTCAGTCTCTCTGCCATAAAGCCTGCTTCCCCAGTCTTTTTTTTTTTTAATTTCTTTATTGATTAAGGTATTACATATTTGCCCTCATCCCCCATTACCTTCCCAAACCCCCCACACACACTCCTACCCCCACACCCCTGTTGTCTGTGACCACTGGTTAGGCTTATATGCATGGATACAAGTACTTTGGTTGACCTCTACCCCTTACCCCCACCCTCCCTTACCTTCCCTCTGAGGTTTGACAGTCTGGCTGATGCTTCCCTGTCTCTGGATCTGTTCTTGTTCATCAGTTTATGTTGTTCATTATTTCCCATAGATGAGTGAGATCATGTGATATTTATCTTTCTCTGACTGACTTATTTCACTTAGCATAATGCTCTCCATCTCTATCCATGTTGTTGCAAATGGTAAGAACTCCTTTTTTACCACAGCGTAGTATTCCATTGTGTAGATGTACCACAATTTTTTAATCCACTCATCTGCTGATGGGCATTTAGGCTGTTTCCAGATCTTAGCTATGATAAATTGTGCTGCTATGAACATAGGGGTGCATATATCCTTTCTGATTGATGTTTCTAGCTTCTTGTGATATATTCCTGGAAGTGGGATCACTGGGTCAAATGGGAGTTCCATATTTAGTTTTTTGAGGAAACTCCATACTGTTCTCCACAGTGGCTGCACTAATCTGCATTCCCACCAGCAGTACACGGGGGTTCCTTTTTCTCCTCATCCTCGCCAGCACTTGTCATTTGGTTATTTGTTGATGATTGCCATTCTGACAGGTGTGAGATGGTACTGCATTGTCGTTTTGATTTGCATTTCTCGGAATATTAGTGACTTTGAGCATGTTTTCATATGTCTCTTGGCCTTCCTTCTGTCTTCTTTTGAAAAGTTTCTATTTAGGTCCGTCGCCCATTTTTTGATTCGGTTATCTTCCTTTTATTAAGCTGTATGAGTTCCCTGTAAATGTTGGAGATTAAACCCTTATCAGTGATAACATTGGCAAATATGTTCTCCCATGTAGTGGGCTTTCTTATTGTTTTGTTGATGGTTTCTTTTGCTGTGCAAAAGCTTTTAATTTTGATGTAGTCCCATATGTTTAGTTTCTCTTTATTTTCCATTGCCTTAGGAGCAGTATCAGTGAAGAAGTTCCTTCAGCATATGTCTGAGATTTTGCTGCCTCTGGATTCCTCTAGTATTTTTATGGTTTCCCATCTTATGTTTAAGTCCTTTATCCATTTTGAGTTTATTTTTGTGTATGGTGTAAGTTGGTGATCTACTTTCATTTTTTTGCATGTATCTGTCCGTTTTTCCCAACACCATTTATAGAAGAGACTGTCTTGACTTCATTGTACGTTCATGCCTCCTTTGTCAAATATTAATTGGGCATAGATTATTCCAAAAAATTCAAGAGGAAAGAACACTTCCAAGCTCATTCAGCATCACCCTAATACCAAAACCAGATAAAGACAACACAATGAAAGAGAATTACAGGCCAATATCCCTCATGAACACAGATGCCAAAATCCTCAACAAAATTCTAGCAAATTGGATCCAGCAGTACATCAGAAAGATCATACACCATGACCAACCAGGATTTATCCCAGGGATGCAAGGATGGTACAATATCTGCAAATCAATAAACGTGATACATCACATAAACAAATGGAGAGATAAAAATCACATAGTCACATCAATTGACGCAGAAAAAAGCATTTGACAAAATCCAACACCCATTTTTGATAAAAACTCTCAGCAAGGTGGGAATAGAAGGATCATACCTCAACATCATAAAAGCCATATATGACAAACCCACAGCCAACATCATACTCAATGGGCAAAAACTAAAACCATTTCCCCCAAAAACAGGAACAAGACAGGGATGCCCACTCTCACCACTCCTATTCAACATAGTACTGGAAGTACTAGCCATTGCTATCAGACAAAAAGAAGAAATAAAAGGCATCCAAATTGGAAAAGAAGAAGTAAAATTGTCCTTATTTGCAGATGACATAATACTGTACATAGAAAACCCTAAAGACTCCATCAAAAAATTATTAGACTTAATAAATGAATTTGGTAAGGTAGCAGGATACAAAATTAATGCCAAGAAATCTATGGCATTTCTATACACCAAGAGTGAATTTACAGAAAGAGAGACTAAAAAAGCAATCTCATTTACCATCGCACCAAAAAAATTAAGATACCTAGTAATAAACTTAACTAAGGAGGTAAAAGACCTATATGCAAAAATACTACAGGACACTGAAAAAAGAGATAGAGGAATACATAAACAGATGGAAGATCATACCGTGTTCATGGATTGGTAGACTCAACATCATCAAAATGTCCATACTACCCAAAGCAATCTATAGGTTCAATGCAATCCCCATTAAAATACCAACGGCGTATTTCACAGACCTAGAGTGAACTCTCCAAAAATTCATCTGGAATAAAAAAAGACCCCGAATAGCTGCAGCAATTCCCCAGTCTTTATAATTAGACTAGAGGCCCAGTGCAAGAAATTCGTGCACTTGGCGAGGGGGGGGTGTGGTGTGTTCCCCTCAGCCCGGCCTGTGCCCTCTTGTAGTCCAGGAGCCCTCAGGGGATGTCGGACTGATGACTTCAGACATCCCTAGTGCTGCTGTGGAGCCTCTCCCATCACCGCTACTGTGCTTGCCAACTGTGAGCCCGGCTTCTGGCTGAGCAGCACTCCCCCTGTGGGAGCGTACTGACCACCAGGGGGCAGCTCATGCATTGAGCGTCTGCCCTCTGGTGGTCAGTGCGCATCAGAGTGACCGGTTATTCTACCATTAGGTCAATTTACATATTAGCCTTTTATTATATAGAAGAATGATTTACTTGAGCTTGAAAACATGGCCCCAGTCAAAAATTTTTGTCCCCCCCCCCGCCTTCATGAAGACATACTAACGATAATTGATCTAAATTTGAGTAAAGGATAAGTGAAGGACAAATTAGAAAATAATGAAAAGGAGTGGTACTCCCCATTTTCTTTTTTAGAAACAAAGCAATATCCTTGATCTTATGGGGAGAAAACCTTTCAAGTTCAAAATCTGCAGGTCACAATGTGAGTTTCACAGTTGTATTAGCTTAGTCTCCTTGTTCTATGTAGTCATTTATGCAGTAGATGAGAATTGTTACAGAAGGATTAGGACTCTCCAAAATAAATTATTTTGTTATTCTTAATAATCATAGATATAGAGCCCCTTTTCCTACAAGGAACTTAAAGGAGCCAAATGACTTTATCTCACATATACTTACCCTGCTCCTAAGAGGTGATACATTTTAAATGTTTATTAAATCACTGGGGGTAAATAAAACCCAGAGAAACCAAACAACATCCTCAAGGCATTTGATAGTGTGATATTTTACAAATAAAATGGAGAAACAAAATCTGGCTGATTGAATCTCAAGTATGCATATTAAGATAATCTCCATTAATTTGGAAGAAGGTTTCTACAAAGTGTCGAAGGATTCTGTTTCAGTGGCCCTGTACTGTTCACAGATTTTGTCAGGTACTTGGATGAAAATATCAAATGCATGGTTATCAAGTTTTCAGAAGGTATATGCTGTAAGGAATAGAAAATATATTGTACTGCAAAATCAGATTCCAAAAAGAGATCAACATCTTGGAACAATGGCTAAAGCAAACAAAATTAAGTTCAGTAGAAATGCAAGTGCCAGATCTTAGATTTAAAAAAAAAAAAAAGTTACAAAATAGCCATGAATGATCAGCTTGGAAAATATCTGAATATTATTTGTATAGATTTTATAACATTAACATCAATATGAGTTTGCCATGTATTGTGTCAGATAGAAAAGCAAGCATGGACTTGGGCTGCATTCACTTAATTATGGTACTCTAAACAAAAAAGAGAATGGGTTGATAGTAACCCAGCTGGTGGGACATCCTCTATCTGATCTTAAGAATTACATATATGGGCAGAGATTCAGACAAACTGGAGTTTATTCAGAAATGTGAGCAGAATGCCAAAGAATTACTAAACTGTCCCATGATAAAGACCTGATGGGATAGGGATGTTTAGCTTAAAGAAAGAAGACCAAAGGAAAACATAATAGTTGTCTTCATTATTTCTTCAGAGATAAATTAGGACTGATGTTTTGAAATTACACAGGCAGATTTTCATGTCATATAATTTTTTAAAAATAATCTAGGAAATTCAAAGTTGAAATGTTTGCCTCTTTTGGTTAGGTGAGCTCTCCATGGTTGGATCTAATTATCAAGTGGATAATTCAATTATTTAACCTCTGATGTTTCTTTTAAATCTGGATTTATAACTGTGATTTTAGAATTTGCTCACAAACACACAATACAGTTGTTATTGGCCAAAAATAATAAATTATATAATGATACTACATTAAAACATGTAATATATAATGTATCTGGACAATTAAAAGTCTGGAGCTTCAAGTTTATTATTATCTGTATAGCAAGATATTTTTTTAAAACTGTTCTTTGCTTCTAAAATGGATGTAACAGTATTCACTATGGAAGGGAAGCCTTCATGCTATCACTTTGATGCAGGTATATTCAAGGAGAATCATCCCATTTACTACCTGCCACACACTTCTGCAGATTGAATGGTAGACAAAAGAGAAACTCAGAGATGGTTGCCAGGGACTGGTGAGACAAGATGAAGGGGAATTCATGTGGAATGGGTACACACTAGAAGTTTCAGTTGGGGAAGATGAAAACTTGTATGTGAATGGTGGTGATGGTTGCACAACAATGTGAATGTATTTAGTGCCACAGACTGTACACTTGAAAATGGTTAAAATGGTAAATTTTATTTTCTGTATTTTACCACAATAAAAATAATTCAAAGAAAAATTCAGATATCTTCACTCTGAGTGACTGGACTTGTGTCAATAATTTGGTCAGCACATCCAAAGTAAAATCATTATTCTGAAGACCTGTTTGCCAGATCCTCCTGAGTCTTCCCTTCTATCCCAGACTATGTCTCCTTCTGAGAGTATTCATGGACCCAGGGACACAAACAGAAGTGCACTGAGGGTGTACATTGAGTGAAGGAGAAAAGATGAATCTAGCTTTTAACATTCCAGTGATAAGACACATTTACTATTTTCCTAGAGGAAATAAGTGGAGTTACAGACTATAGTGATTGAGAGAAGAGTATTCACAATGAGCTGTTATTATTGTTAAATTACTTTGTATATCTTGGAAAGTATGTTATCTTGTTATAAGTTGTCATACTTCATTATGCATAAGATTTATCTAGCAGAGTTGATTCAAAATTCAGATTTACTGGCTTCACCTAGTATTTCTAATCCAGTAGATCTTGGTTGGGGAAATTAAGTGTTTAAAAAGAAATCCAGACATTTATAAAGAAGTTTGATGAATAATACATTTTGAGAAACACTAACCTATAGTATAACCCAACATTTCTCAAATTTCTTTATTTCAAAATTCTTTTTATTTTAAAAAATAATTGAGAATACCAAAGAACCTTGATTCATGCTAGTTATTATCTATCACTACTGTATCAGAAATGAATACTGGCTTTTAAAAGATATTTACTTATTCATTTAAAATAACAATATTAAATTATTATAGGTTATATTTAACTAGTGAATTTACATAATTAATTAAAATATATTTTTCAAAAAATAGTGAGAACATTGTTTTGCATTTTTGTTTACATTATTTTCTGGCTTAATAGAAGACCTCTGAATTCTCATGTATACCTATGCAATTAGTTTGATGAAATACATTGTTTTTGTTGAAGCATAGGCAGAAAATATATCCTAAAACAAATATGTAAATGGAGAATAGATGAGTATTTCAATAACTTTTTCATATATTTACAGATAGTGCTCTTTGATGTTACACTGAAACTCAACAAGTGATAATTTCTTAAAGCTTAGTTGTAATTTGGAATCTGAAACAATATCAATAAGCTATTTCATACTCTGTTACCTTAAAATCCATTAGTCCATCTTGTACTTCATGTGGATCTTTTAGCCATGCATGATTTTGTAATGGCAGGCCTTTGTCATTTGTAGATTCTATTTTTTTTAGTTATATAGATCTTCCAAATATTGATACATTTTATCCACAACATCAAAGAATTGTATCACACTTATTCATTTCACACTTGTCTCATTAGAAAAGTCTTAACATATTGGAAAGTTACCACGTTCATGATAGTGGGTAAAATTTTTCTATAATTATAACTATCATGTAAAAACTTGAACTTTATAGCTCACAATAAATGCTGAAATTTGTTTTCCTTGAAGCTACAAATTTACTTATCTTATTTAAGAAAAAATGAGTGCCAGATACACAAGTCTGGTACCCATAGTTTGTCAGTCGTTCTTTCAAGTGTGAAAACTAAAAGTATTCCATGAAAATGGTGGCTAGTTTAACTTGCAACTTAAAACCTTCATCTGTGCTTTTCCTTGAAAGGACCATTGAACTTTAGTATGCAGCAAAGGTGCTTTTTCATATTTCTTATTTCATGACACAAATATTCAACAAATGTGTATTCATAGGTTGAGATTTAATAAAATTACTAAATGTCATTCCTAAGTAAAACTGACTTTCTTTTTTACTTTAAATTTATAGCACTGAAGAATATAATTACTAATGTATTTTGGTGGCACTATGTTGATCCACCATTGAAGGTGACAGCAGTCCTTCCCACCATTGCTTTTGGTGAAACTATGCTTCTCAACTATGAACATTACAAGTATTTCTCAGCCCCCTTCTTATGTGGGGCACGATGGCTTCACTGGGTTGGGGGTAGGTATTTCCCTTACTCCAGGTTAGTTAGGGTTTGATGAAATCCCAGCAGGTTAGGATCTGGCTAACCAGTTTCTGCTAAGAGCAGGCCTTGTTAAGAAGAACAAATGTTCTGGACTATCTTCTATAATAATAAAAGTGTAATATACTAATTAGACTGGATGGCCTTCCCAACAACCTTCTGGTAGAAGCCAGGGTTGCGAGGGAAGCTCAGGTCCCGGGTGCCAGAGGGAAGCTGGTGCCGGCAGCTGGGGGAAGGAAGGCCTACTCTTGCACAAATATCATGCACTGGGCCTCTATTTGTTAAATGATTCCTTTTTCTCCTCCATCTGCTAGAAGCATAGAGGGTCTTTCTCTGATACTTACTATGAGAACCTGGTTGAGGTCCTAGAAGTCAAACTCAGATAAGTGTGGATATGCCCCTATGAATGGGTCCCTTTGGAGTTTTTAAGTCTCAGACTTGTCCACACTGAGCCTCCAGCAAATTCATCAGTGACAATTCAGGTTTTCCTAGTCGTGTGCTGGCTGCTGCTACAGTTTCTGCTCTGAGTCTCTGCACTATAAGCTTTGACTCCCTGTACTCACCCGTCTGTATCTCCGATATTGGGACCTGTGTCTTTACCTCTCTTATGAATCTAAAGAGTTAATATTTCAGTCTGTTCGACATGTTATTTGTTGTTAGAACAAAGTGGCCACTTTCAAGTTCCTTACATGTAGAATTGGAAACTGGTAGTTCCCCACGGATACTCTTGTATCATCTGTGAGTAAACTTAACCAAATCCATAGCTTTAGCTTTCTTAGTTGTCTCCTTTGCAGATGACCTTACACAGTAAATTTTACTGACAGTTAATGTCAACTCATTCAGCCATGTACAAGAATATAGATACATTTGCATGTCTATCTGTTATAAACTAGAGGAGAGGCTTTGTCACTACACACAAAACAAACAAACAAACAAAAAAAAACATAGCATATCAAAACTTCTGTCATTCCAAAGAGTCACATAATTACTCACAAATGTTAGAAAGCATCTCTTCCCATCTTTAATTAGACCTAGCCCACACATAAATGCCCATATTCTATTCAAATATTTAACACCCATTATGCAACTAAAATTGTTTGCCTTTCCATATATTTTGATGTTTAAGTGTTTTAGCTTCATGAGGAGACTAAAGATTCACTCAGTATCTATGTTATGCTCATACTCCATCCTGTTTTTCCCCTTTCCTATCTCACAAGCCCTTTGAGACTTTCATGTCCAGTGACTCCTGCTGTGACTTTATTGATATATCTTGTTTCACGTGTTCTTCACATCAGGCTTCAAAGGAAGAAAGTGATGCACAGAGGGACTGGCCATGGTCATGCAGTTTTAGCCTGAAGTTTAGGCTAACACCAAATCCAGAAAAATAAAGAGAACAGAATAAAAATGAAAAGTGCATAGTATTCTAAATACTAGGTATGCCCTAATCTGTTCAAATTGTGTAGTATAGTTAGGATAGTCTGGTAACATTTACCCATGCAAGCTGCTTTGGTTTTTCCAGTAAACCCTGTATCCTGAAATAAGAGAGCAACTTTGAGTTGATCAGAGCTAGCTCTTTCTTAGCAATTGGAGATTTTCTTTTTCTTCCAAAAAGTAATAAATTACAGTTAGAATATGTATGAATGGTGTAGAGAAAGCATGTAGCACAAATGCTGCCATTGCCTGGGAGGTAATTTATCATGGTTTTCTTTTTCCATTGAGCCCTGAGGTAGCTTCAATATTCTTCTCAACACAGGCCTCTGAGCACCACTACCAATTGATCTCAATTCACTGTTAACAATTCAAGATGAAAGCAATTTTCTTCTCTGGTTTAAAGTAAGTCTTCATCATTGTAAACAACTCAAGTACTGTTTTTGCTTTTAGGGTGATTTACATATTGAAGGATTACATTTGGGCTCTTTGTAGGCTAAGATTACGTAAATGCTCATTATCATAAAGAAAATAATCCAACACTACTTAAGAGTATCTTAATACTTACTTACACAGACTGGGTATATTTTCCATTGCCAAACAGCATCTGTGCTTTCTTATCAGAATCTGAATGCAGCCATTTGCCATTTGTTTTTCTTCTATGCCCTTCAGTAAGTCAAGAAAGGTGAGAGTCAGAGCTCTACATCACCGGGATCCAAAGAAAATGAGTCATACACACCTGAGCCCCATGAGCTCCAGCCCAGACATCCTCTCTTGCTCACTCATCTGCCCTTGCCTGGCATACTGAAAAAAAAAGAAAAAAAAAAAAAAAAAAGAACAGGACAGAGTTGAAGTCTTGGATGAGCTCCCCAAAATAAATCCCTTAGCAATGCTAACTATACTCTTAATCAACTGGCAAATTCCCTTAGGCTTTTCAGAAAAGTTAGGCAAGGTCTGAAGATAAACCTCTAATAAAAATTAAGGTGATTATTTATTGCAATACAATAGGAGAATCAACATTTCCTAGTAGGCGTCAGGGGATGGTACAACCCAACAGCTGTGCACTAACATAGAAACCCTCCCACGGGTGCTTTCAAGCTGCAGCCAGTACAGTAATGAGGGAACTATATTGGAAATGTAGAGCTTCTGATGGCTCAGGTGAGTCGGTCAAAACCAAAAAAAAGTCACACTTCAAAGGGTTATCTGCATTAAGAAAAGCACAACAAAGGAGAAGAAGGGAGAAGGAGGTCCCACACCACCAACTCTATCATAGAAGCTCTTCTATCATTCTGCTCCAGTCCCTGTGATTATGAGGAGGGAGTGAAAGCATCCACTAATCAGGGCAGTGTGGTGTGCTACTCACAAGCTCATAACTGGCAGTAAAATAGAAAGACCCATATCTGCTCTGCTGAGTAATTTCCACACTGAGGCCCTGAGCAGAGATGTCGTGTCATTTGTAACATCTGCCTGGGCATCCAGGAGCCAAAGTAAAGCTAGTTAGGAAGCTTCACTGCCTCATTCTCCCCCCTCTTATGATAAATCTAAAGGACTCAGGGTTATTTATTAAAAAAAAACACAAAAACAAACAAACGAACAAAAACTAGTCTGAGCTCTTCAGTTGTCAATTTGATGCAGGTGAGACAGAAGAGTGTATTTGGAGGCTACAGAGAAACTCTAGCTTCCTCTAGAGCAGTGGTTCTCAACCTTCCTAATGCCGCGACCCTTTAATACAGTTCCCCATGTTGTGGTGACCCCCAACCATAAAATTATTTTTGTTGCTACTTCATAACTGTAATTTTGCTACTGTTAATGAATTATAATGTAAATATCTGTGTTTTCCGATGGTCTTAGGCTCTACAGCAGTGACCCACAGGTTGAGAACCGCTAGCAGGGTCGCCTAAGACCATCGGAAAACACAGATATTTACATTACGATTCATAACAGTAGCAAAATTACAGTTATGAAGTAGCAATGAAAATAATTTTATGGTTGGGGGTCACCACAACATGGGGAACTGTATTAAAGGGTCGCGGCATTAGGAAGGTTGAGAACCACTGCTTTAGAGTGAATAGCATCAGATATGAATGGAGAACCCTTCAAGTATCAAAGTGGAAGCAGGAAGAGTAGGGGGGGGTCTTCATAATTGCATTGGAGGGAATATTAATTCTTTATGCCTCACTGGTTTTCTGCCTCCTCACAATTTTCTGGACAATGAGAGTGGACAATTTTTCCATATGAGACTATGCCCCAATAGCAATGGCTAACTGCAAGAGTACAACTGTAATCTTAATCTCTACTAATCATCCTAAAACCCAGGTCCTTGATTAGTGCTTCTCACTCTTCTGGTGCATACAAATGACCTGGGAATCTTGTTAGAATGGGAATTCTGATTTTGCAGGTCTGGGGGTGGGAGCAGGGGGTGGACTGTCTATAGCTCCTAAGTAATAGCTATGCTGGTGGTTGCCCCTGGCCACTATTAGTAGCAAAGTTCTGCATAACACCTTTCTGGGAAATGGCAAGGTTTCTTAAATAGCTTTCACTTTTTACACTCATTTATATGACTTCTCTTTAAAAAATAGAGGGTCCAAAGTGCAGTCATAGCACATAAACCACATCTTGCCAACAGTGAGTCTCATTCCTCACATGGATGGGAGAGACAAAGTTGTAAAACAGGACTCCACTCAGGGCTGAGATGGTTACTCTCTGATGAGTGTAAGAGTAAAGTAAAGCTGTACTTGGCATATGCCAGAACCATACACCTGTACAACTGACTGCATATTTATAGAGCCCAGAGAAATTGGAAAAGTAGAAATATGGAACCTCTTAACAATTTGGCACTTAGGAAGTATGTCCAGTAACACAGGAAAATCAAAGCCATTAGCCATTCTACTTTTATTTTAGTGTCTCTTGGCCTTGAGCCATATCATGATTAGTGACTCTTAACTGAGGCCCCTTGATTCAAAGAAGCCCTGAAGTAGGTACCATAGGACTTGCAAAACATGAAGAAAACATAAAATAGGACCTCAAGAAATCCACTGAAAGTTTGGGAAGTAGATTACTTAATCCACAGTTTTTGTTTGACATATTTCTACTGTTGTCCTTCAAAATTTCCACAGGGCAGTTATTGCTTCAGCAGTTTCTAAAAGTCTAGCTACATATAACAACCAATATTATATTGAAGGTTTGCTGCACCAGGATTGTCAAATAGCAATAATTTTAATCGCATTTATACCAAATGATTCCACACTGAAATCATTTCAAACTTTTCCACTCCCTTTTCTATATCCAAAATACTCTGTATTCATTATGGGTGGGTTCTGACTCACAGCTTCTCTGTATTCTTCTTTCCATTTTACAGATGGGGGAACCGGGCAGAGAAAAGCTAGTGACTGCCCAAAGCAAGCTCTGTCACTCTGACTTCCTGCACATACCAGGTCTGCCAACCACTTTAGCAGCCAGTGACAGATGAGTTATTATGAGCTACTACGTAGAGAAAAGAAAATATAAGCCAGATTCCCATCCTATATAACTCTAGGGGCACTTTCAATTGCCAGATGTCAATCTGGATCCTTTCCAATGCTAAGCTAACCATGGAAAAGCATGGTTCCCAATGGAGGGCTTTAAGGACATGCCCCAGGCAGACCTGCAGTCCAGAACACAGGAATAGCACCTAGCTCCCCAGGGCTTTAGAGTGGCCCTTTGCTATATGTCATTTAACCTTCCAGACTCCAAATCTCATCTCCAGAAAAGATCTGTTTTGCTCATTTGCCTGTAAGTCAGAGGCTTGTGTTAGAAAGAGAATAGGCTTTGTTATTGTCAGAGTTGGGTTAAATCTTTTTTTAAAAAATTTATTTTTAAATTACTTGTCCCCATCTTTCATGAACTGTGTGACATTGGGCAAGCTGTTGAACCTTGCTAGATTCCATTGTTCTCATGTTTTAGAAGTTAAAGCTTCCAAAACAATTGTCACAGTGATACTGTGAGGATATGATGACATACTAAAACTTTGCTGATAAATAAACGACACTCAATGAATGTCCAATTTCTCTCCTTCTTTGTTGATATTCATGAATACAATACCTTGGAATTATTTGGTAAAGAGAAATAATGCTGATATATTAATCCCATTTAATAAGCATTCACTCTGGGTCAGAAATATATCAACAAGTTATCTCATAAAGAAGCAAGGTAATTGGGATAAATTAACTGGAAAAAATAGAATACTAAAAAGGGGTTAGTTAATTGTCCACAAATAAATGAACTGTTTTTGTTCAATAAATTATGGTTTCCTATTAGTTTTCACCTCTGCTGAAAGACACAGGGAAATGTGTTCAGGATCAAATAATAAAAAGGAAAAACCTCCTAATAATAATGGTTAAAATTTAGAATGTTTTTCTAGGAAAGAATGCTTAGAAGTTTATGGAAAGGTATAATCCAATTTTAGGCCATCAGAATCGCCCAATACTGAGGGGAGAGGATAATAGTAATTATCTTGTAACTGCCCTTTTGACCTTGTATAAGATACATATTTGCTCCTCAGTCTCCTCATTGGTAAATGGGGCTGTTTATTTAACTATTTATAGGATAATTTTAAGTAGCTGTTTTATGTCTGATTTAAAATGTGTCTAGAATTACAAAATAAAATGACATTTTCATACTTTTTAAAGAATCAGACATATTTTGCAAGATGAAGTATGTCTGTAATACAAATTTCCATCTATCTAAAATGACCAAACTATTTCAGTCTGAAGGCAGGATGATGGATTCAAGGTCACGGTGCACAGCACATTGCATCTATGCCTGCCACACAGATGTTCAATACACATTTTTTGAATCAAGCAAGGTACAACCGATAATCTCAGATATCAGCTCTACAATTTGTTCAAGCACACATTCAATAAACCTACTATGTGGGAGGCAGTATATTTATTACTAGATGCCCGATGCATGAAAATTCGTGCAAGAGTAGGCCTTCCTTTCCCCGGCTGCTTGCACCAGCTTCCCTCTGGCACCCGGGACCTGGGCTTCCCTCCTCTGGTCACCAGCAGGCACCCAGGACCCGAGCTGGCTTCCAGGACCTGGGCTGGCTTCCCTCCGCCCTGGCTTCCTCGGAAAGGACATCAGGAATGATATCTGGAAGATGTCCAGTCTAATTAGCATATTACCCTTTTATTATTATGGATTTGCAATGGTATTTGGATATGACATGAGTACCAAATTTAATTCTTTAAAAGTAATTTACCTCCATTTCATTTAGAAGTTTCCCACTAATCTCAAAGGAAGATGAAATCAGGTGATTTGGCAGCTTTTACAAAATCACCTGTTGTTGACCTTGGTCTACAAGTTTGTCTCTTCAGTGGTAGATACTGTCAGAAAGGAGAGTTGGGATGAACTGAAGGATTCATAAAATTCTGAGGGTAAATGAGTTTCCTCTTCGCCTTTAGGGACTGGAGTGATAGAGCAGTGAAGCAAGTCAAATTACCTGTGTTAACTTGGAGAGAAAAATGAGTTTTCTGTTACTTGTAGAACTTATTAATGAATAATGACTAAATTATTAGTAACTCTGCCTATGCTGAAAAAGGTGAAATGGACATGGATGAACAGGAAAGATGTCTGCAAGTGAATTTTCATGAAGATTTGACATACAGACAGATTTTCAAATGCTTTGACTCAGAGAACTCAGAAAGTAAAGACAAGGAACAAGTAGGTGTATGAAGTGTCATTTCAGTGGGTGAGTGAGTCATATCATAGGTTTCTTTCCTGAAAATGGTATTGTCACAGTGCCTGCTTAAGTTATTTGATCCAAGCTTTAAAAAGAAACACAGTAACTCTTCCTTGCAGAAAGGAGACCCTAAGTTTAATAGAAATTATGGTTTCTTTTCATCAACATTGCCACAAGCCTTACTGCCACCAGCACTAATTACTGTAGCTCCCAAACCCTCTGCTCCTTCTTCAACTTAAGGTGTCAAGGATGCTCAGAGCTAAACAGTGGAAGTCCAACACTTGATGTGGGCTCTTTGCTCTCATTTTAAAATGCATTATATAAGAGGGAGAATCCTTATCTGGAACTACAGGTTTCAACACACCGTAGTTCTTAAATTAGACCTCTCTTTGAAGCTTAGTAACAGAAAGGTAGATGGGAACACAGATAGAACTGAAAGTCATATTCTGGTGCCAGTGCTGCAGTGCCTTTTGTGTAATTGGGCTGGGAAAAGATGAGCACAAACTGAAAGACTATAGACACTCAACAGCTGTGTTTATTTGAGGAAGAAATGCCCATTAGTGAGGACGTTTCCTTGAGATTTATTCCTAGAAATTATGTTCATATGGGAAGTCAGGTTAACTCTTCCTGGGAGGAAAATATTTCCCCTCATGAGAGAAATTAACTCTTTTAATCACCATGCTGTTGAAGATAGAATTGCAGCAAATGCTAAACAAAACAATCATTCTTCATCTGAAATTTGCAATAATATTGTTTAGCCTTTTCTTTCCTCTAGGACAATGCATCCATCTGTCCATATAATTCTTGTACTTACCCCATTCTATCATCTCTCTGCTGATCTGCTCTTCCTCTTCCTCATTATTTGTTATAACTTCCTTATCTAATACAGGGCCTGATTTAGAAAATATGCCCTATATATCTGTCTTGAGGAGATATTGCTGATTTTCATTTTTAAAATTCATTTAATTCTGAAGACAACAAATATTACAGAGTTTAGAGGCTAGAGGGATTAAATCACCACTCTAGACAGCAAATGTTATTTTGAGAAATGAATATATTTTGAGGAAACACAGATCTAAAATTAAATATCATTTTGCATCTTTAGGTAAAATACTAAAATCACACTCAGAGCATCATCTATTAAAAATGTATTTCCTACATTTGAATTCTCTAAAAGTCATAACACTTTACCGAGATATCTTAAGTAGGTGAAGATGATCTCGTTTAGTAGATGAGGAGAAAGAAAGAGGGCTTCATACAAATGACAAGGAATGGATTAGATTTAAAATGATCCTTCCAGTTCTGGATGAAATGTTGGTGACATACTTTCACTGCATGGGCAGAGAATGGATTTGAAATTGTGTCTTATATCAAAAAGTTGTACTGAAAATTGCCTGGGAAATATTTTTTAAAGATGTGGAGAAGATGGCAGCCGGTGGGACGGCAGTGAGGAAGAGAGTGTGACTGAGGGAGCAAAAGGGGAGTGTGTGGTGGGTGTGTGTGTGAGTGAGGAACAGTTAGATCCTGCAAGACTTTCGGGGGCTGGCAGACCAGGCTCTCCTAGATAGGGAGCCCCAGCTACCACTGCAATCCCTCGAAGGGTGGCTGGTTCTGACACAGAAACCACGCCATCTTGAAGCAGAAAGCTGCTGTGTCTAGGAGCCCAGCCTCACCACTACCCAGACTGGCCTCAGACACAACCCTGGACCCTATAGCCAAAGACCTGCAACCTCAGCTACAGACCCACAGACACGGGGACTCCAGCCTCCCCAGCTGCCGGCTCCTGTAAGTTCCTGAACACACTCCCTTCCTGCTGGCCCACTGCTTCAGCCCAGGGCCCCGCTAATGCCTGACGCTCCGCCAAGCCCCACACCAAGACACATCATAACTACAATGGCAAATATTAATGACAAAAAAGAATCTTACAGGCTGCAAGAGAGAGCAGAATGTTACCAACAAGGCATCTTCCATTAGATTATCAAATGATTTCTCAACAGAAACACATCAGGCCAGAAAGGAAAGAAAGGAAGTATACAAACTGATGCAAAGCAAAGGACTGAATCCACAAATAGTCTATCGAGCAAGGCTATCAGCCAAAATTGAAGGGGAAATCAGGAACTTAGCAAAAAAAGAAAGGCTAAGGGAGTTTATCACTACCAAGCCAGCAATGCAAGAAATGCTAAAGGGACTATTGTAAAAAGAAGAAATAGAAAGGGAAGAAGGAATACAGGTACACACACACACACACACACACACACACACACACACACAAAGGCTACAAACAAGTACCTATCAATAATAACCTTAAAGGTAAATAGATTAAATGATCCATTCAAAAGACATCCAGTAATCACCTATTTCAAATAGTTCCTGTGATATGTCCTATTTGTGTGTCTCTTCCTTGGGGAGATCCTAGCCAGATTACTAGAAATTTCATTAGTCATCTAAATCAAAGACATCAGTTTGATTATGGAGAATTTGTGAATCTTCAGCCAAATGAGGAAACCCAATATCAAACTGCTGTTGAAGAATCTTTTCAAGTAAACATCTGATGGCTATAGACATCTGAGCATCTTTGTACCTGCAAGTGCCATCTTTAAGGAGAAAACTACATGAAGTCACCATTTCAATAACTTGATGTGTATATTAATAAAAGTAATTCAGTCTATTGTTTTAGTTTTTAAATTGAAAAAAAATGGGGGCCATCTAAAAATTTTGTTCTCTTAAAAAGTTAAAAATGAATGTTAGGACATTATCTTTAAAAGCAATGAAAGGATTATATTTCACTAATGTAATGGGGGAAAGGGAATTCTTGTTGTACTTTATCTTTTTTATATTACACATTCTTGAATTTTTCCTTATGTTGCTTTTGAAATTTGGTGCGGTTTCTCCTAGGGATGTTATTGAACACAGGTAACACAGTAGTAAATGCAGAAAGATGTGGTTGATATGAACCTAACAAATCTGAGCCAGTTATCAGGGTTGCAGAACAGAGACTTGAAGTGCTAATAAAACAATCCAAAGAAATTTTAATACAGATTCTAGCTGAAGAATTCAACTCTAAGAACATGGTATTTATATAACATTTAGTATTTTTGAAGACTAGTGAGATTCCTTTAATAATTTTAACTGTTTAAAAAGTAAAAGCTCAATGTAAGGATATTTCCTTTTTTTTTTTTTTTTTTTTTTTTTTTTCTACTAGAAGGAACTATCAAGAGGAAATTTTATTTCTTTGGCGGGCAGTTGCTAATTTCAAATCTTGTTTGTTTGGCTGACTAATTTATAAGCCTAAAGTATATTAAGTTGAATTTACAGATCTTTGGCTTCAGAATTTTTCAATAGCCAGTGATTCTCATTAGCTAAGATGAAACTTTTATTAGAAACTTTCAGTTGGTGATTCAGTTGTATGTTCTACATATATATTTAAGTGAGAAGTTTGGCTTCATCTCAGTTGAGAAATTCAAGGAAAGCTAAAGATGTATGTGTATAATACACACACATGCATGCAGGTTATATGTAGGATTTCTATTCAAATTTTAAAAAATAGATAAACAATATGGGATTTAAGTGTTTACTTGATTTGATTAACATTTTGTATATCACCACATTTTTAAAAGGCAACAGCCAAATGCTAAGTGGTCTAGTTGGCTGCTGTTACACCTTAAAAATTGAGTTTATACACACACTCAATTACCTGTCTATATGGTGCTCTTTGTTCTCAATGATAATGCATGACTGAAGTGGTGACACATTTTCCAGTCACTCTGTTTCACTGCTTTTTAGTCAAACTGGGTTTGTTTATACCTACTATTCATTAATGAGAATCAATAAAATAACTTGTACTAGAAGGCCCAAATCACAGAGTAAACAATGAAGAGTGGATTAGCTGACATTCCATACTAATATATATTGTTTATGCTTTCTTTAAAAGAACACAAAATTTCAGAAGTAGTTGCTAATATATACATATGTTGTATAAAAATGGATATTTTGGTTTTGTTAAAATCCTTGTTGACTTTTCTACAGTGAACATTTTTTTTTAACTTGGTTTAATAAAAATGTTAATTTTGGAAGTGGAGTTTTGTAAAAAACCTTTCTCAGTCAAACAGTAATGACTTTATGGGTAGTAACAGTCACCAAAAGCCATGCATCTTAATGAACTAATGCCTTTGTCTTTCAAAAGAGTGATGCTTACTACCTGCTGGAACATTTTTTTTCTGCAGTTACATGAGTGTAATTGTAAGAATAGCTGTTTAACTCTTTAATAAGAGACTTGACCATAGATTTTTTCTAACTTAAAGCAATAATGGTAGTACTTTCTTTCAAAATTTAATACTTCCCAGTATGTCAAGTTAAACTATTTTGGGATGTGAGAGCTTGAAAGGAAAGTTGTATTAGAGATCATCTTGATGAAATTGTGTTTTGACATTTTGTGGATTAGTTCGATATCACTAATAGTCTCGTGTGTGTTTTATATAAGCTTTTTCATAAAGGAAATATTGACTGTATTTGCTATTATCTGGGAACTCGTTAGTATGGAAATGTTTGTTAACATCTCCCCTCTTGTCAGTGGATTAGAAATAAGGATAGGATTTACAGATGTTCAGTTTAAATTCCTGAAAACATTCTTATTTTTAATATGCTTATAACTGAGTCAGGATAACAGAGGGAAATTATATTGATACTCATACCGAAATTCACAATATCACCTAGGGAAGCGATTTTTTCAACAAATCACCATTTATGTTGTTAAACAGAGTGTTATTTGAGATATATTGTTTTATTTTCAATTAAAAGTGGTTTTCTCCTAAAAAAGAAAAAGATATCCAGTGGCTGAACTGATAAGAAAACATGACCCATATATATGCTGTCTATAAGAGGCCCACCTCAGAACAAGGGACTCACACGGACTGAAAGTGAAGGGATGGAAAATATTTTTCAGGCAAATGGAAATGAAAAAAAAGCTGGGGTAGCGATACTTATATCTGACAAAATGTACCTCAAAGTAAAGGCCATAACAAGAGATAAGGAAGACCACTACATAATACTAAAGGAGTCAATACTCAAGAGGATATAACTCTGGTAAACATATATGCACCCAATGCAAGAGCAACCAAATACATAAAAAAACGTCTGGAAGATATCAAGGGAAAGACTGACAGCAATACAATCATAGTAAGGGACTTTAACAACCCATTGACATCACTGGATAAATCCTCTAGACAAAAACTCAACTAAGAAACAGCAGTCCTAAATGGCTCACTAGATCAGATGTACTTAATTGACATCTTCAGAACACTTCAGCACAAGACTTTGGAATATACATTCTTCTCAAGTACACATGGGACATTTACAAAGATAGACCACATACTGGGTCACAAGCAAAGTCTCTCCAAATTCAAAAAGAGTGAAATCATAACAAGCTTCTTCTCAGATCACAATGGCATAATATTAGAAATAAACTACAATAAAAACAATAAAAAATCAAACACTTGGAGGCTAAATAGCATGCTATTAAACAATGATTGGGTTACCAAAGAGATCAAAGAAGAAATAAAAAACAGCCTGGACACAAATGACAATGAAAACACAATAAGCCAAAATTTATGGGACACACTGAAAGCAGTCCTGAGAGGGATAGCATTACAGGACTACCTTAACAAACAAGAAAAACTGGTAATAAATTATCTAACTCTACAACTTAAAGAATTAGAAAGAGAGCAACAAGAAAAGTCCAGGGTGAGCAGAGGGAAGGAAATATAAAGATCAGAGTGGAAATAAATGACATAGAGACAAAAAAAAACAAAAAAAAAACACAATACAAAAGATCAATAAAACCAATAGCTGGTTCTTTGAAAAGAAAAACAAGATTGATGAACCTCTAGCCAATCTCACCAAGAAACAAATAGAGAAGACCCAAATAAAATCAGAAATGAAAGAGACAAAATAACAACAGACGCCACAGAAATACAAAGGATTGTAAAAAATACTATGAACAACTCTATTCCAACAATATAGTCAACCTAGAAGAAATAAACATTATCCTAGAAAAATACCACCTTCTAAAACTCAGTCAAGAAGAATAAAATAATCTGAATAGGCCAATAACTATGGAGGAAATTGAAGCAGTCATCAAAAAACTTCCAGCAAACAAAAGCCCTGGGCCAAACAGCTTCACAGGGGAGTTTTACCAAACATTCAAAGAAGAACTAAAACCTATCCTCCTCAGACTATCCCAAAAAAATTCAAGAGGAAGGCACACTTTCAAGCCCTGTCTATGAAACCAGCATTACCCTAATCCTAAAACCAAATAAAAACACTACAATGAAAGAGAATTACAGGCCAATATTTCTGATGAAAATAGATGCTAAAATCCTCAACAAAATTCTAGCAAATTGGATCCAGCATTACATTAGAAAGATCATACACCATAACCTAGTGAGATTTATTCCGGGGATACAAGAATGGTACAATATCCTCAAATCAATAAACGTGATACATCACATAAACAAATGGAGAGATAAAAATCATATAGTCATATCAATTGATACAGAAAAAGCATTTGACAAAAATCCAACAGCCTTTCTTGATAAAAACCCTCAGCAAAGTGGGAATAGAGGGGTCATATCTCAATATAATAAAAGCCTTATATGACAAACCTACAGCCAACATCATACACAATGGGCAAAAACTAAAACAATTTCTCCTAAGAACAGGAACAAGACAGGGATGCCCACTCTCACCACTCCTATTCAACATAGTTCTGGAAGTGCTAGCCATAGGATTAGAGAAGAAGAATAAATAAAAGGTATCCAAATTAGAAAAGAAGAAGTAAAGCTATCATTATTCACAGATGACATGATATTGTACATAGAAAACCCTAAAGACTCCATAAAAAAAAAAAAAAAAAAACAACAACTAGACATAATAAATGAATTCAGCAATGTAGCAGGATACACAATTAACACTGAGAAATCTATGGCTTTTTAATACACCAATAGTGAACTTACAGAAAGAGATATTAAAAGGAAATTCCATTGCAACCAAAAAAAGTAAGATACCTAGGAATAAACTTAACAAAGGAGGTAAAAGACCTGTATTCAGAAAACTACAGGACATTGAAAAAAAGAGATAGAGGAAGACATAAGCAAATAGAAGAATATACCATGTTCATGGATTGATAGAATCAACGTCATTCAAATGTCCATACTACCCAAAACAATCTATAGATTCAATGCAATTCCCATTAAGACACCAATGGTATATTTCACAAACCTAGAACAAACTGTCCAAAAATTCATCTAGAATAAAAAAAGACCCCGAAAAGCTGCAGCAATCCTGAGAAAGAAGAGCAAAGTAGGAAGGATCTCAATAGCAGATATCAAGCTATAGGACAAAGCCACTGCCCTCAAAACTGCCTGGTACTGGCACAAGAACAGACATATAGACCAATGGAACAGAACAGAGAACCCAGAAATCAATCCAAGCCATTATGCTCAATTAATATTTGACAAAGGAGGCAAAAACGTACAATGGAGTCAAGACAGTCTCTTCAATAAATGGTGCTGGGGAAATTGGTCAGATACATGCAAAAAAATGAAACTAGACCACCAACTTACACCATTCTCAAAAATAAATTCAACATGGATAAAGGACTTAAACATAAGATGGGAAACCATATAAATCTTAGAGGAATCCACAGGCAGCAATATATCAGACATATGTCGTAGCAATATCTTTACTGCTACAGCTCCTAAGACAATAGAAACTAAGGAGAAAATAAACAAATGGGACTACATCAAAATAAAAAGCTTCTGCACAGCAAAAAAAAAAAAAATCAACAAAGGAGAACCAAGATGGCGGCATAGGTAAACATCTATACTTGCTGCCTCTCACAACCACATCAAAATTACAACTAAAAGGCAGAACGACTACCACCCAGAACCGCAGGAAAGCTGGCTGAGTGGAAGTTCCACAACTAGAGAGGTAAAGAAAGCGCATTGAGACTGGTAAGAGGTGCGGATGTGGAAAATGCTGGCACCTGGATGTGCTGCTCTTTTAATTGGAAGGGAGATACAAGCTCCTGCTTGCTCTGAACTCCAGTTCTGGGCAAGATTCTGGGGGACCCAGACACATATGGGGAGAAATTGGAATGTCTGGCATCAGGACGCGAGGATGGCTTTCTCTCAGAGGTGCTCTCAGCGATCATTATTCCTGCATGGGGCATGGGATGTGGAGACCCAGGGACCTCACCGGTGCAGGGCTGACTGGCAGCCATTGCTGTTTGCTCCACCCTGGTGATTTCCAGATATCCCGCCCCACCCAATTTACAACCCCACCCAAGCTGTGGGCATCAGCTTTTGCATATGAATGGCCTGTACTTTCTCCACCTAAAACCTGTTAAACTGCAACTGGGTCAGAGAGCCCCAGAGCTTCCAAAAGAAGGCCCAAGGCCTGGCAACAGCAGCTGGCTTTGCTTCACAGCTGGGCCTCGTCTGGGCACTTCCAAACCCCATACAAAGAGGAGGGATCTGCAGATGTCTCTGTAGCTCCTGCTGGGCAGCCCCAGACAGTGTCTGACCTTGCACCTCCTTGGAGATCCAACCAAGAGCCAGTGTACCCAGTGGTCAGAGTGAGACCACACTAGATTACAACTCTTCACATCCATAAGAGACACACTCAAGGGGCAGACTCAGTGAGCACCAAAACCCCACTGAAGAAAGTCCTGCCCCATAAGGGTGTCTCCAGCGCAACAGATCTTCCAGTGTAGACACAGCTGGTCATCACAGCCAATTGGCCTGGAGGTCAATTCCTCCCAGTGATATCAACAGCAATCAAGAGTTAACTACAGCAAGACTGTGCAAACAGCCCACAAAGGGGTTCACCAAAAGCATCCACCTCAGGTGACTAGGGAGGCTGAGCCACTGGGCCCTATTGGACACCTAACACAGAAGGCCACACTATCAACTCAAGGAGACTTAGCAGCTACCCAATACATAGAAACAAACACAGGGAAGCAGCCAAAATGTGGAGGCAAAGAAACAAGTCACAAATGAAAGAAATGGATGAAAGCAAAATACTGGATATAGAGTTCAAAACCACAGTTATAAGGTAACTCAAGAATCTTCTAGAAACCTCTGAGAAATTTAATGAGACCCTCAAGGATATGAAAAAGGACCAATCAGAAATTAAGCATACACTGACTGAAATAAAGAATAATATACAGAGAGTCAACAGCAGACTAGAGGATCCCAAGAATCAAGTCAAAGATTTGAAATATGAAGAAGCAAAAAACACCCAACCAGAAAAGCAAAAAGAAAAAATAATCCAAAAATATGAAGATACTTGTAAGGAGCCTCTGGGACAACTTCAAGCATACCAACATCCGAATTATGGGGGTGCCAGAAGAAGAGAGAGAGCAAGATATTGAAAACCTATTTGACGAAATAATGACAGAAAACTTCCCCTACCTGGTGAAAGAAATAGACTTACAAGTCCAGGAAGCGCAGAGAACCCCAAACAAGAGGAATCCAAAGAGGACCACACCAAGACACATCATAATTAAAATGCCAAGGGCAAAAGACAAACAGAGAGTCTTAAAAGCAGCAAGAGAAAAACAGTTACCTACAAGGGAGTACCCATACGACTGTCAGCTGATTTCTCAACAGAAACTATGCAGGCCAGAAGGGAGTGGCAAGAAATATACAAAGTGATGAATAGCAAGAACCTACAACCAAGATTACTCTACCCAGCAAAGCTATCATTCAGAATTGAAGGTCAGATAAAGAGCTTCACAGATCAGAAAAAGCTAAAGGAGTTCATCACCACCAAACCCGTACTGTATGAAATGCTGAAGGGTATTCTCTAAGAAGAGGAAAAAGAAGAAAAAGGTAAATATAAAAAATATGAACAACAAAGTGACAACAAATACATATCTATCAACAAGTGAATCTAAAAATCAAATGAATAAAAAACCTGATGAACAGAACAGACTGGTGAATATAATAGAATCAGGGGCATGGAAAGGGAGCAGACTGACAATCTCGGGAGGAAGGGGTTGTGGGGGCTGCAGGAGAGATTGGACAAAGAGCTTACACCTATGGATGAAGTCAGTGGGAGGGGAGAGGTCTGGAGTGAGGTGGGGACCAGGTGGAGGGGAGCTAGGGGGGAAAAAAAAGGAACACCTGTAATAATATGAACAATAAAGATTTTTAAAAAAGAAAACAACAAAACAACAAGAAACAACTGCATGGGAGAACATATTTGCCAAGGTTATCTCCAATAAGAGTTTAATCTCCAAAATTTACAGGGAACTCATACAACTTAATAAAAAGAAGATAAAAAATCCATTCAAAAAATTGGCAAAAGACCTAAATAGACACTTTTCAAAAGAGGACATACAGAAGGCCAAGAGACATATGAAAACATCCTCAAAGTCACTAATCATTGGAGAGATGCAAATCAAACGACAATAACGTACCATCTCACACCAGTCAGAATGGCTATCATCAACAAATCAACAAATGACAAGTGCTGGAGAGGATGCGGAGAAAAAGGAACCCTCCTGCACTGCTGGTGGGAGTGCAGACTGGTGCAGCCACTGTGGAGAACAGTATGGAGTTTCCTCAAAAAATTAAAAACAGAACTCCCATTTGACCCAGTAATCCCATTTCTAGGAATATATCCCAAGAAACCAGAAACACCAATCAGAAAGGACATATACATCCCTATGTTCATAGCAGCACAATTTACAATAACTAAGATTTGGAAATGGCCTAAGTGCCCATCAGCAGATGAGTATATTAAAAAACCGCGGTACATCTACACAATGGAATACTATGCTGCTGTAAAAAGGAAGGAACTCTTACCATTTGCAACAGCATGGATAGACATGGAGAGCATTATGCTAAGTGAAATAAGCCAGTCAGAGAAGATAATTATCACATGATCTCACTCATTTGTGTAATATAATGAACAATATAAACTAATGAACAAAGTAAGATACAGAGACAGAGAAGCATCAGACTGTCAAACTTCAGTGGGAAGGCATGGGTGGGGGTGGTAAGAGAGCAACCAAAGCACTTGTATGCATGCATATATGCACAACCAATGGACACCGACACTAGGGGGTGTGAGGGCATGTGCTGGGGGGTGGGAGTGGCCAGGGAAAGGTCAATGAGGGGAAAAGGAGACACATGTAATACCTTAATCAATAAAGAATAAAAATAATTAAATAAATAATAATAATAATAAAATATTTTTAAATTGTGAACCTAATGAAATTCTTTGAGAAATGTCTTTGTGTTTTTTAAATCAGACCCCAATTTTTCAAAGTGAATATAAGAACAAAGAATATCCCAGCAACTCATAGTATTAAGAATTGAAATATATACCCATGTTATTTTCTCTACATTGGCAGCTAAGATTTTATGTCTTTGCTTTTTGGAGGAATTATAGAACCCTTCATAGGCAGTATAAGAAAATGTAATTTTATTTTTTAGTTTTCTTAATTTAGGGCTGATATAACAATAGAGGATATTATAAATTCAGTAGTAACCTAGGCATTTTAGATACGTTTTTTGTTTTTCCTTTTCTTTTTGCTTTTGCTTTTGTATTCTTAAATAAAAATGAGATATAATCTCCAAAATAAAATTTTAATGTTCTATTTGCTCATAACATTGTGGTTATTGTAAACAAAACAGTTAAACTGATCTATTTATACCCTCCTGGAGTTTGGTGAAGACAAAAAGGTTGATTTAGGATGCAAAATAATCCTTCCTCTTTACATATCAGATGGTTAAGTATCTTGTTGCCTGTTGTTGTTAGGAGTAGATTTGGTGATTTCAAACCAACACAGCATGATTAATTCCAAAAACGGTCACAGGAAAGAAACATTTTTCCCCTCCCTAAAACATTTGATAAAAACTATTTCTCCATATTGCACAACAAAATTTAATCAAACTGAAAAACAAACAAACAAACAAAAAAACAACAACATTCAGCTAACCCATTTTGGGTTGGTTGAAAGTAAGGGGAGAGCAGGTCAATAACTGGTCAGATAAAATTTTCAGAACTAGAGTTACTTTTCACCAGACCGCTTTTATCTTAATCATTCCAATACTCATACTCTGAGAAAACCACTCAGAGATGAAAGAGCCTGCACACAGAAACCAATTTCTCAAACCAAATCTGCTCAAACACTTTTTGAGGATTCTGAACATAAGCTTAAACTGATTGCCTAACTCCTCTTTAGGCTCCCAACCCCTAGGTGTCATGCCATTTGTCCTATTTATAATTCTAGTTAATCTCAGGTAATGTCCTCTGGAACTGGGCATCATGGACTGGAGCTGATGAGTGCCCTCTTGCCCCAGCATGATGTGTGGCCTCACAGGGAAGGGACTCAGCAGCTTCAGAGCAGAACAGCAGAAGCACAGCAGGTACTTAGCCATGGCTGACAAAATGCATGTGTTAAACAGTTAATTAATCTTGGTCTTGGTATAAGATTTCTAGGTAAAAAATGGTAAGAGAAATGGGTTTCTTTGACAGTCTCTGGTCTGTCTTCATGCACAAAATTTTGCCAGGCTCAAAATATTTCTTCTTCCTCTTACTATAGTGACAACTCCAGGTTTTTTTTTGTTGTTGTTGTTGTTGTTGTTGTTTTGCATTAGAGCACTATTTCAGAAATTCCTTGTAGTCCAGTACATATTGTTTGGTATGGTGACAAGTTGATCCCAAACCACCCATCCTATATAATAAAAGGTTAATATGCAAATTGTCCCGTTGGGAGTTCAACCGACCAGAAGTTCGACCACTCGCTATGATGTGCACTGACCACCAGGGGGCAATGCAGAACAAAGGAAGGCCCCGGCCGGCAGCCAGAAGGCCCCAATAGGCCCTGATCGCTGGCCAGGCCTAGGGACCCTTCCTGTGTGCGAATTTCATGCACTGGGCCTCTAGTTATTACATAAGTATTTATTCAAATACTAATATGTACTGGACATTCTACTAGTCAATTGCAGCGGAGGAGGGAAGATGAATGATACCAATAGTAAGAAATGCAACACAGAATAACAGGTCCTATAACCAAGAACTATGTACAGTTCGTGGGAAAACTACAAAAGGAATCGGGAAAAACAACAAAGAAAGTGATACTTAAGCCAAGTAAAGACAAAGTTGAGGAGGGCATTCTAGTCAGTGGGAAGTCTGTACATAAATTGATAGAAATGAACCAGCATGAAGAGTCCTGAGGAATTGACCATGATGTAATTTGTTCCAGGGAGAATGGTACATGATGCTGCCAGAGGGTTTCTTATGGAAGGTCCCAAAAGAGTGGTGAGATGAAAGATTCTGCCTGGATGGAAATGCATGGAAGGGTCTAATTGCCAGGCCAAAGGGCTTGGTTCTATCCCATCAATGATGAAGCACCATGGAGACCAGAGTGTCTGGAACAGATTTACACTTTAGAAAGGTCACTTTTATTGCAGCATGGAGGGTGGGTGGGAAGGAAGCAATATTATACGCAAGGATGTCAGCTAGAAGGACATTGTACCAAAACAAACAGCAGATGATCAAGGTGAAGCAGGAAGATGACAGGAAATTAGAGAAATTCTTAGAGATGGAGTCAATGAGATTTAGTGACAAACTGGATGTGGTTGATAAGATAAAAGGAGGATTCTATGATGAAGCCCAAATTTCTGGCTTAGGAGTGGGTTATAAAAAGTATTCCATTTTGGTTGATTGAACTTGAGATGTCTATGAAATGTTTAGTTAGATAAGTCTACTAGGATATACTATATATGAGTCTAGAGCTCAAGAATGAGGTCTAATCCTAAAATAGATAATTGTGAGTCACCAGCATATAACCTAAATTGAAAAGTCTTCAACAGATTAAAAGTGATAGGGCCAGAGGAGACATTTTAATTGAGGGAAGAGGGGGCAGGTACAAATATGAGATACTGCTCCACTGTGAGGGTGTTCCAGGACATGTTAGAGGTTGTTGCTAGAGTGGTTCTCTGGTTTCCATGCATTCGTTCTCACCACTTAGGAACAGGCAGCAGAGACCACTTTGCTGTGTAGAGCAAGAGCTATAAGAAGTCAAACCCCTCCCCTAAAACTCACTCTGGAGTTCCATAGCTTGGCCAAGGTTGCCATAAATAGAAGTACTTTTCACCATGACATACCCAGGGAATATTCCCATGAGTCAAGTGTCCCTAGTCTGGGGACTGAACAGTGGAGATTATGAGTAGAGTGAGAGGGCAGTGAAGAGCTCTCCCTTTCTACATAAGTGCAGCATATTGTTCTGGCCATTGACAAGGCTAACATTATAATTAAGCAGGCTCTGGCCCAAAACTTAACCTCAAGAACAGCCTATTTACCATTCTAACTTTGTTCTTTAAATCTAATTTGGCTTTCAGTTTACAGTGGTATCTATTTAAAAACACATATACCTGCAAGATGCTGCACTTTTACCATGAATTACCTGGGTGTTATAGTGGAAACAAGACTGGATTTAAAGTTAGAACATCTTACTTTGATTTTCTGTCCTGCTTCTTATTAGATTTTGGATTTGGATAGTCATTTTACTTTTCGAGGCCTAAACTTATAGTAAATAACAGGATTAGATGAGATAATCTCTAAGATTTCATCTCTAGAAATTTCTGGATGGGATTTAGTTGATAGCCCGACTTAAGAAACTACTCATTCACTTACTAACCCAGTTATTCAGTTACTTATTCAACGGTTATGTATTAAACACACATTAGTTGCTCTAGGGATGTACTGATAGATAAGGAGCTCAGAGGCTAGTAGAACTGATATATATATATATATATATATATATATATACACACACATACCCCCATCCCTTAGGTGAAAATGCATTTTTTTTTTCAAGAATGAATTCATCAAGTTGCAAGTCCTTTTTTTTTTTTTTTTTTTTTTATGAGTCAGGCTTGGCATAAGGGGTTGGAGGTTGCTGGAGAGGTTATTGTCCAAAGTGATATCCTGAAAAAATAGTCTTAAAACTGCGGATGCTGAGGGTCACAACATAACCACACTTAGGGGGACCTTTAGCAAAGACTAATGACAATAGATTGTAGTTAAATAGACATGCTGGTAACAGAATGGTCTAAAATAGCAACACTATCTTTTAATGTAGATCAGAAGATAGATACTCATTAAGAGAAGGATAACAATGTGGCTCTGGAGTCTTTCAGTATATATGGAGCTATATTAGATATATGTGTCCAATGAGTAACCGTCTAGTAGAGACACTTTTGCACGGTAGGTGGGGCCAGTATGTACATGCTGGAGCATTCCCTCTTTCCAAAAATATTTTTTTCTCCACCTGTCCCATCAAATAGAATGTAAGTGAAGTTTCTGAAGTTATAAGGGTACCTTTACTTATTTTAGAAAAGGTAAGATACAGGGGAGAGGAGCAAGTGATAAATATCAACTTTGCAAATCAGAACAATCTGACGGGAAAGTTGAATTTGCTTTTTAATGGCATTATTTCTCTTTTCTCATATGTTTGCTTCTTACTGTTCAAAATGCAGTGGGTTGAGGAGATGGAACATTTGGCAAGTGATTAGGTTATGAGGCTGGAACCCTCATGAATGGGATTAGTGTCCTTATAAAAGAGACCCCAAAAAGCTCTCTTTCCTCTTTCCACCACATGCGGATAAACAAGCAGTCTGCAACTTGAAAGAGGGCTCTTATCAGAACCTGATCATGCTGGCACACTGACCTCAGGCTCCCAGCCTCCAGCACTGTGGAAAATAATTATCTTTTTTTTTATAAGCCACCCAGTTTATGGCACTGTAGCAGCGCAAATTGACTGAGACATGTTAAGTAGATAAAGCCTCCTCCATATGTCATCAATACAATGAGCCCTTCCTATTCAGAGGAAGGTGAGAAAATATATTGGAAGTAGACCTGGGAGACAAATAAAGGGTCCTGTAGTCTACTCCCTGATTATATGTAAGAAAGAACAATGACATTCCGACTGCTGAAAGGTTTCTTAATTAAAAGCTTGTTTATGACATCTTTGTTCTAAAGAGATTGACCCTTAAAACAAAAACTCCTTTTAATGATAGAGGGAATTCTTCAGAGGTTCCCACATGCCTCTGCTCATGTGTCCAAGTGCTGCTTACTGCAGACATTGATTTAATTTGGCCTGGGCCCTGTGTAGCTGAAGTAGAACTTTAGCAGTTTCCCCCACCTTCTGTTTTCATTCTGAACAAAGAGATTCCATTATCTTCTACTCTTTCTTCAGCCTTATCTACAAGTCATTTGTTATATATTACAGCATTTCTTGAAACTTAGCAAATTCTTGAAAAGAAAGATTTAATCTCCTCAGGAGACGCTGGAGAAGATTTATGGACGCCTATTCTTAACATGTCAAAATGGGGCCTGGCTGCTAAATTTACTGAGACCGCCCACACAGCTGAGGGTTTCGGTGGCTCTGCTGGAAATAATGGCTTTAGGAGGTAACCAAACAGCACTGGAGAAAAATATTTGAGAGAAAACAGATTTTTAGGTTGCAGAAGGATTTTTTGTTTTATAAAGGAACATTACATTTTTAGGAACTCATTAAGTTGTTTTCCCTTATGTTTGACCCCAAATTAGAGTTTGGATCTCTTAATTTTCTCTTCTAAAAGCATCTGCAAGATATGGAGTAATGGGAGTTTCCAAGCCTTCAAGTGCCACACAAAATGAAAGCATTAATACTTAAGTATTATTATGGAATAAATTGAATTTTGTTAGGTTGCCTTTTACAATCCTTATATTTTTCTGCGCTTAATCATTACAGGTAATTTAAAAATAAATACTTCTGCAAGTGAACCAATAGAAATATTTCACTGTCATTGAACAGAAAGTTAAAAGCCTAATTACTGTGTGCATTGAACATTTTTCTATGGCAGTAGTTTCTTCACTCTTTCTATATATTTATTCTTTTTATTCAGCATCCACAATTTCTTTCTATATATATTGGCTCTTTTTTTCTCCTCATTTCAGGGGAGAAAATGTACTCTGTTATACAAATGTGCTCCCTATTTCCTTTGAAACTGCATTCAGTCAGTCCCTGCTGAAAGAATAGGTAATGAAATTCTATCTCTCAAGTGTGTGTAGACATATCAATCACTTTAAGTGGAAACAATCATTCCTCTGCCATTTGGAGCCAACATCTTTGAACACAGAAGCAGTACTGTTGCTTTCTGTTACTAAAAATAGTTTTTCCATATAATGCTTAGGTCTACCTTGCAACCACATGCCACAGAGGTCAAGAAAGCAGGTTTCCTGATAACATTTGATTTGAGCAAAGGGAGTGATAGAAGGTGTCCTGTAATCTGGGTTTAAAGCCGACTGAAGATGGAGAGTCCAGGGGAGGTAATCAGACAGCCCTATGCGGTCGCCCGACTACCATTTCCTGATCTCTGCCCAAGGTTGCTCAGGAAGTACAAAGATTTATAGTACTTTTCCAGCCTGTCGACACCCAGTCCTCCTACTCGCACATCCCTCACACAATCCAGTATGTTTCCCTCCCTCCCACATATGCAACAGATTTTGGAATTTGTGCTTCCACCTTTTCCTCAAAAATCATCATACATGTTAAGCTTCTTGCCTTGGCTTCGGTATTTTGGGAAGCTGACACCAGAAGATACAGGAAATAAGGCATTTGACCTCTTTTATTGCAATTCCTCCCATCCTTCGTGCCTACCATGAACTTTAAAACACACTTATCCTGTATTTAAAATGCTGCTGGCACAAGGCATGTTGCTGATGAACGAGAGAAACATCATGTTAGCAGGAGGCATTTCTAGTTGCAGTGAGGCACTGCTGTCTCTACCCAGGGCACTGCGGCTGTGAAGCGAATCGGCTCTCACTCCCAATCCCCAGACACAGAGCAGTATCAATGCAGAAATATTAAAGAGAAAATTAATAATTGATTTCAAAAATTCATTTGCAGCTGCACTTCAGTGAATTAATTACTTTTTGTCTTTCTCTTATTCATTCCTCTCTCTTGCTAATGATCAAGTTAGAACCAAGAAGGGGAAGTAAGTGGGGTTGGAAGAGGTGGGAGCCGGCAGCTGCTTCGGGAACCAACCAAGAGAGCAAAGGCCCTTTGATGCGGGTGCCCTGAGGGACCCGACAGGTGAAGAAGGCTAGGTTAAACTTAATCCGATCTTCTCTGCCCACAAAAGCAATAGGAAACTATGTTGCTATGTTAGAGATTCTACTTAGTATTTTAGAAGAGGGGGAAATTAAAATCCAGCAAGCAAAAGTACCAAGTTATTAAAAAAGATTAATCTGTAGTTTATCCCTACATTGTCTATGCAATTCGCTTCCCTGTATGCTCATTAACGTAGTACAGCCATACAGACAAAGTGATTGTGTGATATTGCTTTAAGTGTTCATGGAGCTTGTGTTCTGACTTCCAGAAGGGTTCGGGTAGGTGCTGTAATTTTTGCATAACACTTGCCAGATGACCCTAAGGTAACATTATGACAACGTTCAAATCCATCCTCATTTTAGTCATTTTCTAAGCAAGAATAGGGAAATCTGGCAGAGACATTTTATTTACCAAGCCCCAGACTGAGGCAAAGCAGATGCTTTCTGCCATGTGTATGTAAAACGTTGATGGAACTAGAAGACAGTTTCTGTCATGCCAGTCCAAACTACCACTTTAAAGCAAGCAGGAAGATGTGCTCTTTAATATACCTTATTCTAAGTAACCATTCAATGGGAGAAATAACCTTTTTGCTAATGAGATTTCGAAAACTAATGTAAAGGCAAACACTGAATTTTCTCTAATACTCTTGTTGCTTTGGCACAGGATCCGTAGCCATTTGAGTACCAAATGATTCCCTCAGGGATAAACAATTTCCATGGGTGCAATTAAATGTTCTGGTATGTGTATCAGCAGAAAGGGGGATAAAGCTAAGGATAAAGATGGAGAGAATCCAGTGTTGACGGAGAGAATCCAAAAGACAGGGAAAGGAAAAGAAGGAAGTACTGGGAGGGAGAAGGACATCAAGAACCAATGTTAATGACATCAGAGGCAGACCATTCTCTGTTCTGGTCAGCACAAACTATCTTCCCAGATCCTGAGGAGCCCTCTTTAGCTTGCATCATAATGCTATGTCTCAGGATGTTGCAGAGTCATTTGCCACGGCTTTCAAGTGACCTAACAAGATCTGGAGCTCATCAGCTAAATCCAAGTTTGTATTCTGAAGGTTGAATTGGGACAATAGCACAGAAAAGGTGCACATTTTACTTCATCTCACATCTCAGTAAGGAAAACAATGGCTTTGCGACTTTGTGTCCTTCGGTACTGCAGGTTGTGAGAATGTAGCTCAACTACTATTACGGCTCTTTTCTTGAGCTTCTAAAATGTGCCTAACAAATAATCAAATGAATCCACCCTGAGGGTATTGGTAGAAAAGGTTTCCTGTCCCAATACTGAAAGCTCTCCAGATCAGAGGAATGCATAATCACACCATTGTTCACTTATGTAGCTGATATAACTTAAAGAGACCTATCTGAAGGAGGCCTGTTCTATATCAGTGCGCCACCAATAACCTCTATGTACAAAATATGCTGGTAAATTTCCACTGGCAATGAGCATAGACTTGCCTTTCCAGCTTCCCTAGAAACCTGTATTTGAAAATTTATCAAAAAGCAACTAATCATATCAGACAATAAGAAACTGAAAATCTATACCTAAGCTATACTTTGACCATTCCAAACAAACCTAGAATGTCATTTGATAATCTGATAACAGATTTGTCTGTTTCACATTAGGTATGTGAAAGAAGGGTTAAATAGAGTAATTAATCAAAGATTCCCCCAACATCTCCTGGCAAGTGATTGCACCAGCAGCTGGAAATTGGGTAGACATCACACCTTTCTAATTTTTCAGCAAGAACATTTAGAGCACTATAATGACTAGCTTTAAGGAATCTTGTGCTTATGAAAAACTAACCTGATTCTGCTTTATGTGTCAGTTTATCTCCTGCCAGACTCTGCCTGCTCTGGAAACTCCTGGAAGCTTTTGACTACCTAGTACTGCCCCCGTGTGGGCCAAGAGTGTCACTAGTGCATGGAGCTACCTGCTTTCCATTTTGACATTAGCAGAGGGAGGTAAAAGCCAGGATTTTTTTATAGTTTTTTTTCCCCTGTACATTGATCTAAATCTTCAAGTGAAACAGAACTGTTTTCCAGTCTCTGAGTTAGTCAGAAAAAGCTATGAGGCCAGTGTGTCTGCAAACAAAGAACAGAGGAGAAGGGATAGGAAAATCTAGGCCAATGTTCTCTCTCACCTGGGATTCTTGTTTTTCTCCGCCTAGAAGGTCAAATCTCAGCTGAATCAGTATGCAGATCACATGCACAGCAGCTACAGTTCCAGAATAGGGAATGTGCTAATTGGCTCACCCTCCCAAAGAACTAGGGTACCAGGCATCTGACACACAGCATCTGAGGGAAGCAGGGCTTAATGCAGGACAAAATGTTCTTGCCAATGCACTGTCTCCTATCCCTTGCTTCTAGCAGGCAGTCTGGTCATACACAGTGGTAACTGGAGCACTTCCATAATTATTTCCCTCTTTCTAGACTGACGTGTACCCTTGGGATTTTAAAATGCTATCTAATTCAGACAAAATTAAAATGAAAGCAGGTGCCCCTTCAGCCTTCTTTCCTCAGATATTCTTCCTGTAAGGTTCCAAACAGATCTCTAAAGAATATATTGCATTAAAAGGGTAGGTCAGAAACTTGACATCAGTGGCATTAACACTCCTTACATTTGTTCTAAACGTTGAGAATATTGTTAAAGCTATATCCCCTACCAGACAGTGCAGTACCAGAAACAACCCTGTTGGCTATTTGCATGCAATCCCCTCTACTATTGCCTCATGATTCCACCTCACAAGCTAACTGCTTTTCTGAGACTATTTCTGGAAGAGACAAAGTATAGAATTTCATGAGCGACAGCACCTGCCCCAATCCAGGAAGCCTTGGCAATCTTACAGCTCCCTTTGAATGGGAAGCAATCTTCCCGAGTCATATGCTGTCCATGAAGCTGATGCAATAAGAGCAGAAACAAACTACAGCCATCAATTGTTGATTAACTCAGCCTGGCTAATGAGGTGGAGGTTTTTCATGCTTCCACTGCTTAATGTCGCTCATTAGATGTACACTTATTAAATATTCAGATAATTGTGGTAGTCATAATAGTGGTAATGATAGCCGCATCATGACATGATGAAAAAGAAAGCATCCTTGAGCCGAAAAGCTTTCATTTTGCAGAAGCAAGTAAAAATGGTACTGCAGTGAGACAGGCCCAGAACAGAGAGAGACTATTTAGATGTTCCTTTGCTTTATAATGTTTTTAATAAGCTAAGAGTAATCACCTCAAAGATTTCCTGGGATTACCTGGGTACACAAAAGTACAACCAATTCACAGACAATACAGATCCTTGATTTGACTTTGTATTTTCACCTGAAACTAACAAAGAAAAGCTTTGTGTCAGTATTGTAATTTACATTCTGCTTCAGTTCTTTATTTATGATAGTTAGATTTTAGGTCAAATGCCCTTGTGGAGCCAACTACCTTCTATTAATGAGCACCTTCAACTTCAACTAAATACGACTTTTAAAAAAAGTTGTGCAGCTGAAAAATTTTTCTTGCTAGTGTTTTTCAACTTTTATGTTTGTCAGACTCTCAAAGTTTGGAGCAGGATGAGATGTGAAGATGTCAGAATATTCAAGGAAACTCCTATTTTGTAAGACTCAAAAAATTTGATAAGAATATGAATTGTCAGTTTTGTTCATCACTCAGTTCTAAAATCTATACTTCAAACATTTCATGTCTGTCTTATCCCTCACTAGCATCAAACATCATAAAATCAAAATAAACTTCTGATAAAAATCGGGTTGCAAAATTGTGCCATGGGTTTCTTTTCTGTTTGACTCTTTTTGATTAGTACCAGGTACTCCAGAAACAAACTGATTTCTCCCAAATCCCATTTTGTCTCCCTAGCTAGAAAAGAAAAAAAGATAAATATGAAAATGATACTAAGATATTTCTTCTATCATCTATTTAAACAAGCTCATAAAAGCAATATCCATATTGGCCTTATCAATTTTCCAAATTGAAAATAAGATAGATAATACAGTAAGACTCGGAGTTTGAATTTGTGGCAGTTCAGTAGCACTATTTTCTCTGTTCTCTAAAGTCTAATGTAAGTCTAATGGGCTCACTTATGCTCATAATGAACTGATAAGGGGGTTTTGCTCTCAGGTTTCCAATCCTGGTAGGTAACAATAACTGGTTTGCATTTGCCTTATGTATTTGATGCTACACAGTGGTGAAATGTAGTCCTTTGCTGTCTATACAATTATTATGATGCTTTTGCAACGTGATGTGCTCACTGACACCACTTTACCTTTTGCAGCCCCAGATTTGCAACCTGGTGGCATTTGAATGTACCTGCTCCAAAGAAAGCATTGGTCTTATGACAGCTATGTGATGTGGAATGAGCTGAAAGCAGGCTCAACTGACCCGATTATAACAATAACCCTGAATCTGGAGACTCTTCTAGTTACTGATGATTGCTTTTCTCATACTTGGGGAAGGCTATAACATGGCTTACAAAATAAAAATAAAAAGGAAAAGAAAGAAAGAAAAACATTTTGACCAAGTCTCTGAAATAGAGGAACTTGTCAGAGATCTTTTTATTTATTTGCCTTTCCTCCTGAGCAATAAAGCTAAGGATAGCACACTACCAGGAATATATTTATGATAGTTGACTATTAAAGGAGTCCCAGCCAATGTTTTTGATATAACAGTAACTATGGCACTTCCAAAATATTAATTTGGAGGGGTGGGAGGTAATAGGTGGCAATCTGAATAGGAGAGATGGCAGAGGAATTGCAGTCCTACTGTTTTTACTGAGAGTCTGTGATTGTATATTCAGGAGGGGATAACAACGGACCACCTGAAGGAGATTATGGACAACAGCAAGTCTCACACTCCTACTCCGTGGAACTTCTAAAATCCACTGCTGATTTGGTGGCTGTTTTAGAACTGGACTGTTGAATTGTTTTTACATCTCATGACATATAACATAAATGAGATAGGTTCAAGAAGTACTATTCATTTAAAAGAGACACATACTAAATAAGTGTGGATCAAAGTAACCTACCTGGCCCAGCTGGGGTTGAGTGTCAACCTATGAACCAGGAGGTTGTGATTCGATTCCCAGTCAGGGCACATGCCTGGGGTGAGGGCTTGATTCCCAGTATGGGGCATTCAAGAGGCAGCTGATCAATTATTCTCATCATTTATGTTTCTCTCTCCCTCTCTATCCCCTCCTCTCTGAAATAAATAAAAATAAATTTTTAAAAAAGGAAAAAATGTAATGTAGCTGGTAAAAACAAATCAAACAAAATATTTATTTTGTAGCAGGAACTTTTGCTCCACTCTCTCCATGAGATCTAAATTAGCTCTATTAAGTCTAATTTCTAAGGAAGCTTTCATTATCTGGGTCTATATGCCAAACTGAATTGCCATTTATATTGGACCCAGAAAGCAGTAAGTGTGTTGAACAAATTGGTACAGATACTCTAGCTGCTACTGATATTGGACGGAAATATTGCATAAGATTTCTTTGAAAAGAAGAGCAAACTAAAAACCAGCTACTGAGTACATAAATTTCTCATTGCTGCTGAGGTGCCACGAGGCCCAAATTTTTTATTTACAAAGCCACCCACCAGAAAAAAGGAAAAACAAAACAAAACAGACAAACAATTCCAATGTTCAGGAAAAGAAGTCAAGAGCTGACTCCGGTACTTTCCTTATGTTCCCTCCAGGGCTCTGTGGAGAATATTTTGTGCTGGTTATTGTTCCTAGATGAAAGAGAAAGCAAAAATAAGAATAACGCCTTGTTATATATTTAGTATATGCTCAGCTCTCCTCCAAAAAGAAGGCACCTAGGGGGGTCTTAGAAAGGTCTCTCTAGACATTTCCTCCCACCTATTTATTAACCAGTTCT
Source organism: Plecotus auritus (assembly GCF_963455305.1). Classification (NCBI taxonomy): domain Eukaryota; kingdom Metazoa; phylum Chordata; class Mammalia; order Chiroptera; family Vespertilionidae; genus Plecotus; species Plecotus auritus. The sequence goes on along the minus strand of NC_137770.1, from coordinate 86,553,358 downwards.
CCTACTTGCCCTCTTTTTAGAGTACTTTAATACCTTCCATGAAAATGTATGCAGCATAATAATCTGATAATAATGGCATAAGTTGCATAATAATCTTTAGTATTCACTATGGTTCAACTTTCACCAAGTCCTAGCCATGATAGAAAATGGATTTTGAATGAGAACTATCTAAGTCACGCTACTTAGAAATAGCGTATCCCCACAATAATTATGGGATCACCTTTGGAAACTTAGTGCATTGGGCAGGATAAGAATTGGGTTCCATGATGCACACCAATGATCCCATATCTCTCTAAATTCACTAAATTATAAAGTTGTCTCCTGATTTTATCGATCAAAATAAGATGGTCCAATATTAATTATAAATGAAACCATGCTTCAAAACAGTGCTCAGCCTGGAGAGCATTATGCTAAGTGAAATAAGCCAGTCAGAGAGAGATAAATATCACCTGATCTCAGTCATATGTAGGATATAATGAACACCATAAACCGATGAACAAAAGTAGATCCAGAGATATAGAAGCATGGAACAGACCGTCAAACCTCAGAAGGAAGGGAGGGGAGGGTAAGAGGGGGTGGGGGTAAGAGATCAACCAAAGGACTTGTATGCATGCATATGAGCATAACCAATGGACACAGACAGTAGCGGGGGGTGAAGGCATGTGCTGGGGATGGGAGTGGCCGGGGAGAGGTCAATGGGGGAAAAAGGAGACATGTAATACTTTCAACAAGAAATAATTTTTTAGAAGTGCTCAGAATGGACATTTCCAGAGATCTGGCAGAACACAGTGCTCTCATTTTTTAAATGTGTTATGTCTCCTCATTGCCCAAGGATAAGGCAAAACTCTAGACCTAGTACTTATGACACACCCTACAATACCACTAAGCAATTGTGGTTTAATGCTAAGTTTTTTAATTTTTAGTCATTCATACACATGCTAGGTTTACTCATTCTTGCTTCTTTCCATATTGCTTGGAGAACTAAAAATTATTATCTTAGTAGCAAATTAATGTTAATTTACCACTAAGAAATTCTGAAATATATTGAACAAGAGGAGGATACATATAAAAAAGCAAAAGCCACATATTAGGCCTACAGGCAATATGCTCTTAGGTTTTTAGCTGATATAAATTTTGGGAGCACTTCTTTATATAGCTGTGACCACTAAATTATAACCACCTGAAGGCAGGTGTTTATAATATTCTATGCATTTCTTGAATCCCCAGATTACAAAATGTCTGGCTAGTAGGAAGTTCTCAATAAATATCTGCTTAAAATTAACTCAGTAGGACAATGGACTCCTTGTTTATTTCTTACCATAATACTGTCTCTTGAAGAAGAATGCAGAATATGCCAATTAGTCACATCTACTGAGTAAATAAGCTGGCTTGATCTTCAATACTGAGTTGAAAAAAAGTTAACTTATTTCTTTCCTTTTTGTCCTAGCCTGTTTTACAGAACCATACATACATTGGCCTTTCTAAGGAAACCTGACATTTTCAAGCCTCTGCAGAAGTTCAAAGGTTATTTTAAAAATAATAATAATTCTATACTCCCAGCTGTAGATAGTGGAAATGGAGCTAAGCATTTCACTGACAAAGTTTTTCCATGTACTAATATACCACCCACTGATAGAGAAACATGTGGCCCTTTGAGCACATGAGATTAGTCAGTAATATTCTCTTCCTGTGGAACTTGAATGGGAAGAGAAAGAAAGAATTTTTTTCCAGTCAAAAGAGGAAATAACAGAGAGAAGCAGACAATGGTGATTATGGTTGTGGGGACAATGGGATGAGGTAGCTGAACTTCATTAATGGTAGTTCACCAGGAGGTGATCCCCATTAGGGACTTTGAGTTCAGAAGCACCTGCATGAGAGCCAATCCTATTATTGATTAAGAACTTAGATATCTGCGAGAGCCCACTACTGAAACCTCTCCACATGTATTCTTTTTTTTTTAAATATATTTTATTGATATTTTCACAGAGAGGAAGGGAGAGGGATAGAGAGTTAGAAACATCGATGAGAGAGAAACATCGATCAGCTGCCTCCTGCACACCTCCCACTGAGGATGTGCCCGCAACCAAGGTACATGCCCCTGACCGGAATCGAACCCCGGACCTTTCAGTCCGCAGGCCGATGCTCTATCCACTGAGCCAAACCGGTTTCGGCTCCACATGTATTCTTAAACTGCCCTTCTCTCCAGTTAACTTGAATAGTATTCTATTCCTCACAATCAAAAAAGCCTAATGAGAAGCACGCAAAATATTTTCACATTTGTTAATAAGTTAAAGTGTTAACTAGCTCCCTCCCTGCAGAGAATAATTAAGGGAGATGGAGAAGCAAGAAAAGAAGGATGTAAGAAAGTTAGGAAAGATTTCACTATTCTTCTAGGGTTTGCCCAAACTGGTAGCTTCCTGCTTTCGTCTGCTTATTGGTTGCATGTCATAATGAGCATCAACTTTCTATGGGCCTGAGAGAAACTGTATAGACTGGGAAGTTTTGAAAAGACTGGGAACCATGATGAATCTAGAGACATCTGTGAAGATAATCAGTGCTTCTTAATCTTTAACGTTGGTAAAAATAATCTGAGGATAGTGTTAACAATGCAAATTCTGATTTCATAGGTGAAAGGAGGGCCTACGGTTCTGCATTTCTTATAGACTTCTGTGCCATGCCAATGCTGCTGATCTGTGAATCACATTTGAGTAGCAAGGGCATAAAATGAAGAGGCCCCCTATGCAACTGCACAACCATTGTCCTTTATTCTTTGCAGGATGGTAAAATAGAAAATGACTATTGAAACCAGACAAAAATGTCACCATTCCAGAGCTGTATGGATGGCTTTGAGCAACTCATTTTACCCATCAAAGCTTTAGTTTCCTAATTCATGAAATGAGAATGATGATATTTATCTTGCAGGATTATTCTGAAAATTAAATTATATAAAATATGTGAATATTACAATAGCTCCTAAGCAAATTGTATTTATTTTTCCATTAATTTACTTGTTAATCAGAAAGCATTTTGAATAATGTACAATTTCCCATAAGTACTAGAGAAGAAGAAATACATGATCTCTGCCCTAAATAATTTATAAAAAAATAAGAGTGAAAGCCAAAATGTCTATAAGCTGCTATAATATAATTTAATATAATATAATAAAGTAAAAACAAAATACTTTAGAGTATAGAGAAAGGAGGGTTGACTGAGGGATGGAGGAAGAAGAAAAAAGTAGTGAAATCAGGAAAGGTTTCAAAAAGGAGGTTGCATTTTAACTAAATGCAGGTTGCATTTGAACTAAAACTTAAAGGATGGGTAAGAGTTCACCAAGAAGAGAAGAAAGGACAATCATTTAAAACAGAAGAAATAATTGTAGAAACCATGGTAATGTGAAAAATCATGGTCTTTTATGGCACCTCCAGAATTCTGTTGCAGCTATAATTAGATTGAATTGGGAGATGAGGAGGAAGATGAAGCCAGTTATATCTAGGAGGCAAGTCTGTATGCCATGTTAAATTCCTGAAACTGACTCCACTGTCTATTATAACTATCATCACACCTTATGTATGTACTAGCTCAAAAATAACTCTATATCTCTACTACAAATGTCTGGCCCATAACAAGTATTCAATGAATTAACACTTTTCAACAAAATAAATGATAAATGTTGGGGAAGAGTTTGGGTAGGGGGAAATATTTTAATATTCCATAGTCAGATTCCATACACAGTTGCCTTTTCTGTTTGTCCTGCAGTGATCTCAGACCACATAGATGCTCCAGGACAAATATGCTTCTTAGAGAGACACGAAGCATTTTTGTTTATTTGGAATGATTGTTACATTAAATATAACAAAAACAACCATCACATTATACAGCCCAAATATGCATTCCATTTGGCTTCTCTGTGATGATTCTCTCTCTGAGTGGTGCTTAAGATGGTAAAGGTTGAGAGAAACTATTACACTCTAAGCAGATTGGGATCACCAGATAAAAACTATGGTGTGTCAGCATTGTATCCACCATAGCTTATAACACAAAGTTCAGTAATATAGCTTGAAGCTACAAGTTGATGAGAATAGCTTTTCTATGCTAAGACTTTTGCTTTCTTAAACACACAGAAGCATGAGACTGCTTGTTTTCCCAAAGAAGCAGAATGGTACAGTCTCCAGTGAATGATATGATTTCAATACAGAATGCTTGCTTACATCTTACTTCATTTTCATTCCATCTATTGATTCCTTCTGGATTGCACACAAGTATTGGAATAACTTTATTGACTCCTCCAGGCATTTTAAGTAAATACAAACAGAATAATTAGGTACAATTGTAAAAGAACAATTGCAAAGTAGATTTGCCTTTATATTCTACTAGAGGCCCAATACACGAAATTCGTGCATAGGTAGGGTCCCTAGGCCAGGCCAGCAATCAGGGCTGATCTGTGGGGCAACTGGCAGGGTGATTGGGGTCCCCCACTGGCACCCACCTTGGCTGGCCTGGGACCTGTGGGCTGGGAACAGCTCCTGTGTTAAGAGTCTGCCCCTTGGTGGTCAGTGTGCATCATAGCAACCAGTCGTTCCTCCATTTGGTTGATTTGCATATTAGCCTTTTATTCTATAGGATTAGAAATAGAAACCCTGAATTTATCAGATGGTATCATTTTAGGGCTGGCTGAACGCAAAATGCTGAAGCAGGCTAAAGTTCATCTTCTACAGAGGGAGAAGAGCCCAGAGGTCAAAGGCATAGGCTGGAGGCAGGTTACTTGAATTTGAATCCTTACTCAAAAACTCCTGACTTTGAATATTGTTCAGTCTTTCATGCTTCAAGTTCATCATGTATAAAGTGGGGATTATAATATTATTTCATCTATAAAGCTATGGAAAATCAACCCATAAAATATTGCTTAGAATAATTCTGACATACAGTAAGCGCTTCCTAACAGCTATTCTTATATTCTTCAGGGCCTCCACCCCACTAATTCAATAAATATACCCTACCTTTGGAGCACCTCATTCCACAAGTGCCCCCTATATTCTTTTGTCTTCTTCTGTATACTTATTTCTAGCAAGCATTTGAATCATTTATATGTTCGTGTAATTGTGTCCCCACAAAATATTGCCCCTTACAGAAACCTTTTATTTTACATTTTATCTCTCACTGTAGAAAGAAAAGTGCTTTTTTTATTATTATTAGGAAATCCACATTAATGTGTATGTAGGAGACCTATTATCCTGGCCCAGGCCCAAAGCCCTTGAAGTTATATACAGCCATTTGTGCAACAAATACTTATTGAAGAGTTCTATGTGTCAGATACACCTGGATGCAAAGATAAACATGGCAATGTTGATGCTCAGTATTCACTGGGGAGCATGGGAGTAACTAGAAGGGGGATTTAATCCATTCTACTATAGGGGAGGAGATGGTGACAGAAAAGATTTCTCTCCCTATATCATTGTAGGCTTTCCTAGGGTAGTTTTCATTTGTTATTTTACATCTAACTGGTTAGAAGACAAAGTCTTCTTTCTCTTCTCTCTATAAATCCTGAAAACATATCCCTCCATGCAGCGGGACTGAAAAAATATAATAATTCTCCAACTCAGAAGTAGGAGACCTGAGTCACATATAGAAAAGTTTTAGGCATTACATACTGACACTATAAAAACAGCATGAGTGCATTCATTCATTCATTCAGTTATTCCCTTCACTGTGTCTTCCTGCAAAATGCTTACTGAGCACTAACAATCCATATCAATAATACTAGAGAATGTGGACTTTATAACAGAAATATTGTCCCTGCTCATGTGGGAGTTAAAGAGAGTTGAACGATAAGTTGTATTTTAGTAAAGCAATAGTTAAGCCCTAACCAGTTTGGCTCAGTGGATAGAGCGTCAGCCTGCAGACTGAAGGGTCCCAGGTTCGATTCTGGTCAAGGGCATGTACCTTGGTTGCGGGCACATCCCCAGTAGGGGGTGTGCAGGAGGCAGCTGATCAATGTTTCTCTCACATCGATGTTTTTAACTCTCTATCCCTCTCCTTTCTTCTCTGTAAAAAAACAATAAAATATATTTTAAAAAATAGTTAAAAACAATGAAATTAAATATATGAATAAATCTCAATGAATTATTCAATGAGTCTTCATGTTCTATAAAAGGGATCAGCTAAGATAGCAAATACTGAAAGTTCCATCTCAAGTGCCACTTCCTATCAAGTGCAAGTAGATGCCAGGCAAACCACGTAGCCAGCGATTATGTGACTTTGCCAAACTCCGAAGGAAATTATTTGAGGACTAATGTTGGTCATGTCACAGGGGGACATGTGGGCACTTTGCCACAACTTTCCCATTGTACACTGACTGTGGAGCATGACAGTTAAGTGTAGTCTAGTAGACCTGCATTCTGCTATTTGCTAGCTCTGTGGCCTTGGGCAATTTACTTAACTTCTCTGAGCCTGTTTTCTTTCTTTTTTTTTTTTTTTTTTAATATATTTTATTGATATTTTACAGAGAGGAAGGGAGAGGGATAGAGAGCTAGAAACATCGATGAGAGAGAAACATCGATCAGCTGCCTCCTGCACACCCCCCACTGGGGATGTGCCCGCAACCAAGGTACATGCCCTTGACCGGAATCGAACCCGGGACCCTTCAGTCCGCAGGCCGACGCTCTATCCACTGAGCCAAACCGGTTTCGGCTCTGAGCCTGTTTTCTCACTTGAAAAGTAAAGATACTATCATCTCAAAAATGTTAACTATTACTCAGTTAGTTTGTAAATTCTATGCAGGACAGAAGACAGAACCAAGTCTGTCTCATTCATCTTTGCATCTCTGGCACATGGCCCAACAACTACCTACCATCATCCCCAACACACTGCACATTGGAAAAGGTCTTTGAAGAAATTAGGATTTCAGAAGAACTTTAAAGGGTGAGTAGAATGTTAATATGTCAAAGATGAGAAAAGTTATTACCTATGCAAAAAAGGCCTGGCAAACCATAAAAACCAAAACAAGTATGATAGTTAGGGACCAAAGAGAAGACAGACAAACCAGAAGGAAAAACAAATTGCATCCCAAAAACTTTGATTTGAGAAAATGTTAAGATCAACTCATCTATATTTCACTTTGCAAAGCAAGAAAACTAACACTCAGAGGACTTGAAATAACTTATAGTGGTTGACATTGGCATTGCTAAGATTACAACGCAGATTGCCTGGCATACTTCAGTGCTCACTAAGGAAGGGACTGAAAGAAAATGCTGGGAAGTCCTATGGTAGAGTTCTCCATATGCAAAATTCACTCCTTAAAAAATGAGGGTCTTTCTGATTCATTATCATCAGAATATAGTCAGAATGGAATTCCCTTTAGGGCCCCTTGTGGGGTAGGGATGGGGGGTATAGATGGCCAGGGTGAGGCCACAAAACAAGCACCATTTATCAGAAAAAAAAAAAACCATTCCTGAGAGACCATAAACCAAAAATATCAAGCAAATTTAGAGAAAAATACAACATAAGTTGGCAAGAGGAGACACAAAGGACTGATGTTTGATTTAAGTGGAGATTATATAACAAACAGAACTTTACTTAACTCTATGTACAGCACCCAATACTAACAAAAGGTAAAGACTACATCTATACTTTGATTACTACTTTAATTTTCTGGTGGTTTTGTGTGGGGTTTTTTGTGTTGTTTTTTTTTGGGGGGGGGGGTGTTATTGTTGGTTTTCTTTTTATTGCTATTCCTCACAGCATTTATCTTTTGTGTATAGGGCTATATAAATTTTTAGTCTCATTTTATAATCGAGCAACACCAAACAGTTAAATATGAGTAATGCTCTAGTTTCTTTAGTTTCCTTGCTTCATTTCTTACACCTTATGCTGTCCTACCCAAAGACAAGTTATCAGCACCATATGTCTTCCATGGATAGGTAAACATTGTTCATTTTAATTTGTCATCTAATAAGTAAAAGCCAGATTTGGAGGTGGAACCTTCAAAGTATAGTTGCTTTATACCAAGAAAATGTTGGTGTATGTTTACATCCATCTATTAATGGGATAATCTTCCAGATCAGTCAGAGTACTTGAGACACAGTCAAGGATACATATGCCCCCATTGTTCTTAATTAGCTTCTGATTAAAATGTCTTCTCATGCTATTCAAGTTTAATTGTTGTCATTGAGATCCATGAAAGTACTCTTGCAAAGATTTTTGCATCCAGAGTTAGAGGCAGGGGATCCACAGTGAAGCATCATGTCCCCGGGAATTTATTCTCTTTATCCTAATTATAATCAGTCTCTGAGTGCCATCATACAAAAACTATAATACCCAGGTAATGGACACCCTTCAAACATACTGCGACTGCAATCTTTGGGTTCTTCAGGAAAAGGGCTCTGCAGGGCCAGTTGTGTTCAGTAGTGCTCAGCAGTTCTATCTGAAAGTTTCTTCCAGCAGTGGATGGTGCTTACTCCTCTTCTCCACTGGGATGTAAGCATTGCAGAACAGAAGTTAGGCCTAAATCCCAGCATAGTGCTTTTTGCATCATTTCTAGCCATTAACCCACTGGTTTTCAACCCTGGATGTATATCACAATCAACCAGGGAATATTTTTAAAATCACTGATTCTTAGCCCTATCCTAGACCAGTTCAATGTGAATCTTTGTACAGAGATTGAGAGCATGGGCTCTGAAGCCAGCAGCCTGAGTTTGTATCCTGGCCCTACAATGCAAACTTAGACCAAATAGTTGAACTCTTTGCCTCAATATTTTCCTGTGCAAAAATTGGGTTAATAATAGTACCAATCTAATGGAAATGTGGTGAAATTATGTGAGTAAATATTTGTTAAGTGCTTAGAACAGTGCTTGGCATATATAAGCATAATTTAAGTATTTCCTATAATAGTGATAAAGAAGATCATATGATGGAGGAAATGGAGCTAGGACTCAATCAAACTGTGCTTGAAGCCACATAACTCTGAAATGTTCATATTGAAGAGTCAATAAATACTTTTCAAGTCATTTTGAGTTTGGTTTTTCTGTTATTTGCAACTGATATGACATCATGTGCAGAATAGGCTGAGCAGCCTGTGGGTGTTCTACCAATACTACTGAAAGACAACCAGGCTATGACTTAGACAGAAGAACTCAGTTCTACTCCAAGTGCTACTTTATCTAAGAAGCACATGATTTCAGAAGGCTTTGCAGCATTAATTTTTCCACATGAGAGTCTTTGGAATTGACACCTGGTAACCCACCAGCTAAGACTCTTTACCTCTCAATTCTATTTAACTAACTAGAGGCCGGGTGCATGAAATTCATGCACGGAGGTGTGTGTCCCGCAGCCCAACCTGAACCCTCTCTAATCTGGGACCCCTTGAGGGATGTCCAACTGCCCGTTTAGGCCCAATCCTACCAGGATTGGGCCTAAACGGGCAGTTGGACATCCCTCTCACAATCCAGGACTGCTGGATCCCGACTGCTCGCATGCCTGCCTTCCTGATTGCCCCTAACTGCTTCTGCCTGCCAGCCTAATCACCCCCTAACCACTCCCCTGCCAGCCTGATTGATGCCTAACTGCTCCCCTGCCAGCCTGATTGCCCCTAAATGCCCTCCCCTGCAGGCTTGAGTCTCCCGCAACTGCCCTCCCCTGCAGGCTTGATCACCCCCAACTGCTCTCCCTTGCAGGCCTGGTTCCTCCCAACTGCCCTCCCCTGCTGGCCATCTTGTGGCGGCCATCTTGTATCCACATGGGGGCAGCCATCTTTGACCACATGGGGGCAGCCATCTTGTGTGTTGGAGTGACAGTCAATTTGCATATTAGTCTTTGATAGGATAGAGGCCTGGTGCATGGGTGGGGGCTGGCTGGTTTGCCCTGAAGGATATCCTGGATCAGGGTGGGGGTTCCCTTGGGGCATGGGGCAGTCTGGGCGAGGGGCCTGTGGTAGTTTGAAGGCTGGCCATGCCCCCCAGCAACCCAAGCGGAGGCCCTGATATCTGGAATTTATTTATCTTCTGTAATTGAAACTTTGTAGCCTTGAGCGGAGGCCAGGGCCAGCCAAAGCAGGCAGGAAGCTTGGCTTCCTCCATTGCCAGGGAAACCCAAGCATCCTGCTTGCTCCGTGGCCACAGCCATCTCTGTTGGGTTAATTTGCATACTCGCTCCTGATTGGCTGGTGGGTGTGGCTTATGGGCATAGTGGAGGTACAGTCAATTTGCATGTCTTTTATTAGTGTAGATGAGTGAGGAGACTGAATTAGAAGAATCTAAAGGATGATCAAGCTTAAGGAGGTCATGTTTTTACTCTCTCCTCATGGCCAAGGGATAAATGAACATTTAGGATAAAACAATTAGTGGCCTGAAACTTTATAATGCGTTGTGCACAGCTTTTCTTTCTTTACAAAGCAGTTTTTCCTCCTCTTTCTGAGAATGAATAGAAAGGAGGTGTTCAAGACTGCTAATTTTCAGAATGGGAACTCAAGCAACAATAGAGATGCTGATACTAGATGGCTGATAAATACAAAAATTACCTCTCTTTGTTACATGTTTAGAGCAGCACCATTTCTACAATTGATCTATGTATCTCAATAGCCTATATGCACAACACTGAGATATTTTCTTAAATGGAAGAGACTCAAAAGTAACATTAAAATAAAAAGCAACTGTCCCTTGCATTTGGTTATATTCCATAGAGCTAGTCCAAGACTGGTTTGAGATAACCTCAGCTAACCTGAGTGCACACAAGTGTTTCAGGCCTTAACCACACAACATCTAAACATTCTAGTGAGACATGAATTCTACAGCAGAGAACATTAAGTGATCACTTAAAGGTTTAATGTAACTGACAGGTGGTTTTTTTTCCCTCCAGCCCATAGTTCACTTTTATTTAAATTAGAAGGCATTTTTTAAAATCAGTAATTTATATATAAAAATCCAGTTTTCTGGGCTCTCTCGAAAATAAATTAGAAGATCTGTCAAAACTTGGCAGGCATTTTCCTTGGCAACAATGGGTTAATACGGAGTGGCAGCTGCCTTGAAACTTAACCAGTTTGCTGCAGTCCTCACTCTCTTTAACATCATCAGCTGGACATGGAGGCTGGCGAGGGGCCTGAGTGCTCCTCACTCAGCTTCTGCTCATGTCTTCTGCTTGGCCCGCCTCACTCATTTCTACCAATTGCTTGACCCTTGTGGATATTTGAGTTTGCAATCCCCGTTTGCCTGAATTTAACTTTTAAAAAATTGAACAAAGTGTTTCAAATGATGCAGTAAGTAGGGGTGAGGAGCATTGGCTATATGATGCCATGTAACTTGTTTAACTGTTTTACTTTCCAAAAATTTCAGATGATGCTCTATAGACAGAAATGGAGTTGATTATATTATGAACTTCTAAAACGGACATAGACCTTCATGTGTCACATAGAAATGACAGTCCTTCAGATCATCTACTGAGATGGATTGAAGAAGAGTTTTCTGACATAGGACTCAAATTGCTTTAGAGATTAACCTGAAGTTTTCTCTGCATTTTTCTGATTTCCTTTATGGAGCTTAAGTCTGAAACAGCTTTCCTAGCACATCTATTAGAAGCACATGAAATGCCAAGCCCGATTTATAGATTAAAAAATTGACATTGAATCATAATTCAGTTTCAAGTAGAAGAAGGAGAATGCCCAAAATGACTTGGAGCCAATTCCTTTGTGGTCACAACAACAATAGAAAGAGAGTGGTGGTTTTTAAGTCAAAGCCCCTCCTCCCTCCATCCCACTGTCAACTCTCATTTTGGTATTATATATACCATTAGTGTAAATACAATTAAAATATACACCTAAAATCAACATTTCTGCTATTTTCCCCCCAAACATCTGACTCTGAGATTCTTCTCTTTCACCACCATTTTCTTCCTTCTTTCCTTTCTCCAGTTCTTCACTTCTACTGAAGCTCTGCTTTTGTACATGGCTGTCTCTTTTCCTAAACTCTGACTGCCATGGTGAAAACACATCTTATTCATCATCCCTCCTCCTACCTCCCAATTCCTAAGCATGCTACTTGACACTGTAGAAGCTCAAAACCTATTTGTAGTTACACAAATAGTTGATGACCTCCAATAGTACCTCATGCCCTTTGTCTTATTCTAAGAAGTCAGCCTTCCAGTTTCATTTATACCTCATTACCAAACCTGAACCCCAGGGTCAGCCATGTTAGTGAATTCTTGCATTTTACTGTCTTCCATCTGCCTTGCCAGGTTCCCAGACTGACAATAATTACTATAAAAAATTTCAAGATTTATTTATTAGTTCTAAAGTAAATACATGTTATAAAATAGTAACTGATCCTTCACAGACATATAGTAATGATTGTATTTAATCAATTCTTGTTGATTCTGCCACTGCATATGTCCCCAAAATGTTTTAAAATTTCTGGTTTCCCCAATGCTCCAAACTCATTCTCCATAGTCTTATTAGATGATCAAATCCACCTATTAAATTTAGATAACCCAACTCAATTTCCCTTAATTTTTTATTTCCCTTTTCAAAATAGCACTGCATTGTTACTTTCTTTGTTTTTCTGTTTGACCTTCTTTGTCATCTAATTGATCCATTTGTTCATTGGTTCCTTCCTATCCCATCATCTGGAGGACCTTTTCCTGGATTCTTCTCTTTCTCTCTCTGTCTCTCTTTTTTTTTTTCTTCTGTTTCTGTTTGTTGTTTGTTTTAGTCTGACTTTCATCTACTTCTCATGTCTTCAGCAGCTCTTTTGAAGGTTAAAAATAATGTCACAACTGCCAAAGCCAAAAGTTTTCTAAATTCTATTCCTCCTAAATACTTACACTATGCTTGTCACTTTCTTTTAAAAAATAACTTTCACAAGCCCGTCACATTGTGGTTCTATTACTTTTCAATTATTTCTTACCTCCCTCCTTCTTTTGGCACCTCTGTGTCCCTCACTTTAATCACACAGACCCATAATCAATTTTGATTCTTCCCTTTCCTTTGATCTCCTTGTACAGTGAGTCATCAAAGTCTTCAGGTGTTTTTCAGGGGACAAGATACACATTTAACTAGCCATGTCACCACCTAGTACTCAATTTGAACATTTCAATCTCTTTTCAGGAGCCTGAGATATTCTAGAAGTATACTCTGGAAAACCTCAAATAAGTAAGAGATTAAAATCAAGAATGAGGCTGAAGATATAAAATCAGAAAAGCAGTTCAGTGTTTGACATATGACTAGTGAGATGATACTTGAACACATTTATCTTCTGCCTCTATTTAGTTTAAAGGAAAGTCATTCCTTATGGTCAGCTCCCCCTACTGAAAGGAGAGAAAAGATAAATGAATTCTATGTAATAATGGGAATCATTCTTAGTTGCAGTTGAGAGAAATACAACTCAAACAAGCTTAGACTTAAGTGGGAGATTTATTGGCAAGAATAATAAAATTTGGGGAAGGGAAACAGTGATTCTGAGACAACCAGAACAATTGACTCAAATAGTGCCTTTCTTTAACCCTTGCTCATACTTCTCTTTCACTTCAATTATATTCTCTTTGATCAACTTTATCCATGATGATTGAATCATGACAAATGGAAGTCTTGATCCACATATGCTCATTTTATCCAACAAGGGGAAGAGGACTCTTCCCTCTGTTCCAATCTTTAAAAAGTTGAAAGTCAAGATTGACAGGCTTGAGAGATGCACTAATCCTCAGATTAGTCAGGTTATTTGGGCATATAGGACCCTCTAGGACAGTAGTTCTCAACCTTTCTAATGCCGCGACCCTTTAATACAGTTCCTCATGTTGTGGTGACCCCCAACCATAAAATTATTTTCATTGCTACTTCATAACTGTAACTTTGCTACTGTTATGAATCATAATGTAAATATCTGTGTTTTCCAATGGTCTTAGGCTCTACAGCAGCGGTTCTCAACCTGTGGGTCACGACACACAGATTGAGAACCGCTAGCAGGATAGCCTAAGATCATCGGAAAACACAGATATTTACATTATGATTACAAACGAAAATAATTTTATGCTTGGGGGTCATCACAACATGAGGAACTGTATTAACGGGTCGCGGCATTAGAAAGGTTGAAAACCACTGCTCTAGGAAGCTAGGAGCTCTCATTCACATAAAACGAGATCCATAAGGTATGGACCTATATAGCACCTCCCTCAAGCCAAAATCAGTCCAGATTCAGTATGTGATCCCTATTTTAGTAGAATGACCATTCAGACTAAGATTTGCTCTCAGATTTTGTGTCTTTTCTTTAACCATGCTGGTTTGACTTTAAGTTTTATTTGAGTTCAGAAATTTTGATTTTTTTGGAGTTAAAATAATAATAGTATTTCATGCATCTATGGTCACTAGGTTAGGGAGAAAGGGTTAAATACAGCCCTCACTAATCTTAGAATACCTGAAATCAAAATTACTTTGACAAAAGTCACCAAATGGATTATATGGCAATGGTATTTGTGTGCACTTTACAGATTATAGTACACTGTCATGGAACTCTTAGAACCGCCCATCAGGGGTGGACTGAGGTTGAATTCACATAGTGGTTGGCATAGTACAGCCTGGAATGGAGTGTGGGTGCAGCATCATGCAATTTCTCTGCTACCTCCAGCACTGTTGCAGACAATGACATTGACATCCTTACTCCTAGAGACCATAAGGAACCCCTGCTTCTCTATCACTTAAGACTTGCTGTGGATTTGAGGTTAGGAATATGAAAGAAAATCTTAGTCTCACAGTTTACATCCCACATAAAGTGTTCATTCCCAGATTACAACTTACTCTATATAATACCTAAGTAATTAAAAAACAATCCAAAGCTCTAATAATATACTTTTTAAAAATCTAAGTTCTTGTTTTGACAACATTTTGTAAAAAAAAAAATCCTGAGGGAAGGAAAAAAAAAAATCCAGCCCAGTAAATTATGAGTAAATTATATGTGTCTGAGAATAGATGTAATGTAAACTTCAGACAGCCAAACAATCAAATACAGAGATGGCTGCCAGAGACCTCCATGCTCCTTTCAAACAGAAATATTATCCTTCGGGTGATGTGATTGAAAAAAAATATTCTATGTAAGACATAAAACCATAGTTGAGAAATAATAACAAAGGATAAAATAATCAGCAAATTCATTCCAATCTTTCTAAAAACACAAAGGCTGACAAAAATCAAAGCTTGGAAGAAGCCGACACAGACCCTAAGTCAAGAATTTGGTTTTGCCTTAGTACTGCTGCAGCTTTTGTTTAATTGTATACTCAAGGTCAGCTGTTGGAGAATCAGTAATTGGTGATCAATAAAGTGTTAAATTCACATGAGTAACAGTCAATGCTGTAACAATGACTGCTTTAGTAAGTAAGAAATTGTTGTTAGTTTCTTCAGTATTACCAACAGAAATAATAATACAAATGAATCTGCTGAGCATGATAGGAAGGATGTAATTTAGGATTAATTAATGTCCAATTATTGTAAGCTGTTACTAATAAATTTTAAAAGTTGGCTCTGCACTTCCATTTTGTAATGTTTTTATAAAATGGAACATTAGATGTTTTTAATCTTGTCTGTTCTTGCAAAATACCCCAGATAACATGCTATTTTGCATTTCAAATAATATATACTCATTTAAATGCAAAACGAGGGTCCAATCAAAATAAGATGGCAATCAAATTACAATATTCAATGAAGAGTTTTCCAAGCTGACTTCATTAGTAAACTATCATGAATTTCAAGATCTTACAAGGTTTCTATTTGTTTGTACAACTGCAAAGGGCTCAATTATGGAGCTTTGAGAGAGTCTAAAAATAACATCAGACTAATTAAAAGTTTCAACCAGATTTGGGCTAGTACTGTTTTGAAACTCTTTTAATCTGTTCAACTTTCAAAATGGACTTTGGAAGATAAGACTCTGTTTTTAAAATGTTTACTGGCCACAGTAAAAAATAAAAAATGGACCCCTAGCCTTGTTCTTGCTGGTGTCTAAGATGACGGAGATGAGTGTGCAGCTCTGTGTGAAAAGACCAGCCCAGCCTTGACAGTGCTGCTCCCAGGTCCTCCTGGACTTTTAAGGGGATTCAGCTCCTTTTCTGATGTTACTGTGCATGTTGAAAACAAGTTGGGAGAATTTGTACCTTCAAGTTGCTAAATCTTTGAAAATCTCAGGCAAAAGTTCAGTCTTTGAAGTCATTTTCCCTTTGGGAGGTAAGATCCAGGTAATCAGGAAAAGCTCAGGAGGCCAGGCTATTATGATAATGTTCTGCCAGTGTAGTCTCATCTCACAGTGTTACATCATTTGGATCATAGGACTGTGAGAACTCTCAGCAGGGCTTCCACCTCCACAGGTGCGTTCTTTGTTTGACAAGCAGGGCAGTGATAGGGTGGGAGACTGAAAGCACCCAGGGGGCTGAAACTTCTCCCCATTCATCAGACAGTGCAGTATTGTGGCTCATTGGAAACACTTATTCTATTTTGTTCTTTTCCTCTTTACATGTTTCCGTTTGAACTGTCTCTCTTACACACACACACACACACACACACACACACACACACACAAAAGAGTCTTAGGCTTTCCTGAGATTTTCCATAAGATACGAGTTAAAATGTTAGGAAATTATTGTCTTTGCAGAAATGCTAATTTCTCACTCCAAGGAATCACAGAAATGAATTTCACTGATTTCAAGGCTCCCCAAGTTATATAAATGCTACATTCATTAAACTCCTGTTCTGGAGGTTATGTAGGTATCAGAGCATCTGTCACTGCCATGGAAAAACATTAGAGCGAGCTAACAGCTTGAGGAAGAGTACAGCCTTGTAATTTGGTTTTATGTTTGCTTATTAATGTGCAAACCAGTATGGCAAATAGTGTTTATGCTCCTATGTCATTTAAATGAACAAAAGGGAGATTGTGACCAAGGCAACGACATCATCATTAAACTGAAGGAGGCTAGTTGTGCCTCTCATATCTTCAATGCAATCATTGTAAGCCTCATTTCAGAGGTTGAATTTCTTTTAGAGGACTTCCTTTATGGGTAAGTATTTTAAAGGCAATAACCCATGAATAAAATATCTATGAGTGAGGGAATTCTACACTCTTATAAAGCTAACTCAATTATCTATGTAAATGGGAGCATGGGTTGCATAAATCAATGACTTCCAAAGCTAATTCCCTAGTTTAAATTTAGCCAATAATTTCTACTTTTCATCTTCTATCTTTAACAGACCATCTTTTCCCTCTAATCAGAGCTGCAGCTCAAAAACAAAATGAGCACCCTTGAATTTCATCGCACCTTATCTTTCCATCTCCAAAAGAGTATCTGATAAATGGGCAAAGGATGAGAGCAAAAGGACAGAAAATACCACAGAGGATAATTAGTTCTTGAAGAACCCAGGACTGGGTGCAATTCATGTAATTTCTCATTTTCATCAAGCTATGTCAACAATTAGCAAATTCCAGTCCTAAGGCTATCCAGAATCCTGAAAGAAACTAGTTGGTGGTCAGATTTCACCTGTACAGGATTCTTTATATGACTGGATTTGTGTTGAGTACAATCTGCATGGGTCTTTACAAAAGAGGATATCTACAAGGTAAGAAAAAGGACTAGATGATTAAAGAGAGTGCCATAAGAAACACAGAAGCCCTTTAAAAAGTAGTTAAATGAAATGGAGATTGTAGTAGTGGGAGAAAAAATACCAATGAAGGTCAGTAGATACACAGAGGTGGTATAGAAAAAAGATGCCAGACTATTTCTATCAAAGGGAGATCAGAAAACAGGTTAAAAACACCATCACATTGAGAAAGCATTGGACATTGGTAACATATGATCTCATCTGTAAACATCGCATAGCAATCCCACTCAGTGGTACTGACCTGTCATGTTCCTCTATGATACTTACAACTTGAGACTATCTTATGTATTAGTTAATGCAGCAATATCCTTAGGGGTTATAAGAAGTTCTATTTTATCAAATAATTCTTAATTTTAAAGGAAGTTTGATTTGCCCTGTTTAACTTTCAAAAATTTTTAAAATCGAATGGAGAAGCAGATTTTAAACAGTTACATAGTGGTTTTCTCCTGAGGGCACACTGTCCTTTTTAAAAAAAAACACAAAAACAATTATCAGGATGAAGTTTGATCCTATATGAAGCTAATTTATGCATTAAGAAAGAGGCAGTGACTACATGAATTAACTTGTCAACAGAAGATGTGGAACAGCTACCTATTCATAGAAACAGCTTTGCCATAACCAAGAAAAAGATGATCATATGAATATCCATGAATATTTGTCCCAGAACCCTCCAGCTTTTTCTGACAGAAACCCAGGATGCTTTAATTTTTAAAAATATATTTTTATTGATTTCAGAGAGGAAGGAAGAGGGAGAAAGAGAGAGATAGAAATATCAATGATGAGAGAGAATCATTGATTGGCTGCTTCCTGCACACCCTACTGGAGATCCCTGGCTTGTGCCCTGACCAGGAATCAAACCGTGACCTCCTGGTTCATAGGTCGATACTCAACCACTGAGCAACACTGGCTGGGCCCCAGGATTCTTTTGTTGCAGAAGACCAAAGAAAACCAAGGTCGCTTCTGAGAAAAAAAAAGGAGGGACACTGTTGAATACGCCAGCGGACTCAGGGAACAGCCTTCCAAATCTGAGTGAAGGAACAGGCATGGGGCTTTCCTTTATATCTCCCTCCCTGTGGTCTTTGTCCCACAAACATGGATTATGCTTCTGGTCCTTTTCGAGGGCCTTGCAAGAAAACCCCCAGGTGTTGGGGATATCCAGGCCATATCTGATGGTCTGGCCTGGTGCTAGCGTTAATAACCCTCCCTCCGGGGCAGTGCACTGTTCACAGTAACAGGTTCTGCAAGACCAGTATCTGGGAAGGAGAGAGGGACTTAATTATAGGTTATCAGGAATGTACACTGAGCTTGCTGGCTTGGATTCAGATCACTAGACCCAAATATCAGGGTTACATTGGAATTAGCCCTTTTTAGCCTTCTCACTTTATTGGAATTATCTTTTTTCCAAGGAATATTGGGAGAAAATCTCTTCCCTGTGTTGGAGGCTAGGAACAGTAGTTAGCAGAATAAATGCAGGAGGTCCATCAAAAGGTTGATGGACACCTTCAGCAGGGCTGAAGATCTGCATATAATTGCCTGCTGCCAGACAGCTGAAGGCAGTTTCCCCCAACCTGATGGTCCTTTATTGTTTGCCAAGATTTACCTTTGATATGTATATCTGCTTTGCTAGAGGGCAAAATGTGTGAATAAAAAGCCCTGGGTGCAGAGATTTGAGAAGCTTAGTCACTGTCTGGCCCTCCAAAATGCCTTTCAAATTCATATTTCTTGTCTAGTCTCTTTAATCCATTTTTGCACAACCCTTTTTCCAGATTCCTGAACCCTTCTAGATGCTGAGAAAGACCCCGGCACCCCTACCCATAAGGTGGGTATATGAGCCAAGTTAGGCTAAAAGGATGTTTACTCCCTGGAATCTAATACGAGCAACATGATAAAGAGACAAAATGTTTGGTGTTCTCTTTTATCTGAGAGCCAGCCTGCAGGTCAGAGTCCCCTTGCTCAAGTTCATTATTGTGATTCCTGTTCCATTGTTTCTAATACTGCCTTGGTTGCCATCTATTCTCAAGCCCAGGTCTTCAGGCTCCTATACATTCTCTGAGCTCACTATATTTGTCCAATAAATCTCCTTTTGCTAAAGTTAACCAGAGTCCATTTCTGTTGCTTTCAACAAAAGAATTATGACATATGCAATCCTTAAGGCAGCTTAGAAACTGAAAGGACATAAAATGCAGAGTGGAAAAGAAAGGATCTATGTCAATAACACAGAATTTAAAATCAAACCATTAAAAAAGAAAGCTGTTGGTAGTTGGTCCTCAGACTCCCTGCAGCATTCGTGGGCAGTAAAAGTGATGCTGAGAAGACAATATCTCCCTAAAGGGATGCTTCCCTTCTCAGATATGCCTGACAAGCACTTCTGTCTTCAAAGAGTACTCACTGTGAAGGCCTTAGACCAATGGTCCTCAATTTTTTCCCACCCCAGCTCGTCAGAGGGAAAATAAAGAGGCTCATCAATACTCATGGCCCCTGGCAGCAGTGATTCTGAGTTCTAGAAGCAGATCAGAAAAGGTGAGGGAGCTGGACAAACCCTCTGGGTGATTTGAATACTCCTCTCCCCCTCACCTGTAGGCTTTAAAGACAACCGCTTTTGAAGTTAGTAGACAAGTTGGAATAAATTTGTAAAGTCGGATTAAGTACTGATAAAGAAAAAAAGCAATACAAATATGCCAGCAATAAAATGCAAGGTAATACATTGCAAAAATATTTAGTGTTCAGTTTTTTTAGCCTCCTTATTTTAAGTTTGAAGACACTGAGGCACAAAAAGCTAGAACATCCCCAGGATTATACAGCAAATCTGTTAAGAAGGGACTTGGGGATCTTGAGGCTCAAACCATGGTCCATTCCAATGAGATACTTGCATTTTATTTTTTAAGTCTTTCTCCAAATAATATTGGTTCTTAATGTATACATATGATACTGAATTTTTGGACAGGAACCCGGATTCTTTGTCCGCCGGAATCAAAGAATGAATCCACGGACAGAAAGTGGTATAGAAAAGATGGAGATTTATTGAAGAACAAGTACAGACTCCCACGTAGGGAGGGGTAAGAGTCCTACTGGGTTCCTTTCCCGTGGCTTATAAAGGCTACAAGATCCTGGTGCCTGATATCCTCTCTGATGGGTCAATATTCCCCTTTGAGTTGGTTACTATAGTGACTCCTGGGCTCAAAGGTTGACCCTCACATGGGAAGTGTGAGGTTCTCCCCACTCTTTCCCTCTGGGCTTTCTTCTCCTCCTCCTGAATGAAGGGCTTCCTTCTCTTTATTCTGTAAATATAGACCTTTCTTGGCTACTTCCAGTTCCCCTGTCTTTATGTAAATATACCTGTTGCTGCCTCCTTGTCTTATGGAAATGTAACTGCACCTGGCTTCCTTGTGTTATGGAAATGTACCTTCTCCCAGTTTGTGGCCCTGTGTTTTTTCCCCATGGACCCCAATTCTAACAAACCCCTAAGCCTGCCTATATCCCCCTAAAATTCCTGCTTCACATATAGGAGTGGTTACTTATCTGGCAAAGATTGATTAGGGTGTATTAGTTAAAAAATAAAGCAGAAGCTCAAATTCATTCATATTTTTTTGCAAAAATTTCACCAGAAAACTAAATATTAAATTTTAGAAAAATGTGTCTATCAGGGCTTCAAATTCATTTTACTTTTTATAATGAAAAAAGAAATCACCAGCAAACTTCTTTATGTGATAATTACTGACAAAATATTCAGAAGCACATCTGTGTGTAAATTGAGGTACATCTTTAATATAAAAGATGAACGCCAATCCACATTAAAGAATATCACTTCAAATATACTTCAAATGCCCTTTGAGATAAGAAAATACTGAAAACATCTGCATTTGAAATTGACTTCAGTAGATGCCAGACGGATCACTGTTTTATTTTCTATAAAACCACTCTTATTGTCTTCAAAATGAAAGCACTTGTGGCATTTTGGGCAGTCTTAGGATTTTTATTATGAGGAATCTTTTGTTCTGTAGTTTTTAAAAGTGTAGAGACTCGGCTGATAGAGTTATCAAGCAGTTATCACTTCATGCATTCCTATTTAGTTTTTGTCTTTCTATTTCTCATCATTCACTGATGATACAAACAGACTTGTCTTTTGACTAAAATTCCTTCTTTTATGGTTTATAATTTATAAAGAACATGGCCTTCTGTGATAAAGCACCATCAAAAGAATCATTATTCTGCATTTATCTGCACTGAACGGTCTGTTTTATCTACTAGTATTTAAAAGGTTCTGCTTTTTCTCTGTATCTGGCAATAGTCCTCTAATTCATTTCATCTCTATTATCTGCAGGATAAGGCTTTCACTTAGATTGTGGGTCAGAAAACATCACATTATTCAAATTATCTCTAACATTCAAAATAAAAAATACCCCCATGCAATCTTATTATTTTGGTGAAGATGGCAAATGAATATCAGTTAGCACTTCTGATGCTGATCTGATCTTTCATACCATTGCCTCTGGTAATGCGGTGCTATCCAACGTGTACTGAAATAAACGATTTGTCCTTTGGTTCTTTTAGTCCCATGTTCTTTCTCTGTTATAAGGTTCCACATGCTTTGTTTTTCACAACACCTCAAATTGTTGCATAAAATAATAGTGTTTAGCTAATTTCACTCTTTCTGAAAACTGGACATTGTAATTTGAACAACAACAAATGAGTAAAAATAGTTGAAAAGTGGGCTGAGAATTTAAAATGAAATTAAATTCAGGGTTGGGGAAACACAACTTGGACCAGAGATTGACAAAGGCAAACAACCACAATTTCTCCAAGTTCTCAGAGATCTTGATAAACTCCCATTCATTTGCGTTTAAAATCTGGAATATGCCAGGGGTTTCAATGTCCTGTGCTCAAGTATAAGGATGAATATTGTATATTTTTATACTTTCTAATTTCATTAATAGTGGCACATGTTTATATACTGAGCTTTTATGGCCAATAACTTGATTTCTGCCTTTCCTGACCTCCCAAATTTGACCCATTAATGATAATTTTGTCTTGTCACTTGCATATTATTTACAAAATGCCCAGGGAAAGACAGAATTGAGAATTTTAAAAAAATTAGAATATACCTTCAAGTTAGAAGAGTACAGAATCAAAAGGAATATTGAGAAATATTTAGGTAGCGTCTTTATTTCTGGAAGAGCAATACCTAGACCACGCCTGAAAGGTAGATATGTCTTCCTCTTAAAAACTGTAAAGGGAAGGAAAGTTATACAGCATACCCTGGTGACCTGTCCAAGGACACCTCAACCCAATCAGAAAGAAAAGACCTAACAACTACAGATCAAACATCCGGCTTAACAAAAACAGGCCTTATTTATCATCATGCAGTGGGAACAGCCTGTAGACCCGAGTCATTGCCTCTTCTTAACTATGGGCCTATTGAACTTGAGTGAGTCTGGATTTCTTCATCTGAGAGAATTACATCAGCATAATTTGTTAAAGAACTATGTACTCTAGTTTAGATTCACTGTCATCACTATCATCATCAAGTACAATAACAACTTAGCACCTACTAAATAAAGGGCCTTTTGCTAGGTAATGTGGAAAGCAGACATACAGTATAGTCTCTCCCAAGAAGGAGCTCAGCACTTAGTAGAGAAAAAAGATACATCCACTACATGTGACTTACAATGATAACATAGGCCACAGACTAAATGATGGGTGTAACAGCAAGTTCTACTGAAATGCAGAAGAGGACAAATCTAATGTTTATTGGAGTAGCCAGGGAGCCAACATATTACTAAAGATCAGCGCATGCAGCTTCTGAAAAGAAGGCCAAATTGAGGGTCATTCCTTAAACACAGTATTTTGTACTTAACAAAACTTAATTATGAGTAAAATAAACCACCCTATTGCCTTTCATTGAAAAAAAAATGACATCACCCATTTATTCATTCAACAAGTAATGATAATTTCTCTACAAAGAGCCAGATTAAAGGAATATAAATTAAAATAAAATACAGTTGCATTCTGAAAGAATCTAGCAGTTAAGAGGAAGGAAACTGAAACTAAGACAAATCAAATGATTTTCTCACTTGAACCAAATGAGAAATAGCATAGCCAGGATTCCAAATAAATTGTGACTGGTTCCGCATACTATTTATTCATTTTCCACTCAGCACCTTATGTTCATTTCCAAAGTCCACTTGTTCTCTCTCTCTCTCTCATACACCCCCCCCCCCCACATACACACACACTTCCAGAGCATGTACACACGGGCACAAATGTGGCATGATAATCTATAATAATTAAAGCCTAAGCGACCATCGCAACCAAACAGACGACCAAACATGCTGTGTGGGGCGACCAGGTCGGCAGGAGGGTTAGTGAGGGGCAACCAGGCCAGTTGAGGGGGCAGTTGGGGGCCACTGGGCCAGCAGAGGGGGCAGTTGGGGGGGACCAAGCCAGCAGGGGCCAGTTAGGGGCGATCAGGGAGGCAGGCAGGTGAGCAGTTAGGAGCCAGTGGTTCCAGATTGTGAGAGGGATTTCCGACTGCCGGTTTAGGCCTCATCTGAATTTCGTGCACCGGGTCTCTAGTATTTAATAATAAGCTATGTATTTCTTAAAAATTCTTTTTCTCTACCTCTTTCTTTACCATTTAAGTAGATGAATGAGTTTACCATACACAATGACTGAAAGAAGGGATGATACAAAAGAACTGGACAACTTTTTGGATTTAAAATTTTTAGACAGATTTTGAAAACTTGTAACATAGGTAATGATCTTAAAAGTTATTGCTTTTATTTTCAAGAGAAAAACACTTAAGAAAAAAAATGTTTCTTGTTTTATTTAATTATTTCAAACACTCAGTTTTATATATTAAGAAATAATTGAGCATTCAGAGAATGAGTTTATAACTAGAACCAATGTTTCTCAAAGCATGGTTTGCAGACCATGTGTATCAGAAGCATCTAGAATCCTATATAATAAAAGGCTAATATGCAAATTGATGGAACAGAGGAACCACTGGTCACAATGATGTGAACTGACCACCAGGGGACAGATATTCAATGCAGAAGCTGCCCCCTGGTGGTCAGTGTGCTCCCACAGGGGGAGCGCTGCTCAGCCAGAAGCCAAGCTCATGGCTGGAGAGCGCAGCAGCGGTGGCAGGAGCCTCTCCCACCTCGGCAGCAGCACTAAAGATGTCCAACTGCTGGCCGGCTTAGGCCCGTTCCCATGGAGCAGGCCTAAGCCGGCAGTTGGACATCCCTCGAGGGCTCCCAGACTAAGAGGGTGCAGGCCGGGCTGAGGGACCCTTCCAAGTGCACAAATTTTGTGCACTGGGCCTCTACTGTGTCATAAAATTGCAGGTTATGGATCCCTACCCTGAGTCTACAAGGACAAGGACAGGGATATGAATTTTAATAAACAGCTTAATTTTCCTTATTCATTATAAAGTTTGAGTCGTTCTGCTTAAACTCTACTATAGAGAAGCAGACTCAATAAAATAGTCATTTTCCTGTTCACATAGGGATACATGTTTGGCCAGCAGAAAAGAAAGAACTGGAAGGGATCTGACTGGTGAAGAGATGACTGTGGGTGCCTGAAAAGGGTACAGAGTTTCACCTGTGCTAACCAGGGGAGTTGATGGGATAACAGAAACACCACTAGAAACCTGGATATTTGGGGAGACCTCCAGAGCAGACAGCACTAAACCATGGTCTGACTTCCAGATTGCCTTTCCTCCAGGAGGAAACCTCCTTACTAAGCACCAGTTTCACTACTATTCCAGAGTAATAGCTAAGCAATAGCCAGGGAAGGCATACATGGGGATGGTGCTTTAGTGAAGCCTCACAAACCCTGTGTATATCAGGGGGTCTCCTTCAGAGGGTAAGTAGTGTCTGAGAGACTGAACAGTCTATGCAAAGAGTGTACAGAATAACCAAACGTTATGGGTTAATTTGTGCTCCCCCCAAAAAATATGTTGGAATCTTAACCTCCAGTACTTCACAATGTGACCTTATTTACGGTAAAGGCTTTACAAAGGTAATCAAGTAAAATGAAGTCATTAGGGTGGACACTAATCCAATGTGACTGTGTCCTTATAAAAAGAGAAAATTTGGACACAGAAACAGACACATAGAGGGAAACAAATATGAAGAGATACAAAAAGAAAATGGCTATTACAAGCCAAGGAGAGAAGCCTGGAACAGATCCTTCCCCCAAGCCCTCAGAAGGAACCAATCCTGCTGACACCTTGATTTCAGACTTCTAGCCTTAGGCATCATGTAGAAATGGGACTTAGTGTACACTCTTCTCTAGGAACTATAGCCTGGAAAGTCAGACCAGGATTCTTTCTGTTCTGCGATCCCCTTAAGAATACTCAGTATTTCCACTGATAATTCTATCATCAAAGAACAACGATGGTGAATATAACAGTGCCAGACACTACTGTCCAAGACCAGGTGAAAAATGCTACACCTTAGATAAAGGCAGACAGGAGCACAAATGACATGCAGATTCAATATCCCTCAGATGCCTGGAGAATACATAAAACCTCCTACTCTGCCTTAAGGGGAAGGAAAGCAGGTCAGGGAGGGAATCCTAAACTGAGTAGTTTTCAAAATGTTGTTTCTCATAAGGAAAGTGACAGAGTTGTCTCGGATTGGCAAACAGTCACCATCAGATGAAATTGGAACTTGAGAGTTGAGCCAGGTTTAGAGAAACAAAGTAAGATACATTTTTAATTTGCATTTCTCTAACAGCTAGTAAAGATGAGCATCTTTTGGCATATTTATTGAACATTTTTAAAATTAATCTTTATTGTTGAGATTATTATAGATGTCCCTCTTTTTTCCTCTCATAGCTCCCCTCCATCCATTCCACCCCACCCCAGGCCCTTGCTATCCTATTGTCTGTGTCCATAGGTAATGCATACATGTATATAAGATCTTTGTATAACATTTTCCTGCATCCCCCCCACCTCCTTTCCCTCTGAGAATCGTCAGTCTGTTCCATTTCCATGCCCCTGATTCTATTCCATTCACCAGTTTATTCTGTTCATCAGATTTTTTATTCATTAGATTTATAGATTCACTTGTTGATAGATATGTATTTGTTGTCACTTTGTTGTTCATATTTTTAATCTTTACCTTTTTCTTCTTCTTCCTCTTCTTAAAGAATAGCCTTTAGCATTTCATATAATACTGGTTTGGTGGTGATGAACTCCTTTAGTTTTTTCTTATCTGTGAAGCTCTTTATCTGACCTTCAATTCTAAATGATAGCTTTGCTGAGTAGAGTATTCTTGGTTGCAGGTTCTTGCTATTCATCACTTTGAATATTTCTTGCCACTCCCTTCTGGCCTGCATAGTTTCTGTTGAGAAATCAGCTGACAGTCGTATGGGTACTCCCTTGTAGGTAACTAACTGTTTTTCTCTTGCTGCTTTTAAGACTCTCTGTCTTTTGCCCTTGGCATTTTAATTATGATATGTCTTGGTGTGGTCCTCTTTGGATTCTTCTTGTTTGGGGTTCTCTACGCTTCCTGGACTTATAGGTCTATTTCTTTCACCAGGTAGGGGAAGTTTTCTGTCATTATTTCTTCAAATAGGTTTTCAGTATCTTGCTCTCTCTCTCTTTTCTGGTACCCCCATAATTCAGATGTTGGTATGCTTGAAGTTGTCCCAGAGGCTCCTTACACTATCTTTATATTTTTGGATTCTTTTTTCCTTTTGTTCTTCAGGTTGGGTGTTTTTTTGCTTCCTTGTATTTCAAATCATTGATTTGATTCTCAGGATCCTCTAATCTACTGTTGAATCTCTGTATATTATTCTTTATTTCAATCATTGTATGCTTAATTTCTGACTGGTCCTTTTGGAATTTTTTGGCATTCTCACTAAGATCCTTGAAAGTCTCACTAAGTTCCTTGGAGGTTTCTAGAAGATTCTTGAGTAACCTTATAATTGTGGTTTTGAACTCTATATCCAGTATTTTGCTTTCATCCATTTCTTTCATTTGTGACATGTTTCTTTGTCTCCTCATTTTGGCTGCTTCCCTGTGTTTGTTTCTATGTATTGGGTAGCTGCTAAGTCTCCTTGAGTTGATAGAGTGGCCTTGTGTAGTAAGTGTCCTATAGGGCCCAGTGGCTCAGCCTCCCCAATCACCAGAGGTGGACACTCTTGATGCACCCCATTGTGGGCTATGTGCACAGTTCTGTTGTAGTTGAGCCTTGATTGCTGTTGGTGTCACTGGGAGGAATTGACCTCCAGGCCAGTTGGCTGTGGGGACCAGCTGTGACTACAATGGGAGAGCTGCTGTGCAGGAGACACCCTTATGGGGCAGGACTTGCTTCAGTGGGGCTTTGGTACTCACTAGTCTGCCACTTGAGTGTGTCACTTATGGATGTGAAGAGTTGTAATCTGGTATGGTCTCACACTGACCACTGGGTACACTGGGTCTTGGGTCTCCAGGGTGGTGCAAAGTCAGCCACTGCCTGGGGCCACCCAGCAGGAGTTCCAGAGAGATCTGCAGATTCCTCCTTTTTGTATCAAGTTTGGAAGTGCCCAGACGAGGCCCAGCTGTGAAACAAGGCAGACTGGTGCTGGTGCTGGTGCCAGGTCTTGGGCCTTTTATGGATAGGTTTGGGGCTCCCTGACCCATCTTCAGCTTGTCTGACAGGTTTTTAGCCTGAGAAAGGACAGGCCATTCATATGCAAAAGCCACTGTGCACAGCTTGGGTGGGGTTGTAAATTGGCTAGGGTGGGGTCTCAGGGAATCACCAGGGTGGAGCAAACAGAAATGGCTGCCAGTCAGCCCTGCACTGGGAAGGTCCCAGCATGGGAACAATGACCTCTACAATCACCTCCATCTGGAAGAAAGCTGCCCCTGTGTTCCCACCCCTATGCCAGACAGTCCAGTTTCTCCCCGTATGTGACTGGGTCCCCCAGAGCCTCATCCAGCACTGGAGCTCAGAGGAAGGGGGAACTTGTAAATTCACTTGGTGGTATTGGCCTTTTAAGAGAAGCAGCTGGGTCTCCAGCAGCCTGTGTGTCACTCAGCCCCAATCTGCACTGGTTTTTACAGTCCGTAGTTCTTCAGTTTGTAGAGATTTCTTTCTCCAGCTCTGGGACCCTGGGCTGGGGGTCTGGTGTGGTACTGGAACTCTTTGCTCCTCCAGGCAGTCTCCACAGAGGCGCTCTCCCTCCTGATTAAAAAAGTGACACACCCAGTTCCTGGACCAGCCCATTCCCTGCCTCCACACCTCCTACCAGTCTCAGTGTGTTTTCTCCTTTACCTCTCTAGTTGAAGTACTTCCACTCAGCCAGCTTTCCCAAAATTCTGGATGATAGTTGTTCTGTATTTTAGTTGTAATTTTGATGTTGTTGTGGGAGGCAGCAAGTACAGGCGTTTATCTATGCCACCATCTTGGTTCTCTGCCTGTTGACATTTGTAAGTCTTCTTGGGAAAAGTGTCAGCTCAGATCCATTTTTTAACTGGATTGCTTATTGATTTGGTGTTGAGTTGTATACGTTCTTTATATATATTTTGAATATTAACCCCTTGCTGTTGTTTGCAAATATCTTATCCAATTTGTTTGTTTACCTTTTTTAAATCCTCACCTGAAGATATGTTTATTAATTTTAGAGAGCAAGGAAAAGAAAAAGAGAGAGAGAGGGAGAGAAAGATGTGAGAGGGAAACATTGATCAGTTGCCTTCCATACCCACTCTAATAGGGGATCAAACCTGAAACCCTAGATATGTGCCCTGACTGGGAATCAAACCTAGGTGTATGGGATGATGCTCAAACCAACTGGGCCACCCACTCAGGGCTGGTTGCCTTTTTGTTTTGTTGGTGATTTCTTTTGCTGTGCAGAATCTCTTTAGTTTAATATAGTCCCATTCATTTATTTTTACCTTTACTTCCCTTGTCTTTGGGATCAAATTCTAAAATCTTCTCTTAAAACTAAGGCCCATAAGTTTACTAGTAGTACCTATGTTTTCTTTTGTGTAATGTAATCTAGTTTCATTCTTTTGCATGTGGCTTTCCAATTTTACAAGGACCATATATTGGAGAGGCTATCCTTTCCCCACTGTATGTTTTTGGCTCTTTTGTCAAAAATTATTTGCCCATACACATATGGGTTTATTTCTGGGCTATCAATGAGATACCACCTAAAACCTGTGAACAATGATGTATTTTCAACAAGACATGTAATAACAAGTGTTGGAGAGGTTGCAGAGAAAAAGGAGCCCTCATTCACTGCTGGTAGAAATTTAAACTGGTACAGTCACTATGGAAAACAGTATGGAGGTTCTTCAAAACACTAAATAGAGCTAGCATATGGCCTAGCAACTCCTCTCCTGAGTATCTACCCCTAAAATTTAAAAACATTTATTTGCAAAGATATATGCATCCCAGTGTTCATTGCAGCATTATTCACAGTGGCTAAGACCTTGAAACAACTGTGATAGATGATTGAATAAAGAAGATGTGGTATCATATATAATAAAGAGCTAATATGCAAATGGTAATCAAGCCCTCATGCTGTCACGCCCTAAAGGCTCAGACACTCAATATTGGGGAAAGAGGAATGGGGACCAGCCAGGCACAAATGAGCTCACAAGAGGGGAATGGGGACCAGCCAGGCTACGGCCCTGGAAAGGGACAAGCCGCCCACCCCGTGGTCCCGGGTGCCAGGGGCTGCATCTGCACCTGTGGCCTAGGAGAGGGACAAGCCACCCTCCCCATGGTCCCGGGCACCTGTGGCTGTGGCCCAGGCGAAGTTGCCTGCAAACGGTCCCCTGCAACTGTGGCCAGCCTGGGTGAAGCTGGCCTGGGTCCTGGGTGCCTGCGGCCGGCCAGAGGGAGGGAAGCCCAGGTCCTGGGTGCCTGCAATCAGCTGGAGGAGGGAATCCTGGGTCCCAGGTGTGGGGCAAGGTAGAGGCGGTTAGGGGCAATCAGGCAAGCAGGCAGAGGTGGTTAGGGGCAATCAGGCAGGCAGAGGTGGTTAGGGGTGATCAGGCAGGCAGGCAGAAGGGTTAGGGGCAATCATGCAGGCAGGCAGGTGAGCAGTTAGGAGCCAGTGGTACCGGATTGTGAGAGGCAGTTGGACATCCCCTGTGGGGTCCCAGATTGGAGAAGGTGCAGGCTGGGCTGAGAGACCCCCCACTCATGCACAAATTTCATGCACCAGGCCTCTAGTATATATATAAAATGGAACACTACTCAGTCATAAGAAAAGATGATATTCTGCCATTTGTGACAACATGAATGGACCTTAAGATATGTTAAGCGAAATAAGTGATACAGAAAAAGTTAGGAACCATATGATTTTATTCATGTGTGGGATATAAAACTGAAAGCAACAAAGGAACAAACAAGAAAAACAAACAAATAAAAGTTCATAGACAAAGACAACAGTATAGTGTTACCCGAGGGAAGGGAAATGGGAGGGGAGGGTGTAGTAAAGGTAAAGTGGGTCAAATATATGGTGACAGAAAATGATTTAAATTTCAGTGGTGATTCTCAATGCAATATACAGATCATGTATCATGGAATGGACACTTGAAACCTATATAATCTTATTAACCAATGTCACCCCAATAAATGTAATAAAAAATAACAGAAGATATATTCTTATATAGCTAAGTTTATAAATGTGTAAATACATATATTATTTTCATTTCAACAAATATCCTTGCATGTCATTAAAGGTTGGTAATACAAGGATGCATATTCACTGATTGATTAATGGTTCTGATGCAGTATAAGGCACTTTGCATACATAATTGCTTTTTTTTACATCAGATCAGCATGTGGGTATTATTATCAACCTTTGGCAAATTAAACTGAGGATTATGTCAAGGTAGCATTGTTAGTGATTGGTGAGTAGGGATCAAATCCAGATCCACTTGCTTCTGATGCCTGTCTTTTATTCACTAGGCCCTAAGAAGTTTTGAACAGAATGTATAAGAGAGGTATTGCACGGCAATATATAATTTTGTAAATGTCATAAGAAATGTATGAATAGAGTGAGATAGGAGCACTACTGGCCAAGGTCTGAGGATATGCTATATAGGGAAATAATTTTTTTAGCTGTGTTTTGAGCTAGGATAAGAAAATTGGAAGCAATGAATGGGAGAGGAGGTGTTCCAAGAGAAAGAAGTCATATGCCAAGCCCAGGGTTATGAAGTGCATAAACTACCCAACCACTTGGGTTTGCCAAGAGGCAGTTCTACCTTGGGTTGGTAAGTGAGCCAGAATGTGGAGGAACTGCAGAGTTGTGCAGTTTGTTTAAGTACGGAAATGATTGTGATCAGAATTGTTTTTAAGAAGAACTAAAATGGAAGGTAGACTTGGGAAGATAAGCATGTGATAGGAAAACCCAAGAGGTGAGTAGTGGGGACTTTCTAATGATCCAGGAGAAAGAAGATAAGGCCATAGAAGGCAAGGCACAGGTTTTGGAGTTTGTGTTTTTTTGAAGAGGAATTGGTAGACGTTAGTGGCTAACAATATGTGTGGAGTGCAAATGAATGCTTATTTGAAAACATTTTGGTCCTTATTTTGTAAGAGGTGGATTGCAATGTCTACAAACATGACAGGAAGCCCTGGCAAAGCCTCAGTGCAGGCACCAGAATTTGTATGAGATCTTACAGGGAGATGAGATGCTAGCCAAGGAGCAGAGGCCAGAAGAAGAGCAACCTCTAAAAGCTTAAGTATAATGGAACTCTTGGCAAATCTTAGATCAGAGTTTAATCCTTTTTTTTTTTCTTAAAATAATTGCTCTAAATATTCAACAAATGTAAGGTTTTAGTGGAAAGAGTTTTGATGTATTAAGGTTCTAGTGTCAAGTTTGCCATTAATTAATCATGTGACCTTTGGCATGTCACTTAATCTATCTCAGGCTTGGCATCCTCATCTGTAAAACCAGATGTCCAAAGTCCTTCTTTTTTTGCTTTCAAATGCAATGATTAGAGGATTTACTAGTTTCATTTCTTTCTTTTTTTTAATCAGATTTCAACTGAAGCACATTACAGGCTATTGTGCCATGTGCTTCCCAAAGATGGTGGGAAGAAACATTTTATGTGTAATCTAATGAACAAAATAAACTAACAAACAAAATAGAAACAGACTAATAGATACAGAGAATAGACTGACAGCTGTCAGATGGAATAAGGTTAGAGGATGGGTGAAAATGGTGAAGAAATTAAGCAAAACAAAACAAAAACAAAACAAAACAAAAAAAACTCATAGACAGATAACAGTGTAGTGATTATTAGAGGGAAAGAGAGGTAAGAGGAAATAGAAGAGTTTAAAGGGGGCATAAATGGTGATGGAAGTAGACTTGACTTGGTGGTGAGCACACACTACAATGTACAAATATTGTATCATAAAATTGTATACCTGAAACCCATATAATTTAATTAACCAATGTCACCTAAATAAATCCAATAAAAAAATAAAGTACACCTATGTACAGAAACACATAGCAACAACTAAGAGCAAAAAGAATTAGCATTGTATCAATAGTATTTTATTGTTGTTGTTGTAAGTCTAATTTAAGTTGGAAAAATAAATTATAGTCACCACTTTCTATTTGCCTTATAGTAATTCTCTGTTGTATATCACAATTATAAAATAGGAAATAAAATTGGGAAAACAATTTATTTTTCTCCTTCAGTATTTAAGTTAATTATTTCTCTCATCTGAACTAATTTTTTCTCATTTAGATTGCATAGTAAAAGGTTTACTATCCTTTTTTTTTAAAGAAACATTTTAATAATCCTAACTTTATAACTGTAGAACTTTCAGGCCTTTGCACCTCAAAGTCATTGGTATCTAGATCTTGACATTTCTCTCTCTACTGCTAATGATAACAAATTCTATAGACTTTGAGATAAATGCAACACACTAGTAAGATGAGAAAAAAGTTGTTAGGACTAGGTGAAAAGCTTCTCAAATCATCACTGTAATTTATTAACATAAATGGTCATCATTAAAAGTATCTGAACAGAAATGCTAAATAATGTGAAAATTTCTTCTTTATTTGAAAAGTTATGTTCTAAATAGGGGGAAAACATCTGGATATTGAAATCTTACAACAATCTAAAATCTTACAAAATTATAAAATCACTTATTGGATCTTCCATGAAGAGAGAGAGATAATTCATAGCGCTAGATGCTCTCATTCCAAATATCGCATATAATAAAGCCCCACTATTTTACACCTCTTGCTCCTCAAAGAGAGAAACTATTGTTGCATTTGTCTTGTGACTTATCCTATATAATAAAAAGCTAAGCATCACGAACAGAATGACCCATCGACCAGTCACTATGAGGTGCATTGACCACCTCTCGGTCCCTCCCCCTAGTCCGCATGCTCTCATCGCTGGATGGCCAATAGGGAATCACGGGGAACTGGGCTGGGTGGCGGTGGGGCAGGACTTGGGACTGGTGAGCAGACAGAAGGCAGACCTCTTGATCCCTCCCCCATGTCTGCAGGCTTCCATCGATCTTCAGTTTCTTCTGAAAGGAATGTGGCGCTTCCACTGCACAGCCTTCTGGGATGCGGACTTACTGCTGTGAGAGACTCTGGAGCAGAGACTTCAACAAAAACTTCAGTGCCTGCAGCGACCCTCAGCCTTCACTGCTGGGAGGTGGATGGAGAGCATCAGCTTTAAAGCACAAATGCCACCTCCCTACTCCACCGCCGCTTCCAGGTCTGCAAGAAACGGCGCATGCTCCTCCTTGCAAGCCTGAGCTGAGTGGTTCTGTGATGGGGGAAGGGCCGAGCCAGGCAGCTGGGCCAGTGCAGGGACAGAGGGAGGAAAAGAGGGAGGGCGGGGCAGGAGCAAGGGGGCAGCCCTGGTTCCCTGCACCTCCTCCCACAGGCATAGCCCTTCCTGGTTGAGTTTCCCATGTCATTGTTAGGGTTTTGGCTGGTGATGACTGCTGTGAAAGGATTCATAAGGGAGAGAGGAGATGGGTGCAAAGAGAGGGTGTTTATTTTACTTCTTTAAAGGGAACAAAGGGCCAGGCACCTAAAACAGAGTGAGCTGTTCTTTTGATCACTGGATGGCGAACAAGGAACCTGGGTGGGTGGCTGGACTGGGGATTGGTGAGCAGGTGAAAGATAACCCTGATCACAGGCTAGGCCTAGGGACCCTAGCTGCACACAATTTTGTGCACTGGGCCTCTAGTCATTTAATAAAATGACCCATTTCTTAAATGAAACCCTACTTTCTCAGAGCACAAAGGGATTCAAGCAAAGACTTTTGTAAGGTGGATTAATGGTCCAGAGCATAGCCTATGCCAAGCTTTGTAAGTCAGAGAAAATCATTCCAACCTTCATCCAGAAATTAAATGGTTATTGATTAATATGGAAGATATGGTAACCTTTCAGATTAAATTAAGAAATGTTGCTGAACACAATTAAAATTTTTATAATATAATGATGTTTGCAGAGTGCATACTTGACTAAGTTCCATCTCTGAGGTTAATTACCATGTCTGGGGTCCAGGAATAATATATTAAGTGGAAAGTTGGCTCCAAAAGTTAAAAAATGGGAAGAAGCAAGAAGTATTCAGAAGTGATTTACATCCTACTGATGAATTTGAGGGAGGAGAGCCAAATAACCAAACCACTCTTCTATGCTAAAGGTTTTAGGCCAAAGGAGTGGTATAAAATTGAAAGGGCGTCCATTCCTCTCAGTTGGCCAGGGGCAGCTCCACCTTTTTCTCGCAATTAGGAATTATCTCATTTTTGCTAGTTAGGCTAAAGGTAGAACATCTTGTTGGATGTGCTGGAGACATCCTAGTCAGTATGAATAGCTTTGTTTCTGAGGGGCTCACAACAGTACAGAAATCATTGTGGAAGCTCAATTAACTATATTATGAAGTTAGGCAAGAAAGAATTATAACTTCTAACTATAAAATCTGTTTCAGAGTGACAAGGGTAGTGTGATATTCTAGAGAATCTAAAAAGAACTGAGTTTTTCTCTTGAATATGATATTACTGTCTGGTTTTAGACAAGACATCCAACTTAACTCTGCCCCTTTTTTCTCATCTGTAAAATAAGAGAGCTGGGGTAAATGCTTTCAAGAGTTAACCCAGTTCTACAATACAGTATATGAATAATAAATACTTTGAAGTTAGAAAAAGTAAAGGGGAGGGGGCAAAGTACACAAAACAGAGTTTATTCTTTATTATTATTTATTAATTATTGTATTATTATTTATTAATTATTGTATTATTTTCCATATGAACAATTGTAAACCTACTTTTGCCCCACCCTGTATATACCTTTATCTTGGTTGTGAGGGTCCCTGCTATGACCCTGCCTCACAAAAACCATTCTGACCATTCTAGATAGAAAGCATGTACTTTAAGGTAACATCAACTAAACATATATTCATATATAGCAGACTTCCAAAAAGAAAAGCTCACTAAAGGGCCCTTTAAAAGTGTAGCTCACTCTGAAAACAGCAAAGAATATACACTGAAAAAAACAAACTAAAAGGCCTTCATGGCACATTCAGTGAAGAGATGCCCTGATAACTTCTACCAGTTAATTGATGCATAAAAGGTTGTGAAGATTAATGTACATCAAAATCAAAACTAAATTGAATTTTTGACATTTTTGCAAATAAAAACCCCAAAGAATACATAGGTGTCTTTTGATTTGTCACAGCTGGAAGACTCTGAATCATGAAGCGCTCTAGGAGAGGCCATTAAGTAGCGTTAGATGGTTTGTCAGTGTGGAGGAAAAGTAATTGAAGAACCAAACTGTGTGGATGGGCATTGCATTTTAAAATATTTACCAAACAGAGATAAAGTGAGTTTCTTTCTTCCACATCTAACTCACAAAGTGTTTCAGTAGTCAACAGGAACATTATATAATTTAAATCCTTTTTAAAAATGTAGTCAGATTAAATAATCTTCGCTTAAAGATATTTCCGGTCTGTATTAAAAAATACACTGTCCATCTAAGCTATTAGGTTTCTTTCTTTTTTCTTTTTTCATGAGCAAATATTTAAAAGCCATCAACTGATCTATGAAAATGACATTTGAAAATAGCAATGTGGTATGGAAAGAGGCTAGAACATAAAATAAGAACCAAAATTCTTAGTACTAGCTGAAAGTTTCGAAGTTGGGCTGGGGTTGCACAGAACCGACTCAAGGCTCATTGTAATCAAAAAGATATGTATTCAAGGCAGCTGGGTGCATATGGACTGAGTCTGAGAAAAGAGTCAGTACAGAACGGGGAGGGAGCAGGCTCTTTATGTGCCTGGGAGCTGCAGGCTTTGGCTGACATTTGTATCTGGACCATGCTGCAGGCGGCTTAGGCTGTGCTGCAGGTGGCTTCTGTTGACACAGTATCTGGGCTGGGCTGCAGGCAGCTTCTATGGATGCAGTAACTGGGCTGGGCTGTAGGCACCTTCTGCGACACTTATCTGGGCTGTGCAAGAATTGGGGTCTCAGAAGTTCCTGTAAGATATTCGCTCAAGGAGAACATGTTCTTACAAGGCTCAGGCTTACACAATAAGTTTCCCTTTGACATTTGTTAGATTTTTGTAAGGCTCAAGCCTTGTGTTCTCCAATTAACCCTTTCATTGATTGGAAAAAGCTATGAGGTTGAAAACAATTTCACATTACCTCATTCTAATATTAGCTTCTGTCATAAGGACAATCACTGAGATTATATACATTTATAGGTTTTTCCTTTTCCCCAAAGTTTAAATATTGTGATTATAAGCTTTAGTTCTCAATTTTCCTTTCATTTTATGATCTCTTAGAGTGGCTGTAACTACTTCCTTACATTGATCTAACCCGCATTTATAAGAACCAAAATTTTACCTGAATCTCTTAGAGATAATTTGTATAAAATTTAAATAATTATGCCCCCTAAAGTTGTTTGTTTTTCTCTTTTAATGCACTCATCTACCAAAAGTAGAAGATTGAAATCTCCCTTGAGATATATACAAAAGTTGACTTCAAACTATGCTCTCAAATATTACCAACTTTAAGGAGTAAGACAGGGTGTCCTCGGAGAAACCTCAGCTCAATCAGCGGCTTCAATGCAAGAGCTGGGATATAAGTAAGAGACAGGAATGACTTCAATAGGGTATGACTAGATATTTTAGACTTTCTTTGTAGTTGATTTGGAAAATACAGATACTCTATATTTTCAGAGATTGAAATTGAAAGAGACTGAGGAAAAATCATGCAGGCAGGTAGCTTCTGATCTCTTTCTGCTATTACCATTTTTACTAAATAGTACTGTTATTGATTAAAATGTTTTCTCATTTGTACCTAAAAGCTTTGAACTATGGGCATATATGAAAAAATCTATTAACTTGCCTCAATCCTGGGACTAGCATTAATAGAATATGCAGCAGTATTTATTTGCAAGCTGTTTATGAAGGGTGTTTTCATTTTAACTCTTCCTGATTTATTAACCTCATTTAGATTTCTAGAGTTTTAGATTCTTCACTGATTAAAAAGTACTGTTGTCTACCATGAATGGAAACTCTTTCTTCTATTCCATGTGGAAGTCATTTTTTTCCATAATTTCATCAGCATCACAATTTATCTTTTCAAAATTTCAATTGTGGTAAAATAAACATGATATAAAATTTACCATCTTAACCTTTTTACATGTACAGTTCAGTAGTATCAAGTACATCCACATGATTGTGCTACCATCATCATCATCATCCATTCAGAGAATTCTTTCATCTTGCAAAACTGAAACTCTGAACCTTTTAAATAATTTTTCATTCTCTCCTCCCCTAGTCCCTGGCAACCACCATTCTATTTTCTATCTCTATGAATTCAACTATTCCAGGTACCTCATGTAAGTGGAATCATACAGCATTTGTCTGTGATTTGGCTTATTTCACTTACCATAATGTTCTCAAGGTTTATCTCTGTTGTAGAAGGTGTCAGAATTGCCTTCCTTTTTAAAAACCGAATTAAGCCGAAACCGGTTTGGCTCAGTGGATAGAGCGTCGGCCTGCGGACTGAAAGGTCCCAAGTTCGATTCCGTTCAAGGGCATGTACCTTGGTTGCGGGCACATCCTCAGTGGGAGGTGTGCAGGAGGCAGCTGATCGATGTTTCTAGCTCTCTATCCCTCTACCTTCCTCTCTGTGAAATATCAATAAAATATATTTTAAATAAATAAATAAATAAATAAATAAATAAATACCGAATTAATTTCCCATTGTAGGATCATACCACATTTTGTTAATCTATTCACCTGTCAATGAATACCTGAGTTGCTTTCATCTTTTCACTATTGTAAATAATGCTGCTATGAACATAGATGTGCAAATATCTCTTTGAGTTTCTGCCTTCAATTCTTTTGGGTGTACAGACAAGAGTGAAATTGCTGAATCAAATGGTAATTCTACTTTTAATTTTTTGATGAACAACCATACAGTTTTTCATAGTTGTAGCATCATTCTGTATCCACATCATCAGAGTACTGAAGTTCCAATTTCTTCAACACACTCTCCAATCCTCACCAAACTTGTGATTTTCTGTTTTGTTTTGTTTTTAAATGGCTAGCTCCTCTAATAGGTATGAGGCAACTTATCTTTGAATACAACATTCTCATTTTTTATTTCAATATTATTACTCCTGACTTTGAGATTAAGGCATTGCTGATCAAACTTTTTAAAAATTTATCTTTATTGTTGAAAATATTACATATGTCCTCATTTTCCTCCCATTGACCTCTCTTCCCTGCTCCCCACCTCCACTCCCTCCCCAGGCCATCACCACACTGTGCTCATGAGTTATGTATATATGCATATAACTTATTGGTTAATCTCTCCCCACCCCTACCTTCCCTCTGAGATTTGTCAGTCTGTTGCATTTTTCCATGTCTCTGAATCTGTTTTGTCAGTTTATTTTGTTCATTAGATTCTACATATTAGTGAGATCATGTGATATTTTTCTTTCTCTGAATAGCTTATTTGGCTTAGAATAATAAACTCGAGGTCCATCCATGTTGTCTCAAAGGGTAATAGAGCCTTCTTTTTTACAGCTATGTAGTATTCCATTGGGTAAATGGAATACCACTTTTTTTTTTAAATCCTCATCAGGGGATATTTTCTATTGATTTTTAGAGAGAGTGAAAGGGGGCTGGGGGAGAGAGAGAGAAATAAACATTGATGTGAGAGAGAAACATTGATTGGTTGCCTCTGGCATATGCCCTGACCAGTTTGGGGGATCAAACATGCAACCTAGGCACATGCCCTTGACTGGGAATCGAACCTGTGACCCTTTGGTCCAGGTTGACACTTTAACCACTGAGCCAAAGCTGCCAGGGCTGTACCACAACTTTTTTATCCACTCATCTACTGATGGGCACTTGGGTATTTCCTAATCTTAGCTATTGTAAATAACACTGCTATGACCATAGTGGTGCATGTATTCTTTCTGATTGTTGTATCAGGGATCTTAGGATATATTCCTAGAAGTGGGATCACTGGATAAAATGGCAGTTCCATCTTTTTAATTTTTTGAGGAAACTGCACACTATTTTCCATATGTTTGTACAAGTCTGAATTCCCACCAGCAGTGTACCAGGGTTCCTTTTCCTCCGCATCCTTATCAGCATTTGTTGTTTGTTGATTTATTGACAGTAGTCGTTATAGCAGGTACAAGGTGGTACCTCATTGTTTTAATATGTACCTCTCTGATGACTAGTAACTTTGAGCATACTGTCTAATAAAAGAGTAATATGCAAATTGACCGTACCTACACTACACCCACAAGCCACACCCACCAGCCAATCAGGAGCGAGTATGCAAATTAACCAAACCAAGATGGATGTGGCCACAGAGAGAGCAGGAGGCTTGGATTGTTCCCGGCAATAGAGGAAGCCAAGCTTTCAGCCTGTTCTGGCAGGCCCAGGCCTCCGCTCAAGGCTACAAATTTTCAGTTATAGAAGATAAATAAATCCCAGCAAAAATGGCTGTGGCCATGGAGCAAGCAGGAGGCTTGGCTCTGCTCAAGGCTACAAAGTTTCAATTATAAAAGATAAATAAATCCCAGATACCAGGGCCTCCACTTGGGTCACCAGGGGGCAACAGGCCCCTCGCCCAGGCCACCCCATGCCCCAAGGGAACCCCCACCCTGATCCAGGACACCCTTCAGGGCAAACCAGCAGGCCCCGACCAGTGCACCAGGGCTCTATTCTATCTAATCCTATCTAATAAAAGGATAATATGCAAATTGACCATCATTCCAACACACAAGATGGCTGCCCCCATGTAGTTAGAGATGACTGCCCCCATGTGGACACAAGATGGCTGCAACAAGATGGCCAGCAGGGGAGGACATTTGGGGGGGACCCAGGTCTGCAGGGGAGGGAAGTTAGGGGTGATCAAGCCTGCAGGGGAGGGCAGTTAGGGGCAAACAGGCTGGCAGGGGAGTGGTTAGGGGGTGATCAGGCTGGCAGGCAGAAGCGGTTAGGGGCAATCAGGAAGGCAGGCAGGCAAGCAGTTGGGAGCCAGCAGTCCTGGATTGTGAGAGGGATGTCCGACTGCCCGTTTAGGCCCGATCCTACTGGGATCTGACATCCCTTGAGGGGTCCCAGATTGGAAAGGGTGCAGGCTGGGCTGAGAGACACCCCCCTATGCACGAATTTCATGCACCGGGCCTCTAGTTTTTTCATATGTCTCTTAGCCATTTGTATGTCCTCTTTGGAGAAGTGTCTATTCAGGTCCTCTGTCCATTTTTTTAATTGGATTGTTTGTCTTCCTGGTGTTGAGTTGTATGAGTATTTTATATATTTTGGAAATTAACATCTTATCAGATGCATCATTGGCAAATATCTTTTCCTATAAAAGGGTTTCCTTTTCATTTTGATGCTGGTTTATTTTACTGTGCAAAAGCTTCTTATTTTGATGTAGTACTATTTGTTTTTTTTTTTTTTTTCCTTTGTTTCTGATTGAACAATATATTTGATTCCATGGATTATAATTAAAAGATTCAATTATTCACATGCAGAATAGTGTGTTAGGCCCATACTCCCTCCCAATATCCCTTTGGGTATTGCTATGCACCAACTTGAAAATAGTGTATTGGATCAGTACTTCACCTAGAAGAAACTGGAACTTCAAATTAACCTGAAAAACTTTTTGAACCAAACCAAATCAAATTGAAGTAATACTGATTAATACTTCATGGACTACATTTTATCCTTTATACAAATGAAGGAGGCCAAATCAGACCCAAATCCAAACAACTCATAAAAAATTTAAGAAAAAACAACAGAGGTACTTTAAAACATTGTTTGAAACAAAAAATAACTTAAGCAATGTTTCATTCAGATCAAGTCGCTGAATGAAAATAGTATTGGCATTCGGAGTTCCTGCTTAAAACCTTCCCATATTCTGTCCCATTCAAGCTGAACTACATGGTCTAGTGTTTTCATATATTTTTGCTGATTATGGAACATTTCCTTTGAATACCAGGGATTCTCAGTAAACATTCTTCTTCTCTGTCAGCTAGTTTCCCTGTATCTTTTCAACTGATCTTATCTCCTTCCACAATGACTTCTCCTTTAAATTTAATTTCCAGGGTTCCTGTTCTTTGTTTCCTGGTACTCTGCACTTTTCAAATGTCCACTTTTTTTTTTTTTCTTAAAAAAATAGATGTACTTAGCTTTGGGTGGCAGGCAATAGATTAATATTATAATATTCATGTCACTGCCAACTGTCCGTGGCTCAAAAAAGTTATCAGTAAGATTGATCTTGATATTTGATTAACAGGTCTTACCCTAGTGAGCAAGGCAACCATCAGCAGCAGACCCACTTTAGAGTCTCCAGGGAAAGTGTGAACATGACAATAAACAGCCCACATCAAAGACATTTCAATTCTGCAACAAGCCTTTCTGCTTCGGGTAAGTGATATACACCCAAACAAAACATTAATCAGAGGACACATTTCATTCCCCTTGGGGAATCAGAGCTATATATAGCAGACTAATCCTGCTCTCTGTGGTTTTGAACATTAAAAGAGTTCTTTTAAGGAAATGTAGAGGCTGAGATAAGCAACTTAGTAGGTATCTCATGATAATAAAAAGAGTTTTGCTGCAAGTAGACATGTGAACATTGTAAAATTTTAAACTGTCTTTTAATTAGACCCATCAAATTGAAGGTTATATTTGAGAAAATATATTCTCTACCATTCTCAACCTTATGTTACCTCTCTGTCTGATAGATCTCAGTAACATAAGGTTGAGAATGGTAGAGAATATGATATTTACATGCTCTACATAAGGACCCTTTGACCTGTTTGAGTTTATTTATTCATTTGTTTCTCCCCGTACTTTATCCTATCTAATAAAAGAGTGATATGCAAATTAACCACCACTCGACTACACCCACAAGCCATGCCCACCAGCCAATCAGGAGCGAGTATGCAAATTAACCCAACCAAGATGGCTGCAGCCACAGAGCAAGCAGGAAGCTTGGGTTTTCCCAGCAATGGAGGAAGCCAAGCTTTCCGCCTGCCCTGGCTGGCCTAGGCCTCCATTCAAGGCTACAAAGTTTCAATTATAGAAGATAAATAAATCCCAACAAAAATGGCTGTGGCCATGGAGCAAGCAGGAGGCTTGGTTCTGCTCAAGGCTACAAAGTTTCAATTATAGAAGATAAATAAATTCCAGATACCAGGGCCTCCGCTTGGGTCTCTAGGGGGCGTGGCCAGCCTGCAAACCAGCACAGGCCCCTCACCCAGGCTGCCCCATGCCCCAAGGGAACCCACACCCTGATCAGGGACACCCTTCAGGGCAAACCAGCCAGCCCCCACCTGTGCACCAGGCCTCTATCCTCCTATCTAATAAAAGAGTAATATGCAAATTGACCATCACTCCAACACACAAGAAGGCTGCCCCCATGTGGTCAAAGATGGCTACCCCCATGTGGACACAAGATGGCCACCACAAGATGGCCAGCAGGGGAGGGCAGCTGGGAGAAACCAGGCCTGCAAGGGAGGGCAGTTGTAGGTGATCAGGCCAGCAGGGGAGGGCAGTTGGGGGGGACCAGGCCTGCAAGGGAGGGCAGTTGGGGGCAATCAAGCCTGCAGGGGAGGGCATTTAGGGGTGACCAGGCTGGCAGAGGAGGGAAGTTGGTGGTGACTGGGCCTGCAGGGAAGGGCAGTTGGGGGGGACCCAGGCCTGCAGGGGAAAGCAGTTGGGGAG
Organism: Plecotus auritus; assembly: GCF_963455305.1. NCBI lineage: Eukaryota > Metazoa > Chordata > Mammalia > Chiroptera > Vespertilionidae > Plecotus > Plecotus auritus. Next base: position 86,509,556 of record NC_137770.1, on the reverse strand, counting down.
GACCAGGTCTGCAGGGGTGGGCAGGGGAGGGCAGTTAGGGGCAATCAGGCTGGCAGGGGAGCAGTTAGGCATCAATCAGGCTGGCAGGGGAGTGGTTAGAGGGTGATCAGGCTGGCAGGCAGAACCAGTTAGGGGCAATCAGGAAGGCAGGCAGGTGAGAAGTTGGGAGCCAGCAGTCCTGGATTGTGAGAGGGATGTCTAATTCCCCAGGATCGGGCCTAAACGGGCAGTCGGACATCCCTCGAGGGGTCCCAGATTGGAGAGGGTGCAGGCTGGGCTGAGGGACACCCCCCTACACGTGCACGAATTTCTTGCACCCGGCCTCTAGTAATATGAATTAAAAAGGAGAACCATCAAGTCTTAAAGTGAGACATTTAAATAAGGCAATATATACTTTCCAGGTATTTAGAGAGGGCTAATGTTGTGCATTGTCCCTCCTATTCACACATTCATTTGGAAATTTCAGTGGATTGTGTGAATGTCCATGGAGGTTACTGAAAATTGATAGATGATTGTTTGGTCTGTATGTTCATTCTAATTTTTATTCTTGTGGAAAACAATGAATTACATTTACCCTATATATTGCCCTTTATTTTTTCCTGATGCTATTGTTGCTGAATGTCAAAACCTGTATGCACACCATAGGTCCCAAGATGGGTAGTGACTGTAAAGACCTGTGACAAGTTGTAATAAGTTGTTCCTATTCTTTCCTGATTCTCATACAGAAGGTGAGGAAAAGGGTGGTGCTTGGATTGCCCATGTTTTTCCTAGACCAGTGGTCAGAAAACTCATTAGTCAATGAGTTTGTGGCTCATGAGCCACAGTTTGCCGATCACTGTCCTAGGCCAAGTGAGATGAGAGTCCATTTCCTAGGATGTTCTGAATCTGAATTCATTTTTCTGCTTTGCTAAAGATGATAATCTTGCCATTTAATTGTTTAAAATTTTTATATTTTTGTCAAGGTGGCACATGAGAGGGTAGATTTTTTTTAAAAAAGGGATGAAATACTATTTTATCCCCTTTTTGTATTTGAAAATAAATGAACATATTTTACTTTAACTCTTAAGACAGATTTAGGCCTGAAGTTGATCAAGTATGGAAATAATAAATTGCCATAGGTAATCACGTATTCATAGAAACACAATAATGAGAGGTGTCATATAAGACTACAGATATCTCTTACAAAGCTGATAAGTTTGTTTTTAAAATAGTGCAAATTGGCAGTTACAGAATAGTCACAGAGATACAAAGTAAAGGATAGGGACTATAGTCAATAATATCATTATAACTATGTATGGGACCAGGTAGGCACTTGAAACATCAGAGGACCACTCTATAAAGTACATGATTTCCTAACCAAATGCTGTACATCTGAAAATTAATACAGAATAATACTGAATGCAAACTGTAATTGAAAAGTAAAAAAGTATATGTAGCCAGGCCAGTGTGGCAAAGTGGTTGAGAGTCGACCAGGAGGTCAAGATTTAATCCCTAGTCAGGGTATATGCTGGAGTTGCAGGCTCAATCTCCAGTAGGGGGTGTGCAGGAGACAGCCAACCAATGCTTCTCTCTCATCATTGATGTTTCTATATTTCTCTCCTCTCTCTTCCTCTCTGAAATCAATAAAATTAAATTTATTTTCAGTGTTTAATATTTTTTTTCCATTTTTTAAATTAAGGTATTACATGTGTACATATCTTCCCATTGCCCCCCCCCCACCCCACTCCCATACATGCCCACACCCCCCCAATGTCTTGCGTCCATTGGTTATGCTTATATACATGCATACAAGTCCTTCGGTTGATCTCTTATCTCCCCCACCTCTCACTAACCTTCCTGCTGTAATTTGACAGTCTGCTTGATGCTTTACTGCCTCTGTATCTATCTTTTGTTCATCAGTTTATAATGTTCTTTATTATCCACAAATGAGTGAGATCATGTGGTATTTTTCTTTCATTGACTGGCTTATTTCACTTAGCATAATGCTCTCCAGTTCCATCCAGGTTGCTGCAAATGGTAAGAATTCCTTCTTTTTTATGGCAGCATAGCATTCCATTGTGTAGATGTACCATAGTTTACTGATCCAGTCATCTGCTGATGGGCACCTAGGCTGTTTCCAAATCTTAGCTATTGTAAATTGTGCTGTTATGAACATAGGGGTACCTATATTTTTTCTGATTGGTGTTTCTAGTTTCTTAGGATATATTCCTAGGAGAGGGATTATTGGGTCAAATTGGAGTTCCATTTTTAATTTTTTGAGGAAACTCCATACTGTTCTCCACAGTGGCTGCACCAGTCTGCATTCCCACCAGCAGTGCACAAGGGTTCCTTTTTCTCTGCATCTTCGCCAACACTTGTCCTTTGTTGATGATAACCATTCTGACAGGTGTGAGATGGTATCGCGTTGTCGTTTTGATTTGCATCTCTCAGATAATTAGTGACTTTGAGCATGTTTTCATATGTCTCTTGGCCTTCCTTCTGTCTTCTTTCGAAAAGTTTCTATTTAGGTCCGTTGCCCATTTTTTTATTGGATCATTTATCTTCCTTTTATTAAGTTGTATAAATTTAAGTTCCCTGTAGATGTTGGAGATTAAACCTTTATCAGTGATAACATTTGCAAATATGGTCTCCCATACAGTGGGCTTTCTTATTGTTTTGTTGATGGTTTCTTTTACTGTGCAAAAGCTTTTTATTTTGATGTAGTCCAATTTGTTTATTTTCTCTTTAGTTTCCATTGCCCTAGGAGCGGTATTGGTGAAGAAATTGCTTCGGCATATGTCTGAGATTTCTCTGCCTGTGGATTCTTCTAGTATTTTTATGGTTTCCTGTCTTATGTTTAAGTCCTTTATCCATTTTGACTTTATTTTTGTATATGGTGTAAGTTGGTGGTCTACTTTCATTTTTTTACATGTATCTGTCCAATTTTCCCAACACCATTTATTGAAGAGACTGTCTTGACTCCATTGTATGTTCATGCCTCCTTTGTCAAATATTAATTGAGCATAGTGGTTTGGGTCGATATCTGGATTCTCTATTCTATTCCATTGGTCTATATGTCTGTTCTTGTGCCAGTACCAGGCTGTTTTGAGAACACTGGCTTTGCAGTACAGCTTGAAATCTGGTATTGAGATCCCTCCTACTTTGTTCTTCTTTCTCAGGATTGCTGTGGCTATTTGGGCTCTTTTTTTATCCCAGATGAATTTTTGGAGAGTTCTTTCTAGGTCTGTGAAATATGCCATTTGGTATTTTAATGGGGATTGCATTGAATCTATAGATTGCTTTGGGTAGTATGGACATTTTAATGATGCTGATTCTACCAATCCATGAACACGGTATGCTCTTCCATCTATTTATGTCTTCCTCTGTCTCTTTTTTCAATGTCTTGTAGTTTTCTGAGTAGAGGTCTTTTACCTCCTTAGTTAAGTTTATTCCTAGGTATCTTAATTTTTTTTGGTGCGATGGTAAATGGGATTGTTTTCTTAGTCTCTCTTTCTGTAAGTTCACTATTGGTGTATAGAAATGCCATAGATTTCTTGGTGTTAATTCTGTATCCTGCTACATTGCCAAGTTAATTTATTAAGTCTAATAATTTTTTGATGGAGTCTTTAGGGTTTTCTATGCACAGTATCATGTCATCTGTGAATAAAGACAATTTTACTTCTTCTTTTCCAATTTGGATGCCTTTTATTTTTTCTTCTTGTCTAATCGCAATGGCTAATACTTCCAGTACTATATTGAACAGGAGTGGTGAAACTGGGCTTCCCTGTCTTGTTCCTGTTCTTAGGGGAAATGGTTTTAGTTTTTCCCCATTGAGTATGATGTTGGCTGTGGGCTTGTCATATATGGCTTTTATGATGTTGAGGTATGATCCTTCTATTCCCACCTTGCTAAGAGTTTTTATCAAAAATGGGTGTTGGATTTTGTCAAATGCTTTTTCTGTATCAATTGATATGACTATGTGGTTTTTATCTCTCAGTTTGTTTATGTGATGTATCACGTTTATTGATTTGCAGATATTGTACCATCCTTGCATCCCTGGGATAAATCCTGGTTGGTCATGGTGTATGATCTTTCTGATGTACTGCTGGATCCGATTTGCTAGAATTTTGTTGAGGATTTTGGCATCTATGTTCATGAGGGATATTGGCCTGTAATTCTCTTTCATTGTGTTGTCTTTATCTGGTTTTGGTATTAGGGTGATGCTGGCTTCATAGAATGAGCTTGGAAGTGTTCCTTCCTCTTGAATTTTTTGAAATAGTCTGAGGATGATAGGTTTTAGTTCTTCCTTGAATGTTTGGTAAAACTCCCCTGTGAAGCCGTCTGGCCCCGGGCTTTTATTTGTTGGAAGCTTTTTGTTGACTGCTTCAATTTCTTCCATAGTTACTTGCCTATTGAGATTTTTAGAATCTTCCTGATTGAGTTTTGGAAGGTTGTATTTTTCTAGGAATATGTCCATTTCCTCCAGGTTGTCTAGTTTGTTGGAATAGAGTTGTTCATAATATTTTTTAACAGTCCTTTGTATTTTTGTGGGGTCTGTTGTTATTTCTCCCCTTTCATTTCTGATTTTGTTTATTTGGGTTCTCTCTCTTTGCTTCTTGGTGAGCCTGGCTAGAAGTTCATCAATCTTGTTTATCATTTCAAAGAACCAACTCTTGGTTTTGTTGATCTTTTGTATTATTTCTTTGGTCTCTACATCGTTTATCTCTGCTGTGATCTTTATTATTTCCTTCCTTCTGCTTACACTGGGCTTTTCTTGTTGCTCTCGTTCTAACTCTTTGAGTTGTAGAGTTAGATAATTTATTACCATTGTTTCTTGTTTTTTTGCAGTAGGCTTGTAGAGCTATGATCTTCCCTCTCAAGACTGCTTTCACTGTGCCCCATAGATTTTGGATTGTTGTGTTTTCATTGTCATTTGTTGCCATGATGTTTTTTATTTCTTCCTTGATCTCTCTGGTAACCCAGTCATTGTTTAATAGCATGCTATTTAGTCTCCAAGTGTTTGATTTTTTTGGATTGTTTTTATTGTAGTTGATTTCCAGTTTTATGCCGTTGTGATCTGAGAAGATGCTTGACATGATTTCTATCTTCTTGAATTTGAAGAGACTTTGCCTGTGTCCTAATATGTGGTCTATCCTTGAAAATGTTCCATGTGCACTGGAGAAGAATGTATATTCCATATCTTTGGGGTGGAATGTTCTAAAGATGTCAATTAACTCCATCTGGTCTAGTGAGTCATTTAGGATTGCTGTTTCTTTGCTGATTTTTTGTTTAGATGATTTATCCAGTGGTGTCAGTGGGGTATTAAAGTCCCCTACTATGACTGTATTGCTATCAATCTCTCCCTTGATACCTTACAGAAGTTGTTTTATGTATTTGGGTGCTCCTGTATTGGGTGCATGTATTTTACCAGAGTTATATCTTCTTGTTGAATTGCTCCCTTTAGTATTATGTAGTGGCCTTCCTTATCTCTTGTTATGGCCTTTACTTTGAGGTCTATTTTATCAGATATAAGTATCGCAACCCCAGCTTTTTTCTCATTTCCATTTGCCTGAAAAATGTTTTTCCATCACTTCACTCTCAGTCTGTGTGAATCCTTATTCTGAGGTGGGTTTCTTGCAGACAGCAAATATACGGGTCATGTTTTCTCATCCATTCAGCTACTCTATGTCTTTTGATTGGTGCATTTAATCCATTTACGTTTAATGTTATTATTGACAAGTACATGTTTGCTGTCATATTTTTTCCTTAATGTTTGTGTTTCTTCTTGCCTTTCTCTTTCTTCTTTTTACAGCAGTCCCTTCAGCATTTCTTGCATTGCTGGCTTGGTAGTGATAAACTCTCTTAGTCCTTTTATATCTGTGAAGTTCCTGATTCCACCTTCAATTTTGAATGATAGCCTTGCTGGGTATAGTGTTCTTGGGTTCAGTCCCTTGCTTTGCATCACTTTGTAAATTTTATTCCATTCCCTTCTGGCCTGGTGTGTTTCTGTTGAGAAATCTGTTGGTATTCTAATAGGAGAACCCTTGTAGGTAGCTTTCTGTCTCTCTCTGGCAGCCTTTAAGATTCTTACTTTGTCATTGGTGTTTGCCAATTTAATTCTAATGTATCTTGGTGTCAGTCTTTTAGGGTTCATCTTGTTTGGGACTCTATGTGATTCTTGGACTTGCATGGTTTTTTTCTTGCCAGTATCAGGGAAGTTTTCTGTCATTATTCAAACAGGTTTTCTATTCCTTGCTTCTCTTCCTCTCCTTCTGGTACCCCTATTATGCAAATATTGTTTCGTTTTGTGTTGTCCCAAAGCTCCCTTAGTCTCTCCTCTTGCTTTTTAAGTCTTCTTTCCAGTTGTTGCTGTGTTTGTGTGTGTTTTCCTACTTTGTCTTCTAATTCGCTGATGCAGTCCTCAGCCTCTTCTAGTCTACTGTTTAAGCCTTCCATTGTGTTCTTTATTGCAGCTATGTCGTTTTTCATCTCCTCTTGGTTCCTTTTCATGTTGGCTACATTCTCATTCAGCTCCTTATAATTCTCATTGAGTTGCGTGTATTTGTCATCCAGCCATTTAAACATCCTTATAGCCATTACTCTGAATTCTTTCTCTGTTAAGCTGCTAGCCTCAATTTCAATTAACTCCCTTTCTGGTGATTCCTCTTTTTCTTTCCTTTGGGGGTTGCTTTTTTGTCTTCCCATGTCTTCCTGTAATGTTTTAATTGTAGATCCAATTGCTTTGCTACCCAGATTCTTTTGGGGATGGTGCTACTGGTGTAATCTCTCAGTTCTCCTGGGCTTGGTAATCTAGTGTAGCTCCCTACTTGAGCTATTTGGGTTCTCTTGATGTAGGCCTGCGAGCTTGAGAGACACAACTGCAGTATCTAGAAGTCAGCAGCTGTGGAGGGGAGTGTCCTAATTTTTGCTGTCTTGCACCCTTAGTTGAAATCATGTGTGCCCATTGGGGACTCACAGTGGCACCCAGGAACTGTCTCTTGGGGTGATGGGGTTCTGGGGGCCTGCACGCTGGAAAAGCGTGACTGTGGTGTCCAGAGTTCCGTAGTTGTGGGGCGGGCAGACTCAGCTTTTGCTGCTGTACCTGTGGTGGATAGGTGCTCACTCCCAGTGGCAGCTCACAGGGGTACCCGCAGCACATTTGCCTGCAAGGCACACTGAAGCTCTCTGAAGGGCCCTGGCAGTATAGCCACATAATTGAGGCATCTGTGGGCAGGTCTCCAGGATGAGTGAATTCAGAATTTCTACTGTTGTGTGTGGGGGGGGGGGGGCAGGGGGAGTGTGCCCCTGTTTGTCCAAGATCACACCCAGGGAGAGCTCACAGTGGCTCCCACTAGTGCCCTGTGGGTAGATGGGCTCAGGGTGCCTGCCTGTTGGATATTCGCATCTGTGGAGGTGCGTTTGCCGGCAGAGCTCTGATGCACTCTGAGGGGTCCTGGCACTGAGGTTGAGCAGCTAGGGTGAATGTGGGCAGCTATTCAGGAAGAGGGAGTTCAGAATTTCTACTGCAAGGCAGCACGTCCTTGTCTGTACAGAATCACACCCAGCAGGGGCTCAAAGCAGCTCCCCAGAGGACCCTGTGGATATATGGGCCCAGGATGTCTGCCCTTTGGAAATGTGCATGTCTGTGGCTGTGAGTTTGTTGGCACAGAGCTCTGATGCACTTTGAGGGGCCCTGGCACTAAAGTTACCCTGCTGGGGTGTCTGTGCAGGTGTCCAGGATGAGTGAATTCAGAATTTCTACTGCCGGGGGCAGCGCATCCCTGTTTGTTCAAGATCACACCCAGCTAGGACTCACAGCAGCTCCCATAAGCGCCCTGTGGGTAGATGGGCTCAGGGTGCCTGCCCGTTGGAAGTGCGCGCACGGACTGGTGGTTCATTTTCCTGCACAGAGCTCTGACACACTTTGAGCAGTGGCCCTGGCACTGAAGTTAAACAGCTGGGATGTATGTGGGCAGTTATTCAGGAGGAAGGAGTTCAGAGTTTCTACTGCAAGGCCGCGCGCCCTTGTCTGTACAAAATCACACCCTTCAGGGGCTCAAAGCAGCTCCCCAGAGGACCCTGTGGGTATATGGGTTCAGTGTGCCTTCCCTTGTCTGTGGCGGTGAGTTTGCCTGTGCAGAGCTCTGACGCACTCTGAGGGGCCCTGGCACTGAAGTTGCACAGCTGGGGTGTCTGTGGGCAGTTATTCAGGAACAGGGAGTTCAGAATTTCTACTGCAGGGCCGCGTGCCCTTGTCTGTACAAAATCACACCCGCGGGGGCTCCCAGCGGCTCCCAGGCGCTGCCTACGGGAGTGGTGTGCCCTAGCTGCCTGTGCACACTGGAAAGGCGTGAATGTTTTGTCCGGAGTTCTGCCTCTGGGGAGGGGGAGGTTGTACTTACTGCTGCCCAGTGGTGCACCTTTGGAGGTGGAGGTCCCAGGGTCCATGGGTCTGTGGGTGAGGCAGCAGGATTTTGGCTGGAGTGGCTGCTGGGTCACAGGGCAGTTCCAAGGCCTATCTGGTTGGTGGTGTTGATGAGTTCCTAAAAAAAGGTCGTTCTCCCCTTCAAGATGGCGTGGGCTCCGTGCTAGAGTCCTGCAGTCCGGGGAGTGCCCTCAGCGGTGGTAGTCTCTCCCTATCCAAGAGAGCCTGTCTCTAAAATTAAAGTTTTTAAAAGTATATATAAAAATATAAATTTTTATGGAGAAGTGAATCCTTATTCTCTCTCATCATATCATCTTCCTTAATAACCATTTTTATAAAGAAGGTGCTCCTCTTGTCTGTAGCAGAGTTCATTCTGAGGTTATACTTGAGTGTCCTAGAGCCTTCCTCTTATTGTAGCTAGACAAATAATCAAGAAACAAATTGTCTTTGTTTTGTTGTAGTGAGTATGAATTTCATGGAGAAAGAAGAAAAATAATCTCTTCAATTTTTGCTTAACAATGAAAGTAGACAGGCCCTTGACTTATGAATAACTTTCATCCTATGAGTGTATTGTAAATATTAAATATATATTTTAAAAATCTGCATATATACATTAACATCTTTATTGCATTCCTAATGATGAATCATCACACCATTTTTTAACTTAATCTTGTTTTTTCATCTTTAACATAATAAGAAGTTGGCTACAATGTCTATAGTATGACATTTTTTTCTTTTAGTAATAGCTCACATTTCTGAAAAATGCAAATTTATTTTTTTCTACTAGTTAATTGCATGTAATTCACAAAGTGGTGATGCCATTATATTCAGAGCTAGTCAGATACTTCCTAGAATGTAGTGGCCAAATTTAATTTTTATAACTAAATATTTTATAACTAAATAATTTTTATAACTAAAAACTTTAAATAATTCAGAAAAGAAAAAGAGAAAATGTAGAGTTTGTTGATCTGATTTTAAAGAAAGAAACCTGCATTTTTAAATCTGGAAAGTAAATAGCTAAGGGAGATTTAATTGTCTATTCACTATTTCAAAACAACTGAACAAATGTGTCTGTTCTATGTAATACAATTGAGCTAAATCAGTTGTGTCACTGAAATGGGTTAATTCGAATGGCTAATCTGGTAACTACACACACATAATCTTAAAATTGTTTACAAAACAATAAAATAAAGTAAGATTACTATTTATACTGAGCACAAAAAATGAAAAGACTAAATTTATTGTAATAAGTATGAGGGATTACATTGAACAAATTATTCAAGATTTCACCGAACCATTTCAATCTATAATAATAAAAGGGTAATATGCTAATTAGACCAGACATCTTTCTGGATGTCCTTCCGGATGACCTTCTGGACAAAGCCACAGTGGCAGGGGCCAAGGCAGCCACTGCAGCAGTGGGGGCCAAGCCCCTTGCATGAATTTTGTGCATCGGGCCTCGAGTATTTCAATATGTTTCCTAAACAATTCAATTTCTTTTCATTGCCTCCTCTGAGCCACATAATAAGAAAAACAGAACAGGATAAACAATATAGAATTCAATAGTATTGGAGACAAATTATAAAATACATTGGCCTTGGCATATACCTGTAGCATTGATGAGAGTATATATTAATATCTTTTTTTACCATAATAAAACTTGGTAAAATATCACAATAAGAAAAAAAAAAACACACCTTTTTTCAAAGTTTACCTCTTTGAAATATGTATTCTATCTAAAGAAATAATTTCTAAAGATGCAATTCCAAATATTGAAGCAAACTAAATATCCAGCAATAGGGAAATGGCTTTATAAATTGTGGTATCTCTACCTTATTATGCTATACATACCTTGAAATTATTTTTCTAAAATAAATAGGTATCTTGAGTAAATTTTTAGAGCATAAATGTAAACTGAAACACCAAATATAACATTATATAAAATTGTTAAAGTACTAGAGGCCCGGTGCATGAAATTAGTGCACTGGAGTGGTCTGTCCCTCAGCCCAGCCTGCACCCTCTCCAATCTGGGACCCCTCGAGGGATGTCCGACTGCCCGTTTAGGCCCGATCACAATCCAGGACTGCTGGCTCCCAACCGCTCACCTTGCTGCCTTCCTGGTTGCCCCTAACCACTTCTGCCTGCCAGACTCATCACCCCCTAACCCAGGGGTGGGCAAACTTTTTGACTCGAGGACCACAATGGGTTCTTAAACTGGACCGGAGGGCCGGAACAAAAGCATGGATGGAGTGTTTGTGTGAACTAATATAAATTCAAAGTAAAGGAGCGGAGGGGAGAGCAAGAGAACCCTCTGCTCTTTTGGCTCCACGGGCCAGATAGAACAGCCGAACGGGCCGGATCTGGCCCGCGGGCCGTAGTTTGCCCACGGCTGCCCTAACCACTCCCCTGCCAGCCTGATCAATGCCTAACTGCTCCCTTGCTGTCCTGATTGCCCCTAACTGCCCTCCCTTGCCAGCCTGGTCCCCTCAACTGCCCTCCCCTGCAGGCCTGGTCACCCCCAACTGCCCTCCCCTGCAGGCCTGATTACCCCCAACTGCCCTCCCTTTCAGGCCTGGTCTCTCCCAACTGCCCTCCCCTGCTAGCCTGGTCACCCCCAACTGCCCTCCCCTGGTGGCCATCTTGTGGTGGCCATCTTGTGTCCACATGGGGGTGGCCATCTTTGACCACATGGGAGTGGCCATCTTGTGTGTTGGAGTGATGGTCAATTTGCATATTACCTCTTTATTATATAGAATAGTAAGAAGTAGCTATAACTATATGGTGACATTTTTTTGTTGTTGTTTCTTCTTAATATGTCTATATTTTGGCAATAAACATGAATTAGTTTCTGGTCAGAACAAATAATTATTTAAAAGTATTTTCTCCATTAATAGAATAATCAGTAATCTCACCTGTGATAACATAAATATCATTGCAGGTAGGAAACTCTAAAAATTTGTTTTAAAAGCTGGTTCTGAACTGCACACATATCAATTCAGGTTGGAAGCAACGCAAACATTCTGGATGTGGTCAGACATGGCAAAGGGCAAACAGGAAATCTAAAATTAAATATAAAAATAATAACAAATAGGATGTATACCTGAAAACTAATACAAAATAACATTGAATATAATTGTAACTGAAAAAAAAATTAAAAAGTGAAAGTGCTCTTCTAAAAAGCAATCCATTAAAGAGGAAATCTTAATAAAATTATATGTTTTAACAATAAAAGAAATGCAAATCAAATTTGTGTGAAGCATCTATTAAAGTTTATTTTAAATAATTACAATATAATAAAATACTTGTTTGAAATAAAAGACATTTTATAAAGGCAGAAAAGCATAATGAGAGGAAGTAGGAGTTAGAAAAATCTTTTACAGAGAGCTGCATTTTGAAGGCTAAATATAAATTTTCCAGAATAATTTTGAGGAGGATAGCATTTCAAGTGAAGGGAGCAACTCAAGTAGTCAGCAAAATATAAATGAGTGTGGTGTGTCTGGGGAAGCACAATAATCCGATATTATAAGATGACATAACAGGGGATAAAATTGGGAAATAAGCAGTGATTAGACAATGAATTCTTTTTAAAAATACTGAATTACTCAGATTTTTTCCTGAAGCTGGTGGTAAGAAATTAAGAAGTTTTAAACAGAGGCATGAGATGGTCAAATTTATATTTTGGATGTAGTACCATGCATGGTTCTATGGTATTACTGTGGAGGACTGAGAGGTATAGAGGTGGGATATTAAGGTGGTGTATAGTCTAAAAGCACAGAGGTCATTAACGAGGCAATTAAAATAGTCCAGATAAAATATGATATGAACTGAATTAGAGGAGAGGCAATAGGATTAAAGAAAAGAGGGCATATTTGAAAGTCAGAAAGAAATACAGTAGATGGGAATTTAAAAATTGGTTAAATATGGAAGGTAAGTGAGAAGAAAGGAACTGAAATTAATATTTGGTCTCCACCTTGGGTGACTGGATGAATGGTGTATTAAACTTCTCAGGCTGCCAAATAAAATACCATAGATTGGGTGGCTTATTCCTCAGTTCTTGAGGTTGGGAAGTCCAAGGTAAGGATAATATAGATTTCTCTCTGAGGCCTCTTCTCTTGCGGTATAGGAGGCCACCATCTCCATATGTGCTCACAGGCCTTTTCTTTTTACATTCAGGGAAACAGAGAGCAAGCTCCCTGGAGTCATTTCTTTCAAAGGCACCAACCTCATTTGAGGGTCATACCCTCATGACCTCCTCTAACTTGAATTACCTCTCAAAGACCCCATCTCCTAATACCATTACTTTGGCATTAGGTCTTCAACATATGAATTTTGGAAAACACAATTCACTCCATAGCAAATGGTAATGTGAAAATGTGAAGAGACATACAGGAGAAAGATAAATTTTCCCAGGAGGAAGAGGGAAAAGGCTGAAGAATATGAGTTTAATTTTAGATATGATGATGTTTAATTTCAGGTGCCTTTAGAAAATGTGGGTGAAGATTTCTGGCAGACTCTTGGTTATATAAGTGTCGAGTTTTCAAAATGAGGAACAAAATTTGATTTAGATATTTATTTATTGCTGGTAAACATATAGAGTGGGACATATGTGATGGAAAGAGGAACACACATGATCCGTTGAGAACACACATGGCCATATACAAAGATAGAGTGAAGGAACTAAGTAGAGACAGAGGATGGGAAGAGAAACAGATATCTGTGTTGTCATAGAAACAACAGATGTGATTGCCTTCATCCATAGATTGTTCAACAATGATTATATTTCTTCAATGTGGGCATTAGGATGTCATGGAGGAACTTGTTTCTATGATAATGCCTTCATCTTGTACCAAGTTTAATTAGCTCTGCCCAGCCCTGCTCTACCATGCCCAAGAATGACCCTGAATAATGTGCCTGTTACACTAGTCCTGGTGCTATAGAGAAGGCCCTGTCTCACTATTAGCCTAGATAGGAGGACCCCAAGCTAAATATGCACCTTTTCAGATGCCCTCTGAGACTTGAGGTTGATTCCCTCTGACCTGGATCACCTTCCTAAACAAGGTTCTTATGACCTATAACCGTCATTTTCAGACGCCTGCCCTCATTTCTCTGTACATAGCTAACTCCCCAATCCTGTCTCTTCTGTATCTGCTCCATCCTACCACTTACAGAGGGAGGTCCCAGCTCCTTTCTGGGTGCTTTCTGTGTTTGATACATTTTGCTTTATGATCTGCTCTTTAATCCCTCTGTCCTCTATAGCATTCTTTCAACGGGGCCTCCCAAATCTTTAGTATTGTTTTTTTAAGGAAATTACTGCTAGTGTTTGCAAGTCCAACTTTACGCATGCATATAAGCCTAACCAATGGACACAGACAACAAGGGGGTAAGGGCATGAGTGGGAGGACTGAGGGAGGGGGGGTAATGGGGAAATAAGGACACATGTAATACCTTAATTAATAAAGAAATTTAAAAAAAGAAAGAAAGAAGGAAAAGAAAAAAAGGATCCCTTAAGCCCAAAGGAAGCATTATGGGCAGAGAGGCTGGGCTGACCTGTGAGTCCGCATATTAAACAGGAGCCTCTCCTCGTGATGAGAATTACCTTGGCCCAGGCTGAGCTTTCCCAGTGGACCCTTTCCACTTAAGCTTTTTATTAAAAAAGTAAATTGGGGTTATTGTATTCCCTCACTTTACTTTGGAAGTAAAAATTTTAAATTAATTGTGGTCTAAACTGATAGCAAACAGAGAGGTTCTGATAGCAGTCTGGCGGCCTCTTGTTTAGCCAGCAGAGATTTCGGTTATTGCTGCTGGGAATGGCTTGGCTGAGATATTTTTAATTTACATTTTTTCTTCCCTCTAATGAAGGATTGAATTATGACTTACTATAAAATCCCCAGCATCGTGGAGAGAGAGATGACTAGCTGCCTCTGACTTCATCAGAGAGCAGCTATTTATTTAGAGCTAGGTTTTAAGTCACAGAGGTGGCACTCTGAAGCATTTTTGCATCTCAGGCAGCACTGTTCAAAAAATGCCTTTAGCTCCCTTCAGGAGCCATCTCCTCAGTACAGAGGCAGTGTTATACAAGATAAGAAGGGCGTTTCTTTCCCGTTGCTCATGTGGTACTACTGGGATGCGCAGCCTGGTAGCATCAGTCACTGCGGTTCAAAGTTGGGAACATCCTGGCCCTCCTGAACCTGCCTCTCTGCTTGGCAGGTAAGGGAATCCCAAATGTCAGCTTCTCTGTATAGCCACCACCTGTCCAATCTCCAAAGGACAGAACAGATTTGTAAATAGTAATCCCTGTGCTATAACAATAGCTCTCTGCCTGCTACACAGAGTGGGAATGGTAGCAATGTGGATGTTGCAAAACGTAATTACTGGCCTGGAAATTTTCCTTCTGTGGGCAGATGGTATGATCAAGAGCAAAGACAGGCATGTCCTTCCACAAACCAAGGGCAATGGTTACAAAACAGGCTTAGGTAACAGCCACCAGAGTAGACGTCTTTAGGTAAAACTCAGTGATGCAAATTAAACGAATTTCCGTGCATTCAGAGAGCTCAAGGGAAACATCTTTTGAGGGCAGTGGGCTTGAATCCCACCACAAGCATGGGCTCCCCAGATCATACTTCATGAACAGAGTGGATGTGTCAGGTTTGCCTCTGCCCTGAGACAACGCATCCTGGGCATTTCCATGTATCAGGGAAGAATTTAAAAAGGAAAGAGCACCAAAACTGAAAGTAGAACTCAAGCACAACGACCTTGGAATAACATTTACTCTGTGCCTCTAGTTTTCTGAAAACAGCTTTCAACTGCAAAAATATTTTTTGAAGTTGCCTATTAGAGAAATCTGTCCTGAAGCTTATTTCACAGTTTCATTATTGCTGTAGTGCCAACCAGTATATGGTATCTCAAGGTGCATGTTCATTCATTTACAGCTACCTTATATATAATAGTTGCACTCCCCAGCCCTTGTTGCAAAGATAGAGTATTTTCCTGAGGATTGGATGAGACATGCTGTGGAGTTCAATTAATGCATTTTTTTAATAAATACAAAGATTTTTTTTTTTTGCCAAGCACTAAGCCAAGTAACACATGTTGAAAGAAGCCTTTAATGTTTTGCAGAAAACAGTCCCCGTTTGTTAATGTACACTGCAGGTTGAAAGATGGCATTCTGGTTTTTCCAATTGCTTCAAAAAGACACATTATTTCCTATTTATTGTTTCTGTTTGCCAAAGCTCAGATTCCTAAAAGCAAGAGGGAGATAATTTCTTAAAGAAATTGAATTTTCTTTATGAATAATTAAAGCCTTGAGAGTTCAATATTTAGAAAAACTTCAACTGCAGGCTTAAAAATAAGAAGATAAAGCAGAAACATTTTATATTTTGACTAGAGGCTCGGTGCATGAAATTTGTGCACAGGGGGTGGGGGGTGTCCCTCAGCCTGGCCTGTACCCTGTCTAATCTGGGACCTCTTGGGGGCAGTCGGACATCCCTCTCACAATCCAGGACTGCTGGCTCCCAACTGCTTGCCTGCCTGCCTGCCAGCCTGATCGCCCCCTAACCACTCCCCTACCAACCCAACTGCTCCCCTGCAGACCTGGTGGCCTCCAACTGCCCTCACCTGCAGGCCTGATGGCCCTCAACTGCCCTCCCCTGTTGGCCTGATCACCCACAACTGCCCTTCCCTGCTGGCCCTCTTGTGGCAGCCATCTTGTGGCAGCCATCTTATGATGATGTGAGAACATCATGCGAAGGCGCGAGGACCACCTAGGCTTTTATTAGTATAGATGTCACACAATTTCAGCTTAATAAGCAACTGAAAATAGTCTTTTTTCATATTGGTACACACAAGAAACTGTTCAGATCAATGGCACATAAAATATTTACACTTAGAATTTCCTGTTTATTTCAGTTGGACATATTGATAGACAATAATTATCCATGAGAAATAATGAGGTTATCTCAAAATTGCAGACATAACAGCTGATTGGCCAACAAATGGCAAAGCCTTGGTAATCACTGCTCCATGCATCCAAAAACTAAGTATGAAAGCACTGAGTGGGGCAGCTGTCCTTGTAGTAGTCCTAAGTGAAAGAGGCATGGGTAAGAGCAGAGCTGAGGGATATAGGTCCATCATTCTCCACATGCTACACAAGGAAGTGTTGGGGACCAGGGAGTGTTGATAAGCATGTACCTGTGACACACTGATACCACTTAATGGTTGTTGTTAAGTGTATGTGTTTATAAGAACACCATAATAATTATCATTTTTATGCTATCTTTTTAATGAATTGAGGGTCCCATGTCCTTACCTTCTTTGGGTAAAAGTATTCAGTGGAGTTTAACACCAAACAAATAGGTATTTATTTCCAAGGCTTATAAGGAAATTTGATTTTAGATAAAAAAACACAGTTCTCAGGAGTAGTCTGATTTCCTCAGATGTAATGTTTTTCTGACATCTGTAGGGAAAATACTAGTGATAATGGTATAAGCATATTTTGTTTTAATAGTATTTTACCTAATAATACTAAGATTCTTTAGATCATTCACACATAAATGACAGGAGAGGAAATAGCTGTCATTCATCCTAAAATATGAAGAGAAGGAGAGTGGTCATATGATTTGGACATAAAAATATGCACTGGGATCCATGCATCCCCTTTGCTTGTATTGTCATCCTTTGAAGGTGGAAAGCGTGCCTTCCTCTTTATTCCTATTAATCTGCAGTGTAGACCGAGCTCCTGATCTTAGTCCCAGTCTTCCCTTCCTTTTCAATCCAGTGCTGAGCTATAATTTTACATTATTGGTGATATTTTAAAGATGAGAACTCTGGATAATGTGCCGGATCTTACTCATCACAACAGCCTTCGAAGCAGTATGAGTGCGAGGGGGAGCAGGAAAGGGCAGAGTGCATTTCTGTCCATGAATGTGACTTTCTAAGGATAAATGAGCATGACTAAGGAGAAAGGGCTTTTCAAAATATTGTCATCAAACAACCAAACTTAAATTCAGACTACATAATATCTGTGACTGACCTGCTGTCTAACTGCTTGCAAATGGTTTATCTTCTAAGCAGAAGTAGGCAATCAGAATTTTATTCTAGCAATTCTCTTTTTCAAACAGAATTCTGTAGTAGGTGCCAGTCTCTCTATACATTATTAAATATCTCACTGAAGATTTTTCCCCCTGAAATTTGACCTAAGGTTTTCATTGGAAACTTGAATTCTGAGTTGATTTGGAATGCTTAGCAACTCAAATGAGCTGCATCACTTTGAATTAGATTTCATGTTCCAAGAACTTAAGTGTGTTTTAAAATCTACGAAAGGATCTGGAACCTTCTGACCTCTGCCAGCCCCACCTCATTGAGCCATGGTCATGCTTCATTCAGCAGCACGTAGCAGGTTCCTGTGTTTCCAGCAGAAATAAGTTCTGAGTTGGAAGCCCTTTTTTCCCTACTTCATGATTCTAGCCAGACATGCATGGAACCTAAAGAAGCTTGTGGATTGCTCTTGCTCCATCCTGCCCTTCAGTGTCCCAGCTCACACCTGCTCAACAGGAAAGTCTACCAGTTGCCTAAATGCAGTAGGAGAACTAAGTAGGGATTTTAATAAATAGGGGAAACAGATGGAGGCCAGAAGCTCTTGCAAAGTTAAAAGAATTGTGTGCTTAATAGACTAAATGCTTAATAGCAGTAATGGCTGCCAACTCATCACATAACTCACTAATATGCATGAATTGTAGCAGCAAGAAAGTGACTGCTTTCAGTCTCAAGGACTTTCCTAAAAATTCAAGGTTGTAAGAACCTAACCTAGAGAATAATTACTTGTCCAGACGTGATAACAGACTCTGGCAGAACAAAAATGACAGCTTGATTCAAGACAAATATAAGTCGGTCTTGGATGTCTGGCTTCCATTTTTCTGTGGAGAGATAGATGTCTTTAAAAAGCCTCAGCAGTGAACATCCTGTCAGTTTAAAAGGTCAGACGCTGAAGTGTATCAGAAGAGATGATGCTGCACAGACCATTGAGAGGAAAGAAAATGATTTTATTATCCTTGTTCATCTGCTATAGATTAATTCAGTCCCCATCATCGTGGCAATTAAGGCACTTTTGTCACGCTGTCCTGACCTAGTTGAGGTGGAACCAGGTAATACAAAGCAGCACCAGGGAAGAGGGCAACTATGGCTGAGTTAGGAAAAAATGCTTAGGAACAAATGCTGTTTGGAACAGACTTTGCAGTTGATACATTCAACTACAATTGATTAAGAAAAACGGGCACAAAGCAAAAACAACCCTTAGAAACATTTCCCTATATATCAGAAAGTGAAATTTGCATACTGGGTAATCAGTGAGCCATACCAGGGCTTGAAAATAAACATGTAAAAGACATTTTGCTATTCACAGGGGACACTGTACAAGTGGATGGGGGCTGGGGTAGGATAGACGAATTCTGGGAGGATTGCTACCTTCTCATGTCAATCAGAGAGCTGAGTTTCTGCCAACCTGAGCTTCTCAGGAGTCTAAATGCAGCACCTAGAAAGAGAACAAATAGATCCTCCTAAATTAGCTTCTTCTCATTTTCTGTTTTCTGCTCAATCATTCCAGCTCAAAACCTTTGCCATCATATTCAACTACTCATCTAGTAACCCTTATATTACTTGCCAATTTATATTCATTCTACTTCCACTGCCTTTGCAATGTCTTCTTTATGTTTTCCCTTCTTCCCATTTCCACTTACATGATCTTCATGGAAGCCCTCACTACTCCTCACTTAGACAACCATAATAGCTTTCTAACTGTCTCCTCACCTACCCTTTCCAAATCCTAATGTATTCTACTCACAAATGATATATAACGCTTCCTAAAGTCTATCCTTAAGCATGTTACCACCCTCACTTGAAAATGTCAAGTGGCTTCCCAGTGACTACTAAATTAATATTAAGTTTTCACCCTAGCATTCAAGGTTCCCTACAGTAAGTCTTAGCTGGTCATTTGTGCCTCATTTCCCATAAGTCTTTACTGCTCCTTATGCTATGGTCGATCCAGACTACACGCCAGTCCTGAGCCATATCTCCTGAGCAGCTTGATTTGTGTATCTGCCTATTTCTTTCCTTCTTAGAATTCCCTTTTCCCTACTTTAGCTCAGGATCCAACCCATTCTGCCAGGTCAACCATGAAATGCTTCACGGAGCATTTCTTGACTTTCCCCCACTGAATATAATTTCTCTCCATTATTTGTACTTTTCTTAAGGCACTAATCATAACCTCATTGAATAGTTAAAAGATTGCAGGGACTTAGAGTAAGAAGATCTGTTCAATTCTGTCTCTTGTGAATTAAGGTAAGATATATAATATCTTTAAAATCTCAGTTTATGTAATAAGACTCTGCAAATATGTATTAAGAGCCAACTCAATGCTTGGAATGCATCAGGAGGCAAAAAAATAAAAAATGTATAGCATGTTGTAAGTTGGTAAGTGTGATTTTTAAAGAGTAGACAGAGTAAAGAAGACGAGAGAGGCAGGACATGTTGAAATTTTAACATGAGTTATTAGAATAGGCCTCATTTCAAAGATAATATTTGAAGAAAGTCTTGAAGGAAGTAAGTTAACCATATGTTTATCTGAGAAAACATATCCTAACGAAAGGCCCTGAGACCTGTGGTATTTAACAAAGAGCAAAGAGTCAGGTGTAGCTGGTATAGAATAAGCAAGGAAAAGAATGGGAAGGAATAAAATCAGAGACATAATGAGGGCAGAGAGCAGAATATGGATGGCTACGTTAGTCCAGTGAAAAGTTTTGTTTTCTACCTTGAGTAAAATGGGAGCCACTGCAGGTGTTTGGCACATCTAAAAAGAGGAATGACATCATCTGACTTGCATTCTAAAAGGATCCTCTGACTGTTCTGTTGAGACTGCACTATGGCAGGCAAAACAGGAAGCAGGAAGACCTATTAGGATGGCAAGAGATGATACTGGCTTAGGTGAAAGTGACAGTGATGAAAGCAATGAGAAATGGTCAAAATCTGGGTGTGTTTTTGAGATAGAACCAGTGAGATTTCCTGTTGACTGAATGTGATATGTAAATAAAGAGAGAAGTCAAGAATGACTCCAAGGTTTTTGGCAAAATAGCACAGTAGAGTCACCATCCATTGAGATGGGGAAGACTGGGTAAAACGGTTTGGGGTAGAAAGCAAATATCATGGGTTTTGTTCTGAACATAGTTAGAGCTTAAAATTTCTATTAGGCATCCAAACTGAAAAGTTGAGTAGGCAGTTGGATGCATTCAAATACAAATTGGGAAAAATAAGTCTTACAATACCCAACAGAACTGATCTAAAGATAAAATATATGATAAGATTATAGGTGCAAATTTCATATTATTTGTATATGCTCTCCTGTGTTTCTTTGTTATTATTTTGTTTGCATATGCATTTGTGTCCATTTTGTATTCTGAATCTTCTTGGTACCAAAACTGTGGTCATTTTGTTAACTTTTTATTCACTTTGAAAATACACTTATTGTTTATCTCTTGTTACAAATGAATGCATCATCATTGTAGACAGAGTAGAAAATGGCAATAGTTATGAAAAAGAAAGTTGAAAACAACCATCTGTCATCATGTCACCTAGATATAAAAATTATTAGCATTTGGAATATATCCTTCCAAATATATAACTTTACTTGATTTACTCCCCAGGGTTTTTTGGTGGGTGTTGTTGTTGTTGTTTGGTTTTTACTTTCTGTGCATCGCCCGCCAATCTCATAGTATTTA
This sequence comes from Plecotus auritus, assembly GCF_963455305.1. NCBI lineage: Eukaryota > Metazoa > Chordata > Mammalia > Chiroptera > Vespertilionidae > Plecotus > Plecotus auritus. Next base: position 86,488,388 of record NC_137770.1, on the reverse strand, counting down.
TAATAATCTTTGCATTAACATGTTTAAAAATATTTAGTAAATTGAATTAAAACATATATCCCAGGTTTTCAAAGTATAAGCCTGTTTAAAAGAGAAGAGAGAACTCAGCTCTCTCTTGATTTCTTTAAAACTATTTCCATGGGTAGTTAAATTGAAAGTTGAATCCAAGGTTTTCAAGTCACAAATAAACAATCTTTCTTGACATTCAATCTGGAAAAGGAATAGGTTTATTTTTCCAGAAACCCCTGCCGAGGGTCCTCAGAAATTGTCGCATATTCACTGTTATCAATCCTGTGGTTGATTTTGTCATGAATTTTTAACCTCATACCTGACTCTTTTATGTTTCTATTTTTCTTTGTTCTTTTGTTCCTAATTTATACTAAGTGAATCTTTTGTGTATTTTTAAGTTTTCTTAAATCCTTTCTGGAACAAGGCTTCAACAACCAACCAATAAACAAATAAACATATTTATTACCATGTAACTATGGGCTAGCTATGAATTTCTACTAATGGTCTCAGGTTCCCAGATGAGATGGAGAAAAGAACATGTATGGCAACTTTAAACACTCTTTTACTTCCAAGTTGCACAGGTTCCTGAAATCATACAATTTAACTTTCTTAGATTAGTGTTTCTTAGATTGGCTCATTACGAGAAAAAATATATTCCACACTTCCTCTATGCCTTTCTTTTCCAGTGGAAGGGGGGGAAATGATTAATATAATGTTGCTATAAAAGCCAGCACCTGTGTTGCCCAAGAAGCAATGTATTTAATGCTGTTATTAATATTATTACATTTGTGTTTTCTGTCTTCATTTTGCTCAGTATTTATTTTTTAAGATAAAAGTGTCTGCCACAGAATTCTGGCAGATATTCTATTTATGGTACTAAAAGGAAGGTGAGCAAGTCCTAACAGTTTGGTTATCCAAATAACTTATACCAATAAAAGCAGGCAATCCATTAGTGAAAAAATAATTACCTCCAACTCCTGAGGGTTCTTTTTGGTACAGATATGAAGTATTAATATTTATGGGGAAAATAATGAATAGGTGTGAACATTTTCACAAAATATCATAGACTTAGGTAAAATAAAATGTAATTCTAAGCAAGGGTAACAATAGGTAAAACGGGCAATGGAAATATGCATATAGAACAAAAACATCATCATAGGTTATTAAGGAAGCTGCAGTCTCAATGTGGGTCCATAGTTATAGAAATTAACTCTATCTATAGATTTTTAAATTACCCATCTATTTGCTGCAGAGAGAATGCCTCACCCTTAGACTGACAAAAGGAACTAAAGAAATGGTTTTCACAAGGCAGCAAACTATTGTAATAAAAAATCCTGTGATGAAGATTGCCATGTTGGGTATTACATTATTTTAGCATGAGAAATAAAAAAAAAGATTAAAGAATGACATTTGGGGAAATGAAGCCATAAAAGTTCATATTTTAAAGAGCAATGCGAACAGATGAAGTGTAAAGTGACAGTGTTATTATTTTTTGTTATTAAGATTATCGCAGCAGTCACTTTATGTTTTGCCTCACTGTTTTTATTCATATTGAAGCCTCTTTTGAGCACTAGAAATGGCAAGATCAGAGGACAAATGAGACAACTGTGCCTGAACCTAAATGTCATTGGCACTGAACCAATGGGTACCACTAATGGAGCAGACAATTCATTCGCATTTCCAGTTGGCTAAATTACCTGTGGTCCACACGAGGAAAAAATTAAAAAGAAATAACAAATGGCATCACTTCCAATTTGGGATGTGGCAAGCAAAGAGCTCTGAGTTTCAAAGTAACTGTATTCTGGCAACAAGCAGCAACAGTAATGTGCTCCTGTTGTAAGAAATTCCACCTATTAATTCAGGTGACAGCTCCCTTTGGCCAATCTGTACAGTCAACATTGAGTAGGACTGCTCCTGAAAAATTTTCTAAGCCTCCTTGAGGCAGGCAAGATGAATCTCCATGACCTGCTCCCGTCCCTGCCTATCATCCAAGATCTTCCTCCATCGAGTTTTATTATAATTCCCAATGCAACTTTTAGGAACATTTCAAATATGCTTAACTATACTTTCAATTTGGATTCAAAAGGAAAGTTACTTAAAGGATTATGGCTTCAGGGGCATACACAGAAATATAAATAAATGGCTTTTCCAGTAGATTAAATGCCAAGACTAAATTGAAGAATTTGACATGCTGGGGAGAGTGTAATTTATTACAACTGTGCCACAGGTTGTGGTGAAAGTCCCAGTAACAATAAGTCAAAGCTGGTGTTGATTTTAATGACACATATTGTTTCCTTTTTTGTTGATGGTTCAGATTTTTCGTTTACTGAATTTGATCTTTTTTTCCTCTATAAGGGAGAGATGAATCATAGTTCTACAAGTGCTGCCTAAACTAACAAAAACTCATAAGCCATTTGTAAAATGACCACATTTTTAAAAAAATGATTTTTAATTATATGTTTGCTGCCAAAGACAATCCTGTTTTAAACCAGGCACGAGGTATTCATTTCCATCACTCAAAAGTAGAATTGATAAAGTTCTGTATTCCAAAGGGTACTTTGAAAGTTGGACAGTGTATTCAGTAGAGGTAGTTACACTCAACTGGAGTATTTACTCCAGTCGCTTATGTATTAGTTCTGTGCACACTTCGTAAGTTTGCCTACTTATTTCCTAGAAATAATGTCAGAAGTAGCCCTCCTGGAAAGATTTTTTCTTATTCCATATTTTGTGGAGCCAATTGTGTTTTGGAGAGAATAGATGAGTATTTAGATGAATATTTCAGAATTGAAGAAATTCAGACTGTCATGCATTTGATTGGAAATGAGTGTCTGAGCACATCTACCTCTCCCACCAAAATGACAATATAATTATGCAAAGCATTAATAAATCTATAACAGCTCTAGCAAAAAAGAAGACCTCCTGAATGTCCAGGACAGTTTGGAGAATATCTGGAATCTAGGAAACATGTATGGATTGTTATAGAATACAACTCAAAATATATATGTAGGAAAAAGATACCACAGAGAATAAGACTGCTTCCTAGAAAGTCTTAGTTAGGACTTAAAAAGAAAAAGAAAAGAAACATGGAAGAAAGAGATAAAGTAAACATGCTCAGCAATGTTCTGGCTTGGTGATAGTCAGAAAAAGAATTTAGAAGAATGCAACAGGGATACAACAACATGATTCAAATATTAGTAGAGAAAGATTGGATGGCTGGGATGGTTCATCCTCAGCTTAACCGTATGAAAGGCAGAAGTTACACATCTAGACTTGTCTCCAACCTTGAAGTCTTATTCAGCACTAGTTGCACTGACCACTACACTTCAGGCAAGCCTCCATGAGGAAGAGATGAGACAACTAGGAGCTGTGTCCATTCACTTATCATCTTGATTTCTTGAGCAATGATTTTACACTTTCTGTACAACGTCTTTGGTGGCAAATAGTGAACCAGGGTAGAATAACTGCTTAAAATACAAATTCTGGAGACATAATCTCTGGATTTGATCCAGATTTTGCAAGTTAGTAACTGTGCCACATTGGACAATTACTTAAGCCCTTTTTACTTCATTTTACTTATCTGTAAAATGGGATAATGTTACTATCTACCACTTGGGGTTGTTGTGAAAATTTATGGACCCAGAACATAAGTAAGCACTACATGTGTTTTTTATTGTTATTATAAAAATAATTATTGTTCATTTGAAAGAGTTGAGGAAGATAGTGTAAGAAAATAAGGACATAAGAGAGAAATAATAATAATAACAATAATAATAACAATAAATTAGAATGTTAAAAGATGTGAAAGATAGGTTCATTATCTAATCAGACTTCCAGTGGAAGTGAGAAAATAATTAAAGGGATAGTAGATAATTTCTCTGAGCTGAGTATCTCTATTATTATACTAAAAGAGATCCCTGGGTACAAAAAAACAAAATAAAAGAGAACACAAGAAACCTCTTGTGAAATTTCAAAACTATAAAATTCAAGAGAGAAAAAAAATCTTAAAAATTTCCAGAGAAAAATCACAGCTTACTTGTAAATGAATGAAGACCAAATTTGAATGAGGCTTCTTATCAACAATATTGGAAGCTAGAGGTCATTGATGCTTTCCCTTTATAGTTTTTTTCAGGAAAATTACTTTGAAACAAAATACTAGGTAAAATATCAATCAATCATGGAGTTAAATATACAGTATCTTACACAGTTATATTTTCAAGCATACAATGACCCAGGAAGTGCAGGTCACAAAAAACTTATTTGAAGATAAACTTAAGCAAAACAGAAAAAGAATAAAAAAGTAAGACATGAGAGACAAAGAGCTGGGGAACAAACCTAGGATTCTGATGAAATGAAATTCTGAACTGTCAGCTAATTAGTTAGGATGCCTTCAGCTATAAGTAGCAGAAAGTCCTAACTCAACTGGTTTAAAAAATAAAGAAAATGTATTATTTCAAGAATCAGAACATTCTGAGTTAGCAAGGCTCCAGGGTTGATTAATTTATTGGTTCAGTATTTTTCACCAAAGATCTAATTTCTTTTCAACTTTCTACTCTGCCACCTTCTGAAAAGTTACCCCCAGGATTACAAGATGGCCAAAACGAAAAAGAGAAAAAAAATTATTCCTCTACATTAGCCCTTTCTCTCTACTTTTAATCAGTGAATAAAACTATTCCAGAAACCATTAGCATATTTACTCTTATTTCTCATTGGTCAGAATTGTGTTCATATCTATCTTCAAAGTAATCACTGGCAAGGAAAATACAATTATCATGACTGTTAAGACAAAACAAAGTTTCATGAGTGTGTGCATCTGTCCAAAAACATCAAATTGTATGCATTAAAAAGACAAAATAGAAAATGACCGTGTTTTTTTTTTACAAAAACGAGAAAGTAACGAATGTTAGATTAAGATTCATGATTTAAAAATGAAATTGGTACAGATGTAAATTTACAAGTTAAATTGGTACAAATTAGAACCAAACATCAGTTAGCTCTATGAAGCATATTCTCAAGAATAAAATTGATAGCATTACACAGATTTTATGATTAAGATGATCATGATTAATGATGAAGAGAAGAAGGCATATTCCTTTTCTATAAACAAGAAAAGAAGTAGGGAATTAAAAACTCTAAGAAGAGAAAAAAGAAAACCTGTGTTAGGTCACTGTTCAAACATAAAACAAGGTAAAATGTTACCTGAATCTGAGCATTTGATGGACATGTATAACTCAGAGTCCTGAACAGGAAACACTAACCCACTAGTCTAGTAATTTAGAGAAGACTGACAGATGCTTGAATCAGTGCATAGTCATTTGGGATTTATAATAGATACAGTCTCTAATCAGTTCTCCATGATGTATTTCTTTGTTACTCTGAACATAATTTATCTCTTTTATAGGATACTATGCTTATAGACCAACCTTTATCAATTAATTTCTTTTGGAAAATCATCCTGAAAGGAAATGTAAGTTTTAAAAGTTGTTCTTTAAAAATTAAAAACGGTTTTAAATTTTTTATGTTTACATAGACATGAGCACTCTCTTCTAATTTCTATGAGACATATCAGTCAGTTTTACACCTTGGAAACTTAGGCTATTTAAGTAATATGCAGTTTAAACAAAATTGAACTCCAGCTATAAGTCATAACTTTAGAAAAAACTTGTAGGAATTAACATCTATTGTATTGAAGATGTTAATGTTCAAGCTTTTTTTTTTTTTGCATACTTACTACAGGTTCTTTGTTATAATTAAATTTAAGTAAAATTAAATGTATTATAATTTTTAAAAATTTTAAAAATTGTCAGTTCATTGGCCATCCCATGTCTGCATAGCTATGGTGTAACTTATCAAAATTGGGTCTCTCAGCTAAACTGAGTACCACAGTAAAAGCTATTCTTTTATAGATGTGATTTCCCACCTGCCAATGTGGGTTTGGCTCATTAAGGAAGCTTGGGAATTGTAAGGGAGGAGCCACTGAAGCCAAAGCCTACTGGTCGACCTCAAGCAAAGGTGACATTACCAGTTTCTGTCCTCTTTGAAGACTCCCCGCTACCTCCACACACGTACACAAACATACACATCCAGCTGAGGAAGGCCAGTCCTTGCAGTGGCCAGTTTTAAAGGATGAATTAGAAATCCTCCAGGTGAAGAAGTTGGCAGATATGTGTAAGCAGATTTTGTGGCCAGAAAAACACAAGTTCAAAAGTTTTGATAGTGAGTGAATAGAATGAGTAAAAGGAACTGTATAGTAGGACTGTATCAAATAAGATAATTTAAGTGCTACACAAACTAAAAGCATTTCTATGCTTCCTATCACATAGAAACCTTATGAAATAACCGATGTAAAATTGCTCTGAAAGTTGTAAAAGAATACTATTAATGTTAATAATGAAATAAGATATTTCAAAAATAGGTTCAGTGTCAGATCATTTAATGTGTGTGAAAGTGAAAATATTTCTTCACATATCTTGAAACCACACATTTAGAACTATAAACCATGAAGTCTAATTAATGTACTTTTTTTCTCACCTCTTTTTAGGTGGATGTATTATAATCAATTTTAGTCCCTATTAAACATAGTAACAACTAGACCTTGCTGCAGAAAAGGCTTGAAGGTTTTATTTTCTCTTTTCATCTCAGTTTTTTACAGAGAAATATCTAAAATATGTCTGTTGTCTCTTTCTACGTGTTTCTTTAATTTTCTTCCTAGGGTTCATCAGCACATCACACCTAAACTAACCGCATCTCAATGTTCCCCTAGTCCAGTGGTCTGCAAACTGCGGCTCGCGAGCCGCGGTTTGCCGCTCTGTTGACTAATGAGTTTGCCGACCACTGCCCTAGTCTCTTGTCCCTAAGTCTTGACTCATCAAAAACAATGCTATTTTTATCATTGCAACTATCTTAATGAGTATTTATAATGGAACCAATATGATAAGAAGGAAAACTGTGAACAGAGGCATGAGAACTGGAAAGAAAGTAGCAAAAATTATTTAATGGCTGAATTGAAAAATGGCCATGGAAATGTGAATGGAAACAATATTCTAGTTTTTGTTTCTTTTGCTCCATTTCTGAAAGGATCCCGATCACTGTTTTGGGGTGATTCTCTTTCATCTTCCTTTTTCCTCCGGAGATATTCCTGACCTTCTTACTTTCCAGGAAAAGGTGGGTAAAGAGATAACTGTAATGAGAATTAGAGACAGAGACAGAGCACCATTTGTCTTTCGGTTTTCTTTTTAATTTTTTTTTCTGTAGAGTTGGTATATGTCTTTTAATTAGCATTTCTCAAAGGGCAATGACCTGCTTTCTTTAAATTTATAACATTTTATTGCTTCATGGGAATAATAAACATTTATCTGGTATTTTTAATTGTTCCTAAGACCTAATTTATTCTCCGATCCTATATACCGAACTGGCTAGCTCCCTTTTCATAGGCGCTACCATTGGAAATAAAAGAGCAAGTATTCCGTAGGGAGAAGGCTGAACAAGACCTGTGGACAGTCAGCAATAGCGGTCATATGCCAGTCTGAGTATAACCTTTTAGTCCCAACATTATGATAATGTACATATCAATTTAAAAATCTTAATTATAGTCAACCCAAAGAATGTTGGTAAGTTTAGGTTAAATCTTCCTGACAGTATCTATATAAACAATCCATATCATAACTGGAAAAAGGCTGGGAAAGAAATCTCACAGAATTTTTATTTAAAGTACTAGTGTATTAATCAGCGTTCTCCAGAGAAACAGAACCAACAAGATGGATATCTATACACACATATATATGCACATACACACACAAACACATATTCTAGAGGCCCGATGCACAAAATTTGTGCAAGAGTAGGCCTTTCTTCCCCCAGGTGCTGGCACCAGCTTCTCTCTGGCACCTGGGACCTGGGCTTCCCTCGCAGCCCTGGCTTTGTCCGGAAGGTCATCTGGAAGGATGTCTGGTCTAATTAGCATATTATGCTTTTATTATTATAGATATGAATATAATACTAGAGTAGATAGCTTTAGGTAAAACTCAGTGATGTATATTAAATCTGCAAAAATTAAAATAAAGAGCCATCAACAAAGAGAAGGTATATTTGTGCCAGAGTAATCCCTGACTATTATCATCTATGAGTCAAACAATTTTCTATTCATTAATTTTTATTTAATAGAGGATACATAAGGTTATTTACATCTGTCTGCATTCATGCTGGGCTCAATTTAACTATCATTTGTAAAAAGAATAAAGTACACATTGTATGCAGAAAGTGACCACCCATATGGAGTAATGATAGTGTTCCCTGTCCCAGCATTTCTATGTAAATGGACAGCTCCAACTGATTGGACAGGAGGTTCTGTCATCTGATATAGTGTCAGCGCTTTCCTCAAGGAGAGCCTAATGTACCATCCGACTCGTTGCTTTGCTGCAAAGAGAAAATTAAAATTGGGCTGATATTTTACTCACTCTGCACTTTCCATGTTGGCAGCTTGGCTTTCTGGATGGTTACTTTAATCATTTTAAGTGCTTGAACTAAGATCCCATTTAACACTTTCCATTAATAAAGAAAAATGTAGTCCAGGAATACCCAGCTTAGAATCTTGGAGGTCATATAGTTTAACCTCCATCCAATTCAGGGAACTCAGCATGACTGGTCTGACAGGTGGTTATTCAGAATCTGCTTAAAACCCTCCAGTCATGGAGAGTCCTGTAACTTACAATGGCAAGAAAAACTCTGCATGTGGTTAAACTAGCAGAATCAGTTCTAACGTTTGGACATTAAACATCTGTATCTGTTAGGACAGGTTCATATGCAAATGACAGAACATCCGAAAGAACAGTGGTCTAAACACACCAATATCTTTTTTTTATTTTATGCAAAAAAAGAAAAGAAAAAGTTTGCCAGTAGCAGTGAAGGGCTATTATGGAAATTCCACAAAGTCCTCAGGTACTCAACGACTGAGGCCCGTTCAGATCCAGGCTGCCAAACGTAGGCCTTTATGTGCATGGGACCCATATGTTTGAACTCGTTCTTACATTTAATTTCCAACCAGCATGAAGGGTAAAGAAGCTATCTTTTAAAAAAGATTTCAGAAAGCAGAAATATTAGACATCTACATATGTCTCACTATCCAGAATATAGTCACATGAAAAGCCTAATGCAAAGGACACCAAGAAATTCAGTCTTTGATCACGTGCTCAGATAACAGTGGTAGGTCCTATCAATAAGCAAGATGGGGAAAGTGTGATTCGAGTAGAATAGGGGCTGACAAATGTTTCTTCTAAGGGCTAGAGAGTAAATATTTTCAGCTTTGTAGGCCTTATGATCTCAGATGCAAATCCTCAACTCTGTTGTTGTAGTGCAAAGTAGCCATAGCCAATATAGAAGCAAATAGTTGTGGCTGTGTTCCAACAAAATTGTATTTGCAAAAACAAGCAGTGGGCCATATTTAGCCCAGATGTTAACTCACCCCTGGAACAGACAAATTAGGAGCTGTGCCACATTGCTCGATCTAGCTGAAGATATTTATTTTGCTGATAACCTTTGTCATATTGTTTGGTCACAATATGTGGGCAACTAGATTCTTGGTTACATTTTACAGGAAATGCTGATTAAGCAGTAATTTTATTTTTTTAAACTTTCTATTCTTCTTTGATATGCTCTACTTTTTCTGCCATTGGTAAATTTGTCAAGCATGCCTTCAAAAATCACTCAAATTGCTAATAAAAATGTTGAATAAGATAGCAATATGCATGTTCCAGAGATTCCTTTCACAGTTCAACAAGTAAATATTTATTGAACATCTATAAAATGCCAAGCACTGAATCATCATTAAAGCTATAAAAGTATTGAGGATGGAGCATTTGTCCTTTAGCATCATGCAGTAGAGTTCAGAGTTAAAACTTGGCAGCAGATCAGATTCACACAGGGCGCTTGATCAAAGTGTGGATTCCTGGAGAAAAACTGGGGGCATTTTAATTCATTTGATTTATGATGGGTTAAAGGTCAAGACATCTTTATTTTTAGTAGAACACTGGTGATTCTGAGATAGTTCATGATTTGGAACCTAATGCCTACTAAGTTTTGAAAACGACCAATTCCCGTATCTAGCCGACAATATAATGAGAAGCCTTATCAAATGCCTGGCCAACTTCAAGATACACTCTATATCTGGCCTCTGATTTTTAAGACTAGTATTCCACTTGTTCTTCTTGTTTTATTGTGAGACTGATTGGTCATCACTTACCTTAGTAAATAGTGATTATGTTTGTTTCTTTCTAAGTAATCACAAATAATAATGTTACTAGTTACTAATGCTTACTCTGTATCTTGACATAGTGCTAAACACTTTATAGATATCACCTTATATAAGCCCCACTATCTATGAGGTAGTACTATTAGTAACTATATTTTACAAGTGAATAAACTGAAGGTAGAGAATCAAATAATTGCCCAGGATCAAAACTCTTATAAGTAGCAGAACAAGGATATAAATGCAAGTTCATCCCATTTCAGAGCAACTGCTTTAAACAATTCCTCCCTACCATTACTCCAAATCAAATTTTCAACATTTATTTCTGGATTTCACTAGATTTATGTAAGATTTATTAATCCATGTGAACCAGACTCTACCCTCTCCTCCTTAAAAAGGCAGACACAAAAGGACAAATACTACACCAGAGTGCATTCCCACCAGCAGTGCACTAGGGTTCCCTTGTCCTCACATCCTTGCTAGCACTGGTTTGTTGATTTTTTGATGATAGCCATTCTGGCTGGTGTGAGGTGATACCTCATTGTAGTTTTAATTTGCATCTTTCTGATAATTAGTGATGTTGAGCATTTTTTCATACATCTATTGGCCATCTATATGTCCACTTTGGAGAAGTGTCTATTCAGCTCCTTTGCCAATTTTTTTTTTAAAATATATTTTATTGATATTTTACAGAGAGGAAGGGAGAGGGATAGAGAGCTAGAAACATCGACGAGAGAGAAACATCGATCAGCTGCCTCCTGCACACCTCCCACTGGAGATGTGCCCGCAACCAAGGTACATGCCCCTGACCGGAATCGAACCCGGGACCCTTCAGTCCGCAGGCCGACGCTCTTTCCACTGAGCCAAACCGGTTTCGGCTCCTTTGCCAATTTTTAATTGGATTGTTTGTCTTCCTGGTGTTGAGTTTATAAGTTCTCTATATATTTTGGAAATTAACTCTTGATCAGATGTATCATTGATGAATATATTCTCTCATACAGTGGGTTTCTTTTTCATTTTGATGATGGTTCTTTTGCTGTGCAGAAGCTTTTTATTTTAATGTAGCCCCATTTGTTTATTTTCTCCTCAATTTCCTTTGCCATGGGAGATATATCAGCAAAAATATTGCTATGAGAGATGTCTGAGTTTTTGCTGCCTATGTTTTCTTTCAGGATTTTTATGATTTCATGACTTACATTTAAGTCTTTTATCCATTTTGAGTTTATTCTTGTGTATTGTGTGTTTCAATTTTTTTGTTTGTACGGGTCCAATTTTCCCAACACCATTTATTGAAGGGACTGTTTTACTCCCCTTGCCTCTTTTGTCAAATATTAATTGACCATAAAGGTGTGGTTGATTTCTGGGATCTCTGTTCTGTTCCTTTGATCTATATGCCTGTCACTATAGAAAACACTATGGATTTTCCTCAAAAAGTTTAAAATGGAATTGCCATTTGACCCAGTGATCCCACTTCTGGGAATATATCCTCAGAACTCTAAAACACCAATCAGAACGAATATATACACCTCTGTGTTCATAACATTGTTTACAATAGCTAAGATCTGGAAATAACCCAAGTGCCCATCAGTAGATGAGTTGATAAAAAGGCTGTGGTACATTTACACAATGGAATATTACATAGCTTTTAAAAAGAAGGAACTTTTACCTTTTGCACAGCATGGATGGACGTGGAGAGCATTATGCTAAGTGAAATAAGCTGGACAAAGACAAGAAATAAGCCAGACAAGAAAGACAAATACCATATGATCTCACTTATATGTGGAATTTAATGAACAAAATAACCTGACAATCAAAATAGGACCATAGGCATGAATATGTGGAACAGACTGGTGGATCTCTGAGGGGAAGGGGTGAAGGGGACTGGAAGAGATTAACCAAAGAACATATATGCATAGCCCATGTGTTGTGGAGCAAACGCGAGTGAACGACCACTGGAGCCCAGACCAAATTAAAATTTAGGGAGCCTTTATTAGCGGGCCGGCGACTGCTCTGCCATTCTCCACGCAGGGAGTCCAGAGAGCAGCCCCCACCCTTTGTGCAGGACCACTTTTAAGCACATTAACCACATCCTGTTTTTGCAGAGCAAGTAACCCAAGACAAAACAGTTTTTCCCAAGCAACGTCAGAGTCATGCCATTGATGACCATGTTATTCACAGGGTCATCCTGTTCTTCAGAAAGCTGACAGTGTTCTATGAAAGAAGACCTACGGGCTGGGAAGGGGCCATGAGACCGTATCTCAAGGCCTGGCCTGGTTTCAGCACTGACAACTCTATCTGGGGCATAGTCCACGACCTCTCTGGAATGGGAGTAGTAAGCATGCTCAAAAATTTCCACTCTCTAACACATGGACACAGACAGTAGTGTGGTGGAGGCGCGCAAAGTGGGAGAGAAATGGGGGACATCTGTAATAGTATCAACAATAAAAAAAGAATACATACTAAATAATTTCTTTTATAAAAAGTAATAAACAAGCAAAACCAATCTATGCCGATTTATTTCAGGATAGCAATTGCCCTTGGAAGGGAGCCAGCGGGGCCTTTTAAGATGCTCATAATGTGTTTCTAATTTGGTTGCTGTTACATAAGTGTGTTACATGAAAACTAACTCATATCAGAACATGAATGCTAAGTCCTAAATAATAAGAACAGAAAATAAAGAACATAAAAGGTCAGAGAGAGGAGTGACTATTCTTGCTGTATATATAGTGCAATCTTTCTTAAAAGCAAATTTCATAATGCCCCTTATATGTTTGAAGTCCTCCAGGTGCCTTCCATCAGTTCTAGCGCAGGTCACATACTCTTTGGCAGAGAAGAGGAGGCCCTTCTTGATCTCATGTGTCTTTACTACTCCAAGTCCCCATCCGCCCATGTGTCCCTTTTCCAGGAAGCCATCTCTGATGGCATAAGCCTCCAATATTCCTAGTTTGGGTGCACTCATGAAATTTGGGGTATATTTCTCTCATGACTATGCACTTATGCATTCCCCTCTCTGTGCAATTTTGTAAACTTAAATGCCTTCCAAAAGACACTTTTAGTAGGCACAGGAAGCTGCCCACTCAATACCCATTAACCCAGTCTTTCTTGTCAACATAAACTAGTTTTATCTAAGTATCCAGCTCTCAGGGAAAGTTACTATATTTTCAATTCAGAGTCAATCCTAAATTACTATATTGGTTCTCTGCCAGTAACTGGTTTAGGGATAAAAAAAAAAGGGGGGGGGGATAATTCTAGCCAACAAGACATGAAAGAATGTCAACTGGGTGGTGAGAAACTCCCAGTAGGATTGTTCACATTTAAAAAGTGACAGGGAACAGACTTCTTTCTTTGGGCATTGTGAAGTCTGGAAATTCTGTAGGAAAATGTGGCAGCAGAAAAATATAAAGAAGCTGAAGTTTCTAGGTCTTCATTAAGTGGATGAAGTGAAATCTGGAGCCACCTTGCCTCAGGGCTTTTTGTCATATTATCTGCAGTTAAAAATACCTCAAATGATACAAAGTTGACTTTTTAATGTTTTTGTGTATTTTTTTCCTGTATAAACAGAATTCAGAATGATTGAATCACTGCCTATTCACCAGGCCTGTGCTTTCAAGCAATGGTTTGTGAGCATTCAGAAATATAACATTATTCAATGAGATGTTAAAGTCAGCAATGTCATCTTTCCTAATTTCTATTATTTTAATCAACTGGGTGGTGAGAAACTTATACCAAACAATGGAAAATTATACACTTTGTTTAAAATAGAATAATTGGAAAACCTATGAATACTTAATGAGATAAAAATTTATAGCAGTTAGAATACCCCAAATAAAAGGAAGTTTTTGATTACTTCATTATTTAGATAATCTCTCATTCAATAAATGTTGGTGCCACCATGATTATTTTTACAGTTATATGGTGGTTTTGTTTTTAATAATAAGATTATTTAATTTACTACAGGCCCGGTGCACAAAATTCGTTCACGGGGGGGGGGGGGGGGTGTCCCTCAGCCCAGCCTGCACCCTCTCCAATCTGGGACCCCTCGAGGGATGTCCGACTGCCCGTTTAAGTCCGATCCCACTGGGATCGAACTTAAACGGGCAGTCGGACATCCCTATCACAATCCAGGACTGCTGGCTCCCAACTGCTCACCTGCCTGCCTTCCTGATTGCCCCTAACTGCTTCTGCCTGCCAGCCTGATCACCCCCTAACCACCCCCCTGCCAGCCTGATTGATGCCTAACTGCTCCCTGCCAGCCTGTTTGTCCCTAACTGTCCTCCCCTGCAGGCCTGGTCACCCTTAACTGTCCTCCCCTGCAGGCCTGGTCACCCCTAACTTCCCTCCCCTGCAGGCCTGGTCCCCCCCAACTGCCCTCCTCTGCAGGTCTGGTCACCCCTAACTGCCCTCCCCTGAAGGCCTGGTTCCCCCCAACTGCCCTCCCCTGCAGGCCTGGTCACCCCTAACTGCCCTCCCCTGCAGGTTTGGTCCCTTCCACCTGCTCTCCCCTGCAGGCCTGGGTCCCTCCCAACTGCCTTTCCCTGCAGGCTTGATTGCCCCCAACTGCCCTCCCTTGCAGGCCTGGTCCCTCCCAACTGCCCTCCCTTGCTGGCCATCTTGTGGTGGCCATCTTGTGTCCACATGGGGACAGGATCTTTGACCACATGGGGGCAGCCATCTTGTGTGTTGGAGTGATGGTCAATCTTCATATTACTCTTTTATTAGATAGGATAGAGGCCTGGTTCACAGTTAGGGGCCAGCTGGTTTGCCCTGAAGGGTGTCCCAGATCAGGTTGGGGGTTCCCTTGGGGCATGGGGCGGCCTGGGCGAGGAGCCTGTGGTGGTTTGCAGGCCGGTCACGCCCCCTGGTGACCCAAGCGGAGGCCCTGGTATCTGGGGTTTATTTATCTTCTACAATTGAAACTTTGTAGCCTGAGCAGAGCCAAGCCTTCTGCTTGCTCCAAGGCGGCAGCCATTTCTGTTAGTATTTATGTATCTTCTATAATTGAAACTTTGTAGCCTTAAGCAGAGGCCTGGGCTGGCTAGGGCTACAGAAGCTTGGCTTCCTCCATCGCCGCCTGCTCTTTCCAGCTCCGTGGCTGCCGACATTTCTGTTTGGCTTTATGTATTTTCTATCATTGAAACTTTGTAGCCTTGAGTGGAGGCCTAGGCCAGCAAGGGCAGGCAGAAAGCTTGGCTTCCTCCATTGCCAGGGAAACCCAAGCCTCCCTCCTGCTCTCTGTAGCCATAGTCATCTTGGTTGGGTTTATTTGCATATTTGCTCCTGATTTGCTGGTGGGCATGGCTTGTGGGTGTAGTGGAGGTACAGTCAATTTGCATATTACTCTTTTATTAGATAGTATACCCATGATGAACAACTGCATAGAGCTCATAGAAATAAGGAAAGCCAGTGCTGAAGTACTAATTGAGGAGAAGTATAGAAATAATAATAACTGAAAATTTGCCTCAATGTGATCCACACAAGATCCATTTCCATAAGTTACATTTATCTATTCAAAATTCTGCTGAAAGAAATTCTGCACAGCATCAAAAGATGCCTCTAGTACTTTGAAATTAAAGTTAAATAGATTAAAATTTAGTGATGATTATATCTAATTTGGCTTTTCATTTATGGGGAAAAACTTTCTACACCGGCAATCTGTTACTTGAAGAGAAGAGCTTGAAAATTGCAGTTTAAAACCTTCCCTTTTATCTCACCATTAAAAAAGTTGAAATTAAAGAAATCAGCTCATTGATTTTTGAAGTATAAAACAAAGAATGCTAAACAAGGTCATGGAAAGTTTTTGTATGCTTTTGTCATTGTATATCTTTAATGACACACTTAGAACTGAAGTATAGAGTTTTTGTCATTAAAAATTATTTGTATATAATTTTAGACTTACAGAAAATTTACAAAGTAGTTCAGGGAGTACCCAGTATGCCTTTCACCTATCTTACCCTTATCTAATCATTGAATAATTATCAAAGGTAATTAACATTGGTACAATACTGTAAATTAAACTAGAGACTTTAGTCAGACCACCAATTTTCCATAAAAGCCCTTTTTTCTGTTCCAGGATTTAATCCAGGATCTCGCATTGAATTTAGTTGTCAAGTCTCCTTGATCTTCTCTAATCTGTGACAATACACCAGTCTTTTCTTGCCTTTCATGACCTTTAATTTTGTGTTCCAATTATTGGATTGAAGTTACACAGTATTGGGAAAGATAACATGAGGTGCTATCATGGAGTAGATTATATATATATATATATAATAATACCCTTCAGGGAGTAGATTATATATCTGGTAATATTAATTGATTACTTAGTTTCTGTCAGGTTTCTTTACTGTAAAGTTTCTATTTTTTCCATTTGCAATTAATAAATATTTGGGGGATATGTTTTATAATTAAGAAATATTACCTAAATATACATTTCTCCAAAGAGGACATACAGATGGCCAATAGACATATATAAACATGTTCAATGTCACTGAACATGAAGAAAATGAAAATTAAAACCACAATGATATATCAACTCAAAATTGTCAGAATGGCTATCATCAATAAATCAACAAAAGAAAATGTTGGTGAGGATGTGGATAAAAGTAAATCCTCATGTAATATTGGTGGGATTGTAAATTGTTACAGACACTATAGAAAACAGCATGAATATTACTCAAAAAATTAAAAATAGAACCACCATATGATCCAGCAATTCCATTTCTGGGTATTTATCCCAAAAAAAACACTATTCCGAAAAGATATATGCATCCTGTGATCACTGCAGCAATGTTTACAATAGCGAAGATATGGAAGCAACCTAAGTGTCCATTAATAGATGAATGAATAAAGAAGATATGATACATGTACACAAAGGAATATTACTTGGCCATAAAGAAAAAAATGAAATCTTATCATTTGCAACAACATGGATGGACCTGGAGGGTATTATTAAGTAGATAAGTCAGACAGAGAAAGACAAATACCATATGATTTCACTAATATGTGAAAATTATAAAACAAAAAAATGAACAAAACAAAAAATAAATAAACTCGTAGATACAAAGAATGAATAGATGGCTGCCAGATGGAAGTGGGGATAGGGGGATAGGTGAAAAAGGTGAAAGGGATTTAAAAGTACAAATTGCCAGTTATAAAAATAGTCATGAAGATGTAAAGTACAGCATAGGGAATATAGTCAATAATATTGTAAAAACTATATATGGTGTCAGATGGGTACTAGATTTATCAGGATGATCACTTCATAAGGTATATAAATGTATAATCACTATATTGCACACCTGAAATTAATATATTATATGTCAACTATAACTGGAAAATAAATTAATTTTTAAAAAGTTAATCCATATTTTTATGTGAAAAAACATTTCATTCTTTTTCATTGCTGATCAGGATACCATTGTATACCATACTTTGTTTATACATTCACCAGTTGAATGAAGCATACCTAAATTGTTTCTATTTATTGATGATTTTGAATAAAGTGGATATTAAACATTTATGTGAAAATGAGTTTCTATTGTATTTGTGGTTAATATCTGGGAGTGGGATTGCTGGGTCATAATGGCAAATGTAGTTTTAAGTTTATAAGAAAGTGCCAAACTATTTTCTAACATGGCAAAAACATCTTGCATTCTCACCTGCAATGTTTTGGAGTAACAATTGCTCTACAACCTCACCAACACTTTCTTATTACTTCTTAAAAATTATTGCTGTAAATATTTCAATAGGCATGCAATTGTATCACCTTGAGGTTTTAATTACATTTCCCTAATGTCACATTTTTGTCTTTATTTATCATTTGTATATATCCTTTGGTACAATGTTTATTTAAGAGCTTTTTAATTTATTAATATATGAATTTATTATTTATTTACTGGATGGGTCAGCTGGCCATTTTTTGTTTTCTTATTCTTGAATTTTAAGAATTCTTTATATACTCTGGAAATGAATTTTTAAAGAGTCATAAATTTACAGTTTTCACTTTATTTAATTTTGTATTATGAGAGTGGGAGAGATGCTCTTTTCAGTTCTCTACATCCTTGAATAGAAACAGAAACCACTTAGTTAGGCTTTAAGGGGTAATCTGGTTGAAAACAGAGGCTGTGGATCTTGTTTTAAAGCTGCCACTATATAGCATGTTATTTAAAATTAGGAAACCATTTCTCCCAAATAAAAGAATAGGAGAAAAGAGGAACCAGATGATGGAAACTCTGACTGGAGAGCTAACAAGCGTCTCCCACCCCATACCACCACATGGTCACTGTGTCCGAACCATTTAATAGTCAAAGCAATGGCTATGGCAGATTTCCTGGCTTCCTCTCCTCCCCTTCTCTCTCCTCTACTCTCTTCTTCTGCTCTCCTTTCTTTGCCTCTCTCATATAGCCCCCTAAAATCTCTATCTTTGTATCTCTTTCTCTGTCTTCCTCCCCATTCACCCCTCAGTAAAATGGCTAAAGCAAAGCCTCTTACCTTTTCCATGTTAACTAGTGAACTTGCCAAACAATGGAGCAAAAACAAAACAAAACAGGAATTTGTTCCCTTTCATGCCCTGAGAGTGTGGTTGATAGTCTTTTATCTGTTGTCAATAGCCACTTGTCTCCACTTAGTAATCCACACAAGAGTGGTATCCTGGTCCCCATATAGTCCTTTCTCCATTGGAATCCTGCCAGATGGTACTGCACAACATTGTTAAATCACCTCAAAAAATTTAAGGAGCCAAAACCGGTTTGGCTCAGTGGATAGAGCATCAGCCTGTGGACTGAAAGGTCCCAGGTTTGATTCTGGTCAAGGGCACGTAACTTGGTTGCGGGCACATCCCCAGTAGGAGGTGTGCAAGAGGCAGCTGATCGATGTTTCTCTCTCATCGATGTTTCTAACTCTCTATCCCTCTTCCTTCCTCTCTGTAAAAAATCAATAAAATATATTTTAAAAAAAATTTAAGGAGGTTCATAACAGTATACATAACTGTGAAAGGGTTTATGAGTCATAAAATAGTAGGATTGTATAGGCTCTAGGCAAATGTGCATTGATTCTTTCCTAGTGTTGACTCCTACTAACTTGCTGAGCCTTTCTGCAATGATCTGATAATCTTACACCGGACTTTCCCACTGCTGTTGTGCATGCCTGTGTGCATGTGTACTATTCGCCTTTTGTTCCATGATGATTTCTTATTTCCATGCTCTGCATTCATAGGTCAATCCTTCCCCTCTCCACAACTGAACAGGCCTCCAGG
The DNA here is from genome assembly GCF_963455305.1 of Plecotus auritus. Taxonomy (NCBI): domain Eukaryota; kingdom Metazoa; phylum Chordata; class Mammalia; order Chiroptera; family Vespertilionidae; genus Plecotus; species Plecotus auritus. The sequence continues at coordinate 86,468,889 of NC_137770.1, read as the reverse complement.
AACCTAGGTCAGGTTCAGAGGTGTGGCTTCGTGTAGTCTAGGAGAAGAGTTTGTATATCACAGTCTGCCACACAATATGCACCCAGTTAGAAAGTGGATCTATGAGTGAACAAAAGAACAAACTAAACAAACTAGCTGGAGTTCTAGCCACAAATACTTCTCACAGAGAAGTAACTTAAACTAAGTTTAAAGAAGAGTTACATCTGAGATTGGTAAAGAGGTGAAGTAAATGCCCTCTTTGCTAATGCTTCATTTCTACTGGCCTTTCTCAGATGCAACAAATGATGGTGATTATCAACACCATGTCAGTACCTTGCTAGCAGCCAAGGTAACTATTATCTTTCTTCCTCATCTGATTTCTAGCTTAATTCTAGATATTTTAGTATTTCTTATGTTGATTCTTCAATACTGTAACTTCCTATGTGTTTCCACTCTGTAAATTCATAATGCTCAGTTTTGATCCTACATCAGCAGCCCATCCATTGATGTATGCCTGAGACCTTTTATATCATTTTTAATACTATGCATATGATAGAACCAATCATGTTTTGATTGGTTCTATCATATGCATAGTATTTACTACTGAATTTATTTTCTCAACATTTCTCATTTCACCCAAATTATCTCTTTCTTTCATGATTCTACTTCATGGTGCTTCAATGCTGACTAACTAGCACCTTATATCACAGATACCTCAATAAACGGGCTAAGGCAGGTTATCCCAGGAATGCCCCATTCCTAGATAATTTCTACCATCTTTTCTGCATCAGCACCTTGTCCAAGGAAGTTAACTAGAAAGAGAATTAACTAGGGGCTCAAGCCTAAATCTCAGAGGGAGAGATCAAGTCAGTAAATGCTCTAAATCTGTGGGACACTACCAGCATCTGCTGTTTAATGACAAGGATACTTTGTGAGAAATGCATCCTAGGCAATTTCATCGTTGTGCAAATATCATATAGTGCACTTACACAAATCTATATGATAGAGCCTACTACATACATAGGCTATATGGGATAGCCTATTGCACCTAGACCACAAACCTGTATAGTAGGTTACTGTACTGAATACTGTAGTCTATTATAACGCATTGATGCTCATATATCTAAACATAGAAAACATACTGCAAAAATATGCTCTAAAAGATTTAAAATTATGTACCTGTATACATTTAACAAGAATGGAGCTTGCAGAACTATAAGTTGCCCTGGGTGAATGAGTGGTGAGTGAATATGAAGGCCTAGGGCATTACTGTACACTGCTGTAGACTATATAAACACTACACTTAAACCACACTAAATTTACAAAACAACACAAGATCAAATCAAGCACAAGAGAAAATGATGCAATCAAGAAGCATGGTAAACATTAGATGTATGAGGCTACTGCTTATACAACACAGCATACTGTTTTACAGAAAACATTTTTATAAGTAAAAGGAATACACTCTGATATAAGTATAGTATAGTAAATACTTGTTCCTATGTAACAGTTTATTATCATTATCAAGTATTATGTACTGTATATAATTATATGTGCTATATTTTTATACTAGGGGCCCAGTGCACAAAATTCGTGCACAAGGGGTGTGTATGACCCTCAGCCCAGCCTGCACCCTCTCCAATCTGGGACCCCTGGAGGGATGTCCAACTGCCCGTTTAGGCCCGATCCAGGTTTGGGCCTAAACGGGCAGTCTGACATCCCTATCACAATCCAGGACTGCTGGCTTCCAACTGCTCGCCTGCCTGCCTTACTGATTGCCCCTAACTGCTTCTGCCTGCAGCCTGATCATCCCCTAACCACTCCCCTGAAAGCCTGATTGATGCCTAACTGCTCCCCTGTCAGCCTGTTTGCCCCTAACTGCCCTCCCCTGCAGGCCTGGTCACCACTAACTGCCCTCCCCTGCAGGCCTGATCACCCCTAACTGCCCTCCCCTGCAGGCCTGGATCCCCCCCCCAACTGCCCTTCCCTGCAGGCCCAGTCACCCCCAACTTCCCTCCTCTGCCAGCCTGGTCATCCCTAACTGCCCTCCCCTGCAGGCCTGGTCCCTCCCAACTGCCCTCCCCTGCTGGTCTGATTGCCCACAACTGCCCTCTCTTGCAGGCCTAGTTCCTCCCAACTGCCCTCCCATGCTGGCCATCTTGTGGCAGCCATCTTGTGTCCACATGGGGGCAGCCATCTTGTGTGTTGGAGTGATGGTCAATTTGCATATTACTCTTTTATTATATAGCATTAGATAGGATAGAGGCCTGGTGCACAGGTGGGGGCTGGCTGGTTTGCCCTGAAGGGTGTCCAGGATCAGGGTGGGGGTTCTCTTGGGGCATGGGGCAGCCTGGGCGAGGGGCCTGTGGTGGTTTGCAGGCTGGCCACACCCCCCAGCGACCCAAGCAGAGGACCTGGTATCTGGGATTTATTTATCTTCTATAATTGAAACTTTGTAGCCTTGAGCAGAGGCCAAGGCAGGCCAGGGCTGCAGAAACTTGGCTTCCTCCATCGTCGGGGGCAACTCAAGCCTCCTGCTCTTTCCAGCTCCGTGGCTGCCGCCATTTTTTTGGGATATATTTATCTTCTATAATTGAAACTGTGTAGCCTTAAGCAGAGGCCAAGGCAGGCCAGGGCAGGTGGAAAGCTTGGCTTCCTCCACTACTGGGGAAACCCAAGCCTCCTGCTCCCTCCGTGGCCATAGCCATCTTGGTTGGGTTAATTTGCATACTCACTCTTGATTGGCTGGTGGGCGTGGCTTGTGGGTGTAGCAGAGGTACAGTCAATGTGCATATTACTCTTATTAGATAGGATGACTGGACAGTGCAGGTTTGTTTACACCAGCATCCCCACAAACATGAGTAATGCATTACTCTGCATTAGATGGTTATGATGTCACTAGGAAACAGGGATTTTTTTTTCAGCTCCATTATAATCTTACTAGTGGCCTGGTGCACAAAATTGGTGCATGGGGGGCAGTTTCCCTCAGCCCAGCCTACACCCTCTCCAATTGGGGACCCCTTGGGGCGGGGTATCCGACTGCCAGTTTAGGCCTGTGGGATCAGGCCTAAACTGGCAGTCAGACATCCCTCTCACAATCTGGGACCGCTGGCTCCTAACCACTCACCTGCCTGCCTGCCTGATCTCCCCTAACTGCCTCTGCCTGCCTGCCTGATTGCCCCTAACTGCCCTCCCCTGCTGGCCTGATCTCACCCCCAACTTCCCTCCCCTGCTGGTCTGATCACTCCTAACTGCCTCTGCCTTGGCCCCCACCACCATGGCTTTGTCCGGAAGGAAGTCTGACATCTGGAAGATGGCTGGTTGACCTAGTCTAATTAGCATATTACCCTTTTATTAGTATAGATGAGACCACCATCATATATGCAGTCTATCACTGACTGAAGTGTCATTATGAAGCACATGGTGTACTTGCAAAGTGACATCAGGTTTGTTAGCACAGGAGTCTTTGGAGAAGCTTCATATTCTATTTAGAGGATCACCATTGAGGCTTCTGGCTTTATTTATACATACCAGTGTAAACCCACTGTGGCATGGAGGAAAATTTCATGTTGTATACTTTAAATCTATTACAACTTTGTCAATTATACCTCAATGAAACTGAAAAAAAAATCTGATTTACATTTTTCTAAAAGATTTAAAGTATCTCTAGCAAAGTATCCTATATAATAAAACCCTAATATGCTAAGTGTTCGGTCGTCTGGTCGGCCATTCAACCAATCAAAGCGTAATATGCTAATGATATGCTAAGGCCACTCAACTGCTCAATATGACATGCACTGACCACCAGGAGGCAGACAGTTGACTGGTCAACCAGCGCTATGACATGCACTGACCACCATGGGGCAGATGCTCCAACAAGTAGGTTAGCTTGCTGCTGGGGTCTGGCCAATTGGGACTGAGCGAGACAGGCTGGACACGCCTCGGAGCCCTCCCATGGTCCTTCTCCGGCTGGCTAACCTCCCATATCCCTCCCTGGCCCCGATTGTACACCAGTCGTGTCCCTCGGCCTGGCCTGCACCCTCTTGCAATCTGGGACCCCTCAGGGGATGTCAGAGAACCAGTTTTGGCCCAATGGTGGAATGAACAGTCACTATGATGTGCACTAACCACCAGGGGACAGATACTTAATGCAGGAGCTGTCCCCTGGTGGTCAGTGTGCTCCCACAGGGGGAGTGCCGCTCAAACAGAAGCCGGGCTCATGGCGGGTGAGCTCAGCGGCAGTGGCAGGAGCCTTTCCCACCTCCATGGGGAGCGAGCCTAAGCCAGCAGTCAGACAGCCCCTGAGAGCTCCCAGACTGCAAGAGGGTGCAGGCTGGGCTGAGGGACCCCCCCTGAGTGCACAAATTTCATGCACTGGGCCTCTAGTAAAGGTAGAATACCCATGTTCAAATTTGTTGAAAATGTTTATATAGACATTGAATTTTAACTTGAAATGTATACTTTTAAAAATTGAGTTTGTAAATTCACAGCAATAAGCAACAGTGATATCTTTGCCACTACTATTTTTTTTCTCTTTTTAATTATAGAAATGTAGGTCATTTTTTCTTTATTTATTACTCTAATATGTTTTTAATTTGTATTAGGTAAAATTTATAGACAGGGAAATGCACAGATCTTATGAGTACTGACATATGTGTACACACACACACACACACCTATGTAATTACTTCAACCAAAATATAAAATATTTTCATCCCCTATCTCAGAAATTTTATTTCTGCCCTTTTCCAATCTTGCCATTTAAAGACAGCAGTATTCTTATTTCTAAAATTCACCATTATTTGATTTTGGTGATCCCACATGTCATAAAAATGGAATCCTATAGTATTTACTGTTTTATGTCTTGCTTCTTTTGCTCAATGAAATGCTTTATGGATTGTTTAATGGATCAATTAAATCATCCTTTTTAAAATTTTTGAGTATTTTTCCATTGCAATAATTTACTATAATTTGCTTACCCATTCCCTTGCTGATAAACACTAGAGTTATTTCTAGCTATATGCTATCTATAGCAATAAAAGGGTAATATGCTAATTAGACCAGACGTCTTCTGGATGTCATTCTGGATGTCCTTCCTGACAAAGCTGGGGCCGGAGGGAAGCCAGCCCGGGTCCCGGGTGCTTGTGGGCAGCCCGAAGGAAGCCAGCCCAGGTCCCAGGTGCCTGCGGGCAGCCTGAGGGAAGCAGCCCAGGTCCCAGGTACTTGAGGGAAGCCGGTGCCAGCAGCTGGTGGAAGGAAGGCCTACTCTTGCACGGATTTTTGTGCATTGGCCTCTAGTCTATATATATAAAAGCCTAGTGACAGAACGGCAGAACGACCAGAAGGACCAGTCGACCAGTCGCTATGATGTGCACTGACCACTAGGGGGAAGATGCTCAACACAGGAGCTGCTCCCTGGTGGCTGACCGGGATTAGCAGCGATCCCACTGCGGGCTGCTCCCTGCATGCCACACCCCCCACCAGTGGACGAATCCTGTGCACCGGGCCTCTAGTTATGAATAAAGCTGTTTTAAACAATGTGTGCAAGTGCATCATGAACATAGTTGCATTTCTTTTAGATAAAAATCTGCAGTCAGCAGAATAATGGCCTTTCAAAAATATCTGCATCTAATACCCAGAACCTGTGAATAAGTTAGTTCCATTGCAGAGGGGAATTCAGGTAGCAGATGAACTTAATGTTGCTAATGAGCTCACCTTAATACAGGAAGAATGTTCTGGATATCTAGGTGGGCCCAATGTAATCACAAGGATCCTTAAGTATGGAAGAGGGAGGCAGGAGAGTCAGTCAGTGTCATAGTGATGTGATGAGAGGACTCCACTGGCTGTTGCTGGCTTTGAAGATAGAAGAGGGCAACAAGGAAGAAATGTGGGTGGCCTCCCAAAACTGAAAAGGCACAAAAATGAACTTTCACCCAGTGAGACCCATTTTGGATTTCTGAATTCCAGAAAGGTAAGATATTATTTGATTTCAGCTACTACGTTTGTGGTAATTTGTTAGAGCAATAATATTGATTTTGTTATGTACATTTTATACACTATAAATAAGTGGAAATCCTAAGTCATAAGGTATGCATATAATTAACTTTATGAGGAGTTACCAGATTTAGCACAGCAATTTACATTCATACCCATAGCCCATGGACACAGATGAGGCCATGCCTATATGGGGCGGTGAGGGCCTGGGGCAAGGGGCAGGCTGGAGGGAATCAATGGGGGGAAAACAGGGACATATGTAATACTTTCAACAATAAATAATTATTTTTAAAAAACATTTAGTGTTGTCCTTTTATTTTAAACCATTTTGTTGGGAGTGAAATATTGTCACATTGTAGTTTTAATTTGTCTGACTGCTAATGATATTGAGCACATTTTCATGTACTTATTGTCCATTTGTGTACCTTCTCCTAGAAAATGTCTGTTTAATTTTTTAAAATGTATTGTTTGCCTTTTTATTGTTTAGTTGTAAAAGTATTTAGTATATTCCATATATAAATCCTCTGTCAAATATAGGTATTGTGATTACCTTCCTCTTATCTGTGTCTTGTCTTCACATTTCTTTTACATCTATTAATGAGCAGATTTTAAACATGTAATCAAGACATATGTATCTTTTTAGCTTAATATTTAGAACTCTTCGTGTTGTGGCTAAAAAAATATTTGTCTAACCCTATATTCATTATTCTCTCTTATCCTAGAAGTTTTATAGTTTTAGCTTTTAATTTTTGTATGTGACATGAGGTGTGGAATAAGATTCACTGTTTTCCTTTCTTTATCTAGTTATTACAACACTGTTTGTTGAAATGACTTATTTTCCCCATTACATTACATCGGCATCTTTCAACAATCTAGGTACGTGTTCATTTCTGCATGTTCTATTTGTTTCCATTGATCTATTTGTCTATTCTTATTTCAATGCCACAGATTGTCTCAATCATTGTCACTTATAGTAATTCTTAAAATTAGTGGAATGACTCCAAATATCTTCCCTTTTTTGAGGATTTCATTGTCTATTATAGAACTTTCACCTTTTATGCAATATAGGATAAGCTTGTCAATGTCTGTGCTGTTATTTGTTTTATTGCAATTACCTTGAATGTATAGATTGATTTGGAGTGAGTGAGAACCTTAAAAATACTAAATATCTAGTTCATAAATAGGGTGCTTATTTAGGTCTTTACATTTTCTCTTAACAAAAGTTTGCAGTTTTTAATGTAGAGGACTTAAACATGTCTTTCATTGCTTTTTTTCCTAATTATCTTATGGTGTTTTTTGTGCTATAAAATGGCATGGCTTACTAACATTTTTTAATTATTTGCTAATATGCTAAAAATCAACTTATTTTTTTTTATATTGACTTTGTGCCCTAGGATCTTTCTCATTCATTAGTCATAGGATCTTTTTTAGGTTTCATAGGATTTTCTAACTACACAATCATGCAACCATGTTATCTGTGAATAGAGACAAATTTATGTCTTTTCAATCTTTATGTGATTTATTTCTTTTTCCTTGCCTTATTGCACTGCCTAGGAGCTTCAATACAATTTTGAATAGATATGGTAAGAATTAATATCCTCACCTTGTTTTACTATTAGGGAAAAAGTGTTGTATATAATAATAATGTTAACGAGTTTTTGTAAAGATGTCATTTATATTTGAAATGTTATTCTATGCTTAATTTGAGAATTTTTTTATGAATGAGTGCTAAATGTCACCAGATGCTTTTTTTCTCTCCAATTAAGATAATTATATGATTTTTATTCTTTGTTCATTAATGTGATTTTTAAATCTTATCACAACTTTAAAATCCTGGGATAAACTCCACTTGATAATTATGTACTATTCTTTTTACATAAGTCTGGATTCCATTTGCTAATATTTGGTTAAGGATTTTTGTAATTATCTTCATAAGATATATTGGTCTTCCAGGCCGGTGTGGTTCAGCAGTTGAGCTTTGACCCAGGAATCAATAGGTCCCTGGTTTGATACATACCCAGGTTATGGGCTGGATGCCCATTAGGGGCCATGCAGGAAGCAGCTGATCAATGATGTTCTTTTCTCATCAATGTTTCTATCACTCTACAGATCAATAAAAACATTTAAAAACAAAGAAATATTGGCTTGTAACTTTATTTTTTATTTTAATGTCCTTGTTTATGCTGGTTTTATGATTATGGTGGCCACATGAAAAGACATAGAAAATGTTGCCATGTCTTACATTTTTCTAAAATAGTTTGTAACATTGATATTAAACATCACCAGTGAAGTTATCTGAGCCTGATGTTTTCTTTGTGGAAAAGTATTTACTTATGAATTAGATATCTCTAATAAGCAAGGAATTATTCCAATTTTCTTCTTATTCTTATGTCAGTTTTAGGGTTAGTTTTTCATAGGATGCTTATTCATTTCATCTAATTTGTCAAATTTATTGGTACAAAGTTGTACATAATATTTCTTTTTTAACTGAGTATGATGATATGCTTATAAAGTTGTTTCTTAGACTTCTCCTTTTGGGGCTTTATTGAACTGCTTGGATGTGTATGATAATGTTTTGGGGTTTGTTTGTTTTTTTACCAAATTTAGGGAATTTCCAGTTGTTGTTTACTCAGTATTTTTTTCTGATGCATTCTTGATATTTTTTTCCTGGCACTTTATATTTATGTTTAGCTGCCCGGTATTGGCTTATGGGTCATTGAAGCTTTGTTAATGTTTTAAATATTTTTCTCTCCCTTCTTTAATTTGGATATTGTTATTAACCCATTCTTCTGCTATTGTTTAACATTCAGATTTTTCTGGTTTTTATTTCAGACATTTCCTTTTTTGTTTTAGAATTTCAATTTGTTATTTTATAGTTTCTATTTCCTTGCTGAACTGTGGCTATTTTTTCCTTTATTTATTTATTTTTTATTTATTTTTTAAATTTAATTTCTTTATTGATTAAGGTGTTACATGTGTCCTTATTTCCCCATTACCCCCTTTATCCCCCCGACTCATGCCCTCCCCCCCCTTTGCTCACCCCCCCTGTTGTCTATGTCCATTGGTTAGGCTATTTTTCCTTTAAATTCTTGAATTAGTTTTTAATAGCTGTTTGAATATCTCTGCTCTTTCATATCTGTGTTTTTGTTTTTGTTTTTGTTTTTGTTTTTGTTTTTATTTTTTGGCATCTTTTGGCATTTCTCTTTATTGGATGATTTTTTCCTTGATAAAGGACAAATTTTCCTGCTCCTCCTGTTTAATAACTTCTTTTATTTTTATTAATGAAAATATTACATATGCCCCTTTCTTCCCCCATTGACCCCTTCTAACCTGCCCTCACCCCCACCCCTACCCCAGGCCTTCACCACCTTATTTGTGCCCATGGGTTATGCATATATGCATACAAGTTCTTTGGTTAGTCACTTCCCACGCACCCACCCTCCTGCACCTTCCCACTTTCCCTCTGAGATTCCAGTCTGTTCTATGCTTCTATAACTTTTTATTGTATACTAGAGGCCCAGTGCACAGATTTGTGCACCGGTGGGGTCCCTTGGAACTGGCCTGCGCTCTCTCGCAATCCAGGACCCCTTGGTAGATGTTGGAGAGCCGATTTCAGCCTGATCCCTGCAGGCCAGGCTGAGGGACCCCACCAGTGCACAAATTCGTACACCAGGCCTGTAGTTTGCATATAAGATCTTTGGTTAATCTCTTCCCACTCTTCCTCCTCCTCCCTTCCCTCTGAGATTCATCAATCTATTTCATGTTTTCATGTCTGTGGTTTCCACTCCTGAGTTGAGCATCTGACCCCTGGTGGTCAGTGCGCATCATAGCTACCAGCCAGTCGGCTGGGCGCTTAAGCTTTTATATATATAGATGTTACCTTACAAAGAGTCTCATGTATATTGTCCTCATTTTATTCCTGTTAAGTGTTGTTTTATCCTTTTAGGCTTGGCTTTGTGCTTTTTAGGGTGGGTTGATATCAGTTTTTTGTTTTGTGTTGTTTTAAGGTCTCAGGCATTTTCTTTCATCCAGGGCATTAAATCTTAATTGGATGCCTAAATTCTTCAATGAGATCTCTCCACCTTGCTGGCCCAGATTCTGACCTGTTTTAGCCCTGTGCGACCTCTAGCATCTATGTACTCCTCTCAGCCTCCTAGAAGCCACTCTGCTTGGCCTGTGGATTCAGTGCCCTGCGCATGAGCACCTTAGCCCTCAGCCAAGGACACAAAGTGAATCCTCATGCAAACATCTGGGGCACCTTCCCCTAAGCAGCTACCTCATTTTCCATACCCAGCTTCTTCAATTCCAGTTGCTGCAGCAGCTTTGAATTGTAGTCTTTACTTCCTCCTACTACAAAGTTGTGGAAAATCTTCCAGGCAAATCTGGGAATAATAAGTAGACTACCTCATGGTTTTCCCTTTGTTAAGGATGATTGGACTGTTGTTCTCTTTGTTACCAAAATGCCTGAAATCCATAGTCTCATATATTTGGTCCAGTTTTTATAATTATTTACATTGAAGGGGAAGTTCAAGACAAGTTACTTACAGTTACAGCAAGGCAAACTCCTGTAACATTTTTGAGGACCTACTGTGCTAATCGTTATGAAGCACAAAGAAATTAAAAACAGTTCTTATCCATCTGAGAGATATAAAAAAGGTACATATGTAATTAAAATATAAAACATGGACTTTTTTCAGTTGCTGGAATGCACCAAGACCTTTCCCACCTCAGACTTTCCAAATGTAATCCCCTGTCTTAAAATCCTTCCCTCTACTCCTGGACTAAATGACTCATTCATCCATCAGATTTCAGGTAAAATGTCACTGCTTCAGGAAAGTCTTCTCTGACTTTCCCTCCAAATTATTTTCTTTAATGCTAGTCTTTCTCATGACACCCTGTAATTTTCCAACACAACTCTTACCAGAATTTTTCTTTATCAATATCTGAGATTATGTAACTGAACATTTCATAAGTGCAAACTAAGTATTTTCTTCACTTCCATGTTCCTAGGCTTATCACAGCATTAAACAAGTGCTATAAAAATAAATACTTCTTGAATAAATAGAATAAATAAAAGAATAACTGCCACAATTAGCATAGAAAAATATTCATTTTTTTAAATATGACACTTCCTATTGGGTTAATCAGAGAAGGTTTTAAGAGATGGAATTTTAGGAGATAAAGATGGGAAAAGGGACTTTCTAGGGAAGAACTTGGCATGAGTTTAGAAAGTGCAAGTCATATTTCAGGAGGCAGTGACTGGGACTGTTTTGCTAAAGAATTTATTAAGATGGCAAAAATAAATAAAGCTTGGAAAACAAATTGAATTTAGTTTCCTCATTTTACCAGCCTAACAATAATAACCAATTTGTAAAATATAAATCTCCAAATAATATAGCCAATTAGTGTATACAATTCGTTTAAAGATGTAATTTATTTTTAAAAAGCTAGTATCGCATAAAGTTTCTGCCAATTACTAGATACAAAACTTTGGCTGAAAGAACTGATACCCCAAAATTTTAGTCCTTAGTATTTGAAGTTCAATTTTGTTGAGAGAGATGCCCAGAAACATACTTTATCAATGGCCCTGTGTGCGACACATAAAAAGTAAACTTTTCTGCCAGTGGTTCATAGCCATATTTGTATTAAATAAATTACATGACATTTGAAGTAAAATGGAGATGGGCTGTTAAGAAGTGTTGGTTATAATAAAGTTCTTGGAAAGCCACTGTGGTTCACTTCTTATGCCTGTAGGAGAATGTTTAGAACTACAAGTGAATGCTTATGAAAATTGAGGGAAGTGAGGTGGGTACTGGGAAAAGGAAGCCAGATGCCATACCCATCCTAAACTCTTGGTATGTGCACGCTCTAGTTATTTTCCCCATTTGCAGTTAAGCACAGAAATATAAATGGGTGGTCTACCCACTGCCTCATGCTGTTAATTCTCAGAATAGTTGCTGCTGAGGCTTTCTCCCAGGCAGTCAAAGCCACCTCCAGAAACCAATTAGTTTCTTCCTATTGCCCTAGTCTTGCTAGTGAAACCCACTCAGTCACAGGAGATTATAATCAACTCCAGTAATAGCACCCTTCCCAGTCCACTTAACAGAATGTACAAGATTTCCCTCAAGTTTTCTTCCTCAAAGTGGTGTCCTATAATTTGAAAAGCTGAGTGACATGGTGCCTAATTTATGCAGTCAGTGTGAGGAATTCTTCACACAAGCCAGTCAGTACCTAACCACACACAAGACAAGTTCATCTCTTCTGACATCACTACAGTGTAGGAAGGAGGAAGTGTTACCGATAAGAAGCTCACTGACCTGGTGGCATTAGCTGAATTTCCTGCAAACTAATTCTCAGTTTGAAAAGTTCCCATCATCTCAATTCCCAAAAGCTGAGCTGACTTAGACTGGTTTTCCTTCCCAACCAGCTAAGTGCTACTTTTCTTATCTCAAAGTCATTCCACTGAGAAACCTTCCCTTTCTCCCCACACCAGAACCAGTTTCCCTGCTATATTAGTATATACCTTTTATTCACACTATTAGCATCATCACATGAAGAAGGCAGTAGTGTATCACAAGTGTGGTCTCCCTTTAGCCTTGCTGTCTGACTTTGTACCTCAGCTCTATGAGTTATGAGCATATGACTAGGCCAAGAACCTGTGACTCAGTTGCTTTGTATTTAAAATAGAATCTACCTCATTGGGTTGTCTAAGGATAAAATAAAGTAATTTTATGCGAATGCGTATGTAAAGCACTTAAAACAATGTGAGCAATATTTATTTCAACTACAATCACAATTCTTCCACATTTAGTTTTACTTGGCTATTTATTATGCACTCAAAATATTTATTGAGTACCTGCTATGTGCCAAGCATGCTGTAGGATACAACAGTGAACAAAATCTCTACCTTTAAGGGGCTTATATTCTAGTGAGATAGAAATAAAATTAATAATACAAATAATAAGAATATTGCATAATATATTAGAAAGCGATTTTAAACAACAGAAAAAAATTAGATCAGAGTAAGGAGAACTGAGAGTGCTTACAGAATGGAATAAATTTCAAATTAAGTCCTGATTGAGAAGATGAACTTGAGTAAAAACTTGCAACAGATTCTTGGTTGAAGATCATTCTTATCACAGAGGACTAGTGCAAAGGTCCTGAGGCTCCAGGGTATGTGGTCTGTGAAAGGGCAGGAAGGCCAATGTGGCTGGTATGAGCAAGGGAAAGGATGAGGAGATGAAGTTGGAAAAATGAGGGCTTGGGCCCCTTTGGGACTTTGCAAAAACCCAAGCTTTTGCTCTCAATGGAACAGGATCCACTGCAGGATTTTAAGCAGAGAACTAACATGGTCTGATTTTCATTCTGAACACATCACTCTTGCTACTCTGTTGAGAGCAGATCTTGCATAAAGGTAGCAAGACTAAAAACTGCAAGACTTTTCAGGAACTATTTCTCAAACCCATGTGTGAGATGAGAGTAGCTCAAACCATGGAGGTAACAGGGGAGAGGTTAAGATATAATCAGATTATGGATACATCTTAAAAATAGAGATAACAGCTTTCCTGATGGGATGTTGGCAAGGGCAGCATAGAGGAAGAGAGGATATTAACTGTCTTCCTCACCCACTAGAAAATGACCATGTTTGTTGTTGCTTACTGTTACAGCTTCAACAGGTAGTAAAATGGCTAGCACATAATTATCGTTATTGTTCAATAAGAAAAGGAAAACAATAGTCTAAGACAGTGGTCGGCAAACTCATTAGTCAACAGAGCCAAATATCAACAGTACAACGATGGAAATTTCTTTTGAGAGCCAAATTTTTTAAACTTAAACTTCTTCTAATGCCACTTCTTCAAAATAGACTCACCCAGGCTGTGGTATTTTGTGGAAGAGCCACACTTAAGGAGCCAAAGAGCTGCATGTGGCTCGCGAGCCGCAGTTTGCCGACCACTGGTCTAAGAGATTGAAGTATAAACTAGAATATTAATTTATTTTTAATCAGAAATTCATTTTCTTTATTTTTTAATTGACATAGCACTCTTAACTCAATACTTAAAGAATAATATGATCTCATTTATATGTGGAATCTAATGAACAAAATAAACTGATGAACAAAATAGAAACAGAGGCATGGATGGGTGTAACAGACTGACAGCCGTCAGAGGAGAGGGGTATTAGGGCACTGGAAAATAGAAGGTGAAGAGATTAACAAAAACCACATATACATAACACATAGACACAAAAACAGTGTGGTGATAGCCAGAGGGAAAGGGCTGGGGGTTGGTGGAGGTGTGATAAGGTGGGGAATGGGATGAAATGAGACTTTGCTTGGGGTGCTAGGTGCACAATGCAGTGCGCAGATGATGTTTTATTGACTTATACACTTGAAGCCTGTATGGTTTGGTGAACCAATGTCACCGCAATACATTCAATTAAAAAAAAGAAAAAGAAAAGAGCCCTGGCTGGTGTGACTCAGTGGTTAGAGGGTCATGGGCTCAATTCCCAGCCAAGGGCACGTATCTGGGTTGCATGTTTTGATCCCCAGCCCCAGTTGGGGCGTGTGTTTCTCTCTCCCTTCCTCCCTTCCACTCTATCTAAAAAATCAATGGAAAAACTAAAAAGAAAAGAAAAGAACATGGAAAGACTATTAGTAATAAGTAGGTTGATTGGTGTAGATGAAATTAGAACATAGGGGGGTAGAGTATTTTAATATTTTAACAGATATTTTTACTGGCAAAAGAAAAGTCAAGTAACTCACCCTGCACAGTATGCCTCCTTAGTGGCCTGAGTCACTGATGTTCTTCCTGCAGTGTTCTATGCTCATCAAATGCACATAAGTAACTTGTAGCAGTTCACATTATGCATGAACCAACCTGCTTATGTATTACACATACTTTTTAGATGTGTGATATCATCAGTTTGGCTATTAGCAAGTTTTGCTCTTGAAACCACTCAATTCAAAATGGTTTTTGCATGTACCTAATGTCATTAATTTTCTATTGGTTTTTATTAGTAAGCCATTGGAGAGAGAAGCACATTGGATGAGATATTACATCTAAGAGGTAATATTTATTTGTTTAATGATTTACCCCCTTTTAATACTTGTTCCCCTGAAAATGTATCAGCAAGGTTTAGCAAAAGGTTCTGTCAGCTAGAAATGATCGCCTGCCTCTCCCATACTTTATACCTACTTAATATCTATCATTTGCAAGTGCAGTGTCAGTTCTTTAATTGTCTTCAGGAGGTGGTATGATTGCCTGTTTGACAATAAGTAGAAAATGTGCCTTACGATTTTCCAACAGCAGAAGAGATTTTTCTTTCCTTAATCACAACGTGATATGGTTCTCCCAGGGATCTCAGATCACAGAGGTGCAATTGAAGCTTGAAATGGGAGAAGAGAACTCAAGTTGTATCAATACATTTGGTCTCCTTAGCACTGAGAACTCAATAATTCCTCATAGCTGATCAGAGTATTTTTAGTTAGCTAAACACATGCCATGAATTTCACATATACTAATATTTAATGAAAACCTTTATGTTCCATAGAATATTTTTTGAATTACTCATTATAAAATAACCTTAGGATATCAAAATTCTAAACAAGTTGCAAATTTTGCTAGTCTGCATAAACTATTCAACTGATCACAGATTCTCTTAAACTATTATCTAATCTATGGTAACTGGTTTGAAACCTATTTGACTAATTTGAAACCAAATGGTAGCTATCTCACATGGGAGAATCTGGCATCTTTTAAAAGATTAGCTCTTGGGAAAAATAAATATGTTCAGTAAATTCACAGAATGTTTATACCTCCCAAGAGCACTGAGTAGTCTGTGTCTGAAATGACTTGCCTCTTATGCATAAGTTTTTTTTAAATAAAACTCCTATAGACAGAAATAGAGGGACATAAAACAGCTGTATGCAGTACTACCCAAACACTCTTCAAGGACGAAATGTCATCCATAAAATTGCAACAATTAGAAGTAAATTCACCTATTAGGTAAAAAGTTATTTTGAGGGATATATATATATATATATATATATATATATATATATCCAACTTTTAAAATTAAATAAAAAGGGAAAGTACAATAGCAAAACCCAAAACTGATCATGGATGGGATATGAAGGATATTGTGCAATAATGAAAAGAATCCTTGATGAAAGGCAGCATTGCCATGCATCAATAGCATCATTAGCTATTAGGCTTCAGGATTTTTAATAAGAAAGCAAAGACCACAATGAGAATGATTTAAAATCTATTATTCAGGAGGCAAATAAATTGGAATGATAATCGTATGAAATGAGCCAAAAATAAGGGATTAAGAAAAGGTATTTAGAAGTGAGTAAGAATAAAATACACAAATTTAAGCCAAAGCCAGCTAATACTGCATTACAATGACTTGACATTTAAGTTAGGCACACAGTTCCAAATCCAGCCCTATAAAAACCACACTGTTATTATTAAAAAGATTGACTAAACACTTTTAGTGGCTGTATATAAGTATATTATAAATGACTGATTAACTATTTTAATATCTAAATTTAAACCATTTCCCCATAAACAGGTACTTCGCAAAGTGGCACAGTACAGACAAATGAATATGTGATGACATTAATGGTTTAAATTTAGATATTAAAATAGTTAATCAGTCATTTATAATATACTCCAAATGTCTTTAATGTAGGTGATCGTCAATGTCACTTACTGATATATTTGAATTCATTCTGGATTCAAATAATGTGATAACAGATTTCTATATACATACCTACCTACCTATCTATTCAAATAAGTTACATGTCTGTACACTGATATATGCTTACACATCAAAAGAAATGCCGTCAAACTCTAAAATTTCCTAACATTTTTAAGAATAAATGTATTTGCAGAAACCCTCTGTGGATCTGTGATGTGTGGGGCTATTAATGCTTTGTTCCCGTGCAGTACACAGGAAGTAAATCAAATATTTCAAGTACTGGCCATTAATAATACCCCTATCCTCAGAGGAGGACCCACTCCTAATGGAAAGATTATTCTCCAAACCTCATCAGCAGTGCCAGCCTCAAGGTGACTCACTCTCCCACCTGAACCTGCAGCAATTTCTTCCTCCACTGCTCTTGCCAGACATTAGCTGTTGCCATCCTCCACAAAGGGACATTAATAGTCTTGAAGGCAATATGCTGTTTTTGTTCTCACTTCCTTATCCCCTCCCCTGTTGATCATTAACTTATATCTGCCCTCTAGGAATATAACTAGTAATCATCTAAGGTGAGGTAGAAAGCTCTTCCAACTTCACAGATAAAGAATAGAGGGAAAATATCTTCTTAAAAAGTAAATTATTAAAACCAAGATAACTCATTATTCATGAACCAGAGATCAGCTACTCCAAATGTCTTTAATGTAGGTGATCGTCAATGTCACTTACTGATATATTTGAATTCATTCTGGATTCAAAGTGCAATTATAAACACCACTTTCTCACCTCCTAAAATGTATATTCTATGGACAGAAAACATGATGCATGAGGTTAGCATGTTGAGATAACATAAGCAGCTTGTCCTCTGGATAGTTCAACGTGGTGCCCTTTAGTGCTTAAAGGGGAGAAAAACCTTTCTTTGTTTCCTGCCAGGGAATTTTGGCTAAATTCAAGTGCTTAATACATTCAAGCAAATAATACTTGTCTGGAATTGGAGATACTATTCTTCAAGAAAACTAGACTCCTAAGTGCTTTTCAGAATTACTTAAGGAGTTAAGACTAAGTTCTCAGAATCACAAAACAGGGAAAATGATCTGTTTGGAGAGCATGCCAGGGTATACGAGCCAGAGCCCTCCCAGCCATTCCTTTGTATATTCCTACACCCTGAGGCTGAGTCATGCTTTCAAAATACTGTGCAGAAATTTTCACTTCTGTCAACCAATAAAGAATATTTGGACAAGTTAAACAAAAAACTGTTTTTCTAATTCCTGTGTCAGATATCGGGTTCAATGTTCCCTTTTGAAAAAGCCTTATTTGACCCTCCACCCAACACCAGTCAGGACACAATATGCCACAATGTAAAGTTCCCTTTATACACTGGAAAGAAGATGCTGTGAGATGTTTCTATTGTCTGGGCTGAAATGATGATGATGATTCAGCTAAGGTTTGCAAAAGATACTGACAGTCTTGGAGGGGGGAACTTTGAAGTGTGCCTGTTCAGAAGCTGGAGCCCCTTCCTTATGCAAATACTCTCAGCTACTTTGGAACTGTGGTAATGTTATGCTTTGGAAGGCAATGAAAGTGTCTCTTTTTCCCTCTCTAGGTGGGACAAGGAGTACAACTTCTTGATAACTATGATAGGTTTTTCAAAATTTCTAAAAATCAAGTCCAGAGAAATTCTATTTGCCCTGAAATTTCCTATTGGGAAAAACTAATAATGCTGCCCTGTTTTTTACAAAAACACCTACACCCATTTTTAGGTTTGCCTCATAGTTACATTTATCTGATGAGCACAGATTTCTCTTTAAACTAAAAAATAAATAAATAAGATGCAGACCATATTAATGATTGGGCAGGAGGGCTGATGTTAATTTTGTGGTTATTTATATTGCAGAATATGCTTATTATATGAGTACTAGAGGCCCGGTGCACAAAATTCATGCACGGGAGGGGGGTGTCCCTCAGCCCGGCCTGCACCCTCTCTAATCTGGGACCCCTTGGGGGATGTCCGACTGCTGGTTTAGGCCCAATCCCTCTGAGATTGGGCCTAAACTGGCAATTGGACATTCCTCTCACAATCCAGGACCGCTGGCTCCTAACCGCTCACCTGCCTACTGGCCTGATTCCCCTAACTGCTTTCCCCTGCCATTCTGATCACCTCTAACTGCCTCTGCCTTGGCCCTGCCACCATGGCTTTGTCCGGAAGGACGTCTGGTCTAATAAGCATATTACCCTTTTGTTAGTATAGATAATTTATATAGCAAAAGTAGCCTCATGCCTTGCTACTCAGTTTGGTCTTCAGATCAATATCAGCAGCATTATCAGGGCCCCACCCCAGACCTACTGAATCATACTTTGGTTTTAACAAACTTCCCAAGTAATGCATATGCCCAGTTACCATTGAAAACGTTGGTAGGTCGCCAGGTCAACAGGGTTTTGAGAATCTGGATAGGAGGCTAGCTTTCAGAATTAGAGCAAATGTCTAGATCATAAAAGATTCAAACTACTGTACATTTAAAGTTAGAAGTTTTGGTGGAGATGACATTGATAATCAGTACATTCCCACCCAGAAATTATATTCCCAAGGATTTTTTTTCTAAATTTCAGTTTTCCTCTTTTTTTAATCATCAAAGCTGCTTCAGTACTGACTATTATGCCTGAATCTCTCTCTCTCTCTGTCTCTTTCTCATGTATATGTATATGTATATGGAAATGTTTGTTTATGTTTATGTATATACTAGTGTCCCAGTGCATGAAATTCATGCACACTAAAAGGGAATTAATTAGTGGAAATATTATAATATTGCTATTTGCCCTTTATAATAGAAGTGTCCAGTGTCCGGCTGGCCCCACCCCCATTGGGCGACACCAAGACCCACCCGGCCCCACCCCCCCTCAAGCCCCGCCAGGCGGGGGATGCAGCCTCATGTCCTGGCACCGGGGCATGGGGTGCAGCCTCAGGTCCCCCAGCCCTGGCCCGTGCCACGCAGCCTCACCCAGACCCGCTGTGCCGTGAGACCCCAGATCTGTTGCATGGGACCCATCAATGCACCTCCTGGTGACCGGTCATTTGGTCATTACGGATGAAAGTAAAGTCATGCATTTAAGCATGCACATTCAGTTTCAATGCCTTATTTGTCTACATTCTCTAAATTGCAAAATAAATAAGATCTTTTTTTAAGTTCTTTATATAATGACACATACCATTTTCTCCACTCAGTATGCTCCATTTGAATTGATTAAATGTATGCAACTCATATGAAAGGCACTGCTGCTTGCTCTTAATAGAGGAAGCATTAGCTCATTACCTAACTCTATAAAGTGGTTTAAAATGGCATATACTGACTTGAAGAACAGAAGGAAAAATAACAAACAAACAAAAAAAACAACGTGCAGTGCTGTGGATGGATGGATCCTCTCCCTTTCCCTTTGCTTTCTTCTGTTTTTCCCATGAACCTATTTGTGCTCTGCCTCAAAATCAACACAGAAGACAAAATCAGATGCTGTAATCTGCATTTTATAGTGCCATTTGAGTACAAAGAAGTGTTTTTCAATCTTTACCTTTTTTTTTTTTTTTTTTTTTTTTTAACCAATGAAGCTCAAACTTGCTCCCAACATTCCAGGAGCCAGGCCAACATGGCTGTGCGGACACACCTTTGCTAGGTGCTGTCAGGCTTCAGGGCTGGGGCAGGGAACATACCAGGTGTTGCTGGAAACGAATCAGCTCTCCTCTCTACATAGCAGGAGTCTTTTCATTATAAAATGCAAAGCAGCAGCCATTTTCCATTACCCCCATCCCCAGCTCTCCTCATCCAGGGGCATAGGAAGGGGCTGGGAGGATATTTACTCTCGGCTCTTTGATTTCTCTTATTTAACTGAGCCCAGTGGCAGCTGCTTCTCTGAGCGCAACACCAGCCGGCTCAGGGCTAGCCACACCTGGAAGGCAAGTGGCAGAGCTGAGCAGGGGCTTTGACCAAGCCCGAGCTGGGCTTGGGACATCGGGAAGCTGAAGGAGCTGGTTTAGGAAACCAGGGTGTGTGATGGTCCCCAGCACGCTGTGTCTCATGGCTTCCCTCCACTCCTGCAGCTGGGGAGAGTTGAGGCTGGGAGTTGGTGAAACTCGCTCACCTGTCAGAACCTGGATTTGGGCAGAGAGAAGGGCCTGGCGGCCAGAGCGCGTGGGTCACAGCAACCAAGGCAGGCAGCTCTCCCCATGCCCAGACGCCACAGCTAGGGGGCCTCCTCCCGAAGACTAGCCCCACCCCCCAGCTCCCTGCTCTCCCCCTGTCACCCACAGGAGCCACTGGCATGGTGTGCCCCAAGGGCTTGGTGTGCAGACGCCAGGGTTGCAGGTTTAAGACGCTCCACCTCCTCCTGGCACTTTGAGCCATAAGTGCCGGCAGGGACCTTTCCACTCAGTCTTGGTCTGTGGTCACTGCTGAGGTTTTATGGACTCTCTAGGCCAGGGACAGCCAGGACCTTTGCCTCTGACCATCGCTGTGCCTGCAGCCTGCCTGGGGTAACCCCAGCCACGGGAAAGCATGGAGGCGTGGCGGGCCTGGGAGAGGGGTGGGGGGAGGGTGGGCAGGTTGGCTAGTCGCCCTACCCTCAGTTGGATAAGGGTGAGGCCGGGGAGGGGCTGGGTTTGCTGGCACCTGCGGATACACTAGCATGCAGGCCCGCCCATGCCTCACTGTACACACAGCCTCCTGCTGATCAGTTATTACACATGAAGGCGTGTCGACCATTTGCATATTAGCCTTTTATTATTAAGATATTTAAGTTGCATATGTCCCCTAGATAGTCTCCATAGCGCTAAAAATATACTCTCTTCTGAATATATTCTAAGAATATGTTTTACTCAGTCTGAGAAATTTAAGGAAAAAATCTAATATCACCTTTACTCCATTTTTTTTTTTTACCTTAAAAACTCTGCAGTATTGTCACCTATAGCTAAGTGGTCCCCTGTGTACTTTTTCCTTTGAGTTGTGTGCCTTATCTCTGCATTCTATCAATTTCTTTCCACTTTTTGACAAGTCCACAAGCACCTATACAATGCCCATAGCTTTTTACAGCAGCACCTGGAAGATCTCTCTCTCTCTTCCCCCTCCCTTGGTGCCCGACCCCCCCTCCCCCCTTTTCCTCCTCACCTCCTACCTCTCACCCTCTCTAAATCAGATATTTAGTTTAGATTATCTTGGTCATGAGATGTCTTTAGCTCTCAGATCCTATCTTCCAATCTTTGGTGCCTTTGTCCCCACATCCCATACCTGTAAAAAAAATAGTTCTACTCAATCCTTGAGACTGGCCCACCTGAGAAACCCACTCCCTTTGTTGGCTCCTACCTAAGATTACTCATTTGCTCAGGAAGACAGTTAAGACACTTTTTCTGGGGGTTCTTCCATATCCCAGGCCCTGTGTCCAGGCCCAGAAGGTTAGGCCTAACATATTCAACTTGGAGCCTATTAGACTACCAACTATGCCATGTTCATACACCACTAACTGGAATTTGTCTTCAGTTCCACCTTTGGGACAATATGAAACATAATAACATCCTCATTATAGGGATACCAGAAGGAGCAGAAATACATCAATGGATTAAGAACATTTTTGAAGATATAATTACCAAAAAGTTCCCTAACCTGGTGAAGAAAAAAGACACAAGTTCACAAAGAACAGAGAGTCCCAAACAAGATGGACCCAAAGAGGCCCACATCAAGACACATCATAATTAAAATGGCAAAGGTTAAAGACAAAGAGAGAATCTTAAAAACAGCAAGAGAAAGACAGTTACTTACAAAGGCACTCCCATTAGAGTGTAAGCTGATTTCTCAACAGAAACATTTCAGGCCAGAAGGGATTGGCATGAAATATTCAAAGTGATGAAAGCAAGGACCTACAACTGAGACTACTTTACATAACAAGGCTATCATTTAAAATTGAAGGTCAAATAAAGAGCTTCCCAAACAAGAAAAAGTTTATTACCACCAATCAGTATTATAAGAAAATAGGGGTCCAGTTCACGAATTCGTGCACTTTGAAAGGAACTTTGGGCCATGAGGCTGTGTGGGCACAGAGGCGGGTCTCGGCCCATCCTCCATGCCCCCACCTGGCCCCTCCCGCCATGGCCCCTGGTCCCCTGTATGCCAGCTGCCCTGCTCCCACCACCTCTGCTCCCACATGCTGCCAGCGCCAGCCTCGCTTGCACCCGCTGATGGCACAGAGCAATTGGGGCCAGTGCTGGGTGTCAGCAGTGGGTGCAAGCAGCAGCTCCAGCACCAGAACCGGGTACAAGTGCCAGGCATGACCTTGGTGTGTGGGAGCAAAGAATTTTCAATAACCACCAGAGGCTCACCCCAATGACAGCAACCAGTGCCCCGCCTTAGTCTGTTGCCCCCACTCACCTACTCCACCATCCCGCCGTGACCAACACCCGCCATGTTCCATGCACACCACCTGGTGGTCAATGCACATCATAGCAATGGGTTGTTTGGTTGTTCAGTTGTCCCACCATTCAGTCTATTTGCATATTAGCCTATTATTATATAGGATGTTAAAGGGCTTTCTTGAAGAATAAGAATAAGAATAAGAATAAGAATAAGAATAAGAAGGAGGAGGAGGAGGAGGAGGAAGAGAGAAGGAGGAGGGAGAAACAACACAGAGGAACATAGTTCAAAGAATAAAATGGCAATAAATATGTAATCTATCAATAACCACTTTAAATGTAAATGGCTTAAATGGTGCAGTCCAAAGACATAGACCAGCTGAATGGATAAGAAAACAAGACCCATGCTGTCTACAAGAGAACCACCCCAGAACAAAAAATACACACTAGAGCCCTAGTTGGTTTGGCTCAGTGGGTAGAGTGTCAACCTGTGGACTGAAGGGTCCTGGGTTCGATGCTGGTCAAGGGCACATGCCCAGGTTGTGGGTTCAATCCCCAGTGTAGGGCATGCAGGAGGCAGCCAATCAATAATTCTCTCTCTTCATTGATGTTTCTATCTCTCTCTCCCTGTACCTTCCTCTCTGAAATCAATAAAAATATATTTTAAAAAAGACCACACTAGATACACACTAAAAGTAAAGAAATGGAAAAATGTATTTTATGTAAATGGAAAGGAAAATAAGCTAGGGTAGCAATACTCATATCTGACAAAATGGATTTTAAAACTATAGTATGAGACAAAGAAGTACACTATCTTACCTAATAATAGACAAACATGTAAATTGGCTGTACCTCTGCTACACCCACAGCCAATCAGGAGTGAGTATGCAAATTAACCCGACAAAGATGGAGGGTTAATTTGCATATGCAGGCGCAGAGTGACTGGGCGGAGTGGGATGCCTGCTATGAGGGGGAGGGCAGGGGGCAGAGAGAGGGAGCTACAGGAGCGGTGCTCTGGCCAGGAGCGAAGACTTACAGGCTCCCAGGCGGCCCGGGAGCAAAGCCAGGGGAAGGAAGGCCTATTCTTTTTTTTTTCCAATTATTTTTTATTGATTAAGGTATTACATGTGTCCATATCTCCCCATTGTCCCCCCACCCCACTCCCATACATGCACTCACCCCCCCCCCCAGTGTCTTGCGTCCATTGGTTATGCTTATATGCATGCATACAAGTCCTTCGGTTGATCTCTTACCTCCCCCCACCAACCCCCAGCCAGGAAGGCCTATTCTTGCATGAATCTTCATGCAACAGGCCTCTAGTATAATGATAAAGGGAGCTATCCAACAAGCGGATATAACCCTTATAAACATTAATGCACCCAACATAAGAGCACCTAAATAAGTAAAGCAAATTTTGATGGACAAAAAGGAGAGATTGACAGTAATACAGTCATAGTAGGGAATTTTAACATCCCATTGACATCAATGTATAGATCTTCCAGACAGAAAATCAACAAGGAAGTGGTAAACTAAAATGACACACTAGATCAGATGAATTTAATTGATGTTTTCAGAGCATTTCACTCCAACGTATCCAAATATACATTATTTCCAAATACACATGGGACATTTTCTAGGATAGACCATATGTTAGCACACAAAACAAGTCTTAATAAATTTAAAAATATTGATATTATCTCAAGCAACATCTCTGACCATAATAGTATGAAAGTAGAAACCAATTACAAAATAAAACACACAAAAAATCATAAAAACAAAACAAACTGAAAACACACTACTAAGTCATGGAGACTAAATAACATGTTACTAAACAGTGAATGGGTTAACAATGAGATCAAGAAAAAAATCAAAAGATACCTTGAAACAAATGAAAATGAGAACAAAATAATCCAAAATCTATGGGGTACAGCGAAAGCAGTCCTAAGGGAAATTCATAGCATTATAGGCCTACCTCAAGAAACAAGAAAAATCTCAAATAAACAATCTAACTTTACACTTAAAGAAACTAGAAAAAAAAAAGTGAGTAAAAGAAATGAAATAATAAAGAGCAGAACAGAATTTGTCCTCAGTTCCCCACACCTCCAGCCTCAGTTTCCAGCAACCCCCTTTTTTGGCCCCACACCACTGTCACTCTAGTAGACACTAAGCCAAATGAGTTGCTGGAATCATCCTCAGTGCATTCTGATACATGTAGCTCTAAGTTACTCTTTCCAATTCTGCTCCTAAAAGTCTCATCTGGGGGTCAGAGAGCTTGCACTTTCTCTTTCAAATATGGCTGTTCTAGGCTTCAGAACATAATCAAGGGAAAGGTAGGAGATAAAACATATTTAGTATTCTGCCTTCAGAATATTATTTCAGGATCCATGCCTCTTTAATTCAGATCAACAGGATTCCATTATCAAAAGCTGGGTTATAAACGAAACTTTCTCTAAGAGGCACATGACCAAACAGTGTGCTCATTCTGACCAAAACTTATCTGAATAGTAGTTTCATGTATTCGTTATCTTTCCAGGATAAAATTAGGTTATGGGCTTACCAGATGTTTGATTTCTTAGAACAAAGATCAGTGGGAAAGGGTATGTGTCTACAATGCAGCTATTTCACAATGGTTTCTTCATTTCATATATAGAACTTTCCATTTTCCTTTGTTCACTGGGATTCCCATGGGAGAATGAAAGGGCCTGATAAAGTCCTTTGACCTTGCGGGGGTGGGGTGGGTGGGTGAGAAGGAAGGATACCTATTTGGGAGTATAGATTCCAGTGAGATGTGGGAATAAGAAGGTGTGAACTCTTTGCCTCCATGATTAAGAAAAAATACTTTCCTATAATTAAAACATTGATATAACCACGAAGTTGGCAAATAAGAATTGCACTTCAAAGTAATTAGGGACCTAAGCAATAACAGTGCAGACTCTCGAAGTGACATAGAGGGCCTAGTCTTCTAGGAGATGTCTGGACAGTGGGTATCCCACCAGGAGGAGCCAAGATAGCCAGGAGAGCAGTGGCAAACAGCAGCAAGCTCTTCTCAACAATGTCCTCAGGTTCAGTTCAGCAGGTTTGTCTTTTAGGGTATAAGGGAGCAGACATTATCATATTCAGCATGTGAAAACATGAATTGGCGTAAACTCTTTGAAGGATGTTTTGGCTATATTTATCAAGAGCCTTAAAAGGTTAACCTTTAGGACACTCTCAGAAAAGCCAAGGACTAGTCAGGGAATACATTAAAGTTGAGAGAGAGAGAGAGAGAGAGAGAGAGAGAGAGAGATCATATAGAATCAGTTTCAATCTCATGCAGTTCCCCTACCCATGTGAGAAAATAGAAGAATGAATGCTATCTGGAAAGTTTCAAAATGATGAAACGTTAGTCAAAAAATTTTTCCAATATTACTTTTCTCATTCCACATGAACCCTGGTTTTGATATCTCTTGCCGCACCAAACCCAAAGAAGATTCACCTTCTGTTTTTCTTAGTGCCAGACTTCCAGGTATGCTGTATCAAGCTTCAGAATCTACCCCTCGTGGGAGAGTTCAGATTGGAAGACAAATTGTGATAACCTGCTATCTGCCTTTGGAATGTGCCTAAGTACATTAGGACCCTCTATGCAACAGACCTGAGGACATGCTGATACCACACATAGAAGAGGAGCAAGGACTGAGTCAATGGGATGTGTGTGTGTGTTTACATGTGTGTTTCTAAAAGTATGTGTGGGAGGGGTGTCTTTAAGTCTAGTTAACTCTACCCTTACACTGTGCCTTGTATCTATCTTCTATTCTCCATCTCCATGATCACAGCTGAAGTCCAGACCTTCATCCACCAACTGGTACTTGAAATGTTGCAACAGTGCCATTAGCAGTTAATTTCATATTCTAGAATGTAAATTTCTGAGCAAATTATGTCCTGCATGGGATTAACATAGTGCTCCCCCTAACTGACTTGAGTATAAACTCATTTAATTGTCATTTTATTCATTCTCAGTCTGGCTTGTCTAAAATAGACTAAAAATATTTTAATGGCAAAACTCTGCCATCTTATTTTTTTTTAATGTAGTCAAATAGAACACTACAAAAGTTTACTGAATTACCACCCACTAAATTACCACTTTCCCTGGAAGAAAGATTTAGAAACTATAAAGCAAGGAAATTAAAGCTCTTGTAATTCACTTAGGCTTTCTAACATACACACATTTGAAACACATATTAACACCATGTCACATTAAAAACAAGAAGAGCTGAAATGGCTGAGATGTGGAGGATAAGGAGCATCTATGTACTTTTTGTTATTCTCTGAAACTCCTCTTCTAGTTCTTCTGTAATCACACAGAAATTTTTCTTTATAATTTAAGAAAAATCTTTGTGAATTAAGGGGCATATCTTCAAATGTTTCATATGAAGAGATGACCAATGTCACTATCTGATTCCTTCAGAGGTGTCCTGGACTGAGGCGCTCTGGCAGCCGAAATGTTCTGGGCTAAAATCCTTACCTAGTAGATGACTTGAGGAGATTTCCCACCTCATCCTCCTACTCTTTTCATTAATAGTTCACCCATATGACTCTTCTATTTTTGTCTATCCTTCATCTTCTTAGCTTAGGTATCACCTTGTATATTCAATCTATTCTCTCCTGTTTATGATTCCTCTGTTTTGTTTAGTATATTGTATACAATGTTGAAATGCAAACCACATGTAAGTCAAGGCATGCTAAGTGATTTCTTTCAGGCCCTGTTGCTCCTACAAAGGAAATATCTCTTCTGGTATATCCTTTCACCAATTCGGTACATGATCAGAGTTATATTAACCCTAACACTTCATTCAGGAAGTATTGCTTCAATTATATCCATAAATTCTTCATTTATTTAATAAGCTTCCACTAAGTATCTATCACTATGGCTGGCAGTTTAAAAACATTAGTTCAATCCTGTGTATTTTTTTCAAACCATGGTTCTCCAAACCATATAAAAGGGGAGTGGCACAACAGAACCTCTGGAATGGACAAGGACTGACTATGTAATTTGGAAACTCTTCAGGCAATTCAGATACACCTATCTATGCCCATTTGACAAGCCCTGGTCTATATCTGTTGGAAATCTCATTCACTCCCATGGATTAAAATAAACTTAGTATGCAAATAACCCTCAAATTTATACTTACCAGTAAACATTATTTTCTTCCTTGAATCCCAAAAACCTTCTGTCTCTGTATTGCCTCCTTAAAGTGATTTCTCACATAAAACTTCTTCAAAAACAAGCTCAGGGTCATCTGTCCTACATATGAAATTTCCCTAGGGTTTCCTATTTCATTAGTTATTACTGTGATTATAGCCACTACTATTGGAAACTTAAAGACATTTTTGTCCCTTCCCTTTTCTGTATCTTAAAACTTAACATCTCATCTATCTCAGAGCCAATTTAATTCTTTCCTCTCCATGTGTCTCTAATCTGCTCTCCCCCCACCATCTCCAATACTACTCCCTATAGATGAAGCCAACTGGTGTTTAAACATATTGCCAAGTATTCTTTTGCACTGCCATCCCTGGTGAAGTTCTTCAGCTATCGTTCTAAACCAGAAATCAGATCATTTTACTCACTTCCTTAAAAACACTGACAGGACCTTTTTTTAAAAATTGAATTTATTGGGGTGACATCCTATATAATAAAAGGGTAATATGCAAATCAACTGAACGCAGAACAACCAGTCAATATGACATGCACTGACCACCAGGGGACAGATGCTCAACGCAGGAGCTGCCCTCTGCTGGTCAATGCGCCCACACAAGGGGAGCGCCACTCAGCCAGAAGCTGGGCTCATGGCTGGCAAGCACAGCGGCAGTGGCGGGAGCCTTTCCCACCTCTGGCAGCTCTAAGGATGTAAGACTGACATCCCCGCTAAGGGCTCCCGGACTGCGAAAGGGTGCAGGCCAGGCTGAGGGATCCCCTCGACCCCCAAGTGCACAAATGTTGTGCACCAGGCCTCTAGTTTGTTAATAAAATTATATAGGTTTCAGGTGTGCAATTCTATTATACATCATCTGTATATTGTATTGTGTGTACACCACTCAAGTCAAGTCTCCTTCCATCACCATTTACCGCCGCCCCCACCCCATATCCTCTTCTACCTTCCCCTCCCCTCCCACCTTCCCTCTGGTAATCATCATGCTGTTGTCTGTGTCTATGAGTGCTTCTTTCTTTGCTTAATCCCTTCACCTTTTTCACATTAGGCCCTCAACCTCCCTCCCCTCTGACAGTTGTCATTCTGTTTTCTGTCTCTAAGAGTCTGTTTCTATTTAGTTTATTTATTTATTTTGTTCATTTGATTCCACATATAAGTGAAATAATATGGTACTTGTCTTTCTCTGACTGGCTTATTTCACTTATAATATTCTCCAGGTCTATCCATGCTGTTGCAAAAGGTAAGGTTGTTTTCTTTTTTACTGCCAAGTAATATTCTATGGTGTAATGTACCCCCTTTTTTTTTACCTACTCATCTACTGATGGGCATTCAGGCTTCTTCCAAATCTTGGCTCTTGTAAAAAAAAATATGCTGCAGTGAACATAGGGCTGCATATATTCTTTCAAATTACTCTTTTTTGGGGTTTTTGATATCTTCCCAGAAGTGGAATCACTGGGTCATAAGGCAGGTAACTCCATACTGCTTTCCACAGTGGCTGTGGAAATTTGAAAGATGCTGAATGTCACTAATAATCAGAGAAATGCAAATTAAAACCATTTTGATGGTAAATTTATCACCTACCATATTAACTTGAACTATATTTAGAGATAAAACACTGTAAATTTTAACTTTATTTCACAATCTGCAACTTTTTCTCTCCCTTGAACTTGAAGCACATAACATTTCTTTAATTTTAAGAAACATTTTTCTTCCAGTGCCTCTGCATATTTGAAGCTGCACCATTTAGTAGGATAATTTGAACTTAGAATGCAGCTTAACTCTCTAACCTTAGATTCATAATATATAAATTGAGAATAGCAATAGCTATCTTGTAGAGTTGTTGGAGGATTATTAAATGAGATGTTTATAAAGCCCTGAGTACATATCCTAGTACAAAATTAATGTTCAATAAGTGGTAGCACTTTAATGCTGTTTGTTTGTATTTGACAGTTTTAATTTAACATTTATATTGTAAACATTTCTCCGTGCCATCAAATAGTCTTTGAAAATATGATTATAAACTGCTGCATAGTTATAAATCATATGAATATACCATAATTTATTTTACCAAATACTTATTGGTGGACATTTATATTGTTTTCAACTCTCACTCATATAAATAACAATGTGATAAACATCATAATACATAAATCTTTGAGAATACATCCAAGTATTTTCCCAGGATAAGTTACTAGAAGGGAAACATTTTAAGGTTGTAGAAACTTGTGTTAAATGAGAGTTTCTCTCTCCTACATACAAACATATGTATTCTCTCCCCATCTTTTCTCTTTACCAGTGTAATGGCAATTGTGTTTGTTTTTGTTATAACCACTAAACACATATTTAACCAATTAGGCTCCCATAATAACAGAGAGGACAGAATTCTATTTCCCTTGATGAATTTTAGGTTTAATTAACCTATCTTTTGTCTCTTGTCCTTATAAGATTAGACTTCATACATTTCAAGTATAGTCCAAGAGGATACTTTATCTTTATTTAACCACTAGTGGCCCAATGCACAAAATTCATGCACATTGAAAGGAGATTAATTACAGGAAATATTTTAATATTGCTATTTGCCCTTTCTCTATAATAGAAGTGTCAGAGATGAAAGAAAGTTAGTAAAATGTATATGAAAATCTCCCTCCTGTCAGAGTCTGGGGCATGCTGCAAGACCTAGAGTCAAGTCCCCGCCCACCACCCGCACACGGTTCGAAAACACAGGAAACCTAGACCCTGCCGGCCCCACCCCAATTAGGTGAGACCCAGACCCAGCCAGCCCCACCCCCATCAAGCCCCTCCAGGTGGGGGGTGCAGCCTCAGGTCCCCTGGCCCGCCACCGGGTGGGGGGCGTGGCCTGAGGTCCCCTGTCAAGCCCCACCGGGTGGGGAACGCAGCGTGAGGTCTCCCAGCCTGGTGCTGGGGTGGGGGGGCATGGCCTGAGATCCCCCATCAAGCCCCACAGGGCAGGGGGTGCAGCCTGAGGTTCCCTGTCAAGCCCCGCAGGATGCAGCCTGAGGTCCCTCACCCTGGCCAGGCGCCATGCAGCCTCAGGTCCCTGCTGTTTGGTCATGACGTTACAGAGTCCTGGCTAATTTGCATATTCCTCTATTATATAGATAGATGCTTTAAATAAATTGATAAATCACCCCCACTACCCTACCAAGCCCCAACCACCACCAACAAAATGTAAAAGCCAAACCTCCACATTGGAGTAATTTATGATTCCCTGACATTCACCCTTCATGTCCTTCCCTCAAAATATATAAATCCATATCCTATGATAAATGGCAGTATAATTATTAGAAGTAATAGAAAGCATCAGACTACTTAACCTCAAAATTTTCCAGCTCAATCAAGGCTCTATTTGAATCACTGGTATAATGGTCCTTATTCTGTATCAAGAGATCAGTTAAACACGTAAAATTACATAAATCCTACTTATCAACTGGTGAAAGAGGAGATAAAGGCAAAATTACTTTATATACTCTTTGCCAGCTAAGGAAATGCAGAATGATATAAGGCTATATAGCTCAATAGGATTATGTTTGTCTTATGGTTATTGTCTTCCCCAGGGTCAAGCATACTGTAATCTCTCAAAAAAAATGTCAAATAAATGAATGAACAAAAAAAAGAAAAAATATTAACAAGATTTGACTCTCTCAAGTACTTTAACTTAAGCAGGGAGTCTTAGAATTGCTCTCAAAATTCTGATTAAAGTTCCTCTCAACAGGTTTAATTTGCATGTATTGGACCAATAGCAGATAAATATGGTTCTTCCAGTTTCATTATTAACAATTAGTATTCTTTTGTGAAATATCATAACATGATATGTTTTGATGTACTATGGTATGACATAGTACATGTATCCTTTGATGCAGGAAGTCTGTCTGACAATTTAACCAAGGAAATAAGCATAGATGTTCAGAAATTGAAAGAATGTATTTTTAAAATATTTATTCTACTCTGTGTTTAGAAGCAATAAGAAAAAGGAAAGAATTCATATATCCAAGCATATATAATTAATTAAATGCACTATGGCACGTCTACATGTAAGAATACTATTCAGTCATTAAAACTGATCACATTAAAGACTATTTAAGCACATAGAAACTATTTATATTATATAGTTAAGCGAACATACTAAGTTACACAGCTATGTATAGAATGTCATATCTTCCTGTTCTCTACTGGACCTATCCTCAACCATTTTACCAAACCATATGAAAGTTAATAATGATCTTTGTGTTAATATCAGGTGCTCAGTTTTCAGTCTTCTTCCTTGACCTACCAGCATCATCTGACCACATGATTGTACCTCTGTACCTCTTCCATTAAGCATTTTGATCATGTAGCTTCAGGTAAATCATGCATTCTTGGCTCTCTTTCTTCACTGGTCTCTTAGTCTCCTTTGTCAGGGTCATTTGATGTCCCAAATCTTAAATTAGGAGTTCCCAGTTCTCAGGCCTTGATTCTTTTTACTGTCTTTACTCAGCCCTAGGTTCCATCCAGTCTTATAACTTTAAACGCAATATATATACTTATCCCAGATTTCTATCACTAGCCTGGATTTTTACTCTGAAGTTCAGACTCTAGAGTTAGATCCCTATTTGACATTACCATTTGGATATTTAATAAGAAATTTTGATGAAAGACACAAGTCCTCATGTTTTACCCTCAAAAGTATTGCTCTCATAATCTTTACCATATCAAACAATGGCTAGTCTATTCTTCAAGTAATAATGGAGTGAGGTGGGTTAGGGCCCTGGGGAATGGACAAGGGAAGATTTCAGAAGAACAAAGACTTAACTATCCTCCCCGTTTTATTCCAAATCTGTTTGCATATTAGACAGATCTTCATAAACTTAATTTTAGGCCTCTGTAGCATCAATTTCTGCAATACTAACTGTCAATATTTCTCAGCAAATGTTATTCCTGAATTGGCATAAAAATGATCTATGTGAAGTATGAAATTCCAGTTTCAAAATACTATGCTTATTTACTACAAATTCTACCCAGTGGCGAAATGTTAGAAGCATTTCCTTTCACTTTCACTTCAGGAACAAGATGAGGATGGCCATAATTACCTCATCTATTCAATATACCTGAGGTACTAGACAGCATCATAAGTCAAAGAAAAAAAAAATAAAGGTATTAAGGATTAGAATGGAAGAAACAAAATGTCTTTTCACAGATGTGCCTACATTAAAAACCCCACATAGTACAGACAAGTTATCTAATTAATAAGAGAGACTGGCAATTGTGCTGAGTGAAAGATCAATAAGTTAAAAAAAGGTCAATTGTGTTGATACCCACCAAGATAATGAGCTAGAAAAAATATTTTAATGGAAAAATGTGCTAAAGATATCAATTCTTCCTAATTTCATCTAGATATTCAAAGTAATTCCCATCATAATTTCAAAAAAATATTTAAATTTATGTGGAAGAGGAATGGCCAAGAAAAAATAATATTATTCAGAGGACAAATTTAGTGGATCAAATACTTAAGGTAAAAGGCAAAACTTTAATTTTTTTTCAAAATTAATATTCTCTTTACACTTTTTGA
Source organism: Plecotus auritus (assembly GCF_963455305.1). Taxonomy (NCBI): domain Eukaryota; kingdom Metazoa; phylum Chordata; class Mammalia; order Chiroptera; family Vespertilionidae; genus Plecotus; species Plecotus auritus. The sequence goes on along the minus strand of NC_137770.1, from coordinate 86,435,078 downwards.
AAAGGGGAAGTATTTCTTTAATAAAAGTGTACACAAAGTTCAAGTCCAGAAAATACAGAATCTCCTATAAATTGATAAGAAAATGAAAAACAAGACTATATCCCACTATATAGGGGATATATATATATATATATATATATATATATATATATATGTATGTATATAGTATTTTACACAGGAGAAAAGAGAGTGAAAAGATGCTCAAACTCATTAGCAGTCACAGACCTGAAACTAAAAATCCACAATGGGATACTCTCTCACATACAATGGGCTCACAAAAATTAAAAGAATGACATAGCTAATAGTTTGTGAGAATAAATTGATACAAAATATATGAAATTGTGTAGTAAATCTTAAAATAAATATACCCTTACCTAGAATTACCAATTCTATTTTTTTATTTTATTTATTTATTTATTTATTTATTTATTTATTTATTTTGGGTTAATCCTCACCTGAGGATATTTTTCCATTGATTTTTAGAGAGAGTGGAAGGGAGAAGGAGAAACAGAGAGAAACACCGATGTGAAAGAGACACATCAATTGGTTGCCTTCACATGCACCCTGACCAGGGCCAAGGATTGAGCCTGCAATCCAGGTATGTGCCCTTGACTGGAATCAAACCCAGGACCCTTCAGTCCATGGGCCAATGCTCTATCCACTGACCCAAACTGGCTAGGACAGTATTATCAAATTTAGATTAGAGAAACTTTTGCACATGTGTACTAGTATATAGCAATAAGGATATTCGCAAGGACTTTATTTTCAACAGCAACAGACTGTAAACAACACTGTGTCTATCAAAGGAGGATGAGTAGATAATTGTGAAATAATCACATGATAAAACATTCTGACAGTGAAAGTAAATGAACAGTAGCTCCATGCAATATTAATGAATCTCAGTAATATAATGTTGAGTTATAAAAAGCAAGTCAGATTAGGGCATATGCAGTAAGATACCATTCATAGGAAGTTAACAAAATAGCAATAATAAAAATTGTATTACTTAGGGTTAAAATAAAAGTCTATGGAGGAAAGCAGGGAAAGAAAAACACAAAACTTGAGCAGTGTTTTCCTCTGGGTTAAAGAGCGTTGTCAGGGAGGGTACACAGGAGGATTTAACTCATAAGAATAATTGCCTATTTGAAATATTTGATGGGCCCTGGGTGATCACTTGTAATTTTTTAAAACATTTTTATAATTTTATAACATTGTATATACTATATATTTCATTTATATGATAACAGAACTTTTGGTCTCAAGTTTATTATAACAAAACATGATAAATTTTGATCAATTATTATTTATACTAGAGGCCCGGTGCACAAAATTTGTGCATGGGGGCAGAGGGAAGAGTCCCTCAGCCTGGCCTGCACCCTCTCCAATCCGGGACCCCTCAGGGGATGTCTGACTGCCTCTCACAATCTGGGACTGCTGGCTCCTAACTGCTTGCCTGCCTGACTGCCTGATTGCCCCTAACCTCTCTGCCTGCCTGCCTGATTGCCCTAACCACCTCTGCCTCACCCCACACCCAGGACCCCAGATTCCTTCCTCCAGCTGGTCACAGGCACCCAGGACCTAGGCCAGCTTTGCCTGGGCTGGCCGTAGATGCAGGGGACCGTGGGCGGGCGGCTTCACCCGGGCCACAGCCATAGGCACCCGGAACCACAGGGTGACCAGCTTGTCCCACTCCTGGGCCTCAGGCACAGGTGCAGCTGCTGGTGTAGGGTGGGTGGCTTGTCCCTCTCTTGGGCCATAGCCCCAGCACCTGGCACCCAGGACCATGAGGCAGATGGCTTGTCCCTCTCACGGGCTGCAGCCTGGCTGGTCCCCATTCCTCTCTCCCCAGTGTTGAGTGTCTGAGCTGTTAAGGCATGATGGCGTGAGGGTGTGATGACCATTTGCATATTAGCTCTTCATTATATAGGACTAGAGGCCCAGCACACGAAATTTGTGCATGGGTATGGTCCCTAGGCCTAGCCTGTGATCAGGGCCATCTTCCCCAGCTTCCCACAGCTGGCCCTGCTGCCCACTGCCACCCACCCCCAGTTTCCCATTCACCATTGGGTGATTGGTGCCTAATGGCTGGGGGAAGGGACCGAGAGGTCAGCTGTTCCCGCTCACTCTATGGCCCCGCCCCTGCCACGGGTGGCCGTCAGGCTATTGGAGCCTTCCGGATAGGAAAAGGGAACAAGAGGTGATCAGTGTGCCTCATAGTGACTGGTCCAGCGGTCATTCTAGTCGTTCTGCCATTAGGGTCAATTTGCATATTACCCTTTTATTATATAGGATAGAGGCCTGGTGCACAGGTGGGGGCCGGCTGGCCTTCCCTGAAGGGGGCCATGGATTGGAGTGGGAAGTTCCCGCTAGGGAGTGGGGCCAGCCTGGGTGAGGGGCCGCAGGGACAATGAATAGGTTTTTGTTTGTTTGTTTGTTTGTTTGTTTGTTTTTGCAAGCCTGCCATGCCCCTGATCGGGGCGGGGGTCCCCGCTGGGGGGCAGGGCTGGCCTGGGTGAGGAGCCTCAGGTGGTTTGCCGGCTGGCCACGCCCCCGGCTTTGTCAGGAAGGACATCCAGAATGACATCTGGAAGACATCCCATCTATCTGGTCTAATTAGCATATTACCCTTTTATTAGTATAGATGAACTTTTAACCATATTCTCAGGTAAGAGGAGGCTAGGATACAGTTAGTGTGGCTCACTTACCTGCAGACTCAATCCAAACCTTTTGTCTTTTTAATGGGCTAACTGAGAATTAGGTACCTCCCACTTACCCCTCCACATACATCCTTCTACCCTTCTTCACTCTGCTCCCTGCCATGGGAGAGTGACCTATATGGGCCATGTGAATGACTTCCCATTCCCTTTGAATTCTGGCTGATTCAGTGAATGGAAAGCCCAAAAAGTGATTAGATGGAGAGAGGGCAATGTGATCAGGGCATTCATCCCTTCATTCCTTCCCACCAATATTGTCTCCCGCTGCCTGTGTGGCCCTAAATCAGTTGTCACTGCTTCTCAAGGCTGTCAATATTACAGGGCTTCTCCTTCCAAGTTCTTTTATTTTTTTATTTTTTATTTTTTTGGTGTGTCTGAGTTTTAATATATTTTTATTGATTTAGGAGAGGAAGGGAGAAGGAGAAAAAGATGGAAACATCAATGATGAGAGATATCATTAATTGGTTGCCTCCTGCATGAAGCCCGCAACCCGGGAATGTGTCCTGACCTGGAATTGAACTGTGACCTGATTCATCGATGGATGCTCAACCACTAAGCCACACGGGCTGGGCATCCCTCCAGGTTCTGACTCATTCCTTTTCCCTTCAGACCTAGAGGGCTTAACAGCCAACCTCATATTAAACCCTGGATGACTGCACCAAATATGTGGTTCCCCAAAATGTATATCTCTATAAGTAGTCCCTTCATAAATAAACCCTTTTGAAGTATTGTATTTTGAATGTGCCATCTAACTCTTGCTGGGACCATGCCTGATATAAATGGAGAGGATGGAAAGAAAATTAGGAGAGATGACCATATCGAAGGGTTAAAAAAAAATATGTAAAGGGACAATGAATAGGTTTTTGTTTGTTTGTTTGTTTTTAACCTGACAATCATCTTTAACATACAGGGGGGAGGGCAAGAAAAATGATAGAGGTCTTAATTCAGAGATATTTAAGCTTATGAAAGTGCACACTTATTCAAAAAGGAACTGACATATTGACCAAAGTTAGATGATGATTCTGGTAGCTCTATGTAGGATAAACTGCAGGTCAAGGTCCCACAAGAAACAAGAGGTCCATGACTTAGCAAGCTGGTAGGAACTGTCTTGATGAAATCAGTCTTAGAGTGCATATTTAAGGGGATACCCAGGTGTGGTCCCTTTACAGTCCTAGTCCTGCATCACAAGCTGCAGAGCCTGCTCTTGTCTGGCATGTCTCATCTATAAACTGAATTCTGTCTAATGATAGGCAAAGGATGACATGACATGAGAACAAAATGAGAATCTAGTCAAACAGCTCTTTTTTGGTGCCAATAATATTTTAATTGGTATTTTATTATCACTAATTGTTTTCTTTTGCCCTGTTTGAGGCATTTAGCAGCATTTTATATTCCACTCTAGGTGTGTTTGGAGCCTTTATTGCACCAAAACAAATACTCATTAGTGCTTTGTTCTGCCTCCTTTTAAACCCAATCTTTTTATATTGTTAACTTTCCTCACAATGGACTCTGAATGTCTCTCTGTTTAGCACCACCTGAAGATTTAATTAATGTGTTGTTTTGCTCATCTTCTAGATGATTAATAAAGATGTTGAATAAAATCAAGTTTAATTCCATAACATGAGGCACCCTGTAGCCACCTCACTCTAAATTAACTCAAAAGTAGTTTGCTTTTGTGTCTGTACATGATCTTTCATGATATTCTCAATCCACGTGAAAAGTGTCCTTAGAATGACATTTGGTTTTGCAAATCTGAGTTGGAAGTCTTCCTCAGAAGAAATAACTCCGCTGTGGATGCAACACCTGCACCATTACCAACAAAATTCAATGGTGTGTGCAAGTCGGGTTGATGCTGATTTCTAAAATGATATGACCTACCTTTTTTCTAATTTTTGAGATTCTCAAAATGTCCTCAGAAATTATATAATTTGGCCTTTCCACAGCCAGTGACTTTATCAAGCAAGTTCTATATTTCTCATGAACTTGAGACTCAGAAATTAATTTACAGGAAGCTAATGACAGTTCCAGCTCCAGGATTCTAGAATTCATACTTGCTGATGCCTAGATGGTGTTCTAACTAGTTGCAATATGCTGCCTTGAGTTTAAATATTACAAGTTTTGGGGAAAAACTCTTTATCATATTTTCAACTCAGAGTTTGGGAGTAAAAGTTAAAATGACTTTATAAATTCCCAGAAACAGGAATTTTAATTTTTTCAACACTTTTGTTTGTGCTGGTTCTTACTGATATTAATCTAGATATTAAAGGCAAATAAATGAAAAAATGGAAGATGGATATTGTAACTATCCTCCTATAGGCAATATATACTTGTAGATATGCTCATAGATAAGTTCATATTTCTGTTGGCTTAACAGAATGCACACAGTAATTCAGAGTCAGCTAGGAAAAGATATTAATACCAATTTATTACTTATGAGTGGGTTGTTCCAGCTGATTTTCTGCTTCATATGAGAGGTTTTACTACCCTGCCTCAGGCTAGGTCCTCTCCCTTCTACTACTCAATGATTGAACCCCTGAAATTCATCCCAAGGTCATAGAGACCTCTGGCCTCTATTAGCCAGCACTCTGCTTTCTCCACAGAGAGAAATGCCAGGAGCTGACAGCATATTCTTCACTAGCTCTTGCCTCTGTGATGATTGGCAGTGGAGAGTTTCGCAGCTTAGCTGTCCTGCTTATGTCCAACTTGCTGCAGGGCTCCTATGTGCATGAGAAGGGTCGGGAGCTCCTGGGCATGTGTATGTGAGGAACCTCTCTGTGCCCAAACCAAAAATAATGGCAAAGAGCTGAATGTAGGCTGAGGACCATAAACAGCAAAGCTGAGTATTTCTTCATTGTTTCTGTCTCTGGATAGTTCTTAGAGCACTGTTAAAATCAGTTGTGTGACCCTTGGGCAAGTTAAATATCTTCAGCTTTTCTGATAATAAAGAAAGATAATAAAGGTAGAAACTTCAATTGACACAAAACATGTAACGTGCCAAAAAAGTAAAATGCATAAATGCATACTTCTGCATGCTAGGCCTCCTCGCTCTGTCTCATAAACCATTGCAATTCTCTTCTACAGTTTATGCACCAAATTGTTATATTGTAAAAGCACACATCTTCTTAAAAAATAAATTAATATAGCACACATATAAGGAAACGATAACTATTTTAGGTGAAGTTTTTATATATCTTTGAATAATAAGCAGAAAGTAAAGCATGCTTTTTTAGCTTTATGTTAATAAACTTTTAAATGAAAGTCATTATTAACCAATGATAAAAATAGAAAGAAAATGTCTCAAGTAAATTGTGCAAGGTACAAAGTAGGGTTTGGTACATAAATACTAACACATTTCCCTCTCCCCACAGCCCAAGTTCTGACCAGAGGATCTGAACAAGAGAACTGAGTCAGCCCGGCCACTGTGACTCAGTGGCTGAGCATCGACCTATGACCCAGGGAGTCCAGTTTGATTCAGGTCTTGATCCCCAGTAGGGGGCATGCAGGAGGTAGTCGATCAATAATTCTCTCATTGTTGGTATTTTTGTCTCTCTCTCTCTCTTCCTTCCTCTCTGAAATCTATATATATCCTATCTAATAAAAGAGTAATATGAAAATTAACCATCACTCTGCTACACCCACAAGCCACACCCATTAGCCAATCAGGAGCAAGTATGCAAATTAACCCAACCAAGATGGCTGCAGCCACAGAGTGAGCAGGAGGCTTGGGTTTCCCTGGTAATGGAGAAAGCCAAGCTTTCCGCACATGCTGGCCGGCCCAGGCCTCCACTCAAAGCTACAAAGTTTCAATTATAGAAGATAAATTAATCCCAACAAAAATGGCTGCCTCCACGGAGCAAGCAGGAGGCTTGGCTCCGCTCAAGGCTACAAAGTTTCAGTTATAGAAGATAAATAAACCCCAGATACTAGGGCCTCCGCTTGGGTCACTGGGGGGTGTGGCCGGCCTGCAAACCACCACAGGACCCTCGCCCAGGCCGCCCCACACCCCAAGGGAAGCCCAACCCTGATCCGGGACACCCTTCAGGGCAAACCAACTGTCCCCCCCCCCCCCAATGCACCAGGCCTCTATCCTATCTAATAAAAGAGTAATATGCAAATTGACCATCACTCCAACACACAAGATGGCTGCCCCCATGTGGTCAAAGATGGCTGCCCCCATGTGGACACAAGATGGCCGCCACAAGATGGCAAGCAGGGGAGGGCAGTTGGGAGGGACCAGGCCTGCAAGGGAAGGCAGTTGGGGGTGACCAGGCCTGCAGGGGAGAGCAGTTAGGGGTGACCAGCCCTGCAGGGGAGGGCAGTTAGGGGCAAACAGGCTGGTAGGGGAGCAGTTAGGCATCAATCAGGCTGGAAGGGGAGTGATTAGGGGGCAATCAGGCTGGCAGGCAGAAGTGGTTAGGGGCAATCAGGAAGGCAGGCAGGTGAGCAGTTGGGAGCCAGCAGTCTTGGATTGTGAGAGGAATGTCCGACTGCCTATTTAGGCCTGATCCTACTCGGATCAAGCCTAAACGGGCAGTCGGACATCCCTCGAGGGGTCCCAGATTGGAGAGGGTGCAGGCTGGGCTGAGGGACACACACCCCCATGCACGAATTTGTGCACTGGGCCTCTAATATATATATATATATATATATATATATATATATATATATATATCCTATATAATAAAGAGGTAATATGCAAATTGACCATCACTCCAACACACAAGATGTCCGCCCCCGTGTGGTCAAAGATGGCCACCACAAGATGGCCAGCAGGGGAGGGCAATTGTGGGCAATCTGGCCAGCAGGGGAGGGCAGTTGGGAGGGACCAGGCCTGAAAGGGAGGGCAGTTGGGCACAATCAGGCTGGCAGGAGAGGGCAGTTAGGGGTGACCAGGTTGGCAAGGGAGGGCAGTTAGGGGTACTGGGCCAGCAGGGGAGGGCAGTTGTGGCGACCAGGCCTGCTGGGGAGGACAGTTAGAGGCAATCAGGCTGTCAGAGGAGAGCAGTTAGGGGCGACCAGGCTAGAAAGAGAGGGCAGTTAAGGGTGACCGGGCCGGCAGGGGAGCAGTTAGGCATCGATCATGCTGGCAGGGGAGTGGTTAGGGGGTGATCAGGCTGGCAGACAGAAATGTTTAGGGGCAATTAGGCAGGCAGGCAGGCGAGTGGTCGGGAGCCAACAGTCCTTGATTGTGAGAGGGATGTCCAAAAAGGCATTCGGACATCTCTCAAGGGGTCCTGGATTGGAGAAGGTGCAGGGTGGGCTTAGGGACACACACCCCCTGTGCACAAATTTAGTGCACTGGGCCTCTAGTGTGTGTGTGTGTGTGTGTGTGTGTGTGTGTGTGTATTTATTTATTTTTTTAATGAGAGAACTGAGTCATATGAGAATCAGATTTTAGCTTGATCAGAGAACATGTTAGGGACTTGAAGCCAAAATGAGATTTTCTTCTCTTTCAAGGATGGCCGGGTCCACAGACTTAGTCAACTTTACCTGGTTTTTCAGTTGTAGTTTTCACCTGGATGCAGATGAGCCACTGTACCTGAGGATAAGGGATTTCCTCCATGGGGTGGGGTAAGGGAGGACAGAAGAAAGGAAAGGCAGTGAGGAAAAGGGAAAGAAAATAGTGGAAGCTTCTTCCACCACAACTTCTGAGAGCATCTGAGATGTTGGTGGACATTCCCTTTTCACAAGGTAGGCAAAAAAAGAGGGTGAGTTTTACACTAACATTTGCTACAGTCTTAGATCTGATATTTTTGCTTGATGGAGTTAGTTTGGGGGCTGTTCTTGGAAAAATTGAAGAATTTTCCCTGGTAAGAATATTTAATGAAGAACCCATCCCTTATATAAAATTCTTTTAGATATTCAGTGTGAGAATAAACAAGTCATCTTTTCTGTCAAAGAACAGTTTAGACAGCTGCTATTTTGAACTGTGTGACTTGGCAGCCGCCATTTTAGCTGCATGACTTGCAGCTCCCCCAGGGGCAGCCATCTTGAAAAAACAAAGACCAACCCCTTCCTTTGAATTAGCCAATCACAAAAGATGGTACACCTGAGCTCCATTCAAGAGTGAGGGACAGGTCACGTGTGTCAGGGATTATAAAGCCAAGCTGACTGCCTGCTTGGTGTGCCGTGCTTCCAGACCTGTGTGCCTGGCTCCCGAATATGTTTTGTGTTCTACCAGGACCCCACAATTTGGGGGCTCACCTTATTTCTTACATTCAGTCTCAAGAGCTAATGAGGAAGGGTGAATAATAATAGTTACTTATTTAGCATAAATTTATACCACATATTATCTCATTCTCTTCCTATCTAAATAATATGATAGATACTACCACAAATATTTTACTGATGAGGAAACTGGCACTAAGGCAGTGACCAAGGCCATGTAGATGGAAAGCTGTAGAGGCAGAATTGAGATCTAGCTCTCACTGACCTCAAAGCTAGCAAGGTAGGCTGCATGTGTCCAGTTGGTGTTGGTGGGGGGGCCTGGGGGGAAGAAAAGAGAAAAACTAACATACTCGTATATTTATAATTTATAATCAGTCAAACTGTGAAACCGGAAACTATGCTCTGGCATAAAGAATCTCATTTATTTTCCAACAAATATTTATGTGGTATATTCGCTTGTGGTATCTCTTCATGCTTGTTTCAAATTATTTCTTTTTTAAACCAGATTTCACCATCTTTGCCAGATATTATCTGATGATACTTAATATACCCACACCCTTCTAAGCTCTCCCATGATGGAGTTAAAACCCAGGACATTACATTCCCAGACTCCGTACCATCTAAGAGCAGGTGTATGAGTGAAGGAAGAGCTTCTAGGGCTTCTAGTCTTCCTCTTGAAAATCACCCAGGCCAATGCTGTAGACAGCCAAGATCCTGTTTGCTTGGGGCTTCTGCTCTACTGAATATTCTGAAAGCATATAAAGCCCTCTTTTCTCTTCATTCCTCTTAGTTCTTTTAATATATGTGTAAGCTTCTAATTGTCTATATTACATTTATTCTGGTTTGAAATATCTAGGATGGCAGCTTTTAAAAAAATCTGCCCTAGAGACTGGCAAACTATAGCCCATGGGACAATTTTGACTCATGGTCTGTTTTATAAATGCAGATTTATTGGGACACAGCTACTGCCATTGATTTACATACTGTCTGTGGCTGTTATTCCTCTACAATGTCAAAGTTTGAGTAGTTGCAACAAGAGACAAAAGGACCCATATGGTCAATGGAATAATGGCCTCCAAATATGTCCTTGTCCTAATTCTAGAATATGTTAACTTATACAAAAAAAAAAAAAAACAACAACAACACTTTGCAGATGTGATTAAATTAAGGATTTGAGGTAGGAGAATTATCATGGGTGATCTGGGTGGGCTCAATGTCAGGGTCAGGAAAGAAGAGAAATTCACAGATGCTCTGCTGCTGGCTTTGGAGATGGAAGAAGAGGCCACAATACTAGGCATGTAGGTGGTCTTAGAGCTGGAAAACACAAGGAAACAGATTCTCCCCTAGGTCCTGCAGGAGTGCAGCCCTGATAACATCTTGATTTTTGGACCTTCAGTCTCCAGAATTGTAAAATAATAAATTTGTGTTGTTTTAAGCCACTAAGTTGGTAGTAGTTTATTATAGCAGCAATAAGAAGATTAATGCGCCGAAACCGGTTTGGCTCAGTGGATAGAGCGTCAGCCTGCGGACTGAAGGGTCCCGGGTTTGATTCCGGTCAAGGGCATGTACCTTGGTTGCGGGCACATCTCCAGTGGGAGGTGTGCAGGAGGCAGCTGATCGATGTTTCTCTCTCATCGATGTTTCTGACTCTCTATCCCTCTCCCTTCCTCTCTGTAAAAAATCAATAAAATATATTTAAAAAAAAGAAGATTAATGCAATTGTAAATCATAAACTATATTTACATACTGGTGTAACTGGACAAACAATGGATCCCTGCTGCCTGTCACTACTTGAGCCAATTAAGCAGAGACAGGGTTGAATTGTATATGAGCATTTATTCCAATACTGCCAGCAATATGGGAGAGCAGCAGGTCATCCACAAAAATCAGCTCTGCACTCCACCACAAGCCAACTGCTTATATTAGGTAGAAAGACAAAGATTACCTGGGAAGTAGCTAAAGGGTATGCCAAATGGGCAGTTAACAGGTAAACAGAGGGCTGGGGATCTTCAAAGGGCTTAGTGATATGCAAAAGGGCTGGGGTCTTCAAAGGGCTGGAGATTCTGGTTTTTGCAGCAAAGTTGTTAATCTTTCCATGATAATAGGCAGCTCCAAATGGGGCAGATGGGTTGCATTTCCAGGTGAGCTCCCAGGTCCCTTGTGTACCTGCCAGCCAGGTTAGAATGTGCCTTCTTTAATCAGAATAAAACAATCATGGTTAACAGAGCATGATCAATATTTCTTACAATTCTAGCTGGTTCCCTAACATTCTATTTCTGCCCCTATCACTGGCCCTTACAAAGGAAATGTGCTGACTCCTGTTCTTCCAAACATACCTTTTAGAGATGGCTTTGATTAATTATAGAATCTTTTCTTCTGGGGCAATGAATAAACATGATTCTAATTGGCCAAAGTTTGCCATGTCTTCAACATACGTATTCCTGATCCCTTGTACATCTGTGCACATTTTCATCATGGGCCTTCTCCACCTCACCATTTTCCTTCCATTCTAATGAGCTCAGATCGTCTTTCTTGCTCATGACCTTAGTCATGCTATAAGAAAAAAGGCGAGCCCCCAAATTCAGGGGTCCTGGTAGAACACAAAACATACTCGGGAGCCAAGCAGCAAGGCAAACATCTTTACTTCTACGTAGAAGGGTTCACAGCACATGGTCTCGAAGCACATCCACACCAAGCAGGCAGTCTGCTTGGCTTTGAAATAGGAATTTTTAGGGGTGAAAAGACATGTTTTAGGAAATTTTAGAAATTAAGGGGACCATGGAAGAAGCACAGGTCTGCAGAGCAGCAGAAGGTATATCTCCATAGAATAGGGAAGCTAAAAAGCTGCAACAGGTACATTTCCATAAATGAGGGAGCTGGGAACAGCAAAAGATCTATATTTACAAAATAAAGAGAAGGAAGCCCTTCATCCAGAAGGAGAAGAAGAAACCCCAAAGGGAACAGGAAAACAATAAGGAGGGAGGGGAGGAAAAACCTCACATGTCCCATGTGAGGTTCGACCTTTGAGCCCAGGAGTTACTATAGTAACCAGTCTAAGGGAATAGTGACCAATCAGAGGAGATATCAAGGCACCAGGATCTGCAGCCTTTATAAGCCATTGGGAAAGGAACTCAGTGGGACCTTCTCCCCCTCCCCACATGGGAGTCTGTACTTATTCTTCAATAAATTTCCGCCTTTACTATGCCACCTTTTGTCCGTGGACTCAGTCTTTGACTCTGGCAGACAAAGAATCCGGGTTCCAGTCCAAAAATTCTGTTTCAGCTTTATAATTCCTGATGCAGGTGACCTGTCCCTCAGTCTTGATTGGAGCTCAGGCGCACAGTCCTACGTATTTCCTTTTTTTTCTCTTTGAATATAATGCAGACACTTAATTGGCTGCACAGTATTACTTTATATCTCTCTCCCTCATCTCCTTCCTGTACCTTTTGTTATGCATCATGTTGCTTCCTGTTTAACTTCTCTACTCATTCTTGATCATTCCTCTGAATGCTAGTTTACAACTCCCAGAAAGCCTACAGTCTACTATTTAGAATAGCAGACACTTGTCCCCTCTCCGATCATTCCTTTTCTGCTAACACTCTCTACTGGTCACAGAAAATGAAGCACTTGGGTGACATATCTTTGAATTATACAGGACAGCTTGGCAGGTACCAAATTTTTTCTACTCCCAGATTGATTGTCTCAGACAATTCTAAAAACACTTCTGTCCCCAGTGATTTAATTTGTTTGATAGTAAATCCATTGTAATCTACTCAGATAACAACTTGCTATTTATATCAAACTAGTATCCAATTCTGAGAAGTTAAATATAGGATTTTCCACATTTCCCGGCACTCATTTCTGATAAACCATGGCATACTGGCATACGTAAGAAAGAACATTTAACTTTATAGAGAATCAGCTGCAAGGAGAAAAGGTTTAAAGTACCAGGTCATATATAACCACAAGAAAGGCCTCTATTTCTATGCTAAATAGAGCATTAAAAATTTTTCAGAGCTAGAAAAGACCTTACAGATCATTGCACTCCTCTTTTCTTTTTTTTTTTTTTTAAGAAGTGAGGGAATTGATATAATTTGAGAGCTCAGATGGCTCATTGGAGGTCACACAGGCAGCCAGGGGGAGAGCAAGGTTTGAACCTAGGCTTCCACCTCAGCCCACAGGTCAGTGCGCTTCCTGATATCCCCTGAAGCAGCACCAAAGAGTTCACTCTGGACACCAAGAGGCCCACTCATTTCCTCAGAACAGGCTTATGACATTTGGCCACTCAGAAACAACACATTGTACTCTGTCAACTAAATGAACAGCCCTGAGTGCTGATGAGCGCCTTTGTGTGGGAACGTGTGTGGGTGGGAGAGTGTACCGGAGTGGCCTTTGCACTTCGCCTGAGGATGAGACTGCAGACTATGCAGAGAAAAAATATCTGTATTATAAAGAGGAAAGTCATTCTAGCCAGTGTTCTAAGTCTAACATTATGGATAATTAGCCTACGTTGGGGATGTTGCACAGGAGGATGAGGTAGCCCAGGTTTTTGTTCTTGTTTTTCTACGTATCCTAAGAGGCTTTGCAAAAAGACATGCTTCCTCTTGAACAAGTGTCGGCAACATTAACAAAGAAAAGCTAGTGAAGCATAAAGAAAACTACAGTGGCATGTGCAGTTGCAACTGGTTCTGTAAAACTTAAGTACTTCATCTGAGAAACCCTCTTTCCTTCTAACAAACCTAGAGGAAAGTTTACAGTCTAAGAGCAGACAGGGATTGCCAATGTAAGGAAACACAATTGTACTTAAAAGACTACATATAAAAACCCATTGTTATATTTAACATTTGACCACATATACGTTAAACTACCATTCAGTTATCTCCGTATACTACTATTCCACTTAATATGGTCAACCATCAAATGCAGATACATACATGTAACAATAAAAATAGAAATCTATTTTTAATAATAAAAATAGCTATATTAATTTCACATAACAAAATGCCATTTCTGAGTAATTTTATAACTTTATCAGTTAACTTTATGTCTAGGAAATGTGGTTCATTAACTGTGATCAACTATTGACTGAAAGATTAATCACATTTAAGGAAAAGAAATACCAGGTACAAAACAATGTTACAGAAGTCACACTTCATTAATATGATAGAAATGCAATAAGATATTTTATATTACATATTCACCCTCCAGTTATTTCACTGTCAATCTAATAAAGTTGAAAGAATACTCAGTATCTTTAAATTCCAGGGTCTGCTATTATTCAAGTTTAACTATTTTTGAAAAATACTGAGTGAGGCTCTGTTATGTGCCTGGCTCTGGGGGGACAAACAGTGCATTAGATGTCGCTCTGCTCTCAGGAGATGCAGTAAGTTCTCTTTCTGCAGACTGTAATCCTGATTTTTTTAAGGCTGATGCCAGCGGGCCAAGGCCTCCATCAAAGGCATGATGGCAGAGAAAAGGTCTGGCCAAGACGTCTTTGGAGTCAACCTGTTGCTCAAATCAATACCTCTCACTTTACAGAACGGATACGTTCTATTCAAGAGAGCCAACAGTTCTGCTCTTGACTAAGTAGATTTCATTACCTTAATTCTAGTTTTTTCTATAAAGTATAGCTTATATACCCAATTTTACATTATGTAATTATAAATGGATCCCCTCATTTTAAAAAAAGAAAGAGAATAGATTGAAATGTTGGTGCTAAATAGCTTAATATACACAACACAGTGTAGTAGAAAACTCACTGGCCAGGGCCCAGAGAGACTTGGGTGCTAGTAAAGGTGATAATATAATTTATAGTTCATACCAGGACACCAAATGAGAATGAAAGGGGAGCTGTTACTAAATACCAGGAAAATATGTGCAAACTAGGACTATCCCTGGTAAACCCAGACATACATTCCTCCTAGTTCTACCAGCATGTCTACCATTTATGAACTGTATTCACTGATGAGTGGTCAGATCAAGACATACTCCTTTATAAAATGCTCCAATGGCTTTCCATCATTCTTGAATAAAATCTAAAGTCCTTACCCAGGCCTGCATGTTCCTACATGATTATACCCTGGCCACCACTCTCCCTTTCAATTTCCATGCTCCCCGTGTCTTTAGCCTGCTGACTATGTTCAAGGTCAGAGTAACTGAAGCTTCCTTGGCCTTGAACACTCTTCCCAAAGAGCTGAATGGCTCCATCCTTCTCGTCATTCAGGTCTCCCTTCAAATGTGACCCCTCAGATGTACTTTCCCTGGCATCCTGTCTAAAGTAGCAACTCTTCTCACATACTATTTATTACTCCTATTACCATGTTTCCATTTTCTTTTGTAAGAATTTTACTATTTGACTTACACTATATAACTACTCATTTCTAACACCCTAGAATGTTAGATGTCAGGGACTACTTCTCATTCAATCTCCAAGACCTACAAGAACATCTGACATCTTAGCAGCGCTTGATAAATATTTGTTAAATGTTGAATGAATGAAAGTATTCACAATGGCTCTGACCCTAATTGCTTCCATGATGTACAAAGGAGCTTGACATACATGTTATTCATTTTCAGTATGTGATTCTTTACATTAAAATGTTAGCACTGAATCGGATACTATTTACAGAAGCTTTAAGAGACTGTTAAGTAAAGTATGAATGATTCAGAGAGCAAGGATTAGTTTATTTCCTGAAAGCTCCTGGTATGTCTACCATTTTCAGAGTTTTTTTGTGTTTGTTTGTTCTTTTTTTGTTGTTTTTTTTTTTTTTTTTTTTTTTTTTGGTCATGACAATAAAACTACCAATTAAATGTCAAAGATTCTGGAGGGCTTATCCATTAGAATTTTAGCTGAAGTAGTTCTGTCACCTGTGAGTAGTGGGTTTTTAAGGATAAGTGATGTATAGCAGTTAATTTGTTAAAAACAATATAATAATACATACTCACTAGAGAATACTTAGCAAACTTGGGCAAGTAAAAAGAGGAAAATTTAAATCATCCATAATTTGATAACCCAGATATAAACACTTAATATTTTAATGTACTCTTTTATATTTGATATGTGGTCTTCAAAAATTGTTTTAAATGGCTGCAAGATATTCTACTTTCTGGACATGCCATAAATAGGTAATAAATCTCCAAGCATTAAAATTTTAAGCTGTTTCAATTTTAAATTATCATACAGCAATAAATAACTTTGTCATTAAGTATAAATGTGGAGTCAATGTATGAAAGAATTTATGCATTGCAATATTTTTATACATATTTCAAAATAGTATTTCCTTAGATCTCACCAACAGGTGCCATTTCATCAAATCTTTGTTAAATTTAGGAATTTTTATTTTAAAAGAATGTTTGACAAAGTAGTAGATGAAAATGGTGCTTTGCTATTTTTTTAAAGTCAGTTTCTTTCATTGTTAGCGAGGCTGAACATACTTATCATAACATATCAAAATGGTGAAGCAGCAGAATGCCTGCCTCCCTCCATCAACATTAAGCTGAGGAACACTCCAATAAACATAACACAACTGTGAGAAATCCATAGGGTGAAGAAGGGGCTGTTTTGAACTTATGTTGGAAGGATGCAGCTTTGACCTGACATAAGGAGCAGCAAGGCAAAGATATGAGGGAAAATATGAAAAGAATATTTGGAGTTACCTCTTGCTTCTCTTTCATCCTTACATTAGGACAAAGTGCTTGATGACACACCTGTGTCTCCATGTTGGAGACTGAGGATCCACCCAATCTCATATGTTCTCATTTACGTGTGCATTGATGAAAATAGAATAATGTTATATGTCAAAGTTGTACAATCTTATATCTTAGAAACTAGCAACTCTACTCCTAAGTTTACAGACTATGCTTTGCCCATGAGCCATGGAAGACATGTACAGGAATGTTCATAGTAGTCCTGTTCACACTAGCAAGAGCCTGCAAACAACACAGATGTATAGCAATAGAAGACAAACTGCAACAAAACATGACACCTTTTACAAAAAGTTAAAAACAACTGAAATAGTCTACTTTTAGGAATATATGTAAATGCTATGATGAAAACAGGGAAAGGATAAAGATAAGATTCAGGATGACAGTCACTTCCCATGGTGGTGGAGAGTCTGGAGAAGAGGATTGGAGGGAACTACATGGTAACATGTAGGTATTCCTTAGGTCCTACCTTTCTGTCTGGTGGGTTCATGGATGTTTTTCCATTACTGGAAGCAATTATTCTGTCTAAATAACTGAAAATGTATCATGCATGGGTCAATGATGAGGGTATGTCATAAGCTGATGATTATTCCAATTTACACACCCGAAATTTGAAAATAAAAATGTAAAGACATGTACGTCATTGTAAGTTACACTAGAGATAAATTGTATTGGAACATGAAAGAGATAGTGACTACTTGGGGTACTCAGGGACCACTTCATGGAGGAAGAGACTGTTTCTTTGGACGTTACATTTTAGTTCACTGAATAAGACACGTTCTAAAGGAAAAAAATGGGGTTGGTCAACCAAATAAGAAAAGAAAAAATAAGTACAAAACCATGGAGATGTGACAGCATGTGGTATATCCTGCCTGGGAAACTCCATACTCTGCTTTGCCAAAGCCTAGGTTTAACGTGGGAGGTGAGCAGTGAAAGTTAAGTTAGTCATGTTGTCCCTTTGATAGTCTGGCCCCGCATGTCTTGTTGCTTCAAAATAGCTTTCCCATTAGTAATATTAAGATAGCATTGTATAGTACAGGCTTACTCTCAGCTTGGCTCCTGCTATTAAAATATTATTCTTCCCCAAATTAAACTATTATTAATCATCCAAATCTGTTTGCCTTAGGAGCTGTAATGCTGTGGATGATGTTCTTACTCTTTTTCATGCTGACTTCACAAGCTTTTCTGTGTTTTAAAATATATATCTTAGCTATTTGATAAATGAAAAATCATTTTTCATTATTGCTTTAAATTTAGCACTCCAATTTAGTTTCATCCAGCAGAAGTCTTCATGTAAAAATGACCTTTGATGTTCTCAACGCCAGCTTATATATGAAAGCGTGGGTGAGTATAATCAAGTGGGGACCTCTAACAAACCTATGTAGGACCTCACCTATTCAGGGACAAACCAGTGGCTGCTAAAATACGCTCCACAGGTCATGGGGAGCTGGATATCATTAATCGACTGGAGGCTGCTCATTCACTCCCACGGCTGACCTAAACTTGCCTAGCAACAGGATGTAGTTGCTAATGCCATGGGGAAACGTTTGTTCTGGGTGTCTGGGGTCTTTGCCTTTACAGAAACATAGCAGTTTGATGGACTTTATGAGTGGCAATGTCTCAGCCCATTGCATCTTTGGCCTTCTGTGCATGTATAAAGTTAGACATTTTCTCAATAGAAGCATAGTGTACTTTGAGGATTGGCTTCATCCTTAATTCAAATATCAACACTAATTTTTTTTACAATTTTTATTATTTTTTTTCAACTTTACTGTTGAAAGTATTACCTATATCTCCTTTTTCTCCCATTGACCTCTTCTAGCCCATCCCCATCCCCCGCCCCAGGCCTTTACCACCCTATTGTCTATGTCCATGGATAATATTTTATTTTACTTAGGCCCAAAAATAGATAGGTGTAAGTCTATTCAAGTCTTATTGGGACTGACTGTAGATTACTCCCCCACATGGACCCCACCTATGAGACATGGCTAGCATAACTAATTTAGAAAGAAGTAAAATTCACTTGAAAGATTGAGGTATTTACATTACCAATATGTTGACTTGAGGTTGGAAGGTCTTCAGTCTGAACCAGTTTGCTGTGGAGCGAGGTCTCCCAATCTCAGCACTTGACATATGGACTGAATAACTCTTTGTTGTGCAGGATTGCCCTGTGTATTGGAGGATGTTTAGCAGCATCCAGGCTTCTCTACCCACAAGTAGCAGCCCACACCCTAGTTATGACAACCAGAAATGTTTTTAGCACTCAGACTAATTGAGAACTACTAATTTAAAACACTCAATTTAAAGACAAACTTTTTAAATGCGGGGTCATTAGCCAAACAAGCAAAGCAAGCATAATTGACTAAAAGATGAATGAGAATCTTAAAATTTTTGTCTCAGAAAAGGGCCCAAAATATCAAACCCAATTACACCTTTGATAGTGCTTATAAAATACTAAAAAAAGTGACCAATACATGGGAAGCCTGTGCCTAGAGTCACATTGACAAATATATTTTTTAATATTTAAATCAATTTTTTTCACTAGTTCATGTGGAATCAGTTTTCATACTTGATTAGATCTTGTTTGTGATTCCAGCTATGATGAATTCTGATGATTCTTATCACTGACTGGTCAGTAGGTTTCTGTATCCTGCTATAATTTAGGTTTTCAACCAAGAGTTATATATAACAAACCATATGAGGAAACTGTAATACCCTCAGAGACTAAAATATGATGCTTCCCTAATTTCCTAATATTGATGGCCATATTATAGTTATACTAGAGTCCTGGTGCACAAAATTCGTGCACTGGGGGTGTGTGTCCCTCAACCTGGCCTGCGCCCTCTCGCAGTCCAGGAGCCCTCAGGGGATGTCCAACTGCCGGCTAAGGCCTGCTTCAGCTATGATCAGCACTCCCCCTGTGGGATTGGGCCAAAACCAGCTCTCTGACATCCCTCGAGGGGTCCCAGATGGCGAGAGGGTGCAGGCCAGGCCGAGGGACCACACTGGTGCACAATCGGGGCCGGGGAGAGATGTGAGAGGTTGGCCAGCCAAGGAGTGACCACGGGAGGGCCCCAGGGCATGTCTGGCCTGTCTCACTCAGCCCTGATTGGCCAGACCCCAGCAGCAAGCTAACCTAAAGGTCAGAGCGTCTGTCCCCGGTGGTCAGTGCATGTCATAGCGACTGGTCAACTGTCTGCCCCCTGGTGGTCATTGCATGTCATAGCGAGCGGTTGAGCAGCCTTAGCATATCATTAGCATATTACACTTTGATTGGTTGAATGGCCGCCCAGTTGACCAGACACTTAGCATATTAAGCTTTTATTATATAGGATATGAGGATGCTTTGGATTGTAGAAAACACATTAAAGCATCTGGATGATGGGATATCATGTGGTTAACTTACTTTCCCATCATTTAGGAAAGAAAATAATTATATTATAATTGCAATTTCTCTGTAAGTTTGAGATTATTTCAATTATAAAAATATACAAATTCCATTCTGTAAATAGGCAAAACAAAAAAAAGGGAGAGAGGGAGAATAAGACAATAATATAAATAGTGCAGGTGATTCCACCAAATAGATTTAGCCTTAACTGAGCATGAGCTGAAAGACATGATTATTTTCTCAGTAGGTTTCAATTCCTACATGCCTCTTATAGTGTGAACATCTGGACACATTTACATTTCATTGGAAATCTCGGTATTTATGGAGGGTATATGCAAGTTTTTCTTTGCACGTTACTGTTAGAAGTTATCCCCATAAGGAGATACCACTAGGGAAGAACGAAGCAAGCCAAAGCTAAACAACATCAATAGCATCTAAGGGAGGAGAGAATTTTGAGAAGGTTTAATGTGTATTAAATGAAGACTGTGACCTATGGAGATGCAGCACAGCAGTAGGGCAGAGCTGGTCTGAAACTAGTTGGGCTGGTGAGCAGAATGCTCTTTCCATCCAGGGAAGAGCTTTCCCGAGGCCTCAGTGTATATAGTCAGATCTCTATTTATTAGGGGATTTTGACTGCCTCCATGAATGAAGATAAAGCTGCTAAGTGTATCAGCAGAGCCATCAATGTAAGATATGGACCTTTTAGATTAGTCCCTAAAAGGGCCAGGCCACATCCAATGGAGCTGTGGCAGTGGAAACCTTACATGTAGACAACCCTTTGAAGACACCGGGTTGGGAAGGGGGAAAAGTGACAATGCCTGTGAAGGGGCATAAGATTAGCAGAGGATTTTTTTTTTTTTTTTAGATGAGAGAAGCTTAGACATGTTTAAATGTAATGGGTAGTGGGAGAACAATCCACAGAGAGGAAGTATCTTTGGCGACAAGTAGATTGGGAGAACAGCAAGAGTCAAAGGAATAGGTCCCGATGAGGCTGAGGCCCACTCCCAGCGTGAAGTGAGGAGTAAACAAGCTACAAAGAGAGAAATGTGCATTTCTGTTTTGGGGGATGAAGCAGTTCTGGGTGAAGAAATGGTTCTGTGGAATTCTATTGTAAGTCAGAAGAAAGGACACACGGTGGGGCCTGGAACTGAAAATAAAAGGTGTGGAATGGATTACCTATTAAGCCATTGTAACTCCGAGGTGTGACTAATGTGCCTGAGTTGTGGCAAAGGGAAACCTGTGATCATGATTTAACTTTCCTGAGGGAATTCTTTGCATAAAGTCCCTCCACTGGTGCACCATGTTGGCTACTTTTTTGTTTCAGATGTGATGCTCTACAGTGTTAATGTTTCATGCTTAGAAGAGCAGTTTCATGGTTAGAAGAGTAGACATTTATTAGGTTCATTCAGCACAACTTGCAGGTTCCCACCATTACCACCATCTTTAGGAATCTACAAACCAGCCTCAGGAAGCCAGACGGTTCTACAGGCTAAGAGTTTGGAAAGCCATGTTTCAAAATATCATATAACCTAGCTCCCACGTTTCTGGCAAGTAGTAAATATTTACATTCTGCCACTTTTATCTTACATCTTACACAATTACTTGCTTATAGAATTCCCTTTCACTTTTGGTGGGTGGAGCCTTGGTCAAGTGAACTGCAAAGCCCAGGCATAACTTTCCAAACTGGTGATCCTTGAGAAGGGGCTATTTTGAGGGAATTGCTTTTTAAATGGGATTTTTGTGATGCTGCTGACTCCAGTGTTTTAAAATTTGTACTCATGCCTTTGGCAAAGAGTACATGGGATGTCCTTTTATTGATCTAAATGATAAACACAAGGAGTCTGTTTGCTTTGCATTAAATAAATGTGCCATTTCTGCTTGAACATATATTTCAAATTCAAGTAAACAAATCAAATATGAAGGGAGATTTAACTAAAGACAAACAACAGTAAAAATGTCCAAAGTAGCTAACGATGAGCAATAAATAGACTGCCTTGGAATCTTCACAAGACTGTAAAACACTCACAGTTTTATCATTAGACTACATCCACACACTTTGCAGTGAAAGTTGGGTGTTATGCCATTATCTGGGGAAGTCAAATTTGGACTCACCTGGAATTAAATTTGTTCTTTGGGTCCTGAGATTTATCAATACAGAATGTGTTACCTAGAAAGCCAATGTCAGCACTTCAAGACTCAGCGGCATTGAATAGTTCCACTTTCCTGCGAAGCACTTGTTCATTGCGGCTGATGTAAAAGGAGTGATGATGTTGGAGTGCAGGAACACACCACAGAAGTGACTGAGGGAGGGCGGAAGAATAGTCTGAAAAATCCAGGCCCTCATGTAGAAAAGATAAATCAGTCACCACTACCTTCTATAGGTGTGAGCCAATCCCCTCCTCCCATTGCTTATTGTGTTGTCTTATTTAAAGTGCTGACCCACTGGGTAGGGGCTGTAGCTTCTTAACATTCCATTCAGAACCTATTTCATAGGCATTTAACAAATATTAAATAACAATAATAACACCATATAGAGCCTCTAATCCCAAAGAGCAAGATAGAAATTGGGGTGTTGAATCTCCATATTAATGAAACTAGCTTTTGATGTCTTTTCTCCTCCTGCTGGAGACAGACACATTGAACAATCCACAGAGCAGCTGCCGCTAGCTAATCAACCTATCAGATGCCACAGTGTCAGGAGACAACAGGCACTTAGAGACAAGAAACCGCACACATGTGTACACAGGCACTGGTAGATAAGAAAATGTGTGCAAGGATATATGGCTCTTGGAGATGAGAAACTGCATCCACACATGCACACAAGCCAACACAAAGACAATGAAAAGCTACTGACCTCCAAAGAGAAGCTCTGATCTAGCCACCTGATGCACACCATCACCTCTGGCACATGTGTCGGCCCCTTCAGCACAAAAGTTTGCAAGAGATTGTTGGAAAGGAAATATCATGGATTATTTCCTTTCTGTTAACTAACAATGGCCAGTGACCGAGCCAAAATTTCAGTCTACTGTTCACCATTTGCTTGAAATGATTGGGTTAAATGGATTTTTAATGCCTTCTTTTTTAAGTTTAATTTTTATAAGAAAGATTTCTTCTTATTCCAAGTGCCACTTGGCAACTGAGAGAGAGAGAGAGCAGTTCAGCTTCAAGTTAAAATAATTGCTGTGAATTACAAACTAAGTATAAGGCCAATGGGCATTTTTTAATTGAACATATTAATAAATTTTCTTTAACTAGATATGAGGAAGGGAAATGCACAAGTGGGAGGCAGGAAATGAAGGTGTCCTGGGAGTTGGCAAAAGAGGAAAGTAGAAAAGGGTGGGATGTAACTTGGGACTGGGGGGAAGTATTTAAAGGGCAGGATGAGAGAAAGAAAATCAGACTTTTTGTTGTTGTTGTTGTTGTTACTTCTTTGTCTCTTTTACCAGCTGTACTTAAAGTGACTTGGTATTTAGAAGAATATAATTCATCCCAGGAGGTTTACCAAAGGGCAAAACAATATCTTTATGTTAGCTGTGGTAGAGATAGATAAGTGTTCTAATTTATATTTATAACTGACTGTTTACCATGAAATCATTTCACTCCAGGAGCATGGGGTGAGTTTTTCAGCAGTGTGTGCACTCCAACAGGCTTTGCCTTCATTCAGAGGAGGGGTCAGGAGGTGGGCGTGGCACAGTCCCAGAAAGGGAAACTAGCACTGTAGAGTGTTGACTACATGCCAGCTGCTGTTCTATCTAAATGCTTTACATAAAATGATTTTCTTAAACTCTCACAACAAATCAATGAGAAGAGGAACTGTTCTTATTGCTATCTTACAGAGGTGGAAATTGAGATACATAGAGATTAAGTAATTTACCCAAGGTTACACTGAAAAAGTCATAGTACCATCATTTTAACTCAATCACTTTGGTACCAGGAGCTGTGGTTTCAACTGAGCACTCAATATTTTTTTTAAATAGGAAAATCAGACATTTTACATGCTTAGATATAATTCTGTTAGCTCTACTGATTTTAGCAACATAATGTAACTAGAACTGGAACCCCATGTAGCTTTCCATTAACCCGCAAGATAAATTCCTAACTCTTTAGCAGGCACACCACACAGCATATTGTAGGCCCTTCAAAGTCTGGGCACATCCTCCATTTCTAGCCTCAGCTTCAGCCACTCTTCACAACTGAGCCTCTAAGCAAACCATTTTAATCTTGCGGTTGTAATTTTCCCCTAAGCCTCCTGGCCTTCTTCACATACCTGTTCCTTGCTTATAATTCCCACATCCCTCACTTTCTCTCTTCCCTATCCATCTGTCCACCTGATACACTTATCTTTCAAAAAGTAGTTCATACTTCATATCTTCTAAGAAGACATCTTTGAATTCTCCAAGCAGTGTTAGTGGACAGGAGGGGTCCATATGGCTGTGTGCATCAAAGCCCAATAAGACATGAACTGGAGTTTGCAGCCAAGAAAGAAAGGGTTTAGTTGAGGAGATGGTGCAATGCCTGGAGTCACAGGTGAGCTATTGCTCAAATACGTGGCTCTGCGATGGCTTATATAGGGGAAAATCATTAATCATGATGACTAAGTGAATTCGGGTCATGGTTAGGGTCATGGTTTTTACTGATTGGTTGGTAGTTGATCATTGCATCTGGTCCTGATGTCAGCCATAGAATCACTTAGTCTGATTTCACAAGGACGTGGTCAGTAGGGTTTTCTTGGAGCTGGAAAACATAACTGAGGCCTAAATGTTACCTCTAGTTTGACTGAAACTCTATCTCTGTGGTCAACAGCCCTGAGGTTTTGTTCCTGAGATTATCTGTTGCTTATCAGAACCATTGTCCTGAAGGATTAATTATTAAGGGAGTGAATGTGCAAGGGAGAAGGAAGTAGGTGAGTTGGGTGCTGGATGAGGCCAGTTGAAATCAAAAGGAAATAAAGGAGAAAAGGTCATGTGAAAGAAATAAAAATTCCTGTGCAGTTACAGCAGGTTTAACAATTCCTCCCTCTGTAATCCCACAACTCCTATGTACAGGTGCTTTGGGGCACTACCACATCACCTTGTTATTCCTTTACATATTTTACTCTGTCATTTGAATATGAAAATTCAAAACAAATACAATACCTTATCATGTTATATATCTGATGTCTTTAAAGGCACTTTTTGAGAGGTATTCAATAATTATTGGTTAGTGAATGTTAAATGAGCTGTATCATCAGGCTCTGTTTCACACATCAGTTCTCAATCTGAATGTCAACTCTTCAAAGAGTTGTGGGTTTTTTTCCCTGACCATTCCCTCTGATAAATTAAAGATTAAATTAAATTAAAATTATTTGCCATTTTGCCTATTAAGATGTCAGTTTAAAGCCTATCCCTTGAACCTGAGCAGACTTGTGACTACTTAACTAGAGTAACAGCATAAATGATGCTTTTGTAGGTATCAGGCTTAGTCTAGAGGCCAGCAGCTGCTTCCTCCTGTCTTCAGACATGTGCTCACAGATCGCAGCTGCCATGCTCTGAGGAAGCCACAGTACTATGAAGAGGCCCACATGGAGAAGAACAGCCCACAGCCAACACCAAATTGCAATCAAGTCATCTCAGCTGATACCTTTTAGAGTAGGGATGAGCTTTCCCAGCTAAGCCGTCACCAAATTGCAAACATTCAGCAAAAGAAATTATTATTTCAACCCACTAAGTGTGGGTTGGTTTTTGTGCAGCAATAGAAAACTGGAACATCATCTAACACATCCTGTTTATTTTTCTCTATACAACATGTGTCAACCTTACAAGGGTCATATTTATCATCTCTTTCCTCCCAGTCATCACCTTTGATTAAATGTGAGCTCCATGTCTGCCTGTTCACTTCTATAAGTGGCACATGCTATAGAATAAATGCTTAGTAAATACTTATTAAATAGCTGAATGCTCTTCATAGAACTGTGTTAAAAAGTTGCCTCATAGATGAAACCGATGACTTTTGGACATGTCAATGAAGCAACCTGTCTCATGTGGAAAGTTACAGTCTATTTTCTGTCTAAGATAACTGTATTCCAGGTTTCACGTTATATGCAATAATCATTATGACCTTAGATTTACTCTATTTAGGATAAAGTACACATTTCTTGTGCTAATAGATATTTCTTATCTTAAACCAGATATGTTCTAGTAAGAAGAGAATGGGAGAGCAGAGGATGGTGATCTCATGGTAGCAGAAAATGGCTTTGTTTATAGGTAAAATAATTCACAAACAAGAAAACTTGGAGGGTTTAAATCTCATTTTTTTCTTAGACAACCATTTTAGAGAATTTTGTATTAATGTATAAGTTCTTTTTTATTTTTTTCTTTATTGTTTAAGGTATTACATATGTGTCCTTATCCTCCCATTGACCCCCATCTCCCCACTCATGCCCTCACCCCCCTGGTGTCTGTGTCCATTGGTTAGGCTTATATGCATGCATACAAGTCCTTTGGTTGATCTCTCTCCCTTACCCCCCCCTCCCCTACCTTCCCTCTGAGGTTTGACAATCTGATCGATGCTTCTCTCTCTGGATCGATTTTTGTTCATCAGTTTATGTTGTTCATTATATTCGACAAGTGAGTGAGATCATGTGATATTTATCTTTCTCTGACTGACTTATTTTGCTTAGTGTAATGCTCTCCAGTTCCATCCATGCTGTTGCAAATGGTAAGAATTCCTTCTTTTTTACCGCAGCTTAGTATTCCATTGTGTAGATGTACCATTGACTTTTAATCCACTCATCTGCTGATGGGCACTTAGGCTGTTTCCAAATCTTAGCTATGGTAAACTGTGCTGCTATGAACATAGGGGTGCATATATCCTTTCTGATTGGTGTTTCTAGTTTCTTGGGCTATATTTCTAGAAGTGGGATTACTAGGTCAAATGGGAGTTCCATTTTCAGTTATTGAGGAAACTCCATACTGTTCTCCACAGTGGCTGCACCAGTCTGCATTCCCACCAGCAGTGCACAAGGGTTCCTTTTTCTCTGCATCCTCACCAGCACTTGTCGTTTCTTGATTTGTTGATGATAGCCATTCTGACACGTGTGAGATGGTACCTCATTGTCGTTTCGATTTGCATCTCTTGGATGATTAGTGACTTTGAGCATGTTTTCATATGTCTCTTGGCCTTCCTTCTGTCCTCTTTTGAAAAGTATCTAGGTCTGTTGCCCATTTTTTGATTGGGTTGTCTATCTTCCTTTTGTTAAGTTGTATGAGTTCCCTATAAATGTTGGAGATTGAACCCTTATCTGTCATAACATTGGCAAATATGTTCTCCCATGCAGTGGGCTTTCTTGTTATTTTGTTGATGGTTTATTTTGATGTACAAAAGCTTTTTATTTTGATGTAGTCCCATTTGTTTATTTTCTCTTTAGTTTTCATTGCCCTAGGAACTGTATTGGTGAAGAAATTGCTTCGGCATATGTCTGATATTTTGCTGCCTGTGAATTCCTCTAATATTTTTATGGTTTCCCATCTTATGTTTAAGTCCTTTATCCATTTTGAGTTTATTTTTGTGTATGGTGTAAGTTGGCAGTCTAGTTTCATTTTTTTTGCATGTATCTGTCCAATTTTCCCAACACCATTTATTGAAGAGACTGTCTTGACTCCATTGTATGTTCTTGCCTCCTTTGTCAAATATTAATTGAGCATAGTAGTTTGGGTTGAAATATGATTTTTTAAAAATAAATTACCTTAATAAGGTATGTTCTTTTTAAAGTCCTGTCACGTTTTAATATAATCTTAAATAATTACACACAGTCCTTCAAAGTACAGATCATAAAACTTAAGCAAAACTCACTTTCACAGAGGTCATTTAAATAAAGGAACAAAAAGATGTAAAAGTTTAAATGGTATCTTTCCCAGTAACTGGGCACTTTTTTTATAATGGTAAGAGGGGAATTTGTGTCTTAGTATATTCATTCCCAGCTCCATAAGTAAGTGGGACACTTTAAGCCCATGTAGGGAATAAAGTCTGAAATGATCAGCAAGAAGCTGAACTTTAAATTTACAAAGTGCACTTTCAATTCCTATGGAAATTGCACATTTTGTGGAAATGTGCTTAGATTGTCATTGTCTAGTCAAATACAGTGAAAATGCAAGCTGAAGGAGCATAATTAAGGTTTAAAAAAAAGATACAAGGAGAATGGCTGTCTTTCATGAAGCATAATCAGCACCTTGGATGTATCTATGGGCACAGAATGGTCAGACACATTCTCCTGAACCACTGGTCCTCAATTATCATCATCTGGGTCTTGTTATGTAAGTATATGCACTATTTCAGTATCTTTGCTTAGGTAATCTGGGTGCTTGTTTGAATAGAAATTTTCTTTGAGTGGGCTCCTTCAAATTCTATTTCCTACTTCTATTTCTTTGATTTCATGCAGCTTGTCAAGTTATCAATAAAGTAGAAATACTCTTTTTTGAGAGACAGAACTTTTTGGCAATACAGTCAGTGAATTCTAATGTTAGGTTTAAAGAGAAATAGTAAAAATACCAAATATGCTGTTATATTTTCTGTGCATCCACAGAGAGAAATAATAGAAATGCCCTGATAAAATAATTAGTTTTGCACAGCTAAAACTCCAATGTCAAGCCTCTCCTATATAACAATATGAAGTATAATTAAACTTGAATTCATGAGTATTTATTATTTATTGAACATATACTATGCTCTAGACAACATCATATGTTCTCTAAAGGACACAGTGAAATGAACTTACAGTCCTGACCAGAGAGTAGCTTTAAATATATGCCAATCTCTCACATAATTTATAAAAATGGATTCCAAGATTGCAAAAATGCGCACAATTATTGATGGAGTGTTATACTTAAATCCTCAAGTTCTACTTCCCTGTGGCCTTCCTCTATTTGGATAAGCACAAGTGGTCAGGTAGCAACCCATTGAGAAGTATTAGATATGGGTCAATGACAATGGCCTCAAAGACTCAGAAATGAATTCATTTTCTTCCTAGTGTTCTTTACTGCAATGTGGTAATGTCACATAATGGACAAGAATTGTTAATAATTTAAAATGGTTACAAACTTCCAATATACTGCCTGCTTGTCTTGCCTATAGGACATGTGACTGGTTTACTTTTTTTTCATTTTTTACTTTAAGATATTTCATGAATCCAAAAGTCAGAACACATTCCAGAGGAGGAGGTAATATTCAGAAGAATATATTTTGGATTTCAAACTTCATCTAGGTCATAAAGAGGACGAAGGAGATGGTTCAATCCAATCTTCCTACTCCTCCCGGCTATTTTATACCACAGCAGTAAGTAACTGCCTCTTTTATTTTATAAAAATGATTGGAAAGGTTTTTGCTTTCTTATCTATAGAATCAAGTTCACAAAATTAAATTCCAAGAGACTGGTAGATTCACAATCATTGTGGTATATTTAATCTTCCGCTCCTAGAATACAATTCTGATTATTTCAGATATGCATTGGCTGTAGGATATAAAATGTTCTGTGTACCTTTCACATTTGTTTCAAAGGAAAATTTTCATATATGTAAAGACAATTAATTATCTTTAAAACCTTCTGGCAGAACTCAGATATACCTGAGTAAAAACCCGTTTCATGTCATCACATTCAAATCCAAATGTGTAGTGTTATTAGAGCGGAGAGTGAGACCACAAGGGGTGAGATAATAACGAAACATGCAGGCAATGCTAGGAAGTTTGGATGTTTTGTTTAGTAAATGGAAAGCTGTTGAAGAATCTTAAGCAGGGGAATGGTATGATAATATTTTTAGTTAAAAAGGTAACTAGAAGCGGTATGGAGAATGAATTGGAGGAAACAAGATTGGGACCAAGATATCATTTGCAATAACCTCAATAGAAATGAAAAGTGTCTGCACTGAGGTGTAGAAATGGAAATAGAAAAGAGAAATAGAGATTGGAGAGATTCAATAGACATATACAAGGTAGAGTCAATGGGACTTGGTGAGTGACTAAGAGTGAGAGAAAGAAAGAGGACATGGCTTCTGCTTTGACAGTTGGGTAGGGATTGGTACCATCTAACTAATAAAAGGGCAAAAATAAAGAAGTAGAAATTTGGAGGTGACAATGATGAGTTGGAGAACCTTGGAAACATCCTCCTAACAAGATGATTAAAATAGTTGTTTGAAATATCTAGGTCTGGAAATCAGGAAAGAAATGTTCTGCAGGTTTTCATATTTATTTAAATATAAATATAGACATAAATATATTTATTTATTGAAAGTATATATCTAGTATATAATTTCAATAAATATATCTTTGTTCCAAACTGGTGCAGGGAACTGCTAACAGGTATATATAGAATTTATAAATCAGGGAGGGCAGGTAGAATGAGAAAAAATAGCAGGTTGAGCATTAAACCATCACTTCTATCAAGAAATCTGCAGGGGATATGAAGGAAACAGAAGAATCAGGAAGGAAAGCTGTCCTAGAAGCCAGGCAAAGAAAATGTTTTAATTATCAATAGTATCAAATATGACATGAAAGTGAAATATCCATATACAAACACATTATTGAATCCTATCTAATAAAAGAGTAATATGCAAATTAACCCTCACTCTGCTACACCCACAAGCCATGCCCACAAGCCAATCAGGAGTGAATATGCAAATAAACCCAACCAAGATGGCTACAGCCACAGAGAGCAGGAGGGAGGCTTGGGTTTCCCTGGCAATGGAGGAAGCCAAGCTTTCCTCCTGCCCTTGCCGGCCTAGGCCTCCACTCAAGGCTACAAAGTTTCAATGATAGAAGATACATAAATCCAAACAGAAATGGCGGCAGCCATGGAGCTGGAAAGAGCAGGAGGCTAGGGTTGCCCATGGCGATGGAGGAAGCCAAGCTTCTGTAGCCCTGGCTGGCCCAGACTTCTGCTTAAGGCTACAAAGTTTCAATTATAGAAGATACATAAATCCCAACAGAAAAGGCTGCCACCACGGAGCAAGCAGAAGGCTTGGCTCCGCTCCAGGCTACAAAATTTCAATTGTAGAAGATAAATAAACCTCAGATACCAGGGCCTCCGCTTGGGTCACCAGGGGGCGTGGCTGGCCTGCAAACCACCACAGGCCCCTCGCCCAGGCCGCCCCACGCCCCAAGGGAACCCTCACCCTGATCCGGGACACCCTTCAGGGCAAACCAGCTGGCCCCCACCCATGCACCAGGCCTCTATCTTATCTAATAAAAGAGTAATATGCAGATTGACCATCACTCCAACACACAAGATGGCTGCCCCCATGTGGTCAAAGATCCTGCCCCCATGTGGACACAAGATGGCCACCACAAGATGGCCAGCAAGGGAGGGCAGTTGGGAGGGACCAGGCCTACAAGGGAGGGCAGTTGGGGGCGATCAAGCCTGCAGAGGAGGGCAGTTAGGGATGACCAAGCCGGCAGAGGAGGGAAGTTGGGGGCGACCAGGCCTGCAGGGAAAGGCAGTTGGGAGGGACACAGGCCTGCAGGGGAGAGCAGTTAGGGGTGACCAGGCATGCAGGGGAGGGCAGTTAGGGGAAAACAGGCTGGCAGGGGAGTGGTTAGTGGGTGATCAGGCTGGCAGGCAGAAGCAGTGGGATTGGGCCTAAATGGACAGTCAGACATCCCTTGAGAGGTCCCAGATTGGAGAGGGTGCAGGCTGGGCTGAAGGACATGCCCCCCCTCTCCCCCCGTGCACAAATTTCATGCACCGGGCCTCTAGTATTTGATAATTTTCCATGAAGAATGTACTCTCTTTACCCTGCTAAGCATGTAATACTCCATGCAGGACATCCCCAAGGATGAACCCTCTCCTCCCTCTGCTTGGACTCTGTCACCACACACCTGTGCTTCCTTCCTATGACATCTCCTCACCACAACTCCTCCCTGCCCCAGGCAAGAAGGTCCAACATACCTTGTCCCACTTAATGCATTAAGAAATGAATTGTCCATGAAGGGAAGTGAAGGACAAAGGAAGAGGAAATTTGTATAAATTTAAATATGTCTATGAATCTTCTGGTCACAAGCTCCAGTATGTAGTACCTGCTTCTTGTTTATAGGGAGGTCTGGGTTCATCCAGACGTGGCAAGTGTGATAAACCATTTGGCCAGCCAAGAACTTTAAAATGTTCACTAGATCTGTCTATAGGAGGTTGCCACAGATCTTGGTCAGAACAATTTTATTGCCTTTCTTCATTTGCATTTTAAATGTCTCAGATTCTACCCTTGGTCTTTATTTCTTCTTCCTTATATATGTTTCACATTTATCCTTCACAAACTTTGCTCTCTAAATTGATAGCTATAATTCCCCAGTTAAAATATTTCATAATTGCCAGATCCCTATCTCCAAATATCTTATAGTCTCTATTAAATGCTTCACAGGTAACTAAGAATGTCCAAAATGTAACTATTGTCCCCCCCACCCCTACCTAACTTCCCCCAAAATGCTAATCCTGCTGTTTTCTTTTTCATGAATTATATCTCTCTTCCACTGGTCACCCAAGTTATAAATATACTGCCATTCCACACTCTTTCCTCTCCCTGAATGCTCAGACCTAGTGTCTAAGCCCTTTTATTTTTACATCTTAAATAAATCTCAAATAAACCTCATTTGTATTTCCACTATTATTGCTTTAACTCAGGTTCACATTCAGAAACAAAGATCTTATTCTCTCTAACTTCTAGGCTGTTGCCTGCTGATGCCTCACAGCTGAATCCCCCCAACCGTAGAGAGGGTTGCCTTACTTAAGCTTATATTCCCTGCCCAAGGCAACTCATATCTAATGACTACTGGTTGAAGCAGGAGTACAAAGGCCTAGTCCTCCTTTCACAGTCTGGGACAACTATAAACAGCTATCGCAGTGCCCTGGTTCCCCTAAGCAATGAGCCTAGTATTTGTTACAATTCCATTGTAGTTCAACTTCTCCCAATCCTGATGCCTCATGGTGGTATTGTTAAAAGCACTCTCAAATAAACTCCTTGTGTGTAACTTTCCTTTTACAATTTGTTTCCTTGAAAACCTGACTGAAGACATGAAGATAGTTGATGCCAAAGAGTAGACCAAGGAAAAATAATTTTGGAACTGGATGATCTACCAGTCAACTGGGAAAAATTCTTATCATGGACAGGAGTGTGATCATCTCTGAACCATGTTGTACTGATTCAATTGTTAAAACTTTCCCTAGTGGTAAATTCACATTGTACAATTGTGGAACAAAATGCACTAGAAGGTGCAATATCTTAAGTATTTAAGGGACTGAGAAAGCAATCATAATAAAAACAATGGTATTAAGTGGCTGTTGCTGGTGCCATTTTTTCATTAGAGAAAACAAAGCCTTGGAGTGATCAATCATCAATCTAAGAGAGAGCATTAAAATCAGAAGGTCTCCTTAACAGCCAATAAATTAACTCTTATCTCTTATAGCTTAAGGGAAGATAATCTTTGGCTCACTCTAGGAACAATTATAAAGATAGTGGTTCTTTAGGGAAAATTGAATTCCCACATGAAGGCAGTGAGACTTGAGACAAAAAAAATCTAGTCAATGCATTCAAATATCTTGAATCTCCAAATTCTCCTGAACCCTCTGATGCTGCAGAAGTGGCCCATTCATCTCCCTTAGAAGCTAGCTTTCCCCCTCTCTTCCTTGAAAATTATGCAGAGACCTCTGTCTTTTAAGGAAAACACACACACACACACACACACACACACACACACACACACACACCAACCCTGATATATCTCTGCCTCTTCACCTTTCCACCAAACCAGTAACTAGTTTTAAGTCACAATAATACCTAGCCAGGGAAGCAATGGGCTGTCTAAGGTAAGGAAGTTGCAGAACCTAAGAAAGCGTATAATGGGGTTGAATCCTGAGATTGCTAGATCCAAGGGCAGAACATAAAGTTGAATAAGGGAGAATTCACCAATACTGAAGTGCTCTTCCATGATCTAGTATCTAACATCACCATGTAAGAGGCACTCAACAGACAAACAGTCAGAATGGCTTGACCAGTTGATATAAGCCGGTCTCTGCCATGAGTCACTCCAGTGCTGACGAATTGGATGCATGGAGATGCCACAGACCAGACAGCATGGACTCGCACTCACCAGGAATAATTCAGCTGTTGCAACTCTAAATGTTCAACCTGTTAGTAGAATCTATCACCAATCTCCTAATATGGCACCACCCTCAAGGAGGCTAACCAGCTGTTTGTTAGAAAGTTGATTATATTACACCCCTTCTTCTCTGGAAGGGGCTGTGATGCATCTTCAAAGGAACTGACACATATTCCAGGCATGAGTTTGCCTTTCCTGCCCCCAGGTCTTAACTAATGCTACATCAGTAAAAAAGTAAGTACAAGGTGGGAAGGAAAGGGTTAGTAGCTGATCTATCATCTATCCTTCTTATCCTGGGACAACTTGGGAAGGGAGAAATTAAGATAAGTAGGAGATGACAGAGGAGAGAGGGGTGGAGGAAAGAGAAGACAAAAATGATGTGATTAATATTTTTGCAAATATGCTAATCAAATTCCCTGGTGATATTTACTAATGGGAAACTCTTATCTATGGTAAGCTGTAAGCAACATGTTACCTGGCATGTCTAGGCTTGCTAATGGCAATCCAGTAAGAAATTTATGGATTTATGATGCATGCTCCTTTATAAAATATAGTGCTAGCTGTGTAACTATTGGAGCATAAAATAGAAAAGTTTAATGAACAAAAAAAACCTTTTAACGTACATCAGAGGTTGGCAAACTACAGGCCTTGGGCCAAATGCTGCCATGTCCATTCTCTTACATATTGTATATGACTGCTTTAACTCCAACTATAGAACTGAGTAGTTATTCTAGAGACCATGTGGTCTGCAAAACTAAAATACTTACTATTTGGCCTTTTATAAAAATGTTTGCTGATCCCTGGTATAGATCATACTCCACAAGCATCGCTCATATCTTAAAGTGGTGCCATGGCTCATGCTAATGTAGCAAGGAGGGATAAAAGCCAAGATGGCATAGTTCCTGTAAACCAAAGCAAGGAAGTGTTTCTAGATGCAGGGAGCTTTGTTCTCGAAGATTTCTTTTTATTAACAGAGCTATAAATCAACCTTCCTATGATTTAATCTAGGTAAACGTTCCCTTGATTTCTCAATCAGGAAGTAATGGGTTCTGGCAAATCAGGAGACCGTCTCTCCTGCCTCTTTATTGTTTCCTGGCTTCAGTGGACAAATGGTGTTCGCCTTACTGAAACAGAGTAATACTGCAGTATTTTAATATTAATGTTTGGCATGCAAGGTCTTCTACAGTTCCTTGTATAGTGTTTTCTTCCCAGTTAAGCTGGTAATTCTTCAATGAAGCTCTTCCAAATTCCTTTTAAAAAATACCTCAATCTTTAGATGAGAACTTAATAAAGTTAAAGTTTGAAAAATTTTAATTGAAAGAGAGGGTTAAGTGTCTAGAACCCCATCTGCTCCTTTTCTGTGGTCCCTCCCACAGTGGCCCCAGAATTAAGTTTCCTGGAATCCCTAGAGCTCAGTGGATCAGATTGCAATATCACTGAAACTGATGATATCAAGGTATCTTTCAAGGCTAATTTATTATGACTTTTTAAAAATATGTTTTTATTGATTTCAGAAAGGAAGGGAGAGGAAGGGAGAGGTAGAAACATCAATGATGAGAAAGAATCATTGGGGATCGAGCCTGCAACCCAGGCATATGCCCTGACAGAGAATCAAACCATGACCTCCTGGTTTATAGGTCCATGCTCAACCACTGAGCCATGCTGGGAGGGCTATGATGACTATTAAGTCTCATATTTGGGGCTCAAGGGATTCTTTTCCTTGCTTGATCATCTCCTTTAGGTTCTTTAATATAAATATGTATCAGTGCTCAAGTGGGTCAAATGTTTCATTATGTTTCAAAATGGATGCCCTGGCTCTCCACCATAGTAAGTCAGAAGGTTCCTCTTTCCTCTTCTTTTTCATCTTTGTCCACAGAATAGGAAATGTCTACAAACCTGTCCAGTCTTTACAGGCTCAACCTCACAGGGTGAGTGACCAGTTTGGCTGGTCAGAGTCCAGGGTGTTCTCTGAACCATATTTCATTAGCATGCATGGTCCTCCACTTTAAAGGCCCGTGGGACTTTGCTGCTCTCTCACCTTCTGTGTCCAGGTACCTTCAGCCACTTCCTGTTCTGAGTTTGCATGCCCAGACAGGGCCGAGGGTTTGCCTTCTAGAAGTCTGTGGTTAATATTATTGCATATTCCAGTGTTAAATTGGATTCAACATAATAAGGACAAGATCCTATAACCTCAGCACTAAGCAGCACTAAGCTTTAGTCAAACATAATATACTAGTAACTAGAGACCCTGGTGCACAAATTTGTACACGGGTGGGGTCCCTCCTCCTGGCTGGCGATTGGGGCCCATTGGGGCCAGCCGGCCAGGGGGAGGGACCTCAGGAGGTTGGCCAGCCATGGGAGGTTGGCTATGGGAGTGCACTGACCACCAGGGGGCAGCTCCTGCATTAAGCATCTGCCCTCTGGTGGTCAGTGCACGTCATAGCCACCGGTCAACTGGTCGTAACAGTCGCTTAGGCTTTCATATATAGAGATAGAAGCATACCATTGGAAAGTTATTAAGCATCCACCTGCTTATTAATAAAAACTTTGATGCACTAATGGTCACAACTCTAGAAAGAAGGAGAAATGAAAAGTATCCTCAAATCTCACATCCTTATTAGCATTTATGAACTGATGCAGGGGAAGCAAAGCCCCTAAGACCATTATGGTAGTAGGTATCTGTATGTACTAAAATGGATTTAGGAGGCTTGACTTGTGATAGGTAGATATCAAGCCATCTGTGGCTGGGTTTCTAGGTCCTGAGCTACAGAGAGCTTAGCAGAAAACAAAACAAAACAAAAGGAAACAAAACAAAACAAGAGTCATTTTAGGAAGAGGAGACTAAGTTTGTGTGCCAGAATCACAAGCAAAGATCAAGGTTTGTGTCTTAGGCAGAGATACAGATTTATTTCCTGGGAACAGGAAATCAGAATAAAGACGAAGTTTCTCTTCTCTGGAATGTTCTGCAAACTGATATTTTTCATAAACAAGAGACTTTTTATAAGACACAAGACCTAAAACATGTTTCCCAACTCTGGGACACATTAAAATCACATAGGGAGTTTTTAAAAATATGAATCTGATTCCCAAGCCCTACATCAGGCCAATTAATAATAGAATCTCTAATGAAAGGAGTCTAAGCAACTATAGTTCTAAGACTTCCCCAGGTGACTCTGAGGTACAGCCAGGTTTGGGAATCACTAGGCAGTGTAACTACAGCAGAAACGTAGAAGGAAAGATTTTTGTCGCACTGAAAGTTGTACATCAGAAATCTAACAGGTTTTGCTACTTGTTTTTATCCTCATTCATTTTATAGCTCAGCCAAGGCTGAGGGACTGCTCAGAAGAAAGGTCTTTGGCTGTTCCAGGAAAACAGGTATAGGAAATGGATTTTTGTGCTGATGGAGAGATGAAGGTTTAAATTTTAAAAGCTGAGGAAAGGCAAGGTTTTGGAGAAAGGGACTCATAGTAAAGGTCTCATTTGAATTTTGGAGAACTGGAAATTGTTTTGAAGGTTAAAAAGACACAGGAGAGATGAACCAAGAATTTTGATAACCTTCCTATTTATTTAGATTACCCTTATGACTAGCATTTACTGTAGGTGTGCTAATGAGATAAGGAATATTTGAAACCTTCTTTCTTTGTTCACTTCACACAGTTAAGAGTACCACCAGGAAAACTCAATTTTAAATTTCAGGTCTAGCCAAATCGTTAAAATAGCTAGGGTGGCTTAGTGGCTTCATAAAAATTAAATCAGGCGCACATTTCGAGTAAGCTCATTATGGAAATAAGAATCCACAGAGCCATTTTAAGGTTGATGCCCAATCCAAAATCTTTCTATTATCTCATATGTGTGTCTGTGTGTGCTGGAGTGTCCAGTGCGTGATTACATAAAAGTGCCCGATGGCAGCCCCTTTGCTTTCGCCAGTGGATATTTTGATTTATACCGCTCCCAGCTTTATTCCACTTGCACTGATTAGTTTGCATTTACATTTTCATAGCATCCAGCTGCTCAGCTTTCATGATTTACATTCATCCAATGTAATTAAAGTATTTGTTGTGGGTTTATAAGCATTTTAATGGTCTATATTTCTGCATTTTGTGTGTCTCCTTTTCCAAATTTATTTTATTCATCAAGCTGTGTCCTAAAAAGCAGTAGAAACAATTGCCTCTGAAGGATGTTAGTATACAGCATGAATAACGCTCACGCTGAATTTAAAACTACCCTCACTCGAATTACCAATTCAGTGCTGAAAATAAATGTCTCTCTCTCCAGAAATTAGAATCTAATTATGTACAATAAACCATGTTAAATAATATCAAGGGTCTAGCCTAAACCAACAAAGACTCACACATTCCCACAGGAAGCTGAAATGTTCCTCCTTGCATTTGCTCTTCTGGGACAGCATTATTTCCAGGTCTCTGGCCCTGTTGAGAGCCTGTCCAGGTTTCAGCACAATAGAGTTTAAGTGCACATTAAGGAAGAAGAAGACTGTTTCTCTTGCCTGATATTCTGCACAAACCAATTTGGTAAATGCTTTTATTTCAGTCCTCTGTAATTAATAGGTAATTAGCTATGGTTCTGGGAAGTAACAGCAAAATGACAAATCATTTAGACTTACTACAAATGAAATAGCCTGATACAGTCAATATTTTAGTGTGATTTAGAAGCTGAGATAATCTCTAAGATTTAAATTCCCATTGACCTCAAAATCAATCCTAACTTCTAAGTCTTTTTTGGCATTAATTCCACCCATATTTGCTTTCATCTTTGGGTATATGCCAATAAACCTTAGAATCAGCTAACCTTGTCTTCTCCTCAGTTTAATTCTTTTAGCTACCTCTCAGCCTTTTTCCAGGCCTATATAAATTTTACCTATTTACCATCTTATTAGATGCTAAAGCACACTCTTCATGTATGTCAAGTCACAGGTCAAGGCTAACATTTTAAAGGAGCCCTGCCCAGTTATTACCAGCTTCTTGCCCTCAACTTCTAAGTCATTATGCAGTTTTAACACATTGAAACAATAATTTTACCCTTGTGTCTGTTTATCTCTAGTATTCATCTGTATGGTTTTGACCATCTCATCTGTCATGTTTGGTTGAAGATAGAGGGTAACAGATTACTCTTAAGTTTTACTTGGTGCTGAAGAGGACAGCTTTGAATGATTGTCCAAAAAACCATAGTGAGTTTTGGTTGGGAGAAGAGGGAGAAGGGATTTAATAATAACAAAATGGAACTTCATCCCAATTGGCTTCTGTTTGAAAGAAATAGAAAAATATAATAAAATAATTATAAATACCTCTGATATGCTAATTAGAATGATAATATTCATTGTCTATAATTTTTGGTATGCTGGCTTTTAGTTAAAATCGTAAAGTTAAAATAGTTATGCTTAGTGCTTCATGTCAATGTACACTTTTATTAATACCCTACTGAGATTCTGGTATAATTAGCTTTTACATTTTAAAACTATCCTATGATTTTAATTAAAATCCAACCTCTGAACATTTAGACCAAAACAGCTAAAAGATTACTCTCTCTTCTTAAGAAATATCTACCAGAACCTTTTTAAAAACTTATTTTGAAAATTCCAGACTTACAAAAAAAGCTGCAAGAAAAATGCATTAGATTCCTACTGCTATTGTGACAAATTCAGTCTCAATGGTCTAAAATCAAGGTGCAGGCAGGGCTTTGTTCCTTCTGGAGTCTCTAAAGGAGTATCCATTTCCTTGCTTTTTTGGTTTCTGGAAGCCAGCTGCATTAGTTGACTACAGCTCACTCTTACATCTTAAAAGCCAGCCAACTAGCATCTTCAAATCTCTCTCTACCTCCAACTCTCCTGCCCCCCTCTTTCACTTTTAAGGATGTTTGTGATTATATTGACCCTACCTGGACAAATCAGGATAATCTTCCTGTAAGACCCCCCAGAGGGAGACCCTTACTCTATCTCACGGATCGACGGCAACCCCAATCATCCACAGGAGGCGTCACTTGATGCAAACAGCAAGAGGCTTTATTCCAGCGCGCTGGGGCTCAACTCCTAACTCACATGGAGCGAGAGGTTGAACCCCGAGCAGAAAGTCTTACAAGTATATATAGGCAAAAACCATACATTGGGGGGTTACACATGTGAGGGGGGAAGAGAGGACAAAGTCGCCAGGAAATTCCAACAGGGCTCGTTAATAACATGTTTAATGACAGGGCCTAAGTTTTCAGTCAACAGTCCCATCCGGTAATCTCATGTCCTGCTTTTCTTATCTGTCAGAGCACTATTAGCTCTTTAGGCTCTTAGCTTGGTGCTTTTTCCTGGGACAGGTTTAAGGGTCTCGTTCCCATCACTGGGAGGCCTTGGAGATTTAAGATAAAACGGACAGCTGTAAAAAAAACTTTACTCTTTTAGTTAGGGTTTGCTTTTTTTCCTGAAGCTCCATTTTCTATTGTTGCTTTTTAATCTCTGGAGTTAAGAAGTTCAGGATTTGCCCAGATAAGATAAAGTAAACAAAATTCTTTACCTTTCATTCCCCCATTTGCTTTTTGTTAAGTTCTAATCATGGAATTTCTGTCTTTACATACTCTTCCCTGAGGCTGTCTCCCTGTCGGAGTGACTGGTAGTGCTGCCTGAGCATTAGTACCTGTACAGCACTTATTCTCTCCCTGATGAAGGTGACTAGGCGATTTAAGATGCAGGGTCCAAAAGTGAGAATTAAAAGTAGTATAATAAGGGGACCCATCAGGGAGGATATGAGGGTGGTGAACCAAGGGGACCGGCTGTACCAACTTTCAAACCACCCTTGATGTGCCTCCCGATCTCGTTGTCTTGTTTCTAATCTTTCTCTAAGTTTGGACATGGAATCCTTTATTACACCGGAGTGATCTATGTAAAAACAACATTCTTCTTTTAGTGCAGCACATAATCCACCATCCTTGAGGAATAGGAGATCTAAGCCCCGCCTATTTTGTAGTACCACCTCGGATAAAGAGGTCAGCGACTCTTCCAATTTTGTGATTGATTGCTCTACTGCTCTTAGATCTTCATTTACAGCTGCCCGTAACCCCTCGATATACTAAGGAGTCTGAACGAGCGCAGCCGTCCCTGTTCCTACTCCGGCCGCTACCCCCAGACCTAGCAGGACGGCTAAAGTGAGCGAGACCAGTTCCCTCTTCTGTCTACGGGGTCGTAGGTCGAACTCAGCCTCGAAAGAGCCTGCCTCATGGTAGATAACTCTGGGCACCAGCTGTACAAGGACACAGTAGTCTTTGGCGGTGTTGAACACCGATGAGGAAACACATGGGGTCAGCCCTGTACTGCAGGCCCACCATCCGCCTACGGGGGGGACCAGATAGTAGTTGGTAGTTGTTTGGGGGCTTCCTATGGTCCGATTGCACAGATGCTTATGGTTTGTAGGAACTGTACCTAAGCAAGTGCCATGCCCAGAGACTTCTGTAAGGGTAAGTTTACTGTTCGACCCCCAGCTACAGGAGTCATGGGAGGTGGTATTGTTAAAGGTCCCTGAGAAAGCAATCCCCTCGTAATAGGGAGGGCTTGACACTAGACATAACCAGCAAGACTCAGTCAGGTTAGGGTTGGAAGCATTGAGAGCGCTGAAAGCTCCCTGTATCAGATTAAGGAGTCTCTGCCCTGTGCTCGGTATCTCGGGTGTATTTACTAGGCCGGGGACCGAGGCAGCAGGAGGCCCCGGTGGGCGGCGGCTGCAGCTTGCAGTCCGGGGACTGGGGAGGCCAGTAACTGGGTTGAACCGAGCTGTATTATCGGGCCTATTTGTTGTGACTCGGGGAACGGGCGGTCTGATATGGGCGGTTGGTGATCGTCGTTCAGATAGTACTAGGTTAGGCCCTACCTGGACGGCGGTCGGGGTTTCAACCTTAAGCTTGATAGAGAAGGTAAATCCATTGTCATAACCTGACATATAGAAACGTACTCCCCAAGTTCTCCCTCTAATCCATTCCTGCGATTTCCTTCCTTTCTCCGTGAAGGAGATGTTTAGAGGATTGCACCACCCTTGATTGTTACAGTTGGTGGCCGTAAGATTTTTCTGTACCTTTATCAGATCCCACGAGGAGGTGGGATGCCAATAAGTATTTCCAGTAGTTTCACAGCCCCATTCTGCACAATAATAATGGTCTATTTCTCCACACCTCCTTGCCTCGTTCCTTGACCTCCCATCCTGGGGGCAGACATAGAAAGGAGTCTGGCTTAAAGTGTCACGGGAGCGTGGGTAGCTACAGCCTGGGTCATACCCCTCGACAAGGCGGTATTCTGCTCCCCCAAAAGGCCTGTCTGAGGGTACCCAAGGGTTGCGGGCCTCCTCGGAGGTCACGGTGGGGATATCCCAATTGTCTAATCCAGCTACTAAGGCACAAATGTCTGGGGTTAGGGGCGGCCACCAGGCCCAAAGGGGGTTCTCCTTGGTGGTGCTCCATATTACATCTCCAGTCTGGGGAAAGACCTGCCATGTTAGTCGTTGGGGGGAATGAGGGTTAGGACTACTTATCGGGGGGAGGTGCGCCAACAGGAGCAGGAACACGGTGAATGCGGAGCTTGAGGGGGTTGTCCATTTTCTCCACTTTCCACGCTGGGTCTGGTGGTGGCGCGGGCTTGACATGTGAAGCGTGGATCCAGGCGGCAATGCCATCGACCTTCACTGCAGTCGGTGTTGTGAGCAGCACTATCTATGGTCCTTTCCACCTAGGTTCCAAGTTGGCCGCACGGTGGCGCCGAATGTACACCCAGTCTCCGACCTGGAACTGATGAGGTACTTGCAGTTCTCCTGGCTTGTAGGCCTC
The DNA here is from genome assembly GCF_963455305.1 of Plecotus auritus. Classification (NCBI taxonomy): domain Eukaryota; kingdom Metazoa; phylum Chordata; class Mammalia; order Chiroptera; family Vespertilionidae; genus Plecotus; species Plecotus auritus. The sequence continues at coordinate 86,392,181 of NC_137770.1, read as the reverse complement.
GGCCAACCGACTCCACACTTCCCTTTGCACAGTCTCAAGGGCTTTTAATCTGGTGTACAGAGATTGAGAGGAGTAAGATTCTGGGGAAGGGAGGTGCTGGATGGTAATGAGTGGGGGGTGAGTCCCATAAAGAATTTCAAAAGGAGTTAGCTTGAGGGAGCCAGGGGTATTGCGTACCCGAAACAAAGCAAAGGGAAGGAGGACTGTCCAGTCTGTTATGCCAGTCTCTAAGGATAATTTAGTCATGACCTCTTTTAAAGTTCTATTCATTCTCTCTACCTGTCCTGAGCTTTGGGGCCTATAAGCACAATGTAATTTCCAATCAAGCCCCAGGATTTTGGCCAGTCCCTGACTTACCTGGGCAACAAACGCAGGGCCGTTGTCTGACCCGATTACCTTGGGCACCCCGAATCTCGGGAAGATGTCTTCTAGTATTTTCTTGGCCACCACCTGAGCAGTCTCCCTCTTGGTAGGGAAGGCTTCAACCCATCCTGAAAATGTATCTATGAATACCAATAAGTATCTGTATCCATACCTGGCTGGCTTTACCTCAGTGAAGTCTACCTCCCAGTAACTCCCAGGGCAGTCTCCTCGGAGCCGCTTGCCCTGAGATAGCTTGCTGGGCTGGGCGTTCACCATCTGGCAAGGCTTGCATTCTTTTACAGTTGTATCTGCGAGCTCCCCTAGTTTCATGATATAATACGGTGAAGACTGGACTATAGTTTTTAAATGTTTTGGGCCCAGATGAGTTAGCTTATGAAGGTGTCTAAGAAAAATGATAGCCTGCTTTTCAGGGAGGATTCTTTTTCCTTCTGTAGTTTCCCGGATCCCCTCTGGAGTCTCCAGGCGAAATCCTAATCTGTCCATTCTCTCAAGGTCTGATTCTGAATATTCAAAGTTCCTGATAGAGGGATATACCGCATCCTCAGGGTGAGACCCCGGTTTTTCCCCAGACAAAGATAGGATGTTGAGTCCCTGAGCCACTCGCTTGGCTTCTCTGTCAGCCCTTTGGTTCCCTCCGGCAACCCTGGACCCTCTTTTCTGATGTCCAGGACAGTGAATAATGGCCACTTTTTTAGGAAGGTGAACGGCCTCTAACAGGCTTAGAATTTCTTCTTTATTTTTGATTTCCTTCCCTGCCGAGGTTAGTAGCCCCCGCCTCCGGTAGATGGCCCCGTGGACATGGGCAGTAGCAAAGGCATACCTGCTATCAGTGTAGATGTTAATCTTCTTCCCTTCTGCCAATCGCAGAGCCTGAGTCAGAGCTAGTAACTCAGCCTTCTGAGCCGACGTCCCTTCGGGTAGGCTGCTTGCCCAGATAATTTGCTCATCATCCACTACCGCCGCCCCGGCCACCCTTTTACCTTCTATTATGTAGCTGCTTCCATCAGTGAACCAGGTCAGCTGAGCGTCTGGCAAGGGCTTGTCTCGGAGGTCCCTTCGGGTCCCCGTTTCTTCTGCCAGTATCTCTTGACAGGTATGCAGCACACTCTCCTGGGTGGACGTGTCAGATAGTAGGGTAGCTGGGTTGAGGATGGCAGGCGGCCCGAACTGGATCCTGTCTTCATTCAGTAGGAGACTCTGGTAGTGTGTCATGCGGGCATTGGACAGCCACCGATCAGGGGGCTGTCTGATGATGCTCTCCAAGGAGTGGGGGGCAATGACCGTTAGCTTCTGTCCCATAGTTAATTTGTCAGCATCTTTCACTAATACTGCCACTGCCGCCACGGACCTCAGACAGGCAGGCCAACCACTAGCAACGGGATCTAGCTTCTTGGAGAGGTAGGCTACCGGCCTCTTCCATGGCCCTAGAGGCTGGGTCAGCACCCCTCGGGCTACTCCCCTTCTCTCGTCCACAAATAGGACGAAGGGCTTTGCTACGTCCGGCAATGCCAGGGCCGGGGCTGACAGTAATGCCTTCTTGATGTCATCAAAGGCTTGCTGTTGGCCGTTACCCCACTCAAACGGGGCACCCTCTCTAGTCAGAGGATAGAGGGGAGCTGCCAGGGTAGCGAACCCGGGGATCCACAAGCGGCAAAACCCCGCAGTCCCTAAAAATTCTCGCACCTGGCGGGGTGAGCGAGGAACGGGTATCTGAGTCACAGTTTGTTTTCTGGCCTCCGTTAGCCATCTCTGCCCCCCTTTTAGGGTGTACCCCAGGTACGTTACCTCCTTTTGGCAGATCTGGGCCTTCTTGGCGGAGGCCCGATATCCTAAGCGGGCGAGTTCTTCTAGCAGTAGTCCCGTGCCTCGTTGGCACTCTTCCTCTGTGGCCCCGGCCAGTAGTAAGTCATCTACATACTGCAGAAGTGTTACCTGGGGATGGCTGGCACGGAAGTGGGCTAAATCTTGGTGAAGAGCTTCATCAAAGAGGGTCGGAGAATTCTTGAACCCCTGGGGTAGCCGGGTCCAAGTCAGTTGTCCTGTAGTCCCAGAGTCAGGGTCCCTCCACTCGAATGCAAAGATGTTCTGGCTGGAAGGGTGTAGTCGTAGGCAGAAGAAAGCGTCCTTTAAATCCAAGACAGTATACCAAATGTGATCCGGGGGGAGAGAGCTCAACAAGCTGTAAGGGTTAGGTACAGTGGGGTGGATGTCCTGTACCCGCTTGTTCACTTCCCTTAAGTCCTGTACTGGGCGATAGTCTCCTGTGCCAGGCTTCTTAACAGGTAACAGAGGAGTGTTCCATGGCGACTGACACTTCACTAGGATGCCCTGCTGAAGGAGGCGCTGGATATGGGGCCTAATTCCTTCCCGGGCCTCCTTAGTCATGGGGTATTGGCGTACAGCCACAGGAGTTGAAGTGGCCTTCAGCTCTATGACTACGGGCGGCCTTTCTGTAGCTAGTCCTGTTCCAGCTGTCTCGGCCCACGCTCCCGGATACCTGTTCAACCAGTCATTTATGTGACTTTTCTCTGTTCCCTGTTCCTCAAAAAGTCTGTGTTCATCATCTAGGCGTATGGTCAGGGTGGTAGTCATTCTCTTGCTTTGGGTCACCTCCGGGCCATCAGGGGTGAAGGTAATCTGGGCTCCCATTTTGGTTAGGAGATCTCTCCCAAGTAGGGGTGCAGGGCACTCGGGGATGACTAGAAACGAGTGGGTTACCCGTCCCGTTCCTAAGTCTACCGTTCTTCGGGTAGTCCATGAGTACTGTTGGTGCCCTGTGGCTCCTATGACCCACGATTTCTTGTGGGAGACGGGTCCAGACGGTTCGAGTAGGACCGAGTGTTGAGCCCCAGTGTCTACTAGGAACTCAACTGGCTTCCCCTCCACCTTTAGTGTTACCCTAGGCTCGGGGAGGGGTTCCGAGCCCCGTCCCCGCTAGTCTTCTTCTTCCTCCAGAGCTAACACTTTCTTGGAGGACCCGTTCTTCTTCTTCTTAGGGCACTCTCTAGCCCAGTGACCTTTTTCTTTGCAGTAGGCACACTGGTCTTTGTCTAATGGGGTGCAGTTGCCCAGGTTACCTGACTTTTTAGCCCTGCCCTGGGTTTGTTCCTGGCCTCTCTCACCTACTACTGCGGCCAAAATCCGTGTCAGGTTCTTCTCCTGCCTGCGATCCCTTTTGCTTTCTCTTTCCTCTCTTTCCTTTTCTTTTCTTTGTTCTTTTTCCTCCTCAGTTTCCCTCTTATGATATACTTTCTCTGCCTCCTTAACTAAATCCTGCAGGGTATAGTCTTGTAACCCTTCTATTCTCTGCAACTTTCTTTTAATATCTATTGCTGACTGCCCTATGAAAGCCATGGCCACGGAAGCCCTTTGCCCCTCAGAGGTAGGGTCAAACGGGGTGTAGCGCCTGAAAGCTTCCATTAAGCGTTCAAGAAATACTGACGGGGGTTCCATGGCCCCCTGGATAACCTCTCTTACCTTAGCCAAATTAGTGGGGCGTCTCGCTGCCCCACGGAGGCTGGCCACTAGAGTCTGGCGATGGACTGTCAGTCACTCCCTACCTTCTGCCGTGTTGAAATCCCAGTCAGGTCTGGAGAGGGGGAAGGCAATCTCGATGATGTTGGGGAGCTGGGTGGGTCGTCCATCTGCTCCTGGTACATTCTTCCTTGCCTCCAATAAAATCCTCTCCCTCTCCTCAGTTGTGAAAAGGGTCTGTAGTAGCTGCTGGCAATCATCCCAGGTGGGCTGATGAGAGAACATCAAAGACTCCACCAGCCCAGTTAAGCGCTGGGGGTCCTCTGAAAAGGGAGGATGATTAGTCTTCCAACTATATAGATCTGCGAAGGAAAAAGGCCAGTACTGGAGGGGCTGAAGAGGAGCCGGTCCACCATCCGTCGCCGCCGGCGGGGGCCCGTAAGCCCTCAGGGGGAGGGCGACGGTGGTGTCGGGAGTCATTCCGCGGCGGCTCCTGGTGCCCTGCGCAGGCCCCGGCAGAGACTCGTTAGGGGGAGCAGAGGGGGCAGCTGCAGGAGCCGGCGGTGCTTCTGGCTCTTCCCGACCCCCTACGGGAGCCGGGGCAGGAGGATACGGGGGAGGTGAGTCAAGGAGAAGGAGGTCAGACTGGATTTCTGGATAAATCTTCTTGGGGGGGTCCGAGTGACTGGATTTCTCCCCAGAACTGGGAGATTGGATGGCTAGAACTTGAGTGGCCGGCCGGGGCTTGGGTTTTACAACCCAAGGTCGAACCCAGGGGGGTGGATTTTGCACCAGGTCCTGCCAGACCACGATGTAGGGCTGCTGATCCGAGTGGGCTCCAGGTTCTTTCTGAAAAACAATCTGCTTAACAGCAAAAATAACAGATAGGTCAAAGGTTCCTTCTGTTGGCCATCCTATATTAAAAGCAGGCCATTCTGAGGAGCAGAAGGTCCGCCATGGACCTTTCTTGATCTCAACTGATAGGTCGCGACCTCTTCCCTTAACTTCAGTCCAATGGTCTAAGGTCAGACTAAGAGGGGTTGTCATAGTCTGTCCCATCGTCAGTTCGTACGTCGTCAGAAACACAAATAACAAAAATATTACAGACACAAGGACCCACTTACTCCACCTTGTCCACCACAAACACGCAACAGAATCAGATGGGCGCGATTTTGACAATCTCTGATCCAACAGTAGAACCCGATCAGCGCCCTTACAGTAGGAGACTACCAGGCGTCCCTGGCTCTCCTCCACCCTTGGGGCGTCCCCCAGGGCTGCAACCTGTGGCCCTCCAGGCACGTCTACCAACCACTGTTCGGCCACTCTCACGAGTTGCCGAACGGCTGCAAAACCGAAAGCGCGCACACAGGACCAGACTCACTAGCAAAACACAAGACAAAGACAGACAACCTCGGGGTACCCCTTCTTACCTCCAAGGTCGACTCCGCGGATGAGGGGGGGTCGTCAGATCCCGGACGGGCCCCCAAAAATGTAAGACCCCCCAGAGGGAGACCCTTACTCTATCTCACGGATCGACGGCAACCCCAATCATCCGCAGGAGGCGTCACTTGATGCAAACAGCAAGAGGCTTTATTCCAGCGCGCTGGGGCTCAACTCCTAACTCACATGGAGCGAGAGGTTGAACCCCGAGCAGAAAGTCTTACAAGTATATATAGGCAAAAACCATACATTGGGGGGTTACACATGTGAGGGGGGAAGAGAGGACAAAGTCGCCAGGAAATTCCAACAGGGCTCGTTAATAACATGTTTAATGACAGGGCCTAAGTTTTCAGTCAACAGTCCCATCCGGTAATCTCATGTCCTGCTTTTCTTATCTGTCAGAGCACTATTAGCTCTTTAGGCTCTTAGCTTGGTGCTTTTTCCTGGGACAGGTTTAAGGGTCTCGTTCCCATCACTGGGAGGCCTTGGAGATTTAAGATAAAACGGACAGCTGTAAAAAAACTTTACTCTTTTAGTTAGGGTTTGCTTTTTTTCCTGAAGCTCCATTTTCTATTGTTGCTTTTTAATCTCTGGAGTTAAGAAGTTCAGGATTTGCCCAGATAAGATAAAGTAAACAAAATTCTTTACCTTTCATTCCCATCTCGAGACCTTTAACTTAGTCACATCTGCAAAGTCCCTTTGCCATGTTAGTTAACATATTTACAGGTTAGGATTAGGACATGGACATCTTTTGGGGTATGGGGCATATTTCTACTATTACAAATAGTATTAAAAATTCTTATATATTCTTTTTTCTTTAAATATATTTTATTGATATTTTACAGAGAGGAAGGGAGAGGGATAGAGAGTTAGAAACATCGATGAGAGAGAAACATCGATCGGCTGCCTCCTGCACACCTCCTACTGGGGATGTGCCCACAACCAAGGTACATGCCCTTGACCGGAATCGAACCTGGGACCTTTCAGTCCGCAGGCTGACGCTCTATCCACTGAGCCAAACTGGTTTCGGCTCTTATATATTCTTCACCTATAGTCCCCAAATGTTAACATTTTACCACACTTGCCCTATATATTTCTCTTCCTTTCTCTCCCTCTACATACACATATTATTTCATTCTAAACCTTTTGAGAGTATGATGCAGACATTATGGCCATTTACCCCTAAATACTCAGAATATTTTTCTTAAAAAGAAGCTCATTTTCCTACATAATTACCATAAAATTTATCCAAATTAGAAAATTAACATTGGTTAATTTTAAAATTTAAGAAATACTATTAACTAATCTAAAATCTTTTTAGAATTTATTTTAATTATTATTGCTTTTTAGAGAGAGAAAAACATTGATCTGAGAGCAAAACATCTACCGGCTGTCTCCAGCATGCTCCCTACCAGAGACTGAGCCTGTAACCCGGGAAATGTGCCCTGAAGGGGAATCAAACAGGCTACCTTTCAGTGCACAGAATGACACCCAAACCAACTGAGCCACTCTGGCCAGGGACTATTCTAGAATTTGCCAGTTGTCACAATAATGTCCTTTACTGCAAAAGAAAATCCCAGATCATATGCTGTATTTGCTGTCTGTCATGTCTCTTTAGGCTCCTTTAATCTGAAATAGTTCCTCCTTTTTATAATGACATGGATAGATTCTAAGATTACAGGTCAGTTATTTTGGAAAATATCCCTCAATTTGGGTTTGTTTGATGTTTTCTCATGATTAGATTCAGAATATGCATTTTTTGGCAGAAATACCTCAGAGTGAAAATGTGTTATTTTCAGTGTATTATTATCAGGAAACACTAGAAACTTTTACTGGATCTGAATTTCAGTCTCACTTCAATTATAGCAAGGCCTAACATTTATTTAATTCTTACTCTATGTCTGGACTGTGCTAAGCACTCTATATATAGTATCTAATTACTTTCCCATATTTGTTTTTACTACAACTGAACAGAAATTCAGACAACTGGTGTGATAAAGATCCAGAATTCAAACCCCTCCACTTTCTTACTCCAAATGCCATGCTCTTTCCACTTTATTTATAATAGAGTTATTAAGTTTTTATACTTAAAATTGCAAGACAGCCTTAATGTTCCCCTCAGCTTGTCTAAAATTCAGCTGGGTTCTTTCTGACTATAGATTCCTGACCTCTATTTTGTTAGAGCTTTTACTTTAGAAAACTTGCAACATTTTGGTGAACTTTTTTTCTGACCTTTGAGATGTAGATCTTCTCAGTTTCTTGCTAGGTTTCTAATCCAAAAATGTCTTTCTGAAGTACTTGGGAGCCATCTCTTTGAAATGTAATCATCAATCAAAATAGCTTCCCCATCTCCTAGTTCCTACTTTGTGGGGGGATAAGACTCTAACTTCAATAAGTGCCAGTTAGCAAACACATTGACCAACCTTCCACCAATGTCCCCAATACTTTTTCACTAACTCACCCTAGCACTTAAAAACTTACACCTTTTGCCCGGCCAGCGTAGCTCAGTGTTTGAACATTGACCCATGAACCAGGAGGTCACCGGTTGGATTCCTGGTCAGGGCACATGCCAGGGTTGTAGGCTCAGTCCCCAGCAGGGGATGTATAGGAGACAGCCAATTGATGATTTTCTCTCATCATTGATGTTTCTATCTCTCCCTCTTCCTTCCTCTCTGAAATCAATAAAAACTTATTTTAAAAACACATACATAAAAGCTCCCACCTTTTGTTTCAGTTGAGTTGGGTTAAATCTTTCTCCCCTATTGCAATAGTTTTGAATAAAGTCTTCTTGTCCAATGCAATATTTCTTTTAAAAGTTTATATGAAAAAATAATTTTCATTTGTTAATGCTGTTTCCCCCAACAAGTATAAAGTAATTATGCAAAAGTAAGTATAGCAATTTTAGTTATTTTTAGTGACTCCTGAATCACATTCTATTTGAAAGTTTTCACTTTGACATAGCCATGGTCTTGTTTAAAGCAGAAAAGTATAGCTTCCTGTTGTCATTGAAATAAACACTTTAGATTGCCTGCTACCCATTGTCTAGAAGGAGCTATTCACATGGACTAATGGGAGCTGCCAGGTTAGTTGCATGCAATACCTCCTTGTTTAATTCCTAAAATATCCCCCCCTTTTTGCTTAACAAGTTAGGTTTCTATTCTTTTCAAAGAAAGAAGTTCTATTAATGGTCTCATCACTTAAAATGTATTTCTACCCATGCCTTGGAATGAAAGACCTTTGTTTGGAGGTACAGGTAAGAGGGTTTGGGCTCTCCAGAAACTTTGGGGCAACTTTAGTTGTGATTTAGATTTCTTTTTTTAATATATTTTTTATTGATTTCAGTGAGGAAGCAAGATGGAGAGAAAGCTAGAAACATCAATGATGAGAGAGAATCATTGATTGGCTGCCTCCTGCACTCCTCAAATGTAATTTAGGTTTCTGCATTCTCACCTTTTTGGGGTTTAGAGAGAAGGAAAGGGTGTTCATTTTCTTGTGTAAAAGATAGTGATTTTGTTATCCCAGGAGGAAGTACCAGCTGAATACATTTACTACTAATCCTGAGATTCCAACTCCATAATTGCCTTGTTTTTTGTTTGATTTTTTGTTTTGTCTTCCATGTGCCCAATTCCTGCAGTTGTTGTTTTGTAAGTGAAATAGCTTTTCTTACCATTCTAAGAATGTTTATACTTTCCCTAAAGCTTTATCCCCCTACTCTTTGCTTTGGCTCTGTTTTATCTGAGTTTCTTCATTATGGTTGTCTCATACCTTGTAGAAGCTTTCTTCAACTAGCTGGTGAAGCCTGGCTCCCATTCCTATTTAAAAGTAAGGTACTAAAAGAACTAATGGAAGTCTTCGGGCTATCCACCAACCAAACTTGCCTATTTCATTGGAGGACTTCTATATTTTTGTTATTGATTTTTTACAGAGAGGAAAGGAGGGGGATAGAGAGTTAGAAACATCAATGAGAGAGAAACATCAATCAGCTGCCTCCTGCACACCCCCTACTGGGTATGTGCCCACAACCAAGGTATATGCCCTTGACCGGAATCAAACCTGGGACCCTTCATTCCTCAGGCCGACGCTTTATCCACTGAGCCAAACAGGTTAAGGCTCATTGGAGGATTTCTAAGCAGTACTATCACTAATTATATTTTATGAATTCGGGATCCCACAACTTCCTGCCTATGGGTATTAGTCTGGGGACAGGAATCTGGGTGCTAAGGGTAAGATTGAGTATAGGGAGCTAGGAAACACATGATTCAATATATAGACTGATTTGATCTTCATTTTCAGTTTTCATTTCAACCTCCCTATAGTATGTTTGATGCTACTTAAATCCATAGCAATTCTGGTTCCATTTTCCCAGCATTCTCTGGTTCCATCTTACCTTTTAAGCACGAGGACATGTGTGTGTGTGTGTGTGTGTGTGTGTGTGTGTGTGTGTGTGTGTGTCCTGGGAATAAAGGGTGAAAGGGCTGGTCACCTATTTTGGGAGAATTAGGGAGGAGAAAGGGGAGCTTCTAATGCTCCATATATTTTTTAGCCAGTTTTCTCTTCCCTAGTATTTTCAATTATGGAATTTTCCAGGAATTCTCCAGTATAAGCTAGCCTCGCTCTTGTTGGTTCCCACTTATATAGATAACCTTGTCTCTTCTTCCATTTCTCTTTGTTCTTGTTGGTTAATACATTTTTAGAAATGCTTTACATTCATTTTAATGGATTTTTTGGGAGAGTGCAGAAATAAATGCAAGAGTTCAGTTCACCATGTTTAACTGTTGGTATTATTAATGTCTTAATTTAGATTTATCTGCTTTAGTGCCTATATCTTTATAGCATTTCTTTTCTAGCTAGATTTAGCATCTATAACACAGGTATACTGTCATAAATGCTTTTGAGAGATACATGTATGTATGCTATCTATGTATATGTGTATGGTGTTCGTTGTGAGTTTTATAATTTAGTATTGGCAAACACTCAGAGAGCACATGTATTTGCCAGGCACTGAGATAAGCATTTCACATGAATTAACTTACTTATGCATCATAACACTCTTGTGTCATAGACATTATTATTGTATTTGATTTACAGATGAGAAAACTGAGATGCTCAAAGGTTAAATAACTTGCTTAAGGTCACATGGTTATAAAGCTAGAGCTTTGATTGATTCTAATTCAGGCAGTTTGGCTCAAATCTATGCCCTAACCCGCTATACCACATTGCCTCTCAGTTATGTAGCTTGTATGTTTGTATGTATCTATATTTCTATCTATTTATCTTATGGGTGTGATATCTGTTATATATATTTTGGGGGAGAAAAAGTTCCCTTCTACCCTTATGGGGTTTTTAGCTGGTCTAACAATTAAATTGGCATAAGGCAGATTAACAGGAGAGAAATACATTTTTAATTTTGTACATACAGAAGCCCCATAAAATATGAGACCCAAGGACAAGTTAGACAATTGAGGCTAATATGCCATGCTGAGCTACGAAATGGGATGAGGGCCTGGGGCTCCCAAGGGGACGAGTGTAATTCATAGGACAATATAAAGAACAGATGTTGGGTAATTCAATGTTTGTCCTGCAATATAGATAGGTCATTCAGATATAAGTTATTTTTAGCAATAGCTCTCTTTTTAAGCCAGGCCCCTCTCTAAATTATTTTAGATAGTTAAGGGAAAGAACAATATTCTTCTTGAGTTGGGGGAGGAGGGGCATTTCAATTGCCTTTAGTTCAAATCAGTACACAGGCCAAAGTGGCACATTTTGGAGAGGCTTATTCTGAACCCCTTCGTGGGGGAACTCACTGAGATGCAATAGGGCTCCAGCAGCAAAGGCACCTGGGAAATGTTGGACTTTTAACTCTCTGTAGCCTCAGGCTTGGCTGATTACCCAGAAAACTAGAATTCTACCCAAAGATAAACATCATGGCTCCAGGAAGGAGATTAATGAATATATAGAGTGTGATAACTGCCTGATGTTATCTGTTATCTTAGAAATGCATTGTTCTTTCTGGTGGTCTACAGTGACTACCACGGTATGGTTTTACTATTAACTCTCTATAAAAAAGAGACCCCATCCTGGGAGGGTGGGCCACCACTGGGAGTAGTTACTTTGCCCTGTATGTGGGTTTCTCTTTTTAAAGCTCTTATGAATTTGAATAAGGCTATGTGTCAGCTCTTCAAAATCAATCCTGAATTTAGATTTTTGGGGCTTTCCTCCAACACCTTTCAGTATATACTTTTTCCTTTTATTTGTTATTTATATGCTTATTACAGTAACTGAGAATAGTGTTTGCTTTCAAATATATATTTGTATCATTAGAGGACTGATCTCATTGACATTGTACTGCACCTTCTTATCCCACCCCTAACAGCATGCTTTGTCCATAGAAATATCTCAATCAATTTTATTATTTCACTTTATTCTAATACCCATTCACAGATAATCTTATTGGTAACTTGGACTTTATAAAAGTTTTTCAATCTGCAAATATCCTTGCATCTAAAATGTGAGCTGTTTTTATTGGAGGGTAGGAAGGGTGATTCTCACAGAGCCATTATTTACTCAAGAGTTGTTTACTTCTGGATTGAATGAAGAATCTATTATACAACCCAATTGTTCTATTCCTGAAGCCACTTTGCATTTAGATGTACTCTATTTAGAGTCCACTGTACATGATTTAAGCCATTTAGGTTTAGATGGGCCCTGGACTGTATCTGATGGAGGAAAAAAATATAAATAAAACCATCTTTTTAAAAGAGAGTGAATTATACTCTGGATGTATTACAGAATGAAAATCATTGTGTCGTTCTTTCCACAAAAGATAGAACTCTAAGTGCTTGGCTCAAAAAGGTATTTATGTATATACCCTCTCCCCCGCCCCGCCTCTCTCTCTCTCTCTCTCTCTCTCTCTCTCTCTCTCACACACACACACACACACACACACACACACACACACACACACACACACAGATTTGAGGTAAGAGCCAAGGCTATTTTTTCAGCTTGTGAAATGATAACAATGGAGAATACTTTTTCATTATTGGATCATGTCATATGTTTCCATATTTTTTCTCCTTACCTTGCTAGGAAAGAGCCGCTGTTTTTAAATAAGAAAGCAAATATTCTTATCTGTACACTGACAAGAGATTCAATTAGTATTAGATTTTTCAGTGACTGATGATTTGTATTCACTTCATAATAGCCTCAAGCCACAAACTTCTTTAACAAAGTACACCTGAGGGCTTGCAGTAGGTAGAGACTTTGTCATCATTACTGATCTTTCTATAATTCTAAATGGAAATTGTACTTTATATCCTATTCCCAGCTCCTCTACTCAAAATAAGAAAAACAGTTTTCCATAATTGATTTGGAACTATCTATGTGCACTCTTATAATAGAGAATTAGAAAAATTAAAACCAGTGACATTCTGGGTAAAATGTACAAACAGATTCAGGTTATTTATATCTGGATTTTGAGGGTAATGTTTGTGCATAAGTGTTGCATGTGTATTAAGCATCTTTCAATGTTTTAAAAAAGTAAAATGAAAACAAATATAACAGTTTTTCCTTAAATTAAGTAAGCAATTTTCAATATTTCATAGCAGTATTCAAAATAAGTGGTCATAGGCATATTTAAATTTAGCTTCTGTTTTATCCTCTTTTTTGCTGTCTCTCAAGTATATATGAAACTGTTATCCATTTCCTATTTTCTCAGTACATTGGTTTTATCTCCTCTATGTCCCTCTTGATTCTTTCTTTCTTCTGATATATAATTAAATTTCATGAAATAAATATGGATTCATCCTGCTGAATGTTAATATGTTGAACTCTGCTATTAGCTCTGGCCATTTGGGGAATGTTGTAAAAGTCTTTTGGAATTTTCCCAGAACTAATAGGATTCTGAAAAGAAAAATCCATCAATTTGCTTCCCAAATTTGTTCTTTGTTGGTTTCTTGATAAAAAGAATGTGACCTTTGCTTAATGAACTAGGCATTGATTAGACTCAGAGTTAAGAGTCTTGACTGGAAACTCAGGGTCACATGACAAGTAGATATGAAGCAAGAATCTAGTTTTTATTCTCATCATCCATTGCACTGTTCTTATTCTACAAGTTTCAACGTCACCTTCTTATACTCTCATGTCATTTAGGAAGGTAACTACATCAGCACATGAAACTTGTGGCACTAGAAGATATTTACTTTTAATAAAGCAAATGTCATTTACATAATTTGCTTTCCCACTTAGGAAGTTTTCTCTTCCCTCTCAGTGAAATTTGCATCCCAATCTTTCTTTGTTGTAAGAGCCTCCAAGACCCTTAAATGACAGTATTTCTGAAAACACGAAAGTTATGACTTGATTTTCTCATTGCCTGTTTATCCATTGGATTAGTAATTTTCATTAACCTCAGGAATTTAAGAACTCAAAGCTCCTGACTAAGAATAGATTTTTATCATGAAATCAAATTATCAGATGAAACCTTAATTAGGATTTGCACTGCTGATCAAAGGAACAGCCGAGGGATTATGTGGCAAAAAAGAAAACTCAGAATCCACCACTGCCAAAGGATGAACTTTTTCCATGATGCTTTTATTCATACTAAAGCAAGTTTTTGGATATATGGCTCACTAATAAACTTGAAATATAAATCTGTTATTTTAAAGTGAGCCTACTGATTCATTATTTGAGAATCAATCTAAAGAGAAGTATGAAAGGTATTCAAATAAAATAAATCCTATAAGATCTGTAAACTTATTTACTTTTATCTAATAGCACCAACTCTTCCTTTCTTTCAGCCTATGAAATCATTCATTACAAATGGGGCTTATAAAGGCTACATAGCTAAGGGAAGGCAGTTCAAGAATGCTTGTAAGACTCAGCATGTGCCCAAAAAAGGGGCAAGTTTCTGTGTTAGTTTTTATGGGGATAAACACAAAGGAAACAAGTCTAAAGTTGTGTCAAATATATCAGCTTTTGGTCTAAAATCAGCTGGGCCTACCTATGCAGCTTTGATCAGCAGCTGATACCAAACATCTACTAGTTACAGATTCAGTCTCTCTAAGGTCCTGAGCCAGTGAAAACCGTATCTGTCATTACACTCATTATCCTCCTACTGACAGTGAGTTTGAATTTGGAATTAACATGATCTCAAGTCAATGTGATCCCCTTGGAACTCATTTAATTTATTCAACTAATTTTGGTGGAGCACCTTTATGTACCAACTGCCTGAGAGGTTCCAACAGTGTAAAACATACCAAGCTCCTTCTTTTAAAGAGTTTATTGTTCAATGAGTAGATCAAAATTTAATAAAATATGGTAAGTGCCAAGTTGGGGGTACTACATATGTCAAAGGATACAATAGGAATACAAAGGTACCAGAGCCAGTTTTGGGAGAGGAGTCAGGGAAGAATTTCAGCCCCTAGCTGGTTTGGCTCAGTGGATAGAACATCAGCCTGTGGACTGAAAGGTCCCTGGTTTGATTCTGGTCAAGGGCACATGCCCAGGTTGCAGACTCAATCCCCAGTAGGGGGAGTGCAAGAGGCAGCCAATCAATGATTCTCTCTCATCATTGATTTTCTATCTCTCTCTCACTCTCCCATTCTCTCTGAGATCAATAAAAATATATTTAAAAAAAAAGAATTTCAGGGACTTCAAAATGTTTCAGAGGTTATGGATGAACTCTGCAGTAGGAAAGTGAGCTGTGAAAGGTTGGCAGAGGCCAAATCAGGATGGTTGTTGTATTCCACATTACAGAGGTCAGACTTCATCCTTAGAGCAAAGGGAAATAAATGGAAGGTTTCAAAGTAGAGGAATGACATGATCGAATGGGCATCTTAGAAATAACTCTGAGTTCACTGTGGGACGTGGTATGGAGATGAATAGGCTGAAGGCAATCATCTAGTCTAGAGGTATCAAAAACCTGCACTCTGAGTGTAGTAGAGAAAATGGTACAATTTCAGGAGCTATTAAGGAAAAAGAATTATGAGATTCAGAGGTTAATTGGATAAGGGCAAGTGGAAGTTATAAGACATAGAAGTAAAGGATAACACTCAAGTTTCTTGACTGGACAAATGGATAAATGGTGCTACATTTAACTGAAGTAGAGATTACATTAAAACCAGGTTTTATGATAGCAGTATATGGTAGACTCAACTTGGTATGTATTTAGTGTGAGGTGTCTGCAGGTATCCAATTGATGCTGTCCATCATGGAGTCTGGAATTCAGGTTGGAACTGAAGACAGGTGGGACTATCGGTGTAGAGAAGGTGAGTGAAATCATGAGGATTGGGAATAAAGATAGGAGAAAACTGGGAGGATGTGCAACCTAGCTCCTGCTTCCCATTCCAGTTCCCTGCTGATATGATAGCCCTGCTCTAAACCCTGAGATCACTTCATTGGCATGCAGACAAGTTTGTAGGACCTTACTTAACAACCCCCTTGTTAGAGATGACTAGGCACTCTTCCTTTACCAGCAGCTAGTGACTAGAGTCGGCTCCAATTCAGTCATTGTCTTCTAGGATGAAACTATCTTTGTTATCGTCATAATTAGTTAGTTAATATTAATAATAGGAAGAGAGCAAAGGGAAGGCCAGACATTATAAGCATGGTCATCTGGGAAGCCTCACCAGGAAGCTACAGCTTCAAGCTCCCCAGAGAACCACCAGTCTTTTCCCTGTAGATCACTGGGGGAAGGGATCAGACAAAGGGGGAAATAGGTGCATACGCAATGAAGTTGGGGTGACAGAGGGCAGGTACTTGCTTGTCAGTCTAGCCTGAGGAACAATGAGTTGGCTAGGGGGTGGATCCTATCAAAAACACACAAAATCTTGGAAAGCTAGTTGGTTAGTTTGAAGAAGGTCCTGGTTAAAATTCCCAGACAAGAGTTCCCTCTCTCTGGCTCTTGCTGCTCTTGTGCTCTTATTTGCTCTTGTTCTCTCTCCATAGCCATGTGGCCTGAAGCAGCTGCATGCTATATAGACCCCACACACAATGGACTGCAGCTGGGAACACAAGATAAGCTAACCAGATGCTCGACTTGACTATAATATGGAACAGATATTCTGGGCAGTGGACTTAATTCTGGCCCTGCTGAAAAGAAGATCGGACTTATTCCAGGGTGAGATGGACAGAGATGGGACTTCGGAGGAGAACCCCCTTAATTTTACGTCATCAATAAATCTTCCCACAAAACCCCATCCTCTCATGGGGACCTCAGGAAAATCTTTTTATTACAGCACCCCAAGAACTCCACTTCTACCCATAACACTTTCAAGCTCTTTCCAAAATCTCCTGGTGTTTGGTCCCTTCCACAAACCAGATTAGACTCACTGGATATTTATACCATACCAGATCAAACCCAAGGCTGTCATGAGTCCTTGGTCTACTGGGCACCTCCTTTTTGTATTACACTTATTTAAATTTTGGAGTTAGACAAATCTCAGTGCAAAATTTGACTTTATACTTAATAAGTTTGTGACCATTAGCAAGTTACTTTTTCTGAACTGCACTTTTTATATCTGTAAAATGGATTAATAATTTCTACCTACCAGGGCTATTTTAAGGACTGAATGAGAACATACACATAAGTTCCTTGCAGTTTTCTATGAATTATACATTTTACGTCTTTCTATACAGGGGTTGGCAAAAGTAGGTTTATAGTTGTTTGTTTGGAAAATAATACAGTAATTAATAAATAATAATATAAGAATAAACTCTGTGTTTCATGTACTCACAATTATTAACCTACTTTTGCCAATCCTTGAATATTCCTCAGCTTAATTGTAAGTAATGTAAGAGCAGTATGACACAGTGGAAATAACAATTGCATGTAGCAAATGCTTAAATGTTTATACTTTTAGAGCCCCAAAATGGGTTTCAAATTACTTTACTTCTGTCTGAGTGATTTTATGTATGCTGTTCTCTTTTTGAGCTTTAGTTTTCTCATTTGTATAATGAGGATAATAATACCTGTGTTATTTACTTCACAGTTGTCATGAAGCTCAAAGATAATGCATGTAATGGCACTTTGAAAACTAGAAAGTTCTTTTAAAATATAAAATATTATCTTAAGCACTATGCTTTACTCATAGGAGATATTATTTAAAAACTTTTTTATAGTGGTATGTGGACACATTAGACATCCCAAACTTGTGATCAGAAATCATTAATTTATTGCTATTTAATTATTTGAATTGCCTACAAAAAGTCTAACTTGCAACTCAAGAAGATTATGTTTATTGCTATGGGTCTTAATTAGTCTACAAACCTTTATTGAGCAGTTACTCAGTGAAAGCCTTGACCCTAGGAATATAGAGAGAAAATACCTAATAATTGACCTTAAGAAGTTTGCATCCTAGAATGAAGCTTGTCAAATAAATCATTACTATACCATCTGATAAGGTTTGTAAGTTTAGTTGACATGTACCTATCCAGGGCTGAAGAATCAGGGAAATTTTAGAGGAGGTGGTAACATGTTGGGTTTTGAAGGATGATTAGGAGAAGTTAACCAGGTGACCATTTATGAGTGGAAGTAGAGGTTCTTGAGGAAATTCCAGGAAGAAGGAGCAACAACAACAAAGACAAAGGCATTGACACATTTGCTAAATCAATGGGATTTTAATTGTTTTTCATTTGTTTGGAGATGGAGAATGTTGGGGAAGAGAAGCAAGAGCAGATCCAGAGACTAAAAAATAGGTAGAAAATAGCCATATATGGAAGTTGTGCCATTGAAATATATTCAGTACTGGGCTCCATCTGATGAGAATAAAATTTACCATGGATATCCTTTGGAGGAGAGCAACACTAGAGGCAGGGAGAGCAGTGGAGGTGGGGGGATTATTGTAATGACCCAAGTGAGAAGTAACAAAGCCCTAATCTAAAGTAATGACAATGGAAAAGGAGAGGCTGTACAAAGTCAAGCTTCATTAGAGGAGAAGACTTGATCACTGATTGGACATGGCAGGTGAGGGGGAAGAAAATGTTAAGATTATATCATAATATTCTGACTTGTACAAGAGAAGAAGGGTGTTAAGCTATTCAAAAGGGATTGCAAACATATTTTTTAAAATAGCAATTCTGCTGGTCAGGAGAAAAGATGAAGAGAAGAGCATGGAGTATATTTAGTTTCACACATCTAAAGTTGGTAGGTGGCCAAGCCCAGAGGATAGTCTTTATCACTGGGTAACTCCAAGGACAGGAGGTGTACCTTTCTCTTAGATATACTTCCATCCATTCTCTCCCTCATCTCAACTCATAACCACCTCTTTGATTAGCTGTAGAGAATCTGAAATTCCTTTTAAATAAACTTGATAAAAAAGCCAGAAAATTTTCTGAAAATATATTGACCCAAGTCAATTGTCTAATGTTTTAAATTCTGTTAAAGGCAGAAAACTCAAGACTTTTAAAATAAAGTGAATGATAATTTTTAACCATAAAATAATCATTGAAAATATGATTAATCCTAAAAAATAATTAGGAAATAACCATATATGGAAATTATGCCATTGATTAATTCTAACCCTACTAATCCTAATATTTTTATAATCTTTCAGATATTGGCCATGTTTAATTCTTTCATGTTGTTGTTATCATTTTAGAAGTCTTAATCTACCAAGGCCTCTTAAAATTATCCTAATCTGAAACCACTGAATCATCATCATCATCATCATCACTTTACCAGTATGTATCATTTATTATGTGCCAGGTTTAAGTCCTTTAAATACATGAATTCATTTAATGATCACACTTAAAAAATATTATTGAGACTATCTCTATTTTATGAATAAAGGTTAAATGACTTTCCCAGTGCATACAGAGTAGTGGAAGAGTCTGGCAAGATGTCTGAGACCAGAGGATATACATTTACCGCCCCACCCCCCTGCCCCCGACACACACTATGAAAGGTGTAGATTATAGGTAAAGGGACTTTGTGACATTAGATAAAACTGGAAGCTCTTGCCTGCCATAGGGTCAGGATCCAGGATTCCTAATATATATATAAACTAGTAGCCCTGCGCATGAATCCGTGTGCCAGTAGCTCACCAGTAGCTCACTGCCGCCCTCCAGTAGCTCTCCACCCACTGCCCCACCCTCCTGTAGCTCCCCCCACCCCCTCCCCCTGCCCCCACTCATAGCTTGCTGCCCTGCCCCCTCCTGTAGCTCTCCCGCCACCTGCTTGCAGTGAGTAGCTCACTGCCACCCTCCTGTAGCTCCCTCCACCTCCCCACCTCCCTCTCATAGCTTGCTGCCCTGCCCACTTCACCCATTTGTAGTTTGCTGCCCCACCCTCCTGCTGATCTGTGATCCAGTTGTTACGCTGTCGGTCGTTATGCTTCATGGCGTAATGACCATTTGCGTATTACATCTTTATTATATAGGGCACCCTATATAATAAAAGCCTAATATGCTAAGTGTCTGGTCGTCCGGTCATCCGTTCAACCAATCAAAGGCTAATATGCTAATTATACGTTAAGGCTGCTCAACCGCTGACTATGATGTGCACTGACCACCAGAGGGCAGATGCTCTGACCGGTAGGTAGCTTGCTGCTGGGATCCGGCTGATTGGGACTCAGTGAAATGGGCCAGACATGCCCTGGAGCCCTCCTGCAGTCCCTCCCAGCTGGCCAACCTCCTGTGTCTCTCCCTGGCCCCGATTGTGAACCAGTGGGATCCCTCAGCCTGGCCTGTGCCCTCTCTCAATCTGGGACCCCTCGGGGGATGTCGGAGAACCAGTTTTGGCCCCATCCCGCATGCCAGGTAAGGATTGGATTGGATTCGTGCACCGGGCCTCTATTACAATAATATATTGATATTGAATATATTAAAAATATAAAGGAAAATTCTCCTCAGCTTGGAATTTAAAGAATAAAATCACATATCCCACAGCTTGGGTCCATAACCCAACGTGGCTTAGAACCCCCTGAGCCTAGATATGAGTGCTTACAAGTTAAGTGACTATGGACAAGTTAATTAATATCTATAAGATTATCCTTGTGAGATTCATTTACTAGTCTGTAAAATAGATATAATGTGAATTCTCTTACAGGGATATGGTAAGGACTCAATGAGAGAATGTACCTAATTACTCAGCCTATATTTATACCATACTTACTGTGTGTGCCATCACTGTTCTCAGCACTACACATATGAACTCATTTAATCCTCCCAACAAGCTTATGAGGTAGGCACTATTTTATCATCATTCCCATTTTACAGATGAGGAAACTGAGGGACAGGAGGTTAAATGACTTGTGCAAAGTTATATGTGTAATAACTGGACAGCTTAGGCTGGTCTGGCTCTCAAATCCTGCTCTCAGGCACCATGCTGGGTTGCCACTCGAAGTACAGATCATAGTTATATTAAAACTACTATTTTCCTGCCTAAATGGATGTGGCACTTTTTGTGTACAAAGTCATTCATTTCCTTTTTCTGATATGATAGGAATAGCTCCTGAAACTCTATAGATAACAGTTAACTTATTTAAAAAAGGAGTCAGTGAAATAGAAGAATAAAAGACTTAAAAGGGAAGCTTTGAAAGGAAGGCTTCCCCACCTCAATAGCTGATTGGAATTTGCCCCTCTACAAGAAAGTATATAGGTTGTCTTCATGTTAGAACTGGATGTGGTAACCCAATCTGCTACTGATCTTGGGCAGTTATTGTTTCAAAGAGCCACAAACCCAAAATAAATATGTTAGTATCTAGCTCAAGTAACAAAACTCTCTATAAGAAAAGTCAAACCTGGTTTTCTTTCAATGTCAGGTTGTCTAGTGTATTGGTGTAAAACTGCTTAGGATTGAGGGCTGACCACCACTTTTTGGCCATGAGATCTTGGCCATTGGGTCACTTTACCTCTCAGGTTGCCCACTTCCCAGGGATGCTGTATGAAGTAGAGATGATGTTCTTAAATCCCTAACACCAGAATTGGCGCTCAGTAAATGGTGGCTATTATTATCAGTATTTCAAAAAAGCCACTAAACTTTCTTAGAAAAATCTAATCCCTAAGACTTCTTTTTCTATACATATTTATGATGGATCTTTCTATTTCAAAGCCAAAGCCATCTTGAAACCTAACAAATTCTAATCTCTCAGAAGGTTCAAATAATATTATCACTCACTATGAATCTGAATAGTCAGTCTTTATACTTTGCTGACATTTTGGTTTGAATTAATTTCATTATAGCTGCACATCTCTCCTCTCCCAGCACTCATCTACCACAATGAAAAGTTCTAATTGTGCTCAATGCTCTTCCTTAGATATGTTCCTTGAAAATGCAATAACTCCCCTGTGACATGCAGTCACCATCTCTCCATAACCCCAGCCTCTCTTCTGTTCAAAAGGCCAAAGGGTGAACAGAATGTCCTTTGTCTTTAAAACTAAGTTGTTTAAGAGCTTTCCTAAGTAAAAGCCCACAGTGCATCATGTAGGATGTATTTCAGAAAAATAAAATGTTTAAATCCATGGACTGCAAATGATCTTCACACATAAAATGAAATCTGATCAGTTTATAGCCCAACATGAACAGAACTCCCAAATTAGGCACTTCGAGATTCAGCACAGCACATACTACCAGCCGCCAAAGGAATTGGAGAAATCAAAGCCCCTCTAAATCCTCCTTCCATGACACATAAAAGATTCAGCAGAGTAGAAGTCAAAGAATATGAGGGGGGAAAAGGTATAAAAGAAAAGAAAAATAGCTGATTTCTTTTCTTTCTTTTTTTTTTTTATATGAAGGGATAGAACCTAATTATTCTTTTATGCAGAAAATCCCTTTGGCTGTACACATGAATAAGAGCACTCAAGGCAGCAACATTTTTCTTATAATTAGAAGAAATTATGATGTCTCTCTTGAAAGGCAGAATTTTCCTTATCATGAAAAACAGTGTTCTTTATCATCCTTACTTTTTATTAGAGCCTTCAAAATGAGGTTTTCTTGAGCCTCTTGAAATAAATCTATTCCACTTTGAACTGCCGGAACTAACTATTAAAACATGGCCTGATTCATCCTGAGAAATAGCCACATGCCCACTTGCCTGGGATAATAATGACTGCTAGGTGAGTTATAAAGAACACTGAATTCCTTTGTTCTACAATCTGAACTGTCCTAAGATGAAAAGTATATTGATCACTCTTTTTAAATAGGCTGATATGTCTTATCTTCACATTTGTGTGTGGTTTTTTTTAATTTTTTCAACAAGTATCTATTAAGTGACATTATGAGCAAGGCATTGGGCAAGGGGCTGAATTTGCTGTTGCTGCTATGGAAATTAAGCCAAACAAAACACCACACATAAAAGAAGATAATCATCAAAGAAATTAAGGGAATTGTTTTTCCAGATAGAATTTGAGAGCATTTTAAAGCTCACAATGCTTTTCAATTTCATGTTAGCTCTTCATAGAGCATACATTGTACAACTCTAAGTTATTATTGGCAACTGATGAAAATATTGACACCAGGGATGCAAAATCACAGTGCAATAGCTGTTCTGCTCCTCCATCCTTGCCGAGTTTGAAAGAAGAGCTTTCTTCTAGGGCATGTTCCACATGAACTTAAAGTTCACCTTTCAGTACTTGGTGCCAGTTCACTCCCTCATTTACACACTTAATGTGTTTAAGTCCCTACAGGGTTGTTTTCTCTCACATCCTCTTTTATTGTTTTCCTTATTGTTTTTCTTTTACTTTATTCCCTTCCATTTCTGTTTCTCACAAGCAGAAAGTTTGGGAAGGAGAAGAGGGGAATAAGTTAAAAATCCTTCCAATAGTTATGCCTCTATGAATTCCCATATTCAGCACCTTAATATTTATACTGAAATAAAAATGATCAGAATTATCAGCCTGCCTCCTATTAGGTAGTAAGTACTTGGAAAGAAGAGGCTATATTTTATGTATTCCTACACTTTCAACCATTTAATCACCAAAGTGGGTGCTTGGAAATAACTTACAAATGAAAAACTAAAGTCTTCTTTGTCCTACCTTATATCCTATACATAGACTATATTCAATTTATTTAAACTCAAATCTTCATGGAAACCCAGTCATGTGCAAAACTCTATGCTACATGCTGCATAAAAAACAAAGGTGGACAAGACAGTGCCTATCTTCAGAAAGGTCTAAAAGGAAAAGTAAAATGAATGTAAACTAACTCTAATAAAGGCAAAAGTTTAGATTTTAGAGGTAGCTGTAAACACACAGAGCTGGAACATGCCCATCAAAAGGCATAAGAATAATAGGGTGACCCACTCTTCACTCCCTTGAGTGTGTAATTGTAGACAAATATATAAAAGACAACATTGACAGTCAACATCAAAGAGAACAAATGCTTACCATGTCTGCACCACAGGCCCATGCCCATGAGCTATAAATCTATAATGTGATGTTTTCAGAACTCAAGTGAGGGATGGGAAAAATTTGACTTAGGGAGCAGGAATGGCTTTCTTAGGGAGATACTATTTTAAATATATTTTTATTGATTTCAGAGAGGAAGAGGGAGAGAGAAACATCAATGATGAGAGAGAATCATTGATTGGCTGCCTCCTGCACGCCCCCTACTGGGGATTGAGCCCACAACCCAGGCATGTGCCTTTGACAAGAATCAAACCTGGGACCTTCAGTCTACAGGTTGATGCTCTATCCACTGAGCAAAACAAGCTAGGGCTGGAGATACTATTTTAAACAAGCCTGCAAGGGTGGGTAAATGTCATCAAGAAAAGATGAAAGTATAATATTACATGTGAAAAAAAACAACTACTACCACCAAAGTTTAGAAAGGAATGTGGGGGAAGGGCTTAGTGCCTTGAATTATTACTTTGGTCAGAGGTTGGAGAAGATTAATAGGATTATCAGAGCTAGAGTCTCAGAGACTAAGCCACCATTGAACTGCAAGAAACAAATATTTCTGCCTACATTTTCTATGGATGCACCAACCAGAATGGTTAAAGCCCCAAATGGGTCTCTTTATAAGAAAATAACTTGAGTCAGTTGTCTCATGTCTCTTTTATTCTTTATAAATAGGGAATTTAAGTTGTATGCTAAATGCTCACTAATTATTCATCGACAGAATATTGAGCCTTGGAAAATACCCTTCACTTCAGCTACAAACTAGAAATAATAAGTACATAGCCTTCTCTGATATTTGCACATTAGCCCACAGAAACGGATTTTTCTCTCCTAGCAACCACATCAAGCAGGCACCTGATCAAAGTGTATATAAATGGTTTTGGAAAAGTTTAATGTTTTTCCCCAAATTGCTTTTTGTTTAAAGATACCTAGAAATGTGTTTTTTGTTGTATAATTGCAATTAAGAGTACATAATATTATCCCAGCTATTAATTAGCTGTACTGTAGTATTTATTCAAAACATGTATATTGATTGGAAAATATGAGTCAGGCTTTAAACAAGTAAAGATGATTGTGAAGATAACTGAGGTAGATACCTGCTTATAAGGTTTCAGAATTTCTGGTGCTAAAAGGAAAAACAACAACAACAACAACAAAAAAGTGGAAAAAGTTTTGCCACTAAGAAGACATCAACTCCTTCCCCAAATACTCCACTAATAATATTAAAACTAGGTAATTACTTATTTTTAACAATCATAGAGCCTGACAAATCCAAATTTTTAGACAAATTATATATTTAGCTGTTTAGTATTTTATTAAAACACTTAATTGATTTTTTAAATAAGAAAAACATAAATATTGTTAAATTATATTATAATCATTGGGCTTAAACAAGAAAAATTAGCAACATAATAATATTTTAATAATCAATGGAACTACATGAAGAGACAAGTGATTTTAAAAATCCCAATTCCTCATCTCTCAATAAAGGTCATAATGGAAAAACAAATGTATTATCATTAAATTATAAGAATAATCAAGAAAAAAAGCTAATTTATGTTGTGTTTATTTAACAGCAACTTGAAATAAATCCAGCCTCTACTTGATCTGATCATTTACTTTCAAATCTAGGTCAGAGGATCTAGGGGTCACTCTGGCTGACTGTATCCGCCAAGAGTGAAGATAGCTTTAGAATCACTAAATGACCATTTTATATATTCTCTTCCCACTTTCCATGGTCTGAATTTTTTATCTGGCCATACATATAAGCACATATGTGCCTAATTTTTTAAATATATTTTTCAAAAATGCCCGTCAGGTCTGATACCAGAATGAATGGTATTTAATTAATCCATTAATCTGCAGGGTAAGTTTTTATTCACTGCAGGTAAGAAGAGTGAGAATCCCCTTGTTTCCTGCTATCAGTTCACATCCACAACTTAGAGGTTTCAACAAAGGGTCTATATAGTTTGCCCTTTTGGGCAAATGGCTGGATCATAAGGAGTTAACATAGTTTAAGACTTGAAAGAGAAAAATGTTCCCAGCAAAAAAGGCTTACAGCAAAATAATGAGTGCCAAGGTTGAAGCTGCTCTTTCTTGCTTTAGTGCTAGAGCTGCATTATTCACAACTGCCAATCAGCTAATCTGAAAAGAATTTGTTCTTTACTTCCTTTCTCCTTTATTGCTCCCACCCCACTGGTCTGGTGTACATTGCCTCCAGCTAGGAGGGTTTAGAAATAGCTCCTAAACGGACAACAAATGCTGTTCTGTGAATCGAAGGGCCTTGGACACTGCGGAGAGAAAGGGCTTTTGCTCACCCCCATTTCCTTTTCACATTTAGCCTTTGCTCCTGCAATCCTGAAAAGCTCAAGCTATTGCACAGGAGAAATTGCTTGTCAATTTCTGAAAATTCAACACTGAGTTTTTACTGAAGATTCAGGGTACAGGACTGCTTGCAGCTCCCTGAGATATTGGTGGCGAAAAAAACCAAAAACGTTTAACTCTACAATAAATGAATTGTAACAATTTCTGTGACCACTGCCTAACTTGAACACCATTGCATGTGAAGTGAGGGAATTAGACATCATGATTTACAGTTGAAAACAAAGAGCCCTGCAGAGGAAGGTGGGAGCCGTGTTCTGCAAATTACCCCTAGATTGACATTTGAAATGTCCTCCCAAATGCTTGTCATGCTATTATGCCAAGTATGTGCATGCATGCATGAGCAATGTTAGTAGACATATAAAAATAGATATATGTATAAGTAATTAGAGATGTACCTTTTAACCAAGCAAGGAATAGTCTCTTGACAAATTCAATTAATGCCCCAGGGTACTTGTTTCCCTTGGTACATGCATGAAGCATCAGTTAAGAATGTTGGGATTTATGTAGGTCTGCTGGGGAGTAATTATCATTCACTGCATTAACAGTAAAAAATCAGAGATCCTTGTCAGCTTTCCACACTTTCAAAGCAGAGCTAAATATCCTCCTGGACTGAGTCAAACGGTCTTTGTTAATTTCTTGCACTAATTCACCAAGTGGCAATGCAGGAGTGACACTTGCTGCTGTTACTGATATTTCAACTCTATGGAAGCACGGCTGTGAGAGGCTCATCATTCTAAACCAGAAATTGCTGCGTGCTCCAGACGGGCACACACCCAGGGGATGTGTAGCTGGTAGGCTCTCAGTAGGTAAAGGAAGTGTGGATTAGGCCTGAGCTGGTTTGCTTTTGTTGTTAGTTCCGGAGCTGAAGTGCATAGATCCACTCAGGTTACTGACACAAGCTGGGGTGGATGGTCAGTATGGTCAGTATGGTTAACTCAGATGCATGTGCTATTATACCTCTAATCCCACAACAGTCCAATTAGTCACTGGAGCTTCACTGCCAGCCCTAGCATCGGTGTCAGACACTGGTGAGAGGCCCAGCACACCTTCTCTCAACAGAGCCCCCTAAGCTGCCCACCCAACTCCTGTTTCACTGCTTCCCTGGTACATTCACCGAGGCCTCATTCCACCCCGTACCTCAAATCCACTGGCTTCCTACCACTCCACTAATCCCATCTACTCTGAATCATTTCAACATCCTTCAGAGTAGTGGAAGCACAAGGCCATCAGGTGGCAAGGACACTGCAGACCATGGGTCGTGGTACAAAGAGTCAGTTACAACTCGGCTTCAAGTCAACTGAGCCACAGAGTAGTAGCCCCGAGGAAAGGGGCAAGAGTCCCTGTGGGCACAGCACCCAGCTATCCTAACAAGGAAAAATAATTGAATCGTTTAAGAGGCCCAGCGGCCCTAAGATAATGACATCAAAGCTATGTCATCCTATTGTTCGGTCAGAGACAGTTCATTTGTTAAGACAGCATGGAGAATGCAATGAATGCATCGCTTTATCCTCCTGAAAGAACCTGCCGCCTCTGCCACGGTGATGATGTACACATATTGCCATATAATGTGGCTTTGTTAGACATGAACTACATCCTGTGACTCAAGTGCACATGCATACAGGTCTGTCTATAAATATTACACCTACGGAGGTAGACAGGGAGATGAGAGGGGCAGGGGTGAGGGAGAGAGCTCCAGAGCGCAAGCGCGTGCACTGTGCTAAAAGGGGAAAAAAATCCAAAGGACTCGCTGCAGTGCAGTTTTACATACAGGCCTGTAGGAGCAACCGGAATGTTATTAGACCATAAAAGCACATCAGGCTGATTTATGGTTTCTGATCAAGGTTTCTGTGAAAATTACTCTGCATCACCGGCTTAAGGTGACTGCTACCATTAATGTGTGGAAAATAAATGAGATGGGGAGGCTGATAGCAGAGGACGGGAAGGAAGCGCCGAGGCAGTTTATACAGCACAGGTTCCCATTTTGTTTTACAGTGCAGAGAAGCCTGTCATCAAAATGATTGCTGTGGGGCAGGAATGGCAATTCTCAGTAATTAGATCTTATGGCATGTAGCGGGTGCTTTCTTATAGCGAATGCACCGGGATAGTGGGATGAATTAATGCCTGCTTTCTGCATACCACCTTCTTTTTGGTCTTCTGCTCATGTTCAGATAACATAGTTTAAATTTAAAAGGAAAAAGAACATTCTAACACTGTTTTCCTGACTCTATTTGTTTCTAATAGTTTTCACCTCCCCCAAGTGAATAATCTTCCGAATTTGAGATTTTGCAAAAGGGTTGATGTATGGAAATATTTTTATACTATCTGCATTGGCTTGTCTATTCCTGCCCTGTGTATAATTCATCACCAAGAAATCTCATAGATGGAGCATCCTGCAACTTGTTTCAATGTAAATAAAAACCACATATCCTAAGATTTTCATATAAGATAGTTGCGGGGAAAGGGATTAAAGCCATTTGATTGAAAAACATCTTTCTCCTCCTTTTTCCTTTGCTCTTTTAGTCATTCTGAACTCTGGTTGAGCATTTGCTTATATTGAGTATCTCCATGCTGACTTAGAGTTGGGAATTAAAATGTATTCTAGGATTTTGTCTCTATATACATGTAGAGAACCTTGCATTTTGGAATGCTTGAGATGAAACTAAGTAGATTAAAGATTTCTCAAATCTTTTTACTGCATTCACTTCCCTAGCTCTTAAAACTTGCCCTCTGGTGTTTCTGTGTAGTACTCCACATCTGGAACAAGCTGGTGTCTGCTCTCACAGCTGGCTTCTGCTGCAGTGATGACCATTAAGAGATGTGACTTTAAGGAAACCCACAGGCCAGAGAACACTCCATCAATCTAGCCAAGAAAGAACAGAGACTTATATTCCTCTCATTCTATATTTTCGAGGAAGTTTTTTTTTAATTATTATTTTGGCGACAGATCCCACTGCAAATGCCAATTTTTATATTACAGCAAGGCTACATTGAGACTTTCATACACACACACACACACACACACACACACACACACACACACCCTGGAATATTAACTGGGACAAACATTCAACACTGGTACTTCTTACACATGTTGTCAAGGATTATGCTTCTAAATCTCAAACATAGTCACCACTTACCTCCAAAATGCAGACTACAAACTGGTTTAATTGAGGCAAGGGATTCTAATATCAATACTGCAGCTTAAATGCTTCAAAAAAGCTTCCACTTGCATCTTGTCATTTGTTCATCACAACAGTGCCAATGGATCACTAAGACTGCCGTTACGATGTCCATCTTAGAGATGGAAATGCAAGCTCAGAAGCTAGTGGCTGCCTGACATCAGTTCATTCACAGTAGTGAAGCCAGCTCTCGTTTTCCTTACCTTTAGCTAAGTAGGCTACTACAGTTTGAAATAGATCATTGTCCTGGGAGAAAATGAACTGCTGTGCTTATAGTGACTGCTGTGAACAAGAGGCAAGACATTAGACAAGGCTCCTAACTTCGTTGGCTTCTTTGGTTTGCTTAACTTTAAGTGGACTAGACATTGTCTATGGCTCCTTCTAAAACTATTGTTTATGTTTTCAAAATCTTCCTCATGAACCACACTAGTTAGGGATATAGAACCAGTCACTATCAACATCTTAAAAACAAAGAAATGTCTACCTCCTCAGTTAGTGCCTCTCCCTCTCCAACACATGTATACACATGTGTGCCTCAACAAACACACTACACATAGCACACATCATTTTGTTTAAAAGAGAACATTTTAGGACAAAAGAGAAGCCAGCAATTCTTAGGAATATATGGATATCTTAAAATGCCGGTTCCATTTTAAGATTAACATTTAGCTCTGAAAATAATGACTAAACTCCATATAGAGGAGAGGGCACATCTAGAAGTTCCAGGGGGATGTATGCCAAAGTACAGCATCATCTGAGATGTTGCCAGATTGCTATTGCTTGATGGTGATGGCACAAGCTGAATGGATCTAATATAACTCTCCCCATTTGGGGCCATGTCCCCGTTATGCAGCTTCATTTTATTTGGCAAGAGCTACCTTTTACAGCAAAAGATTCTACAATTTGATGTTTTCCTTAGCTTCAAAAGGATTATTTACTTGATCCTCAGAAAGGTCCATTTTTAAACTAAGGATAATGGTGAGGTGTTGGAAATTCAGCCACCTCTAAGGATATGGGAATATTGGAAGGGAGGAAACACCTTCTTGCTTTAAAAAGCAAATGAGAGAGAGAGCGTTGATTGATCATGGATCTTTCCCCCTTCCAAAAAAATCTATTTCAGAAATCTGTCCCCAACATGATCTTCATATACCAGGTGTACCAGTTAATAATGCAGATGTTTTCAATAGATGGAGTTACACAGATGTTGATATATATGCAATTTGATATTTATACTATTTTGTTGTATTGACAGCAAGCTTCAAAACTTCATATGTCAAATTTGCTGAAGGTGTTAATATCATAGATATTTTTATGCTTAAAAAATGTTGAATTTCATGCCAAAAAAAAAAAAAAGCATTTGCAGGAAGGTTTAATTCATTACTTTATTTTGAAGAAAAAGTTATCGTATACTTCTGGAAGCTTATGGTTAACATGCTCCATCTCAAGATACTTGTAAACGCTGGTTTAAACACTTTAAAAGTGTTGATTTCAATGTGAAAGACAAAGAACGTCCAGGTCAACCGAAAAAGGTTGAAGACCAACAATTACAAGCATTATTGGATGAAGATACGTGTCGAATTCAAAAACAACAACTTGCAGAAAGATTAAACATTGCTCAGCAAACAATTTCCGATCATTTACAAGCAATGGGAAAGACTTTAAAGGAAGGAAAATGGGTGCCACTTCAACTAAACGAAAGACAAATGGAAAACCGAAAAGTCATCAGTAAAATGTTGCTTCAACATCGTGAAAGAAAGTCTTTTTTGCATCAAATTGTGACTGGCAATGAAAAGTGGATTTATTTTGAGAATCCCAAATGCACAAAATCATAAGTTGATCCAGGTCAACCATCAACATCGCCTGCAAGGCCAAATCGCTTCGGAAAGAAGACAATGCTCTGTGTTTGGTGGGATCAGAAAGGTGTGGTGTATTATGTATGAGCTTCTAAAATCAGGTGAAACCTTTAATACTGATCGCTACCGACAACAAATAATCAATTTGAACTACACTTTGTTCGTCAAACGGTCAGAATGTGCCAGAAGACAGAGCAAAGTAATTTTGCTTCATGATGACGCACCATCACACACTTCAAAACCAGTTAAAGACACCTTAAAAGATCTTGCCTGGGAAGTATTCACCCACCCACTGTATTCACCAGACCTTGCTCCTTCAAATTACCACTTGTTCTGATGAATAGCACACACACTTTCTGAGCAGCACTTCAAAACGTACGAAGAAGTGGAAAATTGGGTCTCTGAATGGTTTGCCTCAAAACAAGAAAAGTTCTATTGGGATGGTATCCACAAATTACCTGAAAGATGGGGAAAACATGTAGCTAGTGATGGACATTACTTTGAATAAAGCACTTTAGATATTTCTCTTGAAATTATCATGTTTTCTTTGATTACAAAATCTGCCATTATTAACTGGTACACCTAGTGTATAGTTTCTTGAATTTCTATGCCTTGTTTCAGTTACAAAACTAACCAGTATTTCAGTGATTGCATTAGGCTTGGTGGAGAATTTTAAGTTCCAGACATGGTAAAATCCCTTTATTGATTCTATCTTTCCTGAACTTTTAAAGCCTCAAGGTCTCCAACTCCCTCCCTGCCCCCTGAAAGATGAAATATTTAAGGACCAAAAGGAAATCAGAAGCATTATTGAGAAGAAGGGCTATAACTTTCAGTCACAGAGAAAAATATTTGGAAGGCCTCAGGGTGTGACCACACTGACTAGCAGTCATAAGAAGATGTAGGAAAAAATACAGTGTCACACCTGGTCTGAGCCCAGGGACCAGATGCTCTGAAGTCAGCCAATTACCCTCAGGATTTCTCTGGGTGGATTAGAATCTATTACTTTTGCTAATTATAATGAACACTGCGTATCTGACTTCCCACAAAAAGGCACTAAAACCCACTGCCTAGCTCACAGAATGATACATGACCTGGTGACACATATGTGCATATTTTAGAGGAAGTAGTCAGAGGAGCCACCTTTCTTTCCAACAAAACTTTGCTATCTACTCTCCCTTGCCCTCAGACAATAAGCAGAGTAGCTAAACTGCTTAAATCATTATTCTTCATAATACACAGAGAAGACATTATCTCTTCCCGTAGAAATCCTCACTTTTCTTTCAGATAACTGGCCAAATGAAATGCCATACTTTCTTTCCTGTAAGGAAACACATCATGGCAGGCGTGTTTAAATTTAGAGCAATGGATGGAAACAATTTGCTTCTCAGCCCTTAAAGCCCAAATCCCTAGGCCTGTACATTTCCCCAAAGAATAAGTGCTTACACAATGGTCTCAGGTTTTGGCAGTTTTGCTGTAAAAATACAGCAATTTTTTTTAAGTACAGCAATTTTGAAAATTTCCATTTATTCCAGAAGATATCATCTAGTGGCCAATCAAACAAAAGAAGCAAAAAGAATGACAAAGCCCTTCAATAAGCAGATCAGAATCTTTCCCAACTTTACATGATAAACATGGTTTACCCCAAGGAAGATCTCATCTTCCTTGTGTTCCTTACTCAGTTTAGTAAACTTACACAAAACTTTCCTAGCTTTGTAGCTCTTATGTATGCAAGAGAACCATCTCAAAATGCATCCTCTTCTACAGAGTATGAAGACAACTCACCACTATTAATTTTTTAGGATAACCTATTGTGGCAGGTTATCATTGTTCAAGGTTGTTTGGTACAGAAATTAAACTTTACTTTTCTTCCTTTTTTTCAGAAGTTTAACGTTAAAATTAAGTGATCCTTGCCTTCAAAAAGAAGGAAATCTATTTTTTGGCTGATTAACTTTGATTATAAAGATTCAAGATCTGTTGCAAAAGAACCTGAGGAATGGTGAGGTATTATGGAACAGACAAAAGAGAAAGGATCTGGGTGCTTGCTAAATATATTGGACAAAGGCAGCGACGAAGGAACCACTCTGTCAACCTAAAAGGAGTTCCTGCCTGGCTCAGGAAAGGATATAAGTTATGGTATATCTAGGAAAATGAGCAACCTCGGTTAACGTCTGTTTTACAAACATTGCATCTTCCTGACAAACATTTTTGAACATCCGGAAGCCATCTGAGAACTAGATTAACCCAGCAGATCACCCCACCATCACATGCACCAGGTGTCAAATGGATGTCCTTTCCATTATTTCTGGAGAGGATTTACTTTTACTTCTAAACTACTTGCCCAGAGATGGCCCAGCTGGAGTAATGTTTGTCCAGGTCCATGAATATGCCAGGTCTCCATTAAACTTATCCTGTGTTAACACTCACCATTCTCCACACACACCACTAGGACTTGGACACCTGAGGGCTCCAGTCAAGGAGCCTGGGGTCATGACATATAGGGAAGCAACAATGATTCGGACCAGATGGGAATTCACTTGAGCTTAGGCAATGCTCTCTCCTCTCAAGGAAGATAAGTTCTTAGAATTCACAGATAGTCCAGCCCATTGGTCAGGATAGAACTAGCTGGGGCTGTAGAACCACATGCCTAGAGAGTCTGCATATATATCTCTGTATGAAACCCATTGTCATATTAGGTTGAACCATATAAAATGTCAGTCATTTTAGCCTAATAAAATGGCAATTTTGTGTTGCCTAACATGATCATATAATATTTGGGGGCTTGGGAAAATAGCCAGGGATGACTACAGGATTTCTATATAAGAAGAACTTAGACATGTTATTCTGGTGGAGAAGGGAGAAGACATATAGGGAGCTGCACTTGCTTAGCAAATATTCTGATTTTACTTATATTAAATGTTTCTTTGAAATGCTCCCTTCCCCCTGACCTCTCCTAGTCCTCCTTGCCATGACCACTGATCCTAACTACTGTTCTAGCTTTTTCTATCACATACATGACTAAAAAGCCTGTGTGCTTTTTTTCAGATTTTGCCTTCAGACCCTTTTTCTTGCTATGTATCTCCTCTTCTACCACAATGCGTTTAACCAACATACCAAGTACTGAGATTCCCAACTCAACATATACACTACCTGTCTTCTTCAAGCATATTCCTCAGGCTTTAAAAAACCCCAAACAATTTTATCATTAACTTCAACATCCCCTTTTCTAGACTCTCTGGTTTCTCACTTTATTTGAGCAGAGGATCATTTAATCCAAGTGTCATTACATGGCTTTCACATTCATTTTTTCTGAATGAGATATCTCTGATTGAGTAGAGCTGTGCCCTGATTGCTCACATCACTCCTTGCCTAGCAACACAAGTGTGGAATGTCAAGTCACCTGTGATTTCCCTCACCATCCCCTGTACCTTGTTACCAAGTCCTGAATCACTCTTCCTCCACAAATCTCTCTCTCTCTCTCTTTTTTACTTTAAAATTAATTTAGCACTAGAAAGTGCTTTCTATGTGCCATGGTCATTACCAGCTGCTTCCATTTTTCCCATCCCCTGGATGCTGCTATAGTTCAGGCTCTTATTACCTTCTGCTTGGACTTCTGTATTGCCTTCCCAATTGTTTATCTTTATACCAAACCATCTCCTACACTGCTTCTAAATTAACATTTTTGGTCATTTTTACATTTAATGAATCTGACCCAAAGATAAATGATTGTTTAAAAAATAAGATAGAATAAAAGAGGAAGGAAAATGGGAACTGGTATGAGGCTGGTCATGAAAAGCAAGACTGAATACACAGTTATTGGGAAAATCACAATGCCCATAGTGTTCCAAGGTTACGGCAGGCTCAGTCAGATGCAAGCATAGACAGCACAAGAATTTTCAAGAGGAACAGTCAGGTTCCCAAATTTATGCCTTAGAAATAAAAGTGGGAATGATAGGGTAACTCCAGAGGTCATGAAGGGTGGCCAATGCTAATTTCCTCTAGATTTAAGGGTAGAGATGCTGAGTCTATTGAAATAGCCCCTGCTTTTTCTTTAGCCTGGTATGAGAAGTTGGGGAGGGTTGAGTTTGGAGGAAAGAAGTTAAGTAGGTCCAGTTTTATGGAACTAAAGAAATAATACAGAGGCAGTGATTACTGATGTCTTGGATGATCATGATAAAGGACTCAAAAGCCACTTATTCTACCCCATATCATTTGCATTCACTAATTTATATTAAGATAGAAGACTTCATGGGATAAAATAGAATACTTGAGCCTGACCACCAATGAGATTCAATGGTATACTCACATATCAAATGGACTGCTATAACTCTAATGGAAGCTTTTTTAGGAAAGGAAATAGGACCCCTGAGAGAGATTTTGTGGTAAAAGAATAAGACTGAAAAAGTGAGCCAGACAAAGTAGACCAAAGGGAGATAGGGAGTACTGATTCTAGCATAGCTAGGTGGCTGATACCAGAACTCATCACAACACAGTCACATTTGGGAGGAGGAGTGGGAGGCAGGGTTGGGAGAGGTACCTGGGAGAATGTAGGTATGTGCATGTATAAATTGAAAGAAATGGATTGAGCTTAGAAAACTTTGCTAAGGATACATAATTTTTTATTTTTTTATCTTTATAATCCTCACCTGAGGACATGCTTAGAGAGAGGAAGGAAGAGAGAAAGAGAAACATTGATTGTTTGCCTTCCATGTGTGCCCAACTGGGGATCGAACCCACAACCTAGGTATGTGCCTGACTGGGAATCAAAGCCGCAACCCTTTGGTGCACAGGATGATGCTCAGCCCCCTGAGTCATTCTGGCTGAGCTGCTGAGATACATTGTAATGAAATATAAAAGAGAGTAAAGATAAGATTTCTCACCATATTATCTTTGCCCAGGTGAATGAGTAGAGAGTGACATTATGATGGTACAATAAGAAAGATTGATTAAGTAGAACTTTACCATATCAAATTAACTCAAGTGACTGTAAGTTCTCCAGCAAGGCTAGTAGCAATGTTAGTAATTTCATGGGATTACCAGCTCCAACCACTAAGGTGGTGGTAATGGTGGGGAATAGTGCTGGCGGGAGCAGTGGTGACAGCAGTAATGGTGCAACATTAAATGCAACTGGGCAACTAAAAGCAGCAGCAAGACCAGATAGCTACATATGAGTGGCATGTCTGTGGGACTAAGAGAGTCTGCAACGCAAAGCAATGGTTTTACTAGCTGTGACAGTGAGTGAAAGCTATTAATAGCTTCTATAAAGCTTTGTAGTTTTGTGGCCAAATTAAAGGGCTTGCTCCCACTCCCACCCATCTCTACTCACATCAGTTAAAAGCATAATGTAGAAAAAAGTTTATCCTTGCTTCATAAAACAATGAGAAGGATTTCTGATCTCCCAGTTATGATAGTGGCAGCAATAGAATTAGGAATAGAATTCCAGCCTTGAATGGCTCCTTAGTCAGGCAAGTGGTACCTGGACTGCCTGATCCTGACTGGAAAGTAATTCATGCAGTGACCATCAAGACATATTCATAGACATATGTCAGCACTGTTGGAGATTGTCAGAAATATTGATGTAATGGAATTCTGTAAAAGAGCCACCTCTTTCAACAGGTGGGGGTTTGGGGCTTTGATATTTGTATGAGAACTGTAATGTCAATACATCTATATTCACTGTCTAGGGCAAGTTCAATACTTGAGCTACACAATTTAACATATAATTATATAATTTAATAAATTAGATAAGTTTTGATTGAGGCCTGTTTTTTGTAAGGCATTATGATAGGCCCCATAAAATGGTAATCATTTAATATATGGCCTCTGTCTGAAAAAAAAAATTGGAGGGAACAGTGCAGGGTACTCAGAGAGGGCTGACAATAATACCTGTTCATATCAGCCAAACTTTAACTTACTATTCAACAGCCAATAATGTAAAATTCACAATGACTGCCTTCCAGTCAAAACATGAGACATGCAAAGAAGCACAAAAATACAATCCATAATAAAAAGAATACTCAATTTAAAAAAATATACACAAAAGTGGTACAAATGTTAGAATTAGCAAAGGACATAATAATGGCTATTGAGCTGCATTTAATTTGTTCAAAAAATTATACTGTCTTAAAATATTGCATGTTAATATAAAGAGAATAAATATGATTTTAAAATAAATGTATATAAAAGTATATGGCATGCAAACACTTTTAATAGGTGAGAGTGACTATATTAATTAGAATTCAGGACAAGAAACACTATAAAAGATAAAGACATTTCTTGATGATGGAAATGATCATTCATCACACATAACAATCCTAAATGTGCATGTAACTAATAATAGAGATGAAAAGAAAACTCACATAAATAATACATATAAAGAAATTTTTTAAATTTGCTCACATGATTGTGGGTGCTGGCAAGTCTGAGACCTGTAGGGCAGGCCAACAGGGTAGAAACTTGGTAAGAAGTTGATGTTGTAGTCTTGATTACAATGGTTCACAAAGGAAGTTTTTAGGTTGATAGAATATTTTATATTTTGATTAGAATTAAATTCCAGGGGGGGGAATTATTAAAGAGAATCAAATTATTCACTTAAAAAGAATTTATTATAACATATATAAATTATCTATAATAATAAAAGCATAATATGCTAATTAGACCAGCTGTCCTTCTGGACTACCTTCTGGACGAAGCCAGGGCTGTGTGGGCCGAGGCAGCCACCGCGGTTGCCTTGGGCTGAGGCAAGCTGCCATGGCTGCGAGGGCTAAAACCTTTGCACGAATTTCGTGCATCAGGCCTCTAGTACTGTAATAAATTAGAATCAATTTTTTTAAAATACTCATTGTAACAAGTCAAATAGAAGTGTATACAAGTCAAATAGTAATAATCCACCTTACCCAAAATCCACTTCCTGGGAGTAAACAGTAGTTAAAAGACTCATTTTTGTTTAAATACTTGACACTAATCTTTTCTTAATGTTTATCAGCCCACTCCACATTCCTCATTGGCAATTCTGATTCTGCTGGATCCAACAGAGCAGTGTTTCTCAGTATTCCATACTAAATGATTTCCTTTCATTTCACTACTAGAGGCCCGGTGCACAAAAAATCGTGCAAGGGGGCTGGGGGGGGGCATGTCCCTCAACCCAGCCTGCACCCTTTTCAATCTGGCACCCCTCAGGGGAGGTCAGACTGCTGGTTTAGGCCCAATCCCTGTGGTTAGGGGGCGATCAGGCTGGCAGGCAGAAGTGGTTAGGGGCAATCAGGCAGTTAGGAGCCAGAGGGCCTAAACTGGCAGTTGGACATCCCTCTCACAATCCGGGACTGCTGGCTCCTAACTACTCACCTGCCTGCCTGCTTTATCACCCCTAACCACTCTGCCTGTCAGCCTGATAGCCCCCTAACCACTTCCCTGCCAGCCTAATAGCCCCCTAACTGCTCCCCTGCCAGCATGATCATCCCCAACTGCTTTCCCCTGCAGGGCTGAGGGGACTGGGGGACCGAGGCCTGATGAGGCGGGGCTAAGAGGATTGGGGGACTGAGACTGGATGAGGCAGGGCTGAGGGCTGAGGGGACTGGGCACCGCCATCTGGTGGCTGTGGGCACCACCATCTTGTGAAGGTGTGGCAGTCAATTAGCATATTCCCTCTTTATTGGTTGTGGGCGCTGCCATCTTGTGAGGGTGTGATGGTCAATTAGCATATTCCCTCTTTATTAGATAGTATACATTCTCCTTACTTGATATTACATTTATTTATTACCTTTAAAATGATTTCCTAATCAAGTATCATTGGCAGTCTCTTCCTGAATAATAAAGAGTATCTTTTCCTAAATGCCCCACAGGAATGACAGTGAACATGTTATCTTTCCCTAAATTTGCCCTTTGTCTGCATTCATTTTCTTGTTGAAGTACACTATCATCAACTTAACCCCTTTGCCAGAAACTGGGAAGTCCATTTAGAATATGATGGGGAAAGAGTGATAAACTTTTGGATTCATAGCATCCTTCCCTACATGCTTTATAGCCTCCTTCTAGTCAATGTTTCTTTGACCTGAGAAAAAAATGATCTAATTAATTTCAGCTGTAGCAACCTGGCATGTCACCACACAGGCTGTGGAGGGGAGGGTTATAAAGAAAATTGTCATGCCCCTGAATGGTGCTGGTGGACTTCCATCAACTGACAGTCCAGGGCAGTTTTCCTCCAGTCCCATCATTTCTTATCAATAGTGTCCTAACTAGCTTCATGGCTCTATTCAGATAATCCTTCCCACCCCACATTGCTGCTAAGTATTTTTTCTATATATATACAGAGAGAGAGAGAGAGAGAGAGAGAAAGAAAGGGTCAATAATATTGTAATAACTAATTATGGTGCCGTGTGGGTACTGGAAATATTGGGGAGGGGCACTTTGTAAAGTACTATGAATGTCTAACCTCTATGCTATACACCCGAAACTAATACAAAATAATATTAAATGCAAACTATAATTGAAAAATAAAATTAAAAATATAAATTTAAAAAAGGTACTGGTGATTTGGAATTGTGTGTGAGGCCCTCCACAGAGAATATTTGGCAGATGCTCATACCATACCTTTGCCCTACGTTGTTCTCCAAAGTTGATATGATAGTTTTCCCTCCAGCTTTTGCTTTATTTGTCTCTTCAACCTACTTCACCCCATCCCTATAGGCACTCTTCACCCTGTTCTTACATAACGAGAAAAATGCCCGATAGTTTTTCAAGTCTCAGACAAAGCATTATCTCTTCAATAAACATTTTCTGACATCTCTCTCCATTCCAATCCTAGCATAACTCATTTTACTAATATGTCCTCTGTACACTAACCATATTTTCTTATGTTATAGCACCTATAAAATGTTGTTACTTTATTTGAATAAATATCTTAGGCTTTATACAACTTTTATTCAAGACCCAGCACAGGATATCTCAATCTTGGCACTATTGACATTTTTGACCAGATAATTATTTGTGTGGGGGTGGGGCTCTCTGGTACTATCAAATGTTTAGTAGCATTCCTGACCTCTGGTACTAAGTAGTACTCCTCCCACCTCAGCCATGACAATCAAAAAAATGCTTCCAAACATTGTCAATGTCCTTTTGGGGAAAGATTCTACTGGCCTAATAGGTCTCTGGGCACATAAAAAGCATGTGGAATAAGAATATGTAATTTTTTAGAAACATCAGGAAAAGGTATAACAACATATCATCCCATAATTAGCTTTGAAAAGAGAGGTATGTGGTGGGTAGGGAATGGGCCACGACAGAGGCTTCGATGTTGGAGCCTGTAGAAAAACAAAGGAAGAACCCCATGTGGAATCAAAGCAGGACCGAA
This sequence comes from Plecotus auritus, assembly GCF_963455305.1. Classification (NCBI taxonomy): domain Eukaryota; kingdom Metazoa; phylum Chordata; class Mammalia; order Chiroptera; family Vespertilionidae; genus Plecotus; species Plecotus auritus. The sequence continues at coordinate 86,351,787 of NC_137770.1, read as the reverse complement.
AACATGATTGTGTCTTCTCTTCTGTTCTCTCTACAGGAAAAGGCCAAGCTAATTAGTAGTGGAAACAAACTTTGAACTCTGGTCCTTATTCTTCATTGAGAACAGGACTCTGGATTTCCCAACATAATGATTGGAGCTGGCTGATCTGAAAGCATATACAAAATGGGGCAGGAATGTGCTCCGATGTTCTCACCTAAAATGCAAATAGATTTTACCGGTTCACAAAGGTGAACAGTGGTTAGGCATTTCCCTGACACTGATTACTGCCCTTGTGGGGACCTGGAAGGAATGATGAACACTTCACTTCAATGGAATGGAAATGAGGTGGGAACCCTTCCTCCCTCTCCCCTCTGGATTTAGTCACCAGATTTGGAAGACACTGGCAGCAAAGACTAGAGAAGGATTTGGAATTAAATGAGCAGTTTTTATTCTTTTTAGGACAGGTCAAATATATTTTTGCACTGAAATAAAGAACATGTGAGAATCATAATAGAAATGCAGAAATCATAAATAGCAAAGCTAATGCCAACACAGCAGCAGTACAGAGATCAGCAGAGGCATGACTGAATGTTAAAAATAAAACAGGTCTGAACAGACATACTGAATATAGAGATTTTTTTTGTTTTTGTATTTTTAAAGCCAGTGTAACAAATGATAGTAACAACTTTGGCAGGCTGCTAAAAAGCTGGGAATCTAAAAAAAAAAAAAAAAAAAAAAAAAAAAAAAAAAAAAAATTATATATATATATATATATATATATATATATATATATATATATATATATTCTCTCTTCCCTAGCAAAAATAATATTAAAATGAAATTGGAATAGTTATTTCCCCTTTTAACACAGCAGGGATCACTGACAGCAAATAAGCCTGGCAATGCTCCAATGAGAGACCTACTGAAAACTGACCATTGTTATTAGCCACAGGATGCAGTAAATGCCCAAGCCATGTCTGAGAACAGTCTTCTACCTATGCCTTCCAAATGCTGTTTCTTTATTCCTTTTAATCTTAAAGGAGGATATTAAACAGAAAGTTCTTCAATTATTCTCTCTCTCTCTCACTTCACCCTACCCCAACCCCATTGCCAGAGGTAAGTAGACCCAACATTTAGCATAAAGATTAGGCTACAGATGTGGAAAGACTTACCAATTAGGCAATTAGTTTTATTCAGCACCTCCATTTGTCAAGAATTTGTATCAGGTTCTGTAAAAGTAAAAAGAGAAAGAAGCCGAATAAACATTTTTTTTTTTAGCTTGAAAATTGTTCAAGAGAACAATAAGCCCATGAAGCAACCACATGTTTACAAAGCAGGCTGCTTAGATCAGAGAGCAGAGGCAAAGGAAGTCCGAGAATCTTCAAGGGGCCTCAATCAACGAAGAAGGCTTTCAAGAAGAATGTTTAATTGTTAAAGGGTGCATGACAGACACTTAAAAGCAGAACAGACCCTCATCAGCCTGAGAGAAAATTAGATTTAATCGCACTTGAAATCAAAGGGGTGAATTAAAGGGCATTAATATGGCTGCACTTATAGCCATGAGAAAGTGGCTCAATCTCTCTGAGCCTCGCTTTTCTCATTAATAAAACATTGCAGAACTCACTCCTTTCATAAGTTGGTTGTGAAGTTTAAGTGAGGTAAAGCACTTTGCGCACAAACAGTGCAGTTTTTACTATTATTGCAACGACTTTCAGAACCATGAACGTATACCCGTAGTTATGGGCGGAGAAAATGAACCAAATATATCAAAAACCATTGTCTCTAGATATCAAAAGTAGAGGTGAACTAGTTTCCTTCTTTTACATTTCTAGATTTTCTACATTTTATATAATAAGCATATATTATGTTATAATCAGTAAAACAGCACTTAAAAATAAATTTTAAATTTAAATTTATTGAGTGAATTATTGGCAGGATAATAAATGTTAATCGAGCTCACATAATCAAGTGACCTTTGAATGTACAAATCCTTGATTATATTGAACTAGAGGCCCAGTGCACAAAATTTGTGCACTGGGCAGGGAGGGTTCCCTCAACACAGCCTTCTCTCTCTTGCAGTCCCGGAGTCATCAGTTGGACATCCCTAGTGCTGCCACCAAGGCAGGAGAGGGTCCTGCCACCACCGCTGTGCTCGCCAGCCATGAGCCCGGCTTCTGCCTGAGTGGTGCTTCCCCTGTGGGAGCACACTGACCACCAGGGGCAGCTCCTGCGTTGAGCGTCTGCCCCCTGGTGGTCAGTGCACATCATAGCGACCAGTTGTTCCACTGTTAAGTCAATTTGCATATTAGCCTTTTATTATATAGGATACTTAGATTATGCCAAACATTGCCCTAAGTAACATGCAAAAATGGCAAAGCAAGCTCCTGGTCTGCAGAGAGGTTAGTGTTGTGGGTGAATATGTCCTATCCTTGGTCTCTCTATAAAAGCAGCCCAAATAAACTGCTGCTATGTATACACACCTGAATGAAAAAAGCACCAAAGTTTAACTGCTGAAGGTTCAAGATTGGGAACTGGATTATATAAATTCAAGTCCTAGTTAATATTCAAAAAATGTTACTTGACTGTCTACTGTGTGCTGGGAATTTTTCTAGGCATGAGGAACACAGCAGAAAACTAGTGTGTACATAGCTTTTGGTATATTTTTTAACTTTTCTGCCCCCATTTTGATACCTTTCCAATGGGAAGGAATAAATGAGAAAACATATACTGTCCAATATAAAACATACACACAGCACCCTTCTGTATGAATCTTTCCCAACAGAATGCAAACATATTGGTTAATTTCTTATTTGATTCCATATCTACTAATAGTTACCAACTCACTTTTCTCTTACTTTCTATTGGCTACTCTGGAGTAAGAGTTGTCCATACTCACTGTCTCGAATTCCTTCCTTCCCATTTTCTATTGAACCCACTCCAAATATTCATAGAAACTGCTTTTGTCAACAGAGTCTCAGCTAACAAATGGTATGCCTTTGTGCAAATTAAAATGGTGCCTTTGGATGGATGAGTTAAAATAGTTGTGCCCTCCCCGTGGATATAACCAGGACTTCACTAGGACTCACCCATTCAAGTGGGCACCTTTGTATAAGGAATAATCAGCACATGTAGAGAAATCCTGCTTCTCATCATCATCAGTGACTCCTAGGTGGTTAAAACTCTTAGCCATTATTGTTTCAAATATTGTTTCTATCCCATTCTCTCTCTCATCTCTTTCTGATACTGATGAGGAAAATAAGACTTTTTTTTTGGGGGGGGGGGGGAGAGGCTAGCAGCCTGACTCTGTACCTAGTTAATTAGTAGCCCTAACGCACATTCTTGTTAGCCTATGATCAAGTCACTGCCCCTTCCTTAATTATCTGGTCTTGCAAGACCTATTTACCTAAATACTCACATTTTACAGAGGCCATAAACCATGAACCATACACAATCCCCGGAGGAGGGTTATCAGTGCTGGGCCCAGGCCAGCCTTTAGGTGTGGTTTCACATCCCCCATCCCAACACATGGGACTTTTTGCAAAGCCCATGAAAGGTCTGGAAGTCTGATCCATATTTGGGGGACAAAAAACCCAAAGGGTTTAAAGAGAAAGCTTCCTCCATATTGGCTTGCTCAGGTTTTGGAAACAGGCTTCCCTGAGTCACGGTACTAGTACATCTGGAAATAAATGTGTGTTTTTTTTACTTTATCTCCAAGTACTCCTGTGTATTTTTGGTCACCTGGTAAATTCTGTAACAATACTAGAGTTATACAAATATTAAAACATTTGTCTGTATTCATTAGGTCCTGTATGCTTTATTTGTTGTTCTTTTCTGTTGTTTTCTATGTTTCGGTTTGAGTATTTTACTCATCTGCCCTTAATCATGTCTTTTGCTTTATTCAAGTTGATGTAAAAATTCATTTAAAATCTTGAATATTTTAATTCCAGAATATTTATTCCTGTTATAGTTTTTAATCTCTCTATATAAAAGCCTAAGCGACCTTACGCCCAAATGACTGGAATGACCGGTCAACCAGTTGCTATGACGTGCACTGACCACCAGGTGCAGATGCTCAATGTAGGAGCTGCCCCCTGGTGGTCAGTGCGCTCCCACAGCGAACCTCCCACGGCCAATCTCCCGCAGTCTGTCCCACCAGCCGGCCAACCTCCTGCAGTCCCTCCCCCCAGCTGGCCAGCCAACCTCCCATAGTTCTTCCCTCTGGCCGGCTGGCCAACTTCCCCCGGTCCCTTCTTCCCTCCCGCCCCCAGGCCAGCAGGCCCTGATCGGCCCTTGCCCCAATCAGGACTGGGCAAGACGGCCCTGATTGGCCCTGATGGCTGGCCAGGCCTAGGGACCCCACCCATGCACGAATTCGTGCACCAGGCCTCTAATTATTTAATAAAATCCTCTATCTTTTTATACTCTTTGTCAACCTTTTCTCCTATTCCTTTAACTTAATTATAGTAGTTACTTTATAGTTTTTGTCTCTCAAGTCAATATTGCATATCTGCTTCTATTGATGATTTTCCCCCTTAATTAGGTTTTTCTTGCCTCTTCACATGTCTTTTAATTTTTTTAATCTGAACTATGTATCATATATAAAATTTAAAAAGTCTAAAATTGATATAATTTTCTTCAAGAAAGAATTTACTTTTTCCTGTCTTGGGCAGATGAGTTGAGAAGCTGATCCCAGCAATCCTATCAGGAATTGAACTTAGCCAAAGCTGGATTTTAGCTTTCATTAGAGTCATTTCACCTCTAGTTTCAAGTGTCTCCAGGAGATTTGTCATCTGCATGTTTCAGGCCTCTCTCTTTGGTAGGACTCTTTCTTCCAAGCACCATGAGATTGTGGGGAATTTTTCTCTCTCTCTGTATCCCAGGCCCTGGAGTTCCACTTACTACTCTATCACTCAAATATCTTGTGGAGAAAACATGCCAGGAGTTTGGGATCCCTCTAGGTTCCAATCTTTCACCAGCCCTTGTGGCCATCAAAAATTCTGCCAGTTTCTCTTCCCCTAGTTGAATCCTTCTACCCAGCCCATTGAGACATGGCAGATTCCCCATGGAAGAAAATACCCATGTACAAAATTCACCAAGGAAAGCTTCTCCATCTCTAGAATTTTAGTTGACATGTTTATTTTTTCTTCTAAAGCTCTCCTATGTCTGGGAAAATATAAATTAAAATAAATACTCTGGTTTTTCTCTTCTTAGTTGTTTTAACAGGAATTATAGCTTGTCACTACCTGTTATATCATAATTACCAGTGGAAGTAAAATTCTGTATTTAGGCTTTTAATTGGTTAAACCTGAATGTAGGAATATATATATATATATATATATATATATATATATATATACACACATACACACACACACACACACACACATATATATATATCACTGTTAAGCTTTAAGTCCACTGATCAGACTATTAAATATTATGTTACTGAAAACATTAGAAATTATTGCCAGTTCTGCTCAACTAATACTTTCATTAGCATATCATCTCTAGCTTCAATCAATAAATTACCTACGACTAAGTTATATTGACTGGGATTAACTACAAATGTTTCTAGTGAAATAGAAAACTTTGTTTACATTGATAAATCCATCAATTAACACTCCTTAAGCAAATATTCAACACTATTTAGATCAGTCTTCATTAATGCTCATGTCATTTCTTCACTTACAAAAGAAACTGTCAATGGGAGTTAAAGGAGGAAAGACATTCTAGAGTAATTGTGGCAGACTTACTTAATTTCCCCCAAACACCTAAAGTACTAGTAGCAGCAGTAAGTTGTTTTGAAGTTGGTAATTTACAAGTTAAAATTATAACTCTAAATAGTTGTAATAGCAGCTTAGAAATGATAATATATTATTCAGAATATTTAAAGTCATTGCAAGCTGAATAGATAAAGCATCCATCTTAAATTGGAAAGCATAAATCACTGAAGAAAATACAGGTTTTGGATCTGAGCCATAACAGAAATTCTAATAAAAGAAATCAGCGCATAAACGAACAATGCTCTGGAAATGGTATTTGTAAGAAAATGGTAAGAAAAGAAGCAGTTTTCATCTATACAAAGATATTATTTCCATAAATTATAACCAATTTTTAAAATTTTGATTATGTTGTATTTCAAAACAAACATATTTTAAACTAGGCTTTTAACCTTATTTATGCAGGGTTTTTAACACTGTGCATTAGGATCACCCAAGTGTTTTTGTTTTAATGTCCACGTGGTGCCTGAGTGTTGTTTTTTAAACTACTAATAACAGAACCCAAGCAATGTGAATTTTTAAAGACTTTTTTAGAACAGTTTTAGGTTTACAATAAAGTGGAGTGGAAGGTACAGAGATTTCCCATATATCCACAGCCTCCACATATGCACAACCTTTCCATTATCAATATTATTACTTTTTTAAAATAAAGAATTAACCTACATTAATATATCATCATCACCGAAAGTCCACAGTTTACCTTAGGGTTCACTCTTCGTGTTATACATTATATGGGTTTGGACAAATGTATAATGACAAATATTCATCATATCCTATATAATAAAAGGCTATTATGCAAATCGACTGAACGGCGGAACGACTGGTCACTCTGACGCACACTGACCACCAGGGGGCAGATGCTCAATGCAGGAGCTGCCCCTGGTGGTCAGTGCGCTCCCACAGGGGGAGCACAGCTCAGCCAGAAGCCCGGCTCATGGCTGGCCAGTGCAGTGGCGGTGGCAGGAGAGCGCTAAGGATGTCCAACTGCAGGCTAATATGCGAAGTGTCCGCCTGGATAATGAGGTCACATAGCAATGCCCAGTTTTCTCTTTCTAGTGACTAGTCTCCTTGGAGTTTCTGTAGCCCAGGAACACTCAGGTAGAAACATTTTACACTGTAACCAAATGTCTGTGAACCATTTTCCCATGCCTCATCTCATTTGATCCTCACAGAATTCCTGGAGTAGGTAGACAGGAGACTTGGTGGAGTCCTATTTTCTTTTCATTAGCTGGAAAATGGAGATTTAGAAAGCTTAGAAACTTGACCTGATTGAAAAGAAGTAAGAAATGGTGGAACTTGAAAATGACTTCAGGTTTTCTCACTGCACAGAATATAGTCAAACACTGCTGCAGTTAAATATTTTAACTTTTGTTCTCCCTGAGTGATCTACAATAATAATCTGCTTCGTGTTGATATTTACTGCTGTGTTGCTGACAATTACCTGAAAGAGAAGTTAGGGTGCTTCACTGGGCTGGAAAAAGTTTAGCTAAATCAGAAAGCAGGTCTAATTAAGTAAGTTTATTTTATATCCATAAAAGGCTAAGTTGACTTGCACATGTGTGATACATGCTGGTGTGTGTTTCGATCTGTCATTGTCAATTGTGAATTTGGTTGACACTTGTATTATAGAGAAAGGGCAAATAGCGATATTAAAATATTTCTCCTAATTAATTTCCTTTCAATGTGCACAAATTCATGCACAAGGCCACTAGTTATAATACAGGTTATTTTGATTGCCCTACAAAATCCTCTGTGATCTGCCTATTTATTTCTTCCTTATCCCATCCTTGGAAACCAATGATCTTTTTATCACCATGGCTTTGCCTTTTCCAGAATGTCATATAGTTAGTATCATACAGTATGTAGCTTTCTCAGGTTGACTTCTTTCATATAGCAAAATACATTTAAGTTTCCCTTGTGTCTTTTCATGTCTTGATAGTGCATTTCTTTTTAGTGCTGAATAATCCATTGTATGAATGTACCACAATTTACCCATTCATCTACTGAAGGACAACATGGTTGCTTCCAAGTTTTGGCAATTATTAATAAAGCAGCTAGAAACATGAGTGTGCTGGTTTTTGTGTGGACATCAGTTTTCAGCTCCTTTGAGATAATACCAAGAAGAGCAGTTGCTGGATCATATAATAATGGTATGTTTAGCTGTGTAAGAAACTGCCATAGTGTCTTTCCAAGAAGCTGTGCCATTTTGCATTCCTACCAGCAATGTCTGAGAGTTCCTTTTGCTTCATATCCTTGTCAGCTTTTGGGTTGTCAGTTTCTGAATTTTTGGCATTCTAATAGCTGTATAGTGGTATCTCATTTTAATTTGCATTTTCCTGATCTTATACTATATGCAGCATGTTTTCATATAATTATTTTCTGTCTGCATATCTTTAGTGAGTGTCTAGCTTACCAGTTATTGCTTTCATGGATCATGTCTACCTCAGTGGTTTTCAGACTACAGATTGTTTCCCACTAGTAGATAGTAAACTCATTTATGAAATCACAATCAAAATTTCTTAAAAGAAAAAATAATAATTAAATATATAAAAAATTATAGAAATTATAATTTTGGAGAAACTTGTTTTTATTATACAGAAATATAGATACACACACATACACACAAAGAGGTGTAGTAAGAGGTAGAAAATATATTGCTCACTATGGTTGTGTTAAAATATTTGAAAGTGAACTCAGCGGCAGTAGCAGGAGCCTCTCCCGCCTCCGCAGCAGTGCTAAGGATGTCCAACTGCAGGCTTAAGCTGTCAGATGGACATCCCCCAAGGCCTCCCGGATTGTGAGAGGGCTCCTAGACTCACAGCAAGGCAGTATATGGTTCTTGGTCTTGTATATACCTGCCCAAAGGTAGGTAGGTGTTAATAAGTAGACCTAACATATAGCATCTAGGCAGGCAAGCTTGACACTTCTTAGTATATTTTTTAAGTATGATATATCTATATATATATAAAAGCCTAAGCAACTGGCAACTGGCACACACTGACCACCAGGGGGGCAGATGCTCAACACAGGAGCTGCCAAGCGACAGCAACTTTGCAGAGTGCCCTCTCGCTCTCTGGGACCCCTTGGGGGATGTCGGACTGCTGGTTTCTGCCCAATCCCCACAGGCCAGGCCAAGGGGTCCCACTGGTGCATGAATCTGTGCACCAGGCCTCTAGTATATTGTGTATATATATATATATATATATATATACATATATATATATATATATATATATATTTACACATACACACACACATCCATCATCACTAGAACTGCTATAGTATTGGACTACTTAGGCTCTGAAAGAGTGCTACTCCCACATCAGCTCATTTAGTCATTAATCCCATTAGTATATTATCTTGTCTTCCTTTTAGACTCTGACTTTATATCTCAATTTCATTCATTTTATCTGACCTTCCTGGATTTGACAACCTGGAGTTTTATTCCTTATATATACTTGGTTTTATTTCTTTGTTAACCCATTCTGAATTTATTGATTATCCATTGGCCAGTTCTCCAGCTTATACCCAAATCTTTTAAGCATTCATTGTTGGTCAACTTCTTCCCATTGACACACATAGATTATAGGTACAGAAAATCCTACCCTCACCACTGTTGACTATTGCTGTTTTATAGAATTTCCCCCTCATATTGAGATACTAGGCATAGTTTTCCAAGATATGGCCAACTTCATTCATAGTTTGGGCATGTAGAATAAAGGTATAAGATTAAACAGCACAATTCTCTTGATTAAGTGAATATATGTTAGAAACCTATAATCCAGCATCTGGAGGAAACTAGCAAAGAGAATGTAAGGTTAGTAGAGTGTGTATGTGTGTGTGTGTGTGTGTGTGTGTGTGTGTGTATCTAGTATTTAGAGAAGAGGCACAATAAGTTGGCTTCTGGAACCTAATCATAATGGGATAGAACAGAATTCTACTATTATAAGTTGGACCACACAGCCATGTGACAATATAGGTGCTGAAGGTGATGGGAACTGGGTTCAGGAGTTCTAACATGGGGCTTCTTATAGAATGGGTCTTTAAGGGAATGGTCTGTGACTCAGGGCAAGTATAAAAATGATAGAAAGCCAACTGAACAAGAGCCTAGAAATTATCACTTGAATTACAATTACACATTAGACAAACAAGAAGCATGGCCCCATACCAAAGCTTAACAAACACTAGATCAGAACTCCCTACTACTTTCTGTCTCTGCCTAAAGCCCAGACTATACCATGAACAGATATTGATGTAGATCATGGGTTATATAATCAAAAGCCCCAATTATGTAGAATTGAGTTGAGTAGGGTAGAGAGATAGCATGGACCAGGTAAATAAGTCAGGGGCTAGTGACACAGAGAGAGGACACTTTTCTGAAATGAAATGCCAAGAGGTTGGATAGGTGGAAAAAAAAGTTTGTGTTGCCTTAAAGCTGGGAGGTGGAGGAGAAAGAAGAGTCTGTGCTCAATGGTCTCTCTAGAACGAGGAAGAAGTACTTATGAGCAAGACGCTGGGTCCAATATCACCTTGTTTTATCGTCTTGAGCAGACCATTTATTATCTTATCAGGCCATTGATTATACTATGAAGGCAAAAGGAAGTTGGGAACTGAGCTAATTAATAAGTCAAAGATCAGAATGGATAAGATAAGAGTCAGCCTGTGAAAACTGGAGGCTGGTAACTTAAGAGCAGCAAATATGGATGCTGACATCTAACAGAGCAATGACTTCCTATCTTAGAATTGAGAATCCCCAGGGAGTCCCTGAACTATTGTTAGGAATGTTCAGATACATATGCATTCCAGGCATTTTTAAATGATAATATGCTTACATATATCACTACTTTTAAAAGACTATAGCATTATAAGATTAATCAAATACAACTTAATTAAAAATGTATTGTTTAATTGAATTCATTGGTCTATTTTTATTATGCATTTTCTTTGTAATTGCAAATACTAATATACCTATAACTACTATCAGATATTGGTCTGAGAAAATGTTTGATGCTAGAAAATATTCCTCAATCACATAGAACTACTGCTTTAGAAAAAAGAGGCAATATCATCCCCTAAGAGGAAGCACCCAGATTGTGGAGGTGGAGTGAATGCAGTGTAGTAAAAGTAGAGAGAACTCAGGCTCTGTAATCAGTTCAGATCCCTTTCTGCACCATTTCCTAGCTGTGGGGTCCTGGGAAAATCATTTATCTTTCCATGGCTGTTTCATCAATGCTAAAATGGTTATAGTATTATCCAAATATAGTGTTGTTGCATGGATTAAAGACAATGTATGCAAATAATCTCCCACATAATAGTTACTCAATAAATTGTAACCTTTGAAGATGGTGGCATAAGTAAACACCTGAACTTGCTGCCTCGTACAACCACTCAAAACTACAACTAAAAGACAAAATGGGTATCATCCAGGACCACGGGAAGGCTGGCTGAGTGGAAATTCTACAACTAGAAGGAAAGAGAAAAGCACACTGAGACTCAGAGGAGGAGCAGGGTTCAGAAGTGAAGTGCAGAGGTACTGAGGTGCGCGCAGAAAGGGCTGGCAACTGAGTACACTGTTGTCTTTTTCAATCAGGAGGGAGACACAAGCTCCCGACTGCTCTGAACTCCAGTTCCAGGTGGGACTCTGGGGACCCAGACTCATACAGGGGGAAACTGGACTGTCTGGCATCAGGCGGAACTTGAGGGCGACTTTCTCTCAGAGGTGCTTTCAGCGATCATTGTTCCTGCACGGTGCCACAGGACACAGAGACACAGGGCCTCTTCCAGACAGGGCTGACAGTCAGCCATTGCTGTTTGCTCTACCTGGTGATTCCCTGAGACCCCGCCCCACCCAATTTGTACACAGAGGCTTTTGCATATGAATGGCCTGGCCCTTTGCAATCTGAAACCTAACTTACTGCAGCTGGGTCAAAAAGCCCCAGAGCCTCCAAAAGAAGACCCAAGCTCCACAGCACCTTGCATTGCTTCACAGCTGGGCCTCATCTGGACACCTTCAAACCCCAAACAAAGAGAAGGAATCTGCAAATCTCTCTGTAGCTCCTGCTGGGTGGCCTCTCTTCTTGGAGATCCAAGAGCCAATGTACCCAGTGGTCAGAGAGAGACCACCAGACTACAACTTTTCAGATCCATAAGAGACACACTCAGGGGGAAGACTCAGTGAGCACCAAAGCCCCACTGAAGCAAGTCTTGCCCCATAAGGGTGTATTCAGCAGAGAAGTTCTCCCATCATAGACACAAATAATCCTCGCAACCAATTGGCCTGGAGGTCAGTTCCTCCTAGTGATACCAACAACAATCAAGGCTTAACTACAACAAGACTGTGCACACAGCCCACAAAGGGGTGCACCAAGAGTGTCCACCTCAGGTAATTAGGGAGGCTGAGCCACTGGGCCCTATAGGACACCTAGCACACAAAGCCACTCTATCAACACAGGGAAGCAGCCAAAATGCAGAGTCAAAGAAACAGGTCACAAATGAAAGAAATGGAGAAAAGCAAACTACTGGATATAGAGTTCAAAACCACAGTTATAAGGTTACTCAAGAATCTTCTAGAAACCTCTGAGAAATTTAGCAAGACCCTTGAGGATATGAAAAAGCACCAACTAGAAATTAAGCATACACTGACTGAAATAAAGAATAATATACAGAAATCCAACAGCAGACTAGAGAGGATCCCAAGAATCAAGTCAAAGATTTGAAATACGAAGCAAAAAACACCCAACTGGAAAAGCAAAAAGAAAAAAGAATCCAAAAATATGAAAATAGTGTAAGGAGCCTCTGGGACAACCTCAAGTGTACCAACATCTGAATTATGGGGGTGCCAGAAGAAGAGAGAGAGCAAGATACTGAAAACCTGTTTGAAGAAATAATGACAGAAAACTTTCCCTACCTGGTGAAAGAAATAGACTTACAAGTCCAGGAAGCGCACAGAACCCCAAACAAAAGGAATCCAAAGAGGACCACACCAAGACACATCATAATTAAAATGCCAAGGGCAAAAGACAAAGAGAGAATATTAAAAGCAGCAAGAGAAAAAGTTAGTTACCTATAAGGGAGTACCCATATGACTGTGAGCTGATTTCTCAACAGAAACTATGCAGGCCAGAAGGGAGTGTCAAGAAATACTCAAAGTGATGAATAGCAAGAACCTACAACCAACATTACTCTACCCAGCAAAGCTATCATTTAGAATTGAAGGTCAGATAAAGAGCTTCACAGATAAGAAAAAGCTAAAGGAGTTCATCACTGCCAAACCAGTATTATATGAAATGCTGAAGGGTATTCTTTAAGAAGAGGAAGAAGAAAAAGATAAAGACAAAAACTATGAACAACAGTGACAACAAATACATATCTATCAGCAAGTGAATCTAAAAATCAAGTGAATAAAAAGTCTGATGAAATGAATAAACTGGTGAATATAATAGAATCAGGGGCATAGAAAGGGAGTGGGCTGACAATTCTTGGGGGAAAGGGGTGTGAGGGGTGTGAGAAGAGAGTGGACAAAAATCATACACCTATGGATGAGGACAGTGTGTGTGGGGGGGAAGGGCAGAGGGTGGGGTGGGAACCGGGTGGAGGGGAGCTATGGGGGGGGGGGGGAAAGAGGAACAACTGTAATAATCTGAACAATAAAGGTTTATTAGAAAAAAATGAAAAATAAATTGTAACCTTTATAGCTACTTCAAAAGAGAACGTAATTAATACTGAGAAAGTAATAAGGTTCAATAAAGTAAAAGTAAAGAATGCTGACAAATTGGTAAAAGAAATGTAAACATAGAGTCAAGGTATACAGATAATTTTATTCCCAAATCTGCCACTAAGATGGTGAATATAAATAAACTAGAGGCCAGGTGCATGAATTTGTGCATGGGTGGGGTCTGGCCGATGCTCCCCGATCGGGGCCAATCGGGCTGGGCAGGCTGGGGAAGGGGATACGGGAGGTTGGCTGGCTGGCCCCGCTCCCATTCGGGGTGGGGGGACAGGCTGGAGGTGGGGCCAGCAGGGGGATGGGCCACAGGTGGTTGGCTGGCCGGCCAGCCCCGCCCCCTGGTCAAACTCCTGGTCAAACTCTTGGTCGAGAGGACAATTTGCATATTAGCCTTTTATTATATAAGATTACTTAACATGTGGACTCCAGTTGCTTCCTCAGTAAAATTTAGTAGTTTAACTCATTTTTAAAATCTTATGGTTTTCCTATGGTTACTTTTAGGAAGAATAAGAATGTGAATCCCAGACACAGGAGTTGGTTTAGCTGTTGAGTAATTACTGCACACTCCAGCTTCTTGATCTCTGGGCCGGCTTCCCAAGCCACACAAACACACACTCCCCACCAAGGTCTTACAGAACCTAGAAATAGAGATCTAGCCTGCAGCCAGCCAGGTTACATCCATATAGGGCTCCAAGATTCTCTCCAAGTCAGGTGAGTGATTTTAGAAATAATTTCCCAGTCACTATTCATGATTATTTTCATGTTACAATAAACACCTAACTACAACCTGTTGCATCTCCTAAATACTATGAAATTATTGTCTCCAATCACAACCCCCATTCATTCCCACAGTGTTTGCTTGCTTACTTCCCTTCCACATCCTCTCTCCTTCCACACCTACTTCTCCTTGCTTTACAATACATATAACTCTCCCTTACCAATAGCTGTATAAAAATAATGCTGTGCAATTGTACCATGAAAATAACATTGTAAAAATATACCATGATTTGTGCAAACTCTTACTTATGGACTTTTATCTGATTCCCAAGTTTTATTTCTATGAATAATGCCTCCAACACAAAAATATCAACTTACATATATCTTTATGTATTCATGGTTTTATATCTACAGGATAGAGTCTCATTGTATAGTATTTTTGTTTGAAAGATGTGTTTTTAATTTTAATAACTATTGCCCAATTGATTTCCATGAGAGCCTGCAATAATGCATATTGCCACCATTAATATCTGAAAATGCTTTTTCTATGCTCCTCACCAGCAATAGGAGTTGTCATTCTTTTTATAATCATTGCCAATATAGTGGATGTAAAATAAGTTATCAATATTAGTTTACTTTGATTTCCCTGAAAATTGGGTATAGAGGGGGCTCAATTTATTTTCATATATGTATTTGTGATTTAAATTTGCTCTTCTCTGAAATTACTGTTTATAATTTTTGCTTGTTTTCCTACTAGGTGTTTAAGAACTTTTTATATGTTATAGGTGGTTGTCATAAACTATGTATATACTTTGAAAATATTTTCTCAAATCTACTTGATTTGCTTTTGCCACACATACAAAATATTTTTTACATAGTTAAATATGGCTATATTGTCTTTTAAAGTTTCAGTATTTTTTTAAATACTTCAATTATAATGTTGCTGAAATTTCTTTAAATATAGAATGAAACAGGGGTTCAAATGTGTTTCCTTTCAGGTGTTTAGCCATTTGGCCAGTACCCTTTATAAATTGAACCGTTATCTTCCTACCAAGTTGATTGCTTTGTAACATATTAAATTTGCATGATTACCCAATGACTAAGTCAATACTACCCTATTTTTTTAATTGTGACTGGTTGCAGTTAGACTTTTGTATTCAGTTCTTCACTCTCTCTTGCCATGTGACCGTGCAGTGTACAGGTGTGGACAGAGTATACTACTATTTCCCACATCCCATTTATGGGCCAGGCCATGTGACTTGTTTTGAACAATAGGTGGGCAGGTGTGAAATGTGCTAGTTTCAAGCCAAGAGCTTGTCCTCCTGTCAATCACCCTGAGAAGACCATCCACACATGATTCAAGAATCATATAAAGACAGACTTGAAACCACCCAGAAATATGGATTCAAGCCCAGTCAATACAATCACAAGGATAAGCCATTCTAGCCAACCTGCAAACTAAGAGGAAAAAACCCTTACTGCTGTAGTTTTAAACTGTTTCCTATGCATGGCTATAGCAACAAAATATGAATGATACAGTATGACTGTAGTCAGATTTAATATGTAGTAAGGGAACCCATACCTATTTGTTTTCATGCATCTTTAGCCCTACTCAGATATATATTCTTTCATAGGAAGTTAAAATCATATATAACTCAAAGGTTAAAAAAGTAAGTTGCTATTATAATTACATCACATGTCTTTCCATTTCATTTAGATCTTTTTTATGTTCTGTAATATAATTTTAGAGTTTTCTTGAAGTGAGTTCTTTATCACATGGTTTGTCTCTTAGAAATGGATTATTTCCATAATTATATCTCTGGCTTACTATTGCCAATAAAGATAAAACTAATAATTTCTGCTAAGGTTAATAATTTTTAACCTTATCAAATTCCCATATTAAACCTACTAGTTTTCCTTACTAGAGTATTAAATTCTGAAGGTATCCAATCATACAATCATATCAGTAGAATAAAAGATGATATCTCTCTTTTCATAGTGGTTATTAAAATTAATTTTATTGTCTTACTAGAGGCCCGGTGCATGAAATTCATGCACTGCAGGGGGTGTCCCTCAGCCCAGTCTGCACCCTCTCCAATCTGGAAACCCTCGGGGGATGTCCAATAGCCAGTTTAGGCCCAATCCTGCAGGGGTCAAACATCCCTCTCACAATCCGGGACTGCTGGCTTCTAACCGCTCATCTGCCTGCCTGCCTGATTGCCCTAACTGCTTCTACCTGCCAGCCTGATCACCCCCTAACTGCTCCCCTGTCGGCCTGAATGATGCCTAACTGCTCCCTTGCCAGTCCAATCACCCCCATCTGCCCTCCCCTGCTGGCCCAGTAGCCCCCAACTGCCCTCCCCTGCTGGCCTAGTTGCCCACAACTTCCCTCCCCTGATGGCCATCTTGTGGCAGCCATCTTGTGGTGGCCATCTGTGACGACTGGGGGGGGGGCCATCTTGTGATGACGTGAGGGCGAGATGCCACCTAGTCTTCTATTAGTATAGATTGTGATCAATGTAACACAAATCTTGGTTGACAGCTTTATGGAAGGCAGCAAAATGGCAACTTGGATGAGGAGCTAAAGATATAAACAGAAGTGTTGTGAAAAATATAAATACATTATTATAACTAGGGGCCTGGTGCATGAATTCGTGCACATTGAAAGGAACTTAATTAGAAGAAATATTTTAATATCACTATTTGCCCTTTCTCTATAATACAAGTGTCAACCAAATTCACAATCGACAATGACAAATTGAAACACACACTTGCAATTGGCGCCAGAGAGAGCTTTATATGTATCACACATGTGCAAGTCAACTTAGCCTTTTATGGGTATAAAATAAACTTTCTTAATTAGACCTGCTTTCTGATTTAGCTAAACTTTTTCCAGCTCAGTGAAGCACCCCAACTTCTCTTTCAGGTAATTGTTAGCAACACAGAAGTAAATATCAACAAGAAGCAGATTATTATTGTTGATCACGCAGGGAGAATAAAGAGTGAAATATTTAACTGCAGCAGTGTTTGACTATATTCTGTGTAGTGAGAAATCCTGAAGTCATTTTCAAGGTCCACCATTTCTTTTTTCTTTTCAGTCGGGTCAAGTTTCTAAGCTTTCTAAATCTCTGTTTTCCAGCTAACGAAAAGAAAATAGAACTCCACCGAGTCTCCTATCTACCAACTCCAGAACTTCTGTGAGGATCAAATGAGATGAGGCATGGGAAAATGGTTCACAGACATTTGGTTAAAGTGTAAAATGTTTGCACCTGGCTATAAAGCAAGTCATGTTCCTTGGCTGAAGAAACTCCAAGGAGACTAGTCGCTAGGGAGAGGAAGCCGGGCATTGCTACATGATGTCATTACCCGGCACCCTCAGCCACCGTTTCCAGGCTGGGCTGGGCTGTGGGCCACATTTTGCACCATGGTGTCTTGGCAACATCTGCTGTGATTTGGTGGGCTGTCACTCTGGGGTGGTGGTGGGGCCTGTGTCCCACTTGGGGCAAGTCGAGTGTTGCTTTGTGGGTGCCAGGTCCACAGTGCCATTTCTCTGTAAATGGCCAGTGCATGTCACAGTAGCTCCTACATTGAGCATCTGCCCCCTGATGGTCAGTGTGCATCATAGCTACCGGTCAGGCAAACACTTAGCATATTAGCCTTTTATATATATAGATTGAGTGTAAAGCATTTAGCAACGCTGCAAGGCCAGAGTTGAATTGTAGGTACTATTATAGACATTTAAAAATAATCAAAGCATGGACTTTTAAAAAGAAAGATATATTATTCTATTCCACTAAGTGGTCTACCAGGGTAAGCCATATTAATTACCAAACATCCATGTGGGTCAAGTGCTTGTTTCTCTAGCTCTTTGATTTTGATGTTTGAAAATACTTTTCTTTAGAAGCAACCCTGTTCTTTGGGGCAGGAAAAACTCGGGATGCACCTGGAAAATGCTGTTGCTAGAATACAAAATTGCCTTTTTTATAATTTTTTAATTATTATTAAAATCACTTAAATAAAACAAAACTCACCCATTTTTCCCAAGCCTCACCCATTTTTCCCAACAACCATCAGTCTGTTCTGTGCCTCTATGAGCTTGGGTTTTTTGGTTTGTTTATCTGTTTATTTCAGATTTTACATATAAGAAAGATCATACAATATTTCTCTTTCTCTGATGCTTTTAAAATACCGAAGGTAATGCTGAAAATACACATATCTAACGGGTTTACACTGGCCAATTATAATAACATGAGAATCAAAAGAAAAAGAAAAATTCTGGTTGACTGGAACAGGTTGTGTTTGGAAAAAGACATTCATCTAGAATGATACTCAAAAAGGAAAAATAGATAAATGTTTTTAAAATTGTGAATTTATATAGTTTTAATGAAAGAGTATTGATCTGAGAAGGTCTTCTGTTTATTCTATTAAGTAAATATTTGTTTGTAGAGACTAGTTAGACATTTTCTCTACCACTAAGTAGATTGAATCAGAGAATTTGGCCCCCAAAATGGGCATAATCTCTACAAAGAAAATTTTACATTACTTCAGAGGAATATGAAAAATAAACAAATGAAAAAGCATGCTGTATTTTTATAGGAAGACTCAACATTATAAAAATACCAACATTTCTCATTTTAGTCTATAAATTTATTGTGACCCCACAACAGTAAAAGTTGTTTTGTTTGGTTAAACTGAGCAATCTAATTCTAAAGTTCATAAAAAAGTTTTCTTTAAAAAATAAAGAAGGATAATTTTGAAAGTATGTCTCATAACACATGTTAAAACAAACAGCTAAACAATATATTTAAAAGTTTAGAAAGTGCAAAAAAAACAAAAATCATCAAAAGTCTTCTTAAATAAGACAGAACTTCAAATTAGTGGGAAAAATTATTCATAAATGGTAATTATTTATAAGGTTATAAAATTTGATCCCAAATATACTAATTGCATTAAATAAATGTAATGAAGTTTTAAAACATTAAAACTAAAATAATAAAATTATTGAGATATCTTATAAATAACCTGTCACAAGTTTTAAAAAATCCTATCTGTTTTTCTGGGGGTTTTGTTTTTTTTTAGTGGATGCTGAATAATTTTCAGAGTTTTCATTTTTGCCTAGCTTGAGATCAAAGTTTACTTTTCCAATCCTAATATATAAAAACCCAGGGTCCGTAACATCCACAACAACCGAAGGCTCCACCAACCGGAAGTCAGTGCTGGGTTGCCGTGGCAACCCAGCACTGACTGCCTCTGCTGCGGAAGCCCAGACCCAGCACTGACTGCTGAGGGGTCTCTGGATAAGGCCCAGAGAGAGGCCTGGGGAGAGAGAAGCAGGGTCTGATCCGTAGCCTCAGTGGCAGCTGTTGATCAACAATTACCTCTCTCTTTCACTCCGGGCCTGTACAGCAGCCGCACCTCTCTTTCTCTCTGTCCTCCGCTGGGGCTGCTGATCAGCCCTGCCTCTCTGATCAGGCCCATTGATAGGCCCAGAGCTGCTGACTGGCATAGAAACCAACCAATCAGAACCAAATCTGGGTGAAGTGTGAGGAGCCAATGGCTCCCTAGGAGGCGGAGTTTTTGACACTGACTGGCATAGAAGCCGACCAATCAGAACAAAATCTGGGTGAAGTACGAGAAGCCAATGGCTGCCTAGGAGGTGGAGCTTTTGACGCTGACTGGCATAGAAACCGACCAATCAGAACCTAATCTGGGTGAACTGCCAAGGCAGAACCTAAGGTGGGGGCTGAGGAGGAATTTTAAGGTAAACAGCTGTTTGGTGTAATGTATAAGAAAGCAGTTCAATTTTTTAATGACCAGTTTGGCAGTATAGTGCATATGGCTGGCTATCAGTACAGAATAGGGATTATGTATTTTTGTCTGCCAAGACCATCTCCTTCTGATGAAAAAGGCTTTCCCCCCATTTAAGCAATCCTATCCTATATAATCTATCTATACTACTAAAAGGGTAATATGCTAATTAGACCAGGTCAACCAGCCATCTTCCGGACATCCAACTTCCTTCCAGACAAAGCTGTGGTGGTGATGGGAGCCAAGGCAAAGGTCATTAGGGGTGATCAGGCTTGCAGGGTAGGGAAGTTGGGGGTGTGATCAGGCTGGCAGGGGAGGGCCATTGGGAGTGAGATCAGGCCGGCAGGGGAGGACAATGAGGGGCAACCAGGCAAGCAGAGGCAGTTAGGGGAAATCAGGCCAACAGGGGAGAGTAGTTAGGGATGAGATCAAGCTGGCAGGGGAGGGCAGTTAAGGGCAACCAGGCTGGCAGGGCAGGGCAGTTGGGGGCGAGATCAGGCCAGCAGGGGAGGGCTGTTGGGGGCAAGATCAGGCCAGCAGGGGAGGGCAGTTAGGGGTGATCAGGCAGGCAGGCAGGAGAGAGATTAAGGGCCATCAGGCAGGCAGGCAGAGGCAGTTAGGGGCAATCAGGCAGGCAGGCAGGTGAGCGGTTAGGAGCCAGCGGTCCCAGATTGCAAGAGGGATGTCTGACCACCGGTTTAGGCCTGATCCCACAGGGACATCCCCCAAAGGATCCCCGATTAAAGAGGGTGCTGGCTGGGCTGAGGGGAACCCCCGCCCCGTGCACAAATTTTGTGCACCAGGCCACTAGTTTAATATAAATGTGGTGAATGATATTTCTAGATTTTCTTTTCTAAACTACTAGAGTTCCAGTGCATGAATTTGTGCACCAGTGGGGTCCCTCTGCCTGGCCTGTGGGATTGGGCCAAAACTGGCTCTCTGACATCCCCTGAGGGTTCCCAGATTGGGAGAGGGTGCAGGCCAGGCTGAGGGCCCCCACCAGTGCACGATCAGGGCCAGGGAGGAATGCAGGAGGTTGGCCAGCTGGTGAGGGACCGTGGGAGGGCTCCAGGGCATATTCGGCTCATCTTGCTTAGTCCCAATCAGCCGGTTCCCAGCAGCAAGCTAACCTACAGGTCAGAGCATCTGCTCCCTGGTGGTCAGTGCACATCATAGCAACTTGTCGACCAGTTTACTATCTGCCCCCTGGTGGTCAGTGCACGTCATAGTGACTGGTCAACCGGTCAACTGTCTGCCCTCTGGTGATCAGTGCATGTTATAGTGAGTGGTTGAGCGGCCTTACCATATCATTAGCATATTACAATTTGTAGAACAGATATCCAGACACTTAGCATATTAGGCTTTTATTATATAGGATTCTTCCATTTCTGTGATAAATAAAACTTGGTCAAGGTTTACTAACATTTTTAATGTATTTTGTTAGTTGTGTCAAAGAAGAAATTTTCTTCTATCCTTGTAGTTTCTTCAGGCTAGTCTAAACAGACATGTCACAGATTAGTAAGAGAAAATCCAGTTTAATTTTATATATATGGGGTTCCACAAAAATATGGGGAGGGTCCTAAGGACAAATTGGGCAGTTAAAGCTTATATGCCATCTTGAGCCAAGGAGAAGAAGATAGTGATTTGGGACTTTAAAGGGGAAGAAGGCAATTCACATGGAGATCAAAAAGCATATGATATAAATAAATGTGTGCTGGGCCATGCAGAGACAATGGGACACAGCATGGACTCTGATCTCAAGGCCCCACCACTAGCCCTCATTCTTTATAGATATCTCTACTGATAGCTCTATTTCATGAAAAGACTTTTTATCTAACTTCTTTTAGTCAGATAAGGGGGAGGTAACAAGAAACACTTCCTGAGTCTTTTATTTCTTAAAAATAATAAGTCTAGATTAGTCTTCATGCCAAAGACACACATTTTGGGGTGGTAAATATTGTTTCCTTACAGTTGGTTTGCAAATATTTTCCTTGAAACTATTATTATATCTATGATCATAAGTGACATTGGTATAGATTTTTTGGTGTGTTTTTTATTTTCATACTATGTTTGGTTCAGTAACAAAATTATATTGGTCTAATAAAATAAGTAGCAAAATATCTTCTCTTTTCTATTCTCTAGAAGAGTTTATAGAAAATGGGAATAATTTGTCCACTATTTGATGGAGGTATCTGTATAAATATCTGGATTTTATTTGTTGCTTTTTATGGGAAATTTTTAACTTAGATTTGATTTCTCTAATAGCATTGGGTCTATTCTGGCTTATTACTTTATCTTGAGTAAATTTCAGAAAATTGTATTTTTCATTGGGATTATCAATTTCCTCAAATTCTGTTCTCTACCATAACTGCCATGTAACAAACCATTCTAAAAACCAGTGGATTAAAATAACACATCAATTTATTGTGCTCGCTAATCGACAATTTGGGTAGGGTTTAGCTGCATGGCGTGTTCCTTTTCCAGATGGCATTAATTGGAAAGGCCAACTGAAGCTGAATGGTCCACTTCCAAGATGACTCACTCACATGGCTGGTAAGCTATCTGCTGGGACCTGAGTTGGCCTGCTGGACTCCATGTGGGTATCTCCACAGAATTGCTTGGATTCAATAAAGCAAGATGGGTTAGCTCCAGGCATGGGTGTTCCCTGAAACAGGAAATGGAAGCTGCCAGTCTCCTAAAGTCTGAATCCAGAGCTCACCATCATTCTCCACATTTGATTGGTCAAATGATCCTAGAGAGCCTTTCCAGAATTAAGGACAATAGACATAGATCTATTGATAGAGGATCATGGAATCTTCATTTGATCACAATTTACTCATATAAAGTTATTCATATAGTTTTATTACTATTTAAATATTCTGTCTATAATAACATTTCTATTTTCATTCCTATGTTTCTTCTCCCTTTTTCAGTCTTTGCAGTTAATTTTTATCTTTTTTTTTTTCATGGAATCAACTTTTAGCTTAGTTGATTCTATTATAGTTTTGCTATTTTATTAACCTTTATCTTTTTTTCATTATCCCATTTTATGTATTTTTTAAGATGAATGATTCCAATTTCTTCTTTGGATAACTTTTCTTTTCATACAAGCAATTAAGGTAGTGTATATTTCCTTTAAATAACTGCGGACAAAAGATATCATAGCAGGCCTGACTTCTATTCTTTGAAAGGCCTTCTTACAAGGATGAACCTTGGCTAGGAACCTGGATTTCGGGAGGGTTCTCACCATTAACTGTGCCTATACTGTTTGTATAAACACTATGGTTTGTTCTGAACACCTGCTTTTATCATAGGGATTGGAATTTGGGTTCTTGCTCAGCAAGGGGTATGCATTTGATCAGGCCCCAATGAAAGACCTGATCATTGGGTCTCTGAGATTCCCTGATTGGCAACATTTTGTATGTGTTCTCAGAAGTCCTTGCTGGATGATTTCAGTGTATCCTGTGTTATTCCACTGAGAAAGATCTCTTGGAAACTTGCTCTTGATTTCCCCCAAACTTTTCCCCCTGAGCTTTTTCAGTTTGCTTTTTGTGTTTTGCTGTAATAAATTATAGCTATGGGTACAACTATATGCTAAGTCCTGTGAAGCTTCCTAGGAAATTAAGCCAGAGGGTCATCTTAATGATCCCCAACCCGGTAACCCTTTAGTTTAATCCTACATAGTTTAATACATAGTTTATTCATAATTCATTACTTTCTAATTTTCATTGTGATTTGTTTTCTTTGACCCATTATTTATTTGGAAAGAGGTTTTAAATAATTATAGTTATTTTCAAATATTTATATTATCAATTTCTAACCTACTTGCATTGTGGTCAGAGAGCTAATATATAGTATTCTCTCTTGACATTTTTGAGACTTACTCCAGGCCTAGTATATGTTCAATTTTCATAAATGATGTGATGTGCTTGGGAAAAAAAGTGTATATTATCAAATCATTATTTGCAGATGTGAAGTTCAGGGAAGACAAATTACTAAAATCCCTCTTGCTGGATCAATTAGAAAAAAGTTGCCCCTTTTGGTATTTTCTATAGGGGCTTAATCACAAGGAACAACAACAGCCTGTAATTATTGGAATCGAAAGTCTAGGAATTTAAAGCAGCAAGAAATCTAATACAAATAGGTACCTTCAAAACAATTAGAAGTCCTGACAGATCACAAAGAAAATCACTGCAAGTTTTTAGGAAATGAAGCCATTGTAGGAATAACAAAACCGTCATGATGGTTTCAGCTTCCTGCAGACAGGAGATTCGCTGAAGACTCCGGTGCCTTTTGTGACATTGTAACTTATCATAAAAAATACATATTTGGTCTTCACCTCACTTCCTGGCACAGAGCTCCTAAAACACTTGGAATTTCCTAAATGATGAGAGTAATAATGTCTTTTGTTATTAATCACACCTGAATTTATGTTAATGAGGTGACCACATTATAAATTATAGCTCTAAGGATCACACAATCTCTTGTTTGATCATTTTCTTGTTAGATTTGACCCTGTTTAGCATTCATACTGAACTCTGGTTTCTATGAGTTCCATCAGGTTCCTCACATTTAGTATATCCACTGGTAGACTTTATTTAAATATTCTGTCTTATTTTATTTTTATTTTTATTTTTATTCTTGAGAAGTTTGTCAAGTTATAATTTATTTCTCTTTCTCCTTTACAATGTGTGAGCTCTGTATTTTTCTTTTTACTAGTGTTTACCTTATTTCCACATTCTCATATTCAAGTACATATTTTTCTATTATTAATAATATATCAACTATTCAACCATTTCTTCTGACCATAATGCACTATTTTCCTCCACAGATTCCCATACTTACGTCTCTAGAATGAAACCCTTCACTTTTATTTTCCCACCTATTTCCTCCAATGTCCGAGGTCATGCTAAGATAGTTTTGCATTTTTAGTTTAAGTCTCTTCCTTTTCAGTATGACTTAAATAAATCCCATCATTTATTATTATTAGTTTGGTGAGAGATAGAGTTAGAGAAAGAGATAGAAAGAGATGTATCTGACATGTCTTTATCTTTTCCTATACTTCATACTACATCTTTTCCAATCTTGAGGACTCTGGTTTAAGTCATGTGTTTTTAGGTAGAATACTTTTTTGAGTATTTTTTTTTTCAGATTGTCTATTACATAAATGATATATTCTCTATTCATAAATACTCAGGGAAATTTTTTTTCTAATAATTGTTTAATCATTTACTTTCCTCTGTAACCAGACAAGGGGTCCGGGCTGCCTGTCACTACTTGAGCCAATTAAGCAGAGACAGGGTTGAATCATATGTGAGTGTTTATTCCAATGATGCCAGCAGTATGGGAGAGCAGCAGGTCACCCACAAAAATCTTCTCTTCCTCTCCCCATAAGCCAGCTGCTTATATTGAGTAGAAGGGCAGAGATTATGTGGAAAAGTAAGAATTACAGGCATGGGAAAGTAGGCAAGGTATAATGATTATAGGTAATAGGGCTGGGGATCACAAAGGGTGGGCGCCTCTGGGACTAGATTGTTTCAGCCACAAGGTTGTAAATCTTTCCGTAATGATAGGCAGTTTTCAGAAAATGAGGATGGATTGCATCCTGATGTTAGATCTCGTGTCCCAGGGCGTACAACTCTCAGCCAGGTTAGAGTGTGCTTTCTCTAATCAGAACAGAATAATCACTGTTAACAGAGCATGATTACTATTTCTTATAATTATAACTAGTACCCAATATTCTACTTCTGACCCTAACACCTCCATCTGTTCTCCATTTTTTTCTTCTGGTATTACTAATATTGTTATATTAATTTGTCTGTATCTCTTTTCTAAGTACCTTATTTTGCCCCACAAGATTTATATTTCTTTGATCTTTTCTTCTGTTTTAATTCATTAATTCAAGTTTTAACAATGACTTTCTTCAACTACCATTCTGTAATAATAACTTTTAAATCTTTTTTTTAATATCCAGGAAGAATAAGTTAAGATTATCAGAGGGTTGGTACAGGAGCACATACCACTGTGTGTTTTAAAATATATGGCAGTTAGCATTTATGGTAGAAGTGCTTTCAGCTAATTCTAAGGGTATAATATCAAAGTTCCATTGCTTGAGGAGCTGGAATACTAAGTAAATTAGCAAGAAATTAGCTTTTGCGAGGAGTATATGATTTAAAAAAAACAACAGTAATTAAAGCTGGAGTAAAAGTAAGGATAGCATATTAAAATTTTGGCAGAAATTCTGTCATTAATATAGAGGCCAAAGTTCAAAATTAGATAATGAATAAGCTCAACTTGTTGCACTCGCTCTCTCTTTCTCTCTCTCTCTTAATATATTTGTATTAATTTTAGATGGAGAGGGAGAGATAGAAACATCCATCTTATCAGCTGCCTCCTGAAAGGGAATGAAACCCACAACCCAGGCATGTGCCTTGACTGGGAATCCAACTGGGATCTCTTGGTGCATTGGGTGAATGCTCAACCACTGAGCCATACTAGCCAGGCAACTTGCTGTTCTCTTTAAAGGACAGAATAGTACTCCATAATGACTGCTCTATTTGGAGAATGAGATGATGGTGTGTACCAAAAGATCCAGGTGTAGTATGAGTCTGAGAATCACACTGGTCCTTGTCTGCTTCTAGAATAAAATTGCCCTCTCAAACAACAACTATTGGATTTAAGGTTCCCATGGCAGGTGAGCAAGGATGGCTGAGGCACAATGTTTGTTTGCAAATGAGTGGATGGTATAATCTATAATAATAGTGGAGATAACCCATACTCAACAATTCCAGAGTCTTCCCTGCACATTCTATTTACAGGAAATGTAGAGACTGAAGTAGTCAGAGTGTACCATTTCTATGGATGTCTGAAATAAGATGATAGGTCTATATTGGACAGAGAAAGCAAAATGACCATGAGGAAAGTACAGCTCACAGAATTTTTAATGCTGCAGCTGCTATTTAGTGTGATGGGAGGAAATAAGCCACCCCGTGGTGGAAGCAGAGAATGAACTTGTCCAGAGCAAGAGAAAAATAGCCTGTGTGGGAAAAACTTGGTTCAAGAAGCATCTAAGTGTCATCAGTATTAGTAGAAAGGTCAGGAGAATGAATGTAGAGAGAGAAAACTGAAAAACAATTTGGAAAATAATAAATATCCTAGATATTTAGAGGAATTGCTGAAGTCACAAATACCAAGCTAGCAAGCATATTTTTGCTAAGAGAATCAGTGAGAGAAAACAGAAGGTCAATGTACCATTGTAGTAAAGATGGGTTTTCTTATCCATCTGACAGGAAGTACATGATTCATGTGTTGTGATCTGTGGCCATTTCTGGAGTTTTGATCATTTATGAATGTTATTTAATCATATTCATGATCTGTGTGTGGGGGATCCTATATAAATGATTAGGATTACTACAACATGTAGCTCACAGCTGCATCCAGTTTGTAAATAATTGAAGATTTTCTTGCCACAGTCTACTTCCCAGGTGAATTCGATATAGGATACATTAGAATAAAATAAAAAATTAGATCAATATAGTTCCATCTGGGCTTGTTATCATGTGAAGGCAATCTTGTAATGAAGAATACTCAAGAATGACATATGAAACAATAGTTTCTCAGGTTGATGAGCTCAGTAATGAATCACTCTGTTATTTCCTTCCAGGACTGATTAAAATAGCACTTGAGTTCCTGAAAATACTGAAGTGCTTATAAACGAAGCAAACAGATGTCTGGAGAAAAATAAGGCTGGGCCTGCTCTTACAGAGGTCAGTGTCTTTATGTTAAAACCAAATCTCAGCAAACTAATGAATGAAAGCATTTCTTTTATATTGAAGAATTCAGACTGTGTGAGGAAGCCTTCTCTTCAAGTGGGTTGATTGTAAATTCTATTTAATGTAACTGTATCAGTCTTTAAAATATGTTTATTATTTATATTATTTACATAATATAAATAATATATTATATATATATATGTATATATATATATATAATCATTCATTCACTCAAGAATTACTTAATAAGCAGCTACCTTGTGGAAGTTTTAGTCTTAATAGATGAAATAAAGTTGAATCAGATCTAGCCTTGACCATGTGGAGCACACAGACAGGAAGAAAATATTCATTACTCACCATAATATGGTATATTATGATATAGTTCATAAGAAAAGTATAAAGTATTATTAAAGTTCATTTTTTTAAAACTGGAGATAAATTAGAATAGGCTATTTTGAGGATGGGATAGTTGAAACAAACTTTCAAAAAAGGTTAAGATCTACTTACGTAAAAATAGGTAATACAGGAAGAATACCCAAGGGATCAAAGATATGGAGAAATAAATAATTAGAATTATAAAATTTGAAGAGACCCCAGGGAACATTTGATTGAGGTGGTGTATAAAATATCTTGAGCCAAAATAATCTTCCTTCTCTGAATTTTTGTAATATTTGATTAATACTTATAATATACTAGAGGCCCGGTGCATGAAATTCATGCACGGAGTTGGGGGGTGTGTGTGTCCTCAGCCCAGCCTGCAACCTCTCCAATCTGGGACCCCTGGAGGGATGTCCAACTCCCCTTTTAGGCCCAATCACACCGGAATCAGGTCTAAATGGGCAGTCAGACATCCCTCTCACAATCCAGGACTGCTGGCTTCCAACTGCTAGCCTGCCTGCCTGTTTGCCTGATTGCCGCTAACCACATCTGCCTGCCAGCCTGATCACCCCCTAACCATTCCCATGCCAGCCTGGTTGCCCCTAACTGCCCTCCCCTGCTGGCCCAATTGACCCTAACTACCCTCCCATGCCGGCCTGGTCACCCTAACTGCCCTTCCTTACAGGCCTAGCCCCTCCCAACTGCCCTCCCCTGCTGGCCATCTTGTGGTGGCCATCTTGTGTTCACATGGGGGCAGCCATCTTTGACCACATGGGGGCAGCATCTTGTGTGTTGGAGTGACGGTCAGTTTGAATATTACTCTTTTATTAGATAGGATTGCTTTATAGTTATATACCTGTATGCCTTTATGGGCCATTGAGGAAAGGAATTATGTATGTTTTTATATTCCAACAGACAGTGTTTAATATGTGGTTGGACAGAAAAAAATGTCAGGTTAAAATAAATATATGGAAGAGAATGGTCTTACAAATGGTGTTTGTGAAACACCTCCTCTACTTACTTTTTTGGGTGTTTTTTCCCCCCATATTGCAATAATAAAATTTGATTTCTTTATTTCTTCATTCTCCTTAGTTTCTTTTATTGATTTTATTATAGTCCTTAAAAATGCATATCTCATTACTTTCTTCAACTTTCATGTGACATGACATCATTTCCTTTATGCCCCTCATTAGATTATTTAATGTGCTCATCTCATTACACCTTTCCCATCTTGCATCTCATTACAGCCTTTAAACATGCACATCTCATTACACAGTCCTTACATATCTCATTGCATGATTCATTTTTGTATCTCATTGTCATTTCATTTCTGCATCTTATTACATTAAAACCTTCTTCCCATGATATCTTACATATTTCAAAAATTTATATACTCTCCTTTCTTTTATGGATCTAATTATACTTCCTCTCCTTTATGTGGCCAGCTCATTACAGTTTTCCTTTCACCCATCTCATTTCAGCCCTGAAGGATGCCCATCTTACAGGACACTTCCTGAGACAGCTCATTAAACTATTTCACATATTCACCTCATTACAGCTTTTTAACATATATGTCTTATTACATAGAACTCTTCATGAATCTTATTAAAATCTTGGAAGGTACATATCTCACTATCCTGTTGTATCTTATGCATCCTGTCACTGCATCACAAATACATATCCTATTAAAATATTTCTTTTTATTATTTTAATATGTCCCTTTATTATAAACTTTTTATTTGCTAATATTTCAGTACTTCACTAAATTTTTCATTTTTGTGTATAACAAAAATGACCACATCTGTTTCATGAAATAGATTTTCTTAAATAGTGTTTCATATGTCTTTAAATAACTATTATACTGATGCATCTCAAACTTGGTATAGTAGGGATGTTAACAGACAGGCAGAAAAATAAATTCAAATTACTTTGGGTTAATAATACATTTATAAGTATACCTGGGTTAATAAAAGTTAACTAATTAGTTAATAAAAATTAGCTAAATTTAAAAATTGTGTTTTTATTTCAGGACAATTAGAGCTTTTGTATATGCTATTAAAGACTATGCATATTCATGTAGGTCTGGCCTGCAGCATTTCATTAATGAATCAGCCACATATTCTAGCCACAGACCATATATTAACTGCTTCCAGAACTGTGTCCCATGGAGCACAATTTAAGAAAGGTTGCATTGTGATATTTTATATACATACATACATACCTATATACACATCTAATACAGTTATATGTTTATTTCTACTTATTTTACTTGCAGTCCTGAACTGATGATACTTGCATAAGTGATTCACAGATTAACACCCATTACAGTGGTTCTTCAACTTCGGTGAATAGCAGTGTCACCTGAAGAGCTTAATAAAAATAAACACTGGCCTCATCCTAGTTCAGCAAGGCTGGGCTTTTGTGTTCTTCATTAGCTATCCAGGTGATTCTGATAGACACCAAAGTTTGGGAACCACTGCCTTATTAAGTGATGATACATCCTATATAATAAAAGCCCAGCTACCTAAATGGCAGAACCACCAGAATGACCAGAGACCAGAACCACCACTGCCCCTCAGCAAGTGGTTAGGGGTGATCAGGTAGGCAGGCGAGTGGTTGGGGGTGATGAGGCAGTCAGGCAGAGCTCTCCAATCGATGGCCTCAAAGAAGGAGACCCAGGCCGCCAGCCACAGCCTGCAGGAGAGATGTTCAGTGGCTGTGACAGGAGGTGCTGGCTGTGGTGAATGCTGCAGGGCGGGGCTGGGCCACGGTGGCTCCTGAGCAGGCATGGCACCTGCAGCCTGGCCCAGGCCCCAGGGTTGCAGCCTATGCCCATGGCTTCTGCAGGGCTAGACTGCCACTCCTCCTATGATCCTGGACCCTTCCATGACTGCAGGCTCTCTGGCAGGGCTCGGCCCCCTGACCAGACTCCCCAGCTTGGCCCTGACTGCAGAGGAGCTGAAATATGCTGACATCCACAACATTGGGGCCATGATCGCCCCTTTGCACTTCCTGGAGGTGAAAGTGGGCAAGAGGCCTCAACCTGTGAAAAATGAGCTAGATGAGGAAGAGCAGCGGAGGAAAAGGCGCTGGGAAAAGAACAAAGTGGCGGCAGCCTGATGCCGGAGCAAGAAGAAGGAGTGGAAGGAATCAGCAGCGGGAATCTGAGTGGCTGGAGCTCATGAATGTGGAGCTGAAAACCCAGATGGAGGAGCTGAAGCAGGAGCAGCAGCTCATCCTGATGCTCAACTGGCATCGTCCCACCTGCATTGTCAGGACCGACAGCATTAAGACCTCCAACTCAGAAGGCAGCCCACTGTTGGAGCAGCTGGAGAAGAAGTGACTATTGGCTGGGAGGGGGAAGAGGAGGAAGAGGAGATGAGGAGAGGGAGATGGAGTAGGGTCCCAGAGGGCTCTTCCTTGCTGCATGAAAAACTCTTCAGTGAGGCTCAGCATAGCCAGCATCGGCCAGGCTTTTTTTGTGAAACTCAGATCAGCCACACCAAGGGAGGAAACCCAGGCTGATGAAACCCAGGACCAAGCACTGACCAAAGCAGTCCTGAGGGGGGCCTGTTCTACTTGGGGCCAGGTTTGCAGGAGGTAGACAGAAGCTCTGGGCCCAAGAGATGCCCAACCAGGCAGCTGTGGGCAATTGTTCAGCCTCTCTGCCAGGGCACCCACTCAAAGGTCCTCCGAGCAGCCATTGTAACCAAAATTAGGCTGAGTATGGAACCTTTTCATGCAGCAAGGAAGAGCCCTCTGGGACCCTTATCCTCCTCCCTCTGAGTTATAATCTGCCTGCCCCCAGCCCTGACCCTGATCCTGATGCAAGGCTGGAGAAGGGCACAGTGCCAGACCCTGCTGTACCCACCCACCATGGTCCAGCTCAGTCCTGCCCGGAGTGGCAGCCAGGGACACCCTCACTGGCCCTGCTGAAGTTGCTGTAGGCATGAGACCTGGGTGCTCTTCCACAGCACATACTCACTGAATGTTTACAGACTGGCTGTCCTGGCAGGGCTTTCAATTGCACATGGTTTTTATGCTTTTTTTAAAAATATGTTTTGTTGTTGTTTTTTTTTGTTTTGTTTTTAATATATTTTATTGATTTTTTACAGAGAGAAAAGGAGAGGGATAGATAGTTAGAAACATCGATGAGAGAGAAACATCGATCAGCTGCCTCCTGCACACCCCCTACTGGGGATGTGCCCGCAACCAAGGTACATGCCTTTGACCGGAATCGAACCTGGGACCCTTGAGTCTGCAGGCCGACGCTCTATCCACTGAGCCAAACCGGCCAGGGCTAAAATATGTTTTACAAAAAAGATTTTATACAAGCAATATACTAGTATAAATGGGTTTCTATAATCACTTGATGTGATACAGTATAAATATGCTATGGTTTGATTGTTACAAACAGATATTCAGCAGTTATGGCCATTGCATGTAACTTCTAAGTACTGTAGTCTCTGGGTGTCGGGGGTGTCAGAGGCGGGTGTGCGGTGCATTGCTATCCTGGTAAACCCTTCATAGTAGTCAGTTCTGTATCACCCAGTAAACATCACTCTTACTTAAAAAAAGAAAGAGGGAGGCCCAGGCTACCCGGTCGGTGGAGCTGCAGTGGGTGGGCGGGGCCTCCCTCTGCAGGGTGATCATTCTGGGGCCCCCACCATCGACTGCCCCACAGAGGGAGGCCCAGGCCACGGGCCAGTGATGCTGTGGCAGGTGTGTGGGGTTGGCCAGTGATCGCCCAGCAGAGGGAGGCCCAGGCCAGCCAAGGGATCACACCCCACGCCTGTCACCTGCAGAGGGAGGCAATCAGTGGTGGGGGACGGCGGGGAGAGACAGTGCTGCACAGATGGCAAGCAGTGGCAGTGGCGGGGGTGGGGTCAGCTGCCAGCAGCCAGGGGAAGAAAATCTCCAATAGGCCCTGATCTCAGGCCAGGCCTAGTACCCTACCCAAGGGGTCCCGGATTATGAGAGGGTGCAGGCCAGGCTGAGGGACCTCCCCCCTCATGCACTGGGCCTCTAGTAAAGACATAAAAACACATGGGCCCTGATCATGAACCTGTAACAACCCAATGACAATGTCTGCTTTCTTTGTCCTTAACCTCTACATAAAAATATGCCTGCTTATCTTCTAACTGCTAGCAATATATTAAAGCTATTTGCTTAGTGGTTGGAACACAAGCTATGGCATCAGACAGCCCTGGATTAGAATCTCCTTTCCACCAATATCTGATTATCTTGGAAAAGGACACACTACTTCTCTGAGCATCAATCTCCTCAACTGATAAATAGGATACTAATACTCTTTCATATTCTTAGTGTTAGGCAGAAATGAGCTTAGTACACAGAAAATTCTTATCACAATCACTTGCACAGAGTGCTTCCTCAAGAAATAATTACTATTATTTGTAACTTTATTTTGACGGTCAGATGTCACATTAACTTTACTATCTTTTGTAATTATTACCATGTACCAACTGATCCTCAGTTGACAAAAGTAAAGGATTACATGAAAACACAATTTCCCTACGTGATCCTCAAGGGAGATTGTCTGTCTGTGCACTAAGAACCTTGAGAGGCCTTAGCATATATGGTAGATTACCAACCTCCTATATGATAGAAATCCAGAAGTTATACATTCATACACGCATTAAAAATGAGGTGGTAGTGATCCAGAGGACAGAAAACCTTAGTGCATGTCTCCAAAGGTGAGTAGTAATTTTTAGACAGTTATTTCACTTCTAACAGAGTTCTTATCACCTATGCAAATGACACTAATAATCATTGTCACAATCCTAGAAAACAATTGTAGTTGTCACATAAGATCATCCATTTGCATATTAAATATACAAAATATTTAATACAACCCTAGAAAAGGGAAATTGTCATTATTCCCCAGCATTTATCAGAAAAGTTATCTCTCAGGAGAACCTCAGTTAATTACAGGTATATTTACAGTATGGCCTCTAGATAGCAAATCAGCTCTTTTAACTATTCAAATTGATTATTTGAGGAGTTCAAAAAAATCAGCCCTAGAGATTCTGATTCACAAAATCTTAGATGAGAACAAGACAAGGAAATTTTGTAAAAGCAACCCTTCCCCATCCCCAAGATGATTTAGTAAAGCTGTCAAAGAACCCAAAGGAATGGTTCTCTAACTTGCCAGAACATTGGAATCAACTGAAGAGCTCTAACAACTACTAATGCATGAGTCCCACAAAAGGAAATTCTAAATTAATTGATTTGTGATGAGGTCTGGGCATCAGAAGCTTTAAAAAACCCTTAGCTCATTCTAATGTGCAATAAGCTGAATTGCCACCACACTTTTAATTCAGAGGACCCCGTGGCTCTGAATCTGTTCTTCATTTGAAACAGGGAGTCAGCTTAAAATCTATTTCTAAACGATCAGTCTTTTTAAGAATTCCCAGCATGATGGTCTCCTTTGCAACCAGTCTTTCTTCCTAATTACTCTAGCGCTCTTTTGAAAATATTGACACCACCCTGTTCCTTCTCAGAAGTATCTGCTCCTGTAATTAGGTAATTTCATGATTTAGAGCTAGAAACAACTTTCTTTCACAGGCCTCTCTGTTTCTGCCAAGCACCTACCATCCTGCTGGCATATAGACCTTACTGAATAGTTGGTGGCTGATTGGCTAAACCCAGGCCACGAGTATCACCAAGTTCAGATTTTTAATTAGGTATAATGATCAGAATTAGTATTTTTACTAGTCTACAAGAATCAGAAGCAAAGTAAAAATGTGGCCAATTTTCTTTACATATTCCAGACTTCAACTGAGAAATGTGTTTCTACTTCATGTACTTACTTTCAGAAGGCATCTCCATATTCTGAGCTCCAGGTATTACTTTAGATTAATTATAAAGGGGAAGATGCATTTTCTCTTAATGTTAGGATTATATTACATCCAATTAGGAAAGACATTGGCAGGACCTAGTCTAACTGGTTGTAGAAAACTATTTCCAAGCTTGTTTGTCTTTGTTTTAGTTTATATTTCTCTATCTGATATAAACTAGATTAATACACTGGCCTTACTTCATAATGTACTGTTTCTCACAAATTATCAGGGATGGTTCCCCAATACTACAATCTTACCACAATAGCACAAAAACAACATAATAGTAAATATCCTAAATGAAACATTAGTAAATGCAATCCTGACTCAAAATAGTCAGTGGTATAATCCTAAATGAAAGTAGAAACAAAAATAAAAAAACATTTTATAAGAAATAAAAGGGAAGCAAAAATATATTTAATAAGGAATAAAATAATTAGTAGTATACATCAAATCCATGGTCAAAATGAGACAAATCAAATGCCTTATAAAACATTTGATAGAAGTAATATGCATCACTGATACTTTAAATAATTCAAAAATAAAGAAAAATAGGGAAAAAAACTAAAATACTCATTTTGAGGAACTGCTAGTGGCATTTCCATTAAAACTAAGAACAAAGTAAATATGTTTGTTTAATTTAATAAATTTTTATTGTTCAGATTATTACAATTGTTCCTTTTTTCCCCCCCATAGCTCCCCTCCACCCAGTTCCCACCCCATCCTCTGCCCTTACCTCCACCCCACTGTCCTCATCCATAGGTGTACGATTTTTGTCCAGTCTCTTCCCACACCCCCCCACACCCTTTTCCCCCCAAGAATTGTCAGTCCACTCCCTTTCTATGACCCTGATTCTATTATATTCTCCAGTTTATTCTGTTCATCAGATTTTTTATTCACTTGATTTTTAGATTCACTTGTTGATAGATATGTATTTGTTGTTCATAATTTTTTATCTTTACTTTTTCTTCTTCTTCCTCTTCTTAAAGAATACCTTTCAGCATTTCATATAATACTGGTTTGGTGTTGGTGAACTCCTTTAGCTTTTTCTTATCTGTGAAGCTCTTTATCTGCCCTTCAATTCTGAATGATAACTTTGCTGGGTAGAGTAATCTTGGTTGTAGGTTCTTGCTATTCATCACCTTGAATATTTCTTGCGACTCCCGTCTGGCCTGCATAGTTTCTGTTGAGAAATCAGCTGACAATCATATGGGTGCTCCCTTGTAGGTAATTAACTGTTTTTCTCTTGCTGCTTTTAATATTCTCTCTTTGTCTTTTGCTCTTGGCCTTTTAATTATGATGTGTCTTGGTGTGGTCCTCTTTGGATTCCTTTTGTTTGGGGTTCTGTGTGCTTCCTGGACTTGTAAGTCTATTTCTTTCACCAGGTAGGGGAAGTTTTCTGTCATTATTTCTTCAAACAGGTTTTCAGTATCTTGCTCTCTCTCTTCTTCTGGCACCCCCATGATTCAAATGTTGGTACGCTTGAGGTTGTCCCAGAGGCTCCTTACACTATCTTCAAATTTTTGGATTCTTTTTTCTTTTTGCTTTTCCAGTTGAGTGTTTTTTGCTTCTTCATATTTCAAATCTTTGACTTGATTCTTGTGTTCCTCTAGTCTACTGTTAGGTCTCTGTATAATATTTTATATTTCAGTCAGTGTATGCTTAATTTCTAGTTGGTCCTTTTTCATATCCTCAAGGGTCTCGCTAAATTTATCGGCCTTTTCTAGGAAATTCTTGAAAAACCTTATAACCGTGGTTTTGAACTCCATATCCAGTTGTTTACTTTCCTCCATTTCTTTCGTTTGTGATCTGTTTCTTTGTCTCCGCATTTTCACTACTTCCCTGAGTTGGTAGAGTAGCTTTGTGTTCTAGGTGTCCTATAGGGCCCAGTGGCTCAGCCTCCCCAGTTACCTGAGGTGAACACTCTTGGTGCAGCCCTTTTTGGACTGTGTGCATAGCCTTGTTGTAGTTAAGTCTTGATTGTTGTTGGTATCACTGGGAGGAATTGACCTTCAGGCCAATTGTCTGTGAGGATCAGCTGTGTCTATACTGGGAGAACTTCTGTGCTGGGAGACACCCTTATGAGACAAGACTTGCAAAATTGCAAAAGCCTCTGTGCTCAGATTGGATGGGGCAGAGTCTCAGGGTGGAGCAGACAGCATTGGCTTCCTGTCAGCCCTGTCCTATGAGGCCCCTGGGTCTCAGTGTCCCTTGGTAATTGCTGCAAGCACCTCTGAGAGAAAGCCGCCCTCGAGTTTCACCCGCTGCCAGACAGTCCAGTTTCTCCCCAAATGAGTCTGGGTTCCCAGAGTCTCGCCAGGAACGGGAGTTCAGCGCAGTCAGGAGCTTCCCTCTCCCTCCCGCTTGAGAAAGCCAGCCACACACTCAGCAGTCAGTTCTCTCTGCATGTGCGCACCTCCAGACCTCTGCCTTCCGCATCTCCCCTGAGTCTTGTCTGCTTTTCTTTTTTCCTGACAGTCCAGATTCCCCCCAAATGAGTCTGGGTTCCCAGAGTCTCGTCCAGAACTAGAGTTCAGCGCAGTTGGGAGTATCCGTCTCCCTCCTGCTTGAGAAAGCCAGCTGCGCACTCAGCAGTCAGTCCTCTCTGCGTGCGCGCGCCTCCAGACCTCTGCTTTCCACAGCTCCCCTGAGTCTCAGTTTGCTTTCTCTTTTCCTGACAGTCCAGATTCCCCCCAAATGAGTCTGGGTTCCCAGAGTCTCGTCTGGAACTGGAGTTCAGCGGAGTTGGGAGCTTCCATTTCCCTCCAAATTGAGAGAGCCAGCCACGCACTCAGCCACCATCCCTCTCCACTCGCGCACATCTCCCTACCTCAGCCTTTTGCAGCTCCTCTGAGTCTCAATACGCTTTTCTCTTTCCTTCTAGTTGTAGAATTTCCACTCAGCCAGCTTTCCTGGATGGTGTTTGTTTTGTCTTTTAGTTGTAGTTGTAGTTTTGAAATTGTTGTGTGAGGCAGCAGTTTAGGTGTTTACCTATGCCGCCATCTTGGTTTCTCCCCCAAAGTAAATATGTTTAGTAGCTGATCTTTGTTTAACAAATTTTGGAAATTCTGGCCAATGTAATAAAGATGAAACAAAATAGTAGGTATACATATCCAAAAGTAGAATTTAAAAAATATTTTTGCAAATGCATGCTCGCTAGCTATCAGCACTATCCAACCAAATAAATAATAGAAAAGAAATCCATTTTCTGTGATAGTTTAAGATATACAGTATTGGAAATTATTTTAGAGAAAATGTGACTACTTTAGTATCTGCTTATTATAAAACTGCTATGACACTGAGTTTCTATCTCATCTATTTACTCTCCCAGATTATATGCATGTGTTCCCCTCTCACAAGAATACCAAAAAGATAAGGAATAACCTAAGGACCTGACAATTAGAGGAATTACATTAATTTGATTCAAAATGTAAAGATTACAGCATAAAAGTCATATTATTTGTGTAAACAAAGTTGGGTTCCAGCTTGTGGTGACTTTATTGACTGTCAGTGTCTCACTTTGAGCCATTCCTAAGTATTCTCTTCCAGCCACTGTCACATAATAACATGATCCAGCATCCATAGCCCAAAGTGCAGCCAAGTAAAAGAACCAGTCTTTTCACTCTGTGGTAACATCTGAACCCAGAACCCCCAACCCCAGAGACTCCATGAGTTTGCTAGAGCCCTGTGTAGTGAATGGGGCCATGCATAAATGCCTCCCTTCTCAACTCTCTGAGGCTATGTTAAGACTTTACATCGCAACACATTTGAATTTAGGTGAGGGCATGTGACTCTTTTTGGCCAATAAAATATAAACAGAGATAATCACGTGGTACCCATAGATGAGACACATAAGAGCAGTGCACTCACCACAGAAATGTTGAGAAATAGCTTCCTTTAACGTGAGTCTCTGAGTAATTATAATACCCAAAGCCCTCGGCTAACCCACAGTGAGAAAGAAAGAATATTTATTGTGTTAATAAATAGTTTCCAATTGTATTATGCCATTGAGATTTTGAAATTTTTGTTACCACTATCTTATGTTACCACCATATGACTAGAGAAAGTCCATTTTAGAGTTTTCACAGAATTAAAAGTAGCCTTTGGCCATTAATTAATTAGCTAGGCCAAACATGTGATAAGACTGCTCCCCAATTGCTCTCAAGCAAGAAAAATTGGTAAAGACAGCTATTAATTTGATTTTAAGTAGCACAGGAAAAACATCTAACTCTGATCATTGTATTGCCACAATGACAGCAAAGTAAAATGGGATGTGAAATATTATCATTCAAGTGTAACTCAATGATCTGAAAGTTATGGAATAAATTTTTTCCCCTGATTTTTTTGCTGAGATATTTCTTTGGGTTGAGAGCCAGCCAACTCTTGAAAAGGTGTGGTACTTTGCCTACCCTGGAGCAACTGGGAAAATGTTTGTCTGATGACATAGAGAGGCAAATGGGAAGGAGACACTGGAGGAGGGGGAAGAGGAGGGAACAGAAAAGACAGTGTAAGGAAAATGTATATAACTTCTTGAATTTTTTCTAGAAAAAAATGGTTTAAATTTAATAAAGAAAGAAAAAATGAAAAAATTGGGAGAAAATAGGAGGCAACAATAGAATAAATAGAGTTGGGAGGAGGCAAGAGGCGACCGGCAGGAAGGTAGAGAGGGAGAGTGTGTGAGAGAGTGAGAGAGTGATAGAGGTGTGGGTGTACATGTGTGTGTGTGTGTGAGTGAAATAGGGACAGTTAGACCATGCAGTTCTTCCAGGGGGTTGCCAATCCGGGCAGTCTTAGACGGCAAAACCCCGCAGCCGCTGCAAACACTACTGTGAGGACACCTGCTGCACAGAGACCATGCCATCTTGAAGAACAGAACTGCTTGAGACTAAGATCCTAGCCTCGCCACCACCCAGTCTGATTTCGGAAGCAAACCAGGACCCTATAGCCGCTCTGGTAGAAGACCTGCCACCACAGCTGCAGACCCAGGGACACCAAGACTCCAGGCAACTGGCCGCAGATTTATGTGAGTCACAAAGCCAATCCCCCTCCCCCGCCGCCCCCATGGCAGCAACATAGAAACTACCAGACCCCAGCCGCACAATAAGGCTTTCTGCACACACCTAACAGTGGCAACTCTGCCTGACTTTGAGCCTTGATGTCAGACTTGGGGAATTTGTTTCCCGCGACTCATCTCTGCACCAGAGGCAGGGAGACTGAGTGGAATTCGAGCCTAGCCTCTCATCCCTAAGGAGGCAGTTTCTGTGACCAGATCCCGCGCCCACACAGGGCAAGGAGACAGCGCTGAACTTGAGCCCAGACTTGTGAACTTGGGGAATTTGTTTCCTGCGACTCGTCTCCATGCCCAGGCAGGGAGGCAGTCCTAAATTTGAGCATAGGTGCACGACCTTGGGGAGATTGTTTTCTGCGACCAGATCCTACACCCATGCAGGAAGACAGCGCTGAATTTGAGCCTGGGGGTGCAAACCTAGGGAGTTTGTTTTCCATGACCAGACCCTGCACCTTAGCAGAGAGGCTGTGGTGAATTTGAACCTGGATGTGTGGTCTCAGGGAGTTTGTTCCCCACAACCAGACCCTGTGCCCACACAGGAAGGCAGCGCTGAATTTGAGCCTGGGTACATGCACACAGGGAGTTTGTTTTCCATAGTGCACACCCGCATGACCAGACCCCACAGCCACACTAAGTGGCAGTGCCACCTGACTTTGATTCAGGGCAAGCACACACAGAAGGCTGTTTACCGCGAGCAGAAGTGGACCTCCTGCCAACACAGTGCGACTGAGCAACCTGGTCTCCCAGGCAGATCGGGGACCCTGAATCTCCACACAAGAGGCAGCATTGACCACCAGTGACTAGACTCCGTTCCTCATTACGTGCGCCTGAGATCCCCGATTCTCAGAACATTCACACTAAGAGCCAGTGACTCCAATTCTTGGTGCATGTCCACACAGGGACCTGATTCTCAGTGCGAGGTAGCACCAAGAAACAGAGACTCTGATACTTGATTCTCGGCATGGACACAGGGAGCCTCTGACTCCTGACACGCAATAGGGGACTTTGATAATTGGCACACGCCAGTGGGTTCTTGTTTCAATGTGGCGCAGGCAGGGTCCCTGATTCTAGGTGCCATACGAGGCTACACTAAATGCCTGTGACTCTGACCCAGGATGAGTGTGGCTCCCACCAACCCACAGCAACTGCACATCTTGGTATCAGAGATCTTCAATGACACTTGGGGGTGAAAAACTCCCACTGCACATGGTCCAGGCCCCCACAACTCGACATCTGAACCTTCTGGTGATAGTCAGAATGGGGAGACAACGAAGCAATCCCCAGAGGAAAGAAAAGGAGGAATCGCCAAGTAAGGAAATAAGTGAAATGGAAGCATTCAACATGACAGAAAAAGAATTCAGAGTAATGGTTATACAGTTCATACACCGGATGGACGAGAAAATCAACAACCTATGCAAAAATCAGGAAGAAATGAAAAATGATATAGCTACAATCAAAAACACCATGGAAGGCTTCAACAGTAGACTAGAAGAAGCAGAGGACCGAATCAGCAAGTTAGAAGATCAGGTACAGAAACAAGCTCAATCTGAACAGCCACTAGAGAAAAAAATTAAAAAGCAGGAGGAAAGCCTAAGGGAGCTTTGGGACAATGCAAAACAAAATAACATACGTATAATAGGGCTGCCAGAAGGACAAGAAGAGCAGCAAGGATTATAAAATTTATTTGAAGAAATAATGATAGAAAACTTCCCTGATATGGGGAAGAAAAAAGTTACTCAAGTACAAAGAATCCCAAGCAAGATGAATCCCAAAAGACCCACACCAAGACATGCCATAATTACAATGACAAATGTTATCGACAAAGAGAGAATCTTAAAGGCTTCAAGAGAGAGACAGAGAGTTACCTACAAAGGATCCCCCATCAGATTATCAAATGATTTCTCAACAGAAACACATCAAGCTAGAAGGGAATGGAAGGAGATATACAAAGTGATGCAAAGCAAGGGACTCAATCCAAGGATACTCTATCCAGCAAGACTATCAATCAAAATTGAAGGGGAAATCAGGAGCTTCACAAACAAACAAAAAAAGGCTAAGGGAGTTTATCACTACCAAACCAGCAATGCAAGAAATGCTAAAGGGAATGCTGTAAAAAGAAGAAACAAAAAGGTGAGAAGGAACACAGCCTCAAAAAATAAAAATGTCTACAAACAAGTACCTTTCAATAATAACTTTAAAAGTAAATGGTCTAAATGCTCCATTCAAAATACATCGAGTGGCTGAATGGCTAAAAAAAAAATGACCCATATATACGCTGTCTACAAGAGACCCACCTCAGAACAAGGGACTCACACAGACTGAAAGTGAAGGGATGGAAAAATATCTTTCAGGCAAATGGAAATGAAAAAAAGCTGGGGTAGCAATACTTATATCTGACAAAATAGACCTCAAAGTGAAGGCCATAACAAGAGATAAGGAAGGCCACTTCATAATACTAAAGGGATCGATACAACAAGAGAATATAACCCTGGTAAACATATATGCACCCAATGCAGGAGCACCCAAATACATAAAAAATCTCCTGGAAGATATCAAGAGAGAGATAGACAACAATACAATCATAGTAGGGGACTTTAATACACCACTGACATCACTGGATAAATCCTCTAGACAAAAAATTAGCAAAGAAACAACAATCCTAAATGACTCAC
Organism: Plecotus auritus; assembly: GCF_963455305.1. Classification (NCBI taxonomy): domain Eukaryota; kingdom Metazoa; phylum Chordata; class Mammalia; order Chiroptera; family Vespertilionidae; genus Plecotus; species Plecotus auritus. Next base: position 86,309,030 of record NC_137770.1, on the reverse strand, counting down.
TAGATCAGATGGACTTAATTGACATCTTCAGAACATTTCACCCCAAAACTGCAGAATATACATTCTTCTCAAGTGCACATGGGACATTTTCAAAAATAGACCACATACTGGGTCACAAACAAAGTCTCCCCAAATTCAAGAAGATTAAAATCATACCAAGCATCTTTTCAGAACACAATGGCATAATATTAGAAATAAACTGCAATAAAAACAATCCAAAACACTCAAACACTTGGAAGCTGAATAGCATGTTATTAAATATTGATTGGGTTACCAATGAGATCAAAGAAGAAATTAAAAACCTTCTGGAAACTAATGACAGTAAAAACACAACAATCCAAAACCTATGGGACACAATGAAAGCAGTCCTGAGAGAGAAGTTTATAGCTCTACAGACCTACCTCAAAAAACAAGAAAAAATGGTAGTAAATCATCTAATGCTACAACTCAAAAAATTAGAAAGAGAACAACAAGGAAAGCCCAGAGTGAGCAGAAGGAAGGAGGATAATAAAGATTAGAGCAGAAATAAATGACATAGAGACCAAAAAAAACAATACAAAAGATCAATGAAACTAAGAGCTGGCTCTTTGAAAGGATAAACAAGATTGATGAACCATTAGCCAGGCTCACCAAGAAGCAAAGAGAAAGGACTCAAATAAGTAAAATCAGAAATAATAGAGGCAAAAGAACAACAGACCCCACAGAAATACAAAGGATTGTTAAAAAATATTATGAATAACTCTATTCCAACAAACTAGACAACCTGGAGGAAATGGACATATCCCTAGAAAAATACAACTTTCCAAAACTCAATCAGGAAGATTCCAAAAATCTCAATAGGCCAATAACTATGGAAGACATTGAAGCAGTCATCAAAAAGCTTCCAGCAAACAAAAGCCCAGGCCTAGATGGCTTCACAGGAGAGTTATACCAAATATTCAAGGAAGAACTAAAACCTATCCTCCTCAGACTATTCCAAAAAATTCAAGAGGAAGGAACACTTCCAAGCTCATTCTATGAAGCCAGCATCACCCTAATACCAAAACCAGATAAAGACAACACAATGAAAGAGAATTACAGGCCAATATCCCTCATGAACATAGATGCCAAAATCCTCAACAAAATTCTAGCAAGTTGGATCCAACAGTACATCAGAAAGATCATACACCATGACCAAGTAGGATTTACCCCAGGGATGCAAGGATGGTACAATATCCACAAATCAATAAACGTGACACATCACATAAACAAATTGAGGGAGAAAAATCACATAGTCATATCAATTGACCCAGAAAAAGCATTTGACAAAATCAAACACCCTTTCTTGATAAAAACTCTCAGCAAGGTGGGAATAGAAGGATCATACCTCAACATCATAAAAGCCATATATGATAAACCAACAGCCAGCATCACACTCAATGGAAAAAAACTAAAATCATTTCCTCTAAGAAGAGGAACAAGACAGGGATGCCCTCTCTCACCACTCCTGTTCGACATAGTACTGGAAGTACTAGCCATTGCTATCAGACAACAAGAAGAAATAAAAGGCATCCAAATTGGAAAAGAAGAAGTAAAACTGTCCTTATTCGCAGATGACATGATACTGTACATAGAAAATCCTAAGGACTCCATCAAAAAATTATTAGACTTAATAAATGAATTCAGCAAGGTAGCAGGATACAAAATTAAAGCCAAGAAATCTATGGCATTTCTATACACTAATAGTGAACTTGCAGAAAGAGAGACTAAAAAAGCAATCCCACTTACTATCGTACCAAAAAATTAAGATACCTAGGAATAAACTTAACTAAAGTGGTAAAAGACCTATATGCAAAAAACTACAGGACACTGAAAAAAGAGATAGAGGAAGATATAAACAGATGGAAGAACATACCATGTTCATGGATTGGTAGACTCATCAAAATGTCCATACTACCCAAAGCAATCTATAGATTCAATGCAATCCCCATTAAAATACCAACGGCATATTTCACAGACCTAGAAAGAACTCTCCAAAAATTCATCTGGAATAAAAAAAGACCCCGAATAGCCACAGCATTCCTGAGAAAGAAGAACAAAGTAGGTGGGATCTCAATACCAGATAGTAAGCTGTATTACAAAGCCACTGTTCTCAAAACAGCCTGGTACTGGCACAGGAACAGACATATAGATCAATGGAATAGAATAGAGAACCCAGAAATTGACCCAAACCACTATGCCCAATTAATATTTGACAAAGGAGGCATGAACATACAATGGAATCAAGACAGTCTATTCAATAAATGGTGTTGGGAAAATTGGACAGATACATGCAAAAAATGAAACTAGACCACCAACTTACACCATACACAAAAATAAACTCAAAATGGATAAAGGACTTAAACATAAGACGGGAAACCATAAAAATACTAGAGGAATCCACAGGCGGCAAAATCTCAGACATATGCCTAAGGAACTTGTTCACTGATACTGCTCCTAGGGCAATGGAAAATAAAGAGAAAATAAACAAATGGGACTACATCAAAATAAAAAGCTTTTGCACAGCAAAAGAAACCATCAACAAAACAACAAGAAAGACCACTACATGGGAGAACATATTTGCCAATGTTATGACAGATAAGGGTTTAATCTCCAACATTTATAGGGAACTCATACAACTCAACAAAAGGAAGATAAACAATCCAATCAAGAAATGGGCAATGGACCTAAATAGAAACTTTTTGAAAGAAGACAGAAGGAAGGCCAAGAGACATATGAAAACATGCTCAAAGTCACTCATTATCTGAGAGATGCAAATCAAAATGACAATGTGGTACCATTTCACACCTGTCAGAATGGCTATCATCAACAAATCAATAAATGACAAATGTTGGTGAGGATGCGGAGAAAAAGGAACCCTGGTGCACTGCTGGTGGGAATGCAGATTGGTGCAGCCACTGTGGAGAACAGTATGGCGTTTCCTCAAAAAACTAAAAATGGAACTCCCATTTGACCTAGTAATACCACTTCTAGGAATATATACCAAGAAGCTAGAAACATCAATCAGAAAGGATATATGCACTCCTATGTTCATAGCAGCACAATTTACCATAGCTAAGATTTGGAAACAGCCTAAGTGCCCATGAGCAGATGAGTGGATTAAATAACTGTGGTACATCTACACAATGGAATACTGTGCTGCGGTAAAAAAGAAGGAATTCCTACCATTTGCAACAACATGGATGAAGATGGAGAGCATTATGCTAAGTGAAATAAGCCAGTCAGAGAAAGATAAGTATCACATGATCTCACTCATTTGTGGAATATAATGAACAACATAAACTGATAAACAAAAACAGTTCCAGAGACAGAAACATCGATCAGACCATCAAACCTCAGAGGGAAGGTAGGGGAGGGTTGGGGTGAGGGGGAGAGATCAACCAAAGGACTTGTATATATGCCTATGGGCCTAACCAATGGACACAGACAACAGTGAGGTGAGGGCATGAGTGGGGGGGATGGGGTAGTAATGGGGGAATAAGGATACATATGTAACACCTTAATCCATAAAGAAAAAAAATTTAGTTGATATAAAAAAATAGAATAAATAGGGCAAGGGGATAAAACACAAACATTAAAAGAGCATTAGGAAGAAAAAAAGCTAAATGAAAGAAAATTTAAAACATTGTTAAATGCCTGCATGATTTTCTAAGTGCCTCAAAGACTTTTTCTAATTAGATGAACAAAACTGATTATAATGCTACTCATAAGTAACCAGATCACCTTCTGCAGCGCAAATTGCATTTTAAGCTGACTAGTTTAAAATAAATTAATATTCACCAAAGTGTATGTGTTTTGAGATTGAGTCATTTAGAAACTTCCATTCCATTAAAAGTAAGTTTTATTTCCTTGACAAAGGCCACTAGCTAAAACGTCAATTGCCTGTCCTAATGGATGACACCTGTAAGTAAAATAAACATATTTTTAATGGAATAGATGGTCAAAGTGACCTTTTCACAAGATAGCATACATTTTGTTGAATATTTATTGCTGAATTAAAGAGATCCTAATATGAAAGGACAGTAGTTCCTCTTCATTACCTTTCCTTGCTTTTATAAAGGCAGAAACTTGTTTAAATGCCCAAATCACCTTCAGTATTTATCCATGATTGAGTAAAACACAACACACATAATAAACACTATGAATAATTTGAAATATATCTGCCAGATCAGATTATAAATATTAATATGATGATGATGCTGAAATTAACCACTCGTTCTTCCAACCAAAAATTCTTATTTCATTTATCTTACACCTTATTTGTTATTCTACAGCATTTATTTGATTTGCAACATATTTTCCAACAATAACAGCCAACACCCAAGGTTGCTGCTGATGTGAAACTTTAAGGTCAAACTGTATGTTTTAAATTAAAAATAAATTTGGTGATATGCTGCATTTTTAATTCCTATCTGGGGAAAGAACATCCTACACTTTTATTGGATCTGGATGGAAGGTTGCAACTGATTAGAAATGAAAAAAATTATGGAAGGTATGATAGTTCATTGAAATTAGTGCAAATTATAGCAAACTCCCCAAGATGGGAAAAAGGCCATAAATGTTCTAAGCTTTTTTTATGCATTGAAGTAGATTTACAAAATCTACTATTTTCAAATTATGAAGGATCCTTTGAAATCATAAAATTAACTAGAGGCCTGGTGCACAAAATTCGTGCATGGGGGAGGGGGCCTCATCCCGGCCTGCACCCTCTCCAATCCAGGACCTCTCGGGGGATGTCCCTGATCCCTCAGGGATTGGGCCTAAACTGGCAGTCGGATATCCCTCTCGCAGTCCGGGACTGCTGGCTCCTAACTGCTCACTTGCCTGACTGCCTGATCACCCCTAACCACTCTGCCTGCCTGCTGGCCTGATCACCCCTAACTGCTCTCCCCTGCTGGTCTGATCACCCTAACCACCTCTGCCTCAGCACCCACAACTGTGACTTTGTCTGGAAGGATGTCTGGTCTATTCGGTTTAATTAGCATATTACCCTTTTATTCGTATAGATCAGTCGTCGGCAAACTGCGGCTCATGAGCCGCGGTTTGCCACTCTGTTGACTAATGAGTTTGCCAACCACTGGTATAGATGTTTTCTGTTCTTTCAATATTAATGAATTATGTCCCAGAAAATTCAAAAGGCTTTGAAAGATTCCCTGGATATTTGTGGAACTAGAAACATACCTTGATGAGTAGGGGATTAAAAAACAAGGTATTCCCTTCAGAGTTCTATGCTCTTCTGCCTGAAGCACAACCATAGTCATCAGTATTCCTACTTCACATTCCATGTTACACAAAAAGACTTCCTGTCTGACCTATGTATAAATTACTATGTTTTAATATCACAACAAAACTTAGTATTTTAACATAATAATTATTATTTTTCAGAAATTTTGGAGCAGCTCAGCTTGGGGGTTATGGCTCAGGGTATCTTGTGAGGTTGAGTCAGATGTTGGCTTGAGTTGCAGTCAACTGAAGGCTTAAGCTGGATGATCTACTTCCCAGAACTGCTTTGCTCCCAGGATTAGCAGGTTGCTACTGGCTATTACCCAGAAGCTTAGTTCCTCTCCACATGGACCTGTCCACAGGGTGGCTAACTTCACCTAAAGTGAGAAATTCAAAATACCAAAGCTGAAGTTTCAATTTTTTTTATAGCCTGGCCTCAGAAGAAATAGTGTCTCTTCCATCATATTCTTATGGTCACACAGGACCAATCCTAATTACATGTGAGAAGAGACTACTAGTACACATGTAAGGCATGAAGACCAAGAGGCAAGGATTAGTAAAAGCAAACTTGGAAGCTGACTACCAACTCTGTCCCATGATCTTAAATGATTCATGTTACTCCCACATGTAAAATATTCAGCCAATACAAGAACCCACAATAGACTTATTCCATACTGCAAAGCTATCTAGGTTCTTATTATATAAACTAGAGACCTAGTGCATGAAATGCATGCACAGGTAGGGTCCCTAGGCCTTGCCGGCGCCCAGGGCCAATCAGGTTCCCCGCCTCCTGCCCTCCCCACCTCCTCCTTCCCTCACTCTTTCAGCGCCCTGCCTCTGCTACTGGTCACCCACTATGTTCCACGCTGCCCCCTGGTGGTCAGCATACATCATAGTGAGTGATTGAACTCCCAGTCTCCCAGTCTAACTCCCGAGGAGACAATATGCATATTAGCCTTTTATTATATAGGATAAGGTACTGATGCAAATGAGGCCCCTTATCAGTGTTTCCTCTATTCCTGAGTAGAGTCTTTCTCAATCTCAAGACCTAGGAACTAAATAGACAAGTTATCTGGGAACAAACACACACACAGACACACACAAACACAGACATGCATGCGCACACATACCATAAAACAGTGGGGAAACATGAGATAACTGCTATAGATCCATTCCCACCCGCACCTCCCAAAAAATGAGAGAGAGAGAGAGAGAAAATAGGAAGCACACAGAAATCACTGGTTAAAAATTCTGAAATCCAGGCAGGCAAGTGTTGGCAGTTTCTTGATTAGGTCTGAGTCCTATTCTGTAAATGATCTTCACAGTTCTTGACTCGGCCCTCTGGGCTCTTCATTCCATCCTCTGAGTCACCCTTCTCTTTCCATGATAAATGGCCAGTGTTTGCAAATAAATAGTTTTCTCAGCCTACTTCCTGACTATACAGTTCAGAGATCCAAAGGCCTCTTTCATTTTGTATTCTCTGTCCCTTTTAATTCAAGCTAACAGTGTTTACCATAATATAATTTCCTTAAAAATCTATGGGCTTCCTATGAAGCTATTGGCTTCCTTACAGTAGACAAAATCCACATTCACAAATAAGTCCTTCACTACCTCAAGATTCTTGGAAAGCTCCTTTAGACCAACATGCTTAGCATGCATAGGAGCCTTATTGTTTAATGAGAGGATATGTGAGGCACACCCTTGAGATTCTTAAAAACACTTTTTCCTGTTTCAAGTGTCACTTTAAATCTTCCTTAGGTTTTAATAAGGAGTTTTTCATGCTCTCAATTTCATCAGCAGACCAAGAGTTCTCAAAGTGTGATATGAGGGCACTTTCGGGGTGGTGGGGGGGTCCTCAAGACACATTCAGAGAGTCCACAAGGTCAGAACTATTTTCATAATACTAATTCATGATTTATATTTTTCACTCTTATCCAATGTAGTAGAAATTTCCAAAGGCTATGTGACCTATGATGTATAACAGCTTTATTCTATCAAGTTAGTTATTAAAGAAATCTGCAAATATGCAAAAAAAGATGTTTTCAATCATTTTTAAAAAATATGTTTTAATTAAAAATATATTATCTTGTTTACATATAATGTGTGCTATTGTTTTAATTTCTTCAATTTTAACTCCCAAAAACAATAGATATAACATGCATACAATAGATATAACACACATCTCAGTGTCCTTAATCATTGTAACAGTATAAAGAGCCCTAAGATCAAAAAGTTTGAGAAATACCATTTGAGATTGCGTTTTGTTTTAAAAAGAGCATGTTTGTTCAACATATTGGTTACATTAACTATTATAGACATTCTCAGTAAATAGTACAAACAACAAAAATTTTAAAAAATCCAAATCAAAATAAACAAAACAAAGCCTGTACTGCAAAGAATCATAGGACAAACTGCCTAATTTACAAATGAGTAGCACTGTAGAAATGTTTTTTGTAAGAAAATTGTCCACCCATTGAAATTATATTTTTTCTATAGAAGCAACATGTATACCACAAAAACCCAGTGATGAATCTTTCACAATGGATCCACCCCACAATAGGTGGTATCTATCTGATTTTCTCTTCTTCCACTGGTTACAACAAATATGGATAGCTCTGTTGCTGGTATGCACAATAGGTCCTTTTGCGGCGACATGAGAAAAGAATTCCAAAAGCACACACATGCATGGAGAAGTTTAAATGTGATGGTACGATTTTATTGTGAATTAAGGGTAATTAATACACCCTCAGGGACCTAGAGGGTGGGCAAGCTCTAGAAGCACTGCTATGAGGCTTCTGTTAATTCACCATATATCCTCTTGTTTTAGGCAAAGGACAAAGCAACATTTAAATTATCCAACCCAAACTTCTAACTTTTCATGGGTTTGGATTGAGCCCTACTCCCAGTAAATTCTTTTGGGGTTTCATGCTCCCATCCAATCCAATTACCTTCCTAATTGTTACCATGCTAGGCCCTGCTTCAATTTCAGCATCCTGTCTCCCATTGCCCATGTTCAAATGTTTCATTACATCATCTAGCTCTTACAGTGCATTTGTCTTGGAGAGGAATTTCCTCCCCGCAACCCCAGTACTCAGCTTTTAGCATTTCTAAGGAGGTTTTCTGTCCCATTCTGTTTACCAGTAAGTTAGATGGAAATTCTGTTTTGTTATTTGTTCCCACTTCCAACTTTATGAAAATTATTTAATTCCCTTTTGCTTTCTTCCTTATATTAATAACCATAACTGCCTACGCTGACAGATCCACATATACAAGTCTAAGCCAAACCAAAATTTCGGATTAAAAGGAAAGAGTGAGCGTGATGCAAACATATGCATCTTGTCTAAACTGTAAGAAAAATTTTCCAACATTGGCTATTACTTGTTTTGCTGATAATAGCCATTCTAAAAGGTGTGAGGTGGTATCACATTACAGTTTTGATTTGCATTTTCCTAAAAGCTAGAGAAGTTGAGCATCTTTTCATATATCTGTTGGCCATTTGTTTCTTGGGAGGAGTGTTTGTTCAGATCCTCTGTCCATTTTTTAATTGGATTGTTGGTTTGGTGTTGAGTTGTATGAGTTCTTTCCATATTTTGGTTATTGACACCTTTCAGGAGTTGTTGTTTGCAAATGTCATCTTGAATTCTGTTGGTTGCCTTTTTGTTTCATTGGCGGTTTCTTTTGCTGTGGTGGGCACACAATGCAACATACAGATCATGTATCATAGAAATGTATACTTGAAACCTACATAATCTTACATAGGTTTGAAGATTATGACACCCCAATGTCACCCCAATAAATGTAATAAAAGAAAAAAAATTTCCTAGGATAGTTGAACTAGTATTTGGAGCCATGAATCAGAACAATTCTGCTTATTCTCCAACCTAGCCAAAAGCCAACAAAATAATTCACCAAACTTCTGTTATTAATATGGTACCATATGTTATTTTAAAGTGATTTCCAAAGAAAGACTTCTTTTTGTTAGAGTTTAAAGTTTAAAATTGGATATTAAATGAGGTTGATTCTTAACTAAGATTTCAATACTGTTAAGTGAAACATTGAGTATCTTAGCCTTCAGATTATTTTGTGCATTCAAGAAATGTCTGTCACTTCACTTTAGCTCCGTGCTCAATCATTTAGAACAAAACACAACACAACAAAAATCCCAATCCATTCTGCCAGCTCAACAAAAGGCTTTGTGTGGGTGTGTGTTAGAAAGTAATTATGAGGTTTTTATTTCACTAATTATTCTTCAGCCTTTGAAATGTCAGTGTAGGTCAAAGTAGCAGCCAATGTTTTGAACCAGATCTGAATTCAAATAAGGAGGCCACTGCAGGAATAACAAGAAAAAGAACAGTAAAGTAATTTGACGTTAGGAGTAATGGAAAATGAGACTCAAGGTCACAGAAATTTAAAGTTTCCATTCAGAGGACCTCAAAAACCCCAAAGTGTCATACAAAATTTATTTCTTAACTATGATATGACTGACTATAACCACACTGCAAAGAAGTATAAATTGATACTTAACTAATGAGACTATTTTTAAATATTTAAAAAATTACAAAAAAAATTTTTCTTCTAGGTAGCTATTTAGAAGGATATAAACTAATACTAAATATTATAAAACTACTCCAAATATTTCCTTAATTTTTCTTTATAAATTATTTTAACTGATTTCATGATTTAACTTGAGAATTTAGCTCATTATCTTATAACAAATTTAATTATTATAAGTATTAAATTGTGACATTTTCTAACTTCAGTAGAATGTAAGCACATCCTCTGAGTAAAGAATGTAAGGTAGGCAAATTGATTGATTGTCTTGTAATTGCATTATTATGCTGATTTTTTGCTAATAGATTATCTCAGGAAGGTTAGTGGATTTAGGTATAGCACTGATTTCCCTGACCCCAGCCCTCAGGACCAGCTAAGTTTACACAATGAAAGCAAACCAGATTGGAATAAAGTGATTCCATTCATTTCAGTCTTGCTCATGACTGATACCCAGTGTCATGACCAAATTGATCACACAATGGTCTCCATCAATCTTGCAACAGTAGAATTGAGCAGATTAGTTGTGCTGTGGCCTGTCCACTTCACCTTCTATAGATACAGCTCAATCTAAGAGGAGAAAGAAGAGTAAGTTGAGGATAGAGGGTTCACTCTGATGGTTTATGAAAATCACCTCACTTCTCTTCTTTGTTCCCAAATTTTGATATCTGGTGGCTCTGTGTTATAGCTCTGGCTTCTTCATGTATGGTCCCCAGACTGCAGTCTTGGCAACATTTCAGCACCGTTCTCAGACATAACAACATAGACTATGCATTTAACAAGTCCTCCTCCCACCACCAAGATCTCCAGGCACTTTAAACTTAAAAAACATTGGTCTGGACATAGCTACTTTGAGGGTTGAGATAAGTAAGTACATTGTTTATAAGAAGATCTGAGATAATCGGTATAGTTGGAAACTGAGATAGGCACTCAAGAAGAATAGACCAAAAGACCAAATGAAGATTTCAGAGAACTCTCTCCAAAACTGACTCCAAGCATCACCTTCCCTAAAATGTAAACTATTTCTGGAACAGAAACACTTTCTACAGTTTATCTTGGGTTCCCCAATTCCTGACACTCTACCCAGCACTGTCCAACAGAAATATAATGTGAGCCACAGATGGAATTTTAAATTTTCTACTAACCACATTAAAGGGATAGAAATAAACAGGTAAAATTAATAATACATTTTATTTAACCCAACATATCCAAAATACTACTCACTTTTTAATTAATATAAAAATGTCAATGAAATAGTTTACATTTTGCAATAAAACTTCAAAATCTGGTGTGTATTTTATACTCACAGAACATCACAGGGTGAACTAGACACATTTCAAATGCTCAGTAGACATGTAGCAGTGGTTATCATATTGGATAGCATAGTTCTACTCCAAATCCTATGTGTTCTATTTTGGGTCCTACACATAGACTTCTATTATGAGATTTCTGTTATGTCTTAATATGGGGTGTGTGTGTGTGTGTGTGTGTGTGTGTGTGTGTGTGTGTGCATGCACGCGCGTGTGTGTGTGTGTATGACAGAGAGATTTTTTTCCTATCTGAAACATGCCCAAGCAAGGTACCTATGGCTTTACAAAGATATTAACTAGATTAACTAGTCCCAAAAAATTCCACTCCTTTCCAACTTACTAGGTTAACTTGTAATCTAGGTTAGTAAATTAGGTTAGTAAGTACTTTCCCTTAGGATATTCTCCTTACTTATTCCCAGACAATTTATAATGAGGAAAACAAATTTCCAGATACTCCACTGTCGATTTGATAACATGGAAGCTGGATTTGTCTGATTCTCATTTTCTTTATCTGTAAAAAGAGAAAATAAGTATCTCCATTGCAAAGCTATTGTGAGGATTAATCAAAGTAATGCATGTACTGTAGTCCAGTGCCTGGCACATAGTAAGGGTTCAATAAAAGCTATTAGTAATTATTATTATTAATTTTTTTTAGTTTACCTTTAACCTTAATAACTGCCAAGGGACTACAAATAATAATATTATCCAGGATTGGAGTTTAGGCATGGAATAGGTTATAAGAAGAATGATAACTTCTCATCTTAGGGCTACCTACCTCCCAACACCAAACCAGTGCCTCAGGTTTGAGGTGTTGGTTTTAGCCACCACTCAGTTTGGTACTAAATTCTGCTGTGTTTTGAAAAATAAATCAGTAAGTAAAACTGAAATCTCAGGGGTCCAATGCAATAAAGATTATTTTTTTGTTCAAGTCAGTGGGATGTGTGTCACGTGGCTCTCTGGGGCAATTACCCTCCAAATGGTGACCAGTGTAACAAGTTCACAGTGTTACAAGGCTTCCCTTCCATCCTCAGACAGTGCCAGCTATTCTGTTTAACTGACATGAATTGTTCCTTATTCTGCTTTGGGGACCATAGGGAAGGTTAATTCTTCTTGTATATCACAAGTCTTTTAATAGTTGAAGACAATTATACCTGTCCCCCTACCTAAATTCTTTTAAAACGTATTTTTCCAACCATCCCTCAATGACATTACCAGTTTTTATTGTCCCCATATCATTCTCTAGTTTGTCAACATCCCTTTTAAAGCTGAACGCCCAAAGTTAAATACGGCATTGCAGTTGGTATCTGAGGTTGCCATCTCTTTTGAGCAGGAGTGATGCACTACTTGTCACACTCCCTCCTTCACCCCTCCTACTCCCAAAGACTCTCTCTTACTGTTGCACCCTGTTCCTCAGAACTGACACACCTCCTAAGGGCTCCATATATTATTGTGAACTGCATGAAAACTTGAAACAGAAATCTGTAAATTTGTTTCTCTGTGGAAATTTTCAACCTTGAAAATTCTAAAGACACTGTCATTTATTCAAAACACTTTACCAAATAGTCTTTTGTTCATACTGCCTGCCTTACGAGTTATAGGGAAGCATCAATGGGAACAGAAACCTTGTGTATTTTATTTTACCTTTTAAATTTTTATTTTATTTTATACTTACTATATGCCAGAGCCTGTGATGTGGAATGGGTTAAAATGGCAAACAATCATGGTTTTTTCTTACATGATACTGAGTCTAGTAGGAAAGACAGGCATTGTTCGATAATCATGCAAGTAAATATAAAGGCACACTGCTGATAAGTGCTTTGAAGTAAAATACTAAGTACTTTGAGAGAGAAGAAAGGGGACCTAGTAGGCTGCGGAGTAATCTCTGAGGAGGCAGAAATGTACAATCTGAGTGATGACTAAGAAGATGAATGAGGATGGCTGGAACCCAAATCTCATGCTGCATCCATTATGCATTCTGCCTTGCTGAAGGAAAGCGAAGATGTCTGCCCTGGAAAATGTTGTCATATCATGAAATCTGCAGCACAAACATAATGATAAACATATAAAATAAGGGGTAAAATCATACACATATGCCACTTAGATAAAAAAACAATCTTATTATTTTTATAAGAAATCCATGTGTTGAGTAATCATGAAAGTGGAAAGGAAATGTAACATAACTTGAAACATAATTTGGAAAGGTTCTCAGCAACCTGGGTAATTATTAGAATTCTGAAAGAAACAAAGGTGAGTTTTGAGGAAATGGAAGATAGATAATCGTCCAAATGGAGTAATGTCCTGACCCCTCAGTTTCCAGAAGGAAATCACACACTAGGACAAGCTCTATCTGCTCATGAGAAACAGACTCACCGTTTTCATTATAAGCCACCAGGTGTAATGGACTTGGGAGTGCCAACTACAATGTGGACTCCACCTCACATATATGAATTCTTCTGTGCTCCCTAAATCAGATCGTTATGTCACATTAGCTTTGTCTGAACAAAGCAAGGTTCTGAAATGTGGCTCTAAAGTAAATAATTTTCCAATGTACTGCAATGGTTTCAGGAGAAACTGGATTTATGAACTTGCAAAAAATACATTGGTTAGCTTCTTCTAAAAGGTTTTCCCTTGATTTAACTTATGGCTCAGAGCATCTTAACATTCTAAAGACTTTAGAATGATAAACATAAACTGCTCTAATAAAAGTTTATACCCAATCTCTTTCTCAGCTGGCAACATTTTTTTTTTACAAAGCAAAATAATAAATTTCAAATCTGCTATTGCTTAACCATTCTGGATTTTCCAAGAGCAGTGTTAATAGGTAAGTGCCTTAAATGAAACTGGCAACAGCATATAAGTCTTTTAAAGAATGGTAGAAACCTCAGAAAGCTTTCCAATAGAGGTTGGCTATAAAATTGGGTTGCTAAAAAAATAGGCTCTTTCCCAACTTCAAATTCTAGCTATCCTCCATATTATTTTTCAGTACAAGGGCAATTCAACTTTACATGGCATTTTCAATAGGATTTCAAAATGTACGTCTTCAGTAAAAATATTTCTATATTATAAAATCACCATTTAGAGTTTTCTTTTCTGTTCTTTGGAATCTGGCTTTGTCTTTTTCTCAATTCCATGATTAGGCAGAATTTCTATCTTTTCTATCAAGAACATTTAAACAGAATGTAGATTTCAGGTTTGTTTTGTCTATGGTTCTACAATGCAAAGCGCTTTGTTTTAATGTATTTATATTTAATGTATATAATTTTCTTAGTGCCAACACTCCTTCTTGCATTTAAATGTGATTAATATATGTCAGAGCTGACATTATGATTACTGTCTGCAGCTTTGCATGGTCCTGGTATTTATGCACCTCCTCTACAGATTCCAAAACATTCTATACTGTATCTTAATTACTATTACACCAAGTAAATAAACATTGTTATAGTTTATATGTAAAGCAACTTTTGCATAAAAAAAATAATCATGATAAATCATGATAACACAGAAAAACCACACAACTCCAGATTTTCAAACATGTCACCTAATGGAGTTGTATGCTATGTTCTATTCTATGTTCAATTGTATGCAGGAAATTGAACACCCCTTAAACTATATAAAAAAAAAAAACATGGTTCACACAACATTTTAGCAGTGTCTTTCTAAGTCCAACCCAGTCTGCCCTCTAGCTCTGGAACAGGACATTTCTTTGATAAAACACTAAATGAAGTTGTTGGCTTGATTTGGGTCTATATTGCATGAAAAAAAAAGTATATTTTCAAATACTAGGCTTACACTCAGCACTAAGAGATGCTCACACTCTGGAAGGCTTCTGGGAACAGGTTCTTTTGCTTGGCTCATCTGCACTCTGACATGTACTCCCACCACCGCATTTGCTCATGGAATGAGACAGCAATGGGTTCCTCTGCCTGTAGTTAATTCACCTTTTCATTCTCTTCCACTGACCTCCCTCCTATCTCCCCTTTTCCTCCTCTTTGTTTCCCTCTCCACCCTTATACCCCTACCCTTTTCTCCTCTCCCTTTTATGTAGAAAGTGTAAAATTGAATGTTTACACGAAGATTATGTAATGCATTTCATTGTGCTTCCAGGCAATGTGCCTTGTCAGGCCAATATTACTATGCAGCTCACATAACCACAGACATTTTTTTCAGCTAGAAGAGAATTAGAGATAACTCTGTGAAGTGGTTTCCAAATTATATTTTAGCAGTGGAATCTTTGGTTTAAAGAAAATTCTACATGGAATCACAATATATAAAATTGATGAAAGTGGAGCTGCCCTTTGAAAGAAAGAAATGAGGAGGGCCCAGAGTCCCTCAACCTCAGTATCCTTCTTGCCTTCAAGAAAACCCTGGTCTCTTCAGGAAACAATTTAAAAATTTTGATCTCATGCTATCCCCCAGCTGAGAACCAGAAAGATCAAGTATTTTATCCCAGGTAGCATACCTTTCAAGATACAATAACATATCTACAACCCAGTTTTCTGTATCTAGAAATTGTAGGTGGTTTTCTCTTATTTTAATGAAATGTGAATTTACTGGTGATGATAACACAGAATGTTCTTGAGTGAGGGGTGGAAATTTTATGTAACTTCAATGTACATTTATTTAGCATATACACTGTGATAGGCAGTGAGCAGCTGTAACAAATATAAAAAGAAAGATCCATCCCCTCAAGATGCTTTGAGTCCATTAGGTGGAAAGATGCATAAAGCAAAACAAAACAATAACAATAACCCCAGAGTTTGAGAAGCACAAACTATGGAAAGAGCCTTCAATCTTCACTTTGGAATCATGGAAATCTTGATAGGAGAGGTAGATTTTTATCCAGGACATGGGAGAACAAGAGCTGGCCAGGAGAAGGACATTCAGGTGGAAGATGCAGCATGGAGAAATGGAAAGGTATGGATTGCCCAGAAACTTCATATAAAAAGGATCAAAAAGCTATTTGATCTTCTGAGAAACTGAGGAGTATTCAAGAATTCTAAATAGAAAATGACATGAAAGTTTAAAAAGCTATTCCACAAGTAGGAGGATCCAAATTAGGGCTGTAACAATGAAGGTAATGACATACAGAGTCCAGCGGGCTTATACACTGGGTGTGATGAATGAAGGTAAGATGTAAGATAGAGTCAGGTGTCAGGTTTGAGCAACGGGTAAATGGTTGTCAGTCCCTGGGCAGGAAATAGAGAAGGGAGATCCGATTTTAGGCTCAGAGAAAAGGATGATTGTTTTGTTTGTTGAGTATGATGAGTTGAAGGAGAAGATTTGAGGTCCTGATGAAAAAGTCTCATGCTTTTAGTTAAAATGCTAAGAAGAGAGTCAAAGAAGTTTTAAAGGTCAGTAGATAATATTAGCTTGTATGTGGTATCCAAAGTCTCAAATAAGATTTCTCCAAAGTCCACAAATGTTCAAAAGAGAGCAGAGGACAGAGCCCTCCAGGAGTCCAACAGCTAAGTGACAGATAGAATGAACATGCCACAAACATGGCTGAGAAGAGGCCAGCAGAGATGGAAGAGAAAAATTCTAGAGAGAAAGGTGTCATGAAAATCAATCCAAACAGGAAAAGAGCCTCCCAGAACTGGGAGTGGCCACCTGAGTCCAATTCCACAGAGAAGCCAGGTCAGATGAGCATGGACATGGCCAATTGTGTTTGCTTAGAAGTTGTCTGTGGTCTTTGCTGTGGCAGCTCAGTGGAGTAACAGAGACAGAGGCTGAAGCCCAGCTCTATAATTGTTTAAAGAACACTGTAGATTGTTATTTCAAGAAAATTCCTGATGAAGGGATGGGAAAATATAGGTTAATAGCTCAAGGAAAATGGGAGGCAAAATTAAGATTTTTTTTTTCTTTTATAATGAGAGAAACATGAAAGATACCAATGAAGATGGCTAGGTTGAAGATGCAAGAGAGGGAGAAATGGGAGCACAACCCACAGAAGCTAAGAGAGTATCCCCAAACCCCAGAGGCAGTAATAGTCTTGAACAGGTGGAAATGGGTGCAAATTGAGATGTTTCTAAACAGTGGAGTAAATTTGAGAGTATTTTTTCTCAGACAGCGAAATGATGAAAATGAAAGAGGAGGTGACAGGATCAAGTCTGAGGGCAGAAAGAAGTTTGGAAGAGTCCCTGAATGCAGTGGGTGGGGACAGGAAATGTAAGATAGAGTTGGGGACTGTTTGTTATGTACAGATAGGGACAGTTACATACTGACAGGGACACAAACATAAATTGCCCATTAATGGTGAAGTGTAACTGAGCTTAGAGACATGAGTCTCTGGGGACACTGGAAGAGACAAGAAGGAAAGGGTGCATTCTGAAAATTTTCAGAGTTATTAAGAAGCTCCACTTCCCTGGGGCAGACTTGTTCATCTCTAAATTCCATTCTGCCCTCCTATGCCCTGTGGGCAGAGACAAGCCGAACTTCTCTGCCTACCAGCAGCACCTCCTCCTACCACTTTGTGTTTACTTTCAACTCCATTCTCCGCTTCTCAGTGTTATTAGGATAAAAAAGCAGCAATGAATGACCTTTCTGTCTGTAGGATGCCTGTGTCCATCAGAAGGCACGGATGCCATCTCCTTCGGGAAAGATGATACCATATACCTAATCACCAGCACTCCCTACCTTGATACTGTCAGTTAATAACAATCTGTCTTCCTAAGCCCACAAGGAATTTGGGAGCTGATGCCTCACAGAGTATTTTCACCACTAAAATTACTCTTAAAGATAGTGGGGGGAAGATCAAATTAAGCCATTTTCCTCCTACCCTTTTGCTACCTACTTGGAAATCATTAGTACAAATGGCAGTTAGCCTAGCAATAGCACTGCAATCAAAACAACCACATCTATCTCAGTGAGCCATGTCGCTGCGCTGGCTGGGGTATTCCATTGGCTACTAATTAACAGTGACACACATTACCAGCCTGGCAGCAGGGTCAGCACAGCACTAGTAGTGCCTGACTGCAGGCAGAAACCATACATATTCAAGTCTTTGCTCCAGACCCAAGGAAGGAGGAGGAACTGAAAATCAGTTGACAGCAGACATCCATGGAACAGTTCTCCAAAGCAGCAGGATTCACACATCCAAGAGAGGGACACAGGACTGCGTGGGTCTGAGTCATTTTATGTTTAATGTAATAGAGTGCGAACTTAGTCCTGAATGAAGGGAAGGAGATCATCACCATGTGGAGTTTGGAGGAGGAAGGCAGGGTCCAGATGGGACCGATCCTTTATTCTGAAACCTTTTCTCCAGTCCTTAGGTCAGATTTTCCTGAAAAACAAAATGTAAATTCAAATTTAAAAACCCACCCATGGCTTTCTACCACATCACAACTGTGGCCTGAGCTCTATGAAGGTAGAATCATTAGCTATCCAGAAGGTGGCTTAAAGGTCTTCATTAAAGAAATCTCCCTAAAGCTTCCAGAGAGTCCTACATGGATTCTTCAGGAGCCCCTGGAAAGAAGCAACTGTGAGCCCTAGCTGGTTTGCTCAGTGGGTAGAGTGTCAGCCTGGGGACTAAAGGGTCCCAGGTTCAATTCTGGCCAAGGGCACATGCCTGGGCTGTGGGCTCGATTCCCACCCCCCCCCCCAGTAGGGGGCATGCAGGAGGCAGCCAATCAATGATTCTCTCTCATTATTGATGTTTCTATCTCTATCTCTCTCCCTTCCTCTCTGAAATCAATAAAAAAAATATATTTTTTAAAAGAAGCAATTGTGTTACTCAGCCAAGATTACCCAATAACCAGTCCACCCAGTGCCCTCAGGTTTTGCATAGTTCTAAGCAGGCAACAGGTACTTATTAAATACTTGTTGCTTAAATGAATAAGCCTACCCCCAGTAGTAATCCACCCAAACTAGTCTATTCTTGCCCTGAGCAATGTCCAGAGAGGCAAAAGGACAAGTTTGTTATAGGGCCAAGGGTGTGGTGATATGGAGTCCAGAAAACAGCTGAAAGGGAGGAGAGGAGGCTTGGAGGAAAGAAGGATAGCTTGAGGGCCTCAGGCACCTGTCAAGAGAAAGGATGAAATGATAAGGTGGTGATAGCAAAGACAAAGGTGCCTGTCTGTCTTGGAACCTCAGAAGGCAACCTGAGTGTGTGGGGGAGCCTCCCTTCCTGGGAAGAATGAGAATCCCAGCTCCATGCTTTCTCTTTGCTGTTGTCCCTTTCCATGGTCTCCTAGGGAAGCAGACTGTGTTTGTTTGTTAAGCACAGCACTGCAATACACAAACAGATTGACATAAATGTATGCCAGCCTTTCTTGTTTAAAAACATGAATTATTCAAGAAATATTACAATATTAATTAGAAATCATTAAAATACGAGTGTTGGGGGAGGGAGGAATGAGATGGTGCATTAGCAAAATCACATTTAGTCCAAACATAAAGTGTGCCAGAGCTGCTTAATCATTGTTTTGATAGTCAAAATACTATAACACCAGTTTCACAAAACAGGGGAAAGGGAGGCTTTTGGAAGCCTCTGCTTCCATTACTATTGGTGAGATTAATTACTTATGGAGCTCCAGCAGTGTACTGGGTGCTCCAGAAGACACGAATAAGATGAGGTTTCTGCCCGAAGGGCATAGGTGCAAAATCAGAGATGCACAGAGTTCTGACACACACCCCCAGCTGGTGATTAATGATCATGAGTACAAGGGACTTGGGCTTTGGCTTTGCGGTTTGCTCATTTTTTTTAGTTTTCAGCCTTCTGAGGAATCACGAAGTGAATGTTGTTACTAAAGAATGCCAAGGAAGAAGTAAGCTATCAGGAACCCTATAAATGAGAAAAATATATAAATATCAAATTTCAATGTCACATTTACAAACTATGAAGGACAGTAAGAAAGAACTTGAGTAATTTAGGTCTGGAGGATTCACTAGTGATGATGATGATTTCATATTTATTATGGGTCCACAAACTATAATTATTACACAAAATGCACACATGGCATAAGTTCTGTAATTTTTAAAGGTTACAGCACTTGGTAAATGTGTATATTGTATATACAAATAGGTCACTGGCATTGACATGTGGTGATCATTTAAAAACAGAGCTCAGGGTTATTGATACAACAGTACATGTGAAAGAAAAGACCAGTTTTAAGAGGGGCCACTTCAGCAGCTGAATTAACTATTTCATGGTGGTAGGGTATTATTTTGAGGATGCTGCAATGGAACACAAATAGAATCCTCATGACTTTAATTGATTACAATAGCTTCCTCTGAGCACCAGAAGATGTTGAATCGATGAGCAGATGATTATCACACCCTATGGGATATGGGCAGGAAGGAATGAAAGCAGGGTTGCAGACAAACAAGTTCATCTTTTTTCTCCTTTTAGCTTAGTTTACGCCCAGAAACAAACTGTGGTCACATCCAAGTACGATCAACACTGACTTAAAGACCTGGAGATGAGCATGGTAGAAGGAGCCACTAGATCTTCCAGTCACACCCACATTGACATGACCTTAGAACAAGCCAAGGACACCTGGGCCATGCTATTTCTCTCTCATTTTATCTAATAAAAGAGTAATATGCAGATTGACCATCACTCCAACACACAAGATGGCTGCCCCCATGTGGTCAAAGATCCTGCCCCCATGTGGACACAAGATGGCCACCACAAGATGGCCAGCAGGGGAGGGCAGTTGGGAGGGACCAGGCCTGCAAGGGAGGGCAGTTGGGGGTGATCAAGCTTGCAGGGGAGGGCAGTTAGGGGTGACCAAGCGGCAGAGGAGGGAAGTTGGGGGCAACCAGGCCTGCAGGGAAAGGCAGTTGGGAGGGACCCAGGCCTGCAGGGGAGGGCAGTTAGGTGTGACCAGGCCTGCAGGGGAGGGCAGTTAGGGGAAAACAGGCTGGCAGGAGAGTGGTTAGGGGGTGATCAGGCTGGCAGGCAGAAGCAGTTAGGGGCAATCAGGAAGGCAGGCAGGTGAGCAGTTGGGAGCCAGCAGTCCTGGATTGTGAGAGGGATGTCCGACTGCCCGTTTAAGCCCGATCCTGGTAGGATCGAGCCTAAACAGGCAGTCGGACATCCCTCGAGGGGTCCCAGATTGGAGAGGGTGCAGGCTGGGCTGAGGGACACACCCCCCCATGCATGATTTTTGTGCACCTGGCCTCTAGTTTAGAATATGAGCCTGTTCTGTTGCATGATAAAAAGCACCTAGTTTATAGCTACGTAATAGCAGAGACTTTGCCTTACTCCCACCTCTGACCCTCAATCCCTGGTCAACTTCCCCATATCAAGATGAAGAAATGGAAAGTAGGGTTTGAACTTAGTATGGCTGGAGTATAGAGTCAGGAAATCAAATGGGTCTAAATAGAAACATGCAGTAGCTAAAGAAGGAGGAGTGAATCCAGATACAAAAGGTAGACAAGCAAGAAAAGACAAACCCAGAAAAGCCAGCCTCAAATACAAGTTGGGAATCTAGATACCACATCAGATCAAAAGTCATGGGACAGTAATAGGCAAAAAAAAAAAAAAAGAGGGGTGAATTCTCCAGGGCCTTCTCCAACTGGATTTTTATCCCTTTTCATAATTATCATGGGGGTTTCCTCTCTCAGAGTGCTGTACTTGCTGGGAGAGCTGACTGACAGCCTTCATAGACCCCAGACACTCAATAAATATTTGTGGGATGAATGACTTTAATTTCAGTTCAGGTCCATCTTGAGACTAGCAGATGTTCAGGGAATCTAAATTAATATATTTTCCACTTCACATATATAAATTGACCAATATTACTAACAGGAGTGGAGACAGGGGTTGGAACAAATGTGAATATTTGTAAAATTCAAATCTGAGTGAGGCAGATATAGAAACTTAGACATTGGGTAGTTTTCCAAACTCATTGGGCAGCCACCAAACAACTGGCTTGTAGCATGTGCATTGGTTCTTTGCATATTGCCCAGTATTGCCATATATTCTCTCTGGTACTGACATTTTTTTTCTTATGCATCTAACATCTCTTTCTCTTCATTCTCCTAAGACAAGAGTGAAATGCCTTCAATCACTCTGAGTTCAGGTACAAATATGTATTAACTAACTCTCTCAAAACACACACACACACACCACATTCACACAAATGGGAGAAACTAGTATATTAACTTTTTTTCATTAGGTACACTTATTGTTTTAGCAATGTAGCTTTTAACTTCTGGGAGTGGGAATAAGAGTTATTTTTAAGGCTGCAATATAGGCTGTAATAATGGCCAGAAAAACAACCAGCAGAATAAAATAAAGGTACAAATCCATCTGAAAGAAAATACAAGTGTAATGAGATACTTGACCCCACAAACATGACCTCAATAGCTGATCAAAAGCATTGTACTTTCCAAATAATCAAAATGCAATTTAATATAGTAGTAACTGCCCAGGTTACAAGATCAACTGTCACAGGTCTGAATTTTCTTGAGTTCATGATTACAAGCTCTGAATATTTATCTGCAGAATAAGAAGCCCCCAATAGCATATCTCCACTTGAAGAGAGGAACTTACCAAATGCTTCTGGATTGATTTATTAGCTGATCAGGCATCCAGGCTGAGTTCAAATTCATCCTTCAAGGCTGTTTCCACTACCAAAGTGAAGTACAGGACAGAGGTGGTAACAATGGTGATAAAACTTGACTCAAATGGTCATGCCCCAGTTAACATCATTGACTAAAACTCCTATCACATAGCTACATCCTCTGGAATGTAACATAGGTCAACAAAAAGTTGGCACCTTTCAAAGGGAAAATTTTAAGATAAGTAGAAATATGCACGCATGCTACATACACATCCTATCTAATAAAAGAGTAATATGCAAATTGACCATCACTCCAACACACAAGATGGTTGCCCCCATGTGGTCAAAGATGGCTGCCTCCATGTGGACACAAGATGGCTGCCACAAGATGGCCAGCAGGGGAGGGCAGTTGGGAGGGACCAGGCCTGCAAGGGAAGGCAGTTGTGGGCAATCAGGCCAGCAGGGGAGGGCAGTTGGGAAGAATCAGGCCTGCAAAGGAGGGCAGTTGGGGGTGACCAGGCTGGCAAGAAGGGAAGTTGGGGGCAACCAGGCCTGCAGGGAAGGGCAGTTGGGGGGGGGGGGCAGGCCTGGAGAGAAGAGCAGTTGGGGAGGTCCAGGCTTGCAGGGGAGGGCAGTTAGGGGTGACCAGGCCTGCAAGGGAGGGCAGTTAGGAGTGACCAGGCCTGCAGGGGAGGGCAGTTAGGGGAAATCAGGCTGGCAGGAGAGTGGTTAGGGGATGATCAGGCTGGTAGGCAGAAGCAGTTAGGGGAAATCAGGAAGGCAGGCAGGCAAGCAGTTGGGAGCCAGCAGTCCTGGATTGTGAGAGGGATGTCCATCTGCCAGTTTAGGCTTGATCCTACTGAGAGACACACCTCCCCATGCATGAATTTTGTGCACTGGGCCTCTAGTACACATATATGCACACATACATGTACACATTCAGCACTGCATTCTTCATGAATATAAAATACTCTTAAAAATTAGGTATTACTTGCTGTTGTCTAGGCGTGCTCCAGATTGATTCATTAGAAACCTCTGGAATCCAATGGGATCTTCTGGGAAAAGGAATCACATCCCAAAATACTACAACCATTGGTTGAAGTAGGAGGTCAGCCTACCTGGACTTGAGAATCCCCAAAACTGCCATTGCAGCATGCCTCTGAGAATACAGATGGTATTCTCAGGCCCCTGTAGATCCCAGAGCAAAAGCTATAGTGAGGGCAGCTGTCTACTGGCCAGAAGGCCTATTCTGAATGGCATACCTCTTACTATGTTTATTAAAAACAAAACAAAACTCAGGAAATCTGCATCTTGTCTATTGCAAAGGCTCTCATACTAACATTTGGTTTCAGTCAATCCTGGCCTAGATGAAAATTCACAGTGTTCTATATATGTCTGGAGAATGACACCGTGAGGACTTCTCATCACTCTCCTCTAGACATTCTTCTACTCTTCTACCACATTCTCAATACATAGATGTCTAAATGTTAACAGTCTGGTTGATGCTAATTAGAATTAGGGTGCACTGTAACATAAACTGACATAGTCAATGGTAGACTTGATGTCTGTATCCAAGTGTGTCAAAACTGCAGCAAGAGGTGGCTTTTTTTGGTCTGTCATCATATAAATATATGCTCCATAAGTGACCCATGCATAGATATCTTCAGATGTCTTGTCATTATAAATTCTTCCCGTGGAAACATGGCATGATGGCAACTACTCCAACCTTCTGGATAGAAATTGGGATACTCTGTATGCGGTATTGGTACTCCACAATAAGGTAGAGTTTATTTACTGCAGCAGGAAGGAAAATAACCAGGGGTCTCAAAATAAAACCCTCATTCTAATGCTTCTTACTACTTATAAAAAAAGCCCTGGGGAATCTGCATCTTGCCCATTGCAGAGGCTCACATAGAATATGATCATACTAATACCAGTGCTGGGTTTGGGTATTGCCTGTAGACAAAGGTACAAAGGCCACATCAAGTCCTAACCCCTCCATACTGGAAAGCTACATCTCCCTAAAATTAAAGCCAAGAAACCAGAGCAGAGGAGACAAGTAAATATCCTCTTTCCCTGTGGCACCTCCCGCCTAATGGGAATCGTAGTTAATGATGTGAATCGAAAGAGAAGTCTTGTTTTATGGAATGCTCACTCTTTGTTAAGCAAAGCTATTTGGGCGAAGGACCATTCTATCGATTTTAAAATTGATTTCTTTTTTTTTTCTCCCTTCATATAACTAAAACATGGCTCACAAATCACAGCTCTTTTATTCTTCTAGCTGCAACCTAGGCTGAATCTCTCCCAACCCTCTCACTAGGGGATGTCTGGTGGAGGAAGTGGGAACATTTGGACAGAGATTGTTCAAGCTTCTATTAAAGGTTTCAAGTGGCTTCCTTTGAACATTTGGTAATTTATATTTCAAGTCCCTTGGTGTAATTATTGTAATTATCATTAATCATCAACTTCCAGACCCAATCGAAACACAGAACATTGGAAAGGTCAAAGCAATGGAGAATTCTACTATCTTTCACAGAAGATATGAGGCATTAACATTCTGATGCTCCACTTGTGTGACAAAGATTGTAATGAAAATAGCACAAGATTAATGAGTTCTTCTGATAAGAATCATCATAAGAAAAAGAGCAAATAGAGCAAACTTAACCCACTCTTGTCACAGAGGCATATGGTAACCAGATGGGTTGAGGCTAAGGAACAGGCTATGACAGCTTGGTTTGACCCTGATGAAGATGATCATGCCTTCCTTCTTTTGTGGAGGAACAAAAGATAAATTAACTCAGGAGCATGGCAAGTCACATTTTGGATAATTCAGTGAACTGCTGGTTGTCTACTTGGCTCCTTCCCTAAATATCCATCTCCAGATCAGATCACTCAACCTTCAAACCCATATCAAAACTGCCTGCTAGAAATCTACCTGCTTGTCCAACAGTGGATTCATTATCACTTCCCTGAAGCTAGTCCATCCACTGTGGACAAAATAGGATAATGCTTAAACACCAAATTCTGGAAGTGTCTACACACGTATTCAAATCCCAGTTTGGCCACTTATTGTGTGATCCTGGGAGGCTTGCAGTTCCATGCCTCTCATTTTTCTTTTTGTAAAATGTGCTTAATAGCATCTACTCCAAGTGTTATTTTAAAGATAAAGGTAATATACTTAAACTACTTAGCACATAGAAAGTGTTCAATATATGTCAGCCACTTTTTTTTTACAATGGAATTCCTTTATTGTTATGAAGTCTGTCCAGTTACTTAAGCAGAAAAAGATAAATCTGGAAATTAGTCTATATTTCTTCATGTCTGTCACCTTCACACAAGCAGAGTAAGACAAAATTCTGTTAATTATACCCCTTTATCCTCCTTCAGATATTTTCTTTAACTTATAACTCTTCCCTGTATGAATTTAATAATTATTTTACTGCTTCTAGGCTCATCTCATTCTAAACCATTGGCTATATTGAAGCAAAATTCTCTTCAAATGCATAATTATCATAATGCCCTTCTCCAGTTTAAATTCTATCAGTGGATTTCCAAACCTTCAAGTATATCTCAAATTCCATAGGAGGGGCATTAACCCTCCTTCTTTTCAGCACCTCCACATTCCCCAGGCTCTACACAGACCAAAAGTCCTTCAATGCCAGCATAGTCCTCCGTCTTTCTTGCTTCTAACACTTGTGAGTGGTGGTCACTCTGTCTGAAATCCTCCTACATCTGGCCAATCTCCTCTAGTTCTTAAATGACTCAGCACAAGCATCATCACCTCTCAGAAGCTTTCCCTAAACTCTTTTCTCCCTCCAGTAGCATTATATGTTCTTCATATGTTTTCACAGCACATAAAATACTCTTCTCTTAATATTAATGTTGTATTTTATTATATGCAGGTCCCCATCCATAGTAGGCCATGAAATCCTGAAAAACAGACACTGTTATTTCATCTCTGTGAAGCCATTTCTTAGTGTCTGGTGTGTAGGAGATGCACAATAATTTTTCTTGAATACATTCAAGCATCCTTCTTATCTCTTTTGCTAGCTACTATCATGAATGAGAAGGTAAGTAAAATAAAATTTAAGTACTTGCTTTTATTTCTTGTTAATCATTAAAGTGGGAAAAGACTTGGAAAAAATAATAAATTTAAAGGTAAAATAAAGATTGTGGATTATCTGTGCTTTTCCAAGATTATTCAGGTTCTTTGCATTGTCTGCTGGTAGAAGACAATGTAGGCCTGCTGCAATGCACCCGCAAGCTGGCAATAATTGAGATTATTTGCTAAAATGTGTCCCCCTAAAGTTCCCTTGTATAATAAGAGAAAGGAATTAGACATTTTGAAGAAGAAAAACTTTTAAAGCTAATGTTTTATGGAAGCAGGAAGTAGGGGAATTGTATTATACATCCAGTTTTCTGGAAGTCCACTAAGGGAGCCAGCAGGGAAAAACCATAAGAACAATAATCCACTTGACAATGCAAAGGTATGGAAGCCAAAGGACTCAATTCTAGTACCCTGCAGAGGGGGTGATGTTTGTCTGCTTGCCAGAGGCAAACAGCCACCTTGAGTGGGGTAAATGCTATAGCTGACCCCTCTGTTTGAAGAGTCCCTCCCTATATCCTACTAATGCAAGAAGATGAAAATATCTCAGTTGGAAAGAGGAGGCTGGGTCCCACTTACAGAACTCAAGAGTTTCCCCTGGACACAGAGACAATGGGAGCTTCCCTGATGGACAGTTTCAGGTTGGGCTGATCAGGTTGGCTGCTTACTTCTAGAGGCAGTGGAGAAAAACTAAATTACAGTCAAGAAAAAAAGCAAAGTTTATTGCTAGAAAGATAGTCTGATGGCAGGAGGGAAGAAACAAGGTCATAAATGGGAAATAATAACTACATCAGAAAATAGGAGTGAGTGTGAAATGGGTCAGTGCAAGGGATTTGGGATGAAGGTTGTGGACGGAGCAAGGGAGCCAGAAGGCAGACTTTCTGAGCTGTGCTCCTTAAAGGAGCTGGCCGGGAATAGCAACAGGAACTCTCTCAAGGCAGAAGAAAATCTTAAAGTTATTTCAAGTGCCCATTTTTCATGAAACCACAATGAGGAAATGGAAGAAAATTGGACATGAGACACAGTGAGCAACATGGCCACAGAAAGGAAAGAAAAAAGAAGTCAGCACCATAGGAACTACATGATGAGTGCCCACACTGGGTCAGCAGCTTTAACAGCAACCATCCTGCCTTCATCTGAAGAGCCTGGAGGAGTCTGATAAAATTCTCTGTGGGGCCCAGATAATTCCTCCCACCTTCTGCTCATCTCAGCTGTGATCTGGCTTCCCCAGTTCTGTCTCTCTCTTTCCAGCTGACAAATCTGTCTGATGGTCTCCCTTACATTTTAATTCATCTCCACAAGATGCTGCCTCTGCACTTACCTCCACAGGGCATGTGCTTCCCAGCCTGCATGTTTGATCAGAACACCCATTTGCTGCACCCAGACCAGGCCCTGAGAAGACAGGAGTGTCCCCCCAAGCACATGTTCACGTGTTAGAGAAGATGCTCAGAACAGTAAGAATTCTCAAGTGTAATAAGACAAAACTATTCACAGCTGCGGAAGGAAAGGACTTGTGACAGTGTTGAAGAAAACCAAGTTTTGGGGAACAGGATGGTTTTCTTAGTGCCTGCACATGTATCTGATATGTAACAAAGAATTTTCTGAAATGCATTCCATTGTGTATTTGATACCAAATCCAACATGGAAATGAATGAACACTTCCAGGGAAAAATGTAAGATGAATTCCTAGGAAAGTAGAAGTCCTGGGCATAAAAATAGAAGTCTTAAAGGAATAGGGGTTCCAATCATCCCTAATTCCAAATGATGATTGGAGTTTGGATTGAAAAAGAATACATACCTATGAAATAATAGGTTTGCCCAGCCGGTGTGGCTCAGTGGTTGAACATCAACCTTTGAACCAGGTTGTCACGGTTCCATTCCCCATCAGGACACATGCCTGGGCTGTGGACTCAATCTCTAGTGTGGAGTGTGCAGGAGGCAGCTGATCAATGGTTCTCTCTCATCATTGATGTTTTTATCTCTCTCTCCCTCTTCCTTTCTCTCTGAAATCAGGAAAAATATATTTAAAAAAAAAGAAATAATAGGTTTGGAGCTAAAGAGGTTATACCTCATTAGAACAGGCATTCCTAATTGAGCTCATCAAGACAACTTTAAAATAAATGTATAGAAACACTCCCAGATTTAACTGTGTAGTGAAGTCAGTTACTGAGGAAGGGATCATGTATGACCTCCAAAAAAGAACAAAATAGTTAAAACATCCAATTATTTTAGATTAAAATATTTTAAAAGGAGTTATAACCAATCCTGAAGACACTAATAAATCAGACTAAACTGAGATTATCCTATCTAATAAAAGAGTAATATGCAAATTGACCATACCTCCCCTACACCCACAAGCCATGTCCACCAGCCAATCAGGAGTGAGTATGCAAATTAACCAAATCAAGATGGCTACAGCCATGGAGTGAGCAGGAGGCTGGGGTTTCCCTGGCAATGGAGGAAGCCAAGCTTCCTGCACAACCTGGACAGCCCTGGACTCCACTCAAGGCTACAAAGTTTTAATTATAGAAGATAAATAAATCCCAACAAAAATGGCTGCAGCCATGGAGCAAACAGGAGGCTTGAGTTTCCCTGGCAATGGAGGAAGCCAAGCTTCCTACACACCCTGGCCGGCACTGGTCTCCACTCAAGGCTACAAAGTTTTAATAATAGAAGATAAATAAATCCCAGATCCCAGGGCCTCTGCTTGGGTCGTTGGAGGGTGTGGCCAGCCTGCAAACCACCACAGGCCCTTCGCCTAGGCTTCCCCATGCCCCAAGGGAACCCCCACCCTAATCCAGGACACCCTTCAGGGCTAACCAGCTGGCCCCCACTCATGCAGCAGGCTTCTATCCTATCTAATAAAAGAGTCATATGCAAATTGACCATCACTCCAACACAGAAGATGGCTGTCCCCATGTGGTCAAAGATGGCTGCCCCCATGTGGACACAAGATGGCTGCCACAAGATGGCCAGCAGGGGAGGGCAGTTGGGAGGGACCAGGCCTGCAGGGGAGAGCAGTTGGGGGAGACCAGGCCTGCAGGGGAGGGAAGTTAGGGGTGACCAGGCCTGCAGGGGAGGGCAGTTAGGGGTGACCAGGCCTACAGGGGAGGACATTTAGGGGCAATCAGGCTGGCAGGGGAGTGGTTAGGGGGTGATCAGGCTGGCAGGCAGAAGCGGTTAGGGGCAATTGGAAGGGAAGGGAAGGGAAGGGAAGGGAAGGGAAGGGAAGGGAAGGGAAGGGAAGGGAAGAAGGCAATAGTCATGGGTGTCTGAGCCTCAGTGGGGGTAGGGAGGACATCCAGGTGAGGGATGCAGACCACAGTAAAATGTCACAAGCTGAACAGGGTGAGCAGGGCATTACACATAGAAGGATTGCTTAAAGGAGTGAAATAGTAAAACCGATGGGAACTAGTTTCTCATTAATGAAGGAAGTTACAAATAGAAAATACTAAAATAAACCATGTGGTATTGGAATGGAATTTATTGCATCCATGTGAACTCAGATTTTCCATGCATATAGATAAATGTAGAAATAAACATACATTGAGTCATTATCAATGTGATGCTCTATCACCCTGAATACTTCAGGGTATAGTTTCTACACACAAGGACTTTCTCCTACATACTAACAATCCAATCCAGAAAGAGAGGTTTCCTTCAGGTTGTATTTTAGTATGCCACCACTGCCACCACAGTAGTGCAGATCTATGACTAGAACTAGCCTTAGGACAGGACCAGGAGAGAGAAAAAAGGAGGTAACAAACAGAGATCTTCCCAAATATCTCAGGATGGCAGGACAGAGCCTCTCATTTTAGTCTGGTAGTCAGAAAAACTGGCTTCTCCCAGAAATTTAGTTGTCAGCACAGTTCCCTAATTTGGTCTGCTTTTGGGTGAAAGCTGAGGCATAAAGAAGTAGGGGATGTACAACTCACTGCTCTCTTACTAGTTATTCTTCATGTTTGACATTCCTCCTCAATCCACCTGCTACTGTTTACATTTCCGTCCTCAGATAGTGGATTTTGCATTTTAACCAGTCTTTAGGTGTTAACCCTACACCAGTGGTCGGCAAACTCATTAGTCAACAGAGCCAAATATCAACAGTACAACGATTGACATTTCTTTTGAAAGCCGAAAACAGACTTCTGCACATGGGCCACGTAGTTTCAATCGCACTGTACGTGTGCGCCCGCAAGTGGTATTTTGTGGAAGAGCCACACTCAAGGGGCCAAAGAGCCTCATGTGGCTAGCGAGCCACAGTTTGCCGACCACTGCCCTACACCATCATGGTAGGCACCAAAAGTCCTGGCTTCTTTTCTCTGTTGCAGGAAGACCAGTTTCATAAGTGTGCCAGTCTTGTGGTCCCAGTGCTTAGAAGGGCCTTGTCCTTAGATTAATGCTCTGTTGATGCCATCTTGAAATTCTTAATGATTTTATCTTTGAACTTGTATGACTGAAGTTCAAGGGGATAAAGGAGCATGTGGGTGAGCATAGTAGATCCACACAATGAGCGTGTCCATGAGGATGCCTTGCTGTGACTATTAGCATGCAGTATTCATAATGTCCTAGGATGCCCACAATGCATGGAGTTCAGTGGGACTTAAATCAAGTACAAGGTAAGTGTGTTATATCTATAACTGAGTAAGCAGGGCTGCTGGCATCCCCAGAAGTCATACTCTCTATTAGAACCAGAATTTGTTCTGAACACAGAAAGAAGACAATGGTGCTTTAAGAAACACAACCAAGAAAACCTATTATGTCCTTCTAACTAGTGTTACTTCCCTATTTTAGCCAATAATTTACACTGAAAATGATGACTTAAATGGAAAGAAAAAGATAATAGTTCGTTTATAAGATAGTTCCTTTAAAAAAGTTCCTTTTCGTTTCAGTTCTTCCTTACTTATCAGTAGGGCAAATTAGAGAATAGGGGTAGAATGTGAGCAAAGAAAAAAGTGAAATAAAAACAATTGGGTTCGTTTTGTGCAGCATCTCTACTATTCTGGTAAGGACAAAATACATAAGCATGTATGAATTGTATAATTTCAATGATTCTGCATACAAGTTCAATGTTGTTATATTCACATTTAAAACTTGCCTTGCACAATAGAAATGTAAGTGGAAAGATTCACACTAATAATTTAAAAATTTAAGCTTAGAACAATATAAAATAGCAAATGAATGTTCTGAGACAAGAGATTGACCACAGAAGAAAGAAAAAAATTGTATTTAGTTCTCTTAATGGTTCTTCTTTTCTGTTTTTGAACAAGGGATTCTGTATTTTCATTTTGCACTGGGCCCTGAAGAGTATGTAGCCATCACTGTCTGTCAGTTTGGGCATGAATCCAAATCCACTTTTGAATTCTCCTAGGGATCTCTCAGTGTATTTGTGATATGTTCCTCCCCATTCCAAACTAGCGAATAACCAACCTTCCAACCCCAAATCCAGAAATAGTGTTAGCCTGTAGGCTGAAATCCAGAACAACCTAGGGATGAGACTAGGCATTGGACCCCCTAAATATCCTTCCGGGATAGGCAGTTTGACTTGTTGTCAGGTTTTTTTGTTTGTTTGTATTATATCTTCGCAGGAACATGGCCAGTCCTGCTTGCTTATGCATCAGGAGCAGTAAAATGCCCAAATAATCATATCAATACTGAATTAAATTGACTCTCAATCTATGCCCTAATTTGCCATCATTGATTCTGTGGAATGAGCAGCAAACTTGGACTCAGAGGAACTAGGCTTGGCACATTATTTAAGATTCCATATTGTCATGTATAAAACTGCAGTAGCAATACCAACTTCCAAGAATTGTTCTTGGGGTTATGTGAAATTGCATACACAGCAGCATATAGAAGTTGCTTGATAATGCACATATATGTGCACTTACCCATTGGTCAATTTTGAATCATTGTCTAAATAGCTTGGTGTGATTTATATTGCAGTTCTGTTGCCTCCCTCAACCTATAGATCATTTAAAAAGTAATGCAGCCCTTGTGCAATGCTTTGAAAAATAATGATTACCAGGATCTTAAACTACATATGTGGCTTATTAAAATGATTATATTCAAAAGAGTTCATGATGTAGATTGAATTAATGTTTCCTTGTCCTTTTGTGCCTTTATCATTTTTCTCAAAACTTCAATCTTAGCATTTCTCTTTGCTGTTATAAAACCATGGGAACTGATCAAATTCTGCCATACTCTTTTCAAAAGTCTTCTGTCAGTTCACTGTTATGCTTTTTCCCACCTGATCAAATCAACTTATAGAATGTCTTGGCTTGTAAAATTCACGGAAAGGATTGGCTCACCTGCTGCTAAAGTGATGAGAACACTAGAGATGGCCATGATCAGAAAGAGTGCTGTTGTTTTAATCTGAGCAAAGTGATCTTTCAGGGGCACAGAATTAAATGCTAAAAGTATGCTGTTCCTACTTTACTGGCACATAAACTTTAAAAAGAAATATTTCCCAAGTACCTTAGGGTTATTCTTAACTATATAATTTTTATTTGGTTCTATTAGATGCAATTAGGGAACAAAAATATAAACACACACAGACCTTCATGTTTTAACCCCTTTCACTCACAACTTCGAAAGGTGTATCTATTTTAGTTTATCTTTTCTATAATTTCCTGTAGGACAGAAGAAAGGCACACTAACTGATATGAATTTAAAATAGAGGATAAGTCTGACCCAAGCAAGTGAATGATTTACATTTGCTGTGTAAATGCAATTTTTTGCAGTTATGTCTCAATTATTTATGGTATTAAGAGACAGGGATAGCACAAATGAAAGAATCATAGCATCTCAGGGTTAGAAGTGCTTAAAGGTTCTGTAGTTCAATTCATAGGATGGTTAATTTAATTCCATAGCCTTCTTCCTGTACCACGTAGACTTGCAGCATGTGCTTGAATATCTTTAGTGATGGCAAAAGGCTAGCTAATTTCACCCTTGAATAATTCCATTAGGTTTTGGCAAAGGACAGATCTTTCTATCCCTCTGTAACTTCTACACCTATTCTTTGATACTGGAATGCAAGAACCATGCTTTTCAATCTTCTTCTCTCCGGGGCATATGACAGTGCCTAACTGACACATTCAGTGTTTATTGGATAGAACTGAAATGCGGACCTAAAAATAGTGCCTTCCAGGCCATCTTCTCTCCAGTCCTTCTAGAATCCATCTTTAGTTATAACTTTGAACTTCCTTATTACCCTGGTGCTTTCTCACTGAAAGAGTTTTGTTTTACATCTCTTTTTAATTATGTTGGCCCCAAAATAAAACAGAATATGTCAAGTTTGTTCTCATAAGTACATAGTATATTATACTGGAAACTCCATCAACCTAGAGACTACTCTTCAAATAATATAGTCCACAATTAAAATATCCCATGTTGGCAACTACCACCTACAGAACTATGTTTTCCCAAATTATACTCATAGTTTTATTTATTTTTTTAATATTTGACACAAGCACAAAACTTCAGCGTAACGTTATTAAAGACTGGAAACATCTGGAGACAGTAGGCATCAGATCAGCTCAGGTTTGATCCTGACACTAGTTACAGGCTGCGTGATCTTAACAAAGACCTTTCACTTCTCTGAATCTCACTTTTCTTCGTTAGGAGGGAATGAAATGTCTATTATATAGGAATTATCTTTTGAAGGACAATTGGAAGACTGGAGGTGTCATTTAGTAAATTAGGAAGACTGCAGGAGGAGAAGTTTGATAGTAAGTGGAAGCTTGGCATTCAGGTTCTGTTTTTTCAAATGTGTTAAGTTGGAAGGCTTATGAGACAATGTAATAGTGATGCCAAGTAGGCAATAGAAAACACATACCAGCAGTTCAGGAGAAAGGTTAGACTGGAGATACAAATCTGGAAGCTCAAATCTATATATGGTTTAAGTGATGACACTTGATAAATTTCCTAGAGAATGAGAATAAAGAAGGGTGTCTCTTCACCCTCCGATATTAGGAAGAGCAACAGAGACCAAAGAAAGAGAGAGGTCAATGGAGCAGGAGGAGAACCATAAGAGAGTGATATCCTGGAGGGAAGAGAGAGCTTTGAGGAAAAAAAAGATCAATTACCACTGAACTCTTGAATCCTGCTGAGAGGTTGGGTAATCTGAGGATTCACCGATTAGTTCTAATCTCCAGCTCCTAGAATACTATATGATATTTATTGTAGGCTCTAATTAGGTGGTAAATGTTATTTTAGATCTTGATTCAGTAATCTAAAATATTTTTTATATCTTCCAGCTTCACTATTTTCACCTAATCACAGATTTAAAGCAGAAGTCATGACAAATGATAAAAAAACAGCTTTCGAAGACTGAAATCAATTAACTAACCAGCACTCCTTTGGTATGGCTGCCAAACCAGTTATGATACATGTATGGCATTAATATTCTCTACATATTTTTTCCTTTTGCTCAAAGGAATATTACCCTGCTGAAATATATGTTACTTGTGATCAATTCTCCAATTTTACAGCCTAAAAAGTTTGTCTAAAAAAGAAATTAGATTTATTTGACTGAATTTTTCCATAGTGAATTCATTCTGGTTCCTGTAACTAACATCTTCATAATAACACATTTTTTAAAACTCATATAAAAATGAAGACACGTTCTTTGGTTTGTTTGTGTACTTTTTTCCTAACCCTCTTTATCTTCTAAAAATTGAAAAATGTATTTTTTCATCTTTGGTATATCTTCAGCTGTGTCAGTTTTTAAAATTTAATATCAGGAAGTACTATAAATTCCCTTCCCTGATTAGAAAGTCTGTAATAGCTGTAAAGGTAGTGTTTCCTAGAGAATTATATGAAAGTAAATGGCTGACACAAACTTAAAGATTCAAGAATCTAAATGAATCCCAAATACGATAATGGCAAAATAAAACCATGCTAAGACACATCATAATTAAACTGAGAGAAACCAACTATTAAAAATAAATTCTGAAAGTAGCCAAATTAAAAACAATATATTAGATACAGGGAAATACACAAATAACTGCAAATTTCTCATCAGAAAACACAGGGGCTAGGAAATAGTGGGTACAACATATTTTAATGTCAGAAACAAAAACAAACAACCAGACCTCCCACCCCACCCCACCCCACCCCCCAAAAAAAGAAAACAACAACATACCTATAGACCCAGAATTGTATATCCAGTGAAAATAACCTTCAGGAATTAACGTGAAATACATACTCAGATGAAGAAAAATCAAAAGAATTTGTCACCATCAAACATATTATTTTAAAAAAATGCTAGACGAAGTTTATCAGGTTGATAAGAAATGGTATCAAAGGAAAATCTTGGAACTTTATGAATGAAGAAAGAGCAACTGAAATAATAAGTATTTGGGTATATATAGACATTTTTTCTCCTATCATGTTCTTTATAATATATGTGAATCATGAAAGAAAAAATTATAACATTACCTGGGGGGGGGGGGGGGGGGAGTGTTGAATGTATGCAGATGTAACATATATGAAAACTATGACATAAAGAAAAGATAAATGGGCCATATATTGTTCTAAGATTTCTTCTACATTTTACTTGAAGTGGTAAAATATGAGTAAGTAGACTAAAAAGCTAGGTATCCTATCTAATAAAAGAGTAATATGCAAATTGACCATCACTCCAACACACAAGATGGCTGCCCCCATGTGGTCAAAGATGGCTGCCCCCATGTGGACACAAGATGGCCACCACAAGATGGCCTGCAGGGGTGGGCAGTTGTGGGTAATCAGGCCAACAGGGGAAGGCAGTTAGGGGTGACCAGGTCGGCAGAGGAGGGCAGTTGGGGGAGACCAGGACAGTAGGGGATGGCAGTTGGGAGGTACCAGGCCTGCAGGGGAGGGCAGTTAGGGGGACCATGCCTGCAGGGGAGGGCAGTTGCGGGGACCAGGCCTGTAGGGGAGGACAGTTAGGGGTGACCAGGCCGGCAGGGGAGCAGCTAGGCGTTGATCAGGCTGGCAGGGGAGTGGTTAGGGGGTGATCAGGCTGTCAGGCAGAAGCAGTTAGGGGCAATCAGGCAGCTAGGCAGGTGAGCGGTTGGGAGCCAGCAGTCCTGGATTGTGAGAGGGATGTCCGACTGCCCGATTTGGGATCGGGCCTAAATGGGCAGTCGGACATTTCTCAATGGGTCCTAGATTGGAGAGAGTGCAGGCTGGGCTGAGGGACACCCCCACCCGTACACGAATTTCATGCACCGGGCCTCTGGTGTATATTATAATCCCTAGAATAACAACTAAAACCTAATACAAAAAGACATATCAAAATGTTAATGAATGAATTAAATAAATTACTAAATAAGAGCAAAATAGAGAAAACAGAAAAACAAAAATATTTAGAGTAAACAATCAGAAAAAATAATAATAAAAAGTAGACTTAAATACTACATATCAATAACTATTTTGAATGTTAATACTCTAATGGCATCAATTAAAACACAGAGATTAACACATAATTAACAATACACAATTGATGTGTTATAGAATTATACATCTGAAACTTATATAATTTTATTAGTTAATGTAGCCCCAATAAATTCAATAAAAATAAATAAAATAATATAAAATAAAATGAGGATTATAATGGTAAAAAATAATAAAAGGCAGAGATTGTCAAATTTAATTTAAAAATTAGATCAAACTATATCATGTTTACAAAAATACACTTTAATTATAATGACATAGTGAAACTCAAAGTATAGAAAAGATACCATAAAAAACACCAACTAAAAAAAACTGCACTGACTATATTAATATTAGGAAATGTAGATTTCAAAATGGGGGAAATTTCCATGGATAAAAAGGTACATTACCCAATGATTAAAGAGTCATTTCACTAAGAAGACAGAACAAACCTAAATGTGTATGCATCTACCAACAGAGCTCAGAATACATAAAGCAAAAACTGATAGCACTAAAGAAAACATAGACAAGTCTATAGTTATACTTAATGACCTAAAGACTACTCTCACAATAAATGATACTACAAGTAGGTTCAATAATCAGCAAGGATATGGGATATCTGAGAAATGTTATCAAACAACTTAACCTACGTACTAATCTTTATGAAACACTCTACCCACAAAACAGCAGAATATATACTCTTCAGGTGTACTTGGCATATCAGTAAGATCAACCATATTCTGGACCGTGTTTGGAAGTTAAAACAAACACTTCTTATTTCCCCATCTATCTCTTTGGTATGTTGCAGGCACATGATGTGTGCAGGGGTGAGCATGGTTGCTTAAAGGGGCTGCTCAGGGTTCAGTGACTCATTAGAAACTGGAAAACGTCAACCCCAAATTTGCCTCTGAACTATATAAAATATCTAACATATCCTAATGTACCAATCTTACAGGTACCAACCAATGGTAAAATAGAGGGGTGAAAACAAGAATAAAAACCAAAGCTTTGGAATTAAAATATGTATCTTTTTAAAGCAACTCTTACTGATAATCAAAGACAAGTAATATTCCTTCATTAGAGATGTCCCTTCTATTTAGTACTAGAAAATGTTGATTGTACTGCAGGTTACTTCAGGTACTTCAAAGTACAATTGCATTCCAGCTATTTAGAAACTGTCCCTTAATCTATGTGGCTCCAAATGAGAGAATTGTATCCTAGTTATCTAGAGACCAGCGGTTCTCAACCTTTCTAATGCCGCGACCCTTTAATACAGTTCCTCATGTTGTGGTGACCCCCAACCATAAAATTATTTTCATTGCTACTTCATAACTGTAATTTTGCTACTGTTATGAATTGTAATGTAAATATCTGTGTTTTCCGATGGTCTTAGGCGACGCTGCTAGTGGTACTCAACCTGTGGGTCATGACTGCTGTAGAGCCTAAGACCATCGGAAAACACAGATATTTACATTACGATTCATAACAGTAGCAAAATTACAGTTATGAAGTAGCAACGAAAATAATTTTATGGTTGGGGGTCACCACAACATGAGGAACTGTATTAAAGGGTCGCGGCATTAGAAAGGTTGAGAACCGCTGGTCTAGACCATAATTATTACTCTTTCTGACCACTTTGATCCTCTAGTACAGTGATTTTCAACCCGTGTGCTGCAAGAATTTTTCAAACATGCAATACCTGACTATTTAGTCAAGGGCACTGACCTCTTTTCCCTTAGATCAGTGGTCGGCAAACTCATTAGTCAACAGAGCCAAATATCAACAGTACAACGATTGAAATTTCTTTTGAGAGCCAAATTTTTTAAACTTAAACTTCTTCTAAAGCCAATTCTTCAAAATAGACTCGCCCAGGTATTTTGTGGAAGACCCACACTCAAGGGGCCAAAGAGCCGCATGTGGCTCGCGAGCCGCAGTTTGCTGACCACGGCCTTAAATTGTCAAGTAAAAAAGACAACAGCCTACATGACAATCGCAGTACAGTGTGAATGAATCAAAAGTATACCTATTTTGTGTCAGATTGGCAAAAAATATAACATACTTTTTGGTGTGCCTCAGAATTTCAGTAATTAGTTTATGTGGGCCGTGAGATGAAAAAGGTTGAAAATTGCTGCTCTGGTATATACTCTCTTGCACTGATTCTTTATCATTCAGTACTGCAGGCTGCCATTAACACAGCACCCCCTCTTGATTAATAAGAAAAGGAGCTTGAAATGTGTTTTATCATCTTCAGCTTCCTGGTGTTTGTCAAATACTCTTGTTTTACAAGAAGTAGTTTTCTTGTAGGGCTATGAGTGTGTCTGCATAATTTTTCATCAAGGCAATAATGCAGGATCCTAAATCACAAGCATTCTTTGCAAGTCCCTTAAGTGTACTATAATTTGGAACTGGCAATCCATTTCAAATTCGGGAAATTAAAGGGGAAATAGCCAAGCAGAAGTTAGAGGAGCAGGCCTGACTCTCACACCTGCAATTTCAACCAAATGACATAAAATGCCAAGCCATTATTCTTCCAGTTTAGCTTCCTCAGCTTTCATGTTCAAAACCAAATTCATTCTAAAAGTAATCAAATCAGATAAGGACTGGGGGAGGGGGGGAGTTGTATGCTAATGATGCAGCCGCAGAAAACAGTTGCAAGGTTGTGGTGTTTTAACATTCAGGTTATTTTATGGAGCATATTTTAAAATGATTTTTTCCAGGTTGTTTTAATTGGTGTATCAGAAATCCTTTCACCTGTTTTGACAATTGAAATGATGATGTGCAGACTGCACTGTGTTTATACTGTTAGAGGTAGGAACATCCATATTGATGTATCAGCCACTGAGAATTTAAAAGGACAGGAGCAGCTAAAGGCCGATTAGCCGTGGAGAACATTAGCTTCCATGCTTCTCATACCGAGCCAGACATTACGTCAAGCATGGCAAGCCACTCTAGCATAAAAGTATTAGCGGCCTCCGAGTCTCAGGCTTACCCTTAAGTTATTTCATTAAAATACAAAATCATGTTGACCTAATTTTTTGACAGGTTTCGAAGAGAGCAAAGATTCCCTCTCTCGCTGTACCTACCCTGTCTCCTGCTTCATCCTGCCCTAACTCCGGGAGTTTGCCAGTTTCCAGTCCTTGCTGAGTGCCAGTCCCTTTTATTTTAATCAAGGTAGAAGCTCAGGCTTTAAATGCTTTCTTCCCTCCTCTCCTAACATGTATGTGAGAGTCTTCTTTGGGCTGAGAACTTCTTTCACTAGCAGTAACTCTTCAAGTCCTCCGGGGGGAGAGAGCTACTCAGCATTCAGTGGAGAAGCCAGAACGCCTGGATGGGTCTCATTATGCAGGCCATATGCAATAAGCCACGCACCTAACAGCTGCTGGTGGTAGGATTAAGGGGAAAATATTTAATTCGATGCAGGAGCACGTGCACGTGATTTCAGCTGTAGCTCTTACCTGCTCTCTGGGGTGTGTGTTAGATATATGGTATAATGCAGAAATCATTTAATTGTGTCAACACAATGTTAGGATGTTTGTTTAAAGTAAAAAATTAGTTTTTGCAGCATAAATTGATTAGTTGACAGGCTCTCCGACTGTCACAGAGGCTACTGGTTACAAAGGAGAAATTGTCTTGGTTAATCTGAGCAAAGGGGAACAAGTCCTTCGAGATCAGGGGAAATACTAGCGATGTAAATTCGGATTGGTCTTTGTGTTCTGTAAATCAATAAAACAACGGGGAAGTGTGAAGAATAGGCTAGATCATCTATCAAACTGTTTTTTATTGTTTCTATTTCTATCCCTAGTAAACATGTGCCTTCAGTTTCCCGTGAATAAAAGCATTCGACAAAAGAATAAAAATGGACTGGAGCTCACTGTAGATGCAGTGCCAATGCCAAGGGGTGCGGGGGAGGGCATTAAGATAATCAAAAAGGCTGCTTTCTGAAATCTCAAAGTTGGATCATTCTAAAATTCTCAGGTGACGGGTGGTGAAAGTGGAGATAGATGTTATATATCCACTGCACTGAGGACTGTACCTTATGCAGAATACTAATCAGGATTTTTTTTAAGCAACTGTATTGTCTCAACAATCTGAAAAAAAAAAAAAAAAAAAAAGAGGCGCACACATGCACACACACCAAAGAAATCAGTTAAGAAGGCTTTATGCTGCAACCAAGAATTCTCCCCACCAATCACTTTCAATTGCAGAGGAAATAAATAAGGTGCTAAAATAAGAGAACACTAATTCTGTGGCCCAGTGAAGGGATCCTGCTCTTTTAATATAGTTCTCTTCTTCGTTAGGCCCTTTCTAAAAGCAAGTGTTTTAATTGAAGGAATCCTTTTATCTGTGGGCAGTTTGCATTGCCCTTGTGTTCTGCCTTTTGGTGCATACAGAATCTCATTCTAAGACCACCTGCCCCAAGCCGCACAGTGCACTGAGGTACTGCAGAGAAGGAGGAAGGGGAGACAATGCAGGTTTTAGAACTCAGGAATAGCACGTGACATTGCAGCAGTCCAGGCGAGCGCAGCAGAGCAGTACAAATCTTCCCTTCCGCGTGTGTGAAAGATGGGGGCGTCTTTGTGGCATTATCTTCCCAGGTGCCCCAGATGGCACAGTGTACTTCTAATGGAAAACCATTCATCTGGTCCTGGGATTGTACGTGTTGTACATCAGGATGGTTCATGGAGGAAACGAGCTCAGACAGCTTAAGCAGAAGGCACGGAGCCTGTGGCTGTGAAGGCGTAATGGAAGAGGCACAAAGGGCAGGCGAATGAGGCAGAGGTGGGGAAGGGGAGAAGAAGGCTGTTATTTCTGTGTAATTCCACAGGATCCACTCCTGCTTGGGTTGGCAGTGAGAAAATAAAAAAGAAACACAATTCAATTTGAAGGTGGTTCAGGGTAAATGAACCAGAGAATTGAGCTACTGGAATCTAATTAGGGACCCCCCCCAAAAAAAAAAAAATTACTGGTACCTGCCCAGTAGAAAAGTCAAAGGACTACACCAGCCAAAAGAGAGGAGGGAAGCTGGCAGAATAAGCAACCCAGAAAAGGAAGGTTTGTAAATCTTCCAGATTCTATCTCTGAAACTCTTAGAAGTAATTTTTTTTTATAATGTTAAGTCATAGGCATAGAAGACTGAAAAGCAGAAAATATGGCCAAGGAAAAATGTAAGTGTAGGATCCTGAGCTTGGAAGGCCAGCAGCATCTCCACTCCCTCTGGGGTAACGTGCAACTCCTAGTATTCCCATCGCCCAGGACCCCCATCTCCCTATTGCAGCCCTATGGAGAGATGGTAAATGCCCTTGGAGACTGTGACTGGAGTGAAGGAGGGAGGGGACTGTGCTGCAAGATTGGCCTCCTAAGCTCGCCCCTTGTCACCTGGTATCACACGGTTCATTCCAACCTTCTCAGAGCTGCTTACTCATAGGCAACCTATTTGGGGTTTTATGCATTTCTCCTTGAGGAGAAATAGAGCACGTTATCAGAATGTAGTCTGGGGAAAAACAGAACTGGACTTGGAGCCAAGACATCCAATGTAGTCCTGACACTCTCACTGTGTAACTTGGGGAAATTATTTTGAATGTCATTTTAAGCTCATTTGTAGAATGAGTCAGATTAGGAAGGCTTTAAGCTCTATTATAGCTTCGAAATCTGAGGATTCCCCCACCCCTGAAAAAGGCACATTTTTACAGTGTCTTCTCAGTTCACTCTAGACCCACTTTGATACAAAAGACTTGGGATTACTCCCCAGAACAATAAAAGACCCAGCAGCTGCTGTCACCTTTGAAACGGATTTCCTCCTGGCTCTTACTTCAAACCTTTATTCACATACAACAAATCAAAATCTACATAAAAGGCAAACTGTACTTTTATTTACTGTATGATTATCGCCATTGCAACTGCCGATTTCTCCCTAAAGCCTTGTAATAACTATAGTTGCCTAGATTTCATGCATATCCCTGAGGGCAGAAGAGAGCCGATAAATCCAAAGGAAATAAGTGAAATGGAATATGTTGCCCTTTTCTGCTTTAGCCAGAAAAGTAAAATTTATACTTTAAGATGTCAATTAAATGAGCAGCTAAAGTTTGTCCCCACTGAATAAAGAAAGCTCTCACACTGAACATTGTACAGAAAACAGAAAAAAAAAAACAACAACACATTAACCAAAAAAAGAAAAGATAGCAGCTAATCTTGGCATATTTGAATAGAAAAAAAAAAAAATCAACTGCCTATCCCTTGATATGGGACTGCCGTATTATGCTCATCCAGTCTGGTTCCCCTGTCACGTAGCACATTTCAGACTGTTTTTCTACCACCATCAGTGGGGGTAAGCTCAGGGAATTCAAGTTTATTTTATTATCAGTCTAAGCAAAACATATGTATGCAGAGAAACTTTTATCAAGAAAATGTATGATTCACTTCCCAAACAAATAAAAATATTCGAAGTTCCCATTCTTTGGATAAATAATTGAGAGTTTGTCATATAAAATATTATGTGCTGACAATTTGGGAGCTAGTGTGACTTTACTTTTTAAAAGTTGGGTTTTTGTTTTTTTTTACTTTTGGGGTGTGTGTGTGTGGGAGAGTCACTAATGGTTCACTAAAAATGAAGGTTCTAGAAGATGGTAACTGACACATACTATTATTCTCCATCCTATTAACTAACAAGTTAGTTTCTCCTTTCATGCAACTCCTGCAGTTAATAAAGTGGCTCATTTAGCTGTCACCAGAACAATGTAAGTGAAAGGACTAGATTTAGAGAACAGGGTAGCAGCAAGTGCAAGACTCAGGAGCACAACCCATGTCAATCCCACCCCATCTGAGAGCAGAGAGCAGATCAAAGCTGCCACTGGGGTGTTCCTTGTCGGTTTATGTTTTACCAATGCAGACAGATTTTTTTTTTTTTCAAAAATCTCTCTTGTACTCATTCCAGCACCAGGTTAGCAGTTATCCAGAACCAGGGCAAAGCTTGTAGCTTTTCTGTCAATATACCCCCCTTTTCCATCCCTACCCTATGCCTCAAGCCCACTTGAAATAGAAAAGAGAAAATAAATCTAGAACTGTTATCTTCATAAATGCCAAAATACAGTTTGTCTTATTTTGAAGTCACAGAATGCTGCAATTATTTGTATGTACCAGACTGCATCAGCTATTCAGAGGTTGTTGGTGAGAAAGGGATTGCTCACTTAAAAAGTGGTCATCCAACCCAATTAGCTTACTCATTTGACCTTAACCAGCACCATTGAGTAATTTGAATCATGAAGCAGCCTGATTGGATTGAGCATTTACAAATTGATTTTCTTCTCTGTGATTAACTTTAATAATGACATAAATAACAAATGTGATGCAAAAATGGATAAACTGGTGAGTCGCTGAAGAATTCTTGTTTTTCAGGATGACCAAAGATGACTCTGAGTAATAAATCCAATTGAAATATGTATTGAGCATTTCTAAGTTCAAGATGCTATATGAGATATTGAGGAAGCACAAAGATGATTCAGATCTAATTCCTGGCCTCAAGTTTTCTATCTTCAGAGGAAGACAAGTATGTAAACAGGTATTGTAC
Source organism: Plecotus auritus (assembly GCF_963455305.1). Taxonomy (NCBI): domain Eukaryota; kingdom Metazoa; phylum Chordata; class Mammalia; order Chiroptera; family Vespertilionidae; genus Plecotus; species Plecotus auritus. The sequence continues at coordinate 86,264,318 of NC_137770.1, read as the reverse complement.
TGCAAAGAACAATACAAAGTGCTAAACAAAGTTGCAATAGTAAGTGATGAGAGCAATTAATTTTGAGAAGAACAAGTCAAAAAGCCTTGGGCTGGGCCTTGGAGTATAAGAAAAACAATTAAAGGTAGCAAATAAAGAAATGCCTTCAGGGCCAGCCAGGTAACAGAAATATGAAGAGCACACAAGGGCTAGACCCTAAAGCAACTGTACCATCAATACCCATGGAAAGAATTTCTAAGTCAGTTTTTAAATTATTTCTTGGCAAACCAAAGCACAGCTGTGGGTTGAATTTGTTCTTCCTTGGTCACATGTACTTCATTTAGTCAGACACAGATGATCAAGAAAGCATTCCAGGACAAAGAAGCAGAACAAGGAAGGTGCCAGAGACTTATCTGCCCACTGACTGCCATCCCTCCTCTCAGCCCACTTTCCATCTTAATCCTGTAACCTCTGGGATTGATATCAGAGGTGTTTGCAAGAACTGAGCCTTCCACACTGGGACTCATCATTCAAATTTCTTTCCTATTTGTTCTGGCCTCTCTCCTCTAGGGATGATAACGGAACTTCATCCTAAAACTATTCCCCCTCAAGGTAGAGCCCAGATTTTAGAACAGAATTCTAATGTACTCTTAATACTCAGAACCCTAGGTTTGTAATCAGCTGGCCATTCAGTCCAGACCACCCTTACACAGAGGCTTCAGATTAGGGTCCTGCCTTCTCCTTTTCTGTCCTTCACCTAGTGCCTGAGGCTCTGCCCAAGCCCCAGACTAATGAAGTGAATGCTGCCACCTGCTGGTAGATTTCCCTGATGCTGACTACCTGAAAATTTCCATCTCCAAATACTGTTGCTATGCTTCACTAGACATCAGGAGACCCATATCCTCAGGACTTCTTGACTGGACTACCCCCCCATTTGTTTCTTGGCATAGACTTAGGTGACAGAATCCTGTCCATCAGACTCAACCTCCTCAGCATCTACAAGTTCCTCCCAGCAGAGCTGCACTAACCCTGCTGGGGACTTCCAGCACTAGGACTTTTCTTTTTAGATCCGTCCATCTCTTGTTTACAGAGCCATGCTGAAGTGTTCTCTAGGTATGATAAAACTTGAATGATTCAGAATACCACGCAGACAATTCATTCAACAAATATGCATTGTATTCTGCCATGTGCCAGGCCCTGTTCCAGGCTTTGGGGATATAATCATGAACAAAATAGACACAAAGCCCTGCCTTTATAGAGCTAACATTTCCATGGGAGACACAGACAACAAATAAGATAAATAAGTAAAATAGAGAGTATTAGGTAGGGGTAAGTGCTAAGGAGACAGATGCAAGCAGAGAAGGAAGGCCAGGGATACCTCTCTGACAGGGTGAAGTTTGAATAAAGACCTGAAAGACACAAGAGAAAGTTGCCAGGGGCTTTCTTGGGAAAAATCATTATAGGCAAGGAAACAGCAAGCAAAAAGGCCTCAAGGTTAGACTGTCTTGACCATGTCTCATGACCTCTCTGAAGGCCAGGGTGTTGTAGCAGAGGAAACTAAGGGATTAGGAACATACAGATCATTAAAAGGACTGGAGCTTTACTCTGAAATAAGAAATCAGAGCCACACAGAGGAGTAACGATGTCTGAATTAATGTCTTCACACAGCAGAAGGCCAAGTAGGAGGCCACTGTGATGATCCAGGGCCAAAATGAGGGTGGCTTAGACCAGGTGGGCACTAGATTGATGTAGTCACTGTGAAGGGAAGTAGGAAGAGAAGTCATGAGAAATCTAGATGAAGGAGGCCTTGAGTGATATGCTAACAGTTTAAACTTAATTTCTGAAGAATCGAAAGAAACTACAGTTTAAGTATTTATAGAAAAATAGAATTTCAGTATTTTTGTAAAAATAGCTCTAACAGAAATATTGAAGGTAGTTTGAAGAGAAGAAAGAAAAATATCAGCAGACTCTTGTATTAGAGAAGGCAAAAGATAACACAGAGCTCAACCAGGAGAGAAACAGCATAAAAGAAAGACTTGGCAATATTAGACACAAGATCTTAGATAAGCAAGTAGGTTGTAATGATCTTCTATTTCCAGTGCCCACCATAGTACCTGGAGCACAGACACATTCAATAAATGCATTCACTCATTCATTCAAAATTATTTATTGAATAGCTTTAAAAAACCAAAATAGATTGCTCTTTTAGTTTCTTAGGGTTACCAGAGCAAATTATCATAAACTTGGAGGTGTGAAAAAACAGGAATTTATTATCTCACAGTTATGAAGGCCAGACATCTGAAATCAAAGTATTAGCGGAGCCATATTCCCTCTGGAGACTCTAGGTCTGATTTTAAAGGTCTGATTCAAGAACTTTCCTTGCTTTTTCCAGCTTCTGATAGCTGATGGCATTCCTGGGCTTGTGGCAGTATAACTCCAATCTTTGCCTCCATCTTCATATGACCTTCTTCCTTCTATCTCTCAATGTCTTTGTTTTCATCATTAGGTTTATGTCCCACCATAATCCAGGATGGTAACTGGAATCCAGGATAGTATCAGATCCTTACATTAATTACATATGTAAGACCCTTTTCCAAAAAGGTCACATTCACAGGTACTGGGAATAAGACTTGGACATATCTTGGGTCCATTATTCAGTGCACTACATATCCTATATAATCAAAGCATAGTACGCAAATTCAACCAGAGTTCTTCCGGGAGTTCAACCAGGGGGCAGGCCAGCCAGGGGAAGGTGGCTGGGGGAAGGGAGGGAGGCCCTGGCCAGCAGCCAGCAGCCTCTAGGGACCCTACCAGTGCATGAGTTTCGTGCACTGGGCCTCTAGTAGATTTAATAAAGGTATAATTCTAGAGTTAAACTTCCCAATTTATACCCCACTTATGTCACTTAATATCAGTGTTTCTTTGGGTAAATTATGTATCTCCTTTGGGCTTCAGTTTTCCCATCTGTAAAATGTGGTTAATAATAATATATATTCATAGAGCTATTATAAGGCATACATAATCCAGCCTATATAAAATGCCTGACCCATAGAAAATAACTCAGCAAATGTTTACTATAAAATAGTAATATACGCAGCCAAAGTTCCAGAGGAACAGAGACACGGCACATATATTGTTTCCATAAGGCACTTGCAGTCTAATGAGAAAGTAACATTAGCAAAGATATTACCTTAAGTAGGGTGACAGATGCCATGTTGGAGTCAGAAAAAAATGACTTGAGGCACATCTTGAGGAATGTGTCAAGGTTAATTAGATGCAAAAAGAGACTGGAGGTGTGAGGGAGGAAGTGATATGATAAAAATGTGAATTTCAGGCTGAGGTGGCCTGAAAATACAAGAGAGTACTGTCCATTTAGGAAACTACAAATATTTTAGTTGTATCCAGAAGGAAGGATACAGAGATAAAATAGCCAGAGATAACAGTGGAGAAAAGAAAAAAAAAGTCAGACCATGATACCCCCTGTGTGTCATGCTAAGCAGTTGAAATCTATCCTGGAAGCAGTGGAGAACCACAAAGCATAGAAGTAAAGAGTGACATGGAGATAATGTGCTCACATTTCAGAGCAGTCTCGCCAGCTAATGAAGATCAGTGGTCTCCAAACCTCTTATTTTGTACCACATTAGTGAAAACTGGGGACATGCCCAACAACTTGCATATAAATTTATTAGTATATTCATGTATCTATCCATAAATGACTTTACTAACAAAATGTAAAACAAATAAAAAAAATCTTTTAGAATAATGATATGCAGTTAACTTAGTCATAATTTTAAATATTATCTAGTTTTAAAAACTTTTTGCATCCATTTAAAAATTATCACTAATAATAATGTTTTTAGTAAAAAGTATGGAATTCAGTATTTTATTAATTGGAAAATATTAGTAGATATTTTTGGGAGACAGCAATTTAAAGGTCTGATCCAAAATTCACTCTATTTGTATACCAGTTAATTTTACGATGGATGGTTCTCTTAGCTGAAAAAGACACCTCAAAAAAAACACATGGAACCATGACAGAAGCCACCTTTGACTGTGATTACTGAATAGTGACATTCAATTTTTAATTCCAACCACCAATTTCATATTTGTGAAATTGAGCTTATAAACTTCCATCTTCTTTTATGTACTCAGTTGTACTTGAAAACTATTTGGAGAATATGGCAGTTGTATTTTTTAACACAGGTGTTTATACATATACACACAAATCTGTTTCTTTGGAAGATTTTCAGAATTAGAAAAAAATTTCATCTCTAAAATATTCCCCGGCTGGTGTAGCTCAGTGGTTGAGCATCAACCCATGAACCAGGAGGTCATGGTTCAATTCCCGGTCAGGGCACATGTCTGAGTTGTGGGCTTGATTTCCAGTAGTGGGCATACAGGAGGCAGTTAGTTGATCGATGATTCTCTCTCATCATTAATGTTTCTATCTCTCTCTCCATCTCCCTTCCTCTCTTTGAAATCAATTTTTAAAAATATATTTAAATGAACAGATATTATATGTGGTACACATATTGCTTTATATGTATTACATATTTAATACTTAAATATCTATATATATAAAAAGCCAATGTCTGTGACGACCAAATGACCGGTCACCATAAGGTGCACTGAGCACCACTCAGTCCCTCCCCGGCCTGTGAGTGGGGCGGGGTGGGACTGGGGACTGGTGAGCAGGCTGAACGGCTGACCTCTTTGTCCCTGCCCCCCGTCCGCAGGCTCCGATGGATCAGTGATGGTGAACAGGGGACCCGGGTTGGCTGGCTGTCAGGCCGTTGGGATCACCAGCTCACTCTGGGCTGCTCCGGGGCTCAGGCCTGCGGGAAAGCAGGCACCGGCAACTTCACCCTTCACCTCCATGTGCGTGTACCGAGCAGGACACTGATGGAATGCACTGCCCACTCGGGGCCCCTCACGCCGGGGTGGGTAGGTTCTGTTAGCACCTCAAGCCCCAGCAACAGCAGCAGCGGTGGCGGCAGCAGCTCCTGTGCCCATGTGAGTGGCCCCGAGAGGGCAGCGCATTCCATCAGCAGCTGGCCCAGCACATGTGCATGGAGGTGAAGTCGTCAGCACCGACTTTCCCGCAGGCCTGAGCCCCTGAGCAGCTGGGGATGAGCTGGTGATCCCGATGGCCTGACAGCCCAACAGCAGAGGCAACGTTTGACCTGGGGACTGGCAAACAGGCAGAAGATGGCCCTGATCGCAGGAGGCTAGGCCCTAGGGACCCTACCTGCACGATTTCATGCGCTGGGCCTTTAGTCTATTACATATTAGTATATTACATATAAATATTGTATATTATATATTAAAATATTATTATATACATGTTACATATGTTTATATAAATATAAAATATAACTAAAACAAATGAAAAATTAATATTCAGAGTATTCTTTCCACAGCATCAGTTTCTTTCAAAAGTTCTTTCATTTCTTAATGTTTGTTATTATGTCACCTTTAACACGAAATGACATAGTAAACCTGTTTCTTTTTTTAAAAAATATCTGCTGGGTAATAAATTACTGACAGATGCTTTCATAGATGATTGCCAATACAGACAGTCCTCGGGTTACGTTGGACTCGACATATGTCGTTTCATGGTTAGGTTGCCATCTCCCATTTATTTATAAAAAATAAAAATGTTCCGTCATTTCGATGTATGTACATATGTGCTTTATGTTTTTTATTATTTACTTACCACAAGTAAAGGTCAGGAATTGTTATCTTCCTTTTAAATTTTTTTTACTGTTTCACTTCATTACTGCTGTATATGTGCTCCATGTGAGTGACGTAGGTGCTTATGTAGGTGAGTTCCGACTTATGGCGAAAATCACGTTACGTCACGCCATAGGAACGGATCTCCCAGGTAACCCGAGGACCTATACAGTATAGTATAGTATATTTCAATATACAATATACAGTATAGTATATTTCTCTCTTTGTAATAGAAAACTGCCTAACATATTTAAGTTAGATAGTACTTAAGTATTTGCTATAAGATAGTGAACTTTGGTTCAAAATATTTTTATGGTCATCAACAAAGAATTATAAAAAATTAACTTGTTAAGACAATATCCATTAGTCTAAGAGAGAAAATGCAAATGTGTAACCTCATGCTAAATGCAAAGTCTTTTTTTGTTGTAATTATCTTGTCCTGAGGACCAGGGACAATAAAATATATTTCAAATACTCCCCATTCTAAATTGAGGTGCATGCTAGAAGGTTTGAAACTAATTCTGTAATAATTTGTTCATTACCTACAATTGGACTATATAATAGAAGATAAGAAGTTTTAGAGGGACGATAAAAGGCTGGTGAAAGGGATGTCTGTGGGGACCCTGGACAGCAGTTCAATGGTGAGAGCATGGGCCTCAGCACCGAAGGGTCACAGATTCAATTCCCAGTAAAGGGCACTCATGTACCTGGATTGCAGGTTCGATCCCTGCTCTGGTCGGGGTGTGTGTGGGATGCAACGAATCAACGTGTCTCTCTCACATTGATTTCTCTCCCTCTCTCTCTCTCCTTTTCCTTCCCTCCTTTCCACTCTCTCTGAAAAAGCAATGGAATAAATATCCTTGGGTGAGGATTAACAACAGCAACAAAAATGCCTGTGGGAAGAATTGTCAGTGTTTCATGAGGCCCTGTCCCCTCATGGGGCAAGATAAAGAGGGTGCTCTTAAGCCAAGTGAAGGATATTTTAAGAGAATAACTGGGCACTTTGAGGAACTCAGGTCTTTGAGGAACACAGAAACTCATATTCACACGTTCAAGGTAGTCTGATGTCAGAGCAAAGAGAGGTGGCTGCTTTGGGAAAGGCTCTCATCCTGACCTGTTAAGCTAAGGAATGGTGAATTTCCCAAGGGTCAGACTGGGTCATCTTGAGAGAATAATGGACCTCCCGAGGCACCCAACTCAGAAGGACCATGGGAAGTAGAAGAATAGATGGGGTGAGAAAATTAGTGAAGAGAGCTGAGGAAGGGAGACATTTTATATTAGATGATGACAGCTTGGAGATTGAGTATTAGACTGAATTGGAAATTTTATTACCTGATAACGAACAAACTAAGGGACCTGCCCCAAATTGTCTTCCTGAGTAAGGAAAACAAGCCACAGCAGATTTGCAAGGACGGTTACATCAGAGAAGTCTATTCACCTCAACTGGGTGCTCAGGGAACGTCAGAATCAATGCACTATGACAATCAGCCTGGTAAAATATCTGTTTCCTGAAATTAAAAGTCCTGGATATTTATTGAATAGCTACTCAATAAATGCTTATTATTTGATTGAGGACCATAAGTACTTTAATGATCTTTATTCATGTAGTGTGTTGTTGGCAGAATCTACAACTCAAACTTTTACTGAATACACTGGATCACATAGCTTCTGTCCTTTATGGCTTATTTTCCATTGGAGAAAACTTGTTTTCCTCAGCACAGACCAAATAATGAGGGCCATAAAGCTTGCTCTTTATAAAGCATTTAGAGTAAAATAATTTAGTTCCCTGAGTTTGTACATTTCCCCCTACAGAACCAAGTTTTCTTTGGTAGGTTGTTCAACTAAATAATGTTGTAATGAATAATGAATAACAGCAATCTACTGCATACAAGTAGATTTTCTCAGACAGTTGCAAATGGTAGAAAAGTTTTTTCAGAAAGAGTAGGCCTGGGGAATATTCAGACTGTTCAATAATTCAAGAGCAAAAAGATTGAAACTTTCTTTTGATTCGATATTGTTTGGAGGCTAGTGTGGCTGGACAGGGAATGGATATGAACTTTTAAAGAACTGGAAATTGTATTTAGATGGAACAGTCTACAAGCATAAATCATAACTTAATATTTTGCCTAAGTTAAATAAAAATAATTCTCATTTAAATCCCACTCTTCCTTCAGGACCCCGCATAAGCCCTTCTTCCTCTGAGAGGCTCTCCCGGCCTTGGTCACAATACAGAGGTCCTCCTGTGAGCAGCTCCCACCTGCCTTATCTATACTACACAGGTGGCACTTTGTGGCTTTATCTTGAATTGCTGGTGTCTGTTCATCTGCTAAGAGTACTGTTTCTCCAACTTCTTTTGTTTGTCTGGGTATATTTTAGCAGTAAAAGACTACTCACATATTTCTCTCTAGTACCTAAAACCCTACTCTGTATTTGAATAAGTCTAGGGGTTGTTTTTTTTTTTTTGTTTGTTTTGTTTTTGTTTTTTAGATTCTCCCCCAACTCTTTTTGTTAGTGTTGTCTTTGGGTGGGTATTTCGGCTTTGCACAGAGAAGATGATAAAGGCACTGAAAGGGAGGAGGGAGAGAACTCCATGTGTCCATGTATGAACAAGGTGGTTGAAAGCCTCAGGTGTGAGTAAATATGGCTCCACTAGTCAATAGCCAAATGGGATCTTCCAGCAATTTTCTAAATGTGCCACCTACTTAAAACAAGTTGGCAAACCTAATTGATGCCTACCTAAACATCACAACAAGCTTGCAGATAAAAAGGGGAAATTTATAGAAAAAAATTCTGAGATGAAAATAAAATATATTAAAAAATTCAATAATTGCCCAGCCAGCATGGCTCAGTGTTTGAGCATCAACCTATGAACCAGGAGGTCACGGTTCGATTCCCGGTCAAATCATATGCCTGGGTTGTGGGCTCGATCCCCAGTAGGGGACATGCAGGAGGCAGCCAATCGATAATTCTCTTTCATCATTGATGTTTCTATCTCTCTCTCCCTCTCCCTACCTCTCTAAAATTAAAAAAAAATTATATTAAAAAAATTCAATAAGTAACTTCATCCTCAGTTTATCTAAACTACTATTAATTGAACGCCTCCTCATTTACACTCTACATTATCAGCCAAAGTTCAAAGAGAACAACAATTTTCCAACTGTTAGATTAATATCATTTAAAAAAATTAATCATGGTGATGCAATTGGTATATTTTTCCCAAAATTGATTTGTCTTCCATCTACAGCTAACATAATGCCTCTATAATGCCCTAAGCAACTCAATATAAATAGCATGTATACATACAGACACACCTATGTGTACATACCTGTTGTACATTTTAAACCAGCCAGTTTAATTTCATGTCAAGATGGCTACCAATATTTGTTTTCCAAACAAAAATTATAGGGCATATTCTGAATTGTTCACATTTCAATTACTTAAGTATAATATAAACTGCTTTAGAGTGTAGACCTTCTAGGCCAGAGCCCATATTTCTGCTGTAGATCCACAAAGGCTGAGCTGAGTGCTCATCACACAAAAGGCTCTTCCTAATTGTTGAAGTCTGAATAGCGAGCAGGACAATCATAGCTGGGGAGGAAACGTGTCATTATTTTGAATTACTTTATGAGGCCTCTCTGAGTATACTCCTTCAGTGCCTTACCTTGTGAAATTAACAGCCGAAAAAACAAGCGGCTTCTATTCTTAAAGCAAACAGAGAAACAGATGTGTCCAGCCTTCATACTTTTTTTTTTAATCTTTGCCATTTTGTACTGGGTAACAATTCTTTCTCTAGTGTAAAAAAGAAACAGGTTGGGTTGTTTAAGTAATCAACCATCCTCTGGTTCTTTTTGTTTCTTCAGATATTGTCCAAGCTACACGTGTTGTTATTGTGGACAAACCGCTTGAAACAAAACCAACAAAGAATAAGAGACTGCAGTGAAAATAAACTAATGTTCCTCGACCTCACCTACTGGAAGCATATTGTTTTTTGAAATGGTTGTTGTAGAAACAGAAAATCACTACTAGTTGAAATCCTGAGAACACGCTTTAGAGGTAAAGGTTATGGACATTTGGGAAATCATAAAAATATCTGTATAACGTATCTTAGCATAAGTGGCTGCATCCCTACCATTTGTATATGTAATTATTTTTGAAAGGTGAAGATGCTCTTTAATGAAAGCAGTTCCTAAATAACTCTAGTTGAAATTACGGTCTTTCTATGCCCCTGCATTACTTCGTGTTCTATAAAAATACACACATTTCTAGGTTGTGATTTTCTAAGTGTTTATTATTCTCTTTTGAGACAAGGTGAGCGGTTTGTTCCAGTCAATGCTCTGAATAAAATCTCTTGACCAGTAACAACCCACCCTGGGTGGATGTAAACCACTGGGTTCCTGAGTTCACTCATGTTTGCTGGCATGCAGAGCAAGGCTAAAGCCTGGTGAGTAAAAACAGTGTGCTCCGGAGCCCTATCACCGGGGAAATATTCTGAGCTTTGCCACTTACTACCCTGTCCCCTTCGGCAAGATACTTGCTCCCTCTGATCTCAGATTCCTCATTGGACAAGGCCAAAATAATACTGCCATCCCATACAGGTATTGTCAAATTAGTAAATACACCAAGTGCTTAGAAAAGTAACAAGTCTCTAGTAAGTCCTTACAAACTAGTAATAATTTTTACTAATGATGCATCCACTAACAATCCAGCTTTTCTGACCACACTCCAAGCAACATTTGCCTCTGCTACTCCTAACCCAAACAGAGCTTTCTTGATATTTCTACAGTCCCACTTTCCTTCCTGTCCACTTGTCTAATTTCCAAGTGCAATCTTGGGGTGATTCATGCAGTCCTTGGTTTATGTGTGTCAAAAAATGACGAAGAAGAATAAAGCAGTTGTTGGCCACAGACCTCTAGAGTCAGACTGCCTAAGTTCAAGTCCCAGTTCTGCTATCTGTTAGCCATATGCCTTTGGGAAAGGTGTATGAATTTTCTGTAGCCCAATTCCCTTATCTATAAAATGGGTATAAAACTAGCTGCCTCTCAGAGGATTGTTGTGAAGAGGACTGATTAGTTATGCAAAATGTTTACCCTTTGTGGGAGCACTTGCTCCTCAAACCCGCACGTACTTCTGAATCCTGCCCACAGCGCCAAGTGTCAGAGCAAGTTCCTCCTTGAACCCTGCTTGCTGTACTAACTGCTGGGAATGCAGTTCCTCCTTTATTCCCTGCTCGCTGCATCATTATCAGGTCCATAGGTCCCGATCATGCCCAACTATGCCCACTGTCAGGTCCCAGTCCCTCTACCAGGAGCTGGACCTTCTTGGACACCGAGTGGTAGACGGAGAAGACATGAGAAGTTGTGGGTACATAAGAGAGTCTTTATTGTAGAAGCCAGTGGCCATGTAGCCATTGCTAACAAGGAGGCACTAGACAAAACAGTTCTTCAAAGCAAAGTCCCATACAGTAGCAGCACACTGGCTAGGTAACCATACATTTCCCACACAGCAGCAGCAGCCTCTGTACCTATAGCAGCAGCCTGCTGGTCAGTAATACATCTTCCCCATAATATAGCCCCGTACCTGCTGGTCAGTAGTCTTACACTAAGCAATCCAGCCTTACACAGGAGCCATCCTTAAAGCCCAGCCTCAATAAGCAGCCATGTGCTGCCGGCTGGTCAGTAACAACTTTATACTACTTAGACAAAAGAGGCTTCCTTTCAAATAGTGACCTCAGTCTTTTGGTTTATTGAAAGGCACGCTTGCACAGTGTATAGATTGCTGTGTCCTTGCACCTATGTATAGTATCTTAGCCTTGAACACCCTGATTAAGATTTCCACGCTCAGAGTGGCCTTTAATAATAGGCATATTCTGAATAGGGCCTCTACACTCTAGTTGGCCTTGAGCATCTGGTGTATTCTGAATAGAGTCCCCACACCCTTGTAGCCCAGTACCTAGTACAATGTAAATGATCAAAAACCTTAGACTAGAAAAAAGGCAAATGAAAAATACAAATACTACTGTGAAGCCCAGTGAATTTTCAGTCTAGCCAATGCCCTGGGAGTCTCTCTTTCCCCAAACTGAAATAAACCACAAAGACAGAAAGTTTCTTGTCACTTCCAGGTCATGAACTCCTGCTAAGTGGTAGTCCTGGGAATAAATGAAGCCACAGAGGGAGAGGACTTGGGCACCACGAAGTACAGTGAGAACATCGAGCAAAGTGTCCGGACCCCAAACCCTCAGTGGCCCCTCAGGATCCTGAGCTGCAGATTTGAAACTAGAGGGGCAGCATGCCCTAGGCAGAAATTTTCACTGACATTCTTTCACTCAATTGCCCATTTATTTTACACTATGTTGGATGCTGTGAGGGAAATGCCAAAAATCAAAATTCCAATCTGGGTCCTTAAAAGAAAAGGGAGCAGGGGTTGGGGGACTGAGAAACAAAACAAACTAACACCAGTGCTGGTAGAACAGTGGAAGCTTCTTCTCCTTGGAAATCATCCAGAGAAAAAAAAGATAATGAAGAAAACCACACATTTTCAGTGAAGGTGGAGTTCAGATAACACCCACAAACTCCAGGTTGTAAGTTGTGCTGGCTCAAGTTTTACCTGACCAGCAAGCCTATTCGGGATGTCACGAGTGTGCACCAGCAAATACAGGAGGAGGCCTAGTGATGCTAGAGTTCAGAACGTTCCAGCAATGCCATATCCCAGGAAGAGAAGGTCTCTCCTGAGAAGGGAGTTCTGTGAGCACAGGGCATATCAGTGAAGGAAGCAGAGAGAGAAAATCCAGAAAATGTCCAGGGGACCCACTGGGGGAAAATCTCTGACAGAAGCTTCAAAACTATTTTCTGAAAGTGTTTGCTTCCTTTGGTGAGCGAGTGCTGTATCCCATGGCAGTGCTGTATCCCATCCCAGGAAGGAAGCCCAGGGTTCTCCTGAACCAGACAGGGCAGGGCAGGTGGAAGTCCCTGGGCTCATTCCCATTGGCTCACCATTGCAGAGCAAGAGCAAACACTATGTGTCAGGTACTGTTCTGAGCACTTACATACATTAGCTCATTTAATCTCAACAACCCTAAGATATAGGTTCTCTTTTTTACTGGTGTGGTTTGCCCAAGATCATCAACTAATAAGGGAATAAGAAACAAGGCCAGTATTCAACCCAGGAAGTCTTCCCCAGAGTCTGTGCTCTGATGCCCTCTCCTGAACAGCCTTACAAAAGTAGGGAGGAGGTTGTTGTTGTTGGTGGTGGTGATGGTGGTGGTGGTGGTGTGTGTGTGTGTGTGTGTGTGCTTGAATTTATATTAAGAAGAGCCCTTCCCTTTCCTCTGGAGCAACAGAGGTGAAGTCCTTGAGGTGTAAACCTTCCAAGTGCCAGGACACTCCCACACCACAGAATCCTTCTCTTGGTAATCCGGGAAACAGATGCATATTAAGAAAGGAATAAATTTCACATAAATAAAAATATATAAAAAAGCAATGCAATATTCCTACAGATGAAAAGCCACTGTACAAGTGTTGCCGAAGAGAACATGAAAGTTGTGAATATGAATTAAGGAAAATCTTAAGGAAGTCATTGAAACTGTGAAGAGATCAGGAAATAAGCCTCCTGCTGACAGGAGGATATGAAGTAAATAAACAGACCTCATGATAGAAATAGAAAGGGGGAAAAAAGACCTGCTAAGAAATGAAGAATTAGTTACAAGGAGCATAAGAAATATTTGTCAAATGTGTCTCAAAATCCAGAAACCATAAAAGAAAAGATTGATAACTTTGAACACATGGAAATTATAAACGTCTGCTTGGCAAAACAAACAAAAAACCAGCACTGTTATAAGCAAAGGCAAATATCAAATGATAAATGTGAAAAAAAATGCTAACAACTCATATCACAGCAAAAGGGGTAATATTCTCAATATTTAAAGAGAGCCTAGAAATCAGTAAGAAAAGGACCAACAACCCAACAGAAACACGGGCAAAGGCCATGAACAGACAGTTACAAAAAGTGACAATATAAAGGAATCTTACCTATATGAAAAGATGTCCAACTAGGAGGAAACACATTTAAATACACTGCATACCCTTTTTACCTATTGACTTTGCAAGACCAACATTTTGGCAAGATGCTCCGTTGGCAAGGCTGTGGGGAGAAGGGCACTTGCATGCACTGCTGTTGGGAGTGCCCACAAAGGGCAATTTGGGGGCATATTTAACAAAATAATAAATGCACTTAGCATACAACCCAGAAATTCTAACCCTGAAGATTTATCCTACAGATCCAACAGCACACATGATAAATGATGTATACACAAATCTATTCACTGAAAGAATGGTTGTAATCACAAACGTTTGGAAATTGCCCAAGTATTTTCTAGTATGGAGCTGGTTAAATTAGCAATGGTACGTGAACATGAGCAGTTAGTTACAAGCCACTGACTCTCTCTAGGGCATCGGGACTGAAAAATGAGAAGGGGCAGAGATGAGAGTAATGTTTCTCGGTATATACTTTGTTATATTGTTTTGATGATTTCTTTTTTTAGTATTGTGTCCTTGGATTTTTATTTTTGTTTTTGTTTTGAGAGTTTGAGACTTTTGCAGATGTTTTTCCTTCTAGCCTTGACTTTTTTAAAGGTTTAGAACAGTTTTTGTTTTAAACTATGTAAATGTATTACGTTTTTAAAACTAAAATTGAAATTAAAGAATAAAGTGCATAGTATGAAATATCTAAAAAACAATTCAAAATCATAATTATTTAGTGTTATTTCAGGTTAAAGTTAAAAGCTATAAGATTCAGAAAATAAAATGTAGTTGTGAACAGAGAAAGAGAGTACATAGTTGTAAAAATCTGCCCCTTTAAAAACTGGGGTGGGGGGGTGGTGGGGAGAAAGGATAATTAGTACAAAATATTGATTAATTGTACAGCATAATACTACTTGGCAGTAAAAAAAAAAAAAAAAGGAAATCTTATCCTTTGTGACAGCATGAATGGACCTGGAGAGCATTATGCTAAGTGAAATAAGCCTGTCAGAGAAAGACAGCTACCACATGATTTCACTCATATGTTAAATCTAATGAATAAATTGAACTAACAAGCAAAATAGACACAGACTCACAGAAAACAGGCTGATAGCTGTGGTGAGTGGGGTTAGGTTGAGGGGTGGAGGGATTGAGCAAAAAATTTTTTTAAAAATCTCATGAACACAGACAACAGTGTGGTGATTGCAGGGGTGAGGGGTGGGGTGAGGTGGAGGAGGGTGTAGGGGAGATAAATGGTGATGGAAGGAGACTTGACTTGGGGTGGTGAACACACAGTATGGTGTATAGATGATGTGTTGTGGAATTGTGCACCTGAAACCTGTATAATTTTGTTAACCCAATAAATTCAATAAAAAGGAAAAAATACTACTGGTTAAAATGGCGGTAAGTTCACAGGCATATTGACTGAAATTGTCACCTTTTTCCTCCCCACAGTCACCAACATCTCACACCCAGGCCTCTCTAGCTGTCTCTAGTCCCCAATCAGCTGCAGGGAGCTGAGATACAAAAACCTACTCAGGTCCTCAGAACAACTCCCCTCAAGTTTATTCCCTTCCGTGCCTCCAGGAAGTTATTCTCTTTTCTCTGATAACTGCACATGAAGACTCAGCCCTAACAGCTCAGGAGTGCAAATCCAGAGTGTCCTCCTTCCATTTTGAAAGGAGCTCCCATCAGCTTCAGGCTGGGCCTCCACAGGCTGTCACCTCCAGCCTAAAGACTAACTTCCCTCTGTGAACACCTTCCTAAGAATGCAATGGGAAGACAGTTAATATGAAAACAAACGCAATATGCACTTAGAAATGAGAGGTTTTGGAATATGAGCCTCATTAAATTCTCATTATTTACAGATGAAGCAGTTTGAGTTACCTTGTATGTTGTTTTTTGGGGGGCGGGGGTGTTTTTTTCAGAATTTTTGTTTCTTCCATTATTCTACAGGCAATAATTTTGTCATTTTAAGTGCCCAAATTTATAACAAGCATTTAATTATTTTGACAATACACAGCAAAATGTGCATCTCACAAAAGGAAGACGCATTGGTTTTACAAAACTCTTGCTGAATTGTCCAAGAGAAATCTTAAAAAATCTGAAAGCCTTGGTCAATAATGCCAAGGCCATTAGAAAATAAAAAGGGTATGTAGAATTCAGTCATTCTTTTATAGTTCCCATTAACAGTCAATGTGGTAACAAAATAAAATGCTATAAATCCTTCAGAGTTAAGGGAATAAAAAGGCCATAATAAAGGTCAATTTTACTGCCATCAATTTGCAATGATGAGACAGTTGGTTGCCAAAGGAAGCAACAAAAGGCAACCCAGAATTATGGCATCTCTGAAAAATAAAATGTTGCTACTGTGGCAAGAAGTGCTTTGAGGAGCTTTACACTGAAACCCATACTCAGCTCTTCACAAAATAATAGTGTGAATTATTTACAAATTGTTCTAACCCTGTGCGGGGCAGTGCAACAGACAAATGCATTGTTATGCTGCAAAAAAATAAGTAAGTAAATAAATAAACACAAATACACACTATACTGAAGATGGAAAACATAATGGGTATTTGAAATATATGCAAAACTAAAGAAGAGAAATGGTAGTTTTGTGAACAATTAATGCTATCCATAATTACAATGTGCAAACAAAGAAACCATCAGGGGACAATTTCAAATAATGAGATGTGGGGGTATTAATCCTTCTCTGAAATGGCAACAACACAATTTTTATAAAAACAACAGTCAAAACAATAGCACAAAATAGAAAGGTGGGAATGGCTGCTATTTGGGATTTTTTTTCCATTAGGACAGTGGTCAGCAAACCGCAGCTCGTGAGCCGCGGTTTGCTGCCCTGTTGACTAATGAGTTTGCCGACCACTGGACTAGACTAAATGTTACCGTGTAGTTGGAAGCTGTGAGGATTAGGCAATTGTGGCATATTGTGTGCAAAGAGGTAAAGGGTAGTATATGACAGTGGTTGGCAAACTCATTAGTCAACAGAGTGGCAAACTGCGGCTCACGAGCCGCATGTGGCTCGCGAGCCGCGGTTTGCCGACCACTGGATTAGGAAATTGAAAATTAAAACATTTTAGAAGGGTTAAGTATCTGAATGACACTGCGAACTCCAACCTCCTTCTCCTCTCTGCCTTCACTTGGTCTATCTCCTAGTTTAAACTGTGCTTTTAGGCAAAATATCCATATGTTATATCCTAATTTATTTCTATCAGAACCATCTGTAAACTAGAAAGAATACACATTCATTTGTACAACTGGCTTCTAGGCCAGTAGTGGCAGTTACCATACAAAGATGCTACCTAGTTAAGAAAAGTAAAATGCCACATGGGATTAAAAATGAGCACTCAAGTAAGAGGGTGGAGAAAACTTTATGTCCAAATGGTCAGGACTAATAAATGATTTGCATCTCTATTTATAATTATTATTTTCCTTGACAATGAAATGCATGCTCAATGTAGAAATTCAGAAAATAAAGAAATCATTTGAAACACTACTACCAAGAAATAAATATTGCAATATTTTAGTGCAATTATATATATATTTCTCGAGTTTTTTTCTGTCCATATATATGTACTAGTATATATGAATATATTTTGGATTATACTGAAAATACTATTTTATAGCCTGCAGTCATCACTTCATTTTATATTAGAAACATTTCTCACATGATTCTTAATACCTGCAAAGTTTTCTATTAAATGGCCAAACCATAATCCTATATAATAAAAGCCTAATATGCAAATTGTCCCCTCAACTGGGAGTTTGACGAGTTGCTCTGACGTGTGTTGACCACCAGGGGGCGACATGGAACATGGTGGGCGTCAGAGATGCAACGCTGGCCGCAGGCAGCAGTGGGGGCGCTGCAGGCCCTAATGGGCCCCAATGAGAGTGGGACTGCAGTGGAATGGTGGAGCAGGTGGGCAGGCAGCACCAGGTCAAGGCGGGTGCATGCAGGGCCCAATTGCCCCACTGATCACCCCACAGATGGTGACAAGTGGCAGCAGTGAGGGGTGGGGCCGCCGCCTGGCTCCCAGCCAGGCACTGAGGGAGCCAGGTGAAGCCCGATGACTCAGGGGGAGGGGGGCGCGCAGGGGCCTGGGGACCCAGGTGCTGCCCAGGGCCCAGAGGTCAGCTATCTGCCCTTCCACACCAGACTCTCACTCTTCGATCGCCAGCCAGGCCTAGGGACCGCACGCATGCATGAATTTCATGTACTGGGCCTCTAGTTTATGTAAAAAATCCCCTGTGTTGTCATTCAACAAGTATATATTGAGCATCTACCATGTGACACAGTTCTAGGTGTTAAAGTGGCAAAGATGATTAAGGTATATTCCCTGACTTCAGGAGTAACCTGATCATTATAACACCTCAATAATTTGCATCATAATTGGTTGCTGGTCCTGAGAGTGACTACTGCTTTCTAGAGTTCAGGAAAAGCTTCACAGAGGAAGTAACAATTGATATGGGTTTAGTAGAATAAATAGGCCAATTAGTAGAATGAAAGTTAACAGGGGGATCAAGTGGGGATGAGGATTTTAGACAGAGGGAAGAGCATATATAAAGATATGGAGACAGGACATGATGATGGTGGTGCCTCAGAAGAAAGATTATGTGCCCTTCAACTTTTAAAAAGTGTTAGTTATAATACTTATACACACCTGCAAAAGTGGTATGACAGGCTTTCTCTGATCTGTGCACCTCCCCCTTTCTTCAGCACACCTGACTTTATATAAACACTGGTTTTATTTATACTTGTTCTTTCTAAGTGTGGCCATGCCATCTGGTTAGGGAGGAGAGACTATGAAGTAAAAACAGAACAACAACAATAACAACAACAACAACAAAAAACAATCACCAAAAACAGATGTTGAACATTTTAAACAAATTCTATCAATTTAGAAGGAAGATGTAACTTAGCAACTGGCTTTTATTCTAAAATATACTGCTGCTGAATTTTAAAGAGAGGGAAAGACAAAATCTAATTTCTACGGTAAAACCATGTCACTAGATAAAAGTGCAACAGATCCCAAACACATGTGTGTTCAAGGTTATCCAAAGAGCATTATCAGCTCTTGAAATCCACAGACTATAGCATAACAGACAGTAATGAACCTGGAAGGTTCTGTTTGGGGTTAAATGTGAAGAACTCTTCTGAGACTTTTGAACCTTCAGATCAAAGTCTTATACAACATTTCCTTGGAGCTATTTGGATTTATCCTTAGATTGCCCACTTAGAGATAGTTCACCTAACTTTGGAGTTATTACCAACAGTCAATAATTTCGGTCTGTTTCAAGATATGGTACCTTGACTTCTAAGGCTTCCTCTCACCCACAACAATATTTGGTTCCCTGTAGAGCTATTGATATGCCTGCTGTTCCATAAACACTTGATCCTTTAACCGGATCCCTCTAAAAACTTTTAATGATATATTTTGTATAAAGCAGACCAAAAAACTGAGCAGAGCATTTCCAACAAGTATGAGATAAGCAAAATATTTACCTAGCAAGGAGTAAACACGAAATCCCCACAGATGACCCAAGGCAATGGAGAGTCACAGCCTGAACGCACACACCACTGTTCTGAGACCTGAGCTGATCTTTCAAGCTTAAAGGAAGTTGCACTGGCAACTAGATCAGGAGCCATGCAAATGCTTGAGTGTGTCCCAATGGAAAAAGAGCTCTAGCCTGTGTTGCAGGGAATGAACTTATAAAGAAGGGCAGAGCGATTCCCACAATGAAACGACAAGCAAATGATGCTGCCCTCTGATAAGTGGCCCCTACTACTGCATTTGCCAATTTAATAAGAATCATTTTAAGCTTTTAGTGCCTGATAAGGGAATTAAATTTTACTTAGTTATTTCCATAGAAACTAAAGAGTTTGCAGAGTTTTCTGCATTTGACTTACTTCTTAATCACATCTTACTAAATGCTACTTTCAAAGGACAGCACTGGTTTTCAAAGAGTTAGAAATGGAAGCAGAAAGAGCCTGATGGAAAGAAATGAGTTATTACAGACTGCTCTAGTATATTAATGGGCTGATATTTAAAAATTAAGTTAATGTGCTTATTATTATGAACCAGGTTCAGAAAAGAAATGGGCCAATATGTATGTATACGTAAACTGCCTCCAGATTCCCACTTATGGTAAACATGTCTAAATATTTTTCAAGCTACAAAAGGAAACTCAAAATAATAGCAGCTGTGCAGGTTTATCTAGGAACAGAAAAATATGGAAAGAAAGAATATACTGCTACAGTCTCAGTATAAAATGAATTAAAAAAACTGTAAAGTAGAAGCAATGGGTTGTAAGTTTAGAGAATATGAAAATAAAACAACTCCTTGTTTCTATAATGAAAGCTTATCTTGCTCATCATTGTGAGAATAAACAAGTAATCTTTTCTGCCAAAGAAGGGAGGTTAGGCAACCTCCATTTTGGCTTGAGTGACTTGCAGCTCCCCTGAGGACCACCATTTTGAAATGGCAAAGGTCAACCCCTCCCTTTATCCTTTAAATTAACCACTCATGCAAGAGTGTGAGCCTAAGCTCCGACCAATCAAGAGTGAGGGGCAGATCATGTGCATCAGGCATAAAAGCCTGAGCAGACCGCCTGCTCACTGTGATGCTGCCAGACCCTGTGCGTGCACACCCTCCTGCAGGAGTAAAGATATTTGCCTTGCTGTCTGGTTCCTGAGTATCCTTTGTGTTCTACCAGGACCCCTGGTTTTGGGGCTTGCCTTGTTTCTAACATCATGCAGAAAGTTGATGATAGAGTCACCTGTCCTAGGGTCTATATCAGTGAAAAGGCCAGTTCTACTTCTCAGCTCTCTCTCTCTCTCTCTCTCCTCTCCCTCCCTCTCTCTCTTTTTTTATTTCTTTTTTTTTTATATATTTTATTGATTTTTTACAGAGAGGAAGAGAGAGGGATAGAAAGTTAGAAACATCGATGAGAGAGACATCGATCAGCTGCCTCCTGCACACCCCCTACTGGGGATGTGCCCGCAACCCAGGTACATGCCCTTGACTGGAATCGAACCTGGGACCCTTCAGTCCACAGGCCGACGCTCTATCCACTGAGCCAAACCGGTCAGGGCTCTTTTTTTATTTCTCTGTCTCTCTGTCTCTCTATCTCTCTCAACCCTCATTGTGCATGTGAGTCTGTCTCTTTCTGTCCTTTTCTCTCTGTGTGTGTGTATCTGTCTCTGTCTCTTGCTCCTTCTCTCCTTCTCTCTTTCTTTCTGTCTTAATAAGGCCCTATCTCTCCTCCTCCTCTCTGTCCCTACCTCAGGCTGACTTTTCTGCTTTCAAATACACAAAAGCAAACAAGAAAGCCCTAGCCCTTATTTACATTACTTCCCAGAGAATAAGGGATAATTAAATTGCGTCCAGATATTAGGTTTCAAAGAGAGAGAATCTAATGGCTCCAGGTTGGTTTAGGTATACATTTAGTCCAAACAACTGAGATCATAAAGGGACAATGGTGTCATCTTCTACTACCGGTACAAACATGGCCCCACATATTGGGTGGGAGAAGCAAGGGCCATTCGCAGACAAGGGGGCATGGAAAGGGAGCATGCCTCAATGCCAGTATTACTGCCTTCATGAAGACTTCCCCAACTAAGTTAGTTCAAAAAGATGTCCCACTTAGCACATAAGGATATGCCACTTACTTTGACACTTGTTAGTTATATGACCTTGAGAAAGTTATTTTTCCTCTGGTCTTTAGCATATAAACTACCTCACTAAACTGAAGATTACTAGTAAGCAAGTGAATATAGGTGACAGGATTTATGACTGAGCTCAGCACAGGGTCAATGTGCAATAAGGACATTATTGCCCTTACTTACTACATTACTCAATGTTATACCTTTGAGGTTCTGATTTTGTCATCTGTGACTGATCTCCTAAAGGGCTTGATATCAGTGTTGTGGCCTCCAGAGTAGCTGGTGCAGTGCCAGACACAGAACAGGTACTCAGAAAATCCCTGTTGGTTAATAAATTATGTAAATACTTTTAGGGACCTAAAAACTGAAACCCAAATAAATGTGTTGTATTTCTCATCCCATGTTATAGAGAGGATTCTTAATGGAAGAGAGAAACTATGATCATATATCAAACAGGTAAGTAAAGGTAGATGAGCCCAAGAGACTATAAATAGTTTAGGATTTTTATTTTGCTCCTAGGATGACAGATTTCTAGGTTGACTGTAGAAGAATAACTGCTGGAACAGACAGTATTATTCACATACATATTAATGCCATAAATATTTTACCTGTGTTGACATCAGTAGTCTCAGGACTTCTGAAACATGATTTGGAAATGTTTAGAGTAAGACCATAACCCCATCATATAATCCTCCCAATATCTACAACCATATACACAAAATACAAACTTCCTAAGAACAGAGCACTTGTCTGTTTTGTTCCCTGCTGTATCTCTAGCATTGACCACAAAGCCATAGCATAATAGATGCTAAATACATGCTAGCAAAATGAGTGAATTAACAAAATGAATTAATAAATCCTAACTCCAGCTCCAGTAGGTCCCGCTTTATGGGTATATGGCATGAGGCCTCTGCAGATGCACAGATCGCCACCCCATGCTTGGTTTAATGCTGTGTGGTATCATCTTGAAATTCCTCATCATTTTAAAAAAGGGGCCTACATTTTCATTTTGCACTGGGCCATCCATTATTTTACCAGTCTTGCTTTTCCAGGTAGGTGAGTAATACTGGGTGATCATTAGGCACTCAGTACTTACAGTAGTAAACTCAAATGTCTTAATCTACTCAAGCTACTATCACAAAATACCATGGACTGGATAGCTTATAAACACAGAAATGTATTTCTCTCTGGGGGCTGTGAGTCAGAGATAAAGATACCAGCATGGTCTGATGAGGACCCTCTTCCAGCTCGCAGACTTACCATTGTATCCTTACATGGTGGAAGTGGTGAGGGATCTCTGTGGGGTCTCTTCCCTAAGGTCACCAATATCATTCATTAGGGTTCCACCCTTGTGGCCTAAGCACCTCCCAAAGGCCCCTCCCCCAATACTATTACATTAGACATTAGTATTATGGCATATAAATTTTGGGGGTACACACATTTTTTAAACCATAGCACCAAGAAAACAGCATCAGGAATGAAGATGCTTTCACGGAAACAGCTGTGAAGTCCCCATGGAGATGCAGACCCACAAAGTCATAGATATTGTAGGCCTGCCACCCATGCCTCCTAGATTTTCCTGGAAGTTTCTGCCTCACTATCCCACTGGACTCTAGCTCTGCCTCTCAAAGTGGATACCAACATTATGGACAAATTCTTATTGGTTTACTCAATTCCAGAGGCCAATGATATCTCTTCTCCACCCATCTATATATATAAAGAGGTAATATGCTAATTGGTTCTAATGGTGTCCCAGTCACAACTGGTCAATAGGCAGGAGCTGGTGGGTGGGGATGGGGGTGGGGACTTCCACCCACAGCACAGGCACGCGCAGTCCTGCCCAGCACTAACATCATGCTGCCTAGGAATCAGAGGCTGCTCCAGATGGAAGCACACATAGGCAGGAGCTGCTGGGTGGGGACAAGGGCGGGAACTTGCACCACTGGAACATGAGGCTGCCACCAGGGGCGGCCCCCCTGGCAGAGGCATGCACAGGTTGGCGGCACTGCCCAGCCCGAAGAGGGGCCATCAGGATGGGGGCTGGGCCTCAGCAGAGAGCTCTCAGCACTCCTGTGCCAGGGTCTGAAGGTGCAGAGAGGAAGGGAGAGCACATAGGCAGTTAGGAGGTTTAGGCCAGGAGGGGAGAGCAGATGGGCAGTTAGGGGGATCAGACAAGGAGGGGAGAGCAGTTAGGGCCATCAGGCTGGCAGGAGAGCAGTTAGGGGCATCAGGCAGACAGGCAGGTGAGGGCTTAGGAGCCAGTGGTTTTGGATTGCAAGAAGGATCCCAGATTGGAGAGGGTGCAGGCCAGGCTGAGGGACCCCCACCCTCACCCCCCTTGCACGAATTTCATGCACCAGGCCACTAGTCTTTCATACTAAAGCTTGATATTGTGGTCATTACTTGTGTATTTTAATTAGGGTTTGTAGTTTGGGATATTTATTTGTTTATAAGAAATCAATAGGCTTCTATCAAAGGCTTCAAATCAAAGCAAGCCAAATTACCTACAATCCCAAGACAGGTCACCTAATAAGTTCTGACAAATTTTAGGGTGAATGCTGACATATTAAATCCCCAGTAGCATGAAGAGTTAATAGGAAAAAGTTTTAAAAATGAATCTATACTTAATAGCATGCCTCCAACTTGACATGTTTTTCTTTTCAAGTATCATTTTCATTATTTTTTTATTTTAATAGAGTGGTGATCTTCAATTCAAGCCCCTGTCTCTGAACATAATATATGTTCTCATTTCAATGAAAATTTGTTCTTGTCACATAGGAATCTACTGTTATTAGATTCTATTGCAATAATTTATTAATATCAACTCTATTAACTGATGACACACTAGGCATAGGAAAATATTCGATACTGAAGAAATAATTTTGCTTCAGAATTTTAGTTCTCTTAAGATTATTTGGAAGCATTAATAATTATTGTAAAAGACTTGTCCTAGAAAAGAATAGGGCAACCATTTGAGACTAACAAAGACCACCAGTATGCCTATGTTAACAATTTTGAATTTACTTATTAGTTGCAATCTTCTGCTAGCCCATCACATCCTAAATGCCCCTATTAAAATTACATGAAGAACATTAAGGTATTAAAAAATCAAGTTAATGAGTAAGAATGGGATTTATCTCCATCCACTGAATTATGCAGAACAGTTCTCCTTCAAATTCACCCATCCATTCTTAAATTCTTTAAGTCTTTTATTTATTTATTTTTTTCATCCTTCTTGGTCCAAAATAATATCCCTGCTCAATTCCTAACTCTTTTAAATGTTACCTAGTTTTTCTTGGTCCAGTGTAACATTTCTGAAGAAGACAAATGAAATCTGACTGCTTTTGATTCATTGTGTGTTAACCAAGTTTACTATGAGATGAACCATCAATAAAAAATTTAGTTAATGCTTCAGGAACAGTTTTCTGCTGAGTAAAATTAAGTTTTCTTGAATATTCACTTTTTTCAACTAGCCAATTTAAGTTAATCTGAAATAAGGTTTATTTTTTAAACTTCACTTCTCCTAGGTTATGGACAGTAAATGGCATTAATTAAATTTCTGCAATTAGTCTTTGAGTAACTTTATATAAATTTTGTCAGAGAGGCAAAAACAAATTATTTACTTTACTTCTCAAGGCCTAATATATTGACTTTTAATTACAATCCTTCAGATGTTTGAAGGATATCGCTTTTAATTTCCTTCCAAAATAATTTTTAGGCTATAGAGAGTTTCATTTGTCTTTCTTTTTTACACCAAGCAACCTACAGGGCTGTTGCTTGAATACTGAGTCATTCGTCCGAATAGCTATATTACAAGCACTCTCATTATAATAAGGTTGACTGCTATACACTGTCAGATTTAATACTTTAACAACAATCTTTAGTTTACCCTGTAAATATTAGTGGAAGAGATTTCAAAATTTTCAAATTTCTCCTTTCTATTAAATTTAGAATTTTATTTTTAAAGAGTATCCCCTTTGGCTTATTTGCATTTACAGAGGGATCATGGGAGGTCCCAGTAACTTTCTTAGAAGACTTAATCAAATTGCTTACAAAAATATTGGCTTCTCATATAACTTAATTTATATGAGACCTTGATTATATTTTACAAAGCTAGTTTCTTTAAGTCAGGGGTCCTCAAACTTTTTAAACAGGGGGCCAGTTCACTGTCCCTCAGACCGTTGGAGGGCCGGACTATAGTTTTAAAAAAAAACTATGAACAAATCCCTATGCGCACTGCAGGCCCGGGATGAGTCGGCTGCTAAGCAGGACAGGCATTGGCACCCGGCGGGCCAGATAAATGTCCTCGGCGGGCCGCATGTGGCCCACGGGCCGTAGTTTGAGGACACCTGATTTAAGTAATTTAAGTAGGTATCTTTAATGAAAAAGCAAAGCAAAGCAAATTTTGTAAACGTTTACATCTGATTCACAAGGTACAAACACTGCCCCACCTCCAGCCTATTTAAAAATGCAGGTGGCTAGAGGCTTTTGTTAATAAAATTCTGTCTTAAAATTCTGCTGTTGGATTTTAAGAAATATTTTGTTTTATTTTATATTGCCCACCTTTGAGGCCAAAACCTTCATAACACTTAAAATATATGTATATAAATAAAATATATTGATTAATTTTTATTTGATAAAGTTTTCCATGTGATCTCAAGTGTCCTCGATTAAATTCAAAATATTTCCTTTAAGAAGAGAGCAAACCTTTGAAAACATTTCTGGGCCCATGAAAATTTCTCAAAATTATTCCTTGGCCAAAGCCTTGAAATTTTAACTTGGAAAGACCATCAAATTTAAAGATTATAATACTTTTTAAATTATCTTAAGATATCAATTAAATTTAAACTGGTTTTAGTATTAAAAATTTCAGTTGGGATCACAGAATTAATCCTCTTTATTTAATTAGACCAATAGACAACATATTTTGAATTCCTAATTATTTCAGAGAAAACACAAAAATCATTTTTTCAAAAATAAATTTTTATACTTTAGGCATTTAGTTACCACAACTACATTTTCTCCCAATTTAATTTGAATCTTGAACTTTTAGAGCTGGCAAGTCAAATATTTAGCATTTCTTTGATTAATAACACTTTATATTTTTAAGAATAATTTCAAAAATACAAGACATAATCAATTAATAGATTAAATTCTGTCCTTTAGATTTTTTACGAGGCATACTCAGATTAATATTTCAGTATTATGTTATTTCAAAATACCTAGATATTTAATACATTTTATTATTTATATAATTAAGCAAACTTCCAAAATTTTAAGCTGCCAAAACCACGTTTCTGGATGGCAAAACAGGTTTGGTCTATTCAAATGTAAATTACCACATTCTTTCTTAGAAGTTGTTGTGAGAAGCCTTGGCCTACCTGCTTGTTCTGCTGGGGAAAGGGCGACTAGCCCCTTCCTCCATTAAAAAGGCGCAGCTAGCTTTTACCTGGGCTACTTAGATCTTTATAATATATTTTTCAACAATTTTTGAGATTCAAATCCAATTCTAATTATTTTAAGGCATTTGCTTTGGGTAAATTCTATAACAGAGACAATTTACTGACCTTTTGGAGGCCTTAAATTTAACTTTTGAATGTGGTTCATTATCATTTCTTTATTATGGATATACCAAACTTGTTGCTTGAACCTAGCCTGTATTTTTTCCCTGGGTCAAATCCACCATCTTTCTGAGGAAAAAACCAGTCCTAGGGTTTTATTCTGTAGCTCCTGTAAAAAGATTCCAGCTCAAAACTATCTAATATTTGAAATCAGATGATGCATGCATTTTGTTTTAAGGTAGGTTCTCTCCTTATGAGCACAGAAATCCCAGACGCATTTCTAAATTTTGTAAAACTTTTCATGGCAAGAAGGAGACTTTAAATTAGCATACTGGGAGAGTGGGCGTCCATATTGGATCATCACATGTCTCCCTTCCTCCACATCCGGCTTGCTTTGGGGGAAGAGTCAGTAACAGACCTGGCTGCATTTCTTTTCATGCTTAATAGATAAAGACGGATTTTAAATTTTTTCCTATTTCGCATTCCAAAGTAATAACTAGCACTCAAGGTGACCTTAGCCAAATTTTTGTTTTACCATCGAGTTCTTCTATAATTTTTAAACCAAGCTTTAAGTAGTTTTTTTGCAGGAGAGCTGAAAGCTCTGCCCTTTTTAGCCACCTTTGAATCTCTTCACACCAGAGGCGGATTCGGCAGTGGGGTTTTATTTCTTATTACAGATTTTAGATTCTCAAAACAAATTAGGATTTTAATTTGAACAAGAAACCACATGAAAGATGACCATGGCACTCTTTTTTCAGCCTGATTTTAAAAAGTACCTTTTGATATTCCAATTTCTTTATAATTTTGCCTTTTAACCAAATTTTTCCCCATTATAATCTGACTTAAACACAAAGTATCTCCCAAGCACTTGCAGAGCCATGGGCTTCCGAAGATGAAATGGGCTCTATGCATAGTTAATCTTACCACCATCGCTGGTATTGTTTCCGCTCAGGCGAATTCTTCTTTCTCCAAATTGTCTATATTTTGGGCTCCAATAATGTTGGTGCTGCAAGGGTTCAGGAAGCTCCAGTTCAGGACGCCATTAATGCCGGGGTTCTTGTTCCAACATTACAAAGGGTTAAGCAATCTGGAGAAAGGCTGTGTGTAGATTAAATAAGAGTCCAGAGATGAAAGATAATTTTGAAAAGCATTGGAAATCAGAGGAGTTTCAGCTAAAGGAGCTAAAGTTTTCCTTGTCTCAGGACCCTTGCTTTTAACACAATTTGTCCTAAGCCAAGGTGGAGATAATACACTTCAAAGAGTGGGGTACAGAAGCATTGTCAGATTGGGGAATTGCCTTCAGCTGTTCAGGTGTTTGGCCAACAGGAGGCAATAACATGTAGATTGAGATGCCCTGAGCTGTCTGACAGCAAGCAATCATCCTATTCAGGTTTGGGGGAAGTGGCTTTCAGCCATTCCAACAGGTGACCACATATGTGACTCAGCCCTTGTTGAGCCCCCAAGTTTCATCAACCTTTTGATGAAACTCTTGTAATTATGACATGCTGGAATTGGCTTCCAGCATATAAATCTTGTAGAGAAAATATACAGCCTAACCTGAGCATTTAGCACCCTGGACAAAGAATGCTCAGCTCAATTTTCTAAGCCAGTTAAACTAAAAATAGCTTCAATTTACAAATAAAAGGACAAATGTTGAAATAGGAAGAAACTCTGTAGATATATAGATATATAGATATATAGATATATATACACACTAGTGGCCCAGTGCAAGAAATTCATACTTGGGGAGGGTGTCCCTCAGCCCGGCCTGCACCCTCTCTAATCTGGGACCCCTCGAAGGATGTCCTACTGCCGGTTTACAGGGATCAGGACTAAACCAGCAGTCGGACATCCCTCTCGCAATTCAGGACTGCTGGCTCACCAGCCTGCCTGCCTGCCTGATTGCCCCTAACCACTCTGCCTGCTGGCCTGTTCGCCCCCAACTGCCCCACACCACCAGCCTGCTCACCCCCAACTGCCCCCCGTGCCAGTGTGCTCACTCCCAACTGCCCCTACTGCCAGCCTGCTCACCCCCAAATACCCTCCCTGCTGGCCTGTTCGCCCCCAGCTTCCCTTCCCACTGGCCTGCTTGCCCCCAACTGCCCCCCTGCTGGCCTGCTCATTCCAAACTGCCCCGCCTGATGTCCTGATCACCTCCAACTGACCCCCACTGACATCCTGCTCACCCCCAACTGGCCCCCTTGCTGGTCTGCTTACCCCCAACGGCCCCACCCCCCACCAGCCTGATCACTCACAACTGTCATCCCATCCTGGCCTGATCACCCACAACTGCCCTCCCCTCTTGGCCTCTAACTGCCTCTACCTCAGCCCCGCCACCATGGCTTTGTCCAGAAGAACATCTGAAAGGTCTCCTGGAAGGTCTCCCAGTCTGATTAGCATTTTATTAGTATAGATAGAGGCCTGGTGCAAGGGTGTGGGCCGGCTGGTTTGCCCTGAAGGGTTTCCTGGATCAGGGTGGGGGTTCCCTTGGGGTTTGGGGATTCCCTTGGGGTGTGGGGGCATGGAGTGGCCTGGGCGAGGGGCCTGTGGTGGTTTTCAGGCTGGCCATGCCCCCATGGGATAAGGGTCCCCTCTGGAGGGATGTGTCCAGCCTGGGTGAGGGGCTGAGGGCTGTTTTCAAGCTGGCCACACTCCCTTCAGGGTGAGGGTCCCCACTGGGGTGCCTGGCCAGCCTGGGTGAGGGGCTGATGGCTGTTTGCAGGCTGGCCAAGACCCCCAGTGGGGACCCTCACCCCATGGGAGTGTGGCCAGCCTCGATGAGGGGCTGAGGGCTGTTTTCAGGCTGGCCACCCCCCCCCCCCCCCGGTGATTCAGGCTCCCAGCCCCTCCTTTTTTTCTTTTCCTTTTTTATTTTCAACGCCTCCTTGAGTGGAGGCCAGGGCCGGCTGGAAGCAGGTATCTGGGATTTATTTATCTTCTATAATTGAAACTTTGTAGCCTTGAGTGGAGGCCAGGGCCAGCCAGGGTGGGTGGGAAGCTTGGCTTCCTCCATCGCCAGGGGCAACCAAAGCCTCCTGCTCACTCCAGCTCCGTGGCCTCCACCATCTTTGTTGGGTTAATTTGCATACTCGCCCCTGATTGGCTGGTGGGCGTGGCTGGCGGTGTAGTGGAGGTACGGTCAATTTGCATGTTTCTCTTTTATTAGTGTAGATATATCAGCAGTGGATCAGCCCTCAGTGAAAACAAATTTGATACTATAGTCACTAATAGCTCCAAAACATATGAGTAAGCCATTGTTATGCCAAACTTTAGCATCACTTATTAGTGGTAACTCTTTATGAACATACAGAACACTTGTTACTATTGCCAAGTCATTATGAAGACAGAACACTAGGCAAACTTCTGCCAGGACTGAAAATACGTTGTGCTATAAAATCAGGACCAATTCTATATCAGTTCTTCCATTCACCGTTGGGTAGCTTCTATTGCCTACAGAACAAAGTCCAAAGCCCTCACCTGGTAGGAAACAACACATCCTACTAGTTTTCAAATACATTCCTTACAAGCTAGATATACTGAAGGTGCTAGTGACTATACTTTTGTTTCTCAGCTCCAAACCTATGTTTCTATGCAACTGGCTTTCTGATGCTGAGAGTGGGTCTTGCAAATAGCATTTCTATATTACCAGAGTCTCCCTTTTACAAAAATTTACATTTTTTTCAATTATAGTTTGCTTTCAATATTATTTTGTATTAATTTCAGGTGTATAGCATAGTGGTTACACCATCATACACTTTACAAAGTGATCCCCTGATATTTCAAGTACCCACCTGGCACCATACATAGTTATTACATATTGATGACTAGACCCCCTAAGCTTTACTTTACATCCTGTGACAATTTGAAAGAATATTGCACCTCAGAATCAGACTTTTAAGTTCTGCTAATAGGGGACACAATAGATGGAGGCTGTAAGACTAGAGAAGGAAGAAAGAAATTACTCCTCTGTGTTTGTTTCCTGTTTACTTCCTGTTGCTGTGTACACCACCCTAGCAATGCTTCTTTGCCCAGAAGTGAAAATTTCTTCAGAGCAGCTGGATTCTGTTTGCAATTTTTCTACCATTTGCAGAATCAACCTCATAATGGGCCCTCAGAGACACCAGTACTGGCTACCTAACTGCCCCTCCTCAGACATATTGGCCCCAGTCCTACAGGGCCTCTTTTCCAAATTTCTAGGTTTTAATAATTCTAATTTTTCCCATTATTCTCCTAGTTTTAAATCCTATAATTACTACCTCTGTAGTAAGTTACTGTTCTTTTTTATTTATTTTTAGCCTTTTGTTATCTAGTTAACAACTTTATGCCTAGTTAAAATTCTTTACACTAAGTTAAGACAGGTACACTGAATTAGTCACCAAGTTTAATTGCTTTGATACCTGAGTGTGTTGTATAATCTCCTGGAATATTCTAATTTTTTCTCTGGAGACATATACTTAATTATTCTTCACCACCCACCTTAAATATTATTTCTTCTGTGATGCTTTCCTTGACCTCCTTAAACAGAATCATTTCCTTATGATTAGCACAGTTTCAGATTGCACACCCTGTTACATGCCAGTTAACATTATAATATTTACATGTCTTCATGCTCTACTAGACTGAGCTCCATGGAAGCAAGGCCCATTGCCTTATCAACTCTGCATTCATAATAATCAGCATGTTATCTGGCATATAATAGGAATACTATAAATACTCATTGAACTGATTTATTTTATGTTAATAAATTATTAACTTCTCTGGGTAGATTTAGAAAGAGTCTTTAGTACCAGAAATGTTTTTAGTACAAAGGTTTTGCTCATGTTGTATAATATAAGGAATGCTTAGAAAGATATTAATTCAAGGAAAATCCCCCCTCTAGCCAGTCAACTTTATTTCAAATTCCATCCTTAGAAAGTATACACCACAGTAGCTAGTATTTAATACGCATTAAATACATGTTAGCTATGGGTTGTTGTTTTTTTAATTCTCCTTACTCAGTAACAATGGCTCTCTATTTATCACTAACTTAAGCACAAATTCTTAACCAGGATATTTAAGATATTTAACAATCTGGCCCAGTTTATTTTATCTCCCACTGACACATATTTTGAGCTGTTAAACTAGGTATAGGTCAACTACAGCCCACCCAAAGGGACAAATCCAGGCTGCAGTCATTTTTGTAAATAAAGTTTTATTGTAACACAGCCAAACATATTCTTTTATGTGTTGTTAGCTCCAAACTCACCCTTCTATAGTATTGTCTATATCTACTATTAACATGCATACTCTTGTCTCTGTGTATTGCCTAAGGCTGCTTTCAGGCTACACACACACAGTAGTTATTTTAGAGATCAGATGCCTCATGAATCCCAGAATACTTACTAGCTAGCCCTTTTATAGACAATGTTTGCTGACCCCTGCTAGAGACTATTGCCAAACCAAAATTACAATCTGCTCCCCACATATGATTCACACCACTTCTACTATTGCTATTGTTAATCCCCCATTTTTACCTGTCATATCCTATTAGTCTCTGAAATATTTCTGACCTGTCCAACTAAAAGACATCATTATCTTCTTTAAACTCTAGTTTCATTTTGTATCACTCTCATAACATTTATGTTTTTAGTTTATATTATCATTATATACAGTATATATAATATGTGTGTATGTGTGTGTATGCATATACGTGCGCACACACACACACTTATCATATCCTCTCAAACTGATTATAGATGCTTTTTTAAAAAAGAATTTTTATTGATTTCAGAGAGGAAGGGAGAGGGAGAGAAAGATAGAAACATCAATGATGAGAGAGAATCATTGATCATCTGCCTCATGCACAACCTGGGCATGTGTCTCCTGGTTCATAGGTCAACGTTCAACCACTGAACCATACCAGCCAGGCTGATTATAGATTCTTAAAGGATAGGTTCTAGAATTTATATATATTTCTATCACTTACAGCCCTGAAAACCAGTAAACTTACAATAACTATTTGTCAAATTAAGTCAAATATAACTGAGTGTTTACCAGCAGGTTGCCTATGCTCTTCTCTCAACAATCTGAGTCCCCGGATGATAACATTCCACACCATGGCGAAGTTAGTGGGCCAGTGCAATGGATTATGGCTAGTTTCTTCCTTTGCTTTTAGAAATACTGCTCAATCAAAAGAGTTAATTCCTAATTTGACTATGGTTAACAGTTATTTAAAATAATAAACTAAATCATATTTAAGACTGTGTTTTGGGATTTATGGGAAACTTTGACTGCTTTTAAGATTAATGTGTAAGGCACTGAAAGCCTTAGAATCTGAATGTGGGATAGCTGTAGCCAGTGATCTGAGTTAATGAGGCTATTAGGTGATTCACCTTGAATTTTGCCTAAAGTCATTAGTCACAGAATTATTTTGCAGAATTGTTCTGTTGGTGATTATGAAGTAAATAGGAGATTTAAAATCAAGGTAAATCAGTTTTCTTTTACAATTAAACACTACTTTGATCTCTATCTATAATTAATGTACTCTAATTGTTCTTATCTCTGAGACAAAAAAAATGTGAAACTATAAAGGTATACAATTCAACAAATGTGTTTGGAAACATAAGCACAATGGAATTACATGGGCTACTGACCTGAGTACAGAAGTGATACATTATTTTGTCTTAATAAAATGAGAATTAATCGATTCTACTTACCCCACTTAAATTCTCTTCATTGCTTAAAACTTTTATTTTCTAATTCTAAAACAGTAGACCCCCACCCACCCCTAGAAATGCTTCTCATTTAACAAAAGGCCTCCATTTGAGAAAACAAGATTTAGTTTCACTGGATCCAGTAACATTTCCTTCAAAGTTGTGTGTTAATTAGTCATGGTCAAGTCATCTTGTAAAAGAGTCCCCTCTAATAAAAGAATCCCAAGGTTCAAAGTATAATCCTCTAAAAGGAGTACCTGTGAAAAGTTTGACTTAACTCAGCACACTTGTTTCTTTATTTTATGATGTCCTGATACCTTGTGATATTATCATATCATAGACCCATCAATATTACTTGCACTGTTATTTCAACTTGGCATATTATCTTATCCAACAGCAATGATTGATCATCTACATGAAAAACAAGAAGGTTTCAAAAACCCTGGGCTTCATTCTATTCCTCAAATATGCAGTGCCACTTATCTATGAAAATGTGTTACTACTGCTCAGGAGGAGATACCTAGCTATCAAATTCACATGATGTAGAATTTTGCAACCTGGCCAGCAAAACGTGGGCTGTGACTCTCAGAAAAGAAAAACAATTGCTGTTTATAGATAGTTCGTTTACATGGTAAAAGGAAAATGAAAACTTGGGATAGCTACAATACTTTGGTCTGACTCCAGTAGTAATATTAAATGAGTAAATACACAGATTTATATTCTGAAAGATAATAAGATACAAGGAAAGTCATTCAAATCACAATTTAGTTATCAGAATGTTGGGGTTGTTGACTCAGTATAATTTTGACTTTTTAATGACTTACAAAAAAAAGCATACTATGTACTCATAGAGTGATAACATTGGAAAGACAAGATATCAAATAGACTAGGGATCTCCATTTTATAGAATGTGGATTAGAACCCACATTTCCTTAGAATCTATTGACTGTTCCTCTAAGACTGGTTTGCTTATTTGGAAACACAAATATCACGTATGTACTATGCATGTACTGTGCTTATGTTAAATGAAAATCATCACCTTCAAACAAAGGAATATAATAAGCAAATAAAATTGGCCAGAGGGATGGAATAAGCAACAGCTACTAATCAATAGCTTCTAAGCTCCTCCACCCATGAGCATAGGCAGAAGTCCCCTTTGCAGTTGACTGACCCTTGAAGCTATTACAGATTTGTCCATTTGAAATAAGCCAACTTTTGGTCTTCTCCTTAAGAATGAATGAATGAATGAATGAATGAATGAATAAATGTGTTTACACTCTTCTACAATGTATCTTGTATGAGATGAAACAGAAGTTCTCAGGATTTCATCATTAAATGTTTAAAGATTTTTGCCAAAACTTGAACAGTTCTCATTGATGGTGTCCAAGAAAAAGACAAAAGAAAGAAGAAATACAAGAAAATATTTTACCCAAATAAGAAGCATTGTGGACCATTTGGGGAAATTTATTAATGTAAATTTCAAAATATATTTCATGCTTTTACTTTGTTTTTATCTTACTGAATTTTCATCTTAATAACACTGTCATTTACCTAGCTGTTTCATTATATTTTTGCCTCTTCCTAATATGCTCCTCATTACTGCACATATTTTTCAAAATATACATATGAGAGATAATGTCATTGGACTGGAACACTGTCACAATATAATAGTTCCCTGTTGCTAGATAAATGCCAAGGTGAAGCTAGACATTTACTGAAAGTAAATGTCGAGGCAAATTGAGAAACATTGATTGTAAGAAAATGTTCTAAAACAGTAGCTTCATTTCTGTTGTACCAAATGATGCGTGTTGATGTAATCATTTTTTTTTAATAGATTTTAGTATAGTCAAGTTAAAGTAGCTTACAGTATAATAGGACAACTACATTCTGACTGTTGAAGAGAACCAAACTTGGCACAATATGCAGCCAATCCAACAGCCATTCATATGTAATAAGCACAGTTTCTGCTCCACCAAGATATGTGTACCCATGGTTTCTCACTAGCAAGGATTAGTTATAACCCATCTGTACATAAAGACTGGATATGGCACAATTTAGTTTGATATTATTCTTTCTAATGAGTTCATACACTGTATTTAAAAATATAAACACACACAAACATATATATGTATATGTATATACATAGACATATATGTCTATGTATATGTGTGTGTGTATATATACATACATATATATATATATATATATATATATATATATATATATATAAATATATAATTTAAAAAGAGATGGCTAAACATTTTGCCTACCCTTACAGATAACTAAATGTGCCAGAACAAGTGTGCAGAAACAAAAATCTAGTCCAGATTTTCAAAATGCAATGTTTTGACCTTTCAAAAATTGGCTTCTGAAATACACATTTGCTATTTTGAAAACACATCCAAATTTTCATAAAGATGACAGACAGCTCATTGAGCAAATTCTGTTCCAGGAGATTCAACTTAGCACAGTAGGACATACAAGCTGGCCTAAGTGATAGCACAAGGGAGATCCAAAACAAGAGCCTTCCCTAGAATTAAGAAGAAATATGATTCACTAAAAGAAATTTCTAGTGTACTGGAACTATGGGGAAAACAGAGCAAGGTCATTTCACTGGAGACCAATTTTATTTAAAGAGAAAAAGAGAATACCAAACCAAATTAATTGCCTTAAACTTCTCCAGTGTTCATAAATCTAGAAATAGAATGAGCGTACTAGTATATTTAAAGCACTTCTCTCAAATTCCCAAGTTCTAAAAGGCAAAGACAATAAAAGAAACAGAATTCACCTAAAGAAAAAATTCATTGTTTTTAGATAAAACAAAGATAACAGAGAGGTTGAAAATGTAAAAAATGCAATTTCATTTAACTTTTCTGGTCATGGGAAGGGAAGTAATACACAGAAAGACACAAGTAGTGTAATTGTGTGTGTGTGTGTGTGTGTGCGTGTGTGTGTTATGGATCTACTAGCATACCGCATTCACTGCCAAAAAACACTTTAAAGAAGTTACAACATCAGTTTTCTTGGATTTTAAGCACAGTCATATTTCTATTTGCATACCTGTTTGCATAGTAATTTAAAATAATACAGTTTAGGTATAACCAATATACTCACCAGATAGATGAGTTGTTAAATAATCTTGGGAAAAGATATTTGATCTCCTTAATTACTCATTTCTGTATCTCCAAAAGATAGATAACAACAGCACCTATTTCATAGGATTGCTATAAGAATTAAGATACATGAGAAAGTATCTAGTCCAGAGCACGCAATTATCCCTCCAATAACTTTTATTTCCATTGATATGCATCAGCATATTGAACAAGTCTGTTAGACACTGAGGCTTCAAACTACACTGAGCAATGGATGCTAGTCTATCCCCATTTGCTTGGAAGGCAAAAGGCCATTGGTTCCAGCCTCTGGGAGCTGCCATGTGGTTTAAACAGTTTTCTCCTCATCACTCTGTCACAATAAAGCCCCTATTCACCCATTTTCCTTCTTTCTTTCCTATGTTTATTGAGTCAGACAGAAGAATCTTTTGAAGTAAAGTTTCCAAAATAAAACAAAACAAATAAAGGCAAACTTTTTCTTCCTTTTTCATCTTTTGTCTTAGCCTGCTGAGAAAGAAGACATGTTGTTGAGTTCTCTCCCTTCCTGTTTCTTGAGCAGTAATAAGAGAGCTGTACTACCCTCAGGCCTCCCAGATTAGGTCTGCACTGCCTACAAACCATAATTTATGATTTTACTATTGTCTTGAAAGGGGGTTGTCAGATAGAAAACCCTTCTAAATTCTTCCTAAGAAGTCATAAGTTGCTAGAAACAATGGATATATTTTAGATATCTGTCTTTAAGAACTTAAGCATCTGAATAAAGGAAAATGATCAGTTGTCTATGCACAAAGATAATTGATTTAATATTTAACTTTAAATTTAGATATTCAAGCAACTTTGTGTATTTTTGGATTAAAATAAAAAATAAGGCAAGGGATACATGAGTGAGCTTGAATCTTGAATCAAATTAATATGGTATCCTTTGATCATTCACTTAAAATGTATTTCTCAGACTCAGCTAAACATTAAAATCACCAGGAATTTTTTTTTAAATTTATGAATGCCTGGGGTCAACTCATCAGAAATTCATATTTTATTTGTTTTGGGTAAGTCACAGTTATGAATATTTTAAAAGATTCCCAAGCAAATCCTATGTGCTACCAATTTTAAAACAAATGACCAAAGGGGTCGTCTTAGAGTTTGTCTTCATTTTAGAGGTCCTGAAATTACAGTAAAAAACTAGTTGTTCATTCATGTACCTACCTACCTCCATCAGCTTACATATGAAAAACTAATAAATTGTGGCCTAAGAAGAAGAAGAAAGGCTTGCTAGAGAAGCCTGGTTGTTATTTTATTTTTTGCGCCTCTGTTGAGATTTGGATAGTTTTATGTTGAGAACAGAGGGGAAATATAGTAATGAACTCCACTCATTGGCAAATAGAACTAACACCTGTCACACAGGCTAACCCTGTTCTTTATTAGGATAACTCTTGTTTATCCTAGTTGGTATACCAGGGTTATGATGTAAATCTCTGTGCTATATACAGTTTGATACAACTGGATTCTAAAAATTTCTTTGGGAAGGACCTCACTGTTATCAAGATAAGAACATCCAAACCTGTAGAGAATTTTTATAAGAGTTTATTTGAGCCAAACTGATGACAATTGTCAGGAAGCAAGATCTCACATGCTCCAGAAAATGACAGTTTGCAATTTCTTTTATGCATTTGGAATTTAGGAGGGCACAGTAAGAAAGATTAAATGGAGGTGGGAGAAAGCAAGATAGGGCTTAGATTGCAGGTAGATAATAAGATTATGTGCTCCCTTGAGGGTGGTTATGCCTCCAAGGGGTCTGAAAATACGGTCTGGCATTTCAAAGGTGTGTTAACCTAGATGCACAGGAACAATGGACAGGTGTTGTTTAAGGCAAAGATAAACCTTTTACTAAAAGTTATATGCCTGGAGAGTGACTATTCATCATGACCTGCGCATTTCAGAATTTAAGATCAGTTCATCCTGTGAGGTTACTTTCTGTCACCGGACTTGTCAATTTTATTACAGAACTGCTTTTTTTGTCCACATTGTAAACATTCTACATTAATGGTTTTCTGTTTTTGGTTTGTCCACATCACAAAACATAGCCATTATTATGACTATATAGCTATATTGATCACATAGATTCTTATCTTCAAAGGACAATACTTTGGTTTAATTGGAGTTTTGAGCTGGTCTGTGTATGTTACGAAAGACAATACAGACAAATGTTGCTCTGGTTCAGTACTTGAGGTGATTAATGTCATAAACAAGTCAAGGTTTACTACTGCTTTCCTTTCGATTGCACATTTTAATTTCTTAACTATCTGACATGCTCTTGTAGCAATGGGCAAGGTTTAAATCTCAAACTGAGTTAGACCTCTCACAAGCGTGGTACCAATATATTTTTAGAGTTCAGTTCTCTCCATTATCTTTGTAAGAGCACACAGGTTATGATAGAGTCATTGCAAAATAGCCTGGAATTATAGTAATTTGAATCTGGACTGCTATGGTGAATAAAATGTGGCAAAAGAGACAGTGTGCATGCAAGTTCTAAACCTTCACCCCAAGAGGCTTAGCACACTTCTGCTCTCTCCCTCTCTAGGAGCCCAGCTCCTCTCATGAGAACAAGCTTGAACTAGCCTACTGGAGGATGGGAGGCCACTTGGAGGAAAACTCAGCTGTCTCATTCTAGAACAGCCTGCAGCCAGCAGACTTCCATCTAACTGCAAACACCTGAAGGAGCCCAGCTGAGATCAGTTAAACCTAGAGAGACCAGAAGACCCACCCAGCATACCTGCATATTCATGAAATAAATAAATGCTTTATGTTTAAGGCACTGGATTTTGTTGTTATTTGTTACACAGCATTCACATGACAATAGACAACTGATACATAGATCATCCTATAGGTGGTGGAAATGGCACCAGGTGTTAGACAATGGGGTCAGACTAGGACCTGAGTTCAGCAA
Organism: Plecotus auritus; assembly: GCF_963455305.1. Classification (NCBI taxonomy): domain Eukaryota; kingdom Metazoa; phylum Chordata; class Mammalia; order Chiroptera; family Vespertilionidae; genus Plecotus; species Plecotus auritus. The sequence continues at coordinate 86,224,603 of NC_137770.1, read as the reverse complement.
CCTCTGTACTTGAGTTCTGGCTAGGAAAAAAGCCAGAGCCCGGACTCCAACTATAAGAGAACATCTATACCAGGGGTCCTCAAACTTTTTAAACAGGGGGCCAGTTCACTGTCCCTCAGACCGCTGGAGGGCCGGACTATAATTTAAAAAAAAAACTGTGAACAAATTCCTATGTGCACTGCGGGCCCGGGACGAGTCGGCTGCTAAGCCGGACAGGCAGTGGCACCCAGCGGGCCAGATAAATGTCCTCAGCAGGCCGCATGTGGCCCATGGGCTGTAGTTTGAGGACCCCTGATCTATACTAATAAAAGGGTAATATGCTAATTAGACTGGAGACCTTCCGGGAGACCTTCTGGATGTCCTTTCTGGACAAAACTATGGTGGCAGGCCCAAGGCAGAGGCGGTTAGGGGTGATCAGGCCAGGAGGGGAAGGCAGTTGGGGGTGATCAGGCCAGCAAGGGGGAGGGGGGCGGCAGTTGGCGGCTAGCAGGACGGCAGGGGGGGCCAGTTGGGGGCGAGCAGGCTGGTGGGGGGGGTGGCAATTGGGGGCAATCAGGCTGGCAGTGGGGTCAGTTGGGGCCGAGCAGGTAGGCAGGTAGAGTGGTTAGGGGCGATCAGGCAGGCAGACAGGTGAGCAGTTAGGAGCCAGCAGTCCCGGATTGCAAGAGGAATGTCCCAAATTGGAGAGGGTGCAGGCTGGGCTGAGGGACACCCCCCTCGTGCACAAATTTCGTGCACCAGGCCACTAGTTTATTTATAAAATAACAGAGGTAGAAGTAAATTGAAGAATAAATGGGCTTAGGAAACAAGTTATAGAGGCAAAGGAAGGACTCTTGGAGCTTGTGAGTGAAGAAGGTAATGTTAGAAATAAGGCAAGTCCCCTAAGTCAGGGGTCCTGGTAGAATACAAAACATACTTGGGAGCCAGGCAGCAAGGCAAACATCTTTACTTCTACGTAGAAGGGTGCACACACATGGTCTGGAAGTGTGCACACTGAGCAGGCGGGCTGCTCGGGTTTATAATCCCTTACGCTCCTGACCTGTCCTTTTCTCTGGATTGGAGCTCAGGCACACAGTCTTTTGTGATTGGCTAATTCAAAGGGAGGTGTTGGCCTTTGCTGTTTCAAGATGGCAGCCCCCAGGGGAGCTGCAAGCCATGCAGCCAACATGGCGGCTGTCTAAATTGTTCTTTGATAGAAAAGATGACTTGTTTATTCTCAGAGTAATGGTAAAGCACCTGGGAGGAGTGAAGAGGGAGGGGGGAGGGAAAGGTACCAGCTTGCGCCCAGGAGGGAGGGAGAGGAAACTGGGGCCTCTGATCTAAGGGTTTTAAGGGTGGAGATTTTAGGGGAGGTACCAGGGGAATATCTCAATAGCATATTCAGCAACTTTCCATGTGTGTCCTTTCAAGGTCAGATCTCTACTGATTGATAGGTGTGTGCCAGGGCAGGGGGACATTAGTCAATGCATCCGGTCCTGAGGTCAGCCTTGATGCCACTGGCCTGATTTTGCTGCTTCTCTGAGCCTGGAGCTGAAATACAACTGAGGCCTAGATGTTATATCAAGGGAGGACAGGTCAGGGGGTCCAAACATCATGACCAGAGATATACTAGAGGAGAAAAGGTCACCATGGGGGTGAGATCCCACCCTATAATTGTCCTTTGCTTGTCACCCAGGGCTTTTTGCCCTGGTGACTTTTTGTAATTGGCCCATTGTACTTGCTCTGCTCATGTCTTTCTAACTGCCCACCACAATCTGATTTGTAAACATCCAAAATACAAGACACAACCTTTCCAAATGCCCACTGAAGTACAATTTCTATACATTTCATGAATCACAAGAAGAAAGCAAAGAGTGTTTATTCTGGTCACTCTCAATCATATGCTTCCACAATTATAAACAAAATTAAATTATATGTGATTTAATTATAATTATAGTGGCCAGTTATAAAAAAAAAAAAAGACAATTAGTTTGGAACATAGAGAGTCCCCAGCACATTCAGGCTGGACAAAAAAACAATGTTGTTTTTATCATACTGCACTTTCATATGTGCCTGTGTCACAGATTTCACTGTTCATGTTTCCTCTATCTACTTGGTAAAACCCAAGCACCCTCAAAAAATAAAGTAGATTGCTTAGTTTCTGATAGCACATGTTACTACCAGAACACTCTGACCCTGACATTCTGAACTGTTTTATAGCCTCCCTAAGTGCCATTGTCGGCCAAAATAGTTTGGGGATGGGACAAGGAGACTGATTACTAAATAAATAAGGAGCCTGAAGTAGATACTATTGAACTCATTTTGCCTTTTGTCCAGAATATGTGATTCCTAAACCTAATTACCGATCTGTATCATAAACTTTATTAAAAGCTAATAATATGATAGCTATGGAAGGGAAAATGGTTATTTCAGGTTTATGGATGAAATAGGGCTTTCTCACATGGTTTTTTTTGCCTTTAGTGCTATTTGTTCAACTCATCATTTTTGAATGTATACAAAGGATCTATCTTGCAAAATGATGAATACTGGAAGACATATTTTTAAAGGAAATTTACCAGTAGTCCATTTCAGAGAGAATTCTAACTGCAATTGGACTCACTGCACTTTCATCTAACAACTGCAAGTCCTGCTGTGTGATTTTGGCAGGTTTAGAGCACCACTATGTGGTCCGTTGGTGAGTATGTGAATATGTGTAGGTAGTTATCAAATATATTATCTATAGTAATAAAAGCATACTATGCTAATTAGACCAGATGTCCTTCTGGACGACCTTCCAGATGAAGCTGGGGCTGCAAGAAAAGCCTGGGTCCTGGGTGCCAGAGGGAAGCTGGTGCTGGCAGCCAGGGGAAGGAAGGCCTAGGCCTACTCTTGCACGAATTTCGTGCATCAGGCCTCTGGTATATATATATCCTATCTAATAAAGAGGGAATATGCTAATTGACCATCACTCCATCACAAAGATGGCTGCACCCACAGTTGAGGCTAAGTTCCCATAAGGAGCCTTAACAAGCAATCAGCAGGAACCTGAGGCTACACCCTCCCCCGCCCCCATGGGGCTTGACAGGAGACCTTAGACCACGCCCCTCACCCTGGCATCAGGCTGGGGGACCTCAGGCCACACCCCCTGCCCAGTGCCAGGCCGGGGAACCTGAGGCTGCGCCCCCCTGCCTGGCTGGGCTTGACAGGGAACCTCAGGCTGTGCCCCCCCCACCCAGCGGGGCTTGACGGGGGACCTCAAGGTGCACCCCCAGTGCTGGGTCGGGGGAACTCAGGCCGCTCCCTCACCCAGCGGGGCTTGACGGGGGACCTGAGGCTGTGCCCCCCTCCCAGTGCTGGGCCGGGGGACCTGAGGCTGCACCCCTCCACCTGGCAGGGCTTGACAGGGGATCTCAGGCCGTGTCCCCCACCTGGCAGGGCTTGATGGAGGATCTCAAGGCATGCCCCCTGCCCCAGTCTGGGCTGGGGGACCTCAGGCCACGCCCCCTGTCCTGGCACCTGGCCAGGGGACCTGAGGCTATGCCCCCTGCCCGGCAGGACTTGACAAGGGTGGGACTGGCTGGATTTGGATCTAGCCCAATGGGGGGGGCCGGCCAGGTCTGGGTCTCACGCAATTTTGAGGTGCATATGGGTGGGCGGGGACTTGACTCTGGGTCTTGTGGTGTGCCCCAGACTCTGACAGGAGGAAGGTTTTCATATACATTTTACTAATTTTTTTTCATCTCTGACGCTTCTATTATAGAGAAAGGGCAAATAGCAATATTAAATTATTTCCTCTAATTAATCCCTTTTTAAAGTGCACGAATTTCGTGCACCAGGTCACTAGTGTATGTATGTGTGTGTATATATATATATATATATATATATATATATATATATGACAAAAACAACAAAAATGATTGTGAAGTTTCTCTTATAAAAACAAGATCATTTGTTCACAAGACTATGAAATGCAAAGACCTTTGAGAAGAGTAAATGAAACTTTTGCAACTAATTGTGCGAAAACAGAAATAATTTGGTAGCTAATTTTAACAAATGGAAAAACACCCAGACCATTTTTTTTTCCAAGGGATTCTATCTTAATGCATTTTTCTATTGTGTTTCATCTGCATGTGGTACATTACATTTAATGGAAATCACACAGTCCAATTATCTCTCCTAGGGGAAGAGGAGAGAGGAAAGAAAAGGTAGGAGAATCTATTGTAAGCACAGGGCAATGCCTTTAGCAACTTAACAAGAGAAGAGAAAACAGACCCTGCTTTTCAGCCATCCACATGTATCCCTCACCCTAGGTGACTCTCCAGATAGGAACCCCCAGAAGGGGTACAGCTTGGCCTCACCAGAAGTGGAACCAAGAACCTACTTGCTCCTGGAGTGGTTCTGGTGAGTGTGCAATTTTTGCTATTAGTAAAACTGCTAAACATGGCTCCTTTTCTAGCATCTAATAAACTGGGGGACACAATTGAGCCCATTCTCTCTTTGCACTCAACCCAGAAGGCCAACTATAAGAGCTCATTTCTGTAAAAGGATGCTGCCTAAAAATATAATTCAGCTTCCAGAAGTTCCCATCTTAAAATGAATGATGAATGTTGTTACAGTGGCTTCATTTAGGATTAGGAGAATATTCTGGACTCTTCATGTAAAAATCAAAGGCCAGTCCAATAGGCACTAGCCACATGTGGTTATTTCCATTTTAATTTATCAAAATTAAATTAAAGCATAGCTCCTTAGTTGCTCTACCCATTTTCCAAGTGCTTAACAGCCTCTTGTGGCTACTGCATTGGACAACACAGATAGAGAACATTTCCATCGTGGCCTGGAGTTCTTTGGACAGTGCGGGCCTACAGTAAGTAACACCTGCGTTCCTACCTGCATTTCATATCTAGTAGCCAAGATCCCGGGTGACAGCCTGAGATCTAGCATTGTTCTAATGCATTTTCCCTTTTTCCTACTGGCTATGTGGAATCTATGTAATTGTAGTTATTTGCATCTACAGACCCTAAATCGGGGAGCAGTCCCCTGCTCCATGATAAGTGATAAAGATAGGTATCTTCAGTGTTGTGACAGATGGCAGGGAGTCACAAAGGAGATGTAGATAACTTCCAGAACAAAGGACAAAGGTTGCAGTAGAGAGATAACACATCCTTTCTCTACCCACCATGCATCTCCTTCCTATATAGCCATAAAAATAGGTGCTTATGCTATGTTTAGAGAAGAGTGAAATTACAAGGAAATTGTAAACACGATGCTGAGGATAAAAGATTCCTGTGTCGTTAAGTCTTGGTTTAAAATGCATCTTTGAGAGATAAAGGTTCTTTTCAAAGGGACCTGATTTTCAAGGCAAATTCCCCCTGACCTCTGCCCCTGACACTTTCAAGGCTGCACTCATTGTCTATTTCTCCTCCGGTTAGAATGTAATGTCCAGGAGACATAGATTTTTGTTTTTTGTGGACCTTTTGATACCAAATTTTTGGACTGGAACCCGGATTCTTTGTCCGCCGGATTCGAAGAATGAATCCACGGACAGAAAAGTGGTATAGCAAAGATGGAGATTTATTGAGGAACAAGTACAGACTCCCACAGGGGGAGGGGGAAGAGTCCCACAGAATGGACTCCCAAGTAGGGAGGGGGAGAAGGGTCCCACTGGGTTCTTTTTCCCCACGGCTTATATAGGCTGCAGAATTTGGTGCCTTGATATCCCCTCTGATTGGTCACTATTCCCTTAGACTGGTTACTATAGTAACTTCTGGGCTCAAAGGTGGAACCTCACTTGGGACAAGTGAGGTTCTCTCCCTCTCCTTCCTTCTGAATGAAGGGCTTCCTTCCCTTTATTTTGTAAATGTGACCTTTCTTGGCTACTTCCAGTTCCCTTGTCTTATGGAAATATACTTGTTGCTGCCTCCTTGTCTTACGGAAATATAACTGCATGTGGCTTTTTGTGTTATGGAATGTACTTTCTCCCAGTCTGCAGCCCCATGCTTTTCCATGGACCCCAATTCTAAAAAATTCCCTAAGTCTGCCTATGTTCCCTTAAAATTCCTGCTTCACTTTTATTTGTCTAAGCACTTAGAAGAGTGTCTGCATATGTCAGTTCTTAATAAATATTAGTGGAGTGAATAAATGCATTGCTAATCTCCAGTATGATTCTCTGCCTGCCCAAGGATATCTCCCTAGTTTCAGCCAGGCTACGCTTTGCTAGTTTCTAGGTTACCTCAAGTTCCCAAAGGAGCACGGCTATTAACCTGGACTCCATGATTCCTGCATCATACCATGTACTAAGAGGATCTTATGCAGCACCTCCTGCTCTTCTCTAATTTACCTCCGTTCTTCTTGAACTTACCTATACTCTGAAACTCTGTTTCTGTTCTTTCTGAACTTCTGTAGGTAGCTCCCAAGAGGTCTCCCAGTATCCAATCTATTACCTCACCGGTCCAGCCTTCATAATGCTGCAAGAGTTATCAAATTTCCATGAAAGAATTCTGCAGGTCCTGTCTACAGGGAGACATACAAAGGCATCCGTGATCTGCTCCACCAAATACCCCTCAAGCCCTGCAAGCTTATTGATAACAGGTGCTGTATTAACAAGGTCTCTCTTGGTTGCGAAGGAGGCTACTTTTGGCTAGCAGTCTCCGTGATGCAGAGTGCTAACGTAAATAAAAACACATTGAAACCTGTAAAGAATTTTTGTGAGTTTATTTGAGCCAAACTGTCGACATTTGCCGGGAAGCAAAACCTCAATGAGTTGAGATAATGCTCTGGAGAATGGCGGGTTACATTTGTATTTATACATTGCAATCAAAGGAGGGACATAGATGGGTTACATGAAATTCATTGATGATGGATTAAGGAGGTGGGATAAAGCAAAGCGGTGGGAAACCCCTGGGATTGGATAAAAAGTAAAATGATGGACACATACTTAGGTGAGTGCAGGGACAATTAACATGATAATGAAGGAATTTGTGGTATCTGTCCTGGCGCCCACCCTAGGGGCTCCAGAAAAAGGGAAGTTACAAGTTACCCAGACATCTCACAGATATGTTATCTTAGAGGCAAAAAGGCAAATGGGCTCAGTAAAGATCTAAGTTGATCTTTGTCAGGGAAAATACCGGCCTAGGACATGACTGCCCACCATAACCTGTTTGTAGTTAAATATTTAATTTTCAGACCATCTTTTGTGGTTATTTTAGGTCTCTGAGTTTGCAAGACTGCCATGCAGGCCTCCCTTGAGCTTGTCAGGTTAGCATGTGGCTCCTTTCGTCCACAAGAGTTTCTGAGGATGGGCTGTACAACCCAGCTTTATGTGGCTCAGAAGTGCAGCCCAGCCTCAGAAACAACTGAAGGCAGGGATTTAAAAACTTCCAAGACTGTCTCTCACCTTTGTTCCTTTCTGAGTGTGGGGGTTAGCCTGTCAATGCAGATGGCCTTGCTGCACAATGTGAAAACCTAACAACCTCCAACACCCACAATCCTATCTTGTACTTTCATCTCTAGAAGAAGGAGAACACAGGCCCTCTGGTATCCTGAGATTTAAATTACCAGCTGGCAGACTCATTGCCCTGACCCCAGACAGGTGCTCCCAGGAAGGAGGGGCAAACTATATAAATATGTAGGGCTTCCTTGTTAAAGGCATCCAGGGGCAAAGGGGGAATTTTCAAAGCGTGGCAAACTCTCACGGATTCCACTACAGGAACCAGCCTTTTTCAGTTTTTTAAATCTTTGTAGCACAGTGTTTCATATCTTTAGATGTTCAATAAGTATGTGTTTAATTGTGACAGACATTATTTTGACAGCTGAAGTAAATAGAAAACTTGAGGAATTCTAACATATCTGTATCACTATTTTACCAAGAAAGTATTTTAGTTGAGTCTATTAGTAATAAGAGGCTGGGCATGAAAATTATTCTGTTTCTAGAACTCATCTAACAGCCTCATCAATATACCAAAATGAAGACACTACCTTAAAAATAATAGTAAAAAATTATTGTTGTTTGCTCTTCTAAGAGCTTCATACACATTCTAACACAGTGGATAGCATCAGACTATAATCTGAATCCTGGTGTTACCATTTTAGCTGTGAGACTTTGACAAATTACCCACCCTTACTCTGTCTCAGTTACTGCATCTATAAAATGAAGATCAAAATAGTACCTATTAAATGGATAAGATATGTGAGGCCTGGAAATAGTGGCTGGGATATATTAAGGCAGTGTTTCTCAACTGAGTGTGACTTTTCCCCTACAGGGGACATTTAGCAATGTTGAAACATCTTCATTTGTCACCACTGGACAGAGTGGGGGGACTACTGACATCTAATGGGTAGAAGCCAGGGACAGTACTAAATATCCCACCATGCACACCACAGCCCTCCGCAACAGGGACTTATCCATCCCAAAATGTCAGCAGTGCCAAGGCTGAGAAGCCCTGTATTAGTGAATCATTAAATATTAGTTACAATTGTTATTGGAAATAATCATAATAGCAAAGTCTTACACAACACTTATTATGTGCTTATACTATCCTAATCATTTTAAATATATTAACCAAATTTAATTCATACCAAAGGAAAACAAACAAAAAACACCCACTGTGTGGTAGATGCTGTATACTATTATGTATCTTTGTCTCACAAACATGGGGGTATAATGGCAAGGACTCTGTCTTTAGTTCTCTGGATAGTAATCAGAACCCATGGGTTAGGTTACAGTAAATCCTTGTGAAAAATTGTTCTCATGGGAGATATGATTTTATTATAAGAAGACTGTATAGATTTTTTTTAACAGTCTTCCATTCTTCCTCTACCTACTCTCACTCTCCAATTCACATTTTAAGAATGCTGGAATTCTCATATTTGTTTTTTTTAAATCAGATATTCAAATCCAGTAGTTTCCCTTCCTCCTCATTTCCCAGCCCCTCCCCTCACTATTAGAGGTCACTTTCCAAGGATTAGAGCAAATAACTAATATGAAAAGATAAGAGATTTGGGTATTTATTCTAAAGCTTAAGTTGGCTTTCTTACACTTTGATGTATAAGCCTCTTTCAGAATTTTCTCCAAAAACATTGAGCGATACTGTGAAAGTACCTTCCAAGGCAGAGGCCTGCAAAATGGCGACAGAATGTTGAATATCCCCTGTCCTTTGGGGACATTAGTGATGAAAAAGCTTTTTTCTTGGATTAATGCAGTTGTTTGAAAACTGATTAGTTATTGAGCCTTTAGCTCATTTTTTAAAGATCTCATGTTACTTAGAAACAATGTTCTGCCGGCTTTATATTGTGTGTGTGTATGTGTGTGTGTGTGTGTGTGTGTGTGTGTGTATTTTCACCAAGCTGACAGAAACGGAGCTAAATGTAATCAAATGGCTGTTGTTAGGACCTACTACAGTGAAAAATCAAAGCATTCGGCCAAATCCTCAATCTTCCATACAAAAACACCTCCTACTTCTTAGGCAATACATGTAACCTTAAGAAAATGAAAAGATGTCCATTTATCACCAAGATTCCAAAGGCCATACTTTTTCTATATCTACTGACCTTTATTCACTCTCAATGACTTAGCATTCCCATGATAAAATGTAACAATTCACAAGAGCATCTGAACATGGCTCATTAAGATGGCAACAGACTTAAAATTTCATCCAATTGAATTATGTGTATCAACAGGCGTGGGTTGCCTAGATTTAGGAAAAGGGACTCAGGCCTTTGAAGACAACATTCTGCAAGTGCCCATAGCTAGGAGATTTCGTGAAACACTGATTTCCCTATTTCACAATGTCTCCTTTGATATTTACAATACTGGTACACTGCAATTAGGAAGTCAGAAATCACAAAATACAAAAATAATAAAAAATCAAGGCTCCTTAACTCCAAAGAAAATAAAAAGCAGGACTTCACTCCAATCAGTTGGAGCAAACAGGCACTTAGTAAGACGACCTCCCAGCCCCCACCAGGGACCCAGCAACCTCAAGTTGTCCACTGGCTTCAAGGCTGCAGCTTCTTTCATCACAGCACTTCCTCCCCAGACTCCCAGGCTTCAGCTCCATCAAGTTTACTAGGAAACTCACTCTCATTTGGAGTTTCTGTACAAAAATGAGCTATCTGATGTGATATTAAGAAAATGATCTAATAAATGACACCAGTGACAAATGTATACTGATGTCATTTATAAATGAGGGTCACATATAAATCAATGACCCTCAAGGGGGTAATTTGCTATACAACTTTGTGTTGAGTTTGGTGGTTGGTTGAAGATAATTAGGATGTTGGACATGTCCAGGGTGAGCTGAATTGCAGGAGAAATAAACATATTTATACTTTGGACCAAATACCCTTGAAAGTAGCTTTGTTTTGTAACATGTTTTCTGATAAGATTTTTAAAAACAGTTTAGTTAATAAATATAGAATTATTTTGAAATATTTAAATCAGCAAAAAATCTGTCAGGTATGTCTGGGCACAGACCTAATGAAAGATAAATATTATATATTTAGAGATGCCCCTAAAAGTTCCATTCCTTACTCTGAAAAGTGGGCCCTTCTGAAGGAATACTTAGAAGTGCTCTCTCTAAGAGGTAATAAGTGTTGTTATTGTTTTTTGTTGTGTTTTTTTTTTTAAATCTTATTCTTGAGTCAAGACTGGGATTGGTATGTTTAATCTCCAACCTGAAAGAAGAATATTTGATTAAGGAAATGCCATTTATTCAAAGGTGGGCAGATTAGTCCTGCTCATACTAGGTTATAGAATGATAAAGCTAAAAAGTTCCTGTATCTCATTCTTCCTTTTATAGTGTGGTTCAAGGTCATAGAGACAGAAGCTCAGGGACAAAGCTCAAGTCTCTGCTCCTAAAACAATGTTTCTGCTAATGCATTGCATCATCACTGTTTATTTTACCCCCTTGGAACATAAGTACTCAGAATGGCGGAGTAAATACACACAGGACCAGCATCCCAGAGTCTAAAGCAAGATGAAACAAATGGAGTAACAATCAGGCAGGCTTCATTTTTTTTTCTTTGTGTTTTCTGTCTTGGTGTGATATTCGGTAGATTTGCTGCTATAAAATCTTCTGTTCATTTCACAAGTTGAGGAAGATTAAAGGGAGAAGATGTAGTAGAAAAGTTGTATGAAATAAGGCAGATTTGAGAGCATATAAAGAAGATTTTAGGCCTAATGGGCTTTGGGAAATATTTGCAAAACTGAACTAGACCTTGGCCTGGTTGTCATGGAAACCAGCAATACTGAGAGGTAATGATGAGCACTCTGATGAAGAAGGAAGGTTCTCTCTGAAGTTCTGGGGTATCATATAAACTCCCAGTCTACCTTTGGGCTTGAAATTAGCCTGTTCCTGCTACATAGCAAATCTGCAATGTGGTGCTGAAAACATTTCTGGAGCTAAAAGTATTCTGTAGCTTCCTTTGTTGTGGTAGTAAAAAAAAATAAAAAATAATCTATACATTGTGTTCTGGGATCCTCCTATCTCTTATCTACTACATAACAGGAGCAAAGGGGAGAAAGACTGGGCATCACCACAGAATACATTTGGCAACAGCCTATCGATTTCCATTTCCTGCTTCATCAAATTACAGCAAAAAAGAAATGTTTTTCACAAATGGTGCTCACAGGGTATCAATTGTCAAAATGTATTTGCTGAAAAACTCCTTTCATAAAAAGACCTTATTTTGCCAAGGATGTAATTTTTGGCATGTGAGTACTGCTTGCTATGTTTTACCTTTTAATTCCTAAGAATTCAGGTTATGGGATTTTATTGTTGTACTTTGTCTCAATATAAAATTATTTCTGTGTGTTTGTATACAAATGTACTGCTATGTATATACTGTATGTGCATATCTGATTATATGAATTAATTTTTATTATCTCCTGTATTTTCATTTTAATGTTAACTATTGTTTTACAGTTGGTATAAACTATTTTCTCTACTTTGGAAATTTTTGTATAATATGCTTCTTAAAGATACACAGTATTTTGTTTTTATCGATAAGGGAGTAGTTAATAAATGTTATCACTGAATCAGCTCCACATATAATCCTGTGTGTAGTTTCTTCTACCAGTATACTCAAAACACAGCTATATTGCTTTTATAAAATCAGACAGACCTCATTATATAGTACATTTAAGAGTTTGCATCCTGAAGAAGCACAGCAGAAAGTAGGAGGGATGGGTATGGCTGCATTACCAACTACTACTCAGTAGGAGAAACCAGAACAGTTCTGAGGGTCAGGTGGGATCTGTGACTTGGTGTCCAGATTGCTTTGCTCTCTGCCTTTCTCCTTCCCTCTTCCAGCAAAACAAGCCTGTGTCTCTCTACCTACTGCCATATTTTAGGTAAGTTGAGATTCAGGACAAGAAGGGCACCAGAGCCCACAATTCCAAATGTTGCTGGCTCAGGTCAATTTCCATTTCTGTCACTAGGCAACACATCTTTTACCTTCCCCCCTTGTTTGGCTGCACTCTTTACCTAGGCTCACAACCATCTGCCACCCAGTTTCCCAGTGCTGGTTTTCCATCTCTCTTGATTGATTCCCTCACCTCTACTCTACATCTTTAGCTGATGAGCAGCCTAAACTCAATCCCTGGTCTGTCCAAATCTCCTATCTTTCCTTCCAGGCACTAGCTAATTACCTTCTGGAATTCCTTCAGAGTGCCTTTCTATACTGCAGAGACAGAAAAGCCCAAAACCAGATTTTTCAGTCTCCCATGTAATCGAGATGCTAGATATGAATTAGGTTCCACATATCAGATGCACCTGGATGAAATTTGAAAGTCAGAAGCAAGTCCTTTGGGCCAATGAGGCCATGGAAATATCAAGTTTTTCTACCACACTGTTCCAGTTTATACTCCAGCTTCCTGGATGAGAATAGGCATACACAGGGGAGACAGCAGCCAGATTCCATCACCAGCTTGTTGAGGAGCCATTCACCAATGGCAGTGATGGTAGCAGGGGAAGCTGTTTGATCAGTAGATTGCAATCTTGCCAATTTCTTCTGGAATCAATTGTTCTAGTGGATGCTTCAGAGGCAATACAAGTATTCCAGGAGTCATCTCCAGAGTCCAAGGTTAGAAACTCTTCCCCCAGGTCTCCCAGTGATTTGGGAAACATCTAATTCCTTGTGTTTGATCACTTGTTGCTTAAAATACCTAGAGTGGTTTCTTCTGTTTTCTAAACTGAATTCTGACTGATACACCAACAAGGAAGTCTGACTCTGTGGGAAGGCAGGAAGGCCAAGAGATGACAAAGCCAAAAAAAGTAGTATATGAGAACTTGACCGCACAGAAGATAGAAAAATCGGGAGGAACAAAAAGCTCCAGTGGTCTAACAGGCAAGGCCCAGAGTCTGAGTTCTCAGAATCACAGACACTGAGGATGACTCTGATCTTAAAAATATCCTTCTCTAAAAAAGATCTTTTTTGTTTGCCTTGTACTGTAGGTTGGTTTAAGCCACCTTGGCCCCATAAGTATTGTTAATAGGCTAAATGAAAAAAACTATTCCTAGGCCTCTCTAAGCAGATTAAGCCAGGTTGATCTTCCTGTATTTATTTATTCCACCTGGATTAGTCAGGGTTCTCCAGAGAAACAGAAGCAATAAAAGATAGATGATAGATAGATAGATAGATAGATAGATAATAGATAGATAGTGATGATGATAGATAGACAGAAGATAGATTACAAATAGATGATGATGATGATGATGATAGATGATAGATAGATATATAGATAGATAGACAGATAGATGATAGATAGATAGATAGATAGATAGATAGATAGATAGATAGATGATAGATAGATACTATGAGGAATTGGTTCACATATTTATGGAGGTTAAGAAGTCCCAAGATCTGCCAGTGCCAGCTGGAGGCCCAGGAAAGCCAGTGGTGTAATTCCAGTTCAAACCTGAAGGCCTGAGGATCAGGGGAGGAAATAGGGTAAGACTCAGTTTGAAGAGATCCAAGATGGCGGCGTAGGTAAACACCTAAACTGCTGCCTCGCACAACAATTTCAAAACTACAACTAAAAGACAGAACGTCTATCACCCAGAACCACGGGAAAGCTGGCTGAGTGAAAGTTCTACAACTAGAAGGAAAGAGCAAACAGCATTGAGGGGTGCACAAGCGCCGAAAAGCTGAGGTACCGAGACACGGGAATCAGGCTGGCGACAGGCATCTGGGAGCGCTGCTGTTTTCAACTCGAAAGGAAGATAAGCTCCCGATTACTCTGAACTCGTTTCTGGGGAGACGCGGGGGACCCAGGCTCCTACGGGGAGAAGCTGGACTGTCTGCCGTGGGGTCGGAAAGTGAGGGAGGCTTGCTTGCAGGGCTGCGCACAGGAATAATTGTTTATTGTGCTGGGGCGCGGGACGCGGGGACAGGGTCGAAGAGGCAAAGCCAGCTTACTGGCAGCCATCGCTGTTTGCCACGCCCTAGCCTAGTCACGCCCTGAGACCCCGCCCTGCACAATCTACGAACCCACCCAAGCTCCAAACAGCGGCTTTAGCATATGCATGGCCTGCCCTATCCCAGCTTAACCTAGCAAACTTGCAGCCCGGGTCAGACAGCTCCAAAACCTCCAAACGCCAAGCAAAGAGGAGAAAACTGTAGTTCTTGCTGTAGCTCCTGCTGGGTGGCCTCAGACAGTAGCTGACCTGCACCCCATTGGAGATCCAGAAGCCAGTGTACCTAGTGGTCAGTGTGAGACACCAGATTTCAACTCCGCACATCCATAAGTGATACATTCAAGAGGCAGACTCAGTGAGCACCAAAGCCCCACTGAAACAAGTCCTGCACCATAAGCGTGTCTCCAGAGCAGCAGTTCTTTCATTATAGACACAGCGGGTCCTCACAGCCAATTGGCCTGGAGGTCAATTCCTCCCAGTGTACCAACAGCAATCAAGGCTTAACTACACCAAGACTTTGCACTCAGCCCACAAAGGGGTGTACCAAAGGCGTCCACCTCAGGTGATTGGGGAGGCTGAGCTACTGGCCCCTATAGGTCACCTACCACACAAAGCCACTCCATCAACACAAGGAAGCAGCAAAATGCGGAGACCAAGAAACATGTCACGAATGAGAGAAATGGAAGAAAGCAAACTACTGGATGACATAGAGTTCAGAACCACATTTATAAGGTTACTCAAGAATCTTCTAAAAACCGCTGAGGAACTTAGTGAGACCTTTAAGGATCTTAATGAGAATACCAAAAAAAATGGAAAAGGACCAGTCAGAAATTAAGCATACACTGTCTGAAATAAAGAATATACAGAAATTCAACTGTAGATCAAAGGACCCCAAGAATCAAACCAAAGATCTGAAATATGAGGAAACAAAAAACACCCAACCAGAAAAACAAAAAGAAAAAATCCAAAAATATGAAGATAGTGTAAGGAGCCTCTGGGACAACTTTAAGCGTACCAACATCCGAATTTTTGGGGTGCCAGAAGAAGAGAAAGAGCAAAATATTGAAAACCTATTAGAAGAAATAATGACAGAAAACTTTCCCTACCTGGTGAAAGAAATAGACTTACAAGTTCAGGAAGCACACAGAACCCCATACAAGAGGAATCCAAAGAGGACCACACCAAGACACATCATAATTAAAATGCCAAGGGCAAAAGACAAAGAGAGAATCTTGAAAGCAGCAAGAGAAAAACGGTTAGTTACCTACAAGGGAGCACCCATACGACTGTCAGCTGATTTCTCGGCAGAAACTATGCAGGCCAGAAGGGAGTGGCAAGAAATATTCAAAGTGATGAACAGCAAGAACCTACAACCAAGATTACTCTACCCAGCAAAGCTATCATTCAGAGTTGAAGGTCAGATAAAGAGCTTCACAGACAAGAAAAAGCTAAAGGAGTTCATCACCACTAAACCAGGATTACATGAAATGCTGAAGGGTGTTCTTTAAGAAGAGGAAGAAGAAGAAAAAGGTAAAGATAAAAATTATGAACAAAAAGATGACATCAAATACATACCTACCAACAAGTGAATCTAAAAATCAAGTGAATAAAAAATCTGAAGAACAGAATGGACTGGTGAATATAATAGAATCAGGGACATAGAAAGGGAGTGGACTGACAATTCTCAGGGGGGAGGGGGTGTGAGGGGTGCGGGAAGAGACTGGACAAAAAGCTTACACCTATGGATGAAGACAGTGGTGGGGGGTAAGGGCTTGGGGTGGGGTGGGGAACCAGGTGGAGGGGAGCTAGGGGGGAAAAAAGAGGAACACCTGTAATAATCTGAACAATAAAGATTTATTTAAAAAATAAAAAAAAATAAAAATAAATAAAAAGACTCAGTTTGATTTTGAAAGTGGGTAGGGAACGTCAATGGTATAAATTCCTGTCCAAGTCTAAAGGCCCAAGAATTAGGAGCAACAATGTCCAGGGGCAAGAGAGGCTGAATGTCCCAGCTCAAGCAGAAAGAATGGATTTGCCTTTCCTCCTCTTTTCTGTTCTATTTAGTCCCTCAACTGACTGCATGATGTCTACTCACATCTGAGAGTGATCTTCTTTATTCAGTCTACCAATTCAAATGCTAATCTCTTCAAGAAACACTCTCATAGACACACCCAGAAATAACTTGTTACCAACTATCTGGGCATCCCTTAGTCTAGTGAAGCTGACACATAAAATTAACCATCATGCCACCTGAGAATACCTATCTCTAAACTGTATTTTTGAGATGAAGTTATCTAAAGGCTAATATGCCACAGAAAGGCAATGAATTGAAAAGGGAGTCATATGCCTTTTCACCAGCATTGAGATAAATTTAGAGAACAGTATCTACCACTAGCTGGAACTATTACTTCCAAGTCAAAAGGGTTGCCTGACCCCCTCAGCATCTTCCTGAGCTTTCAAAGGCCCCATACTCCCTGCTAGGAGCTCCTTTGGGTTCCAGAAATTAAAAATAAATTATTATTAACAAGAGCTATATAATTCCAAGAGCTTATATGCATTGTTTTATTTAATCTATAACAACCTATAAGGTAGATATTATTTGGTACTATATCACAGTATTTACCATAAGATAGATATGTATACTAAAGTAAATACTATCACCCTTTTAAAGACTACAATTTAAACAGATTAAGGAAAATGCCCAAGATGACACAGCTACTAAGAGGCACAGCCTGGATTTGAACCCAGGCCATTACTAGCCAAAGTCTCTGCCTTCATCTCTATGGAATCTGACTGTATGGAGGAACTCTTGATGGTCAATGATGTTTTGTTGTTTTGATTCAATTTCTTATGTCCATTGTACCCCCTGAGATAAACACAAAAACGTTTCCAAGTAAAATATGTTCTGTGACACTCCTAATCTTTCCTGGAATAGGGCAGTGGCACAAGGATTGCTGAAGACCCTCACATTATCTGCCCTACCAAGGAGAAGAGTCTTTTCTCTTCTTTAGGTGCCCTGGGTGTGAGAATTGGCCCTGTAGCAAGGACTTCTCAGTAGTGTGCAAGTCATGTCCCTTCCATTTGATATGCCATGGAGGTCCCCCTTGCTATTATTCATAGTTAGCAATCTCCTGGTTTATATTACTATTTGAGGAGGAAGAGCTATTCTGGCAGAGAAGATGCTGCCCAGATGGAATTTAAGAAAGAGAACTGAACACAAAATAACTCTCTCTTAATTGAATGTGGGAGAGCACATCTAAAGGTAATAGGGAAAATCTCAGAACAATGAGAAAAAGTTTCAGATATAATAAAATGTCCCCATTGCTGCTATTCACAGGAATCTCTTATATGGGTGTTAGGCTTATTTTGCTATATTCTGTTATTTTCCTGTTGAGGCCACTCTTTTCTCTAATTCAATGCTCACAATAGTCCCAGGAAATGAGTATTATATGCTTCCCTATTCCATAGATGAATAAAGTGAGATTGAGAGGGGTAAAGTGACCTGCCCAGAGTCAGACCATGAAAAATCAACACACAGTGACTTGAACAGGAGTCTGTCGAATGCTAGAAAGACCCTTAACCACTTGCCTCATTGGACAAGAAAAAATCCTCTTTTCTGTTGGCCTTGTCTCAGCTCTGTTATGCAATAATATGGAATGAAGTATCCATACGTGGCCAGAATGTTACAGAAGTGGATGTATATGGCAGTTCTACATGGAGGTGCCAGGCCTAAGTCACTAGAGATCCCCAAGAGTCAGGTTACATTGAGGAGACAAGAATTAGAGCCTCAAAGGTCTTTCTCATTTTCCTCTACTACCAACCACTGAGAATATAGGTTTTATTTATAACAGGATGTTATTTTCCTCGATAAGGCATTCTGGCCAAGTTTTATGGCTTGGGATACAGAAGAGACTTCCATTAGAAAATTGATATTTCATATGGGGTTAGCAGCACACCTGGACTTTGCAATCACAATACACAGGAAGAAACTTGGCTGCTGAATGAATTATATTTTCTAAAAGTCTCCCATTAAAAGAGAAGGTCAACACAGGCACAGGATTATGACAGGTTACCTTTCATACTAACCATGCAAGAGTTTTACAACAGAACCAAGGTGATTCATTAAATTTTTTATTCACTCTATAAATATCAGGTGAATGTATTCCCTGAACTGGAGATTGTACTAGACACTAGGGGAGAACAATGAAGGAATCTGGCCTTACATTACCTACAGATCCTTGCAGCTCTCCAACTTAAATATGCTATTTCCTTTCATCATGAACTGGGAAAATACCTATGCATAGTGCCAACAGAATCAAACCAACAAATCAAAAAGGCCAAGTACAAACACTGGGTCAATTGTTCACCCAAATGAAGCCCAACTTTCCATAAGTGTAGAGCTTAGAGATTCTGCAAGCATCCAGCTCTAACCTTGAAATGAACTTCCATTTACCCAACTGTGGCTACAAGTAGCATGAGGGTGAGAAAATGACAATGGGTTGGTCTTACAATTATTAATCAGTAGCATAAGTGGAAAATTTTCAAATGTAAGCACCCTAACTGATAAAATGCAAGAGTGTAAGAGCATACACACCTGACATGCATATAATCCTTACTGACACTCGACCTCCACCCAGACTTGGCTACAAACCTTCAATTCATTCTCATAAATATGTTTTTCATTGATGTGCTTTTTGCCATTATCTTTCCAGGTCCATGTTTAGAGACCTTTTTAAAAATTAACTTTGTACTCTTCCATTAGCTTTCTTTCAATTAGCTCATTTGGAGAATTCTTTGAAGATGAAAAGTTCTGTGTTAAACATAAAGCATTAACTCTACTACTCTGCAAACAAATAATGTGAAGGTTACAAAAAGCTAACATATTAAAATAGAAGCACACAGGGAAAAGGCAATTTCCAAAAGAAGATAAAATTTAGTAACATTAATAGTAATAATACCTGATGGTTTAGGATTTCCTTTTCATGTGCTGTCTTGGAAATATTGACTCATTTTTCATGAGAAACTCCCACTGTTACAGAAAACCGGATAAGAACCAAGCAATACTTAGAGAGATGGAGTTACATTTATTACGCGCGGGTCCAGAGGAAAATGTCTCTCAAATTCTGAGCCCCAACATGGAGGAATTTTCCTATTTATATGTTTTTACCTTCTTTGTCTCCCAAATATGGGGTGTTTCCAGCCCCTTTTGCAAGTTCTTCAAGAGCCCCTATGTGCTTGGGCCTTGAGACCTCAACCAAAGGCCTGGCCTGGTACCAGCACTGATAATTTTGTCTGGGGAAGGTTTAATGGCCTCTCTGAAGTGGGAGTAGTCTTATTTTCCTTATTATTTAAGCAAGCAAGCATTTACAGAAGCCAAATAGCAGGGTTAAAATTTCAAACAGCAGTTTTTATAAAAGATGGATGCTTTACCACAAAGCTGTTTCTAAGAATAGTCTGGCACAAGAAAGCAAGAGAATTCAAATGCTTGCCCTAAAATCTCCAAACAAAGGGAGAAAGAGAAGCCAGCTCTTTTTAATTGATTTGTGTATTTCCTATATCGCCTTTCCTGAAGATGCAGCCCTAGAGTAAGGCAAATGAGTGACAAAGTATCAACTGGCCAGCAAGCATATGAGCAGAAGTTGAGCTTAGTTTGAAAAGCCTTGAGTGTCTCTCTGCTCTTTTCTCTGCTCATTCTAATCAGTGGAGGTTTAGAAGTATTTTGGAGGCAATTCCCAGATTACCTCATCTGCATTCCAGAAAGTAGTCTCTACGTAGCACACACCTGTTTTACCTTGTGACTTCAAGAAAAGAAGAAGTAATGAGCAACAATTCATAGGACTTCTAGACATCTCCTGAATCCCTTCTTCTAACGAGGAACTTGTAGATGCCGCTGGGATGAGAGCTCATTCCAGGAGCTGAAGGAGGCAACCATGCAGATGGAAAGGAGCTTCCACTACATAATCCACCAAGGGCTGCTTAGGAGGGACCAACAATTCACAGAGTCTGGTACTGAGAAGGTGCTTCCATCTCTAAGGCTCTGGGAGTAGGGACTGCACTCACTTAAATATTAAGATATAGATAGAAGGTTAATGAAATTATCCTTTAACCAAGGAAATTATATTTCAGACCAAAAATAGGTCTGAAAAGCTTTCAAGAGATGGGTACATTTTACAAACAATGGCTTGCAAAATCCTGGAGAACTTGCTTAGCTCATCACTTTTCTGCTTTGGGGCATTTCCCCTTTTGGCCCAAACTGCATTGGGGGGATGCAGTGGCACAGGGAAAGAGCTTCTAAACCCATCCTCTAAAAATCTCCCCTCACAATGAATTCTTATTATACTAAATGTACTAACCATTTTGTTCAGGTTAGAAATGTCAAATATTTAAAAATTCTCAAATTTGATTCATAACAGTGAAATTAATATATTTTCATCATTAATTCTGTTAACTAAAAGAAAACAAAACAAAAACATTGTTTGAATTGCCCTCAGTACCTTCATCTATAAATAGAAGATGATCTAGGATTTTCTCTAATTTGAACTTGAATCAGAATCACATGGAGGGTTTGTTAATGCAGATTTCTGAGCTCTACTCCTAGAGTTTCTGATTTAGTAGGTCTGGGGTAGAGCCCTAGAATTTGCATGCCTACTAAGTTCCCAGGAAATGCTGCTGCTGCTGCTTCAGGACCACACTTTGAGAACCACTGGGCTAGAAGACCTTTAAGTTATATTTCAAGTTTAACTATCTGTTTGTAATGGTTACCATTTGATGGAGGAAGGGGTAAGCTTCAGTTCAATGTTAAAAACCTTTAAGAACCTACACATTTGCAGTCACCTGGCTTATGACAAATATAACACCATGCTGCACTGGGGAAAGAGTGAATTTTTGAAAAACTGGTACTGAGTCAACTGAATATCCATAGAAGGAAACAAACACACACACACACACACACACACACACACACACGCACACCAGTTTTGAGTGCAATGTGTAACTAAATGTGAAAAGAAAATAAATACTTTAAAGAAGAATATTCCATAAAAATGTTGTGACCTTAAGGTAGACAAATATTTTTAATAAGGCATTTAAAAAATTAACTGTAAAGATAAAATACAAAAACTTGACTATATTAATATTAATTACTTCTGCTTATCACAGGCACATTAAGAAAATTAAAAGGCAACATACAGAGTGAAAAAATTATATTCACAACATATGTATCTGATAAAGCACTCAGAGAAAATGAAAAGCACTCTCATAATCCACTAAGGAAAAAGATAGAAAATCCATAGAAAAATTATCCAGAGGCTTGAAATGACTCTTCACAAAAGAGAATATCCAAGTAGGCAATGAAATATGAAAATGTGTTATAATTGTTTACTCATCAGAGAAATGTAAATTAAAACTATAATTAAATGCCACTTGTGTAATCAAAATTGTTACAATGAAAAAGACTAACAATACCAAGTAGTGTCAAGGCTTTGGAACAACCTTAACTCTCATACACTGCTAATGCAAGTGTATAATGCTACAACTACTTTGGAAAATGTTTAATATTATATCTTTGCATGATGACAGAGGGTTACTAGACTTAGTGTGGTGATCATATCATAAGGTATATAAATGTTGAATTGGTATGTTGTATACATGAAACTAATATAATATTATATTCCAACTACACTCAAATAAAAACAATTTTTAAGAAAAGGAAATATTTGGCAGTATCTACTAAGGCTGAACATTGGCAGACACTACAATTGAGCAATTCCATTGCTAGTTATTCACTCAGCAGAAATATGTTCAAAGATATGTACTTGAATGGTCATGATATCATTATTTATACTAGTATTAGCCCAAACTGGAAACTATGCAAATGCTCATCAACAGTAGAATAGGTAAATAAATTATAGTATCTCACAAACCCGATGTTAAATGAAAATAGATACAAAATAGTATGTAACATATGATTCCATTCATGTAAAGTTTTAAAAGAGGCAAAACTTATTTAGGTTATTAGAAGTCACATTTCTAATTGTGGGGACATGGGTGGGTCTCTATAGTACTGGTAATGTTGTTTGTTGATAATTTGTGAAAATGCAATGAGTTACACACATATAATGTAGGCACTTAGCTGTACATTTACATGTAGTTTTTAAAAATCATGGTGAAATTGATCTAGTTTCCTTTCAAGTGTTCAATTTGGTTCATGTATCTGTTTAGCTCCAATAAATCTCTTCTGCTTTAGATGAAGTCCATTTTTTCTTTGCTTGCTATTCTATACTATAGAAGCATTAAGCCACTTCTCAGAGTCCTCTTTTTTAAGTTAATGAATTATTTCAGTATCCTGTCTTTTGGATTTCTTGTAACACTTGAATTGAAAAACTATTTGCATCTTGATGAGTTCAGATACCACGTCCTAGTATAAAGTGACAGTTCCCAAATCTGACCTTTCCTGTGGACTCCAAATACAAGTTCCAAATTCACTTTACCTCTAGTCTTAACCACCTCAGTAAATGGAACCACCTGTTTAGCTGCTCAAGCTGAAAACTTGGAAGCCATCCTTTCCCTTTCTCTTCCATTCACTGTCTAAATTCATCAAGTCCTACTTGTCATTTGACCATTCCTTTCTAGTAGGGATACTAGACCCTCATACATTTCACCATCAACTCTTACCTGAAAAAACAGATCCAGCCTTTTAGCTGGTATCTGCTTCAAGTCTTAGCCCCAACATAAATTCAGAGAGTACCATTCTCTTATTTGAAACCCTCTAATGGCTTAGCATAACTGTTAAGAATACAATTTTCACTCCTCACTCTGGCCTACGGGGTCTTTAAAGATCTTTTTGTCAACTTCTCAACTTCATTTCACTTCACCTCTGCCCATGTGCACTTGTTAGGATCCATTTCTCCTTAGGATCTTTACACTCTTCACTACCTGGAATATTCTTTCCTTCAAAACTTTGCCTGATTAGTTTCATGTTCTGTAGGTCTCTATTCCATTAAAGATGCCTTTTCTAACAACTGAATTTATAATTAATTCTCAATTCCTGGTCCCCAGTCACTCTCTATTGCATCGTCTTGCTTAAATTTTTTTCATAGCACTTTTTATGATGTCAAATGTTCTTGCTGTGTTCCCGCACCTTGCACGTATTAATTACACAGCAAATGTGTGTTGGATTAATTATTGAACTGTAGACCTCAAAAGATAGAAAACACAATCCTACCCAATTCCTGGCTTCTAGGGAGAAATGCACAGACTCTGTTCTTTATTACAGTGATAGGAAAGTGTTCCTGAATGGCTTCATGCTAAGCCAACATCACCTGGCAGCTGAGTAATGTTCAATGGCTGTATCCCTGGTGTTACACTGCGACATAAGAGGCAAATAGGAGGGCAGAGGCAGGAGCACTGGGCAGGCTTCCACTGCCAGCGCAGGATGAAGATCTAAAACCGAGAAGAGAGTTTGGGAGCTGTGACTCATGAATACAGGAGAGGTCTCAGGAGAAGGGCCTTGTGTTCGGCCAACATTTACTAATGCCAGAGAACTTTGATAGCTTTTCTGTTTAGGGCAGAGAACAATTTCCAAGTTGAGGTAACCTAGGGGCTAGGTCTGATATGTGGGCACAAAATGGACAGATTAGGAAGCAAAAGGGTAAATAACAGAGCTCTTGCTTACAAAGGGAAGTCTGATCCCTAGATGATGACCACATATCACCGAACAAAAATTTGACAAATGCATGTTTTATTGAGAGAAATAGCCCTTCAAAATGGCTAATTGAACTTACAATGTATTTTATAGCCAGTGTTTTCTGCCCAGCCTATTTACATTTTTTTTTTAACTTGAACAGCACAAAGGTTTGTTTCCAAAGTAGGTCAAAAAAAAGGGGGGGGCGGATTTAACTCACCATATCCAGTTTTCACTGTCTCATTAGGCCGATCATGTGGTCGTGGTTGCCAGCTCCTTAAAAAACACAGCACAGCTCAGCACTGCAGCTGCTGTTCCACAACTTCACTGCTTCCGCACTCCACTGCTATGGGTCTCTGACAGGCTGCATGGAGCAAGGGAGCAAAAAGCTATCCGCACTCCAGAGCAGTTGATTCAAATAAATCCTAGGTCAGTGTGATGTTATTGGGACATAAACCAACAAAATAGATGCTGCATTCATACCCTCTGGAACTGTAAACATGCCCCAATTAAAGCAGGCACGCAGCTCCGCAGACGCAGCCAGACAGCAAATGCAAGAGCTAACTGCTTGACTCCTTGGCTTCCAGGTTAGGGCAATGCCATGTGAATAACATAAACTTACTTGTAACTTAGTATTCTCCACTTTAATTGTTTGGGCTTGTGCCTATTTCGCCTACCTAGGCTCTAAAACTTTTGTATAAAAAGAATATACAAGCTTAAAGGACATTCTATCCAGGAAGGCATGCTTTATAGCATTCGTTGTATCATGTCGTCTGTATACAAGGGTTCTGACCAAATGCTGAACCAAGTCTGGGGTTGCAGAGGGTCAATCGCAGAAATCCATGAAGAGCAGCAGATTCAGCCTGTCATCCTGGAGAGTTATGGGCCAGTGGCCATGGTCAACCTTAGAACTCTAGCATAGAAAACTGAAATGGAGCCCAGGAACAATGTGCCATATTTGCACCATCTCTCTTTAGCTAAGTTAGAGTTTTTCTAGAAGTAAATGAACACCTATTGAAATTAGAGTGTGCTTATGTGTTTGATGATCAATAAATCTGAAGATAGTAGGTCATTGTAAAACTGAAATGAAATATTCTCCAAATGGTTGGCTTAAAATCCTATATAATAAAAGCGAAGCATGCAAATTGTCCCCTTGACCAGAGTTCTTCTGGGAGTTCGACCAGGGGGTGGGCTGGCCGGGGGGAAGGCAAGGAGGCCCTGGCACTGGCAGGTGGTGGGGGGAAGGGAGGGAGTACCCAGCTGGCAGCCAGCAGCTGGCAGCCGCTAGGGACCCTACCAGTGCACAAATCTCATGCACTGGGGCCTCTTGTGTTTTATAAACAGACAGAGGTCATATGTCCCCTTTTTGGCAAACTCCTTCAAACGCTATTACGTCTCTGCAGTAAAACAAAGCACAGTAGAGTCACAAAGATGAGAAGCCATGAAATATGAACCATGGGTGAAGGAAAATCAGGAAACAGAAAACATGTGTCAACAGGTGTGGCAGTTTAAAAAAAATGGTCTCAAATATTTTTATACTCTTTTCAATAAGAAGTGGATTGTATATCCCTTCTTCTTGAATCTGGGTGGGCTTGTGACTGCTTTAACCAACACAGTAAAATAGAAGTGGCAATATGTGGCTTCCAAGGCTGTATCAGGAAAGACCACTCAGTTTCTACCTGGTTGTCTTGAGACACCTGCTCTGGGGAAAACCAGCTACCATTTGAGAATTCTGACAACCCTGAGACCACCATGCTCAAGAGACCGCATGTAGGAGTTAATAGTCCTCACTGAGCTCCCAGTCAATAGCCAGCATCCACTGCCAGCCATGTGACTAAACCATCTAGAACATCTAGCCCAGTAGAGCCTTCAGATGATGCAACCCAGCCAGCAACTGATTGCAATGTCCAGAGACATCCCAAGCCCAAATTAACATTAATTTCTGACACATAAAATCTTGAACAAAATAAAAATGTTCTCTTAGCAGCTAATTTTAAGATAATAAATAGTAACTAGAAGAATGAGGTTTAAATTGTTTAACTAAAATAATTGTTCTCATGATAATGGAGAACTTGCCCATTTACTCTAATCACAAAGCAGCCTGAAAAAGGGCATGTCTCTAAGCAAAGCCACACACAGCCTCTGAGCACAGACTAGGCTGCAAGGTCAGAACAATGACTTCCAGGCAGCACTGTCTTCCCTACCTTGAGCTGAGTTCTTTCTGTCTCTGTAACTTTCACCCACCTGTCCTAGTTCTGCCTTCTGATGCTATAACAGGTCTTCTCTCTTCTATGTGACATCAGGAAGGAGTATGCAAATATAATAGGTCAATAGAAAAAGAAAAACCTTCTTTGTTCAGAGGTCTTTTGAAGCATTAAAACATAAAAAAGTGTTCTCTCCTAAATGGCTCTGGATTCACAACATTTAGACATTCTTTGCATATCTACTTCTTATATGTAAAAATGGAGGAAATTATTATATGTAAAAATCTGTTTTTATTACAAATTATTTTTCTTTAAATTTATTTAAAATTCCCAGATCTCCAAAACCAAGAATAAAACTGCACACCAAAAAATTCAGGCTGGGTTAAAGAGTTAAATAAATGCAAACAACTCAATTTGTTCATTTAAAAAATGAAGAAAAATACAGATAAGTATTTATATTTTGCAGATGAAGGAAGGTCTTTCTCAGCATAAGTTCAAAGACTATGAAAAAAAATTGATAGAATTAATTACATAAAACTCAGAATTTTTGCATAATAACATTCACAATTAAAATTAAAAAGCTAATAACAAGCTAGAAAAAATATTGCTGGTATGCAATAAAACAAAAGATTAAGAATCTTAATATTTTTTTTTAATTTGTTAGTTAGAAAATGAACACTCCAATGGGAAATATAAATATATTTACAAGTAAAAAGAAAAATGTACAATTAACTATAAAAAAGTACAAATGGTCTATAAATGTATGAAAATTTTTCCACCTCTCCTTTGTTACCAATGAAATAAAAATTAAATAACCTCATATCATTGTTTTACTTCTTTCAGGAACACTTTTATAAAAAACACTTTTATTAATTTTTAGAGAGAGAGAAATGGAGAGGGAGAGAAACATTGATGTGAGAGTGTATCATCAATCACCTGCCTCTGGGATCAAGCCCACAACCAGATGGGTCAACAGGATTTGAAACTGGCAATCTCTCAGTGCACCGGATGACTCCCACCCAACTGAGCAACACAGTCAGGTCAGGAACAACTGTTTTTTTAACTGCCAATCACCAAGGTTGACAAAAGTGAAGGAAAGTATTCTCCCACATATTGCTCATCAGCTATTTACTGGACCAAATTTTCTGCAGAATACTTTGGAAAATTATGGATAATTTTTATTTTATTCTTTGTACGTTTTTATACTTTCAGAATTGTATTCAATAACTATTTTAATCCTGAAATAGAACTATAGATATGTGAACCCAAGCAGATAGGTTTATCATTTTGTGACATCTTACTAACTACTTGGATTGTCTATCAACAAAGATTTTAAAAAGCCTCTTAATGATTATCTATTTGATAAGAAAGGGGACAAAGAAGAAATGGCAAGTGAAACTTAAAAGAATAGAGCTGAAACACAGGTATCAGAAATGTGTTTGTTTGTTTTTTTGGAAGGGGACTGAGTAAACTGTGAGCCAGAGAGCTTGGGGGTTAGATTAGTTCTAAGACTAACTTGCTCCATGACCCATAACACAACACTTTCTACCCTCATCTAAAAATAAACTTGTTAGACTAAAGAATCTCAAATTCCAATCCAGCCTTAAAATACTAGTATTTCTGATGAATTAATACATGTGCTTCAGTAGATTTTCTTTAAGCTGATAGTAGCATAACTAGAGTTGCCAGTCAAAATAAAGGTCACACAATTAGATTTGAATTTTAGCTTAATAATGATTTTTTTTTTTTTAGTAAAAGTATATCCTTTATAATATTTGGGACAAACTCATACTAAAATATTTTTTTAATCTAATACAGGCAATCTACTCTGATAATCCCATTTGAGAAATGCATATGCTAAGGAACATACTAAAAGATTTGTTGTTTACCTGAAATTCAAATTTAACTGGGTATCCTAAATTTTCATTTACTAAATCTGGCAACTTTAGAGATAACCTCCTTAACTTATACAACTGACTGCCATACAATGTTCAAATCAAATTTTGTTTTGCCATCCCCAAATTACCTTATCTTATTATCTTTTCTCCTTTCTTGCTCACCTCCTATGTTCAGTGCAATGCAAAATTGTAAGTAAAACTATGATTTACAATTTAGGATAATTCATTTAACACCTGTCATGTTCAGACAATGGTGGAGGCTACTGTAGGGGGGAAAATATTTTTTCTACCCATTTTAGGTTCTCTGACTAGGGCCTATACAGCAGACAGGCAAAAGACAGATTAACAAGAGAAAGACAGAAGTTTATTAACTGGTGTGTCACACATGTTCACATGGAAGCACCCAGTGTTAAGTAACCCAAAGAGGTAGAACTTGGGCTTGTAAACCATCTTAGGCTAAACAAAGGAAAAGGGCACTTGGTCTTTGGGTCAGAGGAGGCAAGTTATAGGAAAAAGTTGTATAAAGAAGGGTTGTTTATTAAGGTTTTTTATGGAGATTTAAGTTGGCACCTTTTCCATTGGTACCAATTGTTAGGAGTCATTCTCTTCCTGGCATAGTACAGGAGATACACTTTCACAAATGGAAATTTCCTTTATAAATATAAATTTATTTTTTAAAAAGGAGAAGCTGTATACCTTAGGGCTGTTCCCACATCTGCTCTTTCTTAATAGCTTTTGGCTTAAAATAATCCATATGTGAAAGAGGCATATTTTAGGGTGGCATTGTTGCAGAAGACCAAAGAAAAGCCAAGAGATGCTTTAGAGAAAAGGAGTGACACTGTTTATTTACGCCGGCGGACTCAGGGAATAACTTTCCAAATCTGAGTAAAGTAGCATGCAGGGGGCTTCTCTTTTATATCTTCCTGGGGTCTTTGTCCTGCAAATATGGATTATGCTTCCGGTCCTTTTCGAGGACCTTGCAAGAAGACCCCCAGGTGTTGGGAGTCTCCAGGCCTTATCTGATGGTCTGGCCTGGCACCAGTGTTAATAACCCTCCCTCTAGGGCAGTGCACAGGTCACAGTTTTATGGCCTCTGTAACAGGTTCTGCAAGACCAGTTTCTGGGAAAGAGGTAGTGACTTCATTATAGGTTACCAAGAATGTACACTGAGCTTGCTGGCATGGATTCAGATTGCTAGCCTCCCAAATATCAGGTTACATTGGAATTAGCCCTTTTTAGCTTTCTCAGCATGTTCTGGTACCCGTCACTGCCCAGGAAGAGCATGACCTCAGCCTAAACAGTGAGACTGATCCTAGAGGAGTCGCAGATGGAAACCCCACTCCCTGAGAAAGCAAGTTCTTTTGAAGGGAGAGCTGAGTGGTGCACCTCCCTGCCTCTAACAGCCCCTCAGTTGGTGGGAAACATACCAGAGCTCACAAGGCCTTTCTCTCTTCTTTCTAAAACCTTGCCCATCCATGAGGAAATAAATCAGTCATAATTTGAAGCAAAGTCAGCTAACTTCTTCTTAAAGGTCCAGATAGTAAATAGTTTAGGCTTTTTCTGTCATACTGTATGGACTTTGTTACACATTCTTTGAAAAAACGTTAAGAGTCATCCTTAGCTCTTACAAGCTATACAAAACAGATCAGTCCGGATTTTGCCCAGGGGCCTTTGTTTGCCAATCTCTGATTTAAAAGGTTACTGGTCTCAGGGTACACTATGACATAGTAGAGTCCAAAGTTCTCAGGTAAAGGAATTAAGCTCTCACAGTGGAACTTTGGGAATGAATAATTATCAGGAGAGTAAGGAGACATCATTATTAAAGAATACTGTAAATGCAAGAGATACACAAATAAAGCCCTGGTCTAATCTAGTCTTTGTTAATTTTTTTTTGTTAGAGTTGAGTACACAAGAGGCACCTACGAATGCAGTTAATACATGATTAGCTTGGTTTACCAAATGTATAGCTTTCATGAAAAAAGGAATTTTATTTATTATTTTAGAAATTTGAGATTTGGATCATGAAAACATTAGGGTTACCTATACCTGTTTGTATCTTAGAATTATCTAGATGATCATAAGGATTCTTTGATAAACACTTACCTTGTTTTCCAAAATCAAGATGGTAAAGGGAACATATCCCATCTTCCAGCACTAGGCTGGTACACTGCTTAGTTGAGTCTTGAATGCAATTCTTCAGTTGCTTTTCTGACCCTCCCAGGGCGGGTAAGTGCTCTTCTCTGTTTCCTTATAGCACCCTTAAGTCAATGGATAAAACTTATGTCTGTCCTGGATGAATCCTATTAGCTATATGATCCTGGCCAATTTCCTTACATTTTTGAGAATCAACTGCCCCTTCTGAAGATGGGTATGAAGTTACCTACCTCATTTTGTTGCATGGAAGCTTAAAAATAATAATTTATGAAAAGCTCTAGCACTGTTGTCTGGCCATGTAGGGTATGTCTACTACAGGAGATCTGTTATAATTATATGTCCATCCCTTTGAAGACATTTTCTTAATATGTTTCCTCTGGTCTAGGATATATATTTCCATCTTTGTATCTCCAAGATCTGTCCCATAGCAGGCCTTAGTCAAGGTTTATTAAACAAAACAAAACCATCACACAGGCCCACATCCATTAATAAAGTTCCTAATAGCTTTAATGATACATTCTCTTATGGAAGCAAGACTGCAGACTAGCTTATATCAGAATTGTCCTCAAAAACTGAGTTGCTGTACTTAAACCAAGAATAAGAAGAAAAGTTACAAATAACTACGGGGCACCTGAAATTGGGTCACCACTTGAAGAATGCTTTATTATTGGTGGATTAAAGATGAAGCTGTCCCCTAATTGCAGCTTTAACTTCCATATGTCAGTGTCAGCACTATTTAGGAATAAACTTCTAAAATGATAATACTTTGATTTAGTATTAGACTTTACCACTCAGTGCACTTTGCCACCTATTATTTTCTTTTATCCTGACAAGGAACCCAAGAGGGAAGGCAATTTTACAGATGAGCAAATAGCCGCACAGCAGGTTAAGTGAGACAGAGGGTCACAGAGTGATTTGAATAGCAGAGCTGGGCTCCCAGACAGGCTTCAGCCTCTCAGTCCTGCACTCACTTCCTGTGACCAGGATGCTCCCTTTCCACGCTCACAGGACAAGGCTCCTCTAGGAACTGATGCCAGCACTGTGCTATTCAAGGTCCACTTGGCATTCAATAAATGCCTAGGGAAAGGAAGAAGGAAGAAAGGAAGGCAGGCAGGGAAGAAGGTGGAAAGGAGGGAGGAAAGAGAGGAATGAGGGAGGGAGAAAGAAACTAGACTGGAAGAAAATGTTCAATGTAGTAAACTTTTGTGTCTGAAGAATTACAGTAAGAGAGATATGCAGATATTTTTGTCAGAGTTACATCAATGGCCTTCAGAACATCATAGTCAACTCTAGGTTAGAGCAGTGTTAGGATTGTTGAGCTATAAGTGCTGGATAATTTTCTATGTAGCCATGTTTACCAACCTTACTAACCAGTTATGGACACACAAAGCTTATTGATTCATTGTTGGGTTTAAAGACCAAAGTGACAATTTCTTATTAAAGGGTTCCTGTCCCCATACACAATAAGACCATTGAGAATGATTTACTTTTAAGTGAATGGTGTTTTATAGTGTACAAAGTATCTCTACCAGAAGATCTTGGTCTCTTTTCATTGAGAGAAGCAGAGTTTGCCTCCCCAAAAGATGTCTTTAGGATAATATTTTTAAGGAAAGAAAAACTCTGGAAAACACTTTGATCTTCCCCCCAACTGCCAAAAATAAATTTAGATAGAGACCTGCTCCCAAACCACAACCATCCTCCTTAGCTCAGAATAGCATATAAGACACAACTTCCCAATGTGTCCTTGGGTCTCAGATTCTTACAGCACCACCCTCACATGTACATACATATTAAACATGTTTAATCTGTCTCACATTAACTTTATTGTGAGCCCAGCTAGAAGAATTTAGAAAGGTGAGAGAAAAATTATATTTTGTACCCCCACATGTGTAATCTTGAGAAGGTGATTAAAACTGAAATATCAACTCTATTTCCACAAAAGAGAGAAAGAGAATTATGCACATACACAGACATACTTTTCCATGCAATTCAGAGAATGTAGGAGTTTCCACACATCTTTTAGCAGGATTTCATGGGAACCAGTTAAAAACCTATCATTATAAATTATATCACTTCAAATGGACAACAGCTTTGTGAGGTATGTAAGCAGGTATTATTTATCCCTTTTTACACATGAGCAGATTAAATAACTCAGAAACATAAATGATTTATCTAAGTTAACTAGGCAGAACTTTTATCAGCTCCCCTAAATCCTGACCTAGAACTTTTGAAGCATAGTAACCTCCATCTTGGGTTAAAAACTGCTATTTAAAATTTAACACTGCTATTCTGGCTTCTGTGAATGTTTGCTTGCTTAAATAATAGGGGAAAATAAGACTACTCCCCATTCCAGAGAGGCCATAAACTATGCCCCAGACAGAGTTGTCAGTGCTGGCACCAGGCCAGGCCTTGAGATATGGTCACATGGCCCTGTCCCAGCACACAGGGCTTTTTCTCAGAAGGTCTGGAAGTCTCATTCCAAATTTGGAAAACAAAGAGCTGAAAAACATTTAAATAGGAAAGACTTCCACCTTATTGGGCCCCAGAATTTGAGAAGCAAGATTTCCTCTGGGCCTGCTAGCACTAGCGAAATGAAAAGGACTCCAAATAAATTTGGCTTATTGATCAAGGTGTCTTCTGATTTACAATATAACACTTTTTCCCTATATCAAGGTATCCAAGGAATAGGTGAATATACACTGAGTGGCCAGATTATTATGATCTCTGAACGCATAATAATCTGGCCACTCAGTGTATATCTTATATAATAAAAGGCTAATATGCAAATTGTCCCCTCGACCAGGAGTTCAACCAGCAGGCAGGCCAGCCAACTGCCTATGTCCCCTCCCCCTGGCCAGGCTGGCCAGACCCCACCCATGCACGAATTCATGCACCAGGCCTCTAGTGTGTGTGTGTGTGTGTGTGTGTGTGTGTGTGTGTGTGTGTATATATATATATATATATATATATATATATATATATATATACTGAGTGGCCAGGTTATTATGTGTTCAGAGATCATAATAATCTGGCCACTCAATGTATAAAAATTGTACCAAGTAATTATTTGGCCTTTCAGGATACGAGTCAGTTCAAGACAGAAACAGCTTCCTCTTTCCTGTCACAGATGTTATTTAAATGTTGTTCTGTAAGCCTCCAGAGCATTTCAACAATAACCAAAAAAAAAAAACTACCTTGGCTCCAAAGGTCTAATTGAAAGGAGTTATTAGGGGTAAAATAGGCAGGTTTAGGGAGTTTTAGAAATACAGAGGGTCTATGGGAGAGGCACAGTTGGCTGGGGGCTGGGAACTGCCAAAAGGCATACATTCACAAAGAATTAAAAGCACCACAGCCTAAAGGGGGAGGAAGATATCCATTCACAGAAGATAAGGGAAAAGGAAGAAATCCATTTACAGAAGACATGGGAAAGCCACAGGGAATAGAAAACCAACAGGGAGAAAGAGGAAAACAGATTTCACAGGGAATAGAGAATTCCACCACAGGAGGGGGAGAAAAAGAGGGGGACCCCACGTGGGGTTTGAGCTCTGAAACTGCTATAGTGACCAATCAGAGGAGATATCAAGTCACAAAGAACTGCAAACTATATAAACCTTAGGTTTAATGGGTTACACCTTTGGAACCCCCTCCCCACGTGGGAGTCTGTGCTTGTTTCCCAATAAATTTCCACCTTTACCTATACTACCTTTTGTCCGTGGCTTCGTTCTTCAAATCCACCTGGACAAGAACCTGGGGAAGAAGTCACCTTTGCATCCTGCTCAGAGGAAAACCAAGCATTTCAGTTTGATTTCCAAGTTTCATAATTGAGATGCTGATGATGGATATATTCAGCCTTGAATTCATAACCACTTAACTCTATATGAATGACAGAAACATTTCCCAAAGGTTAAATAAAAGTGTCAAAGCAGGTAAGGTAAGTGCTATAATAGGAATAGGTAGGACGTAGGTCGTAGGAGGACAGAGGAGCCAATTGGGCAAGAATCCAGACGAAAGGGAGGAGAATTTGCCATTCCAAAATTTGTCTTTTTGACATAAATATTATTTTATGCTAATTATTTTTTTAAGAAGCAGAAGACATAGGAAAAGCTCTGAAAATTGAGTAAAAGTTACCCTTTTGTAAGAGACATTGACATTTATAAGGAAAATCTCCATATGTGAAGGCATCTCCCTCTCTATATCAGGAAGATGAGCATGACTAAATCTTTAAAAACTCTATCAGTGGAGAAAGCAGGCAATGACCTACATCTGCATAAAAGCCTTACCCTTGTTTACTCTGCTTTTTCTGGTAACCTCCCATAACTGGCCTTCCTCATCACCACCCCCACCCCCAACATCTTCTTTTCTTTTTAGCTGGACTTGGTATTTAAGATCATGGCTTGGGCTATTTCTCAGTAACTCAGTTTTCCTGCGTCTCTCCTACATATACAGGAAGTATACTTATTATTAAAATGATGTTTGTTTTTCTCCTACTAAACTGCCTTTTGTTACAGGGCATCTTAGTCAAAAACTTAGAAGGGTAGTGAGAAATTTATTTGGGGGTTGAATGGTGGTAGTGCCGTGTGGAATCACAGTAAGATTCTCCTTACACAAAATGTAGAGCCATTCATTGGATGATGAGTGATTATAGGTGTGAGCTAAAGGGAAAAGTCAAGGGTGTCTCCAAAGTTTTGAGCAATTGGAAGGTTGGGATTGGCATTAACTGAGAGGAGAAAAAGGGGGATGTGAACTTTGCTTTGGGGCATGTTAAGTGTCATATGTATATTAGATAGCCAAGTGGAAATGTCTAAGAGGTACTTGACTTACAAATATAAGTCTAGAGTTTTAAGAAGAAGTCTGGGATGAATATAAACATTGGTAGGAAGTGTATAAATGGTATTTAAGACCATGAGCCTAGATGAGGTCACCAGGCGAGTGAGTGGAGATAGAGAAGAGGCCCAAAGATGGAGCTCTGAGCACTCCAGTGTTAAGTAGTTAGCAACCTCTAATGGGAGCATCTTGGGTCAGAAGCTTTTTTGTGAACTGTGGCCTGGAAAATGCTATGTTTTAATGGGTGGGGGTGTGATATATCTGAAGCAATCACTATAGCAAGAATTCTGGGATTAAACCAATGTGTGTTTAGACCAATCAGGAGCTTTCCCTGAAGCTGGGGAGAGGAGCCAAGGCCAAAACCCATCCAAACCACATGACTGTACACAGAAAAAATGGACAGATGTTGGGAGAGCACCACAATGCCCACTACACCAACTGTCTCTACCTTTAAACTTTGTGTTGTTGCTGAAAGATCAGTTGGGAGCCGAAAACCAGGTATTACAGGATTTATTAGGAGAAAGACCTGCAGGGCTATCTCGCAAAGGGAGAGCAGCAGCCCCGGCAGAGGTGAGTGCTCCTTTTGAAGGGAGGAATGAGGAAAGAACAGCATCTTAGGGTACTCGGCTGGTGCTGATAGGTGATTCAAAGTATAGTCCATATAAGGTACAGAATTGGGCCTCCTGGTATTTCCGGGCTGCAGGCCTCCGGCCGCGTCATGATTACTGCCACTTCTTGTATTTCCGGGCTGCAGGCCATGTCACGATTACCGTTACTCTGCCTGCCACTTTGGGTAAGGGGTGATCTATCATTCCAGGCTTTTGGTAATAGTAAAAAATTGAGAGTCCGGGTAGGGTCAGGCGGCAAAGATCCGTCTTCCATAGCTGCTTCCTGCTGAGAGGGGGCATCGTCAGAGGCATTTACCCTGGGTCTCAAAGATTCTGGCGATATAGATGTCCCTGTTCAGAGTTCAAGGCTAGATAGATCTCTCCCACTTTCTGGTTGGCAAATGCCAGCATTTCGTTCTGTAAGAAACTAGTGAAACAGCGCATGAGACAGGGGCCAAAGAGCAAAATTAAAAGAATAGATACCAGTGGGCCTAATAATGGGAGGAGCCATGGGGCAAGTGAGCCAAAAATGGCATACCCCCCTTCTTGCTGGTTACGTTGTCTTTGGTCAATCCTGTCTCTGAAGGATTTAATGTGATCTTTGACAATTCCTGATTCATTAACAAAGTAGCAGCATTCTTCCCCAAGAAAGACACAGGTACCCCATTTTTCTGCTGTCAAGAGATCTAAAGCACACCGGTTCTGTAGGGCTACCACTGCTTAGTAGTCTACCTGCCTTTGAAGGGATTCAAGGGAATTGCTAATGATGGAAATATCTTCTGAAAATTCAGCAGACAATTTGTGGTAGAAATGAACAGAGGAGGAAATGCCTCCCACTCCTATCCCTACTGCAGTGAGGACTCCCGTATCCACTAAGAGGAGAACAAGAGCCGCCCTTTTGTGGTGAGGCCAGAGAAGACCAAGGGAGGATTCGAGTTCTCCCTCTGTTCTGATAGAAAGACTTGGGGTTAGGAAGACATAAAGACAGAGTGAGTGTGACAGGTCCTGGGGGACACAGGTGTAGGCCGTAGTCCCACAGAGGAGAAAAATACCAGGTGGAGGGCAGGCTAAGGGAGGGGGTAAATTTATAGATTGTGCACAGTAGTAAGGTGTAGGGGTAGCTGAGGTAGTGGTTTTAGAGGTATTTGTTAAACAGGTAGTGTCTTCCATATTAAAGAGAGAGATGTTATATAGGGTGTGTTGAGGTTTGGTATAGGTAAGAGTTAAGTTAGTGGTCCAATAGGTTGGGATTGGAGTAGCTATGATGAGAGTTTGAGCCAGTGACAGACAAATCCAGCAGGATGTAGAGAAGGAGGGATTGATGTTAGAGAGTAGATGGAAGGTTGTGTTGGTGAGGGTGGGTAAAGGAGTAGGCCCAGAGTTCGTGGGGCAAGAGAGAATGTCCTTTAGGGGGGAGGGATAGGTCGGGGATTAATATAGGTTTTGATGAGGACAATTATACCCCCGGGATCCCTGCCTCCTCCATCTATTCTAATTCCTGCTGGCTGAGCCTGGTTGCAGAGTGGGTCTGCTGGGTTTGACATGGTAAAGCTGACAGGATTACACGTAAGAGGGCCACAGTCCGAGGGGGGGTCTGAGGTTTACTAGCGGACTATGTAAAGCGCCAGAGTGGTAGTGAGAACACTGCCAATATGGACAGTAGAGCTCTTCTACATCATCACAGTCCCCCTTCTGGCGATATTTCATACATAGATATTTGTGGTCGATGGCATAGGCCAGATACCACCCACCGCAGCTAGACCACCCGGTGTCATGGCCATGCAGGCATCGAAATAGAGAGTGACACTGGAGGATTTCCCATCCCAGACAATAGAATTGATGACTCCCTCATCATCCCAAGTCAGTTTCACCTGGTGCATTCATTGTTAGCTGCCTGTAGGAGGATTATGGTGAGGAGATGAGACATATAAAAGGAATTCGAAAACCTGAGCTTCTTCCGGAATAAAAATTCGGAGGGTCCCTTGCCAGGTAAGATCTACTATCCATGAGTGTAAATCTTCTGGGGAAGCAGATCACGGTTGCCACCAGGACCAGTCCTCCAGGATACACTGCAGGAAATAGTAGAATTTAGCCTGCGAGGAATGATGAGTCATCAGGTCCTGGATTGTGCCACTGAGTCTTCTTTGGGGATGGTGGGAAAGACATTTGGTGAACCTGAGAGAGGTAGGTCCTGTGGGGATAGAAGTGTAGGAAGGTTGTGTTTTGTGTAGAGGTTTGTATGGCTTAATGTGTGAGAGGTGATACCAGTGGTTATTTCTCTTACCTTTGCTGCCATAGGGGTAGATAGTATGACTAAGAAAGGCCCCTCCCATGTGGGTGTTAAGGATGTTTTTCCCTTTTTCTTGACATAGACCAAGTCCCCAGGGAGGACTGAGATATGAGTAGAAATTGTAGGAAAGGGACTGAGGAGATTATCAGCATGTTGTTGTAAGAGTGCCCTCATATGGACAAAAGCAGGGAAGTAGTCCAGGGAAGGGGAATTGTCCTCCGGGTTTGGAGGAAAAAAGGCTGCCCATACATGATCCCGAAGGGGTTTAGAAGTAGTGGTTGTTGTGGCATGGCCCTCAGTCTCATTAGTGCCAGGGCGAGTAGTTCAGTCCAAAGCATATGGAGCTCTAAGGATAGCTTGGTTAGATGTGTTTTTAAGAGATGATTGGCCTTTTCTACTTTACCTGAAGACTGAGGGTGGTAGGGGATGTGGAGGCTCCATTTGATGTTTAGCATTTAAGAGACCAGCTGTGTATTTGAGAGACGAAAGCGGGGCCATTATCAGATAGAAGAGACATGGGAAAGCCAAAGCGGCGGATGATGTTGTGGGTGAGAGATAGAGGAGAGTATGGGTTCTTGTCCAGCTGATGGGGAGGCAGATGTATGTGTTTTCCCCACAGAGAAAGAAAAATCCCTGATCATGGAGACAAGCTGAAAGGTGTAAGGAGAAGAAGTGGACTAAAGGGTATGCGATTCCCTTTCCCAGTTCCACACTCCAAACTCAGAGGGTAGTCACCATGGTGCTACCAATAAGGGGTGACAGATGAGTGGTTGAGATTTTATTGCAGTGAAAGTGGAAGGGAATGTTAGAATGGGCTGTTATCCAAGGGAAAAGAGAAAGGGAAGGAAAGGAGCAGTGTAAGCCAGGGACCTGGATGGTTGGATAAGAAGTAAGACATTGCACTCAGAAAATATACATTCAACAAAGTACAAGAGATCTTGTGTAATAAAAACTAAGAGCAGGTGAATTAAAACATGTCTAGCAATCAATGTTTCAGTATTGTATGCTATTTTAAAATATTTAGATGTTTATCATTTAACCCAGCAATGCTCCAAAGTCTTTAAGTTAATAAAGACTTTGGAAAATTATGTATAGGTATATGAGGCTGGAGAAAAGGCAGGGGGAGGAGGGAGCAGGCCCCGCAGCCTGTTCCCGGGCCTCTAGCCACTTGGATTTAAAACTGCCACATTTTTCCTTAGAGATAACATGTTAATGTTTGGGAGATAATGAGCTTAGTTTCTGATAATAGCCGGACTGTTAAGTAAGCCTGTTCAGTCAAGAAAGTTGTTCTTTGGGAAGGGTGGAGGGGGTTGGGGGTGGGAAAGCGCTGAGGTCAGAGCAGTTTATAGAGCATTAAAGGGGTGAGAATGTTGACCTTGGGATCTAAAGGCTCAGTGAGGGGGTCCCTTCGCCATGTCATGTCATAGAGGAGCTTTGCAAGAAGAGTAGAGTTGTGAACCCAGAGGCGAGAGTACCCAGTGAGCCTGAGAAAGGGGAAAATTTCTTATTCAGAGTAGGGGACAGTCATGGAGGAGGTAAGGAGATAAGGCATTTAAAGTCTAAGGAATGGCTCGGCCTTGTGGGGTGAGAGAGTGAAACTGAGGTAGGTGACTGTGGTTTGGGACAACTGGGCTTTATGAGGGGATGCATGGTAGCCCTGGCCAGGCACTGAGGTAGAAGGAGAAAAGAGTGAATGGGGGAATTTAGTAAGATGCAGTGTAGAGGTGAGGAGGCTAATGGCTGTGAGACTAATCCGTCAACCCCCATAATAGAGACTGAGGAGTGGACAAGGGTCCCAGAGAATTTGGAGAAGGCAGAATAAGTGGCCCCAGTGTCAATTAAAAAGGAGATCGGCTTACCTGCCACCACAGTCGTTACCTGAGGCTCTGTCCTGGTAATGTAAGTCTGTGGGGCCCTGTCAGGGCCTGGGCAGCTTCTTTGGTGGCCAGTCCCAGGAGGTCTGGGAGCTCCAAACCAGATCCAGAGGGTGGCTATGCTGGACTGGCTGAGGTCTGACCCAGAGGGGCCAGACTACAGTCTGATTTCCAGTGGCCTTCCCTTCCACACCTCTGGCAGGGCCCAGGCGGGGGTCTCGGGTTTGAGCAGAACTTGGCTCAGTGTCCTTCCTTGTTGCATTTGAAGCATGGGCCCGGAGGAGGCTTAGCCCCTGACTTACCTGCAGTTGGAGGACCAGCACTTCGTTTGGGGTTCATGAGAGCCGTGGCTAGGAGCTGGAAGGCCTCCTACTGGGCCTCAGCCTTGGCCTGATCTTGCCTTTGTGTTTTGGATTTGAATCTCCTCGTCTCTATTATTAAAGACCTTAAAGGTCAGGTTAATGAGGTCTTTTTGAGGGGTTTGTGGACCAGTATCTATTTTTTTGAAGTTTGTGGCATATGTCGGGGGCTGATTGGGATATAAAACGCATGTTTAGAAGAAGGGCTCCCTCTGGGGAAGTGGGGTCTAAGGTGGTAAATTTCTATAGAGGAGGACAGGGGGATATAGATGTCATGCCAGGTCAGGACATAGGACTGGGTCAGGCTCCTTAGTAAAGGTGGCTGGGTCAGTGGAAAAAAAAACCTGAGATGCCTCTCAATCTGTGAGGCTGGACATAGAGAATGGGACATGGACTCAGACTATGCCCTCAGTTCCTGCTGCCTCCCTTAGGGGTATAATGGACACAGAAATAGAAGAGGCTGTTGAGGAAGGCAGTCTTTGGGTGGCCTGAGAATGAGTGTTAGATGGGAAAGACTGTTTTGGAGCTCATGTTCTCAGGATTTGGGCTCTCAGGGACTGGGGAGAAGGTGGTTGCTGGTTAAGAGGGTCTGGGTTTTGGAAATCTACTGCAGGTGAGGGAGAAGATGTATAAGGGGAAGGAGGTTGGTGGGAGAGGTGGAGAGGAATGATTGGCTGGGTCGAAAGTGTCAGAAGACAGAGAAAGGGGCTGTTGACTAGTTTGAGGGGGTGAGGGAGACTTTGCAAGGAGGATCTGATGGGTGGAACATGAGGAGCAAAGTTGGGGGGTGGGAGCGGAGGAAAAAGAAAGCCTGTACGTAAGGGATCTCTGAGGCCTTGCCTGTCCAGTGGCAGAAATTATCTAGGTCACTGAGAATGTTGAAATCGAAAGTGCCATTCTTGGGCCACTGTGAGCCATTATTGAGTTTATATTGTGGCCAGGAAGTGTTACAGAAAAAAAATGAGCTTCATTGGTTTGATGTAGCCAGAAAGACCAAGGGTTGAGAGATTGGCAAGGAGACACCCTAAGGGTGTGTTTCCAGGGGGTTTGGATTGAGAGGTCCCCATGACTGGAAGGAAGGGCTATCGGAGGTTGGGGAAGGAACAAGGAGTGTCCTCCTGTTCACTCACCCAACCTGTAGAGAAAGAGAGAGCTGGAGGGAAGGTTCCAAAGTCATCATCTCTGGAACACTGTCCCGTGTAGGAGAGTATTCCCGGCCAGGTGCCTGGGCTTTCCGAGTAGACGGGAAACTCTGAGGCCCTACTGCCCCTCCAGGTCACAGGGAGTGAGAAAAAAAAAAGGGGGGGGGGTGGTAAGTTGGGTCCAAAGGCCTACCAGAGGGCGAGAGGTGAAGAGATCCCCACGGGTCTTGGTTCGGCAGGGTTCAAGAGGGGACCGGGATGGGCCAATCAACCCAGAACTGCACCACGGAGCAAAGTCAGGAAGTTACCCCGGGTAGAGCCCACTGCTTCCCTGAAATGCTCGGGATATGGTCCGGGGATCGTCTGCATTCCCATGTGCCCCTCCTGGGTTTCGGCGCCAGAATGAAAGATCACAGTCGGGGGCCAAAAACTAGGTCTTACAGGCTTTATTAGGAGAAAGACCTGCGGGGCTGTCTCGCAAAGGGAGAGCAGCGGCCTCAGCAGACATGAGCGCTCCTTTTGAAGGGAGGAATGAGGAAAGAACAGCGGCTTGGGGTACTGGGCTGGCGCTGATAGGTGATTCAATGTATGGTCCATATAAGGTACAGAACTGGGCCTCCTGGTATTTCCGGGCTGCAGGCCACGTCACCATTATCGTTACTCTGCCCGCCACTTTGGAAAAGGGGTGATCTATCAGTTGCTATAAGAATTGAGACTTTAATATTAAGCAAACCTGCATTTAAATTTGGGCACTGTCACCAACAGGATGACCTTAGGCAAGTTACTACATTTTTTAAAACTTTTTCTTTATTTGAAAAATGAGAATAATAGTACTTCCTCTTTTCATAAGAAATATCTGAATCAACTCAGCTATTTCACTATAGACTGCTTGATGTAATGCTTCATACCTAGTAAATGCTCAAAAATATTAACTACTATTATTTTTCTTAGCCTGGATTCCCTTGAAAGTGTAGCCTGGAAAAAAAAAAAAAAGGCACATGTGCATGTAAATTATTTGAGAAGTAAGCTCAGGAGGTAGGACTAAAGGAAAGATGGATACCCAATAGCGGGATTGGTTACTATTCCCAAGTGACAAGATGATTGCAGAGCCTCCTGGAGAACCCATGAAAGTCCCTCAGAATGGTGTGTCCTGAGTGACAATAGGGGGATAACTTTATCCATCAACCCCCGTTCCTGAGTGATCAAAGATATCCCCCA
This sequence comes from Plecotus auritus, assembly GCF_963455305.1. NCBI lineage: Eukaryota > Metazoa > Chordata > Mammalia > Chiroptera > Vespertilionidae > Plecotus > Plecotus auritus. Next base: position 86,181,957 of record NC_137770.1, on the reverse strand, counting down.
TTTTCCATGCCCCACACTTGAACTCCCCAATTTCCACTTTATAAAAGCACCACTGCTTCAGATAAGTCCCAGGGCAAGAAGCAAAAGGCACAGGCCAAGGTGAGGCACTGTTAGATTGCCCTTGGGCACAATACACTGATGGCACCATAGAACTGGTCCCTGCAAAAGGGCTGGGAAGAGGTGGAGCCAAGAGGGAATAAGATGAGCTCAGAGGTGTGCGATGACTATGCTGTCATAATTATTATTATGCATCCTTGCTAAATTCTTGTGTTGGAGATTCTTACCTGTGATCCTTACTCCATTAGATCTGCTCCCAAAATGCAAGGCTAATTTCTTCTTTTCCCACCTTTAATTTCGTGTTTTGCAAACAGAACATAGTTAATATTTGTTAAAATGAATTAATGTGACGAAAAACCCACCAAAATGCATACGCATGAAAGTTTATAATTTGAAACATATGTGTTTTGGGTCTGTGTGTGCAGGCTTTTTCATGTGAATACTGTATTTCCTGTATACTGTACACAGCATTTCTTCCTCTGACAATTTGAAAGCAGAAATTTGTTCTCAAAGTCTTGGACCACTTTATTTCCTTTGGCTCTGTGCTGGAAAAAAAAAAAAAAAAAAAAACAGAAGCAACAAAACCCTGACTTTGTACAAAAGGCAATTAGACTTTGAAAAAAAATTTTTTTTCTTCTCTAATTGCTTCCCCAGCTACCTTTTCTAGATTCGTAGGAATTAGTGGTGAGTAAGGCACAGCTCAACTGGTTGTGCAGAGTTGAGCTCCTCTGAGCTTCATTAGAGCCTGGGTAAGAAGAGAGCTGCCAGCAGAAGCCTGTCTATCCCCCTTGCTGCTCTGGAAGCCTCTCACACATGGATGGAAGGTCAGCCTACCTCCATTTCCCAGAGTTGGCTGAGCCAGTCGCCGGCTTTCACTTTCCACCCTAGGTAAGTAGACTCTCATTAGCCAGATAAATAAAACTGCATTTCTTTAACTTAGCTTGAACTGTTCAGTATTTTCCCATGTGTGAACATGTTTTATTATTCTTTTCAGTAACCATATGAACTATACACAAAGATAATGTAAAGATAATGGGCAAGGTCAGCCATATGTACAGACTAAGCCACCAGACACATTGCATATTTAGAGGGCAAATCCTTCCCCCAATTAAGGCTTGGACACCCATTATCAGTACTTTATTCCTCTCTGATAACAGTTTTCTTCTCAAAGCATCTTCTTTGAGAAAGATTCCTGGTTTGAGGGAAAAGAGATTAAATCCAATCAGGCTCTTGTAGCTTAATTGATTGGCTTGGTCAGGTACTGGTTGAGACAGGCATTCTAACTTTGGAGGCAGAGAGAGAGCAAGGAAGGCTAGAGGTCAAGGGCTAGAAATCCTGGAAGGGATGGAAGACATTGCAAACCTGTCACCCAACAATTTGATTAGCCAGCCCTGAAAGTGAGAGAATGCCAGCCTTCTTCAAATCTCTAAAACTACAGTGCAGGCTCTTTGCTCTTTTTGTTCCCAAAAGGAAAATAGAAGACAGAATAAGTCAGCACGAGCAACTGACTAAGTCAAAGGAGCATCACAGAGGGGACACAAATGTCCTCACATCTGCATTCAATAACGCTGCCTGGGTTTTATTATCTGGATGAAAAATTACATTACAGTTATCTGTTCTTGTCACCTTTCTTTAAAATAGCATTAACTCTTTGCCAGGTCTACCACCTTTTATAAAGACAAAGCATTTAGAAATTTTAAGAACAATTTACAAATGAAATGTTCCTCCTCAAATTCTAAAGGCCTTTATCAGATTGTCCTTCAGAGAAGGAAACTTAGTACAAAGAGGACCTTCTTTCCCCTTGCTTGTCCTTAGCCACCCTTTTTGGTGGAATTCCACTCTGCTGTTACCTTTTCTCACAGATCTCCCACCTTCTCCCTGTCTTTCTGCTTAGAGCTCTTAGGAGAAGGGCATTTGGCCTTTGCTTTCAAGTTAATCTAACCACCACCACCGCTACCACCACCACCACCACCACCTCAATTATTCTTTCATGGGGATTTACATTCTTAGCCTCATTTCTAATTTGGAATAACAGGCTTCCATGACTACCGAAATGTGGAAATTAGACTGAAAGGCATTGTTTTTCCTCTGGGCAGGATGCAAAGGTGATTCCCCGGGTCCTGTCCAGGTGGATTCGAAGAATGAAGCCATGGACAAAAGGTGTCATAAGAAAAGGTGGAAATTTATTGGGAAACAAGCACAGACTCCCATGTGGGGAGAGGGAGAGAGACCCACCAAGTCCCTCTTTCCTAAGGTTTATAAAGGCTGAAGCTCTTTGTGTCCTGATATCCCCTCTGATTGATCACTACAGCAGCTTCAAAGCTCAAACCTCCCATGGGGTCCCTCTCTTCTTCTCCCTTTTGTTTTTCTACTCTCTGTGGCTTTCCCCTTTAGTCTGTGAATGGGTGGCTTCCTCTCCCTTTATTCTGTGAATGAGTGGATTCCTATCCCTTTATTCTGCAAATGAGTGTCTTTTGGCAGCTCCCAGCCCCCTTATTCTGAGAATGTATGCTTTTTGGCAGCTCCCAGGCCCTCAGTTTTGCAGCCCTGCAGTTCTCCCTCATGGACCCCCTAATTCCCAAAACTCCCTAAACCTGCCTATTTTACCCCCCAAAACTCCTTTGACAGCTAAAGGCATTTCAGAGATTCTCACCAGCTAGTCATTCAGTCAACAAATATTTCTTGATCATCAAGAAAGAGCCCCTTTTAGGGCTACAGAGATGAAAATACAAGATTCTGTCCAGAAGGAGCCCACTATCCAGGGAAAAGTGTGAAATTAATTAAACCAGGAGGCCATTAGACTGAGATAGCTTTAATACTGACGTGGCTATGAGGGAATAGAAAATTCCCCCTTTCCCCTCTTAGTTCTGATACAGAATTTTTGGATTGGAACCTGGAGTCAAAGAATGAATCCATGGACAGAGGGTGGTATAGCAAAGATGGAGATTTATTGAAGAACAAGTACAGACTCCCACGTGAGGAGAGGGAAGAGTCCCACCAAATGGACTCCCACGTGGGGAGAGGGAAAGGGTCTAACAAGCTTCCTGTTTCCATGGTTTATAAAGGCTGCAGTTCCTGTGTCCTGATATCCCCTCTGATTGGTCAATATTCCCTTTCAAACTGGTTACTATAGTGATTCCTGAGACCCTCCTCCCTCATAGTCCTTCCATTCCTTTGGGCTTTCTTCCTCCTTCTTTATTTTGTAAATATAGACCTTTCTTGGCTACTTCCAGTTCCCATGTTTTATGGACATGTAGCTGCACCTGGCTTCCTTGTGTTATGGAGATGTACCTTCTCCCAATCTGTAGCCCTGTGTTTTTCCATGGACCCCAATTCTAAAAAATCCCTAAGCCTGCCTATATTCCCCTAAAGTTCCTGTTTCAGTTCTTTTGGCTGGCCCAATAATTAAAATGACACAAGACAGAGTAATCAAAGAGAAAACGACCAAATGTCCAGCTACCCTATATCCTATATAATAAAAGCCTAATATGATAAGTGTCTGGTCGACAGGTTGGCCGTTCAACCAATCAAAGTGTAATATGCTAATGATATGCTAAGGCTGCTCAACCACTTGCTATGACATGCACTGACCACCAGGGAGCAGACAGTTGACTGGTTGACCAGTCGCTATGATGTGCACTGACCACCAGGGGTCAGATGCTCTGACTGGTAGGTTAGCTTGTTGCTGGGGTCCGCCCAATCAGGACTGAGCAAGATGGGCTAGACACACCCTGGAGCCCTCCCATAGTCCCACCCTGGCTGGCCAACCTCCTGAGTCTCTCCCTGGCCCTGATAGTGCATCAGTGGACTCCCTCGGCCTGGCCTGCTCCCTCTTGCAATCTGGGACCCCTCAGGGGATGTTGGAGAGCTGGTTTTCGCCCGATCCCGCAGGCCAAGCTGAAGGACCCCATTGGTGCACGAATTTGTGCACTGGGCCTCCAGTCTATATAATAAAAGCCTAAGTGACCATTACAGCAGAACTGCCAGAATGACCGGTCACTGTGATGAACACTGACCACCAGGGGGAAGATGCTCAACACAGGAGCTGCCCCCTGGTGGTCAGTGCACTCCCATAGAGGGAGCGCCACTCAGCCAGAAACCAGGCTCATAGCTGGTGAGCACAGCCATGGTGGCAGGAGCTTCTCCCACATCCAGGGCAGCGCTAAGGAGCAGAAAGCCAAGTGGTAAGGAGCAGTGAGCAGGCAGGTGGTAAGGAACGAGGGGTCCCAGACTGTGAGAGAGCACATGCCAGGCTGAGGGGCCCACCTCCACAGTGCACAAATTTCATCCGTAGGGCCTCTAGTATTTACATAAGACAAGGGAACTGGGAGTAGCCAAGAGGTCTATATTTACAAAATAAAGGAGGAAGAAAGCCCAGAAGGAATAGGAAGACAATGAAGGAGGAGGGTCTCAGGAGTTACTATAGTAACCAATTCAAAAGGGAATATTGACCAATCAGAGGGGATGTCAGGACACAGGAACTGCAGTCCTTATAAACTGTGGAAAAAGGAAGTCAGCAGGACCCTTCCTTCCCTCGAACCCCCGACCCATTCGGGACTCCGTTCTGTGGGAGTCTTTTCCCCTTCCCACATGGGAGTCTGTACTTGTTCTTCAATAAATCTTCCCCTTTGCTATATCACATTCTGTCCGTGGATTCATTCTTTGACTCCAGTAGACAAAGAATCCAGTTCCAGTCCAAAAATTCCATATCATTGAGAGACTGTGGTTTGAGACTTAAGAAGGCACTTCACTCTGAGATGGAAAAGCAAATGTTTAGCAATGGGACACAGAGAGAAATTAGATAAAAGGGGCCTTGCTAGGTTCCTCTTTATCACACACTAGTTCATATTAAACTATACTTATCTATATGAAACAGGCTCTTTATCTAAATTCCTTTTAGGCAGTTAGGGGGAGGTCAAAGGTTCTTCCTGAGTCTTTTATTTCTTAAAAATGACCAGCTTAAAGTGATTAATGTCCCAAAGAGTAGTCTTTGGGGGTGGCAAATTCTGTTCTCCTTCACAGCCTACATAGCAATCCAAAATCTAAGTATTAAAATGCATCAAGGTTACAAAATTGAAATATAAAGATCACCAAACACAAACAGCCAACTTGGCTTTAAGCTTCAGCCAATCAATAATTTCCTCACTTCATTTCTACCTTTTCTCTATAAAGGTCTCTCCTTGCTCCTGCAGGTGGAGCACTCCTAACCAATTCCTGTTTGGTGCTGCCCATTTAGAATCAATTTTTGCTCAAATAAACTCAATTTTTTTTAACATGCCTCAGTTTACCTTTTAACAAAACTGTAAACATTATAATGAATGCACAATGTAATAAATACTTCCATTGAGTTCTGAGCAGTTTCCTTGTCAAGGGTACTGATTGAGGCAGAAGGACCCTGCCTGAGAGACATGGAGCTACTTTTCCACAGAAGAAATATTTGCCCAATATCTTATGAGATGAGCAGGACCTTCATAAGTAGAGCAGTTCATGGAGAAGCACATTTCTCCAGACCGGAGGAAGAGCATGCATAAAATAGAAAAAATTTTAAAGTGCTAAGTATGAGAAAAAGGTGGTGGCTGCACAGCAGATGCAGCATAGATGGTCAAGGATGAGGTTCAGGAAGTTTTTTAATCAGAAATAGAATCTTACAGGCCATACAGGGACAACTGGGGCCAACAAAGCCTGGTCAGCTTGGGAATGACATGGCCATATCTGTTTGTAAGAGGATCACCATGGAGGAAATATGGAGGGGTACGTACAGCGGGAAAAGATTTATTTCTGGTATACCAGCAAGGAGCAAAAATCAGGAAAAGATGATGATAGCTTGAACTACACTTTTGCACAAAGGTGACTAGATGAAAAGTGTCCTCACATGGTCCATTGTGTGTGTGTGTGTGTGTGTGTGTGTGTGTGTGTGTGTGCGTGTGTGTGTGTGTTCAATTGCTTCTGAATCCAAACCAGTATTTGAGACTTGAACTTTGTCTTAATTTGCCTCACACTTGAGTTTTTTTAGGTTTCTTCCTTTTTATCTACTGAGCAAAAACTTGCTCCCAGCATCTCAGAAACCAGCTGGCTGTATTTTAAGCCAAAAATATTTTTCTTACCTACCAGCAACTGATTTTTTAGGGCTGCCATTACTGATAACAGATGTTGAAACATTTTATCTTACTTTTTATTTCTTCTTCTCACAACTTAAAAATGAGTTTTAAAAACATTTGATATAGATTTTTAGCCTCAATATGCTTTCCCTAACATTATTAGTTTTTTTCTCCTTATGTATAATAAAAAAAAAATTAACAGCTCCTATTACTGTTTATTTCCCATCTGTTGAAGATGATATAAAATTTCAGATGTGCTTACAAAATACCTACCAAACATGCCAAATATAATCTATACTATACTAAAAATTATGTTATGTTCATTGTATATATTTTATGTACCACTTCTGGCTAAATTGTGTGTTATTGTAGCAGGAGTCATCCTGTTTAACCTATTGTGATTTTACTCAACAGTGACACTGACATTGAATTGGGATGTCATATATTTATTTATTACAAATTATTTAAACTTTTTCTATACTTATATAGTAAACTAATATACTATATTTCTTAATATCAAAAGAGTGGTTGATAAGTATGTTATATTCACATGTCAAGTATACACTTTAATAATCTCCCCCGCATATAACAAGGGGGAAAAGGGGGAACATATGTAATACTTTCAATAGTAAAGATTTAAAAAATAAAATAAAATAAAATAGTAAAGATGCTGTGATAAATTTATTTAAATATTTCTCTTGACATGATGCAATTCTTGCTTATTTGAAACAGGAGGCAAGAGAATAAATAATTGCTGCCTCAAATCTCTCTATAGACTGCCTAGATATAAAACAATTGTCTGAAAACATCCCCTTCACTCCATCATGTCATCCTCACTTCACACCATCCCTGTTGACTAAAAATAAGCTTCCCAAAGGTTAGGGGGAACCATTTATTCATTTTCTTGTACAAAGACTGGTGCCCAAGTAATATTTGTTGGAACAGATCCACTTTACTATTAGTAAACTTTAGATATTTCTTAAGCTCAATTTTAAAAATGTTTTTTATTGATTTCAGAGAAGGGAGAGGGAGAGAGAGAGATAGAAACATCAATGATGAGAGAAAATCATTGATCAGCTGCTTCCTGCATGACCCCCTACGTGGGATTGAGCCCGCAACCCGGGCATGTGCCCTTGACCAGTATTGAACCCGGGATCCTTCAATCCGCAGGCCGATACTTTATCCACTGAGCCAAACCAGCTAGGGCTAAATTCAATTTCAAGTACATACTTGTTTAATAAGAATAGAAATACTAAAGTCTACATATTCCTTAACACAAATAGGTATTTGTAGACACATGTATATTTTTTAGGTATTCTGAAACATTTACAAGCAATGAGTCTGTATGCACACACACCCACTCCTCTTTTCTGTCTTGGAAACTCACCTATCCTCTGTTTCACTATCTTATTTCTGTTCTACTTCCATTGGTGCTACACATAGTTTTATTGAGCTGATAAAGATAAGCTAATCAAAATAAAGTTTTTATTTTTGCAGTTGTGCTACATTATTATGTATTTTACCCTTTTGGGTTCCTGGAATAGTTTCATGTAAATGAATTAACCTTGGTTCATTCTTAGCTGATAATCCAGTGTTAAAAAATTGTTACTGAGATGAAAAAAAAAGATTCAGAGTATGAGTATTCTGGATTAACTGTACACTTCCATCCAACCATCAACTAGCCCAGAGGGTTCTCAAAGTATGATGCGATGACCCCTGGCAATCCCAAGACACTTTCAGGGGACCTGTGATATAAAAATTGCTATTTTTTTATAGTAATACTAAGAAATTATAATAATACTAAAATATTTTATAATACTAAGACATTTTTAATAATAATACTAAGAAATTATTTACTAAGAATTATTTTTATAATACTAAAATTTATAAGAATATTTAATACTAAGTGTTACTTATACTAAGAAATTAATAATTACTTAATACTAAGAAATTATTGTTATAATTCTAAGAAATTATATGAAAATAGTATTTTAGTACACTAAGAAGTTATTTATCTCACAAGTGTACTGGGGAGTTTTCCAGAGAATACGTGGCATGTGATATTGAATGCAGAAGCAGCTGAGAATCTAGTTGTCTTCTATTAAACCAACCATGAAAGTGGTGTATAATAATTTAGAATAATACTACTCTTCTCCTAATGATTTTCTTTTATAAATGTAGTTATGTTTCATTAAATATGTTATGTTATCATGTAACATTTATTTAAAATAAATTACGTAAGCATTTTAACAATATATATTTTAATTTCTAATATAAGTACTGATTGGTAAACCCATATAAATAAAAATTATTTTGGGTTTTCAATAAGTTGTAAGAATTCAAAGGGGACCTGGAGCCAAAAAGTTTGCAAACCACTGACCTAACTTCCAATTAATTATTTCATGCTAAATTCATAAGGCAGAGAGAGATGGAGAGAGAAGATCAAGACCTTAGGGTTGCTAATACTGGCTCCTCAAATGCCCAGGAATTATCACATTGCAAGCATTAATATGAAGCTCCTTTGATTTCAACTTACATTAATTAAAGTTATTTTTTCCTATTAATATAACCAGATTAAATAAGCAATTAATGAATTCTCCATAGTTAATTATATTGGTATCCAAGGAAGATGAAATAGAAAAGAGAATAAACATGTATCAGGTCCTTATATGTGTCAGGTACCTTATAAATAACAAGTGATTAAGAGAAAAGGCTCTAAATTCTGACTGGGTCAAATCTGGCTCCACCACTTACAAGTTATGTGAGCTTGGCCAAGTTATTTAGCCTCTTTCTGCCTCCATTTCCTGATCTGTAAAACATCATATCTCAGCAGGTTGTTGTGAGAAGTAACTGAGTCCTTACATGTAAAGCCCTTTGAATAGTTCTTAGTACACAATATTAAATAAATATTACATTTATCTATCTACATAATCTGCACAACAATTGTAGAAAGAAACAATTATCACCTCTTATTGATGAGAAAATTAAGGCTCCAGCAGGCCATGTAATCTATGCAAAATATGGAGATTACAAGTGCTAGAGATGCCATTTAAGTCCAGGTCTACGTGTTGCAAAATACCTTGCACTATATCAGTGATTCTCACACTTGAGCTCACATCAGAAGCACTCTAACCTCATTAATTCTGATTCAGTAGGTCTGAGGTGAGACTAAGAATTTATTCTTTGAACAATTTCCATGGAGTTGCTGATAATACTGGCCCAAGAGCTTCACTTTGAGAACCTCTGTCCTAGAGACCAGGCTTGGTCACCAAGAATATTTATACCCACAAACAGTCTCCTTAAATATTCTAGGATATTCTCACATTGCTATATTATTATTTTTGTAGCCTTTCTTTTCTGGACATTTCTTATATTCCCACTCTGCTACAGGGAAAATTACTTCTGTATGTTTACAACAAAAATAATTATCTTACCAAATAATTGCTCAAACTCATCCTTTCTATCAGTGAGGAAACAAGAAGACCCAGTGAACTGATATTAAGCAAGAGGTTTTTTTCTTCCCACAAAGCTTAATTTTTTCTGTCATTCACCTTACATGATTCTTAACCAATTACCCAAAAATAAAACCTTAATATAGCCAGTGAAGGATCTCGCTAAGACTCCTTACCTTCAATCCTTCTTTCAAATGTGATCTAAATATAGATATCTAGTTCAGACAAAAGAGGAAAAAAGTTGTGTGTTTGTTTCTTTTTTTCATGGGAACTCAACGTTGGAGTGAGCAAATACTGTTTATGAATTGCCTGAGATCATTATGTCAAGAAGATGGGAGTGAAAAATTAATGTTCTGAAACAAATTGAAAAAGAGTCACCTTTGCCAACTGGATTTCACTCTCTAATGAGAAATAATGTGATTGGATATTGTCAAGGTAACACATGGAGATAAGTCAGTGGGTCAAGATGTGTACATTGCAGTAATATAGAAGTACACTCCTAGTGTACTCTGTCCTATTTTAGATTATTTATGTAAGAAGTACAGAATTAAGCATTGGTCAGGAGGAAATCAATGACAATTATGGAATTTGAGAAAGGAATTGATATTCTGGTGCTTCTGAAACAGAGACTAGCCACCTAGGACAATCACTTTTCTTAAAAAGAATCATAGGGCCAGAATAAGAGAGCAGAGCCAAGTACTATGTGCTAAGTATGTTAGAAGTCTAGAGTTCCTTTCCTTTTGTTCTAAGAAAGTCCTCTGGAAGCTATGATTTCTCTTCTCCTCCTTTTGCCTATACTCTGTTTCTAATTATACCCTCTTCTGCTTTTTTATTGTTGTTCTTGTTCTCCAAGCAAATAGTGAGAGAAGTGAGAAAACTTTCCAACAGTTTATTTTCTAGTACAGGAATTTTGCAGCATTATATTTGAAGGAAACTATTTTCCACTGAGAGCAAGAGAAAACAAAAAAGAATAATAGGTATTGGAAGATTTGGATTAGGTATTTGGAATAATTGTCAAGCTATTAGAAATATGTATGGCGAGGAAAACCAAGATGGCGGCATAGGTGAACACCTAAACTGCTGCCTCACACAACAATTTCAAAACTACAGCTAAAAGACAGCACGGACATAATCCAGAACCACAGAAAAGCTGGCTGAGTGGAAATTCTACAACTAGAAGGAAAGAGAGGGGCACATGAAGACTCAGAGGAGCTGCAAAAGGCTGAGGTACGGAGACACACGCGCGGAGAGGATGGGCGGCTGAGTGCCTGGCTAGCTTTCTCTAGTGGGAGAGAGACGGAAGCTCCTGACTGCACTGAACCCCAGTTCTGGGTGAGACCCTGGGGTCCCAGATTCATACAGGGGGAGTCTGAACTGTCGGGAAAAGAGAGGAGCACAAGGAAACTCAGGGGAGCCGTGAAAGGCAGAGGTCTGGAGGCACACGCACAAGTGCGCACAGAGAGGACTGACTGCTGAGTGTGCCGCTGGCTTTCTCCAGCAGGAGGAAGGCGGAATCTCCCAACTGTGCTGAACTCCATTTCTGACTGCACTGAACCCCAGTTTCGGGTGAGACCCTGGGGACCCAGACTCATACGGGGGAGTCTGGACTGTCGGGAAAAGAGAGGAGCGCACAGAAACTCAGGGGAGCTGCGAAAGGTAGAGGTCTGGAGGCACGCGTGCGCAGAGAGGACTGACTGCTGAGTGTGCTGCTGGCTTTCTCTAGTGGGAGGAAGACGGAAGCTCCCGACTGCGCTGAACTCCCGTTCCTGGTGAGACTCTGGGAACCCAGATTCATTGGGGGAGAAACTGGACTGTCTGGCGGCAGGTGAAACTCGAGTGCGGCTCTCTCTCAGAGGTACTTGCAGCGATTACCGAGGGACACTGAGATCCAGGGGCCTCATAGCGCAGGGCTGACAGGAAGCCAAGGCTGTCTACTCAGCCCTGAGACTCCACCCCATCCAAGCTGAGCACAGAGGCTTTTGCAATTTTGCAAGTCTTGTCTCATAAGACTGTCTCCAGCACAGAAGTTCTCCCAGTGTAGACACAGCTGATCCTCACAGCCAATTGGCCTGGAGGTCAATTCCTCCCAGTGATACCAACAACAATCAAGACTTAACTACAACATGCTGTACACACAGTACACAAAGGGGTGCAACCAAGAGTGTCCACCTCAGGTAACTGGGGAGGCTGAGCCACTGGGCCCTATAGGACACCTAGCACACAAAGCTACTCTACCAACTCAGGGAAGGAGCGAAAATGCGGAGACAAAGAAACAGATCACAAATAAAAGAAATGGAGGATAGCAAACTACTGGATATAGAGTTCAAAACCACGGTTATAAGGTTTTTCAAGAATTTCCTAGAAAAAGCCAATAAATTTAGCGAGACCCTCGAGGATATGAAAAAGGACCAACTAGAAATTAAGCATACACTGACTGAAATAAAAAATATTATACAGAGACCCAACAGCAGACTAGAGGAATGCAAGAATCAAGTCAAAGATTTGAAATACAAAGAAGCAAAAACACTCAACCGGAAAAGCAAAAAGCAAAAAGAATCCAAAAATTTGAAGATAGTATAAGGAGCCTCTGGGACAACCTCAAGTGTACCAACATCCAAATTATGGGGGTGCCAGAAGAAGAGAGAGAGCAAGATACTGAAAACCTATTGGAAGAAATAATGACTGAAACTTCCCCCCACTGGTGAAAGAAACAGACTTACAAGTCCAGGAAGCCCACAGAACCCCAAACAAAAGGAATCCAAAGAGGACCACACCAAGACACTTCATAGTTGAAATGCCAAGAGCAAAAGACAAAGAGAGAATATTAAAAGCAGCAAGAGAAAAACAGTTAATTACCTACAAGGGAGCACCCATACGATTGTCAGCTGATTTCTCAACAGAAACTGTGCAGGCCAGACGGGAGTGGCAATAAATATTCAAAGTGATGAATAGCAAGAACCTACAACCAAGATTACTCTACCCAGCAAAGCTATCATTCAGAATTGAAGGTCAGATAAAGAGCTTCACAGATCAGAAAAAGCTAAAGGAGTTCATCACCGCCAAACCAGTATTATATGAAATGCTGAAAGGTACTCTTTAAGAAGAGGAAGAAGAAGAAAAAAGTAAAGATAAAAATTACGAACAACAAATACATATCTATCAACAAGTGAATCTAAAAATCAAGTGAATAAGAAATCTGATGAACAGAATAAACTGGTGAATATAATAGAATCAGGGGCATAGAAAGGGAATGGACTGACAATTCTCAGGGGTAAGGGGTGTGGGAGGTGTGGGAAGAGACTGGACAAAGGTCCTATACCTATGGATGAGGACAGTGGCGGGGAGGTAAGGGCAGAGGGTGGGGTGGGAACCGGGTGGAGGGGAGCTATGGGGGAAAAAAGAGGAACAACTGTAATAATATGAACAATAAAGATTTATTAAATAAAAAAAATATAAAGCTGCAGGCTTTATAGAACTGGAAAAAAAAAGAAATATGTATGGCTTTTGAGGATAGCTATATAGATAAGATTTTAGATTAGAATAGACCAGTGGTCGGCAAACTCATTAGTCAACAGAGCGGCAAACTGCGGCTCACGAGCTGCATGTGGCTCATGAGCCGCAGTTTGCCAACCACTGGAATAGACAATTTGATATGTGTTTATTTAGGAATACTTGTATCCAAACAGAAAGGGTCAGGTAGTCTTCTAACCTATAATACTATAAAATTATAAATTAAACATTGAATCAAGGTGCCTAGTTTTAGTATGATTTTCCTAGGCCTTGCGCAGTTCAGTAATTGCTGGTTGAAAACTTTCCTTATGCTAATCACCATGCTAGGTGATTACAAAAAGGAATAGGAAAAGACGACTGACCCCCAAATTACTTTTGGTCAATCTAGTGATTATGTCCAGATGTTCTATTTCCCCTTAAATGTTTACTGCCTACCTAAGCAGATTTATCTCATATGGAACCTCTTCAAGTCTCCACCTTACTCAGACAATAAAAGTACAACTAGTATATATCCCAGCAGAAATATGCTTCCCTTTCCTTCCCTAACTGTTCTCAGATGTACCAAGGATGTTCTGAAAAGGGCAGTATGTACCATAAATCCATAAACTCATCTACAGGGGCAGGGCTAGGCAGGAGAGTTGCCATTCAATTGATATAATAAACCTCCAGGAACAAGCTTGAGTGCCCAACTGTTAGAGTCGTCAGCAAAATTCACAAATTTAATTATTCCCAAGTAATTGCAAGAAAGATCATCCATTATTCTAACTACTGAAAGAGAAGAGCCCATACCCTGAAATGACTCTGTAGTTGCATAAATGGAGATCTATTCATTAGGACCGTGAAATAAAATGGAAATCTGTTTTCTTTTCAGAGCAATGTGATTACCATCACTGATAATGATATTACAGCAGGAAAAACATATTGTCTGTTAGGACACATTTTCCTTTTTGCCCTGGCTTTCTCTGCCTTGGGAGTGATCATGGTAAAACCTGAATAAGTTAGGCTCATCCCAGACATTCTGACCTGGTGCCCAGATTTGATGCTTTATAAAAAACAAGACTCAGAATCCTCAGTGTACAGTCACTTCTCTCCACTTATTCTAAAAGTTTTTTTGGGTTTTATTTTTTTAAAACCTCTGTGGTTATACTCACAGTATGCAGATTAAAAGACTAGGGAAGTATTATTCCTTTAGAAAGACTGATTTAAATTGGAAATGAAACTAGGTATTGAGGAGTTACAGAGGCTAAAAACTAGAAATAAGGTCTTAACAGGAGAAGGTGTAGGTATTTGACTTTTTTTTGTGTGTGTAATATAAAAGCAGGATTTGTAGCAAGGATTATAGAGTGGGAGTAAGTGGTTTGAGGGAGAGAAGAAAAAATAAAATTATATATGGCAAACCCAAAAGAGGCTTGTATTTTATTTTATATTAATTAGGGATTAAATATATTTGTGAACACCGAAGTTATAGTGAAACAGGATGGGACTGAACAGAGTAAGAGTTATGATTTGAAATTTTTAAAGTTTTTGTTTTTTTTTCTAATAGAAATGTGACTGCTGGTTAGAGATGAATAGAAGGACTTACTAGTAAGTAATTAAAGGAAGGGCTTTAAAGTTCTTGGCTGAGACTTAAGGGAAAAAGAAAGAAAAGATGTAGTTAGGACAGAGAGAGCTTGGAGGAAAGAATTCCATTGCATCAGGGACTGGGAAAGCGCCAGGACAGAGAACACAGATCATTGGTCAGGGGCACTGATACAACTTCTTTTGGCTTTTCTCATAAGTCTGAAGTGTGTATATGTACAAAATACATACTTTTTTAAAAAAAGATATTTAGCATTCATTCTCTCATAACATTCTTCTGAATCAATTAGGAGAAATACCATGAGTCTCATTTTACAGATGGTAAAGCTGATGCATAGAGATGAGACTCCAAATCACATTTATTTTTTTTCTTTTATTTTATTTTTTAAAATATTACACATAGTAGTACATATATCTCCTTCCCCCCCCCCCCATTGACCTTCCTCCAGCCTCCCCTACCCCCTGTTGCATGTCCTCATCCCACCCCCGCAGTGTCTTGTGTCCATTGGTGTGCTTATATGCATGCATACAAGTCCTTTGGTTGATCTCTTTCCCCCCACTCCCCAACACTCCCCAGCTTTCCCACTGTAAGTTGACAGTCTGTTCGGTGCTTTACTGCCTCTGTATCTATTTTTTGGTTCATCAGGTTATAATGTTCTTTATTTTCCATAAATGACTGAGATCATGTGGTATTTTTCTTTCATTGCCTGGCTTATTTCACTTAACATAATGCTCTCTAGGTCCATCCATGCTTCTGCAAATGGTAAGAATTGCTTCTTTTTTTACAGCAGCATAGCATTCCATTGTGTAGATGTATCATAGTTTTCTAATCCACTCATCTGCTGATGGGCATTTAGGCTGTTTCCAAATCTTAGCTATGGTGAATTGTGCTGCTATGAACATAGGGGTGCATATATCCTTTCTGATTGGTGTTTCTAGTTTCTTGGGATATATTCCTAGAAGTGGGATTACTAGGTCAAATGGGAGTTCCATTTTTAGTTTTTTGAGGAAACTCCATACTGTTCTCCATAGTGGCTGCTCCAGTCTGCATTCCCACCAGCAGTGCACGAGGGTTCCTTTTTCTCTGCATTCTCTCCAGCACTTGTCGTTTGTTGATTTGTTGATGATTGCCATTCTGACAGGTGTCAGATGGTACTGCATTGTCGTTTTGATTTGCATCTCTCGGATAATTAGTGACTTTGAGCATGTTTTCATGCTTCTTGGCCTTCCTTCTGACTTCTTTTGAAAAGTATCTATTTAGGTCTGTTGCCTAATTTTTTATTGGATTATTTATCCTCCTTTTATTAAGTTGTATAAGTTCCCTGTAGATGTTGGAGATTAAGCCTTTATCAGTGATAACATTTGCGAATATGTACTCCCATACAGTGGGCTTTCTTGTTGTTTTGTTGATGGTTTCTTTTGCTGTGCAAAAGCTTTTTATTTTGATGTAGTCCCATTTGTTTATTTTCCCTTTAGTTTCTATTGCCCTAGGAGCGGTATTGGTGAAGAAATTGCTTTGGCATATGTCTGAAATTTAACTGACTGTGGATTCCTCTAGTATTTTATGGTTTCTCGTCTTATGTTTAAGTCCTTTATCCATTTTGAGTTTATTTTTGTATATGGTGTAAGTTGATGGTCTAGTTTCATTTTTTTACATGTATCTGTCCAATTTTCCCAATACCATTTATTGAAGAGACTGTCTTGACTGCATTGTATTTTCATGCCTCCTTTGTCAAATATTAATTGAGTGTAGTGGTTTGGGTTGATATCTGGGTTCTCTATCCTATTCCATTGTTCTATATGCCTGTTCATGTGCCAGTACCAGGCTGTTTTGAGAACAGAGGCTTTGTAATATAACTTGAAATCTGGTATTGAGATCCCACCTACTTTGTTCTTCTTTCTCAGGATTGCTGTGGCTATTCGGGATCTTTTTTTAATTCCAGATGAATTTTTGGAGAGTTCTTTCTAGGTCTGTGAAATAAGCTGTAGGTATTTTAATGGGGAGTGCATTTAATCTATAGATTGCTTTGGGTAATATGGACATTTTAATGATGTTGATTCTACCAATGCATGAACATAGTATGTTCTTCCATCTGTTTACGTCTTCCTCTGTTTCTTTTTTCAGTGTCCTGTAGTTTTCTGCATATAGATCTTTTACCTCCTTAGTTAAGTTTATTCCTAGGTATCTTAATTTTTTTGGTGTGATGGTAAATGGGATTGCTTTTTCAGTCTCTCTTTATGTAAGTTCACTATTGGTGTATAGAAATGCCATAGATGTCTTGACGTTAATTTTGTATCCTGCTACATTGCCAAATTCATTTATTAAGTATAATAGCTTTTGATGGAGTCTTTCGGGGTTTTTATGTACAATATCATGTCATCTGCAAGTAAAGACATCTTTACTTCTTCTTTTCCAATTCGGATGCCTTTTATTTCTTCTCCTTGTCTAATCTCAATGGCTAATAATTCCAGTACTATGTCGAACAGGAGTTGTGAGAGTGGGCATCCCTGTCTTGTTCCTGTTCTTAGAGGAAATGGTTTTAGTTTTTGCCCATTGAGTATGATGTTGGCTGTGGGTTTATCATATATGGCTTTTATTATGTTTAGGTATGATCCCTCTATTCCCACCTTGCTGAGAGTTTTTATCAAGAAAGAGTGTTGGATTTTGTCAAATGCTTTTTCTGCATCAATTGATATGACTATGTGATTTTTCTCCCTCAATTTGTTTATGTGATGTATCATGTTTATTGATTTGCAGATATTATACCATCCTTGTACTCCTGGGATAAATCCTACTTAGTCATGGTGTATGATCTTTCTGATGTACTGCTGGATCCGACTTGCTAGAATTTTGTTGAAGATTTTGTCATCTATGTTCATGAGGGATATTGGCCTGTAATTTTCTTTCATTGTGTTGTCTTTATCTGGTTTTGGTATTAGGGTGATGCTGGCTTCATAGAAGGAGCTTGGAAGTGTTCCTTTCTCTTGAATTTTTTGGAATAGTCTGAGGAGAATAGGTTTTAGTACTTCCTTGGATGTTTGGTAAAACTCCCCTGTGAAGCTGTCTGGCCCTGGGCTTTTGTTTGCTGGAAGCTTTTTGATAACTGCTTCAATTTCTTCCGTAGTTATTGGCCTGTTGAGGTGTTTATATTCTTCCTGATTGAGTTTTGGAAGGTTTTATTTTTCTAGGAATATGTCCATTTCCTCCAGGTTGTCCAGTTTGTTGGAATAGAGTTGTTCATAGTATTTTTTTTAACAATCCTTTGTATTTTGGTGGGGTCTGTTGTTATTTCTCCTCTTTCATTTCTGATTTTGTTTATTTGGGTCCTCTCTCTTTGCTTCTTGGTGAGCCTGGCTAGAGGTTCATCAATCTTGTTTATCCTTTCAAAGAACCAGCTTTTGGTTTTGTTGATCTTTTGTACTGTTTTTTTGGTCTCAAAGTCATTTATCTCCGCTCTGATCTTTATTATTTCCTTCCTTCTGCTTACACTGGGCTTTTCTTGTTGCTCTCTTTCTAACTCTTTGAGTTGTAGGGTTAGGTAATGTATTACCATTTTTTTCATGTTTTTTGAGGTAGGCTTGTAGAGCTATGAACTTCCCTCTCAAGACTGCTTTCGCTGTTTCCCATATATTTTGGATTGTTGTGTTTTCATTGTCATTTGTTGCTATGATGTTTTTTATTTCTTCTTTGATCTCTCTGGTAACCCAGTCATTGTTTAATAGCATGCTATTTAGTCTCCATGTGTTTGACTTTTTTGGATTGTTTTTATTGTAGTTGATTTCCAGTTTTATGCCACTGTGATCTTAGAAGATGCTTGATATGATTTCTATCTTCTTGAATTTGAAGAGACTTTGCCTGTGACCCAATATATGGTCTATCTTTGAAAATGACCCATGTGCACTTGAGAAGAATGTATATTCTGTGGCTTTTGGGTGAAATGTTTTGAAGATGTCAATTAATTCCATCTGGTCTAGTGAGTCATTTAGGATTGATGTTTCTTTGCTGATTTTTCGTTTAGAGGATTTGTCCAATGGTGACAGTGGGGTATTAAAGTCTCCTACTATGATTGTATTGCTGTCAAACTCTCCCTTGATAATCTCCAGGAGTTTTTTTTTTTTATGTATTTGGGTGCTGCTGTATTGGGTGCGTATATGTTTACCAGAGTTATTTCTTCTTGTTGGATTGGTCCCTTTAGTATTATGAAGTGGCCTTCCTTATCTCTTTTTATGTCCTTCATTTTGAGATCTAATTTGTCAGATACAATTATTGCTACCCCAGCTTTTTTTTTTTTCATTTCCATTCACCTGAAAAGCCTTTTTCCATCCCTTCACCCTTAGTCTGTGTGTGTCTTTTTTTCTAAGGTGAGTTTCTTGTAGACATCAGATATATGGGTCATGTTTTCTTATCCAATCCGTTACCCTATGTCTTTTTATTGGAGCATTTAATCCATTTACATTTAAAGTTATTATTGATAGGTACTTGTTTGTCACTGTTTTGGTGGTAATAAACTCCCTTAGTCCTTTTTTGTCTGAGAAACTCCTGATTTCACCTTCAATTTTGATTGATAGCCTTGCTGGGTACAGTATTCTTAGATTCAGACCCTTCCTTTGCATGACTTTTTATATTTCATTCCATTCCCTTCTGGCTTATGTGTTTCTGTTGAGAAATCAGTTGCTAGCCTGATGGGGGATCCTTTTTAGGTAACTTTCTGTCTCTCTCTCTGGCCGCTTTTAAGATTCTTACTTTGTCGTTAGTGTTTGCCAATTTAATTATAATGTGCCTTGGCATCGGTCTTTTGGGGTTCATTTTGCTTGGGATTCTGTGAGCTTCTTGTATATATGTGGATTTTTTCTTCCCTATATCAGGGAAGTTTTTTGTCATTATTTCTTCAAGCAGGTTTTCTATTCCTTGCTCAGTTTCCTTTCCTTCTGGAACCCCTTTTATGCGGATGTTGTTTTGTTTCGTGTTGTCCCAAAGTTCCCTCAGGCTCTCATCCTGCTTTTTAATTTCTTTCTCTAGAAGCTGCTCTACTTGGGTATTTTTTCCTACCTTGTCTTCTAGCTCACTGATGCGGTCCTCTGCTTCTTCTAGTCTACTCTTGATGCTTTCTATTGAGTTCTTTACAGCAGTGATGTCATTTTTCATTTCTTCTTGGTTCTTCATTTCCTCTTGGTTCTTACACTATTGTCAAATTTGTCTTCCATTCTTTTCAGCCACCTTATGACCATTTCTCAGAATTCTTTCTCTGACAGGTTGCTTGCCTCCATTTCGTTTACTTCCTTTTCTGGTGATGCCTGCTTTTCTTTCATATGCGGGCTGTTACTTTGTCTCCCCATGATCTCTCTTCTCTGGGTGTCTGGTTATGTAGTTCTTTCTCTCCTGCAATGATTTAAAGGCACAAAATACAACACAACAAGGTATAACACACAAGGCACTGAATAGAAATGTATTCACAATATTAATAACCCAAAATAAAGGTTACCACCAGAGAAAGGCAAATTAGAGGATAGGTGAGAAAGAAGAAGAGAAGAAAAAAAAGAAAAAGAAAAAAAAGGAGTGCAAAAAAATGAAATTGGGAAAAGAAAAAAAAAGTAAGAGAGAAAAGAGAGAGAATAAGAAAGGAGAGGGGAAAAAACTATATATATGGGGAGAAAGCTCCAAAAGAACAGCCACTAATCCCAACAAATGCCAGCAACAAGTACCTGGAGATGAATGCAAACTACAAACAACCAATAATATCAAGCAAGGCGATGGAAAACAGAAGCAAAAAACAAACAATACAAAACAAAAATAAATAAATAAATAAATAAAAAGCAAAACAATCTCACAGACAAGCATAAAAAAATCGATATAATCAACAATCAAGCAAACAACAACAAAAGGACAGAGAGAAAAACAATTTTTTGGATAGTGATGAAAGAGAAGAGAGAGGTGTGTATGGACTTGGAGCAGGGGATTGGAAATTAGATATATAAGTAGGGTGAAATTTTAACATGGGGTAAAAAAAGGAATAGGGCAAATCTAAAGCAGGAATAGGGTAAGAGAAACAGGACATCAAAAGGGGGAAAGTGAGGAAGAGAGTGTTGGCATAAAGGTAAAGTTGAGATAGAGTAGACTGATGTAAAGGAAAGATGAAAATAGAATGTAGAACACTAATCTCAAAGTAAAATAAAGAGAAAATAAAATAACACTTTTTTTAAAAAAAGGTAAAATAGTAGTAGTAATAATATTGATTGAAAATAAAAATGTAATAATTAAAAAGGTAAAATAAAGTGAGGAAAAAAGAAAAAAAATTAGTTTCTTAAGTAAAAGATGAAAAAAATAAAAATAAAAATGTGAAGTAGTGAAGGTCATTCACCTCCTCTACTGTTCTGTTTGGCATGCCTGTTTCCTAGTCAGGACAGTTTTGAAGTTCCCTGTGTTCTACTGCTCCTCAGTGTTGTAAGCCAGTCCTGATTTTTAAGTGTGGTGTGGTGTTTCTTCCTTTTCCACATCCCGCACGGAAAGGGAGAAAGACAGGTTCCTGAGGGGAGGAGCTGGGGCTTAAGAAATTAGAGAAAAAAAGAGACAAGAGACAGAAATAGATTCAAGCTGGGTGCCGGGTGGCTTCCTGTCCTCTGATAGAGAGACAGTCACACTCACCTCAGACAACACAGCATATTTATTGGTTTCCAAAAGGGATTTTATGATAAAAAGGAGTTTCGGGTGTGCCCAAATCCTATTCATCAGGATCTGAGTAAGCTCCTTATTTTGGGTGGGTCAAGGTCCTTTTTGTTCCTCATTCCAAGTACATGGAATTAGTACTGATAACAGGATTCTGCCAGTGCCCTTGGGCTCAACTGAATAAGAATTAAAAAAGTATCCATGTGCCTTCCCAGACGGCCCTCTACATTTAAGCATGCAGTAAGTCTCTATTTCTTATTTTCCTTTATTTGTTTTTACACAAGAGTCAATTTTTGATTCCACCCTGGGTGGCAGTGTTTCTGGATTGATCTCCGGGTCTATAGGTCCTCTCTAGCTAGTGTTTAGATTTGTTTTACCTGTGGCACTTAATATCAGTTTGGTGGAGTGGGTTGCCCCAGAGCTGGTTCTCTGATGGTTATTCCCCGCTCTGATTCCCAGGTTCCAGAAAAACAACTTTCCCCTGCAGTCTCTTAGAGTGACCCCAATTGGGTGATCCTATGTATTGGGCTTAGTAATCAGAAGCAAGGATTTAAAGAGAAAAAAAAAAGAGCCAAAGTAAGTGTGTGAACCCCAGGGCTGCAAGCAAGTCTGTGCAGTCTTTTTTCCCCTTGGGTCTAAGCAGCCGGGACACTTAAAATTTTTAGGCTGTCCTTTTGTGCCAAGATCAAAATGGGTTGCTTTTTAGAGTTCCCTTCTGTTAGCAGCTCTGTGGACTCGCTTCCATGTTCACAAATTATGCCAGCCCCAACAGCCACGGATTTTCCTAGGCACAGACTTCCCCAGCTCCTCCAGCTCCTGCAGTGCATGCGTTTCTCTCTCCTTCCGGGACCAGAGACCTCACCTTATCCCAGGCGAAATCTGACCTTTCCGTGGTGGAGTGTAGAGCTCCTCTGAATCCACGTGCTTGCTCCACTCAGGGACCAATGTTCTCAGGTTTGCAGCTTTTCGGTGGGTGTTGTAGTTGTAGATTCCCCGGGCTTTTCAGGTGTCTGATAACATCCACTTTCCCCTTCAAGATGGCACTGTCTCCACATCCAAGCCAGTCGCTCCGGGAGGGAACCCAACAGCAGTGGGGGCTGCCTGGTCAGGGGAGCCCCGTCCAACATTCCCCCACCTTCTCCTGGAGTATAGCTGTCCCTCAACTCACCAACATACACTCCCCTTGCGACCACACACTATCCCTTTGTTTTCTCACTCACACACTATCTTGCAGTCTGCCTTCCGATCTGCAGCCATCTTCTTTTTTCTCAAGTCACATTTAAATAACTGGAAGTAAATTGCAGTCCATTGATTTCAAGTCCATTTTACTACTATGTTTTCTCCACAGGAGTTGCATGCCCTCCCCTACCCTTTTTCTAGACCAGAAAGAGGGAAGAGATTCATAGTCCATAATGAAATATTCAACTTTTTAAAAGATTATATTGTCCACCTTTAAAATCTAAAGAGCTTCCAGATAAAGGAAACACTGAGCTTACTGTACCTTTACACACACAAAAAAAAATGGAATCAAGAGTAGAGGGTAAAAGCTACATGGAAGCAAATTTCCATTCATCATTAAAAAAAGAGCTCTGTAATACTTAGAACTTTCTAAAACTAGAGTAGTCCATTTACTAATAATGAATTCCCTGTAATACGAGATACTCAGGTAAAGATTGGATGTCCATTAGTCAAAGATCTCATAGAGAGAGTTATGACCTTGTTTGAAAGTTGAACTTAGTGACATCTAAGGATTTTCCCAAAAATTATATGGGTCTTTGGTTTTTGTTCTTCATAGTCTCATTCTCTCTTTCTCCTCATGCCCACTAGAATAGAGCAACTGTCTGCTGAGCCAGGGAAATAAGCAGAGAAAAAAATAAATAGGCTGGTAATCCCCCTTTGCAATGTAGACTGATAATAAGAATCTTTCCCTGGTTAAATGAAAACATTTCCTCTCATTCTTTCCCAGAAATTCTTTGACAAACTTCCCATGGATCAGATAGATTTCATAGGTTGGATCTGTCTGCTCTCTTAATGGATGGGTAGCTTCACAGTGCATAAGAGGTCTGATCCAGATATTTATATTTCTGACTGAGATCATTTCTCAATATCCAAAGAAGTTGTGAACACTTCATTGGAATTATTTAAAAACAGTTGTACTATCGACTTCCTATGTGCTTAATTTTCGTGTAAATTGAAGCATGTAATATAGAAAATTTCAGTAGTGGGTTGAAAAATATTTAAAAACACAAAACATTACATAAAATGAGCTAAAATTAATGATTTTATTTTGTATGCACTACATTTCACTCTCTATAATGTTTCACTTGAGTTAGAACTACTGGAATCAACTTAGGTTTATTATCAACAAATTATGGACAATAGATCAAATTTCTTTACTTTAAAAGGATTATAGGATAACCTTAGCATGTAGGAAGCATGATAAACAATAACATGGTATGCCTGGATTTTAGCAAAAGATATAATGAAGTTAGTCACCATGATCTTGATAGTATTGGAATATAAACAAGAATGTTTTAGGTGGAAGATTACAATTTTTAAATATCCACACCCAAATGGTATAAAGCAATGAATACAGATAAGTAAGAAGGCCTTTTTTCCTTTAGTTCTGGTATTACTTCTTAAGTTTTCAAAGTCTGGGGATGATAGCTCATCACATTTTCAAATAACACAAAGCTCAAGATGGATAATAAGCATGCTAAATATTTAAATCAAATTTCAAAGTGTTTGATAGACTGGACAAAAATATAGTCTTTATAAGATAAAATTCAACAGAGATAAATGTGTATGCATTTTAGAGTAGAAAAGTAACCAAGCCTGAAAAGATAAGGTAATGATATGACATGACAGCATAACATATGATTAGGTCTTAAGGATTTTAATTAACAATAAACTAAATTTGAGTAAAGAGAGTAATGTGACCCATCAAAAAAAGGTGAAACAGCTGTGTGATATTGTGTATTGTGATTTATAATAAGAAACATATATTTGGTCTTCTTACCTCATTCCTGGTACAGAGCTCCTGTAAATTTAAGTAATAAGAATACTAGGAGCATCTCTTGTTTTAATATTTGGTCTTGAGCTCATCTCTGACACAAGGCTCCTGAAACCCTTGTAATTTCCTAAGTGATAAGAGCACTAGGAGCATCTGATAAGACGACTCTTGGATGGAGGCTGGTCACTAGAAAGACCAAGTCATAATTAGAAGCATGGAATTCCCAGCCCTACCCCACTCATTCTCCAAAAAGGGAAGAAGAGGTGGACATGGAATTAATGATTGATCATGTCTATATAATGAAGCCTCCATAAAAATTTCAAAGTGCAGGATTTGAGGAGCTTCCAGGTTGGTGAATACATCCTTGTACTGGGAGGGTGACTAACCCCAACTCCACAGGGACAGATGCTCCTGTGCTCTGGACCCTCCCAGACCTTGCCCCATCTATCTCTTCATCTGGCTGTTCATCTGTGTCCTTTATCACAGCCTTTCATAATCTGATAAATGTAAGTAAGTGTTTATCTGAGTTCCTTGAGCTATTTTAGCAAATAAATGAATCCATGGAGGGGAGGGGGGCGGTCATGGAAATCTGATTTATAGCCAAGTCAGGCAGAAGTTGTGGGTGACCTAAGAACCTACTACGTGTTACTGGCATCTGAAGTGGAGGGCAGTCTCATGGGACTGAGCCCTTAACCTGGGGGATCTGACATCTCCAGATAGGCAGTCTCAGAATTTTGTTAAATTGTAAGGACACCCAGCTGATGTTGCAGAATCGCTTGATGTGGGGGAAATACCCCACACATCTGGTATCACAAGTATTGTGAGTATGGTAGAAGTGTGAGAGTAAAGGAGAAGCAGGATGAAGACTGAGGCTTTAATTTAAGGTGATAGTCACAGAAGCACACTATCTAGAATAAAGAAATTTATAAGCCTGCACTTCCATGTTCAGACAATTCCTGGAGAGTTACATTTTTGGTTTAGACTTTGCATTTTTTAAAACAGATTTTTCATTAAAAGGAACTCAGGAAGATAAAACAATGAAAATAAGCCTTGAGCCCAAACTGACTGAGGAAACATTGAAGGACATAGGACATTTTAACCCAAAGAGAGTATGATTAACATCTTCAAACATTCCAATGGCTTGGATGTGACACAGATTTTAATTTATCCTATATGGCTCCAAGGAGTAGAACTACTAGAACTACTGAAAGAAAGATAAAACAGAAATATTTTAGTTAATCTAAAGGTGAATTTAGCCGGCTGATGTAGCCCAGTGGTTAACCTATGAACTAGGACATCACGATTCCATTCCAGGTCAAGGCACATGCCTAAGTTGCAGGTTCAATCCCCAGTGTGGGGGCGTGCAGGAGGCAGACTGTTGATGATTCTCTCTCATCACTGATGTTTCTCTCTCTCTCTCTCTCTCTCTCTCTCTCTCTCTCTCTCTCTCTCTCTCTCTCTCTCCCTTTCTCTCTGAAATCAATAAAAATATATTAAAGGTGAATTTAGTAATCAAAAGTATGCAAAGACTAAATGGGTTGCTCTACTGTAGGTTTCAATCATTGACCAGATGCCCAAGTGAGAATATTGTAAAATCCATGCATTCAATGACATCTGGACTATGTAAACAAAAACAACAACATAGTAACAACAAAACACAATCTTCCCATGCTGGAAGTTTACTATTCTAGGATAGATAAATGGATCCCAGAAGACTAAAGCTCAATTTCCTACCTTTCCAATTTGCTGAAATCATTTATTCTTTCTCTACCTCTATTTTCTTGCCTGTGAAATGAAGGTAATTCTTGTTACCATCTCAGGCCAGATGGGAAAGTCTGTAATGAGTTTGGAGCCCAGAGTATTCTTCACTATAAATTCTCCATGTGTTTCTGTTACAGTTTTTTGGAAGAAAATTCAAAGTTTTCTGCTTGAATAAGAATAGGGTTCAAAGTTTGAGAGAGTGCTCTCAAATTATTTCTTTTTCTCCCCTGAAAGTAAAAATAGGATGTGATTGGGGCCAATTAGTTTCCTTGATGGTGTAGATAGCAATACAGCTGCTGGATGTTCCCAAGGCTTTACATGAATTGTGTTCTGCTAGCCCAGGAACTCCCAGGTTTTACTTAAACACATTGGCCCGGTACCAGCTCATCCATCATGCCAGGCTCTAAACAAACAAAGGCCAACCTGCCGAGGCAGAGCTGAAAAGGAGGCAACAACCAGGGGATTAAGACCAATTCCAAATTGTACTTTCAATACATTTCAAATATAGCTCAGTTTTTAACTATATTTTGGGGGATCTAATATTTCTTTTTTCAGACCCATTTTCCCAGAAGAAGAACAAAACAATCATGGGCGGGGGAGGGGCAAGGAAGCGGGGAGCTGTAGAAGGGAATGACTAAAACACAAGAAGGAAGGAAACACAATGGAAAATATCAAAGCAAATGTGACCTCCAAAAAATGCTGAGATTTTCCATTTCGAAATAGCTGACTGCTAAATTAAACATCCCTCAGCATTGCCATAGTGGTTATGAGTATCAGAAAGCTTTTATTTTTGACATCCCACTTATATTTGTATACAACTTGTGTTTTTTTTCCATTTTCTTTTTCTTTTTTTGTTTGCTTAAATAAATAAAAAATCACTCAATCCTGCCCAGATAGAAAAACATGCAAAGAATATAAGGTGATTTGTTTGGTTAGTCTACTGATTGAAAATATTCAATTTTCACTAAATGCTGATGGTGAATAAACTGCATTAATTTTGTAAAATGTGATAAGGGTTCTGAAAAGGAAAATAATCATAATGCATAATCACATGGGTAGGTTGTCAGAATACAATGAAAATAAATACCACATTTCTTCAAAGCTATTCAAATTATGCATCTGACTGAAAGTTCTTAAATAGCTTCTAAGTGCTTCTGCCAAAAGAGATAACTCATAGCGGACATTTGCTGTTGACTATGGATATATAGTTTTAGTTGAATGATATCATTGATTGGTACCAGCTACCTTTTCAGCATTAGATTTCATTATTGTTTCCTCTGCATTCTGTTTTTAAATTACTATTTATCTTAGAGAGAGAAAGGGAGGGAGAGAGAGAGAGAAAGAGAGACAAAGAGAGAAACATCAATCAGCTGCCCCTGTAACAAGTCCTGACCAGGGACAAAACCCTCAACCTAGGAATGTGCCCCCACAGGGAATTAAACCTGCAACCTGGGTATGTGCCTTGACCAGGAATCAGACCTCCACCTTTTGGTATACGGGACGATGTTCCAACCACCCCAGCCACATCAGCCCAGAATATAACACTATATTCTTCATACTTATTTTAATCTAGATAAGAGAAACAGCTAATATTGTCAATACTTAATCTCTAATAAAACATAGGAAGGCTCTCCTAGTTTTGTTGCTTTAACTCTGGCATAGTCCATGCATAAGACCAAAGTAACTGAGGCTTGAACTGGAGTCCAGAATGTAATAAGGTAATAACTCTCATGCATGAAAGAAGAGACAAGACTTTTATATTCATTTTTAATGCAAAAGGTCATTACTATTGCATTTTCAAATAAAAAAAAGGGGGGGGGGAGCATCCTAGAGCCAATTGCATACCAGCATCCAGGTAGAAATAAAAAGTCCAATTGTCGCTCAGCTGGCATGGCTCAGTGTTTGAACATCGACCTATGAACCAGGAGGTCACAGTTGGATACCTGGTCAGGGCACATGCCCTGGTTGTGGGCTTGATCCCCAGTGTGGGGAGTGCAGGAGGCAGCTGATCAATGACTCTCTCTCTCATCATTGAAGTTTCTATCTCTCCCTCTCCTTTCCTCTCTCTGAAATCAATAAAAATATATATATTTTTAAAAGTCCAATTGTCAAAAAAATGTGGGATATTCAATATTATGTAGATCAAGCATTTGGTTTTTTAAGTTAATTTTATTTTGCTTTATTAGTTGTGGACTATGTGGGAAAATATATACAGTGAGACCCCAAGAGAATGTTTGACAACTATCTTAGTCTGTTAGATCTGTTATAACAAAATACCATAGATTAGGTGACTTATAAACAATAGAAATATATTTCACACAGTTTCTAGGGCTGGGAAGTCCAGGATCAAGAGACTGGCAGATTCTATGAGGCACTTTCTAATGAGGGCCTGCTTCCTGGTTCATTGACAGATGCCATTTTGCTGTGTCTTCCTAGGGTGGAAGGGGTAAGGGAGGTTCTGGGATCTTTTATAAGGACACATCCTTTTATAAAGGCAGAGTCCACCTAATCACTTTCTAATGGTCCCACCTCTAAACATCATCACATTGAAGGTTAGGTTTTAATATATGATTTTAAGGACTGGGATATGGAGGCACAAACAGTCTATAGCAGCAACTATTTGATCAATGTATTTGATCAGTGCAGATTAATAAAAATGGGATGTGAGCCCAGTCGGTGTGGCTCAGTGGTTGAGCATCAACTCAAGCACCAAGAGGTCCCTGGTTCGATTCCTAGTCAGAGCACATGCCCAGGTTTCGGGCCTAATCCCCACTAGGGGGCATGTAGGAAGCAGCCAATTGATGTCTCTGTCTCATTGATGTTTCTCTTTCTCTATTCCCTCTCTCTCTCTCTCTTTCTATAAAAAGGGGGGGGGGTTAATGTGATCAGAGTTTGGCCAACTTTTTCTGTAAAGGGTCAGAGAGTAACTATTTGGTCTTTGAACCACAGTCTTTGGGTCTGTGAGGCAAGTACTCAACTCTGCTGCTGAAAGCAGCCACAGGCAATATTAAAGGAGAATAATTCTGTTTCAATACAATTGAATCTGAAAAACAAGCGGTGGTCCAAATTTAGTCTACTGTCTATACCAGCAGTGGGCAAACTAAGGCCGGCGGGCTGGATCCGGCCCGTTCAGCTGTTCTATCCGGCCCGCGGAGCCGAAAGAGCAGAGGGTTCTCTTGCTCTCCCCTCCTCTCCTTCACCAGCAGCAGTGTTAACATGGCAACATCGGGAAACACGGCCGCAGCTCCTTCTTCTGAGTGGGCGGATTTATATCCGCCCATTCAGTAGAAGGAACAACCTCTCAATCTTCCAGAGGCTCCTTGTAATGCCTGCGGATGCGTCCCCCGACATCACTCTGGGAATGCGTAGACACGTTATCGTGGTGATGTAGGGAGACACGCCCCTGGAGAGCACAGTATCAGAGCATTAGCTAAAAAGGAGACCAACAACACTGTTCCCACTGAAGTTGATGTTTTAAAGACCAAAAACCTTTCAACCCAGTCTACATTGCCATCTACATCTACGTCCTGGGCATAATTTGGAAGTTGCACTAAAGAAAATGTTTAATTTACTGTTTACACATTTTGTTCTTTTCTATTTGTTTTAGTTTTAAATTATTTTATTATATTTAAGTTTAATTTGAAAGGCTTTTGTACCTTTCCTTTGTTAGGCAATTTTATTTTGCCTTTGCCATCTTCAATATAAGGTATGTTATTGTGCTATGATTCCTCCATTTTTTGAAGTTTCAAATTATAATAATTAGTGTTTACATTCTTCTTGTTAAAATGTTTGAAATGAATAAAACTATTGAAAAAAAAAAAAAAAAAGACCGTACCCTTTTATGTAATGATGTTTACTTTGAATTTATATTAGTTCACACAAACACTCCATCCATGCTTTTGTTCCGGCCCCCCGGTCCAGTTTAAGAACCCATTGTGGCCCTCGAGTCAAAAAGTTTGCCCACCCCTGGTCTATACTTTGCTGATCCCTAATGTAGATAATCAAGGTAGCTGAATCAAATAATTTAAATTAAATGGAACCTAAGTGAGTCATGGGTTCAGGTAGTTACAGAAGTATAACCTCCAGTCTAGTACATAATACAACAGTTTCAAAGTGATTAAGGAATTTTCTAAGAGCCATACAGAATAAACAGCTTTCCTATTTCTTTAAACAATGATAAAATTTTCTAAATGCACCAAATTGCATATCCTGATCACCAAAAAGTCCCCATATAACAATCCAAAAATAGATCAAGACAAAGTAGATTTAGTCTTAACAGCGATTTGCTCCAACTAAGGCCAAAGATTGCCATTAACAAGCTGCAAATTGTGAATTGACCTATTACAATTGAATTCCTTGTGAACTATTCAAATACCTTTTTTATTATGGAAACTCATTTTAGAGATTTATCTCTATCGATACGATTTTTTGGTAGAAAAAAGTGGAGAGAAATTGTAAAATCAATAAAAAAACATTTGTTAAACAATAAATCTGTAGCCAGTACATCAAGTGCTAAGAGTGAAGCATCATGGAAGCTGTAATCCCTGAAAATGTTTATATTCTACTTGGGATAGATTGTAGTTCATTTCAACACACATATATTAAGCTGTTATTATATACCAGAAAAAATCCATACTGTCCACCTTTGAGAAGCTCACACACCAGCGGGACTGTAAAGCAGAGCATGTCAATATTTGCACCTCTATTCCCTCTTTCTTCCTAGTTTGTAGCAAAAACATGCTCATTGTCATGCTGATTTTTTGCTCATGCTTTACACTTTTTCTGTAAGGCAGTTTCTCCCACTAATGCTCCATTATACATAAGTGCACAGAGAAGGAACACTTGCCATTTTTAGATAAGATTCTTAGAGAACTTGAAGAATGAGTTGAGATTATTCAGGCAAAGATGGGAGACACCACATAGCGAAAAAGGAAAGTACATGAGTGAGGAAATAGTCTCATTGTTGGAAACATGAATAGTGAGACATCCTGGGATGCACTATAAACTACAAGCATAATAGGTAAGGAGAGGGACTTCAAAAGTTGGGGCTGGAGAGTTGTGGGGACCAGGTCACGGAGGGCCTATTCACAGGTAATTATCAAGTGGCCATTTATAAACAGTTCAAGCTTTTTTTAAAAAATGTGCCCATTTGATATACAACTTATATCCATCAGCCACAAGCATCAGCTCCATTATTACCTACATGAAAACTCTGATGTGTTTCCTCTGCTTGGAGGATGCAGAAGTTCAACAGAAAGAAATAAAAAAGAAGGTAAAGATTTTTAATCAAGTTGTCAGTGATTTTGTGTTTGATGTAAAGCCCTAGTCTTCTTCTCTCCCAAAATATTTAATAAAATTTATATTGCTGCTAATGCTTTCTGAAGTTAGATCTGTTTTCTGAAGATTTCATGAAAGCAGTTTGTTTCAATGCTTATGCCAGTTCTAGAGCAAGAGGTTCTCTATGGAGGTCCAATCATATACTGTTTATATTAAATATTTCCTGTTGTCAGGAATGGTGCCCTCAGTGCTATAGATAGAAAGATGAATTATATCTAAGGAGACAAACACTAACAATAATAATCACAGCATTATGATAAGTGTTAAAAATATAGTCAGATGCCAGTGTTATAGAAGCTCCTGGGGGCGGGGAAGAGGGGGCAAATTTTACCTAGGGAGGTCTGAGAAGGCTTTCCAGAGGAGGTGATATTTGAGCCTCCTTGGAAACATATAATTGAGAGTTCACCAAAAAGAGAGGGAATTAGGGAAGTCACTTAAGAGGAAAAAAAACAACAAATGACTTTGAGGAAACATTGTGTTTTAGAAGTTTGTGTGTATATTTGTGTGGTTCACAGGCTGTGTGAAATTGATGAGCCAAGAGCCAAATCATGAAGTTATAGGGAGGAGGTATGTGTACTAAAATTGTTGCATTGAAGTCCTGGAAGAAGAAATATGATCAATGGGATCAATACATATGACTTGAACTAAGCCTGAAAAATGGGTAAGATTGATTACCATAAACAGATCAAGCAAGAGAGTCCCAGTCATGTCTCTCATTGTTTCTATATCCCCTTCAATACTTAAAAAATCTTGACAATAAGATGGGTATACATATGCAACTTGATTTATTGATTGACTAGTTGCCACAAATACTACCAGAAGCCTATCTTGGATCTTCAGATGTCCCTCCAACTACTTAATCACAAGATTTGTAGAAGAAAATGTATTCCAAATAGTCATCAGTATGAAAAAATGCTAATGAATACTTCAAAGATATGGCAGGATCTTATAAGACATTTATATCTGTTTTTAGAACAATTCTTTCTAGAATTTTGGAGGTCACATATTTCATTCCCCTCCTTGTTTTTATTTTAAGGTATAACAATGTGTAAATCAAGCAGCCAACTGAATATACAAGGTGGGGCAAAAGTAGGTTTACAGTTATGAGTATGTGAAACACTGAGTTTATTCTTGTACTTTTATTAATTACTGTATTATTTTTCATATGCACAACTGTTAACCTTCTTTTGCCTCACACTGTATAATCCTATCTAATAAAAGAGTAATATGCAAATTGACCATCACTCCAACACACAAGATGGCTGCCCCCATGGGTCAAAGATGGCCGCCCCCATGTGGATACAAGATGGCTGCCACAAGATGGCTGGAAGGGGAGGGCAATTGTGCGCATCAGGCCAGCAGAGGAGGGCAGTTGGGGAGGAACAGGCCTGCAGGGGAGGGCAGTTAGGGGTTACAAGGCCAGCAGGGGAGGGCAGTTAGGGGCAATTGGGCCAGCAGGGGAGCAGTTAGGCGTCAATCAGGCTGGTAGGGGAGTGGTTAGGGCAGCCGTGGGCAAACTACGGCCCGTGGGCCGGATCCGGCGCGTTCGGCTGTTCTATCCGGCCCGCGGAGCCGAAAGAGCGGAGGGTTCTCTTGCTCTCCCCACCGCTCCTTTACTTTGAATTTATATTAGTTCACACAAACACTCCATCCATGCTTTTGTTCTGGCCCTCCAGTCCAGTTTAAGAACCCATTGTGGCCCTCGAGTCAAAAAGTTTGCCCACCCCTGGGTTAGGAGGTGATCAGGCTGGCAGGCAGAAGTGGTTAGGGGCAATCAGGCAGGCAGGAAGGCAAGCAGTTGGGAGCCAGCAGTCCTGGATTGTGAGAGGGATGTCGGACTGCCCGTTTAGGCCCGATCCCAGTCGGACATCCCTCGAGGGGTCCCAGATTGGAGAGGGTGCAGGCTGGGCTGAGGGACACCCCCTGCCCCCATGCACAAATTTCGTGCACCGGGCCTCAAATATATATATATATATATATCTGCTTTTTGTAGCCATTAAAAACTCATTTTAAAAATTTTGACTACAGTACCTACTATATAATAGGCAAAGATGATGCAGTATTCAGATACATGAAGATTTCATATAATAATGCTAAAAATTAGATTATAAAACAGCATGTAAAATGATTCAAGTTTTCACTTAGTTATTTATATATGTATATTATATAAGTGTATGTGTTCACACACACATGTTAACCCAAACTTTGGCTACATTCAAAAGAGTTTTCCTTGGGTCTACCCTGTTTTTCACGCTATGTAGCTCAAAATCATTTTATTAAAAATCAACAGAAAAATAAAAAAATGATTGAAATTAATTAGCTTTTTTATATGTTCTCCAAATACCAGAAATAAAATAGTGCATTAAGTCTCAAAACCTCAGCAGCATAATAAAAAGCAACATTTTAATGTGAAATATTCCCGCACTCAGAACACACAGGACATGCTTTTCTTAAAGAGATGTATATGCCCAAAACCAACCCCATGTAATGAAATTGGCCCACTTTCTCTAGGCGTTTAGGGCCAGACTTCAGGCTCCATATTGAAATGGTAGAAGTTTGTCTTCAAGAGAAAATAAGTCTCCATTCTGCTGGCTGCTGTTATCCCAGCCTCAAATCCCATTTCAGTTTATCCATTTTAATCGAAACATTTATGTTGTTTATCTTTGCCAAGAAAGTTTGTAATCCCCCTCATTAAGATTTTAATAGATATTACAAGTCTTAGAGCAAGAGCCACTAAGAAGCAATTTAAAATAACAACCATGTCAGCCTTATAGGTTGTGTTGAACTGGAGGAAAGAGATAAGAACATAATATTAATAAGCAAGAAAATTTCAGCTCCGAATGCTTTGCCATTATTTTAATCCAAGTGTTTAATATCATTTTTATAAACACTGTATTAATGATCTTCAATACAGTCCAATGAGGTTATATGATATTAAATAATGTTAAATAAAATATCAAATATAGTTTAAATGTTTATAGTTTTTATATACATTGTGGTTTACATTAACAAAGTATCTAAACTATTTCCCAATAATATTAGCAGCAAGATTGTCATTTTTGTCTACAATAACCTGAAGAAACTGTGGAATTAGATGACCAGAAGCAGAAATATAATGGAAAAGTATAATCTGCAGAAAAACAGCAAGATGTCACAGGTGGGTAAATTCCTTTCAAAGGAGAAAACGTTGGAACATTTTTGGAAGATTTTGGAAGACTTTGAAGAATATTTTAAATCAGTAGTAAGTCATTTAATTCAATGAGGTGCCTTAATAGTAAATTTCATGTTAGTATATTCACTAATATCAAATTGACCCGAAAGGGTTAATGCTACCTAAAATGGTACTGATAGTTTGGAGATATGTGTTTAAAAACAATAATAACATTAATCAAATGCTCAAACCTCAGAGGGAAGGTAGGGGAGGGTGGGGGTAAGGGGGAGAGATCAATCAAAGGACTTGTATGCATGCATATAAGCCTAACCAATGGACACAGATACCAAGGGTGTGAGGGCATGAGCGGCGAGGGTATGTGTGTGTGGGGGCAATGGGGGGCGGAGGTGGGGTAAGGACACATACGTAATACCTTAATCAATAAAGAAAGAAAAAAGTAAAAAAAAAACCATTTTACTCTTTAAACTTATATTGTTTTACCTACTCCTTATATATAATTAGATTTCAACTCCTGTTTGCCACTATACTAACCCAAAATATATCTAACTTCTCTATGGATAGATTGATGGTAATGCTTGTGTGAGATTAATCAGGTACATTACATCAGACCTGATATAAATATTCCTTTTATCACATTTTCACTTACTCCTACTACTAGCCTCTATCCACAGACTTGTTTCTTATTTGTGGAGTCTTTTTTTTTTTTTAAGATTTTTTTATTGATGTTTAGAAAGAGAGGAAGGAAGAGGGAAAGAAAAACTTTGATTTGAAAGTGAAACATCAATAGTCCGCTTCCTGCATGCCCCCCACTTAGCTTTTCTCAATTTTATAAAATGTACAAATATAAGTAAAGTCAATATCTTGGAAAACAACCACACTAGATGTCTTGGTGAATTGAAATGTGGAGCATTGGGAAGCTGGCATTCTACAGAGTCAAGAAGAAGAGAGAGTCTTGGAGAATGAGTGTTGATAGCGCCTCAGGAAGGAAGCACCTGGGTGAAATCACAGCTTCTTTTCAGGCAATGATAGCACTCGTGGCTCCCAGAGATCAGCACATGCTGATTAGCAGATACTTTCTTACTGGAGGAGTGACCCTCCTTTACCAATCCGTTAGGCTGACCTAAACAAAGGCTTGCTGTTTTCCACCACCGCACTCATCTAGATTTGCAAAACTAGACAATTTTCAAGAGCTGACATTTTCTCTATGCCTGCCCTTTAAGTGTGTAGCCACGGATGGGGGTGGTGCCTCTCCTGTAATATTAACAACAATAACAGCAATAATTATAACAGAAATACAAGTGTAGACTTTTGAAAGGAAATTTTAAATGATCTAATCTAACGGTTTCCTAACATTATTTTCTGTTTCGCTGCAGAATCCTTTCAATAAAGAACAGTTTATTCAGAAGACTAATTAAATCAGATAAAGGTGGAGTGTGTTCCCCCAGGAACCAGTATAAATCTCACAGCTAGCATCGCTCTTGCCTTGCAGCCTGAGTTCACTGAATGGCTGATGTCTCCTTTCTATTGAAGAAACTAAGATCCTTCAAAGAGAAGCAACTTTTCCCAAATCATGGCGATGGTAGCAGAGGTATGAATCTACTTTAAAAAGTTATTCTTTAAAAATTCAGAAACTGCATTTTTATGGTAATTTCTAATTTTCTGAGCACTTCTAAATCAATTTTACTTTATTTCATTTGAATGTCACAATAACCATGTGGTCCAGCCAAGATAGATTTTTTTTTTTCTTATTCCAGGTTTATACATGAGATAAAGGATTTGTCCCAAGTGAACTTTCTTGTAAGGGGCAGAGGTGGGGTCAAAACCATGTCCTCAGGCACATTGCTCCATGTTATCCACTGTGCAATATCCTCCTGATTCATGTGGGAAAATGTTTCACAAACATCAAATAACTATAGCCAGAAAGGCTGCCACATGATTTTCAACTAACTTATGCCTTTAAAATAAAAACTGGAGTAATTAATATTAATAGTTAAACATTAATATTCTATCTAATAAAGAGGGAATATGCTAATTGACCCTCACACCGTTGCAAAGATGGAGGCGCCCACAGCCAATAAGGAGGGAATATGCTAATTGACTGCCCTGCCCTCAAAGATGGCAGCACCCACAGCCAATAAGGAGAGAATATTCTAAATGACTGCCACGCCCTCAAAGATGGCGGCACCCATAGCCACAAGATGGTGGCATCCAGTCCCCTCAGCCCTGCTGGGGCGGCGGGTGCGCAGCAAGGCCAGGCCCACCCCCAGGCAGACCCGGCTGCTCCACATGCCTGCCTCCAGAGTCCCCCAGTCCCCTCAACCCCCCAGCTGCCCAGGGCCGGCCCGAGGCATAGGCAAGCCTCAGATGGCAGCTGCCCAGCCACTTAGGGTCGCCCAAGGCACAGGTAACCAGGGCCGGCCGAGGCTTGTGCTGCCGGCAGTGGCAGCAGCAGAGGTGTGATGGGGTGTCGCCTCCCCCTGATTGCCGGGTCGCCTCCCGCCCTTGAGGGCTCCCGGACTGTGAGAGGGGGCAGGCCGGGCTGAGGGATGTCCCCCTCCAGTGCATGAATTTTCATGCACTGGGCCTCTAGTAAAAGAATAAGAGGGTTAAATAATATATAACAATTCAAAGAGGTGACTTAGGTGTCTCAGCAAATCTCAATCAATTATGGCTTATTTAAAAAAATTTTTTTTGGCTTCTATGGAACTTATTCAAACATTTAAGGCCCTAAATAACTTCCTCAAGTGTCAAACTCCCAGTTTTTCATTGTTCCTGGTTTCCATTGCCTTAACTAAAGAGAAAAAATAAAACTACTGAGTTACAATTAATCTTAGCTGTCACCCGTTCACACTCCTAGAAAAAGCCTGACCAATAGTACTGGTGATAGGAAAACCCAATTTCCCAGCAGCCTGCTCCATTCTCTCTCTTCCCTACCTCTGCAACTCTGCTCTCATCTAATTTAACAGGACCTTGAACATGGCTCCCTGTGCTCTTGATGTTGAAGTCAAAACAGCTCTCTTCACAGTGGTGAATATAATCCACCTCAGTCTCTCCATCCTTCAGATTCTGAAGTTATTCTCCTGAGGGTGCAGCTCATAGATTTAAACTTTTCCTTTCGCACAGCTTGACCGAAATCACAAGAGGGAAAAGATTACGGCCACACCATATGTCTGTTTCTCCAAAAGTGTGTGTATGTGTGTGTGTGTGTTTTCCCAATGAGAGGGGAGTATATTTTCTCTTTTCAAGTAGATATATTCTCCCCTCCCCTTAGGTTTCTAGCTGCTGGATGCTTGCTGATTAATTTAAATCTACACACAACTGGTTCCCTTATTAATGATTCTGCCAGGTTTCCAGAACATAGCAGCAATAACATGCTCTGAATACAGTCTGTTCTTTTTTAAAGGGACCATTACCTTTTTAATAAGAACATAAGAGGATATATAGCATGCCAATACCATTGTTTCTTCATGGGAAATACAATGAGTTCTCTCCAAAAACTTTAAAATAGAGTTGCCTACTGATGTTTAAAGGTAGCAGGATCCCCATATCATGGTAGTGATCAGCCATCTATGGGAACAGCCTCAAAAATTTCCTCAGTGTGTGGCAACGAATCAAGAATGTCCAACACTCCCACGAAGGCAACTGGGGAGAATCTCAAGGAGGTGAAGTGAGGCTGAAATGAGATTGTAATTTAGTTAAGCACAAATCTAAGCAATTCCATTAAACCATGTTTGAAGAAAGATCATGTGAACAGCCGGGGGTTTGTAAGTATAACAGAAATGAAAAGGAGAGTAACAGGAACAAACACTGGTAGTGCTCATCCAACCACTGTCTGAGAGAGATGAAGAGTTTGGCCAGACCCACTTCACACTAGATGAGAGGACCCAAAGCCTCCTTACGATTTTGACAGCAAACTTACTCTGGATCCAATTCCAGACTCACCACACCACAGCTTCCCACACAACTTGCTTTAAGGAAGATGATAGGTGAGTCAGCCTGAAACAAATGATCGTTGCACCTGATACTGTGTGTGCATGTGCTTGTGGTATGCCAGAATCTAGTTCTGTGAGTCAGCCTCATCTCCTTTCAGTGGATTCCTTGTTCAAAGTGCTGAAGCCTGCAGGTTGGAAGAGCAGAGCCTGAGCCCCAGAAAATTCCCTAATATAATTATCACTCCATGGGCTGACTGACAAGCTAACTGTTCTTCTATATGCAAGATAGATTTGCCTCTTATGTTATACTGGAGGCCCGGTGCATGGATTTGTGCACCCGGCGGGGGGTGGGAGGAGTGGGGCGGGATCCATCAGCCTGGCCTGCACCCTTTCGCAATCTGGGACCCCTCAGGGAATGTAGCAGTGCGCCAAGCGGCAGGCAGGCAGGGAGGAGCCTGAGCTGGGGCCGGGCGCCGTGCCTCTTGCACTCATCCCAGCCCACTGTGACTGCCTCCGCTGCTTGGTAGCACTGCTGTAGAGGCGGGAGAGGCTCCCACCACCATAGCTGCGCTCACAAGCCATGAGCCTGGCTTCTGGCTGAACAGCACTCCCCCTGTGGGAGCACACTGACCACCAGGGGACAGCTCCTGTGTTGAGCGTCTGCCCCCTAATGATCAGTGCACATCATAGCAACTGGTCGACTGGTTATTTCGGTCATTCTGGTCATTCGGTCATAACAGTTGCTTAGGCTTTTATATATATAGATGCCTTCTTGTGAACCACTGCAAAGGTAAAAACTCTGTCAACATACTAAATTGTGGTGAAAATTAAATAGAAACAGTGTCTGGCTCATAGCATAATTCTAAGTTATTTTCTTACCCAAGGTTTACTCTGTTACACCTTACATGGCATGAGAACCTCAAAAAGCATCCTATGCAGTTGTTATCCTAGTGTCTGAGACTTCAAATAAATGGCATTTGGATGACACACATTATGACAAGAAAAAATGTTCTGGCTTTTCTAAATTTATCTGACAGCCACAAATCTACAAGATTCCACAGAGACACAATCCAAGCAACCATCTCTAAACTTTATACAAGGTTAGCTAGTCTCCTCAAAGATGAAATGATACTGTTTCCAGTTTCAAGGAGCTCACAGTATACAGCAGGGAAGCAGAAACATAAACAATAGATGATTTTTTGCCCTCTGTGATTTCTATAGGATGAGTTGGCTTGCGATTTGATTGTGTGAGGTACTGCAAAGGGGTTGTGGATTAAAATTTTTAAAGGGACAGTAAATAGATCAGTTTTTATAGCATGCATGTGCACATAGTCTAATGTGATAAGCAAACTTATCAAGTATTGAAATAGAAAGGAAAGGCAAAGCAAGGTAATTTAATACTTGTTTTCTTAAGGAAGGGA
This sequence comes from Plecotus auritus, assembly GCF_963455305.1. NCBI lineage: Eukaryota > Metazoa > Chordata > Mammalia > Chiroptera > Vespertilionidae > Plecotus > Plecotus auritus. The sequence goes on along the minus strand of NC_137770.1, from coordinate 86,141,962 downwards.
AAAGATGAAGGATTCAGTATTTCCCCTTGGTTGCTAGGTGCTCTCTCTGTTGCTATTCTGGAACTGAAAACACCAAGCAAAGAAACTGCAGACTATAAAATGCTACATGGATAGCAGCTTTGGGAGCTGCCCAGCTCTCTCTGTTCCCACTAAAATACCATACAGTCCCCAGAGCTGAGATTTCCTCTAGATCCAGGATTTAGTCATATTTCTCCATGGCAAGCCTGAGGTTCAATTCCAGGAATCAGATTTGGCCTTCTTCCTAGTGCATTAGCAAGAGTCTAGCAAGACAAACTCAAAGAAAGACCAGCACAATCATAGTGGCTTCCAGCAAACAAAGTAGTCCAGGAAAGGATATTTTGGACTTTGTAAGAAAGCTAAATGTTTAACAAAATATGAAGAGACTAAGGGGGAAAAACGAAGGTCAGAATACAAAATAATTTTTAAAACACTATATTTTCACTAAGCACATATGTAAATGAGATGAAAAAAACTGAAAAGCAGAAATGCAGTGTTCTAACATGTTTCAGTGCCCAATTTTTCTAATGTCAAGCTTTTGTGTGTGTGACCTCTGATCATATGAATGATGGAAACATGTAAGCCAAATGACAGATTTTGCTTAATCTTTGTCTTTTGAGCAAAGCAACTGACCCCCTTTCAATGTACCTTTCCAAATAAGAAAATTGTTTAACTTCCCAGGATTCTGTGTGCCTTAGAAATATTACTGGACTCTTTGCTCCCCTCTATCATGGATTATCTTAATAAAATTAAATGAGCTCCCACCAGAGGGCAGTAAATAAAAAACAAACAAACAAATAACCTGTTCCTTGAACACAATTGCTTCTAAAATTGAATATTAACAGATTTCATTTCCCCATTAACCTGCACTATAGGCTCAGAGATTTTCAGCACTGAAAATATTTATTTGATCACTCTTCCTGGACTTCTTAACATTTTCATTCTCTGTCACTGACAGCATGACCTGTAACCATATCCCAGAATGAAATCATAAATTTTCTGCTTTTGTAAAATAAAAATCTTTCTTCACCTTAAAAAGTGCCTGATCTGTCCATTCACGAGGGCATTCTTGGGACTGAAATCCCTCCCCTGATGGTCAAGGGGCTTGGTGGGCCGCAGTTCATTGTTGTAAGGACAGACACTGGCAAGAGGCAGCTGAGCACTCTAACAACTGTGAAAGCCAAACAGGAATCCTGCAAGAAAAGGAAGGACAGGGATGCCATCCAGTGGTCAGGCAGAGGCCTTGCTGCCAGTGTGAGCCTCAGCAGTCTCCACCAAAAATGCTAGAATGCAGCCCGCAGGCTCTGAATCTGCTAGGTAACCGGGAACAAAAGAAATCATCACTCCAATCTGAGCATACCTCAACCACACAGCCTACTTTTCTAAATTGCAAAATGAAAATAAAGGTGTGCAGTTGAGCCAGAGACCTGGCCAACGGGCTATCAAGTGCATCTGCTTCTCAGATGTGGTTTTAAAACACTGATTCCTGGAATGGCCAAGACCCTTCTGACTTACAACCTTCCAGGGATAGGGAAAATGGCATTTCTAAAAAGATTTCTGGGTGATTCTGATGCAGGGAGTCTTACCTAGTCAAAAGACTGGCTTGTGGGAACCCACTGATTTAATCCGTTCTTCTAGCTCTAGGTAAGAATATGTTTCAACACTCTCAGATCTACATGGCTTTTCTGACTCAAAGAGCTTTAAACATCTATTCTAGTCATTCATTCTAATGCAAAAGTCAAAACCATCAGGGAATTCTCCTTTCTGGTGTGAATCCAAGCTCTGATGCTTATTAGCTGCATAACCTAGCCTTTGAACACCTCAGTTTCACATGAATGCATGGGGTTATGACAGTTTTACCCATAGATTTGTTGGGGAAAGTAAAGTATTTAGAGAAGCTGCCATTTGGTAAGCACTAACATGCTTGATATTTGTATCATTTATTCTTACTTGCTTCTGGCTGCTCTTTTAGCTCACTTATTTCCATTTGTTAGGATAGGGTGAGTGAGCGTGCTGAGACTAAGGCTTAATATCTACCTAGCTGTCTTACCTGTCTGCCCCAACCTTCCCCAGGCCTATATAGCCCTTGTTGTTACTGATAGATTTATCTGCTGGCTCAGTCTACCCACTTTCTGAACTAATACTCACCACAACAGGAGCTTCAATGCCCCACTGGCAGATACACAGAATGAAGAGAAACATTCCTTGAGGACCTGCTATGTGCCTAGTGCTACACAAGGCACAATATGTACATTATCTCATTTAATTGCCCCAATAACACTCCAAGGTAGGCATTAAGTTCCCTAATTTACAGAGGAAGTAAACTGAGCCTTAAAGAGGTACAGTTGTAAGTGGCACACTTCCCTGGGTACCTCCAAAGACTTGGGCATAAATTGCTTCCTGACCAGCTCTGAGCACACCTAGCCAGTCTCTGACTCTCACTATGGCTGATGGCTCAATTTGTATGCCCAGGGGTTCTGTCCAGCATCCAGGTCCTCACTAGCACATCTGACTGACTGCCTATCTGGAATGCCTAGCCTAACACCTTCGAGCCCCTCCCTAGGAAGCTGAATCCCTTTCCTACACTCCTTAGTTTTGGCATGGACACTGCCCTAATCAATGGACCCCCAGGCTGTGGCAGGGCAGCTTGCCTGGCCTGAAGAATCACTCACTGCTACTGCCCCTCAAGAGATACACCTCCTTCAAATGCACAGTTGCTGGTGGAAGCAAACACACATTTGCCTAAATACAGGCAAGCCCACTGGCAAACAGAATGGAAGGATGTGAATCAGGAAGAGGCCATTTAGAAAGTATAATAAATCTGGAAAATAGGATATCCTATGACTATACTCTTACAAAATATTTGAGCTCACTGGTATTCAGCAAATATTTGTAAACATATCTATAAGCAGAGTAAACAAGTTACTAGGTTAGGGGTCATTGGAGATATAAAGAAGACCAAGAGATAATCTTGCTTTTAAGGGAATATGTTTTGAGATAAAAGCACACAATTTTAAGTGTTAATATTAACACATGGCAATATATGTTAAGGACGACATAAATAACATGTGTAGTATGTGCTATAGGATTTAATAGAAGACTTTGCCTCAGCTTGGGGTTGGGGGGTGGGGGATAATTGGGGGCGCGGATCACAGAAAGCTTCCCAGAAGAAATAGCCCTTCTGTTGGGTAATGTATGATAAGCAGAAATTATTTAAGTGGATAAGCACCAGGGTTTACCAGAGAAAGGATCAGAATGTATCGATTGGAGTTGGAGGCCATTGATAGCATCTGAGCACTAGGTTTGCATGTGGAAGGCTGGAGCTGAACCATGGACGAAGCTGAGTGTGGAGTTGAGGAATCCAGAGTTGCTTCTATAGATAAGAAGATCCCCATGTGACATTTGAAAAGGGGATACTATGGCAAAAGTGTGTTTGGGGAAAATACACGTGGCAACAATTCATATGAGGTCTGTAGGAAGTAAAGGTGGTCTAGTTTGGTACTTCCTAACATATAACTTAGTATATTCTTTGGAATATAAGTAGAAAGTAGCTTTATCAAAAATGCTTCAAAATCAAACAAAGGGTGCCTATACTAAATTAAACAAAGTAAAATGGGAGGTTTGTTTGTAGACCTTTTCAGAGCCTTTATGGAAAGTCTCTGAAGGAGATATAAATATAGCATTTCCCAAACTGAACCACTTTCCACAAGGAAGCTTATGGTATTAGCACTCTAAGATTCAGACTTTGGATGACTGAGGGTGGCCTGAAGCAAGTGACAGATGTCATTTTAAAGAATACATCTGCAGATCTCTGTTCTAAGCTGGGGAAATTAACAGAGAAAGTGAAAATGGAGAGACAGCTATATCGTTCCAATCCCTCAATTTCATGTGTTGGTGTCCTCCTTGACTCCTGTCTTTTATTTTTAATTTATCTTTATTGTTGAAAGTATTACACATGTCCCCTTTTATTTCCCCATTGACCCCCTCCACCCTGTCCCCCCAGGGCCTTCACCACACTAATGTCTGTCTCCATGGGTTATGCACATATGCATATAAAGTCTTTGGTTAATCTCTCTCCACCCATCTCCCAATCCTCCCTTCCCTCTGAGATTCCTCAGTCTGTTCCATGCTTCTATGTCTCTGGATCAATTTTGCTCATCAGTTTATTTTGTTCATTAGATTCCACATATAAGTGAGATCACGTGATATTTGTCTTTCTATGACTAGTTTATTTTGCTTAGCATAATATTCTCCAGGTCCTCCATGGTGTCTCAAAGAGTAAGAGATCCTTCTTTTTTACAGCTATATAGTGTTCCATGGTGTAAATGTACCACAGCGTTTTTATCCACTCATCTACTGATGGGCACTTGGGCTGTTTCCAGATCTTAGCTATTGTAAATAATGCTGCTATGAACATAGAGATGCATATATTCTTTCTAATTGCTGTTTTGGGATTCTTAGGATATATCCCTAGAAGTGGTATCACTGGGTCAAATGGCAGTTCCATTTTTAATTTTTTGAGGAAACTCCATATTGATTTCCATAGTGGCTTCACCAGTCTGCATTCCCACCAGCAGTGTACTAGGGTTCCCTTTTCTCCACATCCTCACCACCGCTTATCAATTGTTGATTAGTTGATGGTCACCATTTTGACAGGACTGAGGTGATATGTCATTGTCCTTTTAATTTGCATCTCTCTGATGATTAGTGACTGAGCATTATTTTTCATATATTTCTTGGCCATATGTATATCCTCTTTGGAGAATTATTTATTTAGGTCCTTTGCCCATATTTTAATTGGATTGTTTGTCTTCCATTTGTTAAGTTGTATGAGTTCCTTATATAGTTTGGAAATTAACCCCTTATCAGATATATCATTGGCAAATATGTTCTCCCATACAGTGGACTCCTTTTTCATTTTGTTGATGGTTTCTTTTGCTGTGCAGAAGCTTTTTATTTTGATGTAGCCTGGTTTGTTTATTTTCTCTTTTGTTGCCCTTGCCCTAGGGCCTCGGAGATGTATTGGCAAACATATTACTACAAGAGATGTCTGAGATTTTGCTGCCTATGGTTTCTCCTAGGATTTTTAAGTTTTCATGACTTACATTTAAGTCTTTTATCCATTTTAAGTTTATTCTTGTGCATGGTGTAATTTGATGTAGTTTCATTTTTTGCATGTATCTATCCAATTTTCTTAACACCATTTATTGAAGAGATTGTCTTTACGCCATTGTATGTTCTTGCCTCCTTTGTAAAATATTAATTGAGCATAATGGCTTGGGTCGATTTCTGGGGTTTCTGTTTTGTTCACTGATCTATATGCCTGTTCTTGTACCAGTACCAGGCTGTTTTGATTACAATGGCTTTGTAGTATAATTTGATATCTTGTATTGTGATCCCTTCAACTTTGCTCTTCTTTCTCAATATTGTTGCTATTTGGGATCTTTTTTGGTTCATAAATATTTTTGCAGTATTGTTCTAGGTCTTTGAAATATGCCATTGGTATTTTAATAGGGAGTACAATGAATCTGTAAATTGCTTTGGGTAGTATGTATATTTTAATTATGCTAATTCTAACAATACAAGGACATGGTATATTCTTCCACTTGTTTATATCTTCCTCTATCTCTTTTTTTCAACGTCCTGTAGTTTTCTGAGTACAGGTCTTTTACCACCTTGGTTAAGTTTATTTCTAAGTATCTTAATTTTTGTTGTTGTTGCTATGGTAAATGGGATTGTTTGTTTAGTTTCTCTTTCTGAGAATTAATTATTGGTGTATAAAAATGCCATAATTTTCTAGATGTTAATTTTGTATCCCGTTAAATTGCTGAATTCATTCATTGCATCTAGTAGTTTTTTGGTGGAGTCTTTAGAGTTTTCTATGTATAATATCATGTCATCTGCGAATAATGACAATTTTACTTCCTCCTTTGCTTTTATATTTTCTTCTTGTCTGATGGCTGTGGCTAAGAATTCCATTGCTATGTTAAATAAGAGTAGTGAAAGCAGACATCCCTGTCTTGTTCCTGTTTTTAGGGGAAATGCTTTCAGTTTTTGCCCTCTGAGTATGATGTTGGCTAAAGATTTGTCATATATGGCCTTTATTATGTTGAGGTATGATCCTTCTATTCCCACTTTGCAGAGAGTTTTTATAAAAAATTGGTGTTGGATTGTGTCAAATGCTTTTTCTGCATCTATTGATATGATCATGTAATTTTTGTCTTTCAATTTGTTTATATGATATATCACATTTAATGATTTAAAAATATTGTACCAGCCTTGCATCCTGGGGAAAAAAATCCCAATTGGTCATGGTGTATGTTCTTTTTAGTGTATTGCTGCATCTGATTTAATATTTTGTTGAGGATTTTAGCATCTATGACCATCAGGAATACTGGTCTGTAATTATGTTTCTTTGTAGTGTCTTTATCTGGTTTTGGTATTAGTCTAATGCTGGCCTCATAAAAAGAATTTGAAAGTGTTCCTTCATCCTGGATTTTTTGGAATAGTTTGAGGAGGATAGGTGTTAATTCTTCTTTGAATGTTTAGTAAAATGCCACTGTGAAGCCTTCCGGACCAGTGCTTTTGTTTACTGGGAGATTTTTTTTTATTATTACTGCTTCAATTTCATTAGTTGTTGTTGGCCTATTCAGGTTTCCTGATTCTTTCTGATTCAGTTTTGGAAGATTGTATTTTTCAATAATTTGTCCATTTCATCCACATTGTCCAGCTTTTGGGTATTTGATCACAATATTTTCTTTCAATCCTGCAATCATATACCAGTATGTTTCTGTGGTGTCTGTTGCTACTTCACCTCTTTAGTTCCTGATTTTATTCATTTGGGTCCTCTCTCTTTGTTTCTTGATGAGTCTGCCTAAAGGTTCATCAATCTTGTGAATCTTTACAAAGAACCCCTCTTGGTTTCATTGACCATATATATATATATATATATATATATATATATATATATATATATAATAAACATATATATATATTTGTTGTTTTCTTTCTAATTCTTTAAGTTGTAAGTTTAGGTAGTCCATTTCAAATAGATTTTGGGTTGTTGTGTGTTCACTTGCATTTGTTTCCAGGAAATTTTTCATTTCTTCCTTGGTCTCATTGCTAATCCATTCATTGTAACATGCTATTTAGCCTTCATGTATTTGATTGTTTTTGAATGTTTTTACATGTAGTTAATTTCATGCCATTGTGATCTGAGAAAATTCTTGATCTTCCTAAACTTGTAGAGATTTGTTTTGGGCCCTAACATGTGGTTTATCTTTGAGAATAACCCATGTGTACTTGAGAAGAATGTATATTCTGCAGCTTTGGGGCAAAATGTTCTGTAAATGTCAATTAAATCCATATGATCAATGTGTCATTTAGAGTCACTATTTCCTTGTTGAATTTTTGTCTGGAAGATCTATCCAGTGAAGACAGTGGGGTATTAAAGTCCCCTAGTATGACTGCTTTGCTGTCGATATTTCCCTAGAGTCCTCCAGAGGTTTTTTTTTTTATATATTTAGGTGTTCCTATATTGTGTGCATATATGTTTACAGGGTTATATCTTATTGCTGTATCAATCCATTTAGTATTATGTAATGAACTTCATTGTCTCTTGCTATGGCCTTCATTTTGAAGTCTATTTTTTCATATATGACTATTGCAGATTTTTTTTTCATTTCCATTTGCATGGAAATTTTTTTTTCCATCCCTTCACTGTCATCCTGTGTGTCTTTTGTTCTGAGATGAGTCTCTTGTAAACAGCATATGTATGGGTCAAGTTTTCTTATCCATTCAGCCATGCTATGTCTTTTAATAGGAGGATTTAATCCATTTTTATTTAAGGTTATTATTGATAGGTAATTATTTATTGTCATTTTAATTATTTATGACTATGTCTCTCTCTCTCTCTCTCTCTCTCTCTCTCTCTCTCTCTCTCTATATATATATATATATATATATATATATATATATATATCATAAAAGGCCTGTGGTTGTGATGCCATAACAGTGGAACGACCAAACAACTGGTCACCAGGAGGTGCATGGAGCACCTCTTGCAGGCTGGAACTCGTGGCTCGTGTGGGGTTTGTGGGGCTTGCGCAGGGCTGGCAGGGCTTGTGTGGGGCTGGAGGGGCTGGCGCAGCGGAGGCGGGGCCCGCGGTTCATGCAAGGCAGGTCTGGGGTCCCGCCGGTGCAGTGGGTCTGGGTCTCACACGATTTTGCATGCTGGGCCTCTAGCATATATAGATAGATATGTAGATTGTCTGAGTGTGGGCCTATTTGGGTTCTACTTGCTTGGGACTCTCTGTGCTTCCTGAACTTCTGTGACTTTTTCCTTCATGAGGTTAAAGAAGTTTTCTGCCATTATTTCTTCAAACAGGTTCTCTATCCTCTTTCTTCTCCTTCTGGTCCTCACTTCTATGATGTGGATATTGTTATGTTCTATGTTGTCTCATAGCTCCTTTAAACTATCCTCCGGGTTGTTGTTTTTATTCTTGTTTTTTTTATTTTTATTTTTGGTTCTCTAATTGAGTGATTTTTTTTCTATCCTGTCTTCTAATTTGCTGAACCAACCCTTAGCTTACTCTCATCTGCTGATTTTTCTTCCCAGTCTGTGCTTTATTTCTGCTATGTCATCCTTCATTTATGACTGGTCATTTTTCATAGTTTCTATATCTTTTCTCATGCTTTTGAACATCCTTATTATCTTTACTCTGAACTTTACATGGATAAATTGCTTACCTCCATTTAATTTAGCTGTTCTTATGGAGGATTCTCTTGTTCATTCATGTGGGGCTTGTTTTTTGTCTCCCCATTTTGGCTGCCTGTTTGGGTTTATTTCTATGTATTATGTAGATCTGCTATGACTCTCAGACTTTTTGGAGGGTTTCTGGTGCAGGCCAATGTGAGATGTTGTTTGTAACTGGTCCTGAGTACCCTGTTTGGAGTTATCAGTGTTCCACAGCCAGTGGCTCTCTCTGCTGAAGCTGGGTGAATTTGGAAAGGACCAAGATGCATACCAAGGTCTGCTTTCCCTAGCCCCAGGTCCAGAACCAGATCATACAAATACCCAAAGCACCCAGAGATCCAACTCTACCTGGAGGCTGATTGTAATTCTCAGTCACTTAATAAGCCTTGCTGTAGACCACAGCAAGGTGTAAATGGCTTGGGCAACTGTTTTCCACCTCCTACCCCCTGCCCCCAAGAAAAAGCTGCCTAGATAGTAAAGGTCTGCCTGAGAAAGATGGCCTCTGCAGCAAGCATGTCAAACTCACAGCTCACAATGAATATTTTTGCAGCCCAGCCAATATAATGGTTGTAAAAAACATTTTAATAAAAATTTTGTAACAATTTTTACAGTATCCTGTTATATATACCTAGAGGCCCGGTGCATGAAATTCGTGCACTTTGGGGGGGCAGGCTCAGCCCAGCCTGTACCCTCTCACAGGGATAGGGCCTAAGCTGGAACTCAGACATCCCTCTCACAGTCCAGGACTCCTTGCTCCTTACTGTCCGCCTGCCGTGGAGGCAGAAGAGGCTCATGCCATGTCCACTGTGCTCACCAGCCATGAGCCTGGCTTCTGGCTGAGCAGGGGTGAATCGGGGGGAAGAAGAGTGTGGCTCAACCAGAAGCTGGGCTTGCTGCTTCTTAACACTGGCCCTGTCCCCCACCCACTAGTGGGGGGTGGTGATCTGGGGCCAGGATGACTGGGGTTGGGGCTGTGGGAGGTTGAGGCACTGTGGTAGCACCCCATCCAGCTTCTGTGGAGGCTCCGGGACTGTGCAACCCCTTCTCCCGCTGCCACTGGGGAAGGAGGGGCTGTGGCGCTGGGACTGGGACCCCGGGACCTCACTGCAGCCTCTCCAGTAGCCTTTGCAGGAGGCGACCAGGCCTACAAGGGGAAGGCACCACCCCCATCACCCGGTTGCTGCTGCCACTGCCGGCTGCCCTGGCTGCCTGCCCTTGCTCAGCCCTCGCAGCTGCCATGGCTTTGCCTGGAAGGAGTTCCGGAAGTCCGGAAGACATCTGGTCGATCTGGTCTAATTAGCATATTACCCTTTTATTAGTATAGATTATTAATAATGGACTACAACGTTCGCTAATGACTGGTTACTACAACAGTGTTGCATTCATTTCCTTTAAATGCCTTATGCACAGGCGCACCATTTCTCTCCACTAATACTAGAGGTGAATATTTTAGCAGCCGATGGCACATCATTAGTCTTGTACTAACTTGTTTGGTCATATTTTGCTTTTGGAGAACAAGAAAAATAAGTTTATTTGCATTATGCTTATTAATTTGTGCAGTTATTCAGTGTCTGGTAAGTTAATGTTCAAGAAAATATATTAATTTTTATTAAAATGTTCTATTATTTTATGTTAATGATTATTCATTTATTTCAGCCCTTTGTATTCAGTATGTCTCTATCGAAATAAACCTATGTTTCTATGAAAATTGAAGCTTTTGTTTTTTTTGTGGCCCACATAAACTTAAACCTTGTTTATTCGGCCTGTGTTAGCCTTTGAGTTTGACATGCTTGCTCTGCAGTATAGGTGAATGACTCAGTACCAGATTCCAGGCAGCTGCCCTCTGAGCTCTATTCCCAGAGCAACCAATCCTGGATTCTCCTCACACATCTAGTCCACTCTGCTCTCCCTCTTCCAGAGTGCAAGGTGGGTGGCTGCACACAAAATTTTGTTTTTGGCCCTTTAAGAGGGTATCAGTATTTCTAGTCATCTCTCCCTGGCAGACAAAAACCCCGCTGTTTTTCACAGACAGAGGTTATGTGGGCACCTTTGTCAGTTCTGGTGTTCTGGGCCGGGGAGTTCAGCTTGGGGTTTAGACCACAAAGTTCTCAGTGGGAACTCCCTGCAGCTGTGATATCTCTCCGAAACTTCATCTGCTGCCTGTGGGAGCCTGACCAGCTCTCTCGTGCCTCTATACTTCCTGCAAGTCTCTATGTGGTCTGCACTTGACATCCTTGGTTATAAGGGTTCTCACCACCTATTCTTCTTATGGTTATTCAGGAGGGTTTTTCTATATTTCAGTTGTAATTCCAGTTTGGTCCTGGGAGAAAGTCAGTGTAGCTTCTACTTAATCCACCACCATCTTGAAACTGATAACAGATTTAGCTAATAGCTCCCTTGGTACCCAAGCTCCAATTCTGGTTCTTTCGCAGAGGCAACCTCTGATATAATTTTAGTAATTTTCTTTTTCCTGCCCTGGCTGGTGTGGCTTGGTTGGGCATCACCTTCTGCACTGAAAGGTTGCTTGTTCAATTCCTTGATTCCTGTATTTCTCTCAAATTATACATCCAATCCATTAGCAACACCTGTTGAATCTACCCTCAACATTAGATCAAGAATCTGACCCACTTCTCACCATCTTCTTGGCTACATTTCTGCAGAAAGCCAACATCATCCTTCTACCTGGCCTCTTCCTTCCACCTTTGTACCCACTGGTTTGTTCTTTAACAAAAAAGTCAGAGTGATTGTTTTAAAAATTAATCAGATCATATCACTCCTCTGTTCCAAACTCTTTAATGGCTCTCATCTCACTTAGGGTAAAATCCAAGGTCCTAACAATGGCCTCAAGACCAAACATGACCTCTCCCCACATGTAGCTTCAGTCCAGGCACTCTGGACCCTTTCTGGTCCTTGAACACACCAGGATCACCCCTAACTCAGAGATTTGGGCTTACTCTTCCTTCTACCTGGAATTGCATCTTTTTCTTTTTTTTTTTTTTACATTTTAAAATTATATGCCAGTAGGAATATATACCCCAATAGGGTAGGAATCCTCCTATTTTGTTTTATACCTATTGCTAGTATATAGGAGGCACTGTATATGTTGAACTAGCTAATTAAACTCCAACTGCAATGCTGTGAGTAGGTTTGAGACAGTATTATCTATATCTCATAGAAAAAGAAATTGAAAGTCAAAGATGATTTGTGATTTATTCAAGAGTGGAAGTTAGTTGTTAATTTACCATTTTCTAGTTTTCACTTTAGAATCTAAGTCTCTTGACTTTTCAGCTACACAATAATACCATAGGGCTATGGAAATAGAAAAATAGCTTTAAATAAATCAAAACGGCTAAATTCACAAAATAAAGTATGCTTCCTTATATTAAAAAAAAAAAAGAATTGTGAGCTAAACACCATCCATTTCCCTTAGCTGTTTAGGACTGTTAAGTATAAAAAATTCACTTATATTCTATAAGCAAAGAAGTGAAATTGAGATAAATATACAGAGAAATATAAACATGTCTTAGTTAAATCTCACTCTCCAGAAATCCATCACAAGTGTACACTAGTCTAGAGGACCTACTTACCTCATAGACATCTTAAGGGGCTTTTTATGACCCAAGAAAGGGGTAATACTGTAAGACCCCCAGAGGGAGACCCTTACTCTATCCCACGGATCGACGGCAACCCCAGTCATCCGCAGGAGGCGTCACTTGATGCAAACAGCAAGAGGCTTTATTCCAGCGCGCTGGGGCTCAACTCGTAACTCACACGGGAGCAGAGGAGTTGAACCCCGAGCAGAAAGTCTTACAAGTATATATAGGCAAAAACCATACATCGGGGGGTTACACATGTGAGGGGGGAAGAGAGGACAAAGTCGCCAGGAAATTCCAACAGGGCTCGTTAATAACATGTTTAATGACAGGGCCTAAGTTTTCAGTCAACAGTCCCATCCGGTAATCTCATGTCCTGCTTTTCTTATCTGTCAGAGCACTATTTGCTCTGTCTGCTCTTAGCTCGGGGCTGTTTCCTGGGACAGGTTTAAGGGTCTTGTTCCCATCACTGGCGAAGGGGGAAGACCTTGGAGATGTAAGATAAAACGGACAGCTGTAAAAAAAACTTTACTCTTTCAGTTAGGGTTTGCTTTTTTCCTGAAGCTCCATTTTCTATTGTTGCTTTTTAATCTCTGGAGTTAAGAAGTTCAGGATTTGCCCAGATAAGATAAAGTAAACAAAATTCTTTACCTTTCATTACCTATGCTGCCAAGACTTAAGTTGACAAAAATTAAAAAAGGTTCTGAAAACAAAAAAGGAACAATTCTTACATCATATATCTATGCAAAACAGCAACCATGCAGCCCAGAATGCCAATGCATGCATTCGGGCACAAAGTATGAACAAGTGCTGGGAAAGAAGAGGGACCGTGATCTTTTCCACTGGAGGGCACAAAAATTCTTCTCTAAATTGGACTTGTTCCCCAAGACCCCTGAGATATCTCTGCAGAATCTCTGTACATATTAGGCCAGGAATGAATGCAGTTACTTTCTAGTCTATCTGAAGTGCTCTGCTACATTATCCTAGTAAAAATATTGTAGAAACTGATTTTACCCAAGAAAAAGATGGGAGAGGCGATGAGAGGAAGTGTTGTGGAAATGTTACAGAAGACCAAAGAAATACCAAGCACGCTTCCTAGAGAAAGGGAGGGACGCCGTTTATTAACACTAGTGGACTCCAGGAATAATTTCCAAATCAGAGTGGAGAAACACACAAAGGGCTTCACATTTTATAACCTTCTGGGGTCTTTGTCTTGCAGATATGGTTCCGCCCCCTTTCGTGGGTTTACAGGAAGGCCCCCAGGTGTTGGGGGTCCCCAGGCCATATCCGATGATCTGTCCTGGGGCCAGCGATAATGACCCTTCTCCCCCCTCCCCCCACCCTCAGGGCAGTGCATTGTTCACAGTTTTAATGACCTGACATGCCTTGCAAGACCAGTTTCCTCCTCAGAAACAGAAACACTCAAATCAGAAGACTAGACATATAGGGAGCCTGTTTGTTTCAGAGAAGATAGTTGTCCTAGACCAGTGGTCGGCAAACTCAGTCAACAGAGCAGCAAACCGCGGCTCGAGAGCCGCATGTGGCTCGCGAGCCGCGGTTTGCCGACCACTGTCCTAAACTGATGTTTCTCAGGATTACCATGTATCAGAATCACTCGGAGGACTTGTCAAATTGTTGGGCTCCCCCGACCACCACTCCACCACCCCTGCTCAGTGCTCTGATCCAGTAGGTCAGAAAATTAGCATTTTTAAATAGTTCCCAAGTAATGATGATGATCCTGGCAAGGAATTTACTTTATGGGAATAACTGTTCCAGATTTACCAGTTACCTAAATAGGACTACATCTAGGAAAAATGTAATAGAAACTCACAATCATGTGGAATGAAATCCAATAGAATCTTAAAACATTAGAACTTCAAAGGTCCTTAAGTGGCCCTCATGCTTTGGAGGGAAAATAGAGGGCCAGAAAGATTACTCAATGTGCCCAAGGTCACGCTTTTCAAATGAAGATTGAAACCCACTCATGGGTTGTAAAATCTGTTTGGTGTTGACTGATCAAGAAAAAAGAGAAAAGACTCAAATTGCAAAAATGAAATAGAAAAATAGCTTTAATGTAAGAGTAGACCTAACAATTGTCCTTTTAAAAAGAAAAATGTTCAAAAAGAAATACGATAAATAATTGTATGCCAGCCAATTAGATATTCTATATGAAATACACAAATTCCTAGAAAGACACAAACTACTGAACCTGACTCAAGAAGAAATAGCAAATATGAATAGATTATTACAAGTAATGAGATTGAATTTGAGATTGTAATTTAGTTCAACAAGGTTACAAGATTTTAAAATCAATATACAACAATCAATTGTATTTCTATATAGTATCAATGAACAACCCAAAAATAAAATTAAGAAAGCAATTTAATTTTCAATAGCAAATAAAAAATAAGTAGGTAAAAAATAAAAACAAGTAAAAGTCTTGTACACCGGAAAAAATATTGTTTAAGATGACAACAATCCTTAAGTTGATCTATAGATTTAGTGTAATTCCTGTCAAAATTCCAGTTGCCCTTTTTTTGGTCAGATATTGACAAACTGATGCAAAATTTATTTTAAAAAATGTTGCAATTTGGGCAAGACAAAACCTTTATTACCAGAGTTTCTTCCCTTCAAACCCTTGAATTTATTATGATAGTGTGTACAGACTGAAATTCATAGTGCATCTTTCTAAAAGCTAAGTATAGGGCAGATATCAGATATATTTTATTTGATGTTAGAACCACAGAGTTAGGGTAAACATTGAGTGTTGGTACCATGATGAAAGAAGATAGCATGATAGAAACATGAAGATAATTTTATTCATAAAACCATTGAGAATGAAGGCAGCTATATTCTCATTTGAAGGCAAGAAAGTGCCTTTGGAAGTGAAGGCTGCCTCAGGGCACATGTGTCCTAAAGATTTGCTGGAAAGAGAAAAGAGACCAATGACTCTTCCCATCAGAGGTGAATCTATTGGCAAAACTCAGGCAAGGTGAAGTCCTAATTTTACCTTCCCAAAGAGGAAGAAAGTGAAAGTGTTCCAGGTTTGCTCACAGGTGTCTCCTCAGTCATGAATCAGGACTTTGCAGGTAGTCAAAGTCAATTTGACTTTTAATTCTGTCATTTACTAAGTAATTTCTTTCTTTAAAGTATTTAATTTGTTTTTAAGATTTCTTCACAAACGGTGAAAAACACTAAAGTACAAACAAGAAATAATCACAGTGTTGTGATTTGATCCACAACTTTGAAGTGTCTGGGTAATTTCTTTTATCTCTAAAATAAAAATAATAATATCTGTAGATTGTGCTGATTACATGAAAATGTAACATTTCTGCTTGCTCCCCAGATTAACTTGCAAGGTGGTCAACATTACCCCAATTTTTTAAATGAAAAACTAATCAGATGCATTTATCACTTTAAGATTTATATACTTTCTTATTTATGAGTGCTTTGAGATACTGCTATGAGGACTCAGAGCAAATTCCTCTGCCATTTTGGATCCCTTCTTCATTTTAAAGGAAGGAAAGGATAAAGAAGAAAGCATATAAATATTAAAGAGTTGCATTCCTATATCCTGAGCTGACTGTGCTGTATTCTCTGCTCTGAAAGCTTTTCCCAGCTCCACCTCTAAGCTTGAATTAACAGGGGAGCCCATGGCACAACCTGTGGCAGAACTTATCTCTGCACATACCTGTTTAACACTCTTTGAGCAAAACTAAATCCAAGAAATTTACTCCAGACTTTCAACTATTTGAAATTCTATATTTCCAAAATGTTTTGCTGTTTGCTCTTTCTTTCTCCATCCCCCATGAATTATGTCATTTATAGTTCTTCTCATTATATGGATCAGTAAACTAAATAATCCATTCACTTGTTTATTTAATGGATTAGCAATGTCCAGAGCTCTGTGCACAGCACTGTAAAGCCCTGGAAGTTTCTGCCTTCTCTATGTAATAGCCAGAGTGACAGGAGAATTTTAACTTATATATGGGCTCTCATTTCAATGTTCCTAAACTTTCATAATAATGATACGGAAATTTTGGACTGGAACCCAGATTCTTTGTCCACCAGAATCGAAGAATGAATCTGCGGACAGAAAGTAGTACAGCAAAGGTGAAAATTTATTGAAGAACAAGTACAGACTCCCACATGGGGAGAGAGAAAGAATCCCACAAAATGGATTCCCATGTAGGGAGGGGGAAAGGGTCCCACTGAGTTCCTTTTCCCTATGGCTTATAAAGGCTGCAAATCCTGGTGCCTTGATATCCCCTCTGATTGGTCACTATTTCCTTAGTCTGGTTACTATAGTAACTCCTAGGATCAAAGGTAGAGTCTCACATGGGACACGTGAGGTTCTCCCACCACTTCTTCCCTATTGTTTTCCTATTCCCTTTGGGCTTTCTTCTTCTCCTTCTGAATGAAGGGCTTCCTTCTCTTTATTTTGTAAATATAGACCTTTTGCTGTTCTCAGCTTCCTCATTCTATGGAAATGTACCTGTTTCAGCTTTCCAGCCACCCCCCCCCCCATTCTATGGAAATATACCTTCTGCTGCTCTGCAGCCTGCTGGACGTTGGGCGACATTTAACACCAGTGAGTCTTGATCCGGCATCTAGAAGGGTTCTGGAATCTGGAGAAGGCTGTGCATAGATTAAGTAAGAGTCCAAAGATGAAAGATAATTTTGAAAGGCATTGGGGGTCAGAGGAGCCTAGCTAAAGGAGCTAAGTTCTCCTTGTCTCGGACCCCTTGCTTTTTATTAACACAAATTGTCCTAAGGCAAGGTGGAGATATACATTTCAAAGGGTAGGGTTTCTCATACAGAAGCATTGTCAGATTGGGGAATAGCCTATGGCTGTTCAGGTGTTTGGCCAGTAAGAGGCAATAACATGTAGATTAAGATGCCTTCAGCTGTCTGGCAGCAAGCAAATCATCCTATTCAGGTTTGGGGGAAATGCCTTCAGCCATTCCCAATAGGTGATAACATATGTGACTCAGCCCTTATTGAGTCCCCAAGTTCCATCAACCTTTTGATGAAACTCTTGCAATTATGACATGCTGGAACTGGCTTCTGGCAGCAGCCCTATGCTTCCTCCATGGTCCCCCTAATTTTCAAAATTTCTAATATTTCCTAAACCTGTCCTATTTTACCCCCAAAATTCCTGTTTCAATAACATATTTTGAAAAGAAAACCATTATTTGGTAGGGAAGATTTTCCCTACCACTGGGGATAAAAGAAGAGAAATAAACCCCAGTAAGGCAATTCCATTTTGCTTAGCTGAAGATGCCCAAAATACACAAAACTTCTTTATTTCCTATTAGCAGCCTTAGAGCTGGTCTTGGGAAACTATGCATAAGTAGTCCTTAAAGGGAAAAGGTCCAACAACACCATGCAAAGATGGTAATTAAAAACAGGAGGGAGAAGGGCCTATTATAAATTATATCACACTTGAGGCTATAAAAAAAAAAACACCTTCTTTTTAATTAACTGAAAGAATGAGGCAAACAAACTCTGTGGTTTTATAGCTGACTGCTGAAGTTTGGAGACAAATGACACCATAATTTTTTATGTGTCATTAGTAGGCTGAATACCAATAATCACCATTTCAAAGAGTGTGGATTATCTTAAACAAATTCTAAAAATATTATCACTGAAGATTTTGAAGTTTTCACTGCTTCTCTGTAGCTTACCTATTTTAGCAGAATCCAGAAACATCTATGGTAAGACCAAACTTTATATAAAGAACAAAGGAGTTTGTACATATTTCACAATAAAAAAAATCTAACACTACAGACATTAGACACAAACATGTATATACCCATTTTCTCCATTGCAGGGAAGCAATTTATTTTAGAATTAGTTTCTAAGTCAGCGACTCTAGACTCCATGATCTGTTACCAACTTCACTAGTTTCTTTGGGGGTGGCTTCCACCTTGGTCACTAATGTCCAGTGAAATCATAACCGATATATAACTTTGTTTTCTAAGAAAATCCTATCACACATGTAGCATGATAATTTTGATATGTTGTGTTGACTTCAAACATCTTTATATATATATATATGTATATGTATATATGTATATATTTTTTTATTTCAGAGAGGAAGAGAGATATAGAAACATCAGTGATGAGAGAGAATCATTGACCAGCTGCCTCCTCCATGCCCTGCACTAGGTATGTGTGAGATTGAGCCCGCAACTTGGGTATATGCCCTGCCCGGGAATCAAACCATGACTTCCTGATTAATAGTTTGTTGCTCAACCATGGAGCCACACCAGCTGGACCACTTCAAACCTCTTTTTGATCACTTATGAAAACCTATGGTTCATTGTGGGCCTGCAGATTGGAGAGTGAACATCAACACTAAGTTGGAAAATATTTTGTTTGTTTGATACTAATGAATAATATTACTCAAGATGGGGGCGGGGGACAATCCATAGGAACATGGCCAAAAACTAATACAATTAGATGTGTCAAGCAAAATTAGAGATGGTTTTGGAGTCCCCATGTTGTTCTTTATTTTCTACAATTTCTCCTTTTAGGGCTTTTTAAAAACATGTATCACCTCAACAACTTACTTTTCCTAACACAACAGGGAAGAAGGAATATAATTTCTAAGCATTTTAATTCTGTTAAAGAAAAAGGCTAAAGCCCAGATGCAAACCACCAGAGTATAAAAGCTCTCCGCTGACTGTAAGCATCCCTACAAAGACAGGCAAAGGGCTTTATTTAGGAATTGGTATGGAGTCTGTCACTCTGTGCCAACACAAGTTAGTCCTCATATGTTACCATATGGCTGTGCCTACTGCTCCCTTTCTCTTATTATCCATCATGAACACCGCAATTACAGAGGCTC
Source organism: Plecotus auritus (assembly GCF_963455305.1). Classification (NCBI taxonomy): domain Eukaryota; kingdom Metazoa; phylum Chordata; class Mammalia; order Chiroptera; family Vespertilionidae; genus Plecotus; species Plecotus auritus. Next base: position 86,122,743 of record NC_137770.1, on the reverse strand, counting down.
AAGGTGGCACTGAAAGATGATTCTTGAGACTGAAGTGGAATTCCATGCAGGGCCTCTAGATGGCACTCTTTCTTATGTGAACAGTTCTCTTTTCTATCTTTGCAACAATCAAATGACTAAAATTGGCCCTCTTACATTTTGATAGAATTGCCCTATGCCAACTTAGTAGAAAGCTGGATGTTTATATAACACATCATCAAAGTTCACCAACAGCAATCTGTGCTCTTACTTAGTTCCTGCTGCTGTCGTGATCAAACCCTGCATAGTCAGTCTTCCACCGTGTGGAAGTGTTCACTTCAGATCTATATGGTTCCTGAATCCCACTTTGGACTCTATTTCCAATGTTACTAAGGTAACATTATCTTTAATAATATTTCTTTAATAAATTCAGCATCTCCAGTCCCCAAGAAGGCTAGCTCCTTACACTCCTTACCACTCAACTAGAGCTGTGCAGATGTGAGGGTCTGTGGTTAGAACTAAAGAAGTTGGAGACAGGTGAAAGGGAGCTGGGCTTCCCACCAATCAGAATGGTCTTTGTAACTGCTGGGTTGGTGGCTTTGGAAATATCCCTTGTCTTCCTGTGTCGCTAAAGGCATTAGGGATGTTTCCATGAAGCTCACAACTAGCCTTAAAGTCATTACGGTGGCCCCTCACCATCACCAATATTCCTTGGCTGATTAGGCAATGTTTCTCAAATACTCCTCCTCCTTCCTCACCTAACCCCATTATATACATAGTTCTCAGAAAACCAAGTACCTTATTCATGCTTTCCAGGGAACATATTTGAGTTCTATTGGCCTGGTCACAATCAGAATGTGATTATGGCAACCAAGAAATGTAGAAGTTTTTGAGGGTAGGTTATAGAGTACAAAACTGAAAAAAGTTGATGGAATCTCTTTCTTTAAGGCTTTAAATGATATTTAGTGAACAAATTCTTTAATGTCTTGGATTCTCAAGAATTCCTTGCCCTGTGTAACTACAAATATTTCACAAAGTGACAAAGAGTAGAAGCCAGCATTCCATTAGCATTTATTTTCTCTCAGTTTATCTTATTTCAACTCGAACCCCTTGGTCCTGATTCTGGGCTTTCCATTTCCAAAGCTGGACCCAACCAAGGGTTTGCAGATTGACCCCTTTATAACTAGGAGGATCTGACAAATGCAACACAGGTTTACTTTAAGACTCTCAAGAAAACACAGAACAATCCCTCATTAACCCTTTTCTTCAAAGTAAAGACCCTTGTGCTTCTTCGCAATTAAGAATTCTTATAAACATTCACTCCTCACTGAGTTCTTTTTCTAATAGCTTATCTTGCTGAGACATAATGTAATGAAGGTCATAGGTGCCAAGCATAAAAAATTTAGTGATGTAAATTGCATTAAATAATTTAAATGGTCTGTATTTCCCCCCCATAAAGCCAAAGGTCTTCCTTTGTTTGTTTAGTTCATCCCTCCTTCCATTTTTACTCAGAAGACACAAGATTTACCCTCCAAATGTCCTTTTTCTGAAGGGTAGGTACTAATTGGTTTCTATGCCCCTTTTTGACTCTCTAGTCCACCCTGAGTATTCTTTCTAGAGCGGAGTTTGGGAAACTAAATTTCACACAGAGGCTTGATAGATAAAACAGACTCTATGGCATTGATTTACCTATTTAATTCTAAACCAGCTTCTTCCTGTCGGACAAAATGCTTAAAAAACTACCTCTAGAAGATTTCTTTTTTTGTCTCTGAAAGATCTAGCTCCCGACCCAAATTCAAATAAAGTTGGCAAAAGTACAGTCTCCAAGGTTTATTAGCAACACCTGCATCCCCTTAACTGCCAGGGATGAAGTGGGAGGGAAGGAAGCAGCAGTTCAGAGAAGGTATGAGGCTTGCTTGGGGTTACACAACTTGTAAGTGGCTAGTGCTTAGGAGTGAGCTTTCCGAAGGAGTCACACCAGGTCTGTCTCCATTCTCTCCTCTCTGGGCTGTGGCAGGCAGGCAGGCAGGCCCACAGCTCTAAGAGCTATTAGTATCTTCCTAGAGCAGTGGCTCTGGAGAGGAAGCAGGGAGGAAAGACTGTAACTTCTATGGTTAGAAAGGTGCTAGTGCAGGGGTGGGCAAACTTTTTGACTCGAGGGCCACAATGGGTTCTTAAACTGGACCGGAGGGCCGGAACAAAAGCATGAATGGAGTGTTTGTGTGAACTAATATAAATTCAAAGTAAACATCATTACATAAAAGGGCACGGTCTTTTTTTTTTTTATTTCAATAGTTTTATTCATTTCAAACATTTTAACAAGAAGAATGTAAACACTAATTATTATAATTTGAAACTTCAAAAAGTGGAGGAATCATAGCACAATAACATACCCATACCTTATATTGAAGATGGCAAAGGCAAAATAAAATTGCCTAACAAAGGAAAGGTACAAAAGCCTTTCAAATTAAACTTAAATATAATAAAATAATTTAAAACTAAAACAAATAGAAAAGAACAAAATGTGTAAACAGTAAGTTAAACATTTTCTTTAGTGCAACTTCCAAATTATGCCTGGGACGTAGATGTAGATGGCAATGTAGACTGGGTTGAAAAGTTTTTGGTCTTTAAAACATCAACTTCAGTGGGAACAGTGTTGTTGGTCTCCTTTTTAGCTAATGCTCTGATACTGTGCTCTCCAGGGGCGTGTCTCCCTACATCACCACGATAACGTGTCTACACATTCCCAGGGTGATGTCGGGGGACGCGTCCGCGGGCATTACAAGGAGCTTCTGGAAGATTGAGAGGTTGTTCCTTCTACTGAATGGGCGGATATAAATCCGCCCACTCAGAAGAAGGAGCTGCAGCCGTGTTTCCCGACGTTGCCATGTTAACACTGCTGCTGGTGAAGGAGCGGAGGGGAGAGCAAGAGAACCCTCTGCTCTTTCGGCTCCGCGGGCGGGATAGAACAGCCGAACGAGCCGGATTTGGCCCGCGGGCCGTAGTTTGCCCACAGCTGTGCTAGTGACTTGGTTTAGAGGAAAAACCATGGGTTTTGTGTGAGGAATGCTCAATTCCAAACCTGTGTGTGTGTCTGTGTGTGTGTGTGTCTCTCTGTGTGTGTGTTGGGGGTGGGAGTACCCAAGGTCAAATCAGTTTGAAAAACACTTCTTAATGTAGCCCTTTTGAAAAAAAAATATTAGTGAATATTAGCATATTAGAATAGTCCTGAATACAGCTTATAACATTTTTAACTCACTGTTTCTCGAACTATTTGACCATAGAATGCTATTTTTCATCTATTAACATCTCTCTGAAACAATGTGAGAAATTCTTCTTTAGTGGATGTTGTGTTAATTGTCTGCCTCCTCATGATGCCCTGCAGCTGCCATGGACCCAAAACCCTTATTCTTGGCAGAAGTTATCTGAAGTCTTCTCTCCCAGTCTGAAAGGCCCTAAAGGATTTAGGTGCCTATCACTGGAAACACCTTTTCATCAAAGCCACTAACAATTATAGAGAAGAATTAGTTCAGGGTGAAATAAAAGTAAAACCCAAAACCCTCTTCTCTATTTTCCACCTGCACCCCTGTCCTTGTTTTAAGGCTCCCCTCAAGTACTCTTTTCTAGAGAACTTTCCTCCCCATCCCAAGCAGAGTTAGTTCATCATTCTCTTCTCTCCCACAGCCCAAGTTCCTATTTGAATTACAGTACTTGATATTCTGACATATAATATCTCCTTACAAGCCTGATTCTCTCTCAGCAGCCTAAGGTCAGTTCAAGGCCAGGGAAAATGAAGTATCTTCTTAGCTCCCTCCATCACCTGTAGCCCCGGGACATGGTAAATGCTCACAAAGTTCTGTGACAGGCATAAAGTAAAGAGTCAACAAATTCAAAAGGCCAAAACTAAGAAGCATAGATAATGATTGATGCTAAATTTTAAGGTGTGAAAAATGATGCCCCGTTAAATAAATAATGATTAATATATAAATATATTTTATTATAGCCATTTACTTTTCAAGTAGAGGCAGCAAAAGATGAAGGAAGAATAAATGAGGGAGAAAATCAAGAAAGGAGATATAAAAACAAAAAAAAAACAGTAAGAAAAAAAAGTAGAGAGGGAAAATAAAGAAAAATTTATATGCAAGTGCAGGTAAAGTTAGATTGAAAGACAGAAGTAAAGCAAAAGAATAGAGTGAAAAAAGGTGAGAAAAAAAAGCAACAAAACAAGGAAGAAAGTTCAGCAGTGTTATTGTGACAGTAACAGTTAAGTTACTGTTATCACTTAGCACAGACTACCTGTAACTAAATTAATCACTATTCACAGCTTTAAGACTTTAAAAAAATCATTTGACCTGCTCATTTTTCACTCTGAAGGTCCAATTGCTTGATCCATAACTGCTGCCATTATAAATAATACTACCCTGTGGAAGAGAATTCACGTTCTGAGATTTTATTCCCTTGATTCTACTGAGTAAGATTAGCCTATTCCACTTGAAAGTGTCATGATATAGCAATTTTTTAAAACCTTCAAATAGAAATTTAATAATAATCTATTAGGATTGTAAGAAATGTTTGAATTATAAACAAGGATATTATGTTTTGTTTATATTTACTTCTAAGTGTAGGCTTTAAGGAAATCATAGTATTTTAATTTTTTGATAGACTTCCTTTTCTGTAAGATTTCCCTTTTCATATAATTTATCTTCCTAAAATGACTTCAGGTTTCATAACAATTACCCACATTCCTTTCTGGGCCTTATCTATTTTTATTACTTAGCAATAGTTTCCCTCAAGCAGGATTATGGTAATTAACTGGAATAACAGGGAATGACTCAGATCCCTGATCCAAATTTTTCTTCCAGTTTCAAGCTCCAAAAATAGTCCTCTACTAGTCAAAAGACTCATTTTAGTAATAGTTATTGTTTAGAGGATCTGTGAGTACATACTTTATACTCAGGAGCTTCTTACAGACTTTGTATTTTGGCTTCCCATAGGAAGTTTCCCTGAGCTAATGTAAAACACCAAGTCTTACAAACCTTTTCAACTTTTCAACCCCAAAATATTATTATGAGTCTCTAGCTCCAAGTTCCTTGGCCTTCAGTTTCATGATCCATAAAATAAGTCATGCACAAGTGACACTTCTTAGCCCTAAAATATTTTATTTCTAAAGGAGCTTGCTCTTCAGGCCCACTCAAATTTCTATGGAATGGAAGTTAAGGCATTAATTCTGCACAGAAGTTGAAATAAAGACTTTCTGCAAGATTGTTTTAAGTTAACTTTGCTAAGTAGGTCACCCAACCAATATCTATTGAGTAATTATTATATGCAAACATACACAGATGGAATTCACAGGAATAGGTCCCTGTCTCCTGCCCTTCAAAGAGCTTGTTAGCTGTCTATTTTGATAGGACCTACAATATGAGAACAATCTATATATATAAAGAGTCAGGGTCCGTAATGTCCAAAACGACCGAATGGATGACCGAACACCAGAAGTCAGTCCTGCAATCAGTGCTGGGTTGCCAGTGATGACCCAGCACTGACTGTTGCCGCTGCAGGTGCCACAACCCAGCACTGACTGCTGAGGGGGCTGTGGATCAGTCTGGAAGAGAGGCATGGAGACAGAAGCAGGGTCTGATCCGCAGCCTCCATGGCAGCTGTTGATCAGCCCTTGCCTCTCTCTCTCTCTGGGCCTCACCAGCAGCCATGCCTCTCTTTCTCTCCAGGCCTTGCCAGCAGCCGCAGGGGCTGCTGATCAGCCCCACCTCTCTGATGAGGCCTGGAGATAGGCTCGGAGATGCTGACTGACATTGAAACCGACCAATCAGAACCAAATCTGGGTGAACTGCCAGGAGCCAATGGCTGCCTAGGAGGCGGAACTTTTGATGCTGACTGGCATAGAAACTGACCAATCAGAACCTAATCTGGGGGAACTGTAAAGGCAGAACCTAAGGTGGGGGTTGAGGAGGGGTTTCAAGAGCAAGAGCTGTTTGGTGTAAGGTGTAAGAAAGCAGTTCAATTTTTTAATGACCAGTTTGGCAGTATAGTACATATGGCTGGCTATCAGTCCAGATATAGGGATTATGTATTTTTGTCTACCAAGAGTATCTCCGCTTGCTGAACAAGGCTTTTCTCCCCCCCTTTAAGCAATCCTAGCCTATATAATCTATCTATATTACTAAAAGGGTAATATGCTAATTAGACTGGTTTGACTGGCCATCTTCTGGACATCCAACTTCCTTCTGGATAAAGCCATGGTGGTGGGGCTGAGGCAGAGGCAGTTAGGGGTGATCAGGCAGGCAGGCAGAGGCAGTTAGGGGAGATCAGGCAGGTAGGCAGAGTGGTTAGGGGGAATCAGGCAGGCAGGCAGAGGCAGTTAGGGGCGATCAGGCAGGCAGGCAGGTGAGCAGTTAGGAGCCAGCGGTCCCAGATTGTGAGAGGGATGTCTGACTGCCGGTGTAGGCCTGATCCCATAGGACCTAAACCGGCAGTCAGACATCCCCCAAGGGGTCCCCGATTAGAGAGGGTGCAGGCTGGGCTGAGGGAAACACTCATGCATGAATTTCGTGCACCAAGCCACTAGTCTATATATATAAAAGCCTAAGTGACCAGCCAACCGGCCAGTAGCTATGACTTGCACTGACCACCAGAGGGCAGATGCTCAACGCAGGAGCTGCTGAGCTGTGGTGACTTGGCAGCTGCTGTTCTCAGGGTGACACACCCAGTACTGGAGAGGAGGGAGCCCGATTCTGGGGTATGTCACCTGAGAACCATGCTCTTGCAATCCAGGACCCATTGGGGGATTTTGGAGAGCCGGTTTCAGCCTGATCCCCACAGGCCAGGTCGAGGTACCCACTGGTGCAAGAATCTGTGCACTAGGCCTCTAGTCAATAATAATACAGATACTATATGAGTTCCAAATGAATGGTGAAACAATAAGAATTCATATCAGGTAAACTACAAAGAGTCTAAGGAGGTTTTAAAAAGCTTCAATGGAAATGTAGAAATTCAGGCAACCCTACAGTAGGAATAATATGTGCTTCAAATGGGGATGAAGGCAGCAATTAGCACAGGGAGGGGTAAGGTGACATTACTAAAAAGTTATGTTTTATTTGCCACCCCTGAGTGTCCTTCCATCTCCCTTGCTGGCTTCACTTCTGCTGTCCCTCCACCTGAAATGCCCTTCACCCATTCAATTCACAGCTCCCATCCCCTTCAAAACTAAGCACAAAGACACTTTCTCCATGAAGCTCTCTGAACTGTTGAAAGTTATCTTTCTCTCCCCCAACCTTCCATAGAACTTTATCTTTCCCTCTACAGCCTGTATCATTTATTCCCTCAGTTAGTCTTTTATGTATTCTCATATGTCTGCTGCTAGACTTCAAGATCCGTAGGGGAAGGAACCATCAAATTTACCTTTGTTTACCAATGATACTTATCTTAAAGCCCTGCATTATTCATTCATTTGTGTATTGGTTCTTCTTTTTCATTTATTTATTTTTATTTTTTAATGATTTTCTATAGAGAGGAAGGAAAGAGAGAGAGAGAGAGAGAGAGAGAGAGAGAGAGAGACATTGATGTGAGAAACATCAATGGGTTGTCTCCCGCACATGCCCTGACCAGGGATTGGACTGCAACCTGGGTATGTACCCTGACCAGGAATCAAACTGCGACCTTTCAGTGTATAGGACAACACTCCAACCAACCAAGCCACACTAGCAAGGACTTCTTTTTTATTTTTCATTCATTCATTCATTTGACAAAAATTTATTGAAGAATTTACTGTGTACCAGTAACATTCTAAGCTATACAGCCATTTCCCTTAGAGCTTGTATTTTGATGTGGGGAAATAATTGATCATTAAATAAGTTAATTAATACACAATGTGCCCAGTGCTTTTAGATTCCATGAGAAAAAAAAAAAGAAGAAGACTAAACAGTAGCTGGGGATAGTTTAGATTCAGTGGCAAGCATTTACTGGTTAAATAAATAAGTGATATATTCTAAAGTAGAAACCTATAAATAAAGAGAAAATTTTGAGGCATTAGATAAAATATATTAGGGGTATGTCACCTGAGAACCAGGTGCAAGTAGAAGTAATAAAGATAATTGATATTGAGAATTGTAATGATTAGTATTGCTAACATTGATTGCACACAATCTACTATCTGCTGGGCAGATAAACTTTCAACCACAAGAGAGATATTACTGTTCTCATTTAACAGATGAAGAAACTGAAGCTAAGGTAAAGAAATTAAGAAAAACAAACAAACAAAAACTCATAGACATAGACAATAGTATAGTGATTACCAGAGGGAAAATGGGGTGGGGGAGGTAGAAGAGGGTAAACAAAGAGTAAATAGTGATGGAAGGAGACTTTACTTGTGTTGGGGTGGTTAACAATAATATATATATATATATATATATATATATATATATATATATATATATATATATATATATATTAGAATCATACACCTGAAACCTATATAATTTTATTAACCTATGTCATCCCAAAAATTCAATAAAAAAAGAAAGAAAATAAAATGAGGCTCAGGTGGGTTAAGCAAAATGCTCACATCACTGGGTAGTAGTAAATGGACAAGCTATGAATGGAATCTGGAACTGTCAGACACAAATGTAATGGTCCTGCTGAACAACTGCCCTTTCTAGGCATGGATAGAACAATGATTCTTCCTCTGCTTGCTTCTTGGACTCTTTCCTCTGAAGAACAGCCCAGTAACCACTCTCAGCTTTGTGCTTGGCTGCTCATCTCTTAGGAAAGAAACCATCTGAGCATGGACAAGAGGTTTTTGAACCCAGAGCTCAGAAGGGAAGTGAAAGAGAGCATGCATCTTCTAGTTTCCTGCAAAAGGAATTTATCCCTGGCTTCTTCTGTAGATGATGACTTCTGAGGCTGCATGGGCCACAGCCAGAGGTGGTGCCAACTCAGAGAAGCAAAGTGAATTCCATAGGCTCCTCTCCCTAAGCAGCAAGAAACCCAGCTCTAATAAAATTCCATACTTCAAATTCAAAAAGTGTAAGTTCTGGGCTGAGATTTGATAATGAGGCACTGTTTCTCTGAGCCTCCAATTTCAATGATGTGAAAAAAGAATCACTGCCCCCCAAAAGGAATCGGGCTTATAAGGGTTATGCAAATGCAGTGAAAGAAGAAGGTAAGTGTGAGAGGGGGCACTGATATCTATTTTCCATTGGTAGTTCCCTCTGTGGGTAGCTGGCCTCTCACTTCTTCAGGCTCTCTATCACCAGCCCACCTCAAACTGGTGTCAACTGCCCTGAAAGTTTCAGCCCTCCACCTCATTAGGGCCATCCTAGACAGCTGAACAGAAAAGTTCAATTCAAACTTATTTCCATCATGATATTTAAAACTATATAGTAAGCAAGTCAAGAGAGAAAGGATTACTTCCATAATCAATCACTGAAGTGTTGGAAGGAAGGGACCACACACAGGAGTGTTTGTTCCCAAGATCAAGCCAGACCATTGTGGAAATAAGCAGGAAGTTGCTTAGAAGCCTCTTCCTGGGAGGAGTCAGTAGAGGATCAGAACAAAGGCTCAACAAAGAGGGAAGAAAGTTCTGAGAAGAACATTGGCTCTTTTCAGCAGTGGCATTTCGTTCTTTAGTCTAGAACCCTCTCCTTTTCATGTGTAAATGCTGAGCCTGGATGCAAGGCAATATCAGAGAGAGGTCTAAACTCTCCAGAAAAATCCAAACATGCCCATACATTAAAACACTGTGTATAATTTGAGGGTGTTCACAGAACTCTAAGCACATCCATGGATCCTTGATCCCAAGTGGATCACATTCAGCTCCCTAGAAGGAGTGAGCATAATGATCGTTTTGTCTCTTCCAGACAAACAACATAAGCTCAGGAACCCCCAAAAAGTCAGTCATCACTGTCCTGTGTAAAAGGTAGAAATGTCAGACTGCCAACTACCTGTGCCCAAATTAATGGTCCCATACATGACATGCCTTTATCTTAGTAAAATGGGGTATGTTTGGGTCAGAGGAAGCAAAGAAAAGAACAAATGGGTGCCAGTGGTTTTGATCCAGCATCTAGAAGGGTTCAGGAACTTGGAGAAGGCACTGTGCATAAATTAAATAAGAGTCCAGAGATGAAACATAATTTTGAAAGGCATTATGGGGAGTCAGAGGAGCTTAGCTAAAGGAACTAAGTTCTCCTTGTCTCAGGACCCCTGGCTTTTTATTAACACAATTTGTCCTAAGGCGAGATAGATATACACATCAAAGGGCCAGATTTCTACACAATCCATTGTCAGATTATCAGGTTTTGGAGAAACTGCCTTCGGCTGTTCAGGTGTTTGGCCAGTAGGAGGCAATAACATGTAGATTAAGATGCCCTTAGGTGTTTGGCAGCAAGCAATCAATTTAATGGATCCTCTTCAGGTTTGGGGAAATGCCCCCAGCCATCTCCAGATGATTCAGCCCTGCTGACATGCTGGAATTGGCTTCCAGCAAGTGGGGTCATGAATTACTGAGTACCTATCCCAAGACAGGAGATGTCAGGAAATTAGAGTTGAAGGTTAAATTATCTCCTTGTAGCACCTTGTCAAGTTTTTTTTTTTTTTTATCTTTAATGAGTATAGGGCAAGCTGGTGTTTGTTCTTGTCTCCTGTGTTCCCTGCTCAGGGCACTAGTGCCTCAGGGTATGAACATTATACTTTGGCATAATGCCATCTGTTGCATCACTCTGCAGTGTTGTATAAAAAACCACCACACCTTAGTTGACCTCCTTGTATCTAGACAACTTCATTGCCATGCAGGACACAATAGACAGACAGACCCACAAGCCCCAGAGCCAGCCTCCACTGGGAACACCAGCATCCTAGTTGTGTACCATCCCAGCCCTGGTATTCTGTCTTCCTTGGCAACTGAGAAAGGGTTAGAGTCCAACTAGGGAGATCACCAGAATACCATTTATAGGGACAGAACATTTTTTCTTAAAACAAAATTTCCAGCATGTTTACTGGTTTTGGAATAAAAGCCCCTAATCCTGAATTTAGTATCAGGTCATTGACTTTTGCTCAGTTTTATTCCTTACTCATCTGGCTACTTTTCCTCCTAATTCTCCTTCCCACTAATCCTTAGTCCTTGGAAAATATCATCAACCAAAAAAGTGCAGTATAGAGCTAATCTTGGAAGAAAAGGCTGATTAAAATGGTAGGCCTATTAAATGGACAAAACAAAATGCAATGGAAAAGATGTGAGGTCTACACAGAAGATATAAAAAAAGGATAAGATCTAACAGGGCCTTTTAAAATACTATGAATATTCACTATCAGATATATCAACCAGGAGACAGAATAATAACAATAGCTCTGATTTTTGAGCACTTACTATGCCATCCATACCCTTTATGAGCATAATTATATTGAATAATCACAAAAATTATGTATGGATAATATTATTCCCAAGTTGTTGTATGCTGAAGTTAGTTTTTCCATGCTAACTTCAGCATGGAGGCACAGAGAAATTAAGTAATTTTCTCTCTCTGGTTCCAAAGCCTGGGCTTTTAATAACTATTCTAGCTGCTTCCCACATCACATAGATATCAATATTAATTTTAAAAGTCACAAACAGATAGAGGCACTTTTGTCTATATTATGCTTGAAAAATCCATGTGTTTTTACATAATATCTAGCCCTCACAACTAACCTGAAGTACTAGGCACTTCAAATGTCAATCTATCCACTTGGCAAATTTGGAAAATTACATGCATTCATTGATTCATTAAACAAATATTTATAGAGCACATGTTTTTTGCCAAGCAATATTCTAGGACCCACTAGTATACAAGTTGAAAAAGATGCCTACTTTGTTGGTGCTCACATCCTAATAGGACAAGCAGGTAGTAAACAACACATAAAATAAGACAAATGAGTAAATAAGACTGGGTTAAGTGGTTGAAAATGTGATAGTTTGCCTAATTACATTGACAATTGACTGTTTTATAGCTATGCCCCAAACTAAACTTTTAACTTCCTTTCATACCTCTTCCCTATCTCAGCTAATGGCAAAAAAGCCTGTGGTCAATCTTGACATCTCTTTTCCTCTCACATTATACATCTAGTCCATTTGTACATCCTGTTGATCCCACAATCAAACTATTTCACTAATCTAGTCCCTTCTCACCGTCTCCTCTGCTAACACCCTGGTAGGAGCCAGAATCATTTCAATAGCCCCTAAATGTCTTTATTTTTCTCACTCTTGTTTCTTACAATCCATTCTCAATAGTAGCCAGAATGATTCTGTTAAAATAGGTTGCCCTAGCTGGTGTGGCTCAGTGGGTAAAGTATTGGCCTGCGGACTAAAGGGTCCCAGATTCAATTCCAGTCAAGGGCACATGCCTGGGTTGCGGGCTCAATCCCCAGTGGGGGTCATGCAGGAGGTGGCTAGTCAATGATTCTCTCTCATCATTGATGTTTCTATATCTCTCTCCCTCTCCTTTCCTCTCTGAAATCAATAAAAAAATATATATTTTTAAAAAACCTAGGGTCTTTGTTTGGCTATACCTTGTCACTCACTTTCTCACCTCCTTGCTCAAATATCAACTTCTCCATAAGAACTGGATTGCTGAAGTCATCCTGCTCTATTTTCTCCATCGTACCTAATGCCTTCTATAAGACTACATTGCATACTTACTATATTTTTGTTTAAAGTCTGTCTCCTTCCACAAGAGTGTAAGTTTAAAAAGGATGGGATTTTTGTCTGTTCACTAATGCACTCCCAGTGCATAGATTCATGCCTAATATGTGGGCTCAACAAACAATCTTCAGAAAAAGTCTCCTTTTTATCAAATTGGATACAGCTAAAGAAAGAATCAATGCACTGGATATACAGATTGGAACACACAGAGGAAAGGGATTGGAAATTATAGAAAAAAGAGTAAGACCTGAGGGGCACAATAAAAAGGTGATGTGTGAACATAACTGGAGTCTCAGGAGCCACAGATACCAGAAAAGGGGCAGAAGCAATATCTGAGATGTTATCTGAGAATTTTTCAAAAATGAGGAAAAACTTTAAGCCACAGATTCAAAACATATCATACAACTCAAGTGTGGTAAATACAACAATAACAAAAATATACCTAGGAACATCATAGTAAAAGTGCTGTGAAACAAAATCATAGAGAAAAATTATTTAATCATTCTAAGTATTGTATTAGTGTCTTCAAAGAAAATTTGCTAGTTCTTATGTTACCTCCCACTCAATTTTGCAGCCCTTTGCATGCCTCTTGTCATTTGCAGAAGCTCACATGCCCGAGACACACAAGTGTAAGATGAGAACTGTGGAGTTCCTCAGGGATAAAATCAGATCTCAGTACATCAGGGACTTCTAGCATCATTTCACACACTAATAACACAAAATGGAGGTAAGCATTTTATTAGGTGAATAAATATTATCTATACTAATAATAGGGTAATATGCAAATTGGTCAGGACGCCGTCACAGTAACAACCAATCAGCAGGCTGTGTGTGCAGCAGGCGCAGGTGGGCAGGGATTAGCAGCATCAGGGACGGGGGCGGGGCCGCGGCAGAGAGGCCTCCGCCACGGCCCAGCCTGGGGGCGTCCGTGCGCCTGCGCCAGGGGTCTGCAGGCCTCCACCATGGCCCGGCCTGGGAGTCCACAGGCCTCCCCCAGCACTGGCCTATCTCTTTGGGGCAATCCATCAAGGAGCCCTGGGTGGGTGAGCAGGGCCTACCTCTTCAGTGCAATGGATCACGGGACTCCTGTACTGTGACAGGGCACAGGCCAGGCTAGGGGGGACCCCCCACCCCGAGTGCATGAATTTCATGTACCAGGCCACTAGTTAATTTATAAGAGTCACTGGTCTATATAAGATGGTAATATTCCATAAATCCTATTAACCTTCCTCTATGAAATTCAGTGAAGATAGTAGTGCCATCATAGACTTGCTTTTCAGGATTAGATTGCCAGATAACAAAGACAAGTGCAGGGCACCCAGATGCCCAGGTTCTTTCCCTACAGCATCAATGAAATAATGAAAACACTTGAAAAGAAAAATTCCAAGTAGCCTGGTATATTATGCAGATACTAAACTTAAGTGTATTTTTTAAAATATGCAAGCTATAGTTGAAGGGAAAGTATAGCTTAAAGGCATTTTCTCAGATGCTTAAGAAAAAAATAAACCATCACATCCATTAACTATCAGACACTTTCTTTAAAATATAAAAATGAGCTAATCTGCCATACCACTGAACTGAATATAGGGTGGTGCAATTTAGTGTCAACAGATGTTTAGGCTTGATTATCTGGAGATAAGAAACTACTATAATCCCTGCCCTCAAAGTGTATGCTTAAAGAAATAGGATAGTGAAAACCTTTAAAGAAATAATTAAATGCTAAATTTGGGGGTGTCTGATAACCTTACAAAATTAGCAGTTCTCTAGTGAAAGTGGTTACATTCTCTTTTTAATGCCTTTCATCCTTTCCTGTACATTACAAACAACATGGTGGCAGGAATGCCACTGTCATTTCATAGTTGTCAGAAGTCATTTTGAAGACCTTCATCTGGTTCTGGGAAAGCCATCTTGAAATGGAACTAAAGAGAGCATTTAGGATTTAATGACAAAATTGCTTTGTGCTTTAGAAAGAGCCTTATGGAACCATGTAAAAAGTTTTCTCCAAATGGCAAAGCTGTCATCTTACTCAAATCAATACAGCATCCTATTGGTGGTGCAGAATGAAAAGGAAAAGAAAAAAGAAAAAAAAAAAAAAGCAGAGTGGAAAAGTTAGCCAAGGTCATTTTAGCATCAAGAATGAGAAGGGAATTACATGGATTACAGCCCAGACAGGCAAGGGCCAGGGCATATAGAACTCATTCCAGAAGTTGGATCCACGTGAAAATTATGGTCTTGAGATAATAAAGCCATCCTCAGCCTCTGCCTAAACCAATACCTAGGTATTAGCTTAGGCTGAAAACTGGATGGAGCACTTCACTTTATGTGATGGGAATCACAGGTGACAGCACCGGAAAAGCTTGTGAGGAGAGGGTGGCTATCAGAGGCAGAGAGCCTTTAGGATTCTGCCCCAAGAAGCTTTGAAATCACAAAGCCACATGGGCATGGGCATGATATTTTGATAGTATGTGTGGCCTATTTTTTTATTACCAGTTCTGGCCTAGTACCATGCCACATGCCAGACACTGCTGAGTTCCTTACATGCATTATCTCATTTAATCCTCACAACAGCCTATAAGATAGATACTATTATTATTCTAGTTTTACAGATGAAAACCTGAGGTTGAGTCACTTGCCTAAAGTTACAGCGAGTCACTGGAAGAGCTACTCGTAAGATATACACTGAGTGGCCAGATTATTATGATCTCTGAATGCATAATATATATATATTAGAGGCCTGGTGCATGAATTCGTGCATGGGTGGGGTCTGGCCAGCCTGGCCAGGGGGAGGGGACATGGGCGGTTGGCCAGTCTGCCTGCTGGTCGAACTCCTGGTCGAGGGGACAATTTGCATATTAGCCTTTTATTATATAGGATATACACTGAGTGGCCAGATTATTATGCATTCAGAGATCATAATAATCTGGCCACTCAGTGTAAAACCATGTTGATCTGGGTTCTTAAATATCACTAAGTATCCTTCCTCCCATTGGCTTTCCAACTTGCCAGAGTGTTGCTTCTCTCAACTCATATGTCTTACTTGCATGCTCCACCATTTTCTGAAGTTAATAGAAATTATGTCAGCACTTTAGTGTCCACCTAGCCACCAGACATAATAATCCTGGAATACCAAAGTGAAATACCAGGCTAAAATGCAGAATTTACAAGGAAATATTTAACAAATATTTCTATCACTTTGGGATCCCTCAGCCAGATCAAGAATTTTAAAAAGTGGTTAGAATGTGAAGAAGAAGTTTTAAGAGATCACTGGAGAAATCTCAGTTATGAAATAGAGCCCCTGAAATAGAGAAGGCTGGGACCCTCTCATTTGAAGACTAGTGAGGACAGAGCTTTAACTAACCCACTTTGAGAACCTAATATTAGTTCCCTGTAGTTCAGGGACACTAAAGACAGGATTCTGCTTGCTAAACAATTACACTACCACCCATGTTGAAGTCAGCTGTGTCTGGGTCTTTCCCAGGGGCCAAATGTGGGCCACATGGAGAGTCCACCCGGCCCAAGAGGACACCTGGAAGGGGAGGGGACTCTACCACCAAAATGCTGCATGTGGGGTGGACCATAGAGAAGCAGAGAGTAGGGAGAAGGGACAGGCCTAATTAAAGGTCTCATCCAAGTTATGGAAAATGGTCTAGAGAAGCCAGCATGAAGCCCAGGGAAATATGAATAAGCAAGTATGTAGAAAATATTCATTTTAAACCTCTGCGAGGCAGAGTGCAAAACCCAAGAGGATACCAGATACCAACATAGTAAGCACTTTTCTATGCTATCGCTTGACCTCTTCTTTCCTCCTACTCCCCAAGCCTGGTGGTATCTAAAAAGTAGCCAGTTAGCCTGTGCACAGCTGAGAAGAGAAGACAGAGTCCCTTCCCCAAAACTGGGCCAACTGCCAAATCAGGCCTTCAGACTTAACTGGGAGAGAGCATGGAGAGGCCTCTCCTTTGAATGAAGAATGAAGAGTTGATTAATGTCTTGGGCTGAACACGGATACTTTCTGAATTGAAAATGTGTTTTTAGACTGAAAATACCCATTATGTATGAGTCAGATAAAAAATAATCCAATGGCAGGGAAAAAGAAGCTAGCCTCTCTGAATAAATTTTTAAGAGACAATTGAAAACAAAAATAAATTGGTTTTGAATCATCTCCCATGAATTGTATATTTGCAATATCCTTTGCACTACGGGCACCTTCCAAAGGAGCATGTTGGGAACAGGAATTACAGGTATGTATTCCAGAATCTGGGCTCCAAAATGCTTATGGCACTCAAGGAAGACATATACTCATTTTTAGAAAAAGAAAAGATTTTCAACCACTTAGGTTTTTCAAATCTCATAGGCACAGCCTTTAGCCTCCCACACGAAAAGAGGATGACTCAAATGCAAGAAGATGACAACTTTCTAAGGGCAATAGATATAACTGATTGCCCAAAAGTCATTCTGCCACTTAACTTTTGTTTCCCCCCAAAAAAGTATATTCATTTTTTTAAATTTCCAAAACACCAAAATAGGATCATAAAACAGATAGTAATTACTGAGTAGTTACTATATGTAAGACATTATATAAAGTGATTTACATGAATAACCTCTTTTCATCACCCCAATAATATTATGAGATAGGTATGTCTTTTAATTCCTGAAGGGAAGAGATTTATGGGCAAAAATATAATATCTCATAATAGCATGTAGTCAAAGAGGAAAGAATATTAAGTTTCACCTAGAAAAAATGGGGATGGCATTAGAAAGAAGGTAATATTTAAATAACATTTTATTTCTGAATATAAAAGTGATGCAAGACTATTATACAGCACTTTAAAAATGTAGAAAACTATAAAAAAGAAGTGTATATTTAATTCATTTTCTTTTTACACAAATGGAATCATGTGCTATATAATATTTGGTAAAGTGTTTTTCTTTTAATAACATATCATGAACTTGGCCTCATAATTAAATATTCTTCAAATATAACTTTTAATTAATGTTTATTGTTATATCCCATGGATGAATGATTTACTTAAAAATCCCTTGTTAACTTAATTAAAAACCCCATTCACACTATTATAAAATAGTGAAAGGTAAAAATTCTTGAAGAAAAATATTTGTGTAACTCTCACTATGAAGGAAGTAAAACAGCTCAACCCAAGTTATGCTGTAGTAATAATCTCAAAATTAAGTTGTTGTGGAGGTTTTGTTTGTTGGTTTCCTTATTCACATCACATTGGTTTATGGTGAATCAAATGTAGCTCTGCTCTGGCCCCAGCAGCAAGGTGGGAGGAGGACCTCTACCAAAGTCACTGCCATCTTCACAGCAGAGGGAAAGGAAAGATGGCAGAGTCACGCAATGGTTCTTAAAGCTCCTGATAGGAAAACTGAAGGCATTATGTCCACTTATACTTCATGCACTAAAACAAGTCACATAGACAAGCTGCTGTTAATGGAAGGGGACGTATAATCCTGTTCCACGGATAGGACCTATAGAAAGGTCCTAGATGGAGGGGCAGCAATTATTTGGACAATTATACAATGTACCATAGGGAGGTAACGGTTGATTTTGGTCTAAAAGGGTAGAACAGAGTTTTTTCAGACAAGGTAAAAAAATAAAAATGAAGAAGAAGAAGAAGAAGTGGGGAGGAAGGAGGAAGAGGAAGATTCCAAGGAATGGAAAAACCACAATAAACAGTAATGAATTGTGAAAGAACAATTCAGGTCTCGAAAACAGCATATAGCAGCATATCCTAGTGGCTGGATATGTGGATAGGGAAGTTAATGAAAGGTTGTGAGGTGTGCAGATGAGAAATGAGATCAGATCTAGAGGGCTCTGTGTGTTACTGCATTAGTCAGGGTCACTCAGATGGCCCAATTAAACGGCATTATTGAGGAGAGTTAGAGGAATTGTTCACAAATGTGTGAGGTTTTAGTGATAACAAGAATAATAGTGGAGTAATCTGGGAGTTCTTACCCCTCTAGGATTAAAGGGCAAGGGAAGATAGTCTTTCAAATAGGCCAGAAGAGTGGCCCCCTGTCACAGAACACCATTTGTCAGAGGAGCTGCCTGTAAGAGGGGGCTACGTGTAAGAATGTCATCATCCAACAGGAGCTGTGCTCTTCAAGAGAGTGCTGCAGGCAACTGTGGTGACCCCAAGGGGAAAGAATAGGATAATAACCTGCCCTCACATCCCCCTATACGCCATCTTCTGCCCTGGCTTCCCTTTCGCTGAGCCTAGCAGAAATAAGAGCACAAGGGCCCTGTGGGTACAGGGTGCAGGCCATAAAGGTCAGTTTCCTGGGCAGAGAGAATGCAATGGAGTTGTAGAGAAGGAAAGAGTGCTTCTGCAAGGGCAAGTATGCAATTAAGTTGTTCTATGATGAGCAATATATGTGAAGCTACATTAAGGCATCGGCAGCTAAAATTCTTCAAAGAAAAAAATTTTTAATATTACAATGGGAAAATATAGTAACAACAAGATGCTGAAGGTAGTAAGCAAGTTGGTCATACAGGAAGAGAACATGTTATAAGTGAGAAAAGTAGGATGGGGAGAAAATAAGTGAGAATAGCAATAAACTCAGCATGGAAATGTCCAGAAAGCAGTCAGAAACACCGGTCTGGCACTCAGAGAGAAAGGGAGATGAACTTAGATTTTATTGTCACTAATAGTTGTCACACAACTGAATAAAATTTTCCAGAGAGAACCCATTGAATGAAAAGAGGGCAGATGAAGCCATTAGGGTAAGAGTGAACCAGAACCAAATACCTCACTTTCCACCATAGAAACTCAGGGAAGACGGTGTCACTGACACAGGAAGAAAAACAAAATGCCCTGAAAAACAAGATCATAGTCCAACTTCACACAGGTTTTCAGGTCAGTTAACATATTCTTCATGGTCCATAGAACTCCAAGCTGTGATCTTTGTTAAAAATGGTTCCTGACTGGAAGCACCCCCAGAACCTGGAAGGAGCCAACCCACATCCTGTCCAGAGAAAAAAAAAAACATCATCTTAGGGTGGACAATCACCAAAACTTATTTTTCAAGGACACTGAGCAAAACATGGTGAATGAAAATGAGACACAAAAGGAAGCGAGATACCATGGAAGAACCAGCAGAGAAAGGACAAATAGAAACAGACACATGTCAGGTAACTGGAATGATCCGAAATACATGATAAAATAACTGTGTTTACTAATTATTTATTACTTGTAAATAATTAAAAGGCAAGCTGACATGCTAAGAAGTACAGATCAAACAGAAAGTACATCAGTGCTCCCAGACCAGCCTCCAGTGTTCAGAGCCTCTACTGGAGAGAGCCTCCCCAGCCCGTGACGTGATCCTCTGATCCAACTGGAGTACATTCAAAATCATAACCTCCAACGAATAACATCATAGTAGGCCAGGTTCTTTTGTCCCCCACTAGGAGGACTTTACCTCCCAGGATTCAGCAGTCTGGCATCCCCAAACTGCATTCTGCTCTAAATGGACACAGAAAAGTACCTTACTGATGATGGACAGCTGCCCAACTTTAGGATAGCATAGTTAGACCCAAAGGCAGGCATGCAGTGAAGAATAAATAGCTTCATTTTTTTCAGGTTGACAGGGCTGCTTTAAGTTAGAGGTTGTAACAGGTGCAGACCACTCGTTTTTCTGCATACATTTATTATCCTCCCAAATAATAGAAATTCTTCCATTTCTGGTCAATAGATTGACTCCCAGTGTCTGTTTAGAGTGGTGGTATAATATTTTTTCAATTTGGGCAAGAATTACAGAGCTGTGGCACATTCAGGCACTCAGTAAGTATTTATTAAATGAATAAAGGAATAAAAAATGAATAGAGGCATTTTTGAAGGAAGCTGGGAAACTGCACCAACAGCTGGTAGTCAAATATTATTTTCAATTAAGCTAATAGTATTTCCTAATCATTTTATGTCACTTGTTATCTGAACCTTTAATTGATGCCAGGAGAAAATATTTTGCCAATAACTATAATTTTGAGAATTTCAAGTAATGGTAGGCTCACACAGCAAACAAATGTGGGCAGCATTTTGGTCCTGCATATCACCTACATTCATGTTTGCTTGTTCTATGGCTATAAAGACCTTACTGGGAAACATGAACATCAGACATCTGTCTCTAAGGATAATCTCAACTAATAACATTGAGAAGGTGTGTGCACAGCCTGAGATGTTTCATTTAGGAGCCAAGGGAAGGCTGACAAATCAAAACAAAATTGCTTTGAAAGGCTGTGGAAAATAAGTAAGAGCTGTTTTTTCAGTATTTTTTTTTCTTTTGACACAGATCACACAAAGTGAAGTCTATATGGACAGCCTATTTGGTCTTTTTTTGTTTGTTTGTTTTCACTAGATTATAAGGAAACTTAAAATACCTGGTAACTCTCCCCTCTCCTCCACACCCCCCTCCAAAAAAAAAGTTACTAGAATAAAGTCTGTGAGTGTTTTGAATGAATAGTAGCAGTTTCCATAGATGGAAAACAGTTAATGGAAAACAGCCAAAGCAGAACATTTACTCCAAAACAAACAAACAAACAAACAAACAAAAAACCCACACCATTTCTAGAATAGTCCCTGGAGATCCTGCCAGATAGTGACCTTTTGAACATAGCTACAAAAAATTAGAAAACCTAAGTGAGGTTATATTAAAGGTGGAGGGGGGAGCAAAAATGCTTCTCCCTCTTCTTTCTTAGAAAGAAATCCAATAAAAGAGAGTATGGTGTTGAGAAAGTATAATGAAATAGCTAAATGGAAGAGAGTATCAACATACATACAGGAAAACGTAAATTGAGGTGCATGGTTTAAAATATAGTGAGATGGGTAAATTAATGAGAACACACAGTAGATAAAGACAAGTTTTAAGTAATTCATTGGTCAAAGTTATAAAGAAGTGTGCAAAAAGATACATATCTGGAAAGACAGATTCTTGTAGATAAAAGCTTTAGTGATTCAGGTAGTAAGTAGAATGATGTGTGCTTCACATAAGCCTCAGATCAGACCTTATGGAAGGTTCCACAGTTTTAAAACTATTGAAAAACTCGATAATTCAAGGGATGGAGAATAACATAATTTCAAAATGGCTAAAGAAACCTGATTGTTTATGATTTTTTTTTGTTTATTAAGGGCTAATATTTACCTAGAGAGAGCAACTGAATTCAACATCTAAGAGAAAAGCAAAATATGGCTTCAGCGTGTCATGAAGACTGAATTCATAACCCTAAGCATGAATGCCCTGGGAGAAAGTCACACACTGACTTGTTAAAGTGAGAATGCTGTAAAATTTTCTTCTATGTACATTTTTCTAAATTGTAATAAAAGCTCAAAGATTTAGCAGAATAATAGTAATCAGTGATCCACTTAAATCACAAGGGAAAAACTCACAGTTGTCAGAGCAAGGCCATACTGGATTAGACTTTCAGTCCATTCAGTGTAGACCTGTTGCCAAAGGCCCCTGGGAAATCCTCTAAGAACATGGGTTTTTTTTCCATGATATCACCCTTTATCTCAGCTATTCTTTTTAAAATATATATATATTTCTATTGATTTCAGAGAGGAAAGGATATGGAGAGAGAGATTTAAATATCAATGATGAAAGAGAATAATTGATCAGCTGCCTGCATGATTGAGCCCACGAACTGGATCAGTGACCTCTGGGTTCATATGTCAATGCTCAAGGACTGAGCCATGCTGGCCGGGCTATCTCAGCCAGTCTTAATAACTATTTGTGACCTTCTCATTTCTCCAAAATATTTTATAACAGTACCACTTCTTGAAATAATAAATTCCATATTATATATGACCCTTTATGTATGGAAGTCATTCTCTTAACTTTCTCAATATATTGCCAGCCCTAGCTAGTTTAACTCAGTGAATAGAGTATCGGCCTGTGGACTAAAGGGCACCAGGTTCAATTCCAGTCAAAGGCACATGTCCGGGTTGTGGGCTCGATCCCCAGTAGGGGGCATGCAGGAGGCAGCTGATCAATGATTCTCTCGTATCATTGATGTTTCTATCTCTCCCTCTCCCTTCCTCTCTGAACTCAATAAAAATATATTTTAAAAATGTATATATATCTCCATCAGATTTCAACAAGTACCTCTCTTTTCCTAGTTTTTAGGGATGTGGGTGGCATTTAGTGCTTCTGATATCTCCTTAGTCACACTGTTCATTAATGTAAGATTCAGTCAACGTTCTCCCCAGGTACTCAGCTTTAAAAAAAAAAAATTTTGAAGGCTATGTTCAATGACTATTTCTCCATATCTACTCTACCTCTTCTATCATTTTTTATCCTCTCATCAAAAGCTTCTAAATTAAAATGAGTTCATTTCCTTCATTTCCTGTGAGACAAGTTATTGAACAAAGGGTCTAAAAGAAATTCAATGGGCTCTGCTGAACCCTTCTGGTTCTTTTTTCTGTTTGGTATTTTATAGACACTTTCTGCAATTGAAGAGAGAATCGAAGTTCTGTTCCCCTAGCCTAGATTCCTTCCCAGTGAGAAATACGATGTAATGGGAAACAGAAGGAGTCTTAATAAAAAACCTCAGTGACTCTTACCCATCTTTTTGAAGGATTCTATGTGCCAGGAACTTAGCACACAGATGAATGAAAGCTTTATATTCATCATCTACTTAATTCTCACAACAATCTTATGGGGTATTTATAAGAGTGGCTGACATTTATGGAGCCATTTATATGTGGCAGGTATTCTTTTCGGGGTTTTACATACACTATTTCATTTAATCACTAAAACTAATACTGTGAACTAGACATTTCCATTAGCACCATCTTCAAACTGAGGACACTGAAGTGTAGAGTAAGGTCACACAGTTAATAATGGAGGAACCAATATTTTAACTTGAGCCCAAGCTCCCTCAGCTGCATCTCTTACCCAGTTTCTGTCACTTCCCATGCCAAGTAGGTTAAAACAGTGAGAATTAATCCACTGTGTCATAGCAACAGCTCATTGCTCCTCCAAATTAGTAAAAATTAGAACTGACAGGACAATATAATTTTAGAAATGGAAGGGACTTTCAATATCATGTGGTCCAACTTCATTTTATAGATGAGAACACTGAAGATTAATAAAATCACAAGATTTACCCAAGGTCACAAAGCTTATTAGGGATGGAGCTGGACCTAGAATTTAGGATTCCTAACCTCCAAGAAAATGTTCTTATCACTCTTGCCTTAGAAAGGTCACAAATATCAATATAGATAAAGCTAGTGTAAATACTTTATTTTTTAAATATATTTGTATTGATTTCAGAGAAGAAGGGAGAGGAAGAGATAGAAACATCAATGATGAGACTCATTGATCGGCTACCTCTTGTACCCCCATCTCCCACTGGGGATCGAGCCCACAACCTGGGCATGTGCCCTGACTGGGAATCTCACTGTGATCTCCTGGTTCAAAGGTTTATGCTTGACCAGGTGATTTTAATTACTTTATTTTTTTAAATTTTATTTTATTGTTTAAAGTATTACAAATAGTAGTACATATGTCTCCTTTTTTTCCCCATTGACCTTCCCCCAGCCTCCCCTACCCCCCAGCACATGCTCTCACCCCCCCCCCCGCCCCCCCCCCAGTGTCTTGCGTCCATTGGTTATGCTTCACTATAGATATGCCATTGTGGACATACAGGGTTGGAAGAAAAAAAATAGGGTAAATGGATAATAATTTATTAGAAAACAGCAACTTAAGTGTACAAAACTGACTTCAAATGGCATGGATGCACTACATATACATTATCATTTTTGCCTGACACTGTATTTTGAAATCTGTTTTTTGAATTGAATCATTAAATGCTTTACTAAAATCTTTATCCCTAAAGAGCATCCTATTAATAGGCCCAGTACCTCTGCATAACTCTCTCATGATGAATTATATTCCTGCAGCTCAATGTTGATGGTATAATTTCCATTTTTATCTTCAAAACAAATGTAGTGTTGTCATTCTCCCAGGTTCTCCTGGCTCTTCTCCAAGAATTACTGAACTGTGACACCAGCAGAATCTGAATAGATCCCAATACAGTAGAAAGAGAAAAATGATATTCTAGGCTCCTATAAATCGCCTCTCCTCCAGTCCTTGAAAAATGAATAAAGATGAATAGTATTATGTATTTCCTCCAGACAACTTTTCAAGCCAAAGAAATGTTGATTTATGATATTCTTAAGAACATCAATTTTCAGAGCCACCTATTCATTCACATTTATAACTTATTGAAATAACACCAAGTTTTTGTTCAGTTTTCTGTATCTCTCTGCTGTCCTGTATAGTACCCCAAGATGGGTGTGTGAGTTGTACCCAAAGTGGTGCATGTCAGTGTGCATCTGCCAAGGGTAGTAAAGGTTAGTAATGTTTCCCAGTGTGATTTCCTCAAAGCCGCACCGTAATCAAGTCGTCCTTCCTCATTAAACAATAGGCTCAGAAAAACCTAGTAATTGCAGACACGTAGTTTCTATGTTTTTATGGAGCTATAAGTGACAAAAATGAAGATCTTTATTTTTTGGATATCTTCCCCCAAATATCCTGATATTTCTGAAGTAATAATTGTGAAGGGTTTTAAACCATACAAGGCCCTTTGCAGACTTCATAGGTCCCAGTTGTTACTATTGTTATTATGGTAGCTTAAAAATCATTTCGAAATGAGCATACATGACAGCACATGAGTCAATGCTAAGCACATGCACGGTCCTTCCCTTACACTTGGGAACAACTTTTGGGAAAATCTTATTTTTGAGTCTCTCTTCAGCCATCTATCTCTTGCTGTCCAAACATTTTGTAACACATCATGAACACAGTTTCAGAAACTAATTTTTTATCTAGTGTCCTGCCTGGTGCCCAGCATAGTATCGGGTTGATATATTTTATTAAGTAAGAAACAAAATTCTTGTGGAAAAAAGGGCTGGGGGAGTCCCTTGAAATGTTTATGCTTGGGCAAGACTAAGAAAGAAAGAAAACTCAATTTAATCACCTCCTTTATGAAAACGTATTTAAAAAAATCTCCTTTTTCTTTTTCTTTTTTTTCTGCAAAAGAGGTAGAATTGACCACTCCTTTCTGTGTGGCACCAATCTCCCCTCCAAACGCTTCTGATATATAAGGAAAATAACATTGTATCTCAATTCTTTGTTTACACTTGTCTCCCCCTATTGACAGATAAAAATTATGCTGAAGTAATGTCTATACATTCCATACCCAGCACAATGTTTAGCACATAGTAAGCACTCAGTAATTTGTTGAATGAATAAATTTTCATAAGTTGGAGAAAAGGTGAAATAAAGAAAGAGAAGAATGGATACATAGATAAGTAATGAAGTAAAGAGAAAAGGTGATCAATAGAAAAAAATGTGAATAAGAAACATGCATGGGAAGAGAAAAAATGATGTCACTCAGCATTGCCTAACTGTGGCTTCTGTGAAAAGGATTTAATCGATCAGGGTTAGTGATAAACAGACTGACAGAAAAGGTTAGGTTCCCCTGAACTTCTTTCTAGTGCTGCACATTTGCCTTAATCAGAGTGGTCTGAAAAGTGGCTGCTGCACTCCGACCTGTCCCCCACTGGGCTGGGAAGAGAAAACACCCTAAAACGTCATTCATTCTCATAGGCCCTTATACAAAATCATTTGGTTTACAACTGGTGTGCCCCACCACACCTTCTTCCCTCTGAAGCTATAATGAAGAGTATAATCTTTGCAAGCATAAAAGTTACAACCTAGTGGGAGAGGCCAGCATTAATAAGATAATCACACAAAGTAAATCTGCAGTGAAGTCTAAGACATGATTCTGGGAGAAAACAAAATAAGAATTGGAACCAGTCAACAAAGCAAGGCTTCCACAGAGAAATGATGCTGGAGCTGAGACAGGAATTTAACCCTGTGGTTTGGGGAGAGAAGAACAATCTAAGCAGGGAGTACCAGGGTCACACTGTACAGACCCATGAAGGAAGTGAGCACTACAGAAGGTTAAATTGCCTTATGGACAAGATTTTAGGAAGGTCCTCCTCTTCCATTTGCAATATCAACTTCAGCAAATTAGAAAGCAAATGTAGTCTCCCACTACTTGAAGAAGAATGAGTGAAGTGAGTGGATTATTCAATAGGCCCTTAGCAGAAGATGGTCAGCAATATTGTTCAGTGCTGGGTCTGCTGTTTCAGATGGTGACATGGGGACAACTCTGAGGTGTGACCTACACTGTCTTAAAAAACCCCTGGGGAACTGGACTAGTCCATTCTCTGTGGGCTGGTCTGAGTGCCTTTCTTTTTTCCCTGGCTCATTCCCCATGCTGTTAATCAGTCTTTTTCTGGGAGCATTTCCTAATAAATTACCTTCACAGAAATCCCTGTGTTATAGTTTGGTTCTGAGAAACACAGAATGCTAACTCTTTTCCCTTGGTTGTAAGAGTTTAAATACAAATTATATGACAAATTATTTTCTAACAGAAAACAACATATATTTTGACATATAGACTTTAATAGAAAAAATATATACATGTATATATTTTTTCCTTTGGAATTTGCATACTGTAGCATAGTTTCAATTTCATCATCAGAAGACTGGAGAGCAGGGTAGAAGTAATACAGCTTGTGTTTTCATGGAAAGGGTGCTCATGTGGTAAGCATTCTAATAACCAGCTTAGGGTCATGCTGAGTAAGTCACTCAATTAGGCCTCAATGTATTTATTGATTTTCTCTAGAGATGGACAACATCTATTGGCTATATCTAGAGCTTTCTCTTGTCTATGAAAATATTGCTACCTGGGAAGGCAGACCTCAGAATGAAGTTTGTGTATGCCCTATGAGCTCATTTTTCTTCTGTTTTTACCTCTTAAGGATGCCTGCTTTCCAGCCTTTAATGAGCAGTAGGTTCTATCCCTGTTGCTATAGAAAATCCATCACTTTTGCACACACCCCTCACCCACACACACACACCATGATTTTCTGAATTTAACACTCAATATATTACCAACTGTATAGCTTCACAGATTTAATATTCTCAGCAGAGCAGGCATGAAAAGCTGGACCTATGTCACTTAACTTCTTGTTTGTACAATCTGACTTAGCAGGGCCCTCTGAGTTCAAGATCCCAGAGACTAAAGAGTTGCATTCTCTTCCTGTGCTTATAGGAGTACATCTCTCCAGGTGGGTGGCTTTCTTTTCTCAACACTGTAAGTATTTTACTCCACTCTCTTCTGCCTTGAATAGTTTATGAGGAGCAGTCATATGTAATTCTTTTTTTAATTAATTAATTAATTTTTTAAATTTAATAAATCTTTATTGTTCAGATTATTACAATTGTTCCTCTTTTTTCTCCCCATAGCTCCCCTCCACCCGGTTCCCACCCCACCCTCTGCCCTTACCTCCCCGCCACTGTTCTCATCCATAGGTGTATGATTTTTGTCCAGTCTCTTCCCGCACCCCCACACCCCTTTCACCCCAAGAATTGTCAGTCCACTCCCTTTCTATGCCCCTGATTCTATTATATTCACCAGTTTATTCTGTTCATCAGATTTTTTATTCACTTGATTTTTAGATTTGCTTGTTGATAGATATGTATTTGTTGTTCATAATTTTTATCTTTACCTTTTTCTTCTTCTTCCTCTTCTTAAAGAATACCTTTCAGCATTTCATATAATACTGGTTTGGTGGTGATGAACTCCTTTAGCTTTTTCTTATCTGTGAAGATCTTTATCTGACCTTCAATTCTGAATGATAGCTTTGCTGGGTAGAGTAATTTTGGTTGTAGGTTCTTGCTATTCATCACTTTGAATATTTCTTGCCACTCCCATCTGGCCTGCATAGTTTCTGTTGAGAAATCAGCTTACAATCATATGGGTGCTCCCTTGTAGATAATTAACTGTTTTTCTCTTGCTGCTTTTAATATTCACTCTTTGTCTTTTGCTCTTGGCATTTTAATTATGATGTGTCTTGGTGTGGTCCTCTTTGGATTCCTTTTGTTTGGGGTTTTGTGTGCTTCCTGGACTTGTAAGTCTATTTCTTTCGCCAGATAGGGGAAGTTTTCTGTCATTATTTCTTCAAATAGGTTTTCAGTATCTTGCTCTCTCTCTTCTTCTGGCACCCCCATAATTCGGATGTTGGTACACTTGAGGTTGTCCCAGAGGCTCCTTACACTATCTTCAAATTTTTGGATTATTTTTTCTTTTTGCTTTTCTGGTTGAGTGTTTTTTGCTTCTTTGTATTTCAAATCTTTGACTTGATTCTTGCGTTCCTCTAGTCTGCTGTTAGGTCTCTGTATACTATTCTTTATTCCAGTCAGTGTATGCTTAATTTCTAGTTGGTCCTTTTTCATATCCTCGAGGGTCTCGCTAAATTTATCGGCCTTTTCTAGAAAATTCTTGAAAAACCTCATAACCGTGGTTTTGAACTCTATATCCAGTCCTTTGTTTTCCTCCATTTCTTTTGTTTGTGACCTGTTTCTTTGTCTCCGCATTTTGGTTGCTTCCCTGAGTTGGTAGAGTAGCTTTGTGTGCTAGGTTTCCTATATGGCCCAGTGGGTCGGCCTCCCCAGTTAACCTGAGGTGGACACTCTTGGTGCACCCCTTTATGGGCTGTGTGCACAGCCTTGTTGTAGTTAAGCCTTGATTGTTGTTGGTATCACTGGGAGGAATTGACATCCAGGCCAATTGGCTGTGAGGATCAGCTGTGTCTATGCTGGGAGAACTTCTGTGCTGGAGACACCTTTATGAGAGAAGACTTGCAAAATTGCAAAAGCCTCTGTGCTCAGCTTGGATGGAGTGGAGTCTCAGGGCAGAGCAGACAGCCTTGGCTTCCCATCAGCCCTGCCCTATGAGGCCTCTGGGTCTCAGTGTCCTTCAGTAATTGCTGCAAGTACCTCTGAGAGAGAGCCACCCTCGAGTTTCGCCCACTGCCAGACAGTCCAGTTTCTCCCCAAATGAGTCTGGGTTCCCAGAGTCTCGTCCAGAACTGGAGTTCAGCACAGTTGGGGGCTTCCATCTCCCTCCCACTTGAGAAAGCCAGCTGCGCACTCAGCCGCCAGTCCTCTTCTTGCGCCCACGTGTTTCCGTACCTCAGCCTTTTGCAGCTCCTCTGAGTCTCAATGTGCTTTTCTCTTTCCTTCTAGTTGTAGAATTTCCACTCAGCCAGCTTTCCTGTGGTTCTGGATGGTGTCCGTTTTGTCTTTTTTTTTTTTTTTTAAAATATATTTTATTGATTTTTACAGAGAGGAAGGGAGAGGGATAGAGAGTTAGAAACATCGATGAGAGAGAAACACCGATCAGCTGCCTCCTGCACACCCCCCACTGGGTATGTGCCCGCAACCAAGGTACATGCCCTTGACCGGAATCGAACCTGGGACCCTTCAGTCCGCAGGCCGACGCTCTATCCACTGAGCCAAACAGGTTAGGGCCCTTTTTGTCTTTTAGTTGTAGTTTTGAAATTGTTGTGCGAGGCAGCAGTTTAGGTGTTTACCTATGCCGCCATCTTGGTTTCTCCAGTCATATGTAATTCTTATCTTTGCTCCTCTATAGGCAAGGTGTTTTGTCCCCTCTGGTTTCTTTAGAGATGTTCCCTTTATCTTTGATTTTCTGAAGTTTGAATATGATATGCCTAAGTGTAGGGTTTTTGTTTTGTTTTGTTTTTGTACCTTTATCTTGGTGGTGTTCTCTGAGTTTCCTTGGTCTGTGCTTTGGCATCTGTCATTAATTTGGGAAAATTCTCAGCCATTATTGCTTCACATATATATGGCTTTCGTTCCTTTCTCTCTTACACTTCT
Organism: Plecotus auritus; assembly: GCF_963455305.1. Classification (NCBI taxonomy): domain Eukaryota; kingdom Metazoa; phylum Chordata; class Mammalia; order Chiroptera; family Vespertilionidae; genus Plecotus; species Plecotus auritus. The sequence goes on along the minus strand of NC_137770.1, from coordinate 86,092,337 downwards.
TCTGGTATTCCAGTTGTACCTATGTTTATCCTTTTGTAACTGCCCCACAATTCTTGGATATTCGGTTATGCTTTTTCATTCTTTCTTTTTTTCTCTTTGATTTTCAGCTTTGGACATTTCTATTGTCATATCCTCAAATTCATAGAGTCTTCCCTCAACTGTGTCTAGTCTACTAATGAGCCCATTCTTCGTTGCTTTTACAGTACTTTTTTTTATCTTTAGCATTTCTTTTTCATTTTTTCTTAGGATTTTCATTGCTCTGCTTATATTATTCATTCATTCTTACATGTAGTCTACTTTTTCCATTAGAGCACTTAGCATATTAATCATAGGTGTCTTAAATTCCTTGTCAGATCATTCCAACATGTCTGCCATATCTGACTGGTTCTGATGCTTGTTCAAGTTTTCAAACTATATGTTTTATCGTTTAGTGTGCCTTGTAATTTTTTTGTTGAAATCTCGACATGAGGTAGTGGGTGAAAGGAACACAGGTAAGTAGGCACCTAGTGGTGTGATGGAAGGTATAGGGGAAGGGAAGTGTTCTGTCCTATGAGTAGGTCTCAGTCTTTTGGTGCCTGTGCTCTGGACTGTACACTTCACCAGTGCTCCTCAGTTTGTTCTTTCTCCTCCCTTAAAGGCTACAAGGGACTGGAGTTGGGTGTTTCCGTTCCCCCAAGTAGGTTAGGCTCTGATAAAAAGCCAGCAGGTCAGGCTTGGGAAAATATAGTTTCTCCTAAGGGCAGACCTTGTAAAGGACAAAATACTTTGGAGGATTTTCAAAATGGTTTCTTTACCTCTCCCTCTGCTGGAAGCATGTGGCAGTTTTTTCAATATTCACTGGGAGGACAAAAGTGTGGGGCCCACTCATGATCCAGTTCCGCTAGAATTTTTATCTCTCAGGCTTGTCCACACTAAGCCTCCAGCAGTTCATCAGTTACAGGTCAGGTTTTCCTACCTTGCTGCTGGTTTCCATGGTGGCTGCTGCTCATGGATTTCTGGCCAGTAAGTTGTGACTTTTTTTGTATCCATCTGCCTATCTCTCCAATTTTGGGATCAGCCATTTGCTGTGTGATCTCATATCTATGATGGATGTAAGAGGAGTTACTGATTTTACAGTTTGTTCAGCTTTGTATTTGTTGTCAGAATGGAGTGGCAACTTTTTAGCTCCTTACATGTTGGATTGGAAATCCCTAAAAAGCTTTTTCAACACATAAAATCCCACAAGGGGTTCCACTGGCTCATTACCTTGTCACTAACTGGGACATCCCTTGTAAAACCTATCTTGATAGAATATTGGAGCCAGTCATTCTAAAATAAACTCATATTGGAATATATATATATATATATATATATATATATATATATTAGGTAGAAATTCTCATGACAATTAACCAGATTCTTTATAGAGTTCAGCTCTTTCCAACCTATATTTAAAAATAAACAGTGAATATTTTATGCCTTTTTATTTTATTTTTATAAACCTGGAATAGTCAGATTTGTGTTTTTATTTTTTATTTTTTAATATATTTTTATTGATTTCAGAGAGGAAGGGAGAGTGAGAGATAGAAACATCAATGATGAGAGAGAATCGTTGATTGGCTGCCTCCTGCATGCCTCCTACTGAGGACTGAGCCCGCAACTCGATTCCTGTGCCCTTAACTGGAATCAAACCTGGGACCCTGCAGTCCAAAGGCCAACACTCTATCCACTGAGCCAAACCGGCTGGGGCTGTGTCTTTTTATTACCTAACTAAAATAGATTTACATATTAACAGAATTATCTTAAAGAATCTGTCCAACTCAGTCCTACCCCCTAAAAAATTTACTGTTCAAATTAATATGACCCACAGTGTCTATGTGCATGGAGACAGTTCACCTCACTTCTTACTGCCTCAGTCTACAATTTAAAGACAAAAGGCTACCTGCTATCCCCAAGGAATTCCTATTTCCCCAGGGTCATTTCATATTTTTCACAATAAAAATTCAAAAGCTTAAAAGTCAATTCTCCTTCCTAGCCAATTTCACTCCAAAATGTTAAATAAAAAAATGATTAAAGTTAAAATAAAATTCATATAAAGTTAAGCTTTAGCATTTACCTTGTGCCATGCATAAGAATTCCATTTCTACTTGCAAAATAAAGTGGGAACTTGAAAGACTTTTCCCACTAATCCTGGCCTTAAGTCCACTTTTACTAGAACTTTCTAACTAATTGAGGCAAGCATAGATTTTAAAGACAAATCAATAAAGACCTGACCTAATATATCACCATAAAGTGCATTGGGTAGTTGTCACGGCAGCAGATGTTTGGTCTATTTAATCCTGAGTCTGGCTCAGCAATGGTAATGCTATCATTAATCCTCTGAGAACACACCCCTCAGATGATAATTAGAAAGAAACTTGTTTTAAAGTAACCATAATTACAGTGACACTCTCAATAGCCCTAATTATGGAAATGAGTTTCACATTAAATTCACCTGCCTGGTAACATACAGTAAAAGTCTATTTCCGCTGAACTATGTTGTTTGTTAAAGCATCAGAGCCTGAGCTTCAGGTATTCACTTGTGAAAAATAGAACCATCATCTCTAGAGTTTAGACTCAGATTAAAAGCAGCTATTAATTTGCCTGGAGTTAGTGTTGCTTGGCATGAAAAACACATCCTTAGGCAAAAAGCTGGAAGAATCCAAATAACATTCTAGTTCAGGTTTATTTTCTATTTTTATGCCCAGTGTTTTATTCTTCCAGACTCTGTAAGACACTGAGCAAGGAAGGCAGCTTCCTGGTTGTTCTTACGCTAAAAACAAAAAAGAAAGAAAATTACATGTGTTTGATGTTGATTGCTGATAGTCCTACTCATTTTTAATCCTGACAAGTGTTATTTGTATTCACCAAGATTCTTATCAAGATCCCAGAAGGAAAATATGTATACATGCATACACACAAACACACACACAAACACAGAGGCACATATGCATGCACACACACAATGGCTATAATAACCCAATTCTCATTATATAGATACTAGAGGCCCGATGCACAAAAATTCGTGCAAGAGTAGGCCTTCCTTCCCCTGGCTGCCGGCACCAGCTTCCCTCCAGCACCTGGGACCCAGGCTTTCATCCTCTGGCCGCTGGCAGGCACCCGGGACCTGGGCTGGCTTCCCCCCGGCCCCGGCTTCGTCTGGAAGGACGTCTGGAATAACGTCCGGAAGATGTCTTGTCTAATTAGCATATTACCCTTTTATTATTATAGATATTTCTATTCCATATGGAAAGGACTTGGAGTCACATAATTTGTTTTTCAGAGACTCTAGGCATACCATAGTAATGTATTAATCTTCTTATATTCAATAAATGGTAGACACTGAAAAACCAAAAAGTAATCTATTGTTTACAAGGAAATATAAAAAGAAAGATCTATATGGTTCTTGCCTTCCCATTTTTCATCCTTTCCCTTAGTTTGGCTCACTCAGAATTATTCATCAAATACTCAGTGAGACAGGATTCTAAGTTTGCCCTTCTAGTATCCACAAAGCAAACCACTAAAATTAACTTTGCAAACTACTACAAAGATCTTTCCTCCTTTGCTCTCATCCTTGTTTCTCTGAAGTTTGGAAAGGACTCTGTAACGTAAAAGGAGAAAGAGGACAGAGTGATTTATTTTCCCTGAAAAATCCAGCTAAAAATGGCAAATGAGGACACAATTCTGCTACAAGTCATTGTTATGAAGGTGACTTCATTTTGATGGAAGTTGCAAATAGAATATATTAACTGTTTTGAATTTTAAGACAACTCTTTCTCTCATCAACTGTAGTCCCAGTGGTAGAGTTGAATGGCAGGAGATATCAGTAGTTTCAGTCCTCATTAAATTTTTGGCCACAAGCCATTGAACTAAATTCAATAAGCTGAAACCTTGGAATTTACATTAGTTCTTTAAACAAAGGCTTCTTTCCTGGACAATGAAGTTTTGAGTACAATTTGCTCTCCTAACTATAGAAGGTTCACACAAAGTTCACAGGGAAAAAAAATTAATTGTTCTTTTCTCTCCTTTTCCACCCCCAAATATTAAACACTTCCATAGACTTCAAATGCTACTGTCTTTCTTTTGATGAAATTTAATTCAACTAAAATTTCCAGAATAGGTGCAGAATAGATCATATTAGGAGTCAATTTTAATAATAAAAAAATAAAGCCATCAATTGCTCATTGATCCCTACCCTCTGGTAGTTTGTAATTTTAGTCATGCCAATTTAAGAGAGTTCCCTCCATTGAGTCTTTGATGGGACTTAAAGAGTAATCTAGGGTGGGGAGGTGGAGGTGGGTTAGAAGAGGTCAGTGGGGGGAATGGGGGACAAGTGTAATACTGTCAACAATAAAGATAAAAAAAGAGTCATCTAGTTAATCTGATTTCATACCTAGGGTCTGTTTTCTAGTACAAAGAAGAGTACTGTAGTTAGTATTTCTCACAGAGAAGTCTATTTGTGGCTTTTCCAGATATTAACATTACCAAGGTTACTAATAATTTATTTCAAGGACCAAAGAAAGGAAATGGTAAACAGATGGAGGAGATCAGTGGTAGGAAAAACAACTCAAAATTGGAAAACAATCAGCACTACTGTAAAGTCTAGTTCATAAAAGCAAATGTATGGGTGACTGTGGTACTATAAGAATAGATGTAATTTACAGAAATTCTCACCATGGCAATAGTATTGACTTTTCATGTATCTTTTAAGAGAGAGTAAAATGTGACCTTTCCCCACCCACTTACTAGTACTCCCTCCTTTATGAAAGACATACATGGAGCACAGTCTACACTATTTGGATGATATTACTGTATTCTGGCCTTTACTGTTTCAGTATTATTTCATTATAGTGTGTTGAAAACTGTACTAGACTTCAAGTGGGAAAAAAACGTGGGTTCTAGTCCCCGCTTAACAATGTATTACCCTCAAGACTTTGAAAAAACATCAAAATGTTCTGAGCCCCAGATTTCTTTTTTTTTTTAAGAGCAGGTCATTTGAGATAATAAATGTGAAGACACTTTACAAAACTATCTAGCTCTGTATAAAAGTAGGAATGATCATGGTTGAATGACCATTTATAAACAGGTCAGGTCTTTAAGAACAAAAATGGAACTAGATCTCTCCTAGAACCTGTCATAAAATTAATGGACAGTGATTGAGAATGTACTAAGTAACTAAAAAGCTCTGATTCATAGGTGGTCAAGCTGGAAGGGACCTAAGACATCATCTGATTCAATCCAATCATATAATAGATCAGAAGACTGAGCTCAGAGCTGACTTGCCCAAGTAACTCATGAAAGTTACCAACTAAAAGTCATTTTAGTTGGTGCAAAAATAAAACCAGATCACACTTTTTCTAAACAGGGCCCCGTGCAATCATCCCTCTACCACCCAGTATTAACATTCCTATGCCACCCAGAGCCCACAGGTTTCATTCAGGGCAAAGATACTGCAAGTTTACCATATATGTTTGTGATAAAAAGGGCAAGTTTCAGTCTTCATGAGCAGTTGATTTAATGTACAAATATTTTGACAAAGCAGCTCTTTTTCAACAGGCTGTCCTGAGAATTTGCCATTCGTTGGAAGAGGCATGATAAAGCATAGTTAGCAAACAGTGAGTGGTCTGACTATTCACTAGACTTCTAAATAAGCAGCATTGGTATTGCCAAGAGAATAAGTGAAAAATGGGACGTTAAGTCCTTCACCCTCAAACTCTGACCAGGAAGCTGCATTCAAGAGATTATACTTGGCATGAAAATATGAGAGAGATCATAGTACAGGAATGGAGTATGAACTCCATTGTCTATCAAGTATTGAAGCACAATTTATCTTACTCAAATTTATCTTCCTGAAAACAGAATCTATATAGATGCTTTCCTGGCTATCCCTGAAAATGTATTCTAAGGGAGGTCATAAGAGGCAGGCCACTGGGAAGGCATACGGTCTCTGATTCAATGAGTTATTTCTAGGAGAGTTACAAGGACAAAAATGCTGAGAGGCAGATGCAGGATGAGGACTTCGTCTGGCACAGCAGAACAGCAGGAGTGGGAACAAGCAGTCAGATGCCAGGTTGGAGGTTCTATATACTTCTCCTCTCACACCCGCCTAAGGTCTTCACAGGTATATCAGCAGCTTGCCTCTCCCCCGGCCGTCAGCAGCCTGGTTAAAGCCAGGGGCAGCAGGGAGACTGGTACATATGTTCTGTTATTAATATCTAACTAATTGACACAAAACTGCTCAGGGAGCATACCTTAAAGATGCAGAGAAGACAGCACAATTGTGACAGCAAAGTGTGGTCCCTGATCCCGGCCTTATCAGTCCAGAGAATCTACTGGAGTGTCCCAAAAATATTTTTGAAAGGAGCCCAGAGCTTTATGGGTTCCTGAGGCTGTATGATTTGCAGATGCAAATACTTTCAGATTCTCTCTTATAATTATATTCCATTTTTGAAAACTGCAAAAAGGGAAACCATCGTTGTTAATAAAAAAGGAGCACTCGGCACCATGTATTATGTTTCCTTATTCATCTTCTTACCCCACAGCAGAATTTAACCCTAAAAATGGCCTGACATTGTTGGTGTTGCCTAATCCAACTTTCTTGACATTCCAGTTTAGAATAGTAGAAGGAAGCAGAGTTGAGAGATACAAATGTAAGGCAAATTAATAAATTCTGATTTGAAATGGATTTATCTGCCTGGTTGGATTTTTGAGTTTTCCTTTAGAAGCATTTTCAGAAAATTATTGCATTCTGCAGGACAGAAAGTAGCAGATTGCTCAGGGGTGTTGGGGGAGGCTGGAGAAGGAAGTGCCTTTGAAGGGAGTGAGAATGACTCAGTCCACCCACATGTCTCTGATGTTCTGGAAATAGTATCTTCTGAAACCAAGGGTCAGGGACTCTTGCTGGGAAAAAAATCCTCAGCCTTTTTAAAGTTGCCCAATTTCCTTGGATTTGCACATTTCCAGATCATACTTTAGTGACTTGAAGCTCACTGGCTCCTGCTTCTGTTTAGTTCTTGAATGACTTCTGTTGAGACTCATCCTCATTTTAATTAATTATACTGGTTATAATTTAGAAGCAATGGACTGGCCTAGCAGCAACTGCTGTACTGGCTGGATACTTAGAATTTGCATTAAACTTCATCGGCTGCTATTCTAAAAGGAAATATTCCTCTTCTTTCCTAAAAACCTGGGCCTTTCCTATTGCATGGGTTATCACTCATACAGGAACACCTCCTTGAGGTCTGCCTTTTCCTTTACATAGGGCAGGGTGAGGGTGGGGAGATTATTTAATTAATGCAATAAGTTTATTCCATAACTACAATGGCCTACGAAACAGTGGAGGATAAGCGTGCTAGTAATGTATTAATATATATTTGTGAAATATAATGCTTCTCTCAGAAGTTGTCATTGTAGATGAGGGGAGGACCCACCAAGAGTTCCATGTGAAGAGAGAGACAAGCTCGGGCAATGAATGAGGAGAGGTCAGTTACTGATGCTACTGATTCAGGCATGATAGATGGACACTAGATACTAGACTGCATTCTGACCTGGGACACATTTTAAAATAAACTTTCCTAAGGTCACTTTTATTTCACCTGGCATTTATGGCAAACTGAAAACTTCCTGAGGGAAGAAGATTGAGGGAAATTATATTTTTATCTACACAAAACAGATGTTTTTATATCATATAAATACTAAAAACATTTTTGATGACTTATTTCAAAAGGAGAATAAAGAGCAAGGCAGCTGCTGTTTAAATTAACCTGAAGAAATGGAGCTACAGCCTTTTAAGAGTTCTTTCTGAAATGAGTGATGTTTTTCTTTAATCTCTTTCATAGCTATTTTTAGTAAACAAGAGTCAACATGAATTTCAAAAAATATATCATTCTCATCAAAATATGAAAGGATGTGAAAGACTTAGCCAAATGTAAGCCATTGGTGATTTAGTCTTTCTAATAACTCAAATTGTTTCTTAAGGATTTCCACAGAAAACACATATTTTGAAAATGTTACTAACATAAAATTTAATATGTTGGTATTCATAGTCGACATTTTTGATCTTTCACAAGTCAGGACCTATAAATAGACTTCAAAGCATCATTTAATTTAGAGTTTTTTGACCCTGTAAGAACATATGAGTCACCTGGGAAGTTTCAAAGACTATGCTCAGTCTCGGCTTTGATCAATTTGTATATTTTTAAAGCTCCTCAAGTGATGCTAGTGTGCAGCCAGGGCAGAAGTACACTCATTTACTTTCTTATTCTTTGATTTTAATTTTATTTCTGTGGCTTTGTTTGTGGGTTTTTTTTTTTAATACTTTTCTAAAGCTTTTCTGTTTGACCCCTCCCTTCATATACTCATCACTTTCTAGATAATTCTATATTGTATTCTATCTTCTGATTGTCTGGTTGACCCTCTCTTCAGCTTCATGTTGTAGCCCTTTATCTTGGATCATGTTTTCTTCCTTTCAAAACTTTCTCTCTCTGAATTAGCCATACCACAACATTCGTGTTGACTCACAAATTATTCCCACCCAAATATTGTTGCAGAATTCACAGCAAAAAACAAGTGACCATTTCTGAAGACTAACTGATTCTACAAATTCCTACATGATATTGATGGTGGGGTTGTCTTACTAAATAGACTACTGATAAATCAGTAGTTGACTTATTAAATGTTAGGCACATTGATTTGAATTATAAACTCTGATCCTAGCCTGGACCTGATGTAGCAAATGCTGCTAAATTTTAGACAAATAAAAATTGATAAAACAGAAAAACTTTTTCTGACAGTACCCAGTTCTACTACTAATCTTGTGGTTCATAATTCTCACAGTTGGAATACAAATTATTAAATTGATTTTATATTTTCCTAAGCCTATAAGAAAAAATGAAGTCCATTGACACTTGCCAAATGCAGGTAGCGGTGTGGGGTTTGTCACTGTAGCTATAATTGCCACCATAGTTCAGTGATGAGCAGATCTTATAAAAGTAAGACACTCCAACTTCATGTATGTTGTCCTAGACAGATGAAATAATGGCCATATCAAAATGCACTAATTTTTGTTAATTTTAGATCCCCTTATGGAAAAGGAATTGTTTCAATACAATATCTGCTTAAAATGACATTAGGGAGAAGTTTAAACCAAAACTATGTGAACAGGTGAATGACTAGCACGCAGGCAAACCTTAAACCTTCTGAAGACATGGAGTTTAGGTACAGCTATTAATCTACATGCAAGTGGTCTAATAAGTGTTTAGAACAACAAATATTAGAGTTCAGAAGAACATCTAAAATTCAGAGCACCTGTATTTTTAAGTGTTTAACATTTTATCATGTGAAATTCATACATCAACAAAAGTATACAGAGCATCCTAGTAAACTTCCATGTGCTTCAACAGGCAGCTGTATTTTTAAAAATAAAATAAAATCAGTACATGACTACTACAATCATACATGAACCCCATTTTACTCCTGCACCAGAAAGTAACAAGAATAACTCTTGTCTGTAGATGTTAACATTTTTCAACCTTAAACTCTTGCCCTGTGTTGTGTACCATTCAAGCCAACTTTCCATTTATTTTAGCCTTAAGGCTGCCTTGTGGGTTGTCAGGTGGTATTAGTTTACCCATGAGACATAAAAAAATAAAACAATTTAAGAGTCAGATTAAATGATTTGCCCAAAGTCAAACATAGCCAGTTAGTTCCTGAGCCAGGCATCTTTGATGTAGTCTTTCAACCCTGCCTCATGCTTTAAATTCACTAGGCACCATGTGAATATTAGTCAATAGTAATTATATTATCCTTCTAGAATGACATCCTTTACATTGTTCTTATTCAAACAATTCCTTGATTCAGCATTTTCTTAATAGAGCTGTGGGTGAATTTAACATACACAGCTATTTAAAAGCCAATTAGTTGCAAGTAGGAAGAAATCTTCTTTGACAATGTCAGTGGAGTCAGCCTTTTAGAATTTGGTTCAAAAAATGTCAGTGTCACTATTAATCTAGGTGATCATCTGGAACCTCAAGGCTCTAAGACTCCCTTTCCAAGATCCAAAAATGCCCAAATGAGCTCAGAGGCCCAGAAAGAAGCTGCTGAGACAAGGTAACAGTTCTTCTTCCACAGGAGGTCTTAATCCTAGCTTTCCAGTCCCTCCTTAAAAGGGAATGCCTGTTGTTCTCAAGGTCCACACCATCCTTGTGCCACCTGACCAACAAGTAGAGCCAGATCTCATCATGTTCTGAGGGGACAAGTGCAAAGCGTGACATGGGGGAAATGACTTATACTCCAAAGAAATTGCAAGGTGATGCCAATTTATACTGGCAGGAACCTGAGGGATATACATGTGAATGGACTCTAAGAGTGTTAAGCTAAGGTGGATGGACTTTGACATTGTATCAGGTTGAATTTACTACTAGGAGTGCATTGCCAGAGATCCTGGATTTCATGTGCCTGTTCTAACAGCTGGAAGTGCCGTAGCAGTTTGCTTGGTGTGCTTGAGAAACCAGGACTTCTTTAGTATAATGTAAAGAAAGAAAACCAAATGTTGAGAATATAGGAATGTTGCAGTAAATTTATCTTGTGAGACTTCAACACCTCCCAAAACCACTATCTCCCTTCATTAAGACATCGAGAAATACGTTATTGATGAGAGTGCCGGTATCTTTGAAAAGCTTGGTGGGACTAGTCTGTGTAGGCCAAGATGAAGGTGGCATATGCCACTCTTTGAGATATGCTCCCAGATTTTTAAATGAGATCCTGGCCAAGTGACAATGGTTAACCACCAGAAGGGATGTAGGCATAATTTCCAAAATGGGCAGGAGAAAACAGACATTGTGTTTGAATGTTTTGACCCTGTGATTTGATAATGGCTCACTGATTATGGTTTTCCTAGGAATGAAAAAGATAAGCAGTTTGCTCCTAAAATACTACCTGATCTGTATAACAGAACTTCTCAAGCCCAGAAACCAGATTTGAAAGTTCACAATGGAGAGTCAAAGCCTCTCATCTAGTTTCCACAGTAAAGCTAGTTCATGAACTTCTAGCCTCTTAACTGAGGAAAATGTTGGGTCCCATTGAGAAAGGATCATCTTGCATTGCACAAATATGTACTGAACATCTTTCTCCAAGACTCTCCCTAAAGTAATTACTTTTTCTAAAGTGACCACATACTAGAGAAAGGGAAATGCATTTTAGAGTTTTCTAGACATAAGTGCTAAGTTAACACTGTTTCTTATTTCAAAATACCACAGTGGTCCACTAGTCAAAGTGGGAACAAGCAGTGGTCAGTGATACCTGGAGTTTTGCCTCAAGTTCTTCTTGCAGTGGGCCCAGGGGTCCATGATTGACCTTGTGGTGGCATCCTCAGTTCCTGAAATTGAAATGGACTTGCCTAGGCTTGGCAGAATCCTCACATTGGCTCCCAACCTCCACACACTTATGGACAGGAAGAAAGTGGATAAAAGTTGGAATGGATCCTCTTCAAGAAAATTTTGTTCACACAAATATCAATAGTTTACAAATAGCACATTCTATAGCATTCCCTAAGTCAATTATGCTTTAAAATATGAAACCTATAAGTTACTTCCTGACACTAGAGCCAGTGAAACAGATGTCCTCATTCCTGTACACTGAAAAACCTACCAACATTCCATCACTATATTGTCAATGACAGCTTCAGTGTGATCTCTTCTATTCATCCTTCAGGTATAGATAATGTCTCTGATTTTTTGTTATTCTGTTTGTGTTGGACATTCTATATTTTAAGGCAGTCTATTTGCTTGTAGCCTTTAGAAATTGGCTCACTGATTAAATTTTGACCATTGATTTTCATTTTTCTTTCCTTTTTATTGAATTTATTGGAGTGACACTAATTAACAATATTATACGGTTTTTAGGTGCACAATTCCACAGCACATCATCTGTACACTGTATCTAGTGTTCACCACCCCAAAAACGTCTCCTTCCATCACCATTTATCTCCCCTATACCCTCCTCTACTTCCCCTCCCCCCTCCCCCCAGCAATTTCCACACAATACTGACTTTCTATTTCCAAACAAGGGTAAAGCAAAAGTAGGTTTACAGTTGTTTGTATGGAAAATAATACAATAATTAAATAATATAAGCATAAACTCTGCATTTCATGTACTCACAATTATAAACCTACTTTTGCCCCACCTGGTATATTATTTCCAATAAGACCATAGTCAAATTGATTTTTCTCTTCACTTAAAGAATGAACAGATAATACATAATTATTTACTATCTTTTCCACATTTTTAATTGCCATGTAAGAATTTTGACCTGAAGAACTAAAGTATTTCTGGTTTCAATATATGAGAAGGATTCAATAGGTATTCAATAGAATCTCTTTACGCGTGCAAATATAAAGTAAAACTTGCGCATTGGAAGCCATGTAGAACCATACTCCTAGAGAGAATGTACTACTTTGAGCTATAAGGATGATTTAAAAAATAATCCATCTTTACCCCTCAGGAAGATAAAAGCAAATTAAGAAATAGCTAAACACATTTTAAAAAACTTTGAAAAAGTTTTACATTGCATAAAATACAGAATTTTTAGAAATATATATGCTACAGGTTTAGGAGGAATAGGGTTTCCTATGCAGTGTCATCTGGAAGGGAAGTCAGTTAATATGAAGACAGTTACATTAGTAACTAGTTTTTAAAAATTTTTGTTAAGAACTAAAGAAATAATATTCGCACATTGTGTTATCTCAGTCCCTTCCAATGGCAAAAGAATTTGATTGTTGAAGCAGGATATGAGTATAAATTTAAAATGAAAATTAGTAACTAGAATTTACAATATATTTTTTTATTTTCATATATCATGTATTCTTTGAAAAAATGAAAAAAATCACTGTGAGGACATTTTTATAAGGAGAAAAGTTTAATTCTGAGAGCTGAAAAGTATAATAAAATCACAAATTATGTTATTTCTCAAAACCTTCTTTAACAAAAGTCTTAATATTTCATATATACTTTTAATTTTATTTTCCATCACATATGAATTTGGTGTATATGAAATTGAGATTGGGTTCAAAGAACATGACAGTGCAGCTATAGACACAGCACTTCAAGACTTCAACCAGTTAGTTCTAAATTTGTCTGTATTATTTTAATTTTGTTAGATTAAAACTTTTAATAATATAGAAACATCTTATTTGTTAAACCTCATGTTTTTCTGTTTGTTTGTTGTTGTTTTTAATCCTCACCCGAGGATTTTTTCTATTGATTTTTAGAGAGAATAGAAGGGAGCAGAGAGATTGGTTGCCTCCCACATGCACCCCAAGGTACCTACTCTTGACTGGAATCAAATCGAGGACCCTTCAGTCGATGGGCCGATGCTCTATCCACTGAGCCAAACCAGCTAGGGCATCCTCATGTGTGTTTTCTTAAGTAAGGGCCAAATAAAATAAAATTCCCAAATAATTATGACCTTTGTTGCTGCTAATATCTAATATTCAGAATATTATATTTTATGAACACTATTTTACATTAGGATTGTATAAAACATTTTTGCATGCATCAATCCATTTATACGGAAGTACTGTGAGATGCTATAATATCATATTTGAAACTGAAACTTAGCAGAGTGAAGTAAATTGCATATGATTTCACAACAAGTAAGCAAAGGAACCACTTAGAAAGAATGCACACTTGCTGGTCACCTCTGTGTAATATTTTGAAAAATTGATTGTTCAGCTGACATATTGAAAGTGTGAATTTAGTGTAAGAAAAGAATCTAAGGAACAAAATAAACTGATGAACAAAATAGATCCAGAGACAGAGAAGCATGGAACAGACTGACAAATCTCAGAGGGAAGGCAGGAGGAGGGTATGGGGTGGGGAGAGATTAACTTATTAACAGGGCAATTTACACTGAGTGGCCAGATTATTATGATTTCTGAATGCATGGTAGAGGCCCAGTGCATGAATTCATGCATGGGTGGTATCTGGCCAACCTGGCCAGGGGGAGAGGATATGGGCTGTTGGCTGGCCTGCCTGCTGGTCGAACTCCTGGTCGAGGGGACAATTTGCATATTAGCCTTTTATTATATAGGATATACACTGAGTGGCCAGATTATTATGCGTTCAGAGATCATAATAATCTGGCCACTCAGTGTATATGCTATATGCATAGCCCATGTACACAGACACACAGACAATAGTGTGGTGAAGGCCTGGAGGAGTGGTATGGGGTGAAAGGGGTCAATGGGGAAAAAATGGGACATTTGTGATACTTTCAATAATAAAGATAATTTTTTTTAAAAAAGAGTGTCAATTTAGTGTAAGGAAAGAAGTTCAAGGGTGCTCACGTTGACTATATCACTGTTGATTATACAAATGTTGAATGTATGAGAGTTAATAACTGCATATTTTCTTAAATAATTATAACCTATTACTTTACAAACTATAAGCCTGAATATTAACTTTGGCAGAATTTCACATTATAATTCAGCTCAAATTTCAGAATCCATTTGGCTCAGTTAGTTGTCCAGGCACCTGAATCTTCCAGGAAAACAAAGTCTGAGTTGAAATTATTAGTAAGGTTAATTTAAAGAAAAGTTTGGTACAAGAAATGAAGATTTTTATCTTAAATATGTCATAATATATTTTAGGTTAGGCAGCACATTTGGAATATTTAATGTATATAAGAAATTTAAGTCATGACAGACAATTTGGCTAAAGGGACTGAGGCTACATTGTCTTTGGTGTGTGTGTGATGTCTATATGAATTAAAAATATACTGTAAGTGCTCAATAGTATATATATATATATATATATGAAATAAATGTTAAATATTTTTTAAACATTTTAAATATTTTTATAATGTTAAACAGCTAATTTTTAAAAATCAATTTTATTTTAACTCTAGTTAAATTGTTTTAGAAATAAGCCAGAGAAAGTGTCTAAACCAAATTTATGTGCATTATCTAGTTAATGGTAGAAACTTGAATGTTTGTACTTAAAAATGCTTATAGGTTTACGCATGGTTTACTAAATATTTTATCACCTTTAAAATACTCGGGTATATGTATCATGGTATAGTATAAACAATTCAAGTATTTTTTACTTGAATATGTTTTTCAAACCAAATACCTATACTCAAATCTCAGGTATTTGTTTATACTGTCCATAATCCAGTCCCTAATTGTAATGGGTTCAAATGTCCTTTCTTGGCCTTTCAATATTTATATAATTTAAATATGTGCTTGAGTGATGTTCAAACTCAACTAACTCTTTTGTACCTAACAATCTCCTTTTGTAACATACATTTTATAATGAACACTTTCATAAATAATATGACTCTCTATACTAATTACCAAATATATAAATATATATGTTAAACAGAAAACAATGTATAACAAATTAATGGGTATTTTGTGATGTAACTTCTCAGGCACAGCTACATTGCAATATTACCACTACCTGGGAAGATACAATGAAATCAAATTTTTGGACCTATATGTAGATAGAATCACTGTGAATGGGACAACAGCAGTAAGAGCATCCTGATGAGTTTTGGAGTTTATTACTCAAATTTATCTACTACAAACAGCAGGCATTCTCATGGATGGGCACAATTTATCAGTGGGGATCACATTTTTGTAAAATTTAAAAAAAAGACTATACAATTTTTTCTTCAATATACAAATTGAACAAGACGGGTTTGAACTGTGTGGGTCCATTTATACATGGACTTTTAAAATTAAACTTAGTATTAATTGAACCTCCATATCTGTGGGTTTCACATCTGTGATTGGGAATCAGTGGATGTGGAGGTCTGACTATATGTATTGTTTTCATACGCTACTTTATATAAGGGACTTGAGCATTTGTGGCTTTTGGTATCTTTGGGGAGTCCTTGAACCAATTCCATGTGGATACAGAGGGTTGACTGTAGATAAGTTTGGGGGGGGAGTTATGCTCAGATTTTCAATTATGTGGGGGTTGGCACCCCTAACTCCCATGTTGTTTAAGGGTCAATTATACATTATTGTACATTACAATAGCATTTCTGAAAAATTCAGTTTTATTAAAAACTCTAAAAAGAAAAAGAACTCAAACATAACATAAAACAAGTTACATTCTAGGCTCAGATAATTATAAAGGGGGTTCTCATTTATATGAATGACCAATAGAATATTCAGTGGTTGTACAGTGCAATATATGGGAAGACAATATTTTTTATAAAACTATGCTGTAGATGGCAAGAGAGTTAACATCTTGGCCCACCCATCAATCACCTGGAAGGTCCTCCAATGGTTGTAAAAGTCTAGAATACCTCCACACATTTTGGAAATAATCCCTAGGGTGTCAGATGGCATTGTTGAGAACCAAATCATCTTGGTTGTCTGTCTGTGTGACCCAAATTCACTGAAAACTGCCTAGACCATGTTTTTGATTGAGCTGTGAAGTTCTAACAATGAATGTGATCAGGAATTAGAAAATAACCTTCCCTGTGTGTCTTACAGTTCATGATAATTTGCTGTTTCAAGAATAGAGCATAAAAGCAAAATAAAATTTAGGGGTTTAAGTACCCTTATTAACTCTTACAAGTGAACCAAAAGTAAAGCATAATCAAAAATAGCTTCTAGTGAGGCAGTTTCTTTATGTCTGAACCTCACTTTGAAATACGTTTAGAATCCTGTTTATCACCTGAAGCTCCTATTCCAGTCTCCTTGCTTAAAATGTTCAGTTGCATTTCATGGCACTTTTATGCTTAATTAAATTTTTGCAACAGAGAAGGCTTGCCCTTTAAGGCAAGGCATTTCTTTCAATCAATCTGATTTTGATAACAAAAAGAAAAAAGAAAAAAAAAAGAGTTTGCAAGATGTATTTTCTCCTTTTTAGAAAGCAAATACTAATAGTATTTGCCTGTAAATAAATAAAAGTTCGTTTCCTATGGCTATTTTATTTTGCTTTTGTAACTTTTTTTCTTTATTGATTAAGGTATGACATATGTGTCCTATGGCTATTTTTAAGGAGAAAAATAATGAGGTAGTTTGTAGCAATATGAACGCATTATGAGCTTGGAGGAAAAAAGAGCAGAATGTTTAATACTTTGAGATACCATAGCATCTAATCCTAGAACCCTATGTCTAGTTGATGAAAAAATATAACTTATATTTGATTCAAAATTAGTTCACATTATTCAGCTTTCTGGTTCTTCTACCATTGGATTATGTTGCCAAGAGCAGAAAA
Source organism: Plecotus auritus (assembly GCF_963455305.1). Taxonomy (NCBI): domain Eukaryota; kingdom Metazoa; phylum Chordata; class Mammalia; order Chiroptera; family Vespertilionidae; genus Plecotus; species Plecotus auritus. The sequence continues at coordinate 86,075,087 of NC_137770.1, read as the reverse complement.
TCTAATATGTCTAAAAATAAACGAAGGCTTAATGAAGTGATTCCTTTTTAAAAAAATATATTTTATTGATTTTTTTACAGAGAGGAAGGGAGAGGGATAGAGAGTTAGAAACACTGATGAGAGAGAAACATGGATCTCAGCTGCCTCCTGCACACCTCCCACTGGGGATGTGCCCGCAACCAAGGTACATGCCCTTGACTGGAATCAAACCTGGGACCCTTCAGTCCGCAGGCCGACACTCTATCCACTGAGCCAAACCGGCTAGGGCATGAAGTGATTCTTATCTCTATATCTAATGTAATCTGCCAGAAGAAGTCAATATCTTTTCCTATTTTTAGTTGCTTCTATATTTTCATGGCAACTGGCAATTATCAATCTGCAGAGTAAGAGGAAAAGCCATAGACAAGCAGGGCACTCCCTCCTTCAGTCATCTAGATCCTAGACTGCTTCTCATTTTCCCGTATTCCAGTCCCCAAACCTGCCACAGCTGACCTTGCGCAGTCCCCAAAATAATCCATCAAATGAGCCTCTCCTCACTGTGCCAGGTGTCTAGTTGTACAGCCAGAAAAAGAGAAGTCATTCATTTTTTGTTTTTGTTTTTTTTTATGATTTTTATTTTTTAGGTTTTTTAAATTTTATTGTTTAAAGTATTACAAAGAATAGTACATATGAATAGTAGTGCATATGTGTCCTTTTTCCCCCACTGACCTTCCCCCGGCCGCCCCTACCACCGCACATGCCCTCCCCCCACCCCCCAGTGTCTTGCGTCCATTGGTTATGCTTATATTCATGCATACAAGTCCTTTGGTTGATCTCTTACCTACCCCCCTCAACCCTCCCCAGCCTTCCCGCTGTAGTTTGACAGTCTGTTTGATGTTTCTTTGCCTCTGTATTTATTTTTGTTCATCAGTTTATAATATTCTTTATATTCCACAAATGAGTGAGATCATGTGGTATTTTTCTTTCACTAACTGGCTTATTTCACTTAGCATACTGCTCTCCAGTTCCATCCATGCTATTGCAAATGGTAAGAATTCCTTTTTTTTTTTTTTTACAGCAGTGTAGTATTCCATTGTGTAGATGTACCACAGCTTTCTAATACAATCATCTGCTGATGGACATTTAGGCTGTTTCCAAATCTTAGGTATTGTAAATTGTGCTGCTATGAACATAGGGGTGTATATATCCTTTCTGATTGGTGTTTCTGTTTTCTTGGGATATATCCCTAGAAGTGGTATTATTGGGTCAAATGGCAGTTTTATTTTTAATTAAGAGAAATCATTCTAAACACCTCTTTTCCCCGTCCCCTGACCCTCTGATAGTCAATTCTTAGAGGGCAAGCAATGTTACTATTAAAAAGCTAAGATCCACTCACAGCTGCCCATCTCTTGCAACAACAGTCTTTTATAAACTACCTTCACTTTTTGCTTAACATATTACAATAGCCACCAAGTTGGTCTATTTGTATCTACTTTGCTTCTCCCTCCCCTCTCCACAGTATTTTCAAAATGAATATTTAAAATATAAACTCACTGCTTAAAATGCTTCAGAATCTTACAGTTGCTGACAACAACAGAGACCTCACATGCACTATAAAGCCCTGTGTCAGTGACCTTTATCTGCCTTTGCTGTCTCACCTCATTCCTTGCTACTTTTGCTTGCATCACAATGTCTCATTTCAGTCCCAGACATGCCTCCACCAGAGCTTTGAATGTGTCATTCTTCTGTCTGGGTTCTCCTCCTTGCCTGGGGAGATGGTATAATGAGAACAGAGATAACTGGAGCATTGGAATTGTCGTCTGGATTCATATGCCAGGTGCACCATGTACTAGCTGTATAACCTTAAAGCCTCAGAGAACTGCAGTTTCAGTATCTGTAATATGTAAATAACAAAATCTATATCATAGAGTTATTCTGCAAATGAAAATATTTTATACCTGTAAAGCATTAGAAAATATCTGGCAATAGTAAGCCCTCAATACTGTCAGATGTCATCCCTCTTCCCTTCACCTAATTAACCCCTACTAATCCTCCAGACCTTGGCTTCTGTATTGCTTCCTAATGAAAGAATTCCTGATCCCCCTGACCTGCACAGAACAAACTCCTTGTGAGTCCCTTAGCACTGTGTATCTCTCCTGCACAGCTATTGTTACAGTTGCAGTTTCAAATTTATTTGAGTTAACATCTGATTAGTGTCTAAATCTCCACTAGATATAAACTCCTCAATGATAGAAAAATAATTTTGGTTCTGTCCAAAATTACATCCCAATACCTAATAGAGTGCCCAAAACCTATTAGTAATAGATAAATATTTGCTAAATAAATGAATGTTCTATCTTTTTCTTTGGTTGCCTTCCCTCTCTCATCACTTGTTTTCAATTTATCAAGTTCCTTTTGACTTCCATTTTACTTAGTGGTCCTACCCAAGTTCCCCAGTTGGGATTAATCTCTCTGTTCTCCCATTGCTATATTTCTCTTTTAGAATAATAATCATTGCTTGCCTTGCATCAGGATACATTTGGTCGTCCTTCAATTGTCATTAGAGTCAGGTTTCTAAAACTTAAACCTGATGCATTAAAATCTGATGTAGTCAAGCCTTCTGACGACTTCTCACAGGGTAAATTCAACCTCCTTTGCCTGATAAACATACAATTCACAACCTGATCCAGGCCTCATATTATGTTATACTACCTCACACCCCCCCCCCAACCCCATGTCGGATTTAGACAGGAGTTTTTTATGTGGAATAGAGGGTCCCTGCTACCTTCATGGATAAAAATGACTATGACTTTTCACAGGAAAAACAAATAAGAAATAACCCCCCCCAAAAAAAAAAAATTTAAGGGTCCCCTTGTCTAGTTCTAGTCTCAAAAAATAAGTGAGCCTTTCCCATAAGATGCTGACTCACAAACAAACAATATGATCTCTAAAAATCCTATGTTTGTGTGTATGTGTGTGCATGTACCACAATGTTTATGGATTGGAAATCATGTGAGGAAAATTGCTTCATCCATCCTTGTTTCTGGACGTGTGGCTTTGGAGCTCCACCCACTGAAAATGAGCCTACTTCTTCACACTATTGATGTTGGGAATGGCCACATGTCTTGTTTTGACCAATGGGTTGAAAGAGATAGTTTGCCAGTTTAGACTCTAGACCTTGAGAGATACAACTTTATCCACTTAACCATAAGCTTCTGCTATCACTCGAGAAGAACATCCCCTGACTAGCACACGGAACCAAGGAGATAGAGGATATGTGGTGCAGACTTGAGCCCATACGGAAGCCAGGAGCCCCCAGCCAAATCCAAACTAGAACTAACAAGCTTCAGCTGACCAGCTTAAATGCTTGTTAACCATTAGGGTTTGTAGTAGTTTGTTACACAGCACATTGACAAGAGCTGACTAATAAACATGATCACCTTGGTGATCTCTTGGGGATTTTTTTTCTTTAAATGCTCTATTTTTAAGTTTGTGAATTGGTCCTTTTAGAGGCTGGTCTTACAATTTTAAATAAACTTTTTTTTTTCCATTTTCTAAAACTTTATCCATGAGTCATCCTTGAAAAGAACAATCCATAAGATTCCATTCAAAAACAGTTTTATTCACTGAGGGAGTGATTTATTCCTGAGCTAAGTTTGTCTGTCTGCTGTTCTCTCCTTGAAATGAGTTCTCTCCTAGGACATGTCTGAACTCCTGGTCTAAATAGAGTTTTGGCAGGCTGTTGCCCCTGAATTAAAATTAAAATTCTTCTTCCATCAATCTGACCTCCTGATACAGATGACATTTGCTGCCCAGTTTCTGGCCTTTATTTAGAAATAATTTTACATGACAAGTTTATTTGCCAAAAATGTTGACAATAATATTTCAGTTCTATGTACTCATAGAATCATGTCACTTACCGATTAAGAGCTGAAATCTAGCCCTAACCCGTTTGGCTTGGTAGATAGAGCCTTGGCCTGTGGACTGAAGGGTCCCAGGTTCGATTCTGGTCAAGGGCATGTACCTTGGTTGCGGGCACATCCCCAGTAGGAGGTGTGCAGGAGGCAGCTGATCAATGTTTCTCTCTCATCAATGTTTCTAACTCTCTATCCCTCTCCCTTCCTCTCTGTAAAAAAAATCAATAAAATATATTTTTAAAAAAGAGCTGAAATCTATTTCCCAACCTCTTGAACCTGGACAGAACTTTGTGAGTCACTTAATAAATACAATGAAACATCATGTCTAACTACTATAAGAGGGAATACACTTTCTTCATGGATCTCTCTCTTGGAACCCAGTTACCATATTCTGTGAAAGCTCAGGCTACATGTTGGTGTTTTAGCCAATCATACAAGCTAAAGGACCAGATGACAGCCAGCATCGACCATCATATATGTGAGTGAAAGAGTCTTTAGATGATTCCAGCCCCAACTGAGTTGCTTTCATTGACTCAAATAGCAGAGCTTGTGCCTCCTTTATATTATGATGGGTGCTCATCGAATTTGTGTCTGGCTTTAGCCATAGAGTTCTCTTGTGAAAGAGTAGCATTAGATTCCCAAAAATGTGTGTGGGGGGGGAGCAAAGCAGCACTTAAGAAACTTCTCACCCCCACTCTGCAGCCCTCCTTACTCTGAAGTTCTCTCCACTTGCACCAGCTCAAAACAAAATTTAGCCTCCCTAATGGTTTCTTCTGTGCATTTTGTTTTCTTAATTCTTGAGCTCTCCATTTCTCTCTCTTATATGGATTCCTTGGGGTTGGTTTCAATGCAATGAGACAGCAGCCCATGCTATTTCACTATTTTATATTGTCCTGACAAGATAAACCTAGTAAGTGTGCATACAGATAGATTCAAAGGACCGCCTCTACATGTGCCTATTTAAGCAGAGTCCCTGGTGTAGGTAACATTAGGGCTACAGATGCCTACTATCTGTTGGTCCCTATTGTAACAGTAGTAACCAGAGATAGAATTGGTTCTACTTAAGTTTACATTTCTCAACTCCAACTATATTTAAATAGAACTCTCTCATTGGAGTTTTATAAACAAAGAAATCAAAAAATGCCATAGAGGAAACCAAGATGGCAGCACAGGTAAGCACCTAAACTGCTGCCTCGCACAACAATTTTAAAACTACAACTAAAAGACAGAATGGACATCATCCAGAACCACAGGAAGGCTGGCTGAGTGGAAAGTCTACAACTAGAAGGAAAGAGGAAAGCTCACGGAGAATCAGAGGAGCAGCAAAGGAAGGCTGAGGTACAGAGACACGCGCATAGAGGAAGGGCGACTGAATGCCTGGCTGACTTTCTCTGGCGGGAAGGGGAAGGAAGCCCCCGACTGCACTGAACCCCAGTTCTGACTGCACTGAAACCCAGTTCCGGGCAAAACCCCGTGGACCCAGGCTCATACAGGGGGAGTCTGGACTGTCAGGTAGAGAGAAAGGAAAACGGAGACTCAGAGACCTGGGGGAGCCGCGGTGGGTCTGGAGGCGCGTGCGCTCACACGCGAGTGCTCGCAGAGAAAGCTGAATGCGGAGGCTGCCGCAGGCATTCCCTAGCGGAAGGGAGTCGGAAGCTCCTGACTGCACTGAACCCCAGTTCCAGGTGAGACCCTAGGGACCCATGCTCTTACAGGGGGAATCTGGACTGTCAGGCAGAAACTCAGGGGAGTTGCAGAAGGTAGAGGTCTGGAGGTACAGGCGCAAGGACAGGGCAGATGGGAAGCCAAGACTGTCTGCTCCACCCTGAGACTCTGCCCCATCCAAGCTGAGCACAGAGGCTTTTGCAATTTTGCAAGTCTAATCCTATAAGGCTGCTTCCAGCACCGAACTTCTCCCAGCATAGACACAGCTGATCCTCACAGCCAACTGGCCTGGAGGTCTATTCCTCCCAGTGATACCAACAACAATCAAGACTGAACTACAAAAAGGCTATACACACAGTCCACAAAGGGGTGCACAAAGAGTGGCCACCTCAGGTTAACTGGGGAGGCCGACCCACTGGGCCATATAGGAAACCTAGCACACAAAGCTACCCTACCAACTCAGGGAAGCAGCAAAAATGCAGAGGCAAAGAAACAGATCACAAACGAAAGAAATGGAGGAAAACAAAGGACTGGATATAGAATTCAAAACCACTGTTATAAGGCTTTTCAAGAATATCTTAGAAAAGGCCGATAAATTTAGGGAGACCCTCGAGGATATGAAAAAGGACCAACTAGAAATTAAACATACACTGACTGAAATATAAAATATTATACAGAGACCCAACAGCAGACTAGAGGAACACAAGAATCAAGTCAAAGATTTGAAAAACAAAGAAGCAAAAAACACTCAACCGAAAAAGCAAAAGGAAAAAAAATCCAAAAAGTTGAAGATAGTGTAAGAAGACTCTGGGACAACTTCAAGCGTACCAACATCAGAATTATGGGGGAGCCAGAAGAAGAGAGAGAGCAAGATACTAAAAACCTATTTGAAGAAATAATGATTGAAAACTTCCCCTACTTGGTGAAAGAAATAGACTCACAAGTCCAGGAAGCGCACAGAACACCAAACAAGAGGAATCCAAAGAGGACCACACCAAGACACATCATAATTAAAATGCCAAGGGCAAAAGACAAAGAGAGAATATTAAAAGCAGCAAGACAAAAACAGTTAATTATCTACAAGGGAGCACCCATACTACTGTCAGCTGATTTCTCAAACGAAACTATGCAGGCCACATGGGAGTGGCAAGAAATATTCAAAGTGATGAATAGCAAGAACCTACAACCAAGATTACTCTACCCAGCAAAGCTATCATTCAGAATGGAAGGTCAGATAAAGATCTTCACAGATAAGAAAAAGCTAAAGGAGTTCATCACCACCAAACCAGTATTATATGAAATGCTGAAAGGTATTCTTTAAGAAGAGGAAGAAGAAAAAAGTAAAGATAAAAATTATGAACAACAAATACATATCTATCAACAAGTGAACCTAAAAATCAAGTGAATTAAAAATCTGAGGAACAAAATAAACTGGTGAATGTAATAGAATTAGGGGCATAGAAAGGGAGTGGACTGATAATTCTCAGGGGGAAAGGGGAGTGGGGGGTGCAGGAAGATACTAGACAAAAATCATACTCCATTGGATGAGGACTGTGCAGGGGAGGTAAGGGCAGAGGGTGGGGTGGGAACCGGGTGGAGGGGAGCTATGGGGGGAAAAAAGAGAAACAATTGTAATAATCTGAACAATAAAGATTTATTAAATTAAAAACAACAACAACAACAACAACAACAAAAACGCCTTAGATAAACTAGTCACCAATTTGTTAAACACCTAAACATTTCAAACAATTTTATGCTTCATTCAGAATAAATTCTAGAGTTCTATTATTATAACACCAGCTCTGTTTCCCAATATTGTCCTACTTTCCAATGTTTCACCTGTACTCCTATGTCTATTTTTTTCATAGCTTTGTGGAGGATTGCTGTCAGTCCTTTTCTTTAAGAAAATACCTTGTCTTACAATGTAAAACTGTCTTGTCTTAATTAGAAAAAGAGTTCCTACAGACCTTGTTTTGGTTTGAAAACTAGCCCCAGTACACGGCAGGCAGGGAGAGACAAAAGAAAGAGGCAGACCTCTCCTGGTTGGTAAGTGGCAACTTTGATAAGCAAGGAACTAACTTGAGGCTTGTCTTAGGTAGTCACAAGATGAGTAGATCTCCACACTTACCTGCCAGAATCTTAAAAGTTCATAGGAGGCCCTAAAAATGTTTAGTCACATATTAAGTCTAGATGGTCTCAGCAACACCTACTCTCTCATCCTTGAAATAGCAACTGGTATGAGAATGGTGGAAAGGACATACATCCCAAGGACAGGGAATGGAGTGAGGAGCCTCTAATTGCCTGGGTCCAGCTTGACAGGCAACCAGCATTCTTGATAACCTATTCCAATACCTCCTCTATCATAGCCAGAATCCCTTTATACCTTAACTAGAGGCCCAGTGCATGAATTGATGCATGGGTGGGGTCTGGTCAGCCGGCCCCGCCCCCATCAGGCCGGTTGGCTGGCCGCAGTGCATGTCATAGTAACTGGTTGCTTGGCTTTTATATATATAGATTTTGTCTGTGTCTACTGTCCTGGTTCTACCGCCATCTAGGCTCAGAGTTTCACAGCCCAGAGCCGATAACTGTTGACCTTAAACAGATAGTCAGATATTTCTCCAGCTAAATGGGTTTATTTGGGAACAATGAAGAATTCCAATCCAGGCTATACTGTCTAATGCAAGTCCAGAGAAACAAGAGAGAAAAAGTTCTTTCATGGACTTGGGAGGGGCTGTTGTAAGTAAGGAGTCCATTGGAGGAAATGGACAGTATAGAGGCTTCTCATTGGCTGAGTTGTTACTAGGAGGAAAGGAGTATTTCCTTCCTCCTGCTGAGATTGTAAAGTAGTATCACTATGTGTCAGAGATATGAGGTATATCTCTTCCTGTTGGGGTCAGTGATGTGCGCTGAGTGACACTTGCATGAGAGTTCTCTCTTCCGGCCTCCCAATTCCATTTTAAATGAGGTTTGTTTATTAATTTTCATATAACTACTACTTTACCATATGATTACTGAGTTTCTTTGATTCTTTATACACCTTAAGGATATTTTTATTTGCTCCTGCAGTTTGGGGGCGGATGGGGAGAGGGAAACAAGTAAATTCTTGACTGATGCTCATGGTTAGCACACTACAGGAAATCTAAAATGTTCACTAAAATAATTAATTAATGCTCTGGGGTAAGGAGATTAAAAGTAAAAAAAGAAAATTTAAAGTCTATGGAGGCTGGCAGAGGCAGATTCATTGGTCTGTACAGGTGGGAGGAATCTTTCTGCTCATCTGCTGCCTTGTTTTGCAGATAAAGAAAGAGGCTATTAAATGTGGCTGAAGCCATGCAGTCTCCAAGTCAGAGCACATGCAATCTGGCTCAGTGTGTCTCTGCTGAGGGCAGCTGCCCTGGTGTGCCCACCTTAGGGTGGTCAACATCCTTGTTTGCTCCGTTAACAATATGGGATCCAAGGTGCAGGGTGACCTGTCTGCTTACAAACACGGAGGCTTTGAGAGGTGTCTTCTGGAGCACAGAAATGCATCTGGGGCTGCATGAGAGACCTTAAACTAGCTCCCCTGTGGCAGCACTGCTTATAGGGCTTTGGAAAGAAAGTCACTGAGTCAAAAACCCAGAGGAAGTTTTCAGTTCAAGGTTGAAGAAGCTTGCAGCCCGAAGTTAAGGGGCTAGAACCTCATAATGTTCTAATAATCCAGAGGGGTGCGCATCCCTGCAGTACTGAGGAATGCTTAAGTGGGAAGTGTCATCAAAGTTAAAACAAAGAATTCTCTTTTATTTGAAGCTCTTGTTTTCAATTCATTCTCAGTGGTGGGTAATATATCTTTAAGTGGAAGGGTGATTGACACGCAATTGTGGATGCCTGGTGATGGTTTTTGGCTTGCACCTACCTATCAGAGTACGAACAGTGTTATATGAAAAAGCTGAAAAGTGGGGAGAAAAAAATAAGGGAAGTATTTAAAGTCACTTGAATCCTAAGTTGATCAAAGTACTCATTAATATGTCCAGATACTGGGCACCGAATAACTAGTTTTCAAAATAAATACAGTAATTCACCAGCTTTATTTACAATAGGACAAGCTTGGGAATTGGCATGGCCCATGGCTGGATAAACTGCTTTCTTTGGTTTTGTCTCTAACACTATGCCATATGAAGACAGCCATTTAATATATGCTTGTGATCAGCCTGGAGATGTGTTTCACTTGTTATGAGAGCTAAAGTAACATCTGTGAGAATTAAGACAGCCAAAGTCCTCATTATATGAAGACCTGCAGAAACATTATAAGATGTCTTCTTAATCTTAAACAACAACAACAACAACAATAACAACAACAACAAAAACAACCGAGAACTGTTAACGATCAGATGAAAAGTACCAGGACATATTTCCACATTTCTTTTTTTTTTTTTTTAATAAATCTTTATTCAGATTATTACAATTATTTCTCCTTTTTCCCCCCATAGCTCCCCTCCACCCCTTTCCCACCCCACCTTCTGCCCTTACCTCCCCCCCACTGTCCTCATCCAAAGAAGTATGATTTTTGTCCATTCTCTTCATGAACCCCCCATTCCCCTTTCCCCCTGAGAATTATCAGTCCACTCCCTTTCTATGCCCCTGATTCTATTATATTCACCAGATTATTCTGCTCCTCAGGTTTTTAATTCACTTGATTTTTAGGTTCACTTGTTGATAGATATGTATTTGTTGTTCATAATTTTTCTCTTTACTTTTTTCTTCTTCCTCTTCTTTAAGAATACCTTTCAGCATTTCATATAATACTTGTTTGGTGGTGATGAACTCCTTCAGCTTTTTCTTATCTGTGAAGCTCTTTATCTGCCCTTCAATTCTGAATGATAGCTTTGCTGGGTAGAGTAATCTTGGTTGTAGGTTCTTGCTATTCATCACATTGAAAATTTCTTGCCACTCCTGTCTGGCCTGCATAGTTTCTGTTGAGAAGTCAGCTGACAGTCGTATGGGTGCTCCCTTATAGGTAATTAACTGTTTTTCTCTTGCTGCTTTTAATATTCTCTCTTTGTCTTTTGCTCTTGGCATTTTAATTATGATGTGTCTTGGTGTGGTCCTCTTTGGATTCCTTTTGTTTGGGGTTCTGTGGGCTTCCTGGACTTGTAAGTCTATTTCTTTCACCAGGTGGGGGAAGTTTTCAGTCATTATTTCTTCAAATAGGTTTTCAGTATCTTGCTCTCTCTCTTCTTCTGGCACCCCCATAATTCTGATGTTGGTACGCTTGAAGTTGTCCCAGAGTCTTCTTACATTATCTTCAACTTTTTGGATTTTTTTTTTTGCTTTTTGCTTTTTCGGTTGAGTGTTTTTTGCTTCTTTGTATTTCACTTCTTTGACTTGATTCTTGTGTTCCTCTATTCTGTTTCTGGGTCTCTGTATAATATTTTTTATTTCAGTCAGTGTATGTTTAATTTCTAGTTGGTCCTTTTTCATATCTTCGAGGGTCTCGTTATATTTATCGGCCTTTTCTAGGATATTCTTAAAAAGTCTTATAACGGTGGTTTTGAATTCTATATCCAGTCATTTGTTTTCCTCCATTTCTTTCGTTTGTGATCTGATTCTTTGACCCCGCATTTTTACTGATTCCCTGAGTTGGTAAGGTAGATATTTGTGCTAGGTTTCCAATATGGCCCGGTGGGTCTGCTTCCCCAGTTAACCTGAGGTGGACACTCTTGGTGCACCCCTTTGTGGACTATGTGTACAGCCTTGTTGTAATTAAGTCTTTATTGTTGTTGGTATCACTGGGAAGAATTGACCTCCGGGTCAGTTGGCTGTAAGGATCAGCTGTGTCTATGCTGGGAGAAGCCCGGTGCTGGAGACAGCCTTATAGGATTAGACTTGCCAAACTGCAATAGCCTCTGTGCTCAGCTTGGATGGGGTGGAGCCTCAGTCTTGGCTTCCTGTCAGCCCCGCCCCTGCGCGCACGTGCGCTTTCAGTCCTCCGCCTTCCCCAGCTCGAGTCTCCGCCTGAGAGTCCAGACTCCCCCCACAAGAGCGTGGGTCCCCAGGGGCTCGCCTGGAACCGGGGTTCACTGCAGTCAGAACTGGGGCACAGTGCCATCAGGAGCCTCTGACTCCCCTCCACCAGGGAAAGCCCGCGGCAACCTCCGCAGCCCTTGTGCGCACCGGCGCGGGCGCGCTTTCAGTCCTCCACCTTCCCCAGATCGAGTCTCCGCCCGAGAGTCCAGACTCCCCCCACAAGAGCGTGGGTCCCCAGGGGCTCGCCTGGAACTGGGGTTCACTGCAGTCAGAACTGGGTCTCAGTGCAGTCAGAATCCTCTGACTCCCCTCCACTAGGGAAAGCCTGTGGCAACCCCTGCAGCCTTTGTGCGCACCAGCGCGTGCGTGCGTGCGCATTTTCAGTCCTCCGCCTTCCCCGGCTCCCGAGTCTCCGCCCGAGAGTCCAGACTCCCCCCACAAGAGCGTGGGTCCCCAGGGGCTCGCCTGGAACTGGGGTTCAGTGCAGTCAGAACTGGGTTTCAGTGCGGTCGGAGGCTTCCTTCCCCCTTCCGCCAGAGAAAGTCAGCCAGGCTCTCAGCCGCCCTTCCTCTCTGCGCGCACAAAGCCCCTTTGCCGTACCTCCAATTCTCTGTGAGCTTTTCTCCTTCCTTCTAGTTGTAGAATTTTCACTCAGCCTGCTTTCCTGTGGTTCTGGATGGTGTCCGTTCTGTCTTTTAGTTGTAGTTTTGAAATTGTTGTGCTAGGCAGCAGTTTAGGTGTTTACCTATGCCGCCATCTTGGTTTCTCCCATATTTCCACATTTCAATAGGAATATAATTTTTCAAAAAATAAATGTGAGTGTATAATAAACATGTATAAAAATGTTTAATGAAAGTAATAACCCAAATTAAAATTAAAAGAATAATAACCAAATCACCACAGATTAAAAAAAGAATACCCAATGCTGAAAGGTTCAGGGGGTAGAGTGAAGTGGACAGCTCTCTTTTGCTGATAGAAGTGTAAATTAATGTAATCTTTCTGAGGGGAAAAAGGAATATGTATTAAGAACCTCAAATTGCTTATAGCCTTTAGTGATTTTATTTATCTTGCCTGAAGAAATAATTTTAAATACAAGCGAAGCTTTATGCAAAAAGTTGTTCAGCCAGCATATTTTGATATTTAAAAGTAAAAAACAACTTAGTATAGTAGGATTTAAAGAGTAAATAATAAAGCATCTATAAACATGTAAAACATATGTATACACACACAAGAAAAGGTTTTAAATACTAGAAAGAAAAATTTTAAAGTATCTGGATGATAAAATTTACTAAATTCTATAGCATGTACAATGAAGTAATATCCTGAAAATGGATGCTTTTTTTTAATAAATAAAAGATAATCACTAAAGACACCTTGCAAGTTTACTTTTATCCATTAGAGCAGGGGTCCTCAAACTTTTAAAAAGGGGGCCAGTTCACTGTCCCTCAGACTGTTGGAGGGCCAGACTATAGTTTTTTAAAAAAAACTATGAACAAATTCCTATGCGCACTGCGGGCCCGGAACGAGTCGGCTGCTAAACAGGACAGGCAGCGGCACCCGGCGGGCCGGATAAATGTCCTTGGCGGGCTGCATGTGGCCCACGGGCCGTAGTTTGAGGATGCTTGCATTAGAGTTTTATCTCATAAGTTGACCTCTGATTTCAGTATTTCAAGAATCGAACATGTTAAAGTCTCTCATTCCAAAGTAGTTTAATCAATACCTAGACCTTAATAAAGGTGATATGGAAATTTGATTCTGAACCCAGTATTTGTTAAGAGTACCTGCTCTCCTTCTCTCTGATAAACTGAGCCAGACAGCCAAAAGTTAAAAGCCCTGGACAGTCATTTCTTTTTATTAACCGCAATTGGGCTTCTTTTCCTTATTTCATGCCAGGCCTCCTCAGTCGTTGGCTTCATTGGCTACACTGAAAATATTACTTTCAGTCCTGTGAATTTTACACCCAATACATCTTATTACACTAAATGGTCTTGTGATTAGACAAGGACCAGGTCCGGAGTGGGTCTGCCTCGGGCCAGTTGGTAGTGTGTGGGTTCTTGACTTCATGCAGGAAGGATTTTATAAGACGAGACCAGGTGATTTTGCGAGTACATTTATTAAAGTTGGGGACAGTGAAATACAGGAAGGACTAAGAGTGGAAGAAGCAACGGAAGAGACGGTGGTTCTCTGCTTTGGCTCCCTAGAAACATTATAGGAAAGTAGGGAGCGTGGTAGGGCTAATGTTAGCTCACTGGGAAGAAAAAGCCACAGTGCCAGAAATGAGCCAAGGCAAGGCTGCTTTTAACTCACTAGAAAATCAGAGAAAAGGGAGACTTGGTGAAATATTCAGGGGGTGAGCCCAGCATGAGCTATTGCTGCCCACTGCTCCATTGGTTGTAAGTCTCCTTGGGACACTTAGAGTTCAGGAGAAAGAAAGTAAAAAGCTCAAAATGGGCATGGGCATGAGCATGCTCTAGAGCAGTGGTTCTCAACCTTTCTAATGCCGCGACCCTTTAATACAGCTCCTCATGTTGTGGTGACCCCCAACCATAAAATTATTTTCGTTGCTACTTCATAACTGTAATTTTGCTACTGTTATGAATCATAATGTAAATATCTGTGTTTTCCGATGGTCTTAGGCGACCCTGCTAGCGGTTCTCAACCTGTGGGTCATGACCCCCAGTTTGAGAACTGCTGCTATAGAGCCTAAGACCATCGGAAAACACAGATATTTACATTACGATTCATAACAGTAGCAAAATTACAGTTATGAAGTAGCAACGAAAATAATTTTATGGTTGGGGGTCACCACAACATGAGGAGCTGTATTAAAGGGTCGCGGCATTAGAAAGGTTGAGGGAGCCCATGCTGGTTCTTTGTCCTGAGGGTTTTTATCTTTCTTCTGCGGGAACGTCAGGGAGGTGGGGGGCGAGGGGAATCTTAGGAGAAGGTTTCAGTAGAATATTTATCAGCTTCCCAGGTAATATGCTGATGTATCAAAATGAGCATATAGGGGAGCTTGGGATCATTTTCTGGTCAGCTTCACTGCTTTACTTTTACCTTGGGACTGTCTGGCTTTCATCTGTTCTTGTTATTTTCCCCCTGAATTCATCTGTCCTTGGGTTTGACTGGCACAAATGGCATTAATTGAGTCTCTGTTCTCTATCTCCCTGACCAGGGTGATTTAAGTTATGTATTCTCTGCTTAGGGAGGAGAGGTATAAACCATTTGCTCTCAGGAGTCCTTGGTTAAGCAAGATAAAGTCTTGCAATTCACTAGCTGGCTATAAGTTGTTCAAATAGTTTGGTTTTGTTAAATTATGTTGTTTCAATTTCTCTATTCCACTTGCCCAGGAATTTTCCTAGTTTCTTACTATCATAATTTAAAAAGACACTTGTTTTATGAATTTTTTAGCACAACCATTCAAAACAAATTCCCCCAAAACACCAATACATTATAAAACCGTAGAAGGCTGAGAGCACTTGACAAAAATATATTGCATTGTGCAACAAAATAATCTACTTTCTTCGACAAGACTATCATTATTTTTGATAGTGTGGAAGGAAACAACACCGTCTTAAGAGTTAAGTACCTTCTCTCCTACTTCTGTCAGTGTCATTTGTCACAAAACAGGCACTTGCTTCAAGATTATTGAAGATTTTTCAGAATATGTTGTTTACTTGCCTTCCTGATCACCAGTTTATACTCCCCCCTATTAATTTCCTGAATGTTTTTGAAGTTATCGTTTTTTTCTTTGCAAACCCTAGTCATATTCATACAAGATGTTTTTCTGAGGAAAGCAAAGAAACTGCAAACAAGAAAGTGTTTCTGTTATTGACTCTAAAAAAACAACAATGTGAGCAACAAAAGACTAACTGAAGCAGAAGAGAAACCAGAGAGTAAAAAATGTCCCCAGGCTCTTGGAAAGATGAATTACTCATAGGAGCAACAGACCTTTGAATAAACACTAGGGATCTGGAGGAAAGTTAATTAGAATAAAAATAAAATGTTTTAAAAAGATGGAAGGGACAGGAGTATAATTAAAAAGGGCATGCAAACAAAAAGGAAGAAATATCCAGGTAAAAACATGGCTTGAATTAAATGGAACAAGCAACTGAGGAGCTTCCGGGCTCACCCTTACCAATGTTTCATCATTTCGTAAAATGTGTTTTCTTGCTTTAATTGGCAACATTCCACAGAACAGGAGAGCAAACAAGCCACAGAACAGAACAAGAGAGCAATTGAGGAGTCCTGTGAATTCCCTCTACCACTTCTTCCATGCTTTATAAAACATCTGACTGAGGAAGTCACATCTCTATGTAATCCCCATGTTATCTCTTGCCTTACATAACCCTCTCTGAAAATCAATTTTGTGCCATTAAATAAACTTTAGGGTTGTGACTGTATCCATGGACGTCTTTCTGAAAAATCACCATGAGATTGACCCAATGAGACAGTTACATGGAGGCAATCATATCTAGACACACAGAAAAAGGAGAGTATATGTGAATCATTGCCCATGGCTTCAATTTTTCCTAAAGTAAAGTATGCACAATTTGTAAATGTCTATTTGTAATATTAATTAAACAAACATGTAAGCATCTATCATGGCATGGGCATGCCTATGCCAGGAACATAAAGCAATGCAAAAACAAGATTTGACTTTGGATGGCAGGCACATGATGCAATATACAGATGATGTATCATAAAAGTGTACACTTGAAACCTATATAATCTTATTAACCAACTAGAGGCCAGGTGCATGAAAATTCATGCATTGGAGGAGGGGTCCCTCAGCCCGGCCTGCCCCCTCTCACAGTCCGGGAGCCTTCAGGAGTGGCAGGTGACCCGGCAATCAGGGGAAGGTGACACCCCATCACACCTTTGCTGCCGCCACTGCCAGCAGTACAAGCCTTGGCCGGCCCTGGTTACCTGAGCCTCGGGCGGCCCTGGGTGGCTGGGCAGCCACCATCCGAGGCTTGCCTGTGCCTCGGGCCGGCCTTGGGCAGCTGGGCAGCTTCCATCTGAGGCTTGTCTGCACCTCGGACGTCGGCTGGGCAGCCGCCATCCAAGGCTTGCCTGCGCATCGGGCCGGCCCTGGGCGACTGGGGGGCTGAGAGGACTGGGGACTCTGGAGGGAGGCAGGAGCACAGAGTGGCCAGACCCACCTGGGGCAGGCCTGGCCATGCCACACGCCTGCTGCCCTGGCAGGGCTGAGGGGACTGGGCACCACCATCTTGTGGCTGTGGGCGCCGCCATCTTTGAGGATGTGGCAGTCAACTAGCATATTCCCTCCTTATTGGCTGTGTGTATCGTCATCTTTGTGAGGGTGTGATGGTCAATTAACATATTCCCTCTTTATTAGATAGGATGTCACCCCAATACATTTATTTTTTTTTATTTATTTTTTTCAAATTTTTATTAAGGTATTATATGTGTACATATCTTACCATTGCCCCCCACCCCCACCCCACTCCCATACATGCCCTCACCCCCCAATGTTTTGCATCCGTTGGTTACTCTTATATACATGCATATAAGTCCTTCAGTTGATCTCTTATTTCCCCCACCTCTCCCTAACCTTACCACTGTAATTTGACAGTCTGTTTGATGCTTTACTGCCTCTGTAACTATCTTTTTGTTCATCAGTTTATAATGTTTTTCATTATCCCCAAATGAGTGGGATCATGTGGTATTTTTCTTTCATTGACTGGCTTATTTCACTTAGCATAATGTTCTCTAATTCCATCCAAGTGCCTACAAATGGTAGTAATTCCTTCTTTTTTACGGCAGCATAGTATTCCATTGTGTAGATGTACCATAGTTTTCTGATCCAGTCATCTGCTGAAGGGCACCTAGGCTGTTTCCAAATCTTAGCTATTGTAAATTGTGCTGCTATGAACATAGGGGTGCATATATCCTTTCTGATTGGTGTTTCTGGTTTCTTAGGATATATTCCTAGGAGTGGGATTACTGGGTCAAATGGGAGTTCCATTTTCAGTTTTTTGAGGAAACTCCATACTGTTCTCCACAGTGGCTGCACCAGTCTGCATTCCCACCAGCAGTGCACGAGGGTTCCTTTTTCTCCGCATCCTCACCAACACTTGTCGTTTGTTGATTTGTTGATGATAGCCATTCTGACAGGTGTGAGATGGTATCGCATTGTTGTTTTGATTTGCATCTCTCGGATAATTAGTGACTTTGAGCATGTTTTCATGTGTCTCTTGGCCTTCCTTCTGTCTTCTTTCGAAAAGCTTCTATTTAGGTCCGTTGCCCATTTTTTTATTGGATCATTTATCTTCCTTTTATTAAGTTGTATAAGCTGCCTGTAGATGTTGGAAATTAAACCTTTATCAGTGATACCATTTGCAAATATGTTCTCCCATACAGTGGGGTTTCTTGTTGTTTTGTTGATGGTTTCTTTTGCTGTGCAAAAGCTTTTTATTTTGATGTAGTCCCATTTGTTTATTTTCTGTTTGGCTTCCATTGCCCTAGGGGCAGTATCACTGAAAAAGTTCTTTTGGCATATGTCTGAGATTTTGCTGCCTGTGGATTCCTCTAGTATTTTTATGGTTTCCCGTCTTATATTTAAGTCCTGTACCCATTTTGAGTTTATTTTTGTGTATGGTGTAAGTTGGTGATCTAGTTTCATTTTTTTGCATGTATCTGTCCAATTTTCCCAACACCATTTATTAAAGAGACTGTCTTGACTCCATTGTATGCTCAGGCCTCCTTTGTCAAATATTAAATGCGCATATTGGTTTGGGTCGATATCTGGATTCTCTATTCTGTTCCATTGATCTATATGTCTGTTCTTGTGCCAGTACCAGGCTGTTTTGATGACAGTGGCTTTGTAATACAGCTTGAAATCTGGTATTGAGATCCCTCCTACTTTATTCTTCTTTCTCAGGATTGCTGTGGCTATTCGGGGTCTTTTTTAATTCCAGATGAATTTTTGGAGAGTTCTTTCTAGGTCTGTGAAATACGCCGTTGGTATTTTAATGGGGAGTGCATTGAATCTATAGATTGCTTTGGGTAGTATGGACATTTTAATGATGTTGATTCTACCAATCCATGAACATGGTATGTTCTTCCATCTGTTTACATCTTCCTCTATCTCTTTTTTCAGTGTCCTGTAGTTTTCCGCATATAGGTCTTTTACCTCCTTGGTTAGGTTTATTCCTAAGTATCTTAATTTTTTTGGTGCGATGGAAAATGGGATTGCTTTTTTAGTCTCTCTTTCTGTAAGTTCATTGTTGGTGTATAGAAATGCCATAGATTTCTTGGTGTTAATTTTGTATCCTGCTACATTGCCGAATTCATTTATTAAGTCTGTTAGTTTTTTGATGGAGTCTTTCGGGTTTTTTATGTACAATATCATGTCATCTGCAAATAAGGACAGCTTTACTTCTTCTTTTCCAATTTGGATGCCTTTTATTTCTTCTTCTTGTCTAATTGCAGTGGCTAATACTTCCAGTACTATGTCAAACAGGAGTGGTGAGAGTGGGTATCCCTGTCTTGTTCCTGTTCTTAGGGGAAATGGTTTTAGTTTTTGCCCATTGAGTATGATGTTAGCTGTGGGTTTATCATATATAGCTTTTATGATGTTGAGGTATGATCCTTCTATTCCCACCTTGTTGAGAGTTTTTATCAAGAAAGGGTGTTGGATTTTGTCAAATGCTTTTTCTGCATCAATTGATATGACTATGTGATTTTTATCTCTCAATTTGTTTATGTGATGGATCACATTTATTGATTTGCGGATATTGAACCATCCTTGCATTCCTGGGATAAACCCTACTTGGTCATGGTGTATGATCTTTCTGATGTACTGCTGGATCCTATTTGCTAGAATTTTGTTGAGGATTTTGGCATCTACATTCATGAGGGATATTGGCCTGTAATTCTCCTTCATTGTGTTGTCTTTATCTGGTTTTGGTATTAGGGTGATGCTGGCTTCATGGAAGGAGCTTGGAAGTGTTCCTTCCTCTTGAATTTTTTGGAATAGTCTGAGGAGGATAGGTTTTAGTTCTTCCTTGAATGTTTGGTAGAACTCTCCTGTGAAGCCGTCTGGCCCCGGGCTTTTGTTTGCCGGAAGCTCTTTGATGACTGCTTCAATTTCTTCCATAGTTACTGGCATGTTGAGCTGTTTAGATTCTTCCTGATTGAGTTTTGGAAGGTTATATTTTTCTAGGAATATGTCCATTTCCTCCAGGTTGTCCAGTTTGTTGGAATAGAGTTGTTCGTAGTATTTTTTAACAATCCTTTGTATTTCGGCGGGATCTGTTGTTATTTCACCTCTTTCATTTCTGATCTTGTTTATTTGGGTCCTCTCCCTTTGCTTCTTGGTGAGCCTGGCTAGAGGTTCATCAATCTTGTTTATCCTTTCAAAGAACCAGCTCTTGGTTTTGTTGATCTTTTGTATTATTTCTTTGGCCTCTATGTCGTTTATCTGTGCTCTGATCTTTATTATTTCCTTCCTTCTGCTTACACTGGGCTTTTCTTGTTGCTCTTTTTCTAACTCTTTGAGTTGTTGGGTTAGGTAATTTATTACTCCTGTTTCTTGTTTTTTGCAGTAGGCTTGTAGAGCTATGAACTTCCCTCTCAAGACTGCTTTCGCTGTGTCCCACAGATTTTGGATTGTAGTGTTTTCATTGTCATTTGTTGTCATGATGTTTTTTATTTCTTCTTTGATCTCTCTGGTAACCCAGTCATGGTTTAATAGCATGCTGTTTAGTCTCCATGTGTTTGATTTCTTTGGGTTGTTTTTATTGTAGTTGATTTCCAGTTTTATGCCACTGTGGTCTGAGAAGATGCTTGATATGATTTCTATCTTCTTGAATTTGAAGAGACTTTGCCTATGTCCCAACATATGGTCTATCTTTGAAAATGACCCATGTGCGCTTGAGAAGAATGTATATTCTGTGGCTTTGGGGTGAAATGTTCTGAAGATGTCAATTAATTCCATCTGGTCTAGTGAGTCATTTAGGATTGATGTTTCTTTGCTGATGTTTTGTTTAGAGGATTTGTCCAATGGTGATAGTGGGGTATTAAAGTCTCCTACTATGATTGTATTGCTGTCAATCTCTCCCTTGATATCCTCCAGGAGTTTTTTTATGTATTTGGGTGCTCCTGTATTGGGTGCATATATGTTTACCAGAGTTATTTCTTCTTGTTGGATTGCTCCCTTTAGTATTATGAAATGGCCTTCCTTATCTCTTGTTATGTCCTTCAGTTTGAGATCTAATTTGTCAGAAATAAGTATTGCTACCCCAGCTTTTTTTTCAGTTCCATTTGCCTGGAAAACCTTTTTCCATCCCTTCACCCTCAGTCTGTGTGCGTCTTTTTTTCTGAGGTGGGTTTCTTGTAGACAGCAGATATATGGGTCGTGTTTTCTTATCCAATCTGTTACCCTATGTCTTTTGATTGGGGCATTTAATCCATTTACATTTAAAGTTATTATTGATAGGTACTTATTTGTCGCCATTCCTATTCTTTACCCCTGTGTTACTTCTTCGCTTCCTGTTTCTTTCTTTCTTTCTTTTTTTTTTTTTACAGTAGACCCTTTAGCATTTCTTGCATTGCTGGTTTGGTGGTAATAAATTCCCTTAGTCCTTTTTTGTCTGTGAAGCTCCTGATTTCACCTTCAATTTTGATTGACAGCCTTGCTGGGTACAGTATTCTTGGATTCAGCCCCTTCCTTTGCATGACTTTGTATATTTCATTCCATTCCCTTCTGGCCTGATGAGTTTCTGTTGAGAAATCAGTTGCTAGTCTGATGGGGGTTCCTTTGTATGTAACTTTCTGTCTCTCTCTTGCTGCTTTTAAGATTCTTACTTTGTCGTTGGTGTTTGCCAATTTAATTATAATGTGCCTTGGCATCGGTCTTTTGGGGTTCATTTTGCTTGGGACTCTGTGAGCTTCTTGGATTTGTGTGTGTTTTTTCTTCCCTATATCTGGGAAATTTTCTGTCATTATTTCTTCAAAGAGGTTTTCTATTCCTTGCTCAGCTTCCTTTCCTTCTGGAACCCCTATTATGTGGATGTTGTTTTGTTTCGTGTTGTCCCAAAGTTTCCTTAGACTCTCCTCCTGCCTTTTAATTTTTTTTTCTAGAAGTTGCTTTTCTTGGGTATTTTTTTCCATCTTGTCTTCTAGCTCACTGATGCGGTCCTCTGCTTCTTCTAGTCTACTCTTGATGCTTTCTATTGAGTTCTTTACAGCAGCGATGTCATTTTTCATTTCTTCTTGGTTCTTCTTCATTTCCTCTTGGTTCTTGCTCATATTGTCGAATTTGTCTTCCATTCTTTTCAGCCACCTTATGACCATTTCTCTGAATTCTTTTTCTGGAAGGTTGCTTGCCTCCATTTCGTTTACTTCCTTTTCTGGTGATGCCTGCTTTTCTTTCATATGCGGGCTGCTTCTTTGTCTCCCCATGGTCTCTCTTCTCTGGGTGTCTGGTTATGTAGTTCTCTCTCTCCTGGGTTGATTTAAAGGCACAAAATACAGCACTACCAGGTACAACTCACAAGGCACTGAACAGGAATGTATTCACGATATTAATAACCTCCAATAAAGGTGACCACCAGAGAAAGGCAAATTAGGTGATAGGAGAGAAAGAAGAAGAGGAAAAAAGAAAGAAAGAAAGAAAAAAAGAAAAAAGGAGTGTGAAAATGAAATTGGGAAAAGTGCAAGTAAAGAGAAAAAAAAAAGTAAGAGAGACAAGAAAGTGACTAAGAGAGAAAGGGGAACAGACTATATATATTGGGGATAAAACTCCAATAGAACAATCACTAATCCCAGCAAATGCCAGCAACAAGTGCCTGGGGATTAGTACAAACTACAACACCAACTAATATGGAGTGAGGCAAGGGAAAGCTGAAGCACAAAACAAACAAAAAAATAAACAAAAGAAGAATAAGCAAAACAATCTCACAAAAAAAGCATAAAAATTGGATATAATCTACATTCAAGCAAACAACAACAAAAGGACAGAGATAAGGACAAGTTTATGGATAACTCAGACAGCGAAGGGAGAGGTGTATGTGGACTTGGAGCAGGGGATTGGAGATTAGATATGTAAGTAGGGTGAAATTTTAACAAGGGGTAAACAGAAAGAATAGGGAAAATCTAAAGCAGTAAAAGGGTAAGACAAACAGGACACTGAAAAGGGGGAGGTTAGGAAGAGAGTGATGGCCTAAAGGTAGAGTTGAGATAGAGTAAAACGATGCTAAAGGAAAGATAAAAAATAGAATGTAGAACCCTAATCCCAAAATAAAATGAAGAGAAAATAAAATGACACTTTAAAAAAAAATAAAATAAAATAAAATAGCAGTAGTAATAATACGGATTGAAAATAAAAATGTAATCATTAAAAAGGTAAAATCAAGTGATGAAAAAAGAAAAAAAAGTTTCTTGATTAAAAGATGCAAAAAATGAAAATTAAAAAAAAATAAAAAAATAAAAGGTAAAAATAAAATGTGGAGTAGTGAAGGTCATTCACTTCCTCTGTTTTTCTGTTTGGCACGCCTGTTTCTCAGTCCAGACAGTATTGCAGTTCCCTGCGATCCACTGCTCTTCGGTGTTGTAAGCCAGTCCTGATTTTAAGCAGGCAGTGTGTCTTAATTTCTCGTATTCCTTTATTTTTGATTACACAAGAGTCAATTTGTGATTCAGCCCCTGGGTGGCAGTGTTTCTGGATTGACTTCCGGGTCTATCTATGGCCTCTCTAGGCAGTGTTAGAGCCTTCTTTCCCTGTGGCACTCGCCACAGGCCTGTGGGAGTGGTCTGCCTCAGAGCTGACTCTCTGATGGTCACTCCCCGCTCCGATTCCCAGGTTCCAGAAAAACAACCTTCCCCTGCAGTCTCCCAGGGTGTCCCCAACTGGGTGATCCTATGTATTGGGCTTAGTAATCAGAAGCAAGGATTTGAAGAGGAAAAAGCCCAAGTGTGCGAACTCCGGGACTGCGAGTAAGCCCAGGCACCCAGGGAGTGCACGGGCTGCGCGTAAGTCTGGACTGCCTGAAATTCTTAGGGTGTCCCTGCACTTCAGATCAAAATGGGTTGCTTTTTAGAGTGCCCTTCTCTTAGCAGCTCTGAGGACCCCTTTCCACAATCACAGATCACGCCAGCCCCTACAGCCACGGATTTTTCTAGGCACAGACTTCCCTGGTCCTCCAGCTCCCGCAAAACGCGCGTTCCTCTCTCCCGCCGGGACCAGAGACCTCACCTTATCCCAGGCGAAATCTGACCTTTCCGTGGTGGAGTGTAGAGCTTCTCTGAACCCGTGTGCTTGTGCCAGTTGGGGAGCGTTGTTCTGGGGCTCGCAGCTGTTCCTGGGGTGCCGCAGTTGTGGATTCTCAGGCTTCAGATAAGCTCCACTTTCCGGATCAAGATGGCGCAGACTCCGCGTCCAAGCCCGCTGCTCCGGGAGGGGACCCAGCCGCAGTTCGTGCTGCCAGGTCAGGGGAACCCCGTTCAGCAGTCCCCCACCTCCTTCTGGAATTCAGCTGTCTCCCAACCAGCCAACAAACACTCCTTGTGCGACCCTCAGCTGTTCTTTCTTTCTGCTCCGGGACAAGGCTCGGAACACGTCTGTCTATTCCGCCGCCATTATTCCCTCCTCACCCCAATACATTTAATAAAAATAAAAAATAAATAAAATGGCTCTGTTTTCAAGTAATTTAGAATTTAATAGGGACAATCAAATAAAAAACTAGAGAATAATCAGTACTACTAAAGAGGAAAACATAAAACACCTCTAATGTTCAGAAAAGAAGAGATTACTACTAAGGTATTAGAAAAGCTTCTTAAATTGGATATTGTTTGAGTTGTGGGGGAATGGTTTTGAGAGAAAAGAATAAAATATAGTGTTTGAAAGAAAAGGCATTTTGAACAGAGAAACACATGAGTAAAGGTCGAGTTGAGGAATTATTTGTACAGGAAGAACATCTAATCCAGTCTGACCAAAGCACAGGGTATATGAAGGAATATTGCTTACTTCTTTCAGCTTTTAACAAGGCTGTATGGATTGTGGTCAAAAGCAAAGCTTCTGATGCCAGACTGCCTGGATTCAAACCTGCTCTCTGCCACATCCTTGCTGTGTGACCTGGGGCAAGTGACTGAACTTTCTTTCCTTCATTTCCTGCCTGGAGAATGGGAATTACAGGGACATGTATTTTATAGAGTTGTCATGGGAAACAGAGACCTTAGAAAAGACCCTGGCACATGATGAGCACTTAATGAATATTAGTTTTTTATCACTCTTATCCAGAGAACCTGCAAATGTGGAAGGCCATAAGGAAAATTTTCTAACCTTTTCTCTTAACTACATCAAACTAGTTTCTTTAACTTATACACAGAAAGCCTGAGCCACTGGGGATAGGGAGCAGCAGTTAAAGAAAGACTAACCAATAAATAACCTGATACTCTTGCATTCCTGCTCTTAAAATGTATGTAAAACAGACCAGCTCTTCCAATCATTCTGCTCAACTATAAGCATATGAGCTTCTTGTACTTACTCACTCTGTCAATGAGACAAGGCAGGTACAAGAATGGTTAGTTACACAGGAAAGCGTTTAAAGTTGGGCATTCTTTTCCTGTGTTTATTTATTCGCTCTCCTCCTTAGCTAGAAGCATTTGCATCTTCGAAAGTTCCAAATGTGCCCCAATCCCTACGGGGGAGGAAAAAGTTTTTCTGGACCCTCTTAGGATCCCTGGCTGCATCTAAAAATTAAACTGACAAAGACAGATTAACAGAAGAAAAGCATACACATTTATTTAATACTAGATGCCCGGTGCATGCAATTCATGCACAGGGGGCAGGGGGGACCCCTCAGCCCAGCCTGCATCCTCTCCAATCCCAGACCCCTCGGAGAATGTCTGACTGCTGGCTTAGGCCTGATGCTGGGGATCGGGCCTAAACCGGCAGTTGGACATCCCTCTCACAATCCGAGACCACTGGCTCCTAACTGCTCACCTGCCTGCCTGCCTGATCTCCCCTAACTGCCCCCCTGCTGGCCTGGTCACCCCCAATTGCCCCCCCTGACAACCTAGTCGCCCCCAACTGCCCACCTTGCAGGCCTGGTTGCCCCTAACTGCCCCTCCAGCCTGGTCACTCTTTACTTCCCCCCTGCTGGCCTGGTCACCTCCAACTGCCCCCCCCCACTGGCCTGGTCACCCCTAACTGCCCCCCCTACCAGCCTGGTTGCCCCTAACTGCCCCCCCCCCGCCAGCCTGGTGGATTCTCACTAACCCCCCCACTGGCCTAGTCACCCCACACAGCCTGTTCGGTCATCCCTTTGGTTGCAATGGTCGCTTAGGCTTTTATTATTATAGATATTTCACAAGGCATGGAAGCCTTCAAAAGGAAATGAAGACCTGAAGAAACAGTTAAGCCTGAGTATTTTTATACTAAGTTTGATGAAAGTGGACAGTCATGTAGAATAAGGATAGATCAGAGTATGAGGTAAATGTACTACTTAGGGGCGGGGGTAGAGGGGACTTACTAGTAACAAGCCTTTTTATTCTGATCCTTCTCAGAGGTCCCTCTGTCTTAGAGATAAATATGCTCCTTTCCTCTGGGTATTAGGGTGGGCACCTCACCTGAGGGTTTTATGACCTATTTCAGGGGAGAAGGGTGAGGGAAGGTCAAAGTGACCTTTCTGCTTCTACCATTTTTTCAAACTTTTTCACCTTAAAACATTCAAGATGTCAAAGTGCTTTGTCTTGGAGTAGCTGTCCTGAACCCCATCACACCCCACTTCCCAGCTCAGCATAGTTCCAATATGTAACTCCATTTCCACAAAGAAACCAAAACCAGCACTGGTTTCTACCTGTAACTATACACAGACTTAGAGTAAAATGAACAATAAGATTTTGGTAAATACATTTTCCTTCCTCTCTCAGAATATTAGTATTCTCAACTGTTAGTTAAGCAAGAGAGCAAAGTCTCAATTTAAACAAAAATAACTTTGAACCCTAGGGTCATATTTAGTATTAATCCTTTCTGGACTGTAACAGGAGTTAGATGACTAGTAATCTATAGCCATATCCTAAGAGCCATGGGACCTGGGCTTAGAGAGACACTAAAAAAGTAGCTGCTGGCTCAGAAGACACTTCTCCTTCACCCCAGGAGTCCTGTGCTTTCTCCTTTTCCAGCAAAGGATTAGCTGTGCTATGAACTATGGCCTCCAACTATAGAAAAGGGAGTTATAGAATGTGACAATGCCCCTCAGAGTGCACCTTTCTTTGAGAAGGAATCACTGTCACTAAGACAGTGATGTAGACTTTCAAAAGGCAAAGGTTTATTTTAAGAACAAATTAATGAACTCTTTTCATTCATATATATATATACTAGAGGCTCGGTGCATGAAATTTGTGCACGGGGGGTTGGGGGTCCCTCAGCCCAGCCTGCACCCTCTCCAATCTGGGACCCCTCAAGGGATTTCTGACTGCCCACTGGGATCGGGCCTAAATGGACAGTCCGACATCCCTCTCACAAGCCAGGACTGCTGGCTCCCAACTGCTCGCCTGCCTGCCTTCCTGACTGCCCCTAATCGCTTCTGCCTGCCAGCCTGATCACCCCCTAACCACTCCCCTGCCAGCCTGATTGATGCCTAACTGCTCCCCTGCCAGCCTGATTGCCCCTAACTGCCCTCCCCTGCAGGCCTGGTACCCCCCAACTGCTCTCCCCTGCAGGCCTGGGTCCCCCCCAACTGCCCTTCCCTGCAGGCCTGGTCACCCCAACTTCCCTCCTCTGCCAGCCTGGTCACCCCTAACTGCCCTCCCCTGCAGGCTTGATCACCCCCAATTGCCCTCCCTGGCAGGCCTGGTCCCTCCCAACTGCCCTCCCCTGCTGGCCTAATCGCCCACAACTTCCCTCTCTTGCAGGCCTGGTCCCTCCCAACTGCCCTCCCCTGCTGGCCATCTTGTGGTGGCCATCTTGTGTTCATATGGGGGCAGGATCTTTGACCACGTGGGGGCAGCCATCTTGTGTATTGGAGTGATGGTCAATCTGCACATTACTCTTTTATTAGATAGGATAGAGGTCTGGTGCATGGGTGGGGGCCAGCTGGTTTGCCCTGAAGGGTGTCCTGGATCAGGGTGGGGGTTCCCTTGGGGCGTGGGGCAGCCTGGGCGAGGGGCCTGTGGTGGTTTGAAGGCTGGCCATGCCCCCCGGCAACCCAAGCGGAGGCCCTGGTATCTGGGATTTATTTATCTTCTACAATTGAAACTTTGTAGCCTGGAGTGGAGCCAAGTCTTCTGCTTCCTCCATGGTAGCAGCCATTTCTGTTGGGATTTATTTATCTTCTATAATTGAAACTTTGTAGCCTGGAGTGGAGGTCTGGGCCTGCCAGGGTGTGCAGAAAGCTTGGCTTCCTCCATTGCTGGGGAAACCCAAGCCTCCCTCCTGCTCCCTGTGGCCACAACCATCTTGGTTGGGTTTATTTGCATATTTGCTCCTGATTGGCTGGTGGGCGTGGCTGGTGGGCATGGCTTGTGGGTGTAGCGGAGGTACGATCAATTTGCATATTACTCTTTTATTAGATAGGATATATATACATATATATTTAGTAGTCACCTCTCTCTCTCTCCCTCCCTCTCTCGGTCCTGAGATATAAGAACTACTTCTATGTCTGGCTGCATTTTCTATTTCTTTATAAATTCCTAGACAGATAGAGACACAAGTCTATCATTTCTCTCACTTCAAAGGAAGACTAAAGCCACACTGTAAGGGAGAAACCTACTTAGTATTTTTTAGCATAGAATTCTACGTACCTTTACCAATTATAATTGCATGTCTTCCTGGAAATTCTATTTTAAAACACACCAAAGTGAATAGATGCCTAGAAATACTTTATTGTTTTTTTTTTCCTTTTTTATATCTTACTTTCCCTCAAGTGAAAGCTTAGTTTATTCATTGATTTATGGAACAGAGAATTTAGTCAGTTCTGGTCTTGAAAATGTAGACCACATTCCTTTGAATAATGCCCTAGTAACTAATTAAGTTGAATTCCATGTTACTTCTTGCCCAGAATAACTAACATTTTACAAGCATACTCTAAGTATTTCACAGAAACTTTTATCATTAACTCTCACAATAGTACCTGGGCAACATTCATATCTTTGAAATGATAACCAAAAAGTCAGCTCTGAAAATCTCCTAATTAGGAAAACGACCCCCTAATTTTATCAATAGACACTAATGTGATTTCTTTCCAGCATGCTATTTCAACTTTGAAATTACATTTTCTTTACAATACTAGAATTGTTTTTGTTCCTAAACAACAGTTCATTTCTGCCACTAATTACCTTTATAACCTTGGGCAAGTCATGTCATTTCTCTGCATCTGAGATTTCTTATCTGCAAAGTAAGTGAGGGCTTCTAGTTAAAAACAGAAGTTTGACATACCTCAAAAATTAGAGCAGAAGATTGTAAAAGGTATAGACCTATAAAAGCAGAGTGGGAGAGGAGGCAACAGCAGATAAGACATGTCAACAGTAATGCAGAGGATGGAAAGTGGATGAATGAGATGTATCTGACTACAAAGTAGCAAAACTACAACCAAATTGGCTGAATAGGACAAAGACAGAAACAAGTCGATTGTGGTAAGGTCAATAATGGCCCTCCAAAATATCTATGTCCTAATTCCCAGAACTGTAATATGTTACCTTACATGGCAAGGGGAAACTCTGCAAGTATGATTAAGTTAAGAGGCTGAAGATGGAGCTAGTATCCTGGATTATCAGGTGGGCCCAATGGAATCGCCAGGGTCCTTAGAAAGAGGGAAGCATGAGAGGCAGAGGCAGAGAATGAGCTATGATGATTGAAGCAGAGGTTGGAGTGTTGTGGGGCCATAAGCCAAGGGATGAAAGCAATGTCTTGAAGCTGGAAAAATCAAGAAATAATATTCTTCCCTGGAGTCACCAAAAGGAACACAGCCTTGACAATACATTGATTTAAGCCCCATTTGGACTTCTGACCTCCAGAACTGTAAGAAATACATTTGTGTCACTTTAAGTCAATTAGCTTGTGGTAATCTGTTATGGCAACAATAGGAAACTAATATACCAATTCATACCACAGAACTTAGGGTAGACTCAAATTGGAGACAGCAGGCACCTCTAAAGGTGGGGTGAGGAATGGGCAGAAAATGGGGTCAACTGAAAGTCTATGTAAGGAAGAGGGAGATCTCCAGTTCTCCTCTCTCACCCTATGTAGCCAGGTGACATCTCCTTCCCCACCACCACAGAAAGATAATTTTTATGTTCTAGAAAAACAGAACCAAAAAAGGTCCAAATTTGGGGAAACCAGGCACAGTGGAGGGAAGAGATGAGGCAATAGGCTGAAAACCATCTGCACACTGAGTGATGGAAGCACCAATCCCTTCCCCAGACTCACAACCCCAAAACATAGGAGACCATAGGGATTCTCTCTCAGGAAGTATCCACAGATGCCAGTACAGGACTCATCAGCAAATCATTAGGTTCCTGCCCTGCATCCCTACAGAGATTCCCAGCAGCTGAGGTCCCAACTATGCACACAGAACAGAGCCTTCTGGTCCTTAGAGACTTCAGTATCAATTAAACACAAATTCATCCAAATAGTTAATTCATATGTTATCAACGTATATATGTGTATTAATATATATTAATGCATGCATACATACAAATGCTAATATATGCATAGAATTTATCTGGAAAGATACAAGAGAAATCTATAACATTTATTGTTTCTGGGGAAGGCAACCTGGTCAGTGGGAGGAAAAGGGTGTAAGAGAGACTCACTTCACATTTTTTGTTTCTTTTGATTTCTATAACATAAAGCAAAATGTTTTCTTTGGGGAAAAAATAGTGTTTATGTGCATTATCTGATATTCCCATCTCTCCACCAAGCTCTTACAGCTTTGCTTACTCACACATACAAATTTATTTTTAATGCTTTCCTTCATTTCACTCTTCATTTTTAACTGGGTTATCCTAGGGTGGGAATCTCTCTTTTCATTTTATTTGTGAGGAAAAAATGATTCTAATTATGTTGATCAGCCTAAGAATAGTGCTAATGATATTTTCATATCAAGGAACAGTAAATCCATAAGTTCTGAAGGGAAATTAATCATAAAGTCATTGCCATCAGTTCCTGAAGACCTTGCCTCAAAGGCTCAGATAATTCAGATTTTTAAAATAACTTTCATGTAGCTCCTCTTTTCCTCTAATTAAGACTACTTTACTTTAAGCACCAGCTTTAAAGATTAAGCAACTATTTCTTACTCAATTTGCTTTTAGTTTTATTTAATTACTGTACTGCAACAGCCTTGCTTCCTTGATTCCCACATCCAGGTCCCTGATTTCAGCTTCATCTTGTTCACAGTAGAGATAGTTGTTGACCTTGGTGCTCAGCCAAGCCCATCCTAGAATAGGCTGAAGACAGGGCCGGGACAATGGAGGTAACATCCAAAAACAATCTTTAGGAAGAAATAGCAATAAGCCAGTGGACATGGCATCTTCTGCCTAGAAGGAAGGGACAAACAGATGTCCAGGTGGTGGTTGATAACAAAAGTCTCCACAATGAGCAGCAAACAGATCACCTTAGGGACAGTGGGAACAGCATTCAGGAGCCTGGCAGTGGCAGCAAATAGGAAAGTGAAGCAGATGGAAAGTGTATGAAGGCAGGTAAGAATCATACAAGTAACTGTGGTGCAAGATAGGAACTAGGTCACTGGCAATAAAGGAAGACCTAAAAACAAGTTCTGACCAGGTGAAAATCTGGTCTTAACTCAATAGACTCCTGAAATATAACTCCATTAAGTTTCCTTGATCGAAGAGACTTTAAGAAAAACCTAATGTGAGAGTCTAATGTAGGAAAATGGGAAAATATTTAAATGTTGAAATTAAATGGCTTCAATCTAAGAACTTAGGGTAGGAGTTATAACATAAGGGTCAAGGATGGCAGCAGCCTTAGAACATAGTCATCATTTATATCCATTTTTTAAAAGAGTGTGTTCTAGATTTTAACCCATCCAAGTCACCTTTGAAAACATAAACTTTTCAAGTTGGAAATTAATAATCTAGTAGTGTTTACTCTTTTGCCATCTGCAAGGAATTATACTTTAAGAGCTGTTTGGATAATTGTGGTGGGATGGGTGTGATGGTTGCAATACCTGGGGTGTGCTCCTGGTCTCTAGGATGTTGAGTCCAGAGATTCCAAAAGTCCTGCAATAAGCTAGACAGACTTAAACACACACACACACACACACACACACACACACTGTCCCACTCAAAATGCCAGGAGCACCGCCATTGAAATATACCAATTCTTTCACTTCACCAATTCACCAATGGTCTTCTCATGTGTAAATGTGGCCCCGTGGGATTTCAAATCCTTCATTAGAGATCTTAAAAGTTCTATTCTCTATGCATCTTTACCTGAATTCATTTATTAGTGGTTTAAATATATGGTGGGAACTTCAGGTTAGGTTTTGTAGACATGTCTTTCATGAACATTTCAGCTAAATTATGAGAGACATGGTAGAATCAGTTCAAAATTATCACATAAAGGACCACAGAAGAGTTTTCTTGCCAATGTTTGTTCTTTTTGTGTTTTTTTTTAAATATATTTTTTATTGATTTCAGAGAGGAAGTGAGAAGAAGAGAGAGATAGAAACATCAATGATGAGAGATAATCATTGATCATCTGCCTCCTATGCACCCCACACTGGGGATTGTGCCCAAAACCCTGGCATGTGCCCTGACCAGGAATCAAACCCAAGACCTCTTGGTTCATAGGTCAACACTCAACCACTGAACCACACCAACTGCACAGACTCAATGTTTGTTCTTAATATTAAAGGAAATATATAGGTGAGAAAATTTAAGGCATTTTCAATGTAACAAATTCATGCAAAGGAACAAGAATCAATTAAAGCAAATCTGCCATGAATCTTGGATTTGACAAATCACTTCTCAGCTTTGCAAAAGGTATCTGCCTCAGGTTAGCATTCAATCAATGCACTGAAGAAACTGTCTTCAAAATCACTTCGTATGTTGTTACCCTCACGAGAGACTTGTTTATCTGAAAGGCACCTTAGGTTTTTAAAACAAGAGAAGGACATATGTTCAATGATTTCAGGGACTATGGGAGTCTCAGGCACCAGCAGATTAGAATGAACTATTCACCTACTTCAGCTCATTAAATTCAATGGAGGCACTATCTGTACAACAGGATAACGATGCTCATAAATCTGCAGCTGGCTGTGTATTCACTACACAACATACTCACACATGAAGCTTCTCTACAAATTTACCGTAATACAAAGTACATTGTCAAGGGCACCGTTATGTCTAAGCACCATTTATTTTTTTTTTCATTTTTTAAATTTTTATTTATTTATTTCAGAGGGGAAGGGAGAGGGAGAGATAGAAGTATCAATGATGAGAGAGAATCATTGATTTGCTGTGCACATCCCCTACTGGGGATTGTGCCCGCAACCCAGGCATGTGCCCTTGACTGGAATTGAACCCGTGACTCAGTCTGCGGGCTGATGGTCTATCCACTGAGCAAAACAGGCTAGGGCCCTAAATACCACTTAGACAGAGGCATTTCTAACAAGCTGTCTTAGAGCACACTTACCTCAAGGATGGGTGACACACATGGAGTGCATGGAGTGTTAATCAAATCTGTCTTATAGATTTAACTCTCACATTTTGAGGTGATACAAATTAAGTTCTGAGGGGAAAATACAATTCAAATTTTAGAGAATTTGGCAAGCCAATTTTAGAGAAAACAATTTTTCATCTCCTCGTGTGTTAACAGAAAAAGACAATCTGGCCCTGGCCAGTGTGCCTCAGTTGGTTGGGTAGCATCTCATGCATGCACTAGTATTCCTGGTCAGGATACATGCCCAGGTAGGCTTGATCCCCAGAAGGGGGCATGCAGGAGGCAGCCAATCGATGTTCCACTCTCACATCAATGTTTCTCTCTCTATATCCCCCTCTCACTTCCTTCCTCTCTTTCCTCTCTAAATATATATATATATATATATATATATATATATATATATATATATATATAGGCAATCTGGTTGTCCTCCCCACCCCACCACCAACACACACATATACAAGTAATCCACTCCATGTAAGTCCTATCTCTCTTTTTCTAGGTCCTGTGGTTCTCGATTTCTCTAACAAACATTTTGTGTATGCTGCTCCATGTTACTTATTATTTTAACAAGTTTTATATCTTCATTGCTCATACATAGCTACATGCATGTTGTGCACATGGCATAGCACCTAGTGCAGAGTAAGCACATAGGTATTTGCCGATGAGGTTATACTGTTATCAACTTAAATGTACAAAGTAGTTCCTTGAATTTGTATTATTTGTATCTGCATGAGTGATTATTTTAAAGGGGCTGCTCTGACGCTGCCTAGGCAGGGAAATTTGAAAGTGACCAGAAGGCCTTGCCTGGATCAAAAGACCTCCTTTGGGTTGTTCAGTTTTCTTCCTTCCAGTCTGAATGTTGCCATTAATGGATGAAAATACAAAATGAGGACATAATTTCCAAAATTCTCACATAACATGGGATACTTTATTTCCCTGCATATAAGCAAGGAATACATATAGGCATTTATCACTCAATAGAAGCACACATAAACTCCAAGCAGGAAGGATTTTCACTGTAAAGAGACCTGAGAGGATCAGATAGAGGCCTAGAAGTACAGGAGTTAGGATGACTTTGCTTCCTGGTTGGCCCAAAACAACCCCAATGAATCTCAGTTGTCCTAAAACAATTATTCATGAAGACCCCTTTCACCCTCAGAAGTGACACTAGTCCTCACCATATGTGTGAGGGTCTTGGGTTAAAACTGGGGTCCAGGTTACTGGGGCCGTTTATCTTATGGGAGGCATTGAAGAGGGATTATTGTAAGAGCTGGATTTGAAACTCACCTATCCTGACTCCTAATTCAGTGCTTTTTTTCTGGCCCCCCTCTTACAATGATACAGTATTATTCTTGAATTGTCTCTTCTAAATTACTTTAGTCTTCCCAGAAAGGTTTGAAGAACTTTGATGATTGATGCCATCTCTGGCCATTCTTTCCCTCATTTCTTGGCATCTAGAACCATGCTAAAATCAAAATTAGTAGTTCAATATATGGTTACTGAATTTCTTATGTAACAAAAGAAATTATATGCTACCATTTTATTTTCTAAAGAGCAAGTTCTTAACATTTGTATGCATAAAACCTGAGATTTTCACAATAGTGCCAAATTCATTCTCACAGTTTTTCCCCTCTAACTTATTAACTTTCTTTTTTCTTCTACCACTAGTAGAATTGGACTTTTTTTACAATCACTTCCTGACAGTGTCTACATATATAACAAATCACATGAGATGTGATAGCTAGGTGTTAAGTGAGGCATATTCACCTGCTAAAGTCTCATTTTTACATCATTGTACCCATGGCTCTAATTTGTTCTCAGCATGATGATAAAATATGAGAAATACAGGCTTTAGAATGGAGAGCTGAGTTGTATAATTGTAGGTTGTCATTGTCATTATATATGCAACACAGCATCTCCCTGTTTTGCAGTAGTCAGGAGTCATAAATTTTAATATGTGAATTCCAAGGTTCCACTAATAATAAAAAACAAAAGTTATATCCTCTTTGGAGAAGTGTCTATTCAGCCCATTTTTAAATTGGGTTGTCATAAGAATTGGCAAGAAACATATGAAAAAATGCTCAGTGTCACCAATCATCAGAGAGATGCAAATTAAAACTACAATGAGGTATCACCTCAAACCTGCCAGAATGGCTAGCATCAATAAATCAACAAACAAGTGCTGGCGAGGATGTGGAGAAAAAGGAACCCTCATACATAGCTGGTGGAAATGCAAACTAGTGCAGCCACTGTGGAAAACAGTACGGAGTTTTCTCAAAAAATTAAAAGTGGAACTGCCACTAGAACCAGTGATCATACTTCTAAGAATATATATCCTCAGAAGCCAAAAGCACCAATCAGAAAGAATATTTGCATCCCTATTCTTTACAATAGCGAAGATCTGGTAACAGCCCAAGTGCCCATCAGTAGATGAGTGGATTTAAAAATGTGGTACATTTACACAATGGGATACTATGCAGCAGTAAAAAAGAAGGCTCCTTTATCCTTTGAGACAGCATGGAGAGACCTGGAGAGTATTACGCTAAGTGAAAATAAGCCAGTCAGAGAAAGATAAGTATCACATGATCTCACTTATATGTGGAACATAATGAACAAAACAAGCTGGTGAACAAAAAAGATCCAGAAATTTTGAAGCACGCAACAGACTGAAGTATTTTAGAGGAAAGGCGGAGTGGGTGGGGTGGGAAGAGATTAACCAAAGAACTTATATGCATAAATGCATAGCCCATGGACAGACAGTAGTGTTGGGAAGTCCTGGGGAGGGGAAGGGAGCAGGATGGAGGGAGTAACTGGGGGCAAAAAGGGGGGGACATCTGTAATACTTTCTTTTTTAATTTCTTTATTGATTAAGGTATTACATATGTCTCCTTATCCCCCCCATTACCTCCCACCCACCCCCACTCATGCCCTCACCCCCCTGTTGTCTGTGTCCATTGGTTAGGGTTAGACTTATATGCATGCATACAAGTCCTTTGGTTGATCTCTCTCCCTTACCTCCATCCTCCCCTACCTTCCCTCTAAGGTTTTACGGTCTGATCGATGTTTCTCTGTTTCTGGATCTGTTTTTGTTCATCAGTTTATGTTGTTCATTATATTCCATAAATGAGTGATTACTTTCAACAAAATTAAATTTAAAAAATAAAAGTTATAATACAGTCCAAATCTTGTTTTTTTCTAGTTCATTTTTTTCTAAAAGAAATCTGAATTCAGACTTGAAAAAACCTTTTTCTCCCCATAATTCCATTGTTTAAAAATTGTCCACAACCAAGCTCCATTTAAACTGCAATATCAAGTTTAAGATGGAGAAAGAAAACTAAATTCAGCCGGGATCAGTGCCAGATCTCTTGATCTAGTTTTGTCACCTCCTATGGACAGACAGATTTTGATGGATCTATTTACATGTATCTAGTTATTAACATAATGATCCCATTAAAATAACCTGGCACTTTTGCACTCTCACTGCTGTGGACTGGCATTGACTCCCTTGGCATTTAGCACAGCCAGGTTTCTATAGAAGGAATAAAATGGAAAAAACACTTCATTTGAACCAAGTTTAATCTCCAATTATATCTAATTTTGTGTTTCAGAAGTGTTGCTTTTTTTGTGACTATTAACTAATAGAGGCCCGTTGCACGATATTCGTGCAAGAATAGACCTTCCTTCCCCTGGCTTCACTCCCAGCTGCCCGGGAGCCAGCAAGTCCCTGCTCCTGGGCCACCCCGAGAGCTGGCAAGTCCTCACTTCTGT
Source organism: Plecotus auritus (assembly GCF_963455305.1). Taxonomy (NCBI): domain Eukaryota; kingdom Metazoa; phylum Chordata; class Mammalia; order Chiroptera; family Vespertilionidae; genus Plecotus; species Plecotus auritus. The sequence continues at coordinate 86,038,100 of NC_137770.1, read as the reverse complement.
CTGGAGCACCACTCCAGTAGCTCCCTCCATCACCTCCCTTCCCCTCATAGCAGGCTTCACACCACTGCTCTGCGCCTGTGTATGCAAATTAACCGCCATCTTTGTTGGGTTAATTGGCATACTCACTCTGATTGGCTGTGGGTGTAGCAGAGTGACGGATAACTTGCATGTTTCTCTTTTATTAGGTAAGATGACCCAAGAAGATTTTTAAGCACACATTTGTGTTTAAAATGGCTCCCAAATTAACAGCTGTCAGAGCTCACCATACACCCAATGATTCTCATGAGACATACCCTTCAATTCAGGCAGAACAGGTAGTTACTGTACGGGAGCTTGGTGATTGTTGATGCCTCCTGGTATGTGACAAGACATCTTTTTAAAAGTTTCTGCATCAAACTCTCTTCAAAGAAATTCATACAGAAAAAACATATATCCAGCTGTTTTTAAAATGCAAAATGCTTAACTGACAGCATGATTATCAGTTAAAGCCACAGAATGTTTAGTTGTCAGAGTTTCTCAAGGGCAGGTTTTGCAGCTTTGTGGAATTCTTACTTATTAAATGCTTGGTTCAAAAATAGGGCTTCCATCTTTAGATTTGGGGCTTCATCTCTGAAGTGCATGGCATCCCCTGGGCAACAACAGCAAAAGTATTTACTGAGAGATGCTAATAGAAAAATAATTACAAAAATCATGAAACAGACTGTCGAATCTCAGAGGGAAGGAGGGGGTGAGTGGGAAGAAATCAACCAAAGAACTTGTATGCATATATGCATAACCCATGGACACAGACAATAGTGAGGTGAAGGCCTTGGGCAGAGGCGGGGGTGGGCTAAAAGGGGTCAATGGGGAAAAGAGGGGACATATATAATACTTTCAACAATTAAGATTTTTAAAAAGAAAGAAAAATAATTACAAAAATGATGAGCCCACCACTTGCTCTCCTGAAGAAACAGCTAGATTTATTTGGCAAAGCCAAGTGACATCTTGAAGTAATTAGATAATTCTATACCAAAAAGTCTCTTAAATGAGAAAAAACAAGGCTTTGGATCTCTAAGGTACAAATGAGCTCTCTATAGTGTCGGCAAAATCTCAGTTGAGTGCTTTCATTTGCCTGAGTCGACCTCACTCCTCCATACATACACCTCTGCTTTTACAGACCACGTCTTCTCAAGATTTCCGCAGTGTGACCTGCATGCAAGATTCTGCCACATGAGCTGGAGTTCAATCTACCTGAGTCGTTTTGTTTCTTTGTTTGTTTTACATAAACTTGCTTTTAAGTAATTGTAGATTTACAGAAAGTTTTAAAGATAGTACAGAGTGTGCCCATATACCACTCACCCAGCATACCCTGATCTTAACATCTTAAAAAATCATGGCACCCCCATTTTAAAAAATTAACAAATTAATATTGGCACAATGCTGTTGGCTAAACTACAGATTTTATTCGTATTTCATCAGTTTTCCCACTAGTGTTCTTTGTTCCAAGATCCAATCTAAGATATCACAGTATATTTAGTCATTATGTCCCCTTAGTCTCCTTTGGACCAGTACACTTTCTCAATCTTTCATTGTTTTTCAGTATCTTAACACTTTTAAAGAATACTGAACAGGTATTTTGTAAAATGCCCCTCAATTTGGATTGTCTGATGTTTTCTCATGATTAGACTGGGTTATGAGTTTTGCGGGAAAACGCATACATTCCCGAGCTGTTTTTGAACAAGAAATAAAGTGGCAAAAAGTTCTTGTCTTATTCTCTAGCATAAATATGTAATAGTTTACAAATTAATGAGTTGTTTAAACATGAAAAATAACTGTTACCATGAAGTTCCTGGATCTAAACCTGGGTCTGTTTGCTTTAAAGCTTGTTCAAGTCTCTTTAGACAGATTTCAGTGAAAGAATCAAATCTGTGTATTACTATCAGTTATTGAGATGTTAAAATAATTTTTGTGTTCATGATCAAGTACTAAAGGCTATATACTTGATTAGCTATATCTAAAAATTAAAGCACATTTAAGAATATCACTTTTATGACTTGCATTTAATATGCTTCCTTGAGTGGTAAAAGAAGGCTTAGAGTTAGAGGTAGTATGGCTATAAAAATGGCATGCATTCATATAGGTGTAGCATCTGATAGGTTCATTTCTTTTTAAAAAGTTGATAATTAAATGTTTAGACCAGTAATTTCCAAAATATTTATCTTATGTCCTTTCACAAAATGTTTTAGCATGTACCCTACTTAGCCTGGGTTCTTCCCAAAAAAACAGTCTAAGACAGTGGCTTTATGTAGGGACTTTATTTTCAGAAATGATCCCACCAAAAACAGGAGTAGGAACAAAAAGGGGGTGGGGGAGAAGGGTCAAAGATCAATTCAAAGGTATAAAATTGGACTAGTTACTACTAAGGGTGGATAAGTTCAGTCATGCTGAGTACCCTATAGCCAGGCAGTATGCACTTCAGAATTGTTCATCTGGGACATGGGAAAGGCAAGTATCTATTTACTGAATCCCGGTTCATTTGAGTCAAGGTACTTACACTTCCAGATTTGTGCATGCTTGAGAATGTCTGGACAAAGGGAGAGAAGGCCCAGGATAACAGGTGAGAGAGATACAGAGCAGCTAATGCATGAGGCTGACAGTTTATACCTGTGCACAGCCAGTTGCCAAATAGCATAGTACAAAGGTAAAACAAGAGTGTGTTCCAAGGTGGGAGGCCTATACATGAAGCCAATGTATATATGTCTATATATAAATTCTGTGTTACTCTCAACCATATGAAATATTAATAATGTTTATTTTGTTTTGCTTTTAGGTATAAATTAAATGTAATTGGAAATTCTAATATTTCCTTCCAACCACCCAATGAATGGTCTTGCTAACCTCTGTATTGCACATAATCCACTCTGGAAACCACTGATTTAGAATATGGAATATTCTCCTTGAATGACTTTGGGGAATTTTTTCCTGGCTGCTTCAGGAAAAACAGAGAGTAGAAGAAATTTGCAACAGAAAGTCCAGTTAAGATACTCAATTAAATTAGACCATTGACTTCTCTCCTCATGTGGCAGCAGTAACAATTCTGTGCCTCTAGCTTAAAATAATAAAGATCTTTTTAAGGAAGCATGGCATAAGCATGCCTATTCTTCAGTTTCCCTAACCTACCCACAGTCTTACCCCTCTCAGTTGTGGCAACTCTTTTTTGCCTGTTGCTTAAACCAAAAATCTGAGTCATCTGTGATGCTTCTCTTTCAATCACACCGCATATTCAACTTGTGCTCTCAAAATATAGTACTGCTTAAATTAGAGCATGTCAGAATTACATGTGAAAGGTGATTCTTAAGACCTGTGAGAACAGATTGCTGAGCCCCAACTCCAGAGTTTCTGGTTCAGTAAGTCAGTATTGTCATCTGGGATGAAGCCTGAATTTTCATATTTCCAAGTTCTCAGGAGACTGGATGGGGGTTGGCAAAGCCAGTCTAGAGAGAGGGGCACACTGAAAATCACTGGCCTAGTAGAAAGAACATGGGTTTTGGCATCAGACAGACCAGTCTGGGTTTAAAGGCCACCTCCACCTTGTGCTATCATGAACTTCCCTGAGAATCAGCTGCAAAATTCTCACTACATAAGGCTGTGGTAACATGTAAGGAGGAGATAACATTAACAAAGTGTTCAAAATAGTGTTGGGCACCCTACAGGTTGCAATAAATTATTATCAATAAAAGCACTAAAATTATGGATTATTTCAGCAAATAATTTTAAAATAATTTTAGAATAACAAAAAAGTAATTTAACTGACTGAACAAAAAATTGATCTTTCTAGACCAGGTGCTTTTTTAAAAAATTGAGGATAATAAAGGACCAGAGCTAAAATTTTGGTTTTCATAATCAGTTAAGGATTGTCCTGTTATTATTCACTAGAGGCCTGGTGCACGAAATTTGTGCACGGGGGTGGGGGGGTGGGGGGAAGGGGAGTGTCCCTCAGCCCAGCCTGCACCCTCTCCAATCTGGGACCCCTCAAGGGATGTCCGACTGCCCGTTTAGCCTAAATGGGCAGTCGGACATCCCTCTCACAATCCAGGACTGCTGGTTCCCAACTGCTCACCTGCCTGCCTTCCTGATTGCCCCTAACTGCTTCTGCCTGCTAGCCTGATCACCCCCTAACCACTCCCCTGCCAGCCTAATTGATGCCTAACTGCTCCCCTGCCAGCCTGTTTGCCCCTAACTGCCCTTCCCTGCAGGCCTGGTCACCCCTAACTACCCTCCCCTGCAGGCCTGGTCACCCATAACTGCCCTCCCCTGCAGGCCTGGTACCCCCCAACTGCTCTCCCCTGCAGGCCTGGGTCCCCCCCCAACTGCCCTTACCTGCAGGCCCGGTCACCCCCAACTTCCCTCCTCTACCAGCCGGGTCACCCCTAACTGCCCTCCCCTGCAGGCTTGATTGCCCCCAACTGCCCTCCCTTGCAGGCCTGGTCCCTCCCAACTGCCCTCCCCTGCTGGCCTGATCACCCACAACTTCCCTCCCTTGCAGGCCTGGTCCCTCCCAACTGCCCTCCCCTGCTGGCCATCTTGTGGTGGCCATCTTGTGTCCACATGGGAGCAGGATCTATGACCACATGGGGGCAGCCATCTTGTGTATTGGAGTGATGGTCAATTTGCATATTACTCTTTTATTAGATAGGATAGAGGTCTGGGGCATGGGTGGGGGCCAGCTGGTTTGCCCTGAAGGGTGTCCTGGATCAGGGTGTGGGTTCCCTTGGGGCATAGGGCAGCCTGGGCGAGGGGCCTGTGGTGGTTTTCAGGCCAGCCATGCCCCCCGGTGACCCAAGTGGAGGCCCGGGTATCTGGGATTTATTTATCTTCTACAATTGAAACTTTGTAGCCTGGAGTGGAGGCCTGGGCTGGCAAGGGCAGGCAGAAAGCTTGGCTTCCTCCATTGCCAGGAAAACCCAAGCTTCCCTCCTGCTCCCTGTGGCCGCAGCCATCTTGGTTGGGTTTATTTGCATATTTGCTCCTGATTGGCTGGTGGCTGTGGCTTGTGGGCGTGGCTTGTGGGTGTAGCGGAAGTATGGTCAATTTGCATATTACTCTTTTATTAGATAGGCTATCTCTAGTTTCTCCTTCTTACTTCCTCACTTGCGCTAGACTTTCTGCTGCTATTAGCTCTTTCACTGAAGGGAGTGGACAGAGAGATGGCCCCGTAGGCCTAGGTACACAGACCAGCTTTTCACAGCACCAGGCAGTTTCCCGGGGGTTCAATGCCTCTGCTGATCTCTCTCATATTTTTACAAAAATAGGATACTAAAACCTGCCAAATGCCTTATGGGGCTCTAGCTAAATGTTTCAAATTTTAGAGTATAAAATATTCTAGATTGTCCAGACTGTCAGCAATATTTTCAACTCAATATTTTCTTTAAAATGTCTGTCTCCATCTTAAAATTATATTTTACCATGTTGATTTGCTCATCTACAAATGTAGGCTGCTTAAGTAGTAGTTTAAATGTAAATTTTAACGAATGCTATGAATCAGTGCCTAGTTTGCACATTTTGTTAATTACCTGTGGTTTAGAATAATCCATCTAAGATGTTCCCTATTACTCTGGGTAATTAAGAGTTGACCTATTTTCAAATTTTTGCAGCTCAAATAGAATGAATTCCAGTCCATTTTCTTTCCTATTAGAAAGACCATCATTTATTTAAATAGTCTATCAGACATAATTGGAATGTAAAATCTTGGGATGAAAATTGACTTTCAAAGGTTATAGAATATACCCCTACCCTTGGGTAAACTGTCAAGCCTGCTAGAAGAGAATGCATTCCATCTTTTACAGCATATTTGTAAAATCTAGCCAAGAATGTGCATCAACCAACCTGAGAAGAGACCTGTTTCTCCTTCTTCACCATCTGAGTCCTTGACCTAAAGGAAGGCCAGCCATAGCAGTTGCCACTATTCGGATATAGTATATACACACATACAGACATACAAGCAAAATATTAAGAATTTAGGAAAGGCTCTAGATGCAAAGTCAGTATACAAAAAATGTATATTTATTTCTGAACAACAAACATTTGGAAAAGAATTTAATTCTACCTTAGCATATATATGCTATCTAATAAAAGGGCAATATGCAAATTAATCATCACTCCATCACAAAGATGGCGGCTCCCATAGCCACAAAATGGCGGTGCCCAGTCCTCTCAGCCCCACCAGAGTCCCCCAGTCCCAGGGGTGTGGCCACTGAGAGCCGGCAGCATGGGCAGCCTGGCTGAACACTTGCTTTGTTGCTGCGGCAATGAGGCAAGTGTTCCACCCTGGCTGTGGAAAGCCTCTGGGCAGCAGGCACAGAGTGGCCAGAGTTAGGGGGGGAACTCTTGCAATGAAGCAAGCGTTCCACGCCTGGCCATGGATGGGCCTCTGGGCCACGGAGAGCCTCTGGGTAGCGGGCGCGGAGCAGCCAGGCCCTGCAGAGAGCTACTGGTGCACGAATTCGTGCACAGGGATACTAGTGTGTGTGTGTGTGTGTGTGTGTGTGTGTGTGTGTGTGTATATATATATATATATATATATATATATATACATATATATATATACATATATATATAAATTCTTGCACAGGGTGGGGGGTGTCCCTCCCGGCCTTCACCCTCTCCATTCCAGAAGCCCTCGGGGGATGTCCAACTGCCGGTTTAGGAGATGGGGCCTAAACCGGCAGTTGGACATCCCTTTCACAGTCTGAGACCGCTGGCTCCTAACCACTTGCCTACCTACCAGCTTGATTGCCTCCTAACTGCTCCTCTGCTGGCCTCATGGCCCCCAACTGCCCTTCCTGGCCAGCCTCATGGCCCCCAACTGCCCTCCCCTGCTGGCCTGATCACCCCTATCTGCCTCTGCCTTGGCCCCCACCACCGTGGTTTTATCTGGAAGGAAGTCAGACAGTAGGAAGATGTCCAGTCTCCCGGTCTAATTAGCATATTACCCTTTTATCAGTATATATATATATATATATATATATATATATATATATATATATGTAGGAATAAATATAATATATATTATATAAGAATTCTATCTAGAAAGTATTTATGAAGGAAATTAAAATTTATATGCATGATAAAATATACCATATTTGTGAATTGGAAAACTCAACATTGTAAAGTTTAAGCTCTCCTCAAATTATTCTATAGATTAAATGCAATTCCCACTAAATTTCCAGCAGTGTTTTGTTGTTGATATTGACAAGCTGACTCTAAAATTTTATGGACATAAAAAGGCTGCAGATTACTCAAAACAACCTTGGAGAAAAAGTAAGTCAGAGCTCCTTCAAATAGAAAAGTTTCATGTTAAATCACAGTAGTTAAGACAGTGTAGAATGGATGTAAGGAGAGGCAAATAGAAAAATGAAACGAAGTAGAGTCCAGTCATAGACCCACAAATGCACAACAAAAGTGCCACTGAAGTGTAGTGGGAAAGAAATGATACTGACTAAAATAAAATAAAATGAAATATTTTTTAAAAAGAATTCCACAGGATAAACAGGACAAAAGAGAGTGTAAAAGATATAAAGAAACAGTATTTTAGTGTTTGGGGATCTGCTGTGGACATTGCTTTCATCAATAGAAGATAAGGTGTGTGTTTTGATCCTAAAAAAGGGAGCTCATTACTTCTGCTTTCTTTTTAAGCACGTCCTTGATTTTTTACAGAAAAAGGACCAGCAGGTATGCAAAACATTTTCAGGGGAGGAGGGCTCTAGAGACATTTAGGTGGTCATATTTTGCTGAATTTTGGTACATCTCTTGGCAAATTCTAGCAGTTATAAAACTTACTCCACTCTCCTTCTGGTTCCTGGTGTACTAGAATACTCTTTATCCTATTATTTTTCAGAATGGCACTTACCAGGTAAATAAGTGCAAATCTGAATTGTTAACATCTGTGTGCAGCAGGAGCCTTATTTGTGTCTTTGTAAAAGCAACACTAATATCTGTTCATTTTAGTTTATTTTTAACTAATATGTTATATTATTTAAACCATTTATTGAAATAATATGAAAAAAGTCCTTGATTCCAAATTTAAGACCAATAAAGCATGTTTTCTGTTCTCCTCACCCATTCCCAGGGAGTTCCCAATCAAATTGAACAGTATTTTGAAAATTCATCAAAGAAAATGTAGACTTCAAAAAGAACACAGTTTAAATAATTCCAATTTTTCTCTACCCAAACTCACAAAATCAACTTTGAAAAGGTCTTGAACATCTGCATGTTTCAAATTCTGGCACCTAGTAAAGTGCCACACTCCCTGAAGGCATTAAAAAACTGTTAATTGAATTGAATTGAAATTTAATATGAAGTCTATGGGGAAACTAAATTTACCATTTTCTTGTAGCTTTTTGCTTTACACCAAGGAGTCTTTTCCCTGGATTTATTATAAATTAATTTCAGAACTTCATGTTTAAATGAAGGCACAGCAACCCAATGCACAGCTTGGCAAAGCTGAAAATAAAAATCTCCCTGTGATAATCAAACTGCTTTGGTACCTTTGCAATAATTCTCAACAGAGAATCAAATAGATAAGAGTCTATGTACTTAGCATATTCTAGTCATCACAATAATAGATACTTTAAACTGGGTTCCAAAGGGAAATGCTATCAAGTATTTCATCGATTCACAGTAACGGTTTTGTTAGAGACTATTCAGGGAGCTTTGTGCCACAAAGTGCATTTATAAAAAGCAATCGCTACTCAAATTATCTTTGACTAAATCTGAAATAGCAATAACAGATGCTCGGCCCTTTTCACAGTAGTTCAGAGCCTTTTTCTCTACCTTTGTCTTCACTTGACTGTATTTTTGATGAGTAGCTCATTCTCCAGAATTAATCATCTTCCCCACGATTCAGAAGATGAAATGAACTGGAAAAAGTTTTCCTATCCAAAGTTTTATTGAGTAGGACATTTCCTCCTTCCTCTTCCTGATCCTTGTTCTGGATCCTCACCTAACTTGTGTCTCCTCCTCAAGGTGTTAGAGAAGGAGAGGAGGAAGGAAAAGTGGTCTTATATGGACGAATAGGGCTTTGTAAATAGGGCAAAAATGGGACTGTACTGAATTTTCCACACTGATTTTTCTGGTTCCTTTATAGCAGGCCCATTATAGGGGGGAAAAATCAATTCCACAAACCATTACTAAGTGTTTTAGATTTACTGAAAATTATGTGAGGAGTCTGGGGAATGGTTGCAGGGCACACTACATGTAAAATTAACTTTTAAATCCCTAGTAGATATCTCTGTGGTACCCTCTGTGGTAGCCAGCCTCCAAGGTGGTTCCCAATGGTCCATATTTGCTGGCATCCATGCTCTTGTGTAGTCTCCTTCTACACTGAATCAGAGATGGCTCGGAGTGATCAATAGCATACAGTGGAAGTGATGGTGTGCCATTTCTGAGGCTGTCATAAAAGGCATTATAGTTTCCAAGGTGGCCTCTTAGATTATCAGGCAGCTCCGCGGAGTGGCCCCCGTGGAGAAGAACTCCAGCCAACAGCCAGCACTAATTCATTGGCTGAGCGAGTGAGTGGGTCCTCCAATGCAGTCAAATTTTCAGATGACTGCAGCCCCAGCCAGCATGTGACTGCAACTGTGTGAGAGACCCCAAGTAAGAACTGCCCAGCCAAACTTACCTCACCAAATTCCTGACTCACAGAAACCGGAAGCATAATGAATATGATTGTTTTATGTCACTAAACTTGGGGGTGATTTGTATGCAACAAATCAGATAACTAGAACCCGTCCAATTTTTCTCTCTGGCTGCCACCTTTTCCTCTCATGACTTCCATGCACCTTTTTCTGCCTCCTGACCCTTCAGAAGCATGTCGCTCCTCCCTACCTCACTCCTCCCCTCTGTCTTTTTTATGCAGAACAATTTAGCTGTCTGATGGTCTCTCCCTTTTCCTAGTAGATACAGCTCTCCCTTCTCCTAATAAGAGCAGCTTTTCTCTTTAGTAATATCAACTGATTTCCCGAGTAATTTATTTTTCTTTTAGATACAGAGGGTCTATCCACAGTTTTGTTTTCTGTGCTTGCACTTACCTGTGGTTGGCTGCAGTACAAAAATATTAAATAGAAAATTACAGAAATAAACAATTCGTAAGTATTCTGTTGCACACCATTTTGAGTAGCATGATGAAATCCCACTCCTTCCTGCCTGAGATGTGGGTCATCCCTTTGTCCCACAATCCCACACTGGATATGATACACACTGTGAGTCACTTGGTAGCTGGCTCAGTTATCAGATTGACTCTCTCTGTATCACAGTGTTTGTGTTCAAGTAACTGTTATTTTACTTAGTAATGGCCATAGAGTACAAGAGTACTGATGCTAGCAATTTGGGTATGGCAGAGAGAAGGTATGTATGTGTAGGAAAAAAATCCTATCTAATAAAAGAGTAATATGCAAATTGACCATCACTCCAACACACAAGATGACTGCCCCATGTGGTCAAAGATGGCTGCCCCCATGTGGACACAAGATGGCCACCACAAGATGGCCAGCAGGGGAGGGCAGATGGGAGGGACCAGGTCTGCAAGGAAGGGCAGTTGTGGGCGATCAGGACAGCAGGGGAGGGCAGTTGGGAGGGACCAGGCCTGCAAGGGAGGGCAGTTGGGGGTGATCAAGCCTGCAGGGGAGGGCAGTTAGTGGTGACCAGGCCAGCAGAGGAGGGAAGTTGGGGTGACTGGGCTTGCAGGGAAGGGCAGTTGGGGGAGACCCAGGCCTGCAGGGGTGAGCAGTTGGGGGTGACCAGGCTTGCAGGGGAGGGCAGTTGAGGGTGACCAGGCCTGAAGGGGAGGGCAGTTAGGGGTGACCAGGCCTGTAGGTGAGGGCAGTTAGGGGCAAACAGGCTGGCATGGGAGCAGTTAGACATCAATCAGGCTGGCAGCGGAGTGGTTAGGGGTTATCAGGCTGGTAGGCAGAAGCAGTTAGAGGCAATCAGGAAGGCAAGCAGGCAAGCAGTTGGGAGCCAGCAGTCCTGGATTGTGAGAGGGATGTCCTAATGGGATCGGGCCTAAACGGGCAGTCAGACATCCCTCGAGGGGTCCCAGATTGGAGAGGGTGCAGGATGGGCTGAGGGACACCCCCCCCCCCGCACCGTGCACGAAATCAGGCCTCTAGTAGTATATATAGGGTTCGGTATTATCTGTGGTTTGGGGTATCCATTGGAATGTATCCCCTGTGGATAAGAGGAGCCTACTATATTGAATCATTCAATGTATTTACTTTCTCTTACAACATCTTACATAGGAATTCAATATCCTGTTATTTTTCTTGATGCTCCAGTATGTTTCTTTAAGAACTATAGGTTGTAAAGGAGCCTTCTTTATATTCAATGTGTTCTTCACAGATGTATACTTTAAGACCACAAACAAATATGGGGACAATCGTGACTTTAAAACAATTGGCCACAAAGCCTAACAGCCTTTCAGTTACTTTCAATGCAGAGAGAAAAAGGAAATACACATATCCATTTAAATGATATAGGCAATGCTTAAAGTTATTAGCTGCTTGAAAAGGAGAGTTTCATATTTGATATGTAGAATATACTTAATTCCAAGAGATATTTGGCTGAAGAAGTATCTTAAATATTAAGTTCATCCAATTTAAAGATTACATCAATTCCTATTTTAAAAAACATTTCTCCAAAAAGGTAAATGAAATTCTAATATATAATTTCTATTTTCTATATAATTTCTATTTTTATGTCCACTTTAAAATAGGAAACCAATGGACTCCTGGATATTTATAAAAGTCAGTCTTGAGCTATCATGCTTTACAAAGAAAATATCAACATTGGTAGAATAAAAATAACAAAAAAATAGAGATCTCAAGTGAATAACAAGTTTTAAATATATTTATTTTACTATAAATGTCACAAACTAAAGTGAAAATGTCATGCAGCATCAGAAACTGTAAAAATATGATTATTTACTTGGAGTGAGTTTTTAGAAAATTGCCTATTTAAACCACCTTCAAACTTCTTAATTTTCCTATCTAAATTTTTACCATTATATTTGATTTCTTGCCACTTAGTCCATTAATTTTTCTAAAGGTGCTTACTACATCAGTGGACTACATGTAAATTTTTCACAATACCCATACATAAAAGAAAGCCAACCATCTACAAAACTGTGGCACAGCAACAGGAATGGTTAGATAAATATGCTATAATCCTTTTATTATGGAGTCCTATGGGAGTGGATAAAAGGATAGATCAAAGTAAGTCTCATGTAGAAATATATAGCTACCAGCAAAAGCCAAGCACACTCTTTAAAAAGGCAAAGCTTTTGAATGATAGGTTAACCTACCCTTCATACACACATGGAAATACAAGGCTAATTGGTATATGGGGGGAAAAAGTTCAACCATACTCAGAATTAAATAAATGCAAATTTTGAAAATTAGACATAATTTTCTTAACCTTCAGATTGTCACAGATCAAAAAGTTTTAAAGTATAAAAGGTTAGGAAAAGTAAAGAAATTAGGCACTCTCATATTCTTCTGTTTAGAGTATAAATATGGCAGCTTCATATTTTTAAACATCAATTTTTATTGTCCCAGATATTTCTCTATTAGGAATCGGCCTTAGCAGCACAAATTCATCTCAAAAAATTATGTAATAGTATACTTATAGGTACATCTATCTTGTTATCTGTATAATGGTTACAAAAATAAAACTTAAACATAATCAATAGTATCTTATTAATTATTAAACATATGCATACAAGAATTGACTCTGTTTCTACTGTAAAAATCCCCTAAATATGGTTTTAAGTGAAATCTGATGTGAAACAGTAAAATCCTGTCTGTGACATTTTAAAGCATGTGTGTGTATATGTGTGTGTAGAGAGAATATCTATAATAATAGAAGTGTAATATGCTAATTAGACCAGACAGCCGAATGACCTTCTGGATGTCCTTCTGGACATCCTTCCAGGCAAAGCCGTGGTGGTGGGGGCCGAGGCAGAGGCGGTTGGGGGCGATCAGGCAGGCAGGTGAGCAGTTAGGAGCAATTGGGCAGGCAGGCAGAGTGGTTAGGGGCAATCAGGCAGGCAGGCAAGCAGTTAAGGGAGATCAGGCAGGCAGGCAGAGGGGTTAGGGGCGGTCAGGAAGGCAAGCAGAGGAGTTAGGGGCAGTCAGGCAGGCAGGCCAAGTGGTTAAGGGTGATGAGGCAGGCAGCAGAGTGGTTAGGGGTGATCAGGCAGGCAGGCAGGCCAGCGGTTAGGAGCCGGTGGTCCCAGATTGTGAGAGGGATCCCTGCAGGATAGAGCCTAAACTAGCAGTCAGACATCCCCTGAGGGGTCCTGGATTGCGAGAGGGTGCAGGCTGGGCTGAGGGACCCCCCCACCCAGGCATGAATTTTGTGCACCGGGCCTCTAATATATAATATAAAAACAATATATGTATACTATGTATAGTATCTATTTACTCTATATATAGTATATAGTATAAATGTAATATATTTTCACCCCTTTGTATCATGGGAAATTGACTCCAATATTTTCTGCATATACCAAAAGCCATGGATGCTCAAGTCCCTTGTATAAAATGGCATAATATTTTCATGTAACCTAGGCACATCCTTTTATATACTTTAAATCATCATCTCTAGATTACTTATAACACCTAATACAATGTAAATGCTATGTAAACAGTTGTTATACTGTATAGTTGAGGGAATAATGACAAGGAAAAAGTCTGTACATGTTCAGTACAGTCACAACCATCTTAGGCCTAACTACACAGTACATGTCAGCAGCAACATAACTCTTTTTTTAATCCTCACCCAAGGACATGTTCATTGATTCTCAGAAAGAGGGGAAGGGAGAGAGAGAGAAATATAGATGTGAAAGAAAACATTATCTGTTGCCTCCCATGCATACCCTGACCAGGGCCAGGGATCAAACCTGCGACCTTTTGGTGTACAGGACAGGATGACACTTCAGCCAACTGAGCCATACCAGCCAGGGCAACAATGCAACCTTTAAAAATTTTTCACTGTGGTTGCTTGAATCCTCAGATGCAGAGCCCATGGATACAGAGAGCTGACTGTGTAATATATACACACTAAATATATACTATATATATTGTATAGTATGTGTCTATACTACATATGCATATATTATACATAATATATATGTATTATTAATATATATAGTTGAAATATAAATATATATATAATATTTATGGGTAATGCCTAAAAATGCATCCAGAAGGTGACTTTGAGTAGAAAGACTAATTCTAATTGTTTTATCTTTCTTTATAAATACTCCTTTTAAATATTCAGCATGTAGTATGACTTTTATTTTAAAATGAAAACTCAGAAACAATTCTGGAGGTAGCAACAGAACACTTGGAAAATGTAGGACCTACTCACTCATTTATTCTGAAATATAAGCTCTATAATTATTAAGGACTGACACATCCAATATCTCCTTAGCAACAGAGGCTTCCCCAGTGTTTCCTAGGATGTGGAGTTGCCTGGCATTTAACTAATGTCCAATAATGACCAATATATTAGTAGATTCATCACATATGCAGCTTCTGCCACCAAACTAATGGTTTGTTTAACAAATTGGCTGTTGTCTCCATTAGAGGTTCTTTTGTTTCTAAACAGCATTTGTTGTGCTTGGCAAGAGCCCCAGCATGGGTGTTTGCTGGTTGACACTGCTTGATACCCACAGTAGGAAAAGTATGCTCCATAGCACAGGGCAGTAGCAGGGGACTGTAAGAGATGGCCCATAATTCTGAAAGTTCAGGGGGGCCCCATTGTAGACCAGGCCTATGGCTTAACTCAGTTCCCCTAGTTGGCCTGCAACTGCCATCCATCCATCCATCTAGCCAGGCATTCATTTTTTTCAGCAGGTGTTTGCTGAGCACACCCTATGTTCCTATAGTGTTCTATGTTATAGAAAGAACTAAAACCAATGAAAACCCTGCTTCATGGAGCTTACATCCTAGTGTAACAATAAATAAAATAAGACATTTAAAAATAACTCATTTAGAGACCATGTGATAGTGGTAAGTGTGTGAGAAAATAAAGCAGGAACAGGGTGCAATTTTAAATAGATGATCTAGAATGTCCTCTCTGAGAAGGGGATCTTCACATGAAGATCTGAAAGAGGTGATGGAGCAAGCCTGAAGATGTGTGAGAAGAAGAATGTTCCAGATGAAGCAAATAGCAAGGGGACAAGCTCTTCTTTGAGAATGTACCTGGAACATCTGGGAAGAGCAAGGAAGTGAATAAGCAAAAATATAAGGTGAAAAAAAGATACCTGGCTAGAAAAGGTGAGCACACACTAGGTAAGGCCTTTTAGGCTGTTGTAGGAACTTGGGTTCTCTTCAATAAATAGTGTTGGGGAAATTGGACATGCAAAAAAATGAAATTAGACCACCAACTTACACCATACACAAGAACAACTCAAAATTAATAAAAGACGTAAATGTAAGTTACAAAACCATAAAAATCCTAGAAGAAATCAGAGGTGGCAAAATCTCAGATATCTCACATAGCAGTATTTTCAGCGATACATCGCCTAGGGCCGTGGTCGGCAAACTCATTAGTCAACAGAGCCAAATATCAACAGTACAACGATTGAAATTTCTTTTGAGAGCCAAATTTTTTAAATTTAAACTATATAGGTAGGTACATTGTTATTAACTTAATTAGGGTACTCCTAAGCTGGCCTTTGCTAAAAACGTCCTCAATCTGATTGAGGTACACTCAAGGGGCCAAAGAGCCGCATGTGGCTTGCGAGCCATGGTTTGCTGACCACTGGCCTGGGGTAAGGGAAACAAAGGGGGAAAAATAACAAATGGAACTACATCAAACTACAAAGCTTCTATACAGCAAAAGAAAGCACCAACAAAATGAAAAGAAAGCCTACTGTATGGGAAAAGATTCACCAATGATACATCTGATAAGGGTTAATTTCCAAAATATACAAAGAACTCATATACCTCAACACCAGGAAGACAAACAATCCAATTAAAAAAATGGGCAAAGGACCTGAATAGGCTCTTCTCCAAAGTAGACATATAGATGGCTTTGAGACACATGAAAAAAATGCTCAAAGTTACTACTAATCATCAGAGAGATGCAAATTAAAACAAAGCAACAATGAGGTATCACTTTACACCTGCCAGAATGGCTAGCATCAATAAATCAACAAACAACAAGTATGAGGATATGAAGAAAAGGGAATACTAGTACACTGCTGGTGGGAATGCAGACCAGTACAACCACTATGGAAAACAGTATGGAGTTTCCTCAAAAAATTAAAAATGGAACTGCCATTTGACCCAGTGATCCCACTTTTAGAAATATATTCTAAGAATCCCAAAATACCAATCAGAAAGAATATATGCACCTCTATGTTCATAGCAGCACAATTTACAATAGCTAAGATTTGGAAAAAGCCCAAGTGCTCATCAGTAGATGAGTGGATTAAAAACCTGTGGTACATTTACATCACGGAATACTATGCAGCAGTAAAAAGCAAGGATCTCTTACCTCTTGAGACAGCATGGATGGACCTAGAGACTATTATGTTAAGCAGAATAAGCCAGATAGAGTAAGACAAATATCACTTATAAGTGGAATCTGAAGAACAAAATAAACTGATGAATAAAATGGATCCAGAGGTATGGATGCATGGAACAGAATAACAGACCTCAGTAAGGGGACATGTTGAGGGGGAGGGGACAGGAAGAGATTAATCAAAGAACATATATGCATATATGCATAACCCATGGACACAGACAATAGCATGGAAAGGCCTGGGGTGGGGCGGGGATTGGGTGGAAGGGGCAAAAAGGGAGAAAACAGGAGAAATCTGTAATACTGTCAACAATAAAATCAAATTTCAAAAAAGAGAGAATATGGCTTAGATCAGCTATTATAAGTGATGAGAAGTGGTTAGTTTCTAAATAATTGTGAGCATAAATTCCATATGATTTGTAAATGACTGGATGAAAGTATGTAAGAGATGAGTCAATGGTGAGGGCAAGGTTTTGGTCTTCATCTTACTTTTGAACCTTGTCTTCTCCTAATCTGTTTTCTTCACTCATGACATGCTCCAAACCTCCCTATCCTCCTCATTAATGCTACCACACTCTGCCCTCCCACATCCAGTTCACACCAAGCCTTCAAACTGTTGTCCTCAATGTCACATTTTTCTTGCTCCTCAAACACTGTGCTAGATCATGTCTGCTCAGTCCACACCCAGACTGCTCCCACACTGTTCTTCATGGCATCACACTATTGTCCAGAGTCCTTTGCTCCACATGTCAAATCCCCAAACAATGTCTCAGGGAAGGCTCCCTAGTTTAATTTCTAACCTTTCTCTTCCTTTCACGTTCCATCCAAACATGCCAACTTTGCCATCTTCTACATGGACCTCTTTTCATTCTGTTTTCTGGAATTTCCTCTCCCTCCTCACCTCCAAAGGGGTTTTGAAATCTCACCTATTACAAAACCTGGCTCAAGCAATGCCCATCTTTCTAAGCCTTCTATGATTAAGCCTGGATACTTCTGTTTATACTTCTACTACAAAGTGGGCTAGATTATTGCTTGGTGGGCTGCTTTGAAAATTGTTGGATTGCTCTTTATATGCCAGAATATTTTGTATGTTTCATGAAGAAAAAAATCATATCTTCTAATTCCTTTGTAACTCTTCCCTGAGCTTTTATATAGTTCTGTCCATATAGGAGAAATGAATTAAATGCCTCAATTTACTGACTGATGAAAGAAATGCTGACTTATATTTATCACACAAAAAAACCATTTTATATAATACAAAAATTTAAAAAGATACATAATTGTCTGGATAAATGACATAAAGATGTGCCTACTTAAGATTCGCTTTCTCTATTAAAACAAAGAATTTCCCACCAAAAGAAATGAAAACACAATACCAGGAGCATTAGAAATGTATTTAATGAGTGGAATGTTGAAGACAGGAGATGGAGGATACTGGTGGGAGAGAACAATACCTAACACATGTATAGATACTCTATTAATTCTCAGGTTTGGAATTATCTGGCTAACCAGCTAATGAGAAAGACTGCAGGCACAGGTCAACAATGAGAAAATGCCAGTCAGTTTGCTCAAGCCCTTTCCAGTGAGTGTTCTGGATGGTTTCTTTAGGCACAATGACAGTAGGCCTCAGATTTTAGCCTCAGGTCTTACACAGCCAGTTTCCTAAATAAGCAACTTTTAGCCTCAGACTTGTAGATGATCCCTCTGGCCTCCTCTCCTCCATTTATCTTGTCCTCTGGCTACGGCTGCCTCTGGTTACATCTAAACATTGTCATTATCAACACAGGCCATTTTACCATCCTCATCGCCCCCTTGTTCCACTACAGTCTATTCTCAATGCAGCAACCAGAGCAATGGAACAAAGTCAGATCATATCATGTCCCTCCTGCTCAATCCCATAGCTCCCATCTTACTCAGAGAACAAGACAACATCCTTACAATCACATCCAAGGTCTCACAGGATCTAGACCTCTTATTTCTCTGATCTCATCTTCTATTACTCTCCATCACTCACTCTGCTCTAACCACCCTCACTGTGATGTTCCCCCAGAATGGCCAGCATGCCCATCCTCAGGGCCTCTGAAACTGCTGTTCCCTCTGCTTAAAATGCTCTTCCCCCAAATAACTCACTTTAGTATGGGTCACTTCAGCTTCCCTTGGTCATTCTATTTAATGTAATTTTACATCTGACAATATTCCTTTTCCTCTGCCTCTGTTTTCTTTTCCTTTATAGCACATCTGACATGCAATGTGATGTACTTATTATTTTTATTTACTGTCTTTCCCCCTCAACTAAAATAGAAGATCCCATAGAGCAGGGATTTTTGTATGTTTTCTTTACTTCTGTTCCCTCAGCATTCAGAAGATGCTTAATAAATAGTTGTTGAATAGATGCTGCCTGAAGTGCCAGGACCTGTGCCCATGCTTGTGCATTTGCACACACACTTATGTGTGCACAGCCACATATATATACCCTCATACATGTACACACATATGCACACATATAAACTGGAATTAGAACTTCACCCATGGACATTTAAGAGCCTTCAAAAACCTCTCTTTTTCCTCCCACTCCCAGCTTGCACTGAGTCTGTGTCTTCATTCAAAAACTATGAAAATTGTACCTGCACAAAGGACAAAATGATCGACTCAAACTCTCTCTTGTGTTGATTTATTTCTCTAAGCAGACGCCACTCCTGTAATGCCTGAGTTTTCCACTCACGCACACACTCACATCTCTCTAACTTTGCAAAACCTGAAGTTTCAGACCTTTGCAACTAGAGATCCAAATAGAATCCCCATCTACTTGATAAAAAGAAATAACTGGCTTTATCTCTGGTAAGGTATAAAATTGACTTTTATGCATTAGTCATTCAACTTTGAATTGAATTTTGACAGACTCTGCAGTATATTAAATTGCTCCCACAAGGATGAGAAGTGTGCATTCCTTATTAGATGTGTAACAGAACTCAATAATGCTTGCCATTTTCCACTGCAGAGATGAAGTTGAATTAAAGCAGAATTAATTCAGCTAACTTAAGCAGAAGTCTAATACCAAGTTTATTTCAGTTAAGATAAAAGACAAATAAATCAAATTCCCATGAAAAGCTCTGTAGAAGTTCAAACAATAATTTCTGATTTGAAATGATAGAAATATGGCAAAATTAAGAATTTTATGAATCCTTTACAGCCTACAAAAATGCTAGATGTTTGGCATATATTAAAAAGGAAAGAACTATATCTTTAAAAAAGACATATAGTTGCAGAATTTAGCCTGTCCTTAAGACAGCTCTGCTGCATATTCACAGGTAAAGTGGACTACTGAAGTATATGTGGAACAAGAATCTAACACTTACCGAGCACCTATTATGTGCCAGGGACTGTCCTAGGTAACTTAACATTCATTATCTCAATTAGACTGTATAAGAAAAAACAATGAAGTAGACACTGACTCCATTTCACAAACAATTAAATTGACTCACATTTAAT
Organism: Plecotus auritus; assembly: GCF_963455305.1. Taxonomy (NCBI): domain Eukaryota; kingdom Metazoa; phylum Chordata; class Mammalia; order Chiroptera; family Vespertilionidae; genus Plecotus; species Plecotus auritus. The sequence continues at coordinate 86,018,042 of NC_137770.1, read as the reverse complement.
TATTTGCAGCCAATGTTTGAACCCAGATCTGTGTGAGTCCAAAGATGCATCACCTTCTAGTTGTCTCTGTAATCTAACACTTAGAGGAATATCTCAAATAAAGGAGACATCTGATAATATTGGTGGCAGGTAAGTGATTAGAGAGCTGGGTAGGTAGACACCTGGGCTAGAAATCAGAGCCTAGTGTGCTAAGTGACTGGACATCTTCTTACTTTAGATTCCCATATATAGATGTAAAAAAGCAATTTCTTACTGTACACAATGAGGTGTTATAAAATAACACTAAGACAATATGTAATTAATTTGCTTGAGATGAGCTTCCTGCCTTGGTAACAGCTCAGATCAGGTTTTCCCATCGCTCCTGACAATTCCAAGAGATGAGTCTCTGAGAATGCATGATTAATGACGAAATGATTCACTTTCTAAAGTTGCCAATCATCCCTTGATCTGTTTATATACACAAGTATATATTATTCTATAATTAGTTTTCTTCAGACAGTGTACACTTCTACTTGGCACAGAAAGAATGACAGCAATGATGTGGGTTCAATGCTGAAGAAGCTCAATGTTTTCATACAAGCTCTTTGCTGCTACAAACGTTTTATTAAGTTTATAACCCTGTATCTTGAATCTGTAGCTATTAAACACCTCCTCAATCAATCTTCTGTCAACTTCTCCTTAGGTCATTCATTAAAGCCCTTTGATGAACACCTCATTATATCCTTTGAACATATAAATCCTTTTTAAGTGTCTCTCATCTCTCTTTTTTATGCCTTTTCTTTTTTTAGGACTCTATAGATGTATAATGCACCCTCCTGAACAGTCCTTATTCTTCCCTTTTGAGCATCTCATTGTTCATCATGCCTTGTCACTTATATATTTCAGTCTAATTTCATCATTTTTGTATTTTCATGTACCATACTTGCCCCATTCTGCGTGTGCGCGCGCACGCGCGCGCGCACACACACACACACACACACACACACACACACACACACACACATACACACACACGAGTCCTGACTTTTCTTTCCTTCATGAATGAACTTTACTTAACCTGACAAATTATTGTACAGAACTGGTCTTGGGCACAATTTTGAGATAGCTGATGTTTGCTTTTACTGAATTACTTGATTTCCCTAATTTGAATTTTTCCTATTTCCCCAAAGCACCAACAGACTTCACAATCCCTCAGCTGTTCAACACCATCACTGCCCTTCACCCAGGCCTACAATCTGCAGATACCAATCCGAGTCCTTGATTCTTGCCTTCCTCTTCCTTCTACTCTGCACTAAGCAGATCTTTTCTTTGTCCTGTTCTCTCTGTGCCTGGGTTTCTGATACACTAAAACATATCAACATCGAATTATTATTACCTTTTATCTAAGCAAAATATCTATATTTTATAGGCAATCAGCTAAGCAGTAAATAACACTTTAGGAAAGACAAGGGAAAAAAAACAGATTTGAAAATATCAAGTGAAACAGCAGGCCAATCAAGACGTCATTTGGGGGCAGCTGAGTTTGCTACCAGTCATCGAATGACATCTTTGGTGACTGCCACTCCACCTCCTACAGGGCCGGCCTGGTAAACTCTCATCAGGGCTCCGGTTAGTGCCACTTGAAGGCATTTCACTGTCCATAGTTCACCTCTAAATCCATGAAGTTCCCTCATGTCCTTGTTATCTAACTCAATAAATCAACTCTTCGAAGCACATGTGGTAAATACCTGTTGTTGGATAAATGTTACCACCAAGTTCATTCTAACTTTAAGCTGCTACTTACTTCTGATGGGAATGGATTAGAATCCTAAGCTTATTATTTCTCCCAGACTGTCCTGCTGGACTTCGGAGAGTGACTTATTCCTGGATTCTCAATTTCTGGGCTTTGATAAACTGTTTGGACCCCCACATGCCATTTCTGAGCCCCTAATGCAACTGTTAGCCTAATTCACTCTACCCTTTGGATGCTAAATTCTGTTTGTACCTTCTAATCCCTACTAGATAGTTTTCTTACCCCCAACATTCCAAAATGTGCCCTTCACTTCATAGAGAAGTCTGCTTGCAGTTCTTAGTCACTCCAGATCTGTCCCTCTCACTGTATTAAGGAAGCTCTGCATCCTGCTAGTTTCTAGACAGAACAGTCTAGTCTTCCCTACCAGGGTTGCATTACCATCCTATTAAAGATTATGACAAATAATAATATTTTGCCTCTGCTCATCTCATTTCCCTACGATCTCTCCTGAATGCTTTATTATGGATTACTTGATCAAAAACATAAATCAGCCCTTTTCTTCTGAAACAATGGATCTGAAGTTTATTTTGTAGCCTTGGCATTTTGCCACAATGATGTTAGTCCTAGGTACAATTCATATCTAATTTAAGCAGACTTGCTCAAAAATAGAAGATTGCTAAGAAGAGATAAAGAGGGGGAAATCCTATAAATTTGTTAGTGTTTTAAAAGTGATTTTAAAGGCTTATTCAAAAAGTCACTCAAGAGTATAGGGCTGATTGAGCATTGTTAAATTATCCACCCATCCAAAGCAAAAACATATAAATCACATATACCTTATATTTTATGTATCTTTTATACCCTTCAAGGTGTTGTCACATAAAACTCTAGCAAAGTTTCAATCTCCACTCATTGATCTAGAATATGTACACAATCTGACCTTGAGAAAAAATATTATGGACTCGGATCCTTCCTGGTACATCCCATCTCCTAGAGCTGAGCCCATAAAGAATGTTTTCTCCTCCAGGTTTGCTGCCTCCCAAAAAGTGCAGGTGATCACAAGCTATTCATCTTTATTTCCAAAGCACTCTGGGAGATCAGAAGAGATGAGAATTGATTAATGTTCTCTATGAAAAGTTCAATAAGTGCTTAATCAGAGCTTGGAAATAAAGCAATGCTTCTGATCTTTTACAAATTAATTTAACATTGCATTAAAAGTAAAATAGGCTGTAAATTGTGCTGTGCAGGGATAATCAATGGCTCATTATCTTTGCTTCTAGCAAAGTGCACTGGTTCTTTAAAAGCCATTAATGAGCAATATTGGGCAGTACATAGTTGCAAATGTGTTGAAGTGTTATTGATCCTACATCTATAAAACTAATCTCATCTGGGCAGAATTTATGAGCAATAATAATGCAAACTGTTCTGCAGTCCATACTAAAGAAATAAAGAAGAAAATTCATGTGCATAAGGCAAGATTATAAGATCACTAGGGAGAAACGATTTCTGAGTCCTTATTCTAATCTGCTGCCAGAACATCATGGCACTTAATCACTGTTAAGTATAAATCTAATAAAAAGAAATCATCAATTGTGACCAATGAAAATTAACAGAATATTTCTATCTAACTAAACCATTATGACAATTCTGTAATTTGGATTGATGTTACCACTTTTCCTTAGACATTACTAGGACATTATGCAAAATTATCCAGAGGGTTAGTCTATATTAGTTCATATTTTTTGACATAATGCTTACAAATATTTTGCTACTGAAACAGAAACATTGTTGTCCAATTTTGTAAAATATGTGTGTTGTCCATGTGTCCAACAGCCTGTTAGATATCCTTCCCCTTGGTTGTCTACTAAGTCCATCAAACCTAACATGCCCAAAAATCTTGGGCCAGCTCCTGGGAAGATGGGGTAGGAGCAGAGTCCTGGGACCTACTTTATCTTGGATGCCAGAGGGTAGGAAAAGGCAGAGCTTGGCTTTGCAGATTTTTAGAGGGAGATTGGAGAATTCCCACAAATGAAAAATGGAAATCTATCACAACATGTATCAGATTTTTATGCTTTATTTTATTCTCATTGCTGCAAAATGGTTATAAACTTTAAATTATTTTCAGGCAACACCAAGGACTATCTTACAGAGAAATGGTAAGTAATCACTTAAATGTATCATAACAGAGATCACATTTTGCTGAAAGCTGCCACACTAGTTCACATCCATGCTTTTATGGAACTTCACCAGCTCTGTTCAGAATTCTGAAATGCAGAGATTTAATATCCTCCCCTTTTACTACCCATGCACATCTCAAATAGCAGAACTAAGAAATAACATTAAGCAAAATACTATAAATGTATAGAAATTGTCAAAATGTGTTTTCTCTTTAAGATTTCCAACAATAGCCATATTGCACCTTCGGGGTTTAGAATAGCTCCTCTAAATGATGATAGCCTACTGACTGAAAAGCTCATGGGAAGAAACCAGAATTTATTTCTTCTCTCAGAATTTAAAGGCTAATTTAATGTGTCTAGTTAAGGTCCCAGGCCAAGTGTTTTTAAGCTGGGTAACTACTTTGAACACCAAAAATTTCTCAAACTTTAGTATGAATGAAAATTACTCACAAATCCTATTTTTAAAAATGTAGGTGTACATGAAAAAAATGCTCAGGATCATGCCTGAATCATTAAGGAAATGCCAGTAAAAACCACAGATACCACTTCATATCCACTAGGATATCTAAAATTAAAAACAAAACAGAAAATAGCAAATATTGACAAGGATGTAGAGAATTGGATTGTAAAATGGTGTAGCCACTTTGGAAAATGTGGTGGTTCCTCAAAATGTTAAATGAAGAGTTGCCATATGACCAATAAGTTCCATTCCTAGCTATATGCCTGTATTATTCTGCAAAGGCAGCTATAGCAAAATGCCACAAACTGGGTGGCTTAAGAAGAGAAATTTATTATCTCACAGTCTGAATCTGGAAGTCCAAGACCAAAGTGCTAGCAGCTTTGAAATAGCTCTCCTTGGCTTGCCTCTTCCATAGTTGTTCCTCTGTGTGTGCATGCCCCTGGTATCTCTCTGTGTGTTCTAATCTATTCTTTTTATAAAGGTACTAGAGGCCCAGTGCATGAAATTTGTGCACGGAGGGGGGTTCCTCAGCCCGGCCTGCACCCTCTCCAATCTGGGACCCCTTGGGGGATGTCTGACTGCCAGCCGTCGGACATCCTTCTTGCAATCCGGGATGACTGGTTACTAACCCCTCTGCCTGCCTGCCTGATTGTCCCTAACCCCTCTTCATGCTGGCCTGATTGCCCTTACCTTGCCCCTGCTGGCCTGATCACCCCTATCTTGCCCCCCTGCCGGCCTGATTGCCCCTACCTTGCCCCCTGCTGGCCTGATCACCCCTAATCTCTTTGCCTGCCTGCCTGATCACCCCTAACTGCCTCTGCCTGACTGCCTAATCGCCCCTAACTGCCCTCCCCTGCCGGCCTGATCTTGCCCCTAATTGCTCTCCCCCACTGGCCTGATTGCCTCCAACTGCCCTCCACTGCCGGCTTGGTCACCCCCAACTGCCCTCCCCTGCTGGCCTGATCTTGCCTCCAACTTCCCTCCCCTGCCAGCCTGATCTCACCCCCAACTGCCCTCCCCACCAGCCTGATCAATGCTAACTGCCTCTGCCTTGGCCCCCAACACCATGGCTTTGTCCAGAAGGAAGTTGGACGTCTGGAAGATGGCCAGTTGACTAGGTCTAATTAGCATATTACCCTTTTATTAGTATAGATAGATTATATAGGATAGGATTGCTTAAATGGGTGGGGGGAGCCTTTTTCAGCAGGATGAGATGCTCTTGGCAGACAAAAACACATAATCCCTATATCTGGACTGATAGCCAGCCATATGCACTATACTGCCAAACCGGTCATTAAAAATTGAATCACTTTCTTACACCTTACACCAAACCACTGTTGCCCTTAAAACCCCTCCTCAGCTCCCACCTTAGGTTCTGCCTTCGCAGTTCACCCAGATTTGGTTCTGATTAGTCGGTTTCTATGCCAGTCAGCATCAGAAACTCCGCCTCCTAGGTAGCCATTGGCTCCTCACAATTCACCCAGATTTGGTTCTGATTGGTCGGTTTCTATGCCAGTCAGAATCTCTAGGCCTGATCATTGAGGTGGGGCTGATCAACAGCTGCCCCAGGCTGCTGGTGAGTGGGCTGAACTGCTGATCTCTGGGAGAGAGAGAGAGGCTTGGTTCCTGGCAAGGCCCGGAGAGAGAAGCAGGGTCTGATCACACTGCTTCTCTCTCCGGGCCTCGCCAGCAGCTGCTGCTGCTGCTGATCAGCCCCACCTCTCTCTCCTTCTGAGAAGTCAGCAGTTCAGCCCGCTCACCTGCTGCACGCACAGCCTGGCGTTCTGTTGAGCCTTCGGTCTTTTTGGATGTTACGACCTTGGCTCTTTATATATATAGGCTAGGCAGATTGGATTAGGGCCCACTCTAATAGCTCATTTTAATGTAATCATCTTTTTAAAGGACTGTTCTACAAATACAGTCCCATCATTCTGAAGTACTTGGGAGGGGAAGGTTGTAAGACTTTATCATATGAATTTGGATGGCAAGGGACTCACAAGTCAACCCATTACAATACCCAGGAGAACTGAAAACATATATCCACACAAAATCTGTATTGTGACAAATGCTACTATGAACATTCTGGAGGCTTCTTTGAATTGAGATACTAGAAGTGTTTTAAGAAGCTGAGAACAGAACCTATAGATGAAGTATTTTAGTCTTAGAAGGATAATGTAACCTTGGGGATGGGGAAGAGGCTCATTCTGAGTAGGCAAAGATCTGAGGTCTGCAAACTTGCACTTGAGTAGATGGAAAGAAAGAAGCTTTAGCATCCATCATAGTTACACAGATGGCCTTTTGGTCCTGGATATCCCAGGAAGGTAAAGCTCTAATTCAGAGATTGCCAACTCAAGTGTTCATTCACTGAGAGCTTATGTATAAAACCAAATGCATACAAGATAAATAACAGAGTGTTTTGAAAGAATATGGACTCTTCTTTCCCAGCTTCTACTCTGAGACAATCCTATATAATAAAGACGAAATATGCAAATTGACTGTCAATCCGTGACAAAGATGGCGGCGCCCAGAGCCAATAAGGAGGGGATATGCAAATTGATGTGACAAAGATGGCGGCGGCCGGGCCAAGATGCTTGTGTTGTCGCCATGGCAATGACGCAGGCATTCCGCCCTGCCCTGGCCACTCCAGGCCTCTGGGCAGTGCACGCTTGCAGGCATGGAGTGGCCGGGGTAGGGCAGGACGCCTGCTATGAGGAGGAGGCGGGGGGTGGAGGGAGCTACAGGAGGGCAGCAGGGCCGGAGTGAAGGTGGAAGATGGCTCCAACCAGAGCAAAGGCGGAAGGCGGAAGGCGGCTCCGGCTGGAGTGAAGGTGGAAGGCGGTGGACAGAGTGAAGGCTCGGGTCCCGGGTGCTGGAGGGAAGCTGGTGGCAGCAGCCAAGGAGAAAGAAGGCCTATTTTTGCATGAATCTTCATGCATCGGGCCTCTAGTTAGAGATAAAAGTTACCACATTCAAGGAATTAAAGGAAAATTACTTTAGAATAGAAAGATGGCGCTGGGTTTTGTCAACTATTATTGGATTATTTTAACCATTATTGAGACAATTCACAGGTATACAATGCCAAGGTTTGGTGGTTGGGGTTAAGGTTAAATATAAAATACAGAATGCAGAACTCTGTTCTTCACATTCTATAAAGATTGTAAGGGTGTAAGGCCTGAGCAACTACAAAAGTAATGATCACATTTCTTCCCACCACATGTGCTTGATTCAAATTAATGAGAGAGAATGGTCAAATTATACAATCTTTAAATATTATCATAAAAGAAGCAGGCAAACAGTGCCAACAAAATCAATTCCTCGAAGATATTTCCCAATTCTCAGCCAAAATAATTAAAATTGTAGAAAGTGTAATGGCCAACAGTCTACTGGTATTCACACTGCTGTATAGTTTGTTCCCACACTGACAAACCAAATACAGCAGAAATGATAGTACATCCCTTCCAAAATCTGGTTGCAAAAGACACCAAAGCTTCCAGCTTTGTCACTCTCAGATGCCACGTCATGAGAAACCCTAGGGAGAGGCTCCCTTGACAAGGAACTGGCACCTCTGGCTAACACCCATCTTGGAGGAAGATTCTCCTGCCACAACAAGTCCTCTGTCAACAACTTGAATGCAATTTCATGACATATCCTGAACCACGATCACTCAACGAAGTTGCACTCGGCTTCCTGACTCTCAGAAACTGGGAGATAAATATTTGTTGTCTTCACCTGTTAAACTTTGGGGCAATTGAGTTTTGGGATTATTTTACATAGCAATAGGGAGCTAATACAGCAAGCAAATACTGTTTTTTTATACTACATTGTTTTCATCAATTGCACCTAGTACCTATTGTCTGCTAAGAAGACAACAAAATATATAAACAAGGAACTAAAAGTATTAATACAAAAGTCAGAAACAATCATCCATGGGAACGGGAATAATATGGTAAAACAAGGTTTGCAGTCAAACAGACCCGCATTCAACACATGCTCCACCACTTTCTTGGTGAGCAACCTTGAGAAGGTTTTTAAATTCTCTTAAATTTCACTTGGGAACAAAGGTTTCCTCACAGGGCTTTTAGAAAACTTAAATAAGTAATTACATATGTGAAGTACTCAGTGCATAGGAAGTATTCAACAAATGTTGATTTCTCCCCCATCCTTTTTGTTAGCTTATTGCAATTTTGATCATAAGTGATTGCATAATAGTCATATTTTCTTCTAGTTAAAGTGTTTCTGCTTATATATCATGAAATAAAATATATTTATTATTCCTAACATTTTATGGAAAAGAAAACCTTGACTTCTAGCTACGCTATTTGAACTTGATGAGACTAAGTAGACCCTACAACTTACTTGGAATATATAATCATTTATTAATCATATACATTTGGCAGAAATAAATAACATTAATAAAATCACCTCCTTAGAATATCAACTCCTTTTCCTATTTCCATCTACAGACATGACCAAGTTTGTGTGTGTATGTGTGTGTGTTTCTACTTTTTAAATTGTTTTATTTCCATTATAGTTTGCATTCCACGGTATTCTGTATTAGTTTCAGGTGTACAGCAGAGTGTGTAGACAATCATATAGATGACCAAGTTTAAAGTGACATTATATTCTATATGCTGAGGGACAGACAGTACCTTCAGGTAACATACAAGGAAGTTATATCCCAATTCCACAATCAAGAAGGATTGCCCTTCCCTGTACAGCAAAGGAAAGGGTAGAAATTTAGCAAGTTATAATAAAGTCACATCAGAACCAAAGAGAGCAAACACTTTCTTCTTTTGAGAAATGCTTTTGGAAAGTTAACTCACAAGTCATGTTTCTTAGGTAGTAAAACTCTGGAATCCTCATTAAAATAAAGAAAGAAATACAAGTGATCAACCTTCCAGTTTTCTGCATGAGAGAAGAGTCCCAGTGGAAGTTTTCTAGATAGTTAGTTTCCTCCCACCCTCCTGCACTGTCTGCTCTTCCATATGCATGCATAAAATGCTGTCTAGTATAACCAAAGCGAGAGACAGGTGCCATCTGCCTCATCCAGCTCCATGATTCACCTTGTGACACATCTAACTCTGCCTAGTTGATGAACATTCAGTGGCACAATACGAGTTGAGCTTATTAATAGCCCATCTGCTCAGCCAGACATTCACCTCAACTGGATGAGAAAACAGGATGAGAAAGGCTTAGCAGAGTGGACCTATACACTCTTAAGCAAGCTGATTTTAGAGTATTGATAGTAGTTCCACTTATTAAGATGATGCATGTTTATCTTGAAATTAATTTAGAGTTCAGAAAATAATATAAATATTATTCTCAATCTTAAATTTTTTATAAATCATAAACGAGATATACCCAATAGTTGCACCCTCCCTCAAGTCTTTGATCAAATATGAATTCACTATAGCTTTCTCAGACTACCCTATTTAAAATTGTAGGCTCCTAACCCTTGAACATGCTGTATATTGTCCCTCCTTTATTTTATTCCATAATACTTATTATCATATAATATACATCTAAGAACTTGTACACATATATGCATAATGTACCCATAGACACAGACAATAGAGTGGTGAAGACCTGGGGTCGGGGAGGGGAGCAGGCTAGAAGGAGTCAATGGTTGGGGGAGGAATACCTTCAACAATAAAGATTTAATTTAAAATAAATTAATTTAAAATATATATATATATTTAATTTAAATTATATATTTTATTTAATTTAAATATATATATATCATCTAATTTGTCATTGTGTTTTATTTAATGTTTAGTTCCCTCCTGTAGGATGTAAAATTTGTAAATATTTATAGCCAGTATCTAACACAGTAATTGATGCATAATAGTTACTTACCAAATATTTGTTGAATACTAATATTTTGTTCTCTAGTTTTCATGTATGAATGTTGTATTTTTTATTGATTTTAGAGAGGGGAAGAGAGAGAGAAGGAGAAAGAGATTTGTTGTTCCATTTATTCGTGCACTCATTGGTTGCTTCTTGTATGTTCCTTGACTGGAAATCAAATGAATAGTGTCTTAAAGTTTTGTCTTCATCTCCTAACTCCACTACCTTCTTTTTACTCATAATAGAACTATCCCAGTGCTAAGCACAGAGTTAATCAACTAACTAATCATTGATTCCACTAGACTAGAGAGATATGAGAGAATAGGGGGGAAAGAAAGGAAATAAATCACCTGAGTTAAAATATCATAATTGTTATTCATCTGTTCACTGGACATACATTTATTAAGAACCTTCTATGCTATCTTTGCTTTCACAAATAGATTTGCCACAATGAAAGATGAAACAGTGGAAATATCTACACTCAATGTAGTCAATTACGTATGCTATTGGAATTTGTGATTTTGCTTTTATAGGACTGGGAGTGGGGGGATGGAAGGGGTCAAAAGGGACATATATAATACTTTGAACAATAAAGATAACTTTTTTAGAAAATATGTAGTCAGAAACAAAAGAAAGAAAGGGAGAAAGAAGAAAGAAAGAAAGAGAGAGAGAGAGAGAGAAAGGAAGGAAGGAAGGAAGGAAGGAAGGAAGGAAGGAAGGAAGGAAGGAAGGAAGGAAGGAAGAAAGAAAGAAAGAAAGAAAGAAAGAAAGAAAGAAGAAAGAAAGAAAGAAGAAAGGAATATTGAAATATCTATAGACTGTGGAAAGTTCTGTGGAAGAAGTTTACGAGTAATGGCAAAGAGAATAACTGAGAAAGGCCACTTTGAGGAGGGCTCTGAGGAGCTGACATTGAAGTTGTGACTTGAAAGAGAAACCAGCCTGCAAAGAAATACAGAAAAGGGGATTCCAAGCAGAGGAACAGCCTGGAGTCAGGAGAAGGCTTGTCATGCCCTGTAATAGAAAGGAGGCCAGCGCACCTTGAATGAGGGAAGGAGCTGTATGAGATGAGGTTTGAAGGTGCACCTGAGCTGTTCATACAGAGCAATGTGGGCCAGGCTTAAGGAGCTGGGATTTAATTTTAGGTGCAATAGGGAATAATATTTTCCTAGGATTTCCAATTAAGCCCATATGTTAAGTAGGATACATTAAACACTTCCAGCTACAAACACCTAGAAATGCTAGATAAAAAGGCAATTTTTTTTTTTTTCAAAAAGGAAGGGCAGATCTGAATTTATGCTATATAAAGAAAGAGTTCGGTGCAAGGTAGGTAAAGGGTGGATAGAGAAGGGAACATTATGGATGCTAGAAATGTTTTAAATGTTGATCTGCTGGTTGTTAAACAAATGTGTGTTTATATAAAAACTAGAGGCCCGGTGCACAAAATTCATGCATGGGTAGGGTCCCTAGGCCTGGCTAGTGATCAGGACTGATCTGTGGGGCAACTGGCAGGGTAATCAGGGGGCTCCCACTGACACTTGCCTTGGCTGGCCTGGGGCCCGTGGGCTGGGGGTAGCTTCTGCATTGAGCGTCTGCCCCCTGGTGGTCAGTGTGCTTCATAGCAACCAGTCAATGCACAGGTCATTCCGCCATTTGGTTGATTTGCATATTAGGCTTTTATTATATAGGATTAACTAAGCTATGCACTTATGATTTCTGCACTTATTGTGTGTATTTTCTATATGAATAAAGTTTTTTAAAACATTTTTTATTGATTTCAGAGAAGAAGGGAGAGGGAGAGATTGGTAGAAACAACAATGATGACAGAGAGTCATTGATTGGCTGCCTCCTGCATGCCCCCTACTGGCGGTAGAGCCCACAACCCAGGCATGTGCCCTTGACTAGAATCAAACCCAGGACTCTTCAGTCCACAGGTCAACATTCTATCCACTGAGCCAAACCAGCTAGGGCTATATCAATAAAATTTGTTAAATAAAATTTTTACCCCAATTCATCTCCAATTATGCAATTGCAAACTATATGATTCTCACTCCCTTCCTTTCATGTGGTTGTATCTTCCCTAAATGTTCCCCTCTCCCTCCTCTGCACTACTCAGAGAAGTCTTATATGTACTTCAAAGACTTGCTCAGATTTCATTTTCTCCACCCCAGATTTTCTGCAGTGGAAATCGATATTTCTTTCCTTCATTTTCCAAAAGGGCTACGTCTGTGGTATTAATGGACATTTCTGTATTCCGGTCCTCTTTGTCATAGTTACCTGCATTATCACTCTCCCTGGATTACAAAACCATAAAAATTAAGAGAAATTTCCTATTTAAATTGCAGCCCTTACATCTTCCAGCAGAGTATTTTTAAAACTATTAAAGGGATTGAGGTTGAAGTGAAAAGAGAGTCATCATCATAGAACTACTTGAAGGCTGAAACCCCCGGGGCTAACCACCAGGAGCGCAAACCCCAGCACCCAGGAGCTGCACAAGGTTCCTCTGGCTGCATTCTCCCCAAAAGTTTGCCTCTTTGGGTGCCAGTCCTGATTTCTCACATACTTCTTAACCACCAGAAGCACATTCCTGCTTCCAAGTACCAGAAAGACGGGGTCAGTCGCGGGGGGGCTGGGGGTGAAATCTGACAGTAATAAATACTAATTTTCCAGCACTGCCTTGAGCACCTTAATTTGGAGACATTAGACATTATTCGTATTTAACAGGAAAATACTTTTGTTTGTTAGCATCTTGCTAGTTTGGATACTATTTCTACACTTTTGTGATAATGTTTTGCCCCATGAGTTGCTTCATGGATAGCAACAGTATGAATCAGAAAGCACCAGGAAGTACAAGAAGAGGTCCAGCTCAGAGACAAAATGAAATCAAATGAAATGGAAATAAGCAGCTGACAAAGTGAAGCAGCTTTATGTGCTCTTGGAATTCTTGGAATTCTGTGGCAGCTTCACCTGAGGGCAACAGAGATTGTAGCATCTTAGACAGAATGTGCCACACCCTGCCTCCCCGTGGTCATACCCTTGCACCATGGCTGCTTTGAGACCACCCAAACTGTGGATGTGCCCTCATTCCAAGTGGTCTGAGGCCTAACTTAAAATATGTGAGCTGCTAGATGGGGGGAGGGTAGGGAGGATGGGTGAAAAAGGTGAAGGGATTAATAGGTACAAATTGGTTGTTACAGAATAGTCACAGAGATGTAAAATGCAGCATAGGAAAATGGGTCAATAATATACTAATAACTATGTATGATGCCAGGTGGGTATTAGATTTACCAGGATAATCACTTAGTAAGTTATGTAATGTCTAATCACTGGGATGTATACCTGAAACAATTACATATATAATATTGTATGTCAATTGTAATTGAAAAATAAAAAATGATTCAAATTAAAAATAATAAAATAACATATGTCAGTTGCTAAATCATGAGGTTAAAAGTAAGAGAGGCTTTTCCCAAATGGCACAAGCATTATTTTGCAAATTCCCAAATTGGCATGTGTGGGAAGTCCCTCTGCTCACCTAGAGAAGAACCCTGTCCCCTTCTCTGCTATGAGAGCTTTAGCCTCTAAACGTGGACAGTGTAGTTCTCCTACCCTGTAAAGGGAGCCTAAAGTAAGAAGCACAAAAAGACCGAACGAACGTAAGGAGTTGTCTTTTCCTGAGGCCGAGCAATAGCAAATGGCCCTGTGCCTGTGTTCTCCTTTGTGCGGGGCGGTGGCAGCAACATGCAATGGTGACCTCAGCTCCTCCGCTGTGGATGAAGGTAGTTCACCTTTCTGATCCTCACTGGCCTATCTAGAAAATGGGATTACTCATACTTAACTCAAAGTGTAGTTGTAAATGAAATAATGTTAAATAAAGCAACCCAGGTGCCAGCTGTGTGGAAGGTGCATGTCCCTTTAATGCTCCTCATCCCACACCCCCAGCCTGGCAATAGCCACGCTTTCTCTTCCCACTGGAAGAAGGAGAGGTTGCAGGAGAGCCAGGTCAAAGAGCAAACCATCTGCTCAGCTATACTGGATGATGAACTCTAAAGGCTAAAATGTCTCTAGGAAAAATGGGACATATTCCATACTCAACTGGCAAAATGTAAATGTCTCTCCTTCAATGCATATATTTTGAATTTGAACATTAACAGAGTGTTTGTTGTATGTAATCTCTCCGGGCTTTCATGGGAGGATAGATTTTGGTAGCAGGAGGATCTTTTTTTTTTTTTTTTTTTTTCCTAAGAACAAGGAAAAAAGTTTCACCCTTCTTTTAATGGCTATCAACTACTTGAAAGCAGTATTAAGTAGTGGTTGGTGGCATAAAAACTTGGTGATAGAAGCCAGAAAGAAACAAATGCTCTGAATAAAAAAGAGTGTCAAAGAAAGAATAGGGGAGGATTCAGGAAAAGTAAATCAGAAATGTCAATGGTTGGAGGGGGAGAGGAGAAAGAGAGAAAGACAATATAAGGCTGTGGGGTCAAAAAGAGATTGGTAAGAACTGAGATATCCAATGGGAATTTCTGGAAGCGCTACACACCCCCAGATGTTACATTCTTCTATGAAATTTTTATTAAATTCTACATTGCTCATAAATGCTCTTAGACAAGGGCATTGTTGCTTTAAAGAGGGAAAAGAGAGCTCAAATAAGAACTTATAAACATGGAGGCATACTACATTTGTATTAATGGAAAAGTTGTTTCACTCCATCCTTCATTAGTAGATGTTGAACAAATAGTTAAATATATGTTTGAAGGGGTGTCACACTCCCCGGGTGCCAACTTGTTTCCTCAGTTCAGCTGGTATTTGGGGAATAAGAGAAATCAGATCAAGAAAACACAGAGAGAGGTTCAGAGGTCAGACAAGTGTCAGGAGAGAGGAGAGCTGAGGAAGTTGAGTATTCCTTTATCTGCTGGGGTTAGTGTGCGATTGCTAACCTTTATCTACAGCAGGGAACAACAAAGGAACTTTTGCAAAAGCATCAAGAAAGAGGGAACAGCCTTATGTCAAAGAGGAGGGAGCTTCAGAAAAGCAGAGAAAGTGACTGCTAATGTCAAATGCTGCAGTGAGGTCCAGTGAGATCAGAAGAAACCTTTCCATTTGGCAGCAAAAAGTCATCTCAGTGAAGAAATGAGACCTTGAGTGACAGCACAGATTAACCCAGAGACCAACTTAAAAGAGACCCCTCTGAGAGAGGGGGGCTCCTTCCGAGGCTCGCTTCTCTCACCCTGCATGCTCTCCCTAGGTAAGCTCATCCATTTCTGTGGTATCAATGACCTTCTAAATAATGATCTACCCCAAGTCTATGGCTCCCTCCCAGACACCCTCCTCTTCCCTCCCTCCTTCTTCCTCCACCCAGCTTCAGGTTATTATCCCAAAACAGCCTACCAGGCATTTCCACTTGCATGTTCTACAGGAATTTCCATTTCACTGCATCTAAGATAAAATCAGTCACCTTCCTTCCAAACTGTTCCATCTTTTACTTTCTGTCTCTTGGCAAACAGTGTCTACATTAACACCTGAGAGAGCCTGGCTTCCTCCCTTTTCCATACTTTCACGTAAACCTCTAACTAAATGCTAATAATGCCTGCATACCAGTGATTTCTCTTTACCCATCATAAACCTTTTCCCCCTATTCAGTTATTTTTTTCCAGTTCTCCATCATTGCCCACCTGTTTCCTAACTGATCTCCCTGTCCAACCTAGCATTGCTCTACATCCCTGCCAAAGTGACCTTTCTGAAACACAAACCTAATCATGCAAATATCTTTGATTCAAATTCTCCCCTTAGCACCGATAATTAACATGGATAGATGATACAAGAAAATCACTTCACCACTGTGCTTTAACTTTCATTCTGCACAAAGGAATTATTCTGAATTTTTTTACCTATAGCAGAAGGACTCCTGTGATGATTAATTCAACACTGCTTTCTAAAAACTAAGTTTCAGGGATTATAAATGTCAGAAAAATAAGCCTATGATCTCAAGCTAAGTTTTAAAGTTTTAACTAGCAGAATATAAGTTGTAGTTTATGCTGTGGTACCATCAATGTAAAACACATAATAAAATTCTGTAAGAAAATGGTCTGAAATTTTAATGGTGACTGCCTCTCAATGATGTGATTACGGGCAACTATTATTTTTTTCATAACACATTTTCTATATTTCCCACAATGAGCATAAAATTCTTCTATAGTAGAGGCACAATATTCAATTTTCTAAAACCTAAGCTTTCTGAAAGAAACACTAATACAAAAGAGAATTCCTAAAATTTAAAACTGCTGTCACAACTCTGAGGAGGGCTGCTGGTTGTGATTAGGGCCGTTGATTAGTTACTGCACTGCTATAAGGAATTGGTCCTCTCTTTGAGCTACTTCCAGGGTTAATGTCTAGGAGACATGGCCAAAACAATTCTGAGCCATCTGAACACTACCCAGCTGGAGGAGGATGGGGCGGGGCTGGGGGGTCGTGAAAGAATACAGCAGCTGACAGTTAATTAAAGGAAGCTGCTCTATGGCCAGCAGGTCTAGACTGTGCTGGGTAGTAATTGTAGATCCTCAGAATACAATTCCTAATACTAAAGCAGGAACTAAATAAAGTGTAATTTATATCTGGACTGTAACAAAATTGCTAGGTGAAAATTCAGCCAAATTTTATGCATATCATCCAAAGGAACTGAAGAATACCTCCAAAAGGAATCATTTATTGATTCCTTCTTGGCAGCTGAATTTTTTCTAAAGAACTATTTTTTCTACCTGTCTGTATTTTCAGCTTCTTGGCTTACCTCTTACAAAGAGAAAGTTCATTTTAAATGTTTCCTCCAATCAAGAAAGTAGACCCGTGCTAATTATCGGGGCACAAAAAGATTTATGCAGTTAGTTCTTTTTACTTCATACAGAACAATGTACTTAACAATTTTTAAATAAAGTAGAGTGTGTAAAACTGGTCAATAGAAAAACTTAGTAGTTTTAAATCAGTGTTTCTCTACCAGAAGCAATTTTATCTCCAAGGAGACATTTTTCATTGTCATAACTGGGGATCCCCTACTGGCATCTAAAGATTAGAGTCCAAGGATGCTGCTAAACATCACACAGTGCACATTACGGCCCCCCACAACAATCAAAAGAGTAAAATTCTAGTTCATAATAGCCACTTTTCAGGAGTGAGAAACAAATTAATTTCTTTCTTTCTCTCTCTCTCTCTCTCTCTCTCTCTCTCTCTCTCTCTCTCTCTCTCTTTCTTTTTGTTGTTAGACCCAAGGTTACCCATTCTCCTCCTAAGGGTCTGCCCAGAACTCAGGCCTTTCTCCAGAAACTAGAAGAGTATCAATTGTCTAGTCTTTTCCATCTTTTGTCCCCAATACCCAAGCAACAAGCCTCTCATTATCAGTAGAAATAAGAAAGAGTTCCTTCTAAATTTCATATATACCTGGTCATCACATTAGCTATCACTTTCATCATACTAATTATCATCTTATACTAGACAGAGAATATTTAACAACCAGAGAGAACAAGAATTAGGCACAAATTATATTCTGAGGTTCTGTAGAAGTCCAGAGTGGGGAAAAAAGGGATAGATAGAGGAGAATATAATTAAGACAACATCCAATATCCTCAACTTCCACCTAATCCATCACACAAACAAAGTGCATGGACTTTGGAATAATGAGATCTGGGTTTGAATTCCAACTCTACCGTTTAATATCTGTGCAATACAGGACAAGTAATTACCTTCTTGAGTCTCAATTTCTTTCTGTCTTAAGTGGAAATAATTACATCTACATCCCATTAATCTTTTTGATCCCTAAAACAGTAAGTGATCAATAAACATTAGCTTCCTTTATGGAACTTTGGGCAAAAGGAACCAATATAGTCATGAAGCTCATGATGCTTGCTGTGCCAAGAGTAATAAAGTTTTTGTCTCTGATCCAAGAGTCTCATGTTTTCTGCCAGCATCTATGAAACAATGGCAGGCTAATTTCTTAACATGCAAATAGCATAAAATCGCAGACTCTTCACAATGCTTAACATCATGTACTTTAATGGTTGGCAGAGCTGTCAGGACTGAGGTGGAAGCTGAGATCCTCTTGTAAAAATTGGTAAGTTTATAAAGACAATATTTTAATTGCTTGTGAATTGGAGATCCTCCTCAAAAGGTAATTTTGGGGTAACTCAAAATAAAAGAGTGTTGACCTATGAATCAGGATGTCACAGTTTGATTCCTCATCAGGGCACAAGCCCAGGTTGCAGGCTCCATCCCCAGTAGGCACAAATTATATTCTGGGAGACAGCAAATCAATGATTCTCTCTCATCATTAATGTTTCTATTTCTACCTCTCTCTCCCTTCCTCCCTGAAATCAATAAAAGAAATAAAAAATAGAAAATCTTGGCCCCAAATCTCATAATATCATAAAATAGTGTTAATAAAAATGTGATCCTTGGAGCACTAGTAACAGAAATACCTGTTTTCAAAATAAAAAATATCCCCATCCCAACCCCTTATATCAGAACTATACTCATAAAGTTATTTTTCTAGTTGGCAAAGCAAGTTTGCCCAAACCAATTGATATTTTTCCCCATACATCCTCAAAACCAAAAGCATGCATCTTCCCAGAGGCATTATATCTATACTAGAAGCCCAGTGCACGGATTTGGGCACCAGTGGGGTCCCTCAGTGTAGCCTGCGGGGATTGGGCCAAAACCAGCAGTCCAACTGCTGCTCCTGCCTGTTGCTCCTGCTCATCCCAGCCCCACTGTGCTTGCCGCAGGCTCGTGTCCAGTCAGTTCCAATTGAGAGAGGCTTGTACCATTCTGTCACTTAGGCTTTTATTATATAAATATATATAAAAGCCTAAGTGACTGTTGCAACCAAAACAACTGAATGGACGACCGAACAGGCTGTGTGGGCGACCAGGCCAGTGAGGTTGGGGGAGGGGGCAGTTGGGGGCGACCAGGCCGGCAGGGGGGGCAGTTAAGGGTGATCAGGAAGGCAGGCAGGTGAGCAGTTAGGAGCCAGTGGTCCTGGATTGTGAGAGGGATGTCGGACTGCTGGTTTAGGCCTGATCCCACAGGAATCGGGCCTAAATCAGCAGTCGGACATCCTGCGAGGGGTCCCAGATTGAAGAGGGTGCAGGCTGGGCTGAGGTGACCCCCTCCCATGCATGAATTTCAAGCACTGGGCCTCTAGTATATAATAAAAGCCTAAGCGACCATTATGACTGGTCAACAGAAAGCCCGGTCAACCAGTTGCTATGACGCACACTGACCACCAGGGGGCAGATGCTCAATGCAGGAGCTGCCCCCTAGTGGTCAGTGTGCTCCCACAGCCAACCTCCTATGGCCGGCCAACCTCCCACAGTCCCTCCCGTGGTAGCTCCTCCCGGCCTGCCGGCCCCAGTTGGCCCCAATCTGGCAGGCCAGACAACCTCCCACATTCCCTCCCCTCAGCCAGCCAACCACCCTTGGTCCCTCCCCCAGGCCGGCCGGCCCCTATTGGCCCTGATTGGGACTGGGCAAGATGGCCCCAATTGGCCCTGATCACTGGCCAGGCTGAGGGACCCCACCTGTGCACGAATTCATGCACCAGGCCTCTAGTATAATATATATTAGATGGCCTTGTGTATTGTTAGGCCTAAATACAAAGCATGTACTGTAATACCTCCTCAATATCAGGATCAGAACCCCTAAATTACTAAAAAGGGTTATAGCTATGCCACAACTTTACTCCCATTCCATCCTTTCTGTTTGCAATAATCATACCTATTTCCTTTAATTCTATATATGATCATTTTATACACTAGATAGGTAGTGGTAGATATAAATATAGGGACAGCATATACTCAAACAGGATAAATACATATATCAAAACCTCTTCATTTGCAATAAGGCAAGTATATAAGGCAGATAATAAAGAATTTATACATTTTTGCTTTAGCAGAAAAATAAATTGATAGTCATCTGTTTAAATTTACATATGCAAAGTTAAATGACATCTGCAACAAATAAAAAAACACACACCAATATTCAGTATTTTTAAATGCCATAGTAAGGTCTGCATTTTCTACTTCCTTTTATTTCACCAATAAGCTCCAAATCTTACAGTAACCTATATGAAAAGTACTGCTTGCCCAAATGCAAAGAATGAAAAGATCTAATTACTGATGGAAACTCACCTGTGAGCATAACCCAGCATGAGTGGCTAGAGGGGCTCATTTAGAATCTCCTAATGGTTTTGATATAAGAACTTCCTGAACACTGAACTGATTATACCAGGATTTCCAGCCGCAATGGTCAAAGTAATATCCACAGGATATGACAGGAATTATGATGGATATCGAAAGTTCTGCAAGTTGAAATGTAAAATCACTTTTCTACATGAGAGTTCTGTTCTATACAAAACTCAGAATATATCAAAAGTGAAAAGTTACTCTCTTCCGAGTGGAAGTAATAAAGTATACAACACAATCAGAAAAGGTAAAGGATAAGAATCTTTTTTTCATGATGGTTTTCTCCTCACTCAATCTAACTGAAATTTGTGTATGATTTGTATTTGTAAATCATTCATTATATTATTAAATATCCACCATATTAACATGGAAAAAACATTTATCAGCTTTTACAATATACATAAGTCTATTGTTGAAACTTTCCCTTTTCAAATCAATGCCATGCATATATTAAGATGTGTCATTTTGTTTTTTAAATTTATCTTTATTGTTGAAAGTATTACAAGTACCCCCTTTTCTACTCATTGACCCTCTTAACTTCACACCAACCCCACTCCCAGGCCTTCACCACAGGTTATCCATATATGCATACAAGTTCTTTGGTTAATCTCTTCCTACCCACCGCCACCCCTACCTTTCCTCTGAGATTTGTCAGTCTGTTACAGACTTCCATGTCTCTGGATATATTTTGTCAGTTTATTTGATTCCACATATAAGTGAGATCATATGATACTTTTCTTTCTCTGACTGTCTTATTTCTCTTAGCGTAATACTCTCCAGGTCCCTCCATGCTATCTCAAAGGATAAGAGATCTTTTTTTTTCTTTTTTTACAGCTGCCTTGTATTCCATTGTGTAAATGTACCACACCATTTTAATCCACTCATCTACTGATAGACACTTGGGCTTTTTCCAGATCTTAGCTAATGTAAATTGTTCTGCTATGAACATAGGGGTACATACATTCTTTCTGATTGGTGTTTTGGGTTTCTTGGGCTATAGTCCTAAATGTGGGATCACTAGGTCAAATGGCAGATCCATTTTAAAATTTTTGAGAAAACTCCATAATGTTTGCCATAGTGGTTGCACAAGTCTGCATTCCCACCAGCAGTGGACTAGGGTTCCCTTTTTTCCACATGCCTGCCAGCAGTTTTTTGTTGATTTATTGATGATAGCCATTGTGACAGGTGTGAGGTGACACCTCATTTCTGTTTTAATTTACATCTTTCTAATGATTGGTGACTTTCAGAATTTTTTATTTAATTTAAGTTCTTTATTGTTTAATGTATTACATAAATCTTCTTTTTCCCCCATTGACCTCTCCCCGACCACCCCAACTCCCAGCACATGCCCTCACCGCCCCGCCCCCCATCTGTGTCCATTGGTTATGCTCATATGCATGCATACAAGTCCTTTGGTTGATCTCTTACCCATTCACCTCCTGCCTTCCCTGATAGGTTGGACAGTTTATTAGAAGTTTCTATGACTCTGGCTCTATTTTTGTTCATCAGTTTATGTTGTTCATTATATTCCACAAATGAGTGAGATCATGTGGTATTTATCTTCCTCTGACTGGCTTATTTTGCTTAGCATAATGCTCTCCAGTTCCATCCATGCTGTTGCAAATGATAAAAATTCCTTCTTTTTTACAGCAGCATAGTATTCCATTGTGTAGATGTACCACAGTTTTCTATCCACTCATCTGCTGATGGGCACTTAGGCTGTTTCCAAATCTTAGCTATTGTAAATTGTGCTGCTATGAACATAGGGGTGCATACATCCTTTCTGATTGGTGTTTCTGTTTTCTTGGGATATATATGTTTCTTGACCATCTACATGTCCTCTTAGGAGAAGTATTTAGGTCCTTTGACCATTTTTTAATTGGATTGTTTGTCTTTCTTTTGTTAAGTTGTATGAGTTCCCTATATATTTTGGAAATTAAACCTTTATCAGATGTATCTTTGGCAAATATGTTCTTCCATATTTAAACTTTCTTATCATTTTGCTGATGGTTTCTTTTGCTGTGCAGAAGCTTTTTATTTTGATGTAGTTCAATTTGTTTATTTTCTCCTTTGTTGCCCCTGCCCTAGGAGATGTATTGGCAAATGTATTACTACAAGAGATGTCTGAGATTTTGCTGCCGATGGTTTCTTCTAGGATTTTTAAGCTTTCATGACTTACATTTAAGTATTTTATTCATTTTGAGTTTATTCTTGTGCGTGGTGTAATTTGGTGTAACTTCATTTTTTTTTTGCATGTACCTGTCCAATTTTCCTAAAACCATTTATTGAAGAGATTGCCTTTACTCCTTTGTATGCTGTTGCCTCCTTTGTCAAATATTGAGCATACTGGCTTGGGTGGATTTCTGGGGTCTCTGTTCTGTTCCACTGATCTATATGCCTGTTCTTGTACCAGTATGAGGCTGTTTTGATTACAATGGCTTTGTAGAATAATTTGATATTTGGTATTGTGATCCCTCCTACTTTGTTCTTCTTTCTCAAGATTGCTGCTATTATTCTGGGTATTTTATAGTCCCACATACATTTTTGGAGCATTTGTTCTAGATCTGTGATATATACTGTTGGTATTTTAATAGGGATTGTATTGAATCTGTAGATTGTTTTGGGTAGTATAGACATATTATTGATGTTAATTCTTCCAATCTATGAACACTGTATATTCTTCCACTTGTTTATATCTTCTTCTGTCTCTTTTTTCAATTTCCTGTAGTTCTCTGAGTACAGGTCTTTTACCTCTTTGGTTAAGTTTATTCCTATGCTTCTTAATTTTTTGTTGTTTCAATGGTAAATGGGATTGTGTTTTTACTTTCTCTTTCTGAGAGTTCATTATTGGTGTATAAAAATGCTTTCCGTATGCTAATTTTGTGTCCTGCTACACTGCCAAATTGATTTATTAAGTCTAATAGTTTTTGGTGGTCTTTAGAATTTTCTATGTACAATATCGTGTCATCTGCAAATAATGATAGTTTTACTTCCTCTTTTCCAATTTAGATACCTTTTATTTTTTTTCTTCTTGTCTGGTCACTGTGGATAGGACTTCCAGTACTATGTTGAATAAAAGTGGTGAAAGCTGAATCCTAGCTGGTTTGACTCAGTGGATAGAGTGTTGACCTGTGAAGGGTCCCGGATTTTATTCCAGTCAAGGGCACATGCCCAGTTGTAGGCTCCATTCCCAGAAGGGGGCATGCAGGAGGCAGCCTATCAATGATTCTCTCTCATCATTTATGTTTCTAACTCTCTCTCCCTCTCCCTTCCTCTCTGAAATCAATAAAAACATACTGTATATATTTTTTAAAGTGGTGTAAGCAGACATCCCTGTCTTGTCCTTAGGGGAAATGGCTTTAGTTGTGAGGATTTTTTTGCCCATTGAGTATGATTCTAGCTTTATGTTTGTCATATAATATGGTGAGATCTGATCCTTCTATTCTCACTTTGCTGAGACTTTTTATAAAAATTGGGTATTGGATTTTGTCAAATGCTTTTTTTGCATCTATTGATATGATCATATTATTTTTGTATTTTGATTTGTTTATGTGATGTATCACATTTATTGGTTTACAAATATTGTACCAGCCTTGCAACCTTGAAATAAATCCCACTTGATCATGGTGTATGATCTCTTCGATGTATTGTTGGATCTGATTTGCTAATATTTTGTTGAGGATTTTAGCGTCTATGTTCATCAGGGATATTGGTCTGTAATTCTCTTTCTTTATAGTGTCTTTATCTGATTTTGGAATTAGACTAATGCTTGCCTTGTAAAAACAGCTTGGAAGTGTTCTTCCTCTTAGAATTTTTGGAATTGTTTTAGGAAGATAGGTGTTAGTTCTTCTTTGAATGTAAAATGTCCCCATGAAGCCATCCAGACCAGGCCTTTGGTTTGCTAGGAGTTTTTTCTTATTATTATTACTGCTTCAATTTCATCAGTAATTACTGGCCTATTCACATTTTCTGAATCTTCAGTTTTGGAAGATTGTATTTTTCTATGAATTTGTCCATTTCATCCAGTTTGTCCAACCTGTTGGCATATAGTTTTTTATACTACTTTCTTACAATTCTTTGTATTTCTGTTGTGTCAGCTCTTACTTCACCTCTTTTGTTTCTGATTCTATTTATGAGTCTGGCTAAAAGTTCATCAATCTTGTTTATCTTCTCAAGGAACCAACTCTTGGATTTATTGATTTTTTTGTATTATTTTTATTCTCTATTTCATTTATTTCTGCTCTGATCTTTATTATTTTCTTACTTCCTCCCTCTTATTCTGGGCTTTTCTTGTTATTTTCTTACTAGTTGTTTAAGTTGTAGGCTTAGATAGTTTAATTAGAAATTTTTATTTTTTCTTGAGTTAGACCTGTAGTACTATGAACTTCCCTCTCAGGATGGCTTTCCCTGTGTTTCATAGTTTTGGGGTTGGAGTGTGTTCATTTTCATTTGTTTCCAGGAAGTTTTTGATTTCTTCCTTTATTTCATTGGTAATCCATTCATTGTTTAAAAACATGCTATTTAGCCTTCATGCATTTGAATATTTTGGGATGTTTTTATTGTAGTTGATTTCTAGTTCCATGCCATTGTGCTTCAAGAAGAAACTTGATATGATTTAAATCTTCTTGAACTTACAGAGATTTGTTTTGTATCCTAACTTGTGGTCTATCTTTGAGTATGAGCCATGTGCACTGGAGAAGAATGTATATGCTGCAGCTTTGGAGTGAAATGTTCTATAAATGTCAGTTAAATCCATATGATCTAGTGTGTCCTTTAGATTCACTGTTTCCTTGCTGATTTTTTTCTCTGGAAGATCTATCAAGTGAAGTCAGTGGGGGTGCTAAAATCCCCTACTACAAATGTATTGCTGTCAATCTCTACTTTATAGTCCTCCTGAAGGTTGTGTTTTTTTTAATATATTTAGGTGCTTCTATGTTGGGTGAATATATGTTTACCAGGGTTATATCCTCTTGTTGGATCAATCCCTTCAGTATTATGTAGTGACCTTTATTTTCTCTTGTAATGGTCTTCATTTTGAATTCTATATTGTCAGATATGAGTATTGCTACTCGGCATTGTTTTTTCATTTCCATTTGATAGCATATATATGGGTCATGTTCTCTTATTCATTCAGCTGCCTTATGTCTTTTGATTGGAGTATTTAATCCATTTACATATAAGGTTATTCTTTATGTATTTATTTATTGCCATTTTAATTCTTTATGACTATGTTTGTCTTTCTCTGTTTCTTCTTATTACTGCAGTCCCTTTAATGTTTCGTGCAATGCTGGTTTGGTGGTGATAGACTTCTTTAGCCTTTTTTTTTTTTTTGGTCTGGGCAACTCTCTATTTCATCATCTATTTTGAATGATAGCCTTGTTGGATAGATTAGTGTTGGTTTCAGATCCTTGCTTTTCATTACCTTGAATAATTCATGCAATTCCCTTCTTGCCTATAGAATTTCTGATGAGAAATCAGCTGAAAGCCTTATGGGAGCTCCTTTGTAGGTAACAAATTGCTCTTATCTTGCCATCTTTAAGATTCTCTCTTTGTCTTTAATTTTAATTATGATGTATCTGGGTGTGGGTCTATTTGGGTTCTCCTTGCTTGGGACATTTTTGTGCCTCCTGAACTTGTATGACTTTTTCCTTCGCTAGGGAAGTTTTCTGCCATGATTTCTTTAAACAGGTTCTCTATCTCCTTCTGACCTCCTATTATATGGATATTGTTACATAGCTCCCTTAAACTGTCCTCCTGTTTTTTAATTGTTTTTGTTTGTTTTGTTGTTGTTTTGTTTTGTTTTTTTGGTTTTCTGAGTAATTTTTTTTCTACCCTGTCTTCTAATTCACTGATCCAATCATCAGTTTCCTCTAATCTGCTGCTTATTCCTTCCAGTATATTCATTATTTCTGCCATGTCATTCTTCATTTATGACTGATTGTCTTCCATAATTTTTATATCTTGTCTCATGCTGTTGAGTATCCTTATAATCATTACTCTAAACTATAAATATGATCATTTACTTATCTACATTTTATTTAGTTCTTCTTCTGGAGAATGTTCTTATTCTTTCATTTGGGGCTTGTTTCTTTGTCTCTCTGTTTTGGCTGCATGTTTGGGTTTATTTCTATGTATTAGGTAGATCTGCTAGTACTCCCAGTCTTGGTAGGGTGGTCTTATGTATTGGTTGACGTGTGATACCCAGTTGCAGAATCTCCCTGGTCACAAGACCGGGGTGCTCTAATAATGTCCCTGGTGCAAGGTGTGTGGGCCACCCTGTTGTAATTGAGTCGTGATTGCTATGGGCTCATTCATGCATGGGCTCAATCCTCAGGCTAACAGTGAGGCTCAGTCCCAACACAGTGTGCACTCTGTTGTGCAGCTGCTTATCACATGAAATGGAGCTCTCCTCAGCAGGGTTTGGAGCCTGCCAAAATCTCCCTGTGGATATGCTTCTTGTGGAGCTTACTGGATCCTCTCTGTTGTTGTCTGAAGCTAGCCACTGGCTTTATTGATTTTTAGCCTCTTCAATGGGTCTCTGGTGCAGGCCAAAGTCAGACCCTGTTTGTGACTGGCGCTTGGTATCCTGTTTAGAGTTATCAGAGATCCACAGCTTGTGGCTCCATCTGTTGGGGCTGGATACATGTGGGAAGGATTAGACTGGGCACCAAGGTATGTTTTTCTTTTCCCAGGGCCTGGAGGCAGATCAAAGAAAGACTTGAAACACCCAGAGATCTGCCTCTGTCTGCAGGCTGATTGTTAGTCTCAGTCACTCAATGAGCCTCAGAATGTAGAGCTCAGCTGAGAGTGAACTCCACAGGGTAAGGGAACTGAGTTTTCAAAGGGTGGGGCAATTTCTTCTCCCCCAAGCAAAAGCTGTCTTGATGGGAAAGCTCTGTTTGAGAAAGATGGTTTCTGGAATATGGGGGAATGACTCAGCAGAGGGATCCTGAAGGTTGTCCTCTCTGCTATTACCCCAGACTCGACTCTAGTCCATTCTGCCCTCCCACTGCCAGAGCCCAAGGTAAGTGGCTGCAAACAAAATTTATTATGTTGTCCCTTTAAGGCAATGTCAGTGTATCTAACTATCTCTCCCTGCTGGACAGAACCCCCAGTACTTTTCACAGCCAGATTTTATGTAGGCATATTTCCCAGTTCTGGTGCTCTGGGCTGTGGATCCCAGTTTGAGGTTTAGACCCCAGACTTCTCAGAGGGAACATGTGTCTTTGAAAGTGACCTAAGGTTTGGTTCAATGACAAAAAGTTTCAATTCATCTTTTAAAAATGGTGGGAAATTATTTACAGAGCCAAACCTATCATTTTAAAAAATACATATATTTTTAATCTTCATTTTTATTTGAAATAAAAACCAGTTAAAGCACAAATTATTTATATAGATATTCTGCCCTCAAGGGAGTGGGGCATAATTCCTCACTTCTGAAGTGTGGGATGTACAGAGTGACTTCCTACCAAAGACTGTAATGTGGGAAGCAGACAAGGGGGGAAGGGAGAGGGAGGATTAAAGTGGAGAAATCTGACAAATACTACCTTAGCCAAGTGATCAAGGTTTACAATGTCAGAAATAAGTTATGTTCTCTTGCCATGATACAGTGAGAATGATACATTTACCTCTGTGGCGCTCCTCCCCAAACCCCACAACCCCAGACTTCTCATGAAGAAAATATCAGATAAATCTCAACTGAGGGACAGATACAAAATACCTGACTAGAACTCATCAGAACTGTGAATCATCAAAAACAAGAAAATTCTAGAGGCTGATAAAAGAGTACAAACTTTCAGTTATAAGATGAATAAGGTCTGAGGTCTAATATATACCATGGTGACTATGGTTGACAATACTGTACTGTATAATTAAAATTTGCTGAGAGAATAAAACTTGTGTTCTCATAAAAAAAAAGATATTTTTTTAATTTCCCATTTTTTCTTACCCTGTATATTAAAATTGAAAGTAAAATAGTTATATAGTCTAGTGGATAGTAACTCTTATCATATAGTATTCAAAGAATGATCATTAAAGGTGCTCTGATTTTCATGTGAATGGGGAAATTAAACTATGCCCCTGAAAGACAAAAATGATCGGCGGGGGGGGGGGGGGGGGGGGGTGGTCTGAGAAACTGTCATAGCCAAAATGAGCCTAATGAAGCTTCATAAGGACAAAATGTAATATGGTACCCTATATGGGATCCTGGAACAGAAAAATAACATTAGGTGAATACCAAGTATACATGAATAAGTTATGGACTTTAATTTATAATAATGTATCAATATTAGTTTATTATATGTGATAAACATACCATACTATGAGATGTCAATAAATAGGCAAAACAGGGAGTAGGATAGATGGTAACTCTGTACTAACATCACAATTTTTCTGTAAATCTAAATATATTCTAAAATACAAAATTTATTTTTAAAGTGTTTTAATGCATTAATAAACTATTTATTTTGTAAGAAACAAATTAATGCTACAAATATCTGAAGCCACACTTGATAAGCCAGTAGTGATTACCTGATTATATAAGTAGGCTAATTATAAAGTAGTTATATTTCAACAAACTAGATAGCATCTAAAAGTGAGATAGGAAATTATATACTAGCAAACAAGCCAAAGAATAAGAATGCACCTATGTTTACAAAATCTTCCATGTTGCATCTAAACAGCAGTGTCTGAATCTCCATTTTTCTAGCAAATGCTTTCAAATGGAAACCACTACCTTGTCCTGGTAAATACAAAGCATTGGCCTTAGCTAATAGCAAAAATAAAGTATGCAAGACAAATAAGGTATAGATTCAGGACTAAATGTTATCTTCTCTTTAAAAAAATAAACGCTTCTTCTATACATGGTGACTGAAAATT
The DNA here is from genome assembly GCF_963455305.1 of Plecotus auritus. Taxonomy (NCBI): domain Eukaryota; kingdom Metazoa; phylum Chordata; class Mammalia; order Chiroptera; family Vespertilionidae; genus Plecotus; species Plecotus auritus. The sequence continues at coordinate 85,988,729 of NC_137770.1, read as the reverse complement.
CTTTCCCAGGACATAAAGAATGTCACAATTACAGAGACTTAATTGAAATTGTTTTAATTAATAATAAACCTAAACTTCTACTCAAGTCTAAATGACTGGAAGAGTTGTTTTGCTTCCATAGCTTGACAATGGCCTTTCACAAAGAAATGGATTGAAATGAGAGAAAGAAAGAGAAAAAAGAGAGGAGCGGACTGTACTAGTCATACTATAACTTATCAATTCAACTATACTTGTATTTATATATATTTCATATATTATGAAGTAATGCTATAATTGGTATTTAAGTTCCCAATATGTTTCATGAGCTAAATGAAGACTCATGAGATATATTGGAACCTAAATACCAATTATAATATCATTGCAGTACAAAAATATGTACTTATTTTCAAACACTTAATTATAAACAACTGATTGTGGAATCCAGCCCATATGTAAAATGCTGCCTACTGATATACATTCATACCAGGAATTTGACATCTATTTTTTATGTCCCCTTTTTACTCCCATTGACCCCTTATAGCCCGCCCAGGCCTCTACCACCTACTGTCTATGTCCATGGATTATGAATATATGCATACAAGTTATTTGGGTTCCACCCACCCTCTCACCCCCACTTTCCCTCTAGATTCAACCATCTGTTTCATGCTTCTGTCTCTGGATCTATTTTGTTCAACAGTTTATTTTGTTCATTAGATTCCACATATGAGTGAAATCATGTGATACTTATCTTTCTCTGACTGGCTTATTTCACTTAGCAAAATACTCTCCAGGTTCCTCCTTACTGACTCAAAGGATAAGAGATCCTTCTTTTTTACAGCTGCATAATATTCCATGGTGTAAATGTATCACAGCCTTTTTAATCCACTCATCTACTGATGGGCACTTGGACTTTTTCTAGATCTTAGTTATTGTAAATTGTGCTGCTATGACCATAGGGGTGCATACATTCTTTCTGATTGGTGTTTCTGGTTTCTTAGGCTATATTCCTAGATGTAAAATCACTGGGTAAAATGGCAGTTCCATATTTAATTTTTTGAGGAAACTCTATACTGTTTCCCATAATGGCTGTACTACATCCATTTTTAGAGCATTTGAGTAATGTTATACCTATTCTCATCTTCACAAAAGCCCTATTAAAGTACCAATACTATTTGCCCCAACAATTAAGGAATAAACTAAACTCTAGTTACAGAGCTGCTCCATAATAATATTTATAATAGAAAAGAGTAAATTTCTAACAAAAAAGAAGGCTACTTAAAGGAACATGTACATCTGAAAAAATATTTTATCAGGGAAATTTTTATAATATATTGTAGGGTCAGTTGCCTGTTCGTTATCAGATCATTTCTCATCATTCTTGGCTCTGTTTTATCTCAAGTGGAACTATGCCGCCTTGTCCTGTGGCACCCAGCAGTTTCAGACAATGAAGGGCACCAGTACAGCACTGAGGTGTGGTGCAGCCAACAATGTCAGTACTGCATTCTGATCACCTGGAATCTCTTTTTCATGGTTTCTGTGTGAACCTGACCCAACTTCCACCAACCTGCATGTGATTTCATTTTTAGGCTCCTGGAACCACTTTGCCTAAGAAAAGGTGAAAATGCCTGGGTATTTATTTGGGGAGAAGGGGTTACCCTTAAGCAACAACTGAGATGTGTGGGAGTAAAAACACCCAGCTCCTTTGCTTCAGGGTCAGAGAACTGAGGCACAGCTTACACTCCAGATGTTCCCTGCAGGATCCAGCCACCCTCTGAGAAACTTTGCCTGGCTTTCACCCCTCTCTTATCCTACTTTTCCCACTGCCCTATGGGTTTCCCCAGGAGCACTTCTGCAATAATTTTTTATACACAAATTCTTGCCCTGGGAGAACTCAGTTTAACATAGTAAATGATGGGGAGAAGCCAGGGTATTTCTTCTCATCCCCTGCTTCAGTGTGGGCCCCAGCAGAGCCTGTATCTCCTCCCCAGCTCCAGTTCCTGTCATTGACCTACTGAGATTGTCCAACACAAGAAGACTCAAGTCTCTTATGTTAAGGTTAGCACACTATTCATAGAGTAGGGCTGTGAGATTTGGGATGGGTATTTATGTGTCTCCAATAAAACTGAAAAATCTTGAACCACCAAAACCTCCTGGGCCTCCCTTGCCATTTCAGAGTAAAAAAGGAAGAGGGTTTCAGCAATGTGCTTGTACCCATATTATTTCCTCATCTTGTGTAGCCCATGACCAAGAAGCAGCTGACCTAATAGACTAGGTAGGAGAATGGTTTACTAAAGACTCACTGAGCCCTAGCCAGTTTGGCTCAGTGAATAGAGCGTCAGCCTGTGTGGACTGAAGGGTCCCAGGTTCAATTCTGGTCAAGGGCACATTCCTGGCTTGTGGGCTCGATTCCCAGTAGGGGATGTGCAGGAGGCAGCCAATCAATGATTCTCTTTCATCATTGATGTTTCTATCTCTCTCTCCCTCTCCCTTCCTCCCTAAATTCAATAAAAAATATTTTTAAAAAATGACTCACTGAGGTTGGTGTGCTATTGTCCAAGATGTAGAGTATATTTTGAACGAGAGACCAATATAAGTTGCTATTTATCCCATTACCAATACACCTAGGCCTAAAATTAAAAGGTGGAAGTAGAGGTAGCCCTTTTAACCATTACACATGATATTCCATCATCACAGCCTTGAGGCCTTGGGTTCTAATGGTTTATAGATCTTAGTTCCCAAGAGAGGAAGGTTTCAAAATTGCCCCATTAAATTATAAGTTAAAGCTGTTACCTGGTCATTCTGGGCTCCTTTGGCAATTGATTCAGCAGGCAGAGGAGGAGTTACTGTACTAGCTGTAATGCTGTATTCAAGTCTATCAAAGGGAAATTGCACTGCTGCTACACAATAAGAACAGAGAAGACTATGCCAGAACCCAGAAGGGTACCAAGGCACTTTGGCATACTTCCACAGCCAATAGTAAAAGTCAGTGGAAGATTACAGAAACCTAGTCAAGGCAGGGCCACTAAAAACCCCTAAACTTCAGGAAGAAAGAGTCACATTACTCCACCAACAAAAGAACCCAGATAAGGTGCCTGAGTGTAAGAGAACATGGAAGAAGAAAATGATGTCAACTATGGTGTCATGACCAATTAGAGAAATGAGGATTTTCAGAGGACCCATTCCCCTTGCAGGTGATTGGTTTAGATGGGGGCATATGAGGTATTTGTTTAATGAAACTTGAAGTCTGCTGTCAGGCTTCTGAAAAAGGCTTCTTCACTCTTAAGAAGACTCACATGAGGAGAGATTATATCTTCTAGATGTAGTCATATCTGGCTATGACCCTTAGAACTGCTACAGCCCTCTCACAATAAGGAGGGAAGCAAGCCTGAGGACAAATCCAACATGGTGAGGTTGGTGGAGCAGAAAGACAGAAAGAATGTAGAGTCTAAAGATGTAATTTATTAAGTTACTAGAGGCCCAATGCACAAAATTCGTGCACGGGTGCAGGGGGGGGGGAGTCTCCTCAACCCAGCCTGCACCCTCTCCAATCCAGTACCCCTCAGGGGATGTCTGACTGCTGGTTTGGGCCCAACATCCCTCTCACAATCCGGGACTGCTGACTCCTAACTGCTCACCTGCCTGCCAGCCTGATCACCCCTAACTGCCCCCCTAGCCAGCCTGATCACCCCTAACTGTCTCTGCCTGCCAGCCTGATCACCCCCAACTGCCCCCCTCTGCCGACCTGGTCACCCCTAATTGCCCCCCCCGCCAGTCTGGTCACCCCTTACTGCCCCCCCTGCTGGCCTGGTTGCCCCCAACTGCCCCCCTCTGCTGGCCTTGTTGCCCCTAATTGTCCCCCCATCACTGGCCTGGTTGCCCCTTACTGCCCCCCTGCAGGCCTGGTCACCCCACACAGCCTCTGCTGTTCAGTCATTTGGTTGTCCCTCACTAACCCCCCTGCTGGCCTGGTTGCTTCAGGCAGCCTGATGGTCGTTACTGTTACTGTGACAGCGTCCTGGACAATTTGCATATTCCTCTATTTTTAGTATAGATATTAAATCAAATTAGCCAGAGTTGGCACTGCCCTATCTTTGGTTTGTTTGATACTAAATATTCTGTTTAAGTAGATTAGATTTGGATTATTCTGTTGTTTGTAGCCCAAAACATTTTAATTTATATATAAATAGAGGCCCAATGCATGAAATTTGTGCATGGTGGGGGGGTCCCCTCAGCCCAGCCTGCACCCTCTCCAATCCGGGACCCCTTGGAGGATGTCCGACTGCTGGTTTAGGCCTGATTCCGGGGATCAGGCCTAAACTGGCAGTTGGACATCCCTCTCACAATCCTGGACTGCTGGCTCCTAATCGCTCACCTGCCTGCCTGCCTGGTTGCCCCTAACTGCCCCCCCCCCCTTGCTGGCCTGATCACCCCTAAATGCTTCCCCTGCCAGTCTGGTCACCCCTAACTGCCCCCCCTTCCAACCTGGTCACCCCAAACTACCCCCCCTACTGGCCTAGTCACCTCTCACTGCTCCCCCTGCCAGCCTAATCGCCAACTGCCAACTGCCCCCCTGCCGACCTGGTTGCCCCCAACTGCATTGCCCCCCACCAGCCTGGCTGCCCCCAACTGTTCCCCTCTGCCAGCCCCTAACTGCCCCGCATGCCCCCGTCAGCCTGGTCGCCCCCAACTGCCCTCCCCCACCAGTCTGGTTGCCCCACGCAGCCTGCTATTCAGTCATTTGGTCATATGCTGTTCAGTCATTTAGTCATCACTCACTAACCTCCCTGCCAACCTGGTTGCCCCATGCAGCCTGCTTGTTCAGTTGTTTGGTTGTCCCTCACTAACCACTCTGCTGGCCTGGTCATAGGCAGTCATCTTGTGAGGGTGTGAGGGTTAATTTGCGTATCACCTCTTTATTATATAGGATTATCTCAGATCTCTTCCTTGGTGGGTGGTGTTTTAGTTGGAGTTAGTTGGAGCTAACAAACAACCCCAAAATATCTATCAGTGGTTTAACAAAGTAAAAGTCCATGGTTAGCTCATGATCAGATATTTAGCAGATGACCTTTTCTGTGTGGTTTAGGGATTCTTGCTTCTTCTGTCTTATGTTTCCAGTTTCCTTTGCTTTTTCTTTAGAGTCAGCAGTTGAGTCCTCTGCATTCAACACATTGACAAGGGAACTGAGAATATGGGAAATGGCAGAAGACATTTAGGGGCCAGATCTGCCTAAATGAATGGATCATCCACACAGACCAAGTTGTAGACACAATTCATGGAATTCCCTGAACTTTAAATGTGATTCCATTGATTGTGTCTACAACTTTTTTTCACTCACACACACACAAAAAAAAATCCAAAGAAGACAGTTTAGCACTAATACAACTATACCACAATGCCACCAAGGACCCAGGATCCTTCTGAGTTCCCACTCTACCATTCTTAGCATGTATCTTTCCTCTTCATGCTTCCAAAAGGGTGTCAGCCTTCTAAGGATTAGAGTATTATACTAAGTTCCAGACAGGAAGAAAGAGAAAGAGCTAAAGGCATGTGCCACCTATCTGATAGCCTTCCTGGAAACGTCATCCAGTAGACATTGTTTATTTTTCATTGTCCAGAACTGCATTTATAGCAACAGAGGTTGATGTAATGAGTATTTAATGAGGTACACAGCCATACTGAATAAGAGTGTGCTTCTCTAACTAAGGAAAAAGGGAGGACACACAGTGTAGGCAACTGCGAGTGTTCCCCACCTAGAGTGCCAGGCCTCCAGAGCTGTAGCGGAGAGCTCTAGTACACTGATTCTTTTCTCTGCCTCCTTTAAGGCCTTTACCTCTGGAGTCCAACCAATTAAAATAAATATTCTCGCCCTAACTGGTTTGGCTCAGTGGATAGAGCGTCGGACTGCAAACTCAAGAGTCCCAGGTTCGATTCCAGTCAAGGGCATGTACCTTGGTTGCGGGCACATACCCAGTAGGGAGTGTGCAGGAGGCAGCTGATCGATGTTTCTCTCTCATCGATGTTTCTAACTCTCTGTCCCTCTCCCTTCCTCTCTGTAAAAAATCAATAAAATTTATTTTTAAAAAAATAAAATAAAATAAATATTCTCATTTTATTTAATGTTCATGTATTGAAGAAGTTGGAAATTTCAGATTTGCTTCCTCACACAAATTGTAACTCTAATTTCCTGTTTGAGTCAGACAAGAGTTTGATTTAGAATAACATAAGGTGTGGTTCCAAGTTATTTTCAACCAAGATACTTTCTGCTGTGCTCTAACTTTATTCATGTTTCCCTGAACTTTAAATGTGATTCCATTGATTGTGTCTACAACTCTGGTTAGCAAAAACAAAAATCAGCAGTTCTGATCTCCCTGAGAACTCACACATAAAATTGAAGAGAGGCCTCTGGGGCATGCAGTTTAAGGCACTACTGACATGCAACTTTGCCTGGGACATTGTAGGAGCTGAGAGCACCACTTTGCAATGATTATTGTGTTTTAGTTCATTTATCTAACACATATTTTTAAAAATTATTTTTATTATGTGTAAAATTGATATTAGGTAATTGGGATTATACAAAGATATATTTATTAGGCAGAAGACCACCTTTAAAGTTTTTATAAGTTAGTAAATAGCATATGACATGTACCAAAATAACCACAATACAAATTAGATTATGGTAAGCACAATTTTATATATATATATATATATATATATATATATATATATATATATATATGGCTAATATGCTAAGTGTCCAACCGTCTGACCAGTCGCTATGACATGCACTGACCACCAGGGGACAGACACTCAACACAAGAGCTGTGGAGCTGCAGTGACTTGGCAGCAGTGGTTCTGAGGTGATGCACCCCGAAACCAGAGAGGCAGGGCTGCGCGATTCCATGTTTGGCCATGGGTTATGTTGTTGCTGGGGCACTGTTGGCCCCAAATCTGGTTTACTGCACACTTGTGTTTTTGTTCCACACCCTGTACAACAGTAACTTTGCAGAGTGCCCTCTCGCACTCCGGGACCCCTCGGGGGATGTCGGAGAGCTGGTTTCAGGCCGATCCCCACAGGCCAGGCTGAGGGATCCCATCTGCCAGAGGGACCCCGCTCACTTCACAGAAGCCCTTTAAGCAGCACCGCCCCAGGTGCGGCAGGCCAGGGAAAGACCGAGGGATGTTGGCTCCAGGGCATGTCTGGCCTTTCTCACCCAGTTCCACCCCACTGGCACCTTCTAATTAATTTCCTTTCAATGTGCACGAATCCATGCATCGAGTCACTAATTTTATGACAAATACAATGAGCATACTAAAAAATACAATGGACAGAAAAATCACTCCCTCTGTGGGAGTTTAGAAAGGTAACTTTGACATGTATCTGGGCCCTAAGCATGGTTAGAATTTTTATAGGTAAACATAGGAAAAAGGAAGTTCAAGTGGAGGGAAGACATAAGTATAGTACGTAAGTGTAGCAAAGAAATAAGTGGAGGAGTCTATATTCAGAAAATCTATGAGATACTTAGAAAATAAAGTTGTCAACATGGCTTGAAAACAAGCTATAGGACCATGGGACCCTGCCTCTTGGATGATTTGATTATATTACCTGCCCTGGATTGAAAAACTGGAAAAAGCCTTTTCTTTTTCTCTTTCTTTTTTAAGTTATGTCTCAAAGGAGCAGAGAAAAATTTACAAGTTTTTCAATGTGTATGTTCTAAGAAAAGAGAGATCTAGAGCCCAGAGTCACAAAGAAGTCTGTCTACAGTTTAGCCAAGCTGAGGGGAATGTGAAGACTCTCCTGGTTACTTGCTAAAGGTCATTAACTAGGATATATCTGAAAAAAAATAAGCAAGTGTCTATGGCCCATGGTTCTTTCATGAAATATGGAATGAAACTGAAAGGAATTTTAGAGATAAAATAGGCAGGTTTATGTAGTCCTAGGAATAAAGAGGGTCCATAGGGGGAGGAATGCATAGGTGAGGGCTTGGAGCCGCCAGAAGGCATATATTCACAGAGAATAGAAAAGTGCCACAGGATAAGGGGAGAGGAAGACATACATTCACAGAAGATCAAGAAAAGTCAGAGTATTGGGAAAAAGAAACATACTTTCACAGAGGATAGAGAAATGGCCACAGATTCTGGGAAGAGGGAAACATATTTTCACAGGAGATAGAGGAATGTTGCAAGATAAGAGGAAAAGAAAGAGGAGGGCACCACGTGGGTTTTGGACTTTGAAGCTGATATCTGCAAAAGAGGGACCAATTAGAAAAGCACAGGGTCATAACATGGGGAAGGGGTCCAATTAGAAGGGAGCATGAAGAGACAAAGAACTACAGGCTTTATAACCTTAGAAAAAGGGGCTTAGTGGATTACCCTCTTGGGAACACCGCCCCACCTGGGAGTTTGTCTTTGCTTCCAATAAATTTCCACCATTTTACTAAGAAGTCCTCTTAGTCCATGAAGTTTATTCTTCAAACTTCATAAGGCAAGAACCTGCAAGGGAGAGATCCACTCCCCGAACCCTATGTTTCAAAACCATAACACTGGGCTAAGACATAGTTATCAAATTCAGTATCTTTTCAATTTTCACATTTAGGGAGTTGAACATTTTAAATTAAATATATAAAAGTTTTTGTAACAATGGCTTTATTTTTAAATTTTAAAAGCACATCTGTCCTCAAAATTTATTAAATCAATGCATATTTTAAACTGTGTGCCAACCATCCTGCAGTGCTAGGAGTACAAAGACAATACCAAAAGCAAAATCTTGCTTTGTTCCTCCTATTTCTAAAACCAAGAATTTCCTGTTTACTTGACATTGATGCCAGCATGGCTGTACCTTGCTGCCACTCATCGTTAAGAAATTAATAATATTAGTATAACAAGTGCTGCCTTCCTACTGGTGCAATCCCAAGTAGCCAGTTTTATTAATGTGAAAGTGAGTAGTTGAAGATTATTTTCATAATTGCCACATAGAGTGAACTGCTTTTTTAAAGTGTCAATGAAAATATTATCTCAAACATATAATTTGATTTTTAAAGTTTGCCCTTGCTCAGAGGCAAAGAAAAAAAAATTAAGAGTTAATAGTTGGAGGTGTGGCTAAATAAAATATTGGGTGGCAATAGGTGATGTAAGAGACATTTCCTCCTAAACAACTCAGGGAAATTGGGGCATCTGAAAGTGACAGTTTAGACATCAGACAAGGACTGACAGACCCAAGCTCCAGGACATTTTCCAGTCTTCCAAATAATCGCCCAAATAATATAGGAAGTACTAAATCTGAAAGGAATTTGAAGTTCAAGAAGAAATAATTACTCCTCATAATTAAATTCCAATTTTTCAGCATTCTGAACTCAACCTACTTGAGCTAAACAAAACAGGTCACTTTTACTCTCCAATCCCACACTTTCTCCATTCCTCATTTTGGCTACTATTGTTCCCTCTAAAATTATTTATGCTGCAACTCATAATGTCAAAATCCTACTGATAACTCAAGGCACAAATTAAATGTTGCTCTATAAAACTTCTTCTTGTTCTCCCAGTTAAAAGTAACCTCTGATCTTCCAAAAGAGTAATAACTTTTATGATGATATATAGCACATTCTCTCTTGTATTATAACTTGACAAAGATCTGGGGTAGAGAGCCTGGTCTCCAAGAGAGACTGATACAGTTTCAGTCATTCAATTTGCATGAACACCTGTTATGCCTCCTGGCAGACATGGCAATCAAGACTTTATGTGACAGATGCAGAGACTGATGATCCTGAGCAAGGAGGAGAAATAAAGAATTGTCTTCCCCATATCTACTCTTTGGGAAAGTGCCCCAGGTGGGAAAAGTGTGCACTCTGAGGCAGGAATGTTAATGTATGTGGGCTGGCTAAAAGTAAGACCCAGTGGCTTGGCCACACCAGACCTCTTATATTTAATTGCAGATATTTATTTAATTGAATATACTAGCCTGTCAGTTTATGACTTTAAGGAAATATGTGGAAAGCTACAGCCTTCTCAACATCAGAGAGAAGCAGTGGAAAATGACATGGAACAACCCACAAAGGCAGCAGCCCCATGAATGTGGGTTGAGGTCACCAAGGGGCAAAGGGTGATGGCGCTTTTCTCAGCAAAAGCAAAAGATTTCAACACCTCTTTCTGTTTAGGCAAATGATGCTAATAAATGCAGGGTGGGTAGCCGGGTACAACTCTGAATATACTAGTTAGACATGAAACTGCAAAAGAATGAAGACTGAAAATGAGTGGCCATCACTTAATGTTTCTCCACCTCCTTTATGTACAGAGCCAATTGTTTTATTATTTATGAAAACTGCACAGGCTCAACTGTCAAGAATGAAATGGAGTTGCCAGATTGTTTTAAAACCCCAATTTTACTTCATTAGAGACTCTGCTCATCAGAGAGAGTATGACACAACTGAGCTATTAACTTGTAGCCTTTAGTCTGATCCCATTCTATCTGCAGTGACCCAAAAGTTTCCTGTACGCTCAAGAATCTAACTCTCTTAAGTTTGCTCTGCTCAGTACATGGAAGAGTCTCATGGGAGCAGGAGTGTCAGGGGATGGACATCGGCCAGCAGAGCACAGATGTAAAAAGAAGACATAAACTTGGCCTTTTGCAGGATACTACCTGGCAACAACTCTGGGAGTTCTCTCCAAACAATAAAGGCTGAACACATTTGTCTCACTCCATGATCATAGTCATCAGTCAACTCCACATTAGCTCACAGAGTTATGTCACATTAAATAACAACATTACAACTGCCAGATTATTAAATCTCATTGTTATGTCCCGGTTGATCAAAGCACTGCGTAGGTGTTGGCTGCATTATGACTATTGGTTGCGACTGAATTCTCTTTGAGAAATCTCATGCAGCAGGGGTATGTAGAAAACTCAGTGTGAAAAAAAATTCAGTGTGTAATCATATGTAATTAAACCAATCCTTGAATATGAAAATGCTCCAAGAACTATATGCAGATATATTACTTTCATTTGTGTCATTCACTGGCTCCAAAACCAGATAAAAAATAATTTATCAAACTCCAAATTTTTACTCATAGGCCATATGTTTCAATAGTAACTAATGAAAATTTTAAGCAAAGAGCCGTTAAAATAAGTGTTTTGAGACTGTAAATAAGTAGATTACAAGCTGCCTTTGTTGAAAATGAAAAATAAAAGGGAATGTTAGTTGTATTTACAAATTAATTTACACAAAATGTACGTAAAATTTATACTCATTCACTATCTTATAACTATAAAATTGATTCTGTCTACATCTATTTTTTTCATTAGATTAGCTTCCTAAATGTTCTTTTTCTAAAGTTTATCTTTATTGTTGAAAATATCACAGTTGTCCCCTTGTTTGTTTGTGTATGTTTTTCCATTGACTCCCTCCACCCCATACCTGCCCCTGCTAGGCCTTCACCACACTATTGTCTGTGTCCATGGGTTGTGCATATAAGTTCCCCCATTGATCACTCACCTCCCATCTCTCTACCCCAGCTTTCCCTCTGAAATTCATCAGTCTGTTCTATGCTTCTGTGTCTCTGGTTCTATTTTATTCATCAGGTTATTTTCTTCATTAGATTCCACATATAAGTGAGAGCTGTGATACTTATCTTTCTCTGCCTGGCTTATTTTGCTTAGCCTAATACTCTCCAGTCCATCTGTTTCAAATAATGAGAGTTGTTTCTTTTTGACAGCTTTGTAGTATTCCATTGTGTAAATGTAGCACAGCCTTTTTATCCACTCATCTACTGATGATGGGCACTTGGGATGTTCCCAGATCTTAGCTATTGTAAATTGTGCTGCTATGAACATAGGGTGCATCCATTCTTTCTGATTGGTGTTTCGGGTTTCTTAGGATATAGTCCTTGAAGTGGGATTACTGGGTCAGATGGGAGTTCCATTTTTAATTTTTTGAAGAAACTCCATAGTGTCTTCCACAGTGGCTGCACCAGTCTGCATTCCCACCAGCAGCACATGAGGGTTCCCTTTTCTCCACATCCTTGCTGTCAGAGACCACAGGAGCCCTGCTGCTCTGAGTACGATTCAATTCTCAGCAGTGGAACAGATGGAGAAGCCATGAGAAGGTGTGGGTATATAAGAATGAATCTTTATTGCAGAAGCCAATGGCCATAAGTCATCAGACAACACAGTATTTCACAGCAGTCCATAAAACAGGCATCCGTACACTAGCTGGTAAATACATATCTTTCCTACAAAGCAGTATTAGTCTCTGTACCCACAGCTATAATCTGAGCAGCTGCACACTGCCTCTAAACCTATAGCTTTACACAGCAATAGTACTTGAGCTCTCAGAGCTATAACCTCAGCAGCTTCTCCAGCCTCTCTGGCTCAGTAGCTTCTCCTGTCTTCCCTGCCCAGCACACTGGCTGGTTAACATGGTATCTATATCTGAGCTCTCTATGAGCTCTTAGCCTTGCATTGTGGCAGTACTAGCTCTCAGCTCCATATGAGCTCTCCTCTCTTCTGCACACATAGGAGCTACATTCTCTGTGCCTACTGGCTCTGCTTCTCTGAGCTTTCTCTAGCCTCTCCTCTGCCCAGCTGCTCTCTCTTGCAGACTCCTGGTCAGTAACTTGTATATTACTCCAGAGACAAAGAATGTTAGCTGCCAATAGTGACATCAATCATTTGAGTTACAGAAAGGTACAGTGTACCGTGTGTCCTTGCACCCACTCATGGTATCTTGGCCTTGGGCATCCTGATTAAGCTCATGCTTAGAGCGGCCTTGGCCATTCTGATGTATTGACAACAAGGCCTCTGTGCTCCCATTGGCCTTGACTATCCGGAGACCCTGCCGTGGTTCCCACACTTGCCAGCACTTTTCCTTCGTTGGTTTGTTGATGGTAGTCATTCTGACAGGTGTAAAGTGATATCACATTGTCATCTCTTGGATGATTAGTGACTTTGAGCATTTTTTCATATGTCTCTTGGCCTTTTGTATGTCCACTTTGAAAAAGTGTCTATTTAGGTCTTTTGCTCATTTTTAATTGGATTGTTTGTCTTCCTTTTGTTAAGATATATGAGTTCCCTATGTATTTTGGAAATTAACCCCTTATCAGATTTATCATTGGCAAATATGTTCTCCCATATTTGGACTTTCTTATCATTTTGTTGATGGTTTCTTTTGCTGTGCAGAAGCTTTTTATTCTGATGTAGTCCCATGTGTTTATTTTCTCCTTAATTTCCTTTGCCCTAGGAGATGTATCTGTAAACATATTGTATAAGAGATGTCTGAGATTTTGCTGCCTATGGCTTCTTCTAGGTTTCATGACTTACATTTGAGTCTTTTATCCATTTTAAGTTTATTTTTGTGTATGGTGTAATTTGGTGATCTAGTTTCATTTTTTGTATGTACCTGTCCAATTTTTTTAGCACCATTTATTGAAGAGACTGTCTTGACTCCATTGTATGCCCTTGTCTCCTTTGTCAAATATTAATTGAGTGTAATGACTTGGGTCAATTTCTTGGTTCTCTGTTCTGTTCCATTGATCTATATGCCTGTTCTTGTGCTAGTACCAGGCTGTTTAGAGTACACTAGCTTTGAGTACAGATCAGACAAGAAGAAAAAAAAATAAAAGGCATCCAAATTGTAAAGGAGAAAGTAAAACTGCCATTACTCATAGATGACATGATATTGTACATAGAAAACCCTGAAGACTCTATTAAAAAACTAATTGATTTAATAAATGAATGCAGCAACATAGCAGGATGCAAAATTAACACCAAGAAATGTATGGAATTTTTATATATTAATACAGAACTCTCAGAATGAGAAACTAAAAAAAAAAAAAAAAAAATCCCATTTACCATTGCAACAAAAAAATTGAGATACTTAGGAATAAACTTAACCAAGGAGGTAAAAGACCTGTACTCAGAAAACTACATGATGTTGAAGAAAGAGATATAGGAAGATACAAACAAGTGGAAGAATATACCATGCTCATGGATTGGTATAATTATTATCACTAAAATGTCCATGCTGATAGGGGGGGACCTATAACCTGATAGATAGAGCACCTGAATTAATCTGAAAAGTAATCATATTATTTTAAATCTTAGAACAGATATACTTATGTGAATAAGGGGTTAATTTTTTCTAGTTTCCTTTTCACGTCCTGTGGGAAGTGATTAGGGAGGTGACTTAACTGTGAATCCAGCAAGCAGAACTAATAAGCATGGTCACACAGACCCACAGGAATCAAAACATTATCCCATCAACATCATCCCATGACCTGATGACTAAAGAACAATAGCTGACATCCGTTCCTGGCCTCAACCTAGCCCCTTCCCCTATATAATCCTGTCCCCTGCACCTTGCGGGAAGGCAGAATTTGATGCTTGTAAGCGCCCTGTCTTCTTGATTGGCTGGCCTTCTCAATAAACCCTAATATGATTCAACCCTGCCTTCATTATTGGACAAGCAAAAGGCAGCCCAAGCCCAAATGAGGGTTTTCTGGTAACAATACTACCCAAAGCAATCTATAGATTCAATGCAATCCCTATTAAGATACCAATGGCATATTTCATAGATTTATAACAAACACTCCAAAAGTTTATATGGCACTACAAAAGACCCCAAATAGCCACAGCAACCTTGAGAAAGAAGAACAAAGTTGGAGGAATCACAATACCAGATATCAAGTTATACTGTCAACATCTATTTATTAAAAGGAAAAAATTGAAATATTTCTTTTAACCGTTACTGGGGGCTGTTGGCTTATAACTTTAAGACTATGAATGTTTGTTATCAGAAACAGTTTTTGATAGAACTTATTAACATTTTTATTTAAATAATATTTCTCATCGAAAGCTAATTTTTCTCACCAACCTTAAGACAGTTAACTCACTAGATATGATTTCACTAATATAGTTCTAATTTACTTAATCAAAATAAAAGACTAAAAAGATACTATTAAAATTAAAAATATATGTGAAGAAGATTGGCTTCCAAAGTGATGGTGTGAGAAGTGTGGACCCTCTCTCCAGTGATACAAAAATCCAGCTCCTAAAAATATAATCTCTAGAAATCATCTTAGGGGATGATGGAAAATAAGCGCTAGCTAGTTTGGCTCAGTGGTTAGAGTGTCGGCCTTCGGACTGAAGGGTCCCGGGTTCAATTCCGGTCAAGGTCACATGCCCGGATTGCGGGCTCGTTCCCCAATAGGGGACATGCAGGAGGCAGCCGATCAATGATTGTCTCTCATCATTGATGTTTTTATCTCTCCTCCCTCTCCCTTCCACTCTGAAATCAATAAAGATATATTTAAAAAGAAAAGAATTGAAATTATACAAAGCATATTCTCTGACTACGATGGTATGAAGTTAGGACTTAATAACAGAAGGAAATTTGAAAAATATACAAGTATGTAAATATTTTTTTAATAAATCTTTATTGTTCAGATTATTACAGGTGTTCCTCTTTTTTCCCCCCATAGCTCCCCTCCACCTGATTCTCCACCCCACCCCATGCCCTTACCCCCCGCCACTGTCTTCATCCATAGGTGTAAGCTTTTTGTCCAGTCTCTTCCGGCACCCCTCACACCCCCTCCCCCCTGAGAATTGTCAGTCCACTCCCTTTCTATGTCCCTGATTCTATTATATTCACCAGTCCATTCTGTTCTTCAGATTTTTTATTCACTTGATTTTTAGATTCACTTGTTGGTAGGTATGTATTTGATGTCATTTTGTTGTTCATGATTTTTATCTTTACCTTTTTCTTCTTCATCCTCTTCTTAAAGAACACCCTTCAGCATTTCATGTAATCCTGGTTTGGTGGTGATGAACTCCTTTAGCTTTTTCTTGTCTGTGAAGCTCTTTATCTGACCTTCAACTCTGAATGATAGCTTTGCTGGGTAGAGTAATCTTGGTTGTAGGTTCTTGCTGTTCATCACTTTGAATATTTCTTGCCACTCCCGTCTGGCCTGCATAGTTTCTGCCGAGAAATCAGCTGACAGTCGTATGGGTGCTCCCTTGTAGGTAACTAACCGTTTTTCTCTTGCTGCTTTCAAGATTCTCTCTTTGTCTTTTGCCCTTGGCATTTTAATTATGATGTGTCTTGGTGTGGTCCTCTTTGGATTCCTCTTGTATGGGGTTCTGTGGGCTTCCTGAACTTGTAAGTCTATTTCTTTCACCAGGTAGGGAAAGTTTTCTGTCATTATTTCTTCTAATATGTTTTCAATATTTTGCTCTCTCTCTTCTTCTGGCACCCCAAAAATTCAGATGTTGGTACGCTTAAAGTTGTCCCAGAGGCTCCTTACACTATCTTCATATTTTTGGATTTTTTCTTTTTGTTTTTCTGGTTGGGTGTTTTTTGTTTCCTCATATTTCAGATCTTTGGTTTGATTCTTGGGGTACGTTGATCTACAGTTGAGTTTCTGTATATTCTTTATTTCAGACAGTGTATGCTTAATTTCTGACTGGTCCTTTTCCATTTTTTTGGTATTCTCATTAAGATCCTTAAAGGTCTCACTAAGTTCCTCAGCGGTTTTTAGAAGATTCTTGAGTAACCTTATAAATGTGGTTCTAAACTCTATGTCGTCCAGTAGTTTGCTTTCTTCCATTTCTCTCATTTGTGACATGTTTCCTGGTCTCCGCATTTTGCTGCTTCCTTGTGTTGATGGAGTGGCTTTGTGTGGTAGGTGACCTATAGGGGCCAGTAGCTCAGCCTCCCCAATCACTTGAGGTGGACACCTTTGGTACACCCCTTTGTGGGCTGAGTGCAAAGTCTTGGTGTAGTTAAGCTTTGATTGCTGTTGGTACACTGGGAGGAATTGACCTCCAGGCCAGTTGGCTGTGAGGACCCGCTGTGTCTATAATGGAAGAACTGCTGCGCTGGAGACACGCTTATGGTGCAGGACTTGTTTCAGTGGGGCTTTGGTGCTAACCGAGTCTGCCTCTTGAATGTGTCACTTATGGATGTGAGGAGTTGAAATCTGGTGTTTCACTCTGACCACTAGGTACACTGGCTTCTGGATCTCCAATGGGGTGCAGGTCAGCTACTGTCTGAGGCCACCCAGCAGGCGCTACAGCGAGAACTACAGTTTTCTCCTCTTTGCTTGGGGTTTGGAGGTTTTGGAGCTGTCTGACCCGGGCTGCAAGTTTGCTAGGTTAAGCTGCAATAGGGCAGGCCATTCATATGCTGAAGCCGCTGATTGGAGTTTGTGTGGGTTTGTAGGTTGTGCAGGGCGGGGTCTCAGGGCGTGACTAGGCTAGGGCGTGGCAAACAGCGATGGCTGCCAGAAGTCAGCTCTGCCTCTCTGACTGTGTCCCCGCGTCCCACGCCCCAGCACAGTAAACAATTATTCCTGCGCGCAGCCCTGCAAGCAAGCCTCCCTCACTTTCCGACCCCACGGCAGACAGTCCAGCTTCTCCCCGTAGGAGTTTGGGTCCCCCGAGTCTCCCCAGAAACGAGTTCGGAGTAATCGGGAGCTTATCTCCCTTCGGGTTGAAAACAGCAGTGCTCCCGATTGGCCCGTCTCCGTACCTCAGCTTTTCCACACTTGTGCACCCCTCAATGCTGTTTGCTCTTTCCTTCTAGTTGTAGAACTTCCACTCAGCCAGCTTTCCCGTGGTTCTGGGTGATAGACGTTTTGTCTTTTAGTTGTAGTTTTGAAATTGTTGTGCGAGGCAGCAGTTTAGGTGTTTACCTACGCCGCCATCTTGGATCCTCCAAGTATGTAAATATTAAGTAACATACCATAAACTAACCAATGGATCAAAAAAAGAGATCATGAGAAAATTAGAAAATACTTTAAGATGAATAAAAAAAACACAAAGTACTAAAACTTATGATGCAGCTAAAGCAATATTTAGGAAGAACTTTAAAGCTACAGATGCCTAAATTAAAAAAGAAGCAAGATTTCAAATAACCTAGCCATCCATTTTTAAAAACTGGAAAAAGGAGAGCAAAGTAAACTTAAAGCAAAATGCGGGAAGAAAATAACAAAGATAATAATAAATAATGAATAAATTAAATAATAAATACTAGAGTGGAAATAAATAGAGAATAGAAAAACAATACAGAAAACCAAGAAGAGCAATGGTTGGTTCTTTAAAAAGGTCAACAGACTTTTTTTTTTATTAGAAGGACCAACAAAAAAGAGAAAAGACTCAAATTATAAAATCAGGAATGAAAGGTATTACTACCAACCTTACAAAAACACAGATTATAAGGAATTAATTTGAACCAATGTATGGCAATCAATTCCTAGGAAACACAAAGTACCAAAATTAACTCCAGAAGAAATGGTAATCTTAATAGATTGATGAAAACTAAAGAGATAGATGGAATTAGTCATTTTAGATTTACCTACAGCCCAGCCGGTGTGGCTCAGTGGTTGAGCATCCACCCATGAATGACCTCCACCAAGAAGTCACCAGTTCGTGTACCTGGGTTGTAGGCTCGATCCCCAGTTGGGGACATGTAGGAGGCAGCCTATCAATGTTTCTATCTCCCTTCCTCTCTCTCTGAAATGAATGAAAACATATTTTAAAGTCACTTACAAAGATGACTTCACTGGTAAATTTGATCAGGTGTTTAAAGAATGAACACAAATTCTTCCAAAAATAGAAGACAAAGGAATACTTTCAACTCATTCTATGAGGCCAAGATTACTGTGATATCAAAACCAAAGACATCACAAGGAAAGAAACTACAGACCAATATCTCTTATGAATATAGATGCAAAACCCTCAACAAAATACTAACAAACTGGATTCAGAAATATATAAAAAGGCTTATATATATCATAATCAAATGAGATTTATCCAAGGAATTCAAGTTTGTTTTACATATAAAAAGTAATAAATGTAATATACTATATCTATAATAATAAAAGCATAATATGCTAATTAGACTAGACAGCCGAACGACCTTCCCAATGTCATTCCAACGTCCTTCCGGACAAAGCCGCGGTGGTGGGGACCTAGAGAGAGGCGGTTAGGGGCAATCAGGCAGGCAGGCAGAGGGGTTAGGGGCGATGAGGCAGGCAGGCGAGTGGTTAGGAGCCAGTGATCCCAGATTGCGAGAGGGTGCCAGCAGGGCTGAGGGACCCTCCCGCCCCCCGCGACTCCCCCATGGGTGAATTTTGTGCTCCTGGCCTCTAGTAAATAGAATAAAGAATAAAACCATATGGTTATTTCAATAGAACAAAAGCATTTGACAAAATCCAACACCTTTTCGTGACAAAACAAACAAATATAAAAACAAACAAAACACTTGTCAAACTATAAATAGGAAAGAATTTCCTCAACCTGATAAAGGACATTGACAAAACCTTATAGCTAATGTGATTCTTTTTTTTTATTGTTGACAGTATTACAAATGTCCCTCAATTTGCCTCCCTTTCTCTCTTTTCTCCCAGCTCCTGCCCCACCCCAGGCCTTCACCTCACTATTGTCTGTGTACATTGGTTATGCATATATGGTTAATCTCTTTCAGTCTCCCTACTCCTCCCCTTGAGATATGTCAGTCTATTCCATGCCTTCATGCCTGTGGACCTATTTTGTTCATTAGTTTATTATGTTCATTAGATTCCACTTATAAGTGAGATTATGTGATATTTCTCTTACTATGACTAGTTTATTTCATTCAGCATAATATTCTCCAAGTCCATCCACGCTGTCCCAAAGGGTAAGAGATCCTTCTTTTTTTTATAGCTGTACAATATTCTTTGGTGTATTCACTCATTTTTTTATCCATTTATTTACTGATGAGCACTTGGGCTGTTTCCAGATCTTAGCTATTATAAATAATGCTACTATGAACATAGGGGTGCATATATTCTTTCTGATAGGTGTTTTTGGTTTAGGATATATTCCTAGAAGTGGAATTGCTAGGTCAAACAGTAGTTCCATTTTTAATTTTTTGAAAGGTTGGAAATAAGACAAGGTGATCTGTTCTGGCCAAAACAGGCCATGCATCTGCACACCAGGGCACCATTGTTCATGCCACTCTTCCCACACAGAAAACCCTGTTTGGCTAGTCATCCTCCAATGTCTGTCCCCTCTTTATAACTTTCTCTGGTTTCCGGTCTCAAATGGACTTTTTTTCCTCCAAACTTATGGAACATAATCAAAATACCATGTGATATCATTTGATTTGCTGTCTGGTATCATAAATTAATTCATTTATTGCTAATATAGTTTCAGGATGTATGTCCTACCTCTCTATTTAGATTACAAATTCCCTGAGAACATGGCTTTTTTTTCCCCAGTATGCCTATCAGATGCTCTAGAGCACTATAATAGAAGAAGACATTTTCAAATAAATATTTCCTGAACAAAATTACTTCCAGAGCCACCTATCCAAGGGAAAGACCAAGGATTTACAGTTGGGATAATTCTGCTCTTGCTCTGGCTCTTTTGCCATAACACAAAAGCATAACGTGTAAAGTTACTAACCTCCCCAAATTTAGGAATGTTTCTAAAAACACCCAGGGTGTTGGAAACATATTCACTCCTCTCTTAGAAAGAGAGGTTGAATGGTGAGAACTCCATGTGGAGAAGTCATAAGATAGTGTGTATTCTGATTCTCTGATGCAAAGGGAGGACAAGACCTATGACTTAGCATAAAATTATGCATTTGTAAAAATAGCCTTGATCTTCCACCACAAGCCTGCGTAGTCTGTGGAGCCCCTGTTCTCATAAAATCATTTATCTGATGCACACGACAGAGACATCCGTGAGAAGCACTCAAGAACCGCTGGGCTTTCTGTGCAGCACCCATTCGTGCGACACATAGAGCCTTCACAGCAAAGGTCATAATGACCTGTTCTTTCACCTGCTGGTGGAGTCATCAATGAGAACTTTCAAACAGCTGCTGAAGAAAATCATAATCACCGTGTGTGTCTTCCTATGGGTGAAACTAATTTAAAAATAAGGACATTCAAACAAATTTGGTGAGATTTACTCACATGTCAAATTAGTCCTTTGTAGAAAAAATAATGTTCAAATGCAGATAAAAGTTACATGATTTTAAAATAGGAGGGAAAAAGAATCAATCAATCCTGAGAGAGAAGCAGAGTGTTCCTCGGAAAAGCCCAGTAAGCCGTGGCTGAGAGGGCCCCACGACTGCCTGAAGGCTGCAGCGCAGTACACTGAGCCAACATGAAATGCGGTGTTTTTTAAGGAAACTTCCAACTCTTAAAAAACAAAGAATGGCTGCCAGAGTCATCTGCTGATTTATGAGACAAGAGATTAAATAGGAAAGGCCTTCCTGGAGAGACAAACAAAAAGGCTGTCTCTGATGAGTGAGCAAAAAGGAGAGTGAGCTTTTCAGTGTGAAGAGATTTCAGTCCATTTCTCTGCAGACACCACATGTTGACCAACACAATTTCTGTTATCATTTTACTTTGTCCACCTTCCCTATAAACGCTAAATGAACTAAACACCCTTGTACTGTCTGGCCAGTGAAGTATAAAGGTTAGTCTTCTGGAATCTAGAAAGGATTTTCTTTCTTAATGAAAGAATCAGCCTTCACTGGTGCCACCCTGTTTATCCCGCCTGCATTGAAAGGGGGTGTTACTGTAAGGAAAAGGTCCAGAGAAGTGTACAGAAAGCAACTCGGACTCGCTGAGCGACTGAACCAACCCCGGTAGCCACCTACTTCTAAACTTCCCATTATGAGACAAAAACAAATGTCTTTTTATCAATCCACTATTGGTAAGGACTTCTATTTCTTGCAGCTAAAGGCATTTATAATGAATTCTACTGCTATAGCAGGATGGGGAAAAGACAGTGCTCACAATTTTGACAGGAGACTCTGGGACTTCCTCTAAAAGAATGTAGAAAGGCATTGTGGAATTCATGTCAGAGTTTTATTTCCCACACATACTATTCTATTAAGCACCACATTAGAAGTCACTTGGACTACAGCTACACACCATCTTGCTTGTAACTATGCACAGCCCTGAAACAGAGCAGCCCAGTTATCCATTCTAACGAATGCTCAGAGTGTTAGGGTACATGTATAACAACTGCTAATTCTCTCTGTATTTGAGACTCTCAACTTGTAGTTTAAAGCCTCTGATAAAGACTAAAAATTATTTTCAGTGTGGTCACCAAACTGAAAAAAGTTTGAGACTATACCAGAAAGCAGTAACTGTCCTATTCCCATAAACATGGTAAATCTAAACCCTGATAGCAGTGGATATCAAAGTGTGGTTCCAAGCACAGCTGCATCGAAGTCGTCTGAGAGCTTGTTAGAAAAGCCACTATGGAAAAGAGTATGGAGTTTCCTCAAAAAATTAAAAATGTATCTACCTATGACCCAGTGATTCCACTTTGGGCATTTAACCCGAAACACTAATTTGAAAGAATACATGCACCCCTACATTTATGGCAGTGTTATTTACAACAAACAAGATATGGAAGCAGCCCAAGTACCCATCAATTGATGAGGGGATAGAAAAGCTATGGTGCATATATGCAATGGAATAGTAATCAGCCATAAAAAAAGAAGGAAGTCTTAACTATTTGAAACAGCATGGATGGGACTCAAGGGTATTATGATCAGTGAAATAAGTCAGTCAGAGAAGGACAAGTACCACACAATTTCACTTGTATGTGGAATCTAAACAACAAAATAAAAGATCAAATAGAACTGAAACACTCATAAACACAGAGAGCAAACTGGTGGATGCCAGAGTGGAGGGGAGTTACGGGATTGGGTAAAAGAAGTAAAGGGATTAAAAAACACAAAGTTGTTGTTACAAAATAGTCACAGGGATGTAAGTAAAGCTTAGGGAATCCTATATAATAAAAGGCTAATATGCAAATTGTCCCCTCGGGAGTTCGACCGCTCGCTATGACATGCACTGACCATCGGGGGTGGCATGGAACAAAGGAAGGCCCAGGCCAGCAGCTGGCAGCCAGGGGAAGGAAGGCCCTGATCGGCCCTGATCACTGGCCAGGGCTAGAGACTCTACCTGTGCACCAGGCCTCTATCCTATCTAATAAAAGAGTAATATGCAAATTGACCATCACTCCAACACACAAGATGGCTGCCCCCATGTAGTCAAATATCCTGCCCCCATGTGGACACAACATGGCCACCACAAGATGGCCAGCAGGGGAGGGCAGTTGGGAGGGAGCAGGCCTGCAAGGGAGGGCACTTGGGGGCGATCAAGCCTACAGGAGAGGGCAGTTAGGGGTGACCAGGCCGGCAGATGAGGGAAGTTGGGGATGACCGGGCCTGCAAGGAAGGGCAGTTGAGGAGGACCCAGGCCTTCAGGGGAGAGCAGTTTGGGGGGGGGGGGGGACCAGGCCTGCAGGGGAGGGCAGTTAGGAGCAATCAGGCTGGCAGGGGAGTGGTTAGGGAGTGATCAGGCTGGCAGGCAGAAGTGGTTAGGGGCAATCAGGAAGGCAGGCAGGAGAGCAGTTGGGAGCCAGCAGTCCTAGATTGTGAGAAGGATGTCCGACTGCCCATTTAGGGGGATCGGGCCTAAACGGGCAGTCGGACATCCCTTGAGGGGTCCCAGATTGGAGAGTGTGCAGGCTAGGCTGAGGGACACACACCCCGTGCACGAATTTCGTGCACCAGGCCTCTAGTATAGTCAATAAGATTATGATAACTATGTATGGTGGCAATTGATGTACTGGAAATATTGAAGGTACACTATGTAAAAGTATAATTGTACTATCATTAGGCTGTACCCCTGAAACTATTACAAAATAAAATGGAAAGAAATGCAAATGCTAAGGTCCTTGCAGACAAACTGGTTCACACTAAAAGTTTAAGAATGCCAGCCCTACTTAAGGGCATGCTAGGTGATGGGCTCTCTCTGTTCTTACTCAGATTTTTACATTTTTCTCCCATTTTCTTCTAATCTAAATGTTTTTCCTTCTCTTCTGTTAAAGTTAAAAATCTTTAGATGATATCCAAATCCATCATTTGGTCACATTAATTACCAAGATGATCACTGGTCTCACACTAAGGCTCACAGGAGATTTTCCACTTATAGATAAAAAATATATAACCCAAAAGTCCATCTTCCAAGTATTTAACTACAGATTGTTAACCCAATTGGGAAGCAGAATGAAAAAATCCCAGTTCATGTCTGTCCCCAACCCCAATAAAGACATGAACCTCTTTCTTCATGTAATCCATCTTAAATCTTAGGCCTTTCCTCTCATTTACCATTCGTTTCCTGTCTTAGTCTACACAGGCTGCTAGAGCAAAAATATTATACACTGGGCAGCTTAAATAACAAACATTTATTTCTTATATTTACGGAAGCTATAGCTCCTTGTATAAGTCCGAGGTCAAGGTGCCAGCAGATTCAGTGCCTGGTGCAGGCTGGCCTTCTGGTCATAGATGGCCATCTTCTCACTGTGTCCTCACATGACAGAAGAGGCAAGAGAGGGCTCTGGAGTCTCTCTTATAAGGACACTAAACCCATTCATGAGGGTAGAGCCCTCATGACCTAACCACCTCCCAAAGGCCCCATTTCCTAATACTATTACCTTGTAGGTTAGGATTTTAACATATGATTTTGCGGGACTTTCTGTCAATAACACTTCTCCCCTTGCTCAGGCTCTCACTTCATCTCCAAAGTAGCTCTTACCATCAACCTTGCCTCATTTCAATCTCCAATTATTATCCTTGCTTCTGCCTACACCTCACACTATTTTCATTTCTTTCTGCTAGGAGAGTGAAGGTTGAGCTTCAATGAGCTGTAGGTATATATCTTAGCAATTCAGTCTAATTATCTTGTGCTAAAGATAAAGTGTTATTGTTAAATCCATTATTAATTGGCTGTCACTGCAGTGATAGAATGTCCTGTTTGAAGAAGTGAGCTCAGCATGAACCACCTCCCCCACGCCTAGTTCTCTTTTACAAACCTCTAATTTATGTAAATGTTCACTAACTTGTGTTTATATGCTCCCCACTGTGCATGCCCTAGCAGATTTTTCAAACAGATATTTTTAATGTATTTTCTTTATCTCTTAAAAACTTTTGAAAATGTGATTTGGTTATATGTTCATTAGAATGTCATTTAACCTAAAAGACATAAAAGGGCATGAAGACCCCTTAATCTGGGTATATGATAGAGTTCTCCCTAGTTATAATCAAGTGCCCTCATTTAAGCACCTAAAAAACTATTTTTTAAAGTGCTGTCAGACAGACATCTCCGCAGGTGGCAGCTGTTTGAAGGAACATCAAAGGGTATAATGGAAGTAATGCCTTCATGTGTCTGTATGTACTATTTTATGAAGGCTACACTCTCCTAACCTTTATAGTCTCCTTTTTTTCTTTGGTCCTGATATTTTTCTATTTCTATTTTATCATGCTCTTTGAAGCCACCTCAAATCCTCCTTGGGAAAAAACACACAAAATCAATCATTTATTCTTAAAAACATTTGCAATCATATATCTATTACTTTTAGGAATAATTAAATGATTATCATATAATTTATATAGTGATTTTAACTTTTCTAAGCATTTCATTAATATTTCTTGAAGGATCCTTACAGTAAATTGAGGTGCATGAATTATTTTCTTTTCATGGATGAGGAAATAAAATCTAGAGACATGACCCTCCCAAAGTTATCCATTTTGTTACTATTAACAATAACAAACAAAAATAACAACAGCACCAGCAGCGTATTCATTTATCCATTGCTAACCAGGACTTCAACTCAGGTCTCCTGACTCCAATTCCCACACTATTTTCTTTATACATAACCTACTTCTCCAGTCTCCTCTGGAGAAACAATTAAAGCCTGAGCCTATGACACACAACATTTGTCACTAACATATGACAGAATATTCACTTAGTTGCTCAATTCTATGTCAAGGAAGTATGGACAAGAAAGAAATGGGACAAAATAATGAAATATCAGTGGTCTGGCATCCACCTGGTGGCAAAACCAAGATTAATTACTACTCTTACCATGCGCTGGGAATGCCCAATTACTCCCATTTAAACTGATTTCTCTGTCTTCCACTAACATATGAACTTGGACTAGGTCATTAAGCTATGTGAACCATGATTGTGTTGTCTATAAAATAATGTTATCAGACTAAATAATCTCTAAGGTCCCTGTTTTCTAATAGTATCTGCTTCTATGAATGAGAGGTGGACAGGTTATTTCAATAGTTCTTAAAAAGTAACAATTTAGGAAGCAATGTTCAATGATCATCAGGCTGGGTTTAACCAAACATAGCTCTATGATTCCAACATTGGGTGTGTACAGCAGAATCAGAAATTCTGGTCCATGGACCACACTTTGAGAAACACATCATCTCCTTTAAATGCTGATCTTGAGTGTGGTGATTCACCTCAGTAATACCTGCTTCCAGTGGATGTAGCTGGAACATTAGTCATCTTAGTTCTAGATAAAAATATTAATGTCTTTACTAAGACCTTTCAATATTTTTGTGTTCCAATGAAGTACACAAATTTTCTATTTCTAACAAGGACTTTATTGGAAAATATACTGAATAATATCCATCCGAAAAGAATAAATGAACTACTAAAAGTGTAGAAAGAGAGAAATTAGAACATTACATAATGTAAATTCCATCCTGCAGGTGCTCATTCAGGACTATTGGCCCCCGAATGTTTGTGCCTTATCACTCTCTCCAGTTATTAGAGAAGTTCTTTCCCTTTTCTTGTTCACTCCTTCAAAAATTATCTCAGAGTGGAGGTGTTTTGAACCCAGACAGTAGTTGTTTTTTCAGTTCCCAGAGCTCTTGAGCACTGAACAGTTAGGTTTGCCTTCCTCGAACACCTGGAACACTGGTGGTGGAGGGAAGAGAAGGTTAGTGCACAGGTGGCTTCTCAGAGTGCCAGCCAGAGCAGACCTTCCCACATGAACCATTGTTCAATAATCATTACTTTGTCTCGATTCCCATTTTGTTCCTTTTCCTCCTCCCATGGCTTTCTTTGATCTTTATGGGTATCTAAAGTGCCCCAAAGTACAAATCTCACGATAATGTCCCCTATGTGATATATCAAGACTGATTCCAGTATTTCTGGACAGTAGGCAAGTTCAGCTTAAAACCAAAAAGTGCAATCTATTTTTGATACGAAGAGATAATGTCTGAAAGCCTGGGGATAACAGTTAAGCCCACTGAAAATCAATAAAAAGCCCTTTAAAGGCCACCATTCTCTTTCATGACATTTTTCTTAATGCTGGATGTCCCATACCACCAGGCAATCAGGTAACAGGATTGATTTTTATATAACTGCTTCGGGAACATGCAACCATTATAGGGAAGGTGGAAGGGCTAAGGAGAAAGGCAAAAGTGAACTTCTATGCCTTCTCCCTAGCAAAACCTCGCAATTATTTTGCAGGGAATAACTTCCTCATGTATAGCCTTAGGGAACAGGGTTTTTCGGCCACTACATGTGAGTGCTGGACACCCAACTCTGATATCCCTTGAACCTTCTTGATTCCCAACTCTTCCACTAATTTGCACTAACGGGTGCCCTCACTTAACCTCTTTGTGAGTATAAAGTGACAAGAGAGATACCTGCCCATCATAAGTCAGCATCATGCTCCAGGCATATCTACCAGTGATTTAATATAATAAAGTAGTTAAGTGCTTCCATAATTATAGAAAATTTTTAAATAAGAGTTATTAACCTCAAGGGAATTTATAGAATCATTCCCCCCCCCCAAAAAAAAAACACAAATTTTAATCCTATGCGGGGATAGGCGTAACAAAGCATTCTCCCCAGTCATGCAGAACAGAGGAAGGGCAAGCTGCTCACCTTCTACCTGACAGACTGGCCCTACATCAATTCTATTGATGCGAATCCAGGTATTGTACTTCCACAACTGGCCATAAATTTTTACAACAGACTTTCTTTTCTGCTTCTACTCTGTTTCTGCCTCTGACAGGGGATTCCTTTGACCTTCAACTCCATCTCCCAGATCACATCTTTATCAAGCTGGCCCTAACATCTGACAACTGAAACCATCTGGCCTTAAACCTTTCTCTCATGAATAAGCAAAGTCCATTGTATTCTGACTTCCATACCCATAGATTTCGATGAAAACATTAATTTAAACAAACATAGAAGTGCCAGAAACATTTTTAGGAAGGCAGGAGTCTAAAAGAGTGAGCAAATGATGATAGCATACCAACCAACTCAAACTTATATAAGTAATTCTAAGAATAAAACCTAGTAAATATGTATAATTCATGTTCCTCCAAAAAGTTGTTGTGGAAAGTGTCTAAAAATAAGAAACACTGAAAAATAAATACTTGGCCCAGCCAGCGTTGCTCAGTGGTTGAGCATCGACTATGAACCAGGAAGTCACGGTTTGGTTCTCCATCAGGGCACAGGCCTGGGTTTCAGGCTCAATCCCCAGTGTGGGGCATGCAGGAGGCAGCAGATCAATGATTCTCTCTCATCATTGATGTTTCTATCTCTCTCTCCCTCTCCTTTCCTCTCTGAAATCAATAAAAATATTTTTAAAAATAAAGAAAAATAAATATTTGGGTGATGATTACTCATCAGCACTTCTCCAGGTGGTGCCTGGATTTCAACTTTACATTCTAGTCAGATGAAAGCTTCTTTTTTTTTTCTTTATTGATTAAGGTATTACATATGTGTCCCTATGTCCCCATTGCCCCACCAACACCCCCCCCCCACTCATGCCCTCACCCCCCTGGTGTCTGTGTCCATTGGTTAGGCTTATATGCATGCACACAAGTCCTTTGGTTGATCTCTCCCCCTTACGCCCACCCTCCCCTACCTTCCTTCTGAGGTTTGACAGTCTGATCGATGCTTCTCTGTCTCTGGATCTGTTTTGGTTCATCAGTTTATGTTGTTCATTATATTCTATAAATGAATGAGATCATGTGGTATTTATTTTTCTCTGACTGGCTTATTTCACTTAGCATAATGCTCTCCAGTTCCATCCATGCTGTTGCAAATGTTAAGAATTCCTTCTTTTTTACCACAGCATAGTATTCCGTTGTGTAGATGTACCACAGTTTTCTAATCCACTCATCTGCTGATGGGCACTTAGGCTGTTTCCAAATCTTAGCTATGGTAAATTGTGCTGCTATGAACATAGGGGTGCATATATCCTTTCTGATTGGTGTTTCTAGTTTCTTGGGATATATTCTTAGAAGTGGGATCACTGGGTCAAGAAAGCTTCTTTTTTATTTTTTTATTTTATTTTTTTAAATTTATCTTTATTGTTTAAAGTATTACAGATGCCCCCCCCCCTTTTTTTTCCTCATTAACCCCTTCCACCCCATCCCTGTTCCCCCAGGCTTTCATCACACTATTGTCTGTGTCCATGGGTTATGCATATATGACTCCAATTGCTGCTGCTAGGGGAAATGGTAAAGTGTTTTATGCTCTTGTATTCAAAAGTGAGGAAAGGGATTTAAGAAGTTTCAAGAGCTCTATATATCAATTAAAAATGTTCACTTTCGCCCTGACCAGTTTGGCTCAGTGGATAGAGTGTCAGCCTGCGGACTGAAGGGTCCCAGGTTTGATTCAGGTCAAGGGCATGTACCTTGGTTGTGGGCATATCCCCAGTAGGACAAGGCAGGAGGCAGCTGATCGATATTTCTAACTCTCTATCCCTCTCTCTTCCTCTCTGTAAAAAGTCAATAAAATATATATATTTTTAAAAATGTTCACTTTCAATTAAACTAAAAACTTTAATAACAAACGATATCTATTGTTTTCTTAACCAGAAGTCCAGAGGTTCTAAATGGCCTTAAGGTTGGGCCAACAACTCAGTAATTTCATCAAGGATCCAGCTTTCCTCTT
Source organism: Plecotus auritus (assembly GCF_963455305.1). Lineage (NCBI taxonomy): Eukaryota > Metazoa > Chordata > Mammalia > Chiroptera > Vespertilionidae > Plecotus > Plecotus auritus. The sequence goes on along the minus strand of NC_137770.1, from coordinate 85,958,972 downwards.
CAGATTCAGCTAATACTTTGAGGTGCTTGTCTCAAAATAGCTCCTCATCACTATATCCTACAAGTGTCTTGAGTCAAATTTGTGTAAAGTGACTCTCTCTTAACAGGGTAACCTTTTCTCTAGTCTATACACTGAGGGGGAGAGGGGTGTTCATTGATTTCTTATTCTTAAGGCCCTTGAGACTCATATGTAAAGAGCAGTGAACTTTCAATAATTTGTAGTATTCCAAGAAGGTGAGTTACTATCTAAAAGTAATGATGAAGGCCTTAGCCAGTTTGGCTAAGTGGATAGAACATCGGCCCATAGACTGAAGTGTGTTAGGTTTGATAACAGTCAAGGGCATGTACCTTGGTTGCAGGTTCCTCAGCCCTGGCCAGGGTGCATGCAGGAGGCAATCAATCAACGTGTCTCTCTCACATCAATGTGTCTCTCTGTCTCTCCCTCTCCCTTCCACTCTCTCTAAAAATCAATGGAAAAATATCCCCAGGTGAGGATTAACAAAAACAACAACAAAGTAATAATGAAGAAGGAATAGAGTAGAAATAAGAGGCTAATTTAGGCTCAATTAGATTAACTCAAATATCCCACCTGGCTCTAGCTTTCTATTAAATGTAACCGGGAAAAAAGTGTATTGATGGGTATTCCCATGTAATATTCTAATAGAGAGAGAAAGAAGGAGCTAGTGCAACAATATAAATTAATCTAGTACAAGACATAAGAAGAGAGGTGACAATGGGACTGCTAAGGACAGAGCGAGCAGAGCTGATTGGGGAAATCAGGAGGGCTTCTGCAGGAGGTGCCATCTGGGATGGACTTCACGATGTTGGTACAAAGAAATGTGAGCTGAAAACAGGAGGGGCATTATGGAGACCCTTGGAGGTCAAAGTATGAACGTTATATTTAATGGAAGCAAAAAAAAAAGGCAATAAAATTTGCTAATGATAAGAGACATGATATAATTTCTACCAAAAAGCAATTAATGCAAAATGGACTAAAGGAACCTAAGTTCTGGAAATCTTGCCAGGAGGACATTGCAATAATCTAGAGAGGAGAGTAAGGACTGGAGCTGATATGACAGTGACACATGAGGAGACAGACTCTTCAGGCCCTGACAGCTGTGGGAGGGTGCAGAAGAGAAAGGGGGAAGTCAGTGACTGTGACCTTGGTGGTTATAGCTGAGCCAGCAGTGTCATTAGCAGGAACAAAACATCAGGAGAAACATCATTTTAGGGAGCTGGAGAAAAAACGTTTTGAACATGTTGACTTTTAATGTGTTTCATGGCATATCCAACACCCTTTCTTGATAAAAACTCTCAGCAAGGTGGGAATAGAAGGATCATACCTGAACATAATAAAAGCCATATATGATAAACCCACAGCTAACATCATACTCAATGGGCAAAAACTAAAACCATTTCCCCTAAGAACAGGAACAAGACAGGGATGCCCACTCTCACCACTCCTGTTTGACATAGTACTGGAAGTATTAGCCATTGAAATTAGACAAGAAGAAGAAATAAAAGGCATCCAAATTGAAAAAGAAGAAACAAAGCTGTCCTTATTTGCAAATGACATGATATTATACATAAAAAAACCTGAAAGACTCCATCAATAAACTAATAGACTTAATAAATGAATTCGGCAATATAGCAGGATACAAAATTAACGCCAAGAAATCTATGGCATTTCTATACACCAATAGTGATTTTACAGAAAGAGAGACTAAAAAAGCAATCCCATTTACCATCGCACCAAAAAGATTAATATACCTAGGAATAAACTTAACTAAGGAGGTAAAAGACCTATACGCAGAAAACTACAGGACACTGAAAAAAGAGATAGAGGAAGATGTGAACAGATGGAAGAACATGCCATGTTCATGGATTGGTAGCATCAACATCATCAAAATGTCCATACTACCCAAAGCAATCTACAGATTCAATGCCCTCCTCATTAAAATGCCAACAGCATATTTCACAGACCTAGAAAGAACTCTCCAAAAATTCATCTGGAATAAAAAAAGACCCTGAATAGCCACAGAAATCCTGAGAAAGAAGAACAAAGTAGGTGGGATCTCAATACCAGATTTCAAGCTGTACTACAAAGCCACTGTTCTCAAAACAGCCTGGTACTGGCACAAGAACAGAGTTATAGACCAATGGAATAGAATAGAGAATCCAGATATCGACCCAAACCACTATGCTCAATTAATATTTGACAAAGGAGGCATGAACATACAATGGAGTAAGGACAGTCTTTTCAATAAATGGTGTTGGGAAAATTGGACAGATAATGCAAAAAAAATGAAACTAGACCACCAACTTACACCACACACAAAAATAAACTCAAAATGGATACAGTACTTAAAACATAAGATGGAATCCATAAAAATATGAGAGGAATCCACAGGCAGAGAAATATCAGAGATATGCTGAAGCAATTTCTTCACCAATACCACTCCTAGAGCAACGGAAGCTAAAGAGAAAATAAACAAATGGGACTACATCAAAATAAAAAGCTTTTGCACAGCAAAAGAAACCATCAACAAAACAACAAGAAAGCAAACTGTATGGGAGAACATATTTGCAAATGTTATCACTGATAAAGGTTTAATCTCCAACATCTACAGGGAACTTATACAACTTAATAAAAGGAAGATAAATGATCCAATAAAAAAAATGGGCAACAAACCTAAATAGAATCTTTTCGAAAGAAGACAGAAGGAAGGCCAAGAGACATATGCAAACATGCTCAAAGTCACTAATTATCTGAGAGATGCAAATCAAAACGACAATGCGGTACCATCTCACACCTGTCAGAATGGCAACCATGAACAAATCAACAAAAGACAAGTGCTGGCAAGGATGCAGAGAAAAAGGAACCCTCATGCACTGCTGGTGGGAATGCAGATTGGTGCAGCCACTGTGGAGAACAGGACGGAGTTTCCTCAAAAAACAAAAAATGGAACTCCCATTTGACCCAGTAATCCCACTTCGAGGATTATATCCCAAGAAACTAGAAACACCAATCAGAAAGGATATATGCACCCCTATGTTCATAGCAGCACAATTCACCATAGCTAAAATTTAGAAACAGCCTAAATGCCCATTAGCAGATGAGTGGATTAGAAAACTATGGTACATCTACACAATGGAATACTATGCTGCTATAAAAAAGAAGGAATTCTTACCATTTGCAGAAGCATGGATCGACCTGGAGAGCATTATGCTAAGTGAAATAGCCAGTCAATGAAAGAAAAATACCACATGATCGCACTCATTTATGGAAAATAAAGAACATTATAACCTGATAAATAAAAAGATAGATACAGAGGCAGTAAAGCACCCAACAGACTGTCAAATTACAGCGGGAAGGCTGGGGAGTGTTGGGTGGGGAGGGAGTGAAATAGATCAACCAAAGGACTTGTATGCATGCATATAAGCACACCAATGGACACAAGACACTGGGGGGGTGGGATGAGGGCATGCGACAGGGGGTAGGGGAGGCTGGGGGAAGGTCAATGGGAGGAAAAAAGGAGATATATGTACTAATATATGTAATATTTTAAACAATAAAAAAAATGAAAAAAATGTGTTTCGTGGCATATCCTCTCTAATAAAAGAGTAATATGCAAGTTAACCATCACTCTGCTATACCCACAAGCCACACCCACCAGCCAATCAGGAATGAGTATGCAAATTAACCCAACCAAGATGGCTGTAGCCATGGAGCGAGCAGGAGGCTTGGGTTTCCCCGGTAATGGAGGAAGCCAAGCTTTCCACACATCCTGGCAGGCCCAGGCCTCCACTCAAGGCTACAAAGTTTCAATTATAGAAGATAAATAAATCCCAGATACCAGGGCCTCCTCTTGGGTTGCCAGGGGGCGTGGCCAGCCTGCAAACCACCACAGGCCCCTCACCCAGGCCACCCCACACCCCAAGGGAACCCCCACTCTGATCCGGGACACCCATCAGGGCAAACCAGCTGGCCCCCACCGCCACCCGTGCACCAGGCCTCTATCCTATCTAATAAAAGAGTAATATGCAAATTGACCATCACTCCAACACACAAGATGGCTGCCCCCATGTGGTCAAAGATCCTGCCCCCATGTGGACACAAGATGGCCACCACAAAATGGCCAGCAGGGGAGGACAGTTGGGAGGGATCAGGCCTGCAAGGGAGGGCAGTTGTGGGTGATCAAGCCTGCAGAGAAGGGCAGTTGGGGGTGACCAGGCCTGCAGGGGAGGACAGTTAGGGGCAAACAGTCTGGCAGGGGAGCAGTTAGGCATCAATCAGGCTGGCAGGGGAGTGGTTAGGGGGTGATCAGGCTGGCAGGCAGAAGTGGTTAGGGGTAATTAGGAAGGCAGGAAGGTGAGCAGTTGGGAGCCAGCAATCCTGGATTGTGAGAGGGGTGTCCAACTGCCCATTTAGGCCCAATCCTACTGGGATCAGGCCTAAATGGGCAGTCGGACATCCCTTGAGGGGTCCCAGATTGGAGAGGGTGCAGGCTGGGCTGAGGGACACCCCCCCCCCCCCAGTGCACGAATTTCATGCACCAGGTTTCTAGTGATTAAATAAATCAGGCAGGTTTGGAAATGGGAGCCTGGAGTTTGAGAGAAAGGCAGTCAGGGATGGGGAGGTGCGTGTATATGCAGAGTGCAGTTGAAACCTAGTGAATGGATGAAGTAACCAAGGAAAAAATACAAAAGAAAAAAGAAAAGAGAAGGAAAGGGAAGACAAGGAAGGGAAAGTATGGGAAAAGGGCACTGCATAGAGACCTAGAGAGTGCTCATATTTAGAAGGAAGATTATACCCTCCATATACTTATCACACAGTATAGAAGTACTTGAGGGAAGACTGTGTCCTGTCCACTGTTGTAATTTCCAGTGTCTCCCACAGAGCAAATAGACATTTAATAAATTTCATTGAATAAATAGATGAAGCTAAAATGGAAAAAAAAAATTAAAGAGAAAAGAGATTCAAAAGACACTGAGTAATGCCAACAACTCTGTAAGCAAGGAAGAAAGAATTTGAAAGATAAAGTTGTCTATGGTATCATTTCACAGTTAATAAAATACACAGTTAATAAAAGTGAAAAGGTGCCAAAACCGGTTTGGCTCAGTGGATAGAGCGTCGGCCTGCGGACTGAAAGGTCCCGGGTTCGATTCCGGTCAAGGGCATGTAACTTGGTTGCGGGCACATCCCCAGTGGGAGGTGTGCAGGAGGCAGCTGGTCGATGTTTCTCTCTCATCGATGTTTCTGACTATCTATCACTCTTCCTTCCTCTCTGTAAAAAATCAATAAAATATATTTAAAAAAAAAAAGTGAAAAGGTGGGTTTGATTAAAAAAAACATTTTAAAAAACAAAAGGGAAAAGGTGGGTTTGATGAAAAAATAATTTTGGAATATACTAAGTCAGCAAAGTTAAACAGATTACTTTTAAATTTTGCAAAACATCTCAGAGCCTTTAACACCAAAAGGTGGTGGGTTCGATTCCAGGTTAGGGCACATACCCAGATTGGGGTTTCAATCCCCAGTTGGGGCACTTGTAGGAGACAACCAATCAATGTTTCTCTTTCAATGTCTCTCTCTCTCTCTCTCTCTCTTTCTCTCTCTCTCTCTCTCTCTCTCTCTGTCTCTCCCTCTCTCTAAAAAAATTCTTTTAAAAATAATTAAGTAAATAAAAATAAAAACACCTATATGTATTAGGGATATAGTCAATAATACTGTAATAACTATATATGGTGTCAGGTGGATTTAAGACTTACTTTCTAAATTATATAAATGTCTAACCACTATACTGTACACCTAAAACTAATATAATATTAACATCAATTATAACTGTACAAAATGTTTATATGTAAATTAGAGAAGAGTTAATAAATTAGGCCACATTCTTACATCAAAACACTAGGTTGTCAGAAAATAAGAATGTACTGACCTAGACAGATGTCTAAAATACTTTATAAAGTGACTATGGTCAATTTATAGACTAACAAATATAGTATGAACCCATGTGGAAAAGTGTATGTCGTGTGTGTGTGTGTGTGTGTGTGTGTGTGTGTGTGTACAAAAAATACCTAATGGTTGCACATCAAAATAAATACTTATAGGTTGTATGTTTGAAAAAACTCAGGCTGGTAAGGAAAAGGAAATTTTCACTTTTTATTTACTATCTCTCTGTTTGGATATTTCACAGTGAGCACATAGCACATGTGTAACTTTAACAGTTTGTTCCTACAGTCTTCAAACTCCCCTTCTCCCCTGGAGCATGACTTTATCCCTCAGTTCCCAGGAATGAGGCTGGGAATCTTCTGCTATACAATCAGGCCCTCCTAGATCTGAGGGTCTCATGAATGATAGAGTCCACTTAGATTAGTTGACAATTCACTATAGGCTTTGGAAAAGTCAGCCACCCTTTCTGGGTCTCTGATCTTTAGTAGATTACCTAAAAAGTTCATCCAGTTCTAAATTTAATTCCAATCCTAAAGGGCTATGCTTGGATGATAACAAAGCATTAATTTCAGAGGGAAAACAAGTTTTGTTTTCTAACAAATAATGTAAAATGGATTCCTGGGACATTACGTTGATAAGTGAAGCCACATCATTCATGACTAAAAACCAGTAAAAATACAGATTTGGAAATTAGTTTCCTAAAAACACAATTTTGCCTGAATTTTCCTTTTATTATTATTTTTGCTCTAACCTTGTAATTTCTCTCATTTTTATTTTATTTATTTTCAAAGAGGAATTCATCATCTTAAATTCACTTTTCAGAAAGTCCCATCAAAATATGGGGTTATAGCTAGATTGCAAATATTTATTATAACCACTAGGGGTCAGACTACTACATTAATACAAACCAATCTCAACTTGAAAGAGGTTTTAATGGGTTGAAGGCTATGCCAATTTATTTTCTTGCATGAGAATAAAATACTGGCCATTTAAATTAAACATTACATAAATAAGATAATGAGGAAAAATGCATTTGACAAGAGAGACTCAGAAAGTTGAGGCTATTACATATAATAAATATATAATTTAAAAGTTTCATCCTTAATTAAAATTTTAATTATTCACTTGCTCATTCAATTGGCAAGATATTACTCCAATCTTAGTGAGTTCAGACTAGAGAATTAATTACTGAATTTTTAAAATGCTACAAGAGCAGAAAAAAAACTAAAATAATGAATCTGACAACAAATAAGAAATCCTCATTTTTAAAGAATGGACTGCATGAATAGCCGAGGATTGAGATAGATGTCAGAAACATTTTTTCAATGAATTTCAGTCATGTCACAATAGGAATGAATCATCATACAGCAATGAAAGTGGTCAGGGATATGGTTAGAAGGTAGCCCATATGGATAGATGTCCCAGTTCTGATACAAACTGGCTCTGTGGCATTGAACAAGCAGCTATCTTCTCTTGGTCTCACCTAACACATCTTTAGAATGAAGAAATAAGATTATATGATTTATAAAGAACCTTCAAGCCCTAAAATTAAACAGATTTATTTAGAATTATGTTTATTTATGTAGAAGATAAGAACGTAAGGAAAAATCATGCCAAAATTTTAAAAAGGAGAGTGTTAATTTTCAAGATACATTATTATAAACTTTCATCATTAAAAAAATTGAAAATACTGAGATCATAGATCATATCCACTGTCAGACAGAGTTAAAGTAATAATAAAAAGTCAAACTTCAGTTTATTTACAATTTTACTTACATTTAATTAGAGAGTATTCAAAAATAAATGCTCTAAGAGTATACATAAACATATATGCAGATCCTTCTCTAGCATGATAAATGAGAAATTAAAGAGTGGTTACCTGTTGAGGTGGGGTATAATTGGATGGACATGTGTAGGTGAGTATAAGAATATAAGGTGCATTTCTTTATATATTGTTTTGATATTTTTACCCATGTGAATGTATTACCTATTTACATTTTTAAAAATTAACTTAAGAATTGTATAAATGGGGCAAAACTGTGTGTCAATACAAAAACAACTACAAGTGAAAGTGAAAATTTCCCATGGTTAAAATGGAGATTAGGAATGACATAGGGCTATCTGTTGCTAATATAAGTTGGTAATAAAGGAGTAACATTACATTTTAAAAGGGTTACATCAAATTGCCTCAATCAAATTCACCATGTCAAAATTGCTATCACCAAAGGTTCTATCTGGAAGTCTTATCTCCTGGGCCCCAACCCCCCACTGAGCTACTTGTCCCTCTTCATCTTTCTCAAGACCAATACTAAATCTGGATAAGTATCATTATGTCCCCCTTCTTCCTTCAGAGAGAGACAGAAAGAGAGAGATCCACAAACACACAAACATGTTTCTGAGCAAAGTCTTAATGAATATTAACCTATAAAATAAACACTAGAGAGGGTCAAAATAAAATCCATTCTAGAAATAGCTAAACCCTGAATCCAAGACTTTTTAACATACAGGTTTAATGTAATTTCTACTATGCAGCTTTAAAAAAACAAGGATGTCTTACCCTTAGAGAGTAGAGGGACCTGGAGAGTATTATACTAAGCAAAATAAGCCAGGCAGAGAAAGACAAATATCACATGATCCCACTTATATATAGAAACTAATGAATAAAATAAACTGATGAACAAAATAGATCCAGAGACATGGGAGCATAAAGCAGTGAATCAAAAAATCAATGTCTCTCTCTCTCTCTCTCTCTCTCTCTCTCTCTCTCTCTCTCTCTCTCTCTCTTTGCCTCTCTCTTTCTCTAAAATTAACAAATAAAAATATTTAAAAAAATAAATCTCAGAGGGAAGGGGATAGGGGCAGGGGAAGAGATTAACCAAAGAACTTATATGCATATATGCATTGTCCGTGAACACAGACAGTAGTGTAGTGAAGGCTTGGGGTGGGATGGGAGCCAGGTGTATGGGCACAATGAAGGGAGTAATGGGGGGAGGGACATCTGTAATACTCTCAACAATAAAGATAAATTTAAAAAATAAATAAAATACAATAAAAATTAAAAACAAATCAATCAATGAATGCATAAATAAGTGGAACAAAAAAATTAATGTTCCTCTCTCTCTCTTTCTTCCTTCCCCTCTCTTTCTCTAAAATTAACAAATAAAGGATTTTTTAAAATAAGTGAAACAGAAAAAGTAACATCTGACACCACAGAAATACAAAGGATTATAAGTAAACCAGAGACCCAATGGGATCCCTCAGACTGGCCAGCTCTCGGGACCAATTGAGACCTTCTCACCCAGTCCCAATAGGGGTCAATCAGGGCCAGCCAGCAGGGGGAGGGACCATGGGAGGTTGGCCAGCTACAGGAGGTTGGCTGTGCAAGCGCACTGACCACCAGGGGTCAGTTCCTGCATTGAGCATCTGCCTTCTGGTGTTCAGTGTGCATCATAGCTACCAGTCGGTCATCCGGTTGTAATGGATGCTTAGGCTTTTATATAGATAGACTAGAGGCCTGGTGCACAAAATTTGTGTAGTGGGGGGTCCCCTCAGCCCAGCCTGCACCCTATCCCAGTGGTCGGCAAACTCATTAGTGAACAGAGCAGCAAACCACAGCTCACAAGCCGCATGTGGCTCGTGAGCCACAGTTTGCCGACCACTGCCCTATCCAATCCGGGACCCCTCAGGAGATGTCTGACTGCTGGTTTAGGCCTGATCCCCAGGATCAGGCCTAAACCAGCAGTCAGACATCCCTCTCACATTATGGTACCACTGGCTCCTAACTGCTCACCTGCCTGCCTGCCTGATTGCCCCAACTGCCTCCCCACCAGCCTGGTCACCCCTCACAGGCCCCCTCTGCTGGCCTGGCCGCCCCTCACTGCCCCCCTCCCCCTGCTGGCCTGGTCACCCCCAACTGCCCCCACTGTGGGTCTGGTCGCCCCACACAGCCTGCTGCTCAGTCGTTTGGTCATCCCTCACTAACCCTCCTGCCGGCCTGGTCGCCCCACACAGCCTGCTGCTCAGTCATTTGGTTGTCCCTCACTAACCCCCCTGCCAGCCTAGTCGCCCTATGCAGCCTGTTCGGTCATCCATTTGGTTGCAATGGTCGCTTAGGCTTTTATTATTATAGATACTACAATTATATGACAAAAAACTGGACAATCTGAAAGAAATGGATAAACTCCTAAAAACACGTAATCTTCTAAGACTGAATTAAGAAAAAAATAAAAATCTAAACATACCTATTTCAACCTACAAAATCAAAGTAGTAATTAAAAAAAACTCCCAACAAACCAAAGTCCTAGACCAGATGGCTTCACATATGAGTTTTACCAAACACTCAAAGAACTAATACCTATCTTTCTCAAACTATTCCCAAAATTCAAGAGGAGAAAAGACTCCCAGGATCATTTTAAGAGGCCACCATTATCCTGATTCCAAAAACCAGATAAAGACACTACAAAGAAAGAAAAATATAGGTTAACATCCCTGAACATAAGTGCAAAAATGCTCAACAAAATATTAGCAAATCTAACTCAGCAATACATTAAAGAGATCAAAACCTTAATCAAGTGAGATTTATTCTTGAGATGCAAGGATGGTTCACTACTTGCAAATCAATTAACATGATATACCACATAAACAAAATGAAGAATAAAAAACATGTGATCATACCAATAGATGCAGCAAAAGCATTTGACAAAATCCAGCACCCATTTACAATTAAAAACTCTCAAAAAAGTGGGAATAAAAGACTCATACCTCAATATAATAAAGACCATATATGACAAACTCACAGCTAACATCATACTCAACAGGGGAAAAAATAAAAAGTGTTTGCTTAAGATTATTAACAAGAAAGGGATGTTCACTTTCACCATCTTACTCAACATAGTACTAGAAGTTATAACAATCAAACCAAAAATAAAAAAAGAAATGAAAGGCATTCAACTTGGAAAGGAAGAAGTAAAACTGTTATTACTTGAAGATGACATGATACTATATAGAGAGAACACTAAAGATACAACAACAACAATACTAGAACTGATAAATGAATTCAGTAAAGTAGCAGGATACAAAATAAATATTCAGAAATCAGTTGCTATAATAATAAGCTATGAGAAAAAGGAACTAGGACAATTATCCCATTTATAATTGAATCAAAAAATTATAAAATACCTAGAAATAAATCTAACCCCTGTACTTAGAAAATTTTAAGGCATTGCAGGAAAAAAAATGAAAAAGATATAAATAAATGGAAGAATATATCTGCTCATGGGTAGTAAGAATTAACATCATTAAAATGTCCATAATACCAAAAGTAATCTATAGATTCAATGAAATTCTAATCAAAATGCAAATAGTATCTTTCATGGAACAAAAACAATAATCCAAAAATTTATATGGAACCACAAAAGACCTCAAATAAGACCTCAAATAGCCACAGCAATCTTGAGATTGTTACAAAACTATAGTAATCAAAACAGTATGGTACTGGCATCAAACAGATACATAGATCAATGGAACAGTACAGAGAGCCCAGAAATAAACCCACACCTTATTAATATTTAACAAAGGAGGAAAGAACAATGGAGTAAAGAGAGTCTATTCAATATAAATGGTGTTGGGAAAATTGAACATATATATGCAAAAATAAATAAAAACTAGACCACCTTCTAAATGCAAGACTCAAAATCATAAAACTTCTAGAAGAGAACATAGGCAGTAAAATATTTGACATTACTCTTAACAATATTTTTTGACATATCTCCTTGGGCAAGAAAAACAAAAGAAAGAATAAACAAATGGGACTGCATCAAACTAAAACTTTTTGCATAGCAAAGGAAACCATCAACAAAACAAAAAGACAACCTACTAAAATGGAAAACATATGTGCCAATGATATGTCTGATAAGGGATTAATACCCAAAATTTATAAAGAACTCATACTATTCAATACCAAAGAAGGAAACAATCTAATTTTAAAATGGGCAGAGAACCTGAATAGACAGTTCTCCAAAGAGGACATACAGATGGCCAATAGACAAATGAAAAGATGTCCAATGTCACTTATTATCAGGGAAATGCAAATTGAAACCACAATGAGATATATCACAGTTGTTAGAATGGCTAGCATCAGTAAGTCAACAAACAACAAGAATTGGTGAAGATGTGGAGAAAAGGGAACCCTCTTGCACTGTTGGTAGGAATGCAGATTGGTGCAGCCACTATGGAAAACAGTATGGAGGATCCTCAAAAATTAAACTGGAACTGTCTTAAGACCCAGCAATCTCACTTCTGGGAATATGTCGAAAGAAACCTGAAACACTAAGTCAAAAGAATATATGGGGGTGAGAGTGGCAGGGAGAGGTCAGTGGGGGACAAAGGAAACTCATGTAATAATTTAAACAGTAAATAATTAAAATAATAATAACAATAATCTTAAATTGAAAAAGAATATATGCACTCCTACGTTCATTGCAGCATTATTTACAACAGTCAAGATTTGGAAGCAACCAAGTGCCTGTCAGAGTGGATAAAAAAGAAGAGGTGCATATATGTATACAATGGAATATTACTCAGCCATTAAAAAGAATGAAATCTTACTAGTTGTAGTAGCATGAATAGAATTGGAGGCCATTATGTGAAGTGAAGTAAGTCAGAGAGAAAGACAAATACCATATGATTTCACTTATATGTGGAATCTAAAAAACAAAATAAACAAACAAATAAATTAGAAACAGACTCCAAAACAGAGAACAGACTGATTACTGCCAGAGGAAGGTGGGGTGGGTGAAAAAGGTGAAGGGATTAAGAAGCACAAATTGGTAGTCAATAGTCATAGGGATGTAAATCACATCATCGGGAATATAGTCAATATATTGTAGTAATAATGTATGATGCCAGGTGGGTAGGTACTTGAAATATCAGGAGGATCATTTTGTAAAGTGTATGATTGTCTAAGCACTACTCTGTATATCTGAAACTAATACAAAATAATATCGAATGTAAACTATAATTGAAAATAAAATAAAACATAGGAGAAACTCTTCAGGACCTAGGACTAGGCAAAGAGCTTTTCAAGCTGACATGACTAGCACAATCTGTAACAAAACAAAACAAAAAAACCTGATATATTGCATTTCATCAAAATGTAAATGTTTGCTCTGTAAAAGGCCCTATTAAGAAAATAAAGATTGGAAAGATATTTCCAAATCATGTATTGACAAATGACTAGTGCCTAGAATAAACAACTCTCAAAACTCAACAATAAAAAAATTCCAGTTAGAAAATGGGCAGATGATATGAATGGACATATTACCTGAAAACAATATGTAGATGGCAAATATGCACATGAAAATATACTTAACATTATCAGCCATTAGAGAATTGCAAATTAAAACCTCAAGATATCATTACACATCTATCAGAATGGCTAAAATAAAAAATTATGACAACACCAAATTCTGACAAGCATATAGAGAAGCTGAACCATTCATACATGCTGGTGAGAATGCAAAAAATGCTGTAGCATTCTGGAGAACAGTTTGACAGTTTAAAAACTAAACCACGATACTACCATTCAGTCCAGAAATTGCTCTTTAGGGCTTTAAGCCCAGAGAAAAGAAAACTTGTATTTACATAAAAATCTGTCCATGAATGTTTTTAGCTACTTTATTTGTAATATCCAAAACTAAGGACAGCCCATATGTCCTTCAATGGGTGAATGGTTACACAAACTCTGATATAGCCATATCACAATACCACTCAATAATGAAAAGGAATGTTGCAGTAATAAATGCAACAACTTTAATGCATATCCAGAGAATTATGCTGAATCCAAAAAAAAAAAAACAGTCCCAAATTGTTACATGCCAGATTATTCCACTTTTAGAACACTCTTGAAATGAAAAAAAAAAATCTATGAAAGGATATCAAGGGGATATCCTTAGGGTAGAAGAATGGGGGAAAGGAAGGAAGGAAGGTGAAAAAAGGACAATGTGAGGATCCTGTGGTGAGGAAAATGTTCTGTATCTTGACAGAATCAATGTCAATACCCTGGTTGTCATATTGTACTACAATTCTGCAATTATTGTAGTTGAAAAATTGGGGGTAAATGAGTAAAGGGTACATGGGATTTCTCTGTATTATTTCTTGCAGCTGCATGTGAATTTACAATGATCTCAAAATGTTTAGTTCAATAAATACATGTATGTATATATACATACAACTATGGCCTCAAGTTCAGTTACAGAGCTAAGGACTATAGCAGCTATGTATATTTTTTTCCTTACTGGTTATGTGCGTGTGTGCGTGCGTGCATGCATGTGTGTGTGTGTGTGTGTGTTTTGTGTGGTGTGTGTGTGTGTGCACAAGTAATTAGGTTATTGTTTGTAAGTTCTAAATCTACTCTTCTCTCTGTTTTGTGTTTCCAGGACTGGGACTCTACCAGTTTCTTCCCTCTTAAACCACCAATAGGGGACAACATAGGGAGACTAAAAAGCTGGAGGAGAAGGAAGAGACTTCCTCCTTCTCATTTGCTTCCTGTTGGCTTCCCCTGTTCCATGTCCTTCTGCACATCACACAATAACATGTCTTCATCTAAGATAGCAAGGCTTTCAGTAATAGCAGCTGAATCCAATTTGTATTTTTCCAACACTTACAAAATCAGTCACATAGAACAAGTGTCAGCAAACAGTTGCTTGTTAAGGGCCAGACACTTTGCTGGCCACATGGTCTCTCTAGCAACTACTCAGCTCTGCCCTTGTAGCATGACCACAGCCAGAGATAATATTTAAATGTATGAGCATAGAAAGTAGAACTTTATTTTTGAGCCCTGAAATTTGAATTTTATATAATGTTCTTGTGTCACAAAATATTATCATGTGTTGAATTATGTCCCCTGCAAAGATATGTTGAGTCCTAACCCCTGTACCTGTGAATGTGATCTTATTTGGAAACTAGAGACCCAGTGCACAAATCTGTGCACCATGCTTCTAGTATGTATACAAGATCTTTGGTTAATCTTTTCCCACCTTCCCTGCTCCCCTCTTCCCTCTGAGATTCACCAGTCTGTTCCATGTTTCCATACCTGCGCGTTAAGCGTCTGCCCCTGGTGGTCAGTGTGCGTCATAGATACTGGTCAAATGGTTGAATGGTCGAATGGTTGCTTAGGCTTTTATATCTATAAAAATAAAAGCATAATATGCAAATCAACTGAACGACTGAACAGCAGAACAACTGTCTGAATGACCTTCTAGACGACCACACTATGACACACACTGGCACCAGGCCAGCCAAGGTGGGTGCAATGAGATTGGTCAGGCGGCCCCACAATTGCCCCGCAGAGGGAGGCGCAGGCCACCTGGCTGGTGGCATTGCTGCGGGTGGGCAGGGCCTCCCTCTGTGGGGCAATCGATCTGGGGGCCCCACTATCGATTGCCCCACAGGGGGAGGCCCCAGGCCAGCTAAATGATCGCACCCCACATCTGTTGCCCACAGAGGGAGGCGACTGGTGGCAGGGGAGGGGAGGGGCAGCGCCACACAGATGGCAAGCAGTGACCGTGATGGGGGCAGGGCCAACTGCCAGCAGCTGGGGGAAGGAAAGCCCCAATAGGCCCTGATCGCCCACCAGGCCTAGGGACCCTACCCAAGGAGTTCTGGATTGCGAGAGGGCACAGGCTGGGCTGAGGGACACACACACCCCCTCGTGCATGAATTTCATGCACCACGCCTCTAGTATATAGATAAGGTCTCTGAAGATAGTTTTCTCTATTAAAAGAACTGTGTGATTTCTGTTTCCTGACTGGACTCTGACTAGAATAATTTTATTTTTTAAAAATTCTTTAAAAGTTTGTATGAATTGCACTGACCTCAAGCCTTTTTAGATGCCCTGGTAATTATTTCACTTAATTTTAGGTAATTAAGACAACTCTTTGCAGAGTTGGAATTTTTGACATAAAATTGCATACTGTATTTGTTGCAAACTTTAATTAATAATCATTCTTGCTTAATAGACTTGTTCCTCTGAGGATCTCCAGGAGCTTTAGAAGAACTAAGAAATTAATATTGCATTATACTGAAGAAGGAATAAAGTTTCCAGTATTTCATAAAGTTTAACATGTTCCTACCCTCTACCCAACAATTCCATGCTAGGTATTTACCCAAGAGAAAAACATCACACATATTCAAGTAAAGACTTATGCCAAACAGTTGCAGCAGCCTGTTCATAACAGCCAAAACCTGGCAACAACCAGATGCCCACTAATGGGATAATGAATTAACAAGTTGAAATATATCCATATAAATAAATACTACTCACCAATAAAAATGAATGAACTACTGATACATAGAACAACATGGATAAATATTAAAACTTTATGTTGAGCACAAAATAAAAGACACAGAAGAGTATATATAGTTTTGTTTATGTGAAATACAAGAACAGGTAAGGGTAATGTATGATGATAGAAATCAAGAAAAAAATGGTTGCCTTGAAACAGGATAATATTGACTAAAGAGAGGCAGGAGGGGATAAGAGAAATATATCTTTTTTTTTTAAATATATTTTATTGATTTTTTACAGAGAGGAAGAGAGAGGGATAGAAAGTTAGAAACATCGATGAGAGAGAGACATCGATCAGCTGCCTTCTGCACGCCCCCTACTGGGGATGTGCCCGCAACCCAGGTACATGCTCTTGACCGGAATCGAACCTGGGACCCTTCAGTCTGCAGGCCGACGCTCTATCCACTGAGCCAAACCGGTTAGGGCAAGAAATATATCTTGATTGGTGTAATGATCAGAGAGACATATTTGTCAAAGCTCACTGATCTGCACTCTTAAGGTGTGTATTGTACTTCATGTAAATTTTACTTAACATTTTTAGAAAAAATAAAAGAAAAAAATTAATCTCTAATTTTCAGACCTCACATCTATAGCATAACCTTTGAAGTTATAGACTCTTGTCAATAAAAGGCTGCTGCCATCAATCCAATGCCAACAGACGTCCCAAATATGGGGTGTGGTAAAAGGAGAAACTTTATTCAGGTAAACAGTTTGCAAACTGGATAAAATGCAGCCTCCAGAGGAAACCCAAAGTGCACTACCAAGTGACAAAGGGATGACCTACTTATAGAGAAGAATTGACCACCCTGGTCCCTGATTGGTCCATTTTATGCAAATTAGGAACTTTGCAGTTTGATAGGTCCAAATAGCACCATTCTTATTGGTCATAATCACACATTCTGATTGGTTGTTATGGAGCAGCTCTGATTGATCAGTAAAATGAAAATGAGGGTATAGCTACACATCTCTGGTTGGTCAGGGAAGGTCTCAATTCATTCATTGGTGGAATTATTGTTCCAGGAACTCCTTCATGAGCATCAGCACCATGAGAGACCACTGCCAGCACTGGCTGCCAAACTCTGGTTATGAATTTGAGCCCAATTATCCCCTAGAAGTTCTTATTAGCAGGTATATTTGTCTCAAAGTTCACATTCTAATGTTTTAGAAGGCAAGCAGCAAAACAGTCTGGTTTACTTTACACATATTTTAACATGATGTGGCATGTATCACGCTTCAATAAGTGTTAGTTTTAGAAGTATGAGCATTTTCTAAACATACGAGGAAGGTGTAGCTTTCCAATGAAATCTGTTTACCTGAAGTTTGGTCTCGCTTTCCTTTCTTCCTTCCTTCCTACCCTTTTTCCTTCTCTTTCTCCCTCTCTTTTCTTGAAAAGACTTCAGAAGCAAATTTACTGTAAAATCAATGAAATCTGCACATCAAAGCCCTTCATTGCATTGGCTCCTATAAAGCTCAAGGAAAAACCCTAAAAATATGTTCATAAAGTCATATACCTTTGTAAAATTTCCTAAAAGTAAAAAGTTAACCATAATGAATTAAAATCACTGTCTCTTTCTATTTTTCCTTTTTCTTTTATTATATTCCCCTCTATATGAAGTTTGTAGGAGTGGCTAAAAACATTCTGGGGATTCAGCTAAATTGAGTTGGGAACATATTTAATTAGACTATCCTGTGTTATATTTATGTCATTTTCAGTCACTACCTGGTATAGTTAATTGCTAACCATTCCATGTAGGCATGACTTTCTGAAATATTTTGGTTCACCTTGCCAATTTGCCTGCAACTCAAAGATTCAGGACTAGAGGTCATATTGCAATATGAGTGTGTCCTGCATCAGCCAGCATCCAGAGTTTGTGGGTAGTGAAGGAGAAAAGAGTTTGAAATATAGCAAAGCAAAGGCTAGTCTGTGAAAAATTATTCCAATCACATGCATAAATGTGGCAATAGAAGATTCAATTGTCGTCAGCAACTAGTCAAAAACGAAGCTCTTTTTTTGTCATGAATGCATTTGATAATGCAGTGTATGCAGTTACAAATGTACCATACATTTTTTTTGTTTCTGATGCAAATCACATGACCTGTTATTTATTAGATTTCCTGTAGTTGCAAAATGCAAACCTATAAAAGTATTTTAAAATATTGAACATATTTGTGTCAAGTTGTATGTTTTATGCATTCCAACTATCAATAATAAGATCAAATTTTTAAATCACTCAGGCAAAAGACATATTTCTTGTTGTCATAAAAAAAAGGTGACTAAAAATACACAGCCAAGAAAATATAGAAGACAGGAAACCAGAAAAATATTAGGGGAATCCACAGGCAGCAAAATCACAGATATACGCCAAAGCAATATCTTCACCGATACAGCTCCTAGGGCAATGGAAACTAAAGAGAAAATAAACAAATGGGACTACATCAAAATAAAAAGCTTCTGTACAGCAAAAGAAACCATCAACAAAACAAGAAAGCCCACTGCATGGGAGAACATATTTGCCAATGTTATCTCAGATAAGGGTTTAATCACCAACATTTACAGGGAACTCATACAACTTAACAAAAGGAAGTAAACAACCCAATAAAAAAGTGGGCAATGGGCCTAAATAGATACTTTGTGAAAGAGGACACAAGGAAGGCCAAGAGACATATGAAAACATGCTCAAAGTCACTAATTATCTGAGAGATGCAAATCAAAATGACAATCCAGTACCATTTCACACTTGTCAGAATGGCTATCATCAACAAATCAACGAACGACAAGTGTTGGCGAGAATGCAGAGAAAAAGGAACCCTCATGCACTGCTGGTGGGAATGCAGACTGGTGCAGCCACTGTGGAGAACAGTATGGAGTTTCCTCAAAAAACAAAAAATGGAACTCCCATTTGACCCAGTGATCCCACTTCTAGGAATATATCCCAAGAAACTAGAAACACCAATCAGAAAGGATATATGCACCCCTATGTTCAGGCAGCACAATTTACCATAGCTAAGATTTGGAAACAGCCTAAGTGCCCATCAGCAGATGAGTGGATTAGAAAACTGTGGTACATCTACACAATGGAATACTATGCTGTGGTAAAAAAGAAGGAATTCTTACCATTTGCAACAGCATGGATGGAACTGGAGAGCATTATGCTAAATGAAATAAGCCAGTCAGAGAAAGATAAATACCACATGATCTCATTCATTTATGGAATATAATGAACAACATAAACTCATGAACAAAAACAGATCCAGAGACAGAGAAGCATCAATCAGACCATAAAACCTCAGAGGGAAGGTAGGGGAGGGTGGGAGTAAGGGGGAGAGATCAACCAAAGGACTTGTATGCATGCATATAAGCCTAACCAATGGACACAGACACCAGGGGGCATGAGGACATGAGTGGAGTGGTCGGGGGGTAATGGGGGGTTAAGGACACATATGTAATACCTTAATCAGTAAAGAAAAGAAAATGTAGAAGAAAAGTTTATCTCGATGTGATAGGCTATTAACTAATAATATTACACTTTAGAAAGTTTGTGATGTTTGTTGGCATTTTCTCATCCTAAATAAATATTTATTTTTAAACCTAACTTTGTATTATAAAGAAGGCCAACACATTTTATAAGCTTCAGGTCCCACCTGAGTCTACCCTGGAGGGGGTGACAAAACAAAATG
Organism: Plecotus auritus; assembly: GCF_963455305.1. Classification (NCBI taxonomy): domain Eukaryota; kingdom Metazoa; phylum Chordata; class Mammalia; order Chiroptera; family Vespertilionidae; genus Plecotus; species Plecotus auritus. Next base: position 85,938,994 of record NC_137770.1, on the reverse strand, counting down.
TCAACAATCTAAAAGGACAAAAATAAATAAATAACATTAAGCAAATGAGGAAATAAAGATACAGAATAAACAATGAATAAGCCAGAGCCCTAAGAAAGGGCAAGTCAGGAATGAAGGTAATATTACAACCCTCTTCTCAGCTATCCTGAATTTCTCTTTATACCCTGTTATTTAGTCATGACCTCAACCTCTGGTAATAAAAAGCTTTAAAACGTTAAATTCTTAACGTTAAGAACACTCAGTGAAGGAAAGTATTCTCCCTTTGGTGAAAGACTCAAATTTTAACAATATTCAGCTACCTAAAAATTATTCCAATGGCATCAACTGTGTGGATTATTTAATCTGCTCATAAAATATTGCCTCTCACAGAAAGTGCTGGGCAGTACATTTAGATAGACTCAATTTAAGAATTTCTATACATTGAACTGTCAATTCCAAGCTGAAATGTGGTCACAACTGAACAGTCACTTTCTTTAATCTAGTCCATAGATATCAGGATTAATCTTTTGCTATGTCCATCCATTTTGTTGTAACTTTTTTAGTCACATATGGCCAAGCATTCCTCTTTTTATTTTTTTATCTTAACACCATTAATTACACAAGTAACATATAGTTATGGTGGCATAATTAAAAAAAACACACCTCAGAGAATAAATTGAAAATAAGTAACTTAAGTGCTCATTAATAAGGGAATTGTTGAAATCGTTTTAGAAACACATCACTTTTTTTCTTTTATAATGAGGTGCATCTAAACAAAACATGAAAAATTTTCCTAGATATACTAAGTTATCAAAAAGGAAATCACAAAAAGTAAGCATAATATGATTTTAAACCTATTAATATGTGTAAAGAAATAAAGTGTATGTACATATTAGAAAAAAAAGATCCAGAAGAATCTATCTAAATTGTTGATGTGGTTAACTGAAAAGGAATGTTTAAAACAAGGTGTACAGGTGACAGGAGGCTGCTAGAGTATCTTGGTGACCACTGCACAAGGTATATAGGTGGTAAATCACTATGTTGTATACATGCAACTAATATAATATTGTAGTTATGTGGGGTTTTTCTTTTTTAAAATATGTTTTTATTGATTTCAGAGAAAGGAGGGGAGAGGGAGAGAGGGAAAGAAACATCAATAAGGAGAGAGAATCATTGATCAGCTACCTCCTGCATGCCCCCTACTGGGGATAGAGCCGGCAACCCAAGCATGACTCAAACCTGACCAGGAATCAAACCCTGTTCTTTAGTCATGACCTCAAACTCTGGTTCATGGGTCAATGCTAAACCATTGAGCCACACCAGCTGGGCTGTATGTTAGCTGTACAACATTTTAGACAGGCAGGAACTCAGCCACGTGATGGGGATGCAATAAACAATAATTAGTGGGTGGGGGAATGCACCACTTCTTAAGGCAATTTGAGTCCATGAGGGGGGAAAACATTATGTAAACAAATAGAAAAATGAATACATAGTTTTTAAATATAAGAACCTCTGAAAAAAAAAAGATGATATGCATACAATAATAGGAGAGTAAGTTAAGATAAAAGAATCCAGTAACTTCTCTTTGTGATTGTGCAATTTCAGCTGAGCTTGCAGGATGGGGTTGCCATTAACCAGGCAAAGAGGGCAGAGAGCACTGCAGGCAGTGAGCATGTCAGGGGAGAGGCCACCATTTGTGGAACCAAAAGGACGCCAGAACTAAAGGAACATTGTAGTTAGGGGAGAGGAGGTGCTCTAGATTAGGCTTCAAGGGAGAATTTTGGGTTTTAATTCTACAAGGAGGAACCACCAAAGAGGGTTTTGTGTTTGTTTTGCTGTCCCTCTGCCATATATAGTTATAGATCGAATTAAGTTCACTAACCACTGAGAGCATAATAGATTGGAGGAGCAAGAGTGAAAGAACATGGATATAAAAGAATAAAATGAGGGTTCCCAGGCTTGGAATTGTAAGGGTCACCCATGAATAGCCCTGTTGCAGAAACGATTGGGCAAAGAAAGATGGAAGGCATGAAAAAGAGAAATATCTTTTGTAACTCTTGAATGCACACAATATTTTACATATAATTTCAGGGTCTCTGTAGAACTCTTCAGGTGGAAAACCACAGCTTTAAGACCCGGCATCATCTCCATCAACAGTAGGGAAGGATTAGGGGCTTGTTTAACAACTTGCCTTGGCTTCCATGGCTCTTGGCTTCCCTCCCATCCCTTCAGAAGGCACAGAAATCTCTGGAGTTAACCTTAAAATATTAAAACTAATTTGCATTCTTTGAGCACCAGCATATTCATAAAAGAAGGGGAGTGCCCAGATGGAGTGCTCTGGGAATAGAACAAACCCATATAGAGCAACAAACCCTTACCATGAATCATTTAGAATGAACTGTTACAAACCGGCTAGTGATGAAATGCCTCCCCAAATCTTTCTGGTTGACTTTCCCTGTCTGTCGCTTTATGGTGGCACTTCTATATGACTAAAAATAACTTAGCAAACATGCCAGCAATTATTGAGTCTGCTTTTTTCGATCTCCAAGGGACAGAAGCTTAATATTAAACTGAAATAATCAATTCTGAACCGAGAGATGCTTTTGTTATTTTTGTATGGATTTCTCATAGTCTCAAATTAAAGACAAAAAGGTTGTTATGTTTCTGACCCTGATAAGGTATTGTATCATATGTGTTTACAGTGTTCTAGAAATATCAGAGAAAATGGCATGTCCTTTACCTTAAGGAATAAGGAAAATACCCACACAGTGTCCAGTCATCTAAAAAATTGGATCTCTGTAACTTTCTGCTATGCAGGTTAAAGGAAGAGTCCTATAGCAAATCTGTAGGTCTCCTCTTCACTGAGATTCCCCTCTGGCTGCTCCAAGCCATAGGGCTCCATCCTCCTCTGAATTCAACCCACATTTATATGCTCCTCATGGTCTTAGGTCTCTTGTTAAGTGTGATGCAGTTTGCCTTTGCAAGTTCCTGGAGGCCAGGCACTATATCTTACCCTTACCTGTATTCCCCATAAAACTGGTGCAGTGTTTGATAAGTCATAAAAGCTCCTAAAAGTTGGGGTGGGGCGGGGGGGTGCGGTAGATAGACAAGGTGTTCTTGACCACGAGTGGGGAACCTTTTTTCTGCCAAGTGCCATTTGGATATTTATACCATCATTCATGGGCCATATAAAATTATCAACTTAAAAATTAACCTGCTATATCTGGTCAAACATTTAATTAACTCACCCCTAATGCCTTGGCAGGGCCAGACCAAATGATTTCATGGGCCTTCAGCCTGCGGGCCAGATGTTCCTTACCCCTGTTCTAGGCCTTAGAAAAGTTTACCTGATTATTTGATCATCCTCTTACATTCATATTCTGAGGAAGAAAAGCTAAAGGTGGCACAATCAATAATGCTTTTTAGGAATCTGCTGACCAAATTCTGGTTCTGAATTTGTCTCAATGAGAGAATCAGCCCCAATCCTAAGGAGGGTATAGAGCCTGGGAAGTAATTTGAACACCTTGTCCCAGCATCTCCTGGCTTGGGCTTAGCCAAAACATGTCTTTAAGGTGTACAGACACCCTAGAGCAGTGATTTTCAACCTTTTTAACCTCATGGTACATGTAATTACTACGATTCTGTGGCACACAAAAAAATATATTTTCTGCTGATCTGACAAAAAATATATATAATTTTGATACATTCACACTAGACGGCTGCTGCTGTCAATTTATTATTTTACAATCTAAGGGAAAGAGTCATTGCCTCTAACTAAATAGTCAGGTATTGCATGTTTTAAAAATTTTTGTGGCACACCAGTTGAAAATCGCTGCCCTAAAAGAACTTCAGCCCAACAGAGGGCCTGGCCCTCCCTTGGAAGCTGATAGAGAAGACCAAACCATATCTGCCTCACACACTCCTACCCAATTTCCTCAGCTCATTTTAACCATAACCCAGATGGTCAGCTTCCCTTCACAGGAGCAGGCCCAGCTCAGGGCAGCTGTGTCCATGGGCATATAATGCCCATAATAAAAGAAGTGGGGTCCCATGAGCTGAGCCCTGCACTGACTGCATCAGGAGGGGTACTTGAGGAGCCACAATTTAAGAAGACACAACATTTAAAGTGAGATTAGAGGAAAGAAAAACCTAGACACTGCATTTTGAGGAATTGTTAAGGAACTAAGAATGTTTAGCCAAGAAGAAGGAAAGCTTGGCAGCAGTCTTGTAGAATTTGAAGGAAGGTATATGAATGATGTTGACTATTCCAAAGCTAACCAGATGGCAGAATTGGAAGGTTTCCTCAGAAAACAGGCCTTACAGCATAGCTTTGGCATTACTGCTTTATTTGGGGGTATACTCTCAGAGTAAACAAAGTAAAGTAAAAGAGAAGTGAGGCAAGGATGGAAGGAGAGCAAATACAAGATAGTATATTACCAAGCTGCCCACAACTTCCCTCAAAACATAGCTGCTCACACAGGACATTTCTGGAGAGGTGGGTTGGGCCAATCCACTATGCAGCGTAGTGGAGGGAAAGTAGGCAGCTTATCTACTTGCTCTTTCCCGTCTCTTGTCACTCTCCACACAGCATGAATATCCTTACCCTTCTTAGTTACCTTCCTCTGCTCCCTTCAAGGGGTTCAGAGTCCCGGTGGGTTCAGTGGGTTCTGACCCGGGCACTGGAACTCCTGCAGTTACCACCACAGTGAACGTGACTATGGCTGTGCAGAGCCCAGCCCTCACCCCAGTAAAGTCAGAGACAACAATAGGGTAGGAAGACAAAGTGACCATAATGGCAGCTGAGACCACGCCTTCTTAAGTGCAAAGTGGCAGGAAACAGGGCTAGTGGCTAAGGGCCGGGGACAGAGAAGGCTGAGCAGATACTAGCTAGTCCACAGATGGCTTAGTAATATCTTAGTAAGATGTTATTAGTAAGATGTTATTTTCTAACACCCAAAGCCATCCAGTAATGGAAAAGCCCAGTGCTTCTCAAACATTAAGTGTATATGAATACCTTGGGATCTTTCAAATGAAGAGTCTAATTCAGCAGGCCTAGGATTAGGCCTCAGATTCAGAATTCTCATCAACTCCCATATGATGCCTGGCTGGTGCTTCCCAGACTACACTTTGCGTGTTAGTGGATGATCTGCTTCACACAGGTGTGAGTTCCTCATCTTGGGTGTGATTTCAGCAGATCCTGCGTATGTTGATCTGTCACAACGTCAGGGATTTTGCAGAAAGTCCCACCTGTAGTAAAAGATTGAGCTAAATGACCACTGTAGAACTGTCCAAAGTATTGATTTATTTTCCAAAACCTGATAAATACTCAGCCAATGATGAATGATAAAATTGTTAACAAAGAAGACATGCCAAGCCGAAACCGGTTTGGCTCAGTGGATAGAGCGTCGGCCTGCGGACTGAAGGGTCCCGGCTTCGATTCTGGTCAAGGGCATGTACCTTGGTTGTGGGCACATCCCCAGTGGGAGGTGTGCAGGAGGCAGCTAATCGATGTTTCTCTCTCATCCATGTTTCTAGCTCTATATCCCTCTCCCTTCCTCTCTGTAAAATATCAATAAAATATATTAAAAAAAAAGATATGCCAAGAACTTGACCTTATTCATTGCTCCCTTTCCAATGACTCCTTATCAGACCCAGAGCACAACTCGCCCAGATCCTCATTGAAATTTAGAGCTTTGGCTAATGATGACTGAGCAGAAACATATGTAATTTAGACAGTAATTAACATGGCTGAGGCTTTTCTCATCTCCTTTCCAATATCCTTCCTCACCCACAAGAAACTCAAGGAATAAAGAGAGAAATGTTAAAAGGTATAGACAGGACATCTAGGAACATTAGAGACTTACTCCTACAGAAATTTATGGGAACCTGAGTTAAATTGAAAGTAAAAATGCAATCATTTCACTGCATTCCCTGATGAATAAAAAAAAAAACCCAGAATCTCCTCACTCTAGAACCTTAAGGAATGGGAGTTTCTGGATAGTTGAATGTTCTAGAGAGATGAAAGTTGACCCTGTAGAACTATCTATGTATATGAAGAGGTAATATGCAAATTGTCCAGGACGCCATAACATCACTACTGCTCAGGAGGAGGCTGCTCCCACAGGTGGGCGGGAGGGGACTGTGTGCACGGTGAGGCAAGCCATGGATGGCTCAGGCCTGCAGAGAACAGGGCCTGCCAGCCATGGTGCCCCTGCAGTCCCATGTCTGCGCATGAGCTGCAAAGGAAACACCTTTTCTGACCACTCATTGGCTAAGCTCCCTGTATGCCACTCGCAGTGTTCTTGGTAACTTGGGTAATAAGAATCCAATAAGGTGATCTAGGGTTTTTCCACCTCACTCCTGGAGGATAAAACGAAGGTCCACTGCTGAGGGTGCTAAGAAATGTCATATCCTGCCCTAGCTGGTTTGCCTCAGTGGATAGTGCCTCGGTCTGCCGACCTCAGGGTCTGGGTTCGATTCTGGTCAAGGGCATGTACCTAGGTTGCAGGCTTCTCCCTGGCCGGGGCCCAGGTCAGGGCTCATGCAGGAGGCAACCAATCGAAGCGTCCCTCTCACATTGATGTTTCTCTCTGTCTTTCCCTCTCTCTTCTATGCTCTCTAAAAATCAATGGAAAAATATCCTCAGGTGAGGATAAAAGAAAGAAAGAAAGAAAGAAAGAAAGAAAGAAAGAAAGAAAGAAAGAAAGAAAGAAAGAAAGAAAGAAAGGTCATATCCAAAGAAAGAGACATCTTGAAAATGCCTAAAGAAAGTTGTCATTTTTTTTGTGGTGAAGGGACTGGAGTCCGAGTTGATGAAAACACCTTGGCAGCTGCAGCGGTCAGCAGTGGCAGCAGCAGTGGGGTGATGGGGGTGGCACCTTGCCCTGATCAGCCCAGTCGCCTACTGCAGAGGGAGGCCAGACTGCTGCTTAGCCATCAGTAGGACAGGGCTCCTGGATTGGAGAGGGTGCAGGTCGGGCTGAGGGACCCCCCACCCCGTGCATGAATTTCGTGCACCAGGCCTATAATATATATATATATATATATATATATATATATATATATATATACATACACACACACACACACACACACTGAGTGGCCATGATCTCTGAACACATAATAATCTGGTCACTAAGTGTATTTCTATCTCAAATGGGTACCAAAAGTATTCTAGACTTTTGCTGGAGATCAACCGCCTATTTGCCCTGAGCTTTCTATCAGCCAGTGCAAAGGGGAAAACTAATCAGGTGCACAATTTATACTATATTTGATATCAAATAAATGAGGTACTCAAGAGAAGTATACTGAGTGGCCAGATTATTATGCGGTCAGAGTTCGTAATAATCTGGCCACTCAGTGTGTGTGTATATATATATATATATATATATATATATATATATATATACACACACATACATACACACACATATATATAACATATATATTATATATATAATATGCAATATATTATATAATATATTATACATATATATAAATTCTAATTACTCATAACCTCTTAGAACTGCTCTATAAATCCGAATTACAGATAGTTACTTCACTTTGATTTTCAATTAATTTCTCAAATTCTTATGTTCTCTATTATCAGGAGGCAGGCATTAGCCTTTTTAGGCCTCCATCATATACACACTAGCTGCAAGTGCGGGGGCTTGCACACTCCATAACGTGGCCTCACTCTCAGCAGAGAACTGGAGTCAGATTGGATTATAGCTGTCACTGCTCCTCTCGGCCACGTGGTGGCACTGTAGAAGATGGGTTCTACTCAGTGAGCTTGCCCACTGCTGCAGAGCCTTTCTGGTCTAGACACAGGTAAAGATTTCCATGGTTCCCTGAGAAGGACAACCCCAACTCCCAGCGCTGAGCTCAGCCACACTGATGCAGCTCTTTCTTCTTGCTCTTTATCAGACACACACACACACACACACACACACACACACACACACACACACTTCCCAGGGTACTGGCTAGCCCCCGAAGATGTTGTTCAGGACCAATTCCAATCCCTACCACCTTGCAGATCCAGAATCCTTTTCTTTCTCTCCTTCCCAAAGACAGATGTACAGTTAGCATTGTAACCCGCAAAAGACAAAAGGTATTATTACATCCCTCTTTTTTGTACAACCTTCACTAACCTTTCTTAAGAAATCTAACCTCAATAAATTCCAGATGCATATCCCAGCCTCCTATTTATTTCCTTGGCTTCTTAGATAAGACACTGGACATAATTTAATTTCATACTCATGTCTACGGCTAACCTTATAAACATCATGGTTTGATTTTTGTTGTCTGTTTTTTTAGGTAAGCATACAAGTGTCTTTCACATTAGAAAAATGATAGGCCCTGACCAGTGTAGCTCAGTGATAGAGTGAAAGAATCACATGGTTCAATTCCCAGTCAAGGGCACATACCTGGGTTGCAGGTTCATTTTCCCAGTCCCAGTTGGGGCACGTGCGGGAGCCAGCCGATCAATGTTTCTCTTTCTCTCTTTCTCTATCTCTTTGTTTCCCCCTCCCACCCTTCCATGCCCCCTAAAAATGGAAAAAAAAAATATCCTTGGGTGAGGATTAACAAAAGAAAAATGATAGGTTCAGGGAGGCCATTTGACTTAACTCTTATCACAGAGCTGGTATTTGGGGGAGCCTTGATTTCAAATAGTCTCTGGTCTGAAGCCCATGTTCTTTTCTCATTACACAGCCTCCCGGCTTCCTGCCCAAGGATCTCTGATAAAGACATCACCCTTCTCCTCCAACCTAATTAACGCTTTTTTTTGACATGCATATCTTTATGCTCCAGCCAAATTTAATTACTACCTTTTCTCTAAAGTGAGCTATACTTTCCCATCTTCATGCCTTTACTCATGCTGTTTCTGTGTTCCTAAATTGCTCTTTCTTTCTTCTTTGCCTTCTAAAACCCTAATCATTCTTTAAGGCCCAGCTGACACATTAAGGGCTCCTTTAAGGTCTTTTGAAATCACTTCCACTGAACTCGATCTCTTCCTGCTTTGAACCCCCATAGCATTTTAAATTACATTTTTATAGTAATTTAATTCCTATATTATAGACATTGGAGGACATCTTGACCTCAGTTAAGCAACCCTCTTTAATTTTTTATTTCCTGCAGCATATAGAATAGCACATTCTACTTAGTAAGCATTTAGTAAACACACATTGAATGGTACTTCATTGCCCTAAATCTTTTGTAAAATTCTCCCTACAACCTAAACTTCATTCCTCTTGTGTACTCTAATCCCAGGAGGATTCGATACAAAAAAAGAAAATACCAAACATGAAGTAAAGGATTATATTAAAGGCATTTTTAATAGGCTGCAAAAGACCCCAATGGTCCTGAGGACTGGAAACTTCAGTGACCTCACAGCTTAGAAGAAAATCTTCCATCCCACAGCTGAGAAGGACAAGTGGGGAACTGTGAAAGGGGAGGTGGGGTTGTTGTTTCACAGAGCTTATCACACTATCCTCCCTGGGGTTCCATGACACCACACTCAGTTTGCTTTCCTCATGTCTCACTTCCTCAGTCCCCTCTCCTCAATTTCTTAGTGCTGAAGTGCCCCAGGTCTTGGTCCCATGTCTTCTGTTATTCTCTTTATACACATTCTCCATAGGAAGGTGACTTCTGCCACCTGAGCAATTTATAGTCCCCTGGAGCTAGCTAATGAGGAGCAGAAATAGGAACTGGTTTATGTCATTTAACCACCATAACATTTTCAACTTCTGACATTGACAGTAACTTGCAGGCTGTGAATGACAGGCAGTAGTGAGTGGATAGAACCAGAGGTTTGCATTTAGGTGCCTCCTGGGACATGTGATGATTTGCAATACTGGTAAATAAAATTGAGTGCATGTTTGCTTGAGAGGCATAAAAAAACACCCTGAACCAATGTCTGTCTCTCTTTCTGCTTTTCTTGATGGTGATGAAAAAACCCATAGACAGCATAAGACCTCATAAGGCAAGCCACTGTTTGCTTACATATACTAAATGTTTTGTCCATTGGAGCTCTTTTGAAGACGGAAGAGACTCAAAAATGCAAGACTCAAAAATGCCCTTTATGCTCATTTATTGCCCCACTGTTAATTTGAAGCCTGCCACTTGAAACACATGGAATGCTGATTGCTATGCATTCTTCTATTGTGAAAGGAGTAGCTATGTCTCTGGTAAAAAGCCAGGAATGTCTTTCTCCTAGAATGCGTAAATGTTGGTGTCTGCGTGTGTGTGTGTGTGTGTGTGTGTGTGTGTGTGTGATCTCCTTACCCAGTTGTATTTCCTGATGCTTTGACTGCATTCAGTTACATTCTACAAAGGCAGCTGCTGAACCACCTAGTTTTCTTCTGTGTAATATCCCCCAAAAAACTTCCAAATAAATGGGTTGGTATGGGCCCTTGGCAGTTTTTTAGAACTGTGCCTGATATTCTTGTCATCGTGAGAATTTTAACAATGGTATTGAATAGAAGACAATTGTTTAAGAAAAAAATAACAAAATTTAGCTTTTATATAGAAGACTTGTTTACATCATTTTTAGAAACTATCTTTAAAATCTGAAACTCATCAAGAAAGTCTTTTTATTTAAATCTTCGCAGGAAAATATAAGATATACAATTCATAAACTAATTCCGTTTAGAATAAAACTTTGGTTAATTCAGGACCTCTATTGCCTTGAAAATGTGTCTTATCATGTCCTAAATCTAGACCTGAGGGAAACTAAATTATCCAGATTTAGAAAAGAGGAATCTAAGCCACATTATCATGGCCAGTAATCTCTCAACATTTTAAATTACATACCCATCAATAAAATACATGTAAGCATTCATATATATATATATATATATATATATATATATATATATGTATATATATATATATATATTTGTAAATGATATATATGTACTATTGTTGGTGTAGGTAGTTAGATATTAATAAAGGAAAGGAGCAAAGGAAATCAGACATTATTAAGTATAATCAAATGGGGAGCATGAGTCTGCTCACTTCACCAAGAAGTTACAGCTTCACACACTCCCCAGGGAACCACCTGTCCATTCCCCACAGGTCACTGCAGGGAGGTAAGCACATGTGCAGTAGAAGTCAGAATGGTGCACGGGGAGGTGTTCTTATGAGGCATATGCAATAGGAAGGAAGATGGAGACCATAGAGGCCTGTCAGTCTAGCCTGGGGAAAGAATGTGTTGGTTAGAAGGCAGGCCCAGCACAAGCCCAGGAAAGCTTGGGAAGTTTATTAGTTATTTTGAAAAAGCTCCTGGTCCTTCCCAGGCCTGAGATAATATAACCCCAGGAAACAAAGAGCTCTCTCACTTGCCCAGTAACATGTGCTCACCCTGGTTCATTGGCACATTCTCCCCTTAGTCACCATACAGGTCTAGCAGAAACCTGGGACCCACAGCAGACTGCACAGGCTCCAACGGACTAAGCTTTAATATGAAACAGAAACTCTGGACATTGGCCTTTGTTTTGGCCTTGATGAGCATAAGATTGCATGTTTTCTATGGTGGGACGGAGGGAGATGAAACATTGGAAACCCAGGAGCAGTTTTCTACTTCCACCAGAATGAATCTTACCATGCCACAATCTCCTATACGTGGATCTTTGAAATACTTTCCTCATGATCCCATGAAAAAGCTCCAGTCCCATCAGCAGCACTACTGTATAGCCTATCATATTAACTACATACTAGCATGGAGAAAAAAATGTTGGTCCCTGATTTCAAACTATACTACAAAGCTATAGTAATCAAGACAGTATCATCTTGGCATAAAAACAGACACACTATTCAATGAAACAGAATAGAGAACCCAGAAATTATACCTCACATATATGGACAATTACTTACAACAATAGTGGCAAGATCATACTATGTGGAAAGGAAAGTCTCATCAATAAATGGTGTAGGGAAAACCGGACAGCCACATGCAAAAGAATGAAACTAGACTATTATTTTACATACTACACACAAAAAAAATAACTCAAAATGGATTAAAGAATTGAATATAAAACCTGAAGTTATAAAATTCCTAGAAGAAAACATAAGTGGTAAGCTCCTTGACAGTCTAAGCAATGTTGTTTTTTGGATATAATTCCAAAGGCAAGGAAAACAAAAGCAAAAATAAATAAATTGGACTAGATCAAAGTATGAAGCTTCTGAACAGAAAAGAAAACCATCAACAAAATGAAAAGGCAACCCACAGAATGAAAGAAAATATTTGCAAATCATATATCTGATAGAGTTCATGTCTGACACACAAAGAACTCCTGCAATTCAATAGCAATAAAAAAAATCTGATTTTAAAATGGGCAGAGGAACTGAACAGACATTTTTGCAAAAAAGACAAGATGTTCAATGTCACTAATTATAAGGGAAATACAAATTAAAACCACAATGAGATACTACCTCTTACCCATTAGAATGGCTATTATCAAAAAGACAAAAAGTAAACGTTGGAGAGGATGTGGAAAAAAGGAAATCCTAGTACACTGTAGATGAGAATGTAGATTGGCATGGCCATTATAAAAAAAACAGTATAAAAATTCCTCAAAAATTTAAGAATAGAATTACCATACAACAAAGCTATCCCACTTTGGGGTATTTATTAAAAGAATATGAAAAGGACACTAATTCAAAATAATATGTGAACCCCTATGTTTATTGCAGCATTATTTATAATAGCCAAGATATTGCCCATCAATGGATGAATGGATCAAGAAGATATGATACACATACAGATACACACATATAATGGAATACTACTCAGCCATGAAAAAGAAGGAACTTTTTTGCCAAGCTCACATAAACACAAAACAACACAAGATGCTAGAAGAAAACTAACAAATGATGCCACTGCCGTGCAACTGGCACCCTTTCTTCCCTCATGGTAACTTGACCATCTGACATATAGACCAGTTGAGGGCACTACTAATTTTTTTATTGTAAAGAGTAAAACTCAATTTATTCTTTATTATATATATACTAGAGCAGGCGTCCTCAAACTATGGCCCGCGGGCCACATGCGGCCCGCCGAGGACATTTATCTGGCCCACCGGGTGCCGCTGCCTGTCCTGCTTAGCAGCCGACTCATCCCAGGCCCGCAGTGCACATAGGAATTTGTTCATATATTTTTTTTTTAATCTATAGTCCGACCCTCCAACTGTTTGAGGGACAGTGAACTGGCTCCCTGTTTAAAAAGTTTGAGGACCCCTGTACTAGAGGCACGAAATTCATGCAAGACTAGGCCTTCCTTCCCCTGGCTGCCAGGACAGGCTTTCCTCCAGCACCTGGGATCCAGGCTTCCCTCCGGCTACTGGCAGGCACCCAGGATTCGGGCTTCCCTCACAGCCCTGGCTTCATCCGGAAGGACGTCCAGTCTAATTAGCATATTATGCTTTCACTAGTGGCCCAGTACACGAAATTCGTGCGGGGGGGGGGGGGGGGTGGTGGTTCCCTCAGTCCAGCCTGCACCCTCTCCAATCAGGGACCCCTTGGGGGATGTCTGACTGCCGGTTTAGGCCCTTTCCCTGTGGGAGATCGGTTTAGGCCCTGTGGGATCGGGCCTGAACTGGCAGTCAGACATCCCTCTTGAGATCTGGGACCGCTGGCTCCTAACCGCTCACCTGCCTGCCTGCCTGATTGCCCCTAACCCCTCTGCCTGCCTGCCTGATCACCCCTAACCTCTCTGCCTGCCTGCCTGATCGCCCCCCAACTGCCATCCCCTGCTGGCCTGATTGCCCCCAACTGCCCTCCCCTGCTGGCCTGATCCCCCTAACTGCTATCCCCTACTGGCCTGATTGCCCCTAACCACCTCTGCCTCGGCCCCGCCACCATGGCTTTGTCTGAAAGGACGTCTGGAAGGTCTCTGGAAGGTCTCCCGGTCTAATTAGCATATTACTCTTTTATTAGTATAGATTATTATAGATATTAAATAAATATATACTTTTTATATGTTAAATAAACAAAGATATATGACCTCTCTTTTTCCACTGTACCAATGTGTTATCTTCTAGCTGTGGTCTGGCAGACCTCAGATCTGGACCACACTCTGGAGAAACTACCTGCACAATTTCAAATTAAGACTAAGAAAGTTGTTTGTCAGGGGGCCTTTGGCTGTGCAGTAGAATGTGAAATCACGTTGCAGCCAAACCCAATCCAAAAGGCCCACGGAACTTATGATTCTCACTCTCTTTTCATTGTCTCAATACACAGGTACCTGATTGTTCCCCGAGGTTGAGGGCAGTGGACTGAGAATAATACAGGCTCCAGCAGCACTTCATGAGCTCTCTGGATAATGCTGTTCTATCCATAGAGTTAGGAGCATTTGTTGAAAATGTCATTTGGAAGATATCAGCATTGCCTGAGTCATAGTTTGATTGAATTTGTAGAACAGTGTAGTAGGAACTGTTCTCCACAAAAGTCACATGGCAATATTGACCACGGGGACTGGGGATGAAAGATGCCAAATATTCTGTCCAATTCAATAAGGCAGGCATACAGGTTAGTGCACTTGGTGCTGCAGACATTGACCTCAGGAGAGGGAATGGTAGTCACCTGTTTCCTAAAGAACTGTGGGGTAAAATGTCCTGTCGTTTATTAGGAATTTGGCCAAGTATATTCTAGCTCTGGAGGCCTAAGTGGGCCAACAAAAGAGCAACAATGCAGTGGCCATATGACATATTCGGGGGAAATCAAGGACCTGCCAAAGAGAAAAGTGTCCCCTCCTGGACAGCAAGAGGACACGCCATGTCAGGTGCCCCTGCTGTTCCAGAGCTGGTCATGCTGCCCAGATGCAAAACAGCAAGAAAGGCCAATTAAATGGAAATTGTGCTAGATGTTTTCGTCCTCAAAGTGCATACTAAAGTGGCACAAAGTAATTACTGTCTACAATTCTGCGTAGAAAGGAAAAAGCAAGCGTGGGCATCACAACTGTATCTAATTATGGTACAAAAGTAGAACCAGGCCACAGCCTCAGTTCTCAGGGACTTAGTGGTACTTACCTATCAGGCTACCCCATCCCACTGACCCAACCCCAAGCACAGCATGCTGCTGTATGTTGCAATGATTTTTATTGATAATTGAAGGATAAACTCATGTCTCTTCTCTTTGAAACAAACTTTCTCACTAAAGGCACTTTGTCTACTGCCTCTCTTAAATTGCACATATTTCTACAATGATGCACATCTTATTACATTATAATTTTTTTTTTAATTCCAGCCTCTCTTTCTAGACTGTAAGGTCATTAAGATCAGGGACTATGTCTAATCTTGTATTTTCAGTGCAAACACAGATCTTGACACTTAATAGTTACTCAGTAAATGTTTAGGGGGGACCTGGTCCTCTGTTGAAAATGCTTTAAAGTTTCTAATGCTGTTATGCACATGGTCTCATGAACCCATCATAATAAATCTGTAAATTTGTTATCAATACAGGTATCCTCATTATAAAGATGGGAAAGGTGCTCAGGGGAGACAGATGGCTTTTTAGCAGCAGAAATGGGACTTCCACCCAGAGTTTCTGATGCCAAACTTAGTCAGTGCTTTTCCACTTCCCTGTAGCAAATCCACATCCTCTACCTGGTGGACCAAGGAGGCACTCATACCCCGTGGTAAGGGGACCAGGAGCAAAATTCTTGGCCTGTAAATGAGGAGACTGGGACTTGTGAGTTCTTTTCTTATACTGATAGAATACCTAGCAGGGTAGCCAGGCATTCCGTACAGAGTTAATAAATAAACAAAGGAACGAACTGACAGCCTTTAAGGCATAGACAGAAGTTCTCACACAGCCTTGCACTGGCCTAATGTGTGAATCTAAAATGTCCAGGCCAGGCCTGAATGGCTTTAGGACTAACTGAGAGAAACTATGTGTGGGGTAAATGAGCTCTCATTAGAGAATTTTGCCCCACAAAATGGGCATTGCATTAATTCCACTTGTGGTGGCCACCTTTATCTTGAGTTTCCCCAAGAAACTGTGAAAAGAATAGGCATGAGCCCAACATCCCGGCTGGTGTGGCTTAGTGGCTGAGCATCAAGCTATGAACCAGGAGGGCATTGTTTGATTCCCATTTGGGACACATGCCCAGGTTGTGGGCTTGATCCCCAGTTGGGACTGTGCAGCAGGCAGCCGCCAATCATTCTCTCATCATTGATGTTTCTATCTCTCCCTCCCCCTTCCTCTCTGAAATCAAGAAAAATATATTTAAAAATGAAAAAGAATAAGCATGAGCCTGTTTGAGGTTTCTGGACAGAATTTCTCAGGTCAGGGTAGTGAGAGTTCTCAAAGAGAAAGACGTAGGAGATAAGTAGGAGATAAGACCTTGACAAAATCCTGGTTCCTCTCTCATTGCCTGTGTGGTGCTGGACAAATTCCTTAACCTTGCTGTACCAGAGCCTCCTCTGTAAAGTTGGGTGGTTTCTAGTGTCTACCTCACAGAGTTCCTGTGAGAATTAAATGGGGTAAAACATGGGCAGTAACTAGACCGGTGTTTCTTAACTTGGAACCCGAGGACCTGGGAAGTACTTAGATTTTCCGAAATCCAAAATGTCTATGAGAAAGTAATTTTGTGTTTTTATTTTGGTGATAATCTAAATATTACTATGAATGCAAACATAACCTATACCATGTGGACAAATATGAGATTCCAATGGTTGCCAATGTATTTTTGCTCACAATCAGGCATATGCCCAGCCAAGGACAAAGGATGTTGCCACACATCGTACAGGACTTTTGTAGTAATTTACACATAGAAAAGTGATGGCAGAATGGAGTCATTATATGGCACATGACTGCTGAAAAGCTAACCATCCAAGTGCCTGTGCTATAGCAGTCAAGTGCTGTATTTATGTTGACAACAAATACACAATAAGCATTATTTTGTTAAAAAGTAACTTTTTTTCCAGTGTGAGGAGTGTACATTCTAAATTGACCACCCTGTTTATAATTTGACATGACTTTATAGTTACAATGGCAAAATAACATAATGAAAATGACTACAATTTGAATAATAATTGACAATGATTAAAATAAAGAGGAAGCAGTCATGAGTAAAAAATTATGCTAATACATATTTCTATTAATATATGCAGCTTTAGAAATTCAAGTTTAATCACTATCTGCTCTTGAATGTCATTAATATTAAAATTTTGGTTGTAGTTTTATCCTATCTAATAAAAGAGTAATATGCATATTGACCATACCTCTGCTACACCCACAAGCCACGCCCACCAACCAATCAGGAGCAAGTATGCAAATTAACCCAACCAAGATGGTTGCAGCCACAGAGTGAGCAGGAGGCTAGGGTTGCCCGCGGCGATGGAGGAAGCCAAGCTTTCCGCACACTCTGGCCAGCCTAGGCCTCCACTCAAGGCTACAAAGTTTCAATTATAGAAGATAAATAAATCCCAACAAAAATGACTGTGGCCACGGAGCAAGCAGGAGGCTTGGCTCCGCTGAAGACTACAAAGTTTCAATTATAGAAGATAAATAAATCCCAGATACCAGGTCCTCCACTTGGGTTGCCAGGGGGCGTGGCCAGCCTGCAAACCACCACATGCCCCTCACCCAGGCCACCCCATGCCCCAAGGGAACCCCCACCCTGATCCAGGACACCCTTCAGGGCAAACCAGCTGGCCTCCACCCCCACCAGGCCTCTATCCTATCTAATAAAAGAGTAATATGCAGATTGACCATCACTCCAACACACAAGATGGCTGCCCCCATGTGGTCAAAGATCCTGCCCCCATGTGGACACAAGATGGCCACCACAAGATGGCCAGCAGGGGAGGGCAGTTGGGAGGGATCAGGCCTGCAAGGGAGTGCAGTTGGGGGGGGACCCAGGCCTGCAGGGGAGAGCAGTTGGGAGGGACCAGGCCGGCAGGGGAGGGCAGTTAGGGGTCACCAGGCCTGCAGGGGAGGGCAGTTAGGGGTCACCAGGCCTGCAGGGGAGGGCAGTTAGGGGTAACCAGGCCTGCAGGTGAGGGCAGTTAGGGGCAAACAGGCTGGCAGGGGAGCAGTTAGTCATCAATCAGGCTGGCAGGAGAGTGGTTAGGGGTGATCAGGCTGGCAGGCAGAAGCAGTTAGGGGCAATCAGGAAGGCAGGCAGATGAGCAGTTGGGAGCCAGCAGTCCTGGATTGTGAGAGGGATGTCCGACTGCCCGTTTAGGCCTGATCCTACCGGGATCGGGCCTAAATGGGCAGTCGGACATCCTTTGAGGGGTCCCAGATTGGAGAGGGTGCAGGCTGAGCTGAGGGACACTGCCCCCCATGCACGAATTTCGTGCATTGGGCCTCTAGTTTATATATAATTTGCATTTGTTTATTATTGTATAACACACATTTTCTGTTTTATATGTTTACCTATTTAAGGAATTTTATAATAAAAGGTGACATGAGATAATGCTGAAAGTCTGCAAGAAGTTATTTCCTTTCAAAGAGATCTGTACATACTCTGATTACTCAAGCAAGACATTGAACCAGCCAGCTCTTCCAGGTCTAAACTCCTCCGATAAGGAAACTGTTGGCTGCAGGGTGCAGATGGGAGAATGAGGAACCATGGGGTGACATCAGATCATTTTGAGACTTTTCATTATAATGATTATTTGACTTTTCTCTCTGCTTTCCACAAGAGAAAGAAAAGACAGCAGGGACATTAGGCTATCAAGAATGGAATACTATCACACAAATTCAAAACTGCAAAGGGAAGCATCTCACGCTTGGCATGGCTGCATCAGAAATAGCAAATAGTCAAATAAAGACTGTTTTGTCTGTGGAGGATTCATCACAAAGTTGCTCTTAATATTTGTGAACTACGAAGTCCACACATCTGGGCATATTAATCCAGTAGCTTTGTTGCAGGAAACCAGCCGAGAAGTGACTCTAAGTGACCAATATCAGCTCCCATTTTCTCTGAGCCTAAAGGATGACAAAGGCATTTATTTTCAAAGATCCAGGGAGGGTAGGAAGGGGATGACTTTTAAATATCTAGCTTTTATTCTTAGGTTGGCAGCCGTTTTGCCTCCGTCAATGAGCAGCACATCCTCCTTTCATTTAAATTCCCTGCTTTAGTGATCATACTCTTGCAGGTGGAAATCATGTTCTTTCACTGGACCTCAAGGAAAGCATTCCAGAGACACAAGTACAAGAGGGTGTGGCATGGTAAGACTTATTTGGCTGAAAATAGAATGCTGCCCCACAGGAGTTCCCCTGGGTTTCCAATGTTCCATCTCCATCCATCCTGCCATGAAAAAGTCCAATTTTGTCTTCATCAAGGCTAGAAATGGGGCCAATGTCCAGATAATCTGTGTCATATTAAAGCTTAGTCCTATGGAGCCAAGTGCAGTCTGCTGTGGGTCCCAGACAGCTGCTAAACCTGCATGGCTGCTATGAAACTCATGGGAGTGCTGGGCCAGTGATGCTAAGTGGTTGAGCCTCAGTGGTTAACCAGGAGGTCACAGTTCGATTCCTGGTCAGGGTACATGCCCGGGTTGCAGGCTCAATCCCCAGCAGGGGGCGTGCAGGAGGCAGCTGATTCTCTCTCATCATTGATGTTTCTATCTCTCGCTCTTCCTTCCTCTCTGAAATTAATAAAAATATATTAAAAAAACACAACAACAACAAAAGCAAAAAAGCCCTAGCCTTTTTGGTTCAGTGGATAGAGCATTGGCCTGCAGACCAAAGGGTCCCGGGTTTGATCCCAGTCAAGGGCATGTACCTTGCTTACAGGTTCCTAGGGCCCTGGCCCTGGTCAGAGGCAACCAATCTATGTGTTTCTCTCACATCGATGTTTCTCTCTGTCTTTCCCTCTCTCTTCACTCTCCCTAAAAAATCAATGGAAAAATATCCTTGGGTCAGGATTAACAAAATAACTAATTAATTAATTAGCTAATTAATTAATTAAAACTCACAGGATAAATGGGATTACAGAGAGAGAGAGAGACAGAGAGAAACAGAGAGAGAGGGAGACCTTTGTTACCTGGGATTATACTATCTCAAGCTTGGGAAGGACCAGGAGCTTTCTCTTTTTTTAATCTATCTTTATTGTTGAGCGTATTACAGATATCCCCTTTTGTTTCTCCCATTGACTGGCATTTTTTCAAAATGACCAGTTAGCTTCCCAAGCTTTGGAGGGGGAGGGGGAGGCTGGGGGTATTTCTGATGGGCCCACCTTCTAGCCAATCTATTTCCTGGATTTTCCAGGGTTGTGTCTCTTATCCAATCCGATCCTTTCCCCAGTCTAGACTGACAGTCCTTTATAGTTGCCATTCTGGCCTCCCCTGGCATGTGCTTACCTCCCCCTTTATTGTTCTACCCTCCCCCTGGGATCTGTGTGAGGGACTGTGTGAGGGACTATGTGAAGCTGTAACTTCCTGGTGAAGCAAGCAGGCTTTCCTCCTAGCTGACTATGCTTAATAATCTTATTCCCTTTGCTCTCTTTCTTTATTAACACCTAGCTACCTGCACTAACACCACCATTGCAGACAGAAGGGGCAGGAGTGACAGTATGATTGTGTCAGGGTCTTCACTTCTGTAACCCAAAAGCTCAGTTAAAATTTGTTTGTAAAAATGTTTCCAAATTGTAGAGTCAGACACAAATGTCATCAGTAGATTTTTAGACTGTTTGAGTCAAGCTAAGGGAATAAGTCACCTAGAAACTCACACTGCCTTGGACTAGCCCCAGAGTGTCCTGCTGGTGGTGCAGTGTCTCACATGTTTCCTTCCTTCCTTGAGAATGGATCTTCTGTGTCATGGACCAGAGGAAAGCATCTAATCCCTCAAACAGCAAATACACAAGATGTCCACAGACGCTTAGTGGGAGAACTTGGCCCAGTAACCACAAGAGTGACTCACAACAGCAATTTGTGTCTCTTCTCAAACATTTGAACTCAAGGTTTAGATTAAGACTCAGCTGTAGTAGCTGTAATTAGAAGCATAAAGACAAAAGCAATAATGACAGCTTTATTTTCTGAATAGTTACTGGGTCCCAGGAAATCCTCTAAACACGTTACAGCCCTTACCTCATTTAATCCTACAACAAGTCTATGAAACAATTAGTATTCCCATTTTTCAGGCAAGAAAATTAAGACTAAGAGAGGTTAAATAAAGTGCCCAAGTTCATACAAATAATAAGCCAAAATTCTAACTCAAGCATCCTTCTTCCAAGACTCCAGCTAAGCCACTCTGCTGTAAGCAGACAGAATCATTGAGTCCTGATAAGAGGAAGGCACTAAAGCAGTGGTTCTCAACCTTTCTAATGCCGCAACCCTTTAATACAGTTCCTCATGTTGTGGTGACCCCCAACCATAAAATTATTTTCGTTGCTACTTCATAACTGTAATTTTGCTACTGTTATGAATCGTAATGTAAATATCTGTGTTTTCCGATGGTCTTAGGCTCTACAGCTAGCAGGGTTGCCTAAGACCATCGGAAAACACAGATATTTACATTACGATTCATAACAGTAGCAAAATTACAGTTATGAAGTAGCAATGAAAATAATTTTATGGTTGGGGGTCACCACAACATGAGGAACTGTATTAAAGGGTCACGGCATTAGAAAGGTTGAGAACCACTGCTCTAGAGTAAGAAACCATGAACTCCTGAAGCTGGGCAAGCAGTGAGTCAGCCTGGTTGGTCATTCCAGATCCTGAGTCACTCTCTCTGCTCCCAGATCACATCCCAGTTCCTGGGATGCCTGGCTGTGCTACTGTGGTTCATCACATGTATCCTGGTTGTGCAACTTTTCCTGGGTTCCCGTGAAGAATGATCCCTCATTTCCACAAATATACTTGTAATAAGCCCTCTCCACTGCTTTGGATTAGCAGGGGAATCTCTCGTTCTTGCTTCTCAAATGCCTACCACTGAAGTAAACTTAAACCTATTATTAGCAGAGATTCTCAAGCTTCAGTATACATCAGAATCACAGGGAGAGCATGTAAACCAGACTGCTGGGCTGCACGCCCTGAGTGACTGATTCATGAGGCCTGGGGTGAGGTCTGAGAATTTGCATTTCTAACAAGCTCCCTGGTGATGCTGATGCTGATGCTGATGCTGCAGGTCCAGGGGTCACACTTTGAGAACCACTAATCTAGAGGCACAGTTCCCAAAACATCAAGAGCAGCAGAGGCAGTCTCCCCTGGAAACTTGTTAGGAATGAGGCTATAAGTGCCTACACAGCCTCTTGAGCAGAATCTGCATTCCAACAAGATGCTTAGGTGCGTTCTGTGCTCACTGAAGGTGGAGAAGCACTACAAGAGTGATCAGTGGTTCCCACTGCCTCATGTGGGAAATATCAGGAAGCTTTAAAAAGCATTGATGCCTGGTCCACACCCAGAGGTGCTGGATTTGGTCCCTGGCCCCTTCCCCAGGGCTGCTAATTTAGCAGATTGGCATATGGTCAGGACATGGGAATTTTTCAGATCTGTCCCTGCTATTTTAATGTGCAGCCAAGATGTGAACCATTGACCCAGAGGTGCTGACTTGGGCTAATGGTTTTGTGCTGATCTGAGCCTATCAATAGCCAGTGTTGTGGCTGGACCAGCCCTTGTGACCCTTATGATTGTAAGACACCCTTCAGCAATAAACTTCCGGAAACTTTGAAAAGATACAGGTTTATTATTTACAAGACCTGGAACACCAGGGGCCACACAGCAAGGTTGAGCCTGCAGGTAGAGAGAGCATGTAAATGCCTTAAATTGGGTCGAGGGTGAGGGCCTAGAGTTTTGAGGGCTCACTCTGTATTGGTTCATTTAAAACAGAGAGGGAATTTAACGTGCAGGAAGAGAAAACAAACTAGTACCCCGAGTGGTCAGTTATTGAAATCAACCAAGATCTTTAAAACAAAAAACCCTCCGTGCAGGAGGAGGTGGCCCGGCTCTTTATCTAGTAGTGGCTGGAAATGCGTTTATTGGAGGACAGCCATCTTTGAAGCGGATGCCTCAGCAATCACAACTGAAGTCAGGCGCTTGCATTAAAAAAAAAATGTCGGCGCTTTCACCACACTAATCCATTGGCATTTTCTTTTGCCTCATACTCACTTACAAAATATTTACTTCTAGAAGGGGAAAAAAAGTGGTCACTATAATATTAGACTGAAAGAAGAGGAGAAAAAGTGGATATAACTTTATGTCTGAAATCTTCATTCTGGCCACAACAGGCTTCAAGTTGTAAATGACTGAAAAATAAAGTGAAACAACAAAATAAAATCATTTCTAAACCCAGAAAATATTACTGTAGCACTCATCTACTGACTCAGAAGAGGAGTCAGATAGAAAAGCATGCTCTTCACAAATTTGTATTTGTTCTCAAAATGAAGGTTTACACTACTGCCTCCTTTCTCTCTAAAGTACCTTTTCTCCCCTAGCTTTTTTGTTAAGTTTTGATTTTTAATAAGATGTGGAACTTTACACAAGTTATTCCGATTCTCTGTACCTCAGGTTCCACAACTGAAAAATCGAGGCTGATCCTTAGCTCACAGAGTGGGAAGACTGAGTTAGTTTCACAGAGGTGCCCAGCTTGTGCCTGGCCAGATAGTGAAAGCACAGTAAGCGATCAACCTGGGAGAACTCAATTAGGAACTTGAATGATTAGGTAGCTAGTGATCTGCAACACCCTCCTCAATCCCTGCTAATCTCACTTTAAGAAGGAGTGTGTCTGGCCTTCTACAGGAAGCTACAAACACTCCATCCAGCAAGGTTGGAAGCAAGGTTAGATCCGGACCAAGCAGGCTGGTCAGCAGGTGCAAGAAAGCCAAGCACTGAACTTGTGCATCAGAAAAGTTTCCTGCAGTTGCAATGGTCTGTCTTCTGGGCAGCAGGCAGCTTTCTAAATCCTGCTACGGTCAGAGTTTAGGATGTGAACCCACTCAGAAAGGCGGGGGTGAAGTGTTCCAAGGGGTGTTTTCATCCCCATGAGAGTAGAGTAGGGTGTTAGAAGGCAAATACTTCTACAAAATCTCTTGAGAGATCATTTTGACATGGGAAATGGGGGAAGGAGTTAAAGTGAAGAGTAAAACAGCTTGTTTCCTCCCAGCTTCTCCCTTATTCTTCTTCTGAGCTCTTGAACGGGTGGAATTTAAGAAGGCATCTCTTCTAATAAAGGTTTTGTGACGCCTCTGAAGCATTTTCCAACTTGGAGTCAGTATACTTTGTATACTGATGAGACACTGCAGTAAAGCTCTCCGCAATTAGTCAATTAAAAGACACTGCAGTACCTTGGCCTCAAGCATTAAACCAGTCTAGCTGATAAGCTGGAAATTGGCAAGTAAAAAGATTAACAGGACACCAGGGAATAATGTGTCACTGACTTAGGAATTTGTTTTCCAATGGCTAGATGTACATAGCCTAGAGGAGGTCATATTGGTAGTCTCTTTATGTGGTTCAATTATTGTCAAAAAGCAGAGTTTTTCTAACTCTTGGAATGTGCAGCAGTAAACAAAGTTCTTCCTAAATTGTATTCTATTTTCTCTCTTTTTATGACCCCAATACCCAGTTTGCTGAAGTCAAGGAGAGTGTTAAGACTGACAGACCCTTAGGTGTGCAACCTAGCAGGGTCCCAACCAGCAGAGACCTAGTGTGGATTTTTAAAAGTGCTCCTTCCTCCAGCCAGACACAGCCCCTGCCCTGGTTCTAACATCTAGCTTGGCAAGTGGAATGTGGACTGGGTTCCAGCTATCCTCACACTTGGAAATGCATGCTCAACCTGTACAACCTTAGGCAGGACCCCCCCACTTTCTACCCCTGGCTCAGATCAAAGGAAGACTGTAGTTTAGAGAGGAAGACCTCATGGAGAAGGGACTACCCTCAAATGGAAGGAACATTCCCAAGGTTAAGGTCTTATATACTACTCATCCACAATGCCAGGCCCATGCTGCCTTCAGTGTCATCAAAAGTCTCCTCACAACCAGAAATTCCCCACCAGGAGACACTTGCTTTTCTCCAAGATAAGCGTTACCTATTGGTGAGTGGAATAGAAAATAGAGGAAATAGTACCAGAATCTGTGAGGTGTTCCCATATGCCCACCTGGAGACTGTGATGTGTGACAGCCCCCTCCGCACCATAGTGGCATGTATTCTCCCACCTTCTTCCCATTACTTTCAAATCCCTATGTAATGAGGTAATGGTGAAAGAATGCATACATATGAAGAGGATCAAAGTAGAAAACGGTTTGGAAATTACAGATAGCTCTTTAAGTCAAAACACTGTCATGTCTGAATGGTGTCTCTCCCTGTCCCAAGCAGTTTCTGCTATTTAATGTCATGCTTTTTGACTGTGTACTCCACTGACTCCCTGCATAAGAAACAGTTGAGGCACATGTAATAATCCATCCCAGGCCTACTCAGTCAGAATTACTTAAAGCAGAGATGGAAATCTACATTTTTAATAAGGTCCCTTGGTAACTTTTACGTATTCTAAAGTTTGCGAATGACTAATCTACTGGATCAGGTAGCTTCTATGGTGAATACTTATTCACATATTCTTTCTGTTTGTGGCTTCTTTTACATTTAAAGAGTGGAGAATGAGTCCCCAATGTCATTTTCACAGACATCTATTAGCTTAAACTTAATAATATAGTTCTACTTGGCATTAAGCACAGAATAGAACTCTAACTTCCAATGGCCATAAATAATCAGTTATAAGCTGTTCCTAAGCAGTTCCCATTGAACAAATATGGCACCAAGCATCCAGTTATCATACTGAAATTTGCCCTGAAACAGATAATATATTAAGTGCATGCTTTATGAACGTAGATGTAGCCACAGCCATTCTGTTTCCTCTTTAGATGGTGCTGTGAAGAAGTTCTTTGTTGGAAAGAGGAATGAATGGCAGACGGAGTTGAAGAGGAAACAGAGCAGGTCAAATTGTCTTATTGAACAGGGCAGTCCACCTATTGACAATATTCATAACCTCCCTTTCAATGTTCAAAGGGGACAGTGTAAAGTTAGAGGGTCCTGGGGGCTTTGGGTTGGACCTGGAAGAACAACTTTGAGTAAAATATCAGGATGTATCAGGATGTATTTGTTTCCTGTAGCATATTACAACAAACTTGATTTTCTTTCCATCTTCTTATTAACCCTTACATTTTTTCAAAGGTGAATGAAAGGAAATAAACTATATACACAATTGGAAGAAAATTAACCTCCTTGTTATTATTTTCTGAATTTAACTTTATACATATGCTATACACTGAGTGGCCAGATTATTATGATCTCTGAACGCATAATAATCTGGCCACTCAGTGCATATATATATATATATATATATATATATATATATATATATATATTAGAGGCCCAGTGTATGAATTCATGCATGGGTGGAGACCGGCCAGCCTGGCCAGGGGGAGGGGACATGGGCAGTTGGCTGGCCTGCCTGCTGATCGAGCTCCTGGTTAAGGGGACAATTTGCATATGAGCCTTTTATTATATAGGATATACACTGAGTGGCCAGATTATTATGCATTCAGAGATCATAATAATCTGGCCACTCAGTGTATATAAGTGACATCTCAGAGGCTTTGCTTTTTATTTCATCTATTAAAAAAATCACAAAAGTTTTGCATGTATGTTAGCATCTACAACAAAGAATCATATAGTGTCATGAACTCACTAAGCATTAAAATATAAATTGAGGGAATGAGAAAGAATAAAAAAATTGTTTCAGGGGAAAAACAAGAGTTCTTTCTGAAGTTCAGAGTCAAGGAATTGTGGAGGAATAGATAATGATACTGGTATTTAGGGATATTGTATTCCTGTCTTACCAGCTGCAGTTCTGCTGGAGCATATATTTTCACTCTTCTAAGTGAAGCAGATTTCAGCATGTGCCTGTATTTCAGTGGTAGACACAATCACCCATCACCTCAAGTCACCGTTCCCTGCCTGTGGCCCAGAAAGGTAATTGTCTACTACTAACAGTTCTTCACTTTTATATTATGACAATACTAAATGTTCAATGTATCTTCCCAAAATTTAAACCATGAAGAAAAGTGTGAAGAGTGAAGGGTTGTGAGGGAGGATAAAACTTTCTTCTCCCACTCTCCCAGATTCTTTCAGCTGGTCTAATAAATAGATATGAGACAGATTTACAAGAGAAAGTGACCAAATTTAATTACATATATATGTATGGGAGCCCCATATGCATGAGAGGCTCAAAGACAGAAAGGGAAAATAAAGTGTAATTGGAATTTCAAGCTAATAATGAGGTAAGGCACTTGGGGCTTTAGAAGGGAAGGTCATTCTCATCTTGATAAGATAAGCTGTTCAGTAATTAGAAGTTTTCCCTGCCCTAAAGATGAGTCATAAAAAGTTGTTTCTGGTGATAACTCATTATGGGCAAGGCCCCTTATTAAAGTCCTTTAAGGGGGAGATAAAAAAAAAAATTTTATGTGCCTGCAGGGTCTGGATTGCCTTCAACTCAAAATAATTCATATGTCAAAGTGGCACATTTGGGGGAGGCCTCTTCTGAATCCCTTTAGTCCTGCTTTTGAAACTTTCTGAGATGTTTCATATTCCAGAAGCTGGGTGGATAAATTGTTCCATATTTCATTAAACCAGTCTCAGTCTTGAGAATAGGTCAGGTCAGTTCAACAGTATGTCTCATATCAGGAGGTAGTGATGAAGATGTGCTCCCCAAGGCCTCTTGTGCAAGCAATCAGGTATCTACTAAGAGGCATCTCTATGGGGAAAAGATGGTTCATAATTAAAACATACTATAATCCTGGTTTCTGAGTTCCAAAGGCATGCAATCAAGAAGATTTCTAGCTGTCTGGCTTGAAGCGTCTTCAGATAGGGTAAAGGCAGTCAGTGACAATCTGAAAGATTTTCCTGGTCTGCAGTTTGAATGTGTGGTTATCTTATGGAAATAGGCACAAAGATTGTCCATATATGAGCTGTTGTGGTGATTTCTCTAAAGTTTATATCAAGTTGTCTCATGTTAGCTTACAAGGCTTTGAGAAAAGGCCAGTTTTAGTTCTCAGTGATTCCAAGTCTTTTGATGGGAGAATAGTTAGAAATATTACTTTGGAGTGTCATAGCCATATATTGGAGGAAACTAGAAGAATTCAAAATCCAATCCAGTTTGCAGGTAGAAACAAAACCTCATAAGACAATGGGTAGTTATGGCGGTGCACACACCCTTTGCAATGATGCCCCAGATGCGGGCTTTGCTGCTGATCACCCAGGGCTTGCCTCTTGCTTCAACCCTTGCAAAATACTTTCTAAAACAGCCATTCCATCTCAGTAGCTTTGTCTTAGGAAACTGTGATGAGGGGACGGACCCTGTGGTGATCAAAAGTCTGATTGTGCAACCTAACTTCATTGTCCACACTGGGAGTGTGACTGTCAGTGCCTAAACCCAGATGAGTGTAACCCTTGATGCTCCTCAGAAGGTGGAGTTAACTGTGCAGAAAGAAATGGCCAGCTTCTGGGTCAAAGTCCTGTGTGTGAAACAAATTGTTATATGAATCTATGAAGGCCTCTGAAATATATTTGACATTTGCATTCCCCTGGAGAGTTCTCCCCAGAGCCCCTGCACAACTATGCGCTTCCCTGCCAGTGTCCCTTCAAAGAAGGCATCTACTCACTGCCCAAGAGTGAAATCACCCTGCCCCACCTGGAGCTGCCTGGCTGGAATTACCATAGCTAGAGCATCCTAAGCAGTGGTGAGAATTGCCTGCGCTGTTGGAAGATCGATGTCTCTCTAAAGGCATATGATGTGACACTAGCTACAGGATAATGATGATGTGTGAGAGAGGTGTCCCTCTTCCTCTGTCTTGCATTTTCTAAGGCCAAATTCTAATTCTGTATTACCCTCTAAGCCCCTTTCTACAATGATGCCACTACCCGTGCTGAAAATCACTTTGTGCCTCATACATTTTAGGTGTGGGCAAGGGAAGATGATCTTGGCAATTCTTGATAGCCTAAGACATTTTACCAGGCTGGCCACTTTATTTTCCTCCTCACCCCTATGGCTTTCTTTGTAAGAGCTTAACTCACTTTCTAAACAGTAAAGAAATAGGACCAGCATGTTTTGTGACCCCAGTTTCAGAATGACACAGTCTTATTTGCCTAAAGTACCTTTAAAATTTTCTCATTAAATTTTTTGTCACTGACTTAAAAGCAAGAAGAAGAAGAAGAAGAAGAAGAAGAAGAAGAAGAAGAAGAAGAAGAAGAAGACAATGAACAGCACTGGAAACTAGTATCCACAAAGATATTACTGAAACATAATTTTCTCTCTAAAATCACCCTCATTTTTAACCAAAATAGCCAAATTAAGATGAATTTACTTACAAAATAATTTACCCATAAACTCGACCTGTTATTTGAATAAATATAAGAAAAGCAATATAGGCTCTTTTAAATGGGCTTTGCTGGAATTTTTTGTAAGGAATCTCCAGATTGAACTCTAAAGTTCAATCTGAAGATTCCTTATGAAAAGTCAAGGCAAGGACTTGACATCAGACTTTGCCTGCAATACCCAAAGTTTTGGGTGAGTTCCTCTGTTTCTAAATATCTTGAGATTCTTGTACATGCTAGGAAGATACCTTCTTTACTCACCGCGTAAGGCTGCTGGAAACCCTGTAAGCAAGGTACCATGCTATTTCCAATGGATTGTTTGGCTTCCATAAGTGAATCTTAATTCTTTAAAGCTGTCTGGTCATATCTGAATCTATGCATATTTCTCCCAAATATGATATTCCAGTCAAAGTCTTGGTAATATTACCAATTTCCAGTTGTGATCTGAGTATTCTTATTTCTGAATTCTGAAGGGATCAAGTAGGGATAAAAAGAGAAATATTTCAATTCTGTTCACAAAGGTGTAATTGCTATAAGTCATAGTTTAAAAAAATGTTTCCTTAAAACTTTAGGGAAAATATTAATGAACCAGAAATATTTCAAACCAAAATTCATAAAAATTGTAACCATCCTATCAGTTCATGTAGTTCCATGTACTTAAGACTTGTTCTGCTTAATCTAGTTTTTCCATTAGTTCTTTCAACCTTGCCTGATAATTGAGGGTGATGAGGTCTGTGATAATTCTAAGAAGTTTGTAAGGCTTTCATTAAGGTTCATATGACTTGTTCAGTGAAATAGGTGTCTCAATGACTAGAAATTGTGGAAGGTATACCCCAAGTGGCAAACACATTTTCTAACAGTTCTTTGCCACTGTGAGGGCATTAGCCTTGCAGCAGAGAAGGCTTTAACCCATCCAGAAAATAGACACACAGCAATAAGAACATATTGATAACCCATACTAACTGGCAGTCAAAAGAAGTTCAGCTTAAATGCACTTATAGTGATAAAGTTTTGTAAACATCAAAAAATGGGGTTTGCCAGGGAGCTGGGAAGACACAAGTGGCCATGTTGTGTTTCCGATAGTTCTGACTATTCATTTTATTTATAGCCATTGTTCACACATCTCAGTTTCTCTGATTTCTCTGTTATAAGGAGCCAAGTTACAAGGGCATTAGTATGGTAAAAGTCTGGCACTGAGGGGTCATTTTCATAGAAGCAAAATGAACTTCATCTGCATGTTTCACAATCTTTATTAAATTTTGTTGCTACTGTCTTTGTATGAAGTAGACATAAAACAGATTAACAAGAGAAAATGACAAAATTTAATTATGTACATACGTATGGGGACCTCTCATGTATGTGGGGCCTCTACTTTCTCATGTATGTGTCCACTTAGATTTTAGGTGGTTCTGTTACCTACATTCCATCATACCATACATTCAACTTTTAACCTACTTTTTCATTTAATATTTTAACAGTCAGTTCTCCACATCATTAATAAATTTTCATGAACATCATCTTCAATGATTATATATAATGGTTCTATATATGGAAATATTTCCCTACTGTCAGGCATGTAGATTATTTCCAATTTGGCAATCTTATAACTAGTACTGCAATTAACGATTAACACTGGGGTTCCCTTGGGATCTACTCCTATAGGTAGGATTATTTTACTGAAAAGTGTACCAATTAACATTTTTCTTAGCAGCAAATGAAAGGGTCAAATATATGTAACCATCACTAGCAATAATTTGGCCTTTTTTTTTTTTTTTTTTTTTTTGCAAATTTGATTGATTGGCCATGGTATTTAATTGTAATTTTAAATGTTATTCCTTTAATTACTAGTGTGTTTTACCTCATTACTTGTGCATTTTAACAAGTTGAAAATATTTATTAACTGCTTGTGTTATATCATGAATCAGCAAACTGGACAAGATGCCTTAATGAGTCAGTTAGTTAGAAGTCATCTTTATTGTGCACAGGTTCAGAGCAGATTACCTCTGTCAAATTCTGAACAAATACAGAAGAGAGTATTTCCTTTTTATATACTTCTAGTTCTTTGTGTAAGTTATTTTTGTAGACAGCTTGTAACCTTGAGTACATGTCATATCTAGCAAATACCTGTCATATCTATACAGACAACTTGTAACCTTGAGTATCATATCATATCTATTCAGACACCTGTAACCTTGAGTATCATATCTATACAGGCACCTGGCATCAATATCAACGTATCAGTTAGATGGCTAGCTTGCAAGGTCAGACAATTAACTTTATCTTTTTTATTCAAGCAAAAAACAAAGTTATTTTAAGTCTAAAAATAACAGAGTTGACCAACAGAATAAGAGACTAAGAATAACAGAGTAATTCAAACAGCAGTTTCAAACAGCAGTTTTTCCAAAGAAGGGACCACTATGCTTCACTTATATTTCTTCTCTTAAGAATTTTTCTTTGCCCATTCATTGTCTCAGTTTATTTTTTTTCATCTGTAAAAAAATATAGTAATAGTACCTACGTGATAGAGTGTGGTAAGGATCAAACTTTGTTTCTTCAACCTACTTGCTTTAATTTCTTCTGGAAAAACCTGCAGCCTTGGGCCCAGTGTATGTTGGGACCACAATAAATTGGTCTGAGGAGCACCATTCATTCTGCCACACCACACAATCTTATTTTGTTCACAGCACTGATGATCATAAAAATTACACTTTTCAAGGGTTTACTTATTTTTGTCCCCTACCCTGCAACCCCTTTCCCACTAGAACTAGAACCTATTTTCTTTTTTTCACTGGTGTTTCTCTACAACAAAGCAGCAGCTGGCATACAGTAGGTACTCAATACATACTGGCTGGATAAATAAGTGAATCTCCTTCTCTCACTGCCACAATCTCTTAACTATTTTAATACTTGAGCACAGTTTGAAATTACCTCTTTTTAAAAGATAAGTCATGAAGCCCCCCACACATACCATCCCACATATATATACACACACTCACACTTTCAGCTCTTGTTTCTGCTTCCATCTATCACACTTATAATCCCAATTCAGTGTGCCACCACCAATTACACTCTAACGTTCTACTGTGTTGTATCACACATCTCGCATAGTTTCTAAGACCCATAGTCTAGTCAAGAATAAAGAGAGAAGAAGGGAAAGAGGAGGAATGCCTTGAACTAGCTGCCTAAACATTATTGTCCTCATGCAGAAAGAAATGTTGTTGCCTGAATTTCTGATTGGAATTCCTGAGCCAGGAACATGCTATAATAGAGAGCTTTTTGCTGTATTCTGTTAGATGATGAATACTTTTCTAAGAAAGAGGGTGGAACAAATTCAGTCCACAGTTGTGCTTCTCAATGCAACACCACTGA
Source organism: Plecotus auritus (assembly GCF_963455305.1). NCBI lineage: Eukaryota > Metazoa > Chordata > Mammalia > Chiroptera > Vespertilionidae > Plecotus > Plecotus auritus. Next base: position 85,906,331 of record NC_137770.1, on the reverse strand, counting down.
TGTAGTAGTTTGTGGAAATATTCCCAGAGTCCAGCATAGGATTTTCCTTTATCCTGCTGATCAGAACAGCTACAATTAAAAGCAAGAGTACTTGTACATTTTTGAAGATATCTTCATGGAATATTAGAAGAGGACAGATAAGATATCTCTAGCATACCTCCATTTTAAACTGCAAATCTAGCTGCTTAATTTTAAATTCATTTTCTTTAGCACAAAGTAAGAGATAGGTATTGTACATTTTTTGGACATTTTGTCTTATTTTATGTCTGTTGTCTTAGAATTATTATGAGTGATTTCAAATATATTTTAATATTGTAAAATTAATATACTGTTTATGGTCTATAATTATAAAAGTTTGCTTTTCTGATATTTCTTTGGGATCTACTCTTATAGGTAGGATTGTTTTACTTAAAAGTTGTACCAATTGACTTTTTTTTTAGTAGCAAATGAGAGGATCAAATATATGCCACAAACACTAGCAATAATTTGGTCTTATTTTTTTTAATCTTTGCAAATTTGATTGATTGAAAATGGTATCTAATTGTAATTTTAAATTTTATGCTTGGGATCCAATAAGTAAGTAATCGAATTTCAGAATTTCTTTGACAAATTAACAGGCAGGAAGAAGATATAAATTGTTTTTGGAATATTCGCTAGTTAAAAGATGAGCTATCTTTCTGAAGTTCCCAAGGAAAGCATACCTCTAGTTCTCCCAATTGCTAAGCACCCCCTGACCTCTATTACTCTTCCTACATCTACTTAGCTCCTTTGTGAATTGAATGAAAGTCCACTTTAGTAAGCTTACTTCAAAATTATATTTTGGCCACACTCAACTCCAGATTTTTCCATCTTGAAGCAAGGGAAAGTGCCCTCTTTTCTCATTGCTCCACTTAAAGGGCTCTACAAACTCATAAAAATACTGCATGATATATTAAAGTCAGACCAGCTACATTTTTACTGGTTTGGAGATTCACTGATAAAAGAGTAAGCTGTTGGCCAATCAAATCCCCTCTGATGACCCACCATGTTACCACATTCCAAACATCCATTTGCTGAGGTTCCCTATTGTGACCAACAGCCAGCATGCCTGAAACTGAAGCCAACTTAGATGTTTCTTCAATCCATTCCAGCTCTGACCTAGGCTCAAGATCTGGGGAACAGGTATACAGGAGCCTGAGAATAATTAGGTAGGGAAAGAGGTTTACTATGACAAACAAGGCACTCATGTGGCAAGCTAACTAAATATCCCTGGTCAGGAATACACTGTGCCTTCCTTCAAGTCCTCTTGTCCCACTGTTGTTGAATGGTCATATCACATTTTATCTCAGCACTTTTTAAAGTTCCTCACAAATCGATGACCTAATACTTCATGCCAGGGCATTCTTGGTTATTCTTGGAATCTAAGACATTTTTATTATCATTATGCTTTGGGGAATGTTGATTTCTACAATATAGGAAATGTTAGGAGCTTCCATATCTGTGAAACCAGAACTGAAACCTGTCTTGTTCTGGGTAGCATGAAAACAGTCAAGGGATAAATTGTTCTCTAAAACCACTCTTTATTACCATAGGAACTCTCTCCAGTACACAAACACAGATGCTCAAAGGGAATAAAATTACTAGCATGGATACATGGCATAACCTAGTATATACAAAGATGAAGTAAAATGACATACAAATATATAAAATTCTAAAATAATTTCACAGAAAAGTATTTAAAAGAATCCTAGATCCTCAGTTTATAAAACCAATTTTTAAAAAGTTTTAGTACATCAAAAAAGGTTTTGATATGTTGGTAAGACCTAGCCCAGTAACTAATGATTCTGGATGATTTAATCAAGAAAGAACAATCTTTTTTCACAGTATTTTAAAAGTCATTAAATCTCAGATGATCCCAGATTATTCTTCAGAAGAGTTCAAAGAAATGGCTTCTAAAGGGATGGCTTTGAATGTTGCAGATCATCATTTCTAAGAGGAAACTTGAAACTAGTTTGAGGCAGTGACAGCAAAGAGCAAACGTAGCTCCAGGAGCCTGTAAGCAAGGTCAGGCTTTAAACATGGCAAGAGGCCTGCCTTACAAATGCTTTAGAATGAAAGCAAGTTGAAAATGCTAAGCAGGCTGCAGAAGCAGGTAAGCTTCCAAGTTAGCCTGCAGGAAGGACTTCTAATCCATGTAGACATTAAGACGGTTCATCCAGAGGTGATATGGAGAGAAAATTAAATAATTTTTCTTTTGAAGAAGTCATTTTTAAAAACCCTTAGGAAAGAAAGTATATTGACCTGAATTTAATTCATGAAACTGACCTGTGAGGAAACTGTAGACTCACTGTGTAGGACGTAAAGGCCATATAATCAAAGTATCTATAGCAGTGTTTCTCAAGGCCAGCCTGTGAAACAGCTGTATCATATCCACCTAGGGAGAACATTTTAAAAATGGAGATCCCGCCCCCCAAAATAGATTCCCAGTCACACCACAGAAGCTTCTGATTCAGATGGAGAATGAAGTCCAAGCATCTCTACTTTTAACAAGACCCACTGTTGGAAAAGCAACTTGAAAAAAGAGGGATGAATCAGACTGATAGAGCTCAGGACATAGGAATGTGGCCAAGTGCTGCTTGGATACAGGTACTTAGTGGTTGAATTTCCAGGCAGGAGGTCAAGTCAAGAAGCCATCACACTGGTGTCCCAGCAAGAGGCTGTAACATGGCAGCTTGTAGCCAACAGGCTAATAAAGCAGTTCCATCCAACAGTCTGGAGGAAGGGCCCAGCCAGTGTTGCTCAGTGGTTGAATGTTGACCCATGCACCAAAAAGTCTTTGGGTCGATTCCTGGTCAAGGCACATGCCTAGGTTGTGGGTTCAATCTCTAGTAGAGAGCATGCAGGAAGCAGTTGATGGATGTTGATGTTTCTCTCTCATTGATGTTTCTATCTCTCCCTTTCTTTCTCTCTAAAATCAATAAAAACATATTTTTAAGACAAAAGCCTGGAGGAAGGAGGAGTCTCAGCCATAGGCTGGGTTCAAAGAAAGACACCAAGTCCTGAAATTTATCAGGCCCTGAGGAGGTTATCCACACAGAGATACAGGCATGGAAGGACCAAGAGGCATACACGGAAGTGGGCAAAGCTGGGGCTTGGTCCTGAGACTAGAGCAGAAGAAGCCCAGTCTTCATATCTAAGATAGAATCATGGGGCATTAGTATTTGTTGAACACCTTCTCTGTAGAAAGTACTTTTCACAGGTCATCTCCTATCCCCTTCCCATGTGTGACCCTCACACATGCTGATTTAATCTCCACTTAACAGGTGAGATGAATTTCAAAGGTGACCATGGACTAATTTTTATCTCTCTGAGCCACAACATAATCATCTTTAAAATGGGGAGTATAGGAGAGACAAAATGGTGGTGGAATAGGCAGACGTGTCCTGAGCCTTGTCCCAGAGCAGATAGAAGGAGCAACTAAATCGAATAACATCCATCCCGAATTGGCAAAGTAGACACAGCTGGTGAGACAATTTGCAGCCAGTAAAGAAGAGAGAACAGTAAAATTAGGGACCTGGGCTGGAGAGAGGTGTGAGACCTTCAAGCCCAGAGGGTCAGAAGGAAGCTGCATGGCACCAAGACCTAGTCCCTTGGGACAGGCGTAACATCTGACTGTGGAAAGGAAGTCCACAGGGCAGCTGGTGGCAGGGGATACTAGATCTAAGCCACAGTCACGAGAGGCTGAGCCCAGAGGGGGCAGCCTAAACAACTGCCCAAGCTGCACTGTGCTGGGGGTAGAGGGGCTCACAGTGGCACAGCTCCTTCCCCTCTTTTTGGTCTTTGCTTTTATTCACTAAACCCAGTTCATAGGACCTTTCAAATATAAACACTCACCCGTGGCTGAGGTGCAGGTAGAGGTGCAGACTTATGGAGTCTGGGGAGAGGCTGTGGAGAGGAGAGGGGTGTGGAGAGGTGGCTGGGGGTCTGGCACTGAGACATACCTGACACACCAGACCTAAGCAGCCATTTTCTCCTGAAGAGATAGCCCCTGCCTGCAGGCTCCAGGCAACCAATACAGCCACACCCAGACTACACCCTGAGTGTTATAAAGGATACAAAAAAAAATCTGAATAGTACCTGAGAGTCCTCAGGGACTGGGCTGAAGAAAGGCCGTTCAGTCCCAGCAACCTCCCCAACTATAGCCCTGTCAGAAATAGCTGCTTGAGAGATTAAGATTGACAGTGGGCAGACATGTTAAGTGGGAAGATTGGTCCCGCCAACTGAAAGTCAAGGCCATGGAGATAGACACAAACAGAGGAGCAGTGGGCCGCTTGGAACTTCAACAATCTAACAGGAAACAGAAGTGGCAGATAGTACATAAGAGTGGGATCTTAAACCAGCCCCCATGGGGCATTAAAACTTGGCAGGAACGAACGACACTTACCTTTTTCCTTTTTATTTTACTTTATCTTATTTTATTATGTTTTTCTTTTTTCTTTATTTTCCTTTTTTTATTTGTTTCTTTTCACATTATTTTTTCATCATTCTATTTTGATCTTTTAATTTTACTAGTATCCTATTTTTTAATTATTTTTTTAATTTTTTTCTGCTTTATCTTTCTCTTTCTTATGCACTCATCCTCTTTCTACTTCCTCTATACTGAACTGAGGTCCTCCCCATATTAATCCAATTCCTTAACCTTAGTTTCTGTATATAAGCTTGGCCTCTACAGATTCTGCCCCCACCCTCTTTTCTGGGTGTTTGGTGTTTGCATTTTTTGGTTTATCTGTTTGTTCTGTGGTGTTTCCTCCCCATATATATCTTTTTCCCTTTTTCCTCCTTTTTTTCCCCTTTTCTTTTATCTCTTGCCATTTTTACTCTCTTTGATATCATTTGTGTGCTGTTTTCTCTCCACTAACTCTCTTTTCTCTAGTGATCACTTTTATTGGGGTTACCAGTGTTGTGAGTACATTTGTGTTTTGTTCCCTTTGTGTCATGTCTTGTCAAGTTGCATTTTGTCCTGTTTGGTCAATATGGTAGGGAGCGAGACACATAACAAACACCCAGAGAGGAGACTCCATTTATGAATGGGTCAATAACACTCCAGACCCAACTACAGAGGCAGGAAGATGGCAGCAGTGAGGGAGAGAGTGTGAGTGAGTGAGGGAGTGAAAAAGGAGTGTGTGGACATGGTGTGTGTGTGTGTGTGTGTGTGTGTGTGTGTGTGTGAGGAACAGATCTAACAGGACCTTTGGGGGCAGGCTGACTGGGCTCACCTAACCAGGCAGCTGCTTCTACCATTACAAATAGTCACGGAGCAGCAGGCTCTACCACAGAGGCTGCACCTTCTTGAATGGGAGAGCTGCTGTGACTAGGAGCCCAGCCTCACCTCCAGCCAGGATGCCCCCAAACACCACCCGGGACTCTACAGCTGCCACCGCCAGGGACCTGCTGCCTTGGCTGCAGTCCCACAGTCACTGAGACACTAGTGACCCCAGGCACAGGCTCCTGTGAGTTCCGAAAGGCATTCCCCTCTGACCAGTCCATTGCTTTAGCACAGGGCTCCATGACAATGCGAGCAGCAGCCACGCAAGCAGCCTGCCCCCATACGAGGAGCAGCAACCCTGCAAGCAGCCTTCCCCCATCTGAGGAGGAGCAACCGCATGTGCAGCCCGTCCCTGTACAAGGAGCAGCAGCCTCACAAGCAGCCCACCCCCATACAAGGAGTAGCAGCCACATGAGCAGCCCACCCCCGTCTGAGGAGCAGCAGCTGTGCAAGCAGCCTGCCCCCACCAGCCAGAGGAGCCACCACTGCTGCAATCAGCCATGTGAGCAGTGTCCAACAGAGGAGCCACTGCCAACTGAGGAGCAGCCACTGCTTTGACTGCCCAAGGGGCAGCTGCTTCCTGAGGAGCTGCTGCCTCCCAAGGAGCAGCCCCCGCACAACTCAACACCTAGATCCTTCAGTGAGAGCAAAATGGGGAGACAAAGAAAGCCCCAAAGGAAAGAAAAGGAGGAATCACCGGAAGAGGAGCTAAATGAAATGGAGTCATGCAATATGTCAGAAAAAGAATTCAGAATAAGGGTCCTACAGTTCATAAACCAGATGGATGAAAAAAATCAACAAGTAATGTAAGAATCAAGCAGAAATAAAGAATGATATAGCTGCAATAAAAAAACACTCTGGAAAGTTTCAACAGTAGACTAGGAACAGCAGAGGACCAAATTAGTGAATTAGAAGACAAGGAAGCAAAACACACCCAAATTGAACTGCAATTAGAGAAAAAATTAAAAGACAGGAGAGAGCCTAAGGGAGCTTTGGGACAACATGAAACAAAGCAACATATGAATAATAGGGGTTCCAGAATGACAGGAAGAAAAACAAGGGTTAGAAAATATATTTGAAAAAATAATGTCAGAAAATTTCCCTGATGTGGGAAAGAAAAAAGTCACACAAGCACACAGAGTCCAAAACAAGATGAACCTGAAAAGACCCACACCAAGACACGTTGTAATTATGATGGCAAATGTGCAAGAGAGAGACAGAAAGTTACATACAAGGGATCTCTCATTAGATTATCAAATGATTTCTCAACAGAAACACATCAGGCCAGAAAGGAACAGAAGGAAGTTTTCAAAGTGATGCAAAGCAGGGGACTGAATCCAAAAATACTCTATCCAGCAAGGTTACCATTCAAAATTGAAGGGGAAATAAGAAGCTACACAGACAAAAAAAAAAAAAAAAAAAAAAAAAAAAAAAAAAGTCTAAGGGAGTTTATCACCACCAAGCCAGCAATGCAAAAAATTCTAAACGGAATGCTGTAAAAAGAAGAAATAAAAACGGAAGAAGGAACACAGGTACAAAAAATAAAAGTGGCTACAAACAAGTACCTAACAATAGGTACTTTAAACTTTAGGTCCTTTAAACATAAGTGGACTAAATGCTCCAATCAAAAGACATGAGTGGCTGAATGGATAAAAAAAAAACATGACCCATATATATGCTGTCTACAAGAGACCCACCTCAGAACAAGGGACTCACAGAGACTGAAATTGAAGGGATGGCAAAATATCTTCCAGGCAAATGGAAATGAAAAAGAAAAAAAGCTGGGGTAGCAATACTTATATCTCACAACATAGACCTCAAACTGAAGGCCATAACAAGAGATAAGGAAGGCCGCTTCAAAATAATAAAAGGATTGATACAACAAGAGGATATAATCCTGATAAACATATATGCACCCAATGCAGGAGCACCCAAATACATAAAAAACAAAACTCCTGGAAGATATCAAGGGAGAGATTGACAACAATACAATCATAGTAGGGGACTTTAATATTCCACTGACATCACTGGATAAATCCTCTAGACAAAAAAATCAGCAAAGAAACAGCAATCCTAAATGACTCACTAGATCAGATGGACTTAATTGACATCTTCAGAACATTTCACCCCAGAGCCACAGAATATATGTTCTTCTCAAGTGCACATGGGACATATTTAAAAATAGACCACATATTGGGTCACAGGAAAAGTCTCTCCAAATTCAAGAAGATTGAAATCATACCAAGCATCATCTCAGACCACAATGGCATAATATTAGAAATAAACTACAATAAAACCAATCCAAAAAATTCAAACACTTGAAAGCTGAATAGCATGCTATTAAAAAATGATTGAGTTACCAACGAGATCAAAGAATAGATTAAAAACATACTGGAAACGAATGACAATGAAAACACAACAATCCAAAATCTATGGGACACAGTGAAAGAAGTCTGGAGAAGGAACTTTATAGCTCTACACGCCTAACCCAAAACACACACACACACACACACACACACACACACACACACACACACACACAAGAAAAAATGGTAATAAATCATCTAATTATACAATTTAAAGAATTAGAAAGAGAACAACAATAAAAGCCCACAGTGAGCAGAAGGAAGGAGATAATAAAGATCAGAGCAGAAATAAATAACAGAGAGACAAAAAAATAATAATAATAATACAAAAGATCAATGAATCCAAGAGCTGGTTCTTTGAAAGGATAAACAAGATTGACGAACCTCTAGCCAGACTCACCAAGAAGCAAAGAGAGAGAACCAAAATAAACAAAATCAGAAATGAAAGAGGCGAAATAACAATAGACCCCACAGAAATACAAAGGATTGTTTAAAAATACTATGAAAAACTTTATTCCCACAAACTAGACAACCTAGAGGAAATGGACATATTCCTAGAAAAATACAACCTCCCAAAACTCAACCATGAAGAATCTAAAAACCTCAATAGGCTGATAACTATGGAGGAAATTGAAGCAGTCATCAAAAAGCTTCCAGCAAACAAAAGTCCAGGGCCAGAAGGCTTTACAGGGTAGTTTTACCAAACATTCAAAGAAGAACTAAAACCTATCCTCCTCCAACTATTCCAAAAAATTCAAGAGGAAGGAACACTTCCAACCTCATTCTATGAAGCCAGCATTACCCTAATACCAAAAGCAGATAAAGACAACACAATGAAAGAGAATTACAGGCCAATATCCCTCATGAACATAGATGCCAAAATCCTCAACAAAATTCTAGCAAATCAGATCCAGCATTACATCAGAAAGATCATACACCATGACCAAGTGGGATTTATCCCGGGCATGCAAGAATAATACAATATCCAAAAATAAATAAATGTGATACATCACATAAACAAATTGAGGGAGAAAAATCACATAGTCATATCAATTGATGCAGAAAAAGCATTTGACAAAATCCAACACCCTTTCTTGATAAAAACCCTAGGCAAAGTGGAAATAGAGGGATCATACCTCAACATAATAAAAGCCTTATACAAAAAACCTACAGCCAACATCATACTCAATGGGCAAAAACTAAAACCATTTCACCTAAGAACAGGAACAAGATAGGGATGCCCATTTTCACCACTCCTGTTCAACATAGTACTGGAAGTGCTAGTCATAGCAATTAGATAAGAAGAAAAAATAAAAGATATCCAAATTGGAAAAGAAGACATAAAACTGTCATTATTCACAGATGACATGATACTGTACATAAAAAACCCTAGATTCAATCAAAAAATTATTAGACTTAATGAATTAATTCAGCAGGATACAAAATTAATGCCCAGAAATCTATGGCATTTTTATAAACCAGTAGTGAACTTACAGAATGAGAGATTAAAAATCAATCCCATTTACCATTGCACCAAAAAAATTAAGATACCTAGCAATAAATTTAACTAAGGAGGTAAAAGACCTATACTCAGAAAACTATAGGACACTAAAAAAATGAGATAAAGGAAGACATAAACAGATGGAAGAGCATACTGTGTTCATGGATTGGTAGAATCAACATCATTAAAATGTCCATAGTACCCAAAGCAATCTATAGATTCAATGCACTCCCCATTAAAATACCAAAGGCATATTTCACAGACCTAGAAAGAACTCTCCAAAAATTTATCTGGAATAAAAAAAGACCCCAAATAGCTGCAGCAATCCTGAGAAAGAAGAATAAAGTAGGTGGGATCTCAGTACCACATATCAAGCTGTATTACAAATCCACTGTTCTCAAACTGCCTGCTACTGGCACAAGAATAGACATATAGACCAATGGAATAGAATAGAGAACCCAGAAATCGACCCAAACCACTATGCTCAATTAATATTTGACAAAGGAGACAAGAGCATGCAATGGACAGTCTCTTCAATAAATGGTGTTGGGAATATTGGACTGATACATACAAAAAAATTAAACTAGACCACCAACTTACACCATACACAAAAATAAACTCAAAATGGATAAAGGACTTAAACCTAATATGGGAAACCATAAAAATCTTTGAGGAATCCACAGGCAGCAAAATCTCAGACATATGCCAAATCATTATCTTCACCGATACCACTCCTAGGGCAATGGAAGCTAAAGAGAAAATAAACAAATGGGACTATATCAAAATAAAAGCTTCTGCACAGCAAAAGAAACCATCAACAAAACAACAAGAAAGCCCACTGCATGGGAGAATATATCTCCAATAAGGGTTTAATCTCCAACATTTACAGGGAACTCATACAACTTAACAAAAGGAAGATAAACAACCCAATCACAAATGGGCAACAGACCTAAATAGATATTTTTCAAAAGACACACAGAAGGCCAAGAGACATATGAAAACATGCTCAAAGTCACTAATTATCTGAGAGATGCAAATCAAAACGACAATGAGGTACCATATCACACTTGTCAGAATGACTATCATCAACAAATCAACAAATGATAAGGGCTGGCAAGGATTCAGAGAAAAGGGAACCCTCATGCACTGCTGGGGGGGAATGCAGACTGGTGCAGCCACTGTGGAGAACAGTATGGAGTTTCTTCAAAAAACTAAAAATGGAACTCCCATTTGACCCAGTGATCCCACTTCTAGGAATATATCCCAAGAAACTAGAAACACCAGTCAGAAAGGATATATGCACCCCTATTTTCATAGCAGCACATTTTACAATAGCTAAGATTTGGAAACAGCCTAGGTGCCCATCAGCAGATGAGTGGATTAAAAAACTGTGGTACATTTATAAAATGGAATACTATGCTGCTATAAAAAGGAAGGAACTCCTACCTTTTGCAACAGCATGGATAGACCTGGAGAGCATTATGCTAAGCGAAATAAGTCAGTCAGAGAGAAATAAATATCACTCATTTGTGGAATATGATGAACAATATAAACTGATGAACAAAAACAGATCCAGAGACAGAGAAGCATCGATCAGACTGTAAAACCTCAGAGGGAAGGTAGAGGAGGGTGGGGGTAAGAGGGAGAGATCAACCAAAGGACTTGTGTGCATGCATATAGGCCTAACCAATGGACACAGACACCAGGGGGGTGAGGGCATGAGTGGGGGTGAGGGGAGGTTAGGGGGGGATAAGGACATCTATGTAATACCTTAATAAAGAAAATAAAAACAAAAAATAAAAATAAAATAAAATAAAAATGGGGAGTATAGCCCTTGCTGTTGCTCAGTGGTTAGAGCATTGTCCCACAGACTGAAGTGTTTCAGGTTCAAGACAATCAAGGGCTGGATCCCCTGCCCCAGTCCAGGTGTATGTGGGAGTCAACCAATTGATGTGTCTCTTTCACATTGATGTTTCTCTCTCTCTCTCTCCCCCTCCCTTCCACTCTCTAAAAAGGTCAATGGGAAAAGTGTCATTGGGAGAGGATTAACCAAAATTAAAAAAAAAAAAAATGGGTAGACTAATTCTCATTCCACAGGCTTTGGAAATGGATAAAACATGGAATTATGGTCTCTGGCACATAGTGATGTCTAAAAGGAATTTCATAGTTTCTAAAAGGAAATCCTAAAGTTATGTTGTACTACTTTGCAAGTCAATGTGTTCAAAAATCTACCACAGTTGTCTATATCTGTATAAGTTCCTTATCTATCTTTTAAAGTTCTCTGTTAACGAAGTACACCCTCCACACCAACCACATTTCTCACCACTCCTCTGAGCCCCGCACTACACACAACCAACACAGAGGGACACCCGGCTACCTCCCCATCTTCCCTGGTGTCTAGATGGTTTTCCTAACCTGTACATCCTTCCCTGTCCCTTTCCTTATATAAAGTGCTAAACTGAATTAAGGACATAGTCTGTACCAGGCACTAGTATACTGAGTATATTATGGGTATTATTTTTTTCAAGGGTCACAATAACCCTATTTTGTAGGTACTATTATTTTAACCCTTTTAGTAATAAGCAAACTGAGGCTTTAAAAGAGAGGCAGCTTGCATAAGGTCACACATTTAGTAAATGGCAGAGCCATGACTTGGCCTTTGGTTTATCTGTGGCCTAACCCTTGCTTCCAGCCTGTGCTGTGCTCTCTGCTGCTGACCAAGCTATCTGTCACTCAAGGCTGAACTTGAACCCAATTTCTTCCATGAAATGGAGGGCAGCTCTAGGCTTCACTGGATCAAAAGCAACACCAAAAAATTTATTTAAGTACATCAAAGTCTGAAACCAAATATAGAATCAGTGAGAACACTCATTATCCTTGCAAAAGGTGCCCTTGGGGCAAACATGGAAATAGTGAAGCTCACGGAATACTTAAGGGGAATCTTTTCCCAGGAAGGCATTAGCTAAGCCTTGTTTTTTTCAACAGTTAGTTATAAGCATGAAAACAAATAGTGATAAGTGCTTTAGGAAAATCACTCTAATCTTTGGTTTGACAACATTTTAAGTGGAGATGGTGTTTCGGGTGAGCAAATCTAAGTCTGCCAAGTTATCATTGCTGTCTTCATGTGTTAAGGCCGCACCTGCAGGCCCAGCCTCCTCTGGGAGAAATTCAAGAGGTCTCGCCTCACTCTCTCTGACTACCATTTATGCTACTCTGGCCCTAACCTTAAATTCAGTTTTAAAATCTAAGAGAAAACAGATATTGATACATATATAGATAAGTTTACATAATTATACACATATGCATTGATTTATATATTTACGTCTATGTAGATCAATCTAACTAGCTATATCTATAGAAATGTATGCCAGTTACCTGGTAGGTAATTTGGAAGCTTAACAAACATTTAAAAGGCCCTACTCTGCACCACCCTCTATATTAGATACCAGGGGAAAAAAATTAGAATAAGATCTGGTTTTTATCCCCAAATAGTTTACAGTCAATATTATGCACCTATTTAGTCATTAAAGTAACCCTGTGACACTACTACTATTTTGAACAAAGTAAAAAGAGAGACTAGGGACACCCATAAAAATTAAATAATTTGTTCAAGGCTATCCAGAGAAAACTTGGTAAATGTCTCAGCACCCAAAACACAAACACAGCTGGCCTCCATATGCTATCTCTAAATCTTTCCAAGATCTGGTCTCTTACTTTGATCCTGTTTCTAGCAGTTCAATCAACCTATTGATCCCCTCACCGGATTCCTCTCCCAATAACCCTTAAAGTTATTCCTGAATGCCCCACACTCTGGTCAGGGGAGCTTCCCTAGGAATTGGAATTTTCTGCTGCACTCCAGGTGGCACACTGTCACTTGAGGTCATGGTTGCCAGATGTCAACTGCTGGACTCTCAGCTCTCCTTTTCTGGTACCCCTTGTTCCAGAAGGAGAGGGCACAGTGCTGGGTCCCCTTGGCCCATCAGGATCCTTAGTATTCCAGTGGGGATCTCCCTGATGCTCACAGTCCCACCTGATGACCCCAGTTGCCTGTCTCCTTGCCCTCTGGATACCACCCTCTGCCTAGCAGCCCACACACCCTCTGGGGCCTCCTAGGGCTGCCTGGGTGTGTTCTAGGTGTTTACCTCTCCAAGTATGCCCCATTCCAAGGTAGTTAATCAACTCATGCCTGGCCAAACCCCAAGATACAACAAGAAGTATCATAAATGCATTCAATCTTTCTGTGCACTACCTGTCAATAAGTAAAAGCAGACATGAAATGTCAGGAAGAAAAGGGGTTCTGAACCAAAGGAAAGAGGGAAAGAGAAAGGAAAGAGGCCTGGCAAGCTGGAGTGAATGGTCTGAATCAACCTCTCACTTACACACACACACACACACACACACATCTCTCTCTCTAATACAAATACAGTTTCACTTTCCTCTCTCCTCCTCTTTCTGTTTCTCTCATGTGATCTCAGTTACGGTTCTCTAAAATGAAAGAACAGAGCCATAATGAAGGGATCAGAGTAACTAGGAATTTAGTGTTGTTTAAGCTTCAAGGCCCCTCACTTGTACTGGGCTCTATGAGGACCAGGGTTTGTCGAGTGTTCTAAGTGGTAAAAGGAAGCCAAGCTCCAACAGGAAGCATCTTATGTAAGTGTTTCTGACAAATTGCCTGAAGAGATCTCTGAAAAAAAAAGGAAGATGACTCTTTGAGGAACCATGCTGTGATTTATTTCCTAATTCTAAATAAGGAGTTATATTTGTGCCTCAGTTAGTATTGACACTTTTGTATTATGTTAGGAAAGCTGCCCAAATTGATAAGCTATGGGTTCCACAAAGCCTAGATCTGCTTCTGGGGAGGAGCATACTGGTAGTGAAGAAGCAAGGAAACTCAATAAAAGTGCTGAGATCCAAAACATCAGGAGGGGACTCTGAAGTGTCAGTCCATCAGAAGGAGCAAAGGTAGTTAGGGAGGTTGATGTATGGAGTTTGGGATCCAAGAATCCAGTTACAAGTGAACAAAGTGGGAAGGAGTCAAAGAATTGCCCGAGTAATTGTAGCTTGCTATGAGATGTCCCCAGTTAGAGAAAGAGCAATGGGAGGGCTTACTGGGGTGAAATGATCAGGGCAAGGCAGGGTGTCAGGGTCCCAAACAAAAGCACTGGAGTTGGTAGTGAGGCTGCCATCCAAGCAGATGAAACCAGGACATGAGGACAGAAGTGCCACAGCATAAACTGGCAGAAATGGTGGGGATGGGAGAGCAAAGCTTTGACTAGTGGGCACATAGATGCCATCAACTCACCCTAAGACACTGCACCCCAATAGTGGAGTTGGGCACCTTACACTCTTGTAGGCTGTATCAGGAACTCCTCAGAGAAAATATAGTGCTAAATTAGCAGGATTGGGGAAGGCAGACATTGACAGCAGATATGCAGGAGAATCTCACCTATCAAATGGGCATAACCTCATAGCATTACTTGGATGATTCAGTCAACAGTGGTGTGAGTAAAATGTGTAGCCTCGCACCTTATTCAAACCTTAAGAACCACTCAAGCTCTCTTGACTATGATCCTACCTTGAATATGGTCAAAATAAAAAAAAGTTAACCGTCTTCTGGTATGAGAGTTGCAAATTCATTCAACGAGTAACACAATAAAGAGCAGCTAATTTTACTTTAAAAAAGAAATCACCAATACAATGCAAAAAAATGCAGTTTATGTGTTTACTTATTGACTTAATAAATTTCTTGATAAAAGGTTTATCTGCTCAGTCGTTTAGTGATTGGTTAGTTTTCCTATAGCAACAATAATAGTTTTCATTTTCCTTATAGCAGTGACTACCATAACTATATTCTATTTTCTAAGTTTATATTGTACTGTAATTTCACTCTATGTTTCCTTGTGTTGTGGGAAAACTTAGACATTTCTTTCTACTTCAATAGCTCATGAGGTGTTGGTGGCCATCCCCCACTTCCCTTCAAGTCTAGATGAGGAGGGTCCTGTGAGTTGACTTGCGAACATCTGTTCATAGATAATCTCTCCAACACCCGGTCACTCAGAAATCCCACCCTCAGAAGGACACTTTGATCCCCTGTCTGCCAATACCTTTGGAAGTGATCTTATCCTCCTCGGAAAGGCTAGATTCTAAATCTATCTGATCACTAATGGCCAGGTCTCAGCCTTCCAATAGAACTGCTTAGACCAGTGGTCAGCAAACCCCTGCTCGTGAGCCACATGCGGCTCTTTGGCCCCTTGAGTGTGGCTCTTCCACAAAATACCATGGCCTGAGTGAGTCTATTTTGAAGAAGTGACGTTAGAAGAAGTTTAAGTTTGAAAAATTTGGCTCTCAAAAGAAATTTCAATCGTTGTACTGTTGATATTTGGCTCTATTGACTAATGAGTTTGCCGACCACTGGCTTAGACCAAAGCAAGAGATACAAGAATAAGCTGCCAGAGGGCATGAGAAAGTTAGAGACCGGGATTTTTATTCAGTTCAGATGTAGACACTTTTGCTTTCCACTGAGAAGGCAAAAAAATATTTAATATTATTAAAGAAAAATTTCTACTAACTACAGTCATGTTCAAAGCAGTCATGGAAAATACTTTGTACAAGGTTGCTTGTGGGGAAGAATATTCATCACTCTAGAGGGGGAAATGGAGCCAGTCATAAATTTCTCCCACCTACCCTAGCATCCATGGTTAAGGAAATTAATTTGGTTTTGTTTATATTTGTAACGAAAACGTTTTTAGTGACCTCTCAAATTGCCCAGTCTGGAGATTAAATATCCCGGAGCGGTATTAAGTTCTCAAGAGAAACGGCAAAGGTGAAAATGGGGTAAAGTCTGGAATCACCAATTGTTAACTAAATTTGCAGTCTCTGGGAATCTGCCTAAACTGTATCCATAAGCCACAGAAAGGTGGTTAAATCCCCCCATCCGTTTTTTCCCATTGGTAAATTGTATTTCTTTTTTAAAGTTTTTATTTTTAATCTATTTTATTGATTTTTTACAGAGAAGAAGGGAGAGGGAAAGAGAGTCAGAAACATCGATGAGAGAGAAACACCAATCAGCTGCCTCCTGCACACCCCCTACTGGGGATGTGCCTGCAACCAAGGTACATGCCCTTGACCGGAATCGAACCTGGGACCCTTCAGTATGCAGGCTGACGCTCTATCCACTGAGCCAAACCGGCTTCGGCTGTATTTCTTTTTTAAAGACAGGAAACTTCTACACCAGCTCTTTTTTATTTAAATGAGACATCACTTACATAAAGAAACTACAGGTGATAACACAGCTACCATCACTATATACTATTTTCTAAAGTGATTCATAATGCAACAATAAGCATAAATAACAGTCAAAATTAAAAGAGAATCATAAAGTACAAAATGAATCCAAGTCAAAGTCAAACCATTGTTCTTCAGTAAATGTTTACTAGAACCTCAAGAATGTACATGAAGTGGAAAGCTTCAGAAATAAAACAGTTGTACAGAATTTAGCTGTGCTTTGAATAAATGTGCCAGATAAATTTTTACCAAACTTTTCACCAATAACTCTGATAACCAATACACATTTATATGCTGTTAGGTGAAGTCTGTGCAGACTCAACATAACTGCCTTAACTCAGTATTATAAATGTTAATTTGCCAAAATGATACTGTCAACTTCTCCTTACTTATCTAGTTGACTTGCCAATCCTACATTCCATTTTATGCTTACGCTCAGAATGACATACAAATATGTGGTGGGCTGGCACGGCCATGGCATACTCAGCCCCAGGGTGCCTTATGTGCCGTGCCAGCTCAGCCAGGTTCAGAGACCCTGAGTGGGGGCGGCTGAAAGGCTTAGAAAAGGCAGACAAGAGAATGAAAGCTGGGTCTCGGTGGGACGCTGCTCCTTTGATGGAGAGACAGCGTAGACACCCACCAGCTGAGTATTTTATAGCAGATGCCACGAGGCAAAGTAAGGGCGTGGTCAAGATGTTTACAGCATTCTCCGTGGGTTTCGATCCTACTCAGTTACATGCACCTGATCAAGCTTTGTTTACTTGCAGCCTATATCACTTAGGCACGTGGGGCCATGTGTTCGGACCATAGGTTCAAGCTTACAACTATAGCTGTTGGCTATAATTGTGCTGGAAGGGCTCTGCCCTCCAGGCTGGGACTTGCACGTGGCCACAAGAGGACTGTGCCCTCTCATTAGCCCAAGGCTTGAACCTGTCCAAACTCTGAAGCCGTGCCCCACACAATCATAATAAAAGTGAAAATTGAGGACACCTCCAGAAGTGGTTCAAAATCTAAGTTCACAACAGTGTGAGCATCAAGGATAAAAGAACTCCTGCCAAGTGCTCCCAGGGATCAAGATGGCAACAGACTGTCCCTGCAGCCAGGACCTCATGTTTAAAGGAGGAACTTGCCCTGCAGTGATTCCTCCAGGCAGCTCTGCACTCTGCTGTGGAGAAAACTCAGTCAGGGCATGTGACTGGGCACATTGATTTTTGCCCTAACAGGTATGGATGATCTGCCTCCTTCTAAGTGCACTGCAAAGAAAGGCAACAGATCTTCTTCTCACACTGGGCTAGTGGCTTAATCTATTACCTTGCAAAGTGACCAGGGCAGCCTCTGATTAACGTAGGTCAGCCAGCTGCGAATCTGGTTGGAGAGGCAGAGACAACTGCTCCCGTGCTTCACAAATGATTCCACCTCTGAGATACCAGGTAAAGTGCTTGAGAAAAAAATAGGGCAGATAAATTGTGGGTAGCGGTACATATATCTAAGCACTCATACAACAGGCAGACCTCCCTGCCATGAGATGTTTCAGTGGTTGGCTTCAAGTTGGCATAATTTTTATCTTGAGCTTATTAGAGCTCAGTCAGGAAGACCGGCTGCTTTTACAAGGAGAACTGGTCCTGCTAGCTTTGAATGGTTTCAGCCTTAATTTTAGGCAACAAAGG
Organism: Plecotus auritus; assembly: GCF_963455305.1. Lineage (NCBI taxonomy): Eukaryota > Metazoa > Chordata > Mammalia > Chiroptera > Vespertilionidae > Plecotus > Plecotus auritus. The sequence continues at coordinate 85,888,208 of NC_137770.1, read as the reverse complement.
ACACATTCCACATGCAGTGTGAGAGGGAAAGCCCCTGACTGTGAGCCACAAGACCTGGGGGCTGGCCCCACCTCCACCAGCAACAATTAAATAGTCACCCTCCAGGTCAATTTCTCTGTTTTCAAAATGGGGCTGATAGGCTTTTCAGTGCCATATCCAAAGGGAGTGTTGAGGGCAAATATTTTAAGAGAGTTCAGATCATTTATAATCCTTTGGATGAGAAGCAGCAAGACTGTTGAGATAGCCAGAGAGCATAGGCTGTGTGCAATACTGCAGAACCACTCTCACCTCCCACAAAGAAGGGATAACAAGACACACTTAGCATTGTTTATCTCAATAGTCCACGTCCAGTAAGTCCTCACTTAACATCATCTATAGATTCTTGGAACTGAAACAAAAAAAGTATAACAAAGACATTTTTTACCATAGGCTATGTGGACGAAAAGTGGCCACATATTAAACCTGACAAGCTCGGGGGAAGACCTGCATGGCGAGCAGAAACCTAAAATAACCACAAAAGATGGTCTGAAATTTAAACTTTTTAACTAAAAGCAGTTTATGGTCTAGGTTAGAATCTTCCCTGACAAAAGTCAATCTTCACCTTAACTGGGCCTGTCTATTGTCTTTTTGCATCTACGATAACATACCTTTGGAATGTCAAAGTCCTCGCCCCACAAAGCACAGCACACCAGAGTGGAGAACAGAAATCCCCTCATTGTTAGTGAGTTAATTGTTGACTGTTAACTATCCTGTACCCACCTATGTAAAAGAGTATGCTTCTATCATTTTTCTTTTTATCCAATCCTAGAAGTTTCCCCCACTTTGCCTTCTCCCACCAATGTATTTTATGTAACCACTTACGTCTCCTCTTTTGATTGTAATGTATAAAATAAAGTGCAATATTTCCGTTATCTGGAGCATTTTCTCAATCTGTTGAGATTTTGCTTCCCAGCAATTGTCATCAGTTTAGCTCAAATAAACTCACAAACATTTTCTACACAGGAGTGGGTGATGGTGGGCAAAAGGGAGAGGGGGGGAATGGGGACAACCTGCAATAATGTTCACATTATACATTTTTAATTAAAAGAATGGAAAAAAAAGTTTTAACGCAGGTTTGAATGTTTCTTATGTTGACAGCTAATTGATATAAATAAGACTTAACTCCCTAAGGATCTTATCAACATTATACTAAAATGACTTGCTTTTCTTTGTTTTCTGACAGATCTTGCCTCAGATTCAGTTGTACAATTAGCACAGTAGGACACCAGCTCCATGCAGTCAGCAGCCCTGGTGTCACACCAGTCCTACTATCCTCACGTCAGCAGACAGAGGCTTCTACTGTGGAGCCGTGGGGGCCTGGGCACCTTTGGGAGTGGGAGCCTGAGCCCCTTTGGGAGCATGAGCCAGAACCAGAGCTGCTGCCGCACCAGCAGCTTGGGAATTGGTTTCAGCCTTGGCCGTGGCCTTTGGCTGGCAGAGCCTGAGACCCTCGGCGATGTCGCATGAGCACGTTTCTCAAGCTTAGGGTGAGTGATGTAGGCAAATCAACGGAGCTTGCTGCTGTCACCCTTTGGGATCTTGGGCTTGACCTCCTTGGGCTTTACAAGGGCCTGGATAGCCTCAGCACATGCACTCATGGCCTTGGTGTTATAGCTTATATCTTCTTCAGGCCCTTCTTGTGCTTCTTGGCAAAGCACATGTTCCTTAGGAATGGGGGTCTACCCCCTTAAGAGATGCGTATCTTTATGATTGGGGGTTCTTTATGCTGTTTCTGTGCCATTTTCGGGACTGGTTATGCGTGGTGTGGTTCTTGTACTGAAGCCCATGGCTCCCGAAGCACCTGGGACCAGAAGAACAATAAGATGACTTTGAAAGAAACTACATTATTCCGTTCCTTTCCTTGCAGATTACTGAACAAAGAGGAGGTTAGGTACAGGCACAGTGAAGCTGGGGTGACATAGGAAAGGTGCTTGCTGCCAGTCAAACCTGGGAACAAAGATAATTGGCCAGCCAGTGGTTGAGTGTTGATCTATGAACCAGGAGGTCGATTCCCGGTCAGGGTACATGCCCGGGTTGTGGACTCAGTCCCCAGTGTGGGGCACGCAGGAGGCAGCCATTCAGTGTTTCTCTCTCATCATTGATGTTTCTGTCTCTCTCTCCCACTTCCTTCCTGTGGGAAGCCACCACATACTTCTCATCTCTGCTAGAATAAAAAGCATCAGAGAGTCCTTATCAGTATTAAGAAGTCACTTTCATATTTATATGAAAATAATCTTAAATAGGCAATCCCAAGTACCTCTACTTCTGTTTTTCTAGTAATGCACTGGGCAGGGAGGGGAGAGGGGGAGGTGAGAGGGATGTGGTGAGAGGGAATGGAAAGGCACCAGCTTGCTTGCAGGAGGGGTAGTTTGGTTTAAGTCCCAGCAGATTTGAAGCCTGTCTCAGGGATACAGAGATAGGGATTTGCCATCATTAACTGTATTTTAAGGTATGTGGCTTGTAGACTGAGAAACCTGCCAAGCAGCATTGCTCTGATGACTGTTCTATTCAAAGAAGGGAGCTTCTATTAAGGTTACCATATTTTTCTGTGTATAAGATGCCCGCATGTATAAGACGCCTCCGCTTTTCCAACCCAAAATTAAGAAGTCAATATTTTAAACATTTTGCTAGTTTTCCTCTTAAGGCCTTCTTCTTTTTTGGCATCTTAAGGAGTTGTTCTTCCTGTTTCTCCACTGTCTGATCATACACTCAGTGGGAGGAGGTCCAAATTGTCTCTCTGCAGCTCTATTTCCATGCTCTTTTGCATAGCTGATTACATTCAGTTTGAATTTTGTAGAGTAAGACAATTGCTTACCAGTATTTATCTTTTTATTTTTTGACATCTTTATGGGCTCAAAACGCTCTGGTCCTTGTTGTATCTGCGCACTCTCCACCTCCACCTCCAATTACGGCATCAGCTGACATCGTAACAATAAAGATCGTGATTGGAGGAAGCCTGTTTGACAAGGATGGGCAGCTAGGCACCCTAGGGCAGTGGTCTGCAAACCGTGGCTCCAGAGCCAAATGTGGCTCTTTGGCCCCTTGAGTGTGGCTCTTCCACAAAATACCTTGGCCTGGGCGAGTCTATTTTGAAGAAGTGGCATTAGAAGAATTTTAAGTTTAAAAAAATTGGGTCTCAAAAGAAATTTCAATCGTTGTACTGTTGATATTTGGCTCTATTGACTAATGAGTTTGCCGACCACTGCTAGGGGCTCTCTCCTTGGCTGACTTCCGTGTATAAGATACCCCTCTATTTTCAGTCTAATGATTTTAGAAAAAAAAATAGTGTCTTATACATGGAAAAATACGGTACTCTGTAGTGAGAGCAGTTGCATACAACTGGTTGCAGGAGACAATTCTGGCATGACCTCTTCAACCATGTGTTCACTGAGTTAAGCTCCTGCATGCCCCCTCCAACACCACAAGCTCCACTTTTGGTCTTATGGAATGTGAGCTGGGATCTCATCATCTTAGTTTTTGGCTACACTTAAACAAAACACCATGCACATAGCAGTAGCTCCATATTTGATAGGTACAAGCCAAAAGAACAATTACAAATGTTAAAAATGAATTTGAATCAACATTACCAAGCAACACTGTCTTCTCACAGACTTAGGATACCGAGCTAGAAGTCTTCACAGACATTGATCCAGAGACTTCCTGAAGGTATCGTTTACTCCTTCCTTTTTACTCATCTCTTGAAAGTTTCAACTTGGAATTTTGAACAATAACATAGATAATCAATTTGGTTTAATTTAACCTCAACACCACATTGAAACTTACTGAACAAAATGATCTGTCTGTCCTGAAGCTTCTATTTTGAGTTCTCTTCGCACCATTTTAGTGCACACTTAAAATGGATTTTTTTCAACTTGGGTGAGATGCAGAATAATTTTCTATTATGCATGACTGAGATGCAAGCAAAATATTTCAGAAGAAAGAGCTGTCTCTGAGTGCTTATAAGAACTGATAGAGAATTTGATTTTAGCAGCATTAATTGTGGAACAAAATACTACAATGTTCCTTTCATTTTCTGTGGTATATTGCTAACAGCTGTGATTGATACTTATTTTGGTTGCATGTAAAAAATCCTCATCCATGTGCCTGCATTAATCTTTAAACATAGCTAAATGATAGTATTTCAGTGTGCTTTTGTTTATTATCCACAGACAGAGCCCATGGTAGAGTCCTTTCTAAATGCACTCTAAAAATGACCTCAGAGCATTTAATTTATGACAAAGCTGCCATTATTCTTTCTGTTGATAGCTTGTCTTACACATTCACAGCAAGAAAATTAAGAGCCTCCATTAAAAATATAGTTTCAAAATAAAAATCTAACACTTAGATACAGCCACTCAAGGATATAGGTCTCTTAGCTATTGTTGGTCAGCCTCTTTACAGTTTAATCTGTCTCTCAACAAAAATGCCAGGATAATTTCAGAGAATATGACAGTAAAAAATATTGCTTCTATATATAGGCAGAAAGCACTGCCTGGGAAGGAAAATCATCTTATCCAAGATGTCTGCAGAAATTGTCCAGTGAGAAATAATGAAGTAAGTTCAATGTGGCAAATGAAAGTAAAAACACTTCACAAAGGCTTTCAAAGCAAATTTTGAAGTTTTCTTTTGAAAATGCATGAGTCCTGTGTAGACCTTACACTTTAAGGCTGGGGTGAGGGAAAAAAAGAAAAACACAACTCTTTCTCTTAATGAACCCTTCAAAGGAAAAGCTGAGCAATACATTTTGGTATTGCAAAATAATACATTTAAAGTGAATTTTAAAAGCAAGGCCATAAGTAAAAATAAACCAATGGATAGTTCTTAGCTAGCTAATGCTGGAATTGTATTCTTTATTCCTTATTCTCCTTCCCCTTCACTTCTTTGTACTACTAAATACAGTTAAAAACCTTTGCCCCCCTTAGCCCCTGGTCATAGCACTTGTCTTATTCTTTCCTTCCTCTCCCACCTTGTTCTCTCATCTCTCTCACCTCCTATCCTTCTCTGATCATTTATGCACATCAAGGCCTCTACTTATGTAAAGTTATGGAAATCTATCTATTTAATTATATGATTTTACACATCAAATCAAATGACTAGAATCATGCACATCATCTTATTTCAAAACCCAGTGTCCCTCCCGACTGTTGTAAGTCTGGCAAAGGTACAGTCATCCTTCCAATCACTCAGACCCACAATTCCAGCAAAAAGATTATCTCACACTTATGCCCTGTTTCCAGTTAGACAACAACACCTCTAGCTATTTCCATTGTAATGTCACCTAACAATGTTTATTTCTGGGTGATGAGATTTTTATAGTAAGTACTAGAGGCCTGATGCACAAAGATTCGTGCAAGAATGGGCCTTCCTTCCCCTGGCTGCCAGCACCGCCTTTGCTTTGGTCCGGAGCTGCCTTTCCGCCTTCACACGCTGCTCAGAGGCCCAAAGCGGCTGGGGCATCCCCCCCGCCCCCGCCACTTGGCACCTGCATATGCAAATTAACCTTCCATATTTGTTGGGTTAGTTTGCATACTTACTCCTGATTGGCTGGTGGGCGTCACGAGAGTACAGTCAATTTGCATCTTTCCCTTTTATTAGTGTTGATATATTAATCATTTAAATACACACACTCACACACACACACTGCATCTCTAATATACATATAGACAATGCATTTCCCTAAATATCTATATCTTGCATCTGTCTCTTATTTCATTGTGAAGCTTTGTATTCATCTGGACTTCATTCCTCAGTTTATCTCACTTGTCCTCCAACTCCCCCTTCCATCCTGTCCATTTTAAGCAGAAAACCTCACTCCTGACTTGGCTAAGTTTGAAGGCTTCCAATGTGTGTTCTCTCCACTTCTAAAGACCTTCAAATTTTCTCAGAGTCCTCAAAAATTCCTTCCTCATATTTTCCAATTGGTCTGATTCTTTGCCTTCATATTTGTTTTCTATCTTGGCCCAACAGTTGATTATTCCCTATCTCTCTCTGGCATTTTCTACCTCTTTCTGAAGAAAAAATAAAATTCCCTTCTACCTTAAGTGCCTCACCAAGAAAAAAAGGCCTTCGTTAATTCTCAAGACCAATTCTCCCTTTTCCTTGCACTCTTTTTGAGAGAAGCCTGCCTTCTCTTCTTAACTTTAGAACTCTACTGAAATAGCTGTCTTTAAGATAATCACTTAATGCCTAAAAACAAGATCTAATAGCCTCATTGTAATTCATAGCCTTCTTAGCTTCTTTGATACTTTTGCTACTACTAACAGCTCCCCTTACCCTGTCACTCTCCAATCTTCTGAATTCCTTCCCATTTGCTTGATGCCTACCAGGCATCCATTTTGGGCATATCTTCCTCTTATTATCCCTTAAATATAGATTTCCTCCAAGGTCCCATAGTTAACCCCTTCCCTTCATTTTATATATTATTTTTCAGGTCAATTTATTGACTCGTATTAAATTGGCTAACAAACTTATATCTCTTACTTCTCTCTTGAAATGCAGACTAGATTTCTAACTACTTCCCAGACAACTCTATTGGGTCTTTGGCAGGCACCTCAAATTCAACATGTCCAAAACGTAGCAAATTACCTTCCCTACAAATTTTCTTTCCTTGACTGAATTTCCTCTTTTAACAGTTTTCTTCCATCTAGAGTTAAGCTAGTGGGATTTTTGTTTTCTCAACCATTTCTTCCTAGATATTTTCCATGATCTGCATTACCACACTATATTTCTTTCCAACAATCCAAAATCTATGTGACTTCTCAGATCTATATGTTGAGCCCTTACTGCCCCATGGCCTGACCACTTCTCTCCTCTGACTCCTGTTTCCCTTATGGTTCATTCCTGTGATTAAACATTTAACAAGATATTACTTTTAATTTATTTTTAAATCATATTTTCATTTAACGTTTTAATGTCTATGTTTTATTTATACACTTAAGATTCTAATTTATTAATAAGCCTGGCTTATTAATACATTTTTTCAATTTGTCTTTCTCATTCATGTACAAGAACATGTTTGTGGTATATGCACTTATATAAAACACTAGAGGCCGTGCACAAAAATTTGTGCGCTCAGGGTGGTCCCTCAGCCCAGCCTGCGCCCTATCACAGTCCAGGACCCCTCAGGGAATGTCCACCTGCCAGCTTAGGCCTGCTCCCCGGGGGATCGGGCCTAAGCTGGCAGTCAAAAATCCCTCTGGCAGCCCAGGAGCCCTTGGGGGATGTCCAACTAATGGCTTAGGCCTGCTCCCCAGACATCCTTAGCACAGCCGTGGAGGTGGGAGAGGCTTCTGGCTGAGTGGTGCTCCCCCTATGGAAGTGCACCGACCACCAGGGCACAGCTCCTGTGTTGAGCGTCTGCCCCCTGGTGGTCAGTGCACATCATAGCAACCAGTCGTTCCTGCTCATTCCACCATTAGGGCCAATTTGCATATTACCCTTTTATTATATAGGATAGTATTATATACTGGGAAAGCTTTATATGACATGTTCCTGGTCATAGAGGGATTTACTATCTAATGGAAGAGTCAGAAATAAAGGCAAATAGGTATAGCAGTGTCATGAGTATTGTATTAGAGGTGTATGCAGTGTACTTTGAGTGCACAAGATAGAATTGCCTTAACCGATTAAAAAGTGTCCCAGAAGATGCCACCTGGGTTTATTCCTAAAGAAGTAATAATAGTTAAGAAGGGATATTTCAGGAAGAGCAAAGGTAAATAGTTTAAAAGTATATAATGTATTTGTAGGTCACAAGTAATTAGGTATGGGTAGACTGGGGTAGTGACAGAAATTTGGAAAGTCAAGAATCACAAAAGGCTTTAAATATCAAGTTAAGGATATTGACTCAATCCTGGGTATAATGGGAAGCCATGAGGAGATTTTTAAATATCACCTTTCAGTGAAGTCATATATACAGAAAGGTGCACAACTCAGATGTTTATAGCTCTATAGATTTCACAAAGCAAGACACAGCTGTGTAGCCAACACCCAGATTGAGATAGAAAACACTATTAGAATCCATGAAAAGATTTGAAGCAATGGAAATATATTATCGGTCTTGCATTTTGCAAGATTTTTCTGGTGCACTGTAGGAAGAAACTATCTGACAAGGAGATCATTTAAATTGCAAAAACACACCAAACAAAAAAAAAGGACTTTAAAGTAGTATCAATGTGAATGAAGAGGAAGGAAGATGTTTCAGAAATATTTAAGGGAGCATTTAAGATCTTGCTCCTTCTTGGTATGTCATCAGTTTGGCTCAAATAAACTCTCTACAGGTTTGGATGTTTCTTACATCAACATTTACTTGGTGTAGTGAGCAGGATTCTGGAGAAGCCCACCCAGGATCAGTGCTAGGCACAACAAGCAAGAGCCCATTCCTCCCACCAGCTCCCCAATTATGATCTGGTGAACTTGGGTGAATCTCTCTTGGAATTATGGCCCTCCTTGCTTTTAGGAGAAGGCCATGACTTTATTTGAGACGTTCTTAGAAAATACTCAAGGTAGATAAGAGTTGAAAGATAACCCAGGGAAAGGAAAAAAGAATGGGTTGCTGCTTTTAATTTTAGCTTACTGAGAGTCTGAACAAATTCTTTGCTGGTTAAATGAGAGAATATAATCTCCTTAGCTCTGAAATAGAAGAGACACTTTCTTCCCCAACCCAAATAGCCAATGGGGTGATGATAGTTGTTCAGATACCCAAATCTGGAGTGGTGGGTTGGGTGCCAGGAGTCATTCACTGCTAAAAGGCTGCCCATCCAATCCCTGGCACCCTGAAATGGGTTCTCCCTGAGAGACAGGGGCCTGGGACAATGGCCTGTGCCTTGGAAAGTGTCAAGGTCCTGGCAGCATTTGGTAAGCTCTCATTGGCCCAGACATGGGTATTCTTAGTCTTTGTGGGGTTGCCTGAGGGAAAGTTTTCTCTAGGCATATAGCAGCAGTCCTACAGAGATACCCCCGACATTTGGTTCAATTGGAGATGCACATGAAAGGGCTGATTTTCCCTAGAAATTTGTTCAGATTCTACAGATCTCAAAATTAACACGGTAAATTGAAAATCCAAGGCCAACAAGCTCCTCCATAGTCAGTCTCCCATTTATAACTAGGATGGTCGAAATGAGGATCCTTTGATAATTTAAAATTTTTGCATGCACAGTTAGAAAAAGCTGGCATAAAATAAGGCAGAATGAATGCAAAGCATATTTAATTGGTCTCTGGAACCTTTAAAAAGAGGACTCAGATGAATACATTTAGGTGTCAACCCAAGTCTTTGAGGTATTTAAAATGTCTCTCCTTATTTTAAAAGGGGAAAGGTTGTTTGGAACTTGACTTGTCAAGGACAGATATAAATTGTAAATGTCTCCAGGGCAAAATTTGGATCCCATTGTTCTTTTATAAACTACAGTAGTGAGTTTTTCTCGTGGCTAAAAGGTCTCTGTGTTTGTCTGTGTGTCTATATATACATGTATGTTTTAAATGTGCAATCATTTTCTACTTCTGGATGGTATTGTTAAAATTAATTTCAAGGCAAGAGCTTATAAGAAATGAGTATTTTAAAATTCTCAGAAATGTAGAAACTAACTTAAATGCTCTTCAGGTTCACATGATCTGAGATTAATCCTTAGTAAATAAAAGCTAACTCAAGTTTATTGGTTTAAGTAAAACAGACATGTCTTTATTTTGTCTGGATTTACAAAAATAAGTCCATGTTAGCAACTGACGTTTATGTTTATAAAAAATGGTTTTAGGGATTATAAAATGTGCAAACTAAAAAATGTTAATTGATTGTTCCTTAATTTTCATTAGACATTGAGGTTTTAAGGGTTAAATTCTCAATATATGTAGGAATAACTTTGCAGTGTTCCAGAAGGGCACCTGGAACACTTCAAAGATTTGTTTTTATATTAAACTAGAGACCTGGTGCACGAAATTCATGCACAGGGGTTGGGGTGGTTCCTCAGCCCAGCCTGCACCCTCTCACAATCCAAGACCACTGGCTCCTAACTGCTCACCTGCCTGCCTGCCTGATTGCCCCTAACCACTCTGCCTGCCTACTTCATCACCCCTAACCACTCACCTCCCTGCCTGATTGCCCCTAACCACTCGTCTGCCTGCCTGTTCATCCCTAACTGCTTGCCTGCCTTCCTGATCACCCCTAACCACTCTTCCTGACTGCCTGATTGCCCCTAACTGTCTTTGCCTTGGCCCCCACTGCTGCAGCTTCGTCCGGAAGGACATCTGAAATGACGTCCAGAAGGTCGTTTGGCTGTCTGGTCTAATTAGCATATTATGCTTTTATTATTATAGATTGCATGAGAAACATTATAAAAAAAAGTGATGAAAAAAATTCCAGGTTATACTATGGGTAAGCAATGGTTATAAATTAAACAAATAGTCAAGGCTATGGGAAACCCAAGGAGCTACTTGATTCTCCCCAGACTCCTGGCACCCCATTTTTTTGTTTTTTACATTCCTTCCTGCATCATAGTGCACTTAAGCTGTACTTAAACTAGATGAAGGAATTCATGAGTGACATTATTGAAAGGAGACATTTTACACTATTGCCAAGCTGAAAAAGATAACATTTAATACCTTTCTTGGTGTCATATGTAAATGTTATACTAGATGTCAAATACAGAAAAATGGGACAGAAGGCAAAATTTGGATTATGGTAGTTCACAGGATAGAAATTATCCAGAGTTTTTTTCCACAATGAAGACAATAAGACCTAACTACCTCCCATTTACCTGCTTTACCCATTTTGGGAAAATTCAGTCTCAACTCAGATTCCATGGTTACAGTATTGTCTTATGCACAGTGGTCAATAAGACAACATGAATACTGCGATTTCCTATGAATGTGCTGTGAGACCACATTCTCTGACCAAAAGATTGGTCCTCAATGCATCCTTCAAGTTGATTTATGACAAAAAGGGAGAGCTGTGGATTTTAAAAAGGAAGGTCCTATGGAAAGTAACCTCACAGGGTGATTGGATCACAAATTTCCAACTGGGCAGGTCGTGGTGGGTAGTCATGACCCAGGCATATCACGTTTTAGCAAAAGGTTTATCTTTTCCTTAAGCAAGCCCTGTCCAATACCTCTGTGCATCTAGGTTAACACACTTTTGAAATGATCACCCTCATAAGAGCATATAATCTTGTTAACTATCCTGTAACCAGTGGTAGGCAAACTGCGGCTCGTGAGCCACATGCAGCTCTTTGGCCCCTTGAGTGTGGCTCTTCCACAAAATACCATGGCCTGGGTGAGTCTATTTTGAAGAAGTGGCGTTAGAAGAAGTTTAAGTTTGAAAAATTTGGCTCTCAAAAGAAATTCCAATCGTTGTACTGGTGATATTTGGCTTTGTTGACTAATGAGTTTGCCGACCACTGCTAACCCAATGCCTGCCTTGCTTCTCCCACCTCCATGTAATCTTCCTTAGTTCCCTCCTTAATTTCAAATGCATAAAAGAAACTATAAAAAAGTTATTCTACAGAGCATTTAAGATCTTGCTCCCTGGCATATGTCATCAGTTTGGCTCAAATAAACTCTCCCAAAAGTTCAAAAAAAAAATTTAAGAGGCAAAATCAGTAAAATAAAAGGCAGTCTTTTAATAGACAATTACGCTCATGTGGACAAATGATGCCAATATAGAGTGTATTCTCTGTATCTTTGGCAAAGACCATGCTTAGTAAAGTTCTCCAGAGAGACGGAACCAATAGAATAATGTGTGTGTGTGTGTGTGTGTGTGTGTGTGTGTACACAAAAGATGTGGCAAAATAATTTAATAATTTTATTGTGGTGCTGACAGCTTCAAGCTATCTAGCTACATAGATAGATGATGATTGATAGATAGATAGATAATAGGTAGATAGATAGATAGATAGATAGATGATAGATAGATAGATAGATAGATAGATAGATAGATAGATAGATAGATGATAGATAGATAGATAGATAGATAGATAATAGATTTGATTTATTATAAGGAATTGGCTCACATGATTATGTGATTATAGGAGCCAAAATCTCCCATATATGTAGTGAGCAAGCTGGAGACTCAGAACTGATAATATAAGTTCTAGCCCAAGTCCAAAGGCCTGGGAAACAAAAAGTAGTATAAGTTTCAGTCTAAAAGCAAGAAAGCTTAAGACCCAGTTTCAGTTTGAGTAAAAAAGCAAGAAAAAACTGATATCTAGCTCAAAGTGGTCAGGCAGGAGGAGTTGCTTCTTACTCAAGGGAGGGTGTTTTTTTGTTCTATTCATGCTTTCAACTGATTGCATGAAGTCTACCCACATGAGAGAGGACTATGTCCTTTACCAATTTAAATGTTATTCTCAGAGAGAGGAGTTCCAGCTCCACAACAAGCCCCCAGCCTAGGTTCTAGTACCAGGCAGAAAAGTCCCTATAACTCCTGGCTGTAAAAACCAGCAGGAATTGTGGCTGAATGAGACAGAGGGCTACTAGAGTCCTAGGAATTCTACTTAAAGGGCCCCACACACACTAACTTGGACTCTGAGCTCCAGCACTGGGGCAGCAAGTCAAAAGGCACAAGGCACATATGAAGAAGAACTGAATTGTACAGCATCAGGGAATGAGCTGGAGGGGCAGCTTTCTCCCAGGTAGAGTGCTGGCAGAGGCCATTGTTCCTTTTCTGAACCCTCCCCACACAGAGACAGCAGTTGGGCGCTATATATGAGTCTCCATCAACCTCACTAATACTGTTGGTGAGTCCTGGTGATTCCCTGAAACCCCATCCCACTCAATTTGAGGGTCCATTCAAGCTGTTTCCAGTGGCCTTTCTATACTAACAGCCTGTTAGCTTATGCTTTGGACTTTCCTAAAATACCTCAAATAAGCAACATCTGACCTTGGTGTGCCCCATTTCTCTTACTAAGTGGCCCCAGATCTGACACTTCTGGGCACCTCCAAACCCAGCACAAGTAGCAGCCATCTACAGATTGCTTTTAGGTCACACTGGCTGGCCCCAAGCAGGACACAGGTGGTGGCTGACCTTGACCTCTACTCAAGGGGCAGACTCAGTGGGTACCAGAGCACTGCTGAAGAAAGTCCTGGTCCATAGGGTTGGCCCCTCCCTGCCCAGCTGATCCTCCGCAGTGGTTGTAGCAAGTCCTTGCATGCTATTGATCTAGGGGGTAAATCACTTTTACTGATGTGCCAACAGCAATCCAGGTTCAACTAGAAAGGAAAGGTATATACAACCCACACGAGAAGTGCTCCTAAAGTGCGCAGCTTAGATGATCAAAGGGATTGTGCCACTCGACCAGACAGAACATCTACTAAAGAAGGCCATTCTACCAAGTCCGAGAGATGCAGCAGCTCTACCTAATACATAGAAACCAACTTATGGAGGCTGCCAAAATGAAGAGACACAGAAACATATTCCAAATGAAAAAAATAAAATAAAATAAAATAAAACTTCAGAAAAAAGAACTAAACATATTGGAGACAAGCAACCTTTCAGATGCAGAGTTCAAAACACTGGTTATAAGGATCCTCTATGAACTTAGGGGAGGAGTAGATGAACTTAGTGAGAACATCAAAAAAAGAGATAGGAAACATGAAAACAAAACTAGAAAACATAAAAAAGAGCCTATCAGAAATGAAGAATACAGTAACTGAAATAAAGAATGCATTACAAGGAATCAACAGTGGAGTAATATGGTATAAGTAGATGAAGCAGAGGGTCAAATCAGAGATTTGGAAGGTAAGTAAGCATAAAATACACAATCAGAACAGCAAAAAGAAAAAAATAGTTTTAAAAAATGAGGATAGTGTAGCAGCCCGCCGAGGACATTTATCTGCCCCGCCGGGTGCCGCTGCCTGTCCTGCTTAGCAGCCGACTCGTCCCAGGCCCGCAGTGCACATAGGAATTTGTTCATAGTTTGTTTTTTTTTAAACTATAGTCCGGCCCTCCAATGGTCTGAGGGACAGTGAACTGGCCCCCTGTTTAAAAAGTTTGAGGACCCCTGGTGTAAGAAGCCTCTGGGATAACTTCAATAGTATTAACATTCACATCATGGGGGTGCCAGAAGGAGAACAGAGAGCAACAAATTGAAAATCTATGTAAAAAAATGACAGAAAACTTCCCTAATGTCTTAGAGGTAATAGACATACAAGTCCAAGAAAGGAAGAGTTCCAAACAAGATGAACCCAAAGAGGCCTACACCAAGACACATCATAATTAAAATGCCAAAGGTTAAAGACACAGAGAAAATTTTAAAAGCAGCAAGAGAAAAGCAGTTAGTTATCTACAGGGAGCTCCCAGAAGACTGTCAGCTGATCTCTCAACAGAAACTTTGAAGAACAGAAAGAATTGTCAGAAAATATTCAAAGTGATAAAAATATTCAAAATGATACAACCAAAATTACTCTATCCAGGGAAGTTATCATTTAGAATCAAAAGAGAGATAAAGGGTTTCCCAGACAAGAGAAAGCTAAAGAAATTAGTTTATCACCACCAAACCAGTATTAGAAGGAATGTTAAAGGGTCTTCTTTAAGATGGAAGGGGGTTGGGTGAAAAAGGTGAATAGATTAAGAAGTACCGATTGGTGGTTAGAGGGTAGTCATTAGGCTATAAAGTACAGCATAGGAAATATAGTCAATAATATTGTAAGAACTGTGTATAGTGTCATATAGTACTAGATTTATCCAGGTGGTAACTTAATAAGTTATATAATGTCTACTCACTGGTTTGTACACCTGAAATTAATATAATATTGTATGTAAACTGTAATTAAAAAATAAAAAATAGCCCAGCTGGCATAGCTCAGTGGTTGAGCATCGACCTGTGAACCAGAAAATCATGGTTTGATTCCCGGTCAGAATACATGCCCAGGCTGAGGGCTTGATGCCCAGTGTGGGGCATGTAGGAGGCAGCTGATCAATGATTCTCTTTCATCATTGATGTTTCTATCTCTCTTTCCCCCTCTCCCTTCCTCTCTGAAATAAGAAAATATATTTTTTTTAAATAAATAAAAATTATTTAGTCAGTGAATAAATAAATAAATAAATAAATAAATAAATAAATAAATAAATAAAATTACCTTTACCATGAAGAAACAAAAGTGAAATCCAGTTTTGACGTATAACATTCATCACACCTCACTGTGTTCGCTTAATTCTTTTTCTGCTCTGCCTGACAGTGGGCACCATGGAGACAGAGACAGCTCACACCTGGGTGAAAGAAGCCCAAGTGTAAAAAAATAAAAAATAAAAAATAATGTTACTCTTATCCAGAAACACTTCCCAGACTCACCTAGAATAGTGTTTGATTATATGTGTGAGTATCCCATGGCCCTTGCAAATTGACACAAAACTATCACAGACACCTCTTTGCAGGTTTTTCCTTGAATGAGCACTGGAAGAGTTGAGCTGTGTGACTTGCTTCTTGTTCTGCTTCTATTGCTGATTTCATTTCTATTTGACATGGTCTTTCTTTAGATGGTCTAGCGGCCCTCTTCTCTCTTTAAAGTAACTTTTAATAACTCTTGTCAATGTTGCACTGATTTTTATTTTAGTTTAACTATTTCTACATTAGTTCTCATGATTAGGGCAAGCATAGTATCCATCCATCCACATTCCCATATGACTTCTATGTGATATATTTACCAAATGCTATAATAATGATACAAATATTATTATTATTTGTAATACTTGTATAAAATAATATTTATTACATAATATTTATATAATATTTCTATTATTATATAATAAGGTCTAGAGGCCCGATGCATGACATTCGTGCAAGAGTAGGCCTTCCTTCTCCTGGCTGCCGGCACTGGCTTCCTTCTGGCACCCGGGACCGGGCTTCCCTCATAGCCCTGGCTTCATCCGGAAGGTCGTCTGGAAGGACATCCACTCTAATTAGCATATTATGCTTTTATTATTATAGATAAAAAGGGAAGGATATATAAAAAACAGTGGAAGTAATATATGTGTGAAAACAGAAGTGCCCTTCCTTAGTAATATATCGTTTTCTACAGATGTTTATTCCTATAAAGTAGAACAGGTATTGGGTCTATGTTATTTTATTTTTATTTTATTTTATCACTCAAAGCAAATGTATTGTCCAGGGCCTTTGCACATGCAGTTCCCCTCACATAAACATTTTCCTTCCAGGTTGATCAAGATATAATTGCCATATAATACTGGGTAAGGTTAAGGTGTACAACATAATGATTTCATATATGTACATATTGTGATATTCCTTTTATTTTAATTAATTGGCTGTTTATCTTGCCTTTAAGTATTGAATTTTTTTAAAAAATCAGTCAAACCACTCCTGACCTCAGCCGCTCTCTTTTTGTTCTTTCTCTAGTTTGAGAAGCCTTCTTATTTCTTCTTGGTTAAATTTTAAACTTTCATCATGCTTAGAAAAAAGCTCTGGAATGAAATACACTCAGTAATGGCTCATTCTGAAACACCATTTTCCTTGGTTGTTTGCCTACTTATTTAAGTCTCTTTTTAGCCTTTTCTCCTGGTACTCTCTACCTCACTCCCTATATTTCATATCCTATAAGCATTTCTCTTTCCACAACTCTCTTCAAATAATTAATCTACCCCATGACTTCAATCATGTGTGAGTCTGAAAAGCAGAAGCCAAGAGACAACAGAAAGTGGGAAGGGAGCAGGTAGAGGCTGAGAGAGCCATCAGACCATGATGTGGATCTGAGCCAAGTGAAGCAGAGAGGGAAGGAAAGTCGAAAACATCTAGACTGTTGTGCAATTCTAAGGAGTGTTTGGCAAGGTCACTGGAGAGTCCTCAAACTAAAGTCCCTTATCACAGGAGTTCCATTTCCCTTCTGTATCCAGTCATTGCTGGAAGCAGCCTTAGACTTAAACAAGTTCTGGAAGATTTTATTAGTCAAATTTCTGGAGTTTGTAAAAACTCTTCTCAAACCAACAGATGGATGAGAGAATGATACATCAACTTTGCACATTCAATTTAAATATTATTCGGGGGCAGGGGGGGGGGGCAAATTTACTTTCTGTATTTTGTTCTTTGATTCCAGAATTGAATCTAGCCCTGGACAGTTTGCTCAGTGGTTGGAGCGTCGGTCCAAGGACTGAAGGTTTGCATGTTCAATTCCCAGTCAAGGGCACGTACCTCAGTTTTGGGTTTGATCTCCAGCCCCAGTCAGAGCACGTGTGGGAAACAATCAATCGATGTGTCTCTCGCACTTTGATGTTTCTCTCTCTCTCTCTCTCTCTCTCTCTCTCTCTCTCTCTCTCTCTCTCTCTCCCTTCCCTCCCCTCCATTCTCTCTGAAAAAAAAAAAATCAATGGAAAAAATATCCTTGAGTGAGGATTAACAAAATACAAGCAAACAAAACTGAGTCTACATTCCTAATTTTTCAAAGATTTAATATGTATATCTGGAAGCCTATACTTCTCAATTTATAACACTATTTTACCTTCAATTATTTTTATAACTCAGGTATGTCATTTAGCATGACAAGTTCCTTATCTTCATAAAGTGGGTCATCTTAATAAAGTACTAGTATAATAGATAATGAGAATTTTAATTCAAAGCCCATTATGTTACATCCTTACATTAGCCTTTACATTATGACTACATGATGTTATATGTAACTTTGATCCCAAAAAATGTGGGTGTTGTTTGAGCCTGAGTTCTTGTTTCCTGAAAACAGAAGAATGAAGTCCCAGACAAAAACGATTAATGGAACCAACATTTATGGGGAGCAGTCAGTCCTGGAAAAGGTGTAGCTGGGGTTCCAAGAACAGGCCAGTGTTAGGAACTTCCTTTCCATGTTACATTTGGGAGTAATTTAGCACCCAAGCTAATTAGAGACTAATAATCCATGTGTGGAGGCCCACGTGGCCATAACCCAGGTGGATGCAGGGATGTGCTCCCCTGCCACAGGAATGAATGTCAGGAACCCATTGCGTTGTAGTTCCAGGGAGAAGAGAGAGAGCGAGAAGAAGTGTACGCCAGGATAGGTAGTCTTGCTAGCTCTTAATTGGTCTTTTCAAATAATTCTGCCTTAGCAATATCCTTTGAATTGGTTTATATACCTTATTGCCTTGTGATTGTTATTTGCACGTTGCCTGTCTTAGCAATATCCATACATTCTAAGTTCATGCCTCTCGTGAATGCACTTCCTTCCCCTCCCAATTGGCTTGCCTTAGTAACTCTGCCTAGCTGGGTTCTAGAAGCACCTTCTGTTAAAGTATCTTACGTCCAGGAGAAAATGACTGAATAAATGTGACAATGAAAACTTCATACCTACTTGTGGTATGCTACTTCTTTACAAAACGTGGGCTCTGAGTGAAGCCTTCCAGGGCTCCTGTAAATGTCAATTTCACCACCAAGTCTTATAATCTTGAGAATCCAAATATTCTTATAACTTACTGCATACGTCTTACCGCAAACCTGCGCAAAGGTCAAAGTCTCTCTCTTTGGCCTTAAAAAGGTATAAATGGTATAAATGCTATGCCCTTTTATCCAAGTGGTAGCTTTGCTCCTGTCCCAAGAGATAGGCTTTCCTTTCAGCTGCTATCACAGGCCACCCCAGGTAATAGATCCCACTTTCAAGCAAGCCACACTCCTGTTGTGTTCATCCTGGACCCCAATTCAGAGAAGGAGCAACCCAATATTTCCCAGGAATCCATAGCAGCAAGAGGAAAAATTGGTCCCCTGGCCTACAGTGCCTAATCTTGCTCAGTAAGGTTTTCTCAAAGAAACAATTTGAGACACATTTCAAGTGGATATGTTGGCTAAGATTAATATGACAGGTGACCCAATTTCTCCCTGTGTTTTTAATATTTGTTTACTCTTGTGAGGGAGGAAAAATTTTTCCTCTACCCTTCTAGGTTCTCTTGGCTGGTCTAATAATTAAATTGACATGAGGCAGGTTAACAAGAAAAAAAATAATAAAATTTAATTACATATAGATATATAGAAACCCGTATATAGGAGAGGTTCAGAGACAGAAAGGTAAAATGAGGTATATGTACAAACAACTAAAGAATTAGTAAGGTGCCCTGAGGCTTCTGAGGGGAGGAGGGAACTACTCAGATAGATAAAAAGAGCAGATGTTCAGTAATTAGAAGTTTGCCCTGCCCTATAGATAGGTCATAAAGTTATTTCTGGTAATAACTCTTATTATGGGCAAGACCCTCCATTTAAATTCTTTTTAAAAATATATTTTATTGATTTTTTACAGAGAGGAAGGGAGATGGATAGAGTTAGGGACTTGTGTGCATGCATATGAGCCTAATCAATGGACACAGACAACAAGGGGGTGGGGAATAAGTGGGGAGTGGGGGGTTAAAGGGGAATAAGGACACATATGTAAAAAATAACAATTTAAAAAAATTTTTTTAAATTATAAAAAAATAAAATAAAAATAAAATATTAAATCTAATTCATACTAGTGGTCACCATAACCTTAAGAGAAATTGTTTCATGTGACCAAGATTTTTAAATGAAACTCTCTGTAGCCTGAAAATTATTTTGGAAGGAAACAAAGAGAAGTTTCCTTCAAAAGTCGTAAGGATTGTAATTGAAAGTCAATATATTTGGCCTCTTGAACTAAAGTAAGTAATTTGTGTTTTTGCCTCCCTGACAAAGTTTATATAAAGTTACAAAAAGAAATTGACAGTCAGTTTGAAATTGAATTGCCATGGCCTAGAGCAAAGAATATCCTTACATGATATTATTCTACAACGTCATTATAATTTTAGATATTTTACAACAGCATATTGTACAATTATCCCAAACAAACTTACAAACTAATTCTTTGAAAGTTTGGCAGCAATTTTAAAAAAAAAGGACATGAAAGGATTTAATCCCTTTCAGAAGGAATTAAGGTGCTGGGAAGTCACTTGAGCATTCTATATTGGCCCCTCTTGCCTTTTGTGCCAATAGGGACCCTCTTCTCACAATCCAATTGCCCTCAGCTGTTGCCTGAGCTTTCTGTTCATGCTGAGCTTGAGGCCTCGTGGTGGCTGGTACCATGGATCTGTCTCTCGCCCAATCGTGTGAGCTGGGCCCTCCCTGAAGAAGAAACCTGAGTTCCCCAAGATATGTGATCAGTGCTGGGGCTCCGCCAGCAGGCCAGGGGATCCCAAGGCAGGTGCTGGGCATGGAGGCCACGGGGGCATAGGCTACCAAGGAGATAGAACTGAACCTCACATCACCCTGCTTGGCCCCAGAGGATGACTGGTTAGCCAGAGACGGGTAAGATTCCTCAGGGAAGGAACAACCTAAGACAGGCACAGTCGCAGAGGGGCCATCAGGAGAGAACTTGGGGGTCAACAGAGGTGGGGCACAGACCCTCACCCCCCCCAACCTTGCAGGGGCCTGAACCCTCACCCCATCTGAGGGAGGTCTCCTGCCCCCATGGCTGCTTTGCTTCCCACGCCCAGCTCAGATCGGGACACAGGTGACAGACAGTGACTTGGCCCAGCTCAGATTGGGACCCAGGTAACAGACAGAGACTTGGCCGACAGCAGCTACCCTATATCTAAATCCAGTATAGCACCAGGAATGCTCAGGGCCTACTTAAGAATGCAAATAATCCTTTCCACTAATATTTACAGGGTAAACTAAGATTGTTGGTAGAGTATTAAATTTGACAGTAAAATAATAATCAAGTTTTCAGATTAATTTAAATAGGCTAATTGAAATAAGTGAATATTCAAGAAAATTTAATTGTACTGGACAAAAAGCTGTTCCTAAAGTGGTAACTAAAATTTCTATTGGTAGTTCATCTCATGGTAAAATTCCTGAACATGCAATGAAACTAAAGCAGTCATATTTTTGTGCAAAAAAATAAAATTTTAAGTTATCAGGACTGCATTATAAAATTTACAAAAGCCTCCATTAGTAAAAAAAAGGGGGGGGGGGAGTAGAATAATATCATGTAAGGAAAAATATCCTATAAGTAAATTATATCTAGAAAATTTTTACTTTACAAAATTCATTTTCATTTGTAATGCTAACAGCAAGACACCCATGAAAAACACACATGGTGTCTAAATAAGACAAAGGAAAATAGTTTGGGCAAAAATAAAAAGGATCCCAAATCAATTATATAGAAGAGATTCCTTTATTAACTTTTGGTCGAGAATATGTTTGTATATTTTCAGAAAACAACTCCAAGACCATGTGGATTCCTGCAACAGAGAGGAATTGACAGGTCTGCTCCAACCATGAAGACAAGAGGAGAAACAGTCCAGAGATGGAAGACGCTGACGACGCCTTGCCATGCTAGCAGTCAGCAGCTGTGCGTCGCAGCAGGTTGCCTAGGACCAAACCAGAGAGGGTTGGACCTGCATTGCCACCATGTGCGCACCATCCAGATATCATTGCTGACATGTACACATAAGGAACTGTTTGACATTGAAACGGGGACTCAGAACTGTTGGACATTGAAATTGGGACTCAAACATTTTTTGTTATTATATGTTTATTTCTAGTCTGCAGAGGCAAGATTTTTTTAAAGGAAAGAAATGGGGAAAAACATAGATTCAGAGGCAAAGAAGCATTGAACAGACTGTCAAACTACAGTGGGAATGCAGGGGAGGTTTGGGGCGGGGAGCTGTAAGAGATCAACCAAAGGACTTGTACACATGCATATAAGCATAACCAATGGATACAAGACACTTGGGGTGGGGGCAGGTAAAGGCATGTACTGGGGGGCTGGGGAGGCCAGGGGGAGGTCAATGGGAAAAAAAAAGGAGACATATGTACTACTATTTGTAATACTTCAAACAAACAAACAAACAATAAATAAATAAATATGTTTAAAAAAAAAAAGAAACATCAATGAGAGAGAAACATCGATCAGCTGCCTCCTGCACACCCCCTACTGGGGATGTGCCCGCAACCATGGTACATGCCCTTGACCGGAATTGAACCTGGGACCCTTCAGTCCGCAGGCTGACGCTCTATCCACTGAGCCAAACCAGTCAGGGTCATTTAAATTCTTTTAAGGATAGATAAAAAATGTCTCTTGAGCCCACAAAGTCTCGATTGCCTTCAGTTCAAAATAATCCACATGCCAGTGGCTCATCTTGGGGAGGCCAGTTCTGAACCCCTTCACCCTCCTTTATCTCACTCTCACCTTGCATTTTTCTTCATTCTCAGGGCCACGTTCTTATCAGGATATAACTTCAGTTTATACCTATACACTCACAGTTGCCACATCTGTGCCTTCCTCCATAGATGGTTCAGAAAATGGGAAGCTGTACGTACCAGGTGTCTTTTTCAGACAGTGCCTACCTGTATCACCTATTGCAAGTGACAATGTATAGAGTATGCTAAACGTGGAATCTGGCAGATGGGAAACTGGCCTCAGCTTTGCAACCCAGCATTGAGTGTTAGAAGATAAAAAACAACAGAATACATTTAGAGAGATAGAACTTCACTGTGCTCTTGGAAGGGGGAGATGGGGGGCAGGGGTGTCTGTCACGTTCTTTGTTTTGGTCCTCAGGTACAGTTCAATGTGGTGGTATCAGCCTTTTCCCTAAGTGAATTGCCCAGCAAGGCTGTCTTGTCCAAACCTTGTGGTGCAAGACAAGTGATTTTCTGGTGAGTGAAAATCCACTTTTCCCTTCAAGTTTTAAAGCAGTTTTGTGGGTTTCATTCTTTTCCTTCTCTACATTGGAGCTTGTCTTCATTCTTGACCATTTTTTCTCCTGCATAGGTCCCTTTGTCCCTCTTGTAGGGTCACCATCCCAATCTTATATATAATGCCATTTCCTTTAGGATTGCTATTCCATCTGTGAATGCTCTTACAGAGCTACTGACATTCATGTGTGGGAGCTAAAAAAAAATAATAATACTTTTGCTCCCACCTTCTAAGGTCTTCTAGCTGGGCTACTAATCAAATTAACAGAGAGATTAACAGAAAAAAAAATAAAATGTTTAATACAAGCACATGAGGAATTCACATAGGCATAAAAATTCCAAAGGCAGTGAAGCAACATTGAGTATATATGACATTTTGGACAAAGAAGAAAAGTGGGGGAAATGGATTTTAGATTTTAGAAGTGAGAATGGACAATTTACAGAAAGTTGAGGAAAAGTAGAACACACATGGTAGGCAAATTATTGCTAAGCCACTCAGAAACAATGGGGCACGGGTATCTAGCTAACAGGCCCCTACCTGAACCCGCTCACCCACCATACTTAATTCAAATTAGACTAAGACATATCCTACGATTCCCTTCCTGGAGTAGCCCTTTGCATCTAAATCTCTTAGGCAGGAAATGGGAGGATCAAAGGTTCTTTCTGAGTCTTTTGTTTAAAAAAAAAAAAAAAAGCTTAAAATCAGTATTTCCAAAAGGTAGTGAAGCAGAATTTTTGGATTGGGTAGGATGTCCAGGATTCTTTGACCGCCAGAGTCAAAGAATGAATCCACAGACAGAGGTGGTATAGCAAAGGTGAAAACTTATTAAAGAGCAAGTACAGATTCCCACGTGGGAAGGGGGAAAGGGTCCCACAGAGTTTCCCTTTCCATGGCTTATAAAGGCTGCAGAGCTTTGTGCCTTGAAATCCCCTCTGATTGGTCACTATTCCCTTAGACTGGTTACTATAGTAACTTCTGAGCTCAAAGGTCAAATCTCACATGGGTCATATGAGGTTTTTCCTCCCCTCTTTCCTTATTGTTTTCCCTATTCCCTTTGGGGTTTCTTCTTCTTCTTCTGGATGAAGGGCTTTCTTCCTTTTATTTTGTAAATATAGATCTTTTGCTGTTCCCAGCTCCCTCATTCTATGGAAATACACCTGTTGCAGCTTTTTTAGCTTCCCTATTCTATAGAAATATACCTTCTGCTGCTCTGCAGACCTGTGCTTCTTCTATGGTCCTCTTAATTTCTAAAATTCCCTAAACCTGTATTTTTCACCCCTAAAAATTCCTGTTTCAGTAGCTTTTGGGTGGCAAAACTTTGTTTGGTTCCCTTCATATATTTTCATATAATTCAGGGCTTCTGCTCATTTTCCCCTTTGTGAACAGATATTGGTGGAGAATGGAACAAAAGCTGGGCACTGCCTTCTCATGGAAGCCAGGGACCTGGTCCTTAAGGTAAGGTTCTTTCTCCTTCTCTTCCCCCAACCCCTAACTATCTGTCACCAATTACCAGTACTCCCTTGAAAACTGAAAAGACTGTCGTACAAAGGTAAGTGACTCTCAGGAGAGTAGGCTTGTAAAGTCATTATGATGTAGGCTGGTGGCTGACAAAGTAGGGCCTGTGGGTCAAATCCTGCCTGCCAGGATTTGTATGAGCCAGGCTTGTTTGAGTGTCTGTTGTGTATGGCTGCTTTCACACTACAAATGGCAGAGATGAATAGTTGGGACACAAACACATTTTGGCTACTCTCTGAGCCTTTAAAAAAGTTTGCTGACCCCTGACCTAGGACATGGCTGAGCCAAAAACCTTATCTCTAGGACTGTATGAGCCAGTGTAAAATCCTGAATTTAATTGTCCTGGAATGGGATTTTTTTGAGAGTGGAGGTTGCTGACAAGGAGAGCACCATTCTATGTGCCAAGTTCCTGCCTTTCTCCTGCTGCAAAGAAAAGTTCTTTGTTTGGAGAATTAGAGAAGTAGCCAGCTTAACTCAAAGAACATAGTAATTATCAGAATCAGATGTTAAAGGAGTCCTCGATTGAGTGCAGAGATTGACTTATGAGAATAGACCCTGCAGGCCCAGCTTAATTTTGTTATTTCCTTTGATTTCAGGGAAAGGAGAAGTCACCTCTGGACCCTCGGCATGGTTTTGTCTTTGCCCCAGTGAGTATTGCTTCTACCTTTCCCAGCATGCAAAGAGCTGAGCTCAGCTGTGTCCAGGACAAGTGAGAGGGCAAAGCTAAACCACCCTCCACTGCTTTGTGTCCTGATCCGATTTCTTCTTAGTGGATCCCCTGCTCTCCCTACCGCCTGCTCCTGTGCTGCCCTACCCCTACCCCTTCCTGACCCTAGCACCCTTAGATTCCCAGTATTATGATCTGTGGTTCTTTCATCTTACCTCATATTTTTCATGTGTGTTTACAGTGTCCCCATGAACTTCCTTGTCCCCAGTTGACAGCCTCTAAGCCCCTGGCCTGTAGCTTTTCCCAGGCTTACCATCCCATCCCCTTCAGCTGGGTATGTACCCTGGGAATATTGCAGCAAGGATGAGGTAGCTTGGGAAAGCAGGATGAAAGAATCAGGTGGGAGGAGTTGGAAAATTCCGGGAGCGTTTGTAGGGCCTGAATGTGCATGACCTAGAATATGAAAAGGGTTGCAGGAATGGGGGTCAACATTTTCCCCATATCTTTTTCCCCAAAACAGTCTCTCTCTCCTTACCTTAGAGCAAGAAGACAAAGGAGGAAAATTTCTCAATGGTAATCCTTGCCCGGGGGTCTCCAGAGGAAGCTAATCGCTGGCCTCGGATCACTCAGCCTGTCCTTAAACGGCCACGCCATGTGCACTGTCACTTGTGCTGTCCAGATGGACATATGCAGATTGCTGTGCTCACAGCCCGCCGCCATGGCAGGAGGCTGTGACCACAGTTAGTGAGACGTGGCTGGAACCTACCCACCACATTGACCTCTCTTTTTCATAGGGATTTGTATCGCTGTGCCCATGTCAACTCCTGGGGAGATCTTTTACCTGTGACCACGCCATCTGAGCTTCTTCCGTCCCCTGTTGAAGATCCCCCTGAGAGTTAACAAGGATGTGTAACAAGGGTTTTCTTGTATCGAGCCTGCCAAGGCTAAAGCTACCTGGTATCCAGGATGGGGGTGTAATGAAAAACACAGGTTTGAATCCCTGCCGAAAGCCAAACTCGTGCAAAAGGAAAGAGGTTTTATTCTGGTGCTGCTCAACCTGGGAGAATGGTGGACTTCTGTCTCAAAGACCATCCCCTCTTCCTGCTCAAGCTGCGGTTCTTACAGGAATAGGGAGAGAAGGGCTTTTTATTTTTCTATCCAATTATTTTGCTAGCTTACAACCTAATGGGGCCCTGTCTGTTCACATTTCGAGCTTTGGGCCCCGCTCAGGCCCTGTCCATTCATCTTCCTCAAGTCCAGTCCATTGGTCTTTCCAGCTTGGCACGCGCAGGGCCCTGCCCATTCATCTTTCCAGCCTTTGGCGCGTTCAGTGTAAGACCCGCCCCCTGCGCCATTTTGTCCAATGAGGAGACTTTTCAGCGCTCCAACTGACTGTGCACGGTAACAGGAGTGCTGGTACCCCTATATACCTGCATTTGTTTGAGGTTTTAATAAGAATTATAACTTTTCAAAGAATGGGAATGGGTCTTGTGATTCTTAAAAGGTGTAGAGGTCAGTCATCACGGCCTATCCTGTAACGAAGTGAGTCCTCAGAGATTCAATGCCTGTCTTCCCACAGAAACCTCAAGCTCAGCCCCTCCTGTAAGAATACTGCTGCTTCTCCCAGAGACCAGGACTTCCCAGGGAAGTAATGAGGGAGTGGGGAAAGCCTCCCCCAGCGCATTGAGAACTGGCTCAACAGGTCTCAGGGTAGTTTGACGGGCCACCTGGACAGGTGACCAGCAGCTGCCTGGCCTCTCTTTTTTTCTCCCTCCTTCCTTTCCTTTTATCTCTCTCAGGGTTCATCAACTCCCCCAGAGTTTGCATCATGAATGCCCCTCAAGAAACGATCCCTTCAGGACTGAGTCATTCATTTCCAAAACCCTATGTTCAGGCAGAGTCCGTCATTTACTTGGTTCATTTCTGTGTTCCCCTAGGCCTTGCTGTTTCAGAGCTAGGGGCAACTTTCTGTGTATTAAAACTCTCAGTCCCTCTCCCACAACAGTTTCAATGTTGTAATACTAGAAATCTCAACTCCCACTAGACATTTCCATACCTGGAGCTATTTTTCTGGGGTTACAGGAAAGGGGAGTCCCCTCATCCACTAGTTCCCAGAGTGACAGCAGCACCACTCCTTAGCCCCACCTCCTTCTTAACCCCAGGTGGCGCCAAATCCCCTCTGAAAGGGTAAGGTTCAGGTATCAGCATAGCAGCCTATAAGACTTGAATTGGGGTGGGGACAGTATGGAAGGCTTAGATCAAATGTCCTGAGTGAGCCAGGACCAGATTGTCCCCAACACAAAATAGCTGGAAGTAGCTACCATAGACTGTGCCATTTTGGATTAGACCAGCCCCAGGCATGAACTAAGTCAGTCCAAGCCCTTGGATTAGTCATGGAACTAAAGAGAAGACAGCACAGGGCTGTGCCTGGCAGGGAGTCTAGAGTTTCTGGTTTCCAAGTTCAGAAGGCATAAGCCAGGGGAGGGGCCTCCATGTAGGGGGAGGGCAGGAAGGTAAGGCAGGGCCCCAGTCAGCTATGCAAGGGTGTGCAAACAGGCAGCACAAAACAAAGAGAATCCAGCAGCTTCCTGAAACTCAGGAGTGGACGCTATAGCTTTGACCACCTAAGGCACCACTCCTGCTCCAAAGCTTGTAACTCCATTTGTCATTCTGAGGTCTCTGCTTATCCTGTACCCCAAGGATGGAACCAGTGCTAGGAGTAAAAATTGGCTGCCTATTTGCCCTGCTGGTTCTCACGCTGGTCTGTGGCCTTATTCCCATCTACTTCAAATGGTTCCAGATGGAGGCAATCAGAGGTATAGCCCTTCTGTAGCTTTGCCCCCATAACCTGACTTCATCCCTGTCACCCTACCCTGACACCTTGCTCTGATTCTCTTGCCATCCCCAAGCTTGGATATTGAGTGCTCCTTGTTGCTCGTTAGTCACCTTTGTCCATCTCCTCATTGCCAACTGGTTGTAACTCCTGCTTTTCATTAGGTCATCCCCGGCGGAGCCTCAGCCTCCTGAGCTGCATTTCTGCAGGTGTTTTCCTGGGAGCAGGGTTCATGCACATGACTGTTGAATCCCTGGAGAATATTGAAATCGAGATCCGGAAGATCAAGATGAAGGTGAGCAACTAAAGTGTAGGGCTAAGAAACCAGATGATGAGCAGAACCAAGGGGAGACAGGGGGGAAAGTGATAGAGCCAAGGACATGGGTGGAACGATAAAGACAATGTCTGCTCTTGTGTTGTGTGGAATGATGACAACAGGTCAGATTAGACTGTAAGGAAAGCAGTGGAGCTGAAAGGACAGGACAGGAAGCTGAGCTGCTCTATCCCCATCTAATTTCTGCTTTTTTCTCCCTAGAACAGGACAGAGAGTGGGGGGAATTGTTCTGGAGATGCTAATTCAGCTCATGTAAGTATCTCCCACACCCAACCTGGAGGGTGAGGAGAACCAGAGACTCCTCATACCCAGATCCTTTTCAGGAATACCAGGAATCCCTCTGCTCCTCAGCTCAGACACTGTAGGGAAAGGAGGAGCCAACCCGATCCTTTTGGGTTTATGGAACCCCAGACAAAGCTCTTGCTTTACTCCTTCCTTCTTTCCCTAGACCCTTAGACATGCTCCCCATCGTTTTCCCACATTTCAACCCTACTGACCCTGCAACCTTGGCCCCTCTGGTATCTTGTTGCATGTCCATATCTCCTTCAGGCTTCATTCCCTTCCCCTCCCCCTTCACCCTCCCACCCTCCCCGTTTTAAAAATTATTTTTTATTGATTTGAGAGAGAGAAAGGGAGAGGGAGGGAGAGATAGAAAAATCAACGATGAGAGAGAATCATTGATGATCTACCCCTGGTAGATCATCTACTGGGGATTGAGCCTGCAACCCAGGCATGTGCCCTGATCAGGAATTCAACCATGGTTCATGGGTTGACGCTCAACCAATGAGGTACACCAGCCAGGCCACCTACCGTTTTTAACGTTCTAGTCCCACATTTCCCATTCTCTCCAGTTTCCCATCCCACCTCCATATCTCCATCCACTGCACTTCCTTCCTTTCCCATCCCACAGCCCTTCTCTCTGTTCCCAGAAGGACTATTCCTATGGAGGGCTCATCATCTCCCTGGGCTTCTTCTTCGTCTTCTTTTTGGAGTCGCTGGCATTGCAGTGCTGTCCTGAAACCATTGGACGATCAAAAGTGCAGGAGGAGGAAGTGAGTGAGGCTCATGTCCATGGACTCCACAGCCACGAGCCCTCACCCTCGCGGAGGCCCCTTCGAGCCCTCGTTCTCTTGCTCTCACTCTCCTTCCACTCGGTGTTTGAAGGTCTGGCTGTGGGGCTGCAGACAACCATAGCAAGTACAGTGCAGCTCTGTCTTGCTGTTCTGGCTCACAAGGGGCCTGTAGTGTTTAGTGTAGGACTACGAATGGTGCAGATAGGCATTGCGTCAGGATGGGCTGTGTTCTGCATACTGTCATTTGCTCTCATGACCCCCCTGGGCATAGCCCTGGGGATGGTTGTGCCTGGAAGGGACTCAGAAGCAGGGAGAGGCTTAGCCCAGGCTGTGTTAGAGGGTGTGGCAGCTGGCACCTTCCTGTATGTCACCTTCCTAGAAATTCTGCCCAGGGAGCTAGCTGTTCCTGAGGCCCCTCTGGTCAAGTTGGGCTGTGTAGCTGTTGGTTTTGCCTTCATGGCCTTAATTGCCTTGTGGGCCTGAGAGATTCCTGACTTTTCTGATGGACCCATCTAGAATAATGTCCCTATCTCCAGGAGACACCTCCCAAAAGGCTTTGGTCCTCAGACATTTCTCCACTGAGACTAAGTGGCATTCACTAGGCATCATCCCCATGAATTGGATACCAGCCTCTACTACTTGAGATCCCATTGCTCATCCAGGACTGAGAAAGGGACGTTTATTTTAGGTTGAGTGCCTATACTTTGGAGAATCGATATAAAGACCATCACTGCAGATTTGACTCTTGTTCCATTTTTGCTACTGTGTGTAATAAATGTCCATTTTACCCTCCCCCTTCAAGCATGCTATTCTTCCTTTCTCCGGGTTACCTAACTGCTGCCTAGTGGAGCAGGAAGTGGGGAGGGTGAGTGTTGGATGCAGTCTCTTCTTCTGGAATCAGAGCCTCTAGCCATTGTGTCACTTGCAGCCATGTCCCCCGGACAAGGGAGCATTGCTGAAATTCCAACAACCTGCTCCCACCTTACCCACAGGTGTTGAAATACTGAGCCAGAGTTCCTAACATTTAGAGGAGAAGAGGTTTAAAAATAAATATTGGGCATCTAGATTTTTTTTCTACACTAACCACACCTACCCCACTCCCTGATAATAGATTATCAACCACCGACGCGTTCAACATACTCTTCAGATCAGGCTCAATGGAGCCTACTTCCACCTGGTTTCTGTTTTTCACACTGAGTCCTGTGTGGCCTTGGGGACATGTTTGCTGTCTTTGAGCTTCTGTCTCCATCTAGCTGTCTTGTGCTGTGGGATTAAGAAGTAGTGTGTTTGAGCATATGAAGTACAGCATAGGGAATATCAATAATATGATAACTATATATGGTGTCAGATGGGTACTAGACTTATGGGGGATCACTTTGTAAGTTATATAAATGTCCAATCATTATGTGTACATATATTGTATCTAATATAATAGTTTATGTCAACTGTAATTGAAATTTTTTTAATAAAAAAAAAGAAGCAGTGTGTTGGAAAGGGAGAAGGAGCTGGATAAATGCCAAGGGCGATTACTTAGTTCTGCCACAACCGCCTGCCCTCCCTACCACTGTACATCTGACCCCACTCCACTGGACCATTTGTCTTTCAGTTGAGTAACCCTTACAATGTTCTGCTCCTCTTAAAAACTGCACAAATACAAAAACTGGTTATCTGGAATTGAGGAGGAGCAGGACGGCCCTGACCATTGAGATGGAGGATGTCTCAGACTTGGTGGAGAGACAGGGAAAGAGGAGGTGTGCCCTGTGAGCTCAGGCACCCTCACCAGTTTGGCCTTTTGAATACTTTCAGTGGAGAAGCTCAAGTGGCCTTAACATGGTTAAGGTCTCCTGAGTTCCATTCTCATCTCATTTCATTTCTGTCTTCTGTCCTTCCCATTCACCTCCCTACAAATTAAGAATAGAAACCTCCTCACCAGCCCAGCTCACAAACCCAGGGATCAGTGAGAAGCCAAGCTAAAGGCAAAACTAAATAAAAATGACGAGGAAATAATTTCCCTGACGCCATCCCAATCTGTTTCCCTTCAGTGCTAAATGCACTCACACGTAACACAGTCAGAACAGGGTCTAATATGTTGTCATGATAATAGAGTTTCCACATTGAGCATCCGCTATGTGCCAGGCACTCTGATGTTGCTTCCACATATTATTTCACCTTCCTAACCCTGCCAGGTAGATATTATCCCCATAGTAAGTCCAGGGAAGTGCACTCCGAAGTTAAATAACTTGATCACCTAACAAACTAGGCTTCAAACCCATGTTTCTGTGATGCTAAGAAAACCTCAATATATAGATTCTCTTCTTCTTACCTTTCCATCCTCATTTTTACCTCACATGTTCCTCCTGTCTTATGTGTTAGGGTCTCAGGAGAAAGCAGAGAGCACATTGGATAATTGAGGGAAGTTTAATAAAAAGAGTGTGTAGAAGCTGTGGCCAGAATTAGGACAGAGCAAGTGATGATGGACCACCATGGGACTGAGTAATAGCAATGCTGTTACCTAGGCTGAAAAGAAGGAGCAGTTACCAGAAACTCAAGAGCCATCCATTAAGAGCTGAGGCCTTTGATAGAGAAATAGTGCCAGCCTGCAGGTGCTCGGCAAGTAGTGTTCCAAAACTTATTATTTATTCCTCCTGCTACAGTTTTACTGTTTGTATACCTTTACAGAATTACCCTTTAAAATCTCTTCATGAATTTCACAGTTTTCAAGTGGACATTGCAATGCTCTCATCATTGTATTTTCAGTTTTATTCTTTCCAATGAGCCATCTCTTAGCTATCTTGGACTTTTGTCCCTGCAGTCAAGGAAACACATTCCTTGAGATTGAAAGAAAGAGAGAAAAAGGAGTCCCAAGGCTGAAGCAGAAACAAAAAGAAAGGAGTTTGTGGTTCAGCTTCTATGAAGTCACCTCACCTTTCCTGTGAGCCTATGAGCTCTGATCTGGAGAATGGGCAGGAGCCACCACCGGTGGTATCAGGCCCACACTATGTAACTACTGTGTAGATTCAGGAAGACCATGGGAGACTCCGGAAAGGAACTAGGAACTGGGGAAAGTTAGAAGGAACCATGACAACCACAGGGGGGCACTGTGTCCCCATGGGCTCGCTTGGAATGTGTAGGACCAACAAAGTAGAGAGGTCAGCCAAGGACAGCACACCCCTCTCCCTTGCACCCAGCAGACAGCCTCTCTCCTCCACCTAACTTGGCCTTCTTATGCAGGGACATCTATAGGCAAGAGACACACAAGGTCATCACCCATTTCACATACCACCCCCATGGCAGGTACATACACACCCACTCACATTTTACACAGAAATGATATTTTCTTTTTCCGAAGATTACCCTGCTAACATAACAGTGTTTGCTGTGCAGTTGAATGTGCTGAGAAGACCCACCTTCCCTTCCATAAGGCACAGCAACAGCCATTGCTAGTCAAGGCTGGTTGGAACTCTTTGCCTTTTCTTCATGTTTTGTTTACCTAGGAGCTAGCTATGCCAGCGATTCCAATTATGCGGTTTCTTTTCTTTAGTGTGACATTTAAGCACCTGCTGCCTGCCCTGTGCATGGTCACCAAACACCCTCACCTCTCCTGATCCTGGCCTACTGCATTTAAAATAGTTCAGTGCTATGAGAGTGATGAAATGCTCAAGCATCAAGAGCATATTCCATGCCCCACTTGCACGTCAGTGCATCAGCGCTAGACATCAAGCTGCATTAGTCATCAGGTCTGTTTCACTGAGGAAAGTGTATAATTGTCCATGGGGTTTCTATAAAGTAATCTGGCAAATGACCTTGTACTATTCCATCTGCAGTACTTTGGACAATAATACTATATAAAGTGCCATCTCATTTTTACTTCTTGTGCCCCTAGAGCCCAAGGATCAGCCTAGAACAGTCACAAAATATCTAAAGTTCTCTTGATGATTATTGTTCATATTTGTTGAGAAGGTTCTCAAAGAACCACAGATATAGTCTAATTAACTCCCCAAACTTGGATTTATGTGGGAGGAGGAATTCCTGAGAGGAAATCCTAGTTGCTGTGACTCACCTGAAGGAATCTTCAGATTGAGATCAACTGAGCAACCCAATAACCCCTCCAGAAACTGCATGAGGCATGGTCTCTGATCATATTGAACCACCTAAAATGAAATCTAAGTGGCCCCATGGATGATCCTGCAGGAAGGTGGTTACAAGATGTCTTTGCGCATGTCAGTCAGTTTTCTGTACCTCCTCTTGTAAGATTATGATGTTGGTTGCCCTGTTGGTGTGGCTCCTAATTAAATGTCAACCTATGAACCAGGAGGTCATGGTTTGATTCCCAGTCAGGGCACATGACTGGGTTGTGGGCTTGAATCGCCAATAGGGGGCGTGCAGAAGACAGCTGATCAATGATTCTTTCACATCGTTGGTGTTTCTATCTCTCCCTCTCTGAAATCAATAGAAACATATTTTTTAAAAAAGATTATGATGTTGGTGACATCTCTGAAATCCCATGGCATTTCTCAATAACTAATAAGGAAGTTCTTCTAAGGTCTAAGTAGCTCCTCTCCCAAAATGTGAAGCTACTATCAATATCAAGGACAATACCATTCTATTGAATAAGGGCCAATGACTGTGAAGTCACATTTTGTGAAGTGTCTATGTTATGCAAGCCCCCTCCCATGGTTTATGTCACTTGGAGAAGAGAATGTGAGAGTTGGGCAGGGATGGGGTAGGAAAGGGGCATGATGCAGGCATACTGAGACAGAATAAAAATGGTCCTCAGATTCCTCTACACATCTACAGTTTATTGTTACAGCAGAAGTTGTGGGAGACAGGAGAGCACCCTCCACACATAATACACTGTGGTCAGAGCCCCAAGGTAGCCCTTCCCAGCCCTATGCCAAGCCCCAAGCAGCCCTGCCCCCTCTTGGCCCCCTTCCCCTCCCCCTCCCACTCTAGACACACACTGTCTAGACAGCTACCAAAGTTAGTGGAGCCAATGGCCCCAGGCCCCTTCCTATTGCCCAGCTCCAATCCTTCCCTCAAATTTGATCATTGTCTATCACCTCCCAGTCTAACTTCCATTCACATACCAGATGTTTCTATCACATCCTGAGGACCACTAACCCACCAGCAAGCCTCCCTGACACATTCATTTAGGCCCATATCCTTCAGAGATCTGAAGGATTAATGAGAAGCCATATCTGCTTTGGTGAATGGAGACCCAGCACCAAGTCCCTTGCCCTTACAATGGGATGAGTAGGAAGAGTCTGGGGCAGGCACCATGGACATCTACAATGACCACTTATCCTTCATCCATGGACACCTAGATTAGGGAGAGGGGATGCATGCCCTCTCCACCTTAACAACAGAATGAGAGAGAAGGGTCATTTAGGGGTTTGGGTCCCTAACAGATATTGAGACAGCTCTCCCAGGAGCTGAGGGGTATCATAGGTTAGAGGGCAAGGTTAGGGTAGTGATCAAAGATCAAGGTCATCTCCCCACATGATCTGTCCATCTTCCCTTGCTCACTCTGGCCCAGTATTCTACACACCTCCCAGGTTAGTGCTGAGGGAGTTGAGGCTGGGTCCCACACCAGGGCAATAAGGGCCATTCAACAGGAGACCTCCATGGTGTGCCCTGGGGGCCCTAAAGGGAGAGTCCCAGACTCGCTGCTCTGGGACAAGGTTCGAGCGCGGGACCGGCTGCCATCAATGAATGCCGCACTGGTCAGGGAAGCTGTGCGAGATTGGGACAGGCGAGTCATGCAGGATGATGCCACTGTGGAGACATAAGGATAAGCAGGCAGTCAGAGAGGAGGAGGGGAAGAGGGGCTGGCAACTCAGGGCAGGGTATGAGAGTTACAAATGGGTCCAGGGGTCAATGAGCTTGATTTGGCAGATGGTGGTAAGTCCAGGAATCAGCCTAAATGGTTTCTCCCCTCAGTGGCCATCCCTCATCCTTGAGCAATCCCTTGTCCTCATGATAGCTTCTGACCCCCATACTCACTGTAGCCCAAGCCTTGCAGGAAGTACTTGAAGGCCTCGGTCAGCTTGCCTGGCTGAGGAAGTAAGATGAGAAGAGGGAGACAGTGATGTGAGGTTATGAGCTGAGCGGGAGCCCAAGGCCATGGCAGTTTGGGGATGGGATGTGTGCAACGGGTATATATAGTTCAGTGACATTAATATCCCATTCCCCGGATGGCTGGGGATACTCACCTGAGACAGCTGGGGCTGACCTCCGGATCGGCCATCTATTCGGGAGAGAGCCCCCAGAAAAAATGATACACACATGAATAAAGTGAGCTAGCCAGGAGATAGAAAAGATCTCTCTCCCCTGCTTTCCCACTTTAGGCAGTTAATAATTTGGGATTGGTTTTTGTCTTTTAGTTAGTTTGTTTTACTTCACTCAATCCACTTGCTCCAGGAAGGACCCTGGAGGCCTAAACGCTGAATCTAGGATTCAGTATATACAGCTCTGAACAGGGCCAAGAGTCAGGTTGGACATGGAGTAAGGTTACTGACCTTGAGGAAAATAGTCTGGGTGGGGTTCAGTTTTGAATTACATTCCATCTGGATTAAGTAAGAAACTGAATGAGTGAGATCACACTCCCTGTGGTCCCTCCCATTCAAGGGACCCTAGCCAATCCCCTACCCATTTCCTTCTTAAAGGGAATCAATTTCTTATGCACCAAAGTTGCTCTCCGTGTCCCAAACAGAGCTTGCCTCCTGGCAAGATAACCCTCTAAGCACCACCCTAGGATTCCAACCCTCCCTCACCCAACCCCAAATTCCCTACTAACCACTGCCTCTTCATGGAGTGCTTGGTCTTTGACCACCAATATCAAGAAGTACTTAGAGACAGTGTTGGGGAGGAGGTGGTGAGCCCCTGCACTCCCTCACCACCTCTTCCCAGAAGAGCAGCCAGTAAGTGTTGGGCTCCAATGAGGAAACAGCCTTCTGAACCCCACCGACCACACTGAGAGGATTCAAAGGGGAAAGACCTAGAGGGTGATGATTTGCTAAGTGGAATCAGATGGGGCCCCTCACAAGAGAACAGGGAGGTAGGAAAAATGCCCAGAGCTTTGGTCACCATATGAAGTTGTACTATTCTCTAGGCTCTTCCCAATTTGTTTATACACTCCCCTCCCCACAAATTCTCCCTCTCCCACAGATAGTTTTAGCCATCCAAGAAGCTGATTATATTCAATACATTTTGTTTTGAGGCAGCAAAAGTTATTCTCAGAAACTGAGTTGTCTTTGCCAGCAATGTATTTAGCACAAGCTTAATGTGGGAATTATAATAAATTCAATAGCATACAGGATAATATCTCTTAATAAGCAAAAGGAAGAAATAGCATACTCCAAAAAATTACAGATTAATCACACTATTATTCCAGGAAAGGGAAGGTGAAGGAATAAAGTTTAAGTTTAATAAAGGTATATGTTTTTATATGAGTAGGTACTTGGGAGAGTCGTTGTCCAACCTGCAGCTGGTTTCCACATTTTTAGGGAACAAAGACACCAAGTGTTGGAAAGCAGCTAATCTATTTTATGGGGCGCCTACATGGGTTTATCACCACTGTGCAGGTAGTGTCTCTCCAAGACAGGAGCAATTCCTGTGTCTTGCTCTTTGATTCCAGAAATGAAACTACAGTCCTATTTTTCAAAGACATTGATACTTATATCTGGAAACCTACACATTTCAATTTATAAGACTAAGTTATCCTCAATTATTTGTATAACTCAGGTATGTCATTTAGTATGACAACTTCCTTATCTTTGGCCAGGAGGAAAAGTTTTCCTTACCCTTCTAAGTAACTTCCAGCTGGTCTAATAAGCAAATTGATAAGAGACAGATTAACAGGAGAAAAACAAAATTTAATAACATGTATACCTCCTGTATATGTTTGTCAATGTAAGAGTGTCCAAACCTGTGAGAATTTTTATAAAAATTTGAGTTTATTTGAGCCAAACTGATGACGTGCTGGGAAGTAAGATCTCAAATGCTCCAGAGAATAACAGGTTTACAGTTTCTTTTATACAGGGTGGGGCAAAAGTAGGCTTACAGTTGTGAGTAGTTTTTTCTGGTATTATTATTTATTAATTAGTGTATTATTTTCCATGCAAATGTGGAAACCTACTTTTGCCCCACCCTGTATATTTGTAATTAAGGGGGGGAAGAAGGGAAGATTACATAAAGTTGGAAGGAAGCAAGCCAGGGAAATCACTGTGATTGGATTACAGTGGATTACGGATAGTTACCAAGTTGTGGGCTCTTCTGAAGTGGTGACACCTCTGAGAGGTCTGAAAAAGACCTTCAAAGGTGTGTAACCTAGATGTACAAAAACAATGGACAGGCCTTGTTTAAGGTGAAGATAAACCTTTTATAGGCCTGTGAATGGCTACTCACCATGACCTGCCCAGTTAGGAATTAATGATCAGATCACCCTGTGAGGTTATTTTCAGTTGGAATTATTACAGTGCCCCTTTTTCATCCACATTTGGGAGAGACCAGTAACTTACCAAAACTGAGTAATTTATCAATATGGAAGAAGCCATCACCTTAAAAACCACCTTCAACTGAAGACAAAAGATGTTAGGAGTGGGGAGTCAGTTACGGGAGATTACCAGGAACAGCACAGTGAACAAAGGTAAGGTTGTCATGCAGATTTCAGTTCATGCCTTCTCAGCTGAAAACAGTTTCTAGAGATTTAGATATGCTCTTCTTCCTGGTACAGCCTATAGGGAGTGGCTCTAGGTTCAAGCCTCGGGCTGACCTGTGGCAGGGCCACAAACAAGTTCCAGCCTGGAGGGCAGAGCTTTCCTAGCATAATTAAGCCTGACCTTGTAACCCTCCCTAATTCCTTCCTAAGTAGCTAAGCGGCTGTGGGAGGTGCAGCAAGTGTTGCCAAAACAAGAACATTTGTATTCATGTTAATCTACCCTTGTTTTAATCAGACAATAAAATAAAGCATCAGCTTGCAGGCTGGGTCTTTTGTGTCCTCATCCAGGCACGGGAGATCCACCGAGCCCCAGCTGTATTCTCTTGTCTGTCTTTTCTTCAATCCTTCACCACCCCTCCTCAGGTTCACCCTTTGCCATGCTGGCACGGCACTACAGCCAGGGAGACCCCTTATAAACAGAGGTTTCCATTATGAATGTAAATGCCCTTTACAGAGGGGTAACTTCTACTTGGTTTCGAGAGTTTTTCCTATGTCTGCTGTTTCTTAAAAATTAACCAGCTTAAAATAATCCTTATGCCAAAGTGAGATATTTGGGGGTGGTAAATTCTGCTTCCCTACATCTTCATAAAAATTAAAATTAAAATTCTTAACTAAATTCATAAAGTGGATCATTTTATTAATGCAAAATAGTTAAGAATTTTAATTCAAAACTTTTATTTATGTTACATCTTTACAGTACCATGGGTGGAAGACAGGCAGCAGTCTACATTTATGACTAAAAGATGTTATGTTTACTAGTAACACCTTAAGTATAACCATGGGTTTGTTGAACTTATGTCCCTGGTGTCATGAAATGTGAGCTTGGATCTCATTATCTTAGCTTCTAGCTACACTCTAACACAGTGCCTATGCAAAAGCATGGCTCAATAATGATTTCTTGTTTGATAGATGCAACTTAAAATAATAATGAATTTGAATTAGCAATACCTAGCAATATTGTCTGCTCACACACTTAGCACACCTATTTGGAGGTCTTCTGCAGGTATTGATTCAGAAAACTTCCTATAGGTATTGCTTATTCCTTTCTTTTTACTTATCTCTTGAAAGTTTCAACTTGGAATTTTGAACAACAACCTGGATAATCTGCAGAATGATTTTCTGATATGCATGACTTAGATGGAGGAAAAATATTTCAGAGCAAGAAAGCTGTCTCTAGTTGTGTAAGAATAATTTGAGGTAAGACTGATAGAGAATTTAGTTTTAGCACCATTAATATGTGGAACAAAATACTACAGTATTCCTTTCATACTTTGTAGTATTATTGCTAATCACACCTAACATCTGAGATTAATACATATTTTGGTTGCATCTTAAGAATTCTCATTCATGTGCCTGCATTAATCTTTAAATACAGATGATCCTTGAACAATGGTGGGGATAGTTAAGGACATCAAACCCCTTTGAAAAATCTGCATATAACATTTGACTTCCTAAATTAGAACTACAGTCCATTGGTATCTGTGTTTTTACTGTTAATGTGCTGTACAGGGAGATATTAGAATAAGTTTAATCAATTTATCAATGTTGTTTTATATCATATTTTTGTTGTTTTTATATCATGTCTTTGTTGTTGTTATATATTGTTATTGTTTATTTATTAATCAATATATCAATCATTGTTTTTATCAATGTTGTTTTTCTATCTTGTCTTTGTTACTTTTATATCATGTCTTTGTTGTTCATATATCATGTTGTTATTCTTGATTTACTAATCAATTTATATATTATTTTCATATACATTTTACTAATTTTCTTTCATCGCTGACATTTCTGTTATAGAGAAAGGGTGAATAGTGATATTAAAATACTTTGTATCTCAATTTTATAATACTATATTATATATACTATTTTGACATTTAATTTTTTGTAGTAATGTAATTACCACACAAATCTTTCTTCTAATAAATGTCCTTGCAATGTGCATGAATCCATGCACTGGGCCACTAATCCTTAATATTTCTATGAAATAGAAATTAAAATATAGTGTCCAATCTGAAACATAAGTGAAATATTTGTTTAAGAGCCCTGAGTTAATTTCTTCCAGTCATTTCAATAGTATGGACTACTTGTATACATCTTCAACCAGAAAATCCTTTCAATGACAGAAGTAGAGAAGAGTAAACCAATAAATTAATTTTAATGATTCACATTATCCTTGTGAAAATCTTTGGAAAGTTTTCTGTGACACATTTATGATAGAGCGCAAATTATATTGTTAACTTAGTACTAACTCATCTATGCCTATGATTTTAGCCTGACATGATTTCAATAAATAAATATATGTATATCCACATGTCCAGAGGGAACACATCTTATACATTTATACATAGCAGAACTTCCAACTTGGGCAGTAGACACAAGCAAATATTTTAGCTCCTCCTCCATATACATTCAGGTTCTACAGCAGTAATCTCCAAAGAGAGGTGCACCTACCTCTGAGGACAATACAATAATTTATATTGAAAATATAAAAAAACATCTGTTTTTATGTATATAAAGGTTACTAATATCTTTCATACGTTAGATGCTCACATGAATATATAATGCAAGAGGTTTCCAGAAGGAAGTGGAGAGTTCCTGATACCAAAGGATTGGTATTGGCAACCTCACCCAATCTCTGCTTCTAGCATACTTCAGTTAAATTGTAGTTTACATGTGTTAAGTGTAATAAAAGGTTATTTTATCTTCATTAGTAGAATTGTAGGCATCAGAGTCTAATTGTTAAAGCTTAGAGCTTCTAAAGTCAAAATAGCTTGATTCAAATCCTGCCTGACTTTGAACAAGTGTTTTATTACCTTGTCTCTGCCTTCTTTATCTCATCTGTAAAAGGAGAATGAAGCCTAATTTATAATGTTGTTATGAGATTAACTGAGTTAATATTTGTAAAGTGCTAAAAACGGTGCCTGGCAAATGGTAAGCACCACATAAATCTCTGTTAAATAAGTGTGTGCTCATGAGATGAGCAATGCCAGTGATAACAGTTTGCATTGCAGAGAGGTTTGCTGGTTATCTCATGGCAAAACATTTCAAACTCTTGTCAAACTTAAAGATATATCATTTTACTACTGGCCCAGTGCATGGATTCGTGCACATTAAAAGAAAATTAATTAGAAGAAATATTTTTAATATCACTATTCGCCCTTTCTCTATAATAGAAGTGTCAGAGATGAAAGAAAATTAGTAAAATGTATATGAAAATAATAAATAAATTAATAAATCAATAATAACAACAGGATATAAAAACAACATTGATACAAACAATGACTGATAAATTGATTAAACTTATTCTAATATCTTTCTGTATACCATACAGAAAGAGTAAAAACACTTTCATAGTGCTTGACTATTTTCCCTTGTGATGAAGTATTTACAACTTTAACTTTAAGGTCACATGCTCTTCGAACTTGAGAGAAAGCAACATATAACTGACCATGTTCGAAAACGGGTTCAGGTAGAAATATTCCTACTCCATCTAGAGTTTGTCCTTGTGATTTATTTATTTTTATATATATATATATATATATATATATATATATATATATATATATATATATTATTAAGGTATTATATGTGTACATATCTTACCATTGCCCCCCCACCTGACTCCCATACATGCCCTCACCCCCCCCAATGTTTTGTATCCATTGGTTACTCTTATATGCATGCATATAAGTCCTTTGGTTGATCTCTTATTTCCCCCACCTCTCCCTAACCTTCCCACTGTAATTTGACAGTCTGTTTGATGCTTTACTGCCTCTGTATCTATCTTTTTGTTCATCAGTTTATAATGTTTTTTATTATCCCCAAATGAGTGAGATCATGTGGTATTTTTCTTTCATTGACTGGCTTATTTCACTTAGCATTATGTTCTCCAATTCCATCCAGGTTGCTACAAATGGTAAGAATTCCTTCTTTTTTATGGCAGCATAGTATTCCATTGTGTAGATGTACCATAGTTTTCTGATCCAGTCATCTGCTGACGGGCACCTAGGCTGTTTCCAAATCTTAGCTATTGTAAATTGTGCTGCTATGAACATAGGGGTACATATATCCTTTCTGATTGGTGTTTCTAGTTTCTTAGGATATATTCCTAGGAGTGGGATTACTGGGTCAAATGGGAGTTCCATTTTCAGTTTTTTGAGGAAACTCCATACTGTTCTCCACAGTGGCTGCACCAGTCTGCATTCCCACCAGCAGTGTACAAGGGTTCCTTTTTCTCCGCATCCTTGCCAACACTTGTTTGTTGATTTGTTGATGATAGCCATTCTGACAGGAGTGAGATGGTATCGCATTGTCGTTTTGATTTGCATCTCTCGGATAATTAGTGACTTTGAGCATGTTTTCATGTGTCTCTTGGCCTTCCTTCTATCTTCTTTCGAAAAGATCCTATTTAGGTCCATTGCCCTTTTTTTTATTGGATCATTTATCTTCCTTTTATTAAGTTGTATGAGCTGCCTGTAGATGTTGGAAATTAAACCTTTATCAGTGATAACATTTGCAAATATGTTCTCCCATACAGTGGGGTTTCTTGTTGTTTTGTTGATAGTTTCTTTTGCTGTGCAAAAGCTTTTTATTTTGATATAGTCCCATTTGTTTATTTTCTCTTTGGCTTCCATTGCCCTAGGGGCAGTATCAGTGAAGAAGTTCTTTCGGCATATGTCTGAGATTTTGCTGCCTGTGGATTCCTCTAGTATTTTTATGGTTCCCGTCTTATGCTTAAGTCCTGTATCCATTTTGAGTTTATTTTTGTGTATGCTGTAAGTTGGTGGTCTAGTTTCATTTTTTTGCATT
Source organism: Plecotus auritus (assembly GCF_963455305.1). Lineage (NCBI taxonomy): Eukaryota > Metazoa > Chordata > Mammalia > Chiroptera > Vespertilionidae > Plecotus > Plecotus auritus. The sequence goes on along the minus strand of NC_137770.1, from coordinate 85,845,599 downwards.
ATCTGTCCAATTTTCCCAACACCATTTATTCAAGAAACTGTCTTGACTCCATTGTATGTTCATGCCTCCTTTGTCATACATTAATTGGGCATCGTGGTTTGGGTCAATATCTGGATTCTCTATTCTATTCCATTGGTCTATATGTCTGTTCTTGTGCCAGTACCAGGCAGTTATGAGAACAATGGCTTGTAATACAGCTTGAAATCTGGTATTGAGATCCCACCTACTTTGTTATTCTTTCTCAGGATTGCTGTGGCTATTCGGGGTCTTTTTTTATTCCAGATGAATTTTTGGAGAGTTCTTTCTAGGTCTGTGAAATATGCCATTGGTATTTTAATGGGGAGTGCATTGGATCTATAGATTGCTTTGGGTAGTATGGACATTTTAATGATGTTGATTCTACCAATCCATGAACATGGTATGTTCTTCCATCTGTTTACGTCTTCCTCTATCTCTTTTTTCAGTGTCCTGTAGTTTTCCATGTATAGGTCTTTTACCTCCTTAGTTAAGTTTATTCCTAGGTATCTTAATTTTTTTGGTGCAAAGGTAAATGGGATTGCTTTTTTAGCCTCTCTTTCTGTAAGTTCACTCTCGGTGTATAGAAATGCCATAGATTTCTTGGTGTTAATTTTGTATCCTGCTACATTGCCGAATTCATTTATTAAATCTGTTAGTTTTTTTATGGAGTCTTTCGAGGTTTTTATGTACAATATCATGTCATCTGCAAATAAGGACAGCTTTACTTCTTCTTTTCCAATTTGGATGCCTTTTATTTCTTCTTCTTGTCTAATTGCAATGGCTAATACTTCCAGTACTGTGTCAAACAGGAGTGGTGAGAGTGGGCATCCCTGTCTTGTTCCTGTTTTTAGGGGAAATGGTTTTAGTTTTTGCCCATTAAGTATGATGTTAGCTGTGGGTTTATCATATATAGCTTTTATTATGTTGATGTATGATCCTTCTATTTTCACCTTGTTGAGAGTTTTTATCAAGAAAGGGTGTTGGATTTTGTCAAATGCTTTTTCTGCATCAATTGATATGACTACGTGATTTTTATCTCTCAATTTGTTTATGTGATGTATCATGTTTATTGATTTGTGGATATTGTACCATCCTTGCATCCCTGGTATAAATCCTACTTGGTCATGGTGTATGATCTTTCTGATGTAGTGCTGGATCCGATTTGCTAGAATTTTGTTGAGGATTTTGGCATCTATGTTCATGAGGGATATTGGCCTGTAATTCTCTTTCATTGTGGTGTCTTTATCTGGTTTTGGTATTAGGGTGATGCTGGCTTCATAGAAGGAGCTTGGAAGTGCTCCTTTCTCTGGAATTTTTTGGAATAGTCTGAGGAGGATAGGTTTTAGTTCTTCCTTGAATGTTTGGTAAAACTCCACTGTGAAGCCGTCTGGCCCCGGGCTTTTGTTTGCCGGAAGCTTTTTGATGACTGCTTCAATTTCTTCCATAGTTACTGGCATATTTAGCTGTTTAGATTCTTCCTCATTGAGTTTTGGAAGGATGTATTTTTCTTGGAATATGTGCATTTCCTCCAGGTTGTCCTGTTTGTTGGAATAGAGTTGTTCGTAGTATTTTTTAACAATCCTTTGTATTTCTGTGGGATTGGTTGTTATTTCACCTCTTTTATTTCTGATTTTGTTTATTTGGGTCCTCTTTGCTTCTTGGTGAGCCTGGCTAGAGGTTCATCAATCTTATTTATCCTTTGAAAGAACCAGCTCTTGGTTTCATTGAACTTTTGTATTGTTTCTTTGGTCTCTATGTTGTTTATCTGCTCTGATCTTTATTATTTCCTTCCTTCTGCTTACACTGGGCTTTTCTTATTGCTCTTTTTCTAACTCTTTGAGTTGTAGGGTTAGGTAATTTATTACCATTATTTCTTGTTTTTTTGCAGTATGCTTGTAGAGCTATGAACTTCCCTCTCAAGATTGCTTTCGCTGTGTCCCATAGATTTTGGATTGTTGTGTTTTCATTGTCATTTGTTGCCATTATGTTTTTTATTTCTTCTTCGATCTCTCTGGTAACCCAGTCATTGTTTAATAGCATGCTGTTTAGTCTCCATATGTTTGATTTTTTTGGATTGTTTTTATTGTAGTTGATTTCCAGTTTTATGCCACTGTGGTCTGAGAAGATGCTTGATATGATTTCTATCTTCTTGAATTTGAAGAGACTTTGCCTATGTCCCAACATGTGGTCTATCTTTGAAAATGACCCATGTGCACTTGAGAAGAATGTATATTCTGTGGCTTTGGGGTTAAATGTTCTGAAGATGTCAATTAATTCCATCTGGTCTAGTGAGTCATTTAGGATTGATGTTTCTTTGCTGATTTTTTGTTTAGAAGATTTGTCCAATGGTGATAGTGCAGTATTAAAGTCCCCTACTATGATTGTATTGCTGTCAATCTCTCCCTTGATATCCTCCAGGAGATTTTTTATGCATTTGGGTGTTCCTGTAATGGGTGCATATATGTTTACCAGAGTTATTTCTTCTTGTTGGATTGCTCCCTTTAGTATTATGAAGTGGCCTTCCTTATCTCTTGTTATGTCCTTCACTTTGAGATCTAATTTGTCAGATACAAGTATTGCTACCCCAGCTTTTGTTTTTCATTTCCAGTCGCCTGGAAGACCTTTTTCCATCCCTTCACCCTCAGTATGTGTGCATCTCTTTTTCTGAGGTGGGTTTCTTGTAGACAGCAGATATATGGGTCTTGTTTTCTTATCCGATCCGTTACCCTATGTCTTTTGATTGGGGCATTTAATCCATTTACATTTAAAGTTATTATTGATAGGTACTTATTTGTTGCCATTTTTATTCTTTACCCCTGTGTTCCTTCTTCGCTTCCTATTTCTTTTTTTTACAGCAAACCCTTTAGCATGTCTTGCATTGCTGATTTGGTGGTAATAAATTCCCTTAGTCCTTTTTTGTCTGTGAAGCTCCTGATTTCACCTTCAGTTTTGATTGATAGCCTTGCTGGGTACAGTATTCTTGGATTCGGACCCTTCCTTTGCATGACTTTGTATATTTCATTCCATTCCCTTCTGGCCTGATGAGTTTCTGTTGAGAAATCAGTTGCTAGTCTGATAGGGGTTCCTTTGTATGTAACTTTCTGTCTCTCTCTTGCCACTTTTAAGATTCTTATTTTGTCATTGGTGTTTGCCAATTTAATTATAATGTGCCTTGGCATTGGTCTTTTGGGGTTCATTTTGCTTGGGACTCTGTGAGCTTCTTGGAATTGTGTGGGTTTTTCTTCCCTATATCAGGGAATTTTTCTGTCATTATTTCTTCAAACAGGTTTTCTATTCCTTGCTCAGTTTTCTTTCCTTCTGGAACCCCTACTATGTGGATGTTGTTGTTTTTTTCGTGTTGTCCCAAAGTTCCCTTAGGCTCTACTCCTGCTTTTTAATTTCTTTTTCCAGAACCTGCTCTACTTGGGTATTTTTTCCCATCTTGTCTTCTAGCTCACTGATGTGGTCCTCTGCTTCTTCTAGTCTACTCTTGAGGCTTTCTATTGAGTTCTTTACAGCAGCGATGTCATTTTTCATTTCTTCTTGGTTCTTCTTCATTTCCTCTTGGTTCTTACTCATATTGTCGAATTTGTCTTTCATTCTTTTCAGCCACCTTATGACAATTTCTCTGAATTCTTTCTCTGGAAGGTTGCTTGCCTCCATTTTGTTTACTTCCTTTTCTGGTAATGCCTGCTTTTCTTTCATATGCGGGCTGTTTCTTTGTCTCCTTATGGTCTCTCTTCTCTGGATGTCTGGTTATGTAGTTCTCTCTCTCCTTATCCCAGGCGAAATCTGACCTTTCCGTGGTGGCGTGTAGAGCTCCTCTGAATCCACGTGTTTGTGCCAACTGGTTACCGGTGTTCTGGGGCTTGCAGCTGTTCCGTAGGTGCCGCAGTTGTGGATTTTCACCAATTTAAACATTATTATTGTTGTATAGTTAATATTTTTCTTCAATCAATAGACATGTCATCTGTTTTTTTTGCCTCTTGTTTTTATTACACTGGAATTTTTCAGATTCTTGATAGTAGTTGTCTCTGGGGACGGAAGGTAAGGAGATGGATCTTATCTCTCTTCTGAGCAGGTCAGACTAGCTGTCTACAGGTGGTGGTCCAGGTAGAAATCAGGCGAGTGAGATGGGAACAGAGTGTCCTTGTGATTTATTAATAGTCATTGCAAATGCTGCCATCATGGGAAACTGTCTTCGAATTAATTTAAATGGGAGGCCAGTGTCAGACGGGGACAAATCAATTCTTGGAATCAGAAAAACCTCTCCTTCCACAGAGCCTGTTAATACTTCAGTTTTGATTATGTTAGGTTGCTATCTTTTGGTAATAAATCTAGTACCATTACAAAAATCCCATTTACTATTAAGGTTTATCAGAAGCATGATGATTGCACCTACTTTCAATTTTAATTTATGACACTGCATTCCTGAAGGAATAATACTATTAAGAAATTCAATGGGAGCCCTTGCTGGTTTGGCTCAGTGAATAGAGCATCAGCTTGAGGACTGAAGGGTCCCAGGTTTGATTCCTGTCAAGGGCACATGCTGGGGTTGTGGGCTTGATCCCCAGTAGGGGGTTTGCAGGATGCAGCCGATCAGTGATTCTCTCTCATCATTGATGTTTCTATCTCTCATTCCCTTGCCCTTTCTCTTTAAAATCAATAAAAATATTTTTTTAAAAAAAATTCAATGGGAAAATTTTCCTTTATGGTATCATCCATTGAATCGATGGAATTATCACTCAAGTAGGTATGAAAATCTCCATTAAGTATATCCAAAATTTCTTCATTTAATTTATGAACATGTTCATTATTAGGACAAAGAATCACACATTTAGATATATTTTAATATTATCTATAGATATACCATTTCCAAAGGTAGCTTCAATAATAGATCCATTACAAATCATTTTATGTGGGATTTCAATAATATCCATTCCTAAATGAAAACTGCTATCAAGTTTGCCATCTCAGAGTTTTACTAACCATTCGCTATAAGCAGAATCCTCTGATCTCATATTTGTTTTAAGAGACAACTGTCTGAAACATCCCCAAACACTACAGTAATTTAAACTCATTTGTACTATGGCCGATCACATATAGTTGGTCTTCAGGCATATTCTGTCAACACTGCCGCTTTCTTTCAGCTTCAGAATGTCAACAAAAACAACCAAATTCACGATCAACAATGACAGATTGAAACACACACATGCGATTGCTTTATATGTGACCCACATGTGCAAGTCAACATTTATTTTTAAGTTGCCAGTGTGTGTCATATGTACCAGCCTGTCAGACCGTCAGACAGTCGGTCACTTAGCTTTTTATATATATAGACTAGTGGCCCGGTGCACAAAATTCGTGCACGGGGGGGGGGGGGCTGTCCCTCAGCCCGGCCTGCACCCTCTCCAATCTGGGACCCCTCAGGGGATGTCCCACTGCTGGTTTAAGCCTGATCCCTGCTAAACTGGCAGTCAGACATCACTCTCGCATCGGGATGGCTGGCTCCTAACTGCTCACCTGCCTGCCTGCCTGATCACCCCTAACCACTCTGCCTGTGAGCCTTCTAACCCCCAACTGCCCCCCCTTGCCAGCCTGATTGCTCCCAACTGCCCCCCTTGCCAGCCTGCTTGCCCCCAACTGCCCTCCCCTCCTGGCCTGATGGCCCCTAACCACCTCTGCCTCAGCCCCTCCACCATGGCTTTGTCCAGAAGGACATCTGGAAGGTCTCCCAGTCTAACTAGCATACTACCCTTTTATTAGTATAGATTTTATGGAAAAAGTGTTCCAAATTTGCTGATCTTTTCTGTGATAAGTTCCTGTCAGTAATTAAACCTCCTACAGATATTAAAACAAAACAAAAAAAAAATGAATGTAGCCCATAAGGTAAAGGTGATGCTTTAGCAATAAGAAAGTATGGAGTTTTTTTTTGAGTACTATAGAAACAGTCTTCTGAAAATGGTTGTTTAGAAATGTTTATATCACTGTGTAATTTTGTGTGAAAATGATGTGAGTCATCCATCAACAGTTTTATTTCTTCACACAAAAATACTTGGAAACAGAATTTTATAACTCATTTTTTAAAATTCTGAGTTACATTGGAGTTTAGAATTGTTTGAAGAATTTAAAATGCAAAAAATCCCATTTATACTTTATATTTTTTATTTATTTTTAAGTTGAGTTTAATATTTGTCACATTTTTAAAAATTTTTACTTTTACATATGTTTTACGCTCATATTATTCTAGCCTAAAAGGAACGTGTATATAATTTATAAATAAATGAATGAAAGCTATATGATGAAAATATTTTAATGATGTGGCTACATGATTTGAAAAAAAAAGACCACCATTCTACTGTCTAGAAATGATATTTATTGAGCACCTACTATGGGAAAGAAACTTATCGTATATGATCATATTTAATCCTTACCATAACTCTAAGAGATATGCACTTACATTATTCCTATTTTACGGAATGGATAACAAAGGTCACAAGAAGTTAAATAATTTCCTTGGCGCCATACAGCATGCACGTCATTGAATCACGATTGGAATGCAGTCCTGTCAGGTTCTGAGTGCATCATTATGACCGTGCTGTGTTGCCACTTTCTTAGATACAGAATAAAGGCATTATGGTGATAATATGCAACAAAATAAGTTGACGAGGATAATAGTAGGAAACTGAGATTGGTTAACTTAATAAATGAGAGTTAGTCATATTTGGGTTACATATGTACAAGTAGTCTTCACTTTCAAGTGGTTGGTGCTCTAAACTTGGAAATCACTTGTTAGGAATGTAGAATGCATTTTCTTCTAGAAACTGGACTAAAGAAAGTGGCTGAATTTCTGGACTATATAGACTCTTATTTTTCTCATAACATATCTGAATTATTAGACATTAGCAATGAAAAATAGCAGAAAATCAAAATTCTGCAATGTCAGCAACTAGGCACACACACACACACACACACACACACACATGCACACACAATCAGAATAATCTGCTGAAGGAGGGGAAACATGTTCTAAGGGACTGTGATAATGCTTTTAAAAATTGTGTGAATGTTTTCAAAGGAATAGTTCCTAGTTTTCATGGACTTTAGAAGTTAATGGTATTAGTTCTTCACAACACCTAATTTAACCTCAAAGTACATAAATTTTATTTTCTTAATAGAGGTGTTTGATTATTGTTCTCTTTTATCAGAATTGATTAAGGCTGGTTTTTGAGCAAATTGAAAAATAGAGAAATGGGGAAACGGGCAAAGAGAAAGAAAAAGAAGTTGAGAGTTTGATTTTTCTTAGGTAATTTGAAAAGGTTAGCAGGTAAAGAGAAGAATGAGGTGCCCAGCTGCAGTGGCTCAGTGGTTGAGCTTCAACCTATGAACCAGGAGGTCATGGTTCGATTCCCAGTCAGGGCATATGCCTGGGTTGTGGGCTTGGTCTCCAGTGGGGGACATGCAGTAAGCAGCCAATCAGTGATTCTCTCTCATCTTTGATGTTTCTATCTCTCTCTTTCTCTTCCTTCCTCTCTGAAATCAATAAAAAAAAATTTTTTTAAAAGAATGAGGTTAGCAATGACATGTATGTTTATGAATAACCAAAAACAAAACAAAAGACATTGATTTCAGTTAAATTGGCCAATGCATGTAAGGAAAAAAGAGACAGAAATATAGCAAGTGCTTATTTAAACCCATTCTTTATGGTTCTTCTAGGTGCCCACTATGTCTCAATATTATAATTTTGTTTAAGGTTTTAGATGATGTAGTCTCTTCTTTTCCCAAGGTTGCCAGGAGCTTGCTTGGTCCAGGGCAGTTTGGTTGATGGATGGTGGTGACTGGGATGAATGGGTGTCAGGTAACACAATGGATGGATATCAAGTATCTCAGATGCAAGGACAGCTTCAAGATGGCTTGAATCAATGACCAACACCCAAATTATGAGTTCAGAGTTTTGTTTTGTTTTGCTTTTTAATTCAGGAAGCACTTCAGATACAGCATTGTTATTTTTGGTAATGAATTAACTGAGCAGCCTCCACTGAGAGAAATATTTAACTAATCATTATTTGAAACCTCCCAGTGTTCTTTAGCTCCAAAGAGAAAGAACATTAGAATTGGAATAGTTTTCAGAGACCAGATCGTTCTCCTTACCTTTAAGAGAAACATATTTTATCTATATTGTCAGCTTCCCTAGATTGCTGCACTTAGAAATATGCTGGCTACCTCATTTTCTTTCTTACAATACACTTTTAAAGTCATTGTAATTTAACTTCTTGGTCACCATACTCTCTAATCTTAAGAAAAGGCATAAAATGATATTATTTAGCTCCTTCCTTCTTGAAACTCTTGTCTCCCACTTAACTCTTCTCACTCTCCTATTTTTTAAAATGCTCCATATCCGTCTCTCTATATATAACTTTATATTTCCTACACTTGTAAATTTAATTATCTCCTAATAATCTTTCAGTTCTTTTTTTTTACATCCTCCCATAGGATGTCATCCTCACACAACTTGAGCAATTAAACCATTGAATAATTCCCCATTAAAAAACTTTCCAATGCCCAACAATAATTCAACCTGCCAAATCCAGTATTCTATTTCCTCAGTGATTTTTTTCTTCTTCCAAACTCTCAATCTAATCCTAATGTCACCTCAACAATTTCGGAGCCATCATTATTTCCAACCTGGGCTGTTGGATATCAACCCAAATACTCTCCCAGCTTTTATTTCTCTCTATGGATTCCTTTTGCTCAAGTAAACTTTTGCAAGCATATTCTCACATACGGTGTTCTTGCTCAAAAATACTTGATAGCCCTGAGAAGAACCTAGCCATGCTGTTTTGGAATCCCGACTTACAGAACAGTGAGTTAATAAATGGATTATGGGTTAAGCAACTAAATTTGTAGCCATTTGTTACATAAAAATGGAAAACTAACAGGTTTTTTTCTTCTTCTCGCCCCCCCGCCCCCGCCACTCCCCATTGGTTTCTAGAGAGAGTGGAAGGGAGGAAGGAGGAGGAGAGAGAGAGAGAAAAAAAAAAACATCGATATTAGACACATGGATTGGTTGCCTCCCGCAAGAGCCCCTACCGGGGCTGGGGAACTTGCAACCCAGGTGCGTGCCCTTGACTGGCAATTGAACTGGAGACCCTTTGGTCTGCAAGCCAATGCTCACTGAGCAAAATCAGCCAGGGGTCCCCTTCTCCTCCTCCTCCTCCTCCTCCTCCTCCTCTTTCTTTTATCTCCCTTTCCTCAGGCTTTCCTTTTCCCAGAGACTCACAATATTGAAATTAGGTCAATTAATAACTCTACATGGTCTCTTATTTGAGAAAGAGAAGAGGAGGAAGCGATGTGACCACGATACAAAGATTGGCGTGATATAGCCACAAGCCAAGGAGCACCTATGTTCCTGGAAAGGGGACCTGTCTCTTAGTGAGTCTGCCTAGGGCAGCCGGTAGTGTGTGGGTTCTTGTCTTCATGCACAGAAGGTTTCACCCCTGTCCAGGTGATTTTGAGAGTACATTTATTAAAGCTGGGGGCGCTGACACAGGAAGAGCTTAGGACAGGAGCAACAGGAGAGCCTAGGCTGGGGTGCTTTGGTTCTCTAGAAAGTCAGAGAAAAGGGGACTTTGGAGATAAGTTCAGGGGTTTAGCCCTGGGTGAGCTGCCACTACTCATTGCTCCCCTGATTGCAATGAGGACTTGTGGAGTTTAGGAGATGCAGGCCTGTGGGGGAAAAAGAGGTGAAAGAGAAAGGTGTGGGTGCGCTCCAGTGCACACCTAACACAGTCTTTATGAGATGGCAGCTAATATTCACCCCTCTCCCCCTGATTGAACAAAAAGGTGTCCACAATGTTTTTTTTTAAGTGAAAAAATAATGTACATTCTATTTGTTAGAAGTCACTATTATGGCTGGATTCTTAATTAGTTCAATGATCATTTCCAGAGATGACTGATTAATTACTAATTCAAAGTCTACCTGGAAGGAAAATTATAGTGGCTTGTTTAAATTATATGATCTGCAATTTCTCAAACATTATATTAATGCCCTGAATATCAACATCAAAGGGATGCTTACCAAATTAATGAATGGCAAGAAGATATTGCGGTAGCCAATATACCAAATAACAGAATTAGATCCTAACAGTTCTCAAAGTATATAATTATAGGCAAAAACCAACACAATAAAATTTTTAAATAATAAATTTAGGAGTACAACACTGAGTACTAAATTGGGAGAAGTGGCTTAATATTTGCACTTACAAAAGAAAAACAAGTTTAAGCAGGTTTTCGCTGACTCAAAGCTTAATATATGTCAACTAGGTGATGTGTCTATTAGAACTTTGAATAGAACCTCAGGCTGTATTATAAGCAGGAGAGATGCTACTCAGACCAAAACTAGAGAAATGAATTCAATACTGATTGCCACAATGAAATAGGAACACAGGAATTTACAGAGAACAGATTTACTAGAATTGCTGGAATCTTAAAAAGCAGTTCAAATGAGAAACAATGAAAGGGCCCAGGAATATCTAAATTAGAAAAGAGAAAAGGAGAATATATTTACTGATTCAAATACTAGGAGAGTTGATATTTAAAATTCATTTATTTTGTATGGTTTCATAAGGTAGAACTAAAATAAATAGATAGTAATTGTGGGGAGGCAGATTATTTTAAATTGATTTCAGAGAGAAAGTGAGACAAAAATAGAGAGAGAAACATCAATGATGAGAGAAAATCATTGATCAGTTGCCTCCTGCATGTCCCACACTGAGGATCACCTGAAACTTAGGCATGTGCCCTGACTGGGAATAGAACCAGGACCTCCTGGTTCATAGGTCTATGCTCAACCACTGAGCAACATCAGCCCTGGCAGATTTTTGACCAATACAAGAACTCTAAACATTTCAATCATCTAATAACAGTCCAGGCTCTGAAGGTGCTGACGTCAGAGTCAGAGGAATTCTAAACGCAGCTAAATGGCCACTCATCAGATGCTATAAGAAAGATCCATTTTGAAGGAGGAAAGTTGGAATCTATTACTTCTAAGTCATCTGCAAACTCTCACTGTCTTCAGTTTTATCCCTTGAGTCATTGATACTTCCTCAACTTTCTATTGGTTGGCCTACTCAACTATGCCCTTTAGCCCAGCGTAGCTACTCCATATTCCCCATAACTATTTTTTATTTATTGGTTCTGTACTTTTTCTCATCTTATTCTCTTCACCTAGACTGAATGTTACAGTCTCATGTGATTGGCAAAATCATACCCATCTTTGAAGATCAAGTACAAAGCTATTGCATCCTTGACGATTTCTCTAATAATTAATCTAATTATCCTCTTCACTTCCTTAACACTATATTCACCTCTACAGTACATATATGTTTTTGACATTTTGTCTCATATTAGACATTTTTTATAGCTATTTCATTCCCTATAAAATTGAAAGCTACTAGAAGGCAAGGACCATATATTGCTAATTTCAACATTCCTATTCAGGTTTAAGTATGACTGCCTATGACTGTCCTAATTATACATGCTTATTAAATTGGATTTGGCATTGTTATTGCATGAAATCAATAGTGATATTGGAAAAGATAATTTAAATACATTTCTGATTAAATGTACTTATGAAGTAGAAAATTTATTGCCTCTCCTTCATTGACTCACTTAGTTATTTTTTCTGCATGATTTTGTAAAAATTGTGATAAAATGCATAGCATTTACCATTTTAACCATTTTAAAGTGTACAGTGGCATTTAGTACATTCACAGTGTTGTACAGCCATCACCACTAAGTGGTTCCAAAACTATTTAATCATTGAAAAAGGAAACTCTGTATCCACTAAGTAGTCACTCCCCATTCCTCTCCCCTAGCCCCTGGCAACCACTATACTGTCTCTATCCTCTCAGTTCTTTGGAAGCTCTTGGCCAAGTAATTATTCAGTAAATGTTTGTTGTACTGAATTGGAATAAAAAGGCACTCCCAGGAAATATACATGATGCAAGAGAAACAAATAAGAGAGGTTGATTTTTTTAAGATGCAAACTATTTTAAAGAATATTGCTTCTCAGTATAACATGGAATAGAATAATGTTAGTGATTCTGTCAAGCAAGTACTTTGAAATATAACGTTTTATTTAAATGATTAAAAAAAACCCTAATGAGCTATAAAAGCGAATAAAGAAATTATCTGTGCCTAAGTATTTTGTAATAAAATCTTTTAAAATTTAATTTTGCAATTAGAACTTCCTAATTTCCCTCAACATACACATGAATCATTAAGATAACAAAAAGACATCTTAGGCATTGGTTTTGAAGAGATCTTCAATTTTCCATATATTCTTTACTGCAATAGCTTGTTTTGTAATATTAAAAATACTATTATGATGCAACGAACAGCTGCAAACCTGGGAACACAGGTCCCCAAGTAGTGCGAGAAAGCGGATTCGGAGGAGCTCTGTGCCTCCTCAAGGAAAGGTCAGATTTCGCCTGTGATAAGGAGAGAGAGAACTACATAAGCAGACACCCAGAGAAGAGAGACATGGGGAGAAAAAAAAAAAAAAACAGCCCACATATGAAAGAAAAGCAGGCATCACCAGAAAAGGAAGTAAATGAAATGGAGGCAAGCAACCTGTCACAGAAAGAATTCAGAGAAATGGTCATAATGATGAAAAGATGGAAGACAAATTCAACAATATGTGTAAGAACCAAGAGGAAATGAAAAGAACCAAGAAGAAATGAAAAATGACATCACTGCTATAAAGAACTCAATAGAAAGCATCAATAGTAGACTAGAAGAAACAGAGGACCACATCAGTGAGCCAGAAGACAAGGTAGGAAAAAATACCCAAGCAGAGCAGCTTCTAGAAAAAATAAATAAAAAGCAGGAGGAGAGCCTAAGAGAACTTTGGGACAACACAAAACGAAACAATATGCACATAATAGGGGTGCCACGAGGAGAGGAAACTGAGCAAGGCATAGAAAACTTGCTTGAAGAAATAATGACAGATAACTTCCCTGATAAAGGGAAGAAAAAGCCCACACAAATCCAAGAAGCTCACAGAGTCCCAAACAAAATGAACCCCAAAAGGCACATTATAATTAAATTGGCAAACATCAATGACAAAGGCACATTATAATTAAATTGGCAAACATCAATGACACCAAGGCACATTATAATTAAATTGGCAAACATCAATGACAAAGTAAGGATCTTAAAAGTGGCCAGAGAGAGACAGAAAGTTACCTACAAAGGATCCTCCATCAGACTAGTGACTGATTTCTCAACAGAAACACATCAGGCAAGAAGGGAATGGAATGCAAAGGAAGGGTCTGAATCCAAGAATACTGTATCCAGCAAGGCTATCAATCAAAATTGAGGGTGAAATCAGAAGATTCACAGACAAAAAAGGACTAAGAGAGTTTATTGCCACCAAACCTGCAATGTAAGAAATGCTAAAGCAGTGGTTCTCAACCATTCTAATGCCGCGACCCTTTAATACAGTTCTTTATGTTGTGGTGACCCGCAACCATATAATAATTTTCGTTTCTACTTCATAACTGTCATTTTGCTACTGTTAATGAATTGTAATGTAAATATCTGTGTTTTCCGATGGTCTTAGACTCTACAGCAGCAGTTCTCAACCTGTGGGTCGCGACCCACAGGTTGAGAACTGCTAGCAAGGTCGCCTAACACAGGTATTTACATTATGATTCATAATAGAAGCAAAATTACAGTTATGAAGCAGCAACAAAAATACCTTTATGGTTGAGGGTCACCACAACATGAGGAACTGTATTAAAGGGTCACAGCATTAGAAAGGTTGAGAACCACTGTAAAGAGTCTGCTGTAAAAAGAAGAAATAGGGAGCGAAGAAGGAACACAGGAGTAAAGAATAAAAATGACAACAAACAAGTACCTATCAATAATAACTTTAAATGTAAATGGATTAAATTCCCCAATCAAAAGACATAGGGTAACTGAGTGGATAAGAAAATGACCCATATATCTGCTGTCTAAAGGAAACCCACCTCAGAAAAAAAGATGCACACAGACTGATGGTGAAGGGATAGAAAAAGGTTTTTCAGGCAAATGGAAATGAAAAAAAAGCTGGGGTAGCAATACTTATATCTGACAAATTAGTTCTCAAAGTGAAGGACATAACAAGAGATAAGGAAGGCCACTTTATAATATTAAAGGGAACAAACCAACAAGAAAAATTACTCTGGTAAACATATATGCACCCAATACAGGAGCACCCAAATACATAAAAAAACTTCAGGAGGTTATCAAGGGAGAGATTGACAGCAATACAATCATAGTAGGGGACTTTAATACCCCACTATCACCATTGGACAAATCTTCTAAACAAAAAATCAGCAAAGACACAGCAATCCTAAATGACTCACTAGATCAGATGGACTTAATTGACATCTTCAGAACATTTCACCCCAAAGCCACACAATATACATTCTTCTCAAGTGGACATGGGTCATTTTCAAAGATAGACCATATATTGGGACACAGGCAAAGTCTCTTCAAATTCAAGAAGACAGAAATCATATCAAGGATCTTCTCAGATCACAATGGCATAAAACGGGAAATCAACTACAATAAAAACAATACAAAGAAATCAAACACATGGAGACTAAACAGCATACTATTAAACAATGACTAGGTTACCAGAGAGATCTAAGAAGAAATAAACATCATGGCAACAAACGACAATGAAAAGACAATAATCCATAATCTATGGGACACTGCAAAGGCAGTCTTGAGAGGAAAGTTAATAGCTCTACAAGCCTACTGCAGAAAACAAGAAACAATGGTAATAAATTACCTAACCCTACAATGCAGAGTTAGAAAGAGAGCAACAAGAAAAGCCCAGTGTAAGCAGAAGGAAGGAGATAATAAAGATCAGAGCAGAGATAAATGACATAGAGACCAAAGAAACATTACAAAAGATCAACAAAACCAAGAGCTTGTTCTTAGAAAGGATAAACAAGATTGAAGAACCTCTAGCCAGGCTCACCAAGAAGCAAAGAGACAGGACCCAAATAAATAAAAAAAGAAATGAAAGAGGTGAAATAACAACAGACCCCACCAAAATACAAAGGATTGTAAAAAGATACTATGAACAACTCTATTCCAACAAACTGGACAACCTGAAGGAAATGGACATATTCCTAGAAAAATACATCCTTCCAAAACTCAATCAGGAAGAATCTAAACATCTCAATAGGCCAATAACTATGGAAGAAATTGAAGCAGTCATCAAAAAGCTTCCAGCAAACAAAAGCCTGGGGCCAGACGGCTTCACAGGGGAGTTTTACCAAACATTCAAGGAAGAACTAAAACCTATCCTCCTCAGACTATTCCAAAAAATTCCAGAGAAAGGAGCACTTCCAAGCTCCTTCTATGAAGCCAGCATCACCCTAATACCAAAACCAGATAAAGACACCACAATGAAAGAGAATTACAGGCCAATATCCCTCATGAACATAGATGCCAAAATCCTCAACAAAATTCTAGCAAATCGGATCCAGCACTACATCAGAAAGATCATACACCATGACCAAGTAGGATTTATACCAGGGATGCAAGGATGGTACAATATCCACAAATCAATAAACATGATACATCACATAAACAAATTGAGGGGAAAAAATCACATAGTCATAACAATTGACGCAGAAAAAGCATTTGACAAAATCCAACACACTTTCTTGATATAAACTCTCAGCAAGGTGGGAATAGAAGGATCATACCCCAACATAATGAAAGCCATATATGACAAACCCACAGCCAACTTCATACTCAATGGGCAAAAACTAAAACCATTTCCCATAAGAACAGGAACAAGACAGGGATGCCCACTTTCACCACCCCTTTTCGACATAGTACTGGAAGTATTAGCCATAGCAATTAGGCAAGAAGAAGAAATAAAAGGCACCCAAATTAGAAAAGAAGAAGTAAAACTGTCCCTATTTGCAGATGACATGATACTGTACATAGAAAACCCTAAAGACTCCATCAAAAAACTATTAGACTTAATAAATGAATTAGGGAATGTAGCAGGATACAAAATTAATGCCAAGAAATCTATGGCATTTCTATATATCAGTGGTCGGCAAACTGCGGCTCGCAAGCCACAAGCAGCTCGCGGGCTGCGGTTTGCCGCTCTGTTGACTAATGAGTTTGCCGGCCACTGCCTTAGGGAAAAACACTTAAAAAACATTTAATAATGTACTAATGTCTTTAACCTGAAGTCAAAACTTCTGGGTAAGGGCAATGCCTTATGCAGTGGTCGGCAAACTCATTAGTCAACAGAGTGGCAAACCACATGTGGCTCACGAGCCGCAGTTTGCTGACCACTGCTATACACCAACAATGAACTTACAGAAAGAAAGACTAAAAAAGCAATACCATTTATCATTGCACCAAAAAAAATAAGATACCTAGTAATAAACTTAACCAAGGAGGTAAAAGACTATACGTGGAAAACTACAGGACACTTAAAAAAGAGATAGAGGAAGACGTAAACAGATAGAAGAACATACCGTGTTAATGGATTGGTAGAATCAACATCATTAAAATGTCCATACTACCCAAAGCAATCTACAGATTCAATGCACTCCCCATTAAAATACCAACGGCATATTTCAGAGACCTAGAAAGAATTCAACAAGAATTTATCTGGAATAAAAAAAGACCCCGAATACCACAGAAATCCTGAGAAAGAAGAACAAAGTAGGTGGTATCTCAATACCAGATTTAAAGCTGTATTACAAAGCCACTGTTCTCAAACAGCCTGGTACTGGCACAAGAACAGACATATAGACCAATGGGATAGAATAGAGAACCCAGAAATTGACCCAAACCACTGTGTTCAATCAATATTCGACAAAGGAGGCATGAACATACAATGGAGTGAAGACAGGCTCTTCAATAAACGGTGCTGGAAAAATTGGACAGATAATGCAAAAAAATGAAACCAGTCCATGAACTTACAGCATACACAAAAATAAACTCAAAATGGATAAAGGACTTAAACATAAGACGGGAAACCATAAAAATACTAGAGCAATCCACAGGCAGCAAAATCTCACACATGTGCCGAAGGAACTTCTTCAATGATACTGCTCCTAGGACAATGGAAACTAAAGAGAAAGTAAACAAATGGGACTACATCAAAATAAAAGGCTTTTGCATAGCAAAAGAAACCATCAACAAAACAACAAGAAAGGTCACTACATGGGAGAACATATTTGCAAATGTTATCACTGATTAAGGTTTAATGTCGAACATTTACAGGGAACTCATACAACTAAATAAAAGGAAGATAAATGATCCAATAAAAAAAGGGCCATGGACCTAATAGATACTTTTCAAAAGAAGAGAGAAAGATGGCCAAGAGATATATGAAAACATGCTCAAAGTCACTAATTATCTGAGAGATGCAAATCAAAACAATGAGGTACCATCTCACACCTGTCAGAATGGCAATCATCAACAAATCAACAAATGACAAGTGCTGGCCAGGATGCGGAGAAAAAGAAACCCTCATGCACTGCTGGTGGGAATGCAGACTGGTGCAGCCAATGTGGAGAACAGGATGGAGTTTCCTCAAAAACTGAAAATGGAACTCCCATTTGACCCAGTGATCCCACTTCTAAGAATATATCCCAAGAAACTAGAAACACCAATCAGAAAGGATATATGCACCCCTAAGTTCATAGCAGCACAATTTACCATAGCTAAGATTTGGAAACAGCCTAAGTGCCCATTAGCAGATGAGTGGATTAAAAAACCGTGGTTCATCTACACAATGGAATACTATGCTGTGGTAAAAAAGAAGGAATTCTTACCATTTGCAACAGCATGGATGGAACTGGAGAGCATTATGCCAAGTGAAATAAGCCAGGCAATGAAAGAAAAATACCACATGATCTCTCTCATTTATGAAAAATAAAGAACATTATAACCTGACTAGAGGCCTGGTGCATGAAATTTTTGCATGGCGGGGGACGTGGGGGGAAGCACGGGTGTGTCCCTCAGCCTGCCCTGCACCCTCTCCAATCTGGGACCCCTCGAGGGAAGTTTGACTGCCCATTTAGGCTTGATCCTGGTGGGATTGGGCCTAAACAGGCAGTCGGATATCCCCCTCACAATCCAGGACTGCTGGCTTCCAACCACTCATCTGCCTGCCTGCCTGATTACCCCTAACTCGTTCTGCCTGCCAGTCTGATTACCCCCTGGTTACCCCCTGCCAGCCTGATCGACACCTAACTGCTCCCCTGCCAACCCGATTGCCCCTAACTGCCCTCCCCTGCTGGCCTGGTCACCCCCAACTACCCTCCCCTGCAGGCCTGGTCTCTCCCAACTGCTCTCCCCTGCTGGCCTGGTTCCCCCCAACTGTGCTCCCCTGCCAGCCTGGTTCCCCCAAACTGCCCTCCCCTGCCAGCCCAGTCCCCTTCAACTGCCCTCCCCTGCAGGCCCAGTACTCCTCAACTGCCCTCCCCTGCAGGCCTCATCCCCCCAACTGCCCTCCCCTGCAGGCCTGGTCCTCCCAACTGCCCTCCCCTGCTGGCCATCTTGTGGAAGCCATCTTGTGTCCACATGGGGGCAGCCATCTTTGACCACATGGGGCGCCATCTTGTGTGTTGGAGTGATGGTCAATTTGCATATTACTCTTTTATTAGATAGTATGAACAAAAAGATACATACAGAAGCAGTAAAGCATCCAACAGACTGTCAAATTACAGCGGGAAGGTTGTGGAGTGTTGGGGAGCGGGGGAAAGAGATCAACCGAAGGACTTGTATGCATGCATATAAGCACAACCAATGGACACAAGACACTCGGGGGGTGGGATGAAGGCATGCGACAGGGAGTAGGGGAGGCTGGGGGAAGGTCAATAGGGGAAAAAAAGGAGAGATATGTACTACTATGTGTAATACTTTAAACAATAAAATAAAATAAAAAACGAAAACAACAACAAAAACAAACAAACAAACAAAAAAATACCATTATTTTTATTTTGTCTTCTTAAAACCACTCAATAAAGAAGGATTTTTTTTATGTGATTTTCTGATTTCTGAAGTTGCAGAATGCACAGGGTGCACTCCAAAGCCAGTTGACATTTACAAGTAACATCCCATTTAAAATTCTGGCACTAGTTTGTAATAATATATATTAACTAGAGGCCCAGTGCATGAAATTCATGCAAGGGGGTGGGGGTTGTCTCCTCAGCCCAGCCTGAACCCTCTCCAATCCGGGACCCCTCAGGGGATGTCTGACTGCCGGTTTAGGCCTGATCCCTATGGGGGATCTGTTTAGGCCCTGTGGGATCAGGCCTAAACCAGCAGTCGGACATCCCTCTCACAATCCTGGACCACTGGCTCCTAATCGCTCACCTGCCTGCTTGCCTGGTCACCCCTAAATGCCGCCCTCCCCCCCCCCCCCCGCTGGCCTGGTCACCCCTAACCGCCCCCCGCTGCCGGCCTGGTCACCCCAACTGCCCCCTCCCTGCTGGCCTGGTCTCTCTTAACTGTCCCCCCCACTAACCTAGTCACCACTTACTGCCCCCCCTACAAGCCTGGTTGCCCCCAACTGCCCCTCCTGCTGGCCTGGTCACCCCCAACTGCACCCCCCCACTGGCCTGGTTGCCCCTAACTGCCCCCCCCCACTGGCCTAGTAGCCCCTCACTGCACCCCCTGCCAGCCTAAACACCTCCAACTGCCCCCCTTGCTGGCCTGGTCACCCCCAACTGCCCCCCCTGCCAGCCTGGTCACCCCTCATGGCCCCCCAGCCGACCTGGTTGCCCCATGCAGCCTGCTGTTCAGTCGTCTGGTCATCCCTCATTAACTTGCTGCTGACTCGTCACCCCACACAGCCTGCTTGTTCAGTCGTTTGGTCATCCCTCACTAAACCCCCTGCCAGCCTGGTCGCCCCATGCAGCCTGCTTGTTCAGTTGTTTGGTCATCCCTCACTAACTCCCCTGCTGGCCTGGTTGTAGGCAGCCATCTTGTGAGGGCATGATGGTCTATTTGCATATTACCTCTTTATTATATAGGATGGCTGCAAAAGACTGAGTTTGTAACATGAAAATGTTTCTTGATCTTAATTTTTGTTTTCTCCATAGTAGCATCTTTATATTTATAATTTTATATATTTTACTCCCACTACTAGAGAAACTACTGCTTTATTTCTTCTCCACCTAATAAATTAGTCAGATAGAGCTGGTAATTTAGAGGAATTGTACTTTTTTTTTTTTCACTGCTAAGTGCTCTCTGACTGAGGATGGTTTTTCTTTTTTGTACTTTAAATGTATTTTTATTGATTTTAGCAAGGAGGTGAGACCGAGAGAGAGAGATAGAAACATCAATGATCAGAGAGAATGACTGAGAGAGAATCATTGATCGGCTGCCTCCTGCATGACCCCACTGGGGATTGAGCTGAAACCCAGGCATGTGCCCTAGACCAGAATTGAACCTGGGACCCTTCAGCCAGCAGGCCAATATTCTATCCATTGAACCAAACCAGCTAGGGCTGAAGAGGGTTTTTCAGTGTTAATTGTTTAATTAACAATTTAAGTTCATTAAATACAGTGACATTAAACTAACTATATAACGTCCAATGTGTACAAAATGACTCATTTCGAACAAACCCTATTTAATATCATGATTGTAAAGGGTTATGATTTTGTTAGAAGTTATTCTAAACCAGTGGTTCCTAATGTGAGGCACACGTCCCACAGGGGGGCAATTTGATTTTTAAGGGGAGCAATTCGAGAATGAGTTATTAACAGTAAATTTTTGCATTTCTTATGGTTCTAGGGGCCTCATATATAGTATATAAATATACACTGAGTTGGCCAGATTATTATGACCACCTGATGTTTGTAGGCAAATTAGCTGTACACTGCATCATATGGGATATGGAAGCAGAAGGCCTGTTCAAACACCTTTGCTGTCTGCAGTTACCAAGATAAAATGTCTCCAATTCACACAGGAACACAAGGATTGGACAGTCAAGTATTGGAAAAAAGTCATGTGGTCCGATGAATCACGTTTCCAGTTGCATCATGCAGATGGCAGAGTGAGAATTTGGCAGAAACAGCATGAAAGCATGCACCCCACATGCATGAGTACAACCCTTCAAGCTGGTAGGGTCAGTGTTATGGTTTGGGGCATGTTTTCCTGGCATGATTTGGGCCCTTTAATTCGTGTGGAACAATGTCTGAATAGCACAACATACCTAAGTATTGTTGCTGATCAAGTTCATCCTATCATGTTGATGGCGTATCCCAATGGAGATGGCTTCTTCCAACAAGACAATGCGCCATGCCACAGTGCTCGTATTGTGTAAGAGTGGTTTCAGGAACATGAGGGAGACTTTACCTTGCTTAGGTGGCCCCCACAATCACCAGATCTCAATCCAACTGAACATTTGTGGGATGAAGTTAAAAGAGCCATCAGGCTTCCTTTCTAGAGATCGGGAAGATGGCGACCAGCAGGAAGGTAGGGAGGGAGAGAATGAAGAACCCATAGAGGAGAGTGTAGCTGTGTGTGGTGTGTGTGTGTATGAGCTAGGGACGGTTAGATTCTGCAGGTCCTCCAAGGGGCTGCCAAACCGGGCAGTCTTAGACGGTGGAGCCCCGCGCACAAAGCAGACACTTCGGGGCAGCCGGTGCAGGCCACGCATCTTGAGAAACAGAGCTGCTTGAGACTAGTATCCTGGTCTCAGACACAAACCAGGACCCTGCAGCCACTGGGGACAGAGAACTGCAACCACAGCTTCAGACCAACAGACAACAAGAATCCAGACTTCCTGGCAGCAGATTTCTGTGAGTCAAAGAACCTATCCCCCTCCCCGCAGGCTCGCGGATAGCACCATAGTAACTGATAGACCTGCCTCTCCTCAGCGCCCTTATGGGAAATTGAGCTTGAGAGCATGGGACACAACTCCCCTATGGGGAATTTGACATTTGCGGGCGCAGCTCCCCTATGGGGAATTTGAGCTTGAGAGAGCTCGCGCGGACCACAGCTCTGCTACTGGAATTTGAGAGACTGGAATCTGCTTCCCGCAACGCAATCGGGCAAACAAACCCGAAGCCCATGCAGGGCGGCAGTGCCACCTGACTTTGATTCTGGGCAAGCGCACACGTCAGTCAGTTTTACGCAGTGCCGGCACGCCACAGAGCTATTGTGCAACCCAGTCCCCCATGGTGACCTGGACCCAAATTCTCCTGGCAAGAGGTAGCACTGAGCACCACTGACTTGACTGTTTCTTACTGTGTGCGCCTGGGATCCCTGACTCACAGCGCATTCACACTAAAGCCAGTGACTCCAATTCTTGGTTCATGCGCACACGGGGACCCTGATTCTCAGTAAAAAGCTGCACGAGGCAACAGAGACTCTGATACTCAATTCTTGGTGCAGACACAGGGAAACTGACTCCTGGCACATGCTAGTGGACTCATTTCGGCACACCCCAACAATGTGGTGCAGGCAGGGTCCCTGATTCTAGTTGTGCACACAAGACCACACTGAACGCTGGGAACACTGACCCTGGGCAAGCCTGGTTCCCACTAACCCACGGCAACCACACGTCCTAGTGTCGGAGCACTTCAGTGAAACTAGGGTGGTGCAAAGTTCCCACGGCACACAGCCCAGGTCCACGCAACTTGAAGTTTGAACCTTCTGGTGATAGTCAGAATGGGGAGACAACACAATCCCCAGAGGAAAGAAAATGAGGAGTCGCCAAGAAAGGAAATTAGTAAAATTGAAGCATGCAACATGACTTAAAAAGAGTTCAGAGTAATGGTCGTGGAATTTATACATCGGATGGATGGAAAATCAACAACCTATGCAAGAATCAGGAAGAAATGAAAAGTGATATAGCTACAAACAAAAACACCATGGACAGTTTCAACAGTAGACTAGAAGAAGCAGAGGACCGAATTAGTGAGTTAGAAGATCAGGTACAGAAACAAGCTCAATCTGAACAGCAATTGGAGAAAAAAATTAAAAAGCAGGAGTAAGGCCTAAGGGAGCTTTGGGACAACATGAAACGAAATAACATACGTATAATAGGACTGCCAGAAGGACAAGAAGAGCAGCAAGGATTAGAAAATCTATTTGAAGAAATAATGACAGAAAACTTCCCGGATATGGGGAAGAAAAAAGTTACACAAGTACAGAGAGTCCTAAGCAGGATCAACCCCAAAAGAACCACAGCAAGACATGTCATAATTTCAATGGCAAATATCATTGACAAAGAGAGAATCTTAAAGGCAGCAAGAGAGAGACAGAGAGTTACCTACAAAGGAACCCCCATCAGATTATCAAATGATTTCTCAACAGAAACACATCAAGCTAGAAGGGAATGGAAGGAGGTATACAAAGTGTTGCAAAGCAAAGGACTGAAACCAAGAATACTCTATCCAGCAAGACTATCAATCAAAATTGAAGGGGAAATCAGGAGCTTCGCAGACAAAAAAAAAAAAAAAAAAAAGGCTAAGGGAGTTTATCACCACCAAACCAACAATGCAAGAAATGCTAAAGGGAATACTGTAAAAAGAAGAAATAAACAGGTAAGAAGGAACACAGACACAAAAATAGATAAGATTACAAACAAATACCTTTTAGTAATAACTTTAAACATAAACGAACTAAATGCTCCAATCAAAAGACATCAAGTGGCTGAATGGATAAAGAAACACAACCCATATATATGCTGTCTACAAGAGACCCACCTCAGAACAAGAGACTCACACAGATTGAAAGTGAAGGGATGGCCGAAACCGGATTGGCTCAGTGGATAGAGCGTCGGCCTGCGGACTGAAAGGTCCCAGGTTCGATTCTGGTCAAGGGCAAATACTTTGGTTGCGGGCACATCCCCAGTAGGAGGTGTGCAGGAGGCAGCTGATCGATGTTTCTCTCTCATCGATGTTTCTAGCTCTCTATCCCTCTCCTCTCTCTTCCTCTCTGTAAAAAATTAATAAAATATATTTAAAAAAAAAAAAAAAGAAAGTGAAGGGATGGAAAAATATCTTTCAGGCAAATGGAAATGAAAAAAAAGCTGGGGTAGCAATACTTATATCTGACAAAATAGACCTCAAAGTAAATGTCATAACAAGAGATAAGGAAGGCTACTTCATAATACTAAAGGGATCGAAACAACAAGAGGATATAACTCTGATAAACATATATGCACCAAACGCAGGAGCACCCAAATACATAACAAAGCTCCTGGAAGATATCAAAGGAGAGATCAACAACAATACAATCATAGTAGGGGACTTTAATACACCACTGAAATCACTGGATAAATCCTCTAGACAAAAAATCAGCAAAGACACAGCAATCCTAAATGACTCACTAGATCAGATGGACTTAACTGACATCTTCAGAACATTTCACCCAAAGCCACGGAATATACGTTCTTCTCAAGTGCACATGGGACATTTTCAAAAATAGACCACATATTGGGTCACAAGCAAAGTCTCCCCAAATTCAAGAAGATTGAAATCATAACAAACATCTTCTCAGACCACAATGCCATAAAATTAGAAATAAACTGCAATAAAAACAATCCAAAAATCTCAAACACTTAGAAGCTGAATAGCATGCTATTAAATAATGACTGGGTTACCAATTAGATCAAAGAAGAAATTAAAAGTATCCTGGAAACTAATGACAACAAAAACACAACAATCCAAAATCTATGGGACACAATGAAAGCAGTCCTGAGTGGGAAGTTTATAGCTCTACAAGCCTACCTCAAAAAAGAAGAAAATATGGTAGTAAATCATCTGACTCTACAACTCAAAGAATTAGGAAGAGATCAACAAGAAAAGTCCAGAGTGAGCAGAAGGAAGGAGATAATAAAGATCAGAGCAGAGATAAACAACATAGAGACCAAAGAAACATTACAAAAGTTCAACGAAACCAAGAGC
The DNA here is from genome assembly GCF_963455305.1 of Plecotus auritus. NCBI lineage: Eukaryota > Metazoa > Chordata > Mammalia > Chiroptera > Vespertilionidae > Plecotus > Plecotus auritus. The sequence continues at coordinate 85,820,619 of NC_137770.1, read as the reverse complement.
TGGTTCTTTGAAAGGATAAACAAGATTGATGAACCTCTAGCCAGGCTCACCAAGAAGCAAAGAGAGAGGACACAAATAAACAAAACCAGAAATGAGAGAAGCGAAAAACAACAGACCCCACAGAAATACAAAGGGTTGTTAAAAAATTCTATGAACAACTCTACTCCAACAAACTGGACAACCTGAAGAAAATGGACATATTCCTAGAAAAATATAACCTTCCAAAACTCAATCAGGAAGAATCTAAACACCTCAATAGGCTGGTAACAATGGAGGAGATTGAAGCAGTCATCAAAAAGCTTCCAGCAAACGAAAGTCCAGGGCCAGAAGGCTTTACAGGGTAGTTTTACCAAACATTCAAAGAAGAATTAAAACCTATCCTCCTCCAACTATTCCAAAAAATTCAAGAGGAAAGAACACTTCCAAGCTCATTCTATGAAGCCAGCAACACCCTAATACTAAAACCAGATAAAGACAACACAATGAAAGTGAATTATAGGCCAATATCCCTCATGAACATAGATGCCAAAATCCTCAACAGAATTCTAGCAAATTGGATACAGCAATACATCAGAAAGATCATACACCATGACCAGGTAGGATTTATCACAGGAATGCAAGGATGGTACAATATCCGCAAATCAATAAACGTGATACATCACATAAACAAATTGAGAGATAAAAATCACATAATCATATCAATTGACGCAGAAAAAGCATTTGACAAAATCCAACACCACTTCTTGATCAAAACACTCAACAAGGTAGGAATAGAAGGATCATACCTCAACATAATGAAAGCCATATATGACAAACCCACAGCCAACTTCATACTCAATAGACAAAAACTAAAACCATTTCCCTTAAGAAAGGAACAAGACAGGGATGCCCACTCTCACCACTCCTGTTCAACATAGTACTGGAAGTACTAGCCATTGTGATCAGACAACAAGAAGAAATAAAAGGGATCCAAATTGGGAAAGAAGAAGTAAAGCTGTCCTTATTTGCAGATGACATGATACTGTACATAGAAAACCCTAAAGAGACATCAAAAAATTATTAGACTTAATAAATGAATTTGGCAATGTAGCAGGATACAAAATTAATGCCAAGAAATCTATGGTATTTCTTTACACCAATAGTGAACTTACAGAAAGAGAGACTAAAAAAGCAATCCTATTTACCATCACACCAAAAAAATTAAGATACCTGGGAATAAACTTAACTAAAGACCTATATGCAAAAAACTACAGAACACTGAAAAAAGAGTTAGAGGAAGACATAAATAGATGGAAGAACATACAGTGTTCATGGATTGGTAGAATCAACATCATCAAAATGTTCATACTACCCAAAGCAATCTACAGATTCAATGCAATCCCCATTAAAATACCAACGGCATATTTCACAGACCTAGAACGAACTTTCCAAAAATTCATGTGGAATAAAAAAAGACCCCAAATAGCTGCAGCAATCCTGAGAAAGAAGAACAAAGTAGGTGGGATCTCAATACCAGACTTCAAGCTGTATTAAAGCCACTGTTCTTAAAACAGCCTGGTACTGGCACAAGAACAGACATATATATCAATGAAATAGAATAGAGAACCCACAAATCAACCCGAACCACTATGCCCAATTAATATTTGACAAAGGAGGCATGAACATACAATGGAGTCAAGACAGTCTCTTCAATAAATGGTGTTGGGAAAATTGGACAGATAATGCAAAAAAATGAAACTAGACCACCAACTTACACCATACACCAAAATAAACTAAAAATGGATAAATGACTCAAACATAATATGGGAAACCATAAAAATACTAGAGGAATCCACAGGCAGAAAAATCTCAGACATTTGCCAAAGGAACTTCTTCACTGCTCCTAGGGCAATGGAAACTAAAGAGAAAATAAACAAATGGGACTCCATCAAAATAAAAAGCTTTTGCACATCAAAAGAAACCATCAACAAAACAATAAGAAATCCCACTGCATGGGAGAACATATTTGTGAATGTCATCACCGATAAGGGTTTAATCTCCAACATTTACAGGGAACTCATACAACTTAACAAAAGAAAGATAAACAATCCAATCCAAAAATGGGCAACGTACCTAAATAGACACTTTTCAAAGGAAGTCAGAAGGAAGGCTAAGAGACATATGAAAACTTGCTCAAAGTCACTAATTATCTGAGAGATGCAAATCAAAACAACAATGCAGTACCATCTTACACCTGTCAGAATGGCAATCATCAACAAATCAACAAACGACAAGTGTTGGCGAGGATGTGGAGAAAAAGGAATTATTTTGCACTGCTGGTGGGAATGCAGACTGGTGCAGCCACTGTGGAGAACAATATGGAGTTTCCTCAAAAAACTAAAAATGGAACTCCCATTTGACCCACTGATCCCACTTCTAGGAATATATCCCAAGAAACTAGAAACACGAATCAGAAAGGATATATGCAGCCCTATGTTCAAATCAGCACAATTCACCATAGCTAAGATTTGGAAACAGCCTAAGTGCCCATCAGCAGATGAGTGGATTAAAAAACTGTAGTACATCTACACAATGGAATACTACGCTGCAGTAAAAAAAGAAGGAGTTCTTACCATTTGCAACAGCATGGATGGAACTGGAGAGCATTATGCTAAGTGAAATAAGCCAGTCAGAGAAAGACAAATACCACATGATCTCACTCATTTGTGGAATATAATGAACAACATAAACTGATGAACAGAGACAGATCCAGAGGCAGAGAAGCATCAATCAGACTGCCAGACCTCAGAGGGAAGGTAGGGGAAGGTGGGGGAAAGGAGGAGAGATCAACCAAAAGACTTGTATGCATGAATATAAGCCTAACCAATGGACATGAACACCAGGGGGGTGAGGGCATGAGTGGGGGGAAGGTTGGGGGGTTAATGGAGAGATGAGGACACATATGTAATACCTTTATCAATAAAGAAATTTAAAAAAATAAAATAAATAAAAGAGCCATCAGGCAGCTGGTTCCATAACCATCAAATCTCACATAACAAGACAGTGCTTTTCAACAGGCATGGTGTCAGATTCCTCACATCACCTTTCAACATCTCGTGGAGTCAATGCCAAGAAGAATTGCCACAGTATCAAAGGCAAAATGTGGCCCAAAGAAGTACTGATGGGGTGGTCATAATAATCTGGCCACTCAGTGTATATTGTGACATATTTAAGCACTTCAGGTCTCTATTATGTTTTATAACTTTATTTGTTACTACAGGCCCGCTGCACGAAATTCATGCACGGGGGGTGGGGGGGGTGTCCTTCAGCCCAGCCTGCACCCTCTCCAATCTGGGACCCCTCGAGGGATATCCAACTGCCTGTTTAAGCCCAATCCCATTAGGATCAGGCCTAAACGGGCAGTCGGACATCCCTCTCACAACCCAGGAATGCTGGCTCCCAATTGCTCATCTGCCTGCCTTCCCGATTGCCCCTAACCGCTTCTGTCTGCCAGCCTGATCACCCCCTAACCACTCCCCTGCCAGCCTGATTGATGCCTAATTGCTCCCCTGCCAGCCTGTTTGCCCCTAACTGCCCTCCTCTGCAGGCCTGGTCTCCCCCAACTGCTCTCCCCTGCAGGCCCGGTTGCCCCCAACTTCCCTCCTCTGCCGGCCTGGTCACCCCTTACTGCCCTCCCCTGAAGGCTTGATCACCCACAACTGCCCTCCCTTGCAGGCCTGGTTCCTCCCAACTGCCCTCCCCTGCTGGCCATCTTGTGGTGGCCCTCTTGTGTCCACATGGGGGCAGCCATCGTTGACCACATGGGGGCAGCCATCTTGTGTTGGAGTGATGGTCAATTTGCATATTACTCTTTTATTAGATAGGATAGAGGCCTGGTGCACGGGTGGGGGCCAGCTGGTTTGCCCTGAAGGGTGTACTGGATCAGGGTGGGGGTTCCCTTGGGGTGTGGGGCAGCCTAGGCGAGGGGCCTGTGGTGGTTTGCAGGCCAGCCATGCCCCCCGGCGACCCAAGCAGAGGCCCTGGTATCTGGGATTTATTTATCTTCTATAATTGAAACTTTGTAGCCTTTAGTGAAGGCCTGGGCCGGCCAGGTATGAAGAAAGCTTGGCTTCCTCCATTGCTGGGGAAACCCAAGCCTCCTGCTGGCTCCATGGCCACAGCTATCTTGGTTGGGTTAATTTGCATACTTGCTCCTGATTATCTAGTGGGCATGGCTTGTGAGTGTAGTTGAGTGATGGTTAATTTGCATATTACTCTTTTATTAGATAGGATTTTTTCATATCACTTCATATTTTTTTTCTTACTCAGTACTTCAACTATCCTTTCTGTCTTTAATTTTTCTCTTTCATGGATGCCATGTTCTTTGGAAGCTTGTTTAGACCAAGTTAATGGCCTTTTAGGCTTCCTCCACATGAATAGGAATTCACTTTTTGAATAATAAGAATTATATATCACAGGGGGGCATCAGGATTTTAGAGATGCTTAGGTGTGGCATGGCCAAAAAAAGATTGAGAACCACTATTTTAAACAATTTTGAGGCTAAAATTAAGAGTATTTTTTGCTAAAAAAGACTTACTTTGCTGTCATAATTATTTTTACTTATTCTAAAGCATTTAAGACATTTCCTAAGTCATATTTTATTTCTTTGTATATCACAGGGAAATGGAATTAGGGAATTTCTCAAATTTTTCTACGTGGATGTAAAAGTAGGTAGTAGATACATAGAAGAAAACAGATGAGGGAAAACATCTTTTAAAAGGATCATTGAGCCCTAACAAATTTGGCTCAGTGGATAGAGTGTTGGCCTGCAGACTGAAAGGTCCCAGGTTCAATTTCAGTCAAGGGCATGTACCTTGGTTGCGGGCACATCCCCAGTAGGAGGCAGCTGATCAATGTTTCTCTCCCATCAATGTTTCCAACTCTATATCCTTCTCCTTTCCTCTCTGTAAAAAATCAATAAAATATATTTTATTAAAAAAGGAGCATTGAGTGTTTATTGCAAAATATGGAAAAAGTCTTACTGGGAATGTAAATGGATACCTTCTTTTTGGGACTTGTCTTGACAAGGGTCTTAAACATGTATATATCTTTTAATTTAGCAATATCACTCCTAGAAATTGATCCAAAGGAAATAATTTGAAAAGTGAGAAAAATACATGAATAAGAATGTTCATTTGAGTTATTTGTAATGAAAAAAAGAAAAAAAAAATCTACCCTAAAGACAACCTAAATATGTGAAGATAGGGGACTAATTAACAAATTATAGAGCTTATATTTTATTAAATATTGGACAGCCATTAAAAATAATTATGTAGCCCTATCTGGTTTTGCTAAGTGGTTAGAGCATTGGCCCACAGACTGAAGAGTCCCCGGTTTGATTCCGTTCAAGGGCATATACCTCATTCTCCGGCCCCAGTTGGGTACATTTGGGAGGCAACCAATTGATGTGTCTCTCTCACAACAATGTTTCTCTCTCTGTTTCTCCCCCTACCTTCCACTCTCTCTAAAAATCAATGGAAAATATATCCTTGAGTGAGGATTTAAAAAAAGAAGAAGAAAGAAAGAAACATATTATACTAGAGGCCCGGTACACGAAAATCGTGCACTGGAGGGGGGGTTCCCTCAGCCTGGCCTGCACCCTCTCGCAGTCTGGGAACCCTCGGGGGATGTCTGCCTGCCGGCTTAGGCCCACTGCCCCTGGGGATTGGGCCTAAGCCGGCAGATGGGCATCCCTCTCACAGTCCGGGACCCCTCTCTCCTTACTGCTCGCCAGGAGTGGAGGCTCTTACCACCCCACTGCACTCAGCAGCCATGAGCCCAGCTTCTGGCTGAGCGGCAATCCTGCCTGCATTGAGCGTCTGCCCCCTGGTGGTCAGTGCACATCATAGCAACTGATTATTCCACAGTTCAGTTATTTGCATATAGGGTTTTCTCATATAGGATAGGACTATGTTATTGTCATAGAGAGAAATTACAACATAACGCTTAATGATAATAGCAGTTTATAGAACAGTATGCACAGTAAGAATTCATTTTAATTAAATGTATATAAAACTACATATAGGCAGGCACACCCAGAAAAGAAGTTTTGCAAAGATGAACAATGAAATTTGAACAAAGGTTATCTCTAAATGCTACATTTATGTGGGGCTTTTTGTTTGTTTGTTTATCTGTATTTTCTAATTTTGCCATAGTGGTCATGGATTTCTTATGTAATTGAAATACAGGAAGTTTAAATAATTTTCTATTTCTAAATTCTTATATGAATTACCTAAGACCTATTGCATTGTTCTTAGATGATAATATAAACTGAAAAAATAATGAATGTAGATGGATAGATGTGGATGGATGGATGGATGGATGGATGGAGAACTGATTGCAAATAATAACATTGTAACTCTGCTAACCACCTTATTTAAGAAAGATTGTCGTGGAGAGTTCTGCTAAAAATGTTTGAAAATAAAATCACTTTCTTAATTTTAAATGACTTTTATTTATTTTTAAATTAAATATAATTTTACATTAGCTTTATTTTCTAAGTGAATTTATAAAGAGGTGTAGAGAGGTATACAATTGATTTCAAACTAAATGACATGACTAAGTGATTTTGCTGCTATGCTCTTTATAGTTTAGACTGGGAAATTATTAAGCTAGGTAACTTGCCTTCCTATGCTTATGTTTATACCATATTTCTTCTAAGTATATGTATTAGTCAGCTGTTGCCAAACTAATGCTACAAATAATCCTAGAACAAGAACATATATTAAATGCTCATGAGTATACAGTTGACTATGACTTTGCTGATCTAGGATGGTTTGGCTGGGAAGTTATGCTTCAGAAAGCAGGATGGCTAGACCATGGCTCTAGGCTTTGGATTGGGTTTGGGTCCACATATTTATTGCGGGGTTTGGGCTAAGGTAGTGTTACAGCAAAATTTCCAGGCGGTGGGAAGACATACAACCAGTACTCAGAAGATTCAGAAAATGCATTTTATTGCAGGAGCATCGGTGCTGTGGCTCAGAGGAATTTGTTCCCAAAGCTGAGCACTGATTGCAAAGGCCTCTGATTTTATAAAGGGGCACTACTTTCTTTGTTCCTAGTTCCTGGGATTTTTGTGGGCTTTTGCAGGCCCCTCTTTAATGGTGGTAAGGGGGAGGTGAGACTATGATCAAAAGCCCCTGCAAGATAAATATTCAAGGAAACAGGTTTTTCAAGGCTAAGGCATAAGGGGGGACGGGTTGAGGGTGAGAAATAGAGCTATGTGCAGGCCTGGGGGTCCGCAGATGTCAGCTATTGTCCTTTAGTCATCAGGCAATGAGATGATGTGGACAAGATGATGTTTTGACTCCTGGTGGGTCAGCCTGACCATGCCTATCGGTTCTGCTTGCTGGATTCACAGCTGAGTCACTTCCCCAATCACTTCACACAGGCCTTGAAAAGAAAACTTTAAGAAAAATTTAACCCCTTATTCACATATTAGTATATGGGTTTTAAGATTTAAAATAATATGATCACTTTTCAGATTAATTCAGGTGCTCTATTAGGCTGTAGGTCTCCCCATCATTACTGGTAGTAGCAGCTACTTGGGGCATGGTATTAAGTAAAATTATATAAGCACATTTTATTTATAGTTTACTCTTACTTCCATTAGCCAAAGGAAGTCACATGGCCAAACAGAGTCAGTAAGTTAGGAAGTATATTCTGTACCAAGAGGGAGGAAAAATGATTAAATATTGGTTAAATGTATTTCTAGTTATCACAGTAAATGAGTCAGTGACTGGGAAGTAACCTACAAGTCACTACATGGAGCATCCTGTAACAGGAGACTTTAGTTTTGAGTAGAAAGAAACCTTAAGTCAATTCTCAAATGGGCATTTTCACTTTCTGTTTTTGCATCAATTATTAGTGTACTTTTTCCTTCTTTCCTATACCACTAAATCTAAGTAAACCATGTGAGGCCAGGATCACACTGTCCTAACAGGTATTCCTGTAGTATACCAATATAGCTTTCTGTAGGATGAAAAATACCTGTTCACCCAGTTGGACAGCTTCACAGCAGCTACCCCAAGAACAGCCATGTCAGTTGAATGGTTCTCCCAAAAAGAAGTTGGTTTATGATAAAAGAGCAGCCAGTCATAGAAAGGTGTGTTTATCCTCTGTGACCTGGGAGGGCTCCTCTAACAGATAAAGGAGAAACACAAGTTAAACATGGCAGTATTTAATTCTCTCTAGGTGAAAATTGAAAGTCAAGAATGTCACTGGAAAAAATATAATCATCCTTCCTTAAAAAGCTCTCATCTCTTGCCACCATGGCACCTGCCATCTTTTCTTTTCTTAATCATCACTCAAGGATATGTTTTTATTTAAATTGATTTTAGAGAGAGAAGAAGGGAGAGAGAAAGAAACATAATGGCCCGGCTGGCATGGCTCAGTGGTTGAACGTCGACCTAGGAACCAGGAGGTCAGGGTTCGATTCCCGGTCAGGGCACATGCCCGGGTTGTGGGCTCAATCCCCAGTGTGGGGCATGCAGGAGGCAGCTGATTGATGATTCTCTCTCATCATTGATGTTTCTATCTCCCTCTCCCTCTCCTTTCCTCTCAGAAGTCAATAAAAAGAAAGAAATATATATTTTTTTTCCTTTTTTTTTTTAAAGAAACATAATAAACCTAGGCATGTGCCCTGATTGGGAATCAAACCAGCAACACTTTGGTGTATAGGAAGATACTCCAACTAACTGAGCCACCCAGTTAGGATACCTGTAAATCCTCTAAATGTACCCTCACTCTCCTCCATCCAGCTGCTAGAGTTCTCCAACATTCCCCTTTACTCCCTTTATCCTCAGTGCTGTATAGGTTATGCTGTGTTCTTCATTACACAAAGAGAAAGGATGACATGTTTTTTGAGGCCTATTTGAATAGCCCAATGATACAGAAAAGAGGAGGTGTGCAGTAAGAAAACAAGTGAGTGACATGGAGATCTATCCTTCCTCATGAGACATTCAGCATGGAAATGACTTTGGAATGGTTCAGGTAAGCATAACAGCTGCAGAGGGTTACAAAAGACAATCTGCATACATTTGAATTCTTGCCCAGAAGAATTTGTGCTGGAGCTGAGAATACTATCTAGCAGTATAATTAAAGCCTAAGGTGGGAAGTTAGGGAAAGTAAATGGAGTCCTGCCAATTTTGCTGAGACCAGTCCTTTCTCTTTCTTTTTTTTCTATTCAAAAGTACCACAGGGTGGTGATACTCCAAGTCATTATGAAGAAAATGAATAGTCAAGGTATTTAAGTGCAGAATGGGGGTTTGACCCTCTCCATCCCCTCTTACCCTCAAACTGGGAAGATAATAGTTGTCACTTCCTTTCTTTAGTTCCTGAATATAATATCAGAATGTAAAAAAATTAAAAAACAACAACATCTTTTTCAGATACTTTTAGGTCTCTGCCTAATGCATATCTATATCTGTCAAATTAAGCTCAGAATTTACCTGAATAAGGTCGTGGTTTTTCTTTTTTTCCTAAGGAAAGGGACACTTTTGGCAAAATTCTATAAATAAACTTAAAGAAAGAAATAGGTCATTTGTTTTAGATCATCCAAAAACTATGATATGTAGCAACTACATTCTATGTGGTGTCTGTAAGGCAGGGATCTTGTGCATTGCTGTTGGGCTGCAGGGCTAGTCAGTTTTAAAATAGTTGAAGATTTAATCCTAGACTGGAGAAAAGAGAATTAACTATTTAATATACAAGATGACACTAGAGAAATGCAAAAATAATCCTATCTAATAAAGAGGGAATATGCTAATTAAACATCACTCCGTCACAAAGATGGCTACACCCACAGCTGAGGCCAAGTTCCCATAAGGAGCCTTAACCAGCAATCAGCAGGGACCTGAGGCTATGCCCTCCCCCACCCCATGGGGCTTGACAGGGGACCTCAGGCCGTGCCCCCCACCCGGCAGGGCTTAACAGGGGACCTCAAGGTGCACTTCCCATCCTGGTTCTGGGCTAGGGGACATCAGACTGCACCCCCTGCCCGGCAGGGCTTGACAGGGGACCTCAGGCCATGCCTCCCGCCTTGGCACCAGGCTGGGGGACCTCAGGCCGCGACCCCCACCCGATGGGGCTTGATGGGGACTTCAGGCTGCAACCCCTGCCCCAGCACCAGGCCAGGGGACCTGAGGCCATGCCCTCCGCCTGGCGGGGCTTGATGGGGGACTTCAAGGTGTGCTTCCCGTCCTGGTGCTGGGCTGGGGGACGTCAGGCTTCTCCCCCTGCCCCAGTGCCAGGCCGGGGGACCTCAGGCCGCACTCCCCCCCAGGTGGGGCTTGACAGGGGACTTCAGGCCACGCCCCCCACTCCAGCACCAGGCCGGGGGACCTCAGGCCGTACCCCCACCCAGCACCGGGCCAGGGGACCTGAGGCTATGCCCTCCTGCCTGGCGGGGCTTGACAGGGGACCTCAGGCCGTGCTCCCCACCCAGCGGGGCTTGACAGGGGACCTCAAGGTGCACCCCCAGTGCTGGGTCGGGGGAACTCAGGCCACGGCCCCTGCCCAGCAGGGCTTGATGGGGGACCTGAGGCTACACCCCCCGTCCTGACGCCAGGCCAGGGGACCTGAGGTTATGCCCCCTGCCCAGTGGGGTTTGACAAGGGTTGGAATGGCCAGGTCTGGATCTAGCCCAACGGGGGAGTGGGCCACTGGGTCTGGATCTCATGCGATTTTGAGGCGAATGTGGGTGGGCGGGGACTTGACTCTGGGTCCCGTGTTGTGCCCCAGACTCTGACAGGAGGAAGGTTTTCATATACATTTTACTAATTTTCTTTCATCTCTGACACTTCTATTATAGAGAATGGGCAAATAGCAATATTAAATTATTTCCTCTAATTAATCCCCTTTTAATGTGCACGAATTTCATGCACCAGGCCACTAGTGATTAATAAAGAGTTTGGTGACCAAGATGAAGTTAATACATCAAAAGTATTATTCTGTTAAAATTAAGTTATCAAAATAATTAGATGTTAATTAGGTTTTCATTACTACATAAAGCTTAAACAGTATAAAAAATAATATACTTTTAAAACCACCACTCTAATAAAACAACTATATTTTAATGTGTAGTGACACATTATCTTGCTTGACCTCTCAGTATATTCAATACAGCTGACCACATCTTCTTTCTCAAAAAACTATTTTCTTTGCTCCAGAATTATTCAACACTTCTCCAGCCTGGCATTCACCTTTGACAGCTTCTCTTAATGCTGTAGTTCCTTGGGACTGAAAATGAGCTTTTTCCTCTGGTCATTCTATACTCACTCTATACAATAGCACCTAATACCATCTAAATGTTAATGGCTCTGAAATATCTAATTTCCAACCAGATCTGTCCCAAATCTGTATACTAACTGTCTATTTGACTATGCCACTTGGTTCTCTGACACTATCTCAGCTTCATACCCAAAATGGATTTTTAACTTTTCTTTCCCAAATTTCCAACTGTATCAAATATGTGAATGACATCACCATTCACCCAGTGGTTTAAAGAAGCAATATGGTGATTGTAGTTAATGTTTCCATCCCTACTCCCAATCATTTGCAAATCTGAGTTCTTCTTACCTCCAGAATGTAGTTCAATCTGTCTTCTTTTCCTCATCTTCCCAGTTTTAAATCTCATCTAAACACTTTCTTCTCTCTCATCAGGTCTCCAAAATGGTTTCCCTTCTATGCTTGATTTATTTCAAAATATTTCCCATGTAACACAAAGTGGTCTTAAAATGAAAATGTAAATAGTTCCCCATCACTCCTCCACTCAAGAAATTTCAATGGCTTCCCATAGAATTAAAAAGATAAATCCTGAAAGCATTGCTTGACCTGGTTCCTCAAGGTATACCATCTTCCTCCCGCTCATTGTGCTCCAATCACTCTGGTCCTTCCATCCTTCCACTTCTGGCATCAAACCCTTTCCCACCTCCAGGTTGCTATTCCTCTGTCCCTGCAGTTTCCACCTGCAGTGCTGGCCCCAGGTTTCACATGACTAACTCTGATTCCCTCTACACTTTCTCAGAGAGCTTTCCTTGATAAAAATCCACTTTCCCAACCAGCTTAAGCTTCCCTACCATATACTAATGCCCTCATTTTATAGCACAAGTCCTAGTTTGTAACTATATATCTACTTGGTTAATATCTTTCTCCCACACAATAAATAAGCCTTTTTTCAGGGCCCCTAAGCTACACTAATAAAAGAGAAAGATGCAAATTGACCGTACCTCCATGACGCCCATCAGCCAATCAGGGTGAGTATGCGAATTAACCCAACAAAATGGTGGGTTACTTTGCATATGCAGGCATGGAGCAAAGACTGAAGACTGAAGTCTCTGCTGCAGCCAGAGCCAAGCCTAAAGGCTAAAGGCTTGGCTCCGCTGTGGCCTGGGTCCCGGGTGCCAGAGGAAAACCGGGTGCTGGAGGAAAACCAGTGCTGGCAGCCATTGGAAGGAAGGCCTATTGCATGAATCTTAGTGCAACAGGCCTCTAGTAGAGGATATAAAGATGGTTCTAGCAAGTCTTAAGATGGAGCAGGATGGATTAGACTCTTACAATCATACATGTACATTGTTAACAGACCATGGTAAGAGCCAAAGGAAAAATACAGGTAAATGAATAGGAGAGACATCATAAAGATTTTCACAGAGGAAGCATTTCAGGCAGCTCAAAAAAAAGCAGCATGGGATTTAGATAGATGGAGATGGGGCCTGGAGATTGGGGGAAGAAAGAACATCAAGGGCAAAGAAAATGAAGTTCACCTTTTCAATGCTTTTGTTTTCTCCTTCTCTTTCTTGGCTGGATATCCTAGGGCATTGCTGCTTAAACTTTAAAGTACAAACGACTCCTGTTTCACATAGTACTGAAAGTACTAGCCATTGCAATCAGACAAGAAGAAATAACAGGCATCCAAATTGAAAAAGAAGTAAAGCTGTCCTTATTTGCAGATGACATGATACTGTACATAGAAAACCCTAAAGATTCCATCAAAAAACTGTTAGACTTAATAAATGAATTAGGCAATGTAGCAGGATACAAAATTAATGCCAAGAAATCTATGGCATTTCTATACACCAATAGTGAACTTACAGAAAGAGAGACTGAAAAAGCAATCCCATTTACCATCACACCAAAAAAATAGATACCTAGAAATAAACTTAACTAAAAAGGTAAAAGATCTATATGCGAAAAACTACAGGACACTGAAAAAAGAGATAGAGGAAAACGTAAACAGATAGAAGAACATACCGTGTTAATGGATTGGTAGAATCAACATCATTAAAATGTCCATACTACCCAAAGCAATCAACAGATTCAATGCACTCCCCATTAAAATACCAACAGCATATTTCACAGACCTAGAAAGAACTCTCCAAAAATTCATCTGGAATAAAAAAAGACCCCGAATAGCCACAGCAATCCTGAGAAAGAAGAACAAAGTAGGTGGGATCTCAATACCAGACTTCAAGCTATATTACAAAGCCACTGTTCTCAAAACTGCCTGGTACTGGCACAAGAACAGACATATAGACCAATGGAATAGAATAGAGAACCCAGAAATCGACCCAAACCACTATGCTCAATCAATATTCGACAAAGGAGGCATGAACATACAATGGAGTCAAGACAGTCTTCAATAAATGGTGCTGGGAAAATTGGACAGATAATGCAATAAAATGAAACTAGACCACCAACTTACACCATACACAAAAATAAACTAAAAATAAATAAAGGACTTAAACATATGACGAGAAACCATAAAAATAGAAGAACTGAAAGGAATCCACAGGCAGCAAAATCTCAGACATATGCTGAAGCAATTTCTTCACTGATACTGCCCCTAGAGCAATGAAAACTAAAGAGAAAATAAACAAATGGGACTCCATCAAAATAAAAAGCTTTTGCACAGCAAAAGAAATGATAAACAAAACAACAAGAAAGCCCACTGCATGGGAAAACATATTTGCCAATGTTATCTGTGATAAGGGTGTAATCTCCAACATTTACAGGGAACTCATACAACTTAACAAAAGGAAGATAAACAACCCAATCAAAAAATGGGCAATGGACCTAAATAGATACTTTTTGAAAGAGGAAAGAAGGAAGGCCGAGAGACATATGAAAACATGCTCAGTCACTAATTATCTGAGAGATGCAAATCTAAATGACAATGTGGTGGTACCATCTCACACCTGTCAGAATGGCAATCATCAACAAATCAACAAATGACAAGTGCTGGCGAGGATGCGGAGAAAAAGGAACCTTCTGGCACTACTGGTGGGAATGCAGACTGGTGCAGCCACTGTGGAGAACAGAATGGAGTTTCCTCAAAAAACTAAAAATGGAACTCCCATTTGACCCAGTGATTCCACTTCTAGGAATATATCCCAGGAACTAGAAACACCAATCAGAAAGGATATATGCACCCTATGTTCATAGCAGCACAATTTACCATAGCTAAGATTTGGAAACAGCCTAAGTGCCCATTAGCAGATGAATGGATTAAAAAACTGTGGTACATTTACACAATGGAATACTATGCTGCGCTAAAAAAGAAGGAATTCTTACCATTTCCAACAGCATGGATGGAGATGGAGAGCATTATGCTAAGCGAAATAAGCCAGTCAGAGAAAGATAAATACCACATGATCTCACTCATTTGTGGATTATAATGAACAACATAAACTGATGAACAAAAACACATCCAGAGACAGAGAAGCATCGATCAGACTGTCAAACCTCAGAGGGAAGGTAGGGAGGGTGGGGGTAAGGGGGAGAGATCAAACAAAGGACTTGTATGCATGCATATAAGCCTAATCAATGGACACAGACACCAGGGGGGTTAGGGCATGAGTGGGGGGGAGTTGGGAGGGGTAATGGGGGGATAAGGACACATATGTAATACCTTAATCAATAAAGAAATTTAAAAATAAAATAAAATAAAAGCTCTAGCATATAAAGAAAAAACAAATAGAGAAACATGATACAGAGGTAGTTTAGCCTTTTAGTTCTTCTCTTCATGATATGGAATTAGCACACATTCCTACTTCCTTTCAAGAAAATGACTGGAGACCTTTGCATAATCAAGGGACACAATGCATTAGGCTTCCTCCTGAATAGCCACCTGTAGAAATTGTTGTTAGAATGCGTCACTAAGTCAGAATCTATTCATGTACTGCCCTCAGTTTAAGTTTTGATAAGATAATTCTAGTTTTGTATTATTTATTAGAATTTGCAGATTTATCCTGGTGTCAGTGTACTTGATGATGGACTCATGGTGTACTGATAATTGCTTGAACTGCTATCATGTCAAGTGTTGACCGTGATCCACAACCATTCCATTTGTAAAACTCACATACCTATCTGTGTGTGAGCAGACAAATGAATAGATGAAACGTTCAGAAAGATACATCACAACCTACTCACAGAGGGTACAGGCATTTCTAAAAGAAGAAATAAAGAGAATTTTATTTCAATGAATTTATATTCTTCTGTCCCATTTTTAAAAATTGCAACAAGCATGTATAGTTTTTCTCATTAAAAATGTTATGGAAAAAATAGGAGTTAGCAATGTGTAGTATTTTTATTAACATAGCTCCCACTTTATGCAGTACAAACGAATTACCTGGCAGTCTTGTAAAAATGCAGATTCTGAGTCACCCCGTCTGGGGTAGCTTAGCCTGCATTTCTAATAAGCTTTTGAGTACAGTTGAAGCTGCTAGTCTGAGAAGCGCACTTTGAGCAGCGAAGTCCTTGGCCGCATGTTGCTGGGCAGGGCCAGCTTCCCAGGACAGAGCAACAGGAGCTTCTTTCACTGTCAGTCTTTTGGGAAGGATCAGAGACCATCACAAACAGAGCAGAAGGAGCCGCCATGTGTACTAGAGACCTCTCCATCTCACTCTGAGAACAGATTGTAGCATTCTATCCTCTGAACCAGCAGCACAGAAACTGGGGAAGAGAGAGAGATAGCCGCTCTGTGTGGTCACTGACTTGTTTGTGTCCTGGCAGAATAAGGGATTCTTTGTTAGCTCAAAGCCTAGCAGCTTTTCTGGATCTTGGTGGAGACTGTCATTTTAAACCAAAAATAAATAAATAAATAAAAAATAGCCCTTTCAAAAATATTACTGAAATAAAGGGAAGAATAATTAGGATGGTTCAGTCTGTCAAACTTTGAACTTAATACAACCTACCAGGTCTGAGTTAAGGTGGAGGCCCTGATGCAGCGAGGGTGATCAAAACAGTTTTTGTATATTTTAATATTTCTGCTGGAAACTATTTTTCAAAACTTTTCATTCAAGCAAGCCAAGAGATGAGAGAAGAGCCAAACTTGGCTATTTGTGACTGACATTCAGAATTAGTCACTGTTTAAACGTATTTATTTGTGTAATGTCAGTAAATCTTAATTGAGTCCTAACTTAATAAACACATGCAGAAATCTCTAGACTATAAACCAATCCCCTTAGGCATTTATTTATTTATTTATTTATTTATTTATTTATTTATGGAAATATAGTAAGAGGTAGAAACACTAGGACATCCGGTTAAGAGAAAGTGGAAAAAAATTTTAAAGCACTTTTTATGTGTGTAAATTTGTTTTTGTGGAAACAGGAATTATACATTACATCTGTGGAGATAAATAAAATATGATTGATTGCTTGTAGCAGAATCAGTGCTTCTAGAAACAGCTCTGCTAGAAACAGCTCAAATGGAAATGCAAAACACACTCTTGAGTTTTCCCATGCCATTTTTTTTTAAGTGACCCAGATGGGTGGTCATGGGATGAAAGTAGCAGTATTTACTTAGCACTTGCTGTGGGCTAGGTACTATGCTAAATATATTATGTACTAGAGGTCCAGTGCACGAAATTCGTGCACGGGGGTGTGTGTCCCTCAGTCCAGCCTGCACCCTCTCCAATCTGGGACCCTTCAAGGGATGTCCGACTGCCCGTTTAAGCCCGATCCCGGTGCCCATTAGCAGATGAGTGGATTAAAAAACTGTGGTATATTTACCCAATGGAATACTACACTGCGCTAAAAAAGAAGGAATTCTTACCATTTCCAATGGCATGGATGGAGATGAAGAGCATTATGCTAAGTGAAATAAGCCAGTCAGAGAAAGATAAATACCACATGATCTCACTCATTTGTGGGATATAATGAACAACATAAACTGATGAACAAAAATACATCCAGAGACAGAGAAGCATCGATCTGACTGTCAAACCTCAGAGGGAAGGTAGGGAGGGTAGGGGTAAGGGGGAGAGATCAACCAAAGGACTTGTATGCATGCATATAAGCCTAATCAATGGACACAGGCACCAGTGGGATTGGGCCTAAACGGGCAGTCGGACATCCCTCTCACAATCCAGGACTGCTGGCTCCCAACTGCTCACCTGCCTGCCTTCCTTTTCTGCCTGCCAGCCTGATCACCCCCTAACCACTACCCTGCCAGCCTGACTGATGCCTAAGTGCTCCCCTGCCAGCCTGTTTGCCTCTAACTGCCCTCCCCTGCAGGCCTTGTCCCCCCCAACTGCCCTCCCCTGCAGGCCTGGTCACCCCTAACTGCTCTCCCCTGCAGGCCTGGTCACCCCTAACTGCCCTCCCCTGCAGGCCTGGTCCCCCCCAACTGCTCTCCCCCACAGGCCTGGGTCCCTCCCAACTGCCTTTCCCTGCAGGCCTGGTTGGCCCCAACTTCCCTCCTCTGCTGGCTTGGTCACCCCTAACTGCCCTCCCCTGCAGGCTTGATCGACCCCAACTGCCCTTTCTTGCAGGCCTGGTCCCTCCCAACTGCCCTCCCCTGCTGGCCATCTTGTGGTGGCCATCTTGTGTCCACATGGGGGCAGGATCTTTGACCACATGGTGGCAGCCATCTTGTATGTTGGAGTGATGGTCAATCTGCATATTACTCTTTTATTAGATAGGATAGAGGGATGGTGCACGGGTGGGGGCCAGCTGGTTTGCCTGAAGGGTGTCTCAGATCAGGGTGAGGGTTCTCTTGGGGCATGGGGTGGCCTGGGTGAGGGGCCTGTGGTGGTTTGCAGGCTGGCCACGCCCCCTGGCGACCCAAGCAGAGGCCCTGGTATCTGGGGTTTATTTATCTTCTACAATTGAAACTTTGTAGCCTGGAGCGGAGCCAAGCCTTCTGCTTGCTCCGTGGCGGCAGCCATTTCTATTGGGATTTTTGTATCTTCTATAATTGAAATTTTGTAGCCTTAAGCGAGGCCTGGGCCCTCCAGGGTGTGCGGAAAGCTTGGCTTCCTCCATCGCCCAGGGCAACCCTAGCCTCCTGCTCTTTCCAGCTCGGTGGCTGCTGCCATTTCTGTTTGGGTTTATGTATCTTCTATCATTGAAACTTTGTAGCCTTGAGTGGAGGCCTAGGCCAGCAAGGGCAGACGGAAAGCTTGGCTTCCTCCATCGCCGGGGAAACCCAAGCCTCCCTCCTGCTCTCTGTGGCCGTAGCCATCTTGGTTGGGTTTATTTGCATATTCGCTCCTGATTGGCTTGTGGGCGTGGCTTGTGGGCGTGGCGTGTGGGTGTAGCAGAGTGATGGTTAATTTGCATATTACTCTTTTATTAGATAGGATATGTTCACTCCAATTAAAACCATCAAGAGATAGTAATATGCATTTTTCAGGGACAAGAAATCTGGTATTCAGAGAAGTTTGTAGACTTTGCCCAAGGTAATAGAGCAAGAAGGTGTTGAAACAGAGGCTTAAAATCAAAGCTATTTAAAATAAAAGCCATGCCCTTTCTACCATGGCATGCTGCTTCTTAACACTGGATTACTTTATTTCTTGCTGAGGATGGTTTGATTTTTTATTGCAGTTGTTCTTATATGATACTGAGTTACATTGAATTTCTATGCAGTTAGTGATTGGTTAAATTTATGACTTTTAAGATCCTTCCAATTTCATATATCCTTCTGTTGTGGGTGGCAGGAATGGCACCAGGTTTTAGACCCTTTGGGTCAGGCCAGACCTGGGTTCAGCAACCTCAGTACTTGAGTTCTGGCTAGGAAAAGAATTCAGAGCCAAGACTCAAGCTACAAGAGAACATTCTATATAATAAAAAGCTAATATGCAAATTGACCGAATTGCTGAATGACTGGTCTCTATGATGCGCACTGACCACCAGGGGTCCGATGCTCAACGCAGGAGCTGTCCCCTAGTAGTCAGTGTGCTCCCATAGCAGAGCGCCACTCAGCCAGAAGCCAGGCTCATGGCTGGCAAGCACAGTGGTGGTGGCGGGAGCCTCTCCTGCCTCCGCAGCAGCGCTAAGGATGTCTGACTGATGGCTTAGGCTCACTCTCTGAGACATCCCGGCGGGTTCCCGAACTGCGAGAGGGCAGGCACAGGCCGGGCTGAGGGACCCCCTTCCCCGGTGCACAAATTTCGTGCACCGGGCCTCTAGTTTATTTATAAAATCACAGAGGTGGAAGAAGTAATTCATAGGAAAAATTGACTTAAGAAACAAGTTATAGAGGCAAAGGAAGGGCCCTTGGAGCTTGGGAGTGAGGAAGGTAAAGGTAAGATGCTTAGGGGAATCAGGAGGGGAAGGGAAAAGGGAATGGGAAAAGTGCAGGTGTGCTCTGGGGAGGAAGAGCACGCTGGGTCCTCTTCCTAGGGGTTTTAAGGGTAGATATTTTAGGGACCGTCCCAGGGGAAGATCTCAATAGAATATTCAGCAGCTTTCCAGGTGTGTCCTTTCAGAGTCTAGGTCTCCAATGATTGGTCAACACCAAGGTAGGTGGTCATTATCCAATGTAGCTGGTCCTGATGTCAGCCGTGGGGTCACTTGTCTGGTTTTGCTGCTTTTCTGGGCCCTGGAGCTGAAATACAACTGAGGCCTAGATACTATCTCTAAGGTGGAAAGGTCAGGGGGTCCAAACCGCATGACCAGCGATATGGTAGGGGAGGAAAGGTCACCCTGGGGGTAAGGTCCCACCCTACAATTTTCCTTTTCTAGGCACCCAGGGTTTCCCACCCTGGTGACTTCTGAACCTGGCCTATGGTGGGTGCTCTGCTCTTGTCTGTCTCATTGCCTACCATACTTCCACCTCAGTGCCCTTGCACATGCTGTTTTCTCTACCGGAATTCTCTTTCTTTACTTCTTTTTTGCCTACTCAACTACTTCAATTTTAATCTTCAGGCCTTAGCTTGATCATTATTTCTTCAAGAAAGTCTTCCTTTCCTTTGCCCATTATTCCTACTATATGCTTTTAGTAACATGTACCTTTGGATTGTAAAACCTATCACTAATGCAATTTTATATTATGTGTGTTTTAAATAGAAGATTATTTATCTATTTAGAGATAAGATAATGTAATGAACTATTTGACTCTTGTCCCTGATAATTCAGTCACCTTAATAGTGACAGGTTATAACTGTCATTTGTTTATGGGCTACTCCTTCTGAGCTAGGCATTGGATGATTGAAGACCCTTAAGACTTGTTCCTGGAACTCAAGGAACTAACAATCTGATTGGAAAGACATGGCTAAAACATATTAAACTATTACAGAGCAACCAAGTCCAAGGTGAAACCAAATCCTTTTGCAAGACTAAAACTTACTTGGTTTCATTTTTTCCAAGAAATGGCTTCTCATTTTAGTCTCTTATCTATATGTTGGTATATGAAAGCTAAAACAGCTTAAGGTAAAGTAATATAATTAGAGAAGCAAAAAGAAGCTTTGAGAAAGTGAAAGACCAAAAAAGATGAAAGGAAGAAATGAGAATTGCAGTTTGCCATGAGTCTCAGAAATGTTCCATCTTGTTAAGGTTCTCTCCTTGTCTTTAATATATGCCATTTTAATTATGATGTGCCTTGGTGTGGGACTCTTTGGGTTCATCTTGTTTGAAATTCTCTGCATTTCCTGGACTTGTGTGTCTTTTTCCTTCACCAGGTTAGGGAAGTTTCAGTCATTAATTCTTCAAATACGTTCTTGATTTCTTGCTCCTTATTTTCTTCTTCTGGTACCCCTATGACACAAATGTTGTTACTCTTCATATTGTCCCAAAGGTCTCTTAAACTATCTTCACTTTTTAAAATTCTTTTTTTTGCTTCTCTGATTGAGTGTTTCCTGCTACCTTGTCTTCCAAATCACTGACTCCAATCTCTGCTTCACCCAACTTACTGTTTAGTCCTTTAAGTACATTCTTTATTTCAGATATTGTATTCTTATTTATTTATGGCTTTTATCACCTTTTCTATGCTTACTCTCTTCTTGTCAAGGTTCTCACTGATTTCATCCATTCTTCTCCTAAGTTCCTTGATCATCCTTATAACCATTGTGTTGAACTCTGCTTGCCTCCATTTCATTTAGTTCCTTTTCTGGGGATTTCTCCTGTTCTTTTATTTGGGGCACGTTTCTTTGTCTCCCCATTTTTGGCTGCCTCTCTGTATTTGTTTCTGTGTATTAAGCCCCAGTCTTGGTAGAGTGGCCTTAGGAAGTAGGTGTCCTGTGGGGCTGTGATGCAGTTTCCCTGATCACCTGAGTTAGGTGCGCCAGTAATGTCCATTGTGTGGATTATGTGAGCCCTCCTGTTTGTAGTTGAGTCTTGATTAGCTATGAAGTTGACCCTGACCACAGTGTATGAGCTACTAGTCAGGGGTTGAGCCCATGAAGCAGAATCTATCCCAGCAGAGGTTGGTGCCTGCCAAGATCTCCTTTTGGGTGTACCTTTTGTGAAACTAATTGGGTCATGCTCTGATGTGGTCTGAAACCCACCACTGGGTGTATTGTTTCTGGGGTCTCTTGGGAGGGACTTCAGTGTAGGTCAATGTCAGAGGCTGCCTTTGACTGGCCCTGGGCTACCTGTTAGGAGCTACAAAGTGATTTATGGTTTCTGGCTGCCTCTGATGGGCCTGGGTACACCTGAGAGATATTAAGCTACATACCAAAGTCCTGAGGCCCAGGACAGATCAGTTAAACAACCAAGGCACCCTGAGATCCACTTTCACCTGATGGCTGCCGGTTAGGCTTAGTCACTGAAAGAGCCCCTGGCAGTAGGCGTGAGGTAGGTTCTAAGTGAGTCATGAAGTAGGAGTGAGTGGTGCTCACCAGGTTGATAGAGCTTCAAACTCGGTGACAGTACTGGGCCTCAGGGAACATTAAGGTCAGCTACCACCCATGTGTGGCCCCTTTGGTGAAGCAGGGACTCAGGGAGTATCAGGGTGAGGACAGAAGAGTTCATCAGGCTAAAACAAATTAGTATTTGGTCATGTGGAGGGAAGGCTCTTCACAGGAACAGTGGCACTGGTAGAGGCATGGGTGGGGCAGGGCTGTACTTCCTCAAGAGCCTTCCAAGAAAGTCTGCACTGCAGGCCCAGGCTGACTACATCCAGCAGACTCCTCCTCAGGGCAGGACCTTGACAAGGCAGTGCCAAAGGGAGTCAGGAGGGTGGGGCTTGTGCATTTCCCTCCAGGTGAATGAAGGGGAGGACTCAACCCAGGAAAGATGGCATCTGTGGGTGGTGTGGGAGAGGGACTCAGCACAAAGACAATGGAATCTGACCCTCTAGCCTTCTCCTTGAAGCCACACAACGTAGTCTCTCCCTGTATGATTCCAGTCTGCTCTGAGCCACCATCCTTCTGCTGGAGCCCAGAGTGTGTGATCACAAATTTTGTATGCGGACCCTTTAATAGGGCGCCTGGGTTTCTAGCAGAATTTTGTCTCTCCCTGGGCAGATGGAATCTCAGATGATTTTCACAGCCAGATGTTGTGCAGGCTGTTCTTCTAGGCACTGGTGCTTTGGGATGGGGAGCCCAGAATGAGTTTGAGAACCCCTCCTCCTCAGAGGGGACCTCCAGAGTTGAGATATCCCTTCCAATTCTCAATCACCATATGTGGGTTCGAGACCAGCCCTTTTCATGTCTCTGCCCCTCTTATCAGTCTCAATGTGCTTCTTCTTCTGCAAATCCTTGTTATAAGACTTCTGTTCAGCTAGTCTTAAGTTGGTTATTCAGGTTTATTGTTCTATATGTTAGTTGTAATTCTGATTTAGTCCTGGGAAAAGATGAGTGTAACTTCCACCTACTCTGTTGCCATCTTGAATCTCTAGTTCTGGATTCTGGAAGGCCAAGATCAGGGTTCCAGCATGGTCAGGTTCTAGAAAGGGCCCTCTTCTTTCTGTGTTCAAGGTACTTTCGCCATAGACATCTTTGCCATAAATCCATGTTTTCCTTTTCCAGAATATAATAGTAATTTAAAACTCTGTAACTTGGCATGTAAATGAACTGTAAGGTATTTTTCAGTTCTATTGTTTCATGATTAGACTTTCAGGGGAAAAATAAACACACCAAATATGCTTGTTCTCATGTGCTATATGCAAGAAACTGGCAATAATAGTTCTTGGGAAGGGAAACTTACTTTTTCTTTGTACTAAGCTTTTTTCTTTCCCACTGAGTTTTTAATATCATGTATTATTTACTACTAATACAAATAATTTAAAAAACAAATACCTTTTAAATTTAAGTAGACAAAACATTTTACTTGTTAAAGCAGAGTTCTTCCTTTATAAATGTTTACATCCTGTTCTTCTTGCTCAACCTTATCATTAGTGAATTTTAAAAATAATAATTCTTAGGAACTGTGGGAGGTGGAAGGGAGATATAGAAGGTTTTGATCATGGAAACTGCTATTTATTCTGAAAGTATTTTTAACTACATGTGATAGGTCCTGGGCTGGGTACTTCCTCCTTTCCATAACTTCTAGAAGGCTTCTTGTGTAAACACCCACACATTTTTCTGTTCTTTGAGAGTTCTGCATGCTTAAAATGCTTCCCATAGATAAGGGGTGGTCTATTCTCCATGAATTTAGCAATGAACTCACCTACATGGAGAATCACCAGGTATTAAGGAAAGTTCCAGGTGTCTCTGGTTGAGGCAGAAACTACACTGATGACCTACCTGCAGGTGAGGTAGAGGGTAGTTGTACTGGTTTGGGGAGGGAGGTAGTAATCTTGAACTAGTTCTGCCATATTGAGAAAATAAAAGATAAAGAGGAAGATTTTTTAAAAAAAAGGTGGTAGGAAGGAAGGGTGGCAATGGAAACTGATACAGGGACACTTTAACTCATAAAATTATTGTATTACACAAAAACTGATTCCAAAGATTTATAAACAGAATCCTGAACACATTAATATAATGGTATACCACCATCTAACACCCTTCAGAGCACAGGATAGGGTGAGGTAGGTCACAAAACAAGGGAACGTCAAAGACTCGGTAATCAGGATAAATATCTTCTTAAACATTTTTAAATACGTTTTTATTGATTTTTGAGAAGGGGGAAGGGAAAGATAGAGAGATAGAAACATTGATGAGAGAAAAACATGGATAGGTTGCCTCCTGCACACCCCCTACTGGGGAGCAAGCCCTCAATCTGGGCATTTGCCCTGTCTAGAAATCCAACTAGCTATGTCTTGGTTCATGGGTCAACACTCAACCACTAAGCCATCCTGGATGGACTCAGAATAAATATGTTAATAAAATATTTTAAAAATTAATGCAATAATGTATGATGGAAAATATAAACATTTAAGATAATGGTGGGGTTAGTGTTTCTGTTTTTTTTTTTTAAGACTTCAAAAGGCTTTGGGCAGGGCACTGTTAGTGACCCTGCAGAAACTACCTACTCAGGTACTCTTTTATTAATGACCAGAGGCCCGGTGCATGGATTTGTGCACACTGAAAGGAAATTAATTAGAAGGTGGCCAGCGGGGGCAGGACTGGTCTAGACAAGTAGGACATGCCCTGGAGCCAACAACCTCCCTCGGTCCCTCCCTGGCCAGCCACACCTGGGATGGTGCCATGGCTCGAAGGGTGTCTATAGAGTGAGCAGGGTCTCTCCAGCAGGTGGGGTCCCTTAGCCTGGCCTGCAGGGATTGGGCCAAAATCAGCAGTCTGATATCCCCTCAGGGGTCCTGAATTGCGAGAATACTCTGCGAAGTTGCTGTGGCTCCCCGCTGGTGGTCAGTGCATGTCATAGCTACCGGTCAGAGCATCTGCCCCCTCGTGGTCATTGCGCGTCATAGCTACTGGTCAGATGGTCACTTAGGCTTTTATATATATAGACTAGAGGTCCGGTGCATGAAATTGTGCATGGGGGGCAGTCCCTCAGCCTGGCCTGCACCCTCTTGCAATCCGGGACAACCACAGGGATCGGGCCTAAACCAGCAGTCGGACATCCCTCTCGCAATCCCGGACCGCTGGCTCCTAACAGCTCACCCTCCTGCCTTCCTAACCACTCTGCCTGCCTGCCTGCCTGATTGCCCCTAACTGCTCGCCTTCCTGCCTGATCACCCCTAACCGCCTCTGCCTCGCTCCTGCTGCGGTGGCTTTGTCCAGAAGGACATCAGGAATGACATCTGGAAGGTTGTTCAGCTGTCTTGTCTAATTAGCATATTAACCTTTTATTATTATAGATGTTTTCCAAAAGTTAATTTTCACAATCCCTTTTATATCAGTAACTTTTCTTGAATGCCCCAGCATTTATCTACAGTTCTCTTCTGTCTGAAAAACCATTTCCCTCAGTAAGTGGTAGGACTTGTATGGCAACCTGAATCATCTTGGATCCTCTCAGTTCCTCCCCAGACCGCAGTGGGCACATGGCACCTCTTTGCTAAATGAATGCAGAAATCATAGACCTCAAAGTGGCTGTCTTAAGGGTTGAGCAGGGAAGGAACCCGGGTATATTTTGTTTGGTACGGAGTGATTTTTAAAAATTGAATACATTATCAAGATTTTAAAATCAGAATGTTTTATATGAAAATAATCTAAATCTGTCATTTCTTAGAAAATTAGAAAACCTAGCAAAAGCAGGCCCAAATTCTTTCAGGATAGCAACGGGCAATTTAGAGCAGAGTGGCTCTGCCCTTAGAGCCCTCTCGTTCCCCCCCCCCCCCCCCCGCGGTTTACTCATTGACATTGCCTGCCAAGCCCCATGAACTCTGCGTTTGCCCCAAAGGCATAAAGGAGCAATGCCAACACCCATCTGTTGGGGCCATTCGTTCTCTCCTGGAGAATGTTTTCCTTGCCCTTCGAACACAGTCTTGGACAGAGGATCAGAGAAACAGCTCACCTTCCTAGCGGACAAACTTCCCACAACCCATGAAACTTGCACTGCCCTCCGCACATTGTTTGTACCAGCCCTCTGCTCCAGCGTCCCCTTCCTTGCATAGGGCCTTCCCGGGGTCCCCCACCATCTGAGCTTTGGAGCCTGGAGGCGGGTCCCCGGCCCGCAGCCGCAGCTCTCTGCCCCGGGGCCGGGAGCGCGGCTCGCCCAGGCGGCACTGGGCATGCTCAGAGGCGGCCGCGGGGGCAGGTTTGCTTCGCAGGCGCTCGCACTCGGCGGCCGGCGGGCGCGCTGCTGCAGCTGGAGCTCGGGCGCCTGGAGTTGGAGTTGCCGGGAGTTTCCCTCCCACTCCTCCCTCTTCGCGCGCGGCAGCCGAAGCTGGCGCGCGAGCCGCGAGAGGCGGCCAGCCAGCAACTGACCCGCAAAGCCTTGTCCGGAGCCCGGAGCCCCGTGCGGGGCAGCCCCCGGGGAGGAGCCTCGCTGGCTGGGACGCGTGCCTCGCACTGGCACTGCCGGGGCACGAGCCAGGCTGCACGGTAGGGCCAGGGCGTGGGGAGCGGGCGGGCGAGGCAGAGGCCAGGCCAGGGGGGATGCGGCTGCAGCAGCCGCAGCGATCGGAGCTCCAGGCGATCGGGGCTCCCTGCGTTCGGTCTGATGAGGGAGGCTGGGGCAGGGACCCCGCTGCGGGGTCGGAGGTGTAGGCAGGCGCACAGATGGATGCTTTCAAGTTGGCGGGCGGCGGGAAAGAGGGGCTGCGCGCAGCTGCTGAGTGCGCGCCGAGAGCGATTCGGGTCTCTGGTTCCCCCCAAACCTGGTACCCGGTGCGCGGGCAGGGTTGAGCAAATCACGAAGCGGAGCAGTTTCCTCCGAGAAAGTTGAGGATGGAGCCCTTATTTTCTCACCGTGCCCGCGGTACGATGGTCCTGAGAGTGCCGCCTGAAGCCCCCAGTTTGGAGGAGCTGAGTGGGTCGCGGCGCCCCTGGGCAGAGCTCCTCCACCCCCGGCTGAAATCTACGAAACACCCAGATCTTCGCTTCCCTGGCGTCGTCTAGGAAAATCATTCTTGCCAAAACTGAGGTAGGCTCCCGGGCGGCACGGCTCCCTGCCTCTAGGGCGCTTACTAGGGCGATGCCCCTTCCCCAACCTCAGAAGTGGCCAAGGGCGCCGGGTTCCTTGTTAGCCCTTGAGGTGGCCGGAATGGAGCCTCACATACATGGTGGGGCAATGTGGCTGGGGTAGGTGGCCAGCCTAAGTTTTCCTCCAGCCCTTTCCTAGTTTTACAGCACCCTACCATCCCCTCCTCCCTCCCCCCCTCCTCCCCCTTTCATCTTCGCAGAGACAAGACCTGGAGGAAGAGGTGGAGAGTTTGGGTGGACATACGCCTGGGTTGTAGCTGCCTCGGGCCCGGGTCCCAAGACTAAGAAATCCTACCCCCTTTCTATTACTCTTCCTCAGGGGTTGGGTGGGAGGTAACAGCGAAGGTGGATCCACAAGAATGTCCACTTCATCCCACTGATCTCCTAAGATCGTGTTCCGGGCGACTCCGGGACCCTGGAAATGGCATTGTGTGGATTGTGAGGGTGTGGAGGATGCTGATGGTTTCTCTTGGCTCCACTTTTTTCACTTCTTGTTTTGAGTTTTGGGGTTTTGCCTGCACGCGAGTCAGAGCTGTGCTGTCATAACCCGAGGGGGTGGGGGTGGAGGAGCTTCAACCAGGCAGTGAGCCCTGTGCGCCCGCCTCTGAGGCTGCTAGTGGGAATTGGTCCAGAAATGATTATGCAGGCTAGAAATATGCCTCTCTTTTTTGGCTGAACACCTTGGCTGTTGGGTTTGTGTGTTAATTTCTTAAAGGGGCACCCACACACTGCTCAAATACCATGTTTTAGGGGCTCCCCATTGGTGTTACCTGTTTTCCTGTGTGTTTTTCCTAGGGGTAATTTGCTCTGGTGCACATTTTCTGATGTGGGAATCCTGGAGTGGGTACATATGTTATAGAGCCAGAGAGACCAGACGTCAGGCTGTAGCTTTACAGGGCATGACTGTGCTGGCAAACTTAGCCACTCTAGACTTCAGTTTTCTCTTCTGTCAAATGGGGACATAGTGACCTTATCTCCTTTCATTGCAGGAGACTTGGGTGAGATAATGGAAGTGAAAAGTGCTCAGAAAACCTCAAAGCACTATTCATGTCTTACTGTGTTTGTGCCTTTTACTCAGTTTCTTTCTTCTTTCCTTTCTTTTTTTTTTAAAACGAACCACTTCTTTTAATTATAACAAGACATCTTAAGTCTTCTCCCCTCTGCCCACTCCTTACCAAGAGATGTAATTGCTAGGGTCTTTTGAAGTAGCTATTTATCTTCTTTTTTCTCTTCCCGTAAATCCATCTCTTTTGATGCCCCAGTCCTCATATTTACTAGTATCTGAGGGAAGCATGGTGTAGATGAGGAGACAGGGTGGGATCACCTTGTCAAGGTTCAGAGTCCTGGGCCCTGGTTTCAGATCCAAAGTTGATGAACAAGTCAGCAGACTCTAGGCTAGAGCTCTGGCTTGACCTTTAACAGTGACCTTGAACTAAGGACTCAACTTCTCCTTGGGGAAATCAGTCTGTGAGGTTAAGCAACGCTGAGCAGAGGCAAGAATAGGTGAGACTGTCCCTGACACACTTAGTAAGGGTTTCATGAGGCTCCTGACCCCCCACCCTCTGCATCTTCCCCAATCCTAGAGCAGTAGTTCTCAAACATGAGCATCAGAGTCACCTAGAGTACACCTATAGAACCACTGACCTAGGAGGTGAGAGGGAGTAAGAGAATGAGGTTTGTTCTGGAATGTCATTGTTTTAATATCTCACCTAGGAGACAGTGTTTCAGGAACTTGCCTAAACCATTTTGTATTTCCAGTACCTGTGCCTTTTACCACTGTCCTGTTTGAATCATTTCGATTGCTCTTCAAATGAATTATTTTTCACACACACACACATACACACACACGAAGATAGGATCTCCCCTCCTTTTTGTACTGTAAAGTATTTAGTCCTTGGTTCCTAGTTCATTGTTTGGTAGACTGAGGTTGGTGATCCTGTTATTGATAAATCCAACAACTATCCCATTTCCTTTCTTTGGGAATCTCAGGCATTTGGAAAGAGGAGGTTGCATAAAGTTCTAGCAGCTTGAA
The DNA here is from genome assembly GCF_963455305.1 of Plecotus auritus. NCBI lineage: Eukaryota > Metazoa > Chordata > Mammalia > Chiroptera > Vespertilionidae > Plecotus > Plecotus auritus. The sequence goes on along the minus strand of NC_137770.1, from coordinate 85,791,340 downwards.
CCTTAAATTTGGAGAACTTATGAGCAAGTTTAAAAAGAATTGCAGTGTGGTGTCTTCTCTGAATGGGCAGCTTATCCAGGCCTTGGAGCTTGTGTTGTACACCCCATGACAGATGTCCTATGGTGGTCACATCTGGGGAAGGCCTTCCATTCCTTCTGGTAGTAACTGAGATACTCTCTCACTCTCCAAGGGGGAATAAGGCCAAATATCAGGGGCAACTGTACAGCATCAGTGCTGCTGGCTATGATTTAGCTTATAAGCAAGCACTTTTGGGGCACAGCCCAATCTTAAGCTTTTCTCCTTGTCCCTTTAAGCTATGGTCCTGGGCTGGGAGCTATGACTTACGGTGGCCTAGATTGTGGCAATGATTTTTAGCTACTTTGTATCAGAGAGGCTTGGATCCTGCTTGATTCAGGAGGGTTCCCGAGATGACATCCTAAAGCAGGAATAGGTTTATGTAGCATCCACACGGACTAGGTATAAGAGGGGGGTCAACATTTAAACTAGCCTCATGTTGCTGTGCCAAGTGAAGTGCCACCTGGCCATCATGCTTTATCTCAGTTTTCCGTTTGTTCTTTGTTATGGTTTTAAAATGACTAGCACTAGGAAAACCTGTCACTAAAGCAGAAACCTATTAAGAAACTCAAGTGTAGCACTTAGTGTTAAAGTAAATAAAACTGCAAGACCCATGCCTGTCTTCCTGCCTATAATCAGCAGTCAGTGAAGAAACAATCTTCAGGTTGTAATTCTTAAGCTTTACTAGCTAATTTAAATGGTTTTGGCATTTAACATAAGTAGGGAACATTTCTGTTTTAAAATTCTTTCCCATAACTTGATGTTTATATTTTGGATGCTACGCCTACTTTCCACCACTAGGATTTTTTTCCAGTGTAGGGAAAGCTTCTTTCCTTATCACTGTTGTTCCCTCTTCTCAGCATGTGACCGTATTATATCTTTGCTCCCTTGGATAAATCTATTTTGAGCCAGTCATTATGATACTTTATTTCTCTTTGGTCGTCAGAGCTGTTGTTACTGGGTCATAGAGATTCAAGGCCCATTCCTGGAACACGGTTCCAGCCTTCCTAGAGGGTGCTTTTAAACTAAAACTTGGGTTGTATTGTACTTGCTCAATTCTAATATACATTTTTTTCACACTTCATCATTTTCCAACTTCAGAAATCCAGATGGCTCTTAAAATGATGAACACACAATGTATGGTTTCTTTTTTCTTTTTCCGTAACTTGGCACGTTAATAGACTGACTTCCAATTTTTGGCATTCTAAAACAGAGCAAATTTGGTTCTTTACCCCAGTAGAAAATATGGTTTCTACTCAGTGCTTTCCAACTGATAGAATTGAGCAGCATTTGAATGAGCTCAGCGGTTCCCAGACTATGTCGGAAGAATGATGTTGGGGTGGATGTTAATAGGTGTGCTCTTGTAAAGGGCAAATCAATTTGGAAGCAGTGCTTTTTCTTCTCTTAGAGCTTCTCCACATGTGCACCATCATATCAAAGACCCTGAGAAGTACTGCAGTCAACAGTGTCAGCAACAAAAAAACTTGGTTGTATTTATTTAATTAAACGTTTCCTGGGACATTTTGAGGATTTGTGTGTAACTTCTAGGACTCCATTACTGAACTGGCACATTCCAGCAATTCTAGCAAGTGGTTTAATAGCATGTGTGGATGGGGAAATTTTACCTAATATGTCATTAAAGTAAAGGGCATTTGCTAAATATGGATGTTAATCGATTAGTGAACTCTCCAGGTGTTTACTATTTTTTATTTCAGAGCGGAGAGAAAACACTTGAAGCTGTGGTGGCTAGCAACATCTCCATGGAGGGGCTAGAGGGAGAAGGTTGTAAGTGATGGCTGGCACTTTTGTAGAGGAAAAGGGGTGTTTCAGTTTGGTGGTGTAATGGAGCAGGAATGTGAAGACCTGAACTTAATGTCTGCATATAAATACATTTCAGAGTGCATACGAAAAGGACCATGCCCAGCACAGAGTGGTGGTCTAAAAACCTATTTATTGTTAAGGTCTTTTCTTGATTTTGTAAATTCACTGAAGGAGCAGATGAGTTCCAGTGACCACAGGAGAGCTAGTTGTGGATAAACAGGAGGGGAGGCACAACACTCAGGTTGAAAATAAGGAGGGATGCATGAGAAAGAAATGAGGAAAGAACTTGTTCTTAGTCCTTTAGAGGACAGTAGTTCCAGGTACAGAGGAATCTGGTCCAGTTGAAGAATTTTGGATATTTGGGAAAAGGGTGTTTTGGAAGTCCCCCACAAAGAGGGGTCTTAACTGGAGTTTCAAAAAATAGCAAGAAGCCCTGCTGGTGTGGCTCAGTTTGTTGAGTGTTGCCCCATGCACAGAAAGGTTGCCAGTTCCATTCCCACTCAGAGTACATATCCAGGTTGCAGGCTTGATCCAGGTGTGTGTGGAAGACAACCAATGTTTCTCTCTCCCTCTCCCTTCCTCCCCCTCTCTCTCTCTCTTTCTCTAATGAAAAGATAAAATAAAATAAAAATAGCTAGAACAAAGAACTTTTACAACTCAACAATAAACAAGGAAATAACCCAATTTAAAATGGGCTTAGGGTTTAAATAGATACCACTTCCAATGAGATATACAAATGGCCAATAAACGCATGAAAAGATGCTCAACATCATTAGTTATTAGGGAAATACAAATCAAAACTACGGTGAGCTAACACTTCACACCCATCATGGTAGCTGTAATAAAAAAGATATAATAACAAGTGTCGGTTAGGATGTGAAGAAACCAGAATTTTCATATATTTCGTTGTAGGTGGGAATGTAAAATTTTACAGCCACTTTGTAAAATAGTAGTTCCTCAAAATGTTAAGTATTGAGGTATCTCATGACCAATTCTACTCCTTGGTATACACCCAAGAAAACAGAGGACATATGTTCATGCAAACACTTGCACATAAATGTTCATAAATAGCATTATTTATAACAGCCCCAAAGTGGAAATAACCCACATTTCCACCTGCTGGTGAATGGATAAACAAAATATGGTATATCCATATAATTCCTTGAAAACATACTATATGAATAAAGCCAGACACAATTACATAATTACATATTATGTAATTCCATTATGAAGGGTCCAGAATAGGCAAATCCATGGTGATAAAAATTGCATTAGTAGTTGCCAGGGGCTGGGGAGAGGAAGGAATGGGAGAAACTATTAATGGTATGTGGTTTCTTTTTCAGGGTGGTAAAATATTCTGGAATTAAATAGTGGTGATGGTTGCACAACTTTGTGAATACACTGAAAACACCTGAACTGTAGCCCTGGCCAGTGTGGCTCAGTTGGTTGGGCAGCATTCCATGCACCAAAATTTTGCTGGTTCAATTCCTGGCCAGGGCAAATGCCAGGGTTGTAGACTCGATCCCCAGTAGAGGGCTTACAGGAGGCAGCCGATCTGTTTCTCTCTCAACTCTTATACCAATGTTTCTCTCTCTCTTCCCCTCCCTTCCTCTCTCTCTATGTATATCAATAAAAATATTTTTCAAAAACTACTGAATTGTACACTTTCAAAGGGTGAATTGAATGGTATGTGAATATCTCAATTAAAACAACAACAACAAATAAAAAAGGCCATTGTGGCTGGGGCAAGAGGAGACTAACAAAAAAGGGGTGAGAGAGATCCAGGAGTTAGGGTATCAATTTCAGGCCAAATTTTCTGCTCTTGGGAAAAAATACCTAGATAATTTCTTTCTCCTTGTTTGCTGTTGGGTCCCTTAGGATTTTCCTATTACCTTTTCGTTCAAAAATCTTTCCCCTGAATTAAAAGTGTTTTGTTCCAAGTTGCTCTAACAGTCAGTGGGATAGTTCTCATGGCAAATGCCTGTGATCTTCAGATCAGCATGTGTTTCTGGACTTCCCTCGGGACACGAATTCCATATTTAGGCATCCATGGTGATCCACCAGAGGGCATTAGGCAGTGCTGACTGGGCAACTTCTGTTTAGCTTCTCCCTTAAGATTTGACTGTGGTAGACATTTTAGTATCATCTTCTAATTTGTTTATGGAACTCTGTCAAGGCCTTTAAAAAAAAAATCTCTGTATTAAACAGGGCTCACATGGCACTTGGCATTATACAAGTATCAGTGTGTTTGGGTCCAAGAGTGATGATACTACATGAGGTTTAATACCACGGAGTTGAGGTCCTGTCCCCTCGGTAGAGATATTTCTTCTGTCTTTAGCAGTGTATTGTAGCTGTGCTTCTCTAACTCATGGACAGGAAGCACCTGGAAAGCTTGTTAAACATGCTGATTCAGTAGGCCTGGGTTGAGGCTTGAGGTTCTGCAGTTATAACAAGCTCCCATTCATGTGGATGCTGCTGATCCATGGATCACTCTGAATATTAGCTGACACAGTATAGAGAAGATGGCTTTGGAGTGGGATAGAGCTGAATGTGAAAGGTCACTCCACCATTCATTTTCTGCGGAAACTTGGGCAAGGTAAGTGACATCTGAGCCACAGTTTTCGTTATCTGTAAGATCAGAGTAAGCTCTAGCTCTTAGAAAAGTGTCTAACATGATGCACCTGGAATGTTAGGTATTATTTGACTTTTTCCTTTCACAAGGGTTACAAATTCCCAAGTAAAGACCAAGAAAAAAATATATAAAAGAAAGCCATGAGTTTTGAAGAGTTTTTCTATTTGTGTGGAGGGAGTGGGAGAGAGGAGAGATGTAGGGGAAGTGGGATATGAATCCTAGTCCTCCGGACAATATTAATTTGCTTATTGGTTCGAAGATTAGCATAGTTTTCTTTTTTTGTTTATTTGTTTTAAAAATATTTTTATTAATTTCAGAGAGAAAGGGAGAGGGAGAGAGAGATAGAAACATCAATGATGAGAGGGACTCATTGACTGGCTGCCTCTTGTGCCCCCCAACCGGGCATTGAGCCTGCTGCTACCCAGGCATGTGCCTTGCCCGGGAATTGAATTGTGACCTCCTGGTTCATAGGTCAATACTCAACCACTGAGCTATACCAGCTGGGCTAGCATAGTTTTAATAAAATCACTGTGCTAGTCTCAGCAGAGGCTGGATAATTTTTAATCTTTGCTTTCATGAAGTTGGTGTCTGTTTGACCACCAGGTCATCTCTGAGCTGCTCACTTGTTGCTACACTTCCTTGGTGGGGTGGACTCTGCCCATCCTTGCCTCGCTGCCTTCCCCCCTCACGGACTTTTCTCTCCCGGAGGAAGTAAAGGAAGCTCAAATGCAAAACATTGAGTTTCATGAGCAACATGGGGTAACTTTCTGGTGATGAGGTTGAAAATATTTGCTTCATTGTGGACTTCAGGAAATCTGGGCATTTCATTAGTTTACCTTCCTAACTGTGGATAGGTTGAATTAGGTTAATGGGGGAACAGCTACAGGAAGAACTGGGAACGAAGTCCTGGCACTGACTAATTCTCCCACCTGGAGCCTGTGTAGCTTGCCTCAGAGAGCCTCAAGTTTCTTTTGTCCCTGCTGGGCTGCTTCCTGGGGTTGGGGCTTAAATGAGTTGCATTAGTGAGGGCATTGTGAACTCTTAGAGCATGCAGTCTCTGTAAAGTCTGCTCCATCACCCCACAGTGCTGGTGGAGGTACTTAATGTCCTAATAGGGTTACACAAGGTGAGTTGTGGCTTGTCAACTTTTGTTCTGTTTCTATTTCCTTTTTCCTCATTTGAAGTGGGAGGAAATAAGAGATTATGTTTATATTTCAAGTAAATTGAGGGATCCTTTTCACTTTCTTCTAGGGGAAAAAAAGACACAACATAGTGTTTAAGATTTTAACAAAACCACAAGCGCAAGAAACCAACTGGTTTCCAGTCTCCACAGCCTGAAAGACATTGCGTTCCTAAGGATGGTGATTTGACCTTGTGAAGTCCTGTTTCACCTTCCTGTTTAACCATTTCTTGTGGGTTAGCAGGGGTGGGCCTTTAATGACTGATGACTTTGAAAGAAACAAGATGAGTCACTTTGTTAAGGTGCCAGACCTGAGTGTTTAAACGTATGCTGCACCAACATCAAATAATCAAAGATAAGGTATTGGGGTGGAAGCCTAACTCTCTAGGCCTGACTGGCACTTGCTGTCCTTCTGGAAGGTGGAGGAGGTTAGGGGTGTCATGTGGAAGTGGGAATGATCTGATTTCAGAGGTAAGTAAATGTGTGTGCTGTAACCTCGTCAACTTTCATAGACACTGCTGGAACCTAACTGCAGTTATGCCTCAGGGAGCTGTTTGCTTTGAGACTGCCTAGGAATATGTTGCCTCACACAGTCTAAGGTGAAAGCCAACAGTAGCTATTAGTCTAGAAGTTACTATTATTCCTGAAGAATAGAATCTACCTTGTCATTAAGGTAGCAGTAAGGAAGCTGCCCTGCTGCTGAGAAGGAGTGGGGTGGAATAGCTGGGTGTACCTGAAGTAAGTCCTTTGAAATGAAATCCTCATGCAACTGTAATAGTTTAAAAAATCAAACTAGCTCAATGGTTAAAATTTCGTGCTTATGTAAAGACCCCAGCCCTAAAAAAAATGGACATGTCTCCCAATTTCCCCTCTGGAAAATTAGACTTTATCTTTTTAATCACATTTGTTTTCTGACATTGCCATCCATACACCCCCTGGTCTACTTAAAGGTCATCTTTAAAAATTGAACAGGGAATCTTAAATTCAGGGACCTTGTTTATGAACAGCTCTTGCTCTTAAACCCAACTAGACTGAATTTCTGCAGAGGTAGGGATATTCATTTTTGTGGCCTAGCATGTCTGGAGAGAATCAATAAAAATATGTTGGGCTGGATAGCTACTTCTTCTGGGATTCTCCTCCACTGTCTAGTCTATGAATTTTTCTGTCAGCATATTATACATTATTTTTATTATTTAACATTTCCCTAGAGGTGATTATGTGCTAACATAGCACACGGTTCTAAGCACCTTACAAATGCTGATCCCTTTCATCCACAGCTGTCAGAAGTATTACTTACCCCTCTTTGACAGTTGAAAAAACTGAGGCAAAGGAAGGTCAAGCGAAGTGTCCAAGGTTCTGCAGCTACCATGTAGCTGGGAGTTGTACCCGGGTGTGGTTTCAAGGTTCCTGCTCTCAACAACAAGCTTGGCTGAGCTCTAGTAGACTCCCTTCCGTCCTGCTTCGGCTCTCACATGTTACCTTTGCTTCCCTCCCACTGGGTTTCCTGAGTTATGGAGAAATGGGATCAGACATGCCTTTCCATCTTCCCTTCTTTTCACCTCTTTTGTCCTCTGCCTCCATTCTGCCCACTTCCAAGTTCCAGAAAAACGCGACTCTGAGTTTGAAAAAATAGAGTAACATGTAGAGCATCATAGCTCATTCATATGGGCCCAGACTAGGAGTGAGACAGGCCATTCACACAGGGGCTATTTATTTATTTAACTTTTTAATTTATTGATTTAGAGAGAAAGAGAGAAACATGGACTTGTTGTTCCACTTATTTGTGCATTCATTGGTTGCTTCTTGTATGTACCCTGACGGAGATCGAACCCCACAACCTTGGCGCTTGGGGACGATGCTCTAACCAATTGAGCTATCCAGCCAAGGCCACAGAGGCTGTTTAGAATGAACTCTGGGTAAGGCTGTTCCCTCTGGCCCTGGGCCTCTGAGTTTGCCAGGTGACAGGCTGTGTGACTTCATGTACACATGAGTCACTTGGGCATCCTGTTGAGGCACAGATTTTTATTCATTGGGTCTGAGGTGGGCCTGAGATTCTGCATTTTGTTCTGCTTCAAGGAATGATGAGGTTGCGGATGCTGGGCCCAGAGCTCTGAAGGTGCCCCGAGTCTGTGCAAGGTCACATCTGTTACTCCAAGCACTGTCTTGCCTGAATAGGCCTAATCCCTAATTTGGGACCCAGAGTCAGACTTAAGAAAGACACCTAGAGAGATACATACTAAGGGATTGCAAGTTGCATGAAGACGGGGAGAAGCTTAAAGCAGAATGAAAGTGAAACTGAGAGTAAAGGTAAAGGAAATGTGATGCTTTCAAAATGAAGAGTAATATTTCCAAATGTGAGCTGAAAAGCGTTCTATTTATGATGGAAAGTTTATTACAGAGCATCTCTAATGATATAGCTGTGAGAATGAAAAGTATAAAACTCCTGTTTGAGTTGCAATTTTATAAAGAACCTATGCTACTGGCCCCTAAAACTCTTGGAACTTTTTTAAAGCTCTTCATAATCTCCATAAGTCTCCTTAGGTTCTCCCTGCTTCCTAGCTCCATCTGCTAGGGTATGAAATAATGTCCTAGGAACCAATATTGGAATACCAATTGGTAGTCTACAGAATGTTGTCATTGTATCCCATTTGAGCAAGATTGCATCTCATAATTACTCAGCTATTTTTTATACATGGGAGTAGTATAGTGTCTCACTCCGTGACAATCATGGGCTCACAAGGGACAGAGTAGGGGGCAAGCATGGGTGAGAGAGCATGACCTGGTGTCCCTTGTTCTTTATACTAGGCCTGGCTGCTTTAAATACATTTATCCAATGGGCAGTTGAATTCGTTTGCCCTGTTTGGCTTTGCACAGGACAAGGCATCTAGATTTGCTTTTATAAAAAACTAGAGGCCTGGTGCACGAAATTCATGCACTTGGGGGGTCCCTCAGCCCAACCTGTGCCCTCTCGCAGTCTGGGAGCCCTCAGGGGATGTCCAGCAGTTGGATAGCCTTAGCACTGCAGTGGAGGCAGGAGAGGCTCCTGGCACCACTGCTGCGCTCGCCAGCCATGAGCCGGGCTTCTGGCTGAGCAGCGCTCCCCATGTGGGAGCGTACTGACCACCAGGGGGCAGCTTCTGTGTTGAGCGTCTACCCCCCCCCCCCACCCCCCCCACCCCCCGTGGTCAGTGTGCATCATAGCGACCAATCATTCTACCTTTTGGCCGATTTGTATATTAGCCTTTTACTATATAGGATGATGTTTTCTAAGTTTAACATACATACAGAAACACAAATTACATGTGTACACTTGAGTGAATTTCCATTCCATGAACACACCTATTCTTAGCACAGATGAAGAAATTTCCATTCCATGAATTTCCATTCCATGAACACACCTATTCTTAGCACAGATGAAGAAAGAGAGCTGCCAGCACCCCAGAATTTCCCCTTGGGCCTGCCCCTTCAGTTGCTTCCTTCTCCATGGTAGCTCCATGTCCTGACTTCTAACGCTATAGATCACTTGGCTTATTTCTAAGTTTTATAGAAACACACTCATACTTTTGTATTCTTTTATCTCTAACGACTTTCTCTCTATATTGTGAGTGTGCAAGCAGCAGTAGCTGGATTCTATTCCATTCTATAAACACACCACAATTACTGGTTAGGGCCATTTGAGTTGTTTCCAGGTTTTGGCTTTTATGAGTAATGCTGCCTTGAACACACATGTACATATGTCTTTCGGTTCGCATAGGTATGTGTTTCTGGTGTGTGGGTATGTGGGTGTAATTGTTACCTCCTGCGATGTGAATATGTTCAGCTTTACTAGATACAGCCACACAGTGTTCCAATATGGCCATTCCAGTTTATGTTCCCATCTGGTGTGGCTGAGAGTGCCATTACTGCACATTCTTTCTCATATTTAGCTTAAATCTGTGGTCGGCAAACTGCGGCTCATGAGCCACATGCGGCTCTTTGCCCCCCTGAGTGTGGCTCTTCCACCAAATACCACGGCCTGGGCGAGTCTATTTTGAAGAAGTGGCATTAGAAGAAGTTTAAGTTTAAAAAATTTGGCTCTCAAAAGAAATTTCAATCGTTGTACTGTTGATATTTGGCTCTTTTGACTAATGAGTTTGCTGACCACTAGCTTAAATCATGTAAAAATTGTGGCTATTCCTGTGTTGGTACAAGAGGTGTTTCCTTGTGGTTTTACTTTGTATCTCTCATCACCATTTGAAGCTTAGTATCTTTGCATGTGTATGTTGGCATTTGGATATCCTCTTCTGTGGAGTGCCTATTCAAGTTTCCTGCCTAGTTTTCAATTGTGTTGTTTGTTTTACTTTTGAAAACAGAGAGTTTCATGGAAACATCTATGAAAAGTTTTTTTAAAATTGATTTTTATTGATTTCAGAAAGGAATGAAGAGGGAGAGAAAAACAGAAACATCAATGATGAGAGAGAATAATTGATCATCTGCCTCCTGCACGCCCCGCACTGGGGATCAAGCCTTCAATCTGGGCATGTGCCCTGACGGGGAATCGAACTGTAGGGCCCCAGGACTTTTGAGTTCCTGCTTCATAGGTTGATGCTCAACCTCTGGCTGGCTGTGAAAATTTTTTGAAATCTATAGTGATGAGAGTCACCTGTCAGTGATATATGATTGCATTCTCAAATGTAATTCCTGGAGAGCCCCTCTGACAGGAGACTTGAGTATGGTCCAGGGGATTGTAAAGTTGTACAATCACCTGAAAGCTGAAAAAGTATTTAACCTACCAATATACTTGCCTTTTATGGAAGTCACTCTGGAAGATTGTAGACCAACTCCAAAAGTATTACTGAAAACATTCTTGGAATTGCTTTGAGTAGATTGTTGTGGATATTTTTAGTTGGTTTCAAAATGTACTTTGAAGCCTGTACTTGAGAAACGCAAAAGATCTCAGAACCCAATGCAGTAAATAAAGAGGGTGCTTCATGGATGACTTAAAAATAAAAACATTATTTATTAGGCATGCCTGTAAAGGGATGGACCTTCCTTTCTTGGGTGAAGTGTGAAGACATTAGCAGAGAGACAGAAAGCACTGCATGAAAACCTTTTTTTTTCTATTATCTTTTCATCTTTGCAGAAACCTAGGAGGTGAGGTACTTACTGTTGTGAGTATTCCCCTTTACAGATGAAAAGTCAGAGATTTAGGAAGAGAAAGAAAGCATGACTTAGGAGTGAAACCTAGCTCTCTTACCTGAGGGCCACTAGTACCTTTTCCTGACCCTTCCTCACCTCTGACAAGTGTTAGAGGAATTACATACCAGTTGCAGACAGAAAAACATGTGCAGGTGGTGAAGGTCTGGCTTCCACCCTGCCCTATTACTGACCCTCAGGAACTGGGTGGCCCTCTGCCCTCTGGAGCTCTGATGCAGGAGGAGAGCTCGGAGTCAGGCTTTGGTGCACTCATTCTTCACAAAGACAAGACCTGGGGCCCTACTGTTTGGAAACAATTTAATCTTTCTGTGTCCTGCCTGGGCTCATAGTCTGACCTATAGGTCTTCTTACACTGTCTGTTCTTTTACCTCCTGGCTGGCAAGGAAATATCCTAAAAACTGTATTGAATATTGTCACTATTGGAAACTATATCCTGTGTGGTAAATAGTCTCTTTCCAGATGGGTACTTGTATAAAATCTGACCAGTAGGGCCAGAATATTGCTGAATTTTTCAATATTCATTCATTCATGATCTTAAAAGAAAATTACCCATTAGTTTTCTGGTGTCTAATACAGACCTTCAGAAATTATCCTTGAAAAGAATGCCCTGGGCAGATTGCTTTCTGATAGACCTTGGGCATCCAGCTGCCCCTGAGATGTGGAGTCTGGGAGAGACCCCAAAATACATTTGACCATTGCAGAGGCTTGTTCTCACCTTTCCTGGCTGATAGACCGCCCCCCCGCCCCCCCCCCCCCGCCGCCCCCCAACAAGCTGGCCCTCTTCCACTGAGATTGGCAATGTCGTCTAAAAGCTGAGTACACAGAAAGCAGAAGCTGCAACCTATTTTTTTGGGCTCAAAGCCAGAGCAAAGAAGCCTCAGGACTTCTCTTGAGACAGCACAGTAGCATGATTTTCTCATTTGGTGGGTATTTATTCTTAGCACCTTATATCCTACACAGTAATACTTTTGGAGTTGGTCATCTGGGCAAAGCCCTAGGTCGTGGGTAACCAGATAACCAAATAATTTCCTATACAGATTAGAATTTTATTTCATTCATATTCAATTTTCCCTGGATAAAATGAAGCGCTTGAGATTAAATGTGAGGACATTTTAATGAAAACCTCCCCTGGTAGGTATTCATTTTCTCACCACATTTATTTTCCTATAGAGGGTTCTAGAGCCAGAGTGAAGAGCCAGGTGTTACTAAGGAGCAGCTCATGTTCCCCAAAGACTCTGAATACCCAATGTGGCCACCTTACCTGTTTTCTCCACAGATTATAGGATTATAGTAACCTTACACATGTGCGGTTTGTACACCTCAGATTTGGACTTTGCTGGTGGATGTCTGAATTCACCTTCTGCCCCCCCTCCTCCAGCCCCTTCCAAAAAAAAAGACACTTATAAATAGTGCTTTGTCTTTTGAGTTTTACAGGGCACTGAGTAAACACAAGCTATACATTGTGAAGGGAGGAGTAAAGGGCCGCCCACATCCTTATTTTTTGAGTGGGTGTAACTAGCAACTAGTTCCTGGATGTGTAACTAGGATGTAGGTCATGATCCCACGGCGTCTCTGGCAGAGCTACAGTAAACACTGTCTCCCTGTAGGGCGCTGTGTTATCTTAAGGTACAAAGGTCTAAGGTTCTTTTTTTTTCTGAGAAGTTTCCTATGAAGTTTATTTTATTTTATTTTTTATAAGCGTCTTGGATTGAGAATAAGGAGCTCGCTTCAGTGAATAGTTGAAGCTTCCTTAATATGAAATTAATTATGCACATGTGGTGTGTCAGTGCTAACACCTTTTTATGGGTCTCCCCACTCTGTTGATTAGGTGCTGTCATTCTCCCTGTTTTACAGAAATTAAGGTGCACACTAGTTGTCTCTTGTTCTCGGGGTCCACAGCCCATCATGTTGACTCTGGGTCGGGCCCTTGACCACCACACACCATGCTCTACTGAGGCAGTGAGCAGCCAAGGGGCTGGGCAGCACCTGGGGCTACTCCTGCGATGCTGAGTATGGGAAGATCAGACATTTCTCAGAAGGAAGTACAGCACTGTGGGCAACCCCTGCATTTTAAATGTGCTCCGTTTAGGTGAGTAGTGGGGAAATTCATTATAGCAGATTTCCAGAAGAAATGGATTTGAAGGAGAGAGCCATCTGATGACACCGAACGGAGAGGGAAACAGTCGTCTTCGTTTAAGGGTGTTGACCTACATCCTGAAAAGGCTTCCATAGAGATGATATGGTATTTGTCAGGGGTGTTCTTAAAAGCAGTTTTACCTGGGACAATCGTTTCATTAGGTTTGCGAGTTCTAGCAGACCCTCCTTGTCCTCTTTCTACTGACAGCAGATAGACAGGGCCAAGCTCCTTCCGTGTGGAGCCTCACTTCTTCCTCTTTTATTTCATCTCTGGGCTTTGGAGAAGAGAAGGGACAGATACAGATAGTCCCCCTTTCCTTCCTCGCATGGGCACCATGTCACAGTGCTATTTTGGGGTGAAGAGGCCTGGAGAAATTGCCAGGGAAGACCCCTTATAAAGGCAAGAGGTCTGGTTTAAAATCCTGCAGGGGTCGTTTACCTGCATCTTTGTCAGGGCATCTTTTCATTTTGCTTTGTATTTATCTTATCTCTGTCTTTTCATTCATTCAGCAAAAAATGACTACTGTGTGTAACCAATTAGCATGGTGAGAAAAAGGTGGCAAGTTTTTTGCTTTTATCGAATTAAAAAAAATCTGTACACAAAAAATACTTGCATAAAATGATAAATGACAACTGTTGTAAGTGTATATTGGAGAGATAAATATTTGAGGGGATTTGGCCTAGTTAAGGAAATCAAGGTGGCCTTCCACAGGAAGTGATGGCGAGCAGCAATCTGAAGGATGAGTAGGAGTTAAAGAGGGAGGGGATGACATTACAGAGGTGACAGAATGTGCAAAGTCCCTGTGGTGGAGGAGTCCGCAGTATGAGTAAGGGACAGAAGACTCCTGTGACTGAGAGTGTACAATAAAGGTATGAGACAGTCTTTTCCAAAGAGTCATGAGGGCTTCTAAGCATGGGTTTGAAGTGATCAGATTAATAAGATAGTTGCAGTAAAAAAGAAAGAGAGGGAAAGGGGGGGGGGGAGAGAGAGAGAGAGAGAGAGAGAGAGAGAGAGAGAGAGAGAGAGAGAGAGAGAGGAAGGAAAGAAAGAAAGGTCTGAATGGATTATAAGGATCCAAGAGGAGATGTGAGTGGACCATTATAGAAGTTTTTGTTGTAGTACAGGAAGAAATGATGATCAAGACAGGGAAGGATGGAGAGATGGGTGGATGTTGAGAAAAGTAGACGTAATATGACTGGATGTGGTAATAGCCTGGAAGTACAGGGTGAGAAAAATGGAGGTATCAGGGACTACTTCTTGGTTTCTAGCTTACATAATTGGATGATGGGAGTGGCATTCTGTAGATATGGTCATATCTTCCCAAGTAGACTTTAGGCTATTTGGTAGCAGGATATTTTTTAAATTTAATTTCAAACCCTTCCAGTGTAACCTATACAGTAGGTACTCAGTTTTTGTTTTCTATATTATTTGAATAGGAGGGATTTCTTCAGAATGATGGCATGTGTGCTTGGTGGGAAGCAGCAGTTCATGTACCACTTAGTGTGATTGGGGCAAGAGAAAGTTCCATAGTTGGAGTAGAACCCCAAAGGCATTTATACATGTAGAGATATGCCTTCAATTTCCAGGAAGCATTTCTAGTAATTTTGAACTTTTTAGCCCTTGGAAATAGATGTTTTTTTCATTTATGCTAAACTGAACTGTAAGGTGAGCTTAATAGCACTAATCTTTTGGGGTAGATGTGAGGGTTTATTTGATAACTTGGTGAACTATGGAGGGTTTTACACAAAGGAATCTATTCATTAGTGCTTTCTTTTCCACTAAAGTCCTCCCCACCAATAATGTATGCTATTGCTCAGAGGGACCCAGCCATGTGATGACAGTTGAATCTTGGTGGATGAAGTATCTGAAATATCGTATCTCTTGGATAGCTATTCATGCACAGGTAAAAAGTACCTGTGTTTCTTTTAATATCTAATCCTTCTGTAAAATTATTAGTCAGTGGGTGAGTTTTAGGATGACGTAACTCTGTTGAGTGGTCTGAAGACTGAGAGAGAGATGAGTGAAAGTCAGATCTAGTTTTTTGTTTGTTTGCTTGTTTTAAGATTGGTTTAGATTTCAAGTGCTGGGGTGCTCAAGGCAAGTCACAACCCCAGAACTGAGCGTATATGGAGCACAAATGATTTCTTAATCTTTATCCTCAGTATAGATACATGTAAGATGATGGTGATAATCACTGCCAACCTTCTTGAAGGCTAGACAGAGGATAATTCTGGTGTGGTGGTTGTCATTGGGACCAGTGCTCCACAATTCCTCTCCACAGAAAAGAATATGTTTGCTAAGTTGATGAACTTGTTCAAAATGATTTGCCTTTAGTTGGTCTATTTTCCTCTATTTTCTTTAGGTTGTATACTTTAAAGCCTCTACTTTTTCCACCTCTTTCTGTCTTTTCAAACATTCCAGACACTAGTGTATGTCTTTCTATCTTTACCACTGTATTTTTTCCACTCTCCACTTTTTCTTGGAACTGCATGGTACCATTGTTTATTTCATTCTTTAGTTGGAAAAGGCCTTAGGTATACAATCAACCCTTTTGTCTTCTCTCTATGTGCTTTCTATCTATTCCATTTTACAAATAAGGAAATCGAGGCTGCACAGTTCAACCATGAAACTGTAGTAAACACAGGACTCTTAACTCTGATCTTTTGATTCCTCAGCTTATGGTGATTTTCTAGAACTTTAACATATTTCTGAGATTTTTTTATTTTAAAATTTAACTTTCCATTTAAAGTTATTTTCTTCTGGAAGTTGTTTCCTTGCTTTATGGTAAGTAAAGTTTTTATTGGTGCAGCACAAGGGGAGAACCTAGCAATGAATTTGTCTTGTAAAATTAATAGAAAAGTTTATAGCTCTATAAATAATATTTACTGAATTTAGCAATATTATTTGTGTGGATGGATAAATAATTTTGAAGTGTACCAATATTTTCTGTCTGGTCCAGCCAAATTCCCACTTGGAGGAGATTACATTTGTGTTGAAACACACTGTCCTTTCTCTAGCATCTTGGTGTTTTTGAGGGGTGAATCTTTGGACTCATGATTTTTCACTCTGCATTTGCATAGGAAATCAGGATGTGTATAGTAGTCTTGAAAGGTGCCAGAAAATTTTCATAAGGTAATTCTCATAAATCCACTGAATTAAAAATAAAAAAACATGTTATATAGCAACAGGACTTGTTTCTTTTAAAAAGAGATGGGAGTCCATGAATCAAGTGAAGACAGGCTATTGCAATTTCAGAAAGCATGGGTTTACTGCTTTAAAGGCCCAGGAACAACAGATAAGAACCCGATAACTGTCAGTCTTTATTGCGCCCTGGTGTTTAGGTGAATATAGACGTTCTCTTTAACTGGTGATCTATGGTCTAGGGCAGTGGTCGGCAAACTCATTAGTCAACAGAGCCAAATATCAACAGTACAACGATTAAAATTTCTTTTGAGAGCCAAATTTTTTAAACTTAAACTTCTTCTAATGCCACTTCTTCAAAATAGACTCGCCCAGGCCGTGGTATTTTGTGGGAGAGCCACACTCAAGGGGCCAAAGAGCCGCATGTGGCTCGCGAGCCGCAGTTTGCCGACCACGGTCTAGCTGTTTCCCTTTAAAAGCTGTCTATTTAAAATTCTCTTGTTTCCTTGCCCAGCTCAGTGAGCATTTCCCCCCCATTTTTGCCCTCAGAGATGCACCTCAGGATGAAGAGCCCTTGATGGAACAGTGTCTTGGAGTCATGAGTAATTGGCAAATACTGACCTCAGGAAGGGCAAGAGACTAATTCTTGAAATTCACAGTGTTTATGGTAATAATTAGAGTGCTGAAAGCTTGTTGCCAAGAGGGGGCCAGGCTCTCCTGGTAAGTTGATGAGCACTTTGGCTTCCTTTGTCCATTGGGCTGTCCCATGTTCTCCATTCTCCCTTTCCTGTAGGGCAGGGTGCTATGTTCTCTTGGGTGCTGTAGTCAGACAGGCACAAAAGACCAGACTTTTGGGACTGGGGCTTGTTCATTTTTGATTCTCAACCTGGCCAGTTCCATCCTCTTTCCCAGCTTTATCTCCCCATTGTCGTTGGATACTATTTTGAATCACATGAAGTATTCTGATAGCATCATTAATTGTCATTTTTTTTGTCCTTAAAATGCCCCTCTCCTCCTTGGTCATCTTGTACTTTTGCAATTATTCTTCAGAATCAGTCAAGGGTCACTACCTCCTTGAAGTCTCTGTGACCATTGAACTTCCACCCTAAGGCAGAATTGATCTGTGCTACTTCTGTACTGTATATCCCTGTCATATTCATGCTTGCATGTCTAGAGTGAACATTTGAATGATGGGACTATGACTTTTACAGTTTGCATCTTCAGCATGGTGCCTGGTATACAATCGGTGCCCAAAAGGGATGAAGCAATGGATGGGTAGGTGGGGTACATTCAAGGAGAATTTCTGAGAAGCAAGGAAGGGGGAGAGAGAAATAGGAAAGAGAATGAGAACACATTTTTAGCTGGGATACATGGGAAATACTTTATTTAATTTTTAAATGAAGTCTCTTATTTAGAGAGAGGAAGGGAGGAAGGGAAGAAGGGAGAGGGAGAGAGAGAAAGAGAGACATCTGAGAGAGAACATCAATTGGTTGCCTCCCACACATGCCCTGATAAGGGATTGAACCTGCAACCTGGGTATGTGACCAGAATCAAACCTGCTACCTTTTGGTGTATGGGGCAACGTTCCAACTAACTAGCCACACCAGCCAGGGCGACATGAGAAAGACTTTGTATGTGGATGAGAGTGTTGTTTCAGCTACATGCTTACTGAAAAAGATCTATCATAGAGGATGGAAGTGTGAGCTATTGAGAATAAGCTTTACCATTTTATTAGAGAGTAGAAACCAAGTAACTGGCAAAAGATGACACACTAGTCATTTGGCTTTCCTTCTTAAACGCTCTGAGATCTTTATTGAAAGATTTAGTTTCTTATGTGTAAAATGGGTTGATAACACCAAAGTACATTCTTTTTTTAAAAAAAATTTCTTTATTGATTAAGGTATTACATATGTATCCTTCTCCCCCCATTACTCCACCCCCCCCTTCCCCCCACCCCTGCCCCAGCTGATACCTTCACTCCTCTGGTGCCTGTGTCCATTGATTATGCTTATATGCATGCATATAAGTCCTTTGGTTGATCTCTTCTCCTTACCCCCACCCTCCCCTACCTTCCCTCTGAGGTTTGATGGTCTGATCGATGCTTCTCTGTCTCTGTATCTGTTTTTGTTCATGAGTTTATGTTGTTCATTATATTCCACAAATGAGTGAGATCATGTGATATTTATCTCTCTCTGACTGACTTATTTCGCTTAGCATAATGCTCTCCAGTTCCATCCATGCTGTTGCAAATGGTAGAAGTTCCTTCCTTTTTACAGCAGCATAGTATTCCATTGTGTAGATGTACCACGGTTTTTTAATCCACTCATCTGCTGATGGGCACTTATGCTGTTTCCAAATCTTAGCTATGTTAAATTGTGCTGCTATGAACATAGGGGTGCATATATCCTTTCTGATTGGTGTTTCTAGTTTCTTGGGATATATTCCTAGAAGTGGGATCACTGGGTCAAATGGGAGTTCCATTTTTTGTTTTTTTGAGGAAACTCCATACTGTTCTTCACAGTGGCTGCACCAGTCTGCATTCCCACCAGCAGTGCATGAGGGTTCCTTTTTCTCTGCATCCTTGCCAGCACTTGCCACTTGTTGATTTGTTGATGATAGCCATTCTGACAGGTGTGAGATGGTACCTCATTGTCGTTTTGATTTGCATCTCTCAGAAGAACAGACATATACAGTAGACCAATGGAATAGAATAGAGAACCCAGAAATCTACTCAAACCACTATGCTCAATTAATATTTGACAAAGGATGCAAGAGCATGTAATAGAGTCAAGACAGTCTCTTCAATAAATGGTGTTGGGAAAATTGGACAGATACATGCAAAAATTTGAAACTAGACCACCACTTTATACCATACACAAAAATAAACTCAAAATGGATAAAGGACTTAAACATAAGATGAGAAACCATAAAAATCTTAGAGGAATCCACAGGCAGCAAAATCTCAGACATAAGCCGAAGCAATATCTTCACCGATACAGCTCCTAGGGCAATGGAAACTAAAGAGAAAGTAAACAAATGGGACTCCATCAAAATAAAAAGCTTCTGCACAGCAAAAGAAACCATCAACAAAACAACAAGAAAGCCCACAGCATGGGAGAACATATTTGCCAATGTTATTCGATAAGGGTTTAATCTCCAACGTTTACAGGGAACTCATACAACTTAACAAAAGGAAGATAACCCAATAAAATAAATGGGCAACGGACCTAAAGGGATACTTTTTGAAAGAGGACAGAAGAAAGGCCAAGAGACATATGAAAACATGCTCAAAGTCACTAATCATCTGAGAGATGCAAAGTACATTCTTTTATTAAAGTGAATATCAATTGAAGCCTTCAGAGTGCTCAACTCCCTGCCTTGTATGTAGTGAGGGCTCAGAAGGCTAAACGGTAGGTATTGCTGTTATTATTGGCCTCTGCTGTGTGACAGAATTAAGAGATGCCTGTTCTAAGTCTTATAAGGCAGAATTCTCCTTAGACCTGAAATAAGAACTTTTTGATTCATAGATAAACACAAAATGGATGTCAAGGTGTTAGGATTCATTGGAAATGGGATTATGCATTCGCTTACCAGTTTCTCAGGGAAAGTTTTACTTCTGCTAACATTTGGTTTTAAAAGAAGTGTTTCACATGAGACATTGAATGGGAGTCTTTCGATATCTATATATTTTAAAAGAATATATGTCTATATCTATATATTTTTTGCAAAAACTAATTATTCTGTTCCACCCTGAAGTCCTAGAGAGCAGATGGCATACACTGCTATTTCCATTTTGATATGGGAGCAAGTTGGATTGATCTGGATAGCTTGATTTTGGTGTATGAATGCTATTGTATTGGTATATTTCTTCCACATTCCCCTGTTGGAGAGCCATTTAGAAATCAGTGATAGGCTTTCCTAATAGTATTTATAGATTAATTGATTTACACAGTCATTCATGCAGTCATTTTCTGCTCTGTGTATTGCTGCTTTTCTCATCTGGTCCTTCAATGCTGGATCCAGAGGTTTTTTTCTTGCTCTAAGAGGCTGCAACAGTTACCAGTGGTGATGACCATCTGTATGTGCCTTTGAACCCCTTCTTCTCAGGGTATTTTATAGTCTGTCTGCTGCTGTTTAGGTATGTGGCAACTTTTATTCATTGTCTAAATAGGTTGATCCTGCTATAGTGAATATCTGAGCAAAAGAGAAAATGGATATGAAAGAGCTGTGTATGCAAATCAGGTGATATGGATCTACTACCAGAATCCAAAGGCTCTGAAAGCTCTTGTAACCTATTTGGTGGTGAAATCTGACTTGAACAAATTAGAATCTGTTTATATTCTTCATTTATCTCATTTAGTGTGGCTATTCATACTGCTGCAGAAGTATTACTGTGTTTGAGGATGGAGTGCTGAGATACTCTACTGGGAACATAGGCATATATTACCTTTCTAAAATGTCAACATTTTTGAATTTAAAAACACATCTGGCTTTGGGGCATTTGAAAAGAGATGTGAACCTGTAGTATTTTTATTAGGGCTTCTAAGCCTTTTTCAATTGAAAACCTTCCCTTGAGATTCTCTCCTTGGCACCATCTTTTTATGATATGCAAATGTGGGCCTCCCTTGCCTGTCACTCAAGGAATGTTTACTGAGTGCTGTATGTTGGGCTTTGTACAAGGTATGGGGAAGAAAAAGGCATTGGCCCTCCTTGCCCAGAGATGGTCAGAGCCTCCTGATGGTGTGCATGGTGCTATAGTAGCAGCCTGTGGAGTACTGGGTGTGGTGTGATAATCATAGCCAGAAATTCCACCAAAATAGCAAAGGCAAAGAAGTGTGGAAGAGAGTGTGATCAGGGGTCAGTTGTGCATTTGCTGTGGTCTTTGAAAAGGAAAGCCAGAGATGGGTGTGCAAGATGCCAGTTTTTGAAGAGCATTATCTACAAAGCTAAACACTGGAGAATTTATCCTTTGGCAAGAAGGAGTCTTTAAACCTGGGAATGCATGATCAGTTGGGTTTGTATTTTAGAAAGAACCCTCTTGGCTTCATCTTAAACAGCTCCCTACCCCCAAAAAAGTCATTGCAATAATCTGGGCCACAGGACATTACCTAGTATCCTTAAATGATACTTTATATTGTATAGTGCTTTAGGGTTTATAAAACATTTCCCCCTGCCTTCATTTATTTTGCAGTAGCCCTGAGGGATGAGTAAGTAATAATTAAGAAAACAGGTTCGGAGGAGTGACTTGCCCAAGGTCACATCTAGCAACTGGCTACACCAGCTCTCTTCATTCTACTTCAGGTGCTGCTTGGACATCATATTAAAACATTCACCATAACTAAGATTTGGAAACAGCCTAAGTGCCCATCAGTAGATGAGAGGATTAAAAAACTGAGGTATATCTACACAATGGAATACTATGCTGCAGTAAAAAAGAAGGAATTATTACCATTTGCAATAGCATGGATGGAACTGGAGAGCATTATGCTAAGTGAAATAAGCCAGTCAGAGAAAGATAAATACCACATGATCTCACTCATTTATGGAATATAATGAACAACGTAAACTGATGAACAAAAACAGATCCAGAGACAGAGAAGCATCGATCAGACTGTCAAACCTCAGAAGGAAGGTAGGGGAGGGTGGGGGTAAGGGGGAGAGATCAACCAAAGGACTTGTATGCATGCATATAAGCCTAACCAATGGACACAGACATCAGGGGGGTGAGGGCATGAGTGGGGGGCTGCTGGGGGGATGAGGACACATATGTAATACCTTAATCAATAAAGAAATTAAAAAAAATAAAACATTCAATATGCTCAGTTATTAAGCATACTTAAAGGTAATCTACCACCTGCATATCTTTTATGTTTGTTCCCACTGGTTAGCCTGTCAGCTTCTTGAGGACTTCTAGTATTACGTCTGATGTGCCTGTTGGCACAAAAATAGACTCACAGTAGGTACCACCAAGAATTTGCTAAATTGTTTCCCCTTGCAAAGCCAGCACAGGCCATGAAGAAGGAACATTTATGAAAACAGAGGGACCATTGTTTTTCTTTTCTTTTTTTTTTTTTAAATATATTTTATTGATATTTTACAGAGAGGAAGGGAGAGGGATAGAGAGCTAGAAACATCGGTGAGAGAGAAACATCGATCAGCTGCCTCCTGCACACCTCCCACTGGGGATGTGCCCGCAACCGAGGTACATGCCCTTGACCGGAATCGAACCCGGGACCCTTCAGTCCACAGGCCGACGCTCTATCCACTGAGCCAAACCGGTTTCGGCTGTTTTTCTAATTTTATATCATCATGTGTACTTATTAGATGTTTATATGTTTAAGACACTGCTCTAGGTGCTGTGGGGAATACCGACTATAAAACAATAAGATTTAAATTTAAAACTTTGTCATGAATTAAGCCTATTCTATCTTATTCAAATCCCACACACCAAATTTCTTGGCTTTTGCAACAAAATTTCTTTTTAATGTTTGGTGTTGAAATCAAAAGGCTTTTTGCACGAACTGATTAGAACTGTTAGGCTTACACATTTACTTTGCATTAATTTATACGGTGATTAGGTATAGCATGGCCTCTTTCCAAATGGGTATTTTAGACACAAGGACAGAAAAAAATCATCAAATGGGTACATTTGATTATAAAAGAGTGAAAGTTTTAGCTTGACTAGATGCCCACTAATATCACTTCACAAGTGAAAATTGTCTTGTAAATCATATTTAAAATTAATAGCAAACTGTAAGGTTTTGTGAGAGCCTTGCTGAGTTAGCAGTGAAATTAATGAAGTAATCTTTTTCTTACATAATGGCATGTATTGCAATTTATGTGGCAGTATTTCCCAGGCTGTCTAGGAGTTAGAGAAAAGTCAAGTTCTAAATTGTTCTGTCTTTAGAATCCATGTCAATTTAAAAGCATTTGCTGAGTTGACACAGTTCTGATATTCTTTCACTAACTTTGTATGAGAAAAGCTCTTGGAGCCCCAGAAGAAACTCTAGAAATCATTCATACCCAAGGGCTAGACTGGGTGAAAAACGAATTAGGAAACTGATCCCCATGGGTTCAAGTCAATTCTTCAACTTATTAGTTATCAATTAATTATTATTGTTAACTTTTTAAATCTTCACCTGAGGATATGTTTAGAGAGAGGAAAAGAGAAAGAGAGACAGAGAGAGAGAGGGAGAAAGAGAAAGAGAGAAACATCGATCAGCTGCCTCCCGTACCCACCATGACTGGGATCAAACCCACAACCTAGGTATGTGCCCTGACCAGGAATTGAACCTACAACCCCTTCACGTACAGGACGACACTCCAATCAACTGAATCACCTGGCCAGGACAATTAATTATTAATTAATTGGACAAGTCTCTGAGCCTTTGGTTCTTTATCTGAAAAGTGAGCCTTATGCTACTATTTTTCAAAGATTCTAAGACATACTTTTTGTTACTTTACATTTTAATATATCTGAAAACCAGATGTGTTTTACAGTGCATTATATGTTATTTTTCAATTTGTGGTGTTTTTTCCCCAGTGGTTCATAAAATAATGTTGCATCTTATAATCAGTGATTTCTTAGATTTAATGAAATATGTTAGTGTTTGCTTTACCACCTCCTGGGTTGTTGTCAGGATCAAACCAGATAATATGTTTGATAGAACATGACATCTGCGTTAACAAAGTAGCAAGCAAAAGCATCTTTGGAAGTCCATTGACAATCTTTCTCCATTTATTTGTTATGATGAAACTTTTACTATGTGTCTTAAAAATTCATTGTGAAAAGGTGGGAAATGGAAATTGCAAATTTAGATGAATTAAGATATCAAATGTCTTTCTTGAATATTTGAAGTAGACAAAGAATTTTAGTGGGGTCTTACAATTAACTTCCTGAAAGGTGTTTTTTTTTTTTTTTTTTCAAACAATGCCTCAGTCATGTTGATTTTGTCTACTCTTACTACCCCACCCCAAAAGGAACTCCAAGGAAGGCCAGCTTTGAGTGGGAGCAGATGGAGGGTGAGAAGATCATTAATTTCATTTAGGACAAATTGAATTTGAGATGAGTTTGAGGCATCCAAGTAAAGATGTTGAGTAGGCAGTTGAATTTGTGAGTCAGAGATAAAAATGTGGCATTTGGGGTATAGAGATGGTAAATGAAGGCTCATCTCGGATGAGATAACCTAGGAAACAAATAGAGAAAGGATTGAAACTGGAGGTTGACAAGCCCCTTCAGTCAGAAAACCTGTTTTATTTGGCCTGTGTAGTGTTTTTAAAATATTTGAGCAAGTTGCTGTAGCATATTTATGTTTTTTTTGACAACCCTGAATATATTTTCTCTTTTTGATAGCAGTATCCTAATTTCCTTTTAAGAAATTTCCTATCCTCTAATCTTAGACCTTGTGCTTTAATATATTTTATTCCTTATACTTGAGAAGGAAAAGGGGTTAGAAAGGCTCACAAAGAAAATAAAAAGCATGTGGAATCCTATCTAATAAAAGAGAAATATGCAAATTGACCGTACCTCTGCTACACCCACAAGCCACACCCACCAGCCATGCCCACCAGCCAATCAGGAGGGAATATGCAAATAAACTCAACCAAGATGGCTGAAGCCACAGAGAGCAGTGGGGAGGCTTGGGTTTCCCTGGCAATGGAGGAAGCCAAGCTTTCCGCCTGCCCTTGCCGGCTCAGGCCTCCACTCAAGGCTACAAAGTTTCAATGATAGAAGATACATAAACCCAAACAGAAATGGCAGCAGCCACAGAGCTGGTGAGAGCAGGAGGCTAGGGTTGCCCGCGGCGAGGGAGGAAGCCAAGCTTCTGCAGCCCTGGCCTGCTTTGGCCTCCGCTTAAGGCTACAAAGTTTCAATTATAGAAGATACATAAATCCCAACAGAAATGGCTGCCACCACGGATTGAGCAGAAGGCTTGGCTCCACTCTAGGCTACAAAGTTTCAATTGTAGAAGATAAATAAATCCCAGATACCAGGGCCTCTGCTTGGGTCGCTGGGGGGTGTGGCCAGTCTGCAAACCACCATAGGCCCCTTGCCCAGGCCGCCCCACCCCCCAAGGGAACCCCCACCCTGATCCGGGACACCATTCAGGGCAAACCAGCTGGCCCCCACCCATGCACCAGGCCTCTATCCTATCTAATAAAAGAGTAATATGCAGATTGACCATCACTCCAACATACAAGATGGCTGCCCCCATGTGGTCAAAGATCCTGCCCCTATGTGGATATAAGATGGCCACCACAAGATGGCCAGCAGGGGAGGGCAGTTGGGAGGAACCAGGCCTGCAAGGGAGGGCAGTTGGGGGCAATGAAGCCTGCAGAAGAGGGCAGTTAAGAGTGACCCGGCTGGCAGAGGAAGGCAGTTAGGGGGGACCAGGCCTGCAGGGGAAGGCAGTTAGGGGCAAACAGGCTGGCAGGGGTGTGGTTAGGGGTGATCAGGCTGGCAGGCAGAAGCGGTTAGGGGCAATCAGGAAGGCAAGCAGGTGAGCAGTTGGGAGCCAGCAGTCCTGGATTGTGAGAGGGATGTCCCAGATTGGATAGGGTGCAGGCTGGGCTGAGGGACACCCCCCCTCCATGCACAAATTTCATGCACCGGGCTTCTATTTTATAATAAACTGCTAAAGCTGATCATCTAAAACATCTGAAGGTTGTGATAAAAATCCTCACCAAGTAATCAGGATGCCGAAATCTATAATCTAAAAAAGAAAGAAAAGAAAAAGGAATTCAAGCATGCAAGCTTTGAGATACAGCATCCCTTTGTTACTGATTCTGAAAAGATTAGATAAATGACGGAGCACAGGGCAAGAGTGCCCATGTTTTAAGGCTGAGGATGGTGAAACAGATAGTGGGAGAAGCTCCCAGCACTTAAAGGTCTGCCCTGGAATGAAATGTTTTACAGCGGAGAGCAGTTCTGCTGCCTGCTAGCCACTCACTCTGTTCTCTGTCTCCTTTTTCTCCCCTCAAGGAACCTGTTTATTCATCCCTACTTTTGCCTTTAATTTGCCCTGCCCTAATGCCTCTCTTCCCCTTTCTCCACATTTTATCCATTGTTCCTTGACAAAACCAAGTCAAAGTCCAACATGGTGCTTTCCTATCTCTGGCTCCTTATATTTATTGTATAATTTGGTAAGTTAGCTCTTTGACAGATTTATAGATTGCTAGGTGGTGAGAAACCTTGGATTTTTTCCCCTCAAACTATTCCCAAAGCAAGAATCACTTCATCCAACTCAAGGTTTAGAGTCTACAAGTTCCTTTAGACCCTGGGGTATTCTGGAATCTGAGACTTGGGTTTTCCTATCTGGGACTTGAGCCTTTAAGGATTGTTTCATTTTTCCCTAGGCCTGGGGTCGGTGCTCAGAGAACAAACAGTTGCTGATGATCATTGCCTGTCCTTGACATCTGCTTTTTTATACTATTCTACCCAAGCAATAGGGTTAGGTCCTGCCTTGATAATTTTTTTTTTCTCACAAGAAGACTCATATCTCCTCCCATCACATAGGCTTTAGTGAAGACTTTTGATCCTTCATCAACTTTACTGACTTTATCCCTACATCCTATTCTTTCTGATTTTAATATCAATCAGAGTTCTCCCCACATTAAGGCAACTGTGGGACAGGGAGGAACCCTCACTCTATACCTTAACAACTAGCACACATAAATACTGTTTATTTTCTAAGAATTCTGGTGAGTAAAATAACTAAACCACCTGCTCTCAAAATAACTAAACCACCTGCTTTGTTCTTAGCATTTTTTGGAAGCCTTAGTTTATTCTAGATATGAGTCTTCTTGTGGCTTAGAAGATGTCATTTTGTGTACCTCTTTACTAGGTATTGTAAAGCTTGTAAAATGGGAGATGAAGTGTAAGTCTACCAAACATTGCTTCTTGGACTCAACAGAGTGGAAGGAGGCTGAGTTCACTTGTAGCTAACGAGCCCTATCCTCCTTAAGATTCTTTAGGAAGTCTCAGTTGAGTTTACAAACTGCCAAGAACAGTGCCTGGCCTGTAGTCAGCCATTAATGATAGCTATTCTTATTGGGCTTGGTGGCTGATTAGAAAGATCCCATATTGAAAAAAATTATAAATTAAAAGCTTATCTCCTGTATGAATTGAACCTTGGGATTTTCATATCATGATAGTTCTCTACACTTATGCCTGTCAAAGAATAAATGAGGACCTTAAAATCATAGAGCATTGCAGCTGGCAGATATCAGCATTGGCAATGTTACATAGAAGGAAGCTGAGGCCTAGAAAAGTTTGGTGACTGTTACTAGGCCATTCTGTTGATATTAGCAAATTGGGACTAAGATGTAGCTCTCTGGGCTCTGGAACCAGGATTTTACCAGGTGTGTGACTGAAAAGTCACTCTTGAGAGAGGAGCATGGAAAGGGTTAGTATTCAGAGGGTTAGTATTCCTTGGGCGGTAAAGTCAAAGAATAGCATAAAATATAGAGGTTTGGCCTCTTAATGTTTTACCATATTACTCCTCTTCAATGGTTGGCTTCTACATCTGGTCCTTTTAAATTAAAATCTGGGTCAGTATTTTGGAAAACCAGGAGAATTTGGGGCCCTAGGGATATTGTAGCCTCTCATAAGATTAAAGGCCACTGTTTTGAGAACGTAGCTGGTGATGAGTGAGAGAGAAGAGCCTGGGCTCAGAGAGGCCTCTGGGCCTTGTGGGAACTAGGTGGTTCCAGTGCATAGCTGCCTAGGCCTGGGGTCGGCGATCAGTATTTAGCTGTATAAGGAGTGAGTGGCAGGGAAGTGAGAAGCCACTGGCAGTGGCTGAGGTCTGCAATGTACTTAGACTTTCTGGGTGTCCTCTTATGAACACTGCAGCACAGATGGGAAAATAAAAAAAAAAAAAAACAACACAGCACAGTGATGACAAGACAGAGATACATACAAAGATCAGGTTAAGAATGTGTTTCCTGAAATTGCTGAGATGGGGACAGAGTACAATTGTGTTGTATGTTGTAGAGAAGTCCTGTGTTTCCTTACTTGTAGAGAAAATCTATTAGTGATTCCTAACCAAGAGCATTTGGACAGAGGGAAATTCAGGGACAGACGTGTGAGCAGACAGAACAAGTACTTAATTTGAGCTTATAGATGGCAAGCAGAGGTACAAACAGGGCAATTTAGCTTCACAGTTGGAGATCTCAACCACCATGCTGTCTGTCTGAGCTGCCCGCTGAGATCCAAGCCCTGGAGAAACAACCAGTCCTGTTAGTCCTCCTGCTCTCTGGTGTCCCAGGGGCTCCTTAAAGCCTACTAAGTCACTGGGTTGTTTTATGACCCAGGATCACCTTAATTAAATGACCTCAATGATTTTTAGGTTCCCATGGAATCTCCTATCTTTGAATGCATTTGCATCCTTTCCTTATAGCAGCCACCTTTTATCTTGGTAACTGTGTGTATCTACTGCCTTTCCTTGCCCTTTGGAGATTTTTAGTTAAATCTGGCTCAGTCCAAAGCCTCCTGGTGATTCCATGTTCCTGTGTCTTCCTTCCTCGTGCCTCCCTCTGCCTCTCTCTGCCTCTGAGATTCTGAGTCCAAGAGTTGTTTGTGCCTCTCACGTGCATCCTGAGTGCAGTACTTCTCCCCACACCAGTTTCCACGGGAGATCTCCTCCCATCACATAGGCTTTAGTGAAGACTTGTGATCTTTCACCAACTTTACTGACTTTATCCCTACATTCTATTCTTTCTGATTTTAATATCAATCAAAGTTCTCCCCACATTAAGTCAACTGTGGGACAGGGAGGAACCCTCACTCTATACCTTAACAACTAGCACACATTAATACTGTTTATTTTCTAAGAATTCTGGTGAGTAAAAGACTTGTCTCGTTTACATGCACTTCAGCTTGGGTGCAAGCATGTCAAATCAGAGATATGACTGTAAACCTAATGTCTAATTGACTACAAGGCTATTGGTTATGTGGTCACTGGACTATTTGTATTCTTTCCTAGTAAACATTTTACTGCATACTCAGCACTTTACACTATACTGTCTGGACAGCACTCACCTCAAATTTCTTTTATCTTCTTTGTCTACCAACTTCTTTTCTTCAGTGCAAGCCTTACACCTTCGTTTAGCTTTCATACTAATTCCCATGTTTTTGAGCCCAAAGCATGTGTGAATCCCATTCCATTTCTCCTTTCCCACTCCTTGTAGCCTAGAATATAGTGTTGTTATTTGTTTTTTTTTTAAGTTTTATGCTTTCTTAGGTTTATGCTATGATTTCAGTAATCCTTTTCATGTCCTGTTAGTAAGTCCACAGTCTGGGAGTCTCCCCAATAGTACCAACACACCTAGAATTTTATTTTGAGTAAAAGTTGTAGATGATGTGCAAGAATTCTTAGGACTTGTGTTCCTTTCTCTACTATAGATGTGAATTTCTCCTGATCATTGTCTTTGTCATGGATTGTCTGAGTGTCTTTTTTCTTCAGAAGTGCCAGGAGGGGTGTAATGTAACTAGATACTATATCCCTAGTACAGAGGATTTTGGGGGGATCTGGAAGTCATTCTCTTTAATTCTGAGGATTTCCTTGGACCTTAGAAACAGTGAGATTCTTTCTGGATTCAAGGAGTTAACGAATTTGCTGCTATTTGTGATTGGCACAAAATAAAGGAGAATCTAACTTCATCTTTTTTTTTTTCTTTTTTTTTTTTTAGAGAAAAAGTTCATTTCTGCTCTGGGGAAATAGAAAAGTCAAGGTTTAAAATAGATTACAGTATTCTCTGATGAGGCTAAAGAATTAGAAGTTTGTCAAATCTTTATTTCTTGAGTGAAAAAAGAAAAAAGGTGGGGAGTAAAAAAAAAGGTATATTAGGTTCTAATAACCATTATAGGCAGCATTTGTAGAGCATATATGTGCTAGGCACTGTCCTAAACATTTTCCATTTCTCATCTTAGTTATTACATTATTACAACAGCCCTCTGACCTTCCACTCTTTTTCTTATATGCCATTTTATTTTATTTTTTTCTTTATTGATTAAGGTATTACATATGTGTTCTTATCCCCCATTGCCCCCCCACCCCCTCACTCATACCCTCACCCCCCTGGTGTCTGTGTCCACTGGTTAGGCTTATATGCATGCATATAAGTTTTTTGGTTGATCTCTCCCCCTTACCCCCACCCTCCCCTACTTCCCTCTGAGGTTTTACGGTCTGATTGATGCTTCTCTGTCTCTGGATCTGTTTTTGTTCATGAGTTTATGTTGTTCATTATATTCCACAAATGAGTGAGCTCATGTGATATTTATCTTTCTCTGACTGGCTTATTTCACTTAGCATAATGCTCTCCAATTCCATCTACTCTTATCTTTATTTTGTAGATGAGGAACCCATGCTGCCAGAGAGGTTGAATAGCCTGCCCAAAGTCAGGCAGCTAATAAATGGCAGATCAGCTACACACTTCAGCCGTTACACTCCCATATATTGAGACGCTTTGACTTCTTCCCTCACTTGGATGCAGCCTCCCACAATATATATAAAGCACAGAACTGGCAGTTTCAGCTTTTTCTCTTGTTGTTTGTTTAATAGCAGGGTTAAAAAAAAAAAGGCACTATGCAGTCCAAATCAAGTTTAATTAGACCTGTGTGGAAAACATAACAATTATCCATGCCAAATTTCCAACAGTCTTTTTCATGTTCAATTATTAATAGTCACTGGTGCACAAAGTCTTTCATTTATTTTCAAAGTGAAATACGTGAAGCTTGCATAGGACTTCAAGCTGTTGCCTCCTTTAAGAATCTTTAGCTGAAAGGAACATTTTCTCTAAAAATGAAAAAAAAAATCCATTTTTGTTTGTGGGACATACATTCCTTTGGGGAATATGGTGTTACCAGGTGTGGAATCTTAGCATTAAACTAAACTTTTCTTTCTCTTCCTGGAGCTGATGGAAAGGCATGGGAGGTGGTGGTGGTGGGGCTGGGGTGGTGTGGGGTGGGTCGACAGACTATTTGGATATGTACCACTAGTATATCCAGATCTGGACAAAAGCCCCTTCATTAGGTCTCAGGCTTCCTGCAACTGAGGTTTTAGAAGAACCTAAAGAGATCTCCTTGAGCGAGGTTATCTAGATGTGACTTTATAAAATGGCAGTTCTTCTCTATTTGTAGTGGAAAAGATAATGAAGGCTATCCACCCTTCCCAAATAAAAAAAGAGTGTTCTTATATTGCTTTCACAATTCAATGTAAAAATTCCTCAATGATAGTTTTTAATATTTTCTTCATTATTATAATACTAGAGACCCAGTGCACAGATTCGTGCACTGGTGGGGCCCCTCAGCCTGGCCTGCGGGGATCAGTGGACCTCTGCCACCACAGCCCAGCCTTACCCGACAGCTCGTTGGGCTCCAGCCCGCTGTCTGCGTCGATCCAGCACAGCACAAAGTACGAGAAGTGGCAGGCGCCAGGGAGGAGCCCGAGCCTGAGCTGGGCACTGCGCTGCTCCTGCTCATCCTGGCCCACTGCGCCTGCTGCCTCTGCAGCTTGGGTGTGCAGGGGGAGTGTCTGCGGGAGAGGCTTATGCCACCATAGCTGCTCTTGCCAGCCATGAGCCCTGTGTCTGGCGCCCTTCTATCAGCTGAGCAGCGCTCCCCATGTGGGAGTGCACTGACCACCAGGGGGCAGCTCCTGCCTTGAGTGTCTTCCCCCTGGTGGACAGTGTGCATCATAGCTACCAGCCAGTCATCTGGTTGCCTGGTCACTTAGGCTTTTATGTATATAGATTTTTCCTCTATCCAAGCCATAGAAAAGGTTATAGAAATATAAAAAATATGATTATATAAAAATAGCTATCTTGCCCATAGCTCAGTGATTGAGTGTCAACCTATGAACTAGGAGGTCATGGTTGGATTCCTGGTCCAGGCACATGCCCAGGTTGTGGGCTTGATCCCCAGTGTGGAGCATGCAGGAGGCAGCTGATCAATGATTCTCTCTCACCATTGATGTTTCTATCTCTCTCTCCTTCTCCCTTACTCTCTGAAATCAATAAAAATATATTTTTTGAAAAAGCTATCTGTAGGGCTTTGATAGTATAATTATTTAAAAATAAAATTCATTAGTTTTCCTCCACATTTAAAACAATACAGTAACTAAAAATATTTGGAAAATTCAGAGAAATAGAAGCAAAGAAGCAAACTCCTATAGTCCCTACAACCAGGAGAAACATACTGTATTTCTATATTTTTATCTGTGAAGAGTTTTTTACATCCTTTTCTGTGGTGAGTTTATATTTATATTTCTTGATTATGATTATACTGTAATTATGATTTTGTCCCCATGACAGGTTAGCTCTGCAGCCTCCTGAGTCCCTTTTAATACATAGGTTCAACCTTCACTGTCTTTTCCTTGCAATTTATTTATTTTTTTGCCAGAGTGAACCATTTATTCTGCAAAGTTTCCCATAAGTTGGATTCTGCTGATTACATTCCTGTTAAATGTTCCTCTGGCCATTGTGTTTCTTTTAAACTGGTATTTACATCTAGAGGCTGGATCAAATTTTAGTTCCACTTTTTGTCAAGAATACTTTATGAGTGTGTAACTCTGTCAGGAGCCACTTAACATCATTTCTGTGTGTGTGATTTCTTGACAGACAATGATGATTGTTGCTGCCTATGGGATTCTAAATCTTATTTCAGCCCTAGCTGGTTTGGCAAATTGGTAGAGTGTCAGTCCATGGACTGAAGGGTCAGTGGTTTGAGTCCAGTCAAGGGCATGTAACTGGGTTGCAGGCTTGATCCCAACCAAGGGCATGTGTGGGAGGTAGCCAATTGATGTGTTTCTCTCACATCAATGTTACTCTCTCTCAGTCTCTCCCCCCTCCCACTCTCTCTAAAAATCATGGAAAAAATATCCTCAGATGAGGATTAACAAAAAAGAATATTTTTTTCAATCATATCTTCATTTATTAACTAGAATCCTATCTAATAAAAGAGTAATATGCAAATTAACCATCACTCTGCTACATCCACAAGCCCCGCCCACCAGCCACACCCACCAGCCAATCAGGAGCGAATATGCAAATAAACCCAACCAAGATGGCTACGGCCACAGAAAGCAGGAGGGAGGCTTGGGTTTCCCCGGCAATGGAGGAAGCCAAGCTTTCTGCCTGCCCTTGCCGGCCTAGGCCTCCACTCAAGGCTACAAAGTTTCAATGATAGAAGATACATGAAACCAAACAGAAATGGCAGCAGCCACGGAGCTGGTGAGAGTAGGAGGCTAGGGTTGCCCCCGGTGATGGAGGAAGTCAAGCTTCCCACCCACCCTGGCCAGCCCAGGCCTCGCTTAAGGCTACAAAGTTTCAATTATAGAAGATACAAAAATCCCAAGAGAAATGGCTGCCGCCACTGAGCAAGCATAAGGCTTGGCTCCGCTCCAGGCTACAAAGTTTCAATTGTAGAAGATAAATAAATTCCCCCCAAAATGGCTGCTGCCACGGAGCAAGCAGAAGGCCTGGCTCCGCTCCAGGCTACAAAGTTTCAATTGTAGAAGATAAATAAACCCCAGATACCAGGGCCTCCACTTGGGTTGCCAGGGGCGTGGCCGGCCTGCAAACCACCACAGGTCCCTCACCCAGGCTGCCCCACGCCCCAAGGGAACCCCCACCCTGATCCTGGACACCCTTCAGGGCAAACCAGCTGGCCCCCACCCATGCACCAGGCCTCTATCCTATCTAATAAAAGAGTAATATGCAGATTGACCATCACTCCAACACACAAGATGGCTGCCCCCATGTGGTCAAAGATCCTGCCCCCATGTGGACACAAGATGGCCAGCAAGGGAAGGCAGTTGGGAGGAACCAGGCCTGCAAGGGAGGGCAGTTGTGGGCGATCAAGTCTGCAGGGGAGGGCAGTTAGGGGTGACCAGGCCGGCAGAGGAGGGAAGTTGGGGGTGACCAGGTCTGTAGGGAAGGGTATTTGGGGGGGACTCAGGCCTGCAGGGGAGAGCAGTTGGGGGGTACCAGGCCTGCAGGGGAGGGCAGTTAGGGGTGACCAGGCCTGCAGGGGAAGGCAGTTAAGGGCAAACAGGCTGGCAGGGGAGCACTTAGGCATCAGTCAGGCTGGCAGGGGAGTGGTTAGGGGGTGATCAGGCTTGCAGGCAGAAGCAGTTAGGGGCAATCAGGAAGGCAGGCAGGTGAGCAGTTGGGAGCCAGCAGTCCTGGATTGTGAGTGGGATGTCCACCGGGATCGGGCCTAAACGGGCAGTTGGACATTCCTCGAGGGGTCGCAGATTGGAGAGGGTGCAGGCTGGGCTGAGGGACACACACCCCCGTGCACGAATTTTGTGCACCGGGCCTCTAGTACTTCTATAAAGAGAAACTCCTATGAATCAGGTATTTGGTAATTCTGACGTATAGTTTATGTAGGAAAGGCAGGTAAAACATCTGATTTTTTTCCCTCTTTATCAGTTTTCAAAATAATGAGTTGGCTCCATGAGCTATCTCATTAGTAATATTCTCCAAAGGTGACCATTGAGAAAGATGGACAGATATGGAGGCAATGACAGAGAGGTGTGTATGATTTATTAAGGATTAATAAATTTAAAAATATTAGTGTTTCAATCCATTGCATTTATTCTTGTTGACCCTAAATTTGTGCCATCTTTGACCAGTGGGAGCCCCTCTGTGTTGGCTCCTGAATCCTTTTGATATGATTCTAATAGTTTTTGATAGTTTTCCTGCTTTCTGATGTTAAAATATTCTAAGCTATTGGCTCTCAAAATGTGACCTGAGGATGTCTGGGAGTTCCTGAGACCCTATTAAGGGGTCTGTGAAGCTACAACAATTTTCATAGTATTGTTAAGACATTATTTACCTCTTTTACTCTCATTTTCTCACATGTGTATAGTGGAATTTTCTAAATACCACATATTGGCTATTGGAATGTATGAGTGTATATTCCTGTGTTTTCTAGAATTTTTAAAGATAAGTTCTTTGGTGTCTTCAGTAACTTCTAAGAATGTTAAATAAAAGGGTCCTAATACCACAAATCTCAAGAACTGCTATTCTATGCTCATCTTTTAAATTTCTTGCCACATACTAGTTCATGGACTCACTGATGTCCTTATAAAGTAGCTCTTTTATTTTTAAATGTTTTTATGTTTGAGATATCTGCTCCAAGTCTCACAGCTAATAAGTAGCAAAACCAGAATTTGAGGTAGATGTTTATGCATCCCTCCCAATAAAACAGAATCACTAATGTCCAAAAATTTATGATTAAAGTTTAGAAGCTGTAAACACTGCAGCTGTGCTAGGCTGATACATTTTAGGGGCCACCAAGTAAAATTAGCAGTTCTTTTTCTGAAATGGAATGGCCCTAATAAAGGAAAAGCAGATTTAGAGGCAGGATGAGTATCTGCTAAGCTCCATTGTATACTGAAAAACAATGCACTAAGCATGTTGGCTTTATTGGTCACAGTGGGGAAACTAAAGATGCCAGTGGTAACTCACTAGAACCTTAACTTTTGAAGATTTCAATCATCCAGAGAAAAGCCTGCTTAGCCCATGGAACTCAGTAATGGCTCATGCATTTCCTATTAATTTCTGAACCTAGGATCCAACTGATAGCTTGACCACATAGCTTAGAAATACTTTACCCCCCACCATCCTGCGGTTAATTGAACCAAATCCTTCACAAGAAAGCACTTACAGTTTTCAAAGTGGAATAATGGTCCCTTAAGCCTGGGTCTCTCATTTTCCCATCACTGAATAGTATACAGATATCTATGAGATGGGTAGTTAAAACCACTGGATTCTGCAGTTCTGGGTCCTCAGGGGAATTTTTATTTTGTCTCATTCTGTTGAGCTGAACTCAGTAATTCACCCTTTGTTCACAATTCCTAATAATTGTAGCTTCTAAAGGAAGTATGCTTTGAAAACAGCCAGCAGTGGCTTTCTGAAGTTAGAATATGTAGGGGAGGAGCAGCCTGACGTAATGTCCTTGACTATCTACCAACATAAGAAGCACCTGACAGCCTCAGGTGCCATGTGGAAAAGCGTCATCACATAGGAAGCTTGAATCAGAGCCCACATCGCTATTCAGGTGCTTCCTAATTACTTTGTGGTTCAGGTGGGGAGTGAGGCAAAGCATATGTCAGGGCTTCAGAGCTCTTAGTAAAATAGAGATTGCCTGTCTGGGAAGTAGTTATTAAATACTAAATACGTTTTTGTATTTATGAGCAAATTCATTTTTCACCAGAGCCTTGTTTATTTTTCTCATCATTAAATCTGTCATAGTGAAATGATTTAAATATCTGCTTTGTGTGACCTGTTGCATTTAGATTTTTGGATTTGGAAAGTCAGAAGCCTGGGCTTTCTGAGCAAGTCATCTCATTGACTTTGCTGAAGGTAGTTTTAGAATACACGAAAGTCAGAGTGTGAAGTAGAAGGTAAGTCTTTCATGGGGATGGGTACTACCATTGGTCATGTCAAATTTTTCTTTTCTATTTGTCACTTTGACTAAATTGCAAAAAAAATATAAAATATTTGTTTCATGTTAAATTCACTGAACAGACCCACATCCACACGAAAAGCATGTGGTGTATGAAGACGTGAGCCTTGATTTTATGGCTTGGGAATGCCAGGAATTTGGGGTTCTGGTGTCACTGAGGAAAATGGCCCCGCCTTTCTGTGCTTTGGTTTCCTGTTTAGAAAGTTCTGCTCCTTTATAAAGACCTCAAAGTACTAGGAGGAAAGGTGTTCTATGTGTGGAGTTTTCCATAAAGTGTAGTCTCAATGAAAAGGCTGGGTTAAAGGTAGGTGAATGCTTTATAGAAACATGTTTTACACATATATGAAATACTTATTAGTTTATGCTACACTGATTTATTTATTCAAGTGTGAACAGCCCCAGGAAATTTTAATTCAGATTTAAAATTCAGGTTTTATTTACCTAATTTCCTTCTTTTTCTTAAGAGTAAATAATATAAAGGCTTAGGAAAAAGTGGAAATTGCAATTGATTTTAAATTCCTGAACAGATTTACTGCAGAAAAAGTTTTATTGAAGTGAAAATGAGGGCCAGATTATTTTTGTTCTTGTTCTGAATCTAATTACAGGCAACTTTGGAGTGGTCCATTGATCTGTTTTCCAACTCTAAGTGAGAGTGTCCATCACAGAGTGAACCATGACTTAACTCGTTGTGGGACTGCCTTGACTAAAAGTCTCTGTGGTGTGAACTCAGATTTTGCAGAAATACATTTGGAGGTGGAATCGGTTATACAGATGATGCCCAAGAGGAAATGAAGCCATTTCAAATTATTCCAGAAACTGGGAAGAGCACTTCCCAACTCCCCCAACTCTCAGTGAGCCACTGTTGGGAGCAGTTGTGTTGTGTATCCTTTAAGTGCTGTGGAGTTAAACGCAGTTGAAGTTAGGCTGGTGTGGAGCGTGGGCCTATTAGAATAGCATTTTTTTCCCAGAGAGGACCTCTCTAGAGAAAAGATAAGTAATGCCATTGCATGATTTGTAGTCCATCACTGTTGCTGAAAATGTAGGACCATGACATGTTCAAATTTGTGGTATTTTGGTTTGGTTCTAAATGCAAGTTTTGTGTATGTGATGTCATTTTGCATGAAGAGGCTGCATGTGGTGTTTGGAGCCCACTTACAGAAACCAGTGGGACTAGAAAACCTGAACTGCTTAGTTGAGGGTCAAAGCCAACTTGGAGGGAGTTCTGGAAAGAGTATGTGACATGTGACCATGCTCTTGTTACTCAGGAGATGGGGTTGAACTTGTGTTTGTTTTACTAAGGGAGGAGAGCTTTTCTCTGCATTTGACTGTGCTACATGGTACTGTGCAACACATTTTGGGCTTAGGTCTGGAAAGAAATATGTTTTAATTATTTATTGTTTAGTTTTGTATACTTTGTATGATTTTTTCCTTCCCTTACTTTTACTTTGAGAGGCAAATAGGAAAATAGAAAAGCAGAGAGCCCAGGTGACCTGCAAATAAGATTAAGAGGGGACTATCTGGGGATTGGCACACTGCCTCCTGAGTTAAAATTGGAATCCCACTACCAAGAGAGAGATGAGGAATTGGTATCAGTTAGCCTTTGCAGTGTAACATACCATCCCCAAACTTAGCAGGAAAAACAAGTCATTTGCCAGTATTTATCCACAATTCTCTAGGTTGGTAGTTTGGACTGGGTTTATCTGGACAGTTCTGTTATCACCTAGGGACTGCATGCAGTCAGCTGTCACTCAGATGGGTCTAGGAAGGTCTAACTCACGTGTGTGGCAGCGGGCTGGATATTGGCTGGATGACTAGTGGCCTTTCCAGCAGGCTAGCTCATGCTTAGTCACATGATGGCCTCACCTCAGGATTCCAAGAGAATGAGAGTAGAAGCTGCGAGGCTTCTTGAATTCTAGGCCTACAATTGGTACAATATCCCTTCTGCTAAGTTCTTTTGGTCAGAACAAATCATGCCTGGATTCAAGGGGTGGAAACAGACTATTCCTATTCCTCTTAGAGAAACTGAAAATAATTTGTGGCATTTTCACCTATCATAAATGATTTGCATAGGTGAATGGCAGTGTTTCTCTCTCACTCTCTTGCGCAGGGTCTCGCTCTGCCCTAGCTGAAGTCACTAAGATATTGTCTTGGCCCCCAAATCTAGGGGAAGAGGTCATGAGTCAGGGAGTGGATTTCTGTGAGGTCTGAGCCCTAGTAGGGGCATCTTGTTATCTGCACTGGGATGAGGTAGGTCAGATGGAACATTCCACCCTCACCCCCCACCCCCCTCTGAAAGCCAAGAGTCCTGGGGGGAAGGGAAGAGATAGAGGAAGGGTGTACAGTGATGTGGGCCTTGCTCTCTCTTCCTGCTAAGGGATCTTGGTCACTTTGTGTTTTAAAGCCTTAGTTTCCCCAGCTCATAATGAAGACAACAGCTCTCCCACCCATTCTCTGTCCCAGGGAAAGATGACTAAGGTGACTAATAGAAGATAAAAGGAGTGTAGTTCTAAATGCCGTGTGATATCCTGGATTGGATCTTGGTAAAAGGATATTAGTGGAATAACTGGAACTCTGAATAGGCCCGGATTTTAGTTAATAATAACACCCAATGTCAGTCTCTTTGGTTTGACATCTTAGTACCATGTAAGATGTTGACATTGGGGTAGGCTGGGAACTCTCTGTACTATCTTGGCAACTTTTCTATAAATCGAATATCATTCTGAAATAAAAGTTTATTTAGAAAAAAAGAGGGAAATGTCTCTAGAAAATCAGTAAGCTCTGAGATGCATAAGTTTTAGAACATCAAATATTAAAACCAGAGATCAAGAATTTTCCACTTAATCAAATTACTTTGAAACTTCATTTTTTTGTTGCTGCATATCTTAATTTGATGTCTGGTAAATATTTTTTTCCAAAAAAATATATTTTTATTGATTTCAGAGAGGAAGGGAGAGAGAGAGAGAGATAGAAATGATGAGAGACAATCCGCAACCAGGGAATGTGCCCTGACTGGGAATTGAACTGTGATCTCCTGGTTCATAGATTGGTGCTCAACCACGGAGCCACACTGGCTGGGCTGATAAAGTTTTACAGTTGTGTGAAGTTGTTTGAAGTAAAAACAAAGCAAATTAACGAGACATCATTCTAGCTATCATCTAGTTCACCCTTTGTATTTTGCTAATGAATCCAGTTACTCACAATGAAGGTTATATCTTTGTCTCAGTATTCCCCATGCCTATCACTGGCTTTAACACATAATACGCACTTACTGGCTAACTGGACAGTATATATTTTAAAAAATTAAACCTTTTGGCCAGAGTATATTTGAAGAAAGTCTCAGTGGAATGTTTGAGAAGTATGGTAGAAGGTGTTATAACAATTCTTTGGGGATTTAAAAACTTTGCCATTCTTTCATGAATTACTAGAGCCTGATATCAACTATTTTAAAAACTTCTAATGTGTAAAGTGTCCTGTGTGTTAAACCTTTTTATGTGTAAAATATCTTTTGTGTTATACATTCTCAAGATGGTAATCTCTTACCATTACTTTGGGAATATTATTTAATTATTGTTTTAGAGTCAACAGAAGGATGAATAGGGATCATTATTGTTCTCCATATGTCAAAATTTAATAAAACATGGATTTAAAAGTTCCATCAAGCAAGAAATAGCTTTGAAAGTTAAAAATAACATTTCAGTGATTTCTTTTTTCCTCTACTTTTCCATTTATTTGTATTTATGTCTCACAATAGAATTTTTTTAAGATTTCTTATTTTTTTTTATTGAGGAATAGTTGACATATAACATTATATTTTATTTTTTAATATATACAGTATATATATATACATATATATTTTTTTATTTTTCCCCACCATTTATCTCCCCTGTACCCTCTTCCACCTCCACCCTCCCACACACACACTGTTTAAATGTAAAGCATAATGATTCATTATTTGTATATTTTACAAAATGATTACCACAAGTCCAGTTAACAACCATCACCATAGGTACAATTTTTTTTCTTGTGATGACATCTACTCTCATCAGCTTTCAAATATGCAACACAGTATTATAACTATAGTCACCATGCTGTAGATTACATCCCTATGACTTACTTATTTTATAACTGGAAGTTTGTACCTTTGACCTCCTTCACTTTTTCACCCACCTCCCTCTTCCCCTCCACCCACTTCTAGCAACTAAAACTCTCTTCTCTGTATCTCTAAGCTTGGTGTTTTGGTTTTTTTTTTTTTTAGATTCCACATATAAGTGAAATCATACAGTATTTGTCTTTCTCTGTCTGACTTATTTACTTTAGCATAGTCCTCTTAAAATCCACCCATCTCATTGCAAATGGCAAGATTTCCTTTATATATATAATTTATACAACATTTTCTTTCTGTATCTTGACTATTATAAATAATGTTGCAGTGAGCATGGGGGTGCATATATCTTTTTGAGTCAGTGTTTTCATTTTCTTCAGATAAATATTCAGAGTGGAATTGTTGGATCATACGGTAGTTCTATTTTCAGTTATTTGAGGAACCTCTACATTGTTTTCCATAGCATTCAGTAATTTTTAAAAAATACCTAAAGTAATTTATCAGGTGTACGACTACTTTTGGATAGCTGAGAATTTTAACTTGAACCATTATTTTTTCTTTAAAATAACTTCCCATGAGTAGAGCTGAATCTAGGATCTGATCATTTTATATATGTGGAAGTCAGGCAAATTTTTGTTTCTGAAGCTGTTTGAAGGACCTTCCCATCCTTCTGTCTGGCTTCATGCCTAGAGTGCAGGTGTGAGTGCCATTCCATGGGCAGGACTCTGGAGTGGAGAGAGCTGGGGTGGACAGCGAGTCAGGCCTGCACATGTGACTCTTGTTTGGTGAAAGGCTACCAAAAGTGCCAGTCCTGAGGATTCTTTCTATTCTCAGTTTACTTGGGGATTTTAAGATGGCATGACAATTACTTGCATTTCTAGAACCCCTCCTTTAAAAATGGTTTGTCTTAAGATCTCTTTTTGAGATGTTCCGAGTGTGTCAAAAGGATGTGAATATGCTGGAGCATTGCAGCTATAATTTCTTTTGTGGCTAAAATCTTCAGCTACAGAGGAAAGAATCCAAATGTCTTCTTTATTTCATCTTTCCTTCTACAGATGTCTAGTGAACACTTCTAAAGTGCCAGGCACTGTTTTGGTGCTGGATAACATGGACATAATTCTCTGTCCTCACAGAGCTTCTAGAATGGACATAATTCTCTGCCCTCACAGAAACACAAATAAGTTAAATATGTCCAATGGTGATATGCACTATAGAGAACATTAAAGCAGGTATGGGAGATAGGAGTAATGCCAACTGGTAAGGGAACTATATTAAGACCTAGGGTCTAACACAACTTATGGTGACTGACTGGACCCACAAGTATGAAATAGCACAGTCCTTTATGTATTGTCATTGATTGTGCTGTCATAAGCATCACTGGTATTGTCACTGTTACAGTCAGAAAGTATTTTTCCCACATCTGTGATCAAGGTTGTGTGTGGAATGGGTCACGTAGCTGAGTGTTTGTCCTCCAGACTGACAGCTTTTATGTGGACACATGCAGAGGACTTAACTCATGGCAAATAAAATAAATAAATAAACTATCTTCACTCAGCCACTGTTTATTGATGATGCATGGTGGAAGACAGCAAGATAAGTCAAGATATGCCTTGCCAAAAGAGCATATGTTTGTGTGTAGTGGATCATTTGCATGTCAGTGATTGAACATCTGAGACAGACTATGAAAGGTCCATGACATATGCTGATTTGCCATCTTCCTGAGGCATGATTTTCAGTCACATGCTTTGGGAGGCTGGTGAGGGTAAATAACCTAGGAGTGTGTCAGCTGATCATCTGTGTCCACATTCCAGCACAGTGTTTTTATACCATTGTTTCATGTGTAAAATGCCTCTGAAGGGAAATACGCTTTCTTTGTGGATTGCTCTGAGAAGGAAGTCAGCTTCTAGTGCTGGGGATGAAAGTGTCAAGTGTAAGACGTGATGGTTCTGACCCAGAAAATGGGGTCATTGAGTGTCTCAAGGAAATACTTAGCTTTTCCCTTGCTTTGTGAGGGAAACCATATGCTGTACTAGTGTTTGCCAACTCAGAGATGAACCTCACATAAGTGTCTCATTTGGGTGAATCCTCATAAGGGCCCTAAGAGAAATGTGGACATGGGAGGATTGCTCTCCCTTCTGGGAGATCATCAACTGCTTCATCTGGGCCCTAATATCAGGTTGTTCCCTTCTCTTCAGAAATGAAGGGTCAGCCATCCTTGTGTGAGGATCCCTGGAATACATTTTCCAGCCTCCCATGCACTTGGGTGTGGCCATGTGACTGAATTCTAGCCATTCGAATGGCCATGGTAAAGACAGCAGAGCATGTCAGCCTGAATCCCTGTTTCAGTGTGAAGAAGAGCAGCACCTCATTCACCGTTTTCCCATCATGGAAGCAAGACACAATGTTCTAAGGTGTTTGAGCCATTATATATTTGTGAGTCTATTTTAGCAGAGACTAGTTTTCCATAACTAATACTGATGCTGTGTGTGGTTAATGAGAGGCAAAGAATATAGTTTCAGTACCTTGGTCTTTCTTGACTGGGAGACTGGACCTAGTTGTTTCCACCTGAACGGTAGAGTCAGTGCTCTTGGATATTGTGCTTATTACGGCACTCACCATTCATGGCTTACAGATGTCTGTGCTCCTTGCTGTGTCTCCAGCGGCTGAGGGTAGAGTCAAAGGAGTGCTGACTGACCCCTGAGGTTTCTTTTCCTCATATATTTTAGTAGCACCTTGTGCTAGGTGCTACTGGGGATACCTAGACATGAAAGCAACATGACCTGTAACTTCAAAGAGCTAACAATTCTAGGTGAGCATACCACTACAAATGGAGCTAA
Organism: Plecotus auritus; assembly: GCF_963455305.1. Classification (NCBI taxonomy): domain Eukaryota; kingdom Metazoa; phylum Chordata; class Mammalia; order Chiroptera; family Vespertilionidae; genus Plecotus; species Plecotus auritus. The sequence continues at coordinate 85,747,743 of NC_137770.1, read as the reverse complement.
CGGCAAATGAAAGTTAAATTTATTAAACAATAAGTGATTGTTTTATTAAGAGCTGAGCGGAATGTAGACTTCAGATGCTGTTTCTCTGTGATTTTTAATCCAGTCAGGTTCACTCCTGAAATTTATAGTCAACCACGAAGTCCAGTACACAACCCTACTTAGTATTGCCTCCCACTCTCCTCACATCTAATATTATAATATGGGTCACCTAACAGGTGTTCCACATTGAACAGTGCAAGTTGACTGGGTGCCCTTTTCCCCTTGAATTCCACTGAGTTGGGCCCACAGTGGAAGAATTAGAATTGTTACTTTACTTGGTATTGCCAATGGTGGATAGTGATAGGAGTGGATTAGTGTGTGTAACGTGAGAAAACCCTATTCAACTATGTTTTAGTTCTTAGTTTCAGCAGATTCAGTGGCTCCCTTCATTTGGCCTTCTCACTATATGTAAAGTTAGAATTTGAAGATTATCAATCCCCCTCTTCAGTTTGCTCTATTATTCCTACTTGTCCTTGTTACTGTCAGCTTGTCTGTCATCCTCTGAGATGGACTATTCCTTAGAGGTAGGCACCAGACCTCAGCTATGTTTGTATTCTTTCTCCTAGTCCTTTACCCCAGAACATAGCATGGTGCTTTATATATATATCATATATGTCTCAATAAATGTCTGATGAATCAATTGATTACTTAAGTTTCTTCCACTGGAAGGGCTTCTTGATCTGGTTTTATGCTTGGTGAGTAATTCTGTTTATGATGAATATTACTTCTTGCTGCCATTGTATTGCTGTCAATTCATGTGATGTCTCATCTTGTTTAACTTTGTGACATTAGCCTCATCTTATACAGTAACAGGAGACACCCAACATGAGTCTCAGAAGGGAAAGTGCTGACATGCTAAATGGTTGCTGTGTGAGTGTAGTAGGATGTGTCTTTTTTTAAAAAAAATTTTAATTGATTTCAGAGAGGAAAGGAGAGGGGGAGAGAGTGATAGAAACATCAATGATGAGAGAGAATCATTGATCAGCTGCCTCCTGCACACCCCCTACTGGGTTTCGAGCCCTCAATTCGGGCATGTGCCCTTGACCATAATCGAACCTGGGACCCTTCAATCCACAGACTGACGCTCTATCCACTGACTCAAACCAGCTAGGGCAGTAGGATGTGTCTTGACCTGGTTAAAAAGGTATTTGTCTGTTGGATGATACTGAACCACATTCTTAGTATTTCTTGGCAAAACTACTGTGTTATACTTAAAACTATATTACTCAATTTAATAAAAGAACAACAGATTAATCTTTTCCTGCTTAGCTAGGTTTCTATCTTAAATCTTGCTTGTCTCACTGAAAGTTCTGAAGAATTCTCTGAAAAGAGTCTCATGTACTTCCATGCTTAGGCATGCTTCCCCTAATAAAATTATAACTAAAATATTTCCCTCAGGGGTTTTGTATGTTCCTTCATAAGAGCACACTTTAATAATGGTAACAGAACAGAGTGATGACTTAGGCTTTAAGATACTAAAGGCTAGGACCAGAAGGTATCTTACAGGAAGAGCACTCCACTCTCCTTTGTAATTAGAGGCTTCAACAGTATATCTGTTCCTTTGAGCAACAGTGGGATTACCTTCAATGTCGTCTTTCATTTTAGACTTAACAGCTGGTCTTCCCCACCTCTCCTGCTGAGAAGTGGCTTTAGAAGAAGCTGGCCAGAGCTTTTCTCTGATTTTGCTCTACTCACTTCTTTTGCCAGCTTATGAACATTTTGCTAAAAGTCAAGTGAAGATCATCTTCATGTCTTTGATGGTTTGACCTTTACATTTAAGGATCTGTGATATGCACATTTCAGTGCTGTCTTACTTGTTGCTTAACTTCTACTGGCTTTAGGAAGACAGAAAAACCATTATTTCTTTAACAGGACTTAGAAAAACCAAAAGAATATAACTGTATAGAATTCCCTGTCATAAATTAACTTTAAAAAATTCTAAGCATTTATGTTGGAAATATGATCCCGATTGTCTTCTCCCAAAATAGCCTGTGATGATTATAATAGTGAAGGAGTTAAATTTTTCATGCATCTCAATTCACTGGACTAAATGACATTATACTTGCCTGAAAATATTGGCCCAGTCTCATCTTCCTACAGGAAATAATTTTAGAGACTGTCTTCCCTAAGTATCAGTATGATGGATTACAAGAACTTCTCATCTCCAACTCATGCATAAGAAGATATTATTTTGACATTATTAAAACAATTTAATATTTTTGGAAAGAATCCCCCCTTCTTGACCACCATATACAAAGGTGATCAACCTCATTAATGATCTAAGAAATGCAAATTTTAATGAAATGCCATTTACTTATCAGATTGACAAAGACAAGTAAGATTGATAATACCCAGAATTGGACGAGAAAAAGGTAATCTCATACATTAAGGGTGCAATATTATTTAAAATTAGTATGATATTTTGGAAGGATATTGGATATGTTTATCAACATTTTAAATATGTATCCATGTCTAGCTATTCCTACATAATATTTGTGCTGATACACAATAGATGTCTGTTGTACTTTTTATCATTGAAAAGTTGGAAAGATTGTGAATTTCCATTAATAGGAAATGGTCAAATAAAATATGACATCTATACTAATAAAAGGGTGATATGCTAATTAGACTGGACATCCTCAAGACGACCTTCCGGATGTCCTTCTGGATGAAGCCATGGTGGCAGGGCTGAGGCAGAAGCAGTTAGGGGTGATCAGACAGGTAGGGGAGAGCAGTTAGGGGGATCAGGCCGAGAGGGGAGAGCAGTTAGGGGGATCAGGCCAGCAGGCAGGTGAGTGGTTAGGAGCCAGCGGTCCCGGATTGCGAGAAGGATGTCCGACTGCCAGTTTGTGAGATTGGACCAAAACCAGCATTCAGACATCCCCCGAGGGGTCCCAGATTGGAGAGGGTGCAGGCTGGGCTGAGGGACCCCCCGTGCATGAATTTCGTGCACTGGGCCTCTAGTCCTATATAATAAAAGCCTAATATGCTAAGTGTCCTGTCCACTGGTCGGCCTTTCAACCAATCAAAGCGTAATATGCTAATGATATGCTAAGGCTGCTCAACTGCTCGCTATGACATGCACTGACCACCAGGGGGCAGGTGCTCTGACCAGTAGGTTAGTTTGCTGCTGGGGTCCAACCTATCGGGACTGAGTGAGATGGGTCGGACACACCCTGGAGCCCTCCTGCAGTCCCTCCCGGCCCCAATTGTGCTCTGGTGGAGACCTTTGGCCTGGCCTGCGCCCTCTTGCAATCTGGGATCCCTCAGGGGATGTCGGAGAGCCAATTTCAGCCCGATTCCTGCAGGCCAGGCCAAGGGATGCCCATTGGTGCACGAATTTGTGTACCGGACCTCTAGTATATCTATAAAGAAATGACATATGATGTTAAAATTTTTTCATGCAAAAGAATTTTACTTATACTATCCCATTGAAATTATTTTTTCTATGTGTGTGAATTATATAGAGGGTAAGACAACTTACAGTTATGAATATGTAAAACAGTTTATTATATTATTTATTAATTATTGTATTATTTTCCAGACAGACAACTGTAGAACTACTTTTGCCCTACCCTGTATTTATAGAAAGAAATCTAGGAGAATATATAACATGCTGTTCATTGTAGTTAAGGGTGGGTTTATAGGAGCCTTTTATTTTTTTTGCTCTATGCATTTTTATGTTGATTTTTGTGATCAAAACTATTTAAAAATATAGTTGCAATACTTCCCAGGCATGGAGCACTCAGTTCTGGATTGGGGATATAAAAAATGCATAGTGATGAGATTTGATACATATCTCAAGGAGTTTATGGTTTGGTGAGTGAACATAGGAAAGCAGGTACATCTAGTAATATCTTATGGGTTGTAAAATATTCAGTAGGATTAAGGGTTAGTTTGATTGGGTGGGAAAGGAGGAATTTGATATGAAAGTTAGTATAAAAGCAGCTATCGAGAGGATTTGAGCTGAATTTTGAAAGATTTGATATTTGATTTGGTATTTGATAGTGGAGTAGATGACAGAGGGAACACAGGAGGGTAAAGGTGTGGATGATGGTGTCACGGTGAGACGGCACCTAGGCTCTTATCTCTTTGGATGAAAGATTTCAGTCAATAAACAAAGTGCAGAAAAGCAAGCAAGAATTTATTGGCTGCGGCAAAACCACCCTCAGGACAGTGAAACAAGGAAGGACTTAGAAGAAGTAACAGGAGAGCCTCGGTGGGGCTGCTTTGGCTCACTGAGAAGTCAAAGGAAAGGGGCCTTGGAGCCAGGTTCAGCCACTGCCCATTTCTCCCCTGGTTACAAGTCTTGTGGGGTCCGTTGGAGTTTAGGAGATAGGTGCCTGTAGGGAAGAGAGAGGAGGAAGGGAATGGCATGGGTGTGCTCCCAGGAGGCTGGGTCCTTTGTGTTGAGGGTATTTATATCTCTCTTGCAGGTGGAAATCTTAGGAGAGGTCTCAGGGGAGGGTCTCAGTAGAATATTCAACAGCTTTCCAGGCATGCTCTTTCAGGGTCTTGGTCTCTGCTGACTGGTCAGAGCCAAGGTCAGGGATCATTAGTCAATGCAGCTAGTCCTGAGGCAGCCATAGAGTCACTTGTCTGGTTTTGATGCTTTTCTGGGATTGAAGTTCAAATACAACTGAAGCTTAGATGTTATCCTTGGGGAGAAAAAGGTCAGTGAGGCTAAACTACTTGACCAGCCATATGCTAGGAGAGGAAAGATTAGCCTGGGGGTGAGGTCCTTGTTTTCTCAGTTTTGCTCCTTGCTAGGCACCTGGGGCTTTTCACCCCGGTGACCTCTGTACCTGGCCCATCATCCTCGCTCTCTGTTCATGTCTGTCTAACTGCCTATTACAGTGTCAATTTTGAGTTTGGGAAGTACGATGAGGTGGACTTGGCTGCAGTACATGATCACCAATGTAGGTGAGTGTTGCTGTGGGGGAGAGGGTGAGGACCACACACATGGAGAAGGGTGGGCAGGATTCTGGCCTGTGAGGCAGGACTCCTAGCTGCTTCTGCCATGTAATGTGCGAGTTTAGATAAAATCACTTCCCCTCTCTGAGCCTCAGTTTCTCAATCTGTTAAATTAGAGTGTTGGACTTAATTAGTGACCTCCTGTGCTTTCTCTCTCTCTCTCTCTCTCTCTCTCTCTCTCTCTCTCTCTCTCTCTCTTTTCATTAGAAGCAGAATCTCTTAGTCAAAGGAAATTATACTTTAAATTGGGAGTAAATAAAGCAGATAAAAGTGGAGCTGCTGTACCTGAGCTGTTGTAGTTAATGGCTGGGCAGCTCCTCCCTCCCCATTCTCAAAGAGGTTCCTTTGCAGGCTCTGTGGAACCCCAGGGCTTTGGGGAAACATTAGCAGAAAACCCAGGCCTAGTAGAAGAGGGCAGCCCTCTCCAGCTGTGCCTTTATGCTATTTTGATGTCAGTGCTTCCTTCATCTTTAGCTTTGTTTCCATTTTGGCCCGATTTTTTCCTTATACAAGGTTCTGCTGCTCACTTATGTTCAGTGTCGCTTCTCATTTTATCTAAAGTGCTTCTCTACTTTATGCCCATCCTCTTGCCATTCCTTGTCTCTCATATCTCTTGTTTCTTAATGGTTTTTCCCCACTTTTCTTTAATTTGTATGAACAGACTGGCTTTTTAGGATACACAGAAAATTACTATAATGGGTAACACTATTGAGTGCCCACTGTGGGTGCTGTTCTAAACATTTTGCCTAAATTGTCTCATTTCATCCTCATAACAATCTCTTGAAGCGGGTGTTAATGCCATTATTATTTTACAGATGAGGAGACAAAGTCAGGCCAAAGAGGCAAACAATGTGATGAGGTTAAAGAGAAGCAATTGTCAGAACTCTGACTCAAGCATAGGCAAGCAAGCTGGCTCTAGAGCCCTTCAGCTTAATCTGTGCCTAAACTTTTTTTGCTTTCACTTTTTTAGCTGTCAATTCTCAGGAAAGGGTGTATTTTCATTCATTCAGGGCCTTTTATATGTTCTGGGGCTGTTTCTGCTCCCTTTTCTTCCCCCTTCCCTTTCCTTCCCTTTTTTGAAAAGCGAGATGCAAAAAAGCCTTTTGTGATTCCAAGAATGACCTGGTTAGGGTTTAACTGAAACTTACAAGAGAAGTGACCTGGAGTTTATTGTTTTTAGTGGATTTCTCAGGATGTGACAGAGGGAAATTGAGTCTGACAGATTCAGGTATAACAAGCCCATTTAGATATAGAATTGCAAGTTTATTAAGGAATTTGGGGGTGAGAAAGGAAGTCAAGGAGAAAAAAGGGGCAGGGCCAGGTATTTGATTTATTGTCAAAGTCAACAAATAAACAATTGTTTCTACTTTCCACTGTTACTTTACCATTTTGAAAAGCTAAACAACTTTAGAGAGCGATCTCTCCTTTTGTTCTGCTGTGCTATTTTAATGTCTTGCGAAGAATAGTCTTAAATACAATTACCTGAAAATAAATAAGGAGGAAGATGTGCCATCATTGATTTGTGCTAAATATGTTGTTGCTACCAAGAGATCAAGGAAAAAAGTCAATGATTAACCAAAATTTTAAAGACTAAAACCTTTGAACTGCAAAGTGTTACAATGTTTACTTAACAGAAATAAATCTACTAAATATCCAAGAAGCATTAAAAAAAATAACCTACTTCTTTGCTTTAAAATTTATTTTTAAATAAAAATTATTTTGGAGAAAAAAAATAAATTTTAACCTAGAAACTTTTGGCCAATGTTTGACCTATTTCATCATAGCTAAATTTAAAGTATAAAAGGTAAGTTTTAAGAAGTAAAATTCACATAGATTTGTTACTTTTACCCATAAAGTTACAAAAATATATTAATACTTAGCCATTTCTCTTATTAAACTATTTGGGATGGGGGAAGAATGAGTTCCATATATGAAAACACATCTCTAGTCCTATATAATAAAGAGGTAATATGCAAATTGACCCTCACACCCTCACAAGATGGCTGCCTACAACCAGGCCGGCAGGGGGATTAATGGGGGACGACCAAACGACTGAACAAGCAGGCTGCGTGGGGCAAACAGGTCAGCAGGGGGCTTAGTGAGGGATGACCAAATGACTGAACAGCAGGCTGCGTGGGGGCGACCAGGCCAGCAGGGAGGGGGGTAGTTGGGGGTGACAAGCCTGGCGGGGGGGGTGGGCAGTTAGGGGCGACCAGGCAGGAAGGCAGGTGAGCAATTAGGAGCCAGCGGTCCAGGATTGTGGAGGGATGTCCAGCTGCCGGTTTAGGCCCAATTCCCAGGATCAGGCCTAAACTGGCAGTCGGACATCCCCCAAGGGGTCCTGGATTGGAGAGGGTGCAGGCTGGGCTGAGGGGAACCCCCCCCCCACCATGCACAAATTTTGTGCGCTGGGCCTCTAGTTTATATCATAAATCCACATATAGAGATCAATATAAGAATTTATATCACATTGAAGCACTTCTTTCCCATTTACTGGGTTCTGAAAGTAGTGCTCAGATTTATAATCTATCTGATTTAAAACAGTTTCTAAAATCTGGTGTGTGAGTTTTTTGAAAGGAAAGCAATAAAGTTTATTGGGATGTCAGTATACATTCCACTTTAGAGCAGATGTTGGACATCGCCTAGGCCTTCTAAAAGGGAATGGGGCTGATAAACATGCAGGGAGTTTAGTTACTGCATATCTAGAGTAGTTTTATCTATGTGGTTGCCTATGGATAAATCCCAAAGGTATAAATTTTATTTCCCAAAAGTTTATTTTTTAAGAACTGTTTGATATTTTAGATACCCCTAAAATATATATATATATTAATTTATACTGTTAGGGAGTCCATGGAAGCTAAGGATGAAATTTTTTGTAAAATTTCTACAGTGCTGGGGATTGGGCCTAGTAGCCCAGTATAAAATCTTACCTTCTTTAAAAAGAATCTTTGAATCTCTCCTAGTAGGTATTAATCTCATTCATGGATTCATTCATTCATTCAAAAATCTATTACTGAAAACCTATATGGAATTAAAACTGTGAGCAAGATAAGCATAGTACTTGTCTTCCCAGAATTGTGGGGCATGCAGAGTGAGTACACAGAGTTAACAGGCAGCATTATTACTGCTGTAATGAATAAAGTTAGGCTGCAAGTGGATCTGGGAAGACTTCTTGGAGAAGGTGCCATCTAAGCAAGTAGGAATTAACTGGGTGAATAGAAAGGATTATGGGCACAATATACAAGATTGGGAAAACAGCTTTGTGGAGGGAGTGAAACAGGCATAGTGGCTCTGAAATGGAAAGGAGTTCAGAGTGGTTCGATTTTGGAGCATGAGGGCGGAGGAAGTAGTAGCAAGGAGAGAGGCTAGAAAGAGAAACAGTGGTTCTAGAACTGTGAGAACCTTAGTAAACCCACTCTCCTGATGGCAGTGATGGCCATTAACTTGATGACAAGATGTTCTGTAAAAATCGTAGTAGATGCATATATTGAATGTACTGCAGAGAGGCATGAGATTATCACTTTTCAACATCAAAGAAAGAGGTAAGCAACCCAATCCCAGAATCCCATTTTTAGGGTTCACCTCTTGGGAATCGTTGTTGGTACCAAGTACTGCTACATTGGTCAGGGTTCAGTCAGAAAATAGATGCCATGCTAATCTTTCAAATAGAGGTGATTTAATATAGGGAACTGGGGATACAGAGTATTGGAGGGCTGAAAGCGTAAATGGTGGAAGCAGAGGTAACCTAAATGAATAACTTCGGGAAGCAGCTGCTATCCCTAGAGTTGGAGGGAATAAAAGGGAATAGGTATGGTCACTAACCTTGGAAACTCAGAGTCCAGACCACTGTAGAACTGTACTGACTGCTAAGGAGGTGCTTGGACCTCTGTGGAGGGATTGCCTTAAGGCTTGTGATGGGGAACTAGAGCTACCTGCTATTGTGGAGCCTGATAGGAGCTGAAAAACAGGAAGAGTTTCTTCTCTCCTCTGCCTTACAGTTTCTTACCAGTGGCTCCAACTGTCAGAACAAGAAGAAGTTGCAAAGGAGTCTGGGAAATGTGGTTTACAGACTTCTAACTCTAGTATTAGCAGGCTATGAAAGGGTGGACTTGGCCTGAGAGACAGCTGGTAAATAATCTGCCCCAGGCATTATAGAAAAATAACTAGCTATACTGTGGGAACTGGATTGGAGGGAGGCAAACCTGGATACCAGTTGATCACTTCAGTGGTTGTTATCTAGACGGGAGATAATGGCAGCCTCATTTAGGGAAGGACAGAGAGTAAGGGAAGTGGGTAGATGTGGAGAGATTTAGAATGTGGAATGGAACATAATTTGGTGACTGATGTAGTGTGAGGGATCAGGGTATGGATCAGAGGGAATAAAGGAGGGGGAGGAGTTAAGGACGAAGCTTGCTTTTCTGACTTAGGTGGATGTTGGTGCTGTTTACTGAGATAGGAACATAGGACTGGAAAGGGGAAGATGATTCATTCAGTTTTGGACTTTTGGATTTGAGGTGCTTGTGACTCATGCAACTGGAAATTCACGTGGATGTCCAGTCCTAAGATGTCGATATGATGTATTTTCAACCTATGGGTGGTACTTGAAGCCTTAGAGTGAAGGAGATTACTAAGGGAGGCTATAGAGTGCAGAGAGAAGCCATTATAGGGCAGAACCCAAATAACAGTGTTTTAGGGAAGAACATAGTTGTGGGGAAAAGTTTGTGAAGGAGACTGTGAAATAGTAGTCAGAGCGGTTGGAAGAAAACCGGAGTGCAGGATGCCCCAGAAGGCAGGGAAGGGCATTGGAAGAGGAGGTGCAATATTTTTTGTGCTGCTTTTATTATACTCATAAAGTCTGTTTTCCAGAGTCACTTATGGGTTATTCTCCTGTTGTAAAAGGCAACCCTGGGACACTGTGCTGCAAATACCTCAGCATCTGGCATTGTTGTTTTGCACATAAGTATATACTTGATGTGTGTTTTTAAAATTGGATTAATTAGCTGTTGGCAAATTCCAGGTTGTGGATTGGCTTTTTGTTTTTGTAAATCAGGTTTTATTGGGACATAAGCCTGCCCATTTATATATGTCAAAGTTGCTTTCATACTGTAGCAGCAGAGTTCAGTAGCTGCGACCAAAACTCCACAACCTACAAAACATAAAATATTTACTATGTGTCCCCTTATGTTTGTTGATCCCTGGATTATGGTCTGGAAGCTGTTTTGTATAAACTGAAAGATTGTGTTTTTGACTTTTCCTTTTAAAAAATCTCTTTAATATATTTAGAAAAGATGTAGAGCATAGACCTTCTTGAGGTTGGTCATGGTCTCCTTTTTTTATACGAAGGCAGTAGAACCAAGGGAAAGAAAAGTTAGCAGATGGTAACAGCAGTCTCTTTCAGCATGACTGGGGCTAAGTGGTACCCTTATAAGGAGAACTGCTAGGACAAGGAAGGGAACAAGAGGGAACATGGATCTGTGCATTTAAAACATGCCTTTTCAGCTCTGTGATGTACCAGCTTCTGTGCTAGGTGCTGGGGTTTCTCTAGTAGCTCAGAACCCGGATGGAGACACAGCCCCAGAAGCAGAAACAGTTCCCCTTGATGTGGTAGGCACGGTGATAAAGCTGTGCACATGGGGTACAAAAGAGGGCACCTGACCCAGCCTGGGGAGAAATAGTGGGAGAAAGAATAACGATATTGGGAGGAGGCCACATTGCCACTTCAGAGCTGCGGGTGGCTGAAGTGGGTATGAGGCTAGGCGGATTATCTACCAGCTCTATAATCGGAAGTCGTGTGTGAGAAGTAGGGTCCTTGAGGCTGTGCAGTCATGGAGAAAAGGCAATTCCGAGAGATAAACTTGTCCATCACCAAAGTTTGTCTTTTAGGCGTTCCTTTTTTTCCCCAGATGACATATTCAGTATAGTTTGATTTTGTGGAAATCATAACCTTGAATTGGTTGATTTTCCCCTTACATAAAGTACAGAAGTCATCTTGTATTAATAAATCTTTTGACTGAATATGGCTTGGTTTTAGGAATGATAAAAGCTCAGTGAGCTGAGCATCTACCATAGGCAATGAAAGTTTTTCATTTATTTAAAGTCTGAACTTGCTGTCCTTTTACTATTCATGCCGCTCAATAAGAATAGGGGCCTGTGCTGTCCTAGTGACCTCTGTGAACTGATTCTAGCAGGTGTTAGGCCTAACATATAAAAAAAGAGAGACACATACTTGCAGATTTTAGTTTATTGTTCATTGTCAATGTTCATTGCTTTCAGTAAGTTCTTTTCTTTGTAAGTAAAATGGGAGTTTATCAAAACCTTGCATATGAACTGGAAAGCTGGGTGGACACAGGCAGCTCTGGATGCTCTGTTCGTTCTCTCTCTCTCTCTCTCCCCTTCTCTGCATATCTGCACCGTCCTTTCCTCAATCTACAGATAGGTTTTCCCTTTAACTTTGCCTTGCGTGTGATCCATCTTCTCTCAGCCTCTTTCTGCATCATAAATGACACTTAAAGCTTAGCTCCCACTGCTATGTGAGTCATTGGCTCTGTTTTCTTTCATTGTCTGAATGGCCCAGCTTATCTTTTCAAGCAAGGCCATATTGTACTAGATTGACTCTGCCTGTGTCAAGAGCCCTCCCATGTTCCACTGGGCTTTGACCTAGTGGGTTGTGTCCATGTGGTTCATAAAGGCAGAAGACTGGGCAGCTCCCCACAGAAGCATACAGTGAGAAGCAAGGCATCCTGAGTTGTAACCTGTTCAGTACATCTGTTCTCTGCCTGGCCCATAACTCATTTCCTACACACAGTTCTAAAGATATCCTCTTCTAACGTATTCCAATCCTCATAGGTAAAACTACACATTCACCAATATGAAGCATCCCAAAGTCATAGCTGCTACATTGAGAAGAAGTGACAGGGCCACTTAAAAAGCATTATCCAATCTGAATCCACAACTCTAAATGATATTTATTTCAACTCTAGTCCTGTCCTGATCCAGCCTAGCCATTCTGCAATCCATTGACAAAATGTAACATGTAACATTGACACACCCTGTGTTCAAGTGGTAGAGACTATCTTCATGCTTACTGAAGAAGGAGGAGACGAAATCACCTCCCAGTCTAGCTGTGAGAAAGACACATCATGCATTGGTCACTGGTTCAGCATACACTGTCTAGTAGAATAGAGCCTCTGAATGGTGATGATGGGTGGCCTCCTGCTGGCATTCTGTGACCTGATGCTTGGAAATAGTAAGGTATATTGGAGGAGCCCTGATTCTTAAGCCCTTGGCTTGTCTCTTCTTTTACCCTGAAATGAGTTTTCTGATCTGTAAACAACTACTCTAATGTTGTTGTCTCTAGGCTGTTGATTGACCTGGATTTTTTGAAATACCATGGGAATTTTTGTGTTTTTTCCCTGTGCCTTCCTTCTATTTTTCTTCTCTGTGCCTTTCCTTGTTAAAATTTGGTTCTGGAGTGGTTGTGTGTGTGTGTGTGTGTGTGTGTGTGTGTATGTGTGTATGTTTGACCTTAGTAGTTGATGTGACTCAGAATAGAAATTTCAGCTCAGTGGATATATTTCTAATCAGAATCTTTTTGGATTTTTCCCTCAACCCTTGTGAAGAATCTAGAGCACTCTATTTTTTTTTTTTTTTTTTAAATAGAGAAGTTATCTAAGGGGCTTGGGTTCTGTAATCAAGATTGTTTATTTCTGAGCATTCTTTCTTGGCTAATTTCTATGTGGTTTTTAAGTTAATTGCATAAAAAAAAATGTAGTTGCTTCCACTGTATTGACATGACTTTTACATTTGCATTTAATCATTTGCTCTTCTATCTCAGTAAGTACAGTGAGCTTCCTTATATTTACATACCATTGAGAACTATCTGATATATGGGGAATAGAGTTAGAATAGAGGAAATCAGCATAGTCATTTTGTAAATGAGGAACATTGCAGTTATCAACCAACACCAAATAACTTAAAACTAATTAAGGCATTACAGTGTGTGCTTTTTTCCCCATGCCCCTATCCCTGCCCCTTTCACAACTTTATATAGAAGTCTGTTTCTGTTTTACTTTGCTTATTCATTTATTTTGTTATTAGGTTCCACATATAAGTCAAATCATATAGAACTTGTCTTTCTCTATCTGTTTTATTTCATTTAGCATAGTACCTTCTAGGTTCATTTATGCTGTTGCAAATGGCAAGATTTTATTCCTTTTTATTGCTGAACTAGAGGCCCGGTGCACGAAATTTGTGCATGGGGGTGTGTGTCCCTCAGCCCAGCCTCACCCTCTCTAATCTGGGACCCCTCGAGGGATGTCCGACTGTCCCAGTAGGATCGGGCCTAAACGGGCAGTCGGACATCCCTCTCACAATCCAGGACTGCTGGCTCCCAACTGCTCACCTGCCTGCCTTCCTGATTGCCCCTAACTGCTTTTGCCTGCCAGCCTGATCACCCCCTAACTACTCCCCTGCCAGCCTGATTGATGCCTAACTGCTCCCCTGCCAGCCTATTTGCCCCTAAATGCCTTCCCCTGCAGGCCTGGTCACCCCTAACTTCCCTCCCCTGCAGGCCTAGTACCTCCCCAACTGTTCTCCCCTGCAGGCCTGGGTCCCCCCAACTGCCCTTCCCTGCAGGCCCAGTCGCCCCCAACTTCCCTCCTCTGCCAGCCGGGTCACCCCTAACTGCCCTCCCCTGCAGGCTTGATTGCCCCCAAGTGCTCTCCCTTGCAGGCCTGGTCCCTCCCAACTGCCCTCCCCTGCTGGCCATCTTGTGGTAGCCATCTTGTGTCCACATGGGGGCAGCCATCTTGTGTGTTGGAGTGATGGTCAATTTGCATATTACTCTTTTATTAGATAGGATAGAGGCCTGGTGCACGGGTAGGGGCCAGCTGGTTTGCCCTGAAGGGTGTCCTGGATCAGGGTGGGGGTTCCCTTGGGGTGTGGGGCGGCCTGGGCGAGGGGCCTGTGGTGGTTTGCAGGCCGGCCACGCCCCCCGGCGACCCAAGCAGAGGCCCTGGTATCTGGAATTTATTTATCTTCTATAATTGAAACTTTGTAGCCATGAACGGAGCCAAGACTCCTGCTTGCTCTGTGGCCGCAGCCATTTTTGTTGGGATTTATTTATTTTCTATAATTGAAACTTTGTAGCCTTGAGTGGAGACCTTGGCCAGCCAGGGTGTGCGGAAAGCTTGGCTTCCTCCATCGCCGGGGAAAGCCAAGCCTCCTGTTCGCTCCGTGGCCACTCTATAATTGAAACTTTGTAGCCTTGAGTGGAGGCCTGGGCTATCCAGGGTGTGTGGAAAGCTTGGCTTCCTCCATTGCCTGGGGCAACCCAAGCCTCCTGTTTCCTCTGTGGCTGCAGCTATCTTGGTTGGGTTAATTTGCATACTCACTCCTGATTGGCTGGTGGGCATGGCTTGTGGGTGTAGCGGAGTGGTGGTTAATTTGCATATTACTCCTTTATTAGATAGAATAATATTCCATTGTTTGTGAGAGTGTGAGTGTGTGTGTATATGTGTATCACATCTTTTTCCATTTATCTATCTAGGTTGCTTCCATATCTTGGCTATTACCAGTAATGCCACAATAAACATAGGGGTGTATATGTTTATCAAGTTAGTGTTTTTTTTTTGTTTTGTTTTGTTTTTAATATATTTTATTGATATTTCACAGAGAGGAAGGGAGAGGGATAGAGAGCTAGAAACATCGATGAGAGAGAAACATCGATCAGCTGTCTCCTGCACACCTCCCACTGGGGATGTGCCCGCAACCAAGGTACATGCCCTTGATCGGAATCGAACCCGGGACTTTTCAGTCCGCAGGCCGACGCTCTATCCACTGAGCCAAACCGGTTTCGGCAGTGTTTTTGTTTTCTTTGGATAAATACCCAGAAGTGGAATTGCTGGGTCATATGGAAATTCTATTTTTGATTTTTTGAGGAGCCTTTATACTGTTTTCCATAGTGGCTGCAGCAATTTACCAATCTACCAATAGTGCAAGAGGGTTCTCTTTTCTCCACTTCCTGTCAGCACTTGTTATTTTTGTTTTTTTTTGATGATAGCCTTTCTGATAGAGTGAGGTGATATCTCATTGTGATTTTACTTTGCATTCTCCAATGATTAGTAATGTTGAGCATCTTTTCATATGTCTATTGGCCATCTTTATCACTTCTTTAGAGAAATGTCTATTCAGGTCCTCTGTCCATTTTTTTATTGGGTTGTTTGTTTTTTGGACTTGAGTTGTATGAGTTCTTTACATATTTTGAATATTAACCCTTTATCAGATATATCATTTGCAAACATTTTCTCCCAATCAATAGGTTTTTTTCATTTTGTTGATGATTGTCTTTGCTGTGGAAAACATGTTTAGTTTGATATAATCCTATTTATTTATTTTTTCTTTTGTTTTCTTTGCCCAAGGAGGCATATACAAAATGATATTGCTAAGAGTGATGTTAGAGAGTTTACTACCTTCGTTTTCTTCTAGGAGTTTTATGGTTTTAGGTCTTACATGTAAGTCCCTAATCCATTCTGAGTTTAATTTTGTATATGGTATAAGAAAGTGGTCCAATGTGATTATTTTTTACATGTATCTGTCCAATTTTCCCAACACCATTTATTGAAGAGATTTTTCTTTACCACATTGTATACCCTTACCTCCTTTGTTGTAGATTAATTGACCATAAAAATGAGGATTTATTTGTGGGCTCTCAATTCTATTTCATTGATGCATATATCTGTTTTTATGCCAGTGCTATACTATTTTGATTATTGTAGCTTTGTAGTATAGTTTGATATCAGGGAGCATGATAACTCCCACTTTGTTCTTTCTCAAGATTTTGTGGGGGTATTCAGGGTATTTTGTGGTTCCATATAAATTTCAGAATTAGTTATTCTAATTCTGAGAGAATGCCATTGGTATTTTAATAGAGATTGCATTGAATCTGTATATTGCTTTAGGTAGTAAGGGCATTTTAACATCATTAATCATTCCAATCCATGGACAAGATATATCCTTTCATTTATTTGTATCTTCTTCAATGTCATGACTTTCAGAGTACAGGTCTTTCACCTCTTTGGTTAAATTTACTTCTTGGTATTTTATGCTTTTCAATGTAATTATAAATGGGATTATTTTATTAATTTCTCCTTCTGATTATTTTTTATTAGTCCTAGTAGTTTTTTTGGTGTAGTCTTCAGGGTTTTCTATGTGTAGGTTCATGTCATCTGCAAATAATGAGAGTTTTACTTCTTTCTTTCTTTCTTTCTGATTTAGATGTGCTTATTTCTTTTTTCTTATCTGATTCCTATGGCTAGGGTTTCTAATACTATGTTGAATAGAAGTGGTGATAGTGGGCATCCTTGTCTTGTTACTGATCTTAGAAAAAAAAAAAGCTTTCAGCTTTCACCATTAAATATATTAGATATGGGTTTGTCATAGCCTTTATAGTTGAGATATGTTCCTTCTATACCCACTTTGTTGAGAGTTTTTATCATAAAAGGATGTCAAATGCTTTTTCTGCATCTATTGAGTTGATCATATAGTTTTTATCCTTTATTTTGTTAATGTGATATATCATATTGATTGATTTATGGATGTTGAACCATTCTTGTATCCCTGGGATGAATCCCATTTGGTCATGGTATATAATCCTTTTAATGTATTGTTGAATCCAGTTTGCTAATATTTTCTTGAGGATTTTTGCATCTATGTACATCAAGGTTATTGGCTTGTAGATTTCTTCTTTTTAATGTCTTTGTCTGGTTTTGTTACCTGGGTAATGCTGGTATCACAAAATGTATTTGGAAGCATTCCTTTATCTTCAATTTTTTGAAATAGTTAAGAAGGGTAGTATTAATTATTTGAATGTTGGGTAGAATTCACCTGTGAAGCTATGTAGTCATAAATTTTTATTTGTTGGGAGGTTTTATTTTATTTTTTATTTTTTTATTTTTTTATTTTTTATTTTTTAAATAAATCTTTATTCAGATTATTACAATTGTTTCTCCTTTTTCCCCCCATAGCTCCCCTCCACCCATTTCCCACCCCACCTTCTGCCCTTACCTCCCCCCCACTGTCCTCATCCATAGGTGTATGATTTTTGTCCAGTCTCTTCCTGAACCCCCCATACCCCTTCCCCCCTGAGAATTATCAGTCCACTCCCTTTCTATGCCCCTGATTCTATTATATTCACCAGATTATTCTGTTCCTCAGGTTTTTAATTCACTTGAATTTTAGGTTCACTTGTTGATAGATATGTATTTGTTGTTCATATTTTTTATCTTTACTTTTTTTTCTTCTTTCTCTTCTTTAAGAGTACCTTTCAGCATTTCATATAATACTGGTTTGGTGGTGATGAACTCCTTTAGCTTTTTCTTATCTGTGAAGCTCTTTATCTGCCCTTCAATTCTGAATGATAGCTTTGCTGGGTAGAGTAATCTTGGTTGTAGGTTCTTGCTATTCATCACATTGAAAATTTCTTGCCACTCCCGTCTGGCCTGCATAGTTTCTGTTGAGAAATCAGCTGACAGTCGTATGGGTGCTCCCTTGTAGGTAATTAACTGTTTTTCTCTTGCTGCTTTTAATATTCTCTCTTTGTCTTTTGCTCTTGGCATTTTAATTATGATGTGTCTTGGTGTGGTCCTCTTTGGATTCCTTTTGTTTGGGGTTCTGTGTGCTTCCTGGACTTGTAAGTCTATTTCTTTCACCAGGTGGGGGAAGTTTTCTGTCATTATTTCTTCAAATAGGTTTTCAGTATCTTGCTCTCTCTCTTCTTCTGGCACCCCCATAATTCTGATGTTGGTACGCTTGAAGTTGTCCCAGAGTCTTCTTACACTATCTTCAACTTTTTGGATTTTTTTTTTGCTTTTTGCTTTTTCGGTTGAGTGTTTTTTGCTTCTGTGTATTTCAATTCTTTGACTTGATTCTTGTGTTCCTCTAGTCTGTTTTTGGGTCTCTGTATAATATTTTTTATTTCAGTCAGTGTATGTTTAATTTCTAGTTGGTCCTTTTTCATATCTTCGAGGGTCTCGTTATATTTATCGGCCTTTTCTAGGATATTCTTGAAAAGCCTTATAACCGTGGTTTTGAATTCTATATCCAGTCGTTTGTTTTCCTCCATTTCTTTCGTTTGTGATCTGTTTCTTTGACGCCACATTTTCACTGCTTCCCTGGGTAAATTTGTGTGCTAGGTTCCCTATATGGCCCAGTGGGTCGGCCTCCCCAGTTAACCTGAGGTGGACACTCTTGGTGCACCCCTTTGTGGACTGTGTGTACAGCCTTGTTGTAATGAAGTCTTGATTGTTGTTGGTATCACTGGGAGGAATTGACCTCCAGGCCAGTTGGCTGTAAGGATCAGCTGTGTCTATGCTGGGAGAAGTTCAGTGCTGGAGACAGCCTTATAGGATTAGACTTGCCAAACTGCAATAGCCTCTGTGCTCAGCTTGGATGGGGTAGAGTCTCAGGGCAGAGCAGACAGTCTTGGCTTCCCGTCAGCCTTGCCCTTGCGCGCACTCGTAGACCTCTGCCTTCCCCAGCTCCCGAGTCTCTGCCCGAGAGTCCAGACTGCCCCCACAAGAGTGTGGGTCCCAGGGGCTCGCCTGGAACTGGGGTTCAGTGCAGTCAGAAGTGGGGCTCAGTGCCGTTAGGAGCCTCTGACTCCCTTCCACTAGGGAAAGCCTGTGGCAACCTCCGCTGCCTTTGTGCGCACTGGCACGTGCGCGTCTTCAGAGCTCTGCCTTCCCCGGCTCCTGAGTCTCCGCCCGAGAGTCCAGACTCCCCCCACAAGAGCGTGGGTCCCCAGGGGCTCGCCTGGAACTGGGGTTCACTGCAGTCAGAACTGGGGCTCAGTGCAGTCAGGAACCTCTGACTCCCTTCCACTAGGGAAAGCCTGTGGCAACCTCCGCTGCCTTTGTGCGCACTGGCACTCGCGCGCCTTCAGTCCTCCGCCTTCCCCGGCTCCTGAGTCTCCGCCCGAGAGTCCAGACTCCCCCCACAAGAGCGTGGGTCCCCAGGGGCTCGCCCGGAACTGGGGTTCAGTGCAGTCAGAACTGGGGTTCAGTGCGGTCGGGGGCTTCCTTCCCCCTTCCGCCAGAGAAAGTCAGCCAGGCTCTAAGCCGCCCTTCCTCTCTGCGCGCACAAAGCCCCTTTGCCGTACCTCCAATTCTCTGTGAGCTTTTCTCTTTCCTTCTAGTTGTAGAATTTTCACTCAGCCAGCTTTCCTGTGGTTCTGGATGGTGTCCGTTCTGTCTTTTAGTTGTAGTTTTGAAATTGTTGTGCGAGGCAGCAGTTTAGGTGCTTACCTATGCCGCCATCTTGGTTTCTCTTCGGGAGGTTTTATTTTTTATTACTGTTTAAATTTCTTTGCTAGTAATTATCAGTTGTAACTCTTCTTTCATTTCTGTGGTATCAGTTGTAACTCTTCTTTCATTTATGATTTTATTTATTTGGGCTCTCTTCTTTTTTTGATGAGTTTAGATAGAGGTTTGTCAATTTTGTTCATCATTTCAAAGAACAAGCTCTGAGTTTTATTGGTTTTTACTATTGTTTTTGAAATTTCTGTTTCATTTATTTCTGCTCTGTCCTTAACTATTTTGTTTTTTGGGTTTTGTTTTTTCTTCTTTTTCTAGTTCCTTAAATGTAATGTTAGATTATTTATTTGGGATTTTTCTTGTTTCTTGAGGTCAGCCTATTTGGCTATGAACTTTCTTCTTAGAATTCTGTTTGCTGCTTACCATAAGTTTTAAAAAGCTTTGTTTTCATTTTCATTTGTTTCAAGATAGTTTTTTATTTCCTCTTTGGTTTTCTCTTTGATCCATTGGTTGTTTAATAATATGTTGCTTAGTCTCTACCTATTTGTGTTTTTTTTCCAGTTTTCTTCGTGTAGTTGATTTCTAGTTTTATGCCATCATGGTCAGAAAAGATGTTTCATATGATTTCAGTCTTCTTGAATTTATTGAGGCTTGTTTTGTGGCCTAATGTGTGATCTATTGTAGAGAATGTTTCAAGTGTACTTGGAAAAAAAAAGTGTATTCTGCAATTTTGGGGTGAAATGTTCTACAAATGTTAAGTTGATCTAGTCTAATATGACACTTAAGGCCATTATTTCCTTCTTAATTTTCTGTCTAGATGATCTATCCATTGATGTGAGTGGGGTATTAAAGTTCCCTATTATTGTATTACTATGGATTTCTCTTTTTATGTCAATTAATAATTGCTTTATATATTTAGTTGCTTTTATGTTGGGTACATAGATATCTGTGATTGTTATTTTCTCTTCTTGGATTGACCTCTTTATAATTATGTAATGTCCTCTTTGTCTTTTTATTTTTTTTACCTTTTTTTTGGTTTTAAAGTCTATTTTGTCTAATATGAGTATTGCTACCCCAGCTTTTTGTTTGTTTCTATTTGTATGGAATATCTTTTTCCATCCCTTCACTTTCAGTCTGTATGTGTCTTTCAATTTGAAGTGAGTCTCTTTCAAGCAGTATATACATGGCTCATGTTCCATTCAGCCACCCTGTTTTTTATTGGAGCACTTAATTTATTTACATTTAGAGCAATTAGTGATAAGTATGTACTTTTGTCATTTTATTGTTTTTAGTAGTTTTTATAGATCTCTTTTTACTTCTCTTGATCACTTGTGCTTTACTGGTTTTTAGTATTTTATTTTATTTTGGGTCCTATCCCTTTTTTTATTTGGATATCTTTTGTAGGCTTTTGGTTACCATGAGATTTATGCGTATCATTCTATATCTAAAGCGGTCTTTTTAAGTTGATAGGTATTTAAGTTAGAATATGTTCTATAAAGACTACATTTATATTACCTCCTCAATGCTTTATGTTATTTGGGATTTTGATGACATGTTTTAGATTTTGATGACATGTTTTAGATTTTGTTTTGTTTTGTGTATTTCCTAACTATTTATTGTTGTTAGAGTTGAGTTTGATACTTTTTTTTTTACTTTTGTATTAGCTTTATAAGTAATTCACTGTATTTGTTAAATATTTGGCTTTACCTGTGATATTTTTTTTCTTTCTCACATTTAAAAAAATATTTGGTTATGGAATATCCTTTTCTGCTTAAAGAATACATTTCTTGAAAAGCTGGCTTAATAGTGATGAACTCCCTTTGTTTCTGTTTTTCCAGGAAATTCTTTTTGTCTCTTTGCATTCTGAATGATAAATTTTCTGGGTAAACTATTTCAGGATATAGTTTCCTTTCATTCAATACTTTAAAGATATTCTTCCACTCCCATCTGGCCTGTAAAGTTGCCGCTGATAAACCAGCTGATAGACTATGGGGTTTACTTTGTGTATAACTCATTGTTTTCCTCTTGCTTCATTCAATATTGCCTCTTTATTTTTAACTTTTGCCATTTTAATTACAATATATTTTGGTGGTGTCTCTTTGGGTTCATCTTGTTTGGAACTCTCTATGATCCCTGAACCAGATGTCTGTCTCTCCCCCCATCCCCCTTGTTAGGAAAGCTTTCTGCTATTTTTTTTCTTCAAAAAATATTCTTTCTCTCTTCTCCTTCTGAGATCCCTATAATGCAAATGTGTGAGCTTTTGATGTCATACCCAAGGTTCCATAGACTATCATTGTGTTTTTTAAAAAATATTTTTGCTATTTTGATTGGTTGATTTCCACTAGTCTGTCTTCCAGGTCACTGATCCCTTCTTTGTTAGCTAATCTGATATAGATTCCTCCAGTGTATTTTTCATTTTAGTTATTGTATTCTTCAGGTCTGCTTAGTTCTTTCTTATTATCATTTCTTTTAATTCTTTATTATCATTTCCTTATTATCATTTCTTTTAATTCTTTAACAGGCAAATTACCTCCATTTTCTTAGAGTTTTCCTCTGGGGATTTTTCTTGTTCTTTATTTGAGAGATATTCTTCTGTATTTTCATTTTGCTTGACTTTCTATGTTTGTTTATATGAATTAGACAAAGTAGCTATCTCTCCCAGTCTTGGAAAAGTGACCTTACATAGAAGCAGCCTCTGTGTAGACTGTGTATATCAGGTGGTTTTGGCACACCTGTAGGAATCAAGCAGGAGCCTAAGGTCTTCGGGGCACTGGCCTACCAAGACAGAATGGCTCCAGGTTAGGAGGCCAGGTGCTTGTAGTAGTGGTCTGTTGATTCTGCTTGCTTCCTTTGGGGTCAAAAAAGGCTCAGTCATTGTGTCTAAGAACATGCCGCAACAACCTTACAGGTTGGCCAAAGTACCTGGGTAGAGCCCTTGCCCACCATGTAGAGGTGGAGGGGGGTGTAAGCAATGGTGTTCACCAACACCTCTGACCCTGGAGAATCCCTGCAGCCTCTGGAGAGCTTCAACAGTATTCTCTCTACTGTCTCTCTTGTTCGTTGTAGAGAAAGTAGTCTTGTATAGAAGTGACCTCCTTGTAGACTTTATTTGCTGGGTAATTTGAGGAAGTTGGATGGAGCTGGAAGATGCTTATGGAACCTGGAGCACTGGCCCAGCTGGCTGGAGTGGTACAGCAGGAAGGCCAGGCAGGTAGGCTAGGTGCCCATCGAGATGCCCTGTTTGTTGTTCCTCTTTGTTCCCCTTGTTCAGAGGCAAAA
This sequence comes from Plecotus auritus, assembly GCF_963455305.1. NCBI lineage: Eukaryota > Metazoa > Chordata > Mammalia > Chiroptera > Vespertilionidae > Plecotus > Plecotus auritus. The sequence goes on along the minus strand of NC_137770.1, from coordinate 85,725,142 downwards.
GGCCACGAATGATGTACCTGGCAATGAGCTGTGGTGACCTTGCAAGTAAGCCAAAGTACCCAAGTAGAGCTCCCACCCACTCTATGGAAGTGAATGAGTATGTAAATAATGGTACTTACTGGCTCCTCCCACCTGGAGAGATCCTGCAGCTCCCAGAAGGCTCCCACAGTTTCCCAGTCTTCTTTATTTGGTCTCTTGTATGTTGTTCAGTAGCTGTTCATTTATCCTTCAGTTGTCTCACAGGAGTAGTTGCTCTATATATCATGTATATCTGAGTTTGCTCATGGGAGGGGATGAGTTCAGTGCCCTCCTATGTCACTGCCATCTTGGATCTCCTTTTTTATTTTTAACATATGCTATTTGTCTAGCTTAATTTGGCTAGTAAAAGGTCTTGATCTGAGCCCTGCACTCTTTCTCTTCAGGTTTTCCCAGTTCTTGCTGGGTTCGTCTGGATTTACCCAAGGATAAACTAATCCATCACATTGATACAACTTTCCACAATTATTGGGGGATTTCTGTATTATAGGAAAACACACACATATAGAATTAACAGACCATTTATGTAATGTTGTGTGGTGTTAGGTGCACAGAGGAGCAAAATAGATGGTGGTTGTCCTGGGGATGATTCTTTGACATTGTGTAATTTATTGCTCTCCAGAAATTTTTTAGATGAACACAGAAATCTAAGAAGTTTACTGTACTGACTGTGAGAGACAAACTATATATCAAAATTCTTTTTTTTTTTTTAAAAAAAAGCATATATTGTAGTATGTTCAAGCTCTTTATAGGAAGCCATTGGTTCTTAAGAGAGGAATGGTTATTGAGAGCCCCCTTGCAAGTTCAAAGCTCCTTTCAGCATAATCTCCTGACCATACCCACCCTGCTTACTTCTCTATGTGCAGCAACTATCTTGAATTCTAGCACAGACTTGAAACATAGTAGATACTCAATGAAATGCCTGGTTGAAAGGATGGAAACATGAATAGGTAAGGTTTCAGCCTCCAAATTTCTGCAGAAAACTGACTCTTTAAGGTTATATATTGGGATTAAATAGGATGTCAATAAAAGAAGACTGTCAGGCTGGTGTTTTAAGGTTACCAATCCAGTAGATGACCATCTTTGAATATGCGTCTTTGCCCACTTGTTTGATTTTCTTAGGATAAATTCTTAGGAGTAGAATTGCTATTCTGCCTATTTCTAGAGCTTTTGATAAATATAACTGAAGTGTTCTCCAGAAGGCCATACCAATTGGTTGTACAAGAGACTGCCAGAGTCCCCACCATCCACATTTCACCTTATTTGTATTTGTGTCTCCAGAGTTTGTTTGGTGGCACTTTCTCAGAGCAGTTGGCTTGTTGGAATTGAGAATGTGAAGTGTTTATAAACTTCTAAGATGCCTATGTGATGTGAACATTTGGTGTTTTTTTTTTTATGTCTTTGGTTTGATTGCCCAAAATTCATGTGATGATTTCTCGATTTTTACTTTCCCATTAGGCTGTTCCTTAAAAAAAAAAAAAAAAAAAAAAAAAAAAGCTACCTCCTTCTTTCTTTCTTACATATTCTTACAACTTTCCTAGTCAGACTAATTAATTTAGTATCTTCACCAGGTTCTTTATACTCAGTAATGAGACAGAAATAAATTAATGAACAGGCCGGATACTAGAAAAACAGGGCAACTTGGATGCTGAAGATCAATTGACATTAAGCCTCAGTTTGGGCAATAAAATAAGGAGTGGTGGGAACTGATGAATTTGGGGACAGATTGCAGAGATGATAATGATGAGGCTGGGAGGTGGGCATGCAGGCCTAGTACTGCCAGATCCTCCCATTTTTTCAAGAGAAACTAGAAATCTATTTTACATAAAAATATATTTTTAAAATGTGCATGGGCCAAGAAAAGTTATTCTTGCAAATTATCTGTTTATGACCTCAGATCTATCTACTCCCACTTCAATGAACACATGGGGATGAACATTTTAAGAGCAGTTTTTCTTTCACCTCCCCTTCCCACCCCCCAGTAATACTTGGTACCAAATAGACATTTGGGAAATTTATATTTGTCTCAGATACTTTTTTCCTGTGGCAGCTTCTCCATGAGCATTTCTTTCTTTCCCCCCACCCCCCAATACATGTACCCAGAGTTTCCTCTTGCTTTTCTCGGGGTCTCTGCAGAGTATCCTTTGTGCTCCCCTTGGGGAGCTAAAGCAATCTCAGGCACCTTGCACAGATCCTAGGTGGGATTCTCATAGCCAACAGCTCCCGTGCTTTTCAAGGCAATGAGTGGATCACCCTGTGTAGTTTTTGCAGGCAGACCTAATTAAAGTTTTAAGTTAAATTTCAAGGATTGGCTTAACAGAGTATCTCCCGATCACTGGCCTCTAAAGGATTACAGTATCTGCCTCTTCTGCTGCTGTGGAGCAACAGCTTCAAATCCCTCCTTTTGTCGGGTAGTTACCTGTTCTTGTCTTTCTCCTCAACCACACTTTTTTTTCCCCCTCGAATATATCTACTTTGCCTATAATCTCTATCCCTTGCACATAGCCCAGGTCATAGTAATTACTCAGTAAATGTATGTTGAATGAAGGTCCTGTCCCGAGATGAAATTTCTTGTTACCTCTGACAATTAAAAAAAAAAACCATTATGCACTAGAACAGAAATTCATCAGAGCCAGATGTATGTCCTCTGAGAATGCTTGGAGAGCTTTGGCTCCACATTATTTGATTTTCCTGTCTGGCAGTTATGGTCAATGATAGTGACCACATTCTTTGTCCCTTTGCTTAATTACTGAATCCACAGGATGTGTCTAAATTGATTTCTTTTCAACTGCTGCACTGATATGCTTACTCATTGATTGCTTTTCCCCACTAGAATGCAAGCTCCAGGAGTGAAAGGACTGTGTTGATCTTGTTCCTCAGTGTCTAGGACAGTGTTGCATATTGAATGGGTGAAGCTGTATCTGACCTCAGCTCTGCTCTGCTGCTTGTGTGCTCCTTTTATCTTTTCTTTGCCTTGCCCTCACCTTGTTTTAATGTCTACACTGCAACTCCTTTGGTAACACCACTCCATCCACAGTGGAGCAGGCTTAAATTGCCTCTGTCATTATTTTCCTGCTTAAGCTGGTAGTTCCATATGGTAAACCAAGGGGTGCAAAGGAAACAGGACAGGATTGCAGGAGGAAAACCCATCTCTTTCCTGGCTGTCGAGTGGAGTCATCCATGTGGGTCCTTTCTCTGGACCTCATTCTCTTAACCAGTCAAGGAGAGATGATAATACCTCCCTACTTCCTTCACAAGTTGGGAAGATGAAATAGGATGACCCTTGAGGGAAGCTTTGCAACATACACTGTGAAGTGTATATGTTTTGCAGCTGTAAGATAGGTATGTCAGACATACCTGTCTGCCTTTCAAGGACCAGAGCACCCCAGATGGGAGCAGGTTGACCCAAGGAGCTGATTTCCATACCTCCTTTTTAATCCTTTACAAGTCTTGTGAAGTGGGTGGTACTATCCTGTTTTAATAATGAAGATATGGCTCTCAGAGATGTATAAATTTGCCCAAAATTATTCAAGTAAAAGCAAAGGCAGGGTCAGATCTAGATCACCCTATGACAAGCCTAGCTTCCTTTTCACCATCTATCATCTGTAAAGTTGGGACGGCGAAGAAGTGGCCACTGTGCCTTTGCCCCAGAATCTGGATGGTGAGCCTGATCACATTGCCGGATATCTCAGTAGTTTGTTAATGTATAATACCATAAAGCTGTACTAGTGTTAACCCGAGTTAGTACTAGAGTAGTATTCAATAGGTTGATTTTTCTTCCCTATCCAACACTGCTCAGTTAGTTAGGTCAGAAATTATCTGTTTTCTGGAACATGCTGATTAAAAAAGGAATTGACATTGAATGGCAGAAGAGACGATTGAATGGGGCAGAATTTTCATTTGCATATGGACCTTGAGTCTGACCTGGATTAGTAGGCTAGTCTGTGGCACCCCAATACATAGAATAGCGATGCCTGCCTACCTACCCATCCCTCACTCATGGAGATTTCACTGTGGATTGGATGTTGAATCCTAACCAAGATATTCTAGTTTGTTGCTTTTGGTGAGTCTCCAGTGAACCTATAAAGACTCTTCAGTTACCCAACAGGGCCTTGTGCAGCTGCATGTGGAAATCAGGGTAATTCTGGCATTTCTGAGAGCATTTTAATAGAGCACTGATTACAGATTGCAGGCACCTGGTGGTGTTTTTGTACTGAGGCTGAAGAGTACAGTTCCAAAGAACGAACTAGACTTGACAGATTCCTGTTTTCCTACCCTGTGTTTCTCAAGGGCCTGGAATAGGTAGTAAGAAATCCTCACACAGCTAATCCAGGGTCCTGGCATGGTTATCATGTGCTTTCAGGAGACCACCACTGCCAGAGCATTAATTCCCAGACTGATAATAGACATGAGACTTGGCCCAGGGTGCATTCTCCTTCCAGTAGCTCAGAGCACTAACACTGTAGGAGGGCTCCTGTTAGTTGGGATCAGCAGAGCCCTGTGGCTTTGAACTTGGCCAAAGCTCTTCTGTGCTTCTTGGACTGGCTCAGGTTGTTCCAGTGGGTAGGCCATCATTGCTTTTGGCCCCAATATAAACTGTGAAAATTCAAGGGAATAAAAGGTGATAGCCAAAAGTTGAGGAATCTTTGGACTAGAGGTATTCTAGTCCAACACTTAATTTCATGCCAATTCACAAGAAAAAGAATAAATCTGAGAAGAGCCCTCCCTGTGATGAGTCATGTTTTCTCTTTTTCCCCTTCCTCCTGACACACCACCTGTCCTCATCTTCCACACACTTGAGACTGGAATAATAACTGATACTTGAAAGAGCATTCAGCAAAATGGACAGCAAAGGTTAGTCCTAACCTTGATCTTGCTACTCTTTAGTGGTATGGTTTCGGAATTCGCCTCTGGATTTCAGTTTTCTTATGATTTAAAGGAGAGGATTGGATGTGATAGACATTCACCAAGATCATTACAGCTTATTAAATTTTTAAGTTTATAAATGCCAACATTCTAACTTGCTCAAGTCTTTCAACTGAAGTGTAAGCTGCTGGTGGGTAGAGCCCCAAAAAGGTATTAAGTAATGGTGGTTGGCTGGCTCATTTGGAAGGTCTTGCTGAGATCCTTCTCAGTAAAGTCAAGTGGATGGAATTCCCCTTGCCGAGTCTCCTGAAATTGTGAAGCCCAGAGCACTGCTACTAGGGAAGCCACTCACGTTGCTTGAAGCACTGGCAGCAAAGATAGAGGGCACAGCAAGAATGTGATGGAGGAGATCACAAGAGGGTTCAAATGTGTTTTGGGGATGCCAGAGGTGGGTAATACAGCAAAGGAAGTGAAAAGAGGAGTTTCCCTTGAGAACCAGCAGAGACCTTTGAAATATGTGCATTTTATATGTAAGCCTTTTCCGGGTTGGAAAATATCCTACAAGGTTCATAAAACTGCCTGGTGCAGCCTTCCAAGATCCTCCCAGTAGCTGACTCCTGTTGTAAACTGCTGGTCTCCAAAAAAGGGTGGCGAACAGCTGCAATGAGGCTTTGGCAGGCATTGTCCTGTTTATAGGGACAGAGATCTATTGTAGGCTCTCTGCTAACATATTCTCAACTCCCCAGTTTTTTATTTGTGGAACCAAAACAAGCTCTATTTTAACTAGACTGCGTGATCCTTTGAGCCAGCCACACAGCATGACATGCACACCCGAGATGCCCAGAAAGAATGGCTTCAGACCGCAGCATGATTCGTTATCTTTGTAGCTGCTGTAGTTTCTTGTCCAACAGAAAACAAGACTGATCAGAGGCAAAACTGAAGCAGATGAGTTTGTCTCAGTTACCTAGAATGTATTTCCACCTCATTTTTTCCTACTTCCTCATTTCTTTCGATGAGATATGAGGAAGAACAAAGACCCCTGGAATCACACTTTCTAGGTTCAAATACCCACTCTGCCCTTTAAAATCTGTGTGATCTAGAACCTTAGTTTCCTTATCTGTAAAATAGAGTCTCACCCCTTCCCCCAGGTATGAACGTATTAATAGGGATTTTTGAATACCCGAGCCTAATATCTAAGTGTATGTATCTTGGGTTGGAGCTTAGGTAGCTGATGGGGGAAGCTTTGGGAGGCCGAGAAGGACTCTTTCCAGCACCGTTCAGAGTATACTGCACAGGAACAGAATCATATACTTGACCATTGGGGAGACCAATTAAAGTTGAAATTACAGTCCTGGGCCAGATCCATATGTGATAAAAGAGCTTAAGGACCTTATTGAAAATCTCATGCCCCATCTGTGTGGCTCAGTAGTTGAGCATCAGCCTACAAACCAGTATGTCACAGTTTGATTCCCTGTCAGGGCACATACCTGGGTTGTGGCTCAGTTCCCCAGTAGGGGGTGTGCAGGAGACAGTTGATCAGTAATCTCTGTCATCATTGATGTTTCTATCTCTCTCTCCCTCTCCCTTCTCTCTGAAATCAGTCAAAATATACATATGTAAATATATATATATATATAAATAAAATCTTATTGTGAAACTGAGACATTGAAGGACAGAGTGCCTTACCTTTTAAATTGACATGGTAAATATGTGTAAAATGGGTTATATTTCTTTTCTGCCGCTATTGTTGTGAGGGACTTCTTGTCAGAATATAAAACTGATCATAAAGTATCAATCACAGAAAACTCATTGAAGCTGTCTCAAGAAAGTATAAGCTGATGCTATATAAATCAGGATTTCAAGTAGGAAATGCTGTTTTAAAATTGGTGTTAGATTTAGAGAATATTTTGAGAAGTTGTGCTCTGGTTTTTAGGTGTTTAGAAAATATGTAAACTTATTCCAATTATATTTTAGGTTTTGTCTTGTATTTTAGGTTTTTATAGGTTTCATATACTTAAAGTCCTTTTTGTTTTCTTGTTTTTAGTATTATATTCCAGGTCTGTTCTAAAATATAGAAATAGCTGAATCAGGAGAACTTATAATTTACCTAAGATTTGAGTCAAAATATCTGATATTTAAAAACAAAAAGATAAAAGGCTCCTTTTATGCGTGATGGAAGATTTTACTCATTTATTTGTGTTTTTTTAATGGTTATGCTTAGTCTTTTTAAAAAATGTATAACCTCTGTTATAAACTTCTATATAAATTGAAGTCCTCCTTTAAGGAAAACATCTGAACTACCTCCTAAGTCTTTCACTTCCTTTTATGTATGGGTGTAGTCTCCTCACTCTGCCCCTTATATTTTCAGTGTAAGTAAAAGAAACATACTAATTCAACAAGCAATACAGAACATAGCACATAATTAAAACATTTATTTTTATGTTGTCAATTTTTGTGCAGCTTTCTTTGTATTTGGTTGGAATAGATTTGTCTATTGCCAGTGTTGTCTGCTATAAACAATGCTCTCAGGCCAATATGGTATTTTCTTAGTTTGCCAGTTTAGCTGTTGGACATCACAATGACACAAGTACTCAAAAATTGGCAGAGGCCAACAATTCGAGCTCTTTTTGGTTCATTTTCTTTTATAACCCTTTGTTTTTCCTTTGATATAGTTATTTCATTATTTTAAGGCCTGCCTCACATTTTGGGTTCATAATTCTGTCATAATCCAATGAAGGGCATCCTAGCCTGCCCTTCCCTTTGGTACTTTATTTCTACCATTACTGTAGGATTGCTATATGGGTACTGTGGGACCAACTTAACTGGTCTTTGGAATTTAAACTGTGAATGTGAAGGTTCTATTATAGAATGAATCCCTCAGAATGAGTGATGCTCATGAAATCTCCATCTCACCTTAATAAATCCTCCATGTGGCATATTCCCAGCAGCTTTTTTTTTTAAATTGTTGGTGATGTTATTTTTTGGCTCCATTATATCATTTGTTACAGTTAGGATGTAGTGATTGGCCAGAAGGTTAAAAGGTCCACCCACAGTGTAAACAAACTTGTGTAAACACAGGTCTTGTGGTCTAGGTGTTGTGCAGGGTTTGTTCTTTGGATGTTAAACCCACAAGAAGAATGTGCTTGCCAAACATGTACACAGGGAAAGAGGAGAAGAAAATAGTCTAGATTTATAGTTGAAGCAGATGTGAGTCACTGACTTGGACAATCCTTTGAACATAATGTCTCCTACACAAGGAGGGTTAGTATATACTGGGGAAGGAAGCCAGCCACCTTGCATGGTATTTGGTAGTCTGATGGTGGAAAAGAGCTCCCCCTTTTCCTTCCTTTAAGAGTTAAACTATATTTTAGGTTTTTATATGTTTCATGCTCTTAAAAAAATGTAAGGAGGCGATGAACTGGGCTGCTGTGTATGGCTGTGCTGCTTTGTGCTGATCCTAAGGTGTGTGTCCAAGGGAGAAAGTTCAGGCTGACATCTCGCTGGTGTTCTGTCTACCCCGCCACGAGCCTGGCGTGGAGCTGCATTTGCTTAGAGGAACAGTGCCATTTTCTTCTCACAAATATGCCACCCAGACCTTGTTATAATTATTCATATCACTTGCTCTTCTTTCTCACAATTCTTTAAAGGTGGGAATTCATCCAGTTTCACCTTTTGGATTCCCAACACCATGCCTGGACTGGAGCTGAAGAAAGGATGGCAGATTGATAATTAGATTTCAATAAAATATCTTTTGATATGTCTTCCAGTTTGGGGAGAAAAAGTGTTTTTGGTAGAATAAGAATACTTCCATGCAGAATTCTCTGACCTATTTCTTATTTCACAATCCAGAGATAATCATATTAACATTTTGGCAAATGTCTTTTAGACATCTTGTTATGCATATAAATACACACATGTGACTTTCTATTCTTGAGCCCATTTTTTTGTTTTGTTTTTTGTTTTGTTTTGTTTTGTAATCTCCTTGTTTTCACTCTGTAGTTTGTCATGGTCATTTTTCCAAGTCAATATCTATAGATCTATGCCATGACTTTTAAAGACTATGTAATATTCCATCGAGTGGATGGGCTATAGTGTATTTAATTAATGAAGATTGGATATTGATGGATATTTAGGTTGTTTATAATGTTTTGCTCTTAAAAATGAATCTGAAGTAAGCCTGAGTTTTTAACATATGCATGCATGCTCATACCACTAGTAGAGCTGATGGTTCAAAGGCTTCCAACTCAAATATCAATCTCTGGGAGAGAGAAATTATACCTTCCCCATGATCCCTAGACCAGTAGGAGTGGGTTAAAAATGACATAGTGTGCCGGCCATTGTTGCTCAGTGGTTGAACATCAACCCATGAGCCAGGAGATCAAGGTTCAATTCCCTGTTGGGGCACATGCCTGAGTTTTGGGCTCCATCCCCAGTAGGGGGCATGCAGAAGGCAGCCAATTGATGTTTCTCTCTCATCATTGATGTTTCTGTCTCTCTCTCCCTCTCCCTTCCTCTCTCTGAAATCAATAAAAACATATTTTAAAAAATAAAAATGGCATATCTAATGATTCTAATTTACAACCATAAAGCAAACTTTGGAAGATGCATTTAGCGGCTATCTTGATTGCACACTTGGGATTGAGTTTGGAAGTACTTTTAAGTCATGCAGTGCTATATAAACCTCAGTGACTCATTATTAGGGCTTTAAAGAGTACCTGCTATGTTCTCACAAAAAAGGTTTATGGAGTCTATTTACTTACTTTATAAAAATTCACTAAATGTGGGAGGCGGGAGGGATCTCCAATGACAATGGTACTGAACCTATTTGTACAGCACAATAAACCAAAGAGATTATTAAGAAAACAAGCCCAGGCCCTGCTCCATAAATCCCTCAAATTTCTGTGAACAGGCCCTGGGCACCCCAGTTGATGTTGATGTTCATCTTTGTTTGGAATTCTGCTTTAAGGTATTTTATTGTCTATCTCCAAGTATTTTTTTTCTAGCAGATTAGAGAATTTTTTAGCCTTTATTCATATACTTACAATTTTTTTCTTTATCGATTAAGGTATTACATATGTGTTCTTATCCCCCCAGCCCCCCACTCATGCCCTCACACCCCTGGTCTCTGTGTCCATTGGTTAGGCTTATATGCATGCATACAAGTCCTTTGGTTGATCTCTCCCCCTTACCCCCACCCTCCCCTAACTTCCTTCTGAGGTTTGACGGTCTGATCAATGCTTCTCTGTCTCTGGATCTGTTTTTGTTCATCAGTTTACGTTGTTCATTATATTCCACAAATGAGTGAGATCATGTGATATTTACCTTTCTCTGACTGGCTTATTTTGCTTAGCATAATGCTCTCCAGTTCCATCCATGCTGTTGCAAATGGTAAGAATTCCTTATTTTTATACTGCAGCATAGTATTCCATTGTGTAGGTGTACCTCAGTTTTTTAATCCACTCATCTGCTGATGGGCACTTAGGCTGTTTCCAAATCTTAGCTATGTTAAATTGTGCTGCTATGAACATAGGAGTGCATATATCCTTTCTGATTGGTGTTTCTAGTTTCTTGGGATATATTCCTAGAAGTTGGATTACTGGGTCAAATGGGAGTTCCATTTTTAGTTTTTTTGAGAAAACTCCATACTCTTCTCCACAGTGGCTGCACCAGTCTGCATTCCCACCAGCAGTGCATGAGGGTTCCTTTTTCTCTGCATCCTTGCCAGCACTTGTCATTTGTTGATTTGTTGATGATAGCCATTCTGACAGGTGTGAGATGGTACCTCATTGTCATTTTGATTTGCATCTCTTGGATGATTAGTGACTTTGAGCATGTTTTCACATGTCTCTTGGCCTTGCTTATGTCCTCTTATAATTTTTCTTTTTCTGTTTGAAAGTTTCTGACTCCTTCCATAATACTTTAGAGAATTTTTATTGGTATTGATTTAGACCCTATCTTAGTAAGTCTTATGAAGTCTTAAATATGGATTGTTGGTCTGCCATTCCATCTGGTTTCATACCAGAGCAAGCCCATTCTATAGCCCTTCTTGTTTCTACCACAAAGGATGATGAATCTGTAGTGATTGCACTTTTAAAGTTTCTTTGTATGTTATTACCAGATTAAAGTCATGTGCCTATTGTAATGGCATATCAGACTCCCCTTTTAGATTTTTTTATTAAGATTTTTTAGTTAAAAATAGTATTTGAACTTCACAAAAAATTGGCTGGTGGACCAAAATTTTTGTCTAATGTATTCAGTTTTTCCTCAAGCTTACATGCTGTGGAGCAACTAAAGTTTTCATCTGGAGAACTATAAAAAAGTGAAGTTGTCTAAGTAAGAATTTTGCATATTTAGAGTCAGTAACTCTTACTTGAGTAAATTTTTATAATAGAGCTAACTTGATCTCAGATTATCTCATTGACCTTAATATATGAAACAAAAAAAGCAGACTTTAATTGCATAAAAAAATTACAAGCTTTCTGATTACTCTGTGAAGTTTTTGGATTTTGGAGCAAAATTAATATTTTCAGATTATTTTTAGGTTTAATGATCATGTGTAATTTAAGGGAAGCAATTTAACATTTCTCTACTTTTTGATATTTATAACATTGACTTGTTCCTTATCAAGGTAATTGTGTTTGTCAAGATTGGAAGGATGGAGAAGAAATAAATTCAGTTAAGGCTGAGTAATATTTATCCTTTAGAATATTACATTGGACAGTGTAGAGGGATGATTGTGAGCAAGATGGGAATGGTACTGGAACCAGGGATGATGAAGATCTCAACCAAGGCAGAGGAAATGAGAATGAAGAACTGATGGAGGCCAGAAATATTAAATCGAATCCACAGGAGTTGGTGATTAGTTAGTTTTTATAGGGAGTTGGAGGGTTGGAGGGAAAAGGTGGAGTTTAGGTTAACTCTTAGTGAAAAAGCTCAGTGGGCAGCTAAGTAAGTGGATTTAAAGCAAGTAAGGCAGAGAGCACTGGGTGTATGATTAGTGTTATCAGATTAAAGGCAAGAGTCAAAGCTGCATTTGTAGAATTTCAAAAGAAAGTGGCAATGCAGAGAAGTCCTATCTTGGAACATAGCCTTGTTTCTTTCATTTATAAGTTATTTGAAGTCACCTTGCTATAGTTCCCAAGCACTAGGGAAGACCAGCTGATTCTCCCCTAAAGTCTTCCTGGGTGACATCATGTTTGCAGTTAACCTTGGAGAATTCTGAAACTTGCTTGTTTTGAGAGCATCTGCCTTAAGGTTGAGTCACAGGGGTAATGTCTAAAACCAGGATTCTGGTTACTCACTGGCAATGGGAACATGATTGTCATACAGTTCAGATTACCTTTGTTGGTGCAGCCAGTGCCAAAATATGATCAGATGATTGCACATTGACTGTGGGATCCAAACAGGGAAGTTAATGAGGCAAAATGAATCAGTTATCCCAGTGGTCAGCAAACTCATTAGTCAACAGAGCCAAATATCAACAGTACAATGATTGAAATTTCTTTTGAGAGCCAAATTTTTTAAACTTAAACTTCTTCTAATGCCACTTATTCAAAATAGACTCGCCCAGGCCATGGTATTTTGTGGAAGAGCCACACTCAAGGGGCCAAAGAGCTGCATGTGGCTCGTGAGCCACAGTTTGCCAACCACTGAGTTATCCTATCTAATAAAGAGGGAATATGCTAATTGACCATCACTCCATCACAAAGATGGCTGTACCCACAACTGAGGCCAAGTTCACAAAGATGGCTGTACCCACAACTGAGCCTCAACAAGCAATCAGCAGGGACCTGAGGCTATGCCCTCCCCTGCCCCCATGGGGCTTGACAGGGGACCTCAGGTCATGCCCCCCACCTGGCAGGGCTTGACAGGGGACCTGAGGCTGCACCCCCCGCCTGGCGGGGCTTGATGGGGGACCTTAGGCCATGCCCCCCACCCAGTGGGGCTTGACGGGGGACCTCAGGCCACACCCCCCATCCTGGTGCTGGGCCAGGGGACCTAAGGCTACGCCCCCTGCTTGGCGGGGCTTGACAAGGGTGGGACTGGCCAGGTCTGGATCTAGCCCAATGTGTGTGTGTGTGTGTGGGAGGGTGGTGGCCAGGTCTGGGTCTCATGCAATTTTGAGGCAGATGTGGGTGGGCGGGGACTTGACTCTGGGTCCCGTGGTGTGCCCCAGACTCTGACAGGAGGAAGGTTTTCATATACATTTTACTAATTTTCTTTCATCTCTGACACTTCTATTATAGAGAAAGGGCAAATAGCAATATTAAATTATTTCCTCTAATTAATCCCCTTTTAATATGCACGAATTTCGTGCACGGGGCCACTAGTCTAATGATATTAAGCTAAATAGATGGCACCTCTATCTCACCAGAGAAGGCTATGGCCTCTCAGCTGAGAAAATTTAAACCTGTTGGCTACAACCACTTAGAACTATGATAATAAATGCCCAGCCAAAGGGCATCTGCAGTTTTAATTTGCTGGAGTCCCTACCACTCCTCCTAGTCTTCTGACCACTGAGGACAAGTGTCAATTTAACTATTGGAAGTAAAAAAGAAAATGTTAGTGTTGGATTATAAAAGCATCTTTATTTGTACCCATTTACTTATGTCCTCTGCCTAATTCCTGAGGTCATAGGAGTTTGCAATTCCCACTCTGCAGGATAATTTTATATCCTGGGAACCTGTTGGGAGTGGAGGGCCATCTCACTACAGTAGCCATGGACTAACAAAAATGAATGTGGATAAGATGGCTCAAAGTGAAAAGAAGATAGATGAAAAGTCTTGAAAAATATTTAAACTAACTGCAATTAGTTTCCACAACTACTATTTAAGACTGCTTTGACTTGCAAATCATATTGTATGTTGGAAGAGAAAGCTTTGTAATTATAGCTTGTAGAAGCTGTGGACCAGGAAAATACTTTTTTGTAGGGGAAAAAAAAATAATCTTCTCTCTACCCTTCTGTGTTCTTAGCTGAGACCCCTGTAATAAAAAACAAGTTAACAAGAGACAAAAACAAACAAACAGGTATATCTTTTACTCATGTAAAATGAGTAATCCATCAGGTGGGTTAGATTTTAGGATTAAATACCATTTTAATAGGAAAAGGGGAGGGTGAATATAGAACTCTTAGGGGAAAGTAAATGATTTATAGGAAAGATGAATGGGCTCTTAGAAGAATAGATGGGCCCTGGCCAGTGTGGGTCAGTTGGTTGGTGTGTCATCCCATACACCAGAAGGTGGTGTGTTAGATTCCCAGTCAGGGCACATGGGGGAAGCCAGCTATCAATGTTTCTTTCTCTCTCTAAAATTAATTTTAAAATTTCTTTTAAAGAATGGGAAGTAGGATAATTTGTGACAAAGTTTGTCAGGAGTGTAGTGTTGACTTTTAGTCTTCTCTCCTGTGACAAAATTCACTCTTCTCTCATTGATGACATTCCAAGGGAGGGGATTTATGACAACTGTGTTCCTTTTGGAGGATCTGTCCTTAGGCAGATAAGGAGAGTTCAGAGAAAGCTTTTCCCTGCATTTACTGTCTTTCAGATGCCTTCATCTCAAAGTCATCAATGTACTTAAGTGGCATATTTTAGGACAGCATGTTCTGCTACCCTTCAGGGTGATGTAGGTTGGAGTAACTATGGCCATTGGTTCACCATTGCTGTCATATTCATCTTGTTTCCTTACAATGGGATCCCAGTTTTGGCTGGACATAGATTTATCAGCAGTAAGATGTAAGACCTGACAAAGCTGTTTAATTGAATATAGAGAAAAAATCCTTTACATTTTTTTCCTGTATGCTCTCCTGAGAACACATTCCTTTCCATTCCATGGTTCTTCTTTAAGCTATTGGCTTTTAAATTAGGAGTCAGGATGACTGCAAGTGAACCAGTTAAAGAGTTGGTTAAAATATAGATCCCAAGATTTTTATTTGCTGGGTGTGAAGGAGATGACCAGGAATCTGCATTTTTGAAAAGCTCTCCATGATGCATTCAGATGTGAACTCAAGTTTGGGAGACACTCTTACAGATTATTGCTACAAGCTGCAGTAGTACCCTTTGACATTCTGAGTCTTTCCCTTCTAAGCCACTGTACATCCCCATTTCCAGGGTGGCATTTAAAACGTACATACATGCATGATTTCACTATGGCCTGTCAGTACTGACAACAAAAGAACATCCAAACCTATAAAAATATTGGTAAGAGTTTATTAGAGTTTATGTGAGCCAAACTGAGGACATGCCCTGGAGCAAGATCTCAATGGATTGAGAAAATGCTTTGGAGAATGGAACTTTGGCATTTCTTTTTATGCATTTAGAATCTAAGAAGAAAATATAAGGTTACATGAAATCCATTGGTTGATTAAGGGGGCAGGAGAAAGCAAAACGGGAAATTCTCTGGGACTGGATAAAAAGCAAAATAGAAAAACACATACTTCTTTTACATTGGTGGGTGTAGGATAGTTACCATTTAACATTAACAGTAAATAGAGGTGAGAGGAGGGCAAAAGGTAGCAATGAGGAGTTTGGTGCATGTGGTCCTGTGGGGGTCTAGAAAAGATGACTCTGCAGGCCAAAGGTATGCTATCCTAGATGCACAAGAACAATGGACAGGCCTTGCTTAGGTAAGAGAACCTTTTACTAAGGAAGCTATAGTGCTGGGGTGTGACTACCCACCACGACTTATCCAGTGGGAATTTCTGAACAGATCATCCTGGGTGGTTACTTTTGATCACTGAGCTTGTCAGGCCTGCCATGTAGCCCCTTTCTCGTTTACAGCATCATTGTCCTGAACAACAATTCTGATAATTTCCCACTAGAGAGTTTCCTGAGGGTGGTACCAATAAACTCCTTATCCTTATAACACTTAGTATAGAGCCTTCCATATGTTAGAACATTTACTCACAATTTAAGGCTTTCATATTCATGAATGAGACAAGTAAGGCTTTGGTAAAGAAAAGGTTGCATTTCTCTTTTGAAAATACTTTCTGGTATGGATGGCAACACTTATCACTTTATGCAAGTTCAGAGGGCCTTTTATTTTTCATACTAGAGGCCCAGTGCACCAAATTCATGCATGGGGGAGGGGTGTGTCCCTCAGTCCAGCCTGCATCCTCTCCAATCTGGTACCCCTTGAGAGATGTCCGACTGCCCGTTTAGGCCCAATCCCACCAGGCCTAAACGGGCAGTCAGACATTCCTCTCACAATCCAGGACTGCTGGCTCCCAACCGCTCACCTGCCTGCCCACCTGATTGCCCCAAACCGCTTCTGCCTGCCAGCCTGATCACCCCCTAACCACTCCCCTGTCAACCTGATCGACGCCTAACTGCTCCCCTGCTGGTCCGATTGCCCCTAACTGCCCTCCCCTGCTGGCCCAGTCACCCCTAACTGCCCTCCCCTGCAGGCCTGGTCACCCCTAACTGCCCTCCCTTACCAGCCTGGTCACCCCTAACTGCCATCCCCTGCTGGCCTGGTCGCCCCCAACTGCCCTCCCCTGCTGGCACAGTCACCCCTAACTTCCTTCCCTTGCCAGCCTGATCACCCCTAACTGCCCTCCCCTGCCAGCCCAGTTGTCCCTAACTGCCCTCCCCTGCAGGCCTGGTCCCTCCCATCTGCCCTCCCCTGCTGGCCTGATTGCCCACAGCTGCCCTCTCCTGCTGGCCATCTTGTGTGTTGTAGTGATGGTCAATTTGCATATTACCCCTTTATTATATAGGATTATAGTAAGAGAGGTAATAAAAACACCATTTTAACCGTTTATTATGATTCAGGCACTAGAAATAAGTGATTTGCATGCATTGTTCCTTTTAATTCTTTCAGTGGTTCCGTGAGGTAGGTGAAGATATCTATGTAAACCAAGGGTCTGAAGTTTTAAGAGAATTGTCCAGTCACATGTAGATCTTAAGTTTTTGAGCTGAAATTTGAACCCAAGTTCAGTGATTTTATTTTTCCTTTTTTTCTTTTGTTCTTGGCCACTGAATATCAGTATAAAAAATACAGCAAAAGGTCATTTATATTTCTTACTAGTTTTCAAAAGAAGAATAGAATTTCCTAGGAGTTTGGTAAAACATGCATGCCACTTTTTTTTTTTTCTTTTTGACAGATTTTACATAATAAAATGATAGCTTTCCATTTTTAACCACATTTTTAGAAAAATACAACTCTGATATGGAAAATCAAAAACTATGCCACAGTTGGGTAGGTAGAGGTCAGAGAATGCCTCATGAGTTTGGGAGTGTGACTTTCTTTCTACATTGCTTATAGAATGTTTGACATCACTCTCCTACCAGTGGCTTTCTTTTTCTCCTATCCCCAAAAGGTGACAGATGAGAGGCCTTGGAGCTAGCAAAGAACTAGTATAGGTTTCTCTCTTAAAAAGAAAAAAAAAAAAATCCTTGCCTAGGAAAGTCACGTGATAAATCATGGTGGGGGAAATTCTGTTTGCTAACTTCTAGGAAATCACAGGGAATCAGTTAGTGGTTAGTACATTAAAAAAACAGGTCCCTCACTGTTGTCATTTTGTTCTCAGCCAATATGAAGAACCTGGTAGCAATGATAAAATGTCATGATCAGAGCACACATAGTTCTGGGTATAGATTTATAATATGTAGTAGAGAGATATAGATAGATAATAAAAAGTGACACTTTTTATTCTTTATTCTTGGTGCCATTAAGAATATCTGTTTTATTACAGAATTGAAACTAGGAGAAATTTCTTTAACCAGGGGATACTTTTTAAAAAATTATATATATACCTTTTCTACCATGAGGTTACAGCTGTGGTCTAGTTATAGGAGGACAGGTGTGCTGGTAGCATTTGTGAATCTTGCATTGGTCTTTCATCATGAATCATCTGGATTTATGTGAAACCTTTGATGCAGTCATCAGTAAATTCCTGGAGAACAGGGACCATGTTTTAATGATTTCTTGCATCTACAATACTGTGTAGAGGTAGTACTTAGTAGGACCAGTTGGTTCAATTTTACAGCAGGCTGATCAACTCCATGAGCTGCTGTTGCCATATACATATAGTTGTGCTAGCGATCCATATGTAGGATCTCTGGATATTCTGTATAACCTGCATGACCAACCCATAAGCCTTCTCTGTACTATTAGTTCTTATTTTTTAATTGCCTGAACAAATGTTGGTTACTGATTAAAGTGTAGACTATGATTAGTGTGACGGGAAAAATTTACTCAAGTTATGGTTGAGCTTTTTGGATGATAGGGTTAAAATTCAGATTGACCTTGAATATAATCACTACAAATAAATAGAATTAAGACCACTAGGGAACTATAGCTTTTAGAAAACTAAATATAACATGGGGACTGTGTATGCGTAAGTTTTTTGGGGGGAAGAATTAAAAGGGGAACTCATTGTGAGTCAGCAACATACTGCTTTATTTTCTTAGTTATTGGGTGCATACTGCCAGTTAACCACATGTGGGAACCACTGGGTAACATTTTCAAAATACTTAGTATTTGTCAGACACTTTTATAATTCTTTGGCAATGAGATACAGAGGAGCACTGGAAAATAGGACCTATTGAAAGAGGCTAATAAATAAGGATTAGTTGTTTAGCCTGAGCCAAAGCACTGAGTGGTGATTAAATTAATGGTCTTCTGTGGCATGTATAGTTATTATGTAGATGATATCATTATCTCCACTATGAATAGAATTAAGGAAATAGATTTACATTAGACTTAAAGGAGATTTTGAAGGAGCGAAAACTCACTTTAAGGATTGCTGGACAGTGGAAAGACTTCTCAACTGGAGATGTGGAGTCATGTTCCTTACAGGATAGGAATGGGAGTGGATATGCATGCTATTAGACTTAGATGCAGTTGGGGTGCAGATTGACAAACTTTCTAGATCCTATTTTGTGCTGCTCATCTCACATTGTTCAGCAAGTAAATCAGTATTCTTTTTTTATTTATACTAGAGGCCCGGTGCACAAAATCTGTGCATGGGGTGTGTGTGTGTCTCCCAGCCCAGCCTGCACCCTCTCCAATCTGGGACCCCTCGAAGGATGTTCCACTGCCCGTTCCACTGGTGGAATCGGGCCTAAACGGGCAGTTGGACATCCCTCTCACAATCCAGGACTGCTGGCTCCCAACTGCTCACCTGCCTGCCTGCCTGATTGCCCATAACCGCTTCTGTCTGCCAGCCTGATCACCCCCTAACCATTCCCCTGCCAGTCTGATCGACGCCTAACTGTTCCCCTGCTGACCCAATTGCCCCTAACTGCCCTCCCCTGTGGCCCTGGTCACCCCTAACTGCCCTCCCCTGCTGACCTGGTCACCCCTAACTGTCCTCCCCTGAAGGCCTGGTCACCGCCAACTGCCCTCCCCTGCAGGCCTGTTCGACCCTAACTGTCCTCCCCTGCAGGCCTGGTCACTCTGATCACCCCCTAACCATTCCCCTGCCAGCCTGATCGATGCCTAACTGTTCCCCTGCTGGCCCAATTGCCCCTAACTGCCCTCCCCTGCAGGCCTGGTCACCCCTAACTGCCCTCCCTTGCCAGCCTGGTTACCCCTAACTGCCCTCCCCTGCCAGCCTGGTTGTCACCAACTGCCCTCCCCTAGAGACCTGGTCTGCCCCAACTGCCCTTCCCTGCACGCCTGGTCACCCCTAACTGTCCTCCCCTGCAGGCCTGATCACCCCTAACTGCCCTGCCTTGCAGGTCTGGTCCCTCCCAACTGCCCTCCCGTGCTGGCCCTATCGCCCACAACTGCTCTCCCCTGCTGGCCATCTTGTGGCAGCCATCTTGTGTCCACATGGGGGCAGCCATCTTTGACCACATGGGGGTGGCCATCTTGTGTGTTGGAGTGACAGTCAATTTGCATATTGCTGTTTTATTAGGATTTTTTCATAGTTAATACAAATGCCAAGACTTTGCTTTTAATGATTCTGTAATGCACCTCAAGCAAGAGAGAAGTTAAACCACGAATTGAAAATTACTTCACCTGCATATCAACTTGCTGTTCATTTTTATATGGGCCCTTAGAATATTCTCAATTCCAACTTGCCTTTTCTTTTTCTTCTTTAGGAAACTTATTGTGCACCCTCCTCGCTTGTTCAACAATGAGTGCCAAGTCTGCCATCAGCAAGGAAATTTTTGCACCTCTTGATGAAAGGATGCTGGGAGCTGTCCAAGTCAAGAGGAGGACAAAGAAAAAGATTCCTTTCTTGGCAACTGGGGGTCAAGGTGAATACTTAACTTACATCTGCCTGTCAGGTAATGAAAACCAGATACTAATATTATTAAAACAACTTCTCTTTTAAAACAGTTCATTCTGAGGAATCCAGGAGGGTTATATACACAAGTTTTGTACATGTCTGCTCGTGCACTCTGCTTTTTTGTTGTCTGCTCTGATCCTTACTTACTCATGGCATTTCTACTTCTGAGGTTGCCTTATATGGGAAAGGTAATGAAGCTCAATATTCATGTATTTTCTGATTCATTCAGAGCTTCTGTAAAGGATTTGGGAGACACAGTTGCTTGTCCATACTTCCTTCACTAGGATATTGGCAGAATGTGGGCTAGCCTTTGGGATTTTTGTTTTAGAACAATTCCTGATATTTGGATAATTGTCCTTACTAGCAGCCTGAATTTCATTGAATTTCTTTTTCTTAACAGTTGCCAATAACCAGTAATAGTTTGGCTTAAGATAACTATCGGCACATTATGGAATGTGAGGAAGTAGTCTGAGTCATAGATCACTCTTTTGCCTGACAGCTGTTCCTTGTCAGAAAGGCATCTGTGTTTATTAAGCCTAGTATTTTGTTAGGTTATATTTTTTCCCCTTTCTTTTTGTGATTGTAGGAGATCTGTGGGATTTATAGAGGATTTATACCAAGTTTTTTTGAGCTAAAATTTGGATACATTTTCCATGGAGTTATGGGACATTTGTAATATTTCTGATATTTCTTGTAACTGGGCAATGGAAGAATTAAGCTTGCCTTAATTCATTTTTTAAAAATTTCTTTTAATTGTGGCTTGGGAATAAAACTTTTTTGGACTCATTTTTAGCTTTAAAAAATTAAGCCTGTGATTATTTAAGTTTATCACAATTTATTTCAGGGTAGAGAGAGCTTTTTTGCCAGAAAGAACATGTAAAGATAATAAGACTGTATCTTAGTATAAATTGAAATGAGAATAATCCTGGCCAATGTGACTCGGTTGGAGTGTCATCTCATGCACCAAAGAGTAGCGGGTTCTATTCCTGGTCAGGACATAGACCATCCATCTTTTCTTTGACTGCCGCCTTTAAAAAAATCTCAAGTTGCAGGTTTGGGGAATGTATGAGAAGCAATCAATCGGTGTTCTCTCTCTCTCTCTCTCTCTCTCTCTCTCTCTCTCTCTCTCTCTCTCTCTCTCTCTCTCCTCTTTCTCTCTCCCTTCCCTTCCTCTCTCTCTAAAAACAATATAAACATATCCTTGGGTGAGGATTAAAATAAATAATTAAATAAAAATAAATAAAATGAAATGAAATGAGAACATAGCCCCGTAGGTAAGAATGCCATCTCAATGGTTAAAAGAAAGCTTTTATTTAAATGAGTGTGAGAGAATTGACCTCACACTCATTTAAATATTGGTCTCTCTTTTTAATCCCAAATAAAGATTAGGTTAATAAAATCTGGTTACTGTTGGAGGACATTTGCATGCCTTTAGTGTGCTGCACAGTGCCTGGCATAAAATAGGGGCTCTATTCATAGCTAATGACTAAATGAAAGAAAGGTAGTCATTCCTAATACCTTCCTAGTGTTTTATTACTGAGACTCAGGTCTTAAAATTTTTTTCATATTCTTAAATTTAGGTTCTAGAGTTTTTGCTTGCACCAATTAAAAGAGAAATGTGTTATAATAAATTTTGTTTTGTGTTCAGGCTGAGCTGAACATGGACACATAGTGATTCTAATTTCATTTAGCAGTTTTGCTTGCATTTGAGGCACATGCTATTGTTGACATATTTCAGATCCTATAGTCTGCAAGAGTGATATGGGGATCTTAACTACCTCATCTCACGGAATAGCATAACCATTTCCCCTGCTGTAGGAGATGATGACTGGCTAACTGCATTTCCTTTACAAATTACCAAGAACTTCAGGTTTAAAGTCTGAAACTCTGCAAATTGCTCTTTCATTGTAATGGAGGAAAATCTTTTGTTCTGAAAGTCTTCATCCTTTTAATTTTGAATTTTGAGAGGACAGGTTGATAAAATAGATCTGACATTTAAGCAGATGAGTTTATGGAAACTGGGGCAGGAGAAGGCCAGGCAACTTTGACACCCAAACGTTTTTTGCAGTTTGGTTTTTCTTATAATTGAGACAGAAGCAGCTACCTTTATTTTCTTATGTGAAACTTAGAGGAAGATCATTCACATCTCTGATAAGGTAATGTTTTTATTAAGAAGTAATTCATTAGTTACTCAAATATTAAGTACTTTTTATGTGCTGACTACTCTAAGCGCTTAGGGGTTCAGATATGAGAAAAACTCATGAAGCTTACCTTGTTTCATGGGGAAGGAGCAATAAACATTAATAAGCTACTCATTAAAAATGTAATCATTAACCATAAAAAGGTTAACAAGGAAAAATATAATGAGATGAAGGCATGTGTAAGGAAATTTGGTCTGGTTGGGAGAACCCAGAGCTGCTTCACGGATTCTGAAAAGATAATGGTGTTGGTGCAGAGAGCATTCCAGGCAGAGGGAATGGCAGGGAGCCTCATTAAAAGGCTCAGCTGGATTTTGAGTTTCTCCTTTTCTCCCACTCATTTGAAAGATGACCTCTTTGTAGCTGAACTCACCTTAGGAGGCTATGAAGTGAAAGCAGAGTCCTTTAAGGACAGCTTCCTTCCTGCTATGAGTGAGCCACCTGGTGCTTTCTGGGGAAGCCAAGCCTTTCAACTCCTATGGTTTGGTTGATGAAAACCAGCTATCCATTTTGAACAGGCAAAATCTGTATAAATTAGGGCAATATCTGCAAATAATATTTAACCACTTTTAAAACAGTATAAATAGTTGTGTGTTCTTTTAAAGAGCAAGAATATCATAGTTTTAAATGCTTGCCAACATATGCATGTAAGACATTGATGTCCAATTTTTTTCCTAATGTTTCTTTGTGTGAATCCCTCCCTGCTTCCAGTGTCTGGCAGAATTTATAATCTGAGAGGAAGACATTATATAATCTGTGAACATAAGACATTATTTTCAGAGTGAGTTGTATATCCTCTGGAGTATAGGAAATAAGATTATCTTTCTTGAGTTATTTAGTTGTAATTGTGTAAGGAGAGAAAAAGAACCTCCAGTTCATTCATAGAATTTGAGTTTTTCTCATTGGACTTCCTGAATGACTTCTTGAATGGTGTAAAAAGCTTATGTACTGACATGATTCTGTTAATTAGCATTCTTAAAGCACTGATTTCTAATTTTTCTTCTTGGCAATGGCTAAAGTTTAAAAGACTGACAATACCAAGTGTTGACAAGCATGTGGAGCAATTTAAGCTCCCATACTTTCTTGGGCAGGGGGGATGTAAAAATGATGCAAGCACTTTGGTAAACAATCTGGCATTTTTAAATAAAGTCAAACGTCTACTTATGTGACACAGCAACTGCGTTCCTAGGCATTTACCCATAAGAAATAAAAGCATATGTTCACATAAAGTCATATATATATATATAAGTTTATAACAGTCTTATCTATACTAATAAAAGAGTAATATGCTAATTAGACAGGGAGACCTTCCAGACGTCCTTCTGGACAAAGCCGGGGGCTTAGCTGGCCTGCAAACCACCCCCAGGCCCTCGCCCAGGCTGCCCCACCCCCTGGCCACCCCACCCCCAGCAGGGACCCCCACCCTATCAGGGGGCTGGCTGGCCTGCAAACTGCCCAGGCCCCTTGCCCAGGCCCACTCCGTTCCCCAGCGGAGACCCCCACCCCAATGGGTATGTAGCTGGCCTGCAAATGACCTTCAGCCCCTCACCCAGGCTGGCCACACCCCCCAGCGGGGACCTGCACCCGATGGGGGCGTGGCCAGCCTGGAAACGGCCATCAGCCCCTCACACAGGCTGACCATGCCCCCCAGTGGGGACCCCTACCCAATGGGGGCGTGGCCAACTTGCAAACAGCCCTCAGCCCCTCCCTCAGGCCGGCCACTGGGGTGTGGCTGGCCTGCAAACTGCCCCAGGCCCCTTGCCCAGGCCTGCCCTGCCCCCCAAGGGGACCCCCACCCTAATCCAGACCCCCTTCAGGGCAGGCCAGCCAGCCCCCACCTATGCACCAGGCCTCTATCTTCTATACTAATAAAAGGGTAATATGCTAATTAGACTGGGAGACCTTCCAGGAGACCTTCCGGACATCCTTCTAGACAAAGCCATGGTGGCAGGGCTGAGGCAGAGGTGGTTAGGGTGATCAGGCTGGCGGGGGGGGGGCAGTTGGGGGCAAGCTGGCTGGCAGGGAGGCAGCTGGGGATGAACAGGCTGGCTAGGGGGGCAGTTGGGGCGAGCAGGCCGACAGGGGGGGCTGTTGGGGGTGAGCAGGCCAGCGGGGGGTGCAGTTGGGGGCGATCAGGCAGGCAGGCAGATGAGCAGTTAGGAGCTAGCAGTCCCGGATTGGGAGAGGGATCCCAGATTGGAGAGGGTGCAGGCTGGGCTGAGGGACACCCCCCCCCCCCCGTGCACAAAATTTTGTGCACTGGGCCCCTAGTTTATAATAATGAAAAATAAGAACTCAAATGTGAATGAATAAGTAAATTATATCTATGTAGTGCAAAACTAGCCTAAGAAATGATATACCAGTACATGCAGCAACATGGATGAATCTGAAAAGCTTTATGTTGGTGAAAAGAAAAAAAACAAACAGAAAAGAATACATGCCCTGTGATTCTATTTATATGAAATTCTAGAATGGACTTAAGCTATAGTGACAGAAAGCTCATTGGTGTTTGCCAGGGATTGGGTTGGAGATTGACTGCAAAGGGCCTGAAGGAATTTTTGCAATAATGTAAGTGTTCTATATGTTGATTGTGATGATGGTTACTTAGGTATAGCATGCATTTTTCACAACTCATGAAACTGCATACTTTAAATTGGTGCATTTTATTATATGTAAATATATCTCAGTAAACTGACTTTTTAAAAATATCTTATAGAGACACTAGTGAGTTCATCCTTTATAGGTATGAAAAGTTATCCTAGAAGGCCTTTTTGGACCCTCAGACAAAGCAATGTACATCATATAGACCTGTGCATGCATCCATATGATTTGTGTGCCAATGTGTTCTAAGTTCCTTGTAGCATTTGGCACATTGCCAACTATAGATACAACAGCTGCTTGTATGGAAGATGCTATTTAATTTAGGGCTTACCACATATCTAATTATGGCATAGACATTATTTGTAACAGAACTGTTAATTAATTCAAAGTGTAAAGTAAGCCCTGCTCACAACAATTTCTATAGTTAGTTGCCCCTTCCATGATATTTAGGTCTATAAAACTAAACTAGAAACATACTAAGAGGTTAAAATCAGTTTATTATTAAAGGCTAGTTACCTACTGAACATTTCTTACGTTCATGTTTAAAATATATTCCCCCATCCAGTTTTAATTCAGGATGTATAATGCTAGCCCTCATGTCCATAAATGGTTTAAAAAAGTCCTTGGCTGCTATGTACTGTTCCTATAGAGGGAACATGAAGAAACTTTATATTTGGGATTAATACATTCTTTCACATATTTTGTTGAAACAGAAAAATCTTAATCTTTTCAAAATGATTTTGGATTTGTAGAGAACAAAGTTGTTGTTTTTTTAAATTTAAAATAAAGTTGTGAATGTTCTTTGATGAAATAATTTATGCAAATTGACCCCCCTGGAAAATAATGATGTGGGTTAGGAGCTTAGAACCTGTCTCAGTGGTTGCCAATCCTGGGTGTTCCTTAGAATAACTTCTAGAAATTTTCAAAATGCTGATGGACTTGATTCCAGCAATGGGTAATGGGGAAAGTTATCTCTATTTTGAAAGTGTTATGCTGAAGCTAAGGTTGAGAAGTTTCATTGTCTTGGGAGTTATACTCTGGGTTGTCTTATGGTACAGTTGACATAACAACATATCTTCGGCACTCAGTTCTATAAAAAATAATACTTCCTAATCTCATTCTTATTGACTAACATGGTCAAGCCTCTGAATTTTTCTGGGCTTCAATTTATTCATTTGACAAGTTCAGTGTTCCTTTGGACACTGTGTTTCTAGGATTCTCAACCCTCTTGGAAGTTTTATACCAAGGTTCATTCTTATTCCACACATGTCATATAGGGAGAAATTCGGTTATTAATAATCCAAATGGATGCTTAAAACATTTATGAGTGTTTGAGAACATTCCTTATAGATTGTTATTGGAATTAGGGTAACCAAAGTTAATTGTCAGCTGTCTGGCATAAGGAAGAAATTCTTTTTATCCACTTTCTAATTCAGACTAGATCTCATCTCAAGGTCTATAAATATTAAAAGATAGAGATGTGAAGAATACAAGACAAATGAAATTTGACCTTGGTAGAAATGGTTTATTCAGGATGACGAGCTGACTTTCCAAGAGTTTTTATCCAAGAAAAATGAATAAATCCATTGAACTAAGATATATATATATACAAGTATTAGCAGTAAAGGAGTTCTAAGTTCTAAATATAAAACAACTACAACAATGATACATAGTTACTATTTTTATTATAGAAGTAGTAAATATTGCTGAAAATATGAGTCTTTTGGAAAATTATGTAGAAGAAAATAAAAATTATTCATCCTATGGGTATTATATTATTTGTTTTAGTTCCAGTAATCCTCACAAGGTTAGGTGGCATGTTCTTCTTTTCATGATGAAGGGGCCCGTGTTCACCAGAGAGGTCTTGACATCCCAGAGTCACCACTTTGGAAGTGACAGACTTGGAAATCCGCCCAGTCCTCGGGACCACGGTGGCCACACTCATGCTGCCATCTGACTTAAGTCAGGAAGGTGGTATGCTGTAGAGAGTGCCTTGTTTTAAGGAGCCTATTTTTTCCTAACTTTTAAAAATTAATGAAGACATTGAACAGTTTTGACCTACACTGTGTCTTCCTATCTCATTGATGAAGTTATTGATTGATAGACTGCATTTGGAATACAATGTAAGTCAGGATAAGCCTTTTGTCTCTTAATATGGAGATTTGATATATAAATCCAGCCATAAAACTTTAAGTAGCACTAGAAGACAATGCAATAAAAAGCATATTTTCAGTGCCTTGATGATATGATCCTTTCTACATTCTTTTTTATTTTATAAAAATGCAATATTCTCTATTCTACTCTATTTTGAGAATTTGGCGCTTTCGTGATATGTGTATAGACACATTTGATTAAAACTTTTTTAACAACAATAATGTTTGGTTACAGGAAGGTAAAGGAGAGAGAGGGTTTTCTTCTGAGATGTTTCCTGGCTCAGTCGATTTTGCCACCAGGTGTCATTTATAAATGACCTGTGGAGTAGCACTGCCATGCACCCATCACATGCTTCAGTGATCAATATGGTTAGGGAGGTACCAACCCACCGTGGAATCAGTAACAATAGTGGTAGTAGTAATGTTATTTATTGAGTTTCTGTGTTGGGCATGGTTTTATGCCCTTTACATATTTAACTCAATTTTTACAACAATGTTATGAGGTAGATAACAGTACTGTCCTCATTTTGTAGGTGGGGAGACTGAGCATACAAAAGTAAATTAGCCGGTTTGGCTCAATTGATAGAACATCCACAGACTGAAGGGTCCCAGATTTGATTCAGGTCAAGGGCACACATATCTCTGTTGCAGGCTCCATCCCTAGCCCTGGTGTGGGGCGCTTGCAGGAGGCAACCAATCGGTGTGTCTTTCTCACATCGATGTTTCTTTCTCTCTGTCTCTCCCCATCCCTTCTACTCTCTAAAAATCAATGGAAACATATATCCTGGAAAGAGGATTAACAACAACAACAACAAAAGATGAAGAAGGAAGAAGGAAGGAGGAAGGAGGAAGGAGGAAGGAGGAGGAGGAGGAGGAAGAAGGAAGAAGGAAGGAGGAAGAAGGAAGGAGGAAGGAGGAAGAAGGAAGAAGGAAGAGGAAGGAAGGAGGAAGAAGGAAGAAGGAAGAAGGAAGAAGAAGAAGAAGAAGAAGAAGAAGAAGAAGAAGAAGAAGAAGAAGAAGAAGAAAATTAGCTTGCCCAAGATCATCAACTAGTCTGTTACCCAACAGCGATTTGAACCCAGGTAGTTTGATTCTAGGCTTGTTCCCTTAGCCTCTGTGCCTGACTCTCTCCCTCCCTCTCTCTCTCTCTCTTCCTCTTTCTCTCTCTTCCCCTCCTTCTCCCTCTCTTCCCTCACCTCTTCTGTTTATGTGAGAGAGGACTTTCTAAACCAAATATTTTTTCTTGCCTCCCCTCACAACTTTAGTGATACTTGTCTCAGTATTAATCTGTTTTCCAACCTCTTTAGGCCTTGATTGATTTTGGCTGGGTGGTGACAGTCTTCTACACCAATAACTGGCTGTTAAGAAAGCCACATATTAGAATGATAGTGTCAGCGATGTACTTGAGTCTTAGAGAAAATTCATTCCTCAGGGAAATTCTGAGAGACTCCGGACAGGGACACTGCCATGTGTGAACTTATTTTGTTCAGGTGTGTAACAGAAAAAAAGTAGATGCCTTACATTTTTTTAAAAAATTTCCTTGGTGGTTCTAGATCTCTTCCTGTTAAAATTGGTAGTAATATTTGTCCTTTCTAAAGCCGTGTGAATAGGAGAGGCCAAAAATGGATAACTAAGTACTAACAGGTATGATCTCATTTCATCCTCACAGCAGCCTTATGATGTGGCTGTGTTATTTCTATTTTACAAGTGAAATTGCCAAGGTTTAATGTGGGTAAGTACACTGCCCAGGGTCAGGTGACTGGATGGAGACAGAGCTATGTCTCCCATCTGGGTTCATCTCACACCCAAGTCTGCACACTTTTTAAATTTTTTCCAGGACAGGGCGAGGTCCCAGAAACCGAACTCTCCCTTCCTTAACAACAACAACAACAGCATTCCTTGGGCAAAGCATTTTAATCTCTGAGGATTTAGAAGATGTGCTATGGACCGCTTCAGCTTTTCTAGTGGTTTAGCACGCCAACAGAGTTTTCTTTTTCCATTCTTTCATGTATGCGTTCCAATACTAAAGCCAGATGGAAGCCCTGGAAAACTCTTAACAGAGGCTGCTGCCAAACATTTCATTTAAAAAGGAAACTCCATCTGTGTGCTCTCCCACCACACAGCCCACTGTGAAGAACAGGAATTTCACAGCTGACTCACTTATGTTCGTTTTGATTAGTTTTGACTGATTGCAAAGGTAGAGCAAGTGGTGGTTAGGGAGATTGCAAACGAAAGCAGCTCTCCTTCTGGACATGGCTGGCGAGGCACTGTGGACCTGGCAGACATCCTCTATAGCAGCCAACCAAGAAGCCAAGGGTTTTTGTCTTCTCTCTCTCTCTCTCTCTCTCTCTCTCTCTCTCTCTCTCTTTCTCTCTCTCTCTCCCCCCCCCCCTCTCTCTCTCTCGCTCTCTTTCTCTTTCTCCTCACCTAAGGATATGCTTTTATTGATTTTAGAGAGCAAGGGAGAGAGAGAAAAACATCAATGTAAGAAACATCAATTGGCTGCCCTCCTGTAAGCGCCCCGACTGATGATCAAACCCGCAACCTTTTGGCTCCAACCGAATCACTCAGCCATGGCAAGAAGGCAGGGTTTTAATCCATGCAGATGCATTCTTTGTTGGCGGTGATTTTCTGAGTTGCCACTTGTAGAAGTTAGTGCTCTTTGCTGTTGTATTGCGAGCTGAACATCATCAGTGTTTCATCTGTCAGTGTGTTGTAGTCAGAGGCACTGAGGACACCACGAATCTATGTGTGTGTGTGTGTGTGTGTGTGTGTGTGTAAGGCCTGATACATAGAAGGTCCTCAGATTTTTGAGCAATGTTATCTTGTCATTAAATGGGAACATTTACTGGTTCTTGTCATACAAAGGTATTTCATTTGCAATAAAAAAAAACCCGTATTCATGTATGTCTATGATGGGATTTGTCTTGGGAGTTTCCTGCTACTCCTTTCATGCTTTTGTCAATTTCCCTCTCAACTTTGCTTTCCCCTCCCCTTTTGTCCTCACCCCTGCCAGGGAACTCAAGATCATTCTGACTCCCAATTTCTAAATCAACCTGCTCTTAATTCTCTATGTTCCAAAATTATCCCCCACTCTCCCAAACTAGAATACTAGGAGACATCACACTGCTGTTCTGTTTCTGAGAGTTTGAAGACTTCCATTCTGGTCTAATGAGTATTCATGGATTGCTGGGTATACTGGATGCTGACATCCTTGTGTTCCAGCCTCTTTACCCAACTTTGTGGGGAGTTAGAACTGGCTTAGTCGAGTTCCTGCCCCTGAAATGGGAGATGTTGTTTTCCTACACCTATCTTCACGGGATCAAAAGAAAAATTGAAACAAAATAAAACAAAACATTCTCTGGGGTCAATCAAGTGCACTGTTAAGCAAATAGCAGAAGTGGGAGAGGCTAGTCCAAACGCCCGTGAACCCAGCGTTTCAGCCCAGATCAGGTTCCTGTTTGCCCATCTCTTTCCTGTTACCCTTCCTTTAGAGAGAACGAATGACTGAGGTGGCTATTCCCATGCCAATTACAGTCATGCTAAACCATATGGAGAATTTTCCAGAAGAAACTATTAATAGCCACAAGGTCAGTGAGGTTGCCGGGTTGTCCAGTTAGTTACTGTGCCCTGAACCTGATCACATTTCTCCTCTGGCCTTCCCTGTCATCTGCTGGCACTTAGCTTTGCCTGGTTATCTTTGTCTTTTTGCCTTCTGTTTACCCCCTAGACCAGTGGTGGGCAAACTCATTAGTCAACAGAGGCAAATATCAACAGTACAATGATTGAAATTTCTTTTGAGAGCCAAATTTTTTAAACTTAAACTATATAGGTAGGTACATTGTTATTAACTTAATTAGGGTACTCCTAAGCTGGCCTTTGCTAAAAACGTCCTCAATGAGGTCGACCCCTTTCAACTCTCCCATCCACACTCGTCTTGTATACTTGTTTCGTCTATCTCCTTTCGTTCATCCTCTCTATATTTCCAAACCATCTCAACATACCTTTCTCAGTCCTTGACACTACATCTTCTTTCACTCCACAACGTTCCCTAAAATTAACTTAATAAACTTTACTTAAAGTTTTAAGTCTTAGTTAAACTATAGGTACGTTGAATAAAACTTGATATCATACTTAATAATGATATTATTTATTGATAAAATTAAATTCCTTACAATTTACTTTACAATATCCATAAAATTAAATCATGACAGTGACTGACAAACATTAATGTGAACAATGGCCTTGCATCTCCTTGGAAAGTTTGGGTAAGTTAGGTTTGTATGTTGTTGTTTTTAATTTTAGGCACTATTCCAGGTTCTGATCAACAAGACGACTTCTCAGTTTACTCTTGATAAGGTTCATGCTTGAAAATGATTGTTCGCATAAATATGTAGACCCGAATAAGGAAAGAACAGCAAACGCTAGTTTTTTCAGTTGATTATATGAGTCAGGAATACTATTCCAGGTGTTAAAAATCAACATATCTTCCTTCTCCAGGTCTTTCAAAGCAGACCACTTGTGCTGTGAACTAAGTTCACATTTGTTTTTCTCCCATATTTCTATATCAGCACAAAGACGTTCAAATTTCGAGCTCCACAATTCTTTGTTTTTTTTTAAATCCATCAATTGCATTTTAAAGTTGCCAATGTCAATATTAAAGGGAGAAAAATTTAATTCTGTTACAGTAGCATTAAGAGGGTTTTTAACAAAGGCTTACGTCACTTTGCTGTTTCTGAATTCCTGAAACCTGTTGAGAAAAGCTTCCCTCATATTTAAAAGTGTTGTTTTGAAATAGCAAATGTCAATATCAGAATTATTTTCTTGGCGATGTTTCAACAGGCTTGGAAAGTGAATCAAAGTTTCTCTTTCAAAATCTTGAGCAAAAAGAGATAATTTGTTTTCGAATGAAATAACTTCTTCTAACATCGAAAAAATTGTGTTTCCTTTCCCCTGTAGTTTACGATTAAGCTGATTTAGATGAGACGTAACATCTACCATGAAATAAAATTTTTGGATCCACTGATCGTTCATTAGTTCTCAATAATGAACACCCTTCTCAAGGAGAAATGCTTTAATTTCTGTTAATAAGGAAGCGAACGTTTCAAAACGTTTCCTCTTGATAACCAACGTACCTTGTTATGCAGCAGCAGATCTGCGTACTCACTCTCCATTTCAACTAAAAATTCTTTAAATTGGCAATGATTAAGAGCTTTAGCTATAATGGAGTTGATAATGTTAATCATCAATTCCATAACTTTGCAAATTTCTTCTGGAAATGTCTGCGCACAAAGCGCTTCTTGATGAATGATGCAATGGTAACTAGGTATCTCGTGATTAATTTTTTCTTTCAAAATAGCAACAAACCCGTTTCTTACACTGGTCATACTTTTCGCCCCGTCTGTTGAAATTGAGACAATTTTATTGAGTGGAATATGATGTTTTTCAATGCACTCAATTATAGCATTTGCTATATCCTCTCCACGTGTTTGACCTTTGAGTGGCAATAATCCTAAAAGTTCTTCTTTAGGATCTTTAGATGAAATAAATCGTACAAAAAGTGAAACTTGCGCTGTATCATTTATGTCACAAGACTCGTCAACTGCTATTGATAAAGCTGAAACCAATTTAAGATCTTCGACTTGCTGGTCAGTTATATTCGAAGACATTTTGACTGTTCTGTCTTTCACTGTTTTAGCAGACAATGGTAACTCTTTAATTTTTTTTAGAATATCTGCTTTGTTCTTAAAATCCCGAAATAGCTCTTCAGATGCATTTATAAAACAACTTTTTATGTATTCACCATCTGTATATGGTTTTCCTTTCTTAGCAATCTCTTGACTAACCACAAAACTTGCAATATTAACATTGTTGGAAGATTGCATCCAGTAATTAAATACAGAACTTGATTTTTCTTGACTCTTCTGAAGTTCCTCAACTGCTTTCTTCCTTGCATCACCGACAGGATATTTAGTACTAAATGACACGTGTTTAGTTGTAAAGTGTCTCTCCAAATTTGATTTCTTGTTATTCGCCAATTTTTTCCTGACAAATAAGGTCGGAAGGCCATTTAAGTTTTGAATAAAGGCGAAAGTCTCGGTCCATTCAACTTTAAATTCACGGTTTTCGTCTTCCATTTTTCTTTGCTTCTTCTTTGTAGCCATGTCAAACAGGGCACCTAAAAAAAAGTTTCATTTTATAATAATAAAGCCACCAACACAAAATAATTACAATTCTTAAATTGATAAAAAAAAAAAAAAATACCCGTAGGATTTGCAGCTGGTTGGAAAAATACAGGTAACTTTATGTGTCGAGTAGGTACTTTTGTCACCCGCGCGCGATTTGCGGACGCGACTAGCACTAACCACTGCACAATGAGATGCTGACTGACTGGCTCACTCAACTCTTGCATGAATCGCACGCGCCTCCCCCGCGCTGTGTATCCTGTGGCCCGCCTGTGCTGTGTCTCCCGTCGCCTGACCGACCAACACCCCCACCTCTTCTAATGCCACTTCTTCAAAATAGACTCGCCCAGGCTGAAAACCAACTTCTGCACATGGGCCATGAAGTTTCAATCGCACTGTACGTGCGCGCCCACACGTGGTATTTTGTGGAAGAGCCACACTCAAGGGGCCAAAGAGCCGCATGTGGCTCACGAGCCACAGTTTGCCAACCACTGCCCTAGACTGCCTGTCCCTAGAGGGCAGGGACCTGTGGTAGGCAGCTCTCTATTCCCATGTGGCACAGGTGAAGTCCTGGGGAACTCGGGCAAATCCTACTTTTGCTCCCACAAGCTTGGACTCACTTTCTGGGTTGGAACTCTGGGCTGCAAGCTTCACTCTGGGTTATACCAGCTGGAGCCTGGTTTGGTGCTTTTTTTTTTTTTTCCCACTTGCTATTATTCACACTAAATTGCTACTGGGTGGTCTTTCAGTTCCTTTGGAATTCATCTGGTGATGAGCAGAGTCTTTTCTTTTACCTAACAGCTCAGTTACCAAAAGAAAATGCAGATTTCTCTGATTTAGTCATACTTTTAGAATCATCCAAAATGAGCCATTTATAAATGCTTTGCTTGTAACCTACAGTGGGAAGCAGTTATCTCAAATTTTTGGAGTACCTGAGTGTTTCTCCTGAAGAAAGAGTTCACATTATGGAGGAATAAATAATCATTTAAAATATCAAAACTTCCCTGAATGTTCTTTTCTCACAGTAATCGTTAGTCAGTTCTACATTTCCTTAAAGAAACTCTCAAGGGAAAAATAGAGACACCATTTTTATGAAAAATCTCTCTGAGGATATTCAGTGTTCTCCCTTCCGACACACACACATACCCTTTTAACACAAATTATTTTTTACCCACCACTCCTGGGTCTCATGTGGATTAGGTTGTAGACCTCATGCCCAAGTGCATTTTGATGTTTGTTATCAGTTTAACAAATTATGCTCCTCTGAGAAGCCTGCAGGGACTTGGCAAGTGGATAGGAGGTGGCAAGAATAGACCTGGCCTTGATTCCTTGAGATCTACGTTTCCATTTTCATAAAAGGAAGCAGTGGACTTCAGAGCTGCCCTCTGTGGTTTTTCAGCTAATATGAATAAGCAGTAGTTATATAAGTTATTTTCTCTGATGAGAATCTGTTGTCTCGTGGACAGGTAAGAGTCAGCTGTGCTTTTGGATCCACAAATTTTCAACTATTTTTCTCC
Source organism: Plecotus auritus (assembly GCF_963455305.1). Lineage (NCBI taxonomy): Eukaryota > Metazoa > Chordata > Mammalia > Chiroptera > Vespertilionidae > Plecotus > Plecotus auritus. Next base: position 85,690,348 of record NC_137770.1, on the reverse strand, counting down.
CTATAAATACACGTGTTCTTTATCAAAAACGTAGAAAGCACTGCAAATAAAGAAAAAAAAATGGGAAAATTCGTGTAAAAATTGTGCTTTTAGCCTTCTAAGTTTTATGTTTTTTAATTTTTTAATCCTCAACTGAGGATATTCTTTCTATTAATTTTTTTAGAGAGAGTGGAAGAGAAGGAAGGAGGAGAGAGAGAGAGAGAGAGAGAAACATCGATGCAAGAGGGACACATCAATTTGCAGCCCCCTGCACACGCCCCACGAGGGCCAGGGATCAAACCTGCAACCTTTGACCTAGAATCGAATCCAAGACCCTTTGGTGCGTGGTTGACTAACCACTGAACAACACCAGCCAAGCTAGGTTTTATTTTTTAAATATGTTTTTATTGATTTTAGAGAGAGGAAGGGAGAGGGGGAGAGATATAGAAACATCAGTGATGAGAGAGAATCATCGATCAGCTACCTCCTTCACTCCCCCTATTGTGGATCAAGCCTGCAACCCCAGGCATGTGCCCTGACTGGGAAATGAACCATGACCTCTTGGTTCACAGGTCAATGCTCAACCACTGAGCCACCCAGCCAGGCTTATATATTTTTAATATTCCTCCCTATTTATGATATTCTATGTATAGTTTTGTTCCCTTTTTTATTTTTCATGTTAACAAAATTTTATTTTTATACACTCTTTATAAAGATAATTTTAATGGCTTTTTTTAGTACCATAGAGCATTTAACCATCTATTATTGGCTATTTTGTTTTTTTTTTAATTTTCACATGAGACATAAGGAACTTGGTCTTATCTATAATAATAAAAGGGTAATATGCTAATTAGACCAGACGTCCTTCCAGATGAAGCCAGGTCCTGAGGGAAGCCCGGGTCCTGGGTGCCTGCCAGTGGCCTGAGGGAAACTGGGTCCCGGGTGCCAGAGGGAAGCCGGTGCCAGCAGCTGGGGGAAGGAAGGCCTACTCTTGCACGAATTTCATGCTTCAGGCCTCTAGCATATATATGACCATCTTACAGATGAGGGAATTGAAGAACATGCAGAGAGTCTGTTAGTGGAGACGTCCACACTGTGCTGGTGAGCAGTAGAGTGAGACAGGCTGGCGCCTCAGTGTTCCGTATTCTGCCAAGTGCTCTTCCATTAACCAAAATGAGCTTATTTGAAAATACACATCTACCAAAACTTCTTAAAAGTAAAATATTCTCTTGCACTCCATGTGCTTAACACCTGGTTAACCATCCCCAAGATATTTAACATTGTTCTAGATCAAGTTCTCTTTGAGATACAAATGATGCCTACTCCCTTTAGGGTTAGGGCATTATTTGATTTCCATATGCATTTGCAATTGTACATAAGTGTGGTAGTGTGGTATGTGTGTGTGCGTGTGTGTGTGTGTGTGTGTGTTTGCAGAGAAAGAGAGGAAGAAGGTGTGCCATACCTAGAGTCAGCCTTAATACTACTTAAAAGAGGCATATGTTACTTCATGTTTTTGGTCTGGTTCACTTATATATTCATTAGACATCTTCCATTGTATTGTTGTTGGATGTAGGATGGGGGAAGTGGTAAATGTCAAGCAAACATATGTATGCTTTTTCTTCCTTAGGCCGTGCATTTAATTAATGATTCACATCTGATATTATATCAGATTCAACATTGGACCCATGGAGGAAATAGGGTGAGGAAAATTAATTTCTTAGGAATTTTCCTTTGGATCTCTACATTTTTATATCTAAAAGAATCCTTCTCAAATCAAAGACTAGGGTTTACATGAGTAAACAGAGAGGTTGGAGGGCTTGCCTTACATCACAGAACCACGACAGAAAGGGGTAAAATCACGCTCGTCTCTTCTTACCAGTTTCCTTTTTGACCTTGGGAGAAACTCTGGTTGAAGGGTTAGGTGAGAAAGAGCTGGGATCAGTAGCTAACCTGAATTTGAAGATACGTCTCTGCCACTCCTGTTCACATCAGTGTACAGGAACAATGTATACCACTCACTCTTGGAAAGAGCCTGTCAAGAGCCTGTCAACTGCCAACCATGGGAGTGGCTATGTCTTCTCCAGGGCTTGCATATTGTAAGAAACTGGGCATGGGTTCAGCTGTAAAGGTCAAGTGTGCAGGTTTATCCCACTTCTCTGTTCACTTCCTCCTGGGCGTGGGACCCTGAAATGGAGAGAGCCCAGTGGGAATGTTTTGGAGGGGAAAGGCCAAAATGCTTTTGTCTTTAAAGGTGGTATACCGCCTAATGCATTGGGTTAAAAGAAAACATTAGACTTTCTATCTATATATATATAAAAGCCAAGCAACTGGGACGACTGGAGCGACCGGAATGACCAGTCACTATGACTGCACTGTGGCTGGCCAACTGGCCGATGGGGGCGTGGGCTGGCCAGCAAACCTCCTGCATCCCCTCCCCCTGGCCAGCCAGACCCCACCCATGCCTGAATTCGTGCACCAGGCCTCTAGTTTAAAATATAATTGCTTTCTAACATATACACTGAGTGGCCAGATTATTATGATCTCTGAATGCATAATAATCTGGGTGGAGTCCAGCCAGCCTGGCCAGCGGGAGGAGACATGGGCAGTTGGCCAGCCTGCCTGCTGGTTGAACTCCTGGTCAAGGGGACAATTTGCATATTAGCCTTTTATTATATAGGATATACACTGAGTGGCCAGATTATTATGCATTCAGAGATCATAATAATCTATCCACTCAATGTATTTTATGTATGCTTTATAACTGGTATTCTAGAACAGTAGTTTATATAATTTATAAAAATGCATATATTGGCAGTAAATACTCAAACTTTTTATTGAAGTGATGCACTGTCAAAAATGGTTGAAGAGCCCCAGGTAGAGTCCTGGGGGATAGAAGCCTTTGCTACACTAATAATAGCTTCTGGCCAGGGGACTGTAATCTATTGTAAAATCTCTGGCTTTTAGAGGTAGTTGCCCAAAGTAGTGAGCATATAGCTGCCATTTGGAACCAGCCTTGGCCCTCCCTCCCCACCCCGAATTGGCCCCCAGTGATTCCATGGCTTTCTAGAAGGTAGAGAGCTAGCTGCAGTGTGAACTAAGTGTCCTTATACAGGCAAGGGGCCTGTCACAGTGCTTGGCACTCAGCAACGGGAAATGATTGCTCTCTTTTTTAGAACCTGAAATCTGGCTAAGACAGTTATTTGTTTCAGTTCTAATATAAGGTTTGATTTGGACGAGATGTAAATATCTGTGACTTTGCTTTTAGTACACTATCATCAGGTCGGGCCTGGTTAATGTAGTTCTGAAGCCTCTTGTCCTTTTGTACTGTTTAAAAAGGAGAGACCTACATTTCCTTTTTGGACCTGACATTTATTGATTCATGGCAGGGAGCCTCATTCTTTGCTGATATAGAAAAGTCCTTGGTTCCCATATAAGCAGTTCTCTTTGAGCTAGTGCATATCCTTCTTTTGTACGTAATTATTTTTCTTATTTGGCAGTTGTTATACTTCATATGTAAGAGTTGTATGGAAGACCAGATAGCATGGCTATGCCAACCTTCTTTGGGAAAGAAATATTTCAAATTTGAGTTCAAATACTGGGTCCCAAAGAACATTCAAATGTGCCACATCTTACATAATGATAAGTGCAAGTCACAATACTCCCATTCCCCTGGAATTTGGAACTATTAAACATGTTGCTTTTGTTTTCAGAAATAACATAGTTCTGAGATTTTCTTGAGTATGTATTGCAGAGATTATCTTTACTCTCCGACTCCCTTTCGTTACTACTCCTCACTTCAGGTGTCCTGTTCAACTGCCATTAGATGCCTCCCAAAGCCAGTTCTTGCAGCCTATCATGGTGGGGACTGTTCCCTCACTCTGAAATCACTGTCTTCCCTCACTAATACTATTAAAATTCCCTCCAGAGTGACTAATCTGAGATGTTAGATAAAACTAATATAGTTTGCAAAAACCTTTCAAGACCAGTATGTAATTTAAATACCTTTCCCTGTAGACAATTGCATTGGTAAAAAGTGGCAACCCCTCTAAAGCTACTGGTGATGGTGGTAGTAGTAACACTGAGAGCATTTACTGAGCAACTATTATCACCCATTTTATTCCTTCTCAGATGATTTTAACTGGGGTTGAAAGACACACTGTAATAAACATCTGCGTGTCCTGTTTTGATCACTATTATAGTCCATAGGGCTTATTGCCTTATGTGTCTGTTGAAAGCATTCATCTGTTTCATGTTGATACTTAAAGACTTTTGCTTTATATGGGGATGGCTTTTACCTAGAATTTTAGAGGATTTAAATTTAAAATTAAATGGACTTTGGTTTCATTTAATTTGGCTGCTGTTGGTTTTTGCATTTTAACAAAGTATTACAGAAAAAATTGCAACTTGATACTAAGGAGCCTTACATCACTCATTTTCATAAATAGACTTACTAACCAAGTGCACTTAGGATTATAAATGCCTCCTTCAATTTCAAAAAGTGTGTTTGTGGTGTTTTTTAAAAAATCACTCTCAGCCAGCCTTCCACATAAAACTCCCTGGCTTTACGACTGTGATTTGATAGGGATCTTGTTGCCAAGATTTTTCTACATAACATCTCAAACTTGCTTCCTTCCAAAATCTAATTTTATTTTGAGCTACAGTACAGGTCTGTGAATGTGGAGGTCAGAGGAAGAAGAGAATCTTCTTTTCCATAAAATGAGCTCTTTCAGTCTGCCCTGGAAACACCTTGCAGGCCACAAGCAAGGGGAGAGTTTTGCAGAAACCAGTGTAAATTTCTGTGTGACCAGTTTAATTTTTGCTAGAGGTAAGAATAGGATGGTGGTATGAAAAGACTTCTGAGGATACAGCATTTGGCATTATGCAGTGTAGTTAGTATCCTAAATACTTTGGTTTGTGTGATATTAAAAATGATTTTGGATGGGAATGGTTTACTTAGATTTATGGGTTGGATTACTCTAATTTTAGCCTAACCACATAGAGTCCAATTAGAACTCTCAAGTTTTGCTTTTATAAGAGATGCTCTGTAGAGCATCATTTTCCTAAGTTTCTAATGGGTCTTGAAAAGGTAAGAGTTGTCTGTGTACACTGCCAGGTATACCGTAGTGGTGAGAAGTTGCAGAATTCCTTCGGATATGAGGCTTCCTTCTGTCATACAGAGAGTAACAAGAGAGCAGGGGGAAACCTATCGCCCAGAAACATCTTACTGAGTGATAGTTCTGTGTGCGTAGTGTTTCTTCCATGTCCAGGATCAAAGTGATCAGAAGTAACTGATCACTACAGGCAAAGGCTTTGGAGACTGAAAAAGTGTGAATGCGAATCTTGGTTCTTCTACTGACTAGTTGTGTAACCTAGAGAAAATCACTTGGCCTCTCTAAGCTCCAGTTTCCTCTTATGTAAAAGGGTGATTAAAAATATCTATCTTGGAGGACTATTGTGAGGACTTAAAAATGGTATGAGAAGATCTACATAAACTGCTCTGCTTGGCCCCAGTACATAATGAAGACTTACTACGTGTTAGTTTCTTCATTATCCTTATCTAACATTCGAAAGTATTCTTTTATTGGTGACAAGGAGTAAGAATCATCAGTCATCTGTCAGCGATTGCACTAGAAAAGGCAAGAAAGCTGCTGGTGACTTTGCACATTCCTCAAACAGGAACCACAATTTTGTGGAGGAGCCAAAGAGGGTTTCTAGTCCAACAAGCTTGATACACATTAGGAGCCTAGTCACAAGTTTTGTCACTGCCATATTGGCTTGTATGAAATTATCCATGCTGAAGATGGAAATTAGTCTTTTTTTTTTTTGAAGAGTTAATGAGTGCCAGTGCAGTTTCAGTGTAAAGCAAGGAGGCTGGAAACTTCTTCTTCTTTTTTTTTTTTAATTGATTTTTAGAAAGAGAGGAAGGGAGAGGGAGGAGAAACAGCAACACAAGAGGGAAACCTTGATAGATGCCTCCTGCACGAACCGGGATCTCCTGGTTCATGGGTCAACATTCAACCACTGAGCCACACCAGCGGGTGAGGCTGGCTACTTCTTGATGTCATTACATATGCTGAGAGTTTGGAGCGAGGTAAACGAGCACAACTAGACTCAAACACAACTCTGTTCCATCTCATCCATATCCCTTTCTAGCTGTGGCCACAGAACATCCCTAACCTCTGTGAACCGCTCTTTTTGCTTGGACACCAGGAACTTGGTATGGAAATTGAATAAGGTCACCTGTAAAGTCCCTGGAATGCTGGTTGACAGCGTGCTAAACATAGTGCTTGTAAGTGTTTGTGGGTGGGGAGTGCAAAATAGTACAAAAGCAACTCCATCCTTGGAGAGCTTTAAGAGCCCCAAGAATATACTGAATGCTTAAAAGTGGTACATTCAAGAGAAGAACACAGTTGGAAACATACCTAACTGCTTTATGGCCAGGCTACCTGCTGATACCCGAAGTGCCACAGCCCTGGCCTCAGCACGAGGGCTGGTCCTGTTAAGCGCTAAATGCCAGTGTTTCATCCCGAAGGCATGGCGGATTAGTGTGTTACAAAAACAAAGCTTGCCTGGTGGTTCAGTGTGAGGTTTTCATTTTTAAACTGATGTACCTCAGTTTTTTTTTTTTAAATATATTTTATTGATATTTTACAGAGAGGAAGGGAGAGGGACAGAGAGTTAGAAACATCGATGAGAGAGAAACATCGATCAGCTGCCTCCTGCACACCCCCTACTGGGGATGTGCCCGCAACCAAGGTACATGCCCTTGACCGGAATCGAACCTGGGACCTTTCAGTCCGCAGGCTGACGCTCTATCCACTGAGCCAAACCGGTTTCGGCTATGTACCTCAGTTTTTATTGTCATCTTCTTAAAATGTCTTTGTTTGGGTGGAGAGCCTTAAGGCCGGGAGGCAGCAGGCAGCTTTCACAAGTCTGCACACAGGATGGCTTTAAGCTGTGCTCTCAGTCCCCAAAGGGCTCGAATTTCCTGCAGTTTGGTAACACACTTTAAGGATATGAAAGAAACTTTCGAAAACCAATTTCTGGTGTATCACTTTATTTTCTTTGTATTCATTTTTACACAAACTAGAGCCATTCATTTGGATTTTCTTATACCATTAAAAGCTTTAAAAGCCAAAGCCTGTATCTGAAGACTTAGTCTGTAGCAGTTCAGCTGTGTCCCTGCCTACCTAACTCTTCCTTATTCCTGGTAGCCAGTGGTGAAGTCCTCTGCTGTCCCATGCCAGCCTCTAACTTGGTTCTGAACCTAACTGAGGTTTTCTTTTTCCTTTTTTCTGTGTAATTCCAGTCTATTCAAAGGTACAGTGATTTTTTTTTTCTTAATTCCATTGACCCACACGACCAAACACCTAGTAGGCAATGTTTTGTTCACGTTCAACTACCCAATTGTTTGCCAGCAGAAGATTAAACTCTCGCTAGCTAGTAGCTGCGCGATGGAGAGGAGAAAAGAGTGTGGGCTTTGCAGTCAAACAGACTTGGGTTTGAGTCTCACACTGACACCAGCTGTGTGACCTCAGGCAAGGTACTTCTCTGCTCAGGGCCTAGGTTTCCTCAGCAATAAAGCTGAGTGCTTGGTGTGGATGTAAAGATGAAAGATAATATGCGTGAGGCACCTGGCATATTTTCTAGAACAGAGTAGGTGTTTCTTTATTGCTATCTTCTGATGTGACGACAAGTCAAGGAGTGTTGACAGCCATCAGAAGCTAGAAGAGGCAAGGGACAGACTTTGCCTAGAGTCTCCAACGAGATGGCCTGCTGATACCTCGATTTTGGACTTCTGGCCTCCAAAACTGTGGGAGAATAAACTGATGTTGTTCTGAACCACGCAATTTGGGCGAATTTGTTATGGTAGCCACAGACCACTCCCTCTAACATGCTGCATTGTCAGCCCTCAGGATTTTAGACATTTAGACATCTAGACCGGGCCCCTTCCATTAGACTCAGAGGAATGATCTAAGAGGTACAGAAGACATTATTCTTACCTTCATGCTGTCTGCCAGAAATTTAATAGGAACTTAAGCAGGCACATGTCTCTATATGGAGCACTTTGCATTTGCTCACAAGTACATGGAAGAACTAAGGTAGTTGGGAGCTATCTCCTTACTCAAAAGCTTTGGGAGGCGGTTTACTCCTCAGCTGGAATGCCCTTTGGGCACATTTTTTTCTGGTTTTACTTATTTGAAAAAAAAAAATGTTGACAGCATTAAACAAATCAAGAGGGAAAATATACCTTTTCCTCTTTGCTTAGTGGGATGAGGTACTTATCCGGTTCCTAGTGTATGATTTTTTTCCCTTTGAATAACAGTACTTTAAAATCTTTCAACCCAGAATTTTGTTCTAATGATCAGGAGGGTTCTAATTGTAGGGTTGGGGTTAAATTTGTATGATACAGAACATTGAATGCTGCTTGCAGAGCACAAATAGTTATAGTCCTGCATTTCAGAAATTTAGTTTTTTCTATAATAACTCAGAAAAAGAAATATAAAGTATTTTGGATTAACACCCTCAGATTTGCATTGTGAAAATTAGGAACAAGCCTTATGGAAGTTTAGAAGAGGTTTGAGGGGAAATGTCTATGCTATTAATAAGTGAATATAATATGGTAACTATGTTTATGCTCACATATATTAACTATGTGCACTTAAATAGGCCACTTAGCCTACAAGCTTGAAATAAGCTTATTTGGCTTAATGGGATTTCCTAAATATTATTTTTTAAAATCTTTTTATGGAAAATTGCAAATATACAGCAGTAGAGAGAATAGTATATTATGAACTCCCATGTACCCATTGTCCAATTTCAACAGTGAAATATTCTGGCTAGTCAGTCATATTACCATCCACTTCCCTTTACTGCCATTTATTTTTATATAAGTCATCTCATTTCATTCTTAAATATTTACATATGTATATATTTAAAAGACAGAGTTTTAAAAAGCACAATCAAAATATCACAATAAAAATTTCTTAATATCATCAAAGATCAAGTCAGTGTTCAACTTTCCCTATTACCCCATGTAAATTTCTCTCCCATATATATATATATATATATATATATATGTGTGTGTGTGTGTGTGTGTATAAATTCAAATGAAGTGTGAAATTTAAATGAACTATAAGTTTATATATATATGTATATATATATATATATATATATATATCTTATATATCTGTATACAGACATGTTTATGTACAGTTCTAATTAAAATCCAAGGACTACACAGGAAAATTAACTGCTGATCTCTTAATTGCTTTCATTTATATTTACATACAGAAAAGTGTACAAATTATAAGTGTACAGCTTAATGAGTTTTCACAAAGGGAGCATTTTTATGTAACCAGCACCCAGATCAAGAAACCAAATATTACTAACTTCCCAGATGCTCCCTATGTTCCTCCCATCAATACCCCTTCCCCCAGGATAACCATTATTTTTACTTCTGGCACAGTTTAGATTTGCCTATCTAGGAACTTTATATAAATGGAGTCCTAGATTATGTACCGTTTAGTGTGTGGCTTCTTCTTCTCAATATTGTTTGTGAGACTGATTCACCCATGCTGATGCATGTCGCTATAGGTTGCCATTCTCAACACTGAATAGGATTCTTTATAAATTTTGTACCATAAATTTTCATTTTATTTTTTATCGATATTTGGACTTTCGGAAGATTTTGATTATTACAAAAGTGCTGCTATGACTATTCTTGAACATGTCTTTTGGTGAGTGTACCCACATATTTCTGTTAGGTATATACCAGGAATATAATTGCTAAGTCAATATGTACCTCTTCAGCTTCAGTATGTACTGCCAAACAGATTTCCAAGGTAACAACTGACACTCTCATATGTAGAGGTGCCACTTGATCCACATGTGTGCTCATTATTAATTGTAAATTATTTAGTTGGGCAGGGAGGGTTACTGAATGATTTTTTGCAGTTGAAAACTTGGCCAGTGTAAAAAAACCAGTTCTATATTTTAGTATAGAGCTTAGCAAACACATCGCTATTTTTCTTTTAAATTTTATTTTATTTTTTTCATCACTTTTTCCATATACTTCCATCACTATTTTTCTTAATCTAAAATTTTAAGGAAATGGAATTTGGCCAGATTAAAGACAATTTTTTTATTCTACATCTGAGAAATATTTTCCATTTATAAAGTATCCAACTCTTGGTTTATGACCAACTTCTGCATGTGTATCCCTCTCACTGTGATAAAAACATGTCTGCTTTGGGAACAACTCTTAGAAATCTGGAAGATTATCATTAAGGCTTATCTTTTCAAGGCCACTAGTGCCTAAGTACCCACTTTCCATCTCTTAGTTGTCTGTGTCACTCTTTTGTGGATTCCTCTTTAGTTTTTAGGTTTCTCTGAAAGTGTGAAGATTAAAGAAAACTTTAAACTTGGGAAGAGATAATCACTACCTAGTTTAAAGAAAAAGCTTACCTTCTGGCCCATGCATTTTATACTTCTATGAATATGTTTAAATAAAAGATAGTACATGTCAAAATAATGGAATGTGTGGTGAGGTATCCAGCTGCAACCAGCTTTTGCCTGTAGCTAAAATATGCCTCAGTAATGCTTACATCCAGCTCTTTCCTTTTTTAAAAAATTTGTTGTTGAAAGTATTACAGATGTCCTCCTTTTTTTCCTCCACCTTGCACCCCCCCCCACCCTCCAGGCCTCCACCACACTATGGTCTGTGTCCATGGGTTGTGCATGTATGCATATAAGTTGTTTGGTTATTCTCCCCCCACCTCTACCCCACCTTCCCTCTGAGATTCCACAGTCTGTTCCAAGCTTCTATGTCTCCGGATCTATTTTGTTCATTAATTTATTTTGTTCATTGGATTCCACATATGAGTGAAATCATGTGATACATGTCTTTCTCTGACTGACTTATTTCACTTAGCAAAATACTCTCCAGGTTCTTTTGAATTTAGTTCTATTTCAAATGGATCCATGCCTTTCCCCCTATAATTACTTTTTGTTCTTTAAAAAACATCTTTCAGTTGTTTTTTGTGCACTCTCCTTCCCCACTGATGTCATCAGCTCTGACACTGGCTATCCAGGTACACACCAAGGTATTAGGGAGAAGTTCGGATCAGTTTTAGGATGACTCCTAGACTTTGTTCTCCACCTTATGCTATGGAATCGGTTTCTGGAACGTAAGGAGTACCCATCTCCTACAGTACTAGGAGTCTGTGATGTTCTTGAGTAATCAATAACCAATCACATTCGCTCTGCTTGTTATGTAACAGAATTAGAAGCATTGTTCTTTATTACATTCAGAGACAGGGTGTTCTCTTTTCCTCTATCACCTTCTGTTAATTTTTAAAGTCTGTTAAGGACAAAGTCTATATATTATTGGTCTCCGCTCAATTCAGGGAAGCCCTGCTAAGGTGTCAACAAAAGAGAAATTAGTAGTTAAGAGTCATTAAAGCCCTGGCTGGTGTGGCTCAGTTGGTCATTCCGTGCACTGAAAGGTTGCCGGTTCGATTTCCAGTTAGGGTACGTGCCTGGGTTGCAGACTTGATCCCGGTAGGGGGCTTGCGGGGAGGTAACCAATCAATGTTTCCCTCTCACAACAATGGTTCTCTCTCTCCCTCTCCCTTCCTCTCTCTCTAAAATTTAATAAAAATCTTTTTTTTTTTTTTTTTTTTAGGAATCATTAAAGATGCTGTCTAGATGCTTGCCAGGGGTGGGCAAACTTTTTGACTCGAGGGCCACAATGGGTTCTTAAACTGGACCAGAGGGCTGGAACAAAAGCATGGATGGAGTGTTTGTGTGAACTAATATAAATTCAAAGTAAAGGAGCGGAGGGGAGAGCAAGAGAACCCTCCGCTCTTTCGGCTCCGCGGGTTGGATAGAACAGCCGAACGGGCCGGATCCGGCCCGCGGGCCATAGTTTGCCCACGGCTGTGTAGTCAGAAGACAGTTCTCACTTGGCTTTTCTATTTCAAGAGAGTTCCCTAAAGCTCAGAAAATCAACCACATGAAAGTAATGTCAGGTGGTGCCTCTCTAGACCAGCAGCAGGCTGTTTCTGAATGTGAGACACTTCAGAGCCACAGACCTTCTGAGTGTCTGCCTCACAGCCTGAGCTCTTGGCACTTCCCAGAGATTCTTTGTATACCCAGACTTTGAGAGGTAGGTACAAAGTTTCACTAAAGGACATAAAATTGAGGCCTTTCAGGATCATTATAGTTTGCCTCAGAGATTCTTTGGGTCCAAGTGCAGGGCTCTGCCATTGCCTACAAGTCTCAATAGAGCCCCATCTTTTCATCAGGCCTCATGGTGGGTTCAAAAATGGACCTTCACAAATGTGGGCTTTTTCAAAGTGTGAGTCCTTTTCAAGTATTTTTTGCTTTCTCCAGAGGAAGTGGCATCTGGCACCTTTTCTCATCCCTCCTCCCCCCTTTTAGGAATATAGAATTTCATGCCTTCTGTGTAAGTCTAGGACAGAGGATACTACATGTGTAGACTTATTTTTCATATTAAACTAATGCTTATTTTTAGATTGGAAACTGATCTGGCCTAAGAAGTTGTCAGTTGTGAGAGAAAATCTGAGCCATCTTGCAGGCAGAAATCAGTCTGTTTAGGAATATGAGCTTGTATAGCAAGATGGTAGGTACTTCTGAATATGAATCTTTATAAATCAAAAGAACATCTTGGAAAGCGTCATGTGGGGAGAAAGTGTTTCTTTTCAAGAAGTGTATTTGGAGGTGGTGATATGGTCCTAGAATTAGGTAATGCGTGGATTTGGACTTCTCTTTGGTCATTTACTAACTTACTATTAGGAACTGCCTATTTCTCAGTCTTTATATTTAGTCAGCTTTTCCCTAAGGGTAAAGAATACTCAGTGACTAAGGATGGAACTTTTGTCTGTGGAAACATCTCTGTTTTGTGTAGCTGATGCATGAATGATATTCTTTCTCCCATTCCTGTCTTCTCACTGTAGTTGGCAATGACCTTTTGTTGTTGTTGTTGTTGTTGGTAATTGGTCGTTGTGTGTCATTTTGGGGCATGAGTGCATCATGCCTCTTTGTCATTCTGTTGGAATTGCCCTGGATTTTCTCATTTAGTTTTCCATCACAGTCTCTGTCACCACATCATGCGTCTCTGTCCCTATTTTCTTCAAAGACCCATCTGTGTTGCCTTCAGTGAGCTGTTCCTTGCCTGAGCATAGCCACAGCTTCTTGTTCACACCAGTTTGGTCCCAGAGAGTCAGAAAACTGCATTGTTTAGCTTTCTATTTTGGAAGACCTGTCTCATCTTGTTAATCAAGATTAGGTTATTTGGGGAGACTTTTACTGATAGATGGGACCTTTTTCAATTTGTTAGTTAATAAGCACTGACTTTGATAGTAGTCTGCTATGACTTCTGTTCTTTATTAGGTTGTTACTTCTGGGCAGTTTCTCAGAATTTACTATCTTAAGTCAAAAGGGTCTAGTCTCTTGATCCAACTGCTAAAATTCCTGGCCCATTTGTCTTGGTCTTCTTGCTTCCTCTGAATGGCTCATCCCTCCACCTGTCCTCTGTATCCCATACCCTCTTAATTTTGCAAGGACTATGCTCTTCCAGTTATCTTCTCTCTAACCAGCTCTAGGAATCTCTTACCATACCTACCTTATTTCATATCTTCCATTTCAAAAATAATCCTGTTAAGACTCCAGACTTTCTGCCAACCAATCCTTTTAACCTGCCTTCCCTGGAGCGATGTCTGTATTTCTTTTGGACACTTGGCAATCACTCAAGTTTGAGAATTATTTTTGTACCAAGTAAATTGAGAGCCTTTGGAGGTACAGTATCTTATAAGACATTATCCATGAACTAGTTATTTAATAAGTGGTTTGTAGAACTGTAGACTTCAGAGAGCATTGGGTCCATTGCCCTCATTTTGCCAATAGGAAATAGAATCTCCTCCAAGATTAGATTGTTTGCTAGAGATAGATCAGGGCCAAGATTGAGGCTTCCTGGTTCCCATTATTTGTTCACTTTCCACACTCACACAGGCTCCCCTTCCCTGAATAATGGCCCAGAAGGTTTTCCAGTATGCCTTTCATAAAGCAGTGGAGGAAAACAGATAGAGAAGAAGAGGAAGGTAAAGGAGATAAAGAGTGACCTAGAGAAAAGCAAAAGGAGAACCCAGGAAGTTGATTGAGATTTTGTGAGGAGAAGACCAAAGGTTTTGATGACAGTTGAGTTTGAGAAAACAAGCAAAGAGCTTACATATAAAAATAGAGAAGAGAGTAAAAGTAGGAAAAACTAGGATAGGACTGTACTGCATATGTGTTTATGTTTCATTCTCTAAGTAGTCATAGTCCAGTGTAATGATGAGAGCCCTGGGTTGAAGGCCCTGACTCAGAACTCTTTAATAATTTAGTGAGGTAAACCCAGTCCTGGACAAGATCTAAAAGCTCCTTCTAGTTCCAGCCTCTCCATTTCTGATCTGAATGTGATAAAATGCCCAGTGCATTGTGTCCATTCAATGCACCCTTGGGTTTTCACTGAGAAAAACTCCCCCATATTCCCTATGTGCTCCCCACACACACATATGCATGGCTGATGGTATGAGGGCTATGCCACTATGATACATTTAAAAATAATTTTAATTAGAAGTTTTGCCTTGGAGGTTTTAAACCAGGAAGAATACAGCTGTGTGTATCAACCTCTGCCTGAGAGCTGAACCTACCCCGCTAGCTGGGAGGTAGTTATGCTGTTTGCAGTTCTTGATGGTGGTCAGTAGGCCAAGGCTGAGACAGTGATGAGACCTGTGAGATGGTAGAACTCTGTAGGGTTTTACTATTACTCATCTTAGAATATGAAAAAAAAAAAAAGAATTTTCTTTTTCAAGCAGTTTTCACATTAGTTTCTTAAATTGGCATCTTTGTGTTGCATACTCTGGGCCTTTTCTTGGGGAGTAAGCTACGTTTTGACTGGCTAAAGAAAGATGGAGAAAATAGAAGCCAAAAAAGCCCTAATTTCTGTTTAAAGTTTTTTTGGGAGGGAAAATGAAGTATTTAATAAATTAATGTTGCTTAATAAAAACAAAGCAATAAATGAATTTCAGCAACTGCATAAATAACTATTTTGAATCACCAAATTATAAGATTTTTAAAAATGAAATATGTATTCATTCCAGTTCTTTGGTACTTCAAAAGCAAAGCTAGACCATTGCTCTGCCTGGTTAGCTCAGTGGTTAGAGTGTTGGCCAGTAGACCAAAGGGTCTTGAGTTTGATTCTCAGTCAAGGGCATATACCTCAGTTGCAGGTTCAATTCCAGCCCTAGTCAGGTCATTAATAGATCTCTTTCTCTTTCTCTCTCTCTTCCTTCCCCCAAACTTCTACTCTCTAAAAATCAATGAAAAAAATATTCTTACTCTTTGGGTGAGAATTAAAAATAAAGCTAGACCACGTACTATTCAAAAATTTTAATGATTTATTTAAAGGTCAAGGTGTAGATATTATACTAACCAGTGAAACCTATTTTTATTCCTTTCTGAACATTATAATTCTATCATATAATAGTACATTGTGTGAAATATATCCACCTCAGTACTGAAGAAAAACTGTTGTTTTTTCAAATGTTCAGAACTAAACCTGGCGGTTTTTATTGAGTTTCCCTTTTTAACAAAGAATTCAGAATTTACTGCATGTCATAGGAACACAAAATTAAAAGATGTAAAAATGTAAGATTTTGATTCTGATGGAACATTTACAATGAATCATTTATCAATTAAGATTCTGTGCAGCTGCACATAATGAAAAACCTGAATAAACAGTGACTTCAATAAATCAGAAATGTATTTTTTCACATTGAAGTCCAGGACAGATACTGCTGCTCTTCTGCCTTTCAGCTTTGGCTGGAATTGCCTTGCCGTTCATTGTAAGAGGAATGGGCCACCCTCAGGGCCACACCTCCCTTTTTGGAAGGAAGAGGGGGCAAGCCAGAGCAGAAAGAGCAGGCCAGCGGCCAGTGAGTTCCCCCAGAAACCCAGGTTACTTCCAGTGCATTTCATTGGCCAAGGCTCAGTCACATGTCCATCCTCAGCTGTGAGTGAGGTTGAAAATACAGTGCCGCCTTCACCCAACCCAAATCAGGGTTCTGTTAAGAAGAGAATCAATATTGGGTAAGCTACTAACTCCTAGGCATACACATTTTCTGAAAGGAATTTCATTTTCAAGAACTGATTCTAATTAACCTAAGATTTTTTCTCTGATCCCTCTTTCACTTGTTTTCTTCCTGGATCATGTCACTATTCTCTTTCCTGGTAAGTGTACCTATCGTGATTTTTCTGCTAGAGAGCAATCAATTTGAAAACAATTAAATATGCACTTAGGTATTGGTCTGTGAAACTGGGAATAGGCCAAAAGGGCATGAGTCACCCCAAGATCTTTTCTGGAGATGCATGCCATTTGTGAGTAATTGACTTGCTCTTTTCATGACCTTCACAGCATGACCTGCCCTCAGAGGTGGTTGAGCTCAATACGTGATTTTTTTATTTTTGAATAAAATATCAAACTGTGTGTGTCAGGCATATAGAGAACATAACTGGCCATTTCATTATTCTTGGGGGGAATGTGAGAGAACACCATTCGTACATTGTGACAACAGGTTTCTGAACAACACCCTGTCTCTCAGGCAGCTTGGTCCTGAGGTTCCCTAGGTGATAGGACTGTGTGTGGTGAAAATCACTGTAACCACAGGGGAGATTTTTTCACATACTCTCCTCCTCCGTTCTACCTTTACTCACTGTGTGTGAGCCATTTCCAGAGGGTCTGCTGATCCCACCCTTCCTCCTCCTCTGGATGGAACTGTTGGGGTATTGTGCATTTAGTTATCCAGTCTGCTTTGAAATATGGTTTGAATTTTCCCTTGTAAAAAGTGAGGCTCAGATGTCCCCACCTGTATGTCTTTGGTTTCATTTTTAACTGTTAAGATCTCCACTGGTGAAATCTAAAATGTTTCAAGACCTGTTTGAAAAGAGTTGGTTTCTGGTTTTCTTTTACTCTCTTTCCCTTTATTTTCTCTTAGGAATTCTGTTAAACTCCATCCCACAGTTTCACGGAATCATTGCTCTTTATAAGTTGACTGTTTCCAACACCAGATTTTCAGTCTCTCCTCTTTCAGCAGTTATCTCTTCACAATCTCAATATTCTCAAACACAGGATGAATTGAAGTAAACCCATCACCCCGACAGACTTGCCTGGGAAGAACTTGTGCAGATGTAAGAAGTACGTGCAGCCTGCTGGTATCAGCCTGCTGGCATTTGGCATTTGGTGGGCAGCTCCTGCACCTGCACCTGTACTCATGGGCTCTCCAAGAAAGCATTACCTGATTCATTAATGTGTGCGAGTGTCTGGAGTGCTTGCCCACTGGTGGTCCCTGAGTTAGGTACATATGATGGCACTTGCTGAAACAGAGAAAGGAACCAAGGAAGAGGGAGGACTGAGGCAGAAAAGGCAGGCACCTTGGAGTAGATATGAGGATGTGCCAGGTAGAGGGCTCCTGGCCAACCCTGAGACAGAGAACAAATTGCTGGGTTATATTCAAGGCAGTGAACCTAATGTAGCTACTGGATATAGGGTCTACTCTCTATTGGCTCCAGGACAAGAGTTGAAACTCCTGATACTGTACACATGCAATATACACAGTAGGAATTTAATAAACATATTGTGATAGCTTTGACTTAGAGATAATGGTCATCCCAGTAGCAGAACAACAGAATAGCACAAATTTTTACGTCTCAGGTTAGCCCAACAAAGCTATAACTCCAAGGATAAGTATGCTTGTGTAACTTCAATTAATCAGATCTTTTGCTAAAATCTTTCACTTTTCTCTATTGTTTCCAGAGGAACCAATTGCCTTTCAGTTGCCTAACTAAGCATCTAGGGTTGGTATTATGACTTCCCAAACTAGAATAGAAGTCAGGAAAATACTCAGACACTAAAAGCCAGAATTACACTTGTCCATATGGTCTGCTGCTGAAGTATTTCTGTTGCCTTGGCCACCAGATCACCCCTGGGGGATCGAAATGTTATTAGGGAAATGCAGCAACACATCTTGGTATTTAGCTTCATCTAAACCAATTATGCCTCTTTAGGCAAAGGCAAATGAGTGCAATGTGGTTAATTGTTTTTCATATACTATTGAGATGTAATTAATTTTATGCCTTTTTAGTTCATTATACTGACATATTTTTTTTCATTTCTGGGTTTATGGCATTTTTCTGGCTGTCTGGAGTTGACCACTTAAGTGTTCTTTTTCCCTCTGGATATCAACACTTCCCCTTTGTTATTCCACCAACATGGCTTATTTGAGTATGTTAAACAAGTGTTTAGTGTGGAAAGTGGGCTGGACAGTATCGTCAACCAGCAAAGTAACTTTTCTAAAAGAAATATCTGGCCATTGGGAAGGGGACTTGATGTTGAGGGGTCTTGTGAAAGGTTTTGGGTGTATGTCACCATGGAGATGCTTTCTGCTCTATTTTCAAGAAGGCCGGGCCTGACTTGCCCCCATTAGAAGCAAATAAAATAAAATAAAAGAAGAATAAATAAACCATAAGTACCCCAGTTAAAAAAGGGCAAATAAATTATATTTAAAAGTTTAAATGCCATTTCTTTTTTTATGATTTTAAAAATTTGCTTTCACTTTATTTTTCTATTACTAGTATAATTTACATTCAATATTATTTTATATTTGTTCAAGTGTACAGCACAGTGGTTAGACAGTCATATAATTTACAAAGTATACTCCCAGATGTTTGCAGCAGCCCATGACACCATATATAATTATTATAGTATCGTTGACTATATTCCCTATGCTGTTTTTTACTAGTACATCCCCATGACGGTTTTGTAACTACCAATTTTTCCTTCTTAATCCTTTCACCTTTTTCACCCAGTTCTCCAAACCCTCCCCTTTGGAATCCATCAGTCTATTCTCTATATCTATGATTTTGTTTTAATTTTGTTTGTTCATTTATTTTCATGGTACCTGTTTTTCTCTGACCGACTTATTGAACTTAACATAATAACCTCTAGGTCCATCCATGGTGTCACAAATTGTAAGATTTCATTCTTTTATATAGCCAAGTAATATTCCACTGTATATATGTGCTACAGCTTTTTTACCTATCGATGAGCACTTGGGTTGCTCCCATTTCTTCGCTATTGTAAATAGCACAGCAATGAACATAGGAGTGCATATATTCTTTCAAATTAGTGTTTTGAGTTTTTTCATCCATATAGCTAGAAGTGGAATTGCTGGGTCATAAGGCAGTTCCATTTTTAACTTTTTAAAAAATATATTTTATTGATTTTTTTCAGAGAGGAAGGGAGAGGGATAGAGAGTTAGAAACATCGATGAGAGAGAAACATCAATCAGCTGCCTCCTGCACACCCCCTACTGTGGATGTGCCCGCTACCAAGATACATGCCCTTGACCGGAATCAAACCTGGGGCCCTTGAGTCCACAGGCCGATGCTCTATCCACTGAGCCAAACCGGTTAAGGCCATTTTTAACTTTTTGAGGACTCTCCATACCTTTTCCTACAATAGCAGCACCAATCTGAATTCCCACCAACAGTGCATGACAGTTCCCTTTTCTCCACATCCTCACCAACACTTATAGCCATTCTGACAGGTGTGAGGTGTGCATCATTGTGGTTTTAATTTGCATTTCTCTGATTAGTGATGTTGAACATCTTTTCATACACCTATTGGCCATCTGTATGACTCTTTGGAGATGTGTCTGTTCAGATCCTCTGCCCATTTTTAATAGGACTGTTTGCCTTTTTGGTGTTGAGTTGTATGAGTTCTTTATAAATTTTGGATATAAACCTCTTATTGGATGTATCATTTAAACATCATTTCTTATCATACTGTTTAGTACTGGTGTAATGAGCCAACTTTGCTTTGTATGTTTTTGTTTTCCTTTTTAATTAAAATCTGAATGAATGACTCTCTCTGGGCCTTAGAATCTGAAAAGGGATTTGGTATAGCTATTGATTTTTATGTGCCTTAGACAGGGTCTAACATAAAATAAACAGGGATCTTGGGGTTGGGTATTATTTGTTTGTTTTTTGGCAGGAATAAAGTATGATATGTAGCTAAGTATTATACACATAAAATAATCAAAGAAGAGAGAAGTATAATCTTTTGAAAAACTAAATCTTTGCATGACTGAGCTATTATAGAGATACTAGAGGTCCGATGCACAAAATTCGTGCAAGGGGCTCAGCCCCCACAGCCGCGGCTTCATCCAGAAGGTCATCCGACGGATGCCTGGAAGGTCGTTCGGCTGTCTGGTTAATTAGCACATTATGCTTTTATTATTATAGATTAGGAGACAAGCAAATCCTAGCTTTGGTAGGCAGGGTATAGCATCTGATGAAGCAGCTGTGCTACAGTTTACCTGTTTGCACAATGAGGTTAATATTATTTTTATATTAAAAAAAGTAGTGAGATTGCCATTGTACCAGAACATTTTGTATTTTCAGTTCAAACAGCCAAATATGAGTGTCCTGCCCAGGTTTCCTCCTATATAAAGTTTTTTAAAAATATATTTTTATTGATTTCAGAGAAAAAGGAAGAGGGAAAGAGAGATAGAAACATCAATGATGAAAGAGATCATTGATTGGCTGCCTCCTGTACCCCCCACTGGGGATTGATCCTGCAAGCCAGGTATGTGCCCTGACTGGGAATTGAACCATGACCTCCTAGTTCCTAGGTCGACACTCAACCACTGAGCCATGCTGGTCGGGCTATATAAAGTTTTATGTGATTTCCATTGTCTTGTACAATGTGTTCATCAAAGATAAAGTAGGTGAATTGTTTTTAACACAGCAGTTCCACTTCTGGGACTATATCCAAAGAAACCCAAAACACTAATTTGAAAGAATATATGTACCCCTATGTTCATTGCAGCATTATTTACAATAGCCAAGATTTGGAAGCAGTCCAAGTGCCCATCAGTAGATGAGTGAATAAAAAAGCTGTGGTATATTTACTGAATGGGATACTACTCGGCCAAAAAAAAAAAAAAAAAAAAAAAAAAAAAAGGAAATCTTACCTTTGTGGCAACATGGATGGACCTGGAAAGTATGCTAAGTAAAATAAACCTGTCAGAGAAAAACAAGTACCATATGATTTCACTTTTATGTGGAATCTAATGAACAAAATAAAGTAACAAACAAAATAGAAACAGACTCATAGATACAGAGATCAGACTGACAGCTGTCAGAAGGGGGGGTGGGGGAATGGGTGAAAAAGGTGAAGATATTAAGTAAAAACAAAACAAAAACAAAAATAAACAAACTCATAGACACAGATAACAGTATGGTGATTACCAGAGGTAAAGAAGGGTGTGGAGGGGTAAAACAGGGTAAAGGGAGGATAAATGGTCATGGAAGGAGACTTGACTTGGGGTGTGAACACACAATACAATATACAGATGATGTGTTATAGAATTGTACACCTGAAACCTATATAATTTTATTTAAACCATGTCACTCCAATAAATTCAATAAAAAATTTAAAAATAAGACGAATTGTTTTCTTCCTCACATAAAGCCAGGCAGAAAACTTGTGTATAATTTTGCACCTAACTAACATGTTATTGCATTTGCCAAATAGTAAAGTATTAAGTGATTTTTGATTGGCAGTTTAAAATACCTTCCATCCACAAAGCCCAAAACACTGGGAACAAAATGATTACCAAAATCTCTGAAAACCTGAATGAAGGATAGGCAATTTTTTTTCATATCAGCCAAATGCCTATTCGTGTGCACCCACAAGCAGACAATAAAGTTTAATGTCAAACAGTAATTTTTGAAGATACATTTTACAACCAGGAAAATAATTGCTTAAGGTTCTTTACTCAGATTTCTGTGTGTGCACATTATTAAAACATATCACCTATAATCAGAAATGATAATATAAATTACTACATTTCACATATTTCTAAGATACATATATTTTTTCACATTTTGCTACCTTTGAAATTGGGGTGAATCTTAGAATCTGGGACATTTTAAAATAATTATCAGCTGGATGGCAGTCATGAAATACTTGTGATTGCTGTGAAGATGGCTCATATTGTCATCACTTCTATTAAGATAGATTGAGTGTAATTGCCCTGTAAGCTGCCTTCAAAAAGATGATGTTGTTTGGTGTATATAGAAAGGTATGGGAGCAGAGCAACACAATCTATGAAAAGACAGTCTAAAAGAGCTCTTTCAGTCAGTTTAAAATAAAAATATGTGATCAAAAGTCATTGTGTCATGGTTTAATTGGTAGGTTTTTTTTACTTAGTGTTACATTAATAATGGTGCATTTTGATAGTCAATGGTGACTTGGATATGATGGAAACCAATATATAAGATCAAGACGTTCACAAAGTGAATGTGGACTTTTTTTCCCCTTTACATTCTTTCTATGGGTATACTAGTATTTTTCATTTCTCCATCTTACAACAAACTTGTGATCTCTTCTATCTGAAGGTCGCATTGCTAACTCAATACCCAAAGAGCATGCCACTCTGGTATATTTAGTGCATCCTCAGTAGACTAAGAAATGATCCACTCGTGTGCTTTTGCCCATGATCTATGTGTGTGTATGGATAACGATGTTGAAAACACAAATGATCAGTGTTCAAGTAGGTCAGTGTTCTCTTACTGGCTAATTGTGATGGAAGCTGCCCTGGCTATGATCATCACTAGACTCTCAAATGGCCCTAAATTTTGACTATGACTTAACACAGGTCTCTGCCAGCGGAGCTAATCGGTTATAGATCCAAACACTAAGCCAAGTTCAAAGACATCTGGTCCTAGCCCACCTAACATTACCCTTTTAAACCAAAGAAAGCCTCATACACTTTGTGATTCTGCATCCATTCTCCTCTGCCTCATGTTTGTTTTGAACTCGGGCTAGATCTCTTTTGTGAAAGTACACTTGAATGAGAGTTGCCAAATTATTTCTGTTGTGTCTATGTGTGGATGCTAAGTTGTTTTGTGGTATGTGTTCATCAGGAAAATATTAAATCCAAGGACAATACAACATCTGAGAAGAAAGCCTTTGCAGGTAGAGATATGTTCACTATTCTCAGGTTTCAAGAAAAGACATCAAAGAAAAAGCAATCCAGCATTATTCTATTCTAGTGTGTTATAATTCTATAATTCCAGTTCTAGTGTGTTATAATTCTATAATTCCAGCTATAATTCTAAATTTATAATCTATAATTTACATTCTGAAAATAGAAGTTTTATATTCCTTATGGACATGTTTACTTTCATCATTTTTTAAGAAAGTACTATTTTTTGTAGTACTTTGCAAAATCCATCCAACTCTATCTTTTATTCTCTCAAAATTTATTTCCTCTACAATTCTTTCACCACATATGCTGCCACAACTTTCTTTTTCCTGATAAAATTCTGATCATTCTTACTTGTTTTGCTTTAGTTTGGCTTTTATTTGTTGGTGAGCTCTTTTCACATGAATCATGTAGATAGATTTTTGTTTCTAGATTTTTGCTTTTTATCTGTTTTTGGTTTTGTTTTTTGACATTTAATTTTTAGTTTGTTCTTAAATTTATGTTCTACCTTTTCTACATTTGTTCTGCCTTTTCCTCTATTGCCCTAAATTTATTGCCATAATTTGGAGATTCCTATATTATAAATATTGTCCAGCAAAATCTGTCTCCAGTGAAGAGGCTGTGCAGGATACATTAGGGGGGAAAAAAAGGTTTATTGTTAGGAAAACTCTACTATGCCTAATGACCTTTCCCCTTTTTCTCATATTTACTAAATGATTTTAATTCAATGCTATATTAGAATATCAATTTTTAGAGAATACAGCTCTAGATGATGCAAAATTTTTCTCCAGAGAAGATGAGTCTTTAGACTGATCTTTTTGTTTTTTTCCTTTTGTGTGCCCCTCATTCCCCCATCCCTCTGCCCTACTCAACATACTCCAGCACCTGAGACATAGCAGGTGCTCCATAAATACGGGTGAGTGAATGAATGAGTCTGTTTTTAAAATAAATTTTTCCTTTCCAAATAAATAAATAAATAAGATTAACTCTACCAGGAAAAGTTTTGTGGAAACTCTGAGGAATGAGGGAGAAAAGGGGTAATAAATCGTAACATATACCTGTTAACTTTTTCATCTGGGGAGTATTAAACAATAGCTTGCTGAAGATGCATAATATGCTTAAACAGGAAGGTGTTAATTTTTACACATCCAGGGAATTTCTTTTTATTACTTTTATTAAAATACCAGTGTAATGATCATTTAAAATTTTTCTTATGAAAGAATCAAAATCCTTAATTCTGTTACTAACATACACACTTTTCAGCCCTTGTCCACATTCTTTGAAAAGTTGTAATTTTAATAAACTTACCACTCTTTACATCTGAGTAGACTGTCTCAAAACATTTTCTCTTACTGGCTAATTGTGATGGAAGCTGCCCTGGGTATGATCATCAGAATAATGAGGTGATTTATTTAATTTATGGAATACTTCCCCCCCTCCCCCCAACAGGTCATCATGAAAGAACTTCTTTTTAAGAATACAATGTGCAAGTAAAAGTTTCGTTTATAAAATCTATGTTATAGCTACTAGCACAGTACCACAGCCTCAAAAACATGTGGTAAAGATTTCATCCTAAAGGATAGGATTTATTTTTCTAAGAAAATGTGGCTCTTCAAAAACTAAAAATTCAACAGACCAATGAAAGATACATTAAAATACTTTGCACATTTTTAGGAAAACACCGATATGGTGAGATATGAGATGGGCAGGCTGTGTTATTTCTGTGTGATTTGTCATGGTCCTACTCTACCCTCTACCAGAATGGTGTGATTAGCCATCTGAGAAGTATGTCACAGTTTAAAGTAGATTTGATTCCAAAAGTAGATGAGTTCTGTGCCAACAGAAGCATAGTAGGTCTTGAAGAATTCTAACAAAACGTTTTCGTACCTATGGTTTGGGAAAATATTTATAGTTAAAGTGCCTATAAGAGTTTCTGCCTTACAACTAGAAGGCACAATCATGTTCTGTTTGTGTACTTATAACCAAAAATGCAGGTTTGGCTGCCTGCCGTAACAAAAACCAAACTCCTGAAGCAGATGCTGGTGCAAAAGGAAAGAGGTTTTGTCCCAGCCAGTGTGGCTCAGTGGTTGATCCATGCACCTCGAGGTCCCTGGTTCCATTCCTGGTCAGGGCACATGCCAGGGTTGTGGGCTCCATTCCTAGTAGGACCCTGCAGGAGGCAGCCAACTGATGTTTCTTTGCAGGAGGCAGTCAATTGATGTTTCTTTCTCATCATTGATGTTTCTGTTTCTCTCTCCATCTCCCTTGAAAAATAAATAAAAATATATTTCAATTAATAAATGGAAAGAGGTTTTATTCAAGTACGCGTGATCTGGGAGAATGGCAAACTCCCATCTCTAAGACCATCTCCTTCCTGCTCAAAACTGAGGGTTCTTATAGCTATAGGGAGCCTTTTTTTGATCCAATTATCATGACAGCTTTTGGCATGCTCAGGTTCTGTCCACTCACCTTTCTAGCTTTTGGCATACTCAGACCCTGTCCATTCATCTTTCTAGCTTTCCACACTTGGGTCCTGTCCATTCATCTTTCTAGCTTTTGGTGCTCATCAATTCATCTTTCTAGCTTTTAGCACACTTGGGTCCAGTCCATTCATCTTTCTATCTTTTGGTATGCATCCATTCACCTTTTAGCTTTTGTCCCTCTGGTGTAAGAACTCCCCCCTGCGCCACATTGGCCAATGGGGGAGACTCCTGGGTGCTCCAACTGTCCACAGCAATATAGTAATGACACGTTGCTTTGTGAGTAGGAGGCTACATATTTTCTAGATTCACTGGAAGCCAGTATGGTATGACACGGCTACCATTTCAACTAGACTATACTTTACGAAGGGCTGTGCTCAGAGGAGAGGAAGGGAAAAGAAGCAGAACATGTTTTCCTGGGAGTAGTCATTCCAATTCATTGAATGCTGCCCAGGGTGAAATAGGGATCACTTGCCCTCCTCAGTAAAACATTATTTCACCACTTAAGCTGCTTAAAGCTGGTACAGTCCATAAAATCTTGTTGGCTGACATAAATGTGTAATTTGAGGTAACTTTGCTTGTGCTCTGTATTCTTGTAGTACTGGAACTCTAATGGGATACCAGACCTAAGGTTATTAGCTTCCTTAGAAGTTCAACAATAAAATTTCATGAAACTGCCAATGTGGACCTAAATGGTTTTCAGAACTACAAGCTACTACTTCAACTCTCTACAGTCTCTAGTAAAAGACCAAATAGTTTGCTGTATTAGAAAGGATGTGGTTTGGACTATATGTAATCGGAAGCATACCGAGACATTCAAAAATCCAGCCTTTGGGTTGAGCATTTTACACCTAAAAGTGATTTAGGGGGGAAACAACTCCAGCTCTGTGCAGACAGGTGGAAAGGAGTAATGAAAGTTGTTTGTCATTGCAATACTGACTGTGTCCAAGGAATTGGAAGATTAAAAGGCTTCTGAGAACTCTTTGATTTTTTCTGAAATACCTCCACCTATGACTTTCTAAAGAGAATAATTTTCTGTAAACTTAGAGATTTCATTCATATAACCAATCCGCTTGGGGTTAGTTGAAGAGCAAGTTTCTGGAGAGTAGGTATTTTTGGAGGCCCGGGTTCTCTATTTCTGAGCATAGTCTTTCAGCTTTGTTTCAATGTGAGGTTTGGAAACCTGCCAGGTGTGTTTTCCTTAGTTGTTCTGCTGAACTTCTACCTGATATCTCTGTCATCTGTTGGCCTGGTGGGATGTCACACTTTTTTTTTTTAATCTAGTGTCTGTCTGTGTTGGGTTTTAATGGAAATTTTCAACTAAAATGAATGACTTGGATTGATAGTGAGTGCTTTTATTTTCCAGTAATAAAAACTGTATTTTCTTCTTGATATCCATGTACCAGAGTATCAGAAATGTTTAAATACCTGGGAGTGCATGGTCAAGCACCTTTGAATGAATAAGTCAAAATAATAATTAGACATGACAACTGCAAGGCTGACTTGGCAGCTCTGAGCAGTGATTGCACGTTTTTGCTGTAAACACCAAGATACTAAATTATTTCAGCTACGTGTTTCTTATTTCTATGTATAGGTTTATCAGTATCTGAAGTGATAGTGTCAAAAGCTAGGTAGGTTATCCAATTCTAATGTGTTTTCACAGTATGAGGTTGTTAATAGACTAATAAGCTACTAGGGAAAGAAATAATGAGTTTATGAGCTAGACACACTACTAAAACTATAAATGAACAATTTAGCATATGGCTGTGATAAGAGTAAACACAAAAATTGGAGGAAAAACCCAAAACAAGACACAAAACAAACCCTAAGGATGCCTGGTTTGTTTAAACCTTGTCAGGATGGTGCTCTCCCTCTTAGGAGCACACCACCACCACCACCACCACCATCACCACCAAGCCCTTCCTTTCCCCTTCTCCCTCCCCTGTAGGCATACATCTCCTAAACTCTAAGGGACCCTAAGAGGCTTGCAACTAGGGAGTAATGGGCAGGGGCAGCTCATCCTGAGGTAACCCCCTTTTCTCTGACTTCTTGGTGAGCCAAAGCAGCCCAGCCAAAGCTCATTTCCCACCTAATCTCTCTTGTATTGCTTTTTCTATCCTAGGCCCTTCTTTGTTTCACTGTCCGCAGCCTTAATAAGCATCCTTCTAAAATAAAAATAAAAGAAGCATTGACAGGACAAGGTTAATGAGGAGTGAAATGGAATCTCTATATTTCAGAATATTCCACTTCCTAGTTCTTTCCATTGTAATGCTGGAAGCCCCCCTGTGTAATTGTACACAGTTTGGAATATTCCATTTGTTAGTGATGTACATTTATATAGATTAGGCCTGGTTTCCTAAGGAAAGTCTGTACAGTGCTGACAAATCAATCCAATTAGGGGTTGATTATTCTGAATTCCGAAAGACTGTTTTGCAAGAGCCAGGGTATCTCGGGGCACCTCTGTGTTTCAGTTTTCTACTCTCCCCTCCCTCCACTCACTTGTCGATGTGCAGAGGTGTAACAGCATCGCACAGCAATTCAAAGGCTGTCAGTGCAATAAACTAAAATGAATGGGAATTAAATCTCTGACTGATTATATGCTCTCCAGAACTAGAAAAAATGACTTTTTTTTTAAAGTTGTAAACATAAAGATTTGGGAATATTTCATTTTAAATGTGAACACAACCCACTGAAGGTAGAAAAACTATAATAAGGAAAAATAAGCCCAAACATATCTGGTTGACATTTCTGCTAATGTCACCCAAAGGAAGGCGACTGCATTCCATCCCTTGGATGAAGGATGAAGAGGGACTACGGGTCTCTCACAACACAAAAGCCAAGGAAAGGACAACGTCAGAAATGATTTAGAAAGTAAACTGTTCTTTGAAAATGTCTTTAAAGAAAAGGTTACTGTAAAGTATGGTAGTTATGAAAACTTTTTCAGCCAATCAAGATTTGAGTAATATCACTCCCAGGGTTTTTAAAGGATTTTGAGCATAATATGCTCTGCCTTTGGCAACTATAGATAACGTGAAAAATATTCTTGCTTGTTCCTTTCGACTCTGTTCAGAAGGATGTCAACACAGCCCAGAGGCCGAGGAGGAAACAACCTCAGCCACTGAGAAGCAAAGATTAACATTTGAGGGAAGGTGAATTGTTCAGCCAGGAAGGTGGGTGCGGAAGGACCCGCCAGGGAATGGGGCCGGGTGTGGAAACCCAAGAGAGAAGAGGCCTCCTCCCCTCACAGCACATCAGTTCTGCATTCGTCAACATTCTTCTTTCATAACGGGTCACAAGTGCCTAATTCTTCTGGCAGTGCCTGCATATCACACTCACAGCAAGAGAACTCTAAACAATCATTCACTGTGTTGTTCTTACGCGTCTAACTTTCAATTTTAGTATTCTACACTCAAGCTTTTACTTATTTTTGTCCACTAAAAAGTTTGAATTTTACCCCATTATTTTTAAACTAGAGGCCTGGTGCACAAAATTCGTGCACTGGAAGCGGGGGGGGGGGGGGGATCCCTCAGCCCAGCCTGCACCCTCTCACAGTCTAGGACTCCTCATTCCTTACCACCCACCTGCTCGCTGCTCCTTAGCACTGCTGCGGAGGTGGGAGAGGCTCCTGCTATCACCGCTAACACTCGCCAGCCGTGAGCCCAGCTTCTGGCTGAGCAGCGCTCCCCTGTGGGCAGCTCCTGCATTGAGTGTCTGCCCCCTGGTGGTCAGTGCACATCATAGCAACCGGTCATTCTGGTCGTCCCGCTGTAATGGTCACTTAGGCTTTTATTATGTAAATTAGGGAGCCAAACTTGACTAGTAGCCATTAGAAACTTCATTTTCTTTTTAAATAGCAGAGGGACCAACACAGTACTCACTCTGTTCCTGGTAATATTCTAAGTGTTGCCTTTGTATTAATTCATTTGATCCTCACAACGCCCCTATGATGTAGTTCAGGGGATTACCCACCATTTCGAGATGAGGAGCCAGGCACAGAAAGGTGTAGCTTGCCCACATTCATGCAGGTAGTCAGGGCGGAACTGGGGTGGGAACTGAACAGCCTGGCTTCACAGTGTGTTTGGAACCAGTGTGCATCCTCTCCTAACTGACAAATGGCTAGCCTCTGCATGGGAAAGATTTTTTTTTAAATCATAATTTATCATTTATTTATTTACAAAATTACTCTCCAGCTATATATACAAGTCTTCTTAATAAATATGACAAAGTATTAGCAGTGTGCTTATAGACTTTCTTAGCCTGTATGTTTTTCTTAATGATCACAGGGAATGAACTATGTGATCTCAGCTCTTTAACCGCATAGCTACAATTATTACTTGCCCGATATAAAAGGCTCTGAGATAGACCAACCCCATGCCGTTGCTACCTGCAGGGAAAGGTATCCATATGACTAGTTGGAGCACTGTTGCAAATCCAAGGGCATCCAAAGAAGCAGTTTTAGAAAGTGTGTTAAATTTTCCCTATTAGACCCACACTCTTGTCCTCATTTTCACCACCTACTTGTGATTCGCATTGTGCTCTCCCTTTAGCAAGAATCTTTTTCTCCATTGTTTTCTTTGGGACTTTGCTAGACTGATGGAAAGTCAAATAAATGCTTGCTTGTTTGTTTATACAAAGAAGAAAAGTAGAAACAATCATAACACCTCTTTGCCAACAATTAAATCAAGTAGGCAGACAGCAGAGGAGGAATCATTGAGACTATGTCAGAGCACTCCCTGTATAAGTATTGCCATTGTAGCAGTTCAGGTCATCTTTGTTTTACAGCCACGCCACTCAGAAACCCTTGTCCCTTAGCAGTTTTCTAGGTAATACCTCATAGGGCTTCTGGCAGGGCAAAGGTGGATTGCTGCTTTCTGTGTGTTATGATATAACTTCCAAATAAGTCACAAACTTCTTTTTCAGTTGGATTCTTCTTCCTTTCACTTCTTAATGTAGAGAGGGGACAGAAATGATAAAATTTACTTCTGGGGGGAATTTACAGATTATAAAATAAACTT
The DNA here is from genome assembly GCF_963455305.1 of Plecotus auritus. Classification (NCBI taxonomy): domain Eukaryota; kingdom Metazoa; phylum Chordata; class Mammalia; order Chiroptera; family Vespertilionidae; genus Plecotus; species Plecotus auritus. The sequence goes on along the minus strand of NC_137770.1, from coordinate 85,659,760 downwards.
TAAAAACCTGTGTGTACACTTATTCCGGATTTCTAAAATCAATTATTTAAGCAACTACTACTGTTTTGATCGGCCCACATATATCCTCCTGTGAATCTTTAAAAGTGGAGTTGCTGGTTCTGAAAAGTGACTCGGAAATCCTATGGAGTTGCCAAGGGTCTGACTGTGAAGAAATGCTGAGGCCCTTTCCTGGTATCTCCCTCAGGACAGGGCAGCTCCCGGGACTGAACCAGCGGCTTCCTTCTCCCAATGCAATTGTAATTTCCATTATGGAAGAGAATACCTGAGTAGCTGTGACATTAGCATTCAGTGTGTTTCCTGGCCATTATTACTTTACATGTTTTGCCTCTGTAACTGCTTGTGCCTGGGATAGAATGTCTTGTTTAACTTCACGAGTCAGGGCAGAAAATGCTCTGCTGAGGACCTTTGTTCAGCTGGTCACAGTGTGCTTGGTGTGACGCTGACACCTGGGCGAGGCCTGTCTTCTTCATTTAAGTGTGTCGTGTAGTGAGCAGAGGGCTCCAGAGATTGATGTCTCCTCCACAGTTTGTGAGTAACTAAGTGAGAATGCATTTAGGCCCCGACCCTTTAATACAGTTCCTCATGTTGTGGTGACCCCCAACCATAAAATTATTTTCGTTGCTACTTCATACCTATAATTTTGCTACTGTTAATGAATCATAATGTAAATATCTGTGTTTTCTGATGGTCTTAGGTGATCCTGCTAGTGGTTCTCAACCTGTGGGTCGCGACCCACAGGTTGAGAACCACTGCTGTAGAGCCTAAGACCATCGGAAAACACAGATATTTACATTACGATTCATAACACTAGCAAAATTACAGTTATGAAGTAGCAACGAAAATAATTTTATGGTTGGGGGTCACCACAACATGAGGAACTGTGTTAAAGGGTCACGATATTAGAAAGGTTGAGAACCACTGATTTAGGGGAATTCACTAGTCAATCAAGTTCTATCGTGAATTCACCTTTAAGGTCAAGTCTCACCCCTACGTAATCCCATGTGTTTTGTATGTCACATGTTAAAAGGTGGTATGCATTTGTGACTGCGGATAGTTTATCAAATTGAGCACAATGGCCTAAATGATGAATTGTACTGAAACCTGCCAATTTTATGGGTAGAAGAGTATGTTGGTACCATGGTATCTTATTTCCCTTTTTATGGCAGCTAATCCTTAACTATGTCATTTCTGGAGACATTTATAGAAGACAAAGGGGTTCAGTAGGTATCACTTTTTTGTGATAAATCCCTGAACTTTCCACTTTGTAGAATTAGTTGTTTCCTCCTGTAAGTGTGCCTCTAGCTTGTCACCTGTGTAATCTGTCATTATTATACTCAGCTATAACCCTGTGTGTCCCCATTAAGTGTGAGTCCCCCCAGGACCCGGGGACTGTGACTTTGTTGTCTGGGTATCCCTTAACACCAGTACAACAGTGGATATAACAGGAGATAAACACATGCTTGTCTTACTGAGTTCTTCAAAAAAAATTAGACAGGTAAAGAGATGGCTAGTGAGAATGTAGAAATACCAGACAGGGCACAGAGTTTATGAATAAGAACTCCAAAGAGATCGTGACCATTGCCACACATATTTTTTTAACTGCTCTCTTGAAATTTGAGATTTTATCCATATTTAAGTGAATGCAAAGGTTTGATTAGTAATGTGCAGTTTTTCAAGGAATAATTGCATTACTGAGCTAGAAATGAGTGAGCTCATTGTAAGTGTGCCCATCAACCACTCAGCATCTCCATTTCAGTTCAATTTTGGTCTCTATTTAATCCTGGAATCAGAATAATTTTTCTGGGCCATTTCCACAAAAATACACTGTCAATGCAACAAAGTAAAGAAATAAACTAAATCAACAGTCCACACAAAAATGGAAACTTGATTCGTAACAGGTGGCATTGCAGGTCAGTGGGGCAAGGATGGGCTGACTGTTCAGTAATTGGTACCATGACATTCATAATGAAAGGAAAGTGGGCCTGTAGCTCACACCAAATACAAAAATCAATGCTAGGTGGATTAAAGATCTCAACGTCTAAAGCAAAGCCTTAAAGATTTTAGTGGAGAATATGTAGGAATCTGTGCTTGCTTTCTCTGGGTAGAGAAGGGCTTCTTAAACAACTGCAGAAAAGACTAATCAGAAAGAAAAGGATTGCTCATTTAACTACATTAACATGAAAATCTTTTGAACACTAAAAGCACTGTCAACAAAATGAAATGATACCCATATTCAAGGAAAAGATATTTGCAACCTTGTGTAACTGCCAAAGGATTCAAATATAATAATTTCTACAAATCTAAAAGAATACCCAATAGAAAATGGACAAAGGGGCAGGTGCCTCCAAGAAGAGGACATGCAAATGACTAGTAAACCTGCATGATGTTCAGCCTCACCTAGTAATCAGGAAAATTTAAATTAAAGTGAAATGCCACTTTACACTCATCATATTGGAAAAAGGTTTTGACATTGGTAATAGGAACATTGCTGAAGAGGCAGAGCAATGGCGCTCTAATACATTGTGAGTGGAAATGTAAATTAGTGTCACCACTTTGGAGAACCATTCAGCAGCAGCTCCTAAAGCGTAAAATGTGTTTGGAGGGCTCGGCTACTAGTTACACCCTAGAGAAACTGGCTTGCTCATAAGGAATCATGGCAAAGAACTTTCATGACAGAATTGCTTATAATATTGAAAAATTGAACATAATTACCCGTAAGTAGGACAATGGATGAATAAATTCCGCTATTTTAATGAAATGGAATACTACTGTACAGCAATGACAACAACTAAAGCTGCAATGGATTAACATGAATCAATTTCACAAACATAATAATGTTGAACAAAAGCAACCAGTTGTGGGAGGAAATATTTCCTATGCTTTCATTTATATAAAGTTTATAAACATAAGAGTGTTACCTGTTGTGTAGGGTTAGTAATGTAAGTATAAGGATACAAATGGGCATCATTAATGTCAAATTCTGATTTTTGGTCATCTTTGCTGGAGGCAGGGGAAATGTGATCAGGAATGGGTACATGAAGACATTGGTGGTGCTTGCTATGGGTTATTTCTTATATTGGGTTTGTGGATCTTTAAATACTTGTTATTCTTTGTCCTTTTTAAATGTCTGAAATGTTTTGTATTAAAATGTAAGCAAAAGGAAGGAATGCTTCTTAACTAAGAGATATAAATTAGATTAAAGATTCAAATACTGAATCCAAAGTAGCTGGAAATTCTAGTATAAATAAGTCCATCACTGAACTGGACATGGCTTTTTTTTTTTTTCATTTAAATTAATTAATGATTGGAATTTACTTCTCTAGCTGAAGTCCGTATTTATTAGTCAGATATGCTGTCAATGTTGCTGCTACTGCTCCTCTTCTATCAGAGCTGTTATTATTTTTCCTGTCTTTAAAATACACAGCAAAGGGCCTAGGTTCCTCCTCCCACAGCCAGGCTTCATTTCTGTAAAGATAATCTGTGCTCCCTTCTTATCTCTCTGAGTACATTGACCTTCCCCTTACTAAATCTTAGTGGCTGGAATTCTGTTTGTTTTCAAAATTCTTCTGAGATTGCATCTTTTTCTAGAGCCTTCCAATTCCTATAAGTACACAGGAATGCTGACCTTTCCAACAGCATCCCGGACACCATTTAAATGCATCCTTCCCCTTGATTCGTTATTTAGTTTACATCCATCTGCCCGAGAGCACATTTGACAAAACGTGGTACTATCTGCTCCTGGGCCCCACACGCTACTGTATGACCTTGGAGAGGTCACCTAGTCCCTCTGGGCCTCATCCAGGGTTTACTGGACAGAGGGAAGAGTGAGGAAGAGGAGTTAAGGGGAAAAACAGAAAGATGAGTAAGTGACAGAGGACCTGATAGAAGGGTTGGAGGGTGACTTATTCTGGTGAGATGGCTGCTGACAGAATAAAGGAAGAAACCTGAGAGATCCAGTTGTAAAAAGGAAGACCCAGGTAAACTACTGAAAGTTGAAAGGAGTCATGGCAAGGCCTGGAAATGATGCTCAGTGTTCTGAAAAAAAAAACAGGATGGTTGAGGAACATGGGAGACCACTGGGTGTCTTACCAAGTAAGAGTAATATGCAAATTGACTGTCACTCCAACACACAAGATGGCTGCCCTCATGTGGTCAAAGATGGCTGCCCCCATGTGGACACAAGATGGCCACCACAAGATGGCCAGCAGGGGAGGGCATTTGGGAGGGACCAGGCTTGCAAGGGAGGGAAGTTGGAGGCGATCAAGCCTGCAGGGGAGGGCAGTTAGGGGTGACCAGGCTGGCAGAGGAGGGAAGTTGGGGGTGACGGGGCCTGCAGGGAAGGGCAGTTGGGGGGGACCAAGGTCTGCAGGGGAGAGAAGTTATGGGTGACCAGGCCTGCAGGGAGGGCAGTTGGGGGGTACCAGGCCTGCAGGGGAGGGCAGTTAGGGGTGACCAGGCCTGCAGGGGAGGGCAGTTAGGGGCAATCAGGCTGCCAGGGGAGCAGTTAGGCATCAATCAGGCTGGCAGGGGAGTGGTTAGGGGGTGATCAGGCTGGCAGGCAGAAGCAGTTAGGGGCAATCAGGAAGGCAGGTAGGTGAGCAGTTGGGAGCCAGCAGTCCTGGATTGTGAGAGGGATGTCCCAGATTGGAGAGGGTGCAGGCTGGGCTGAGGGACCAAACTCACCCCCCACCCCCCGTACACGAATTTCATGCACCGGGCCTCTAGTTAAGTATGAAAGCCTTGCCTCTGGGGCCTTGTGTCTGCTGGGCCATCAGCAGTAACTCCCAGAGCAGATTTCTAGATGCTGGGTTTGCCTCTCCTCTGGTGTTATGGCATGTGCTGCTATGTCCATAACTGAACTCATTTCCCATTTCCCAGAAACAGGTGAAACAGATCATAGACCACGGTGTGCGGGAAAAGACAGTCTCCAGTTACCCAGAAATTGCTTGGCAAACCCTTCATAACATAAAAAGTTAGATGTCTGGGGACAGTCAATACTGAAGTTGAGAGGCTGTGAGGTAGTTGGGGCTTGAAAGATCTGATGTCTAGTGAGGTATTAGGGATTGATTGGTGAAGAGGACAGAGACCAGGCTTGTTGAGGTCCCCTGGGAGCTGTATGATTCCACTGGGGCAGAGAAAATTCTATTTAACAGAATTTTTCCAATTCAAATAAGGTATGGTGTATTAATCCGTGTTATCCAGAGAAACAAATCATTAGGTAAAGAGAGAGGAAACTTAGTATGAGGGATTGGCTCACATGATTATGGATCTAAGAAGTCCCACAGTATACAGTCTGCAAGCTGGAGGCCCAGGAAAGCTGGTGGTATAGCTTCAGTCCAACTCCACAGACTTAAGAACCAGGGGAGTGAATGGCGTGAGACCCAGCCCGAATCGGAAGGCCTAAGAACCAGGAGCACTGATGGCCAAGGGCAGGAGAAGATGGATGTTCCAGCCCAGCAGAGCTTGAACCTGACCTTCCTCTCCCTTTTTGTTCTGCTCAGACCCTCAATGGCTTGGATGATGTCCACTGGCACCAGTGAGGGCTGATCTTTTCTCAGTCTACTGATTCAGATGCTAACCTCTTCCCAAGACAACACACAGACATTCCTAGAAATTATGTTTTATCAGCTTCCCTTACCTCAGTCAAGTTAGCATAAAATTAATGGATATGATGGGAATTTTATTAAAAATGAAAAAAAAAAAGAGCTCAGCTGGATAGCATCATCTCAATACACCAAGTTTATGGGTTCGATCCCTGGTCAGGGCACATACAAGAAGCAACCAATGAATGCATAAATAAGTGGAACAATAAATCAATTTCAATCTCTCTCTCTCTCTCTCTCTCTTTCTCAAATCAATAAAATTAAATCGAAAAAGGAGAATAGCTAGAAATGTGCACTTAAGAGCCTTGAGTTTCATTCCCATCAAACTAGAAAAAGATAATTACCAACAAGTAAGTATATAGCACAACCACTAAGGAATCAGCTCTTCTTTTTGGGAAAAATAAAGAGAAAATGTTAAATGTATTGCTAAAACATAAAAATAGTCACAGATTTTAATGAGAAAATGTTTTTAAATTGTTAAAATAGAACCCTTAAAATTAATTATAAACAATAGTCTCAGTTTTTTAGATGGCAACATTTAACACACCTCCTTTAAAAAATAATTTAAGATACAAACACGAGACATTTACACACCTTCCTCTAACTGTGCTTTGGATTTTGAATTACCTAATTCTTTGCTTTCTGAATATTAGGAGCAAGTACACTGGTGAGTTTCAAGATTCGCATTTGGCACTTTTTGATACCTAGTTGTTGTTCGGTGTTCTATTATTCACTTAAATGGGGAAGACTGAAAGCTACACATAAGAATCACAGTGAAATTTTAAAGTCTCTGGATATAAAAATCTCTGGAAGACAAAACTTTTTTGAGGGCTTCTCTCTTACTTTCCTCTCCTAAGTAAGACACAAATGAAACTTTTGTAATGTTCAATTTGACCTAACTAGTCTCTCTTAGGTCCTATCATCTGAGTAGCTATTTTTTTCTCCTAATTAAAGCCACACTTTCAAAATTTTGGTTCTTGGGTACTGTAAGCAAGTAATGATTCATAAGAAATTAACTTTGTTATTACCTACCCACCCAACCCTTAAGCAAGTGCACATGCTCTCAAGGACACACACGCACACCACTCACTTTCTCCCACTGCCGTTTCCACTAACAAGTATGCATTTATTTAATTAAACAAATTGCTGTTTTACACAAAGAAAATTAAGGGTATGACGCAGAGTCACAGGTGTGAAGTGCATTCTCAGGTTTGTTGAAATCATTGTAGATTGGACAAAATTACTCCTAGCTCTCAAGTGAGAACAGATTTTAATCTGAGGTACTAAGTGACTTGAGAGCAATTTGCTTTAAAAAATCCTGTTGAATTTTGAAGAAAAATAACTCTTCTCTAAAAGAGTGTAGTTTCTGCCAGTGTATTTGTCATAAGGTGATTTTTCCTTTTCTAGGAACCTTTCTTCTTTCTCTTTAATATGAGCTACTATTTACTGTATCATGTACCCATGTCAGGATGAGATTTGAAAATTAGGTTATTTTAAGCACCAGAGACAGAAATTGACATGAAGGTACTTGACTTCTGAATATTGAATTCCACGTGTGCCTGTTGCATAAGTGAAAGGCAGACAGTGTGGGCAGCTCTGACACACCTGCCCTGAGTGTGGTGTGCCTGGGGAAGGAGGGAGTCTGCCCTCTGTCATGACAACAGCAGGGTTTTAATCTTGGTTCATAGCACCTGCTTTCCTTCCCAGTGCAGGAGCTTGAGCCAACAGCCTTGAAGTCGGGAAGCACTCATTTCATAGTGCAGTCGGGGGGAAGTACCTTTCTTTCAAATGCTTAGTTTAGAACAAAATTGGAACCTTATATTGAGGCCAAATATTTGCCAATGAAACTCAAACACGAGGTGTTATGATTTTGCTTTCCCACATTTCATCTCTCAACCAACAGTTAGCTGTGGTCTGGGGTAAGAATGTACGAACATACATTCTGGTGAGCTGATGTAATGGAAAGAAGATGGTACCAGACTGTGTAGTTCAGTCTCATGTTATAGCAAATTTGTATTGATAAGTAAGTTCTTGCTCTTTAACAGTTTGACAACCAATTCTAAATTGTTTTATTAAATGAAATGTTTTCATTCTCTTCCATTTCACCAACTGAACAAGATTCCCCACCCCATCCCCCACCCACCCCCATTTAGATATCTATGCCTGCAACTAAATATTTAAAGAAATAATTACCCCATTTTAAAAAAGTAAATGTTTTCATGATTCTTAGCACTGCCAGTTGCTTCTTTACACCATGAACACCCCATAATTATGGCTCCTTTAGTAATGGCTGTAGGATTGTGTTGATATAATTTAAATAAAACCATCAGGATCATGTCTTTGATGCCTTAACCCCAACTACCTTTTTCCCCCTAAGAATGACCTTATTGATATGTTACATATCATATACCTATTCTGAGTATATAATTCGGTATTCTTTTTAATGTTCATAGACTTATATACAGACATCACCATTATCTACTTCATCACTATCTTTTTCATCCCCAAACCATACACATAAATAGATACTCGTCACCACCACTAACCAACCCCCACCCCCACCCCCGACACACACACACACACCCTCCCATCCCCTGGTGATCAATAACTTACTTTATCTCTGTGTATTTACCTATTCTGGAAATTTCATATAAATGGAATCATACAGTCTTTGTGACTGGCTTATTTCACTTAGTATGTTTTAAAAGGCATCCAGTTTGAGGTGTATAAAAGTACTTCATTCTTTTTTATTGTTGAATGATATCCATTGTATGAATACACTACATCTTGTTTATCCACTCATCAACTGATGGACATTTAAGTTGGTGATAGGCAGAATAACATTACCCCAAGATGTTCATGTCCTAATCCTGATTACTTTACATGGCAAAGGGGACTTTACAAATGTGGTTAAGGTTAAGGACTTTATTTTTTTCCTTTTTATTAAATTTATTGCGGTGATACTGGTTAACAAAATTAAACAGGTTTCAAGTGCACAATTCCACAACACATCATCTGTATACTGTATTGTGTGTTCCCCATCCCAAGTCTCTAGTTATACCCCCTATTCCCACCCCACCCCACCCCTGGCATCACCACACTGTTGTCAGTAAAGTTAAAGAATTTTTGAGATGAGTAAATTATTCTGGATTATCTGGTGGACCTAATTTAACTGCATGAGTCCCTGAAAGTAGACTTATGTCTTTTGTCAAAGGGAGATGTGACTGTAGAAAGAAGAATCAAAGAGATTCTTTTTTCAATGCTGGCGACATTGCTGGCTTTCAAGAGAGAGGAGTCAATGAATGTGGGTGGATTTAAAAGCTGGAGTAACCAAGGAAACATTCTCCCCACTGTTTCCAAAAAGGAGTGAGACCTAAAGAAAATAATATATTACATTTGTGTTGTTTTAAGACATTGAGTCTGTGGTAACTTGTCACGAGGGCAATAGAAAACTAATACAAGGTTGTTTCTACTAAGGCTACTATGAACATTTATATACAAGTATTTGTGTGGACATATGTCTTCATTTTTATTGGTGTCTATCTATGAGTGGAGTTGTTGGGTCATGTTGTAACTGAATGTATAACATTTTAAGTAAATGTCAAAGGCTTCCCCAAAATGGTTGCACCTTTTTTCAATCCCATCAGTAAATGTTTTCATTTTTCCACATCCTCACTAACACTTGTTACTATCTGTCCTTTTGACTTTAGTCATCCTAGTGGATGTCAAATTGTTATCTCATTGAGGTTTGATTTGTATCTTTCTAATGACTAATAATATTGAGCATTTTTCATGTGCATATTGGCCATTTGTATATCTTCTTTGTAGAAATGTCTATTCAAACCTTTGTCTATTTTTAAAGTTGGGTTGTCTTTTTGTTGCTTAGTTGTCCTAGATACAAGACCTTTATTAGAAATACTAGAGGCCCGGTGCACGAAATTCATGCACGGGAGAGAGGGTCCCCTCAGCCCAGCCTGTACCCCCAACTGCCCTTCCCTGCAGGCCTGGTCCCCCACAACTGCCCTCCCCTGCTGGCCTGGTCCCCCCCAACTGCTCTCCCCTGCAGGCCTGGTACCCCCCAACTGCCCTTCCCTGCAGGCCTGGTCCCCCCCAACTGCCCTCCACTGTAGGCTTAGTTCCCCTCAACTACCCTCCCCTTCAGGCCTGGTCCCCCCCAACTGCCCTCCCCTGCTGGCCTGGTCCCCCCCAACTGCCCTCCCCTGCAGTCCTGGTCCCCCCCAACTGCCCTCCCCTGCAGGCCTGGTACCCCCCAACTGCCCTTCCCTGCTGTCCTGGTCCCCCCCAACTGCCCTCCCCTGCAGGCCTGGTACCCCCCAACTGCCCTTCCCTGCTGTCCTGGTCCCCCCCCCCAACTGCCTTTCCCTGCAGGCCTGGTCCCCCCCAACTGAACCCTCTCTAATCTGGGACCCTTTGGGGGATGTCCAACTGCCAGTTTAGGCCCAATCCCGGGGATCAGTCCTAAACCGGCAGTCGGACATCCCTCTCACAATCCGGGACTGCTGGCTCCTAACTGCTCACCTGCCTGCCTGCCTAATTTCCCCTAACTGCTCCCCCTGTCAGCCTGATCACCCCTAACCACCTCTGCCTGCCAACCTGGTTGCCCCCAACTGCTGCCCCCTGCCGGCCTGGTCACTCCCAACTGCCCCCCACCAGCCTGGTTGCCCCTTACTACCCCCCCTGCTGGCCTGGTCACTCCCAACTGCCCCCATCTGCCAGCCTGGTCACCCCTTACTGCCCCCGACTGCTGGCCTGGTCACTCCTTACTACCCCCTCCCTGCCAGCCAGGTTGCCCCCAACTGCCCCCCCTGCCGGCCTGCTCACCCCACGCAGCCTGCTGTTCAGTCATTTGGTTGTCCCTCACTAACTCCCCTGCCGGCCTGGTCACCCCACATAGCCTGATGTTCAGTCATTTGGTTGTCCCTCACTAACCCCCCCCAGTCATCCTGTTCGCCCCACGCAGCCTGCTGTTCGGTCACCCATCCAGATGTTTCGATTGTGACAGCCCCTGACTTTTTATATATTAGGATGGTTAGCAAATATTTTCTCCTATTCTGTGTGTTGTCTTCTCACTTAATTGATGGTGTTCTTTTTAGCACAAAGGTTTTTAATTTTGATGAAGTCCTTTATTTTTCTTTTTATCTCATACTTTTAGTATCAAATCTAAGAAATTAATGCCTGATCCAAGGTCACAAAGATTTATGACTAGATTTTTAAAAGTTTTACCTCTTACATTTAAGTCTGTGATCCATTTTGAGTTAATTTTTGTATAGGTAGATATTCAACTTCATCTTTTGCATGTGGATATCCAGTTTTCTAGGACTTTGATGCAATTAATTTTTAGTTGAAATGTTAATCCCTGTAGATTATCTTGGGATGTTTATGCTGCTGGTGGTGCTTGGAGAAGGCTTGCTGTGCTGGTGATAGCCTTTTCTCACATTCTTCATCAATGAAGAACATGTCATGAGCCTCCTGTTCCCATATGGGTTGCCAACACCTTATAAAAAGTGTGAAAAACATAGGAAATCAAACATACTTTTGACTACCTTTCACCTTTCCCTCTAGCTTCTGTTTCATTCTGACAGTTGAATTGTTTTCTACAAAAGCGTTACATGAGTTGCTATGATCAGGAATAATATTGAAAAGGATTCTAGTCTTACTTTTGCCTACTAATTTAGAGTTGCTCACCTCCATAAACTCCTGAAACTTAATCAAGTTCACCAGGGGTGTATTTTCTTCCTCCTCTGGTTTCCTTATGCTATGCTTCCTGAGCGGATGTGGATTTTTCTCAGCTAGTCCTAAGTCATATAGACTGCACTGTGCCTCCCCTTGTTTATTCACAACAAGATGTCCAGGGAAGTAAGGATGGTCTAGGAATGGTCAAGTTTGTGTCCAGGAGTCAACTATCCTAATTCCTATGCTAGAGAGCTCTTTACTCTGGAAGGACTGGTTTCCTGAAGCAGTGCTTCTCAAACAGAATGTGCATGCACATCTCCTGGGGATCTTTTTAAAATGCAGATTATAATACACTGTGTCAGGGTGGAGCTTGAGAATCTATATTTCTAACAGTCTCCCAGGGGTGCTGATGCTGTTGATCCAGGGATGGCATTCTGAGAAGTAGGGTCCCAAGGGATCACAGATTCCTGGAGAATTCAGGAGCTGGCAAACTTTGGATCTGACCCTGAGTTCTCACTAAAATTTTTCTGGGGGGAAAAAAAAGGTTAATAAAAGGCGGTACTACCCCTACACTCTGCAAAACAAGTAAACCTATTTCAGCTACACTTCAGCAGCTGCAATTAGGTAGAGATGAAACATTGAATAAATGAAAATTGGGCCTTTGAAAAACCTGCAAAAATTTTGCTGTGCTAGTTATACAGTTGCAAAGATTGGATTTATAGGCCCTAGGTTGCCAGGGTGACGTCCATGGGCTTTTAGTATATTATCCATGTCATGCCTCAGAAAGGTATTAGCACGTGATTAATGTTTGGAGAACACCGTCCAACCGGCTGTTTTAGTTAAGAATTTCTCTAGGTGCTTTAAGAATGAAATGCGATAAGAGATTGACCCCTCTATCTGATTAGTCTGACTTTTCTCTAAGCTCAGTTAAGCTTTCATAGCAATTTAGGCAGGTAGCACCCAATCCCCTTATCATGAAACTCCTAATCCAAATTCAGGGGCTGAGGACCTTGTAGGTTGTATTTCTTGGGAGTGATTTTACTCTAAGTTGAAATGGAAGGCTAGTCACTTCTGACCAGGGCATATACCTAAACTAGAGGCCTGGTGCACAAAGTCGTGCACAGGTGAGATCCCTGGGTTGGCCTGTGGGGATCGGGTGGAAACCCGCAGTCCAACACTGCCTGCCACTCCTGCCTGCTGCTCCTGCTCATCCCAGCCCACTGCATCAGCTGCGGGCTCATGCCCAGTCAGTCGTGATCAGGAGAGGCTCGCGCCACCACAGCCGCCACAGCGGTGCTCACCAACTGTGTGCCCTGAATCTGGCGCCTGTCCCAAGGTGGTGCGGGGAGTGGATGTAATTGGCCTTCCAGGCAGGCAGTGGGATGCCCTTGCCTGCTGGGATCCAGATCCATCCCACTGATGTTCATGCCGGTTGTTGGGAGCCACCTGGTGGCCACATCTAGGGAGGGAAATGGCTGCAGTGCCTGGCAGTACTGTTGGGATCTGGGATCGTGCTGGCAGCACAGGTCCATTGGTGCCTGGCCGGTTCTCCGGAGATTGGACCTGCAGGACTACTGAGGGAGTGAGTGGCTGCCGCCCAGTTGGTGGGCCACCGGGACAGGTCCATCAGCTGAGAGGCGCTCCTGCTATGGGAGTGCACTGACCACCAGGGGGCAGCTCCTGCATTGAGCGTCTGCCCCCCTGGTGGTCAGTGCACGTCATAGCGACCAGTCGACCGGTTGTTCGGTTGTTCGGTCACTTAGGCTTTTATATATATAGATATTAGTCTTTCTATTTTCCCTGGTAGTTAATGCAAAATCAGAGTTATCTATCATATTATCATCGATTATGTGGTAATTGCCATTTTCTTTTAGGTTCCCATTTTACCTATTTTTGTTCTGTAAAACTTAGCCCAAGGAAGGAAAGTGGGAGAGACTGATTGATTCACTGATTTATTTATTCTACCTTCAGCTGATAAAAATTATTTATTGGAGTTGGATTAGAACTAGTTGAATAGGGTGGGTGTGCATACTGATTGGAAAGGGGAAGAAAAAAAAAAGGAAGGTTATTTGTATAATTATACCATGATATCCCAGTTGATGCTAATTTTGATAACTTTAAAAAAAAGTGTCAGTAACTTACTTCCTCACTAAAAGGATCAAGCAAAGAAAAATTTGTATTTTCTTTTAATGGACTATATTGCAAAATTTGAATGATTTGCCTAATGTGTTCTTGTTAAGTAGTGCCTTATGATGGCTGGCTTAGGATGAAATAGAACTATAACAGCAGTAGTAATAGTGTTCATCATAATAATAGTAATACCAATGGTAATGGCAATGATTGTTGCATTGTTTTAGTGGTGGAAGACTCTTAGCCCCCCAGCATGTGTTAATTCTGGATAACTCATTAGACCTTATGCTTGACATCTGACTGCTTGGCTCTTGAGAGCCTCACTTCTACCACTAGCTAAAGGAATTGTATCAGAGTGTGGTTCTGAACCATAGTGGAAAGGAAAGAACTTGCAAAGCCATTTCTGTTGTGCTTTTATCTCAATCTAGTCATTTTTGTCCTATTTCTGTGCTGAAGTGGTTACAGTAATGCAGGGAGCTCCAAGTCTGACCTCTGATGTGAAACACAATTGTGTACTTTTGTGAAGCTCTGAGAAACATGACAAATTGTTCTCATCCGTGATTCCTATCTCTCCTCCTTTTTAAAAAATTTTTATTTTATTTTTATTGAACTTAGAGAAAAAGGACAAGGGAGAGAGAGGTAGAAATTAGAGAGAATCTTTGATCAGCTGCCTCCTGCACACCCCACATGGGGATCAAGCCTGCCACCTGGGTATGTGCCCTTGGTTGGAATGGAACCTAGGACCCTTCAGTCTGCAGGGTGATGCTCTATCCACTCAGCCAAACTGGCTAGGGCCCATCTCTCCTCCTTGAAAAAGACAGTGTTGACTCAAGCATTGTGATAAATAACTTGGTGATAATGGTGAAGCTGAGGGAGACTAATGTTTGCTTTGCAGCTATCCCACTGCCTAACCCTTATGTTTGAAACAACTGAGGAAATAATTTTCTGGAAATTAGCAAAATACTAAAATGCAAAAACAAATACTTAAAATTGCAAAAGCAAGCTCATAAATATTTTTTTTAAGATTTTTAAAATTGATTTTTAGAAAGAGAGGAATGGAGAGGGAGAGAGCGAAACATTGATTTGAGAGCAAAACATTGATTGGTTGCCTCCTACAAGGAACAAGCCCACAACCCGGGCATGTGCCCTGACTGGGATTGAACCAGCAAACTTTGGTGCACTAGATGACGCCCAGCCAACTGAATCACACCAGCCAGGGCAAGCTCATAAATCTTGATTCATTATTGAAATTATTCTTCAGAGAATTATGCATAGCCCATTCTTTTAATGTATATTTTAAGTGCAAAAGTTAAGAAAATGAATGAGTCTTTGTGACAGCTGGTACAAGATATGAAAGAGAGAGACATCTGCAGAGCCAGCAAAGTCTACACCAAGGCTCTGAGGGGCTGGCACCCTGGCACACAGGATAGTCTCATGAGGTCTTTTAAATGAGGAAAGAAAAGGATAGATATATTCTTTAGGAAGGGGGAAGACAATTCTGTCAGCCTATCTTTGAAGATGTATAATTGTCACAGGTTCATAGATTTTTTTCTTATTCAGTTATTAAGGACAGCACAAGAAATCATTGCACTAGGTAGTATTTTGAAGTTTAAACAAAGCAAAACAAAAAGTTAAACAGTTGACTATCCAGCTAAGATGCAAACTTTACTCCTCAATCTTGTGATATGGTGCCATACTCATGAATACCAGCAGGTCTTCAGCCCACCTCACCCCAGTTCTTGTCTTGCATGTAGGAGTAAATTCAAACAAGAGGCAACAAATAGCAAACAAAGCAAGTTAAGTTTATTATAGTAAATACACCCAGATATAATCTGAGTAGGCAACTCAGCTAGTCTGAATGTCCCACCTAACGGTGGTCTGAAAGATTATATATCTTTATTCCTTAGGTTTCTATGCTATCCCTCCTGGATGTCAGGATCATCTGGAAGGGTTTCAAGTCTCTCCCTTCCCCATTTTTGTGGCTTCCCTGTAAAAAATTTTATATGTAATTTGATGACCTATGCTCTTCTTTGAATTACTTTCTTAGTGTGGGGCATGCTGTCTGATATGAGATAATGTCCCCCTTTTAAAAAAAAAATATTGATTTTTTTACAGAGAGGAAGGGAGAGGGATAGAGAGTTAGAAACATCAATCAGCTGCCTCCTGCACACCTCCTACTGGGGATGTGCCCACAAGGTACATGCCCTTGACCGGAATCGAACCTGGGACCTTTCAGTCCGCAGGCCGACACTCTATCCACTGAGCCAAACCCGTTAGGGCTAATGTCCCCTTTTTGTTCTCCTCTAGCCATTGTAAGCAAAATAGACTTCCTCTTCGTTTCCCCCTCCTGGCCTTTTATCTAACTCGCTGCCTACTCTAATATTACTAAACGATTGCACTAAAATATAAGGGAAGGATCAAGCAGCTCTTTAAAATCTATTTTGTGACCAAAACTTGGGAGATAGTCATGGAATGATATTTTGGTTTGTTTATTGAATTTATTGGAGTGACACTGGTTAACAAAATTATACAGATTTCAGGTGCAGTTTCACAACACATCATCTGTACACTGTATTGTGTGTTTACCACTCCAAGTCAAGTCTCCTTCCATCACCATTTATCCCCCCATACCCTCCTCCACTTTCTCTTACACCCCCTCTCTCCAGCAATCACCACAGTTTTCCTTGTCTGAGTTTTTTTCTTTCTTTTTTTTCTCAATCTCTCCACACCCCCAGCACAGCCCCCAAAATATTGACCTCAACCATCGGAAATTAAGGTGCTTGTGCAATTAAATCCATGAGAAAAATAACTTCATTTTTTGCCTCACATTGGCGTATTTTCTATTCCAACTTTAGTGTCTGTTGTCACATGACAATGAAAGATGATGCATAATTTATTTAAGGCTCAGTAAATCCCAATAACCCTGAGCAGCTAAAGAATGACACATTGACATAAAAAATGGGGCAGAGCAGAGGACATGTAAGGATCACACTGCCTGTCAACTACAGTGTTTCTTAACTTGCATCCTCAAACCCCTTCCCTGGAGAAGAAACATTATTTTCCCATGTTTTAGTGACCTCTTCATCTCATTTCCACTTCCTTGGTGATACTTTTTAAAAAATTATCACCCAAGGATATGTTTTTTCTTGATTTATTTATTTATATATTTAAAGAGAGAGGAGAGAGAAAGAAAGAAACATTGATGAGAGAGAGAAACATCAATCGGTTGCCTCTGGTCCATGCCCCGACCAGGGATTGAACCTGCAATCTTTTTATTAAATCATATAGGTTTTAATTTAAATTAAGTTTAATTTAATTTAATCACCCAGCCAGGGTGTGGTACTTTTTGAGATTGGTAGTAGAATTTTTTCAAAGACTGAAAATATTTTGTCACTAATTGTTTTTATCTGATGCCTTTAAAACACAAGGTTAAATATGGAAATTATAGACTAGACGCAGTGGTTCTCAACCTTTCTAATGCCACGACCCTTTAATACAGTTCCTCATGTTGTGGTGACCCCCAACCATAAAATTATTTTCGTTGCTACTTCATAACTGTAATTTTGCTACTGTTAATGAATCTTAATGTAAATATCTGTGTTTTCCAATGGTGTTAGGGCTCTACAGCAGCAGTTCTCAACCTGTGGGTCACGACCCACAGGTTGAGAACTGCTAACAGGGTCACCTAAGACCATCGGAAAACACAGATATTAACATTAAGATTCATTAACAGTAGCAAAATTACAGTTATGAAGTAGCAACGAAAATAATTTTATGGTTGGGGGTCACCACAACATGAGGAACTGTATTAAAGGGTCGCGGCATTAGAAAGGTTGAGAACCACTGGACTAGAGCAAAACAATTTACTTTTTAAAAATTCTAATGAAGACTAATTGCCTTTCAGACTTTTCCTCATCTCAGCATACTCATGATTTGGGGTTCTAAATGGGGTTACAGTCATTTTCTTTTCAAAGTAGCCCGAGACACTCACAAAGATGACCTTTCCTTTATTAAGTGGTCCTCACGCCTTTACCAGGATGTGGTCTCTCAGCATGGAGGGAATACTTCCCTTTTTGGCCAGTGGGAGTTCTCCTGATCAGCATCTTTTAAGATATTTTGAGTTTCATACCATTTAAAGATTCTGTGAATTACTCCCTATTGCATGCATCTCCTGACAGTGTAGGGGTTTGCAGCATTAAGATTGTACACATAACTTGGGATTGTAAAGAAGAAATTATATAAATAAGAAAAAGGGCTCAAATTCCAATTATTCTAGTGCTGGCTTCTCAAAATAGCTGTGTGGTAAAGGACCCATTTTTAAATGTCCAGTCTGCTTGGACCAATGCTTTAAAAATGCATTGATAGAAAAATCAAATGAAAAAAGTCTACATTTTTAAAAAAGGTATTAGATTCAACAGGCATCAAATTACTGTGTCCAAGTTCTAAGAAGTTTCTAAATGTACTATGTCAATTTCTGCTCTTACTGAAGAATAGGACCAGATAGCACAGTTTGCAGTCCTCACTTTGAGTAGCACTCACATTTACTCACTTGTACCTATTGCCATTCCAAAGTTTATATATATATATATATTATTGATATTAGAGAGGAAGGGAGAGGGAGAGAGAAAGATAGAAACATCAATGATGAGAGAGAATCATTGCTCAGCTGCCAGCTGGGGACTGTGCCCACAACCTGGCCATGTGCTCTGACTGGGCATTGAACTGTGACCTCCTGGTTCATAGGTCAACACTCAACCACTGAGCCACACCAGCTGGGCCAAGATTAATTTTTTTTAAATAAATTATTGTTTAAACCTTTAGATTAAGTTCACATTTAAGACAAGGCTGTGTGATTTTTAAGTGGATGGAAGTATATCTAAATTGCAAACTTATACATTGTTAAATAGTCACAGATATTTTAACAATTATTTGGCAAGCACTAGTTGCTGCATTTTACATTTCTTTGCCTTCTTTTCCTATCATCCCATTAGAAATCTCACCCAGCCACTTCTCCCTATCACAGTACCAAATAATGCTATCAAGTGATTTTAAATAACATCTGTCCAGATGCCTTTCAGATCTTAACATAGTTTTTAAAATCTTGAATTATTTAATTGAAAACACCAATCTGGGACCTTAGTTTTGTTTAAAATTGCTTTTAAAAGTATAGGAAACTAATCACATTAAATTTAATTTCATTCAGATCTCAAACTGTTAAAAAATGTTCGAATTCTGTGAATTCCTTGTTAAAATTAGCCATATAGAAATACAGAATTCCTTATGCAGAATACCAGCTTTATGGCTCTTCCCTATCAAATACTGTCTACCAGTAGTGGTTAGCTGAGCGTCTTTCTTCCCACTGCATAAGTTGAACAAAGTGGTAGCATTTAACATGGGAAAAACTCAAAGGGGTGCAGTTGCTGTCTTACAGTATTTGAAGGGCTGCCATATGACCAGAGAGCACACAGACCAATGAATAGAAGTCAACAGAGAGGCTGATTTCAATTACATGAAGAATTTTCAGATATGCACACACATACATTTGGAGGAAGAGAAAGAACTTATATGGTCTTTTTCAACCATATGGAATCCTCTGCTTCAGATAAGGCTACTGGGGTAAGGATGATAATAAAATAAATGTTTGGAATACTCCAAGGAATGGAAGAAGGCCTTGCCAATCGAAGAAAGGGATCATGAAGCAGCATGGCTTCACAAATGCTATTGAGCTATTGGAGAAGGTTACTCATACTTTGGATACACATTAGTCTGGATGACTACTAAGGGGTTTTCCATCTTTTAAAAGCTGAGATCAGCAGGTTCTGATATCTATAATGGAGATATTGTACTGCTTGGTTTATTTTCCTTTTTAAAAAAATTATAAAGTAGCTTAAACATGTAGAAAAGTATACCCAGATTTACTATCTTGCCATATTTGTTCCATCTCTTTCTCTCTTTTTTTAAAAACAAATAAACAAACAAACAAACAAACAAACATGTTTTTATGGATTTTTAGAGAGAGGAAAGGGAAGGCAGAGAGAGATAGAAACATTGATCAGAGAGAAACATTGATCAGCTGCCTTCTGCACTACCCCTATTGGAAATCGAGCCCACAAGCCGGACATGTGTCCTGACCATGAATGGAACCAGTGACCTCTTAGTGCATGGGTCAGTGCTCAAACACTGAGCCACGCCAGCCGGGCATCTCTTTTTTAATATTATGAATATAGCTGTTCATTCCATTCTTTTCCCTTCTTTCCTTCCAAGAAATGACCACTGAATTGTTCAGAAATTTCTTTTTGTGAGACTCCTCTGATCTGAGGAATTTTTATTTTTATTTTTACTTTCTGATTTTTTTTCACAGCCATGGATTCCGGATAGTGATTTTTTTTTTAACATCTCAGGTGTAAGCAATAGAAATAGAAAATTTGAAGGCTTGGTAGGACTTATGTTGTTAAATGTGGGCTATGGTATCTAATTACCATATAGATGTGTTTTCTAGGCCTATGATCCGCTAACTCATTTAAAATTGTGAGTTGCAAAGCTTACCCTTAAAGACACAGATTTTAATACCCAAAATGCTATACATAACCCTTATTATGGTAGACAGACCCAGAAAAGACTAGGTATTATGATAATCATATATTCAATCATACAACTGGTTTATTCAATTCTTTCATCCATTTAGTAGATCAGTTTTTAAAGGACATACTCTGTCCAGTCACTGTCCTAGGCTTCAGGATTACCAACATAGACAAAAATTCCTGCTTTCATGAAGTTGATAATCTAGTTGTGAGAACACAAATATGTCAGATGATGAAGAAATATGTTCTAAGGAGAACTATAAAGCAGAGTAGGTGAAAAAGGAGTATGGGTTGGGGACTGGAGTTATCTGTTTTATTTTGCATGGCCAGTGAAGGCTTCTCTAATATGGGGACATGTGAGCAGTGACCTTCAGGATGGGCAAGCTATGCAGATCAGGAAAAAGTGCATGCTAGGGGTCAGGTGGTGGGATCTTCAAGTAGGAATGGGCTTCTCCTGAGGACAGTTGCAAGGTCATGTGCAGGAGTGGTGTGAGCTGTGGAAGAGCAAAAAAAAAAGATGTGATCAGAGGTCACAATTGCTCCTTAAAACAGTCCCATGGTAGCACTAAGGGAGATGTTATTTTACCCATCTTTACACATAAGGAAACTAAGGCCTAAATAGGGTGACTCACTCAAGGTCACACTTGCTAATTGATAATAGGACCAGAATTAGCATGTCATCTGCATTCCAGAACATTGTTTTTTCCAGGTACCACAACTTTATTTTCTAACTAGGGGCCCAGTGCACAAATTCATGTACCTTGAAAGGAACTGTGGACTGCGAGGCTGTGGTAGGCACAGGGGAGGGTCTTGGCCCATCCTTCGCGACCCTGCCCGGCCCCTCCTGCCGTGACCCCCTATCACCTGTCTGCAGACAGCCCCGCTCCCACCGCCACCACTTCCACGTGCTGATGGCACCAGGCCCGCTTGCACCCGCTGACAGTGCCGAGTGATTTTGGCCGGTGCCAGCAGCGGGTGCGAGCAGGGCTGGCACTGTCAGTGGGTGCGAGTGGTGGCTGCTGCCCTGATCGCCCCTCAGGATCAGGGGAAGGTGGAGAAGCCCTCAGGGGTGATCAGGGCCAGCAGCCACCGCTCACACTCACTGATGGCGCCGAGTGATCTGGACTGGCACTGGGCACCAGCAGTGGGTGCGAGCAGTGGCTCTGGCACTGGCTGCGGGTGTGAGCGGGCCCGGTGCCGGCAGCAGGTGCGAGTACCGGGCAGGACCGTAGCACACGGGAGCAAAGAATTTTCAGTAACCACCAGAGGCTCGCCCCGATGACAGCGACCAGTGCCCCACCTTGGTCTGGAGCCCCCACTCACTTGCTTCACCATCCTGCCGCAGCCAACATCACCATGTTCTGCACATGCCCCTGGTGGTCAGCGCATGTCATAGTGACCAATTGTTCAGTTGTTTGGTTGTTTCAGTTGTTCTGCTGTTTGGTCTATTTGCATACTAGCCTTTTATTATATAGGATGCACTAGGACATAGAAGAACATAGTCTGGACTTGAACTTTATAACAGATTCTTTAGTCAAATTGCATAAAAGCCCTGGGCATAAGTTTCCACATCTGTAGAACAAGGGGAATAAAAACCTGGGCTGCTGTGAGATCCAAGCAGGATAACATAGATTGGGCCCTATGAACTGCAAAGCTCTCTGCACACAATATGCTGCTAGAGATGGTGGCTCCTGTGCCTGGGTTACTGGCAAGCCTGAAGTTTGTAAATCGACCTTTTTCAAAGCCACACCTATGTAATTAGTGTGTAGCACTTTGGGTTGTAAATGCCCCATATTCTGATTTTTTTTTTGAGATTCATAGAAGTGAATTTAAATGCCGGTTCTAACAAAATTTAGAAATACTTCAGTGACTCTGCATCTTCTTTCCTGCTTGTCCCTAAAGATAACACAGAAATGTAAATATGGTTTGATGTATTTAGCTGGTACTATTCTACAGCTCTGTCTTAAACTATTTCTATTTTAAGTGCATTTTCCTTTGTAATTTCTTGTTTCCTATTATGTTCTCCCAAATCCCATTAACTTGTCCTTGACCTGTGTAATCTAGAGTTTAGCTGCTGTGGGTAATAGGGCTTGCCTGCTTGAACCCTGATGGCAGGGAGTGACCAGCTCCTTTCTGCAAATGCTGCTGCTCACCCCAACCTCTGACTCTTCAAGGGCTGTTAGATCTCCCAAGAGCCTGGTGGTCCTGGCACAACCTGAGCCTTAGAGGAAATTAGGAGTGTGCTAACTTCAGGTCTGTTTTGGTCTGAGAAATAGGGGAAGGACCATTTGTAGAGACAGACCTGGCAGAAGGGACAAACAATTTGATGCAATTAAGGGACTAGAGAAATATCAGTGTGGCTGGCATACAGGGAAATGCAGAAGAAATGAGATTTAGGGGGTAGGTGGGTTTTTGTCCACCATGATATGGAGCTTAGATTTTATCATATGGATAGTGGATCATGGAGGACAGTTTTTAAACAGACATGACATGACATATTTCACATCCTTGCTACTAAGAAACAAATGGGGGCAGAGTGTACACCACGTAGCCCCTTCACAGGTCCAGTTGAGATATGATGGGCTATTGCCAAGAGGAAGCCATACAAGTGGTATTGGACTCAGGATATATGCTGAGATGGCACTAACCAGTCTTGATAATGGATTGAGTTGGTGGGATGGTTAGGAAAAGAATTAAATCGAGGATAATTTCTATTTTTTTGGTATAAACAACTGAGTAAATTAAATTAGTGATACTGTTTATTGTAAAGGTACAGACAAGGCAGTGTGGATTAGGAAAGCCTGGGAAAAGGAGGAGGTAGCTGATCAATGATGCTGTTTGGCCATGTTACAATTGAGACACATTGATGATAGACACCTATGTGGGATTGTTGATAGAGGGTTGCAGTCTGGAGCTCAGGGAGATGTGGGCTGGATATACAAACTTGGGATGCCTTAGCACGGAAGTGGTATTTGAAGTAACACAGTGGATGGTTGAGATCACATAGGAAGAAAGTGTAGCCAAGACAGAGAGACCTGGGATGCTCCAACAGTTAGAGATCTAACAGAATAAGAGGAAGATTCATAAAAAGGAGAAGAACCATGCACTCTTAAAAATGTGGGGAGAAAAGGATTTGGAAAATTTAAAAGGGAATAATATCACTTTCTTTTTTGTGGAAGGAATGTTACCAGTATAACTTCTTCAACTACAAGAAAAATTCAGAGTGACTACCTTGTTTTAGTTTTGTTTTTTTAAAATTATTATTGAAAGCAATACATTTTTATTCTTAAAAAATTAAAAATACAAAGTATAAAGAAGAGAAATCACTTAAAATTTCAAGAATTTCGTGGCAATTCCAATTTCAAAATGCTAACATTTTGGTGTGTTTTTCTAATCGTTCCTAATACTTTCAAGATATTTTTATATAATTGAGGTGAAATTGCATAGATATAGGCAACTGTGTATAATATTCTTTATACTCTGCATTATAATGGAAACAATTTCTCATGTTATAAATTTTTAATGAAATTTTAATGCCTGATGTATCTTTAAACTTACTTTTTAAATGCTTCCAAATTTGTATCGTTGCTGTTCTTGAGCAGTTCCCGTTTTCTTTGTTTTTCCTCTTGGGGAAACACAGTGAGGTAGACAACTCATCTCCTTGACCTGATGTTTCCCTACTATATTAATTTACTGCACAGGAAAAGGAAAAGGCCAAACTGCCTGCTTATAAATGTGTCTTAGCAAGATTACCTCTTGTAAAGGTGCCACTTGATATGGAAACCTTGTGATTTAACACTCTCCTTCATTTTCCTATGGCCCTCAATTTAAAATTTGTCATGAAAATAAAAAGCACTCGAATTTTAATTTAAGGGCTGTAGGAAAATGAAGCATAGTGCTGAATCCCAAGGTTTCCGTATCAAGTGGCACCTTCACTAAAGGGAATCTTGAAAAAGATTTCATAACAAGAGTCCTTTAAAATATCTAAATCCAATAACTGAAAAAATAAAATGGAAGATAAGAAAAGGAAACATTGCTGAAATATACAGTATTCTAAATTTTTAATTCTCCAAGCATACAACACTTAATATGTTTTGTGCACACAAAAGATCATAGTCATTATCAGTTGAAACCATGGCTGTTTTTGACCTGTTGGTTGGATTGCTGCATATAAAAAATCATTAAAATGTCCTCATAAAAAAAGAATAAGAAAAATTTACACTGTACACCTATCAGATTTTGAAATTATTTATGCATGTGGAATATCATGAAATATTTTTAAATCTGTATATTTTTAGAATAAAGGATCAACATATATGCAAATTGAAAAGTAATATATTTATCATTCATTTTATAGTAATGAACTTTGGATTGAGAAGAATAGAGACCATTTTCAGACCCTCTAAATAAAGGGATAGAATTGTCATTTACAGGCTTTTTAAAGAAAATTTGATTATTTTGAACAATGGAAATATATCTTTAATCAAGATGTATTCATCTTCTAGGGAGATTCTGTGATTAAGAAATGATAATTAGAAATAGCTGATGAGTGCTCAGTGTGTATGTGTGCACTTTTTTTCTTATTACAATGGATAAGAGAATTTCTGTGGCTCACAATTGATCTCCCATTGTACCTTGGCTCCATATGCTACAAAAGTTGTGTGTGCATGTGCACAGGTGCAGAAGCAAAAAGCTATGTGATCTTCAGTGACAAGCAGGTCCTATGTCGGTCCCACATGTATGTACTCTGAGGTTTTGTGTAGAACCGGACACATAAAAAGTCTCAAGTATTCATTTGTTGGGGTAAATGAAAAACAGTATCATAGAAGCAAAGGTGGTTCCAGCTGGGAGAGGACTGTCAGACATGTGGAACTGAACAAGTCATGCGCTGTCTTCCTCCTTTGGCAGTTTTGCTACATAGCTTCCATGTTGTGTATAGATTAGAACAGCCAACTTCCTGTAGGTTCTCAAGGTTTTCTTCATTAGACAGACTGGGACAAAAGAGCAAAGGACCAGAATCTTTGATTCAGATTCAATAATCTTGTACTGAATGTCTGCAGCATTGCAGATGCTTTGTGATCAAGTCTCATCTTCCTCATGTACGTCAATACTCCTCTAAATAGCTATTAATAGGCCATTTTAGTGATGAGCAGGCTGAAACTTAGAAAATATAAATAACTTCACCTAAGGCTACCTTGTATAAAGGCATGCCTGAAATTTGAACTCAAGTCTCCTGACATTTAAGCCTTTAGGACTTTCAAATAAATAATCCCAAAAGTAGATGGTTAAGTCTTAATCCTGTTTGAGATGGCTTCTCATCTGTTCCTTTTGATCTCTCATAAAAAATTCATACAAAGCATGTCACAGAATTTTCTATTTGGAAAGGGTACCTTTATATATGGGGAATTGAGGCATAGATTGCATGAGTTACCCATGGCCACATTGCTACTAATGGCAAAGCCAAGGCTCAAACTCTCAGGCTGGAGTCTTTCAGCATCCTCTTTAATAACCAATATTTGACTGAGATGATAACTTTCCTGTGGCTGGGTATAGTCAAACAGATCTTTAGACTCATAAGGGAGTATTAGAGCAGTGGGCTCCTATCAACCTAGACAGTATGCTTGATCCTAATCATGTAGGTGTGAGGTTGTAGTGAGATGTAGCCACCTATATTATTCACATAAAACCAGTACAATGACTTTGGGTCTGTGTTTGGATTGGAGATGTGAGATTTGTGGAACTTGGCTTGTTTTGATAACTTAATTCTGTTGGTTCTGAGTAATGCTCCTAGTGCTAAGCCTCTGGCATCCTTTGCCTGTGCCCTGAAGCCAGCCCTTGAGCTGTGTGAGTGAATGTCATTGTTCTTGCTCCAAAGGGACCATATCAAGACCTGTTTAGGTTTGGTCAGCTAAACTGTCCTAGCACAGCAAAGAGAGCAGTGATTTGGTTGGGATGGGAGGGGGAAGCAGAGTCAGAAAGATAAAACTAGTATATATATGTACAGGCCATTTTATAAAAATCCTCATTTAAGCCTAGCAAATATTTTATAAAGTAAAATTCCCATATTTATAGATGTGACCATTGAAAGTCAACAAAGTTTATAAGTGGAGTGAATGGTGAAGCTTTGCTTTAAATTTGAGTTTTTAACTTTGAAGTTCATATTCTTTTCCACCCCTCTTATATGCCTATAGTTATATTCCTAAGATACAGATAAAGAAATAAAGCATTCTTATTTTGTAGTTGTTTTTTGTTGTTGTTTTACAATAGAGAGATCTCACATTGGACGTTCTGATTATCTGACTGAACTTTTAGGCATATTAAATTTTGGAGTTTTATTTATGTACCAGTTGTAACTCATCCCCAAAATAATTATAGAGAACATTTTTTGTTTAATAGGCTGTACTATGTACTACAGGTAAAATGAAAATCCTGCCTGTCTTTATGTTGTACAGTATGGGAGACAGAAAATGTAAAGTTAAATATCCATAATGTGAAGCAATTTAAGTGACAAGGCCATTGGAGGGACACTGCCCATGCATTTCAGCCATCAGAGAGCTTTTAGACAGGAGCCCAAATACCAAAGTGTTACCTTAATTCCAAGAACAGGTCATCCCATCTATGCTGAACACAGTTTCCACAAGATGACAAGAGCAATGAAGAACCAAATCAAATGCAAGTACCAAAAATAAGGGCTGTAGCATATCAAGAAATTTTACAGGAAGATCACTGGCACATGTGATAATTCGGAGGCATTCAATAAAAGGAAACTTGGTTAGTAAAGTTGTTTTTAATCTGATCAAATGTTTACCAGTTGCTGTGAGCCACCTTTTTTTTTTTTTTTTTTTTTTTTACGGTGCAATTTTTTTTTTTATTGTTTGAAGCATTACAAATAGTAGTACATATGTCTCCTTTTTTTTTTCCCCATTGACCTCCCCCCCCTCCCCCGGCTTCCTCTACCCCCCAGTACAGGTAAAGGCATGTGAGCCACCTATTAATGTAGTATTAGCCATATTTCATAGATACCTCAAAATTCAAATAAAATACAAAATCTTATTTAAAGATAAATATGTTGCAAAATATTTTACGTAACTCAGTGTGATCATTGGTAAAATTCTAGGGTTGAACACCTGGTTGAATTTAGACCCATTACAATCCTGGAAATTTATTCAAAGATCCCATGGACTTATCTACAAACAGAAAAATGTCTAAATGAACCAGTAATCCCCAGAAACTGTGCTGTGCACTCATCAACCTCCCTCACCTTAGGAGATACTATGAGATCTTATTTCTTTTTTTTTTTTTTTTTAATATATTTTATTGATATCTTACAGAGAGGAAGGGAGAGGGATAGAGAGCTAGAAACATCGATGAGAGAGAAACATCGATCAGCTGCCTCTTGCACACCTCCCACTGGGGATGTGCCCGCAACCAAGGTACATGCCCTTGACCGGAATCGAACCCGGGACCCTTCAGTCCGCAGGCCGACGCTCTATCCACTGAGCCAAACTGGTTTCGGCTGAGATCTTATTTCTTGATTAACTTTATCATATTTTTCTCTCTTATTTGGAAAAAGGCCTAATTGAATTCAACCAAGGTTCCTACAACACTAGTGGGAGAAATACAGTAGATATATGTACCTCAGTTCCTCACCAAACTATGAATTTATGCGAAGGATAATGAAGTAGTCCTTGCTCCTAGGACACTTTGAGTAGCATCTGTGTTAGTCAAAATAATGTCCCCACCAAAGTTATTCAAACCCTAGTCCCCAGAACCTATGTTACCGTACATGGCAAAAGGGACTTGGCAGATGCAATTAAGGTTAAGCACTTGGAGATGGATGACAAGATTATGCAGAGTAATCCAGGTGGGGCCCAACCTAATTATATTTACTAAAAATCACTTTGAAACTAGTGACAAGGGCCATTTGAGAGACACAGTGTCGGTTGCCTCTCAAGGCTGGAAAAGACAAGGAAACATCCTCTAGAAAGGATGCCAACACCTAGATTTTGGCCCTGTGCGACTGTGTGGGACTTTTAACTGACAACTATAAGATGATAAACTTGTGTTGTTTTTAGACCTTAAGTTTGTGGTAACTTATTACAGCAATAATAGATAACTAAGTAATGGATAACTAATTAACCAAGTTAGTGGTACAGAGTATAAGTATACCTGGGAGATAAAGTTTTTACCAGCTAGTTAACTAATAGATAACTAGCTAATTAGTCAAGTAAATAGTGCAGAGTAGAGGTGTTTCTGGGAGAAGGTTTTTACCAGTTTGGTGTTACTTGGAAAGATATTCCAGGGGATGTGGAAATTTAGCTGAGCTTTCAAGAGTGAGCAGTAATACAGTAAAGAGGAAGCATCGGAGCATTCAAGGATAAAGGGAGAAGCAGGGACATACCATAAGGCATCTTGGAACAGTAAGTAGGCCAGTCTGGCAAGGAAAAAAAAACCCACAGATTTATATAAGACAATATTCACAGGTAAGGGAGGAAAGATGCCTTCAAGTTATATTTAGGATGTGGAACACTTAATACTTGAAGTTTGAAATTTGCCTCATAGAATGCTGGTTTTCCAACTGTGTCCTTTGGGACTTGGAGATATGTCAGGCGATAGCAAACCAGAATTCCAGATACTCCATCCTTCCTGTCCTCTTACCAGAAAAGCTCTTTCCTTACATGTTTTCTGTATAGGGAATATGCTTCAGATTTTGTTCAAAACAGATACAACTAGTTTTAAACAATGAGTGAAGAAAAGCCACGGTGGTGGCTCCTCTATTCAGTGTTCCTCCTGGGTATTTTGTTTGTTTCTTGTTTTGCTTTCCGTAAGACTTTATTTAGCTTTTTATCATAAATAAAATAAATGTCTAATTTTACAATTAAGTTAATTTTATAATCACTCTTGCAAACTAGGTCTTGATATTCTGATTTAAATAGAAAACTGTTCTCCATTGTGCACACATCCCACTTTGCCCTCATCTCTGCTTTGGATTTTGATGGTCATCATTCATTTCTGATGTTGAGTCAGAGCTGAGCCATTGGGTGTCCTGGTTCCTTTAGAGAAGACAGATGGTGTACTTGCCTTGTAGGACAGGCTAATGCTTCAGTGCTGGATGGGAGGTTATTTGTTTGGATGACTTTTATGGCAACATCATTGGGTCCTGTCATTTTTACAGTATAATATGGACCTCATTTTCTTCTCTTTCCATCCCATGAAGAGATGTGTCCAGAAACCTCTAACTAGCTCACTGAAAAATTAGGCATGACTAAGCCCCAGTCACTCAGGGGAGCGATTTTGTAAAACTTTCTCTTGTCACTTAGCCCAGTTATTTATCTGGTGAAGAGCTCTCCCAATGTGGCTCTCCCTGCAGAGAGGTCTGACTCCCTTAATCTATATCAGATGTGAGAGGAAGCCTGCAGTTTATTTTGGACTTCATGATGGGTTAGAAAATAAGCATACACAGAGCTGTCTCCTTGCTGTTGGCAATTGGGTGTATTTTGTTTTGACGTTTCTACTGCTCTCCTGCAGCTCAGACAGTTCCCTGAGAGTCTGATGCTCTACAAAGCCTGGGCTAACACCACTCTCAGGAGATTCTTTGATAGGAAGGCATTTCAGTGATAATGTTACCCCACTTGCCTTGAATTGTAGCTCTCCCATAGAACTGAGAGGGAAGAACTTGGGCTGTGCCAGCCCTAGGACTTCGGGGATATACGTTCTCCTTACAGACCTCAGAAATGTGCCTTTCCCTGAATACACATAGGTCTAAAAAGATGGAAAAGGATATATTCGGAACAAAATTGAGCAGATGTGCTAATATTGTCTGCATTCATTTTAAGCTTTCTTGGTGTTTCTAATTTATAATCTGTAAAACATAATACTACATTGTTTTCCTACTAGATGATTTGCTGTGTGGCATTTAGCAAATCACAACTTCTCTGTATGTCCCTTTCTTTATAAGAGTTGGTATTAATGATATCTAAGGACTCTCACTAAAGAGGTCAACAGGCAGTTGCATAGCATGGTGACTAAGAGCAGGAGCCAAGCAGCTGAGGTTTGAGCAAGTTACACACTTTCTTGGTGCCTTGTATAAAATGGTGATAATTATAGCACCCACCTCACAGGATTGTCATCCTGACTCACTGAGGCAGAAAAGCATAGAGTAGTTCCTGTGGGAGGTTAGGAAAACTATCCCTATAATATCTGTGCTAATTTGAACTTTCATATCATTTCCTAAGAAGCATCTTTTGACATTCTCAGTGGGATAAGGAGAAAGACAAATTAGTATTGACTTTTTCTTTACTTAATGCTTTAATTCCATTGGAATAAATTTTCAAAGCAAATTATATGCAATATCCAAAGGTATTTTGGAAAATATGAGCCATTATGAAAAAGAAAATAACTTATATACTTACCACCCAATCAGGCTTTGGTATGTTTTTTTTTCTATTTATAGATGAACTTCATTAATTTACCAAGTAATAATTATTCTATATAAACCACTTTCATTCCTAATCTTTTCATTACTATTCAGTTAGTTATAAGCAGTTTCTGGCAATTACATAGGATTAATCATCACCTCACTGGTTGCATCATATCATTTTGAATAGATACTTTTTGATTTATTTCTCTTTTGCCAGATTGTTGGCTGTGGTGGTTGTTTATGATTTTCAGCACTATAAATAATGGTGCAATAAAGATTCATGTTCGAGCCTAAGTGTGCAGGGTTCATTATTTCTTTAAGGTAGGATTCCAAAGGTAGAATACTAGATCAAGATAAAAGAGTATTTTAAAGAACTTGAATTTGCCAAGTAACTTTCCAAAATTATTGCTACTAGTAATATATAAGGATGTGTATTTCATAATATTCCATCAGTATTATTATCATTTTTCTAATCTGTCCCAATTTGTAGGCAACTATGGTACTGTTGTGTTTGTGTTTCACTGTGTGGTAAGCAAATCAAGAGGTATTTGTTCTTTGGGAAATGTCTGTTCATGTCCTTAACCTAATTATTTATGAGTCTTGGTATTTTTCTAACTAATATGTGTGAGTTCTTTGTAGAGAAAAATAACACAGTATATATGTGAAATATTTGC
The DNA here is from genome assembly GCF_963455305.1 of Plecotus auritus. NCBI lineage: Eukaryota > Metazoa > Chordata > Mammalia > Chiroptera > Vespertilionidae > Plecotus > Plecotus auritus. Next base: position 85,628,637 of record NC_137770.1, on the reverse strand, counting down.
TAAGAATATTTCCACCTGTATTTTTGCCACCTATTTTGGTATGGTCTTTAAAAATCATACAGAAATAATTGAGCATGTTTAGTTATAGCTATAGATTCTTTCCATTCTCATGTATTCTGTAGTTTCTAAGTTAGAGGTTCTTTACTTGTAGAGGTTTGGGAAGTATTCCACTCTGTGTTCCTCTGGTTTTTCTAGGAGTTTGTATGTTCATATATGTATATCTATATATAACTTAATGTTTTATATAAACTTAAATGCCTTTAAGGAAAAAAAAAACATTTTTTATTATTTCTTTAGTTTTTCTTCATATGACTCATTGATGTAGCCTGGACTCAAACCTAAATCCCTTGGCCTGTCAATACTTACTTAGAAAAGCATGTGGTTCCAGTGCTTCAGTAATATTCCCCTGTGGTGCAGTTACACTTCTAGGAACCACTATCCAGGAGTATTATTAAATATTCCTTGTACAAGTCAATGTCTAGTCACAATAGATGGACTCCTTGTTCTAGAAGAGATTATCATCAGAGATGGAATCTTGTGGCTGCACAGTAAATGTTTACTGTGAAACAAGTGTCTAATGGGAGATATCTCTAACAAATGACTTTCCTCCTCTGCCCTCAGTTTCCTCAAGCTGAAAGAAACCAGTTGAACCAACTCATTTCTAAGGAGCTCTACAGCCCTCAAATGGCTGGATTTGGTGGCATATGTGTACACAGACAGCGCAAAGATGAAACAGCCATTGTCTACATCAGCTCACCATCTATTTTTCAGTTTACGGTATCATAGGCTTTGCTGATTTATAGTTGGGGAGACAGGGAGGCAAGAACTGGTAATAATAATAATGAAGAAGAATTGCAAGAGCCAAACCACTTAGACAGTCCAAAGCACCTTTCCTTTTAGACAAACTCCACAGTAATTAAGTGCTCCTCAAAAACTGGTTGCTAGGAAGGATGGGCTGATTACCTGCACTTTTATATCACCTCTTAGAAGGTTTCCTCCACCTCTTAAAGCATCAAGGCTACTAAACCTCTCCCATTGTTAGTTCAAGTCTGCAATTACTTACCAAACCATAGGCCCAGAAGTGTTTTGGAATTCAGAATTTTTCTGAGTTCAGAAATGTTATATAATACATGAACTATTTTGTAACATCCCTAAATGGAGCTTGGGACAGCACCCCTAATCAAACACATTAGTATTTTTGTAGCAGAATGCATGACAGTTCACAGTAAGTTGAATAAGTAATAACTATCAGTAACCCCACTTATTTCATGGCTGGTTTTGCCACTAAATTAAATATTTAAAAACTGCTCATTTTCCTTGCTTTTTGGATTTTGGAAAGTAGGTAAAGGGGTGTGGGACTGAGTAATCCTTTCCAGTTCACCTTACCAGACTCATCTCACAACTCAGGTCTGATTATAACTCCTCTGAGCAACCTTCCGAACAGTTCATGGCAAAGAGACTCTAGAACCAGACTCCAGCTGCCTTAAGGGCCTTCCATCGTGTATTAATCAATCAGGCTGTATTGTCTCCTTTTCCAAACACAGCAGCCCTCTCTCCATGAGCCTCTCACTTGGTCTCTCCCCGCCCCCCCATATGAAGCTGTACCAATATATCCCTGACTTTCCTACTCCTGGTGCTTTAGATTAGCTGGTTCCCTCCTCCAGTGACAGTCTTGTGTCCTGTTGCCCCTGGTTCCTAGCCCAGCCGTTTCTCTGCTCTCAATCCTACCTGCCTTCCAAGTTTGCCCTCCAGGAGGCTCTCCTGGATTTACCTGTTTGGATTGACTCTCTCTTTTTGTGCAGTCTCTGTACTGCATAACTTTATCAAAGACTGCCTGGTATTAGATTAGTTGGTGTATGTGTCCTCTACTAAATATGAGCCCTAGAGTAGTGGTTCTCAAACCTTACTATGCATGAAAATGCTGCTTGTTATAAGACAGATTCCTGAATTCCACCTGGATTCTCCCAGAAAATTCTTTTTCGGTAGATTTGAGTGGGACCCAGGTAACTACATATTAACAAGCCTCTAATTATTCAAACTCTTCTCTTTTCATCTCCTATAAAGATCTCGATGACTGATTCTGTTCTTGAAACAAAAAGCTGCCACAGGGCTCTAGAATCAGACCCTAAAACTGAACCGTGGCTTTAGTATCAAGCCACACACAAATGCTGCCATTTATTTATTTATTTATTTATTTATTTATTTATTTATGTATATATATATATATATATATATATATATATATATATATATATATGTATGTATTTAGTTATTTATTTATTTGGTCTTAGTTCTTCTCCTTTTGGTGACTCTACTAAAGATGATGGTGATATGGGAGAATCTCTAGCAACAAGTATATAGGAGGTGTCTTAGTAAAGCAGAATTTGAATCAGTGATGTCTTTAATGATAACAAAGTGTGGGACATGGCCATGGCCAGTGAAAAACTGGCCCAGAGCCAGCAGGCTGACGGATTCATAAACATCCTGAAAATACTGGGTTGTGGACTTTAAGGGCTGTAGGACTTATCTGTGGCATCCTGCGCCCAAGACATCCATTTCAGAAGTGTTGCTGCCTATTCTTCATTTAGATTTCTGAGGTTTGAGAGAGCCTAGTAGTAGCCCATACCGCAGTCCTACCAAAGGTACCCATACCCTTCTCTTGGTGTCTAATAAGAATGAGGTTGATGAACCTAATAATTAATGTAGCTGATTTGAGTGAACTCTGTGTGCTGGAACCATGTTAATCATTTTACACAAACGATCTCATTAAATCCTCAAGACAGCCCTGAGAGGAAGTGTAATTATTGCCTCATTTATTAGGAGGACCCCGATGCTCAGAGAGGTTAGGGAGCATGCCCGTGGTGACACAGCTGATGAGGGGCGGGTCAGTGATGTCAGCCCAGGTAAACTACTCCAGAGCCCATGCTCTGAAACTGCTCCAGCGGCCACTTTTCAAGTGCTCAGTGTCCTCACTTACTATTGTCATTGAAAAGCCATGTTATCTCTTGTGCATTTGAGAGAATTTCTTTTTGCAATTGCAACTTTTGAGTATGTTGTGTGTGAATGAGTATAACCTCAATTCCATGTGTATCTGGACATCATTTGGCATAGGGGCAACACAAGGACACATGGTGAGGAGTGCCTGGTGCTGCTGCAGCTCTTCAGAGAAAAGAAGTGCAATACCTAGAACCCTGCTCCTTTCACTGGGTATGAGTGCCGGTAAGCTGAGGCCTCTGGATGAAGTCCGTGGAAAAATGGGAGCTCTAGATAGATTTAAATCACTTTAAGTCGATAATGGACAAATAGAAAGGGATAAATAGCTAACAAGTGATCATTCCCTGTGACTTTTAATTAGTTTCATGGCTGCAGTCAGTCAAATGGTCATTTCAGAATGAAAGAATCTGACAGTTCCATGTTCGTTCTGTACCTTGCTCCTTTGCTGTTGATATTGGCAAAGGCCACTATTTTGACCAACTCTAATTTAGATTGCTTTCAGTGAGGAAAGCATTTCTTGGAAGCCTTTAGGTGCTTAACACATTAACCATAGTTGGTGACTGAGATGAAACTAGATATTGACTTGGCATTATTTACTTAAAATCTTAGAGGTCAGATGAATACATGAAAGGCAGAGAAAAATAGCCAGACAGGTTCAAGGCAAATGTCATAAAGTCACTGGGGTATGACATGGAAGGAATTAGAGAAATTTTCCTGACATAAAAAGGAGGAGATATAAGGAGAAGAGTTAAAATGGAATACTTTAAAACTTAAAGGAAGTTACACAAGCAGGAAGCCACAGTCACCATCGGCCTTTCACCTGCCTGGTAGCTAGCACCTTGCTGTGCAATGCAGTTCCTTGGTCCAGACAGAGAGGGATGCATGTCCCTGCCCCACTTGCCGTAGGGAAGAGTTATTCCAGCATGCAGAGAGTTGCGGGATATAACTTCCCATAAAGCACACCTGTGTGAGCAAAGCCACCTTTAAAAAATGCAGTGTGTTCTGCAGCTTGGGTGATACGGAATCGGTTTAGTTCTTCTAACCATCATTAACTTCCCTGTTCCTGGGAGATGTGCTGTCCTGGTTCTCCTTCACTTCACTAGACTGTCTCTGGTCCTCTGCCCACTCCACCCTGCATGGCTGCCTATCAAATATTCCCACCTGACCTGAATCCAGGCACCACACAGCACCCCCAGCCTCCCTCCCTCCCTGGAATGACTCGATATATAACCCTCTATCACTTACCCTGAACTAGAAACTTTAGAATTGGACTTGGTCTTCTAATTTTTTAACCTTTTACATTTAAATCAGTTACTAAATCATAGTCATTTTACATTTGTTTATTTCAGACCTGCATCTACTCTCTTATAAAACATTGAGATACTTGCCAAATTAATCTTTGTCTTTTCTGTTTAGGAAATCCTCTACTCTGCTAGAATGATTTTACTTATCAAATGCAAACCCAATTATAATAGTCCTACTTAATTTCTAAAACAAAGACCAAATTTTCTAACATTGACTTAATCTCATCCCATGCTGCTTTTACCATTGCATATTTTATGATCCCTGGCTGTGATTTTTATTCCTATTTATATATTATCATTATTTTATATTTTATGGTCTTTTGTAAAATGTGACTTGCTCAACAAAGAAATGACTGGAGTGAAATTGAAACCCACATTGTACTGTAAAGCTAGCTGTTCCTGAAATGTTCTGAGATTTGTAATCTTAATCTTGAATGATACTAAGCAAATCTATTCTCTAGCTTGGGAATTCCTTGAAAATGTTTATAGGGGAGGGCGTACATTTTATTCCCATCTGAACACAGCAGAATGAAGTAACTGGCATTGAGCATTCATTCCTCCTAGCCCTGATTGCTAATCTCAGTCATAGAGGAATCGCCATACTGTTCTCCACAGTGGCTGCACCAGTCTGCATTCCCACCAGCAGTGCAAGAGGGTTCCTTTTTCTCTGCATCCTTGCCAGCACTTGTCCTTCGTTGATTTGTTGATGATAGCCATTCTGACAGGTGTGAGATGGTACCTCATTGTTGTTTTGATTTGCATCTCTGGAATTATTAGTGACTTTGAGCATCTATAATAGTAAAAGCATAATATGCTAATTAGACTGGACAGCCAAATGACCTTCCGGACGTCATTCCAGATATCCTTCTGTATGAAGCCTTGGCAGCGGGGGCAGAGGTGGTTAGGGATGATCAGGCAGGCAGGCGAGTGGTTAGGGGCAATGAAGCAGGCAGGCAGAGTGGTTAGAGGCGATCAGGCAGGGAGGCAGGTGAGCAGTTAGGATCCAGCGGTTCCGGATTGCGAGGAAGATGTCCTACGGGATCGGGCCTAAACTGGCAGTCGGACATCCCTCAAGAGGTCCCAGATTGCGAGAGGGTGCAAGCTAGCTGAGGGACACCCCCGCCCCCTGCCCTGCACGAATTTCGTGCATTGGGTCTTTAGTGTTTTCATATGTCTCTTGGCCTTCTGTATGTACTCTTTCTGAAAGTGTCTGTTTAGGTCCTTTGCCCATTTTTTTATTGGATTTTTTATCTTCCTTTTGTTAACTTGTATGAGTTCCCTATCAATTTTAGAGATTAAACCCTTATTGGAGATAACATTGGCAAAAAACTAAAAATGGAACTTCCATTTGACCCAGTAATCCCACTTCTAGGAATATATTCCAAGAAGCTAGAAACACCAATCAGAAAGGATATATGCACCCCTATGTTCCTAGCAGCACAATTTACAATAGCTAAGATTTGGAAACAGCCTAAGTGCCCATCATCAGATAAGTGGATTTAAAAACTGTGGTACGTCTACACATTTGAATACTACACTGCTGTAAAAAAGAAGGAATTCTTACCATTTAAAATAGCATGGATGGAACTGGAAAGTATTATGCTAAGCGAAATAAGCCAGTCAGAGGAAGATAAATATCACACGATCTCACTCATTTGTGGAATATAATGAACAACATAAACTGATGAACAAAAATAGAACCAGAGTCATAGGAGTATTGAACAGACTGTCCAACCTATGAGGGACGATGGGGGATGAAGGGGTAAGAGATCAACCAAAGGACTTGTATACATGCATATGAGCATAACCAATGGACACAGACAGTAGGGGAGTGAGGGCATGTGCTGGGGGGTGGGGGCGGCTGGGGAGAGGTCAATGGGGAAAAGGAGACATATGTAATACTTCAAACAATAAAGAATTAAAAATAATTTTTTTAAAAGGGTGTTGGATTTTATCAAATGCTTTTTCTCCATCAATTAATATGATGATGTGATTTTTCTCCCTCAATTTGTTTATGTGATGTATCACATTTATTGATTTGTGGATATTGTACCAGCCTTGCATCCCTGGAATAAATCCCACGTGGTCATGGTGTATGATCTTTCTGATGTACTGCTGGATCCGATTTGCTAGAATTTTGTTGAGGATATTGGCATCTATGTTCATGAGTGATATTGGCCTGTAATTCTCTTTCATTGTGTTGTCTTTATCTGGTTTTGGTATTAGGGTAATGCTAGCTTCATAGAAAGAGCTTGGAAGTGTTCCTTCCTCTTCAATTTTTTGGATTAGTCTGAGGAAGATAGGTTTTAGTTCTTCTTTGAATATTTTGTAAAACTCCCCTGTGAAGCTGTCTGGCCCAGGGCTTTGTTTGCTGGAAGTTTTTTGATTACTGCTTCAATTTCCTCCATAGTTACCGGCCTATTCATATTTTTTTATTCTTCCTGATTGAGCTTTGGAAAGTTGTATTTTTCTAGGAATATGTCCATTTCTTCTAGGTTGACCAGTTGGTTGTTCATAGTATTTTTTTTTTTTTTTTTTACAATCCTTTGTATTTCTGTGTGTTGTTACTTGGCCTCTTTCATTTCAGATTTTGTTTATTTGGGTCCTCTCTCTTTGCTTCTTGGTGAGCCTGGATAGAGGTTCATCAATCTTGTTTATCCTTTCAAAGAACTAGCTCTTGGTTTCATTGATCGTTTGTATTGTGTTTTTTGTTGTTGTTTGTTTGTTTGTTTGTTTTGGTCTCTATGTCATTTATTTCTGCTCTTATTATTTCCTTCCTTCTGCTCACGCTGGGCTTTTCTTGTTGCTCTCTTTCTAATTCTTTAAGTTGTAGAGTTAAATAATTTATTACCAGTTTTTCTTGTTTTTTGAGGTAGGCCTGTAATGCTATGAACTTCCCTCTCAGGACTGCTTTCAGTGTGTCACATAGATTTTGGATTGTTTTGTTTTTATTGTCATTTGTGTCCAGGATGTTTTTTACTTCTTCTTTAATCTCTTTGGTAACCCAGTCATTGTTTAATAGCATGCTATTTAGCCTCCAAGTGTTTAATTTTTTAAATTATTTTATTGTAGTTGATTTATAATATTATGCCATTGTGATCTGAGAATATGCTTGATATTATTTCAATCTTCTTGAATTTGAAGAGACTTTGCCTATGTCCCAATATGTGTTCTATCTTTGAAAATAGCCCATGTGCACTTGAAAAGAATACATATTCCATAGCTTTGGGGTGAAATGTTCTGAAGATGTCAATTAAGTCCATCTGATCTAGTAGTCATTTAGCATTGCTGTTTCTTTGTTGATTTTTTGTCTAGAGGATTTATCCAGTGATGTCAATAGAGTATTAAAAGTCCCCTACCAAGATTGTATTGCTATCCATCTTTCCCTTGATATCTTCAGAAGTTTTTTTTATATATATATTTGGGTGCTTCTGCATTATTTTCTGCCTTTCTGAAAGCTTATAAGATCTTCTTTTAACCACCAGTGTTCTGAAATTTCACAGTAATCTATCTCTGTGTGGTCTCTTTTCATTTATTATACTTGGACTCAGTGTTGAAATTTATTTATTTAAAAAATTTTCTTGAATTACTTTTTGCATGACTCCTCCTATACCAAACCCATGTTTTGTTTTGTTTTTAATCATCCTCTTTTCCTCTCTCTTTTTTCTTTCTGAAACTTTGTTATTCACTTGTTGAGAACCTTGTGATAGATATGGTGAATTATCTCACATCCTTTCCAATTTCAATCTACATTACCTTTGGGTACTACAGAGACTAAAATGCTAAATACTGTATTTCCCAGATTCCTTTGAAGCTAGTGTTCTTGATGTAATTTAGATTTAGCTGTACTTCTTATTCTGTTGTCAATCATGATCATAGATGCTTTTTACCCTGACCCTGCGACAACATAAGCAGGCATTCCAGTATTTGGTTAGGGTCAAGAAGCAGTCTGTTTGCCATCCATTTTGCTCATATGAATTGTTGCAGGTACACCCTGGCTTTGAGCCAACAGCAATAGCTGTGACCCTCTGGTCTTGGCAAAATGACATGCTTTTAGATTTGGCAGCTATATGTGGCAGTTTGCCACTACAGGAAGCAGTCTCTGATGATAGAAGTGGTAGAAGCCCCCTTTGGGGCTTAGTTCTCTGGTATAATTCGGGAGTTGTACTGAAAGTTCATCCCAAATCTGTTTATGTACTCCTTCCACTAATAGTATTATTTAATGTTTTGTAAGAAGTAATTTCTGCTGAAACTATCTAGCATGGATTTTGTTCCTTGGAAAGAACCATGATCAGTATGATATTCCTGAATTTGTTTCTCTAATTTTTTTTTCTGTCTTCCAATTCTGTTTTTTTGGAGGGGGGTTGATTTTTCAACTTTAATTTTTAACTCTATAATTGAGTTTTTAAAAATTCACATATACATACACATATAATATATAAGTATATTTTCCTTCTCTGAATATTCCTATCTTATAGCATCCTGTCCTTGTTTTATCAATAGATCATCTTTTGTTATTTTTCTGATAGATTTTTTAAAGTTTTCTTCTTCTTGCACAGTCTCATAGCTTTCTCTAAGTTACCTTTGACTGTCTGGCTGGGTCTCTAACTTCATACTAGAGACTTGGCTCAATGGTCCTTGGTTGTCCACTCATATTACAAGTAGGACCTTAAAAGCCAATTAGAAGCCCTGAGCATGCTTTTGGGTATTATCACCTGTGGGCTTCCTTCTGGCTATGCTCTTTCATTTGGGGAACCCCAGATGTCAGCATCCTGTGGTTTTCTTCTTGTCCAGGTAAGCGTCTCCAAAGAAGGATTTTCCAGTCTTCTGCCTGTACAATAAGGTCTGGCTGCCAGGGTTCTGGGAGCCGAGTCTGAAAAGAGAAATGGGGGTCACATACAGAGTATAAGCATGTGAATATTCTCTCTGAAGAAAAACGTATCAGCAGCTGTTTTTAGTATGTTGCCCCACCCTAGAAGGTGTCTGGTACCAAGAGGGTTTGAGAAGTCAGGTGCCATGTTTAGGAGCAGAGAAGAGGGTGAGGCATCTAAATGCTTCTGGAACAGACCTCCAGCCATTCTTTCCATTTCAGCTCTACTTCATCCCCATCTCAAAGTTACATGGTGCCTTAAAATCCTTAGCTTTTGAGAGGTTCTCTACTATAACCTGTGTTGTTTTTTAGCTTTTCCAGTGTGGGTTTCAGCTTTTGGGAGCCTTCCTGGGTCACTGGCCACCTGTCCATGTGATCTCTAGCTTGCAAAGTTTTCTTGATGAGCACTCTCTTCCATTGTCTGTTCCTTTGTAGGTTTATGCCTTTAAAACAAAGTCTCCCTGTCATTTTAGTCAGATTAAGAGAGATTGCAAGTAAAGATGTGTGTGCAGTTCATGGTTTTGACTTGGGAGTTGGTTAACTTTTCTATGACTTGTGAGGAATAAAAGCGTATTGAGTTTTGCTTTACATATTTTCCATTGATTAGTCATTAAACTTAATTGTGTGTGTCTTTAAAGTATATGTTATTAAATGTGTGTGTGTGTGTGTGTGTGTGTGTGTATGTGTGTATGTAAGCTTAAGATAGAATGGAGAGTAGCTAAAAGAAAGAAATGCTATGTGTCCTAAAATACACACCGATTTCTTTCTTTCACTGCTAGTAGGACTTTCTTCAAGCTGTACTTGTACCAAAATTTGTTCTTTACAATGATTTTAATACACTTAATGGAAAGCATCTACAGTCAGCATCTCTGCCTTAAACCCCTAGTATAGGGAGAAGAGTGATTTTTTTGGTTTTCTTTATTGTGTTTTATGTGATGGGAATTTATATTTTCCATCCAGACAACATGGGTTGTTTTTTTTGTTTGTTTGTTTGTTTGTTTGTTTTTTGGCATTTACTGCTGGGGAGTTGTGGCAAATCAGAAATGATTTGCTTGACTTCGGTGAAATCTTTCACATCAGCACATTCTCACTGTTCTTCATTCTTGGTGCCTACAGCAAAGATTTAATAAGCCCTGTTTGCAAAACAAAAAAGAGAAAAAGGGTAGTGGCTCAATGGAAAGCCCATTAATGTTTCAGACCACTGACTTGAATCCAAATATAGATATTAGGAGGGAGGGCTAATCCAGATGAGGACAGTGATTTCCTCTAAAGCATAAACCTTTTCATTTTTGCTATGAAAAGAAAGATTAAAGTTGAACCATGGACAGTAGATTTAATAGTGGCAAGGTGTCCTAAGTATACTGTTTGGTGTTTCTTTGTAATTTCTTAGTTTCTTTTGATAATAAATTAACAATTCAGCATTTTGCAACAAAGCACAAAAGGCTATAAAAGGGTATGTTTAGCATAATAGCTAGAGGGTTTTTCATTGAGGCCTTGACTATCAAGTGCTCATAAATTTGTGGAAGGAAAATAACATTTCTGCCAAAATGTAGTTCTTACTTATTCTTTGAGCCCTGACATCACTTAGGATGGGGCAGAAACTAGATGAAATTCCTTAGTTTTATTCATGTTCGTTGTTTGGAAACATAGCTTATGGGGTCTCATGTTTTCACTGTACGTGTTTGGACACCTCTTTGTGGAGAGTTCAGGGAATAGACGAGATAGCTTCAGGACCTGTTGGATTTAAGAAACAGCAAGGTATTTCTAACTAGGTGTCGGGGTACTTGCATTTTAATCCAGACTTATATACCAACTAGTTCCATGGCCTGAAATAAGTCCTTCTCAATTGTCTTATTGGTAATTGTTTAAAACTCTGAGTTAGTTAAGATGCATGTGGCACAAAAGTAAAGTGATGTAGGTTTGTGGTAGTCTTACTCTGAAAATCAGATGTAAGTTCAGGCTACTCAAAATGCTGGACAACACATAAATATTTAAAGTTTAAAGTTACATACCAAATCATGAAGGTGAACTGAATTGTTGGTATTTGACAGGGCAATTAATACCACTAAGATCCCTGAGTAAAATATCGAGAACATCTAATCTGAATTTTTGATGAGGTCTAGATATCAAATCCCAGAAATGATTATTATGTCAACCAACATTTATTGAATACTTAATATATGTTGGATATTAAGTATCTTAACCAAAGTCATACAGATAAGAAATGGCAAGTCAGGGACGTGGAGCTGGATCTGTTTAACTCCAAAGCTACGCACTTTTCACCACTGTGCTGTATTTAAAAAACTAATACCAATTGAGGATTGTATCAAAAAGTAAACTATCAAAAACAGATAATGCTTCCCTTATCTTTTATGAACTCTAATCATTTGGAGCAGGTAGAAGACTCAGGAAGTTATACACAAAAAAAATGTGTCAGAATGTCCTAGTCCAGCTGAAGAGATGGGATATCAGAGCAAATGAGTAAGGAGGCAAGGTAGTGTGTGACCACAGGGAAAACACCCAGGCATATTTACCCTGAATAAGAGCAAATTCAGCAAGACTAAATTCAAATATCTAAGGATAGTGAAAGGCAAACCAGATTTATTTTCTGGACCTTGAGAAACATGTGCATATATTTCTGTACATGGAATCAATGGGCATCCATCCACAAGAGGTAGTAAATTTTCTGTCACTAAGTTCAAGTGCATGTATGTCATAGAGGGGATTCACATAGCCAGTGTTTTTAGGGTCCTTTTCAATCTAAAAAATACTTAGAGGTCAAAGATATGTAGAGAAGAAGGGTTTGGACCAAAAGGAATGAATAGGGAGGAATTCAGGGCAAAGGCAAACCTTGAGCTAATATCAGAGAGCAAACTGCTCTTTCTAGTAGAGAAACCAGGAGAATCAGAGCTGGGCAGGGCCTCCGTTCTCTGGTCCTTGGTTTTTAGCCCCAACCCTGTGCAGGTAGGGGACTGGGAGCAACGGTCTCTAAGGCCTGGCCATTGCTGGCATTCTCAGGGTCCTGAGGTGCCTCTCCTATAGCAATCCAGCCCAGTCTTAGCAGTTGGCCCTGTGGCCTTCACATACTCCACATCTTGAGTATAGAAAACAATTACTACTTTGAAGGCAGAGAGCCTCACCAGAGTAGAAAGACTAGCCTTTTTTCAGCAGCATCTGGCAGAGGTGACAAACAGCTCAGAAAACCTCTCAATTCAAAGATACCAGTTGTGTGTTTTTAAAAGCGATGCTTTTGCAGCAAAGTAAAGAAACAAATATCACAGAAATGAGTTTTCAGGGATACCACACTAAGTTTTATTGTGCCCTGAGCAACCAGGATAAAGACTTAACACTTTTCCTCCCAAACAGATACATTGTTACTCGTTCTTGATTTTTCAATGACTGGGCCAAAGCATATCCCTGACAGGGAAAGCAGTGAAGTCACTCTTGGAAAATCTAGGAAGGCAATTTCTTTCATTGCGTTTTCTGACAAAACGTTGGGAAGCATGATTCCTTATGACTTTTCCTTGCAGGACTTTAAAAACATGTGTTTCTTGTGTGACTTTAGACACAAAGGCAAAAAGCACATCAAGGTACAGTAAGGAGCTTTAAAATTCAATATTTCATTGTAAGTGCACCTCTCATGGGACAAAAATATGAAAATGGAGCATTTGTAGATAGTATTATAGTCTGCATGCTTTACTGAGTACATGCATGTTTTTGGAAAGTTGGCATTGAAGATTGATTTGCTAGGAGAACTCCTCTGATGCCAAGGCATTCTCCGTGGATGTTGGGGGAAAAGGCATAGGGATGCAGTCTTTGAGATGCCACGTCAGCAGTGCTATCTGTTACGGACTCTCGGCTTGGATAAGCAAAACTTGGTTTTTATTGCTTTTGGAAAGGAGAGCTATATTAGGATCACCATCTTTTGGAAAGCAAGACAAAATAGGGTTCCTTCAATGTGACACTGAAATTTAAAATAAAAATTTGCTGATTCAGAAGTGGAGGTACTGGTACCTTCTGTTCCTGAATATCCATGATAAGTGGAAGGTGGAAATCAGGAGCTGTTTGCAGATGTTCCTTCAGATCGTTGTAACCAGAATTTCTGAAAATTATGTTTGAAGACATGTTTTGACATTAGGGTTGTTTTTTTTCTAGTATGCCTTTCAAGGACTAAGTCTACAACCAACCTTACTCCACAGAATATATGTGGCTGATGAATCTATTGTATTTCAAAGGCTTCCTGAAGCCTCCTCTTTTGTTTTCTTCTCTATAAGATACACCCTTTTTGCAAAGATAGCTAGACAGTTCAGTGCTTAAAAAGTATGACTGTTGCTTTTTTTTTCAGTTTATCTTTATTGTTCATAGTATTACATATGTCCCCCTTTTTCCCCCTTCAACCCTCTCCAATCTGCACCACCCCCCACAGGCCTACCACACTATTTTCTTTGTCCATTGGTTATACATATATGCCTATAAGTTCTTTGATTAATCTCTTCCTATTCCCCCCTGCCCCCTTCCCTCTGAGATTCATCAGTCTGTTCCATGCTTCCATGTCTCTGGACATATTTTATGCTTCAGTTTATTTTATTCATTATATTCTATACTAGAAGCCCGATGCACGAACTCATGCATGGGTGGGGTCCCTCGGCCTGGCCAGTAATCAGGGTGGATGGGGGGGAGGGCCGCCACAGGTTGGCCAGCCACAGGAGGTTGGTCCACCGCGGGAGGTTGGCTGTGGGAGTGCACTGACCACCAGGGGACAGCTCCTGCATTGAGTGTCTGCCCCCTGGTGGTCAGTGCGTGTCATAGCAATCAGTCTACCGGTCGTTCAGTTGTTTGGTCACCTAGGCTTTTATATATATAGATATAAGTGAGATCATGTGATACTTGTTTTTCTCTGACCGACTTATTTCACTTACCATAATACCCTCCAGGTCCCTCCATGCTTTCTCAAGGGGCAAGTATTCCATTGTGTAAATGTATCACAGATGTTTTATCTACTTATGTACTGATAGGCACTTGGGCTGTTTCCAGATCTTAGCTATTGTAAATAATGCTGCTATGAACATAGGGTGCATATGTTCTTTCTGATTGATGTTTTGGGATTCTTAGGATATATTCCTAAAAGTGGGATCACTGGGTCAAATGGAAGTTCCATTTTTAAATTTTTGAGGAAATTTCACACTGTTTTCCATTGTAGCTGCACCAATTGGACAGGTACATGCAAAAAAAAAAAATTAAACTAGACCACCAACTTACACCATACACAAGAATAAACTCAAAATGGATAAAAGATTTAAATGTAAGTGGTAAAACCATTAAAAAAAAAAAAAAAAACAGAGGCAGCAAAATATCAGATATCTTATGTAGTAGAATTTTCACCAATGCAACGCTTAGGGCAAGAGAAACAAAGGAAAAAATAAATAAATGGGACTACATCAAACTAAAAAGTTCCTGCACAGCAAAAGAAACCAGCTTCATAAAGAAAAGGAAACCCAATGCATGGGAGAACATTATTGCCAATGATACATCTGATAAGGGGTTAATTTCTAAAATATATAAAGTACTCATACAACTCAACAAAAGACAAACATTCCAATTAAAAAAATGGGCAGAAGACCTAAATAGACTCTTTGCCAAAGAAGACATACAAATGGCCAAGAGACAAATGAAAAAACGCTCAAAGTCATTAATCATCAGAGAGATGCAAATTAAAACGACAATGAAGTACTACCTCACACCTGCCAGAATGGATACCATCAATAAATCAACATAGAACAAGTGCTGGCAAGGATGTGGAGAAAAAGGGATCCTCATTCACTGCTGGTGGGAATGCAGACTGGTATAGCCACTATGGGAAACAGTGTGGAGTTTCCTCAAAAAATTAGAAATGGAACTCCCATTGGACTATGACTATTTCTTACAGAGAAGAAGAGAGCCTTTAATAAAATAAGATTTTTGCTTTTGTGTTAGTTGTTTCCTCCCTTTTAAACACAACCTGTTGTTTTGTTCTTTTATGTGCCAATTATTTAAGAGCTTGTGTTGTGGGAAAGTTCCAATTCAAAATATTTTTAAAAGGCATTAATCTTGAGGAGCATAGGCTGACATTTCCATAAGGTTTTGCTGAAGGATCCCAGGGGCATGTAAACACTAAGGAAGAACAAATAACTGGTCAGTGAGTCAACTCTGGAACCAAAACAGCGCGATGGAGACTTCACTGATTCCAAGCCAGCAATTGCAGTGGGTCATTTTTCTATAATAAACTGAATGTTTGGGGAGTTTAAAAAATATCTCATCGCAGCCTTTAAAAGTAGTCACCATGGGGCCCTGGCTGGGTGGCTCAGTTGGTTGGAGCATCATCCCATACACCAAAAAGGTTTTGGGTTGGATCCCAGGTCAAGGCAGGTTGGGGAGGGAACCGATCATGTTTCTTTCTCACATCAATGTTTGTCTCTCTTTCTCTCATTAAGTTTTAAAATTTATCTTGTTTTGCCCTGGACAGTCTCATTCAATGGTTAGAGCACCGGCCCCCACACCAAAGGTTCATGGTTTGATTCCTGTTCAAGGGCATGTACCTTAGTTGCAAGTTTGATCCCCAGCTGGTTTGGGAAAATTGGGAGGAAGCCAGTCCCCCTCTCCCTCTCCTCTCTCCCCTCTCCCTTCTTTCCTCTTTCCTTTCTCATCTTCTCTCTCCCCTTCCCTCTTGCTCCCTCCCTTTCTCTCTCTCTCTCTCTCAAAAAAAAAAAAAAATCAATGGAAAAAATATCCTCAGATGAGGATTAACAAGAACAACAAAAAATTATCTTGTTCTAACACTCAGAGGAATACTGTATTTTATATACTTTCATGTTTAGTTAAATATGTGTGATTTTATAATTGAGACATAATATACATACAGTTTCCTTTTCTAATGAACATCTTTCCATCCCATTAAATATGTTATAGAATTATAATTATTGCATAGTATTCTATTATATGAAAATATGCCAGAATGTATTTAACCAATTCCTGCTTATTGGAAATTGATGTTATTACCCATGTTTCATTATCATATACAATGCCATCACTTAGCCATGTAATTAAAATTTTGCTCACATTCACTATTATTTCCTTAGGAGCATTTTTTAGAAATGGTATTTCACACTCAAAAATATGCAAAGTTTCAAAAATGTTGATCGCTTTTTGGAATGTAAATTTGAATTATATATATCAAGTGGAGCTGATTTTATATGAGGGATTATCTGAAAAGTTGAATTTATAGTGGAGAGGTGGTGGGCTAGGACTAGGTAGGTGGGAAATTGAGGAAAACCTGAAGTAAGGTTTTTATTTATCTGTTTATTTTTGAAGTTTTACTGAGAACGGCTATGGGTGGGGTAGGGAACTGGAAGAGAATGACTAAATAAATAAAGCCCCATTGGGGCATGTGAAGGAGACAGGTCAGTGCAGGCTGGGCAAGTAGAGCTCTACAGACGGGTGGGGCAGGTCTGTGGTTGGGGGTCCTCGCTTCCTTCTGCTGGGTCTGAGGAGGAGGCAAAGGCAAGAGGTTTAAGCTTCTCAAGGTTAGTTAGATTGGGTCCAGGATCACTTTATATGGAAACTCTCCCACTCCCCCACCCTTATGCTCAACCACCAAGAAGAGGGGAGGACCACAGGCACTGATGGGCAGTGGCTGCTTTGGGTGGGAATCTCCTGAGCTAGGTTAAGATGTGACAAATAGTGAGGGGCGGACCCTGATAAGGTATGGAGAGGAGAGAACTAACACCTCATTTGTACCTTTTAGTCTGTAGGCCACTAGCAACCAATTTTGGACAAATTGAATGAATCTTTCCATGAATAGAGAGATACTCTCCTGTCTACATTGTGCATGGTCCCTTCAGCCAACCACTGGCCCTGTAGGCACAGTTTCTCTCTTTCCTACCCATTTGGTAGCTGCACTCCAGGGTGAAGACCAGAACTGTGCCTGCTCCTGACTTTACAGTTGTCCTGCCCACAGGTGCCAGCCCAGGTTATCAGCTTTTAGAACTGCATCCATGTTAGTGTCACTGCATCCATGTCAAGTGATTTCCCAGTCTGTCCCCCTGCCTTCAAGGAGCTTAGGTAATTCCAGTAGAGCCCAGATGCCACCATGCCACGGGTGGCTGTAAATGGACAGCAGTAGTAAGTTGTGTTTCTGTATTCAGGTATATGAAATTTGTGAATGTCATCTCTGTTGTTTTACTTAGACTTGTCATGCTTAACTTTTTCTTTTCCAAGCATTTTCCTGCTATAAAGTTTAGATGCCTTTTTGTGATGTTTTGGTTGGAGGCTCAAATG
The DNA here is from genome assembly GCF_963455305.1 of Plecotus auritus. Classification (NCBI taxonomy): domain Eukaryota; kingdom Metazoa; phylum Chordata; class Mammalia; order Chiroptera; family Vespertilionidae; genus Plecotus; species Plecotus auritus. The sequence goes on along the minus strand of NC_137770.1, from coordinate 85,611,156 downwards.
TTGACTTGAGTTTTTTCCTGAAGTCTGCTCCCCACACAGGGATTTGCTCTCCGGCCCTGACTTGAGGAGTATTCCAATGTCAACTGTATCTGCTCTGGCCTCCCACGACGGCTGACAGAAAATGAGGAGTTTCAGGAAGTCAGGAGTTCCAAGGAAGGTGTAGTGAGAGCTGCCTCTGAGTTTTACTAGTGAATTGATCACACACACACACACACACACACACACACACACACACACTGAATTCAGCCTGAGCCTTTCCCCTAGAGTGTCCAATCTTTTGTTTTGTTCTGGTCAGATTTGCAGAAAAATTCAGAAGGAAAAATATCTGCACAGCGCTCTGAGGGTAACCTCACCTGCAAAGTCAGGTGTGTGGGGAGGCAGATAGGTGGTTGGTAGGAAAGGGAGAGGAGTGTGAGAACATTGGTCTCAAAACCATAGAATAGTATCTGAACAGTATCCTTGGTTTTTGGATTCTCACAGCAATGAGAAAACACCCTTTTGGTGTATGAATGTGGAAAAGCTTATGAAATGTGACTCATCTAACCTTTTAGAAATTGGAGCTGCCCACAGTCTGCTCTGTTAAGTCTTCTTCTCTGCCCGCTAGCCATTTCTACTCCTCCCTCTCTTCTTTTTGGGAGTGAGTGAACAGAATTGGGTTTATTATAATTGTTGGTTCATGACACGTTCTTGCCATTGATCCATACATGGCCCACTTTTATGTGTTTGGTCATTTTTAAAAACTTTATTTTTTAATAGGAACGGGACTGTTTCCAGATTTTTGCTCTCATGTCTGCCTTTACCTCTCATTTTCATATACAGAGCCCCAATTCCCAGAACTAGATAGCAGGGAGCAATGAGTCACACATCTAAACTGCAAGTCCCACCACTAGGGACAGGGTCCTAGTGCTTCTTGTACATCCCCAGCTAAGCCCTTCAGAGCTTCTCCTTCTCTACACCAATTGAACACAGTGGCTTTGATGGGAAAAGTCCCCGTCTTACCTGTGGGAGAATAACTGTGTGGAAGTGAACCAAGTATTATTGTACCCCTGAGGGGTTAGTAATAGGTTTTGTGTTCTCTGGGAAATTTTCTAAATCTTTGATCGTGTTTTTAGATACTGTGTTGTTTTGTTTGGTTTGGTTTTCCTGTGTCAGAAGCAAGTTCCCAGTGGGAGCCCAGCGCAGGAGGCTTTCCACTGGTTTCCCTGGGGAATATTCTAAACAATATAGTGAAGTAGGAAGTGTGTTTTTTTAGAATGTTCTCCCAGTACCCATTAGCACTAGACAACTTGAAATACATTGAGAAGACAAACGTCAGTTCAGTAACATCATTTCTTACAAGTGAAGCCAGACCCTTCTCAGAGTACATGGCTGTCAAGCCTAGGGGTAGAAACAGTCACTATTTAATGGGTGATGAGAGAGAGGGTCCACCAAGAGGACAAAAGGGAACAAGAAGCAAATCATACAAATGTTGCCCCTGTAAGTGTCTGGGAGCAGGGCAGCCAGATACCCAAGAGGTCGCTCCCTCCATAGCCCCTAGGAGCTGCCCTACAATTGTTAGGGAATCATTATCTCTGCTGGGCTTTTGATTGTTCACAGGGGACAGCTTGCCAACTGGGATCCTGTTTCTGTTTTATAAAAAGAGTGCCTGGAGCTCAGGGGAAGAAAAGCTATGTGGAGAGGCAAGAAACATTTAAAAACGAGGAAGAAAATGGATTCTGTCAAGTTTGTACAGTTCCTCTCCTTTTTTCCTCATCTCTTCTTAAAATAATTGGTTTAGGACTATAATAGAATTGCCATCAAGCAAACCCTGGGAGTTAGTTATCTTTGATGAAGGCAAGTAAGTAAAAGTGTCCCAAATGAGATCTTAGCATGAGAATGAAAAGAAATATTGATCTACAGCCAAAAGCCAGCCTGGTATAGACAAGGAAGAGGGCAGATTTTTTGTGACCAATAATATCTTGATACTAAGTATTTATTCCCATATCAAAATGTATTACAAGGAAAGCATTAGGGTACATTTACTCTTCTCTGTTCTTTTCTTTTTTAAGAAGGGGGAATTCTATTCACATTATATAAAAGACTATAGAGAAGATACAAATGGCCATAACAAAACCAACCCTACATATTTTCTACATAATTGTTAATTCCTAATTATTTCATAGGGATGATGACTTGAATAGATAGAAATTTTCTTCTTTTTCACAAAAAGGAACCTGTTTTCTAATCTACTTTGGTAGTGTGGCTCCTGTGGTGGAAATTTACTTGGCTATCCATTTTTTATTGTTTGTTTTCTTTTTTTATAGTTCACATACTTTTATCCTCTTATAGACTCCCAATATTCTTTCTCAGGTTTATCATTATAAACATTCAGGCATGTGATGGGTCTGGTCAAACAGTATAATGAGAACTTTAGGTGTTTGCACTTTTATAATCATTCTCTTTTGATCACATTTTCATTTCAGTAGAAATGGGTATAGGAATAATGGCTCCTCTATTACTTTATATTGCTCACATAAATCTGCTCAAGCAGATATCAAACCACCTCCTAACAAGAAAACAATTGGTGAATTTGAGTCAGACAAGAAGAGGGAAGGAATGGAGTAGATGGACACAGTGGGAGTAAGATGTTTCATTATATTACTTTTGAATCACATGAATGTTATTGCCTGCTTTAAAATAAGTAAAATAGAATTTAGAAAAGAATAGGAGTCAACAGGCACTGGCAATCGTTATAAATGGCTTTGAGGTGCTGGTTAAGGATTACTATATAAAGGCCATTTTGTTTGATTGACAGACAGCTTGCTGACTATCCCTGGATGCCCCGGTGAGTGGTCAGGTTCTAACATGCTCTTGGCTGTTTAACCATGTTATGTTTATAGAATTCAAACTTCTTGGTATTTCCTACAAGCTTAAGCAGTACCGATTGCATATTAGGCCAAATACATACTTGCTAAATTGAATTGAACACTTTTAAGCTGGAGTTTTGTGTGAGGTGCGCCAAGCATAAAAAGATAATTATTTTGATAACCTCTGACATAGAAGAAAATTTAAGAAAACCAACCAAGCTCAACGTTTTCAGCTCAAATTTAGCTGTGTGTTAAATTATACTGCCAAAATTCATTCACTGTCCATTTGCATCCGATTCATCATTGCTCTCATTTTTAATGTTCTTAAACATTACCTGTTGAAGCTGTTAAAATCCAGTAAGTGCCTTCACAGACCCAATTAAATGCCCAATTACCAATTTTAGGCTCTTGACTTACATTTTTAAATGAGATGAACCTTGCCCTTGCAGCTGAATTGTTAATGAATGACAGCTCTCAAAGGAAGTAAGATTTTAAGTGTTCTCAAAAAATAGTGTTCTCACTCAGGAACATTGTTCCCACATTGCTGCTGCTACATCAAACTGTGTGTGCTGTCCTGAACTAGTGTTGAGTTGTAACTGTGGTTGTCCTTTCAAGATGAGGAAGAGAATTGAGGGCAAACAGGAGTCATTAGAGCCTGAGCAGGGGCACTGGAATAATTTCCTTTTCAAGAAAATAATAGTGCCTTTATGCTGAGGTCAGGAAGCAAGACCAGGAAGCTTGGAGCTCTGCTTTTGAATATAAATATGTATTTTAACAAGATTACTTCCTAAACATTGAGTTTGAGCATAGAGAAGTGTCCAGGATTCTTGGACAGGAAATGGTTGTCTTACGATTCATCCCAGGTCAAGGTAATCTAAAAGAAATCAGCTGCTCTCTGAGTGGTCTCATTTCTATTCTTGTAAAGTGGCTCTTCCCAGTAAGTAGGGCCCATCTTTTTAGTTATGGAGGCACAAGGATGGTTTGGCGGGTAAATCAGATCAGCTTTGCTTCTCTTTTCTTGATCCTTCTGGGCCCTATTCATCCTTCTGGCTATAGCTCAGACAATAATTTCATAACGAAGCTATCCTTCATGCGCCCAAACCCCTCCCCTCCCCCCCCCCCGTCACCCCACTCCCCCACGTCATTTAGTATGTGTTTTTCCCTCCTTCAGATGCCTAATTATATGCTTGCTGGTGGTAAGAAATAAGCGGCATGGTATTTATCATGTCCTGCCTTGTATTTTAGCACTTAGTGACTTGTCCTTTCTTTTCTGAGAGGCAATCTGGCTGAGGACTAGGGCTGTACTTGGATCACCTTGTCCTTATTTCCCCCTCTCATCACATCTCCCTGTCCTCCACCCTCACCCATTGGGCAGCACTTTTCCTTCAGTGTGCACACAATAAATGTTCATCGACTGAACATTATTTGTGCCTTCGGATTTGTCCCAAAGAATGGATTAGCCCCACTGCTTTATGATCCAAGTGTTAGCAGTTGAAATTCTTCTTAAGCAAAGGAGAAAATTTACATAAACATTTCATATTCAGCTTTGATTCCCTCCAGGGAAATTTAGGAAAGTTATGAGCATAACATTTTGCCACTCCCAACAGAATATTTTTCTCATACTATGAAACTCCCTTCCTGCCAAGAGACCTCCCCTGGCCACCCCTCACCCCCATAGTTCATCAGCCGTGCAGAGGGAAACGGCAGGCTGACAATCTCTTTGATTTAGAATTTCAGGTGAGTCTAGAAAAATGACTAGGTAGAAGAAATTGAAGATATCCTTTGTGTGTTGGACATTTGTTAATGAATAGATATTTTACATTTTCTGTTTTTATTTGGAAAGATCGACCTTAATTTTTTTTATCTACATGATGCCTTTCTCTGTATGTTCCTCACTACATGAGTGAGAAGTCTGGACTTTAGAGAATGGGCATCCTAATGTGCAGAACGTACATATGTGACCTATAGAGCCATAGGGTTTTAAAATTAAAAGGGGCTCATAGCATCCTTTTAGTCTAGCTTCATCCTAGGAATGATGAAATGAAGACCTAAATAGTTGAAGGCACATATCTAAAATGCCCATAGACAGGTAGGTGGAGTGGGTACAAGAACCAGAGCACCCTCCCTCTCCCCCCTCCCCAATGCTCTCTCTCCTTCTCAGAGTCCCCACTACAATTCAGTGAGCCACAGTCCACTGCTCATGATACAAGGTTTGTTTCCATGTAGAGCAGCTTCCTTCGCAGAGGGGATCACTTGGTTTCTAAGTCAACCCTGGGCCTGTAATGCTATTTTAGTCCATGACAGCACAGGTGAGAACTACAGGGTGATTCAATACCAGAAACCTTGGCCTCTACTGGAGAACCATTTTAATGAATATTTCCTTCTGACAAGCTGTCAGGAGGGGGCATTATGCCCTCTCAGGAGACAACAGGTTGACTGTGGCTCTTTAGCAACCTATCTAAGACTCCCAGAAGGAAAGGTGTTATCTCTTCTCACATAAATTTACTTTGTCATCTCAGTCAACCACTCCTTACTTATATCTGAAAGAATAGCCACTTAATTCACTTTATTATTTCAATTAAGATGACCTTCCACCCATGGCAATGCAAGAAGCACACTAGCTCTCTGCTTAGCTTATATTGTGGTAAACAGAACTTGTTTACATTAAGGGCTAATTTGGGTTCCAGCTGTATTTCTCCAAAGCCTTTCAAGCATGGTAGCCAAGATGGTATGGATGGCATGGAGCCTGTGGCATAATGTGCTATGTGCCTGTGGGTGGAACTGGGGCAAAGGGTTTTTGACAATCACCTTTTGAACATGCCTAAAACAACTCCCTGTGGAGAACCAGAAATGGAGGCCAGTAGTATAATGAATTCTATTATAACACAAATCAGACATAAGGGCACAAACACGACACCAGAATCAGACTGACTATCCCTCTTGTCAACTCCAGCTTTGATATACAGCCTGGAGCCTGCCCCCTCAGTTCAGACTATGGCCAGTGAATCTTTCTTACACCTTCAAAAGGAGGAGAGAAGGAGCAAGCACCTTCCCAAGGATAAAGTAGGTTCTCTCCCTCTCTCTTTCTCTTCCTCTCTCTCTCTCTCTCTCTCTCTCTCTCTCTCTCTCTCTCTCTCTCTCTCTCTTAAAAATTGCCATTACTTAAGATTTAAAGTGCCTTTTTGGAGTACTCAGTAACTTTTTGGAGTATGAGTGCTTTCTTATTTATGCTGCAGCAAAATTGACAGTGGAGGTCTTCAGCACCTGCACATCAGTATTAGGCATCCCATCTCTTCGAGGTTGGTGCAGTGGTCTATGGATTGTTAGACACATTGTCTTAAGAACAGAAGTGTGCACAGGAGTTTGGGCATATGTGGCTGGGTCTGTTATGTATGGACACTGCCCTTATGAGTTCTTCCCCCACACCCTTATTATTCCCATCAACCAAGGAAGTATGAGATGGACGTGCATCTGTGGAATGAACCTCTTTCCAGAGGATTCCTCAGAAGAAGGGAGAAAGTTCATGGCTGTGGTTCGACACAAAGGAGAAAAACATATGTGTCATGCAGAAGGCAGGGACCTCTCCTGACTTCCTTCTACAGGGACTCCACGATGGCTCAAGTCCAGACATGGAAGTCACTGTTCCCATTTGTCCATTTCATCAGAAACCTGAACCAGTCACATTGTGGCTGTTTCCACCTTTACTCTCTTCCCTCTGGAAATGTGTCTTTTTACAATTCATTTTATACTTGAGAGAGTGACTCTAAGTGTGTAGCCCTCCTTCTCTCTAGCAGATTCTGTTTATTCTCTTACTTTGAGTCTTCCTTTAGAACTTGCCTCCTCTGAAAACTGTCCTGGCTCTTCCGGCCTGTTGAACTCTCCTTTGGCATTGAAATATAATTACATTTCTTGCTTAATTCTTATTTCATCTAAATGTATCCTAAAAACTCTTAATAAGCAGGAACTCTATCTAATTTTGCCTGGAGTAGCAAAAAACTAATTCATAAACAACAAGACTCTACTGCAATATTATCAGGTAATGCCTCACGTGTTCTGAATTGAGAATGTTTGAGAATTCCTTAAAACTTAGCTGAAACTTCCCTTTGCACTACCTATGGGGGAAAATGCTTCCTGAGCAAACGAATAGAATGATACAATATATACAAACAGGGTTTAACTTATTAAACTTCCTTTCTCTTAATTTTATGGTTGACAGTATTACAAATGTCCCCCCCCCTTTTTTCCTCTTTGACCCTCTCTACCCCACTTCTGACCCCTCCCCAGGTCCTCCCCTCACTAATGTTTGTCCATGGGCTATACATATATGCATATATAAGTTCTTTATTTGATCTCTTCCCATTACCCCCCTTCTCAAATACGTCAGTCTGTTGCTTGTTTCCATGTCTCTAGATCTGTTTTATTCATCAGTTTATTTTCTTCATTAGATTCCACATATGAGTGAGATCATGTGATACTTGTTTTTCTCTGACTGGCTTATTTTGCTTAGCATAATACTCTCCAGGTCCCTCCATGCTGTCTCAAAGGGTAAGAGATCCTTCTTTTTTATAGCTTCATAGTATTCCATTGTGTAAATGTACCACAGATTTTGTATCTATTTATCTGCTGGTGGGCACTTGGGTTGTTTCTAGGTTTTAGCTATTGTAAATTGTGCTGCTATGAACATAGGGGTGCATACATTCTTTCTGATTGGTGTTTCAGGCTTCTTAGGATATATTCCTAGCAGTGGGATCACTAGGTCAAATGGCAGTTCTATTTTTAGTTTTTTGAGGAAAGTCCACACTGTTTTCCATAGTGGTTGTACCAGTCTGCATTCCCACCAGCGTAGGGTTCCTTTTACTCCGCATCCTCACTATCACTTGTTATTTGTTGATTTATTGATGGTAGCCATTTTGGCAGGTGTGAGATGGTACCTCATTTTCATTTTAATTTACATCTCTCTGATAATTAGTGATGTTGATCATCTTTTCATATGTCTCTTGGCCTCTTATATATCCTCTTTGTAGAAGTGTCTCTTTAGGTCCTCTGCCCATTTTTAATTGGGTTGTATGTCTTCCTTTTGTTGAGTTGTATGAGTGCTTTATATATTTTGGAGATTAACCCTTTATCAGATATATTGTTGGCAAAAATATTCTCTCATGCAGTGGGTTCCCTTTTCTGTTTGATACTGGTTTCTTTTTCTGTGCCAAAGCATTTTAGTTTAATGTAGTCCCATTTGTTTATTTTTTCCTTTGAGATGTATCTGTGGAAATTCTTCTATGTGAGATGTCTGATTAACCTATTAAACTTTAAAAACTTGGCAGTTTAGGGTAAATCATTTGCTTGCAAACAGTGATTTCCTTTGTGTTTCTAAATTATATTTAGTACAGCAAAGTTCTAAAATGAGTGTTACAGAGAAATATCATAGATGTTGTGGGGAGAGAGTGTGGGCTAGACTGCCTAGGCAAGGTTGGCAGAGGGAGGATCTGAAGTTGGCCTGTGAAGGATAGGCACAATTTAGATTTGCAGGAGGTGGCCCTAAAGGCGTCCCAGGCTGAGAATTCAATGGAGCAGAGCCCTGCAGACAGGATGGGCTACGATGTGTGAAAGGCCCTGGGAGGAACCTGGCTTTTTGGTGGTGCCAAGGCTCTGGTGGAGTAGAAAGTGAGGCTTAATAGATGGGGACCAGGCGAGCATTCAGAACCCAAGGACACTTATGATCCAGTGCAATAATTACTTAAAGAATTAAGCATTTGTTTTTCTAAAAATAAGTTGTATAATTTACACTGAAATTGTCAGGGCTTCTAAATGGTTTTATCTATCCATCAGGATAGCATCTTCTGCATGTGATGAGAGGATTGACAGCAATGGGGAGAACTTGCACTCAGAGCCATGTGCACAGACTTCTTTCTAAATGTGAGGACCTAGAGATAATGGTCTAGTATCGAGAGGGCAGCCTTGCATCTGGGGTGGACACTGGCTTCACCTTGTGGAACTCTCAATGACATTAATGTCCCTAGCAAAGGAAGTATGCACGAGAGAAGCATTAATTTTATCCTTGTAACAATGGACCCTAACATGTCCTTTATGTGTATCAGACATTTCCTCAGAGTCCACTTAGAATTGGCACAGTTTGCTGGTGCTATGGTTTTGTGATGGCTGCATGATATATGCTACACAGAGTCACAAGTGCCTTGGAAGTCTAAAATGTGCATGCCCAGCATCGTATATGATCAGTGATTACAGGTATGAAATCACAGCAGCCAAGAAAATATTCAATGAAAAATAAAAATAAACACTTGGATACTGTGGCCTGTCACTTTACTTGTAATCCTTGACTTGCCAAAATTCATTTGTCTTTTATACTTTTTTATATTTTACTTTTTGTTTTACATATAAATGAGTATCCTCTGAGGTGCACTTGGACTTCCTGTTTATACTAGAGAGAGGGTAGGAGTCTTTAGATTTGTTGATAGACTAAAATTTGAGTTTGGAGAAGTAAATCTTTGTGAGAATGTTGGCATAGTTTAGTTTCCCTGTTTATCTGTTTAATATTGATAGTTCCTGGAGAGTTTTCCATCTTCACAGAAGTGCCAGCAGCCCTAGGTTCTGTTATGCTGAAGGTTCAGCAAAGATTAGTTAAGGAATGGCTCTATTGGCAGTGGAGATTTTGGCCTGTGGAGTAGGATGGAGAAAATTTGGTGCAAATTTGTATCTGGTCGAGAAAGTCCTCCATAAGGAGATCTGAAGAGATAATAAAGAAGTTGATCCTTTAATGAAACAAAGAGATACCAGATTATGAGTAAAGACCCTCAGGTAGATGCAATGCCTGGTATCTCACTTGTCCCAGAGAGGCGAAGTCTTACATATTTTCTATCTCTGATGAGTGGAACAAGGTGAGTATTCTGAGTTCAGTGGCCGGGGCCATTACATTTGAATGGACTGGAATTTAGGATAAGGGAAGACATCAGAGTTTCTGAATTAGTGATCCTACCATTTGGAAAATGTGATCTGGTCTTAACATAAGCCCTCCAGGCATCATCCACTGGTGAGGTTTGGCTGGAAAACAGCAGCATGGCACAATGGCCCACAAACTATCATTTGCTTCTGCAGGTAGTAAATATTCAGCTGGTTACTGCATTATGAGAGATCTGATGACCTTTGGACCCGTCACATTGTCATCTGGCACATTCCTGATGTATAGCTTGACAGAACAAGACCTACAGCACATACTCATCCTCTCCATGGCAATCATTCAAACCATGGCAAGCTATTAATTACACCTACACAGGCAGACTTCATGCAGAGTCTTTCATTTTGTATCTTTATTTCCAATGCCACACTTCCCATTTTCAACAACTGCATTCCCCGGATATCCATAGCCATCATTGAAAACATATTCAATATGGATTCTTACTGTATGGAAGGCACTCTGCTAGATATTTCACTGTACGTACTTTGAATGCAAGTAGGGGATGGAGCGGGGGATAGAGGCAAAAACCTTGCCTGTACAGTATTAAATTCTTTAGTGAGGAAGGGAAATAGCTTCTCTCTCCCAAGGAGCTTAAAATGGGATTTTACCTGCCATACAGAAATAATTGCAAAAAGAACATAATAGGATGTAAAATATTGGTGTGGGTTGTAGAGAAAAATAAGTTTAAAATGTCAATTATTATTTTCTAATCTCTTTGAAATGTGGCCAAACATTGGGTATATAAACACTCGCAATAGATAAATAAGAGGACTATAAGCATGCAGCATCATGGTTTTACAAAATACTAGCATACCCAAATAGGAATCCAAACCAATCCAATGCTCACTGTGACCTTGCTGCATTGTGTTGGCCATTTTTAAATGGTTCCATGTCTAACAGGGGTCTGGTTCCATGTCTAACAGGGAGCATGGAGAACTCAGCAGGACCCATGGAGATCCACAGGAGGTGGTGATTGAATAAGACCTTAAAAGATGACTTTTAAGAATGTGAAATGCAAATGGTTTTAATTACAACCTAAAAAGAGCGTTTATCATCATGAAACGTCTTAACTATTAGGGTGAGTTATATATTATTATTACGGAGGTAAAAGAAATTAGAAAAAGAATCTATGTAAAGTAGCTAAGAAGATAAGATGCCCAAAGGAAAGATAAGGATGAAGAATAAATACCTTACAACTCTGTAAATCTGTATTATCTTGATTATATAGACAGAAATGCAAACCATATATGTAAAATCAGTAAGTGAGCTTTAGTTATGTCAAATTGGTGTAACAAACTGAACAGAACTGGAACTTGTACATTAAAAGAAGGCAAAGCATTCCTTTTGAGGAGCCCATGAAAGTCATATTTTTTAGTATTTTGTTGATCTAAGGAACTCACATATTTGGCCCCTGGTTATAAGTGCTAAGTTTAGTTTTAAAACTATTATAGATTACCTTGCAATGCAAAGTTGGTGACTTCTGCCCCAAATTTCACTCAACATAGACTGAAGTTTAGGTTTCAAATTAATTTTATGCAAACAATTTGAGAATTCAAAGTTAGTGGGTCCACTTACTGGCATGCATACTCCTTCAATAAATGTATTCTCTGCCTCACACAAACTCCATCTATCCATAATGCTTGCTCCTGCAATTCATTTTTTTCAGATAATGGCTTTTACTTTCATAGTGAAAGAGGCACAGTGACATCCAGTAAAACTGAGGAACTGCACTCCGAAGGGTATACTCCCAAGGGTTGGGAGCTCTGTCCCTGAGCCCCAGGGGGACAGGTTAGTGACCACATTCAGCATTTCCTGAGAGCAGCGGCGTCTCTCTTTGGCATGGAGCGATGGCCCAGTGTGGTGACTGCTGTCTGATTCAGCTTGGCTGTAGCCGAATAACCTCTGATCTAGATCAGAAGTCTGAGGGCGAGGACAGAAAGCCTGGGACCAGCAAGTGGAGGCCTGTGGATGCCGTAACCGGCTGAGTTCTGAGAAGAGCTGATATATCAGTAGTTGCCTCATCTCCTTAGGACAGTTTGTCCTCCAATTCTAGTCTGATGGATGTGGAAATTACCCCTGGGGAATTAGAGAAATCTGAGCATATTACCATTCATTCAGCACCAGAGGGTCTGCTGTTTATTCCTTTTGTTCTGAATGTTCGTCCAGGCTGTGCTATTGAAAGATCTCCAGGGATTTTTCTTAGGAAGCAGTCATTTAACACAAGTGGCATCATTTATTTCAGAAATGATTTGTAGGTTGTTACGTAAATACTAATGTAGTACATAACAATGTGCTCCGCCTTGGAATCTGCAGCAGAAGCCACCAAGGGGCTGACTTTCTCTGCAAGAGGAGCAGCTCTTTACCAAGTCAGAATCTGTCATCAGGTGCGCCTGGTTATTCTTTTTATTTTTCTTCCCCACGTTGCCTTAAATGACCCAGAAAGAAAAACAGGCATAGCCAAAAAGAGAGTAGAGTGGGTGAGATCTTACTAACCACAGTCATCAGTACATAGAGTAAACCCTTGATTATTTCTCATGGGAATGGTGATATTTCTTGTGATACATATTTGAATTAGGACTCCGATTAGGGCACCCTACCAGGTGCTCTGAAGTACACAAAGGCATAATTTTTAACGAAGTGTGATGTTCAATGAACAAGGGCCTACAGTATACCAGGCTTTGGGGTATGAAGATGACTAGAACTTGGTGATGACTGACTTTGAGGATTTCCTCGGAGTGGAGGTGGGTCAACAGCTATGGAGAGGGGGAGACGCTGTTGCCTTTTCTCTCTCTCTCCTCTATTGCCATCTGCTCTAAGCCACTGTCACCTCCCTCCTAGACCCCTGTAATACAAGTTCCTAAGTGGTTTTTTTTGCTTTCATGCACACTTCTGCCATGACTTGTTTGCCCAACAGCAGTTGGCTAATATATTTATAAATGCAAATCAGATCTTGTTACACTCCTGTTTCATGCTTACAAAGCCTTGTACACCAGGGCCTTCATAATCTGACACTTGCTTGCATCCATGACCTCATTCACTTTTTTCTTTTCTCAGTATTTTGCTACGCTGGTCTTCTTTCTCCTCCTTGAACATATCAAGCACGCTGTTTCCACCTTTGAGCTTTGGCTGTTGTGCCCAAAGAATGCCCGAAGGCTAGATTATAGGAAGGGGTGCAATTAAACAAGAAAGATGAGGACAAAAGAAAAAGCCAGTGGGTTTAATAATTTGGAGGTGTTTTCATTTTCATGGGGGAGTTTTTGGAGAGGTGATAATGTGGCAGGGAATTGATGGGTTGAGTGGTGGGTGGTTAGTAAAGCAGTAGAGACACTAGGCACATAAAACTCTTTCCTTTCACCACCACATTTCTCAAAAGAATGGATAGGGCTTGAGGACTGGCCTTATCTATACAAGATTCTCATAGTAATAGGAAAAGAAAACATTAAGCACATTCACAGGCAGAGTGAAAAAAGTCTGAAAAGAGGGAGCAATGGAAGCTTTGAGGAAGAGGGGTATTTGGAGAAAGGTTCCAGAAGAGATGGACAAGAAGAGGACCATGAACCCAACTGGAGAAATTTGCAAATAGGATATACTTACAAGTCCCACAGGTAGATTTTTTTATAAAAGCAGAATTACATTGAATAAATTCCCTTCTGTTCTGGGAAGGGAATTTATATGTTGAAATCCTAAATCCCAATGTGATGGTATTAGGAGGTGGGAACCTTTAAGAGGTGATTAGGTCATGAGTGTGAAGCCCTCATGAATAAGATTAGGGCTCATATAAAAAGGAAACTCCAGAGAGCTCCCTTTCCCCTTCTGCCATGGGAGGACACAGTGGAGAAGACAACTATAAACCAGGAAGTGGGATCATACCAAACACTATATCTGCTGACACCTTGATCTTGGACTTCCAAGCCCCTCCAGAACTATGGGAAATAAATTTAGGTTGCTTATAATTGCCCCAGTCTGTGATACTTTGTTATGGCAGCTCAAATGGCCCAAGACAATTTCCAGGTTTGCACAATGTTTCTCTGTTTGTGGGTGGTATGGTTTTATTACAGCAACCTTGGAATCCCCTAAATGGGGCAAGTGCTGAGATGTTACCTATCAGGGTTAGGGATTTCAAATTGGTAGCAATTCTCAAACCCTGCCATAATTATCATCATTGTTATTATTTTGGTTTACTTTTTATTAAGGTATGACCCATATTGTAAGGTATGCAGATATTTTTAAATATATATTTTTTATTGTTGATAGTATTGCCAATGTCTCCCATCACCCTCCTTATCCCCTTCCTCCCAGCTCATACCCACTGTTAGCATACATCCTTCTTGCTCTGGGGAAGTCAATTTGTTGTTCTATTCTAGCCTTCAGCTGATTGGATGAGACCCACTCACATTATGGAATGCAATCTACATTACTCAGAGCTCCCCAATTAAAAAAAAAAATTTAAACACTCGCCCACCTGGCGTAACTCAGTGGTTGAGCGTCGACCTATGGACCAGGAGGTCGTGGTTTGATTGCCTCCTGCATGCACCCCACCACCACCACTGGGAATCGAGCCCACAATCTGGGCATGATCCCTGACCAGGAATCGAACCAGTGACCTCTTGGTTCCTGGGCGACCATTCAACCATTGAGCCACACTGACCGGGCTCCCAATTTAAATATTAATCTTATCCAAAAACATCTTCACAGAAGCACCCAAAATAATGTTTGACCAATTATCTGGGTACCATGGCCTTGCCAAGTTGACACATAAAATTAACCACCACAGCTAAACTCATTAATTTTCCTGATTGCTTTAGAGTATGTATACATCTTTAACTTGCTTTATGTATAGTATAGGAACCTTCTAATACTTCACTTCCCTTTCTCCCATCCTGACCTTCTTGCTATTGTTGTCAGACATTTTACTTTTTCATATGTTATAAACTGCATACTACATTGTCATTTGGAAGCAAGCATTGTTCAATATAGGACTAATTATTCCTCACGAATAGGGCAAGATCCTGCTGTGAATTTCACTGGTTTTCCGGTCTGGCTGGTGGGCACAGGCACTATGCCCAGCCCTGTGTGAGCAAGGAGTATTGTTTCCCCTTTTCATTTTGAGTGGTTCTTTCTCTGGCCTCAGATCACCTCCTAACATACAAGCGGTGAGAAGTCCTCAGCTAAATACGAGCAAGGCAGAATCTCTGCAGATCTCTGGAGTTCTCTCTTCTTCATCACTTTGGTCTCCCTGGGCTCTGAGCTCTGTCTCTTCAACTCCGGCAGTCTGCCAGTCTCTGCCTGGGTTCCTCCTCCTTGTGCCACAGCCTGGAAAACTCTACCAAAGCAGTAAACGAGGGCAATTATAAGGCTCACCTCATCCATTTCCCATATCACAGGGGTCACTGTCTTTCATTATTTCATACTAGAAGCCCGATGCACGAAGATTCGTGCTAGAGTGGGCTTTCCTTTCCCTGGCTGCCAGCACCGCCTTTCCACTCTGGCCCAGCCCCTTTCCGCTCATGCCCTGGAACCTTCTCTTTCTGCTCCAGAAGCCGCCTCTTGCTGCTCCAGCCCGCCTTCCCATGCTGACTAGAGGCCCTGAGAGACCGGGGGTGGGGTAGAACACCTGCGTCGTTGCCATGGCGACAACGCAAGCATCCCGCCTGCCCCTGTCACTTGGTGTCTGTGTATGCAAATTAACTTCCATCTTTGTTGGGTTAATTTGCATATCACTCCTGATTGGCGGTGGCATAGTGGAGGTATGGTCAGTTTACATGTTTGTTTATTATTAGGTAAGATATTTTGTCCATTTCTGGTTATTTCCAGCAGAAGCGGGGACATAGCACTCATTTCTATTGTGTAGATACAGGGTTAGAATTGCTGAATCATAGAGTATATGCATGTTTAACTTTAGTAGATATTGCCTCGAGTTTACCAAAACAAATTAAGCTAATTTTAATTGTATACTGATATAATTGACACTCGTTTTACCCAAAACATGTTGCCAGATTTTATTCCCCAGTTTAACAGAGTAAAGAGTGAAGATGACAAGTTCTTAGTGACATCATTCACTGCTTTTAGAACTTCAGTGGTGTACACCCTAATATAAAATGTATTATTAAAAGTATTGAGAAAGTGGTGGTGGTGGTGATGAGGGAGGAAAGCAGAGATACCAGCTACATCTGTCATTGACTGACAGTCGCAATTATATTTGACGGCTATGTTTGCTAAGTAATAACAGCTTTGGTTTTTTAAAAACCTAGTGATATTATATGTTTAGTACCTAGTCCATTAGAAAATTTTCTGTTGCTCTGCCTCCTTCAGTTTCTCTCTCTCTCTCTCTCTCTCTCTCTCTCTCTCTCTCTCTGAATGCTCTTTTCACATTGAAGGTGATCCGTATTTTAAAAGATTGTGCTCAGGCCCTAACCGGTTTGGCTCAGTGGCTAGAGTGTCGGCCTACAGACTGAAGGGTCCCAGGTTCGATTCCGGTCAAGGGCATGTACCTTGTTGCGGGCACATCCCCAGTGGAGCATGTGCAGGAGGCAGCTGATCAATGTTTCTCTGTCATCGATTTTTCTAGCTCTCTATCCCTCTCCCTTCCTCTCTGTAAAAAATCAATAAAATATATTTAAAAAAAAAAAAAAAAAGATTGTGCTCAGCAGTAGGGTGCAGGGTATCCGGGTGAGATAGTGCCCCTCTTCAGAGCTGCTGAGGGACAAGGAAGTGGAGACTGCAGAAATGGTTCAATCTTTTCTCACTGGAAGGAGTATTTGAGCTCTAAGAATGCTTTTTAGCAACTCTCCCAGTTTAAATGTGTATTGAATTTCTACCAAGTATGACATTTTCCTGAAGAGAGTTACTGTTTGGCCTATACTTTTCAGTACATAATGGCTAATGTTAAAGGAAACCATAACATTGAAGGAACCTCTTTTTCAAGTTTTCACTCCCAGCCTTTGAGCTTCTTGTGTAATAATTTAATTCATTCTTGAGGCAGGTTGCTGCTTCTTTTATGTCTTTGTCTTTAGAGTCTCTGTTTGTAAACCTCTCCTAAAAATAGATCAAAAATGATATTTACAACTTCCCAGAAATGAGGAAGTAAGAACAGAATGTGACTTTCAGACTGTAGTTAACCCTTTCTGTCATCTCCATTGGATATTACAGTATTTGGTATTGGATTTCATCTCTTTCAGAGCCAGCACAGTTCTCACAGCTCTAGGCATTTAATCCCTTGACTTGGGCCTGTTTGCTTGTTTCAGTTATACTATGCTAGGGGCCCAGTGCATGAATTCGTGCACCTTGAAAGGAACTGTGGGCTGCGAGGCTGCGGTAGGCACAGGGGCGGGTCTCAGCCCATCCTCTGCGGCCCCGCCCAGCCCCTCCTGCCATGGCCCCTGGTCCCCTGTCTACCGGCAACCCCACTCCTACTGCTGCCAATCCCACACGCTGATGGCGCTGGCCCCCCTCACACCCGCTGATGATGCAGAGCGATTGGGGACAGTGCCAGCATTGGGTGTGAGTGGGGCTGGCACCATCAGCGAGTGCAAGCGGCGACTGCTGCCCTGATCGTCCCTCAGGAGCAAGGGGAGATGGAGAAACCCTCAGGGGCAATCAGGGCCTACAGCTGCCGCTTGCATCCGCTGATGGCACCAAGTGATCGGGACCAGTGCCAGGTGCGACCAGCAGCTCTGGTGCTTGCTGTGGGTGCAAGCGGGGTGGATGCCAACAGCAGGTGCGAGTGCCGGGTGGGACCACAGCACGCAGGAGCAAAGAATTTCCAGTAACCACCAGAGGCTCACCCTGATGACAGTGACCGGCGCCCTGCCTTGGTCTGGCGCCCCCACTCACCTGCTCCATCATCCAGCCGTGGCTAACGCTCACCATGTTCCACACATGCCCCCTCCCCTGGTGGTCAGTGCATATCATAGTGACCGGTTGTTCGGTTGTTCCGCCTTTTGGTCTATTTGCATATTCTTTTATTATATAGGATAGATTACATGTTATTCCATTTCCATAGAAAGTATGAAGTCAACCTGGCCGACATGGCTCAGTGGTTGAGCATGGACCTATGAACCAGGAGGTCACAGTTTCATTCCCAGTCAGGGCATATGCCTGGGTTACAGGCTCGATCCCCAGTGTGGGGCATGCAGGAGGCAACCGATCAATGATTCTCTCTCATTACTGATGTTTCTATCTTTCTCTCCCTCTCCCTTCCTCTCCAAAATCAATAAAAATATATTTTTTAAAAAAAGAAAGTCTGAAGTCACAGCAACTAATATTAACCAGGTTTTATAATTCGTTATATGTTTACCCTTCACCCAAAATGTATGCAAATTGGTTTTCTCCTCTGGTCTATGGGGAAAAGTCCATAGAAGTTAAAAACATTAAACACAATGGGAAGCCTTGGCTTGCTGTATCTCAAGCCTGAAATCATGTTTATAGGGAGGCTGAAACGAACAGAATAATCACTTAAGAGAGATGCTGCTAGAATAAGGATTGCAAGAAAATAGGTTTTTAAAGAGATATTAACCCCACATTTATCTCCTAGTCTCCTGATATTTCTGCAATTTCTTGGTTTTTACCATTTTCTTTACTCACCCTAGTTCTCAGATACTGCTCTTTTCTAATAAGAAAATAGTTCAAATCCCTTGAAACTGTGGCTTGATCTGAACACAGAACAGTTGAACAATTGTACAATTGAATTTGTGGTATATTCATGATTTCTGGTCGGAACAAGAACTGTTCCTCCTTTTGTTGGAGAGCCGTTCATTCATTTGTTCACTCATTCATTTGTGCATGCATACCTGAAGTGGCACTTGTTGTGTCAGTTTACGGTATTGAAGACTTGTGGTGCCAGTCTGGAGAGGGCACTGCTTGCTGTGGGGAACTAGAGCCCCCTGGGGATTAAGCTTCCTGATTTCAGACTAAAGATTTAACAGTCCAAGACTACCTATGAGAGTGTACCTGAACCTGTCTGTCATTGACTTGACAGGTAAAATACCCTTTCAAAATAAAAAGCTACCTATTTTTACAGTTTCTAAAAAAAGTGAAACTATAAACAAGGTAAAGAAGATTAAAATTAGAATGGATTAGGTTTTAGAAGTTGCAACTAAATCTCATAATGGCACGTGACATAAAACTTGCACATTTCAAAATAATACCGTCTCCTTCTTGGTAGTTTGGAAATATTATCACCAGTAGTACTTCCTATAAAATTGGTATAGGGAGATTGCTTGCTCTACTAATATGTAGTTGTTAACTACCCTCCATATGCTGCTGTACCTACATATTAAGAGCATCATTCCCAAGGAATGCTTGATGCAAGATATTTCTTATTCTTCTCCTTCTACTAAACGACTTACCCAGAATTCTACACATGAAAGCAGTATCCCATATAAATGGTTGCTTTTTCAGTATCCCTTTGGAGGAACTTCGTAGACTTGCAATCTCCTTCCCCTCCTCGCTTTCTCCTCCAATTTGGAGATGAGGGTGTGATGTAGGTCCAGGCCTAGAAACTAGTGATACCAAATAAGGAATTTTTTGTGTGGCAAATTTTCTTTGTGATTATCTCTTCTGTAGATTAAGGAGGTCCGCCTATATACCTCGAAACCCTCTGCCCTGCTTCCTCCCCATCCCACCCCTCCCCCTTTGAGTTAGTAGAGCAGGCACTATTAGAAAAAATGGCATCCTACATTCTTCACCACTGGCTTGTGCTCAGGCTGAAATGCCACCATTTTTGTTGTTGTGTCTGTTGTTTGTTTGGATTAAATTTTTTTTTTTCTAAAAACATGCAGATTCAAGAATATCGTTTCAGGCTCATTTGGGTCCTGTCAGCAATCTGGCCAGCACCTCAGGTGGGGAGTGGAAGGAGAGGGCCTCAAAGACAAACTTGGCCATTTCATGAATTGGTCTAGTTGGAGGCATGGAGTCTAAACTATGTCCTAAATAATGACATGCTTTGAGAAATACTATGAGAAGCAAATGATCAATGCCGTGGTGACCGCACATGCTCTATTTCCCACCAACTACAGCAGTGATGGTGTTTCTCTATTCTGAATGTATTTAAAGTAGCAATATAGATATTTTTGCTTCTAAGCTTTGTAAACATTCAGCCATCTCCCCAGATAAAATTGCTGATACAGTCTCCAACCTGATACTTATTTCTCCAGATACTATTAAATCCACCTAGACATTAGAGTTTGGAAAGAGCATTAGGAAACCAGTTCTAAATAATCATTTCTCACCTTTCCCTGTTAGCCTTTTTTTTTTTTTTTTATCACATAAGCACCCAGAAGGCATACTCGATCTTTCTTTTATTTCCTGAACCACATTTCAGAGGGTTTTATTTTTAGTCACCTCTGGCACAGCCAAAGAGCAGCCCCAATAAGATTCTATGTGGACATCACTTTTTTCCCTATTCCAAATTGTTTATTTCTCATCAACAGTCTTGTTGAAATCAAAGCTTCTGGTCATTAGACTCCAGCAGAGCAGAGCTAAGGCATACCACAAAATGCTGACCTTCGCTTATCTATAAGATCGTACTAGAACTAAGCATGGATAAATTTTAAGGTATCTTACTTAGGTACATAGGTGCCATTAGTCTCAACATCAGACTGTATAGATGCAATTTGTTCTTCAGCACCTTTGAGTTGTTTGTTTTTTGAGAGAGAAATGACCACATCTATACTAATAAAAGGGTAATATGCTAATTAGGGCAGACGTCTCCTGGACATCCATCTGGATGTCCATCCGGACACAGCCACAGTGGCTGTGAGGCCCAGGGCTCAGGCCTCGCAGCCACTGCGGCTAGCAGTGGTGGCAGCAGCGAGGTGATGGGGGTAGCACCTTCGCCTGAGCAGCCCAGTTGCCTCCCGCAGATATCCCCTGAGAGCTCCCGGACTGTGAGAGGAGGCAGGCCGGGCTGAGGGACCACCCCCCTCCCCAGTGCACAAATTTTCATGCACCGGGTCTCTAGTAAAGTTATAAAATGATTCAATCTGAATTTAATGTGGATAAAAAATGTTTGTGCATATGTTAGTAAATATCTAAAAATAACTATGAAAAATGAGATAGAGGATATAAAGATAAAGTAACATTTTTATATGCTGATTGTTTCTTTTAAAGACTGAGACTAGATATTTTGTATCTAAGGCAAAATTGATTTTCTTGTTTGGAAGGACTCAGAAATGATGCTGTGAATAATGAGATTGTAGGGGGAAAGCGTGACTTTTTTTAAAAGCAATCTCTCAGCCATTGGACCTAGAAATGGAAGATTAGCCACTTTAATCACTGGCAGTGTGCATTCCTGGACTGTTTTGCGTAACATGCAAATAGCTTGCATTTTTGTCTTTCTTTTCTTCATCAATCTTTGTCCCGTCCTTCACCAACTCCTGACTCACTGCAAGACCACATTTGGTCTAAGATGGTGCTTTGCTATTGTCCTGCATATTGCTTTCTAATTGAGTAGAGTTTTTCTGATTGGGCAAAAGCAAGGCTGTTGGTCTCTACCCCTTGACTGTGTGTCTTATTTTTGTATGTTTCCTGGAGGGACCATTTTTTAAAAGACCTTGCTAGGCCATTAGTTCATCAGACAGAGATGTTATACTACCTGAGTAGTGATATTCCAAGTGTAATGCTCTTATCACTGCTTCTTAACTACAGCTGAGATGTAGATCAAGTCTACATGGAGGCTGAAGAGGAGGCGTGCAGCCATGGAAACCACATTCTTTTTATCAGAACTGGTAGCAGAAGGACCTGAATTTGGTTGGCCCACATGCTTCTGCCTTCCTCTGATGCCACCATAGAGAGCAGTGGGTGCCAGGAGTGGGAGTGAATGAAAAACAGCATTAGGTTTGGATAACCCTAACACTTGACTTACTGAGTGAGTTCTCATGCTTATCAAGCAGTAATCTTAGAGAAGCCATTTCCCGATAGGCTTTTTGATTATATCTAGGAGAATACCTATGTTGTGATAGTTGTAAATACCTGGCTATACTTGCTAATCACCATTTTACTGTAGAGCAGACAGCAGATGCCACGCCCTCCCCTGACAACCCTCTAATTTGAAATTCATAGCATTTATGATTTCATTATTTTTTTCAATTATATTTTTTACATTATTGTCTATTTAATATAGGTAGAGCTGTATCTATTTATGACTTTAACATATATTTTTCTAATGAACTTATTTAAGTAAAAAAGCAAATTTATTTAAAGGGAAATGTTAAGGGAATAACAGTTTGGATATTGTCAGAATCACAACTGTAGTATGTGTATGCAATAATTTTAAGGCACCTGCCTCAAAATAGAAACTGAGATGCTGGAAATAATAACAATAAACAAAAATTAAACCAAAACGGGCTCAGAGCCCAGGAACACTACCCAGATTCCAAGAACTGGGCAAGGAATAAGCCAGTACGGGGCGGGGAAGCAGGGGGAGAAGGCAGGACTGGATGGAGCTGTAACTGCCTCCATTGAAAATGACCACTCTGCACTGTGATCGCTATTGAGCAATTCTGTGGGGCATTTGTCATGTGGGTGGGGTTCCTGCACTTCTCATTTCGGTGACAAGCTTCCAGTGGAACTTGCCTTTGTGAAATGTCAGTGTTAAAGGTGCCAAAAACCACAGCGATCTTGCATTGTGTTTGAGCTTTTATATTGCTGTAAACGACTTGCAAATACTAAATGAACCAGAAGTAAAAAATGGTTCATAACAACTTTAACTAAAGTTACAAGGAAAATGTTCATGTTTCCCAGGATGCCTAAATGCCGAGTGATTTACATAAACAAAGGAGGAAATCCTCTTTGTGTTTAGGGATGTGAGTCTAATACAGGAACCCATGTTTTCCTGTCATTGAAAAGCATTCTTTAATCTTTTAAGCACATTTTAGGACCTGCACATATTCCAGGTGTGCTGTTTACTTTAACATTAAAACACAAGAATAGGACATGTCTATTCAGAGAAACCTAATAGATCTCCCTTTGTGTCATAAGAGACACAAAGGGTAAATGAATTGAATTAAATGGATGGACAAAGCCCTGAGCAGACTGGTAATAGTTATTCCTAATGGGACTTAACAGGCTTATACTTGGAGCTGAAGGCCAGAGAGGCCATTTGTGAATAGAAGACCATACATTTCCTCTGATTGTGGGTGTTAAGGGGATGATGACTTTTTAACCATGAAAATAAATATAATTGGTGTGAAGCATTCAGAAGCTTTCAGCCAAATAGAATGGAAATAATGGATAATAAGCCTAGCACTATTTGAAATTTTAAAAAATATAATTGCTAAATTCTAGTTAAGAGCAAAGGGATGAGATTGTACGGAAGTCATAAAAATAGTCCTGGAACCACACCGCAGGGGTTCTCACCAAACCTAAAGGCAGGGACCCACAGTTCATTCTCTGAGTCCCTGCTCTCCTGGCCCAGACACTGTAACACAACAAACTCTGGCGTGCATAAAAGGAGAGGCTTACCACCAGCCGGGACTGGGGTAGGTATTCTCTGTCCTTCATTCCTTAAGGATTCTTTTTGCCATCTGTTGAGCATCTGCATAATTATTTGAAAATGTGGAATCTGTGGGGTTATTTAAAACAAAGAAAGAATGTGCCACTGATACAGTCTTATTAGGGTAGAATTCATTATGACAAGTAGTGCTTTCCATTGTTCCTAGTTTCTTTAATAGCATCGTTCCTATTAAGTTTTACAATCCCTGCAACCAAGGCTCATAGGAGCTTCTAGGAAAGCCCTTTCAAAACACTTACTCACCACCCCCTCTGGAGGCTCTAATTCATGAAGTAAGCAGACATAGAAACATATTCCAAGTGACTCTCCCCTGGTAGCTGGTGTTTGACTCTGTCTGAGAGGTGACACTGTCTATTGTCAGCATGACTAAGGCTGGCTGGAGGGACTGTGCTGGTCCTGCAGGTGTGGTGACCTCAGGAATTCATACTGGGGGCAGCAGGAGCACCAAGGATGCCAGATAAGGTCATAATTGGTTGCAAACTTGATACAAACTAGACTATATTTTAAAGCCAAATGGTTCTTTTATTTTAAAATGAGGTATTACTCCTTATCACTAAAACGAAATTCATGCAAGAGTAGGCCTTCCTTCCCCCAGCTGCTGGCACCGGCTTCCCTCTGGCACCCGGGACCCGGGCTTCCCTCCAGGCCCAGCTTCGTCCGGAAGGACATCCGGAATGACATCCAGTCTAATTAGCATATTACTCTTTTATTTTATAGATATACTAGAGACTCGGTGCATGAAATTCGTGCATGGGGGGGTCCCCTCAGCCCAGCCTGCACCCACTCTAATCCGAGACCCCTTAGGGGATGTCCTAAACTGGCAGTCGGACATCCCTCTCACAATCCAGGACCACTGGCTCCTAAATGCTCACCTGCCTGCCTGCCTGATCACCCCTAACTGCCCCCCGTGATGGCCTGGTCACCCCTAACTCCCTCCCCGCCGGCCTGGTCGCCCCACGCAGCCTGCTGCTCAGTCATTTGGTCGTCCCTCACTAACTCCCCTGCTGGCCTGGTTGCCCCATGCAGCCTGTTCGGTCATCTGTTTGGTTGTTTTGGTTGCAACGGTTGCTTAGGCATATATATATATATATATATATATATATATATATATATATATATGTATTTTTTTCTTCTCTCATTCTCATTTTGCATATTTGTGTAGGTGTGAGATAGAAGCCCACTGACAGGAAACCAACCAACCTGCACACCCACTCACCTGTGGTCTTTTCTTGGCAGTGACAAACAAGAAGCCTACACAGGCGTCCATTACGAAGGTCAAACAGTTTGAAGGCTCCACGTCGTTTGTGCGGAGATCACAGTGGATGCTCGAGCAGCTTCGCCAGGTTAATGGCATCGATCCTAATCGGGTGAGTGGCCTGTGGAGTGTTGAGCGAAGGAGTCTCTTCACACGATGATTCTTTTATTAACCTTAGCCGTGGTGATTGTTGTCTGAATTGTTTTTCTCTGTTCCAGTTACACAAATAATACTTTCTGATTTCTGTACCCTTCTTATGGGGGATTATAAACCTTTTCATCATGTTTGATACAGGAACCTAAGGGGATGCAGATTGAAGAAATGCTATGTCCAGTAATATGTTTATCAGCAAAGTGCAAAGACCAGAATTCAGATTCGTGTCCATGGCTATCAATATGAAAAGCTATGTTTCTCTAAGCTTCATTTATCTCCTCATGCCACCAATTTATTTATTTACTTAAATAAATCCTTAAAAGTTAAGAGTCTATTGTATTTAATATGAGAAATACTTTTTGATAATTATTTATCAAAGTAGATTCCCCCCTTTTGCTCACATGCATTTACCATACAAAATACCAATAATGAAGAAAAAGAAAATTAGGGGCAAGATTAATACGTGTTAGTGCTGAGAACCTGAATAAATTATGTCCCAAGTAATTGGGAGGATGATATGTAGTCTGAATTCTGACACAGGTCAATGTGTGGTAGGCTACAGGGACTTCTGTGATACTAGCTTCCTAGGGACATCTGTAAATACTGTAAAGTTTGAGGTTTATTTGATAAACAGAGAAGGTGGATTCTCCATGCACCTGGGTTCTAATAAAGATGAGCCTTGCCCAGCCGGTGTAGCTCAGTGGTTGAGCATTAACCCATGAACCAAGAAGTCACCTGTTGGGTTCTCGGTCAGAGTTGCAGGCTCAGTCCCCAGTAGGGGGTGTGTCAGAGGCACCTGGCCAATGTTCTTTTCTCATCGATGTTTCTATCTCTCTTTCCCTCTCCCTTCTTCTCTCTCTAAAAAATCTATAAAAACATAACATAGTTTAAAACAAATAGATGAACCTTATGATTAGTTTTAAAAGATGTTTTGCCTTTATGAGTCTTTTGTTGGGCATAACATAGAAGCAGCAGTTTTTATACATTGAGATCAGTAGTTATTTCACTGTTTTTTCCAGGATTCTGCAGAGTTTGATTTGTTGTTTGAAAATGCTTTTGACCAGTGGGTAGCCAGCACAGCCTCAGAAAAATGCACCTTCTTCCAGATCCTCCACCACACCTGCCAGAGGTACCTCACGGACAGGAAGCCGGAGTTTATTAACTGCCAATCTAAAATCATGGGAGGTGAGTGGGCATTTGTGTGACTTCAGTCATCCTGTTGCCTTAGACTCACTTTTATTTAAAAAGTTAGGTGTTCCACAGCATAAAAACAAAAACAAACAAACAAACAAAAAGAATCAATGCATGAGAACCATTTTTGGGAGTTCATTGTTTGCTAAATCTAAACACATGTCTGTGCCGTCAATGTTCATCAAATGAATCCTGCTTTCAAAGTCCAGCCTTAACAGACTTGGCAAAAGGTCAAAGTCCACCAGGCCTAGGACCATGGAAGGCTGCATGACAATGGAAAGTGCCTGCTATGAAACATTTTCCCCACCGGTGTCTGTATGGTCAATAACTTGCTTGGCTAGCCCTTAAGCACTGAGTCTCCTCTAAAACTACTGTGACATTATGAATTTGAAATTTCTGTTGCTTGAACATTCCACTTCTCCCTGTTCCATCCTGAGCGCAGAGGGGCCAGAGCAATGCATTTCCTCAGGATGGAAACCTGAGCTGGAAACAAGAGGGCCACAGACTCACTCCACTGCCCTTGCAAAGGAAACGAGCCACCTCCCTCGGCTCAGGTTGGGAAGAGTTCGGATGACTCTTCTCCACCTCCTACCCTAAGGAACGGCAGTAGGCAGTCCCTCTTCTCTGCTGCCTCTGAAGCTCTCATTTCTTCTCTCAGAACAGGTCTTTTCATTCTTTTAGTCACTCTTGGTTCATCATCCAATTATACAACAAGTACTAAGTGCCTACTATGTGCCAGTCACTGTGCTACGTCCTGGATATGAAGAATAGTTCTATATTTGATCCCTTAATAGGCCCTAATCCCAAATCCCAGTCTGGAAACTCTTCATTTGCCCTCTTGATTATCCTCAGACCTCCCCACACAGTCCCACCAGCTGCTTCTATCAGCCATTGGCCAGTCCTCAGATGTCTTCCAGTGCCCTATGAACCCTAAATTATGCAGAGTTGAGACAGGAACCCATATACGCAATGTTGAGTCATTGCTATGTGTATCAGATAAATCTACAGATCGATTTCCTGTGGTAGATAATAAGTTAATGAGACCAGAATTGACGCTGCCTCTTGTGACCGTAGATGCATCTCTCATCTTCTTTAGACCTCAATTTTCTCAAGTATAGCATGGGGGGGATAGACAGTATCTAAAATCCCTTTCAGTATTGTTTTCAGAATCTATAATTCCTAAGGTGTAGATTTATTGTGAAGTTTAATCACTTTATAATTTAAGTATTAAAAGCTTTAGTGCAGTTAAATGTTGACTGGCCCTGGATTCCTATGGAAGGATTCCTATGGAAAAAAGTTTTAATTAAGCACATTGTAATTAGCTGGCAGCACATATGTCCTTCATGATATAGTCTGTCTAATAGTTGCTTATCCTTGGTAAAAGTTGTACCAACATACCCTCATTAATTAGCATGCTGATCAGTCTTTTGTTCTCCCAGTTATCACAAATCCAAAGCTTAAAAATTATGTGGTTCTCAGGTTACTACTTTCTGACCCCTTTAACTCTGGGGAACCTACTCCACCTTCAGATCTTCATTTCCTCATCTTTAGATGAGATCTGTTCCTAATTTCATAGTATCTTTTCATCTCTTCTCAAGTATGGGCCACAAGTCCTAGACACCGTTGTTTTCTGCACTGTGAAAGGCGATAGGTTTTGTGATTTTAGAGAACTGATATGGTGTTGGTTTGCTGCCCTACACCAGGTTCTTTATGTGTTATTATAGCAGCCTTTGGAAATATAATTTATTGTCTTCATTTTACAGAGAAGGAAGTAGGCTCAGAGAGATTGTTAAATAGCTTGCTGAGGGTCACATAGCTAGTAAGTGGCAGAGATATTCAAACACAGGGTCACTCCTCTCTAACAGCACCTTCCTCAGGGCCACTGAGTGCTACGCTCCAGAGAATATCATTGGCATTGTCTTTGGCATGAAAAGTGCCCCTTGGAGTTATACAAGACTTTTGGAAAACATTTTACATTTGTAAGTATTAAAAAGGGAAGGGCCAAAACCGGTTTGGCTCAGTGGATAGAGCGTCGGCCTGAGGACTCAAGGGTCCCAGGTTCGATTCCGGTCAAGGGTATATACCTTGGTTGCGTGCACATCCCCAGTAGGGGGTGTGCAAGAGGCGGCTGATCGATGTTTCTCTCTCATCGATGTTTCTAACTCTCTATCCCTCTTCCTTCCTCTCTGTAAAAAATCAATAAAAAATATATTTTAAAAAAAAGGGGGGGGGGGAAGGAAGACGAGAATGACAGAGACTATAGGTAGTTTTAACTTTTTTCCTAGTTTTATTACAGGTATATAATTAAGATCATTCTTAAGCAATTTTTTTTTTTTTTGTCCTAAGAATCAATGAGTCACCAGGGGCCTTTAAAAGCAGCTCTATTTTGGTTTTTTTTTTTTAATTTGTTTGTTTTTGTTTATCAGATCTTCATTATGTTAAAGAGATGAAAGTGAGGCTATTTTAGTGAATGGGGAAGATGATGGAACCCAGGCTGAGAATACCTCTCAGACACTGCCTCCACTCCAAGCCTGTCATTGGGAAAACTGAGGCCCAGTGAGTTTGAATGACTTTACCAAGATTAGTGGGCTGAGAGCAAGTCTGCCTGACTCCCACTGAATCACACTTTTTTAAATACTAGTTCAAATAGGATTATCATGTAAGTTTCTAAAATTCCACATAGTTCTTCTCTTGTATGTATTGATTGTGTATATACCACATGACAGGTTTTTCTTTTTCCCTTGAGGAGAGTCAGTTACACAGGAATAGATTGTATGCAATGTTTGAAGTTCTATCTTCAAACATATTTCCTTATCTCCAGAGGACAGACTGGGAAGCTTTGGTCTTCTGATGCTGGTTACAGGATCTAGGAGATACTTGTAAAGTCCAAGAGGCTGAGTGAAGGCCCTCATACACTGGAAGAGGGCAGAGTGCTCTAAGCGAGTATGAGGGGGAAGAGGTGGTTTCTTCTCATGCCTCTGTCAGCATCTCCTCTTGTCTGGATGGTTGGAGGACTAGTAAGCTAGGACAGAGTCCTCAAGCTGTGGTCATTCCTAACCTTCATTCTACCTCTTTTTTAGTTCATTAAAGGTCGGTCACCTTCAACAAATGCGAATCTATTCATTTAGTTGCTGGGTCCCTAAGTCACCAAGCAACCTACAGAGATTGAAGGCAGAGGCATGGAGCCAGTCTGACTGCTGAAATGTGACATGGCATCATGAATGGCAGGGGCCCTAAAAGTGAAGTCTTAGATTCATGTAGGTCCTACTTACTTCTTCTGAGATGGTAGCTTTGCTCTCTCTGCTTATTGTAAACAGATGATTTCATAGTGTTATTTGGGTGGTAACACATTTGCACTTCAAAGATGCCTCGGAGTTAATCACATGTGTAGAACTTTAGACTCCAGAAGAGAGACTTGCATTGAACTAATTCATTTCAAAGTGCATGTTCTGCCTCAAAGAGTACCACCAATTTAGATAATGGGCATATCACCTTAAGTCAAGGTCCCAAGGGGGACTTTGTTGTTTTGTTTCTTCATTTTTCTTAGTAAAATGTGAGAAAATCCTACATGGCTCCCCATTGCTGTTATTTACACTATACTTTTGTAGTGATTACCTTTGGTCTCATATTTATTTATTTATTTTTATTTTATTATTTTTTTTTTTTTAGCTAATACTGTGAACTATGGAAATCCTTAGTGGTATTTGTAACTTCTGTGTTAGAACCACAAAGTAGATTCTTTGCAAACCTGTTTTTTCAATAAGTGATGTAAATCATTTGCAAGAAAGAAATGATTTATTCTTCAAGGCAAGGTTCTGTAAGTGGCAGGGGGTATTAAATACTAAAGCATGTCCTAGTCTTTTCCTTGAATTCTAAGCCCAAACATCCTTGGCTAATTCATTCAATTACCTCATACTCTTTCACCTGTTTTAATATGAGTCATTCTTCAGTGAGCCCCACCTATATCATTTGAGGCCCACTTGTGCACCTTTCCTCCTGATTCCATAAGCATTTACTCAGGTTTTAATATCCAGCAACAAAGTAGCCACCTTGGTCAACTTTACTTATCTTTCTGGGAAAAATCAGTAAGCATATATTGAACAATACAATAATGCCAAGCTGATCATGAGCTGCATTTTAAAGGATGGTTAGCAGTTGCCAGATAGACAAGGGCAGGATGAAATGAGCTCTCTCTTATTCAACAGTTAATCCATGCAATTTTATTTAATGTTTGCTATCTTCAGAATTTGAAATGTGGCAGGTTATTTTTCCATAAAACAGGCAGTTTTGAAGAGTCATATAGTTTTGTCATCATCAAAGGGTATTTCTTAAGCATTGTCCACTTGTGCACAGCCCTTCAGATGGTGGGATAAGACCCAGACTTCTGAGGCCTAGTAGAATTCCAGGGACACATGTCTCAGATGTTTTCTTCAGAGCAGTCTGGCCCTCTGATTGATGTGCTAAAGGAAAACCAAATGGTTTTAATCTGGATTCCCCTGAGATAAAATAGAATCTCAGGATTCAAAGTGTGACTTTGTATTGTACTTTCTTCCAAACATTGTAAGGTCATCCTTGGGTGAGATGTGTAAATATTTCACCTGTGAGTGCCCCCCAAGGTGAAATAACAAATAAATTATAAAAAGAGCACATGTTCATAACAGAGTTCTTATAAAAGAAAAGGTGATCAATATGGTCATTCTTACTCCCCGTATATTAACATAGTATAGTCATATGCTGCATAACAACATTTCGGTTAACAACAGACTGCATGTACAATGGTGGTTCCTTTAGGTTATAATGGAGCCAGAAACTTCATATTGCCTAGTTAAGTCATAGCCATCCTAATGTTGTGACACAACAACATTCACAACTTTGTGGGTGCTGGTGTAAAGAAACCTACAGTGCTGACAGTCGAATAAAAGAATAGCACATAATATTATGTACACTACATAATATTTGATAATGATAAACAACTATGTTATTGGTTTATGTATTTACTATACTAAACTTTTTAGTAGAGTGTACTCTTTCCACTTATAAAAAAGTCTGCTGTAAGACAGTATGCTGTATTAAGCCAGCAGCAGCCTCATACATCTCGTGTTTACCATGCCTCCTGATTGTATCATTTTCTCCTGTGCTTGATTTACTCTTGTTTTGTAAATTTAGTGTAGCCTAAGTGTACAGTGTTTATAAAGTCTACAGTACTGTACACTAATGTCCTAGGCTTTCACATTCACTCACCACTCACTCACTGATTCACCGAGAACAACTTCTAGTCCTGCAAGCTCCATTCATGGTCAGTGCCTTAGATAGTGGTGCCTTTTTTTTTTTTACCTTCTACGCGATATTTTTACTGTACATTTTCTATGTTTAGGTATGTTTATATGCACATATACTTACCATTGTGTTACAATTGCCTATACTATTCAGTACAGTAACCTTCTGTATAGGTTTGTGGCCTAGGAGAAATAGGCTATCCCATATAGCCTAGGTGTGTAGTGGGCAGTACCATCTAGACTTGTGTGAGTGTACTTTATGATGTTCAAACAATGATGAAATCACCTAACATTGCATTTCTCAGAACACATCTCCATTGTTAAATGGTGTATGACTGCACTGTAAGGGAATCTGTAACATTTGCTATCATTTTTCCTTTGTTTTAATGTTTTCTGTCAGTGAATAATGGCTTTGTGGAATGTGAACCTCACCCTCCTACACATGCTGCACCCAAGGCACATTACAATGAGTTGCTTATTTCTTAAGAATAAAATCATGTCTAATTTTGCCTCTACTTGTGGATGTGTACACACACACATATTAGAGATTATAATTCACATAAGAGTTCATTTCTATTAAAACTACCATAGTGCTGCTTCTTGATGTCAATGCAGAAGAGGAGGCCAGGCTGCCTGGCCAATTCACTGAAGTGAGAGAGCCATGCAGTGTTCCCTATAGTAGTTTTTCATATCAAGTGGAGCCCATGTCATAGTTCCTCCGGTGACGATTTTGTTATCCTTGAAGAAATAACAAAATAACGGACTTCAGTTTCACCACAGTACAAACCAGGAAAATGATTCATGAGGATCTTGCCTGTGATTCCACAGCTAATAAGGGATGGAGTTGGTATTCAGTCAGGCCTGTCCTCATTCCCATCCCTGACTTACAGTTTCCTTCAACAAGCACAGGTCTTTTCCTTATGTTGATTCAACTAAGCAGAAGAGAGGAGAATACAAATTTAACAATATGTAGGGGTAGGAAAATATAGGTTAACTAGAGGCCCAGTGCACGAAATTCATGCACTCAGGTGGGGTCCCTCAGGTGCACGAAATTCGTGCACTTGGGTGGGGGGTCCCTCAGCCTGGCCTGCACCCTCTCGCAGTCTGGGAGCCCTTGGGGGATGTCTGACTGACAGCTTAGGCCCGCTCCCACAGGGGAGCGGGCCCAAGTGGTCAGTCGGACATCCTTAGTGCTGCCATGGAGGCAGGAGAGGCTCCCACCACTGCCGCTGCACTCGCCAGCCGTGAGCCTGGCTTCTGGCTGAGTGGTACTCCCCCTGTGGGAGCGCACTGACCACCAGGGGGCAGCTTCTGTGTTAGTGCACATGATAGCAACCGGTTGTTTTGCTGTTTGGCCAATTTGCATATTAGCCTTTAATTATATAGGATGATAATAAAAATAAATACAATAAATAATAATACAAGAATAAATTCTTGAGTTTCACATACAACTATAAACCTACTGTTTCCCACCCCTGTTTTTTTGTGGGTTTTTTTTGAGGATCAAATTAAAAATTCTGTTGAAAGTCCTCTGTAAATAACTACATATTGTTAATTATATTAATCATGTATACATACAGACTTATCCACTCTTCTATTACTTCATCTCTTCATTGTAGCCAACACCATCTTTTCCTAGACAGCATGATATTTCATTAAAGACTTGTCTTATAGAAACCTTTTGGAGAGAGTAAGAAATTAAAAAAAGAAACCAAAAAATACATCAATAAACTTTAACAGTACAAATACTTAAATTATATAATTGGAAATTCCATTTTAGGGGATTTTTTGTGTTAGGTATTGGGGTCCCAGTAACACTGCATCAAACAAGTTTGATGTTTACCGTGCTACATGATCTACTGACATAACCATCTGACACCAGCTGAGCTCTAGTAGGAGCAGGACATTCTAGCAGAAGCTATGAGATGTTTCTGGATCTGAGTCTATATTTAAATTTAGGACAACGTTACCAGTCAATGTGTTGAGTAATTTATATGCATCCCGATATTTTTTGAGTCGGTCATTGAACCTCTTCCTGTTCCCATGAGGTAAATCAAAAGTAGATGCTTTTACTTTAAGTGAGAAAATTGAAGTAAGCAAGGGCTACTTCCTTAGGTTCCATCCAATTCAATGCATGAATGATATAAATGACTAGTAACTAAAGAAAAAATGGGTCACAGATGTGATTTTTCTCTTTTTCATTGCTCATCAGCTATAAACTACACTGAAATGCATACTGTGAAACAGCTGGTATGTTATGGTTAGGCATCCTGAGCCAGGAGTGACTTTGTACATTAAATGCTTTTGAATAATCTCCATCAAAATCTTGAAGCAAACCAAGGCTACATATGGGTCCTTCTAAGGCAAGGGTGGGGAACCATTTGGATATTTATAACATCATTCACGGTCCATACAAAATTATCTACTTAAAAATTAGCCTGCTGTATTTGGTCAAACATTTAATTAACTCACCCCTCATCCCTTGCCAGAGCCAGACCAAATGATTTTGTCAGCCAAATATGGCCCACAGGCCAGATATTCCCCACCCCTGTTCTAAGGTATCATTTATTGGCTTACCAGGGATCATGAACATATTGTATCTATCCCATGGTTAAATAATCTGCAATAGATGAGAGCCATTCCTACTTTCAAAATCAACTAGAAGATGTAACTGCACAACTTGATGGATTAAAAAGAGCACAGACTGAATCCACTCGCCCCTGCCTTTGATGGCATCGCTCATTAGCTCTGTAACAGTCTCTGAGCTGCTAAACTTACATTCAGCCTCTATGCTTTTCTGTATTGTGGATAGTAATGTATACCTTAAAGGGATGGTTGGGGATTAAAGTGAATTTTAAAATATTTAATCAGACAGTATTTTTGTAAAGTGCCAGTAAATGTCTGAATATTCCATTTTATAAAACTTGAAAATTGCAATATGTGCATTCATATTATATGATGCCTTCCAGGATGTTTATCAAAAGCCCTTGCTTATGAAAGAAGCAACAAAATATCCTTGAGCTTTCCTAATCCATGTTGGCCATAACAATTGCAAAAAAAAAAAATAGTAATTTCTTTGTTCCAAGTGGGAATGAATGAGCTGAGCTACATTAGAATACTAGACACTTCCAATGTCTGGAATGCTGAATTGTTTGCCATGGTTTATAGAATGCTGAATGTGTTGTATTTCATGTTTGACATTTATTGAGTGCATATGTTACTGCTGACTTACCAAAACAATGATGTTTAAATTATATCCAATAAACCTGTGCCAGAGATCAGGGCACATAATTAAGATCTTGCCATAGGATGGAAAAAAACCTAAAACATGTTTTATAAACTTTATAATAGAAATATTCTTTTTTTTTTTTCACCAAAACATCTTCAGCCGAGAATATTTTTTGAGTCCAGTTTTCTTTCCACTACCAAAATGGAGATACAGGGATCAAAGGTAAAATTGTTTAATACTGTTAGACATGAAGTGGTATTTCTGAAACAGACATAAGAAGCATGCTGCATGATGACCATACTTTTAGATTTACAAACAGTACAATTTTTTAAAAAAATTGAGAGGCAATAAGTTTGTCAACCAATTTTCTATGTAAGAACATTAAAAATATTTTCATGACCAATGTTAAACATACTTACAGAAAAGGAAGTTTTACACTAAAGATAAAAAGGTTATAATCTCTGAGAATATAGGGCTATTCCTTATGTCGAAAGCATTTACCTTAATTTAAAAAACTTACTACATGGTCCTTATTGTTCTTAGTTCACATAGATCAAGAAAAACAATAAAAATTATTAGCTGGCATCTAAAGACTACTGGTCTGCTGTAGCAGAGAGCTTCAAGAACTAAAAATTAGCGGGGGGAAATGACAGTGGAATAGACAGACGTGTCCCAAGCCTTGTCCCGGAGCAGATAGAAAGAACAGCTGAGGGTCGCACGGGGAGTGTCTGTTGGTGAGTTAAGAAACAGCTATACTCCAGAAGAAGGTGGGGGACTGCTGGAAGGGGCTCCCCTGACCAGGCAGCCCCCACTGCTGCTGGGTTCCCTCCCGGAGCCACCGGATCGGACGCAGAGACCACGCCATCTTGAAGGGGAAAGTAGATGTTATCAGAAGCCTGAAAATCTGCAACTACAGCACCCACTGAACAGCTGCGAACCCCAGAGCACCAGTCCCCAATTGGTGCAAACACGCGGATTCAGAGGAGCTCCACACTCCACCACGGGAAGGTCAGATTTCGCCTGGGATAAGGTGAGGTCTCTGGTCCCGGCAGGACAGAGAAACGTGCACACTGCAGGAGCTGGAGGACCAGGGGAAGTGTGTGCCTAGAAAAATCTGTGGCTGTTGGGGCTGGCATGATCCATGAATGTGGAAGGGGGTCCTCAGAGCTTCTAACAGAGGGGATCTCTAAAAAGCAACCCATTTTGATCTTAGGCAGAAGGACAGCCTAAAAATTTTAAAAGTGTGCCGGCTGCTTGGACATGGTGGGGTGGGGTGGTGGGGAGGAGGAAGGACTGCGCACACTTGCACGTAGCCCCGGAGTTCTCACACTTGCTCTTTCTCCTCTTTAAATCCTTGCTTCTGATTGCTGAGCCCAGTGCATAGGATCACCCAGTTGGGGACACCCTAGGAGACTGCATGGGAAAGTTGTTTTTCTGGAACCTGGGGATTGGAGCGGGGAGTGACCGTCGGAGAACCAGCTCTGCGGCAGCCCACTCCCACAAACCGGTATTGAGTTTCACAGGGAAAGCAGGATCTAAGCACAGGCTAGAGAGGACCTATAGACCCGGAGGTCAATCCAGAAACACTGCCACGCAAGGGTTGAATCACAAATTGACTCTTGTGTAATCACAAATAAAGGAATACAAGAAAGTAAGACACACTGCCTGCTTAAAAATCAGGACTGGCTTACAACACTGAGGAGCAGTGGAATGCAGGGAACTGCAATAATGTCCTGACTGGGAAAAGGGCGTGCCAAACAGAACAATAGAGGAAGTGAATGACCTTCACTACTGCACATTTTATTTTTATTTTTTTTCATCTTTTATTTAAGAAACTAATTTTTTTCATTTTTCTTCACTTGATTTTACCTTTTAATTATTAAATTTTTAGTTTCAATTAGTATTACTACTACTATTTTACCTTTTTTTTAAAGTGTCATTTTATTTTCTCTTTATTTGACTTTGAGATTAGTGTTCCACATTCTATTTTCATCTTTCCTTTAGCATCATTCTACTCTATCTCAACTTACCTTTATGCCATCACTCTCTTCCTAACTTTTCCCCTTTTGATGTCCTGTTTCTCTTACCCTTCTCCTGCTTTAAATTTTCTCTTTTTACCCCCTGTTAAAATTTCAAAATACTTATATATCTAATTTCCAATCCCCTGCTCCAAGTTCATACACACCTCTCTCTTCTCTGTCTTCACTATTAAAAAAAAATTGTTTTTCTCTCTGTCCTTTTGTTGTTGTTTGCTTGAATGTTGATTATATCAATTTTTTATGCTTGTTTGTGAGATTGTTTTGCTTATTCTTTTTTTGTGTTTTTTTTTTGTTTTTGTTTGCTTTGTTTTTATTTGTTTTTTGCTTCTGTTTTCCCTCACCTCACTTGACATTAGTTGTTGTTTGTAGTTTGTATTCATCTCCAGGTACTTGTTGCTCACATTTGCTGGGATTAGTGGCTGTTCAATTGGAGTTTTCTCCTCATATATATAGCTTGTTTCCCTTTTCTTTCTTATTCTCCTTTTTTTCTCTCTTACTCTTTTTTTTTCCTTTTCCCAATTCCTTCTTGGCACTTCTTTCTTTCTTTCTTTCTTTCTTTCTTTCTTTCTTTCTTTCTTTCTTTCCTTCTTTCCTTTTTCTTCTCTTCTTCTTTCTCTCCTATCCCCTATATTGCCTTTCTCTGGTGGTCACCTTTATTTGGGGTTATTCATATCGTGAATACATTTCTGTTCAGTGCCTTGTGTGTTGTACCTGGTTGTGTTGTATTATGTGCCTTTAAATCAACGCAGGAGTGAGAGAACTACATAATCAGACACCTGGAGAAGAGAGACCATGGGTAGACAAAGAAACAGACCACATATGAAAGAAAAGCAGGCATCACCAGAAAAGGAAATAAACGAAATGGAGGCAAGCAACCTGTCAGAGAAAGAATTCAGAGAAATGATTATAAGGTGGTTGAAAAGAATGGAAAACAAATTCGACAATATGAGTAAGAACCAAGAGGAAATGAAGAAGAACCAACAAGAAATGAAAAATGACATCGCAGCTGTAAAGAACTCAATAGAAAGCATCAAGAGTAGACTAGAAGAAGCAGGGGACCGCATCAGTGAGCTAGAAGACAAGGTAGGAAAAAATACCCAAGTAGAGCAAATTCTAGAAAAAGAAATTAAAAAGCAGGAGTAGAGCCTAAGGGAACTTTGGGACAACACAAAACAAAACAACATCTGCATAATTGGGGTTCCAGAAGGAGAGGAAACTGAGCAAGGAATAGAAAACCTGTTGGAAGAAATAATGACAGAAAACTTCCCTGATATAGGGAAGAAAAAACCCACACAAATCCAAGAAGCTCACAGAGTCCCAAGCAAAATGAACCCCAAAAGACCGACGCCAAGGCACATTATAATTAAATTGGCAAACATCAACGACAAAGTAAGAATCTTAAAAGCATCCTGAGAGAGACAGAAATTTACCTACAAAGAAACCCCTGTCAGACTAGCAACTGATTTCTCAACAGAAACTCATCAGGCCAGAAGGGATTGCAATGAAATATACAAAGTCATGCAAAGGAAGGGTCTGAATCCAAGAATACTGTACCCAGCAAGGCTAGCAATGAAAATTGAAGGTGAAATCAGGAGCTTCACAGACAAAAAAGGACTAAGGGAATTTATTACCACCAAACTAGCAATGCAAGAAATGCTAAAGGGTCTGCTGTAAAAAAAAAAAAAATAAAGAAAGAAATAGGAAGCAAAGAAGGAACACAGGGATAAAGAATAAAAATGGTGACAAATAAGTACCTATCAATAATAACTTTAAATGTAAATGGATTAAATGCCCCAATCAAAAGACATAGGGTAACAGATTGGATAAGAAAACATGACCCATATATCTGCTGTTTACAAAAAACCCACCTCAGAAAAAAAGACGCACACAGACTGAGGGTGAAGGAATAAAAAAAGTTTTTTCAGGCGAATGGAAATAATAAAAAAAAAAAGCTGGGGTAGCAATACTTACATCTGACAAATTAGATCTCAAAGTGAAGGACATAACAAGAGATCAGGAAGGCCACTTCAACAGCAAGACACCCATGAAAAACACACATGGTGTCTAAATAAGACAAAGGAAAATCGTTTGGGCAAAAATAAAAAGGATCCCAAATCAATTATATAGAAAAGATTCCTTTATTAACTTTTGGTCGAGAATATGTTTGTATATTTTCAGAAAACAACTCCAAGATGTGGATTCCTGCAACAGAGAAGAATTGACAGGTCTGCTCCAACTACGAAGATAAGAGGAGAAACAGTCCAGAGATGGAAGACGCTGACGACGCCTTGCCACGCTAGCAGTCAGCAGCTGTGTATCGCAGCAGGTTGCCTAGGACCAAACCAGAGAGGGTCAGACCTGCATTGCCACCATGTGCCCACCATCCAGATATCATTGCTGACATGTACACATAAGGAACTGTTTGACATTGAAACGGGGACTCAGAACAGTTGGACATTGAAAGTGGGACTCAAACATTTTTTGTTATTATATGTTTATTTCTAGTCTGCAGAGGCAAGATTTTTAAAGGAAAGAAATGGGGGGGAAAATAGATACAGAGGCAAAGAAGCATTGAACAGACTGTCAAACTACAGCGGGAAGGCAGGGGAGGTTGGGGACGGGGGGCTGCAAGAGATCAACCAAAGGACTTATACGCATGCATATAAACATAACCAATGGATACAAGACACTGGAGGGGGGGAAGGTAAAGGCATGTACTGGGGGAAGGGGAGGCTGGGGGGAGGTTAATGGGGGGAGGGAAAGAAGATATATGTACTACTATTTGTAATACTTCAAACAATTTAAAAAAAAAAAAAAAGGAAAGCCACTTCGTAATGCTAAAGGGAGCAATCCAATAAGAAGAAATCACTCTGGTAAACATATACGCACCCAATACAGAAGCACCCAAATACATAAAAAAAAAAAAACCTCCTGGAGGATATCAAAGGAGAGATTGCCAGCAATACAATCATAGTAGGAGACTTTAATACCCCACTGTCACCATTGGACAAATCCTCAAAAAAAAAAAAAATAAGCAAAGAAACATCAATCCTAAATGACTCACTAGACCAGATGGAATTAATTGACATCTTCAGAAAATTTCACCCCAAAGCCACAGAATATACATTCTTCTCAAGTGCACATGGGTCATTTTCAAAGATAGACCATATGTTGGGACACAGGCAAAGTCTCTTCAAATTCAAGAAGATAGAAATCATATCAAGCATCTTCTCAGATCACAGTGGAATAAAACTGGAAATCAACTACAATAAAAACAATCCAAAAAAAAATCAAACACATGGAGACTAAACAGGATGCTATTAAACAATGACTGGGTTACCAGAGAGATCAAGGAAGAAATTAAAAAGATCATGGCAACAAATGACAATGAAAACACAGCAATCCAAAATCTATGGGACACAGCGAAAGCAGTCTTGAGAGGGAAGTTCATAGCTCTACAAGCCTACTGCAAAAAACAAGAAACAATGGTAATAAATTACCTAATCCTACAACTCAAAGAGTTAGAAAGAGGGCAACAAGAAAAGCCCAGTGTAAGCAGAAGGAAGGAAATAATAAAGATCAGAGCAAAGATAAAAGACATAGAGACCAAAGAAACAATACAAAAGATCAACAAAACCAAGAGCTGGTTCTTTGAAAGGATAAACAAGATCGATGAACCTCTAGCCAGGCTCACCAAGAAGCAAAGAGAGAGGACCCAAATAAACAAAATCAGAAATGAAAGAGGTGAAATAACAACAGATCCTGCCGAAATACAAAGGATTGTTAAAAAATACTATGAACAACTCTATTCCAACAAACTGGACAACCTGGAGGAAATGGACATATTCCTAGAAAAATATAACCTTCCAAAACTCAATCAAGAAGAATCTAAACAGCTCAATATGCCTGTAACTATGGAAGAAATTGAAGCAGTCATCAAAGAGCTTCCGGCAAACAAAAACCCGGGGCGAGACGGCTTCACAGGAGAGTTTTACCAAACATTCAAGGAAGAACTAAAACCTATCCCCCTCAGACTATTCCAAAAAATTCAAGAGGAAGGAACACTTACAAGCTCCTTCTATGAAGCCAGCATCACTGTAATACCAAAACCAGATAAAGACAACACAATGAAAGAGAATTACAGGCCAATATCCCTCATGAATGTAGATGCCAAAATCTTCAACAAAATTCTAGCAAATCAGATCCAGCAGTACATCAGAAAGATCATACACCATGACCAAGTAGGGTTTATCCCAGGAATGCAAGGATGGTACAATATCCACAAATCAATAAATGTGATACATCACATAAACAAATTGAGAGATAAAAATCACATAGTCATATCAATTGATGCAGAAAAAGCATTTGACAAAATCCAACACCCTTTCTTGATAAAAACTCTCAACAAGGTGAGAATAGAAGGATCATACCTCAACATAATAAAAGCCATATATGATAAACCCACAGCTAACATCATACTCAATGGGCAAGAACTAAAACCATTTCCCCTAAGAACAGGAACAAGACAGGGATGCCCACTCTCACCACTCCTGTTTGACCTAGTACTGGAAGTATTAGCCATTGCAATCAGACAAGAAGAAGAAATAAAAGGCATCCAAATTGGAAAAGAAGAAGTAAAGCTGTCCTTATTTGCAGATAACATGATATTGTACATAAAAAACCCAAAAGACTCCATCAAAACACTAATAGACTTAATAAATGAATTCGGCAATGTAGCGGGATACAAAATTAACGCCAAGAAATCTATGGCATTTCTATACACCAATAGTGAACTTACAGAAAGAGAGACTAAAAAAACAATCCCATTTACCATCGCACCAAAAAAATTAAGATACTTAGGAATAAACTTAACTAAGGAGGTAAAAGACCTACACGCGGAAAACTACAGGGCACTGAAAAGAAAGATAGAGGAAGACACAAACAGATGGAAGAACATACCGTGTTCATGGATTGGTAGAATCAACATCATCAAAATGTCCATACTACCCAAAGCAATCTATAGATTCAATGCACTCCCCATTAAAATACCAACGTTATATTTCACAGACCTAGAAAGAACTCTGCAAAAATTCATCTGGAATAAAAAGAAACCCGAATAGCCACAGCAATCCTGAGAAAGAAGAACAA
Source organism: Plecotus auritus (assembly GCF_963455305.1). Classification (NCBI taxonomy): domain Eukaryota; kingdom Metazoa; phylum Chordata; class Mammalia; order Chiroptera; family Vespertilionidae; genus Plecotus; species Plecotus auritus. The sequence goes on along the minus strand of NC_137770.1, from coordinate 85,569,539 downwards.
AGTAGGTGGGATCTCAATACCAGATTTCAAGCTGTATTACAAAGCCACTGTTCTCAAAACTGCCTGGTACTGGCACAAGACAGACATACAGATCAATGGAATAGAATAGAGAACCCAGAAATCGACCTAAATCACTACGCTCAATTAATATTTGACAAAGGAGGCATGAACATACAATGGAGTCAAGACAGACTCTTCAATAAATGGTGTTGGAAAATTGGACAGATACATGCAAAAAAATGAAACTAGACCACCAACTTACACCATACACAAAAATAAACTCAAAATGAATCAAGGACTTAAACATATGACAAGAAACCATAAAAATACTAGAGGAATCCACAGCCAGAAGAATCTCTGACATATGCCGAAGCAATTTCTTCACTGATACTGCTCCTGGGGCAATGGAAACTAAAGAGAAAATAAACAAATGGGACTACATCAAAATAAAAAGCTTTTGCACAGCAAAGGAGACCATCAATAAAACAAGAAAGCCCACTGCATGGGAGAACATATTTGCCAATGATATCAGCGATAAGGGTTTAATCTCCAACATTTACAGGGAACTCATGCAGCTAAACAAAAAGAAGATAAACAACCCAATCAACAAATGGGCAACTGATCTACATAAACACTTTTCGAAAGAAGACAGAAGGAAGGCCAAGAGACATATGAAAACCTGCTCAAAGTCACTAATCATCAGAGAGATGCAAATCAAAACAATAATGCGGTACCATCTCACACCTGTCAGAATGGCTATTATCAATAAATCAACAAATGACAAGTGCTGGAGAGGATGCAGAGAAAAAGGAACCCTCGTGCACTGCTGGTGGGAATGCAGACTGGTGCAGCCACTGTGGAGAGCAGTATGGAGTTTCCTCAAAAAACTGAAAATGGAACTCCCATTTGACCCAGTGATCCCACTTCTAGGAATATATCCCAAGAAACTAGAAACACCAATCAGAAAGGATATATGCACCCCTATGTTCATAGCAACACAATTTATCATAGCTAAGATTTGGAAACAGCCTAAGAGCCCATCAGCAGATGAGTGGATTAAAAAACTGTGGTACATCTACACAATGGAATACTACGCTGTGTTAAAAAAGAAGGAATTCTTACCATTTGCAACAATATGGATGGAGATGGAGAGCATTATGCTAAGTGAAATAAGCCAGGCAGAGAAAGATAAATATCACATGATCTCACTCATTTGTGGAATATAATGAACAACATAAACTGATGAACAAAAATAGATCCAGAGCCAGAGAAACATCAATCAGAACGTGAAACCTCAGGGAAGGTAGGGAAGGGTGGGTGTAAGGGGGAGATCAACCAAAGAACTTCTATGCATGCATGTAAGCCTAATCAATGGACACAGACAACAGGGGGGTGGGGCATGAATGGGAGGTGGGGGGTAATGGGGGAATAAGGACACATATGTAATACCTTAATCAATAAAGAAATTTAAAAAAAAAGAACTAAAAATTACATGGAATGGTAGTGAAGAGAAGCTTAAATTCTCAAGAATAGTAACTGGTTCTAAAAATGGTCATTTAGCTTTTTGTCACCATCACCCCTATTTCTGGGGAAACCACTCAGAACACATACCTTTTGGACAGCAGATCAGAATGTAATTTTCAGAATCGAAGGGCACAGTCCTATTCCTTACCTGGAATAGAGGTATTTGAGAAACTACACAGAAATATGAGATTTCTAAAATCTTTAGAGGAGGGGTAATTTAAATGGTTTCTTTTTTCCACATTATATTCTAAGCTTCTAAAAATTTCTGATTATTAAAATAAGATTAGCCCTGGCTGGGTCACTCAGTTTGTTGGAGAGTCATCCCCTACACTGAAAGGTTGTGAGTTTGATTCATGGCTAAGGCATATACTTAACTATGTTGAGGGTTTGGTCCCGGAAGGGTACAGGAGGCAACTGATCCACATTTCTCTGTCACATCAATGTTTCTCTTTCTCTCTCCCTTCCTCTCCCTTAAAAAAAATCAATAAAACATATCCTCAGGTGAGAATTTAAAAAATAAGATAAAGTTAAATCACTAGATTTAGCATTTTTAGTTATTTGAAATTTGGACACTGATTTATAAGACCAAATGTTCTTCAACCTTCTCCTTGCAATATGCCTCCCCAGGATTGGATTCACTAGGTGTCCAGCAAGAAGTAAGGGCATTAGAGGGTGACAGATTTAAGAAACAAAAATTGAAGATAGTCAGTAAAACTTATATTTCAGGTAAACAATAAATACTTTTCCCAAATGAATACATATCCCAAATATTTCATGGGATATACTTATACTGAAAATCCATTGTTTATCTGAAATGCAAATATTACTGTGTCCTGTATTTTATCTGGCAACCTTCAGAGGCCTCTACCCTCCCAGTTTCTAGCCACCATAACAAATGGAAAACAAAGTAAGTTTATTGTGTAGGCACATACATTTTATGATAGCCAAGCAATTATTAGGATTTTAAGATAATTTGAGGTGGAACTCTCAAAGGCATAACATTAGGTTATTAGCCATTCAAAGATACAGAGAAAAATAAGAGGCAAACTGCTAAAAAGGGCAGGGACTTTGGGGGATACCAAGTAGAACAAAGGCTTCCATTTATGGAAGAAGAGTAAAAACCTCTAGGGTCCCAAGAACTAGAAGAAGAACAAAGTCTAATAGGAAACTGTTTAAAATCTGGCCCTCTCCCTGACCAGCCTAATGGTTTTTTGTTTTTGTGTTGTTGTTTTTTCATAATGAAAGTGACTGGTCTATCAAGGATCCCCTTACAAGCCCTGTGGCTTCTCTACAAGCTCTGGCTCACCTTTATCCATTGCAGTGCCCATCTGTAGCCCTCTCTCATTGCCAAGTAAACTAGCATAAAAAGTAACCCTGGCTCAGCTATTGGTTGATTGGTTGGTTGGTTGGTTTGGTTTGGATTTTGTTCTAGCTCTATATGAACATATCATCCAAAGGTTTTAGGTTCCATGAACCATTCAATGGTTTACATCTGTGAAAAGGAAAGAACATCTGTTTCAATATTTTCTAATTGTGAGAGCACATTAACCATACACATTTCAATTACAATACATGAGTAGCAGGAAAGTAAAAAAAATAAGGATATCATTATATTTGGATAAAATACATGTTTTAGGAAAAAAATAAGGACAAGTCTTCATTGGCTTAAGGACTTATTAATTATGTCCAACTTTTGAGTGGTTAAATTGTGAGGTGGCAAGTGTGTGTGTGTGTGTGTGTGTGTGTGTGTGCGCGCGCGCTTGCGTGCACACATACACTTTTTAAACTCTGGATACAATTCATGGAAAAGCAAATATTTGTTTTCCTTTCATTTAAATTAACAGTCAATGCCAAAAGGACTGTTTGTGAGTTTAGATGTCTAAGCAGAAACTGATTATTTACACTTTGAAAAAATCTAAATGTAATTGTCGCAATTAATCATAATAGTATGCCCAGTAGAAAAGAACTCAAGTGGAATTAATATCTCCCTCATTGAGTCTGATTGAGAACATTCTGGTCAGGATTAGCCTTATGCCCCTTATAGCAAGGAGAATTAAACAGGACAGAATACAGTGGGCAAAAGTCAGGGGCATTCCATGATTCACATATAAATATTGCACAAGAGTGAATCTCCTTGTGACTGTTTATACTGTTATATATCATTTCCTCCGTCAGTGTTTCTCTCTATCCTGCGGACCTTATTTTCACAGTTGGTTGGTTTAATTGATCTTTTTCCTAGTGCCCATTATAAGAGACTTATGAGAAAAAAAATGTTTTTCACAAGGTCAAAGTAGATTCACACATCCTGATGGTTGGTTTCCAGGAATATTAGGGTTTTTTTAGACATGATATAAAGGGGGGAGAAACACTTTTGCAATTGTAGGACAATTTTAATGGTGTTGGGCAAAATTCGGGGTTGGGTAAAATACGGGGTTGGGTAAAATACGGGGTTGGGCAAAAGTAAGTTTAAGTTGTTTGCATGGAAAATAATATAGTAGTTAATAAATAATAATAAAAGCATAAACTCAAGTAATCACAACTGTAAATCTCATTTTGTCCCACCCTCTTTTATCCTTGTGTGTTTTCTTTAAGCTTTTGACCTTTAAACTTGAATAAGATAGCATATATTATAACCCTATTTTGGCTTGCATAATTTAAATGTACATCTTAAAGTTAATGTGTATTTTAATTTTCAAGCCACAGTTGAGTTTACCATCTTCGCCACTTGTGTTAGTTTCCTATTGATGCTGTAGCAAATTACCACAAATTTAGTGGCTAAAACAACACAAAATTGTTATTTTATAGTTGTGGAGGTCAGATGTTTAGAATGGGTCATAGGGTGTGTCCCTTCTGGAGGCTCTAGTGAAGAATTTGTTTCCTTGACTTTTCCACCTTTTAGGGGCTGCTTATATTCCATGATTTGTGGGGGTATTTTCCTCCATCTCAAAGTCCGCAGCTTAGCTTCTTCAAATCTCTTTCTCTGGCTCTTATATTCCTTCTGTCTTATAAGGACCCTAAGTTTATACTAGAGGCCTGGTGCACAAATTTGTGCACAGGTGGGGTCCCTCAGCATGGCCTGCAAGGGATCAGACCCCAGCTCGAGCCCCCAGGCTCGCAGCCCCAGCTCGAGCCCCCAGCCTCGAAGCCCTAGAGCCCCGCCTGGCACCCCACCGTGCCCTGGCACCGCCCGCTCACCTGCTCCATGCTGTGGTCACACTCTCATCAGGGCCCATCAGGGCCAGCAGCACTTCCACTGCTACCCGCTGCCAGTGCCAGGTTGCCGAAGTCCACCATGTTCTGCATCACCCCTGGTAGTCAGTGTACATCATAGTGAGCAGCCGAACTCCAGAGGGGACAATTTGCATATTAGGCTTTTATTAGATGGGCTTGGGTCTACAAGATAATCCAGAATAATATTCCCATCTGAAGAGCCTTAACTTATTCACATCTGCAAAATCCCTTTAACCATGTAAGGTAACATATTCACAGGTTCCACGAATTAGAATATGGAAATCTTTGAGAAGCCATTATTTGGACTACCATACCATTTTTCTAAGCAATTCTGAAATCTATAATGTATGCTACTATGCAATATTGCCCAGCATTTAATTTTTTTCCTTTCATAAACTGTATTTTTAAATACTTCCTATAGACTATGTTACTTGTACTAATCTATTCTAAATTTAAGATATTTAAATTTAGAAACATAAACTTTTTATGACAACCCAGGGCTTGCCATGTGCAACATTATCTAGAAGTTCCTTACTTTACCGGCTGAGATATTAGTACCTTGGCCCTTTCTCTTTACATAAGGGATTTATTTTCCCTTAATAATTACAAAGGTTCTTTACAAGTTTCTAGGAAGTCTTAGAGTACTTAACATATAAAGCTTTCGATGATGAGGACATTGTGGAACATTTGATTTCATTGTCATCATTTCCCTTGATATTTTCCTTCCTGCCACCCCCATGACTATTTTGTAACTGCCAATTTGTACTTCTTAATCCCTTCACCTATTTCCCCCAGCCCCCAACCCTCTTCCACCTGGCAACCATTAGTTTGTTTTCTGTATCTGTGTTTATGCTATATTTTTTAAGCCTTGTCTTCCTGGTACGGTATGATATACACTAAAAAGAAAAAAGTTTTGAATGCACCCAACTGGGTTTGAATTTCTTGTCTGTCACTTACTATCTGAGAACAAGTTACTTAAACTGTAAACTTGACTTTCTTTTGTTAAATGCAATAATAATGCTTACCCATAGAGTTGTTGTAAGGACTGAATGGGATTTGTATGAAACATTTAGCATGGTACATAGGGTGTACTGAGGAATATAGTGGTAGCTGTTATATTAATGTTACAATTAATGTTTTCTTTGAGTCCTGCCTTCCTGTTGTTGTCCTACCTTTTCTCCTATTAAGGGAAATTAACATGGAATCTGAATTTCAATCAGACACAAAGGAGGGTTTGGAGATATAGAAAAATATGGCTTCCAGACTATCCCTTACATCAGATATAGTAGAGGTGCAGTTATATGTATTTGCACTTGCATTTTTCTTATCTTCTTGGGAAAAAAAGCCAGCTAGTGGTGATAACACTGATAGTCACCATATTGAGTTTCTCCTATATGCCAGGCAATTTTATTTAGTTCATATTACTCCTAGAAACCAATTATTCTTATCCTCATTTTATAGGTGAAAAAACTAGGTCACAGAAGCATTACTTAACTTGTCCAAAGTCACACTGATAACAGAGGGAAGACAAAATTCAAACCTAGGTCTGTTTCTAAAGTCTGTTCTTTTTACCTTCCCCTTTAGAAAGAGAAAAGTAGAAAAATCCCTCAAAGCAGCTATAATTGATATATAATTTTGTCTAAATGTTCCAAGTGATTCTCCAAAAAATTTATATTATATTTCTCATTTCATCTGCCATTAGCATAGCTCTTGACATTGGGCAGTGTTGTCTTTTTAGTACAACATTTGAATTACCACATTCATTGCTTTATGACTAGTAAATTATTTTTCAGTTAAGTGTTTCACTGTTAAGTTCACTCTGCTAATGCTGCCCTTTCTTACAGTGTTTTAGATCATATTTTCTTTTCCTCTAAGAACATACCTTTTAAATTTACATTATACTTCAAAAGGAAAAAGCTATTTGATTTGTTGAAATCTAAGATATGCATAAATTTTAAGGAATGCATGTTATATAAAGTGTGGTACATTTATATTCAACTCCTGTGCATCAAAAACACTTACAGGCCAGCACATGCATTGGTAATTCAGATGGAGTCCTAGCAAGGCAGCCTTCAAAAATAGAGTATGTATAAATCTTCTTTTGAGAAATAAAAGACTTGGAAGAATGTGTTAGAGCTTCCTTCAATGATGACTAAGAAAATAATTCCTAAGTTATGACTCTCCTCTTTTGAACCTATTATACATCTCAGCTTCATCCCTTAAAAATTGAGTATATGTCTACACAAATAGCTGAATTTCTCTCTGATTAAGGTTAGGTAAAGACAAACAAAACTGCAGAAGTTTTAAGTTCTAATATCTATACTAATAAAAGGGTAATATGCTAATTAGACTGGATAGACAAGACGTCTTCCGGACATCCTTCCAGACAAAGCCACAGTGGTGGGGGCTGAGACAGAGGCGGTTAGGGGCAATCAGGCTGGCAGGAGAGGGCAGTTAGGGGTGATCAGGCCAGCAGGGGAGGGCAGTTAGGGACATCAGGCAGGCAGAGGCTGTTAGGGACAATGAGGCAGGTAGGCAGAGGTGGTTAGGAGCAATCAAGCAGGCAGGCAGAGGGGTTAGGGGCCATCAGGCAGGCAAACAGAGTGGTTAGGGATGATCAGGCAGGCAGGCAGGTGAGGGGTTAGGAGCCAGCAGTCCAGGATTGGAGAGGGTGCAGGCTGGGCTGAGGGGACCCCCCCCACCCATGCACAGATTTTGTGCACCGGGCCTCTAGTCCTCTCTAATAAAGGAGTAATATGCAAATTAACCATCACTCCCCTACACCCACAAGCCATGCCCACCAGCCAATCAGGAGCGAGTATGCAAATTAACCCAACTAAGATGGCTGAGGCCACGGAGTGAGCAGGAGGCTTGGGTTTCCTCAGCAATGGAGGAAGCCAAGCTTTCCTCACACCCTGGCTGGCCCAGGCCTCCATTCAAGGCTACAAAGTTTCAATTATAGAAGATAAATAAATCCCAACAAAAATGGTGGCAGCCACAGAACTGGAGAGAGCAGGAGGCTTGAGTTGCCCCCGGCGATGGAGGAAGCCAAGCTTCTGCAGCCCTGGCCTGCCTTGGTCTTCACTCAAGGCTACAAAGTTTCAATTATAGAAGATAAATAAATCCCAACAAAAATGTCTGCAACCATGGAGCAAGCAGGCTACAAAGTTTAAATTATAGAAAATAAATAAATCCCAGATACCAGGGCCTCTGTTTGGGTTGCCGGGGGGCATGGCCAGCCTGCAAACCACCACAGGCCCCTCGCCTAGGCCACCCCACGCCCCAAGGGAACCCCACCCTGATCTGGGACACCCTTCAGGGCAAACCAGCTGGCCCCCACCCATGCTCCAGGCCTCTATCCTATCTAATAAAAGAGTAATATGCAAATTGACCATCACTCCAACAAACAAGATGACTGCCCCTATGTGTCAAATATCCTGCCCCCCATGTGGACACAAAATGGCTGCCACAAGATGGCCAGCAGGGAGGGCAGTTGAGAGGGACCAGGCCTGCAAGGGACAGCAGTTTTGGATGATCAGGCCATCGGGGGAGGGCAGTTGGGAGGAACCAGGCCTGCAAGGGAGGGCAGTTGGGGGCAATCAAGCCTGCAGGGGAGGGCAGTTAGGGGTGACCAGGCCAGCAGAGGAGGGAAGTTGGGGGTGACCGGGCCTGCAGGGAAGGGCAGTTGGGGGGACCCAGGCCTGCAGGGGAGAGCTGTTTGGGGGGACCAGGCCTGCAGGGGAGAGCAGTTGGGGGAGACCAGGCCTGCAGGGGAGGGCAGTTAGGGGCAAACAGGCTGGCAGGGGTGCAGTTAGGCATCAATCAGGCTGGTAGAGGAGTGGTTAGGGGTGATCAGGCTGGCAGGCAGAAGCAGTTAGGGGCAATCAGGAAGGCAGGCAGGCGAGCAGTTGGGAGCCAGCAGTCCTGGATTGTGAGAGGGATGTCCGACTGCCCGTTTAGGCCCGATCCCATTAGGGATCGGACATCCCTTGAGGGGTCCCAGATTGGAGAGGGTGCAGGCTGGGCTGAGGGACACACCCCCCGTGCATGAATTTCGTGCACCGGGTCTCTAGTATATAATAATAGGCAGGAATACTGCATTGCTACTGCTTTTCCCCTGTTATAAAAAAAAGTAAATTGAAATGTATCATTTAGGGCCATTTACTTTCCATTAGCCTTTCTTAGATAAATAAGGGAATATGTCAGGAAAACATAATCAGCTTAATCAGTTGGTGAAAACAAAGGGAAAAATAAATATTAACACTGCTGAACATTATAGAATTTTTGGATTATTATACTGATAAAAAATGAATGTTTTGAAAGTTGAATGCTGCTACAAGTTGACATTGTAAATTTACATTTTGAGGCTCCTTCAGTACCACCAAATACAAATTAGAGGAAATTAAAAAGATATAACCACTTTCAAAAAAAATAGATTAAACCAGAAATATAACAGAATCACAAAGCAGTGAGTAGGAATGAAGCTGCTTGCCTGCTGGGCTGCTGGGCTATAGGTCTGGAAAGAGGTAGTTTGAATTTTATTCTGTGACAGTGACTATAAGTACCCCATGCAAAGCAGGAGGCCAAAGCCACATTCACTGTTTGGAACCAAGGATTCCCTACCCAAGCAAGGAGTCTGCAAACAAGTTCCTCCTTGGGGCAGTGACTTATAAGTATCTGTATTCCTGTGGAGACAAGAAAAAAACACAGACATAGACTTTCACTCAGGACCTGGAGCCAGCTGCCTACTGGCTTAGGACTGGCTCTGTGACATCCAGAATGGCACCCAGGACAAGAGCCTCAGACCATTACTTTAAGTCCTGGTTGCCTCAGGGACCAGTACAGGAAACACTAAAATTGTACATAGGGAGAATTGTACATGTTGAGGAGAAGGGGGAAGATATTAAAATTTCCCACTTAAAAAGAATGTACATACAAAATTCTATAGTATATGAAAAAACAGTTTGGAGTTGAACTCATTCCAAGTGAAATGAAAATAATAGAGCAATTTGAAAATGACTCTAAATAAGTATATTTATGATACTCCAAGATAAAAGAAGGAATTCTAAAAAAGAATAAAATGTTATAAAACAAAAACAAATGGAAAGACAAGATAGTGGGGGGAATAATTCTGGAAATTAAAAGATATAGTCTTTGAAATACACTCAATTGATAGAATGAACTCTAGGCTGGTCATAGTCAAAGACAATTAATGAATTGGAAGATAATGAGAAATTTACTCACAATACAGTACAGAGACATGAAGAATATAAAGGAGCAGTTGTGCATGAAAGAGAATGATAGACTCTACCATTTATTTTGTAGGAGTTTTGTAGAAGAGGGTATGAGAATGATAGAAAAGCAGTATTCCAAAAGATAATGGCTAAAAACTTTTTGAGAACTGAAGACTCCAATTGAGAATATCACCAAGTGCCATACTTGAAAATGAAACAAAATTATACTGAGACAAAAGCATAATGAAGCAGCAGTATATATTTAGGACAAACAGAAAACCTTAAAAAATACTAAAAATAAAAGAAAGTTTCCTACAGTGGGAAGACAAACTTATAGCTTATCAGCAGCAGAAAGGATGACAGAAGTCAATTAATTTCTAGAAATAACTGTCGATCTAGAATCTCATATCCAGCAAGATGATAAAAGAAAATCAGGTATTTTCAGACAAGCACAGGTTATTTGCTACCTCCTAACCCTTGCTGAACTACTAATGATGTACTTCAACATGAAGCAAAGCAAACCCAAAGGGAAGGAGTAGAATGTAAGAGACAAATTTAATTGCTGAATGAATATTTTAAATTTGTTCTTATTCTTTCCTTTAAAAACTGAAATTTAGGACATAATTAATAAGGAATGTGTGTGTGTGTTCAGTATCAACCTGAAGTCTATTCTGAAAATGAAAGAATTACTAATTAATTTTACTTTGATAGGGAAAAATCATAGTTGCATCTATTAGACTTCTGATTTTAAAATGATAGAATACAAAAAGAGTTTTCTTTCTTGTCTTTAATATTATCCAAAATCAAATAGAAAAAATATAGGAATGCAAACTACCTGATGAACGAGTAGCTATCTCTAATTACAACCCCCTATTTGTGACGAAGGGCTGACAAACACAATCAAGGTCAAGGTAGATTCCAAGAGAGTTTTGACAGCTATAATCTCAGACAAGTCAGCACAATGAAATTATCCAAAGTGTATGCCAGTAATCCCTTCTTTGGAACAATGAGCAGATGCCAGGACAGCTCACTGGAGTTTGATGGACTCTGTTTGGCATGACATCTGGACAAGCAAGGAAAGAGGAGCTGAGCGAAGAATCATCAGTCAAAACCATATTTGCAGCAATCAGTCTACCGATGAGGAGAGCAACTAAAGTCTACGCAATTCTGTGGTTCAGCTCTCATTTGGGGAAAATAAACTTTCAAGAGACCTGTCACATACATAATCCTGCATCATAAAGAGAATGCCCACTGCCGCTAGGCAGGAATGTGGTCCTGTTTTCTCCTCAGTAATGTGAACCTCGTGCAAATAGCTGTTCAGAAAGTGATCACCTTGTTTTCAAAATGATAGTGTAGTCCTGGCGTAGTAGCTCATTTGGTTAGAGTGTCTTCCCAATTCAGCAAGACTTCAGGTTCAGTCCCTGGTCAGGGCACATACAAGAAGCAACCAATGAATGCATAAATAAGTAGAACAACAAATTCTCTCTCTCTCTCTCTCTCTCTCTCCCTCTCTCTCTCTCTCTCTCTCTCTCTCTCTCTCTCTCTCTCTCTCTCTCTCTCTCTCATCAATTAGTGAAAATTAAAAAAAAAAGGTAGTCCCAACAGTCCCCTCATAAATGGTTCCATAACTTACTAGGTGTGTGCCCTTGCACAATTCATAACCTTCCTATGCCATGGTTTTTGTTTTTGTAAAATAAGATAATAATTCTTGCCATATAGTACTATGGGTAGGATTAATTAAAATATCATAGGTAAAACACTAGGCATGCTATCCAACACATGGTAAAGACTCTATCAGGCCAAGCATATTTCTATGAGGTGGAATTCCCAGGGCTGATCATTTTCCTTTTCTTCTCTGAAGGATACTCATTAAGATCACGAATTCAGGCCCAAGAATGCCTGGATTTGAATCCTACCTCTTTCACCTACTAGCTTTATGATCACTGCCAAATTGTTTAATGGCCCTCAGTTTTCCCATCTGTAAATTGGGAATAATAATAGCACCTGCCTCACAAAGTTGTTGTGAAGATTTAGTTAATTCTTGTAGAGCATTTTGAGTAGTGTCTGGAATGGAGTAAATATTCAGTATATATCTGCAATTCATGCTTTTATTCTTTAAGAATTAAAAGTCACACCATAAATATGTTTACCATCCTTCTTAAGTTTTTAAGGATAGTCATCTTCTCAGGAAATGTGATTCCTTAAACATGGAAGCAAACATTAACTTATTTTTTTTCTTCGAGGGGTATAATACCCTATTGCTAGATTATGTATTCCAAATTTTGGTTTATTTAGATCATAAGTAAAATTCTCTTTTGCCCATCACTAGTTATTTTCTAGCATAGATCAACACCATGTGCTGAACAAATTGGTCATGTGCTAGTACTAGCCAATCATGTAACGTATTCATTATGACCCTAAAGCAGAACACAAACTGCAAGCCCCAGGCCAAATTCAGTTTGTTTATGTAAATAAAATTTTATTGAAGCACAACCTCTCCCATTCATTTATATATTGCTTATGGTTGCTTTCATGCTACAACAGCAGAGTTGAATAGTTGTGCCAGAGACATTTATGGCTCAAAAAGCCTAAAATGTTTACTGTTTTCCTCTTTACTGAAAAAAATTTACTGACTCCTGCCCAGAGTAATAATTTTTAGTAAGTCTTTAGCTAATCAGAAACAGCATTTTTTAGATCATTTAATAATAGGCTTTGGTGTACTTTGAAAATATAAGTGTGATATAATTAGAAGGAGGTTAGTAGTGATTTGGTTCTGGTCCCCCATAATGGTTTTTATGATTACATAAAAGCCATTAGCCACAAGATGATGATAGGGAATCTCATTTCTTTCTCTTGGTGTGGGAAATGTCACATTTAGGACATGAGCACTTGCTCTGCTGATCCTTTTGTTAAGGGATGCAATATGTCTAAAATTAGAGAACAGAACAGAAGGAGGGCAAATGGGCAGACAATGCAACTTTCACTCATATCACAGAACTCAAGTCCCTATGGGGTTGCTTGGCTAGGTTCCCAGTTGAGAAGGAAAATCTGTGTAATGTTTCCAGCCTTCATTTTCAAGACCTGTTGGACCTGGATGATCTGGGCTGTTTTTCCTATTATTTTTAATCCTCACCTGAGGATATGTTTATTGATTTTAGAGCAAGGGAGGGAAGGAGGGAGGGAGGAGAGAGAGAGAGAGAGAGAGAGAGAGAGAGAGAGAGAGAGAGAGAGAGAGAGAGAGATGGTGGACCGGTTGCCTCCCATGTGTGCCCTGACAGGGGATCGAACCCACAACTTAGGTATGTGCCCTGACTGGGAATCGAACCACAACCTTTTGGTACATGGGGGTGATACTCCAACCAACTAAGCCACCCAGCCAGGGCAGGGCTATCTTTTTCTTTGCTGATCTTTTTTAATGGTTTTTAGAGTTAGATGCTTAGACATGGAAGGGCCCTCATGTATACTAGCTTTTTTTTTTTTTTTTTTTTTAGTTTTTGGTAACTTTATTTTTTAAAAATTCATCCTACAAATGTTTTTCATATATTTTCACTTATTTTTAAATGAATGGAAACAAAGACAAAAGCTTATCTTGATATAGGTTTAGATTTTGAAGAGTTAAGATCAACCAAGAGAAGTTCTGCACTTGGCCACTGCCAAGCACTAACCCTGCAGCAGCATTGGATGATCTTCTCAAGTCTTCTCCCAGGAATGGAGTCAGTGAAGGCAGCTGCTGAGAGAGATGGATGAAGATTATAGCCCACTACAGAGTAGAGTTTGTACTGATGCTCCCCTGAGTGAGGCACCTCCTTGGTAGTCATTTGTCAGGAAGTGGTCGCAAAAGAAGATGTCAACTTGGAGCAATATGGTCTCTCCTTTCAATAGCACTGGGGCATGGTGGGTGTACGTGCCACCTAGGTGGTAAGAGGAGCCTGGAAGCACAGGAAATCTTCCAGCTTCTCGGAGCAACCAAAGTCACTAATTTTGCAGGCATCCCGCTCAGTTCTACAACTATGGACCACAACAAATACGTGTGATGCTCATTTAAAAGCCAGTGAAGCTCTCAGTTGGGAAACTGAATCCGGATCCTCCGTGAGAATTTAACAAAAAGGAAAAGATTCATTTGGGGGCCAAATCCAAGAGATCATTAGCTATTGCCCTTCCTCTCTAGTTTCCATTTCCAGCAACCTTCAGATCACTTAGGTGGGAAAGTCCAAGGTAAAGATGCCCATCTGTAGCCAGTCATGTTAGAGCAGTAGCCTAGGCCTCTTTGATTAATAGCAGTGTTATGTGCCCTACTCATATGTTGCCTTTTAAATTAATTTTACAAATAAGGTCTGTCTTAGCCCTTCAATAAATGAACACAAGTCCTCATGTAGCAGAGCTCTGAGTGACTGTGCTGGTAGGTGCCCCAAAGTCATGGAGACTGACAGTTCCAACCTGTTCACACAGTTCCTCCTGCCCACCACCCCAAAACCACATTTTGCTGACTTTTTTTTTCTTGATTTTGACTGAAGTGTATGTGTAGAAGAATCCTATATAATACGCAAATTGACCATCACTCTAACACACAAGATGGCCACCCCATGTGGTCAAAGATGGCTGCCCCCATGTGGACACAAGATGGCCACCACAAGATGGCCAGCAGGGGAGGGCAGTTGGGAGGGACCAGGCCTGCAAGGCAGGGCAGTTGAGGGCGATCAGGCCTCCAGGGGAGGGTAGTTAGGGATGACTAGGCCGGCAGAGGAGGGCGGTTGGGGGCGACCAGGCCTGCAGGGGAGGACAGTTGGGGGCAACCAGGCCTGCAGGGGAGAGCAGTTAGGGGTGACCAGGCCTTCAGGGGAGGGCAGTTGGGGGGGACCAGGCCTGCAGGTGAGGGCATTTGGGGGTGACCAGGTCAGTAGGGGAGGGCAGTTGGGGCAACCAGGCTGGCAAGGGAGGAAAGTTAGGGGTCACCAGGCCAGCAGGGGAGGGCAGTTGGGAGTGACCAGACCTGCAGGGGGGGCAGTTGGGGGCAATCGGGCTGGCAGGGGAGCAGTTAGGCATCAATCAGGCTGCTAGGGGAGTGGTTGGGGTGATCAGGCTGGCAGGCAGAAGCGGTTATGGACAATCAGACAGGCAGGCATGTGAGCAGTTGGGAGCCAGCAGTCCTGGATTGCGAAAGTGATGTCCAACTGCCCGTTTAGGTGGGATCGGGCCTAAACGGGCAGTTGGACATCTCTCAAGGGGTCCCAGATTGGAGAGGGTGCAGGCTGGGCTGAGGGACACCCCCACACACACCCCCGTGCACGAATTTTGTGCACCAGGCCTCTAGTTTAACATATGATTATGCCACTTGAGAGTATAGTTACGTGGCAATAACATGTCAAATTTCAAGTGATAGATATGCTTCTATTCCCAAACTTAAATCAAGAAAAATAGTAGTCTAGCTTCCTAGAAGAATATGAACCTAATTATTTTCATGAAAACAACTGTGGTGACCACTCAAGTTTGCCAAGTTCATCTTTAAGAATATTAAATTCTCCTATATTTTACAGAGCTTAAGAATTTGTCCTATTTCCTTCCATCTCCCCTCTGCTTCAAGTCCTTGTTTTAGATCATATGTGTCAAGTTACATTTATTTGAAATAAGCAAGCATTCAATTACCTAAAAGGGTGGAATAGAAAAACATTGCAAAGCCATATATTCCCTGTAACTCCTAAAAATTATGTCTGAGTCAGCTAACATAAGAATTAAAATATGCATGTCTTTGATGTCTTCTAGTCTCCAAAAGGAAATTATTTCTACATTTTGTCAATCTAATGCCAATACCAGTAGGATGATATGTTAAAACATTCTGCTTGCAGCTGCAAGTTAAGAAGCCATATAAGGTAACTCTTTAATTATAGCTTCATCCTGTAGTAAAAGTGCTTAATTAGTAAGATTTTACTTGAAGCTAGATTTTTTTCTGAAGATTTAAAAAATTAAGAAAAAGATGTTTCCCATTCATCTTACTTTTACATTTGTTGACCTTTACCCATACTTCCACCCTACTTGTTCTCTGTTTCAAGAACTAACATAAGAAATATTTAATCTGTTGACTAATAGATACCCTTTTGACTAATTATTGATTTTCACTCCTGAGTTGTGAGTTTTCAAATGTCATTTATCCTTAGGTTTTTTACCATGCCTTGATTGCAAAATAAATATTTTGTACTTACAAGGTCCCTTTCTGTAATGAATGGAATAGTTTACTAGTACGTGTTGCCAATAATCTTATTAAAAACCATTAAAGGCCGAAACCGGTTTGGCTCAGTGGATAGAGCGTCGGCCTGCGGACTGAAGGGTCCCGGGTTCGATTCCGGTCAAGGGCATGTACCTTGGTTGCGGGCATATCCCCAGTGGGGAGTGTGCAGGAGGCAGCTGATCGATGTTTCTCTCTCATCGATGTTTCTAGCTCTCTATCCCTCTCCCTTCCTCTCTGTAAAAAATCAATAAAATATATTTAAAAAAAAAAAAAAAAAACATTAAAGTAGCAAAGTTTGAGTATGATTTCATACATACCTTCAAGGGTGTTGCTCATGTAAGGGTAAGTAAGGGTATTTCTCTTGGCTTCCTTGAATGTCAGTGAAAAGAGTACAGTGATAGCTAGCACCCCAATTCTCTCTGCTACTATTTCTAGTCCCCCTAATTAATAGTCCAGGTGACTCAAATATACAGTCTCACTTGTATGGTACAAGATTTTTTACCTTACTGCCATTTTTTCTTTTAGTTGATCAAGGACACATTTTTAATAAGAAGGCAAGTTGCCCTGACTGGTTTGGCTCAGTGGATAGAGCGTTGGCCTGCGGACTGAGAGGTCCCGGGTTCAATTCCTGTCAAGGGCATGTACCTTGGTTGCGGGCATATCCCCGGTAGGGGGTGTGCAGGAGGCAGCTGGTCGATGTTTCTCTCTCATCGATGTTTCTAACTCTCTATCCCTCTCCCTTCCTCTCTGTAAAAAAATCAATAAAATATATTTTTTAAAAAATAAGAAGGCAAGTGGAAAATGGGTGTTCACATCCACACTATACCAGAGAGAAATGACCCTGGATATTGATATTAAGAGTAGGTTTGGTCACAAGTTCAAAGCAGAAAATAGGATATTGTATGACCATATTTATATTAATATATAGTCTATGTTTTTATATTTCAAACCATAAAATTTGGTTTGTTAATGCTTATTTTTTTCAATAGCACCTACTTTTTTTTTAACATATAGCAATGAGAAAAAAAACTTTCTAAAAAATAAAATGGAGTGCTTTTAAAAATAGATTGCATGTTTGTGTACCCCTCAGAATTCATGTGTTGAAACCCCAACCTCTAGTGGGATAGCATTAGGAAATAGGGCCTTTCGGAGGTGATTAGGCCAGAAGAGTAGAGCCTTCATGATGGAATTACTGGCCTTATCAGAAGAGACTGGACAGAGCTTGCCTCTGCTGTCTGCCATGTGAAGATACAGCAAGAAGATGGCCATCTGCAACCCAAGGAAAGAATTCTCACAAGAACCACACCATGCTGGCACTTTGACCTCAGAATTCCCCGTCTAGAACTGTGAGAAACAACTTCTATTGTTTAAGCCACCCAGTTTATGGTACTTTAGTTATAGTAGCCTGAGCTGATTAAGAGAGATAATCTATACATTTTCTTCTAAAATAATATTGTAAGAATCTTGAGGTGGCTAATTTCATTCACTACATGCTTATAAAATACATTTGTGAATTCCACTTCTTTTATTCTCAAACACAAAAGTAATGCCATTGGATTGATTCGTTTCAGTTAAAACTTTTTCAAGGTCTTGTAAACCTGGGTACTCTCCTCAGACTGTTTTGAAAAGGTAAATATCACCCCTTTTATTGGTCAGAACACTTGGTTATGCTGCAATAACAAACATACCTCAGAATCTCCATAGCATAACAAAGCAGACATTATTTCCCACTCAAACAAGCCTCTGAGTTCAGTGCCTCTCTAGCACATTGTCTAAGCGGTGACTTAGATGGTGATCCACCATCTCAACAAGCACCTTCCAGAGTCAGATTCTATAGGAGAAAAGAGAGACGGAAGGCCACCCACAGGCTTCTCGTCACCTCAGCTCAGAAGTGACACTCGTTGCTTCTGCTTACAGCCCACTGGTCATATTAACAACCTAACTTCAAGGAAAGCTGGAAAATAGATACTTTCTACGTGTCCAGGAAGAAGAAAATAAAACACAACTTTGTGAATACCTACCATTATTTCTGCCAAACCCTTTATGTGTGTCATGAAAGAAAAATCTTGAGAAGTACTTTTTGAAATTAATAATTCCAAATCAGATAACTTAAATTTGATCTTATAGTAACTTATCAACCCAAAGACTTTACTTTTTTCCTTTAAAAACTTATGCTACATTGTCTGCAAACAAGTCACCTGTAACAAGCTCTTCTCTCTTACCCTCCTGAGTGCTCCCTCAATGTCTCTCAAAAATTTGCCTTTTTATT
This sequence comes from Plecotus auritus, assembly GCF_963455305.1. Classification (NCBI taxonomy): domain Eukaryota; kingdom Metazoa; phylum Chordata; class Mammalia; order Chiroptera; family Vespertilionidae; genus Plecotus; species Plecotus auritus. The sequence goes on along the minus strand of NC_137770.1, from coordinate 85,551,058 downwards.
CCCATCTTTACCATGATAGCTCATGTCCTTGTCATCTTTTCCTGGAATATTTGCAATAGGCTCATCACCAGTCACCTTACTTCCTTTCATTTGTCCCTCCCCAACCAGGTCATTATTTCTTCAGCACTTTGAGGTCTCTCTACCTAATAAATTCCTAGGAACATTAACATCTGTATTACTCATGTTATGTAAGAGTCACATACCTTAAAAGTATGAGGATTAGTCCTTCCTCAATATATAAGGATCCTTCCCACAACAGGAATTGTAAATGGCTTATAATGACACTTGGAAAACTCAATGAGTGAAATACAAAATATTTTTAAATTGATGGAAATCTTTTATCTTTTAAACTTGATTCTGTTAACATTTTAACCCATAGGTTGGCTACAGATGAAATATACTAAAAGTCTATTCTTCTAAATTAGCTTTTCAGACCTTAATCCTTTTTAAAAATGTCACATTTAAACAGAGGAGATGTGAAAAAAAAATGCCTGCTTTCATATTCAAAATAGAGTAAACACAGAAAGAAGCCAACTCTGCATTTTCACTCATGTTGTGTGTCAGTTTTTTTCCTACCAGAACCATAACAAATTTGGAAATAGTGCTGTTTCTATTGAAAGTAACTTATTGCATATTAATCAAATATCCTGAATTTGTATTTTGTACACGCTTATATATTTGACAGAATTAAAAAATCCACAACAATTTAGAAAAATGCTGTATAACTAGAATTTTATTTTACTCTGTTCACAAGTTAATCCTCTCTGTGTGCCCATTAGAATAGTACAATGCAAGATGAATGCCAATGAAAATAGGGATCCTATCTAATAAAGAGGGAATATGCTAATTGACCATCATGCCCTCATAAGATGGCAGCACCCGCAGCCAATAAAGAGGGAATATGCTAATTGACTGCCATGCCAGGGGGGCGGCAGGTGCCGCACACCTCATCCAGCCAGAATCCTCCAGTCCCCTCAGCCTCGCCTCACCCAGCCGGAGTCCTCCAGTCTCCTCAGCCCCACCTCACCCAGTCCCCCAGTCCCCGCAGCATTTAGCCTCATCCAGCCAGAGTCCCCCAATCCCCTCAGCCCCACAGGGGAAGGCTGTTGGGGGCAATCGGGCCAGCAGGGGAGGGCAGTTGGAGGTGATCATGCTGGCAGGGGAGCAGTTAGGCATCAATCAGGCTGGCAGGGGAGCAGTTAGGGGGCTATCAGGCTAGCAGGCAGAGTGGTTAGGGGCAATCAGGCAGGCAGGCAAGTGGTTAGGAACCAGCAGTCCTGGATTGTGAGAGGGATGTCTGACTGCCGGTTTAGGCCCGATCCCACAGGGCCTAAACCAGCAGTCAGACAATCCCCCGAGGAGTCCCAGATTAGAGAGGGTACAGGCTGGGCTGAGGGACACCCGCCCCTGTGCACGAATTTCATGCACCAGGCCTCTAGTTTAGGTATAAATAGCAACCTCATCACATCTTTATAAAACCAAAACATCTTTCATTCTTTATGAATTTTCTATTCATTCAACAAGCATTGTTGAGCAGCTACTAAATGATGAACATGCTTGGATATGCTGAAAAATAAAAAGGCTACCCCTGTGATCAAGAGCTCCTAGTTTAATGAAATATATATGTATGTATATATGTATGTGTATATGTGTATATGTGTGTGTGTGTGTGTAACCTAACAGTTCGGGTGCATTATAATAATGTTTTATCAGAGAAATGCAATGGGTGCTATAGAAAGCATAAACAGAATCTCTCACTCAGCCTCAGGAAATCAGAGCTAGATTCCAGGGGGAAGGTTATGGCTTAGTAACCAAGCTTTTAAAATGGGAGGAGACATCGAGTAGAGGAATACAGCATGTAAATGACAGGCTCATATCCTAGGCCTAAGTATAACATCATGAGGATGGGACAAATGAAAATATACTTCTGGTACTCTACCATTTCACCTCCAAGGTGTACTCCTAAGAAACTTTGGAAACTCTCATGATACAAACAAGAATAATGATATTAGAGTCAACCAGACTTGAATTTAAATCAAGATACTATCACTGACTAGCAGTATAATTGTAGGTGAGTTTCTGGGTTTCATTAATTTAAAAGGGGAATAATAGTATCTGTCTTAAAGTGTGGCCACTAAGGTTTATAGAATAATGGCTATAAAGCATTTAGCAGTTTCTGGCACATAGCAGGCACTTGACAAATCATAGTCCCTAATAATAATAGTATAAAAGGAAATGGGTTGCATTCGTAACTTTGATAATAGAGATTATTAGTTGATTGAGCATTCTTCCTTCAATTTGTATCTCATTAATATGAGTTGACAATGTTTGTGTTTAAAATGATGCCATGTGGATTAACTCCTCCGTGTAATGGATAGTAATTTCATTTGATTGATGATAATTGTAGTGGATTTTAATGACCAATTGGCAGAAGTTTTCAGAACATCATTCTTAGTAAATAAAATGTGTAACAGGAATTCATCAATAATCAAACAAAATACATTAAGACCATAGAATGACTAATGAATAGTTATAAAACCCATTGGGATTTCATGTCAGTTTCAAAACTGTTGTGTCATACCAGAGAGATAGTAAAAAATCTTCACCATATTCTCAGTGTATGAGATGTGATTCTTGGTTTTGCATTCATAACATTAAAAGAACAAATTCAGCCCTGGCCCATGTGGCTCAGTTGGTTGACAATTGTCCCATGCACTGAGAGGTTGCAGGTGCAATTCCCGGTCAGAGCAAATGCCTGGGTTTTAGGCTCAATCCCTAGTAGATGGCATGCAGGAGGCAGCTGATCCATATTTCTCTCTCATCAATGTTTCTATCTCTCCCTCTCCCTTCCCCTTTCTCTAAAATCAATAACACCATGTTTAAAGTAAAATAAAAGAATAAATTCAATGACTCTCAAGTTTATGTGGGTGCCAGCACTGGACACAGTACTGAATTCTATTGCCCTTGATGACAATGTCTGAAGCATAATTGATCCAAACTGAAATTTTCAGTTACAAGTATCATAGATCAAGACTGCAGACTGACTTGATTCTCTTTATTATCTCCTAAACTAGAGGCCCAGTGCACAAAATTCATGCATGGGGGGGGGATTGTCCCTCAGCCCAGCCTGCACCCTCTCCAAACTGGGACCCCTCGAGGGATGTCCAACCACCCATTTAGGCCTGATCCCAGTGGGATCGGGCTTAAACGGGCGGTTGGACATCCCTCTCACAATCCAGGACTGCTGGCTCCAAACTGCTCACCTGCCTCTGCCTGATTGCCCCTAACTGCTTCTGCCTGCCAGCCTGATCACTCCCTAACCACACCCTGCCAGCCTGATCAACACCTAACTGCTCCCCTGCCGGCCCGATTGCCCCTAACTGTCCTCCCCTGCAGGCCTGTTTGCCCCCAACTGCCCTCCCCTGCTGGCCCGGTCACCCTTAACTGCCCTCCCCTGCTGGCCTGGTCACCCCTAACTGCCCTCCCCTGCAAGTCTGCCCCCCAACTGTCCTCCCCTGAGGGTCTGGTCCCCCCCAACTGCCCTCCCCTGCAGGCCTGGTCCCCCCCCCCAACTGCCTTCCCCTGCTGGCCTGGTCTCCCCCAACTACCCTCCTCTGCTGACCTGGTTCCCCCCAACAGCCCTCCTCTGCTGTCCTGGTCCCCCCCCAACAGTCCTCCCCTGCAGACCTGGTCCCCCCCAACTGTCCTCCCCTGCTGGCCTGGTCTTCCCCAACTGCCCTCCTCTGCTGGCCCAGTCACCCCTAACTGCCCTCCCTGCTGGCCTGATCACCCACAACTGACCTCCCCTGCAGGCCTGGTCTCCCCCCAGCTACCCTCCCCTGCAGGCCTGGTCCCCCCCAACTGCCCTCCCTTGCTGTCCTGGTCTGCACCAAGTGCCCTCCTCTGCCAGCCTGGTCACCTCCAACTGCCCTCCTCTGCTGGCCTGGTCACCCCTAACTGCCCAAAACTGCCCTCACCTGCAAGCCATCTTGTGGTGGCCATCTTATGTCCCCATGGGGGCAGCCATCTTTGACCACATGGGTGCAGCCATCTTGTGTCTTGGAGTGATGGTCAATTTGTATATTACTCTTTTATTAGATAGGATAATAGAATTTAACTATAACAATAATGACCTAGTCTGGTAGTAAAGTGACCTTGGTTACTGTACTAGAACATTTTTGTTATACTCAGCATATTTCACCTTAAATTTAGCAGATTATCTTTGTCTGTGGAAGTTCATCTGTCTCATTTCTCCTGCTCAAGGTAAGAGGTTTCCTGTGCATCCTTTGATGCTAGTGACTTTGCCGTTTTAAGGATTGAAAGGCATTCAGTAATTGAAAGTTACTGCAATCCTGCAGTGCTTTGGACACATAAATTGACCATGTAAGATATCCCCGGTGGTAGGTATACACGTTTCCTTGAAGTGTGTGATTTTCCCTTGGATTTTATGATTATGATGTCAAAGCTGAGTAGAGTTGTATACTGAAATCTCAAACTGGTGTGTGTGCACATGCTTACAGGGGGGAGTTCTCCGAAAGGGAAGGTAACACTTTCCAAAAGGGACATGAGCATGGATTGTTTTAAGGAAATCAATTGCCAGATTCTCAGTATCCCTACTCAGCTCCCACATGTGTTTTTCTTAAATCTGAAGACTGTGGATGGGTAGAAAGCCTCACTGAGCTCCAAGTCAGCAAACATTGCTTCTAGAACCAGCTCTGCTCTTGCCAGGGATATATGTGACCTTGAGCAAATCCTTCCACTTACCCCCTGACTGTTTTCTCCTCTGGAAACTAGATGATCCTAAATTCCTTTCCAATGCAAAGCAACAGAATGTTTTACCTGAGGAAGTCATGCTAAATTCCCAAAGAGCCTAATTACTTAATGACATAAGTTTGAGGCACAATTTAAATTAATTTGAAGTAAAACATCTCTAAGAACCATTTAGTATAGGCTGGACACATATTAAATGTGGCATACATATCTTCTTAAGTCAAAGAGCAAGCAAATTTATTTTTGTTTATTGTAAAGGATATTCAAATTCAGACCTTGTTCTTTATTCATAAAACCTAAAACCACTTAACTTTTTATTGTCCTATCCCAAGAACATTTAATTTTCCATCTCATATTTAAAAATTAGTCTTAGTGAGCTTTATCCCTGATGACCTGTCTCTATATTTTCTGCCCTTTATATTCCTATTTCCTAATTGTATTTTAAAATTTGTTTAATTTCATACAGTAGCTCCAGCCACATAGTACATGCGATGTATGGATCTGATACTGTGTTAGCACCAAGTATACAAATGGAGAGGAGACAGTCAAGGAAATGTAAGAAATTCACACTCTAATTGGCTAAATGAATACTTAGACAAATAATATTAATGTAATGTGTTAAATATAGTAATAAAGGCATGAATAACATGCTAAGGAATCATGGAGTAGGGCGCACAACCTTCTTTTAAATTTTGTTGAAGTCCAGGTTATCCTTTTTTTCCTTTGTTGCTTGTGCTTTTGGTGTTATGTCTAAAAAAACCATTGCCTCATCTAAGGCATGAAGATTTGTGCCTATGTTTTCTCTAAAAGTTTTATAATTTAGCTCTTATGTTTAGGTCTTTGATCCATTTGAGTTAAATTTGTGGTGTGAGGTAGGGTCCAACTTCATTCTTTTGCCTGGGCTATCCAGTTGTCCCAGCACCACTTGTTGAAAAGACTGTTCTTTCCCCTTTGAATTTTCCTAGCACTCTTGTGGTCACCTTTTTGTTGAATTGTCCTGACTTCACTGTGCCAAATCCATCTTGGTTTGCCTCCTGCCTCTCAGGCTGTTTACTCTTAGCATTCTTTGCAGGCACTTTACCTTCACCATACTCTAAATGTTAAAATTCTTGAGGAAGGGTTTGCAAACCCTCTCTTCTCTCTTCAGTATAGCTCACTAGGTGAGCTTATCCATTCCCATTCTCTCTCTGGCATTGGATTACAAATTTTATCTCCATCCCACACTTCTCTGCAGAGCTTCATATAGGAATATCTATTTGCCATAGTAACATCACTTGGTTGTCTCACAGGCAACTTAAGCATAACATTATCCAAAATGAAATACTTCATTCTCACATCTGCTCACTCTCCAAGGAAATTTGTTTTTCTGACAGCTTTTTCTCTCTTTTATACCCCTTGCTCAGATCAGAAGCTTGGGATTCACGTACTATTCTTTGTTCCCCTCATCTCCCATATTCAGCCCACCAATATGTATCTTAAATATGTCCACTTTCCTCATCTCCACTGACATCATTCTAGTATAGGCCACCATTCTCTCTCTCTCTCTCCCTCTTTCTCTCTTCTAATATAGGATATATATATATATATATATATATATATATATATATATATATACACACACACACACACACACACACACACACACACACACACACTAGAGGCCCAGTGCACAAAATTCATGCACAGGGTGGGGGGGTGTGTGTCCTTCAGCCCAGCCTGCACCCTCTCCAATCTGGGACCCCTCGAGGGCAGTCAGACATCCCTCTCACAATCCAGGACTGCTGGTTCCCAACCACTTGCCTGCCTGCTGGCCTGGTCGCCCCTAACTGCCCTCCCCTGCCAGCCCGATTGCCCCTAACTGCCCTCCCCTGCCGGCCTGGTCACCCCCAACTGCCCTCCCCTGCTGGCCTGGTCCCTCCCAACTGTCTTCCCCTGCAGGCCTGGTCCCTCCCAACAGCCCTCCCCTGCTGGCCTGATCACCCACAACTGCCTTTCCCTGCGGGCCATCTTGTGGCGACCATCTTCTGCCCACATGGGGGTGGCCATCTTGTGTCCACATGAGGACGGCCATCTTGTGTGTTTTTTACATGAGTCCAGTATTATCACCTTGATGGGTTTTCTCCAGGAACAATGTATCATTTGCTTTGCTTGGCCAGCATCACATAATCCTCCAACATGTTATTGTTATACATGATCTTCTGTGTTAGCATTATTGGAAATGCACAGATTCTTTATTAATATTACAACTTGTTATTTAGAGGCTGTTTCCCTAGGAGATGTGATCTAGTCTGAACAGATAGCCAGTTTCTAAGGAAGAGAAAGCACTTCTCAGTTTAGAATGCACCACTGCCACTCTTTCTAGTCAGTCCTTTCTAGAATGGTTTGTACTCTTTCTGAAACTCCTTGGTTTACTGATAGTTGCTTCTTACACAGATATAAACAGATCACACTTTTATATATAGGTAAATATTTAGAAAAAAGAAAATACTCAAATATTTCATTGCTTTTTACTTCTTAAAATCAATAAAATACTCTTTAATTCTTAAAGTTAATATAATAAAGCAATAAAATAAAACAATTGTAATCCATCTTATGTATTTCAACTTTATTTTATACTAAATATTTTATATTAAGTCATCATTAATAAGTTATGGCTTTTACAAAGTTATATATAATTATTATAATTACAAAATTATATATTATTCATTATGTTATAATGTGTTATTATGTAGTTATACATTATAATAGTTATAATTATTGTCATTGTTATGGTTATTTTATTACTCTTGATGTTCTAAATATCACAACTTGTCCAGTAAGACCTGCTTTAAACTGGCTTCTTTTTGCTTTTAGCACTATCTCTACCATCTTTGAAGGTATCCTTATTATTGTCTGGCAATAATAAAGTATTTCAGGCCTGAGTTTTCCTTGCCCCAAGGCATGGAAACCGCCACTTTCCAAAGAACTTTGCTTTCTTCTGAGGGCTGAGTTTGCATTTGATTACTAATGTTGCAAAAATGGTTTTAAGCGCTATTGCTAATGTTTGGATACCCTTAGGGACAGCTAGGCACTATTCCTTTTTTAAAAAAATATATTTTATTGATTTTTTACAGAGAGGAAGGGAGAGGGATAGAGAGTTAGAAACATCGATCAGCTGCCTCCTGCACGCCCGCTACTGGGGATGTGCCCACAACCAAGGTACATGCCCTTGACCAGAATCGAACCTGGGACCCTTTAGTCCAGAGGCCGATGCTCTATGCACTGACCCAAACCGGTTAGGGCTAGGCACTATTCCTTGTTAAGGTTTTTATTTACACTGAATTTATTTATTATATGCTGTACTCTGCCTACAGTAAGAAACTGATCAAACTTGAACAATTTTCTAAAATGTGTCAAGAAACAATGAGGCAGTAGATAGAGATTGGAGTCTGTGGGGGGTGGAGGTGAGTATCTTAGTAACCAGGTCAAGAAGGATCTTCTTTAGTTAGTGTTGTTGTATAATGAGAGGGCCACCAAAGGGTTGAGACAAGGACATGATCAAGTCAGTAGTATAGAAAGAGGATGATATATTAGAGAATGGAGGCCAGTGGCAGGAAAACCACCAGGCTGCTGTGTGGTCCAATAAGGCCTGGCAGGCATTAGAAATAGAGTTGAAGGCTGATGGAAGAGCCCTTGCTGAGATAAATCCCTGGGCTATGTGGGATATGATCGAGAGGTTACAGTTAAAGGTGAACTGAGCATAGGGCACTAGGTGGACAGAAGGGCCATTAACTAAAACAGAGAATTCAGGAAGAGGAGGTCAGATGGAGGATGGGAGGGAAACAGTGGGTTAATATTAAGGCAAAACTTGAGAAGCAGACAAGTATAGACAGTGTCTGGCCCATGTTTATTCTATAATAAATGTGCAGAATGAATCAGATAGTACTAATAACACAGTATGTACTGAGCTCATACTGCATTACTAACACTATGCTAAGTATATATTTCATTCAGTTCTCACAAAAGGTATAAGAAAAATAGGTACTGTTTTTATCACCATTGTGCCAGTGAAAACAAAAGCCCATGGAGATTAAGTAATTTATCTGAGATCAAATAGCTGGTATTTAGCAGAGACAGACCCAAACCGAAACCTTTCTGACCTTATACCCCTAACCAAGACAGGAATGAAACTGACGAGGAATTATCAAAGTGATGGTGGGAGTCAAGAAAATAGTGTGTTATAGAAGCCCAGGGAAAGAGCACTTTTTAAAAAGGAGTGGTCAGTCCACGTGTGGTCCAGTGGCCAAGTGGAGGAAACTTAAAATAGGCAATGGGCTTGATGGGCCAGTGGTGAGGTTCAGAGGCAGTGTTAGTAGACTGGAGTGGAAGCCACTTCGCTGAAAGTTCAAAGTAGTTGGGAAGTACGAGAGGTCACAATAAGAGTAGAATTTTCCTTCAAGAGTGTTATGGTGAATGAGAGTGGGGAAAGAGAGATGAGCTAAAATGGAAAGCTTAACAGAAAGACTCTTTAGTGCCAGAAAACTGAAGTTTATCTCTTTTAGTAATGTCTAAAGTTGAATGACTACTGTGTGTCAGACACTGTTCTAAGTTCCCTACTTATACATGACCTCATTTATTCCTCACAGCAATCTTATGAGGTAGAGACTAGACCAACCCCCAGGACAGGTGAGGAAACAGACTGACGCACAGAGGGGTCAGCTATTGGTTCAAGGTCACCCGGCTAGTAAGTAGCAAGCTCCATGTGTTGAATCAGTCTTGTTTGGTAGCATTGTTGAGGGTTTTCAAATTGTATATATATCAGGACTTGAAATTGTGGTTATTAAAGTAAAAGTCACTAGCTTCCAACCACATTGAAAATAGAGAACCGCAAATCATAGACATCGAAGACAGGAAACAAAATCCATTTTAGCAAATTTAGAGCCATTTGAGGTGTTTAACCTCAGAACAAGGGTTTCCTCTTTCAAGTTACATTTAAGCCATCCTTCTCAGAGCCTGTATCCTCTGAACAAAACAGAACAAAAAGAATTCTATACTTGTCTGCTGATGACCCATAACTCTTATAAGAGCATGTTCATATGACCAAGTTTAAATGAATACTGAAGGACTGCTAAATTTCTCTATATATCCTGAGTTCAAGTGTTTAAAGGACATGAACAGAATCCTACATGTTTGACCCTTGCCATTGGAAACATTGAGGCCATGAATTGAGAAGAGTATATAGGACAGGGAGGGAGCCTGGGGCTTTCTCCTGTGTCCTTAGCTGTGGGGTATGCCTATGACTGGAGAACAGGCTGAGGTTCCACTGAATTACCTTAACATCACCAACAGAATGTATAGTGGTCCATTCTTCTTCCTTTGGTAATGCCAGCGATAGATAACTCCAAGGTCTCTTTCAAACAGGCTTTTGAGTTTATGGGTTTACAAAGTACTCCTGAGCTCTGAGTCCATTTTTCTTTGCCATCCAGCTGCAGGCAACAAACAAGCTTTATGGTCCCTGAAATTAGCCACCAACTTAAGACAAAAGATAATTCTGAAACTGCCATTTAACGTGCTATATCTGTTCTGCTGCTTCTATAAAGCAAGCCTTTTTAATGTAATTACATGACTTGTCCATCTATTACTAAATTGATGAGGACAGCCTGGATTTATTTAGTTTTCTTCCCATAACTTAGAAGTCAGTATGGTTTATTGTAGCATTTCTCAAAGTAGATTTTATGTACAAGAACCTTGTAAATAAATATGTTGAGAAATTCTGCTAACAGATCTCTCTTGTTCCTATTCCTACCTTCTTTGGATTAACAATTTACATTAGCATATTAAAGGTTTTGCAAAGTTCTGCAGTAAAGAAGCCAACTAAATTGGTATTTTTGCAAAGTCATTTTACAAAGGATTGTGCTTTTTATGTCAGATTTTTTAAAGTCACACAACCATTTTGGGAAATGCTGACATAGTCCTTAAGAGCTTTGGGTCAACTCTGAGCTTCTATGTGTTTGAGTTTTTTAGACTCCGCATATAAGTGAAATCATGTAGGTTTTTTTCTTCCCATGTGTGATTACCACAGGCAGGGATGTGGGGAAACGGACAGATGTTGGTCCAAGAGTACACAGTAGATGAGTAAGTCTAGAGATCTAATGCATAGCATGATGACTATAGTTAATAATACTATATTGAACACTGGAAATTTGCTAAAAGAATAGATTTCAGGTGCTCTCAACACACACACACACACACACAAAAAGAAAGAAAGAGAGAAAGAAAAGGAAGAAAGAAAGAAAGAAAGAAAGAAAGAAAGAAAGAAAGAAAGAAAGAAAGGAAGAAAGAAAGAAAGAAAGAGAAAGAAAGGAAGGTAACCATGAGGAGTTGGGTATGTAATTAGCTTGATTGTGTAATCATTTTACTAAGTAGTATATGTACATCAAATCATCATGTTGTAAACCTTAAATATGTACAATTATTTTTAAAATAACAAAATGTGGCTGGTCGGTGTTGCTCAGCGGTTAGAGCATGGGTCCTCACACCGAATGGTTGAGGGTTCAATTCCTGGTCAAGGGCACATACCTGGGTTGCAGGATTGATCCCCGGCCCTAGTCAGGGTACATGTGGGAGGCAACCAATTGATGTGTCTCTTACATCAATGTCTCTCTCTCTCTCTCTCTCTCTCTCCCTCTCTCTCCCTATCTCTCCCTTTTTCTCCCTCTCCCTCCCTCCACTCTCTCTCCATCCCTCTTTTCCACTCTCTATGAAAAGCAATGGAAAAAATATACTTGGATGAGGATTAAGAAAAAACAAACAATATGCTTTTTTTAGGGTCAAGATCTGGGTGATCTTGGTTGAACTACTTCAGCTCCCTGAGCACTTTTATCCTGAATTGTAAAGTAGAGTAAGAATATATTCCTTTGAGAATTTGACAACTTACCATAGCACCTACACAGAGTAGACAGTCAGTGAAAACTAGCTTTTTCTGTGAGTGACTGGCTGATACTCACACTGCACCTGAGCCTAACATGCAGCAACAACTAACTTTTCCTTTTAGAAAGGCTTACTATAACCTGGCCATGTAACAGAATTTACTGATCAGTCAGTACTACAAAAGCAGGAATGAAGTTTTACCTTCTGAAAGAATCTCCATCTTACAAGGGCCCTAGAGGTTGTCCTACACTGAAGTGTAACAGTGTGATTTGTATTGGTTAGTCAGTGTAATGGTGAAACAGCTTGGCAGTTTACCCATGCTCACAGACAATTAATGGAGTCTGTGAGTTAAGAACCAATGAGTTTCACCCTAGTCAGTGGTTAGAGTGTCAGCCTGTGCACCAAAGGGTCACGGGTTCAATTCCCAGCCAAGGGCATGTGCCTGAGTTACAGGTTTGATCCCAGGCCCCAGTAGGGGGACATGCAAGAGGCAACCAATTGATGTCTCTCTCTCCCTCTCTCTCCCTCCCTCCCTCCCTCCCTCCCTCCTTTCCCTCCCTCCCTTCCACTCTCTAAAAATCAATGGGAAAAAATTTTTTCAATGAGGATTAACAAACAACAACAAAAGCACCAACGTGTTTGACTAGATAGGCCTTTGCATTCAATCACTTTGTTTGTAGAAGTGAAAGCTAATGTCATCATTATTATTTCAATTATTAATCTGTAAAATGTTTAGTGCAAGTCACAGTACTACACAGAACCTCCTTAGAATCATCATGATTACCATGCAACTGAATTACTACCGATGGGATGGAGGTGGGAGCTCGTCTCCGAACAGAATAGTGTGTGAGTGGTTCAGAGTGACTTTAGCACTGAGAAGGCCTGCAGTCAGGGAATCAGGTTTCCATGAGACTCCTCTTTTGCTAATATGTCCTCTAGTAGTAGAGACACTGAGCAATGAAAATTGGAAGCAAAAAACAGAAAGGAAAATATTGGCTGAATCCCATAGTTTGCAAGAAATTTCAATATCATGAATAAATTTCAATATCATGAATACTCGCCCAGACTTAAGTGTACCTCAATGGTTTTGCTAAGAAATTTAATACAATAGATGAAACGGAAGAGGGACTATTTAATCTACTCAAAAATAAATTATTATTCAACACTTTGGGTATATATGGGAGTTACTAGTGTTTTTTATCTATTAACAGATTTAATATAATAGATCTCCATGCCAATTTTTGAGAGTTTATTATAGTAGAACCAAAATCTACTTTATATACATTTTTTCCCATAATTGGTTTTCCTCTAAATTGGTTTGGATAAATGGGACTTATTGAAAAGATATTCCTAATTGGTTAATTGATTGTGGGATAGAAGTAGTCCAAGCAAAACTATTAACAGATTTCATTTTAAAAGAGTGCTTTGAAATAACCATTTTCACTTAGCACTGAGTGTAGATTGGCATGTATTTGTCAATCACTTATTTTTATATGATTTTTCCACTATCATTTTTCCCAAAAAGACACATATATAATTTTGCATTTCCAATATTATATATGTATTTGATACAGGAAGTAGCTACGGAAATTCTGTTTAAGTTGCCTCTTTACTAACTATAGAATTAGCAATTTTGATTACCAAGATGCAATCTGAAGTCTAGGGCAGTGATCGGCAAACTGCAGCTCACAAGCCACATGCGGCTCGTGAGCCACGGTTTGCTGCTCTGTTGACTAATGAGTTTGCCAACCACTGGTCTAGGACAATCAAAAGAAATTATGTTGATATTTGTGCCATTAGAGTATTTTATGTGCTTTTTAAGATCTTTCCTCTCCTTCCGCTAGCCAGTTTGGCTCAGTGGATAGAGCATTAGCTCTCAGATTTAAGGGTCCTGGGTTCAATTCTGGTCAAGGGCATATACCTCAGTTGCAGGCTTGATATCTGGCCCTGGTTGGGGTGCGTGTGGGAGGCAACCAATTAGTGTGTCTCTCTCACATCAATGTTTCTCTCTCTCTGTCTTTCCCCCCTACCTTTCACTCTCTCTAAAAAAAAAAAAAAAAAAAAAAAAAGGAAACATATCCTTGGGTGAGGATTAACAACAACAACAAAATCTTTCCTCCTCTTTCTTCTCTTCTACTGTTACTTTTTAATTGTGATTTTAAACAGTAATAATACATTGTTAAAGCTTTATCTCAAGTTGCTCTCTCAAAATCTTCTAAATCATTTAACAGAAAGATGCCAATTACATATTTTTAAAAGCACATATTGAGTGATACTGATGTGAATGCAACATCAATGAAGTAAGAATAGTGTCTGCTGTACTCTTTGGAGGCTATAATTTAAAAGGCAGTTGACTTTATTTGCTGTGCTTGAATAAATAAATTTAGGTATCAATATGCTTTGTGTCTGTTTCGAGAGAATTACTGCTCTGTCTGCCTTGGAAGGCTGTTTTAGTTCCAGATTAACTCAGCACAATATGATGAGCCCCAACTTTTGAGTCAGGCATCCTATATACAAAGCATACTCATTGATTTAATGAGTATGTGTTCAGCTCCATGTCTAAACAACACACTGTGCTATACACAGCAGGTATACAAGATGTCTAAGAAATGTCTTCTGCGAGCCTCAAAACACTTAGCCCTGAGATAAGAGGGCAAAGAGGGAGACATGCAATGGAATAGGGTGTATTGTGCCATTTCCAAAGTTCCTCCAAAGCAGATGTGGTCTTTGGGAGGTGGAGGGGCAAGTATCCATTGAGCACCTACAGGCACTTTGTATACATCTTCATCTTCACTTCCACATCAGCCACATGCGATGGATGGCATGATGTTCATATCAAAGATGTGGACATTAAAGATCAGAGAAGGTAAATCACTCCCTCAAAGTCTTTCTGCCAACTGTATCAATGTAACAGCACATAGTATGCACTTAAATGAATAGTTCTGAATGTTGAACAAATCTTTCATGGAAGCAATCTTCCACAACCACCAAGAGCCTCAGAAATGTGTATGTCCTTTGAACCAGCAGTTTTATTTCTAGGGATTATCAGAGATGTGGGCAAAGATTGTGTGTGTGTGTGTGTGTGTGTGTGTAAATGCAGGAAGGTAACTGCACCCTCATTTGAAAAAGTAAGACTTTTTGAAACACAACAGATATCTAAAAGAGTAATAGTTGAATAAATTACAATAGTGTAATGCAGCCATTATAAACAGTATTTTCAAACAATTTTCATGATATAGGAAAGTACCCACAACAGGATATATATAACTAAATATATAGAGTATGATTTCAGAAAAGCATATACAGAAAAATACTACAATAAAATGTACCATAAATATAATTTATGGTCATCTCTAAGCAATTGAATACGACATGATTTTTTTTGCCTTTTTATAATAATGTATATTCTAAATTTTCTACAGTAAGTTTTTTTAACTTATAATAAGGACAGGATCTTTTGTTTCATATTATGACTTTAAGAAGTGCATTAGGAATTGTTACACTAGTCTCATTGCATATAGTTACTACAGACTGTGTCATTAATCTCAGTACAAGGAAATTCTCATGGAGAGTCAGTTCCCACAATTCTATTTGTTTACTGTGTGATTCCTGACACACTGTTAAATCGCTCTATGTTGCTGCTCCCAACTGTAAAAATGGGATTTTAAAAATGATGATATGCCCATCACATTAGGTTGTTATGAGGAGCATATTTTATTAAATGCCTAGAAATAGTAAGATTCAGGCAACTGTCATTTTTGCATTGGATTTATTAAGCTATTTAACTTCTATTATTTTTATACTTTACAATTGTTTATTTTAAGACTAATAACAACAAATTTTTTATAAACATCCTCTTTACTTTTGCTATAGCAAAAATGTTTTCTTTTTTGCATTGACCTAATCATTAAATTCCTGGCACAATCTCTAAAGGAGATAGTTAACTTCACTAGACATAGATTAAACCCTTAGCCATTTGGCAAATTTAGAATTTCAGGACCTAGTTATATCATATGACAGCATCAGTTACATGTCCAACTCTCTGCTAAGGCATGAATAAATCATAAGAGGGATGATATATACTTGCTGCCTCTCAGTCAACCAACATTTATTAAGTGTCTACTGTGTGCCATGGATTGGGAATCAGAAGTGAGAAAGACACAGCTTCTGCCCTCAAGGAGCTCACCCTAGATATCCAACAATTACATGCAGAAAAACAAATACACCATTTCAAATACACTGAGTGGCCAGATTATTATGATCTCTGAATGCATAATAATCTGGCCACTCATTGTATATCCTATATAATAAAAGGCTAATATGCAAATTGTTCCCTCGACCAGGAGTTCAACCAGCAGGCAAGCCAGCCAACTACCCATGTCCCCTCCCCCCAGCCAGGCTGGCCGGACCCCACCCATGCACAAATTCATGCACCAAGCCATATATATATATATATATATATATATATATATATATATATATACACACACACACACACACACACACACACACACACACACACACACACTGAGTGGCCAGATTATTATGCGTTCAGAGATCATAATAATCTGGCTACTCAGTGTAGATATACAATGATGTGTGTCCTGGGGGCATCAAGGGTAGAATGTGCTAAACATGATGAGGTTTTCTAGAAAAGAGATCTGGAGTGTATTGCAGTATTTAGGAGTAAATGGGAGGGCAAAGATGAGAAGCAGAGTTCCAGACAGAGGTAGCAGGAAGTACAAAGGCATATAGGTAAAAGAAACATGACACATTTGTGAAAATTCTGGAAAGGTGTGGGATTAGAAAATGCTAGATAGAAGGGAAAATGGATGGGATTCCAAGAGATGACCTGAGAGAGAGCAGAGTACGAGTCTCACTTTTATCTCAAAGTAGTGGGGAGGTGGTTACAGACTTGCCTTTTTTTTTAATTTTCAAATTAAATTTATTGGAGTACCATTGGTTAATAACATTATATACATTTCAGGTGTACCACTTTATAATATGACATCTGTATACTCTATTGTGTGCTCACCTCTGTCACCACACAGCCCCTCCTCAGATTCACCACTGGCCATGCTGAGCGCGGTTCAAGAAATAATGAAATGAGTATTGGAGAAGATGTGGAGAAAAAGGAGCCCTCCCACACTGCTAGTGGGAATGTAAACTGGTGCAGTCACTATGGAAAACAGACTTGCCTTTTTAAAAGTGTACTATAAAAGTGTGGAAGACAGACCAGAAAAAGTGTAGGGACAGGAAGATAAAAGGCTGTCTCTATAACTCTGAAGAAGAGAGGAATTGGACCAATACAGAAATAATGAGAATGGTAGAGAGCAGAGAGCTATGTAGGAGGTGACTTTTAGTTGTATGGGGTAAAAATGAGGGAGGAATCTAGACTTGACTCCCAGACTTCTGAATTGAGGAGCTGGGCAGATAGTGAGGTTAGTCACTGAGCAGGAGAGCCCAAAGGAAAAGCAAGTGTGAAGGGAATGATAACATGGTCATGTTTAGACATATTGATTTCAAGATGAGTTTGGGCCACCCACCTGGAGTTGTCTAGTAAGAAAACATAAGGATCTGGAGCTCAGCAGCACAGTCTAGCTAAGGATAAAAGTTTGGCCATTGAAGTCGTGAGCTGAGTAAAATTGTCCCAGAGAGAGTCTGTAGAGTGCATAAGAGAAGATGGCCAAGGACAGAATCCTTGAATTACAGCATTAGCAAGATGATCTCAGAGAGAATAAAGTAAGCAAGCAGGAGACCCAAATCAAGAGAAGAAAATTCAAGAATTAGGGAATGGTCAGTAGAGTCAAGTGGTATCCTCAGGGAATTTATACTCCAGCTTGGAAGTCAGTGCATCTACAGGTGAAAAATTGAGGTGGAAGTGTTGCCCAGGATCGTACTTGATAAAGCACACCAGAAGGATATGGACAATTCTCCCGGAGTTGAGGGAAAGGAAAGAATAGAATTGTCCTGAAGCTTGATGAAGGTGATAGGACTTCACTGGGCCTGAAATATGGATAGAATTGAAACCAGGAGAGGTCATTTCAATGTAGGCAACAAGATTTGTTCAAATCCATTCTCATGCCCAAAAACAACCCAAGATAGATTTTCTATTGATAATAGTCAACAGTGTCATCTTTGAATAGTGGAGACAGCAGTTGGTTCCCTCTTTTAGTTATAACATTTGTTTCTCTTTTAGTTATAATGACTATTGGTTAAATCATATCATATAAAATAGAATGTAGTGTCACCTGACATCATGTGCAAAATTAACTTTATGGACGTAATGAAAGCAGTATGGCTTATGCATACCAGGATCATTTCAGAAACAGATATATCTGAACTTTGAGAATATCGTGAGGGTCAATTCCACTGGGAAAAGACAAGTCCTGGTTATAATCCCTCTTTATTTTGTGAAAGCTAATTAAAAAACCCCTTTACTTTAGTGCAGCTATTCCTAGCTGTGAAGTTGCAGATTCTTGGCCCCATCTTTACCCTAGCCTCTGGTGACTAAGCTGGGTATGGGGAAGGAAGCAGGAAAGGGGGGAAATCTTCTTGTGCCCTCCCCCCCTCCTCACCTTCCAGTACCTTCTCCATCTTCCCATTCCATCCCAATGCCCTCTTTCTTCTTGAGAATACTTGAGTTGCAATGCCACACAAGCAATAACTCTTCATTTACCAAGAGGAATGCCTTGAGGGCAGAAACAGTCAGGCATTACCTGGGGAAATAACCTGTCAAAACCTCTCTTTGCTTGTCTGCTTACAATTCTGGCATAGTGGATTGCTTCCCAGAACCAACACCCTATCTGCAAAGAGGAAGGTACAAAACAAGGAAAAGCCATTGGAATACCAGGTTCCAGTGCTGGCTATGTCCCTGATGACATGATCTTGTACAAGCCACTTAACCTCAACTAGTCTCAACCTTTTCAGTAGAATTTTTGGACAAATGAGATGATATTTGTGAAGGAGTTTTATGATTGCAAAAAGCTAATGAAATATTAGATAGTGATGATGGGCTATCATCATAGTTATGAGTATAATGTGAAAGAAAGGGGACCAATATTTCTCCTCCTAAATCAGTTCTGAGGACCTAGACCTTCCATTCCAACCCTTGCATTCAACCACATTTCTCCAGAGCCTCTTCTCTCCTGGTCCCTGTTCATCTATGCCGATTTATCTTGGCTCATTGTAGTGCTTGATGCAACTGAGTAATACTAAGTTACCCCCATTCTCCCTTCTTTGATGTTAGTGGAAGCCCTTGAAATCCACCCCTAAAGAAGAAAAATGGTCAGCAATTCATGAAGTGCTTCCTCTGGGCAAGGCATTTTCTTCTCCTGAGATCATTTTCTACAAACCACAGACTGTTCTCACAGAGGAGAAATTAGGAAGCCTTTGCAGCTGAGACAAGAGGAAATTACATTTCTATTAAAAGCTGTCTGTGGCTAGATGCATCCATCTCAGGTACAAAGTTAAATGATGTAATAAACTTATTCAAAGACATAAAGCTATTACACTAAATGCCATTAAATATCTTCCACTTAATGTTAACAAAATGCAGTCATAAATTTCCTTCGGTTGTCATTTTGCCAGATGCTTGTTCTCAGTGACTGATGCATCTGCCAGTTCTTCACTGTTGAGTTCTGTTTCCAAGTCCTGGCAAGTGGGATGTCAGGGATGCCTAATCTTTTGAAACATGATGGCTTCCAACTTTCTCGGTATCATCTCTAGTGAATCTGGGAGTGCGAAGTTCACTAAGTCACTGTTTTCTACCTCCTGGCTAAGTGCGGTGTTGAGGCTCCGTATTTCATATACTAGAGATCAAAGGCAAGGAGACCCAACCAACAGAGCCACAGCTCAGAATTCAAGGTTGGGAGGTGACACATCTACTCCGGACTTTGAGGTTGATTCGGAGCTTCTTATGTGGAGCCATACCTTTAAGGATGAAGGTTAAAATGAAGGTTAGAATTGAAAGGAATACAGAGCATTATATCTGGAAAAGTTCTGTGCCCCCAGTTTTCCTGTGGTTGTTCACCTAAACCCCAGGTCAATGGGAAAGGCGCATAAGATCCAGACATGTCTCATTAAACTTGCCTAATTCCCTGAACTTATCAGAATTCCCATTTCCCATGCAAGCCAAGTCCTAAATCCAGGAGGACCCAGTCCCTTTATGCTTCTATAAGCTGAATGCCAGGAGAGTGGAAATGAATGGTGTGTTGGTGATGGGGATGTGCAAGAAGCTTTCAGCATTTGCTCAGGTCCTATAGCCAACAGGTGTTTTTCCTGCCAGTGATTCAGTGAGACCCAATCAATAGAAATGTTGACTTGGCCTTTGTATAGCGTGGCCTGCCGTGCTCTTACAGGCTGCTCACCCCTGGCAGGGGTCTGTCACTGTGGGCCAGCCGAGCCAGTGTCTGATGCTCTTGCTGTCCTTCTTCAGGAAACAGCATCCTCCATTCAGCGGCCGATAGCGTGTCCAGTGCCGTGCAGAAAGCGAGCCAGGCCTTGAACGAGCGTGGGGAGCGATTAGGCCGAGCAGAGGAGAAGACTGAGGACTTAAAGAACAGCGCCCAGCAGTTTGCAGAAACTGCACACAAGGTGGGTCCTGCAGATGGCAGAGGTCTCAGCTCTGGGCTGTCAGAGAGCTTGGGTGCTGAGAAACTTGTTTTCCCTCTGTCCCCCATGAGGGCAGATACAAAATCAAGCCTTTTCCCCCCCTATACAATTTCCATCTGCTACTTGGTAAGTACTTTTCGACCCCCTCAGAGTCCTGAAAGATTCCTCCTTGTCCCTGTTTCTTTGGATATCGCTTTTCTGATTTAGATTTATCTCCATTCTGACATCTTTATCCCTATCTCTGACCTTGGACCTTAGAGAAGTGTGGACCATCTTTAATTCCTGCCCAGAAGTTTAGGGCTCAAGTCTCAGGGAACAGTGTGGGGAAGGAGGAAGAGCTCAGGTCCCAGAACACTCCTCCTCCCTTGGCCAGTGCTGGAAGAGGACTTAGGGCTGCTTGTGCTGACTTTTCCTAGCTGTCTCTTTCCAGTCATGAGCTCAGCATCCTGTGTTCTTATCTTTTCACCATATGAAATCAAGCTGTCATCCTAGGGCACGGTGCATCTCAGGGCTGGCCTCCCTCTGCAAGGGGCTGTGGACCTCTAAGGTCGACCTGACCAGCGCAGAGCTGCCTACAAGGTTTCCTTTTGTCTCTGAACTCAGAGAAAAGCATTTCCCAGTGACCAAGACTGTGGGTACACACACCCACATTCACACACTCGCTAAGAATGTGCCTTTTGGAAGGGGAAGGGGAAGGGGGAGTTTTTATTGGCAGCTAGCTGTCTAAGGCAGTCACAAACCAAAGGAAAGAGTCCCTGTTGGTCAGACAATGGAGAGGATTGATTTCTGCTCTTCTTGTGTTTAAAATCAAAGAGCAGTTCTTCTCTGGCTAGTGATTTGAATCTAGGTTTCCAGAAACAACTTCCGCTGATAAGTGTTAGCATCTCAGACTCATCATCTGGCCTTACACATATGCTTTTCAGGTGACTTTGTTAGGGAATGGGGCGGGGGGTGGGGGGTTGATTTGCTTCAACAGAAAACCCCACTTTTGCTGAGGAAACAAGAATAGAAAACCCGAGAAATAACAAGAAAAATCTCTCCAGCTGAGCTCAGGCATGGGGCTCAGGCTTGGACCAGACTGTGGATCCAATTCTAAATAGGTGCTTCCTGCCTTCCCTTCCTGCAGCCCCTTTGCCCAGACCTGTTTTGTTGTGTCATCAATTCTCTATCATGACAGGGTCTTACTGAACAGCTGCCTTGGGGGCCCCTTTGAAGTTCCCTGGAGGAGACATGGGCAGATCTGTTTGAAATGCAGGCCAGAGCCTTGTCTTGCTGTGGCTGTCACAGAGGGAGCGAGCTCAGATTTATGGTTTGCTTGTCCCTTGATCCCTTCTCTAGCCTTCATAATACAGAAATAATGATGAGATGGACATGCTAGGATTCCAGCCCCAGCTTCATTTATAGCAACAGCAACTTTAGTAATTTAAATGAAGGGTGGACAGAGGAAGTCTGGAGAAATGGTTAAAGTGTTGATTTGGAGAAGAGAAGGCTAAAGGGAATAATTTGTAATTGTCTTCAAGTCTGGGAAGGGTGATAGTACAAGGGATTCTCTTTTATGTATGACCCCACAGAATAGAGCAAGCGATCGTGCACTGATAAAATTCTGCTAAAACAAGAGCTTCGGTTAATGATTAAACCATGAACCAGGTTACCAAGGACTTCTGTGAAATTGCACTTCCTAAGGTGGAGTAGACAATACCTGGAGGTCATGGATGTGGGCGACCCCCTCAGAATTTATACAAACACTGGACTGGATAACATAAGCAGATGGCCGGAATTCTTGGCCCTGGTCACCCTGTTTCCCTGATACTTTAGCAAAGTTTGTTAAGTAATTGGGAAGGCAGTATGTATGGTGTGGTGATTAACATCTTGTGTTTGATTTGTCATCTCAGTAACTTACTCATCAGTGACCTTGGGCAAGTGCTTAATTTCTCTAAATTCCAGTTTCTTCATCAGTAAAATATGGCTAATTAATACTAATACCTATCTGCTAGGTTACTGAGAGAATTGAATGAATTCCAAACTATCAACCTATTATCACATATAAATCTAAATTAATATCCCATATAATAAAAGGCTAGTATGCAAATTGTCCCCTCGACTGGGAGTTCAACCAGGAGTTCAACCTGGAGTTTGACCAGGGGGCGGAGCCAGCCAGCCAACCGCCTGCAGCCCCTCTGATCGGGCTGGGCCGGCTGGACCCCACCCATGCACAGGGCCTCTAGTTTGTTATAATTATGTCCATAACAATGGTTTCTGCTGAACCTGCCCCTATGTGGTCGCATAATGAACCTAGTATGGTGGGAAAGGGGGGTGTAGAAATGGGCTTGAGGATCCTAACACAGGGATGGGAAGGGTTAGAGGGGAAGATGTTGTATCCTCCAATGGAGAGAGGGATGACCTCCTGCTCCATGCTGATGCTTTCTAAACACAGAGCAGCCCTTGAAGCAGGATCCATCGGAAAAGAAACAGACTAGCCCACCAAAGGCAAAAGGGCCTCTAGCTTTAACCATTGGGAGTGTCCGTGCCAGCCAGTGACATCCTCCTGTGGATGTTCTGAGGAGGAGAGGGAGGGGCTGCTAGTGTCTGCCCAGGGAGTGTGAGGGAGACACTGTTGGGGCCAAACTGGGATGTGTGCTTATGAATCACCGCCATTGGCAGTATTCCTAACGAGGAGACTGGCCTCTCTAGATAAGGTGTGGCTGTTTTCCTGGAGACTAGGGCTTCCTGATTTGAACCCACTGGTATAGGCTGATCATGAAGATGTCCTTTCACTGGTCAGAACCCTCCAGGCTGCCTGGTGAGGAGAGAGTTCAGAGGTGGAAGCCAGGCATTCCAGCCCCCAGACAAAAGTGGCTGTGCTGACTCAGGAAGAGCAGGCTGAACTTACAAGTCGAGACTCAGTGCACACGTGAGAGCCCCGAGCAGAGAAAGGCAATTCCAGGCGACAGTTCTTCATGTTTCCTGGTTGAACAGGGGCAGCAACTCTGGCTGGAGAGTATGGCCTGCCCTTTAGATTGCAGGAGAAAAGGATCTCCGGCTTTCTCGCTTTCCCCGGTACTCCTGCAATGACCCAGGTATGCCAGCTAGTGGATCACCTTTGCATGACCCTGCCATCAAGATGTGTGGGTGTTTGTGTTCTGTAGAGCAGATGGAAAATGCTCCTGCAGCCCCTCTCCCCCAGCTCGGTCAGCCTGGCTTGAAGAAGTGGGGTTCCTTCCTGAGCTGTGAGCTGGGTACAGTCTTAGCCCTTAGGTAAGTGCAGCTCAGCCACGGAACAGACCTGCTCACTGTCCCTGCCCCAAAAGCACAATGTTGCAGTGTGTGCAGCACTCTGAGGCCTGCCGAGCAGTGAGTCAGCAGGCGAGAGCAGGACCCCACACCCAGGCATCCTCGGATGACATTTCTCGCAGAAAGGAACAGTGATCCGCCCTGTTTTGCACAAGCCTGCATTTGTGGGGGAGGGAGTGGTAAGTGGCATCTGCCTCACTGGCTGCTTGTGTCCTTACTCTGTGTGCTTCCTTTGGGTCTCTGGGCCAGAAGGGACCTCAAAAGTCCAGGCCTCTTAAAGATTCCCCCAGTATGGATAATGACTTATTATTATTATTATTATTATTATTATTATTATTATTATTATTTGGGTATAGTAGTTTGCATGGCTTTGAAAGAGAAAGCTTTCCATGACATAGTAAGAAAATAAAATATATCAAAAGGAAATTTTAAACTTCCCTTCTATAAGAACTCTGACTTCTAAATTGATCCATGGCATTTGAGTTGGAGATGATATTTATAGGCATGAGGTACAAAGCAGTTGTGATGTTAGAGCTCAAGGTCATATCAGGGAAGCAACAGTACCCTGCCTTCCATATTCTAGCTCCTAACTCCCAAGCAATTTAAAAAAAAAAATCTAAGTTGCATGGAAAGGATGCTGCTTTCTGACTTTCTGCAGAAACACCTCAAATAGCAGAATGTCCAATCCAGTTGTATTTCTGCAAAGCTGAGCTGGCCACACCCGCCTAACTGGGGCTCCCTTTGTGCAGGTCCAGACACACTGAAGTGGTAGCCAGGGCCTGGGAGCAACAGCCCCATCACTGCTGAAGATTAATGATTGGGTGAATTGGCACAAGCCCACTAGTTGAAGGTTAACAGCTCAGTGAATAACCAGATAGCAGCATTGGTCAAATATTTATGATTGTTATTCATTATGCACAACACTTAACAGCTCTATGTTGATATGAATGGTCCACCCACATTGCTAAATAATATATAAACACTGGAAGACAGAGCAAGATGTGGGGCCATACAGCAGAGGGGCTCACAGTGTGGCCAGGGAATGGGATGCACTGGAAGGAGAGCCCTGGCTCTGCTACTTCCACCCACTATCCTATATAATAAAGAGGTAATATGCAAATTGAGCATCACTCCACACAAGATGGCCCCCCCCATGTGGACACAAGATGGCTGCCACAAGATAGCCAGCAGGGGAGGGTAGTTGTGGGCAATCAGGCCAACAGGGGAGGGCATTTGGGAGGCACCAGGCCTGCAAGGGAGATAAGTTGAGGGGGACCAGGCCTGCAGGGGAGGGCAGTTGGGGGGGACCAGGCCTTCAGGGGAGGGCAGTTGGGGGCGACCAGGCCAGCAGGGGAGAGCAGTTAGGGGTGACCGGGCTGGCAGGGGAGGGCAGTTAGCGGTGACCATGCCTGCAGGGGAGGGCAGTTGGAGGGGATCAGGCCTGCAAGGGAGGGCAGTTAGGAGCAATTGGGCTGGCAGGGGAGGGCAGTTAGGGGCGACCAGGCTGGCCAGGGAGGGCAGTTAGGGGTGACTGGGCCAGCAGGGGAGGGCAGTTGGGGGTGACCAGGCCTGCAGGGGAGGACAGTTAGGGGCACTCAGGGCGGCAGGGGAGCAGTTAGGTGTCGATCTGGCTGGCAGGAGAGTGGTTAGGGGGTGATCAGGCTGGCAGGCAGAAGCAGTTAGGGGCAATCAGGCAGGCAGGTAGGCGAGCAGTTGGGAGCCAGCAGTCCTGGATTGTGAGAGAGATGTCCCCCGAGGGGTCCCAGATTGGAGAGGGTGCAGGCTGGGCTGAGGGACACACACACACACACACACACACACACACACACCCGTGCACAAATTTCATGCACCGGGCCTCTAGTGTTTCCATAAACTCTTTGAGGTCAGGAGTTATAAGCCACCTCCATCCTTTGTGGCAAAAACCCACAGCACTTAGCACACAGCCTAGGCATACTCAGGACTTCACCACACTGTCTGACAGTTGACTGACTATTGCGTCAGCACTTCAGAAGGCCTGTGGAGGTCTTGCAGAGACTAGCAACACAAGGCCTCGGTTCACAGTCCCCTCCCCAAGTCACATGCTGACTTGGCCAGGGTGCAGCAGCTGCAAGAGAAATGTTGGTGCTGCTCTTGCAGGTGACCTACCTAGGTGGTAGCCCCAAGTTATAACTTCTTTGTTGGAGACATCAAGAAGGGGAAGGGGAGCCTAGGATTGATTGCCCTGCATTACACTGAGGAAATGTATCTTTGACATCTTCCTGTGTGATGCAGAGCACCTCTGGGTGGAATCAGAAGGGTTTCCCTTGCTACGTCTTCAAGGGCTGAGCCCCTTGTCATGATGCAAATGACGGGGCTTTCTACAAAGTTATTTCCTACATAGAATTACCTGCTCTTTGCTCAAAAACTATTCTCAATCTGCCATCTACCCCCAGTCACTCCCGCCCCAAACTCAGGGATTAATTCCCAATATCAGACTCTGGACATATGAAGAATTACAGTTCAGTCTTAACTCTGCCTTCCGGGTTCCTTGGAAAGGATCTGTCTGAGAAAAGCAATGTCAGATTTAATTTTATGTTCATACCTGCATACACTTCCTTAAATATATCATTAAGGGCTCCAGCTGGGTCGGGGAAGATGTTGAATGATATGGTGTATTTGGTGTTCTCGTTTATAAAGATCTAACATTTCAATAAACCACATTCCTCCGTCTGGATTTGGTCTAGTGTTCAGCCTTAACACGGTTTAATCAAGTGCTTTGGACTTGGTTGAAGGTCCTGGTTGGATATTGAGTGGATTATTGGAAATTGTTTCTCTATCATTGTTGATTTTAATGCTTTAGGAGATGTCAGTAAATACTTACCTTTGAAGAGTCTTGGGTTTCTGGATTACTAGTAACCCAGGAGCCCAAAGGCCTTTCCTTGTCTACCCCTCCTGTTCCTAGGGTGGATCTCTCATTCTGCCTGTGCATTGGCTTTTCCGTTGTTTCTTCAGTGGGATGAGGGAACATCACATAGCACTCTCCCTCACCTGGCCACGTACACTGACAAAATCACTGTGAGGAGGAGTAACAAATGCAGTGCTCCATGGACGATTTGGGAAAATGCTGCACACTTACTATATGCCACTGTGCCTGGTACTGTGATAACCCCAGCACGCAGAATCATGGTGCTGCGTCTCATTGTGGGCGTGGGGACAGAACACATGGGACTCCCGCTGCCTAATAACGCCTTCCTTTCCTGTCTCCGTAGCTTGCCATGAAGCACAAGTGTTGAGGAACTGCCTGTCCTGGTGACCCTCTGAAGAGAAATGGGAGAGTTTGTTCAGCAGTTTTTACAAGAATTCCGGACCTCCACTTGCTTCTTTTTTTCCAATAATATGTGGACATTTAGGGGTTTTGTTTTTCTTTTGAAGATGTTAATATGAATAAAAGAGGTTGTGTTTATACATTTCCCTAATGATCTTGCTAAGAATGCTGCAATAGCAAGAGTTTCATTTTGGTTTTGTTTTTTTCCACTGTGTGTATGTGTGTGTGTGTGTTTTGCCTTTTTTAAACTTTTTTTTGTGGTAGTTTGAATGTGAAATTTGGACTAAATGATATATTGAGCTGGGTCTAAACTGGCATCATGTATTTTTTCCCTGATATTAAACAGGAAGACATTTTAAAATGGTGACATCAGATGTTATTGTTCCTAGATGGAAATAAAAGTCAAGCCATGATTGGTTTCACTCAGTCTCCTAGCTACTCTTAATTTGAAGGTTAAGGTGCTATATCCTGAGAAATAAATCTGTATTATGAAAAACAATTGGATTTATCAGGGGAAACAGCAGTCTTAGATTTTGCTTTTTATGTAATAATCTATTGCATGAGCCATCACCAGCATTCAAAAAAAAAATCAGAATCACAGCTAGAAATCTCCTTTCTGAGGCACAGTTTAAATACTTGGTTCTAGGCTGATTATTTGAAACTATCAAATGATGACTAAAAATTTGAGGTTAAAGACCGAAGAAAACACCTATTTAAAAACCTCTGTGCATGTATGACTGCTTTTTTTTTTTTTTTTTTTTCTTTTTTTGTCATTGTCCCAAATTCCAGTAGCTGGTATTGAAAAGAGTTTGGATGTTTATCAAGAATTTATTTGTCCAGATAAAGGTCTCTGTAACTGATCATGTGAAAAGATACCCTCACAATGTCCTTGGGAAATGGCCTTCAGTTTCCTGGTATCTGATTTTTGGAAGTGTTGATGTTGTCATTGCTATTTATTTAATGTAATTTTCAGTATGGGTTTCTAGACAAATTGCATTTCACGGCAATTGCAGCATGCCAGGTCTGACATAAAACAGCACCAACATGAAGCCTGAAAGAAGTTGGCTCACACGTATGGTTTTGAATTACCTGAGGTAGTACTGGGTTTAGAGCCTAGGCGTCTGTTTCTTAGAGGGTTCAAATGCTAAACATGAAAGCCATGCTTTGTCTTCCTGAAACAGGAGGCAAGCTGCACATTCAGACACATTGCCAGCCTCCCACCGCAGCACAATGACTTTTTTTCTTTATTGATTAAGGTGTTACACATGTGTCCTTATTGCCCCATGCCCCCATAAGCACAATGATTTTTAAGCTGCCTGAATCTTCAGGACCCTTTCTGTCCCTTCCTGTCATGGAGCCAATTGAGTTCACGTGTATTGTAGCCTCTTACATAGCAGTGTAAGATGACTTTTGGATTATTTATGCTGATTTCAATAGCTTAAGTTCTCTTGAGAGAGAACTTCCCATGGAGATAGAACATTGGGCTATTGGAGAAAAAAAATTATCTTAGACAGTATGTGTCAAAAGGGAGATGGGATTTGCTGTAGACAAATTTCTGAATCCTCTTAGGGAGATGATCCAATTCTAAAAAAACTGTAAAATTTATATTGTAAACTATAGAAGTTTACTACAATATTTTGTACTTTTCTTTTGGTGCCTAAAATGTTTAAAGAAATAAGAAGTTTTCTATCTGATGAGTACCATTAGAAGCATTTATAATTTTTATGAAACGCCCAAAATATCACTCCAAAAAGATTTTGCTTGCAGATCTCATTTCAGACACACACGCATATTCATTTTCCAAATGGGATTCTAGCTTTAGAGGTAAATCGTTGGTATAAATAATTGAAAGGGTAAATCTAAAACACCCTGACAATAATCCAAACTCAAAAATACAATTTGTTGCCAACTAACAACAGTGTTTGCAGGAGCTGCTTCTGAAGTAGCAGAGGATGAGGTCACGAGCATACTGTGAAATTTGAGATTCTTCCTTCCTGCTCAAATTGTGATAGTTACTCTTCATAAATATAAGTATTCCACATCTTTCCCTTTCCTCACTCTCTGTTTATGCTTTAGGCTTGTGTCTTATTGGAAATAGCCTGGATTAGAAGAAGACCTATCTGAATTAGCTTTCTCTATTGATTTGCTTCTTTGCTGTGGCCGTGATCTTGACTTCTCAGTGTCAGTCTTAAGTAGGGCTCCATCCCTCAGAGAGGCCAGAAGATCAATCCCTGTCCTCAGAGAGGCCAGAAGATCAATCCCTGTCCCTCCTCAACCTCCTAAACCCTTGCACAGGAACCCTGTGATGACACACATCCTTTTGTAGAAGGTGCTGTAATACAAAGTATTAATACAATCTAACCTAGAGAAAATTGCTAAAACAACTCACATTAGTTGGGACCAATTAATTTGGCTGACCTTGGTAGAAGACATTTCATTTCTATTTGTTTCATTTCTGCACTTCGCTGTGAGTTTTCGGGATACTGTGTTTTTTGTGAAGGACTTCTTAAATTGTATTGACAACTCATAAGGAAACAAAATTTCCCAGTGTTATTAGTTCCTGGAATGTAGCCGTAGTATTCTTCACTAGTATTATTAGGTATCTGTGTACAGGAAGTATACAGTTATTCAGGTTAATGTTTCATATTAAAAATGTATTTGTAAAATGTAACAGGATCAGTAGTTAACATTTTTTAAGCTCTGAAAAAAAATAAAGAGTATGTGTTAGACTTCAAATTACAGTGAAATCCGTCTTAATACTTTTGTGGCTAGCAAAGGTTGTGTGTTTATGTAAAAATATTTACAGAATGCCCTAAATATGGGGTATTAAAGATAGATTTCTCTTTCAGTTTTAGAATTGTGGCACTCCTAAAGTCTGTTGTGCAGTTCATTCTTCATATGTTCTCTAAGATGACAAATATAATTTTTGTTTCTTTTAGAGACAAGTAACACCTGCTCATGATTCACTATGACAACAAATCCTAATTTTGTCATTAAATATTTTAATTCTGTGATGAAAGTTTGTTTCTCTCAGTTATTTGTAAAGTCTATACAAACACTCACAAATAAGTAGGCATCATTGTACTATTGATGCTAATGGGAAGATCTTGTGTGCCTACAGGAGACCAAAGAGCTAGGATTAGCATTAGGATAAAGTTGCATAGCATTATAATAATGAGATTCTATCCAGCAAGAGTTAGATATTTTTTATTCTCATGGGCAAAGCAATTAAGCCAATTAATAGTTATCTTTCTGCTGATGTCAGTGGTATGCTCAACTCAAGTACTTGTTATAGCATGCACCCTCATTCAACAGACTAGTTTCATGCCCTGTTAAATTGATCAAGTCTTTTTTCCAATTGATCAAATTATGTCAATTTATTTTTATGGAAAAGTAAATGCAGCTTATTTCATCACCCCATTTGCTTGCAAGGGAACTGACTTAGGTGACTACTGTAGTATAATAGCCACCTCTGGATTGGCATGGACACTTGATAAAGCAGTCAGGACTTTACAATATTTCCTGGAAGGACTGCAAGTAGAAGGGAAAGCTGTAGTCTCCACTTTTCAGAAAAATAAAGAATGGATAGATGGTTTAGCTAGATAAGGACCCCACCTTAAGTTAATTATGTATTTAAAGGAACCAGTTCTTGTGAACTAATTATAAACCAACTGCCCTGGAAAGGTGACCTTTTTTCTTAATATAATTTTATTTGTTAGTAATTACATCACAGCCAACTCTCAAATTTTATGGGAAAAGCAACATGACAAGTGTTTTTAGAAAAATCAATGGTGCCTTTTCCCCTTGTAGTCAATGAGAAAAACTATTGGCATCATAATAATCATCCTCTGCCTAAACAAGTGGATTATAGTTAAGGGTGGGATAGAAGTAGAAGGGGGAGAAAAATACTAGAAATAAATTTCAAACAGAATTGCAAATGTTTAAGTGTTATTGTTATCAAACCCCAGTATTGTTATTGTTATCAAACTGGTGTTTGCAGTGAAGGAAAGGAGTACTTTATTATAGAACTAGAGACCTGGTGCACGAATTTGTGCACCAGTGGGGTCCCTTGGCCTGGCCTGCGGGATCAAGCCAAAACCAACTCTCCAACATCCCCCAAGGGGTCCCGAATTGTGAGAGGGTGCAGGCCAGGCTAAAGGACCCCACCAGTGCATGATCAGGGCCGGAGAGGGACATGGGAGGCTAGCCAGCTGGGGAGGGACCATAGGAGGGCTCCAGGGTGTGTCCAGCCTGTCTCGCTCAGTCCTGATCGGCTGGACCCCAGCAGCAAGCTAACCTACCGGTTGGAGTGTCTGCCCCCTGGTGATCAGTGCACTTCATAGTGAGTGGTTGAATAGCCTTAGCATATCCTATCTAATAAAAGAGTAATATGCAAATTAACCATCACTCCGCTACACCCACAAGCCACGCCCACCAGCCAATCAGGAGCAAATATGCAAATAAACCCAACCAAGATGGCTACGGACACAGAGAGCAGGAGGGAGGCTTGGGTTTCCCTGGTAATGGAGGAAGCCAAGCTTTCCGCCTGCCCTTGCCGGCCTAGGCCTCCACTCAAGGCTACAAAGTTTCAATGATAGCAGATACATAAACCCAAACAGAAATGGCAGCAGCCATGGAGCTGGAAAGAGCAGGAGGCTAGGGTTGCCCTGGGCGATGGAGGAAGCCAAGCTTTCTGCACACCCTGGCCAGCCCAGGCCTCCGCTTAAAGCTACAAAGTTTCAATTACATAAATCCAAAAAAAATGGCTGCCACCACGGAGCAAGCAGAAGGCTTGGCTCCGCTCCAGGCTACAAAGTTTCAATTGTAGAAGATAAATAAACCCCAGATACCAGGGCCTCCGCTTGGGTCACCAGGGGGCATGGCCGGCCTGCAAACCACCACAGGCCCCTTGCCCAGGCCGCCTCACGCCCCAAGGAAACCCCCACCCTGATCCGGGACACCCTTCAAGGCAAACCAGGTGGCCCCCACCCGTGCACCAGGCCTCTATCCTATCTAATAAAAGAGTAATATGCAGATTGACCATCACTCCAACACACAAGATGGCTGCCCCCATGTGGTCAAAGATCCTGCCCCCATGTGGACACAAGATGGCCGCCAAAGATGGCCAGCAGGGGAGGGCAGTTGGGAGGGACCAGGCCTGCAAGGGAGGGCAGTTGTGGGTGATTAGGCCAGCAGAGGAGGGCAGTTGGGAAGGACCAGGCCTGCAAGGGAGGGCAGTTGGGGGCGATCAAGCCTGCAGGGGAGGGCAGTTAGGGGTGCCCAAGCCGGCAGAGGAGGGAAGTTGGGGGCGACTGGGCCTGCAGGGAAAGGCAGTTGGGAGGGACCCAGGCCTGCAGAGGAGAGCAGTTAGGGGTGACCAGGCCTGCAGGGGAGGGCAGTTAGGGGTGACCAGGCTGGCAGGGGAGGACAGTTAGGGGAAAAAAGGCTGGCAGGGGAGCAGTTAGGCATCAATCAGGCTGGCAGGGGAGTGGTTAGGGGGTGATCAGGCTGGCAGGCAGAAGCGGTCAGGAGCAATCAGGAAGGTATGCAGGCAAGCAGTTGGGAGCCAGCAGTCCTGGATTGTGAGAGGGATGTGCAACTGATCGGGCCTAAACAGGCAGTCGGACATCCCTCGAGGGGTCCCAGATTGGAGAGGGTGCAAGCTGGGCTGAGGGACACCCCCCCCCCCAGTGCACGAATTTCATGCACCGGGCCTCTAGTCATTAGCATATTATGCTTTGTTTGGTTGAACAGCTGACCAGACAACCGGACACTTAGCATATTAGGCTTTTATTATATACTAGAGGCCCGGTGCATGAAAATTCATGCACTGGAGGGCGGTCCCTCAGCCCGGTCTGCCCCCTCTCACAGTCCGGGAGCCCTCAGGAGTTGGAGGCAACCCGGCGATCAGGGAAAGGTGATGCCCCATCACACCTCTGCTGCTAACACTGCCAGCAACGCAAGCCTTGGCTGGCCCTGGTTACCTGAGCCTCGGGTGGCCCTGGGCAGCTGGGAAGCTGCCATCCAAGGCTTGCCTGTGCTTCAGGCCGGCCCTGGGCAGCTGGGGGGGGAGAATGGACTAGGGGACTCCAGAGACAAGCGTGCGGAGTGGCCGGGCCTGCCTGGGGGCGAGCCAGGCCTTGCTGCATGCCTGCTGCCCTGGCAGGGCTGAGGGGACTGGGTGCCGCCATCTTGTGGCTGTGGGTGCCACCATATTAGAGGGCGTGGCAGTCAATTAGTATATTCCCTCCTTATTGGCTGTGGGTGCCACCATCTTTGAGGGTGGCACAGTCAATTAGAATATTCCCTCCTTATTGGCTGTGGGCACTGCCATCTTTGAGGGTGGTGCAGTCAATTAACATATTCCCTCCTTATTGGCTGTGGGTACTGCTATCTTTGTGATGGCATGAGGGTCAATTAGCATATTCCCTCTTTATTAGATAGGAGGATTGGCCACTCCAGAGTATAGGTGAATTCCTGCACTGAAAGACTGGACTCCCTGATGGTGTTTAGGTTTCAAATTATAAGGACAAAATCACAAGACACCATGAGTTAGGGGTTCCAGGTCATATTAAGAGCTGACATAGGCTAATAAATAATTTCTTCAAGTCTTGATGACAGCTCTGAGGTCAGCTCCAGAGTCTCTCTGTCTGATTTCATGGAAAAGTAGTCAGGGGTAAACCTTAGGGCTCAGGAGTCAAATGTTATCATTAGCTTGCCATATGTCCTTGTGACCATAAGTCTGGTCTGGGCTATTGTCTTCTGCTGCCATCTCATAGGCTAGGTCTATGAGATGGAATAGAGAGGAACAAAGAGGAAGAAATGATTTCCAAAGTTACAGTCACAAATCAAAATCATGAGGACCTTCAGTTTCATTATTTCCTGTTGATTCTGTTCTGTGTGCCTCTTCACTTGCCATGGGTGAGCCTGGGTGGGAGCTGGATATATGTTGCATGCTAACATGTGCACACAGCTGGCATCAAGAAAAGGGCTGTGCTTCTGGATGCCCCTGAAGTCACTTTGTGACATCTTCTTGACAGTCTGGACATAGCTAGGCAGCTGACAGTATTTCCAGAGGTCCAAAGAACTGGAAAATGCCACGGATAGGCTATTACCAGAGCATGAGAAATGTAAAGACATGAAACATGAGAAATGTAAAGACTTGAGACAAGAGAAAATCCTGGCTCCTGGAACTCTTAGAGTTGAGAATGGGAAAAGGTGTCTTTTGTTATGTTAATAAGTTTACTTTTGGGATGTACCTAAAGATTGAGTTCTGGTTGCCCATGGAACCGACCACATGATTAGAGGGTTGGAACTTTCAGCCCCAGCATCTCACACCTCTGGGGAAGGGAGAGGGGCTGGAGGGTTTAATCAATTGTCAATAGCCAATGATTGATCAATCATGACCATGTAACAAAGCCCCCATAAAAACTGAAGAAGATGAGGTTTGGAGAACTTCTGAGTTGGTGAACATGTGTAGATGCAGAGAGAGTGGTGTGCCAGGAAGCACCTTGCCTTTTCCCCATACCTTGCCCTATGCATCTCTTTCATCAGGCTGTTCCCGAGTTATGTCTTTTCACAATAGACCAATGATTAGGTCACATATTTCTCTGAGTTCTATGAACCTTTCTAGCAAATTAATCATACCCAAACATGGGGTTGTAGGAACCTCTGATTAATAACCAATCAGTCAGAAGTAAAGATGACAACCTGGATTTGCGATTGGCATTCTGAGTTGGAGGGGTTTGTTGGAACCTCCAGTCTTGGCCAATGGTCAGAAACACAGGTAACCTGGGCTTGTGCCTGGCATCTGAAATGTATATTGGGGAGTGGGACAATCTTGTAGGACTGAACCCTTAACCTGTGGAATGTGAGGCTATATCTCCAGTAAATACTGTCAGAATTGGATTGAATTCTCTGACACCCTGCTGGTGTCTGAGAATTATTTGTTGCTGTGGAGAAACCCCCAACCCCCACATGGAACCCAATTTACCCCACCCACAAGGCAAATCTTACTTTATTTCTCTAAATGTGAATGAACTAACAGTCCTCTTTTAACAAGATGGTGCAAAAAGATGGATTTTCTTTTGGTTTACGTTTTGAAAATTCAGAAATTATGTATGAAAAGATTTGGTATAGTGAGAGCCAGCCTGACACAAAATTGATCATCATCTATACCTCCCCCAGCCCAACCTTTTAAGCGGTCACCTTTCTCCCTTCTGTGCCCTTCTTGCTTTCCGACTTTTCTTAAATCCTGTTTTAGCTACTCTTCCAAGGTGTTACCTACACATAGCAGCTTAGGGAGTTCTTCCATCTTTGCTGTGGCTTGTCAGTCACTTTGGGGAGCTTTTAGAAATGCATACATTTTACTCCCAAATTTGCCTTCTTGGTGTCCCTGGTCATCTTGGTAAAAATGACCCCTGCAGTCCCTGGATGGTGGGGCACATGATTACCAGATTTAAATAAAATTAAAGCTGTCAAGGAAATTAAATATAATGTGCATTTAAGCTCTATGACTGCTATAATGTAACCTTCTGCCTTGACCCCCATTGTACTTTCTCCTTTGAGCCTCATCTGGTGCCTCAGCATTTCCTGTATCATAGTTTCACTTCCCACCCCCGCCCTGACGTTTTCTACCATGTTTTCTTCTTTCTGCTGATGCATGATGGGCCCGGGCATAGCAGGTCTTCAGAGGCTGGGGCTGCTCCAGTGGCCCATTCACTGGGCACTGCTGGGCGTCGGTTGTTGGCAAAGCTGTCTGGCCTCCCTCAGTCCCCCAGCAACCAGTGGATGGACCTAGGAGACTCCAAGTCCTCTTCTGAGGCATGTTGTCACTGCTCTCACATTGCGTCTGCTAGACACTTTAAATGCTATTGATCCTCATGGTGAAGTGAAGATTTTTTTTAATAAAATACATATAGTTTTTCTTGTCCTCATGTGCTCAATCAGCTCAACTCAAGGATGCCTGGCCCCTCACGCATCCACACTTGGATGTGTCAGAGGCTGGACAGCAATTGTCAGTTCTACAAATCCCAGGTGCCACTTGAAAACATTACTTATGAGCCTTTGTCCTATGACATTGCATTGCAATTGTTTTGACACTCTGAGGTGACACAGAAAGAAGGAAAATGAGCCCATGGATTTTCAACTTTACCCTGAGATCTGAAACATGGCTGGGATGATTCACAACTTCTGAAGAAAATTCCTGTTACATGCTCTGGCCATGTGCACCAGATGCCCTGTTTAATTCTAATACCACATCCTTAGCAATTAAAGCCTGAAACTTTCTGTCAGTTTTCTTAAAACTAATCCTATCTGGTACTGCCCCAGGAAGGAAAACCCAGTTCCCACCGCTGAGCATGCTTTTTATTCATAGCACAATGGCTTCCTTTGGGGAGTTTTGCTCTTTTAGACCTGGAATTACAGTGATGGTTACCCATTTACATTGGTCTGAAACTCCAATATTGAAGGAGCTTCGGCATTTGGATAGAAAGAAACTGGGGGTGGGGAAAGAATCTGTGAACTTTACACCACCTTCACACCCAGAAGGAAAAATAAAACACAACACCTTTAACTGGAGTGGACATGAGCAGGGCGCCCACTGGTGTGGTTTACTGGAGACAGCATTGCATTGTGGTTAATTAGTGGTCCCAGGAGGGACTGCCCCGCTTCAAATTCCAGCTCCAGTCTTACTAGGTGGGTGGCCTCAGGCAAGTTACCAACTCTGTGCCTGTTTTCTCAGTTTCAAAATGGGAGGGGTTATCTACTTAACAGGTTTCCATAAGGATTAAGTGAAATAATGAATGTGAAGACTTTAACTCCTTAAGGGCTTCAAGCAGTGGGCTACTTCTCTGTGAAGGACACAAAATAAAGTAGTAAACCTTACAGCAAGCATGTCAAACTCACGGCCCGCACCCCGCATGTGGCCCACAACAAATTTTTTTGCGGCTCAGCCAATGTAACGGTATGTTAAGAAACATTTTAATAAAAATTTTGTAACTTAATTTTTACAATATCCTGTTATACATAATTATTAATAACAAACTACAACGTTCACTAATGACTGATTACTATAATCGTGTTGCATTCGTTTCTCTTACATGCAGGCGCATCATTTCTCTCCACTAATCCTAGCAGCAAATATTTTAGCATTCGATTGCCACGTCATTAGTCTTGGACTGACTTGTTTGGTGTGCACAACGGGAAATATTTTGCTTTCAGAGAACAAGAAAAATAGGTTTATTTGTGTTGGGCTTATTAATTGGTGCAGTTATTCAGTGTCTAGTAAGTTAATGTTCAAGAAAAAATATTAATTTTTATTAAAATTTTCTACTATTTTATGTTAGCGTTTACTCATTTATTTCAGCCCTTTGTATTCAGCATGTCTCTATCGAAATAAACCTACGTTTCTATGAAAATTGAAGCTTTGGTTTCTTTGCCGCCCACATACACTTAAACCTTGTTTATTTGGCCCGTGTCAGCCTTTGAGTTTGACATGCTTGTCTTACAGGCTTGTGATCCTGCCAGCCTGTGCTGCTGGCTGAAAGAATGGATTTGTTATCCTAAATCCATTTTGGCACAGGTCACACGAGCAGACATTATCCAGGCCTCTTTGGCCATTTTTATGGACATTTCATTTATCACACCTCTGGGAAAAGGAGAGGCTCCTGGCCTAAAGGCACCCAGTGGGGCCATTTTCTAGAGAAAGTTTCCAAAAAGACAAACTTCAAAAGAGAGGAGAGTGAGAGAAATTGGCCTCAGTGTCTGTGTCATCAACTGTGGGAACAGAAGAGAATGGTTCTATGGCCTGGGATATTACTTGACGTGTTCTTTGGACAATAATGCATGCCTCTCTTTTAAAAAGAAGCTCAAGGTTGGCCTACAGACATATTAGTGTGACTCCAAAGATGCTGATACTCAAACAATTCCTATCTGACTTACATTGAGAGTACCATAAAGAGAACCATTTACTTCACAAATTAAACCTGGGCATAGAGTGAAAATAGCCCTAAGAGAAAAAAGGAAGTAACTAATATCCTACTAAAGTGTGAATCAGTGATAGCACACCTTCCCTGGAAGCATCTTTAGGCATTCAGCTGAAAGAAGAAAAGAAGACTCCAGAAAAACAATGCTGTCAGCATATGGTTTTCCCATAGTTGTCATGGTGCTATTACTTATGATGTCCAAGTAAACCCAACGTTCTTCAGAAAATAGGTCATTTGTAACGGACTGTCTAGGCAAAAAGGATCTGGCTAGTTATAATAGTGGCCCTCTCTACCCAAATCCAAACTCTACTCCAAAAATTGTACTATACATTATTTTTTTAACAAGTTGTAAACCAGATAAATTTCTTTTTAAAAAGTAAATTAACTAGAATCCTTCCTAGCAGAGAGCCTTTGGCTTTGTCATTAGCTTTTGGTCCTCAGGCAAATTACATATTTTTTTCTGTAAATGGTTATTCCTATTTCAAAGGAAAATAATCTACACTCTGCCTGCTTCAGAGTCTTAGTGGGTGACGTGAAATGTGGAATGTGAAGGAGACGAGCTCTTGAAAGTACAAAGTGCTAAAGAGGTGTGGGTTGCTCACTAAAACCTTGGTCTTCCACTGTCCCCACCCAAGATCTAAGGGATTCCTTTATCTACCACCTCCTCCTTCCCTACAAGTCTGACCCTGTAGAATTAGATGGTGTCATCACCCCACTTCCAGTCTCTCAACAAAAAGGATCCCCCATAGAGTTGGATGCCACTCACCATCATAGGAAGTGGAACAAAGACAATAGTAAGAGGCAGTCCCAAACTGCTCAGGGCAGGGGACAGCTGGGCTCAGAGGTAACCCCGCAGGGGAAAAATGCAGAGTGTTCCAGGGCCTGGATACAGCTCACCCCAGGACCACAGGTAACTCTTGAGAGTTCTGACATCTTGATGGAGAAATTGTCTCCACCCACCTGGGGAAGAATCCTTGAAAACAAGCAAAACAGGGAGGTCAGGCATGCTCTCCTCATGTACAGGGGCTGGAAGTACATTCAAGTCCTTATGGGGTCTGGTGGTCCTGAGGTAAGATTAATGTAGAGAGGATCCCAGCAAGGGCCAAAGTCTTGGGAATTCTCTGAATAAAAAAGGAATGATAGTTATTTCAGAGAGACAGGATACTGATCAAAGAGTGCAATCCAAAGGCATTCTTTCAGACACAGGGCAGATGTGACACTCCTCAGTCCATTCATTGGGAGCGACTTTGTTATCCCAATGCAGGGAGATCTGGGCAGCCAGCTCAGTATTCCTATTGGGGATGCTTCACCTGGCCTCACTTTCCCTGTAGAAAAAGCAGCAGGAAGGACTGGAAAGAAGCATAACTGTTTCCCCTCAAGCCTAATGCTGAGTTGGTCTAAGCTACCTACTCATGCTTCTGTTCCTCTGGGCTCCACCAGATTCTCCATGGTGAGTGAGACCACACACACACACATACACACACACACACACACACACACATACACACAGACGGCAGCACATACTACTCACCAGCTATGTTAGAGCTTGAGGACACTTCAAGGAGGAAGGGAGTGGGAACCACAGTCCTCCACACTGGGCTCCCTTCCCAGTCCTTATTCTGTCTCCCCTTTATTCAGTTCCTCCTTCCTGAGGAATGAAAGTGGATGAAAGGCTGCTTCTGCGGTTACTCTAACGGACATCATCCTTACAGAGTATGAGTGACAGGAAGGCCAATTAGGGGAAAGGACTGAATCTACTTTCAGAAGCCGTTCAAACCCGTTCTTTGTGAGGAATGACACAATAGCAGTCTTGCCTAGAGAAGATGTCAGCTTCTAAAAGTCCCACAAGCCTTAATTCCACATCCAATCCCACAAAAGACCTTGGCCTACATTTCAATGTAGGGTTTTTCTCAAAGAAAAGAAAGTCTTGAATATAGTGCCCAGATCTGCTTAGGCCTACAGAGATCTATGCCCCTGGATTCAGTCAGGACTGTGAATAAAACCCCACCTCACCCCTCACTGTGCTTTCACTGGCCTGGCCATCTTTCAGTTCTCCAAACATGCCAGGTTCTTCTGCACCTGAAAAGCCTCACATATGCTGCCTGTGATGCTAACAATACTTCCTACCCCAACTCTTCCCATAACTGGTCATTTCTCGTGTATCAAGTCTCCACTTAAATGCCTCCTCAGAAAGACCGTCTCTGACCACGGCATCTAAAGGAGATAACCTCATTTTCATGTCTTAGTCTTTCCCTCTCCAGAGCACACTTCTCACAGCACCCGCTTTCTCTCCTTTCATAGAAAGTATCACATCATATATTTATATACCTGTTTTCTTCTTCATTGTCTCGCCCACAACACATTAGCTCTGAGAGGTTGGGAACCATGTCTGTTTTGTTCCACCAGATTACGTCAAGACTTAGGATTTACTAGGCACTTAGGACACTCTGATTGCATAAATGAACCTGTCCTGCAGGGGTCCTCAAACTTTTTAAACAGGGGGCCGGTTCACTGTCCCTCAGACAGTTGGAGGGCCGGACTATAGTTTAAAAAAAGAACTATGAACAAATTCCTATGCGCACTGCGGGCCCGGGACGAGTCAGCTGCTAAGCAGGACAGGCAGCGGCACCTGGCTGGCCGGATAAATGTCCTTGGCGGGCCGCATGTGGCCCGCGGGCCATAGTTTGAGGACCCCTGAAGCCTCCATGCAGGCCACCAATGGGAAATCACAGGAAAAAAATCCAGATAGCTAAACATATGAAACGGCACTCAGCCTCATTTATAGTTAGAGAAATGCAAATTTTTTAAAAGGCAGCCTTCAAAAGCTTGGTGATACTTGATAATCAAATACTATTGAATGTGAGTATAAATTGAGACTACATTTTTGAAGACAAATTATCAACATTTATCAGGATTCAAATTGCTTGTCTCTACCCCCCAAGTTAACCCTCACCCCAGGCTCATGCTCTGCTGGTCTTCAACGACCAGCCTCTGGGGACCACTTCTCACTCTTTCACACTCAGATCCTGCTTCTTAGTTCACCCTCATTAGAGCAGCTGCATTACAAGTTTCTTCAGCCTCTGGAAGGAAAAAAGGCAGTTTTTAAGAGTCTTTTCATTTCCCAAAATAAACAAATACAGTAAGTAAACTCTGCCTTTTACTTTCTTGTTTTATATTTGATTTTGGCAGGTCCTGCCACTGCTCCCATCCAACTTGTGTAGCAATGGGTTTTCCTTGACTCTTCGGTACTTCCTTTTTCTCTAGGATTCTGAATCTGGAAAAGAAAAAATAATGGTTTTCTAAGCTATAAAATTCTTTATTTACTATATTGGGTGACCCTTTCATTCATTTATGCCAGTTATCAATTTGTTGTTTCTCAGTTCCAAACCCACCTTTTTTTGCCCTGCTTTGTGATGCTGGAGCTAGACTCTGTGAACATTGCACATGCTGCTTCTAAGTCCCTTAGCGGTTAATCACTTTTTACTAATTAACAATTATTTATGTTACTTTTTTTTGGCCCAATAACTGGCACGGTTTCTTTCTCCTTCCTGGAGTTGGCCTGACTTATCATCTCAGGCAATTTGGCCCAGCATCTGCCATTCTCCCCAAGTCTCTTTTGGCAAATCCCTTACTCCTGGCAAATGATCTAATTTCCAAATTTACTAAGATCAGTACTATCCTATTTAAAATAATTTCACTCCCCCCAGCTCCTTCTCTAAGGTCTTGGCATCTCTTACACTCCCAGTCCTAATACCCTCCACCTGTTAAAGGAGGACCCTTCTTCTGGAGTCCCTGATGCCCATCTCTTTCTGCTTCTTGAAGAACCTTACTTATCAACAATGACCTCATTTTCTCTGTCTTAGTTTCTCTGTCTCTACTTTTCCTTCTGTCAGGGGTCACATATCTACCTTCTCTATCATGAAGTCTGTTAAAAACTTTTCCTTGCTCTCATTACCCATAAGAGACCACCTTCTCATCACCCCTGCACAACAAGCTTCATGAAAGATTCCTCTTGACTCACTAGTCCTTACAAGTCTGGTTTCTTTACCCATCACAGCTGTGACAGCTCTCTCAGGGACATCCCAATTAAAAATCCCATTTCTCTACAGTAGCCCTAGAGTTTCTCACTCTCTCATTAGCCTTCTTCTCAACCCCTAAGTGCATATTTTCCCAAAACTCCTGTCCTTCCCCTCTTCTCTTTTCATACTTTTCTTAAGTCTGTGGATTCATTCCACAACCTGATTTATTTATGTTTTTTACTTTTGTGCAATAAACTACTCTAGCCTTGACCTTTTTCCTGAACCCCAGAACTGAATTTCTGCTTCTTCTTGGAAATTTTCACATAGCTCAATAGGTTCAAATCTGAATTCATTTTCTCTCTCATAAGCCTGTTTTCCTTAACATTCTTTGCAAACTTTAAAACCTAGCTCTCCTTAACTTTCTCTCATTTCACAATTATAAGCCAGGAATAATAATTGTGTGTATCTCATGGGACTATGCAGGGATAAAATGATCACTAATATTTTGTATTTATATAATCCATCCAAGTAGTGGAAATCTGTCAGCTATATTTTTTATATACAGACATTGCTGCATGTGTTTTTCCATCATTACTGCTGACCACGTTCAACCTTCATCCATGTCTACCTGAACTACTCAAATTGCTCAACATTTATCAGTAGGCTATATGCAATGT
This sequence comes from Plecotus auritus, assembly GCF_963455305.1. NCBI lineage: Eukaryota > Metazoa > Chordata > Mammalia > Chiroptera > Vespertilionidae > Plecotus > Plecotus auritus. The sequence goes on along the minus strand of NC_137770.1, from coordinate 85,508,490 downwards.
GTTTTGCATGCACTGTTTCAGGGATAATCCCAGGGAAGAGGAACAATAAAATAATTTATACCCAATATCAAATAGTTCTACTTTCTACTCTGGTGGGAAAGGCAAAAGTCTAAATCAAACACAACCCAAAATGAACTGAAGGCTGCACCACAAGTTACAGATTGCAATAGCATTTTCCTGCCTCCCCTATCCAAACCTGCCTGTAAGTACTGTCAAATTCATCTTTAGATATGATCATTTATGTCAAAGCTCACAAATTCCTATGCCTTCCCCTCTCTCTAAAAATATTTTTAAAAGAGAGAAACAAGGAATAGACTTTTTTTATGTAAAACATGGCATTTGAACCAAACAAACCACATCAATAGATAACATCTGGCTCTTTGGCTACCATTTTTAGAGTCCTCATTTATGTCACTTTTCTGCTCAAAACATTTTAAAACATCCTCATTATCTGCAAAATAAAATCTGAGTTCCACAATCTGGCATGCAAGGTCCTTGTGTGACCTAACTTCAGCTATCTTTCCAACCTACTCCGCACTTTCACATATGACAGCTCAGTCATAAACTACCACATGAGGTTCTTGCTTTCCTAACCTCCATGCCTTAGTCACACTGTATGCTGGACCTGAGTTGCCATCCCCCACAGATCCATACAAACCATGTCAATCTTTCAGGGATGCATTCAATATCTTTTCCTCAAAAATTTCTCCCAATTTTTTGCCAGGCTGAAGTAACTAACCACCTCTTCCTATGCCTAGTCATGCCCATTGCTTTTTTTGATACTCTTACACATTTGGCTTTATAATACACACTGAGTGGCCAGATTATTATGATCTATGAACACATAATAACCTGGCCATTCAGATATATATATTAGAGGTCCAGCGCATGAATTCGTGCATGGGAGGGGTCCAGCCAGCCAGGCCAGGGGGAGGGGACATGGGCGGATGGCCAGCCTGTCTGCTGGCCGAACTCCTGGTCAAGGGGACAATTTGCATATTAGCCTTTTATTATATAGGATATACACTGAGTGGCCAGATTATTATGCGTTCAGAAATCATAATAATCTGGCCACTCACTGTAGATATGTTATACCTTTCTTTTTTTTTTAAATATACTTTATTGATTTTTTACAAAGAGGAAGGAAGAGTGATAGATAGTCAGAAACATGGATGAGAGAGAAACATCGATTAGCTGCCTCCTGCACACCTCCCACTGGGGATGTGCCCGCAACCAAGCTACATGCCCTTGACCGGAATCGAACCTGGGACTCTTCAGTCCGCAGGCTGATGCTCTATCCACTGAGCCAAACTGGTTTTGGCTATGTTATACCTTTCTTGCTAGACAGGTAGTTCCCAGAAAACTGAGACTGAATCTCAATTATGTCTGCATATTTAAAAGCACACATTTGTAAATATTCAATAATTGTGTTCATGTATTGCCCTAGCTGGTTGGCTCAGGGGATAGAGCATCGGCCTGTGGACCAAAGGGTGCCGGGTTCCATTCCCATCAAGGGCACCTACCTTGATTGCAAGCTCCTCCCCTGGTTGGAGCGCGTGCAGGAGGCAACCAATCCATGTGATTCTCTCACATTAATGTTTCTCTCTGTCTTTCCCTCTCTCTTACACTAAAATCAATGGAAAAATATCCTTGGGTGAGGATTAACAAAACAAATAAACAAAAAATGTGTTCATATATTGAATGAATACATTGTCTTAGTCAGTTTGGGCTGCTGGTATAGATTTGGTTCTTGGTGAGGGCCCTCTTTCTGGCTTGTAGAAGGCCACCTTCTTGCTGTATCCTCACATGACAGAAAGAGAAAGATTTCTCATGTCTTCCTCTTTTGATAAGGGCATTAATTCCATCATAAGGGTCTGACCCTGAGGACCTAATCTAATCTTAATTACTTCCCAAAATCCCCACCTCCAATACCATCACAGTTGGAATTAGGCTTTCAACACATGAATTCAGCAGAGGTGGAGGCACACAAACTTTCAGTTCACAGCACACATAAATGACATGTTACTGCAATGCTTTATCTTGTCTTCCCCACTCCAGAGAAGACCAATCTAAAGTATTTTTCTTTCTCTTTGATATTATTTTACTGCTTCTTTTTAGTCTCCATTTATTTAATTTTTGAATACTTTTTCTGCAACCTAAACTCTGCTGAGAAGTGTGTGTATGCCTATATGCACACATGCATGTGTGTGCATATTTTCTAATTTAACTCATTTCACAGGGTTATTTTAAAGATTAAATGAAATCCTACATGTGAAGTACTTAGCATGGTGATTTGCATACTACAGACACCCAACAGCATGTTAACTTTATTGTGGTGGTGGCTGTATGTATGTTTGGCTGTGAGAAAGCTGAGGTCTTTTCACAATACAATATATTTAAAACACTGTTAAAGCTACAGACACCTGTGAGCTATGCCACTGCAGGTTGTTCAAAGACTATTATAAGTACCTAAATGGTCATGAAGAAAAAATAGGGTGAACAGAAGGCAAGAATGAGAGCCTGAGACAGAGGTGACATCAACAGTGTTGACCAGTGAAACTCAGTGGTAGTGGTTAGGGAAAGTGTGGTAATTTTTTACTCTAAAATACAGATGCCAGCAGCACAGCTGGTATCTCCTGTCAAGTCAGGTGCCGTTGGGGGGTGAGGGTGGAGCAGAAAGTGGGAGGAGAAGACCTAGTTTTTCCTAAGGAGGCTTCCTCTTTTTTCCCCCATAGCTCCCCTTCACCCAGTTCCCACCCCACCCTCTGCCCTTACCCCCACCCCCACACTGTCCTCATCCATAGGTGTACGATTTTTGTCCAGTCTCTTCCTGCACTCCCTTCACCCTTTTCCCCCCGAGAATTGTCTGTCTACTCACTTTCTATGCCCCTGATTCTATTATATTCACCAGTTTATTCTGTTCATCAGATTTTTTTATTGACTTGATTTTTAGATTCACTTGTTGATAGATATGTATTTGTTGTTCATAATTTTTATCTTTACCTTTTTCTTCTTCTTCCCCTTCTTAAAGAATACCTTTCAGCATTTCATATAATACTGGTTTGGCGGTGATGAACTCCTTTAGCTTTTTCTTATCTGTGAAGCTCATTATCTGACCTTCAGTTCTGAATGATAGCTTTGCTGGGTAGAGTAATCTTGGTTGTAGGTTCTTGCTATTCATCACTTTGAATATTTCTTGCCACTCCCATCTGGCCTGCATAGTTTCTGTTGAGAAATCAGCTGACAATCGTATGGGTGCTCCCTTGTAGGTAACAAACTGTTTTTCTCTTGCTGCTTTTAATATTCTCTCTTTGTCTTTTGCTCTTGGCATTTTAATTATGATGTGTCTTGGTGTGGTCCTCTTTGGATTCCTTTTGTTTGGGGTTCTGTGTGCTTCCTGGACTTGTAAGTCTATTTCTTTCACCAGGTAGGGGAAGTTTCTGTCATTATTACTTCAAATAGGTTTTCAGTATCTTACTCTCTCTCTTCTTCTGGCACCAGCATAATTCGGATGTTGGTACACTTGAAGTTGTCCCAGAGGCTCCTTACACTATCTTCATATTTTTGGATTCTTTTTTCTTTTTGCTTTTCTGGTTAGGTGTTTTTGCTTCTTCGTATTTCAAATCTTTGACTTGATTCTTGCGATCCTCTAGTCTGCTGTTGGATCTCTGTATATTATTTTTTATTTCAGTCAGTGTATGCTTAATTTCTAGTTGGTCCTTTTTCATATCCTCAAGAGTCTCACTAAATTTATTGGCCTTTTCTAGAAAATTCTTGAAAAACCTTATAACCGTGGTTTTGAACTCAATATCCAGTCGTTTGCTATCCTCCATTTCTTTCATTTGTGACCTGTTTCTTTATCTCCGCATTTTGGCTGCTTCCCTGAGTTGATAGAGTGGTTTTGTGTGCTAGGTGTCCTATAGGGCCCAGTGGCTCAGCCTTCCCAGTTACCTGAGGTGGACACTCTTGGTGCACCCCTTTGTGGGCTGTGTACACAGTCTTGTTGTAGTTAAGTCTTAATTGTTGTTGGTATCACTGGGAGGAATTGACCTCCAGACCAATTGGCTGTGAGGATCAGTTGTGTCTATGATGGGAGAACTTCTGTGCTGGAGACACCCTTATGAGGCAAGACTTGCTTCAGTGGAGCTTTGGTGCTCACTGAATCTGCCCCCTGAGTGTGTCCCTTATGGATCTGAGTGGGATCTGATGGTCCCACACTGACAACTGGGTACACTGGCTCTTGGATCTCCAAGGAGGTGCTACTTTAGCCTCTGCCTGAGGCCACCCAGCAGGAGCTACAGAGAGATCTGCAGATTCCTCTTCTTTGTTTGGGTTTTGGAGGTGCCCAGATGAGGCCCAGCTGTGAAGCAATGCAAGCTGCTGTGGGGCCTTGGGCCTTCTTTTGGATGTTCTGGGTCTCACTGACTCAGCTGCAGTTTGTTAGGTAATTTTAGATTAGCAAAGGACCAGGCCATTCTTATGCAAAAGCCTCTGCGCACAGCTTGGATGGGGCAGAGTCTCAGGGCAGAGCAAACAGCAATGGCTTCCCATCAGCCCTGCCCTAAGAGGCCCCCGGGTCTCAGTGTCCCTTGGTAATCACTGCAAACACCTCTGAGAGAAAGCTGCCCTCGAGTTCCACCCGCTGCCAGACAGTCCAGTTTCTCCCCATATGAGTCTGTGTCCCCAGAGTCTCACCCGGAACTGGAGTTCAGAGCAGTCAGGAGCTTTTGTCTCCCTCCCGCTTGAAAAAGACAGCCACGTACTCAGATGCCAGCCCTCTCGGCGCACACATGCCTCTGTATCTCTGTACTTTACTTCCGCAGCTCCTCTGAGTCTCAGTGTGCTTTTCTCTTTCCTTCTAGTTGTAGAATTTCCACTCAGCCAGCCTTCCTGTGGTTCTGGATGATGTCCGTTTTGTCTTTTAGTTGTAGTTTTGAAGTTGTTGTGCGAGGCAGCCGTGTTTACCTATGCCGCCATCTTGGTTTCTCCCCTCTCTACTGTTTTTTGAAGGTTTCCTCCTAGACCCTTCTCAAGGGAAGTATGTATGTAAACAACACATGTAGATACACTAAGGTGTGCAAAACAAGAGCTGGAAGAGACCTTGAGTGTCTGTACTCAGCCTCAGCAGGTGAATGTCTAAGCCCCCCAGGGAAGAATTTCTCTTCTCTTCTTTGACCATTTCAGTGGCACTTCTGTAGCCTACCCCACGCACCGAGTTCTTCACTTCTCTACCTTACAAGGAATATATTTCCTCTGTTCAGAAAGACTGAAAACAGACCTATGAGCAACATTAATGATGGCTGTGACCTGTAGATAGCAAAGTACCCAATGAAACAACCTCAGAGTCTGGCTTGAGAGGGTCCTTGTGGTAGTCTGGACAATGTCTCCCAAAGTTGAGCACAGCCCAACCCCTAGAACCTGTGACTATGTTACCTTACATGCAAAAAGGATGTGTTGATATGATTAAGGATGCTGAGATAAGTTTATCCTGGATAGTTTGGGTGAGCCCAATATAATCAAAGTGGTAAGTCACTTAGAGTCAGGAAAACACAATATGGTGATAAATGCAGAGAGAGAAATTGAAAAATGCTGAACTACTGACTTTCCAAACCAAGGAAAGCAGGCAGCCCCTAGAAGCTAGAAAAGATAAAGATTCTGTCCTAGAGCTTCCAGGAGGAACGCAGACTTACCAAAACCTTGATTTGAGGACTTTTAACCTTCAGAACTGTAAAATAACAAATATGTGTTGGTTTCAGCAACTACATTTCTGGTAATTGGTTACAGAAGAAATAGGAAACTATGCAGTCCTTAACCCTCAAAGCGGGGTGTGTAAGCTCTCAGGAGGGATCTCCCACAGGGAAGGGGTCATGTCCTTCTGAAACCAGAGAGGACCAATAGCTCATCAAAGCCAAACTTGGTTGTCATTAACAAGCATATTGAGATTTCTGGGTCTCTCCTGGGGAATGGAAATAAGAATTCAGACTCCAACCTCCAGTACAAATCCATATAAAAAGAAATAAAATTTTAAGGTAGAATATATTAAATTCCAAGTGGATGACATGTATAGCTAGGGCTTTAGGCATTCAGAGGAGATAACCATTCTTGCTAACAATAAAATGCTCCTCCTCTTTTTTAAAATATATTTTTATTGATTTCAGAGAGAAATGGAGAGAGATAGAGAGTTAGAAACATCAATGATGAGAGAGAATCATTATTTGTCTGCCTCCTGCATGGCTCCTACTGGGGATCAAGTCCACAACCTGGGCATATGCCCTAACCAGAAATTGAACTTCCTGGTTCATAGGTCAATGCTCAATCACTGAGCCATGTTGAATGGGCAAAATGCTTCTCCTCTTATTCAGCCTTTCCCTGATGAGCAGGGGGCTGGCTTTGCACCCGGGTTTCTCCAGGACAGTCAGGTTTATATCTGTTGTCCTGGTGTAACCATGAATAGGAAATATCATTCTTTCATTCTTGAAGATGCCCAGCTTTATGATAAACCTCATAGTCTCTCAAATGATAGGGCATTAAACAGGAAGCGACTGGACACTCTATACCTTGTTAGGAATAGCTTTGAGCTTGAATCTCAATGAAGAATAAAAAGTGATCCCCAAGTTTCTATGCCATCAAAATCTTAGAGAACCCTTTTGATTGATTGTGAGTAAAACAGACATTTCAGTAATACTTGACATACAGTACTCAGGTTCTCTTCTTGGCAAAGTTGAAGTGAGGAAACTTAAATTACATTTTCTAATGAGCGACAGTGATTTTAATATATGACACCTCTTGCTACAGAAGCAGCTGAGAAGACTCTTTGTTTTGTTCTGTTTTTTAAGCATTTCTTTGGAGCAGGATGATGGTAGGGGTGGAAAGTTGGGGAAGAGAAGAGAAAGAAGAACTAGGGAGGAAGAATATATGAATATAAGCAAGGTCAGAGGGGAAAGACAGCAAGTTCTAGTTTTCTTGCCATATTTTCCAGGCTTAAAGAGCAATCCTTTGCTTCCAGCCTTTATTTGATTCTCAAGGTGCTATCCTCTCACAGCCATTTCCTGCTCCAGATAGGAGGTGAGATAGTAAGGCCCTACCAGCTCTGAGTCTGTGCCAGGAGGTGCTTTGCAGCACGGAGGTGAGCACTATCTGTAGAGCTTCAAATCCATCTGTCACAGCAAAACAGGTGTGGGCCGAATCATGTCACTCAAATTGTCCCATAAAAGGATGAAAATTAACATGCTGACAAATGAGCACATTTATCAAATTAAACAAAGCTATTTCGTGTACTCAAGCTCACACCCACCTCTGGGGGATGTTGATGAGACTCCGTGTCTTCCAGCTGGTTTTTCTTATCTTCTGGCCAACTTGTTAGCCAGGATTAACACAATATTTAATGGTGCATGTCTTTTTTTTTTTTTTTATCTCTTCTCTGCATTTTTATCTCTTCTCTGCATATTTTTGTATCTCTCCTTCCTAGAGAGAACCCACCAGGACGCTGGAGCTGGCCTCTGGTTGAGCTGCCATGGTTTCAGTCTAGTCTCCTGCACATTCTACCTCAGCACACCCTTCTCTCCACGCCAGGCCTTCTGAAGCAACAGTACATTTTCTGTAGTTTCATGAGAAAAAGAGAAAGGAGGAGAAAGGGGTGAGGAAAGGTAGCCTGGGATGAAGGGCTTGAGGAGGAGGGAAACACAGAAAGAGGAGTAGAGTGGCCAAGGTGAGGGGAGAAGACACTAAAAATCTGAGTCAGTCACAGGCCCTGCGTCCCCTGCATGTTTTAATGACTCAGACAAGCTGAAAGGGGGTCTGTGGGAAGTTGTAACATTCGCCAAAACCTTGACAGTCCCTATTCTTCACAGTGGCTGTGAACAAATGGCCGCCTGCCAGTGTCTGACTGAAATAATAGCTGTAGCTACAGGATCATTTGGAAGACAGATGGCAGAGGCGATCCCCATTCATCTGCCAGCGCCCATTTCAAAACTCTCACTGCACATCAGGATGCAGCCTTGCCCATTATTCAAGTTCCCCATCCTACCCCTGTCCTGCCCCTCCACCCCAGACCCACAGTGCCAGCCCTACTCCAAGGGGCTTTTTGAGAATGCCTTTGGTACCCTTAGGAAAAGCAGACCTCCAAAACCTAAAAGCCTTGATGTTTTCTAGGTAAGGGTTCTGTTTTCCTTTTATTTCTTTTTTTTTCCTTTCTTTTCTTTTTTTCTTTGTTTCTTTCTTTCTGTCTGTCTGTCTTTCTTTTTTTTTTCTTCCTTCCTTCCTTCTTCCTTTCTTCTTTCCTTCCTTCCTTCCTTCCTTCCTTCCTTCCTTCCTTCCTTCTCTCTCTCTCTCTCTCTCTCTCTCTCTCTCTCTCTCTCTCTCTCTCTCTCATTTCTTCTTTCTTTGCTTTGCAGGTCCAAAAAGCAGTCCCCCCTTCCCTACTATTTGCTGCTTCCATGATCTGACACATCAGTATTCCATATTTCAAAATCTGAGTGACTTTTCCCATACTCATTTGCCATTTTGACATAAAGTTCCACACGTTTGTTACCATTTCTACAGCAGGCATTAAGCCAAAGACTTCCTCTCAATGCAATGTTTGTGGACTTAGAGAAATCAAGAGGTCCACATAATTTCAGTACATATCTGAGATCTTTGGTTGTCATTCAAAGGCAATTTTGAGAAATCACTGGGAAGGCCCTACATGTGAGGGCAGCTAATTAAGCATTGAGCTGTGCAGTGACAGAGGACCCTATGCTCGCTCCAATACTCTGCAGTCACTGCCTTGAAATTCTTAATCATTTTTTAACAAGAGCCCACATTTTCGTTTTGCCTCACTAACTAGTAGCTGGTTCTGCTACAATTGTTGGAAAAGGAGAGCATTCACAAGGTCCCAGGAAGGAGTATCTCCTGAGTCACAGTTGAGAATCTGGAAACTCCAGACATAAAAGAGCTTAGGAAGGGGAGGGGAGGCTAAGATCAGTACATGAAACATAGATGGCAAATATTATTAGTGTCTATCTGAAGGCTATCCTGGGCAAGGCCTGCATTTGTGGTGCTGGCAAAATCCAGTTTGTGAGCCTAAAGACTAGAGATAGACCCCAGATCACTGTAAACTCACAGGGTAAGGGCATCACCTGTGATTCTTTAGGGAAACATTGGCTGCCATCTGTCCCTTCGCTATGTACCAGGTCTACTGAAACTTCAGCAGAAGATGCATTAGGATTTGTGATAAATTCTGCTGGAATGTAAGTGGGAGCCTATAAAGGGAAGGCTTTCAAAGTCAAACTGAGGAGTACCGGGAAGCCCTTGATTATTTTGGGTACAAGGGTGACTTCTGGAGTGCTGGTTGCCCCAATAAAGGAAATATGCTTTGTAGACTCATTGGGTTGTTTGTTCAAAAGGCTTGTATGTAACAGATAATTCCCCACCACTTTCCACAACTCTTCTTCCTCACACTAACTCTCCCACCCACAAACACACAGCAGAAAACATCCAGCTGGTGTCTCCAGTTTTGGCCCCACTGCTGCCTTGACTTTCCTTGGACTCAAGTCATTGGCTATGCTTCAGTCCATCACACTGGACACACCTGAATTCACATTTCTCACCTCTTCCAAGTTGCTTTGGTGAGCAATCCCACCCATGACCTGTCTGTGGGAGGCAGAATTCTAAAAACTACTCCAGTGACCTTCTGCCTTGTATAATCTCCCACCATGAATATTGGGGGGGGAGGGAACCTGTGATACCATGTGGGTGATTATGCTCTGTTATATGGCATAGGGATCCTGCAGGTGTGATTAAGATTATAAATCATAAAAGGTGTTCTTAATCTAGTCACACGAGCCCTTTAAAAGCAGAGTTTTCTCCAGGTGGTGGCAGAAGGGCAATTCAGAAAGACTGAAGCACAAGAAAGACTCAGTGACCCAATGCTGCTTTGAAGATGGAGGATACATGAGAGAGGCAATCTGGGTGGCTTCTTGGACCAGAGAGTGACAGCCAGCAAGGAAATGGAGAGAAAGCCTACAGTTGCACGGCACTGAAATCCTGCCAACAGCCTGAATGGCTTAGAAGACTCTTCCCCAGAACCTCCAGGTTAGAGTCTAGTCTGGCCAACATTTTGATTGTGCTGTCATTACTGTCCTTAATGTGTCACTGCTAGTCCTCAGAGGGCAAGTACTTCCCCTGTTCCACACTTCTTAGGTTTATTGGAGAGAGAGGCTTCCTCTGCTTTCTTTCAAGACTCGAATTTTGGCCTGATTGCTCCTGAGAAGGCAATTACACGCATTCTTTACTGACTGAGAAGGTGTCACAGATGGTGGTTTCTCTGTTGAATGTGAGAAGAACATTGCCCTGTGCTATTGCCAGCTCCACTCTTACCATCCCCCCACTCACTTCCTTTAAGCAAAATAAGCAAGAGCAAAGCACAGGCAATTCATGTATTATTATGAGGACTTAATAGATATGGTCTCTACACTCAAAGAATTAGTAATTTAAAACCAAAGAGGAAACTAGCATACAAAGAAAAGAACTCTAAAATACATGCAAAATGAATATGCAAGACTACTAAAAATGGCCTTGGGATTGCTATATCTTCTTAGCCAGAGGAGAGTCCAGTGTCATTAAAAACAATTATTTATTAAAGGTTATTTTCTCAATATTGGACTCCAGCCCATGCCAGATTTTAGAAGGCATTAGGCCCATTCTGTTATCTTCTTAGAAGTTTGTTTCTTGCCTTACTCCTGTCTTGGAAATGAAATGCATCGCCAAGGTTGCTCTGAGTTTATGTTCTGTTCACTTCTAATGTGTGCTAAATGATTGGAAATGGGAAGCAGATGGACACTTGGCCCAGATATTAAACTCCAGATCTATCCTAATTAGATGGTGTTGATTAAGGCTTCCATGGGGTTCTTCTCCTCACTGCCAAGTGAAAGAGCTCTCCAGTGGGGTTCCTCAAGCCATTGGAGAACTAATGGTTTATTCAGTTCCTCCTTTGCACTTATTCACAGATACTGAACAAACAAGAGTCGAATTGTCTCCATCTCTTTGGTTTTTCTCTAACAATTTTGTTATTTGACTTTCCTTTCTGGCAGGAGTTGAAATAGAATAAAGGGAATTCTGGATAGCCCCTGGCTGAACTTTGCTTTATTTTGAGTTAGCAGAATTTAGTTAGGGAAGGGGGTGCAGTCTTCTACAAAGAGAGCTTCAGAGCTTTAGGGAAGTGCTGGATACTGACTTCAGCCTATGGTTTCTAGTACAGGGAGGAAGAGCAAGAGTTCGGAGACTGGCAAATCTAAGTTTGAATCTTGGATCAGCTGGTTACTAGCTGTAAACTGTGGTGTACTGGTAAATGTTTAATAAGATACTCTTATCTCTATAATAAAGAGCCAGGGTGTAACACCATTACCACCGAAGCTCCACCAGACTGGAAGTCAGTGCTGGGTTGCCGTGCCAACCCAGTGCTGACTGCTTGCGCTGCAGGGTGGTGCTCCAGCACTGACTGCTGAGGGGACTGCAAATCAGGGCCAGAGAGAGGCCTGAAAAGAGAAGCAGGGACTGATCCGTTGCCTGTGGCAGTTTTTGACCAGCACTTGCCTCTCTCTTTCTCTCCCAGTCTGGCCAGCAGCCATGCCTCCATTTCTCTCCAGGACTCCACCGGGGCTGCTGGTCAGCCCTGCCTTTCTGATCAGGCCCCGTTGATAGGCTCAGAGACGCTGACTGGCATAGAAACTGACTAATCAGAACCAAATCTGGGGGCTTAGCGGTGTTTCTGTCCAGGGAGAGTGGTAGATCCCAAGGCCGAGGTGGGATCCAGCAATGGCCTTCGCAAATCTACAGAAAGTGCTCATCAGTGACGGCCTGGACCCTTGCTGCCGGAAGATACTGCAAGATGGAGGGCTGCAGGTGGTGGAGAAGCAGAACCTGAGCAAAGAGGAGCTGATAGCCAAGCTGCAGGACTGTGAAGGCCTTATCCTCCGCTCGGCCACCAAGGTGACCGCGGATGTCATCAACGCAGCAGAGAAGCTCCAGGTGGTGGGCAGGGCCGGCACCGGCATGGACAACGTGGATCTGGAGGCCTCCATGAGGAAGGGCATCCTGGTCATGAACACTCCCAATGGGAACAGTCTTAGTGCTGCAGAGCTCACCTGTGGGATGATCATGTGTCTGGCCAGGCAGATTCCCCAGGCCACCGCTTCGATGAAGGATGGCAAATGGGACCGAAAGAAGTTCATGGGAACTGAGTTGAATGGAAAGACCCTGGGAATTCTTGGCCTGGGGAGGATCAGGAGAGAGGTGGCCGTCTGGATGCAGTCCTTCGGGATGAAGACTGTAGGGTACGACCCCATCATCTAACCAGAGGTCTCGGCCTCCTTCAGCATTCAGCAGTTGCCCCTAGAGGAGATCTGGCCCCTCTGTGACTTCATCACTGTGCACACCCCTCTCCTGCCCTCCACGACAGGCCTGCTGAACCACAACACCTTCGCCCTGTGCAAGAAGGGCCTGCCCATGGTGAACTACACCCGCGGAGGGATCGTGGATGAGGGCGCCCTGCTCCAGGCCCTACAGTCCGGGCAGTGCATAGGCACAGCGCTGGACATCTTCACGGAGGATCCGCCTCGGGACCGCGCCTTGGTGGACCACAAGAAAGTCATCAGCTGCCCCCACCTGGGCACCAGCACCAAGGAGGCCCGGAGCTGCTGCCGAGAGGAGATCTCTGTCCAGTTTGTGGACATGGTGAAGTGGAGAGCCCTCGCGGAGGTTGTGAATGCCCAGACCCTTACCAGTGCCTTCTCTCCACACACCAAACCTTGGATCAGTCTGGCAGAAGCTCTGGGGACTCTGATGTGAGCCTGGGCAGGGTCCCCCAAAGGGACCATCTAGGTGGTAATGTAGGGCTTATCCCTGAAGAATGCCAGGAACTGCCTGAGCCCCGAAGTCATTGTCGGCCTCCTCAAAGACGCTTCTAATCATGCAGATGTGAACTTGGTGAACGCCAAGCTGCTGGTGAAGGAGACCGGCCTCAATGTAGCCACCTCCCATAACCCCACTGTGCCAGGAGAGCAAGGATGTGGGGAAGGCCTCCTGAGCATGACCCTGGCAGGTGCCCTCTACCAGGCTGTGGGCTTTGTCCAGGGCACCACACCTGTGCTGCAGGCACTCAACGGAGCTGCCTTCAGACCAGAAGTGCCTCTCTGCAGGGGTCTGATCCTGCTCCTGTTCCCGGCTCAGCCCTCCAACCCTGCCATGCTGCTTACCATGATTGGGCTCCTGGCAGAGGCAGGCATGCAGCTGCTGTCCTACCAGACCTCAGTGGTGTCCGATGAGGAGACCTGGCACATCATGGGCATCTCCTCCCAGCTGCCCAGCCTGGACGCCTGGAAGCAGCATGTGACGGAGGCCTTTCAGTTTCATTTCTGACCTTGGGGCTCACCAGGACCAGCATTGGGGGCTTTATGATGAACATTGAGAGGTCACATTCCCAGGACTGACACCACTTATGTGCTCTGACCCTTGTAATAACCACTTAATAAACAGCTCACCCCCCAACCCCCCCCCAAAAAAAAAACCAAATCTGGGTCAACTGTGAGGAGCCAATGGCTGCCTAGGAGGCGGAGCTTTTGATGCTTACTGGCATAGAAACTGACCAATTAGAATCAAATTGGCCAGCAGAGGGGGGCAGTTGGGATTGAGATCAGGCCTGATCTGCTGGGCAGATCAGGCCTGCAGGAGAGGGCTGTTGGGGGCAAGATCAGGCTGGCAAGGGAGGGCTGTTGGGGGCGAGATCAGGCCGGCAGGGGAGGGCAGTTGGGGGCAACTAGTCCAGCAAGGGGAGGAAAGTTTAGGGCGAGATCAGGCCGGAAGGGGAGGGCAGTTGGGGGCAACCAGGCCAGCAGAGGAGGGCTGTTGGGGGCTAGATCAGGCCAGCAGGGGAGGGCAGTTAGGGGCAATCAGGCAGGCAGGCAGAGGCAGTTAGGGGCAATCAGGCAGTCAGGCAGGTCAGCGGTTAGGAGCCAGTGGTCCCAGATTGCGAGAGGGATGTCCCCCAAGGGTTCCCCGATTGGAGAGGGTGCAGCTGGGCTGAGAGAACCCCCGCCCTGTGCACGAATTATGTGCACTGGGCCACTAGTAATAAATAAATAAGCCCTGATTTGTCACATGTGCCAATTTTTGTGGTGTAAATACTCCCATCAGAGCTGATTTTAAGCTCCCAACATTATGTCACTGAATGCAAGGTTGGGAAGACTTTATACTATTGGCTCTCACAGCCCATAAAAGCTGATCTAGCACATCACTGACTTAAGTCCCAGTTTTATCATCTGTATGAAAGGGTTGAGGTACTTTGTAGGGTCATTATAAAGATTAAAGTATTAACTGCGAAGTGGCCACAACAGAGCCTGACCCACACTAGGAGCACAATAAATTGTCACTATATATTATCATTTTAAGCTGGGCTTTAGGAAGTGACTTCACTTTGCTGAGCACTCTAAGAAGTCAGAGCATCAGCCTCAAAAAGTTAGAAACTAAATTTCTTTATACAAGTATCTAGAGAATTGATTGACACTAATCAAATGCATAGAAGGTAGTTACCTAAGCCACAATGCCAGTTTACTACTTTGATTTAGTGTGTATACAGAATAATAATTTTCCAAACTCAAATTGGGTTACATGGTCTAATAAAGAATTTCTTTTTGTGGTTTAGAAACTTGTTTATATGCAAAGTGCTACAAAAGCATAAATATTAATTGTATTAAATATGCTTAATTAATCACCTGGATTTTAAAAATATATTGGGGCTGCTCCAGAAAAAAATTCTGACCTGAGAACCAAGACTGGTAATCTTCACTGGTCTCCGTGCAGGCAGCTAGCACTCATGTCAGCCCTGTAGAAGTCTGGAAGAGTGGACACTGGAATGAGAACCAGCTCAGGAAAGATGAGAGTGCATTTTTAAACATCTTAAATTTGAGCTGAAGATGCCCATAAGACATTTGGTTTTATGATGATAAAGGTGGGGGGAGCAGCCTAACCTAGAGACTGTGGTTGACTCCATGAGAGCAGATGAGGTCACCTGGGGACAGTGAGTCGGGTGAGATGAGAGGCCAAGGGTGGCACCTGGGAGCAGCAACATGTAAGGGTGAGCAAAGGAAGAGTATCTATTTAAACGAGGCCTAGAAGTGATCTTAGGTATCAAGAGAAGTGGTTTGAGAAAGCCAAGAGAAGAAGAGTTTTAAATGAGTATTGTCAGATTCTACAGAGAGGTTCAGGAAGAAAAGTGTAAAATTTAAAAGCATAAATTTGGTAAAATTTAAAGACAGACTCATAGAGAGCAGGCTGACAGCTGTGAGGGTTAGGGGGCACTGGAGGTGGAGGGACTGAGGAAAAAAGAAAACAAAAAACTGATCTTAAAATAGTTTAGTATATCTTAAAATGGTTTAGTGATGGGTCTGGGGAAGATAAGTCATACTGCAGTAAAGTGGAGAATTTGTGGGAGTGAGAATTTATGGGACATCAGCACAAAAATTTCCTCAGCTACAGTGTAGGTGATTGGGTGGGCCTCTTTAACTTTTAACATTAACATTTAACTTTTAACTTTACCATTGCAATAACATCACAGAGGGAAAAAATATTGAAGTTCCCTAGTCTCCCTCCCAATGGAATCAATCAATGGGAAACAGCTCATTATTGCTTCTGAATGAGAGAGTATCTCTTTTCATAATAGAGACATTTAGATGTTCTGCTAATTCAACTGCTTAAACTGGTTGAACATCTGTGGGCGCTTTATCTTAGTTAATGGGGATATTTTGAAGAGCCCAGCTTAAGGGAATTTTATGACGGGGCAAGTTTTATTCATTGCTAGGTTTCCTAACTCCTATTCTATTAAAGTCCCTTCTTTCCTCCTCATCCTGCTCTCCCCAAACCACCCCTTTCTCCCACCTCTGCTATTGAAAAATAGTTTGATTTGTCTGGAAACAAAACTATATGTAGTTATATTTTTGTCTATTTCTAGGTTTGTTTTATTTATATAGTTTCCACTTATGTAAATTATATTTAATTAACTGGTTATTACTTTTTTCCACAATCAATGTATGATTTAATTAGGATCTTGAGTATCCCACTCATCTATCTCAATTCTTAGATGCTGTACATATGCAAGAGTACATTCATGGGGGTACTCAGTCCCTGATTTGAACCTCATCTACTCCAATTAGCAAACATAGGTCCAAAGCAGCCTATTATCTGCCATTCTCCTTTGATCTTCTGACCTATTTTACCAGGCCTTTCCTTTTCATGCCTGATACAGACATAGAAGATACACAATAAATATTTATGGAATGAATAAATAGTGTTTCCACTTTCATATTTCTCAGATAAGATATGCTTATTGCTTCCATAGAAGAAGCAAATGAATAAATGAAAAGAAAGAGCAAGTCAAGTCTCTATTTCAATGTGTCCAAGTAGGAGTGAAAAAAAGTTTGTTTTCCAATCCTGTTCCTTTATTCCAAGTACTCACAGGTTCTTAATCTGAAAAGTCACACTGACTTGAGGGATCAAATTATCTTCAGTGTACCCAGAAAAAGAGCACATGGCTTGCTAGATCCGAGAATTCCCTGGAGCTTATCTCCATTACTCAACAGGTCACTAATTTGGAGCTTTGAAACCACAAATGAGCACTAGGATACCTAAACCACGAGCTTGTTGGTCCTTTGCCTTGAAAGAGACTGGTAATGATTAGAATTCTCACTATCAATAAACTCAAAGAATGAAAGCTCAAGAACAAAAGCTATCTTTCACTATTGGTATTTCAAAAAACTCTGACAATTGAATGTGTGTAATAAGATAATGGGATGTCACTTCAAGAGGATAAGCCACGAGGAATCCTCCCTTGCTCAGACCTGTTTATCTCAGATTCTGGGTAGGACCTAGAATTCCAGTCAAGCAGAGCTGCAGTGTGTAACAACAGCATAGTGTTCTTAGGCAACTTCATTCTCTAGAAATCTGGAATTCTAAAATCACTGAACAACTCATAAAAAACACTTGGAAATACAGCATAAAATATATCAAGTATTTTTAAAAATGCATGGTTGATTTCAGAAGAAGGTAGGGAAATTCCAAAAGGGCACTGCTGTCAGCAGACCTGAGATGAAATGGGAAGGAGTACTCCAATTTCAGGAACTAAGAGGCTTGGTATATCTTTCAATATTTTTAAAATTTTACCTTTATGTTGAAAGTATTACATATGTCCCCTTTTTCCCCCCATTGACCGCCCCCCATTCCACACCCACCTCCCCCCAGGCCTTCACCACACTATTGTTTGTATCCATAGGTTATGCATGTATGCATATAAATTCTTTGGTTAAACTCTTCTGCCACGGCCCCACCCCTACCTTCCCTCTGAGATTCTTCAGTCAGTTCCATGCTTCTATGTCTCTGGATCTATTTTTTTTCATCAGTTTATTTTGTTCATTAGATTCCACATGTGAGTGAGATCACGTGACACTTGTATTTCTCTGACTGGCTTATTTCACTTAGCATAATACTTTCCAGGTCCCTTCATGCTGTCTCAAATGGTAAGAGATTCTTCTTTTTTACTTCTGCATAGTATTCCACGGTGTAAATGTACCACAGACTTTTTTATGCACTCATCTACTGATGGGCACTTGGGCTGTTTCCAGATCTTAGCTATTGTAAATAGTGCTGCTCTGAACATAGGGGTGCATATATCCTTTCTGATGGGTGTTTCTAGTTTCTTGGGATATACTCTTAGAAGTGGAATCATTGGGTCAAATGGGAGTTCCATTTTTAATTTTTTGAGGAAACTCCATATTACTTTCCATAGTGGCTGCACCAGTCCTCATTCCCACCAGCAAGCACTAGGGTTCCCTTTTCTCCACATCCTTGCCAATACTTGTCATTCATTTATTTGTTGATGGTAGCCATTCTGGCAGGTGTGATGTGATGCCTCATTGTCTTTTTAATTTGCATCTCTCTGATGATTAGTGACTTTGAGCATTTTTTCATATGTCTCTTGGCCATCTGTATGTCGTCTTTGTAGAAGTGTCTATTTAGGTCCTTCGCACCCATTTTTTTTAATGGGATTGCTTGTCTTCATTTTGTTAAATTGTATAAGTTCCTTATATATTTTACAAATTAACCCCTTATCAGATGTATCATTGGCAAATATGTTCTCCAATACAGTGAGCTCCCTTTTCATTTTATTGACTAGAGGCAATCATGCGGGTAGGGTACCTAGCCTGTGATCAGGGCCATCTTCTGCCCCTTTGCCAGTTCCCAGGCGGAAAGCCTCCGCCACTGAGGTGGGTAGGTCGTGGGTGTGCCCCGCAGCTTCTGTCATCGCCGCAAGCCCCAGCAGCAGTAGCAGCACCCGGATAAGCCGCCCAGAGCAGACAGTGCATTCCATCAGCGGCTGGCCCAGTGCATGCACATGGAGGTGAAGTCACTGGCGCCCGCTTTCCTGCAGGCCTGAGCCCCCAAGCAGCAGGGGATGAGCTGAGGATCCCAATGGCCTGACAGCTAGCCTGGTCCTCCTGCCACCCACCCTGGTTTCCCCGTTCACCATCGCTGATCCATCAGAGTCCCCAGTCCCACCCCGCTGCCACCCACCAGCTTCCCCGTGGTTCCCCGTTCGCCTGTGGGCAGGCGTGGGGGGTGGGGGAGGAGAGGAACCAAGAGGTGGTCAATGCACCTCATGGCAACTGGTCGAGTGGTCGTTCCAGTCATTACGCTTATGGTCCCTGGCCTTTTATTATATAGGATGGTTTCTTTTCCTGTGCAGAAGCTTTTTTATTTTTATGTAGTCCCATTGTTTATTTCCTCCTTTGATTCCCTTGCCCTAGGCCAGTGGTCGGCAAACTGCGGCTCGCAAGCCACATGCGGCTCCTTGGCCCCTTGAGTGTGGCTCTTCCACAAAATACCACGTGCGAGTGCGCACGTACAGTGCGATTAAAATTTCGTGGCCCATGCACAGAAGTTGGTTTTCAGCTCTCAAAAGAAATTTCAATTGTTGTACTGTTGATATTTGGCTCTGTTGACTAATGAGTTTGCCGACCACTGCCCTAGGCAATGTGACTATGAAAATTCTACATAAGATATCTGAGATTTTGCTGCTTATGGTTTCTTCTAGGATTTTTATGGTTTTTCATGACTTACATTTAAGTCTTTTACCCATTTTGAGTTTATTTATGTGTATTGTATAAATTGATTGCCTAGTTTCATTTTTTTGTATACACCTATCCTATTTTCCCATCACCATTTATTGAAGAGACTGTCTTTACTCCATTGAATGCTCTTGTCTACTTTGTCAAATATTAATTGAACATAATGGCTTGGGTCAATTTCTGGGTTCTCTGTTCTGTTCCATTGATCTATATACCCATTCTGTGCCAGTACCAGGCTGTTTTGGTTACAGTGGCTTTGTAGTGTAACTTGATATCTGTGATCTCTCCAACTTTGTTCTTCTTTCTCAAGATTGCTGCAGCTATTCGGGGTCTTTTTTCATTCCATATAAAATTTTGGAGTATTTGTTCTAGATCTGTGAAATATGCGGTTGCTAATTTAAAAGGAATTGCATTGAATCTATAGATTGCGGTGGGTAGTATGGACATTTTAATGATGATAAGCCTACCAATCCATGAATACAATATATTCTTCCACTTGTTTATATCTTGCTCTACTGCTTTTTTCAACATCTTACAGTTTTCTGAGTACAGGTCTTTTAACCCCTTAGTTAAGGTTATTCCTAAGTACCTTAATTTTTTTGTTGTAAAGGTAAATAAGATTGTTTCGTTTCTCTTTCTGAGAGTTCATTATTGATGTATAAAAATGCCAGCTATTTCTGGGTGCTAATTTTGTATTCTGCTACATTGTCAAATTCATTTGTTAAATCTAGTAGTATTTGGTGGAGTCTTTAGGGTTTTCTATGTATAATATGTTATCTATGAATAATGACATTTTTACTTCCTTCTTTCCAATTTGGATACCTTTTATGTTTTTTCCTTGTCTGATCACTGTGGCTAGGACTTCCGGTACTATGTTGAATAAGAGTTGTAAAAGCAGGCATCCCTGACTTGTTCCTCTTCTTAGGGAAAATGGTTTTAATTTTTTGCCATTGAGTATGATTTTGGCTGTAGCTTTGTCATATGTGGCCTTTATAATATTGAGGTATGACCTCTATATTCCCATTATGCTGATAGTTTTTATCAAAAATGGTGTTGGATTTTGTCCAGTTCTTTTTCTGTATCTCTTGATATGATCATGTGATTTTTCATTCGATTTGTTAATGTGATGTATCACATTTATTGATTTGCAAATATTGTACCAGCCTTGCATCCCAGGAATAAATCCCGCTTGGTCATGGTGTATCATCTTTTTAATATATTGCTGGGTCTGATGCGATAAACAGTATTTTGTTGAGAATTGAGTATCTATGTTCATCAGGGATATTGGCCTGTAATTCTCATTCTTTGGTTTTGGGATTAAGGTAACACTAGCCTTATAAAAAGAACTTTGAAGTGTTCCTTCCTCTTGGATTTTTTTGGAACAGTTTGAGGAGGATAGGTGTTAGTTCTTCTTTGAATGTTTGGTAAAACTCCCCTATGAAGTCACTGGGACCAGAGCTTTTGTTTGCTGGGAGGTTTTTTTTCTAATTACTACTTTAATTTCATTAGTTGTTATTGGCCTATTGAAGTTTTCTGATTCCTTCTGATTCAGTTTGGAAGATTGTATTTTTCTAGGAATTTGTCCATTTTATCCAGGTTATCCAGCTTGTTGGCATATTGTTATTCATAGTATTTTCTTACAATCCTTTGTATTTCTGTGGTGTCAGTTGTTATTTTACCTCATTTGCTTCTAATTTTATTTATTTAGGTCCTCTCTTTGTTTCTTGATGAGTCCTGCTAAAGGTTCATCAATCTTGTTTATCTTTTCAAAGAACCATCTCTTGGGTTCATCGATTTTTTGTATTGTTTTCTTACTCTCTATGTCATTTATTTCTGCTCTGATCTTTATTATATCTTTCCTTTCTTCTATTTACTCTGGGCTTTTCTTGTTGTTCTCTCTCTAATTCTTTAAGTTTTTCTGTGTGTGTGTGTGTGTGTGTGTGTGTGTGTGTGTGTTTGTTTGTTTGTTTTGCAGTCGGCCTACAGTGCTATGAACTTCCCACTCAGGACAGCTATCTGTGTGCCTCATAGATTTTTGGATTGTTATGTGTTCATTTTCATTTGTTTCCAGAAAGTTATTTATTTATTCATTCATTCATTCATTTATCTTAATAGTAGCCCTGAGCACAAATCCATGCACCAGTAGCTCTCTGCAGGGCCTGGCCACTCTGTGCCCACTGCTCAGAGGCTCTCCACAGCCCAGAGGCCCATCCGTGCCCCGGCCTTGCTAGAGGCCCACCATCTTTGTCGGGTTAATTTGCATACTCATCTTTGATTGGCTGTGGGTGTTGCAGAAGTAAGGTCAATTTACATGTTTGTCTATTATTAGTATAAATTATATTTTTATTGTTAATAGGATTACAGATATCTCCCATTTTCCTCCTCCCAGCTCCTACCCACTACCCCCACCCAGGTCTTCACTACCCTATTGCCCATGTCCATGGGCTATACATATAAGCATATAAGTTCCTTGATTTATCTCTTCTCCTTCCCCCAACCCCACATTGAGGTTTGTCAGTCTGTTCCATGCCTTCATGCTTCAAGTCTTATTTTGTTGGTCAGTTGATTCTATCCATTACATTCCACAAATAAATGAGATCATGTGATATTTGTCTGATTTGCTGGCATACTCAGTGAGGCACAGCTGCCCAGAGACTTCCTGTGACATTCTCCTTTGCTAAGGCCCATTTTGGAGGCCAGACTCACTTGATGTCTCATACAGACTGGATATTGACTCCTCTGATTCTCCAACTTCCACCTGGACCTTCACCTCTCTCCATATCCTCCCACAATTGAGTTAGGTCTGCTCCTATAATAAACCCTCTATCCCATGATGAATAGTAATTCTGTTTCTCTGATTAAGCTCTTACTGATTAGCTCTGTTACCTGGTATTCAAGAGGCCTGTCATATAGGACTGGGTGATAGGTATTTGAAATATTAGGATTTAATCTGAGCATCCTTTTCCTGCACAATGAAAGTGATGAAATAAGACAGAAAAGATGATAAGGCATTTCTACAGTCTATAAAGTTCCTTATTGGCTGAGTAGCTGATTTTACTGGTTCAAAACATCATTTTCATGTTCTGCTGCTTCTGTCCCATGCCTCATACCATTTAATGCTCAGATTCTCTGGCTCCAGGCCTAGACAGAATGCCAAGCAGTCTTCCTCTCACTGTTGCCTTCCATGCCCCACTATACCCCCATTTGTATACTTTGCATTATTGTCTCTCTCATGCATGTGCCTGCAGACATAACACCAGTCTACATGCTCTGAAAAGAGCTATTTTTGAGTTGTCATTTATTGAAGATGACTTGCTGGTGTTGCAAAGGGTACATCAGCTAAAAAACTGGTAACCTTCATCTTAGCGCACATTTCTCACTCAGCTAGTGCATGCCGGTAATTCCCATCTAGACTATTTTACAGAACAATTTTGTAGCATTTCCATTTATTACATATTTAATTGCCTTTTAAACTGTGCAGCTGTTTTCAGTATGTTTGAGGCATAGCAAAACAATCTTCCTTAGAATCTGTTTCAGGCTCACTTCCTGCCCTGGATTGCATTACTGTCAACAAAATTTTGAGCTTGGGTCTCCAAGTTAATCAAAATTTTACTTCTGAATTATGAAGAATATGCCCATTCCTCCTTCCTTCCCTTTCTCCCTCCATTATTTCTTCTGTTCTTCTGTGCTTACTCATACAGAACTTAAATTTAGTTTTATTTTCTCACTATTGCATCCACAGTCTTTGCTTTTCATTTACCTTCTTACTGAAATAATTCTTTTAATAATTTTAACAGCAGTTTTTTATGTTACATCTCCTGGGGTCTACTATGTCTGAAATACTTTTATTTTACCCTCATATTTCAACGACTGGTTAGATATAAAATTTTGGATCGAAGGTCTCTTGTTGTGATATTTTAAAAATATTATCAATTTTATTAAATCCAAAATTTTTGAAAATCATGATGTCAATCTGCTTTATTTTCCTTTGAAGATAACCTGATTTTTCCCCAAAAAATATTTTAGAATTTTCCCTTTGCCTTTTATGTTATTACTAGAGGCCCGGTGCACAAATTCATGCACCGGTGGGATCCCTTGGCCTGGCCTGTGGGATCGGGCCAAAACTGGCTCTGCAACATCCCCCGAGGGGTCCCGGATTGCGAGAGGGCACAAGCCAGGCCAAGGGACCCCACCGGTGCACAATTGGGCTGGGGAGGGACGTGGGAAGTTGGTCAGCCAGGGAGGGGCCACGGGAGGGCTCCAGGGTGTGTCCTGCCCATCTCACTCAGCCCGGGCTGGAGCATCTGCCCCCTGGTGGCCAGTGCATGTCATAGTGAGCAACTGAGTGGCCTTAGCATATCATTAGCATATTACGCTTTGATTGATTAAATGGACAACTGGATGACCGGACACTTAGCATATTAGGCTTTTATTATATAGGATTTTAGGAGCACGTGTGTGTGTGTGTGTGTGTGTGTGTGTGTGTGTGTGTGTGTGTTTAAACCTCTCCTGTTTAATCCACTAAGAGCATTTTCAGTCTGAGTTATTAACATACTCTATATCAGCTTTCTATTGCTATGTAATAAACACAGCAAAATATAGTTGCTTAAAACATAAATTTTTGTTAACTTGTATTTTATAGGTTGGAAATTTGGGCGAGGCTCTGCTGGTGTTTCCTCTGCAGTCAGCTGCTAATCAGCTAAATCATTCTGCTTCTGGGTTTCAGCTGGCTGTCAGCTGAAAAAATGGGTCAACTGGGCCATATATTTCCCATCATCCATCCGGCTAGCATGGGCTTGTTCACATCACCACTCGGGCTTCTAAACACAACAAAGTTGGCCAGTCCTAATGTGCAGCACTTTTAAAGTCTCTGCTTGCATCTTGTCTCTTGTCTCACTGACTAAAATAGGTCAGTGTAAAGGGGACTACCAAAGATCATGGCTATCCAGAGATGGAAAAACCTGGGGCATTACTGTCAAATCTACCACATCCTCCTTTAATTATAGGAAAAAAAATTGATTGCTATTTTCAAGTACTTTCTCTACTACATTTATTTTTACTCTTTTATTCTGAGTTTCCTAACTAATAGATGTTAACTTCTATTTTTATCCTCCTTCTCTCTTAACTTTTACTTCTTTATAGTTTTAACTGCTTTAATGTGTCTTAGAATCTTCTGGGCGGGTTCTTGATGTAAACTTTCATTTTGTTTGTTCATTTTATGGCTATAACCATTCTATTATCCAAATGAACCATTGAGTTACTTATTTTAACAATTATATTTTTCATTCCTAGCATTTCCAGTCAGGTTGCCTTTCACGGTTCCTTCTTCATGTTTCCAAAATCTTCCCTCATCCCATTGAGGGCATTTCCTATGCTGATTTTAAATCCAACTTTGTCTGGTTTATTAAGTCTGCACAATCCAGTATACAATTTCCCTTTCTTTGAGAGTGTAGATGTGTTGTCACCTTTTCTCTATGACTCATATTACCCTGGGAGTATCAGTTGCTTTGGCTAATAGTGGGCATCTAGAAGGAAGGGAAAAAATCTTGCCTCTTCTGCTGAGTTTAGGGAACAGACAGTGTGTGCAAACCATACCCCTGGGCCTCCCTATTCCTTGTTTACTACCAAACTCCCCAAACACTAACACTGGCGCTGGAAGCAACTTCCTCCAGTTTTCAAAGTAACAGCTAGCATTTCTTGAGTACTTAGTATGTATCAGTCCAGTTTTAAGTACTTTTACATGTATTGCATCTTTTAAACCATTCTAAGAGTTATGTAGTATTATTATGTCCATTTTAGAGATGAGAAAACAAAGATAGACGTGCCCAAGAACAGAAGTAAGTAACTTTCCCAAAGTCACAGAGCAGTAGGTGATGGAGACAGGATTCAAATCTGGGTTGTTGCTCTTAACTTTCATACTATGGGACAAGGAGGCCCTAGAAAGAGGGAGCCTCTAGAACCAGGCCTTCTGCTGCCCCAATTTATTATCTGCTCTCCATCCAGGTGCCCTGATTTATTATATGCTCTCCACTAAGGGTTCTTTCCTAATGTTACCCTGAAGCTTCTAGCTGGTGCTGGGCCAGCAAGGCTGTTTTTCTGCCTGGCAAGCAATTTTCTGCCCTTAGCAATGTAAAAATGAGCAGGATGCAACTAGAAAACTTTTCTGTAATCTGTTTCCAATGTTGGCACCAGATCTTCTACCCCTCTTCACACTCATTCCCCCACCCCTCACACACACACACACACACACACACACACACAGGCATCCAATCATATTCTGCCTCCCCAGGATCTTTTCACTTTTTGTTTCAATGTTATTATATATATCAAACTTGTTTATGTGACATCTTTGGGGATGGTTCAGGGGAGGCAGCCAGCCTCTCATATTAGGTCATAGGCAGGAAACATCTGTATATGCAACTTCCTAAGCAATGTATTTACTAACCCAAGCCCCAAAGAACATCTAACTCCATCAGAGCCAACTTCTGCTCTTCACAGATATTTCCTTCCAGCTCATATTCAGTCTCCAAAATCAACACAGAAATTCTATTATTATACCAATCTTTAAAACATTTTCATCTCCTGCATAAAAGGATCTCGATATACATTTGCATACATATAAACACCCAGATTCAAGGCAAAACTTAACTTTATAATAGTTTGAGTCCTTCCTAGCACTGCCTCAGATAGCTGACTTTCTTATTCTCAGTATTGATGCTTAATGCCTGGTGCTTTGAGCATTTTTAACATTTTCTGGAATAATGCAAGCATTTAGCTCTCTCTCTAGCCATATTTAAAAGGGTGTCAAGCTTCATACTAACTACAATCCTACATTTATCTAAGATTGCACCTCTTGGCCCAGGCTAGGCCTGCTGTTCCTATTGTTGCTCCTCACCTGAATTATATCCATCCTTCAAAGTTTAGTTCAAATGTCTCTACCTTCAGGAAGCCTTCTCTCCTTGCTCAGCCTAAAGGACCTCCCTGAAGGTGCATAGCAAAGAGGTTATAAATGCCACACATGTAGGGTTTGCTCTTTTTCTCTATGAGTGTCTGCATTCCGGTTCCCCAAACCATCTACTGGGTTGTCCACAGTCTCTTACAAAACTAATCACAGAGATCAGAGACAAAGGCATTTGAGTTCTGACCTTCCCCTTACTCTCACTCCCCCTTCCTTCTCCAGTTTATCCCAGCATTGTGAATATAATCATGAATATGAGCTTTATTTTGGATGCCAAACCTGACTTTTGTACCACTTAGTTTCATGACTTTAAACCAGTCCCTTTACTTACCCAATCCTTATTTTCCTCATCTACACAAAGAGGAGGCTTCTCTGGGTGAGTTCTGAGGCTCAGTCTATGATTCAGGTTGTAGTTACCTTTAGGTCACGGAACTCACATCCTGATTTTGTTTGTTATTTCTGTTGTTTGTTTTTTTGGTGTTTAAAGTGGTGGTTGTTGGTGGTTGTTGTTTGTGTGTGTGTGTGTGTTTGTTTTTTCTCCTATAGCACTGTGAGCAAATATTGGTGCTTAATATTACTAGATTCGTTAAGAAATCAGTGATTATCTTAAGTGTCTTTGTAGTCCTGATTCTTTAGTAGGTGGGCCCCAATAGTGCATTGCCATCACAGGCGTGTTTTCAGAAAAGATCTCTGGAAAACAGAGGTAACATTGATCAACTGGCCCTATTTTTTTCAAGTTTCTCATGACTGCCCTGTACTGAGAAACTTCCCTGAGAAAATGCCCTCTGGGGAGCAATAGATAAATTGAAATGTGTTCCAAGTAGAGTAGCCCCACACCTACGTTGCTACACAATTCCCATTTTTCAAAAAAATGGGATGAAGACCCTGAGGAAAACCAAATCCATCCAGGGCTATTTTACATTTTCAGGCAGGGGCCTTGCCTTCCTGAGAGTCACCACGTGCTTAGGATGTGGTCTGAGGGTGGTGGCAGAGAGAGAAACTGGCTCCTTCTTTAGGTTGAAGCATGGCTTCCTGAAGACTGCCTCCCACTGAGCACACCAGGGAAGGTAGGAAGCTGGCTTCAATTGCAGGAGCCTAAACTCCCTTGAGAATTTCTGAAAATAGGGAGGAGCAGACAATCATCTAGAGTCAATCCAAACAGCAGAGGCTGAAGCCCCCAGGACACTCCAACCAATAATGTGTGATTCCTCCCCAAACTGGTGTTTCTAAGAGAGCTTAACCAGCCAAAAACTTCACAGCTCATTCCCCATACAGGCACATCGTGAAGGGGCTGGCTCTCTGCTGTCACATCAGTTAAAACCCAGCCAAGTAGTGGGAATTCTCTGTATTTTGTTCTATTATTAGAATCCAATTACCATCTGGTGGTATGCTATAGGGAACTGTTCTTCTGCGTCAGCAAACACAAAATGTAGCAGTTTGGTGAGCAAGCTGGGAGTTTTCAAAGCTTAGAGCCAAAGGTAGAGAAATGTTTTTATTTCTACCCAAAGAATCTCATGCACATTGGATTCTCCTGGCTTCAGGATATAGTTCACTGAACTTGGCCTTATAAGGCAAAGACCTTATTCTGGTGTCATGCTGACCTTTAAGATGGGAAACCCATTGCCCAGGCCCAAGCCCATGCAATTTGGTCTGTTTTCTTTACTGTGCCTACCTGTTTTCATCACTCCTGAATGCATCCCCAACAACCATAGATATCCTTCCTCATGAGGTATGAAACTGCTACCTCTTTGAGAACTGCTATCTTGGGGCAAGACTGAACAGCCGCTGGCCCTAAGGTTCATCCCTCTTTCCTGTCCTTGACTGAGGTCCCACTGGTGAGGGAAGCCACAGGCTGCTTTGATGGTAAATGGTTTGATGGATGTGAAAAGAGTTTGATGCATTTTTGATGGATATAAATAATCTGGGGAATGTTCAGATTCTCTCAACAAATTCTTGGGGTGATTTGTTCTACCAATGTTGGAAAAGAAGTTATGCCTAGCATTTCTCTTAGACAATTTGAAACTTCCTTGGGTCCTTAAAGGAATTAGAATTAAGAAAAGTATTTCTAGAGAGATGGTAGAGGAGTTAGGAGAGAAAGCACAGGCAGAGTATTCAACAAAGGGACAATACACATCTATCTCTAGGTCGTCTAAATGCCTCTAAATTAAAAGATTTTGTTTCTGTTCCTTTCAGCCACTGAAATTACTAATTTGACTCTTTTTTATTTACTCCATTCTGTCTGTCCTTTCCTTTATACAAATACACAAGATATTGCAAATGGAAAGGCATTGAAGAAGGTTAGGAAACAGGCCCCAGGGTCCTTAAATCCTATACTCAGTGGACAATCTCCAAGCCCATGCTGTCCCATTGTGGCCAGAGAATTCCTTTGTCTAGATTAGAGACAGACCCAGGGCCTGAAACAAAGAAGGACAAAGGGTTACCATGTTCCTTTTCTCATAGATTTGCACACAAGTCTCAGCTCCTTAATCCTACCTCTCCAGCACAGGAACAAGAAGCAAATAAATGCAAGAGGGAGAAAGCACAGAACTTTTGTCCCAATGTCTGGAGCAGAAATGGTAGGAGCTACCCACACAGGTGTCCTAGACCAGGGCAGCAGTCTTAAGCAATCTGATTTCACCTTGGACTTTGTAAATTATCCTTGAAAACTCTTGGGGCTTTTTACTTTACTTATAGTTAAAACAGCCTTATCTAATATGGCCAGGAATCACAGGAAACCAAAACATATTTCAAAAGAATTGTAAATTTCAGGCTGTCTTCTATCTGAAGGTTTAGGCTGGGCCAAGCAAAACTAGGTAAGTTTTTCCTGGAACCCACTACCCTCTTGTTGTTTTTGTCCACTTTTCCAAATCACCAGCTTTTTTTGGATGCACAGAATCTTCTGCTACATATTCTGATGTTAAACCCTGCTCCCAGAAAATATTATCAACCAATAATGGTGTGTTTTATAATCAACGGTACCATAATCAATGAAATGCAGTATTAAGCATGGACCATGTATGCATTAGGAACATTGCAGAGAATCTCAATCATCACGAAATTCTACAAAGTTGGTAATATTTCTATTTAAGAGATTTTGGAAGTGAGAACCACAAACATTAATTGAATCCTTCAATATCCTATGTCTACTAGTATGAACAGCAAATGAAATTTGAACTCAGGTCTTTCAATTCCAAATCCCATGCTGTTCCAAAACAAAGAGCCTTTGCCCCTATGCAGAGAGTCCACTCAAAATGAACAATGGGATTACGGAGCCTGTTGTGCTGCACATACACACAAAGGAAGGCCTGGGGGTGAGCAGCACAACCCAGAAAGCAGAAGTGTGTGCCTTCCATTCACAAGCTCAAGGCAGACAGTGAAAGTGAGAGGAAGGCAGCATGGTTATTACAATGTGCAGGGGCAGAATGTCCTTCTAAAAATCTGTAACACACATAGCAAATCTCTCTTACCTGAGGAGTTGTGCACAGAATACCTTGAGGAGGGAATATTCTGAGTTCTCTGCAACATAAACTTAAAAAGGACAGCTATTAATACATAATTATAGAGGAGTGGGGCATGGCCAGTTTACCAGGATACTGCTGATAAAGAGCTACTGCCAACTCTATGAAGGGAGGACTTAGTGTCACAAATAAGCTCAAAATTGTTGAAATGCTGATTTGAGGAATTGAGTAAATCCATTTAACAGTACCTATTTTCATAGTTTGTTTTTAAAATAACCCTCTTGGGCCTGGCTGTTGTAGCTCAGTGGTTGAGCATTGACCCAGGAACCTGGAGATCTCTGTTCGATGACCCATCAGGGGACATGACTCCATTGTGGGCTCATTCCCCAGAAGGGGAGGTGCAGGAGGCAGATGATTGATGTTTCTCTCTCATCAATATTTCTATCACTTTACCCCTCTCCCTTCCTCTCTAAAAATCAATAAAAACATATTAAAATAACCCTCTTGGTTATAATTATATTTTAAGAAGCCCCAATACAATTGCTTTAGTGTCATGTGTACGTGTCCCCAGTGGAGTTTCAGACCCAGTTGTTCCCTGTGCTGATGCTCCAGTGAGAACATTATCCCTGCCTGTCTGCACTCCCACTCACCTCGGAGAGGCCATTAGGAGTTGACACTGGGAAAGGACATTTACATGATTGTTGCCCTAAATTGAGTCTATGTTAAAAGAATAATGATGGCCAGTTCTCCTGTTCTTGACAGGAATAATGTGAGGACAATAGGAATAATGCATTTGCCTTCCTGCATGTGGATTAGCAATCTCTATAACAAGGGAGTTAGGCAAAATCCTTCCTTTATAGTCAACCCACAGGTTGTATTTTAGGGGGAAAAATGTATAAATATTATGTAGGTTGCCCGAGTTAAATGAATTGGGCAATAAAGGATTTGGTAAATACCTTTCTTTGCTGGGCTTTGTACTAGGTGCTGTTTTTATTAAAGACTAATTGGGCATTCAGTTGGCTGGGGAATGGTAATTGCTCTGAAATGTAAGCTGTTTTGAACAATAGCTATCAGTTTAATAAGGATTTACTCTGCAGACTTAATGGGCACAGAGGGAAAGGGTTTCAGAAAAATACTTGAGCTTATAGGGCTCGTGCCATTCCATTAGAAAATGTTTTCCCGTGCATCCCTGGAAATGGATACTGCTTTCCCTACAGAGTAATAGGACTTGGGCTTGTTATTAACCAGGAAGAAATGAAATGTTCTGAAAACCAAATGATTGGTTAATCTGATCTTTCCAGGGTGGAGTTAGCTCAACATCTGACTCCTCAGACTTACTGTGGGCAAAAAAAATGGTAGTTTTCAAGGAAGCAGAGCTAAACCAAGTACACATTTTGCACAGAGAGGAAGGAATATTTTTGTTTATACTTTACTCTCATCTGTCTTTCATGAAATTGATCATTATATCTATAGGCTTGATCAGATTCAGATTCACTGTTTTGCCAAGACCACTTCATCAATGATTTTATCTATATGTATCGTGAGGCAAACAATGCCTGCTCATCACCCTTTCTGTGGTGTTAGCAGCCATGATTATCAGTATGCAGATTCACTAAGCCACCAGGGCTTGCAAAGGTGACATTCTGATCCTATTATTCCTTTTCTATTTATTAGGTGAAAAACTCCCATAAAGAAAAATGTTCCCCTCATCAACTACTCGGTTACTCTGAGGTACCATGAGTTCACGTAAGAAAGGCAGGATTCAGACTCCAGAAGTCACAATGAAAATATTGATAAATTCACTTTGCACACACACTGAGAACATACACACACAAACTCGTACATGATCAAAAACACCCAAGCAAGGTTAAAATACAAATGATAAACTGGATAAATAGTTGTGACACATATCACAAAAGGTAATCTCCCTAATATGTAAAGAACTAGAAATGGATAAGAAAAGAATAATTAAACAACAGAAAAATGAGCAAAGCATATGCACTGAGAGTTCACAGAAAGGGCTATATAAATAAAATGTCATTTTTAAGAAATGAAATTATGTCCAACCTCACTCACAACAGAAACTAAATTAAAAATACACTGAGAAACATACTATTTCACCTATCAGGTTAGCTAATAGAAGCAATTTTAGTAACACACTCTCTTGGCAGGGCTGTGGAGAAACAGGTATTCATATATTTCTGGTGAAAGTATCAAATTATTCTCTCCTATAGAGAAGAAATTTGCCAATTTCTATGAAAATTACAAAAGCATATGCTCTTCGTCCCAGCATTCCACATGCAAAATTACATAAGGATGAGTTGTTTGCAACAGCATAGTTTGTAAAAGAAAAAGATCGGAAGCAACCCTAAAGGCCATCACTATTAATGATGGACTAGGTAAATTGTTATCCCTCCACACGATGGAATATTATGCAGCTTTGAAAACAGAGAAGTTCTTTCTCTACTGTTATGAAAGCATCTGTAGAATATTGAGAAAAGTGGCATACTAGGAACACAGTGGTAAGAGTATTATGCCACTGATGCAGGCAATCAGAGGTTCATTGTAGAAAATTAAAAACAATTTAAAATGGACAAAATTTGGTCCACTATTTTTTGTTTTGTTTTGTTTTGTTTTCAAATTTTTATTAAGGTATTATATGTGTACATATCTTACCATTGCCCCCCCAACCCCACTCCCATACATGCCCTCACCCCCCAATGTTTTGCATCCGTTGGTTACTCTTATATGCATGCATACAAGTCCTTCAGTTGATCTCTTATTTCCCCCACCTCTCCCTAACCTTACCACTGTAATTAGACAGTCTGTTTGATGCTTTACTGCCTCTGTAACTATCTTTTGGTTCATCAGTTTATAATGTTTTTCATTATCCCCAAATGAGTGAGATCATGTGGTATTTTTCTTTCATTGACTGGCTTATTTCACTTAGCATAATGTTCTCTAATTCCATCCAGGTGTCTACAAATGGTAGTAATTCCTTCTTTTTTATGGCAGCATAGTATTCCATTGTGTAGATGTACCATAGTTTTCTGATCCAGTCATCTGCTGATGGGCACCTAGGCTGTTTCCAAATCTTAGCTATTGTAAATTGTGCTGCTATGTACATAGGGGTGCATATATCCTTTCTGATTGGTGTTTCTGGTTTCTTAGGATATATTCCTAGGAGTGGGATTACTGGCCTAAATGGGAGTTCCATTTTCAGTTTTTTGAGGAAACTCCATACTGTTCTCCACAGTGGCTGCACCAGTCTGCATTCCCACCAGCAGTGCACGAGGGTTCCTTTTTCTCCGCATCCTCGCCAACACTTGTTTGTTGATTTGTTGATGATAGCCATTCTGATAGGTGTGAGATGGTATCGCATTGTCGTTTTGATTTGCATCTCTCGGATAATTAGTGACTTTGAGCATGTTTTCATGTGTCTCTTGGCCTTCCTTCTGTCTTCTTTCAAAAATATTCTATTTAGGTCCGTTGCCCATTTTTTTTATTGGATCATTTATCTTCCTTTTATTAAGTTGTATAAGCTGCCTGTAGATGTTGGAAATTAAACCTTTTTCAGTGATAACATTTGCAAATATGTTCTCCCATACAGTGGGGTTTCTTGTTGTTTTGTTGATGGTTTCTTTTGCTGTGCAAAAGCTTTTTATTTTGATGTAGTCCCATTTGTTTATTTTCTCTTTGGCTTCCATTGCCCTAGGGGCAGTATCACTGAAAAAGTTCTTTTGGCATATGTCTGAGATTTTGCTGCCTGTGGATTCCTCTAGTATTTTTATGGTTTCCCGTCTTATATTTAAGTCCTGTAACCATTTTGAGTTTATTTTTGTGTATGGTGTAAGTTGGTGATCTAGTTTCATTTTTTTGCATGTATCTGTCCAATTTTCCCAACACCATTTATTGAAGAGACTATTTTGACTCCATTGTATGCTCATGCCTCCTTTGTCAAATATTAATTGCGCATATTGGTTTGGGTCGATATCTGGATTCTCTATTCTATTCCATTGATCTATATGTCTGTTCTTGTGCCAGTACCAGGCTGTTTTGAGGACAGTGGCTTTGTAATACAGCTTGAAATCTGGTATTGAGATCCCTCCTACTTTATTCTTCTTTCTCAGGATTGCTGTGGCTATTCGGGGTCTTTTTTTATTCCAGATGAATTTTTGGAGAGTTCTTTCTAGGTCTGTGAAATATGCTGTTGGTATTTTAATGGGGAGTGCATTGAATCTATAGATTGCTTTGGGTAGTATGGACATTTTGATGATGTTGATTCTACCAATCCATGAACATGGTATGTTCTTCCATCTGTTTACATCTTCCTCTATCTCTTTTTTCAGTGTCCTGTAGTTTTCCGCATATAGGTCTTTTACCTCTTTGGTTAGGTTTATTCCTAAGTATCTTAATTTTTTTGGTGCGATGGTAAATGGGATTGCTTTTTTAGTCTCTCTTTCTGTAATTTCACTGTTGGTGTATAGAAATGCCATAGATTTCTTGGCATTAATTTTGTATCCTGCTACATTGCTGAATTCATTTATTAAGTCTGTTAGTTTTTTGATGGAGTCTTTCGGGTTTTTTAGGTACAATATCATGTCATCTGCAAATAAGGAGAGCTTTACTTCTTCTTTTCCAATTTGGATGCCTTTTATTTCTTCTTCTTGTCTAATTGCAATGGCTAATACTTCCAGTACTAGGTCAAACAGGAGTGGTGAGAGTGGGCATCCTTGTTTTGTTCCTGTTCTTAGGGGAAATGGTTTTAGTTTTTGCCCATTGAGTATGATGTTAGCTGTGGTTTTATCATATATAGCTTTTATTATGTTGAGGTATGATCCTTCTATTCCCACCTTGTTGAGAGTTTTTATCAAGAAAGGGTGTTGGATTTTGTCAAATGCTTTTTCTGCATCAATTGATATGACTATGTGATTTTTATCTTTCAATTTGTTTATGTGATGTATCACATTTATTGATTTGCGGATATTGTACCATCCTTGCATTCCTGGGATAAACCCTACTTGGTCATGGTGTATGATCTTTCTGATGTACTGCTGGATCTGATTTGCTAGAATTTTGTTGAAGATTTTGGCATCTACATTCATGAGGGATATTGGCCTGTAATTCTCTTTCATTGTGTTGTCTTTATCTGGTTTTGGTATTACAGTGATGCTGGCTTCATAGAAGGAGCTTGTAAGTGTTCCTTCCTCTTGAATTTTTTGGAATAGTCTGAGGGGGATAGGTTTTAGTTCTTCCTTGAATGTTTGGTAAAACTCTCCTGTGAAGCCGTCTCGCCCCGGGTTTTTGTTTGCCGGAAGCTCTTTGATGACTGCTTCAATTTCTTCCATAGTTACAGGCATATTGAGCTGTTTAGATTCTTCTTGATTGAGTTTTGGAAGGTTATATTTTTCTAGGAATATGTCCATTTCCTCCAGGTTGTCCAGTTTGTTGGAATAGAGTTGTTCATAGTATTTTTTAACAATCCTTTGTATTTCGGCAGGATCTGTTGTTATTTCACCTCTTTCATTTCTGATTTTGTTTATTTGGGTCCTCTCTCTTTGCTTCTTGGTGAGCCTGGCTAGAGGTTCATCGATCTTGTTTATCCTTTCAAAGAACCAGCTCTTGGTTTTGTTGATCTTTTGTATTGTTTCTTTGGTCTCTATGTCTTTTATCTTTGCTCTGATCTTTATTATTTCCTTCCTTCTGCTTACACTGGGCTTTTCTTGTTGCTCTTTTTCTAACTCTTTGAGTTGTTGGGTTAGGTAATTTATTACCATTGTTTCTTGTTTTTTGCAGTAGGCTTGTAGAGCTATGAACTTCCCTCTCAAGACTGCTTTCGCTGTGTCCCATAGATTTTGGATTGTAGTGTTTTCATTGTCATTTGTTGCCATGATGTTTTTTATTTCTTCTTTGATCTCTCTGGTAACCCAGTCATGGTTTAATAGCATGCTGTTTAGTCTCCATGTGTTTGATTTCTTTGGGTTGTTTTTATTGTAGTTGATTTCCAGTTTTATGCCACTGTGGTCTGAGAAGATGCTTGATATGATTTATATCTTCTTGAATTTGAAGAGACTTTGCCTATGTCCCAACATATGGTCTATCTTTGAAAATGACCCATGTGCATTTGAGAAGAATGTATATTCTGTGGCTTTGGGGTGAAATGTTCTGAAGATGTCAATTAATTCCATCTGATCTAGTGAGTCATTTAGGATTGATGTTTCTTTGCTGATTTTTTGTTTAGAGGATTTGTCCAATGGTGATAGTGGGGTATTA
Source organism: Plecotus auritus (assembly GCF_963455305.1). Classification (NCBI taxonomy): domain Eukaryota; kingdom Metazoa; phylum Chordata; class Mammalia; order Chiroptera; family Vespertilionidae; genus Plecotus; species Plecotus auritus. Next base: position 85,472,650 of record NC_137770.1, on the reverse strand, counting down.
AAGTCTCCTACTATGATTGTATTGCTGTCAATCTCTCCCTTAATATCCTCCAGGAGTTTTTTTTTTATGTATTTGAGTGCTCCTGTATTGGGTGCATATATGTTTACCAGAGTTATTTCTTCTTGTTGGATTGCTCCCTTTAGTATTATGAAGTGGCCTTCCTTATCTCTTGTTATGTCCTTCACTTTGAGATCTAATTTGTCAGATATAAGTATTGCTACCCCAGCTTTTTTTTCAGATCCATTTGCCTGGAAAACCTTTTTCCATCCCTTGACCTTCAGTCTGTGTGCGTCTTTTTTTCTGAGGTGGGTTTCTTGTAGACAGCAGATATATGGGTCATGTTTTCTTATCCAATCCATTACCCTATGTCTTTTGACTGGGGCATTTAATCTGTTTACATTTAAAGTTATTATTGATAGGTACTTATTTGTCGCCATTCCTATTCTTTACACCTGTGTTCCTTCTTCGCTTCCTATTTTTTTTTTTTTTTTTACAGCAGACCCTTTAGCATTTCTTGCATTGCTGGTTTGGTGGTAATAAATTTCCTTAGTCCTTTTTTGTCTGTGAAGCTCCTGATTTCACCTTCAATTTTCATTGATAGCCTTGCTGGGTACAGTATTCTTGGATTCAGACCCTTCCTTTGCATGACTTTGTATATTTCATTCCATTCCCTTCTGGCCTGATGAGTTTCTGTTGAGAAATCAGTTGCTAGTCTGATGGGGGTTCCTTTCTATGTAACTTTCTGTCTCTCTCTGGCTGCTTTTAAGATTCTTACTTTGTCGTTGGTGTTTGCCAATTTAATTATAATGTGCCTTGGCGTCGGTCTTTTGGGGTTCATTTTGCTTGGGACTCTGTGAGCTTCTTGGATTTGTGTGGGTTTTTTCTTCTTTATATCAGGGAAATTTTCTGTCATTATTTCTTCAAAGAGGTTTTCTATTCCTTGCTCAGCTTCCTCTCCTTCTGGTACCCCTATTATGCGGATGTTGTTTTGTTTTGTGTTGTCCCAAAGTTCCCTTAGGCTCTCCTCCTGCCTTTTAATTTTTTTTTCTAGAAGTTGCTCTACTTGGGTATTTTTTTCCATCTTGTCTTCTAGCTCACTGATGCGGTCTTCTGCTTCTTCTAGTCTACTCTTGATGCTTTCTATTGAGTTCTCTACAGCAGCGATGTCATTTTTCATTTCTTCTTGGTTCTTCTTCATTTCCTCTTGGTTCTTGCTCATATTGTCGAATTTGTCTTCCATTCTTTTCAGCCACCTTATGACCATTTCTCTGAATTCTTTTTCTGGAAGGTTGCTTGCCTCCATTTCGTTTACTTCCTTTTCTGGTGATGCCTGCTTTTCTTTCATATGCGGGCTGTGTTTTTGTCTCCCCATGGTCTCTCTTCTCTGGGTGTCTGGTTATGTAGTTCTCTCTCTCCTTATCCTAGGCGAAATCTGACCTTTCCATGGTGGAGTGTAGAGCTCCTCTGAACCCGTGTGTTTGCGCCAATTGGGGAGCGTTGTTCTGGGGCTCGCAGCTGTTCCGTGGGTGCCGCAGTTGTCGGTCCACTATTTTTTTAATAACCATCTGTCAATAATTCTAAACAATGTAGGTCAACAGTCCCTCCTCCAAAACTCTTTTATTGGTCTAAGTTGTAGACAATTGCTCGCGTTTCTGTTGAACCCATGTGGTTCACTTCCACTGTCTTCCCCTTGGCAGGCCACTGGTACACAGCAGTATATGGTACCTTTTGGGTTAAAAGGTTGGAAAATATGTACTGGTGTCAGCTTGAATTTGAAGAAAGACATACTGATGAATATAAACAAGCAATTAATAATAGTGGTGACATTGGTGGTACAAATCTGAGCAGATGAGGAACAGAGTTGGAGAAAGACATTTTACTCTAAACACACACATACACACACATGCACACACTTGTTAATACATGTATGCATCTGCATCTGATTTTTGAACCATGTGAATGTATTACTTATTAAAAGTAAATTAAAACAATATGAAAAAAGAAATGAGACAGATATGGGGAACTCCCTTCCAATAATATGTTTTGGGTAAGGTTTACCAATTTTCTTAAGAGTTTTTATAAATTTGCAATTTTTCTCATATCTTACAAAAGTGAGAACTATAAATACATGAACTAACATCTGCACATAAGGGTTTCTAAAAGTACTTCCTTCACATGTGTTCAGACTTGGGAGAAAATTGCATATGCTTTAGCTCAACTTTATCATTAAAGATTCTGATGATTCTGAATAGAGCATCTATTTACCTCATTTGTCTCAGTTCCAGTCAAACTACATGCTGCATAATGCATCAAAGTTATACTTATTTATAGCCTATTAGTCACACAAGCTCTTTACGAAAATGCTGGAAGAACTTTTTTGAAAATGGGGAAATAAATTTTATGGTCCAATTTTCATCCCCTCTGTATATGCCTATAACAGTGGGATATTCCAAACTCATTTTCAACAAGTGTGACTTCTTAATGCTCTAGTTCTAAGAAATCAGAAGCCAAATGGTTATAGTTTACATAAAAATCTGTGGGGAAAGAAGATGTGAGTAACCCCCAACTAGAGACCAGGAGTCCTCCTAGGGTTTCTGTCTTTGAATCTATCAATTACATTACAGGGAAGAAAAGACTGAGGACCATGAAATAGCTGCTTAATAACACTGAAAACTGCTGTAAATAAACAGTATCAAGAAAAAAGATCAAATCAAAGCAAGTTATAGAAATAATCACCTAAGCCACTTCCCTCTTTTTCTCTCTAAAATACAGAGTGGGGAGTAGCCCCAAATGTTTCAGAATGAGAGATGATCACAGAACACTGCAGCTGGTGGCATTGACAGCCCCCCCCCCCCCCCCGCCCGCCAGCCCCAACCTCCATCAGTTCTTGCCTCCTGAACTTCAGGTGGGAGTCATGCCTGAGCATGTTTGGGTTCAGAGGAAATTAAGGGAGAGAAAGTGGTCTTGCTAAGGTCCTGAAGGGCCAGAGGCCAGCAGGATACCTGTGCTAATCCCATCCAATAATTTTTTAAAAAAATATATTTTATTGATTTTTTACAGAGAGGAAGAGAGAGGGATAGAGAGTTAAAAACATTGATGGGAGAGAAACATCAATCAGCTGCCTCCTGCACACCTCCTACTGGGGATGTGCCTGCAACCAAGGTACATGCCCTTGACCGGAATCGAACCTGGGACCTTTCAGTCCGCAGGCCGATGCTCTATCCACCGAGCCAAACCAGTTAAGGCTCATCCAATAATTTTTTCCCCAAAATTTAAGATATTGTATTTTTCATCTCTAGAAGTTCCATTTGATTATTTTTTAATATCTTTCATGTTTCTCCTTGTTATTTATAGATTTTCCTTAAGATCCTTGAGGCTATATATAAATGCTAATGACCTTGTTGGCTTAGTCAATCAACTCTATTGTTTCTGGATCTGTTTCTATTGACTGATTCTTCTACTGGTTATGTGTCACATTCCATGCTTCTTTAAATATCTAATAACTTTTAACTGGATTCTGAACATTGCTAAGTTTATGTAGTTGAGTGCTGGATTGGTTGCATTCCTTTAAAGAGTGCCCTTTTCTGGCAGACAGGTAAGTAAAGTTGTTTTATTCACAGATGATATGATCATATTAGTACATAGAAGATACAAAGGAAGCTATAAAAGGCTACTACAAATACTAAATTAGTTTAGCAAGTTTACAGGATACAAATAAAATATTTAAAAAAACACACAAATTGTTCCAGCCAATATTAGATGGAACTTATTTTGTGTAATGGCTACAATCAGAACTCATATAGAAGTAAAATTATTTAGATAGTTTCATGCTGTATGATGGGATTCACAGCACACAAAATATACAGTAAACATTCTAATTGAAAATTAAGCAAAGATGCTGCTCTCATTCAACATGTGGTGTTGAAAATTAGTTGTAAATCAAACTTCAAGAAAAGTTATCTATAGAAATAATGATTCTCTTAAAAAAGGTAAGAATTAAAGTTATCCCCCAATATTGTTACATGTTCACAAATATTTGAGTTTTTTAAGACAAAACATTTACTAAAGTCCACTTTCTGCACTAAAAAAATGCTATATAAAATCAATTGAGAACAATTTTTTTGGTTTTCTAAAATTTTAATTTATTAATTCATTCAACCAATATCTGTTGATGCCATCTGTGTGCAAGAACATATTATTATTAAAGACTAGGAGGATAGATAAATAAGACATCATTCTGGCCCTCAAGCTTATAAATGAAAGAGGAAATGAACAAATATAAAAGCAACTTTAATATAAGATTGCAGATATCATTTGAGCTATCTTTCAGACCTCATCCATACCTTACTTTATCACGACTGTGTATACCTTCATCCGAGGCACCTGCATTCCAAGAATCACATAAGCCCTGCTGACCTCAGCCCTGAAGGATCTCTCTACCCAAAGTGGCAAGACTGGTACAAGGAAAGGACAGCGAGTGGGGGTGGGGACACAATCCTAAAGGTCTAGAGAGATATATGCATGGGTGCGTGTATACCCACATATGTTCATACATATACATATAATTAAGGCCCTATCTGTCTTTTTTTTTTCTTTCTTGTTTTCTATTCCCCCATTTCTCCTTAGAGCCAGGAGGGAAATGTGAAACATGTTTGTAATTGTTTTTTTTTCGTTTGGGGGACTGTTTGTTCAGCCAAATTTTTACGTCCCTTGTATTTATTCCTACCTCCTGGCAGCGTGAACCCCTGCAGCCTATATATCCAGAACCCCTTCTACAGTGATAACTGATCAAATCAGGGTGACCATCTGACTCAAAGAATATCAGTTAGCTTCTGCCTCCCAAGAATTTGGAATTGGTGCACAAAGGCCATTATTGTTCTCTGCCGGGGGATTTTTAAAGCTAGGGCTGGATGGGACCATGCCTTGCCTGAGTTCAAATGGAGCAGAGAAAGATGGAAAGCAAAGAAAGGGATGAAAGGAGCACTTGGCCAGAGGCACAGGGAGGTGAGACACTATGAGGGGCCCCAATGGCAGCTGCCTGACCACCTAGTCCTATTTTGGAGCCTTCAAGAACCCTTGGCTATACGTCCAGGCCTTGGGCTCTGTAGCTATCATTTTAACTTTCCAACAACCCATCTTTTATTTTTTAATTTAAATTAGTTGATTGGGTTTCTTTTTCCCACAATGAAACATTCTCAGAGCCCAGCAGGAGAACATGTGCCCAGCCCAGGAATGCCGAGGGACAGCGGACCAAGCTGTAAGCACAGACACGTCGGAATCTGCTAAGATTCATTCCTCACACGAAGCTGTGGGACTCTGGGAAAAAGTTTAAACTGCTGTGAGCCTCATGCGTTTCAATTTTACAAATGGGGAGGATCAAAATCAAATAATAGGGCATTTTTCTCATGCTTAAAGTCAGTAATCTATCTGACTTTTCTGCAAAACACGATGCACAGCCTCTTTCTTATTTTAAATGGAAAACTTAGCAGTATGCCTGAAACAATAATACCCATTCACTTTCCTACAGCAGAACTAAAATACCTGTGAGTAACAAACTCTCATGTTAGAATGGAAAATGGTTAACCCATCATTCCCTCGTCACCAAACATTTAATAAGGTTGCCGACAAATGACAGTTCTGTACAGGGAGTGCCTTGGCTCAGTGCCCGCAGCGCTGTTCCAGAACAACACGCACGGGTTCTGAGGCTCCACCAAAGCTGTTGGGAATGTTAACGCAAGACTTCTCTTTAATGTGACTTTGTTAAACATGGTGTACTGATTTGGGATGGGGGTGGGCAACGTAATATACACTTTTTAAATGTAAACAGCCGAAAATGTTTTATGAAATATGAATGCTTTGTATGCTCTTTGGGTTATCAAAGCCAAGAAGAAATTTTCCACTGGGAGATTGGTAACAGGGTAGAGAGCATAGGACTGTATACATAAAAGTACTATTAAGTGAAAGACTTTACTGTTGCACGCTTTACCTCCTATCTAAAGAACATCCATTGCCTGAAGCACCTGAAAGAAGGAAGAGCAGGCGAAGCCGCAAAGGCTGAGAATATTAATGAAAGAATAAGAGCAACAGTCTCTGGTATCTGATTAGTGATTTTCAATTTACAAAGCACTCCCAGGCACATTATCTCCTGATTGCCATAAAATTCCTGTGAGGCAGGAAGGACTTTTTTTAATCACCTTTATTTATGAGGAAGCTGAGGCTCAGCCCATCTAAGTGTCAGGCCCAAAGTCATGGCTGGGTCTGAGGCAAAAACAGACTACTCGACCTCCAGGCTCTTGACATACTTTGGAGTTCAGCCCCGCCCCAAGCAGAGACTGTCTCTTCCTGGCCCCGCTGTGATAGTGGATGCCCAATCGGCTTGGCCAGACAGGAAACCTCTACATCCATCATCTCTAGTCAATGGCCTTTGGCGCATGGCACACAGCAGAACATGGTCTATTGCTCTCAAGTCCATAAAGAGGTTTCTTTACCATAACTTCTCTGAAATAGCCAAGTTTCCTTATAAGCCCACAGGCCTGGGCCAAGACAAAACTGTGAGAACCTACACTATGTCTGGGCCTTCCTCTCCATTGTTCCCCTGAGATCTTCGCATGCCATCACCTTCCCAGAGGCCCCTTCTACCTTTCCCAGTGAGTCCCCTCAATGCCTCTCTTTCTCTTCACAGAGGCACAGAATCATAGGTTTGGATGGGATTGCAGGAGTACTGCCAGTCAAGAGAGAGTAGATTATGCTCTGGAAACATCCAACCCCAAATCTCAGTGCCTTAACACACAAAACTGATTCCTCACTCCCACGACATGCCCAAGGCAGGGATTCTGAAACCTGGGGTCACTCAGGACCTTGGGCTAAGAGAGGCATCACCTGGATACCGCTTCCATGGTGACTAAAGCAGTTGGAATATGCTTGGAAGTGACACACATCACTTCTGCTCATGTTCCTTTGGCCAAAATCAATTACTTATTGATGCCTACTTCAAGGTGCAGTCCTACTGTTGCCTGGTGGGAACAACAGCACATTGGTGACCAGCCAATGACACCCAGAGTCCGATTCTCATGTGATGTTTGAATTTCCCCCAGTAACAGCCCTACAGAAGGCTTCAATCTTTACCTGGACTTCTCTTGTAATAGGAAGCTCCCCATCTTATAAACAGTTGATTTAATTTGAAGGAAGCTCTCTCTGTTAGAACAAAAATTATTTAAAATAACCAAAATTAGCCTCTCTATAACTTTCACTTGTTAGTATTTTTTCTTTAGGACTTCAGGATAAATTATTAATTTATTAAATAAATAAAAGACTTTTAAACATTTGTTGAGAACTATTATGCTCATTTATTTACTCATTTAACCATGTTAGATACCTGCCCTTCAAAAGATCTCAGGTGTAAGATGAGTAACCAAGACTGCAGCAATACCTTATGGCATGGGATATGGACAATTCCCTAAAGTCATTAGAGCAAAAATCGGAAGTCTCAAAATTGAGGGAGGTGGATTAAAAGAAGACTGTGGAGAAGGCTTTCTGGAGAAAGACAGCAGATTTTAGCACAAGAAGGGAGGAGCCAGCCTGGATGATGAGACTATACCAGGGAGAGGAAACAATTTGTATTAGGTAACCTAGGTGCAAAACTGCATGATGCATTCAGGGAATTATAAGGAAGATTAGGATGCAGATGTCTTTTGGAAAAAAACTTGGGATGTGGTGGGCAACAAATCGTGGAAAGCCCTGGAGCTAAACTGAAAAGTCTGAAATCATGAAAGTTATTGAAGAATTTTAAGCATAAAATTGACATAAGCTTATTCACATTTTAGCAGCATTCTGGCAACAGGGGGCAGAATGGACTACAGGAGCATGACTTGAAGAGAGCTATTGCAGTGATCCTGGAGGGGGTGATGAGGCCAGAGCTAAGGCAGTGATCCTGCAAAGAAGGGGACAGATTTGAGAGGACAACATGGGGCAGCACTTGGTAGTGAATTTCAGAAAGTGAGGCAGGATGTTGTGGAGTAAAGGATGTGTCTTAAGCTGCTGGCTTGGGCAACCAGGTGGTGTAATTCACTGCAGTAGAGGCAGTCAAGGAAATTTGTAGGAGAATGTTTTTGCTGAGTCCAGTTTTTGGCAGATTGAATTGAAGTTGCATGTGTGACTTAGTGATGACACAATAGGCAGTGTTACCAGGGAATCAAATTCCTCTCTTGCTCATAAGAGTGGGGTTGAGGTTCTTGCAATATCTTTAGAAAAAGAATTTTCTAAGATTTGCACCGGAGGATGTGTTGTGGTAAAAGCTTTGTTGGTGTGGAGTTATATTCCTCGGGTTGTAAAGTTCCAAGTCCCTTAAACTAGTCCTGGAAGAGGTGCAGCTGGGGTTCCAGAGCCAAAAGGAGGTCCAATGTCCAGAGCTTCCATTCCATGTTGCAGCCAAGTCCATGCATGCTGACATTCAAGCTAATTAGAGTCCATTAGTCCATTGTGTGGAGCCCCACATGGTGGTGACCCACATAGGCACAGGACAGTAGGTCCCCTGCAACAAGAATCCCAGGAGCCCAGTGCGTGAGAGAGAGAGGAAAGAAACAAGAGAGAGAGAGTGCTCTTTTGTTTAGAAGTTTAAATATTCAGGTTTCGTGCACTTGCAGTGGCCATGCCCATCCTGGCCACTAATTTGTTCCTAAGTGTGACTGACAGACAGGTGGGCACCTTCCTACTTCACTCAGACCTTACTGGGCATGCGTCCAAACTGTCCTTGTCTAATCCCTCCCCCCCCTCCCCCCACTCAATCAGTGGGGAAAAGACTTGGAGAGTGTTAAATTAGCAAAGCTGTATAAATGGCATGCCTATATTACCTAGTCTTCCCTTTATTCCCTTCCTGTTAAATAATAACCAGGTTGTTATAATGGCATTATCAAGAGAGGGCTAGCCAGGGATTGTAGATCAGGAAGTCATCAGGCTATAAGTAGTTATTTAAGCCATGTGTGTGGCTGACATGCAAACCATATTTTTTCTACATATGAAAGAGAATGAAAATACATTAATTTACCAATTGGATCTATCCCTTTCCAGTGGTCAGATCCACATCTACTGACCATGGTGGCTTCTTCTTAGAACCAAGAAACCTGAAAAGCTGAAAAGCACTAATCTTAGCAATTAGTGCCTTGCTTTGTAAGCATGGAATCAGACTACAGAGAAATGGAGAATCAGGAGGAATACTTCATTCAAACATGCACAGGTCTACCTTGGTTGCAGGTTCCTCCCAGGCCCGGGCTCTGGTCTGGGTGCATGCAGGAGGCAACCAATGGATGTGGTTCTCTCTCATCAATGTTTCTCTCTGTCTTTTCCTCTCTCTTCCACTCTGTCTAAAAAATCAATGGAAAAATATCCTTGGGTGAGGATTAACAAAACAAACAAACAAACAAAACGTGCATCCGTCTGATGAGATATCCCTGCTCCACAAAGCACCTCTGGGAAAACTCAAATATTCATATCACCCACATACCCAGGATTTCTCTCTCCCCTACATGTGCTTAACTAATTCAGCCATACACTACTTTTTTCTCTCCCACGGGATGACTATATTCTTTCTTTTTTGAGCAGCTTTGTTTTTCAATTTGATTACATAAATTGATAAGGTTACAGCCTTAGACCAGGTTTGACATCTATTCCAGAGATCAAACCTGGTTTAATGTTTCCAGAGCTCAAGTGTTCTTGAAGACTACCTATCACACATTCCCAGATTATTTCTCAAAGTATGAAAGCCAATATGATTCATTACATGTTTGGTTTTTATAATTTCCTTCTCAAAAGGGAAACCTGAACTTTAGATCACAGGTTACCTTGCTGTCACCCTGTGGTGTAATAAAAAATACACTTGGTATTTGTTTTGGGTGGTTCCTGGCACAGAGCTCATAAAACACTTGGAATTTCCTTAGTGATAAGAATGTCTTTTGTCATTTGGAATGAGCCCAATTTAATCACACCTGAGTTTATGCTAATGAGGTGACTTAGCCCCTAGATAGTTTCAGGATGGAGACTAATCACCAAAAAGACTAAACACAGTAATTAGAGCTTGAGAAATTTCAGCCCTACCCTAACCTCTGGGAGGGAGAGGAAAGTTAGACACTGGGTTCTAAAAACTCTTGAACAAAGTGATTTAGAGAACTTCAGGGCTGGTTAGTGAACACATTGATGTACTGGGAGGGTGGCATACACAGAGAGGTTGTGGAAGCTCAGCACCCCTCATTCCCATCCCTTGTCTTATGAATATTTTCCATTTGGCTAATCCTGGTTTTATCCTTCATAGTAAACTGGTAAACATTAAATATTTTCTTGAATTCTGTAAGTCATTCTAGTGGATTACTGAACCTAAGATGGGGAACCATGGGAACCCCAAAATTTGTAGCCAGCCAAGCAAAAGTATCGGTAGCCTGGTCACCCCCTTTGCAGCTGTCTGAAGAGGTGGGACTGAGCCTTTAACTTGTGGGATCTGTGGTAAATCCAGAGAGTTAGTGTCAAAATTGGATTGAATTGTTGGACACCCCATTGGTGTCAGAGAATTGGAGACGTGGTGTGGAAAAATCCCACACATTGTCAGAAAACCCACCATGCACACCACTCTGTGTGACACAGAAAACATTTACCAAAATCAACAAATTTCTCACCATAAAGAGCAAACCTTTATCACTAGCTGCTCATCATAAAATAATCTTCAGGAACTACTACTGGTTGTGTCTTTTGAAGATGCACTAGGAGCTGAGAGAGGCTGCTCAAACCCGTGTGGATACAGTGATGCTGGTGCTTCAGGGAGTCCTTGTACTATTTGTACCCTGCTCTAATCCTACCTGGTTTCGGCTTCTGGGCCCAGTTACATTAGATGCAGATGCTGTGCTTGAATTATCAGATTGGCCTTGGGTCCCAGCTTTGCCTAAAATCACCAGCTTTCGGTTTTCTCTTGGCTGCAAATGCTGCAGCCCCATGATCAGCCCAGACTCACCTCCACACCAGACCAAGCTCCTTGAATCCCCAAGAATCTAGGAATCTTCTTGTCTGGTAGAAGAGTATAGACAGAATTTATTTTAAGAGATATTGATAAATAGAAAACTTTTGATTATGATGACAAGGGAGAAGAAAGAACTTCATATCATATGAGACATTGATAAAGATCTTGGAGATGTTCAGCCTTCGGGAGAGAGAAAATGAGAGAGAAAATTGGATAGTAGTTTTCAAATATTTGAAGGACAACTGAGAGGAAGAATATCAGAATATGCACTTATTATTGGATCAAATTTCTATTTAACATCAGATTTAACTAGAAATTCTGCCCTATTGGTTTGAGCAACCTCTCCCAACCCATCACTGGATGAATTCAAATGTGAGGGAGATGTCTGAGCTTTTAGTGATGCCATAGCAGAGGTTATAGATTACCTCCAAGGGCCTTGCCTATTCTAGTTCACTCATGGGGTCTCAGAATACAAGGGTTACAATTCCAGTCATAGAGTACTTATTCAAAAGAGAAGGAAAGAAGAAAAACACATTTTTAAAGTTCAAATAAATAAAATGAGTGGGGAAGTCAAATATCCAACTTGAATAAACAAATTTGAACACTGTAGGAACATTTAAGATGTGCAGAAATAATGAGTACAAGAATTCCTATAATTAGGTATGTTAAGTGTCTTAATGAAACTTGATGTGAATCTGTAGAATAGTACTAATCAGTGGAATTATAAAAAGCAGTGATACAAAATGACCCAAGTTCAGTTTCTCCACAAAGAGGTAATCAGTCATGGAGAGGGAAAGGAATCATGGAGTCCAGAATGTCCTGACCATATTTGTCTCCTACGACAGAGCCCCCTTCATGATGGAAGTGCAGGGCACACCTTCCTTCTACGTTCTGCACAAGAAGTAGTAGGAGGTTTATACCCCTCCCCACCTCGCCTCACCCCCAACAAAAAGAACCTCTTATATACCCTACTTATAAGTGCCCGAAATAATTCCTCTAGGGTCATCCTTGGAGGAGTAGAGGAAAACGGAGGAGTAAGAACGAAGCTCAGAAATGACAAGGCAATTCACTGTTTCAAAATGTTCAGACCCGCTCCCTTTGGTGACAATGACATTTTAAGAAGTCAGATGTGGGCTCATCCATTGAGTTGTGCCCTCACTGGACAAACACTAGGAATGGCCTATTTCTAAACAACGTGGGCAATTATAGATCCTAAAACAGTACTGCCATCAAAAAACTGCTCCTTCCTGTTGCATGTTAGGTCATCTACTCCTTAAAAACTCATACATGAAATGGACATGCCTTCCCAGTGTGATCACTCTCCAAATTGCAGCCGCCTTTTCCTCTACTCTGATCTTTCTTTGTTATCTTGTGCCCTTGAAACAAGAATGGCTCAAGAGGGAATTGTTTAGTTCCAGCGCCCTCTGCTGGTCCTGCAGAAGGGAAAGATGCCTTAAACTAGATCAGAAGTTGCCAAAGTTTTCACTACCTTGAAGACATTTTATTATTTAACCCCAGGAACCTCACATTTTGAAATTTCTCTTTCAAGAGAACTCCATCTGCTAAGTAATTATTCATTTAGTCACCAGTTTGCATTTACCAAAGTCATAGAAACTGCCATCAGAACTTGTGATTAACATGCCAGGGCCAAGTTTACTACACAATGACTATTTATTTCCAGTCAAGTATAAAAGTTCACTTTTACATGGCTTTTTGTTGTTGTTGTTAATCATCACCTAAGGATATTTTCCATTGAGTGTGGAAGAGGGAAGCAGAGGAGGAGGAGGAGGAGGAAGGGGAGGAGGAAGAGGAGGAGGAGGAGGAGGAGGAGGAGGAGGAAGAGGAGGAGGAGAGAAATATTGATGTGAGAGAGACATTGATTGATTGCCTCCTGCATGGGGCCAGGAATGAACCCGCAATCCAGGTACATGCCCTTGACTGGGAATTGAACTTGAGACCCTTCGGTTCTCAGGTTTATGCTCTAACCACTGGGAAATACCAGCTTGGGCAACTTTACCTGGCTTTAAACCTTACTGTGGGTTAGTGTGAGGTTTTTTAACATACTGCAGATAACTTAAGGCTTGGCTCCTACCTAGAGATTCAGGCACCCCAGATTTGGAACCATGGAGTTAGAATGTCTTAGTATCTAAACAACAGGCACAATTCTGAGAAATTCTTACTTTACTAGTAGCACTTCTGAATGATAGAAGTTTTTTTTCTGCCACTTGAATATAATTCTTCAAATTACTCTGTGCATTAACTGGTCATATAGAGGTCTGAAAGGTTAACACATTGTCCAGATTGCAAATATCAAGCGTTGAGTTTTCAGGTATCTGCTTAGTGTTCACAATGAGTAGCTGAACAGGGATTGCAGTGGTTAAGATCCATGCATCTGGAAGGTGGGAGGAGTACATGACTAGGGATCTCCAAAATCCAGTTCTCACTTGGCTTCTTGCCCCAGTGCCCTAGCATTTTCAAGTCCATTGCTATATGGTTCTATGAGTGAAAAGTTGATGCATTCACAGAAGGAAAGAGAGGAATATGGCGAGTATTGATAGGCTCAACATAGTGTGTAGGATGGGGCCTGAGTGGAACAGGGTAGGTGACTAGGGAAGTCTAGAACTAAAATAGACAAAAAGTTCCCTGAGGGCAAAAATAAGGCTTGTGCATTGCTTTAACCACAGTACCTGACACGATGCCTGATACACAATAAAATCCTAAATATTTGTTAAATTTTTGTAGGTATTTTGCTGACCTCTTCTAGAAATTCTGTTGGCTGGGTGCTAAGGTTTACTGCTTACACTAATAGCCATGACTGCTAAGATGATAGCTTGTTCATTGGTGGAACTGAGCTTACCGTTTTGCTGGAACCAATTCCAGCATGTAATAATTACAAGAGTTCCATCAAAAGGTTGATGAAGCTTGGGGAGTTCAACAAGGGTTGAGTCAAATGTAATTACCTGTTGGAATGGCTAAACGGCACTTCCCCTAAACCTGAATAGGATTGTCTGCTGCCAGACAGCTCAGGGGATTTTATTGCCTCCAGTTGGCCAAACACCTAAACAGCTATAGGCTATTCCCCAAACTGACAATGCTTCTTGTATATCCTTTGATACCCTACCCTTTGAAGTGTATTATCTCCACCTTGCCTTAGGACAAATTGTGTTAATAAAAGCAGGGTCCTGAGTAGAGGAAGTAGTTTTCAGTTCCTTTAGCTGGGGATCCTCTGACCCCCAATGCCTTTCAAAATTATCTTTTGTCCTTGGACTCCTTCTTAAATCTACGTATCAGCCCCTTTCTCCAGAATGCTAAACCCTTTGTAATGCTGGGACAAGAACCCCGGCACTGTTTGGTTAAGTTTTGGGGCAGAAATGGTTGTATTTTGAGAAAAAGATGAATGCATCACAGAATGATTTCAGGGTTTTGTTTTTTGTTGTTGTTTTAAAGTAAAATTTTATTGTAATATAACTAGTACTTACATCCCTACTATCATGACTCAGAACACCATAGATTAGTCTTATCTATTTTTGAAATATGCATACCCACATGCACAATATTTTATTTTTGTGAAGGTAATTCATGTTATCCTTGCAGTTTGTTCATTCTCATTGCTGTATTTTACTTGTAAATATACCACAATATTTAATCAATTACTTATGATGGGTTGATTCCAGCTTTTTACCATTCTGAATAGTGCCAATATGAGCATTCATGAACATTCCTTCTGTGCGCACGTATACTCATTTTTGTTGGGTATATACCAAGTGATAAAACTGCTGGGTCATAGGATATGCCCATATCAGCTTTTGCAGATACTTCCAAACAGTTTCATAAAGTGACAGTGCCAATTTTGTGTGTTAGCTTTTGTACAAAGATAGATGCCAAAAATGTTCCGAGGGGATAAAGAATAGGGGATGGGGAGGTTATCCCTGGGTGTATGATTTGGAACCTAGGGGGATTTTTTGGAAAGGAAGAAGACAAAATAATCCTCAAGGGGACGGGACCCATCTATCATCAATTTATCATTGGAGTGATTTGGAAGCCTGCTCCCTACGGATGAGAAAGGAAGGCAGAATAATAATACAGATGGAAGAGAAGAAGAAAAGAAAAGAGATCAGAATGGATACTAACCCTGAACGCCAAGGGACTACTAAGAATTTTACCTTCATAATAATGGCACAGTGGTATCCCAAAGCCCTGACTCTGATAGGGAAGATTAGAACCAGAATGTAGCAAAATGCCCTCTGTGTTTATACATGTGTGTTTATCACAAAATTTCCTGAACTTGTTTGGGACTCTGTGAGTACTTAAGGTTATCAGTCAGGACAGCTTCTCTTTATTAATTTTGGGATAAGGCCTTTCACCACTGTTGACATTCACAGGAAAAGAATAAAAGCTTACTGTTGAACTTCTCCATAGCATTTTTGTAGAAAGTTTAATTTGCAAATAAGTGAGCCAAAGTGGAAATGCCAGATGCTATCAGACAGAAGGATCAGATTTTCCATTTAAACGTGCTTGTCCCTCTTGCAAAGCTGGATCAGGGCTTTCCTCTGAAGTCTCAGGAAACTCACAAGAGTGACTCAGAATTAACCCACTCGATGAGACTTGGTTCTCAAAAAGCACTTAAAGCATTGCAAAGAGGAATGCAATGTTGTGTTTACAAAATGAATTTGATTGCTAATTATGAATGCCTATCAAATATATGCATTTCATACTCATCTCTTTGCAATAGTTCTGGTCTCCTGTCCACAGAGGTTCTTCTCTCTGACATTTTGCTATGGCACAGAGCTCCTACTTGAGCTCTGACCCCTGCATATTTGCCTTTTCTCAAATTGGTTTTCAGCTCCAGGACGATGTGCTCTGCAGCAGATGCGTCACAAAACCTATAAGGGACTGCCTATCCTTGCAAAGAGCAGCCCGGCTTACACTGGCATTATTTTCCTTGGGGCCATTTTTGTGAATTAAACTTGGCACAGCTCTGCCTGTTTGCTTTTGATCTGGCGTGCTGGACAAGGAGTTCAGTTCATTTGCTGCCTCCTCAGCAACCATGTCCAAGAGCATTATCCAGTAGGAGGTCTAAGGAAGTTACCACTATCAGCGGCCAGCAGGCACACTTGAAAATTCATGAGCAATTTGTAAAAAGGCCAAAGTTCTTCCCTCAGTGCTTTGACTGCCTTGCCACCAGTGGACTGAGCCCATATAAAGAATGGGATATATCAACCCAGGCCAAGAATTCAGTAGTGGCTCCAAGGCACCATAAGGGTCTAGAAGCTTCAGATTTGCCTCTGAATGGTGCCCAAGGGTACAAAGAACTAGCGTGCCCAAAACTTAGCTGGTCTAGCTGATATGCAAATAAATGTGCTGGCACCTCCTAGTTATGAACACTCACCTTATAAACTACATTATTCACAAAGACATTTGCAAAGTGCCTAACACCAGGCCTCCTGGAGACTCTGAATTTTCCCAAATCAAGAAGTGGAGCAGTTCTGGGTGAACACATCTAGGGGCAATTTAAGAAATTATCTTTCTATCTCATTCAACCAAATTTTCTTTCTTTTATTTTATAAACTTCAGGGGACTGCCCATGCCATCCTTTTTACTTTTCTTTAGACTTTCCAGCTTTCTGACTCAGTTAATTCTATCTAAGCAACTCTATTTGTCACATTCAACACACACACACACACACACACCCACCAATCCCTCCTTCTGCTCTCTCTTTCAACTCTAGCCTGGATACCTTGGGGAAACACTTTTATCCCCTTTCAAAGGCACTTTAGCTTGAGAAATGGAAACAATTACTTTAAATTCCCTAGAAATTTTTGGTAAAAGAAAACTAGCCTGAAGGTATCAGTGTCATCAAATTCTAGAACACTTGAAATTGCACAGAAATCCTATTCAGAATTTTATCACAATTATTCTTCTATACCTTTATCCTCTAAAATAGTCAAAACAAACAATGGCTATTTGATATTCATTATCGCTTTTATTGGCTGAATTACTAGCACTGTGATAATGACACGCCTTTTTATTGAAAATGTATAGTGTTTCACTGTAGATATGCAGTCAGATTTGGATTGGGTGTGCCTGTGGACTAGACAAGGGACCCAACCTTTGTAGATAAGATGATTTTCAAGCTTTTTACATTCTGAACAACTGATAACAAATCAAGCTTTGGAGCACAATCAGCATAACATGTTTATAAGCCCAGGATAGACTGTGGTATTACTCTGATCTGATTTCCTTTCTTAGGTGTCAACCCTTGATGGCTCTTGCTATCACTATTGGCCTATCTACTAATTTAATCCATCCTGAAGAGGGACCTCAAGCCTGGACCAAATTATAGAGAATCCTGGTGGGTAACTGTGCTAGTTTATTTGTATTTCCAGGTTCTGCATGTTAATAACTATAATGCCTGATATCAACCAAATCTTCACTGTAGGAAAAATTTACTGGGAAAAGATTCAATGAGACACAAAAGCCTACACTAACTACCATCATATTTTATCTTCTACCCTGAGGTTGTGTCCTTATCTGAACTTCAACAACTAATCTTAGGAAGTGGCATAGTTTTGCTGAAATAATAAAAATGTGGCATTTATTGACATGTAGCTAATTTAATCTTAGAGACCCAACGGTTACAAAAAATTGCACAGTTAATCACAAAATATTGTCATAGAAAAGAAAATGTACATGTTTGCAATCATAAAACTTGAAAATCAAATTGAAGGCATTTTCTAGCTGCTGGTCTCTATCAAATTTTGGAAATGTCTTCCATTTTAGAACTCTCCCAAGTTTGAATGACTCTTGAGTATCTGTGATCATGAATGGAGAATGGTATATCCCATATATATTCAGAGAAGCTAAAACTTGACATGAGCTGTTACTTTTGAAAGCACATCTGGTTCTAACAGACAATGTAATGAATGAATTTGAGTCTTTGTCACTTCCTGTTCTTAACTAATTTCTGATGGAGATCCCCAACCTATAATGTGAATAATATTCTTCTCTTTGACTCTATTTCTTAAAAACAAATGAGTTCATGGTAGTGGAACTGTTTAGCGATGCTCTGACAACATTCAGACAGCAGACCCTAGTAAATAATTTCTGATTCCTTTCTATTCCTCATCCATACACACAAGCACCTTCACAGAGCAGGGTGCTTGGTGGGGTTCAAAACATCCCAACTAACCTAATTCAAGGATAGCATTGGTGCCACATTCTCCATAGGTTCGGATTTAGGGGACCCAATTAATATCATCTCTTTTCTCTGTCCAAGTTCAGAACTAACTGAGAGATAAACACAGGAGTCAGATGGATGTAAATCAACTGTTAATGATACAACTCTTGGGAACCTGGCTTGGGCATGAAAAGCAAATGGATTTATTACTGTTGCCTGAAATAAACTTCCCAGGCTTCAAGCCTCTCCAATTGGAAGCAGGGCCTGCCCTCCAGGCTTGCAATATAGTGGAGGTAATGGGCCAAACAGTGTATTCTTTGTAGTGAGGCAGATCCTAAAGAAAGAGAAACCAGAAGGGACTACAAAAAAGAGGTGCCAGAAGCACCTCACATGCCTAGTTTATTCTCTCAAACCCAATCTGATAGGTCACTCCCATCTTTCCCCAATTAACCAGAAATAGGCAGGAAAGTGGCAAGAGACCAGCAGAGTTGCCCCACTAAAAGTGGCTCTCAAACTTGAGTATGTATCAGAACCACCCAGAGAACTTGTTACAAACACAGCATCCTAGGGTCACTTAAGAGTTGCTAATTCAGTAGGCCATGTGAGGCCTGATAATCTCCATTTCTAGTGAGTTCCCAGGTGATGCTGAATCACAGCTCTAATGCAATGGCTCTCAACCTTGACAAGCATTGGAATCAGGAAGAAAAAGGAGTGTTTCCTTCTATCATCTGCAATTGGGTTTAACCCCTAAATCTGTGGTCTAGCAGGAGTGTGGCACTTCATCCAGTGGAAGGAGTCAGCAGTCTATCAGAGTCTTGTAGCTCCCACTTAATGAGGTTTCTCCTTTAATATTGATCACTATTCTTTCATAGGACTGTTAATATAAAGTGATGATTTTTGTCCCTGAAAAGCTGTGTAATGGATCATAACATAGATTTAAAACCTCAAAAGTCATACTGGACTCAAGCACTTTCTAATCAATTTCCTGTCCTAAACTATGTCCCACCACATTGTCCAAAATAGTGCACTAGAGATTCTTCAGTGAAATTAAATGACAACCTTAAGATATTTCAATTAAATGTAAATAATAAAATGTTCCAAATACGAGTATAAACCTTCTTCCATCATAAATTTCCCAGGTTGAAACTACAACTACAAAATTAAATTCCTTGATTACTAAAGTCAAATTACTTTACCTTTGTGTTAAAAGCCAAAAGAAATTAAAGTCCCAAATCCCATTCTTCATAATTTCTTATTCTTCTGAGTCCATCTAAAGGAATACTCCATATTTAGGTAGACCTGTGCTTCTTTCAGCAGCTGCAGTGAGTTCTCTTCGACTGGAATAGGTGTAGTTCTCTTAGACTCTTAATAGTTCAACTGTGCTCATATGTGCCTCACTTTTGAGGAGAGCAAAGAGAACACTAAAGATTAAAGAGAACACTAAAGTACCAGTCTCACATCCACTTGTTTTAGAAAACACATCAATCCTTAGCAGTCATGACACATCCCAGTCAAATTATATTACCGAAGACCATAGCAAAGATTCAGTGATGTCGGAGAGGGCAAATAGACAGAAATAAAACAGCATCTTTGATTGCACCTTTACCACAATGCAGGTCATTCTGTGTCTTTGTTGGAAGAACATGCCCATTATGACACCGTATTAGGAGGAGGGGATGGGAAGACCATCAATGGACACCATCTCAGCAATTCGAGGGTGAAATTTGAGACATGGCTCTCTTCTAACAGTCCAGAAATCTGTAATAGTGGCAGTCCCACGCACTGGGTCTTATTTTATGATGCCTTTCTTTCTAATCCAACAAATGGAAAACATCTTAATTTCCATTTGCCTGGAGCCCTGTGTTTCTGGCATCTGCTGCTCAAGTGAATGTGGGTTCCGCCCTGTGATTTAGTCTCCACTTTCTCTTGCTAAGAGGCACTTTCAGTCCTCTGCCACAGTGGTAGTTGTCCCTGTTTCTTGTCATGGAATGACTCAGACCCAGGAAGCCTGCCTCCTAGGGAAGGTTTCTCCCTTATCTCACATTAGTTTCAATAGGAAAACCACTCTCAGCAGATTCCTGAACAGAAGCTGCTGCTGCTTCCAAAACCTGTGCCCAGGAACAAGACTGCCATGTCCTCCTCAAGGCCGGCACTGGTCCAGCCAGGCTCTGAGTAGCCTTTTTTTGAGCACCATCTTGTTCTGCCATGGTGGAATATGATTAAAATGCACTATTCCCTTTGTTCTCTTCTTTTCAAAAGAGTTTAACAAATTTTAATCAGCTTTATTGAGGTATAAATTACATACAATAAAATTCATCATTGTAAAGTAAACAGTTTGATGAGTTTTGACAAAGGTATACAGTCATGTAACTACCATGGTGATCCTTTTTCTGGAAGGTTGCTTGCTTCCATTTCGTTTACTTCCTTTTCTGGTGACGCCTGCTTTTCTTTCATATGCGGGCTGTTTCTTTGTCTCCCCATGGTCTCTCTTCTCCGGATGTCTGGTTATGTAGTTCTCTCTCTCCTGTGTTGATTTAAAGGCACAAAATACAACACAACCAGGTACAACACACAAGGCACTGAACAGAAATGTATTCACTATATTAATAACCCCAAATAAAGGTGACCACCAGAGAAAGGCAAATTAGGGGATAGGAGAGAAAGAAGAAGAGAAGAAAAAAGAAAGAAAGAAAGAAAGAAAGAAAGAAAGAAAGAAAGAAAGAAAGAAAGAAAGGAAGAAGTGCCAAAATGAAATTTGGAAAAGGAAAAAAAAAGTAATAGAGAAAAGAAAGAGAATAAGGAAGAAAAGGGAAACAAACTATATATATGGGGAAAAAACTCCAATAAAACAGTCACTAATCCCAGCAAATGTGAGCAACAAATACCTGGAGATGAATACAAACTATAAACAACAACTAATATCAAGCGAGGTGAGGGAAACGAAGCAAAAAACAAACAAGAACAAAGCAAACAAAAAAAAGAATAAGCAAAACAATCTCACAAACAAGCATAAAAAATCAATATAATCAACATTCAAGCAAACAGCAACAAAAGGACAGAAAAACAATTTTTTGGATAGTGAAGACAAAGAGAGAGGTGTGTATGGACTCAGAGCAGGGGATTGGAAATTAGATATATAAGTAGGGTGAAATTTAACAGGGGTTAAAAAGAAAGAATAGGGAGAATTTATAGCAGGAGAAGGGTAAGAGAAACAAGACAACAAAAGGGGAAAAGTTAGGAAGAGAGTGATGGCATAAAGGCAGAGTTGAGATAGAGTAGAATGATGCTAAAGGAAAGATGAAAATAGAATGTAGAACACTAATCTCAAAGTCAAATAAAGAGAAAATAAAATGACACTTTAAAAAAAAGTAAAATAGTGATAGCAATAATACTGATTGAAACTAAAAATGTAATAATTAAAAAGGTAAAATCAAGTGAGGAAATAGAAAAAAATTAGTTTTAAGTAAAAGATGAAAAAAAAATAATAATAATAAATAAAATAAATAAAAATAAAATGTGCAGTAGTGAAAGTCATTCACTTCCTCTATTGTTCTGTTTGGCACCCCTGTTTCCCAGTCAGGACAGTATTGCAGTTCCCTGTGTTCCACTGCTCCTCAGTGTTGTAAGCCAGTCCTGATTCTTAAGCAGGCAATGTGTCTTACTTTCTTGTATTCCTTTATTTGTGATTACACAAGAGTCAACTCCTGGGTGGCAGTGTTTCTGGATTGACCTCCGGGTCTATAGGTCCTCTAGCCCGTGCTTAGATCCTGCTTTCCTTGTGGCAGTCAACACCGGTTTGTGGGAGTGGGCTGCCCCAGAGCTGGTTCTCCGATGGTTACTCCCCGCTCCAATCCCCAGGTTCCAGAAAAACAACTTTCCCTTGCAGTCTCCTAGGGTGGTCCCAACTGGGTGATCTCATGCACTGGGCTCAGCAATCAGAAGCAAGGATTTAAAGAGGAGAAAGCGCTAGTGTGTGAACTCCGGGGCTGCGTGCAAGTCTGTGCAGTCCTTCCTTCCCCTTCCCCCCGCCCCGCCCCCGTGTCCAAGCAGCCAGCACACTTTTAAAATTTTAAAAATTTTTAGGCTGTTCT
Source organism: Plecotus auritus (assembly GCF_963455305.1). Classification (NCBI taxonomy): domain Eukaryota; kingdom Metazoa; phylum Chordata; class Mammalia; order Chiroptera; family Vespertilionidae; genus Plecotus; species Plecotus auritus. The sequence continues at coordinate 85,450,383 of NC_137770.1, read as the reverse complement.
TCTGCGTCCGATCAAAATGGGTTGCTTTTTAGAGATCCCATCTGTTAGCAGCTCTGAGGACCCCCTTCCACATTCATGGATCATGCCAGCCCCAACAGCCACAGATTTTTCTAGGTGCAGACTTCCCCTGGTCCTCCAGCTCCTGCAGTGCACACGTTTCTCTGTCCTGCCGGGACCAGAGACCTCACCTTATCCCAGGCAAAATCTGACCTTTCCATGGTGGAGTGTAGAGCTCCTCTGAATCCGCGTGTTTGCGCCAATTGGGTGCTCTGGGGTTTGCAGCTGTTCGGTGGGTGCCACAGTTGTAGATTTTCAGGCTTCCAATAACATCCACTTTCCCTTTCAAGATGGCACGGTCTCCATGTCTGATCCGGTGGCTCCGGGAGGGAACCCAGCAGCAGTGGGGGCTGCCCGGTCAGGGGAGCCATGTTTAGCAGTCCCCCACCTTCTCCTGGAGTATAGCTGTCCCTTAACTCACCAACAGACACTCCCCATGCGACCCTCAGCTGTTCTTTCTATCTGCTCCAGGACAAGGCTCAGGACTCGTCTGTCTATTCCGCCGCCATTTTTTTTTTCTCCAGCCTTTTTATATATTGTTGGATTCCACTTGCAAAATTGTGTTGAGAATTTTTACATCTATATTCATGAGGGCTATTTATCTGTAGCTTTCTTCTTTTGCAATGTTATTGTCTGATTTTGGCATCAGGGTAATGCTGACCCCATAAATTGAGCTGGAAAGCATTACCTTCTCTTCTATTTTGCAAAAGAATTTCTAAAAAATTGGTATTACTTCTTCTTTAAATGTTTGGAATAATTCACAGTGAAGCCATCTGGACTTGGAATTCTTTTTGTTGTTGATGTTTTGGTTATAAGGTTTTCAATTATAAATTCAATTCCTTTCATAGATAGAGGCTATTTATCTATCTTTTTAGGTTATTTCTTCTTGACAAACTATAGCAATTTGTGTCATTTGAGGAAATTGTCCATTTCATTTAAGTTGTAGAATTTATTGACATATGTTGTTCATAATTTTCTTTTATTATCCTTTTACTGTCTGAAAAATCTGAAGTGATCCTTCTATTTTATTCCTGGCATTGGTAATTTGTATTTCCTCTCTTGTTTTCTTGCTAAGTCTGACTAGAGGTTTATCTATTTTATTGCTCTTTCAAAAGATTATTATATTAGTTTCATATTGCTACTGTAATAAATTACCACAAACTTAGTGGCTTAAAACAACACAAAGTTATTACCTTATAGTTCTGGAAGTCAGAAGTCCAAAATCAATTTCACTGAGCTGAAGTTAACATGTTGGCCGGGCCAATTCCTCCTGTAAGTTCTAAGAGGAAAATACATTTTCTTGCCTTTTTTAGTCTCCAGAAGTTACCTGCATCCTTTGGCCCATGACCCTTCCTGCATCTTCCAATAAGGATGCTTGTGATTACCATGGGCCCACCCAGATCATCCAGGATAGTCTTTCCAGCTCAAGATTCTTAAGTAATCATACCTGCAAAGTCCTTTTACCATGTAAAATAGTATATCCCCAGGTCCCAGGAATTAGGACATGGACATTTTAAGGGGACCATTACTCAGTCTACTACAGATTTTTATTTCATTGTTTTTCTCTATTGTTTGTCCATTTCCTATTTTACTGATTGCCAGTGTTATCTTTATCATGTCCTACTTTGTTTTTGCATTAGACTTAGTTAGTTCTCTTCTTAGAAGTTTCTACTTTTTATTTGACGTATTTCTTCTTTTATATTAAAAGTATTTAACTCTGCCGTGGCCATTGTGACTCAGCTGGTTGGGCATCATCCATGCACCAGGAGGTTGCCAGTTTGATTCAGTCAGGGCACATACCAGGTTTGCAGGCTCAGTCACTGGTGCGGGGCCATGCAGGAGGCAGCTGATAAATGTTGCCCTCTCACATCAATGTTCCTCTCTCTATAAAAATCAACCAACTGTTTTTTAAGTGTTTAATGCTATAAATTTCCCTCTGAACACTGCTTTAAATACATCTCAAATTTTTTATATGCTGTGTTTTTTTTATATAATTCCATTCAAAAACATTAATTTTTTGGTGAGGTCTACTTTGACCCATGTGTTATTTTAAAAACATGTTTTTAATTAGGAATTTTCTAGATATATTTATCTTGTTGATATCTAATTAATTCCATATGTGCACTAAGTTAATTCTCTTGCATGAATTTGAGCCTTTAAATTTATTGAGACTTATTTTATGACTCAGAGTCTTGGTGACTATTCCATGTTTAAAAACATGTGTGGTGCTATTTTGAAAAGAATATGTACCCAGCTGTTTTGAATGAAGTATTTTATAAATATCAGTTAAATCCACTTGACTGATAATGTTGTTTAGACCTACATTTTTGCTCATTTTCTGACTACTTTTTCTACCAGTTACTGGGAGAAGTGTGTTGGAATGTTTGATTGTAATTGTGGATTTATCTCTTCTCTTAGTTCTATAGGTATTTGCTTCATGGATTTTGAAACTCTGTTATTAGGCTTATACCCATTTAGGATAGTTGTCCTCTTGGTGAATTGGCCACTTTATCATTATATAATGTCTCTCTCTATCCCTGGAAATAGTTCTTGTTAAGTTTTCAAATAAGTATAAAAGAGGACTAGAAGCTGTGTGGCTGATCTAGCCCTGCCTATTAATGCCTGGCATGTCATTTTAAAGCTAGAAGCTCACACATAATGATCTTTGGTTGGGACACGTGAAATGTAGCTTCTTTTGATTTTTAAAGTCTTAGACTTTTGATTTGCAGCCAAGCAACAACGAAATTTGTTCCATTCCCTATACTTAAAGGCTGACATATGAAAACATTCTCTTTGCCTGCTAATCAAAACCTTGCCTGGACTCCCTATGTTTATGGAGGCCAATGCAGCTCTTACATGTTTGTGAGGCTGCCACTTGCTGCCCTGCTTGTATCAAAACAGCTGCTCACCTGTGGATAAAGTTGCCATTAGTTGCTAGGTCAAAATCCCGCTGGACAATGCTTACTAAAATCTAAAGCCTGAAGCTGCCACCCCAATCTCCCCAGTCAAAAGACAGTCACATGACTGTAAAACCATCCATGTGGCACACCAAAGCCCTATGAACTCCCAAAGTGAAAAAAAGCACGTGACCCTGGCTTATTCCACCTAAGGCCTAAAACCACTCAATCAAAGCCTTGTGTTCTGGACTCCCCAGATCTGACTGTCTCTCAAGATTCCTGGATTGTGCTCCAAACGTTGGGGGAAAGGATGCCATATATTGAATTTTCTCAAACTCATCACCCTGCTGTGCTCATGCTGATCATTGTAATTGATCATACAGAATGTGTAACAAGGCCTATTTCCCCACTATCCAGCTCCACAACGGTCTCATTTTTTTTTTCTTCTACCTCACTCACCCGCTGTAAGTCAAGATCACTTCCTTGCTCTATTTCATGAGAGATGAGCTTGCTAGTATCCTGGAATGGTGACACGAGTGGGAGATGTCCCCTACAGAACAGTCTGGGTAAGACTTGGCCACATCTGGAATCCCCATGGGGGTCCCTGTGCTGAATGAGCCACGGGCAGTGACCGGGCAGCAGGCTGTGTCATGCTCTGCCTCTCTCTGTGGTGACTGCAATCATTCATGGGTCCCACCACCTTAGTCAGCTGACTTTTTATATAGCCTCTGGCTGCCTGCACAGCTGTGTGCAGGATCACCTTCTGCTCCCCGCCCCCACCCATCCCAGATGACCCTCACACTGTCTCCTGGGGAGGAGGGAGGCCGCCAGCCGTTCTGTCCATCTCTTATTAATCTTTCTGATGGCACACACTATGTTCTCCTCCCCTCAGGGTCTTCCCTTTTTGCTTCTTAAGAATCTACTTGGGAAGTCAAACCAAAGAAAACAAAATTAAATGTTAACCATTTCTCTCTTTCCATCAGAATCTTCTGACCAACTGGGAGAAGCATGCAGACTTACAGGAAAGTATGAAGAGCACAGAGATGAAGACATCTGGATTCTAGGTCAGCACACAGTCTCGCCCATTTGGCACCAAGGGGTTCTCACAGTCTTTCTCACCATCCAGTCTTTCTCAGTGTCCCACACAAGACAAGCCATTAACCAAATGACCATGCCGGTAAAGCCAGGCGGCTCTACAAAGCAAGGCACCGCGGATTGGAGAGGTCAAGCTGCATGTCCAGACACACTGTTCCAGGCCACAGTCTTGCTCTGAGCTGGCTGCCAGCCAATCTCGTCAGGTCGCCCCAGGGCATGATTCTATCTATATTCAGTATAGAATCATGCCCTGGCGTGACCTGACGAGATTGGCTGGCAGCCAGCCCAGAGCAAGACTGTGGCATCAGGGCAGAGGCCAAAGCGGAGGACACTTACTTCTGAAATGAAACGGCCACATGACAAGATGGGAATGGAAGGTCAGGAGTGATCTGGGGGGAGCTGACCACTGGTGTCTGGACACCCTCCTCCCAAAGCACCAAGTCCCAGCAGGACTCACTTCAGATGCCTTTTGATAGTTTCTCATTCAAAGCCACTTTCTAAAGCTAAGATTGTTTCCACCTGCCTTTATAGATAGCATATAAGCTTAATGTAGACAATTGACGGAAGAAAAGTCCCTATCCTGGGAAGGTGGAGCTGGGTGTGGTGGAGCTTGAGGCCACGGCAGGTGCTGAAATCCCAGCCATCAATGTCACTCCCCTTCTGGGCTGGTCTTTAATTCGCTGTAAATGTGATGTTTTAAAACTGTTCAAACCAGCAGAGTGCTGTCTTGATGGGACTCTGAGGAAAATCCTCATATGGGCCTCAGAGCTATAATGGGGAAAATGACCAGTGCTTGGGAGATTTTGAAATATTGGCCTTGCACTTATAATCCCAGAAAAAAATGGATGCTTGATGGGGTTTTCAGTGTTGATGAAGGACAAGCGTATGTTTTTGTGTGTTTTTTCCCAGCTGACTTTTCTGAGGCTCACATGTAAGGGATCATTCCAAGGGAGTTTCAACCATTCCTGCCCACTGTAACTACAGCTGGATCTGAACAGACACCCTGCATGAGATCCAAATCAAGCTGCAGGTTCAGTGCTGTGGCTGTCCTGAGGTGCCCTTTATAAACGACTGAGGCTGCAGACCGAAGTGCAGTTGACTCAGTCACTCCCCAGTCAGCAGGGCTGCCTCTCCCTCTGAGCTCCTTATACCACAGCCTTCCTCATTCCTGCCACACCGGCCCCACTGGCTTTCTTTATGTTCCTCGAGCACACCGAGGCTTGCCCCTTGTGGCCTTTGAACTTGCTGTTCCCTCTGCCTTGAATGTCCTCGCCCAGATCTGAGCATGGCTGGCTTCTCACCATTCAGGACAACCCTTAGAGAGGTGCTCCCTCACCAGCCTTTCTACAGAAGCTATCCAGGAACTCTCTTTCCCAGCTTCATGTTTTATTTTCTTCATAACAAGTATTCCTATTATTTTCTCACTTGTTCATCATTTTACGGTCTCTCTCCCCCACTAGAATGTAAGCTCTAGAAGAGCAGAAATCTTGTCTTCCTTGTCGACTGCTGTATCCTGAGCACGTACAACAGTGCCTGGCACATTGCGGACTCAAGAAATATTTGTTAAATATGGGAGGGAAAGGATGATGAAGGACTAAATGCCCGGCGCCACTCTAGGCAGGGGCCCAGCTGCTCCACTAGGAGCAACGGCAGACAGCGTTCTGCAGGGCCCCGGGAAGTGTGCAGAGCATCAGCACCGGCCAGTGGGGCCAGCGTTTCGAGTCAGAGGTGAAAGGAAGAATTGTGGGATATGTGCTGATAAAATCGCATTTGTCACCTTTAGCTGGTTTTCAAGATCGTGAGGAGAACCATAGGGCTTTCTCATTTTAGGTACAGCTACCATTTCCTAGCCCATTTCTTGTAGTGATGACCCATTTTTAATGACTGGTTTTTCTTTGAGGTATTATTCACAGCTTGTGGCCTGTCCTGGTATGCAACTATGGGAACGTGAGGCTGGGGAAGGTAGGAGAGCCCTCTGACAGTGCAGGGCTGGAGGGTTAGGTCACTGGTCCTGGCTCTTTGCAAGACAATATGGTGGACTTTCTTACGTAAGCCTGAAAACATTCATGTGTTTCACTTAAAAGAATCTTAGAGTTGGTGGAATCTTCCCCAGGTTCCTCTGGTCCAACTTTCCATGAAGTGGGACACCTGCCATGGGAGGAATAGCCAACAAATAATTGCCCAGCCTTTGCATGAATAGGTTCAACCACAATGCAGGGCAGGCAGCCCATATTTTATCCCTGGGAAAATTTTTCTGAGGAAATTTTCCAATAAAACTGATTCCTCGTTTTTCTTTTAAAATCTTCTCGGTGGGCAGTTGGGTAGATATTTTAAGTCTGGGATTTGGGCCATATGGAGTGAAATATTTAGAAATGTTTAGAGCTATTTTGTCTCTTATAAAAATGAGATTGAGAATAACCTATGGGAAAATACAACACGGTTGGCTTTCCCATTCATAAACATTCTGCTTGGCGTTTCTCTGGCATTCTGTGAGGTGAGGGAGCCTGAAGTTTACGTTTCATTTGCATGTTATCCCACTGTGATAAGAAATGATTTCTCCTTGGCCCACTCTTCTCCTGCAGATCGCTCTAAAGTCAGATTACAGCTGTATGTTTTGATTGATTAGTTAGTTCTGCTTTTTAAACATCACATATATCTTATCAGTAAGAACAAAGCTAAGAAAGCAATTACAACACTTGTGGGTTTCTGAGAGTGTTTTAATAAGATACTGGGCAGTCTCCTATATAAAGGTGAGACATAACAAACCTTTTTAAAATCATGGATAAATCTGTCAGTTAACCCAATAAAGGGGGAGGGGAAACAATTTAATTCAACTCAATTAAGTTATTCTGTAGCACTGGGCACCCTCTAAGTGCCAGCTCATTCAGGAGCAGCACAGACAGGATGGAGAATGAAGTTGAAGTTCACACTCAAGGTGCCCTAAGAAGAAACCTGCCCCTCTACCCCCCATTCGGGAAATGTGTCCACTTCATGTTCCGGCCAAGTGTCACGGGGTCCTTACAGGGATAAGAGAAGTGGGGCTTAGCTTTAGGGAGATGCTTTGTATATTCCAGGCTTTGGGACCAGACGTCCTGGTGTGAGTCCCAGCTCAGCACTTACTAGCTTCCTGACCTTGGGCACGTTTTTTAACCTTGTATTGTTTTCCTCGTCTGCCACATGGTGATACCATTTTCTGGCAAGGCCGATGGGAAGATTAGAGATGACATATGTAAAGCTCCTCTAGAACAGCGTGTAGCCCTCAGGGGGATGTACCAATTGCAGGGTCTGGGCTTGTTTTCCCTGCCCAGTTGCAGACACGCTGGCCGGGCACGAAACTTACAGGGAAACTAACACGAAACTAACTAACTTCATGCTGCTGGAAGGTGACCTCAGAGGATCTGCGCCAAGACAAGCTGCGGAGGCCCCTTCTGGCCCTTCCTTCTTCTTTAGCCAGCGGTCAGCAGCGGCTCTGCAAAGGGGGTGATGCTGGCCAGGGACTGAGACTACGGGGCGCACACAGAGGCGGGGAGAAGGCGGGTGAGAGGAGGCAAGGGAAGGAAATCCGGGATAATGTGTTTAATTTGATCCGTTCCCTGGAGTCATTAAAATGCATCCTCCCCTGGCTTCTAATATTCTTGAGCTGAATATAATCAGTCCGACAGGCTTTTTGCTGAAGATAATGGAGGCTCCCTTCACCGGGCGCCGGGAATCGCAGCCTGTTGAAATGCTGCCCTCTTGTGTTGCGGGGAGGGAGCAGCCTCATAGGAACCGGCTCGTCGCCCAGCCTCTGGCCCCACAGGCTTCCAAACCAGAGCTAAATGCAAGGCGGTCCGGTCCCCAAGGGATCCATCTGTGTGGGGTTTGGGATGGGTGTGCCAGGAGTCCAGTCCTTATTCACATGACAGAGAAACACAGACGGCTCCGTGGTTCATTTTCAAGGGGAAATGAATTTTCCCCAGGTGAATTCTTAAGGAATTAGTGACCTCTCTGGCATCCTCTCAAGAGACAGAAACTTACTTTAGAGAACTGACCAAACTCCAAACAGGAACTCCCTCTCTGTCCCCCTGCTCTCATTTCTTCATTCCTCTTCCATGTATTGAGTAGTTTCTAAGAGAGTAAAACTTAAATGTTCTTACAAAAGAAAAAGGGGGGTGGTGGGTAAAAAAGATAAAGTGTTTAGAGCAAGACTTGTCACATTGCAATAGTAGTTATGACTAGTCGTTATTATTTTTTTTCTATGTCTCAGGCTTTTTTCCAGGTCTTACAGATGCAGCTGGGGAAGATAAACATGACCCCTGCCCTCCTGAAACAGGCCTCCACAAATCCTGAGCTCTGAGCGATTTGGGATTTTATCCATACTGGCGGGCACACAGAAAATGACATGTTCCTTTCAAAACAAAACAAATCATGCTGGACCAACTAGGAAATATTAGTGCCAATTCTCCTCCACAGAACCGAATGTCCACAGGTACGGGTCCGTATGCCTTGGAGAGCTCTCCTTCTTTTCTCAGATATCACCCATGAAATAGAATTCTCCTCCTTCAAATTCCAGGGATTATCCACCTTTTTCGCAAAACGGGAAGGTTAGTCTCTGGGTAGATAGAATATGGAGCTACGTGGTTTGAGTCATAATTGTCTGACCCAGGTTGGAATTATAGTCCTTTGCCTTATAGAATTACAGTCTCCAGAAGTCCTCTGCTAAAGTGTGCATGTCCCTGCTTACAGTGCCCCGTTTATTATCAGTCATTAACACACATTATGAGATTGATTTTTAAATCCTCCTTAACTTGATAGCTAAAGTCATTTAAAAACATAACCTATTGTGATTTCTTTTCTTCAGCATGGTGGTCTCAGGGGAGCTGTACCTCTCACATGGTGGCTAGCTGCTCCACTAGCAAGTGTTCCAAGAGAACCGGGCAAAAGCTGTATGAGCCCTCCACACTTAGCCTTGGGATCACACAGGACACTTCAAACACATTCCATTTGCCATAGGCCAGACCAGATTCAAGGGAGGGAATTAACAGCACCTCTTGATGCGGGGGATGGTACCATCTGGCTGTAGAACAGCTTCTGGGACATGCAACATTGTTTCAGTCTTCTTTGGAACGTGTCCTCTGCCATAACCGGTTTGGACCCTGATAAGAGTGAAGTTAGATGAGGTTTGTCCCTCCATTCCTGCAGCTCTAGTCCTCCTGTCTGTTGCCCTTACCCTCAAATTCTACCTAGTCTCAGATTCTACTTTGTTCTCCTGACATTTCCTGGCACTCTCCCTCTCACAGAACTGGCCTCTTTTCTGTCCCACTTCCTCCTAAGCCCATTACATGGCTGGAGGCAGCACTTTGTAGTGGAAAGAGCAGTGAACTGTAAAGTCACTGGTCAGTGTGTCTACCAATGAGCTGGGTTATCCTAGGTGACTCACAACTAGTGCAGTTTTCTCATTTACACAATACTGGGAAGTGGTTTGGGCCAAAGATAAAGCCATATTCAGTATCAATTCTAATCATTCCTAAATTAAATCTGAGTTAAAGAGTAAATGAATAGCCCCAACAGATCACTATTTAACCCTACTAAAAATATTCACTCACTATCTACTTTAAACAATTCTGGGTCACTACAGAAAAGAGAAGTTTAAATGTTCATTGGCAGGCACACATAGGTAAAACGTTAGCAAAAAATATGAAGAACGCCATTAGATGACTGACCATGTTTTATTGCAAATAAATAATCCAGGAAATGTATTCTGAGTTCCCTCGGTAATGTGACAATTTACTGCACGTTAAGATGGTTTTGGAGGTGAGACTTTTTTTCAATATCTAAGGCAAAGGAAGGAACTGTCTGAGGATTTGGGATTCATTGTCAGGGTCAGCAAGAGACATGTTCTGGCTTGTGGGGAGTACAAACTCCCACAAACAACTTTACACACTGCACCAGCAGTCATGCACATTGAGAAAAGCCACATTATATGCAGATGGCAATAGAGAAAGAAACTTCCAAGAAATATTGTTCTTCTCCCATCCTAAGTGATGGAAGGTGAAGCTTGCATTTTGTGCATGGTAAATGTAGACCTGCTTCTTTTGCTGTGCCTGTGTTGGCTTCGACACTCAACCATAGAGGGAACTGCAATGTGCAAGGTAGGTGGAGGTTGCCCATCAGAACCCCACCATCACCTCCTCCACTATGACCTGGTCATTTAAACAGCAAATCATGTAAGTGGGGGGAAACAGCCCTCATTTCCAGTCTATCAACAGGACAGGCTATTGCATCCTGAGTTTAATCTAAGAAGGAACATCTAGAAAGCCATCTGAGCTAGAATTTTCTCAAATGTAAGTGACAGGCAGAGGTATTATAAAGTGGGCATGAGAAAGCCCAGGTGGGTCAACAGGGCTAAGTTAGCAACTGCTCAGTGATAGTTTTGCTAAGTGCCAGGCACCATGGTTCAGACAGTTTCTTGGAGACCTAGCTTCAGCTGGATAAAAATGAGGTAGGAGAAAGCCAAGCCTAGCCAAGCCTGGAGTCAAGCTATTAAAGAGAAGCAACTAGTGTCATTGCCCAGAGTCGGGTCTGCTGGAGAAAAGCGCATTTCCTCGGGTTTCTCTGAGCACCCGCTTCCCAGCCGTCTGCACCTGCTGTAGGCTCACGCAGCACTTGGGCCTGGCTGGGCAGCAATAGATCTTCATGACAAGGCAGCACGACCGAAGTCTCAGTTCCCCACGAGGACTTAGTCACATGGGAGGCGACAAGTCACCACAGAAGAGACACAAACCTTCTGAGGTTGCCTTGCTGTGAGGCTGAGCAAGCACATTCTCATCACTTCTTTGGGCCTCATGTTCCTCACCTCTCACCGTGCCATAGGAGGTCCAAGAGGAGGAGGTGTTGGACTAGATCACCGCTGAAAATCTGTCAGCTTTATTCATTATTTAAGAAAATGAAGTGGACTCCTGGTTTCCAAACTTTTCAGTTTTAGTCTGGCCTAAATTTTTAGTTAATGTAAACCGTGCTTCCCCATTAAAAATAAAAGACTTATAGTCCTGGCTGGGTGGCTAAGTTGGTTAGAGCATCATCCCATACACCAAAAGGTTGTAGGTTCAATTCCCAGTCAGGGTGCAAATGGAAGCCAAAGAATCTTTCTCTCTCTCTCCCTCCCTCTCTCTCTCTCTCTCTCTCTCTCTCTCCCCAAAACCAATAAAAACATATCCTTGACCAGCCAGTGTGTCTCAGTGGTTGAGCATTAACCTATGAACCAGGAGGTCATGGTTCGATTCTCAGTCAGGGCACATGCCCAGATTGTGGGCTCCATCCCCAATGGGGAGTGTGTAGGAGGCAGCCAATCAATTCTTCTCTCTCAACATTGACATTTCTATCTCTCTCTCCCTCTCCTTCCCCTCTGAAATCAATAAAAATATATATTTAAAAAAATATATCTTTGGGTGAAGAAAAAAAAAAGACTTACATGTGTATTATTTCATATAAACAACTGCCTACTTGAGAAATTTGCTTTTTTCATCTTCTTTTTGAAAGAAAGATTAAATAACTTGAATGTTGAAACAAAAGCAAGTGAGAGAATTCAGGTCTTCTAACTACAAGCTCATGCTTTCCTAATCCTATTTCTATGATTTCTACAATCAAATTGGGCAAAATTGCAAAAATTCATAAAGGTAAAGGTAAAGTATTCAAGAATGCTGCATAAAGCACCTGATGTCTTCCATTCGCCCCTCTGACTTTTATTACAGCCTGAGGAAAGTGGAGGAGCACTCCCCTCATTGCCACAGCACAGGACACAGGGGCAGGAGTGTAGAAGGTCCAAGGATCAGGTGAGAAGATGGGGTTTGGACAGGCATAGTGAAGAGACCCTTCAGAAGACTCGGGCCCATTAGAGGGTTCTTAAAGAAATGGTCCCAGAAGTGTCTTTCTTATTGTGAACTTTTCCTTATTGGTATTTCTCCAAAGCAAACAGGCATTTCCGGCGAAGTTCTAGTCCTTCTGCAATTTCAGTCTTAGATTCTCTTCAAAATCACCTCACACCACTAGCTCATGTACTTCCTCCTTCAAACTTGCAAATAATGACATAGCTTAACTTGCTGAGACCAAGTTCAAATCTCTGCATTTCACATTTTTTTGCTAGCAAAATCTATTTATGTGAATAATCTGTTTCATTATTGTTTGTTTTGGTTTTCTTTTTCAGTCATTTCAGGGGTTATTGAGTTGTAAAAAGATAAAGCGCTTAAAAGAATAAAATAAATTTGAAAGAATACTCTTTAAATGACTTTTTATTATCTTTTTGTTTACAAGTTATACATGCTTACTGTAGAAGATTTAGAAAATGCAATAAAGCATATGGAAATGAACTGCTTGACTATCATAACCCCACCACCATGATAGACATTATTATTGATACTCATTTTTGGGGACAGAATCAATCTGTACTCTTTGGAAACATGACTTTTTTTCACTCAGCAGCATATGATGAAGAACAGTTTCTGGCAACAGCTAAACATGTACCCTCCTCTCAGTCCTGAGTCAGAATGCCACTTTTTGTGATATTTTTAAGTACTTTTTGGATAGCATGGAATTCAGAAATAAATAACTCAACAATATGACAATTTTTGTTACATTAGATGTGCTTTGTATATTTTATTAATAAAATCGATAGTTATTAAATATGGCCTTTGAATGATTTTGATATGAACATTTTTGTTGTCTTCATATTTCTTGCATTTAAATAGGTCCAGTTGGCCATTTTTCAAGTTAATGTAATTCATGCTAGTTTCTATAAAAATGCCCAAATTTCAGAGACTTAACACAATAAAAATGTATTTGTTGCTCATGTAATGTTAAATAAAGTTTGGGCAACTTCCCTCTTTGGCTGTGCTATAAGCAGTAATTTGAAGACAGGAGTTCTGTCCATTTAGTAGTTATCATCTTAACACCATTTATTGGTTTGGACTATTAAAGATCAATACATTGGACAGCCAATTGGATTCTATAATCCAGATTACTCCTTAATGTCTAAAACAGCCAGAATGTGGTGTACAGAAACACATTCTCTCTCTCTCCTGCTAACAGCAACTCTGCTAACAGCATAGTTGAGTTGAGAATATTTATAATAGCTCCACTGTGCTGTGTGCTTTACTTTTATGAATTATCTCAATTGATCTTCACATATTTTATGAGGCAGTCATTAATTATGATTCTCATTTTACAGATTAGGAAATGAAACTTGAGTGAGGTAATTTGCTCCAAGTTATACAATGACAAAGTGACAGGCTGGGACTGCTAGCTGAGTTCCGGTTTTCAAACCCGGGTCTTACCTACTGTATTGTATCAAACACTTATTTGGAAAGACACTACCAGAGTGAGGAGAAAGAAAACCTGCAGGAGGAACTTCAGGCACTTCCAACTCGCTGTCATAGTGGTTCAAAGCTGAGTCTCTGCTCTCTGATCCTCCCAACAGTTCTGTGGTGCCTGAGCTAGTCTGAAGTTGCATGTGGCCCAGCCTAGGGTGTACCGCATGTGCCCCAGCCTAGGGTGATGCTATCACTGCTCTGCTCTGCCTCGGAGCTCGCTCTGTTTTCCATGGAGCTTGTGCAATGACCCTGGTGCAGAGCACACTGTGAAACACAGCCTGTCCCGTTAGTCTGGGCCACACTTGCTCAGGCTTGTTGTACTGCCCGTGTGCTATTTTTAAATGTTTCCATGTGCCTGCTTCATCTCCCCAACTAGAAGGTAAATTGAGACCAAAGCCATGCATATCCCCCATCACCTAGCACAGTACAAGGCACAGCAGAGGCATCTGAAAACTCTTGCTGCTTTAGGTTGGGCAGCCCTGATGTCACCTCTGTACCTCAGTTTCCTCCTCTGTAACATCAGGGGCTTGAGTGGAAAAAGAGCTAAGGACTCACCCAGCTCTTCAATTCTATATGTCTTCAGGAATTTCTCTGCAAAGGTACACTGTCAAAACACTTCAGAAATTTTTTTCTGCAAAGCCAGAGTCTCCAAATGGTGAGCATTGTCACTTACTCGCTAGCTAACCTTTCCAAACATGTGACTGTAACTGTATTTCCATAAAGAAATTACATTTTAAAGTGACAAAAAGCCATTATTATAAAATGACTAATAATGATGCAAAGAGCATAAACTGATTCTTGACCAAGTCATTAATCAATTGATACACTTGAAAGAGGAGCGTCCTTCTGTGTTTTACCAAATCAAGTAAATATTGTCCACATTGTCCCCTGAGAAAGCACAGGGTGACTTATTAAGAAACTGAGCAGGCCAAATTGCTTAGAGAAATTTCACAACGAAGAATCCTTTCAATAAAGTGTTTCCATGGCATTGGCGGGTTCTGTGGGCTGCACACTCTGCTCACTCCTCTTTGGGCCTCATCCGGTTCTATCTAATGGAGTAATGCAGTGAGGTTCGAGGCAACTTCCAGTTGTTTCACGAGTCAGTTGCTTTCAGACATGGAGACAACACCATTCTAGAGGCAATAGCTTGGTGACAAAGACCCTGACACCTATTTGTACTTCCTTTGAAGTCAAATGGCTTGCCTCCCTTTCTGATTAGTCAAATAGGTAGTTACTTGTCAGAATCGAAAGCCTCAAATTCAGGTGCATTTTGTTTGAATGTTATGGCATCTCGTGGCAGGACATGCTATTTCAGGCCTATTCTATAGCTGTGATTGCTGCCACCGAAGAGGAGGAATAGAGGAAGGAGAGTTCTATGACCTGCAACCGAAGATCTTTTACCACTTAGAAGGAAATGCTCAAAACAACTTCAAACATGAGGCTACTGAAAAATTACAAATAATGATCCATTTTATCATTAGCCATGATAAAATGGCATCTGAAAGTCATAGTAATCTGTGAGTGCCATGTGTTAGGACAAAACTTAGAACAGGTTATAACTACCCCATGGCAAAACATCTAGTAAATTCAGTTAATTTTTTAAAGTTCATCCTTTAAATCAAGTAAGCAGTTAATTTTTTTCCACTGCTTAATTTTTGAACTTCTTAAATCAAGTAAGCAGTTCATCCTTTAAATCAAATAACAGTTCAAATGCATTGTTGCAACATCCTAGAAACTCTGCCTGGGACTTCTCTCAGGAGTTTTGTGAACTCATTTTGCAAACTGCCATCAAACACACACACATATACACACACACACACATACATACACAGAAGCACATACCCAGACACCCAGCTAGAAAGTTTCTTCCCATTTTGCCAGGAAGGAACACCTGCAGCGTTTCCTGACCGCTCAGACGGAATGTTCCTAAGGCCTTCACAAGTGTGGAAGAATTTGTCTCCTTCCTTTTGGAGACATGATGGCTCCAGAGGGAGGAGCTAATGGCCAGTATTTTAACCCATCCCACCTTTCATTCTTTTTTTTTTTTTTTTTAAATATATTTTATTGATTTTTTTACAGAGAGGAAGAGAGGAAGGGAGAGGGATAGAGAGTTAGAAACATCGATGAGAGAGAAACATCGATCAGCTGCCTCTTGCACGCCCCCTACTGGGGATGTGCCCGCAACCAAGGTACATGCCCTTGACCGGAATCGAACCTGGGACCCTTGAGTCCGCAGGCCGACGCTCTATCCACTGAGCCAAACCGGTTTTGGCATACCACCTTTCATTCTTAATGTCGTGCTCAAATTAAAAATGAATGAGTGCTTCCTATAAATGCTTCATTACAATCTGTCTTTTTTGCTGGCATTCATTGAGACCCCTTGAGTATGTGTCACTACAAACTTTACCTCCTAAGGTCTCCTGACAGGCTCATTCTCTTCATCTCCATTCCTTCACCAGCAGGATTGTAAACGCTCACTCCAATTTCTGTGTTTGCCCCTCTCTGATCACCTCTCCTCACAGCAGCCACAGTGAGCTTGGATAAGCCCAAATCTCCCTCCAGTTGACTCCCAGTTCTCTTGGACCCAAATGAAATCCTTAGAATGGACTACAAAGTTTTGTCTCTCCCTATCTCTTTAGCCTCATCTCTCTCAGCTCCCCGATGCTCCTTACTCAGCAGGGAAACCAGGCTCTTTCAGGTTCTTCAAAGCACCAGCATGCCTCCGTCCCCCTGGCTTTTGCCTGTGCTGCTCTCTCTGTCTAGCCTGCTGTCCCATCCTCACCCCTCCCAGTCTTACTCCCACTCCTCCTTCAGGCTCCATTAAACATTACTTTCTTGGGGAAGCCTTTCCTCACTCTCCAGGCTAAGTTAGGACCCTATTTTTTTCCCATGGCACTTTGTACCTTTCCTTCATAGCTTTTCTCAGCTGTAGCTGGAGATTGTTTGCTCATGTGTTTAATAGATTGCTTGTCAGTTCGAAGAACAGTCCAGGCCCCAGGGTCCGGAGTCAGACTGCACAACTCGGGTCTTAGCTCTGCCACTTAGTAATGTCACTTCTCCATGCTTCCATTTCTTCATCTGCCAAATAGGATTAATAACCACATCTATTCCACAAGGTCACTTTGGACATTAGATTAGATAGCAAGTAGCCCATGCCTGCTGAATAGCAAGCACTTAGTAAGTATTAAGAAGAAAACCTTAGCAAGTACCAAATATTGGTTTGCTGAAAGAAAGAATGTCATTTATATAAAATTAGAGGCCCAGTGCACATTTGTGCACAGGGTGGGGGGATCCCTCAGCCCGGCCTGTGCCCTCTTGCAGTCTGGGACCCCTTGGGGGATGTCCGTCTGCCAGCTTAGGTCTGCTCCCCGCGCTGCTCAGCCAGAAGTCAGGCTCACTGCTCCTTAGCACTGCCTTGGAGGCGGGAGAGGCTCCCGCCACCACTGCTGCGCTCAGCAGCCATGAGCCCGGCTTCTGGCTGAGTGGAGCTCCCCTTGTGGGAGGAGCGCACTGACCACCAGGGGGAAGCTCCTGCATTGAGCATCTGCCCCCTAGTAGTGAGTGCACATCATAGCGACTGGTCATTCCACTGTTCGGTCGATTTGCATATTAGGGCTTTATTATATAGGATGGGAATAACAGCATTTGCCCCACCAACCACTCAAGATGAATTTAGGATGAAGTAAATTGCTGAGTGTGAAAAGGTTCTTTAACTTGTGTCAGGCTCTGCTAACATGGAGTCCTGCCACTGCTGTCTACACTTTCCACCTGGAAGCCTTATCTTGCTTAACCAAAAAATCTCAGTGATCTAAAAAAAATTTTTTTAACAAAAGGGTGAAGCTGGATGTCTTATATGTGAAAAAGTTTTTTTAGAAGAACAAAGAGCACCCCACTCCCATTCCCACAGAAGACAGAGATAGCATAGGGGGCACAAGACTCCTTCCCAGGAGCACACAGAGAGAGCAGGGCACTCTCTGTAGGTCTTCTTGTTCTTTATGAACAGTCTCCCCAGGTCTGGAGTGGCAGTCTGGCACTCTAGCCCCTGGGGAAAATATTAGCCCTTAGCAAATGAGTGGACCTTGAAGTTTTCCTCCAGGAGAACAGGTACTATTTGGAGCTCTACAACAGCTGGGTGCTAATGTACAGCCTCAGCAGGAGCAGCGAAGGAGGCTGTGGTGCATGATACAGGCCCTAATTCATCAAACTACTACCCCTGCCCCCCGTTCCCAGTCAATGCAGCATCTCTAATTTAGTTCAGTGACACATGGAGTGTATATTCCTGCTATTAATAGAGTTCTAGAGGTTACTGAATTCTGAAGGTCAGATGCATCTCAAGGCCATTGAACACAAAAGCCTGTTCCATACACGCTCATGATGCTCTCCTTGATGTGTGGCCAAGCCATAGACCCCAACTTTCCTGGAGGGGGTCCCTTAGCACAAGTATAAGCAAACCCCATGCTAAACCAACTTGGAGATAGATCCTGCTTGATCTGTCCAGGGGGACTATAAGTCAAGGGAGGAGAGCCTAATGCCACAGCGATGACACAGCCAAGATTCATGGTTAGATCTGAGAAAGGACTGGGGGCAAAGGAGAATTGGGTGAGGATTTTAATGGGAGGAAATAGAGTGAAGCAAGGTATGGAGATGAGGTGAGATGGTGTAGCGAGAGACCTCCCACCATTTTTGGCAAGCACTCCTCTAAGACACCCACAGATCCTAGGGTGAAATTGCAAACCAGAATGGAGTCTTCACGGGTGCAAACCATCCCAAGCAATAAGAACCAAAGGGAGAAATTAAATATCATTCAAAGACACTGAATGATGTACTGGACTGGGAGTCAGGAGCCCCAGCTTCCAGTTATGACCCAGCCACTTGAGCCTTTGGGTAAAGGCTTACTCAGAATGGAGTGATTTCATAGCTGTCAAAACACTCTCAACATTTTGGGTGCTCCGCAGACATGGTGCCAAGGGTTTTTCTATTAAAGTTGGTGTAGTTAGAACTTCCTGACAAACCCTCTGGACTCCGGGTGTTTTAGAAGATGGAAAATTGCTAAACAACTGTGATAAGTAAATGTTTTACACAATGAATGTCCAGGAAGGAGGACTTCTAGCAGGAAATGGCATAAGGGATGTGGATTTAAAGTATTATGGTATTTGGATTTAAATAAAAATATAAGATCTACATGTAGCACAGCTAAGAGGCTTCAGTATTATGAGAAAATGGTTATTTGGGATTATTGTTGCTGACAATGCGTTTTGTTTTTAATTGTTAGAAAACATAATACATGCAATTAAACGTGTAAATGGGTATGTAGAAAACGTCTTCCTGTCAACACCTCTCTGAGAAGCAGCCATTGCTATCAGTTCCTTCCAGAGACTCGCATGACTTTCAACCATGCTAAAAGTTTCTCTGCACTTGGGTTGGATCAACAGTTCTTCTGAGGGAGACACCCCTCTTTTCAGATGGATATTTTGTTCACAAACACAAATATGTATATTTGTAAAGACATAAATGCACACAGGTTAGTCAAAAGTCTCTCACAAATTGGAAGGAAAACATAACAATGAATTTATCACTGTATACAAAGAGAAAAAGTCCCAAAGTTTATGGAATTCAAAACACTTAAGTTCTGCTTGAACATTAATGATTGAAAGGATTTTTCTGGCTGTGTTTTATTTTTGAACACAGTAAAGTCATGCTATGAAAAGAATTGCACTTTGGTAGTGCCTTGGACTCCACATTCTGTGCATGTGTGCAGAAATATCCACACAAAATTGCTATACCTTTTAAACCATTTTTCTTCTGGTCCATTACTCTGCAGGGGTAATTTGAGTAGGCATTGATGATGATAAATACCACAGTTTAGAAGATGTTAAACCAAGCTTATCAGAGCTCACATAGAGAAACAAATTAGGCAAACTGAAGTAATTTGAGCTAACGAAGTTTTATTCCAACCATCCAGATCAATTAAACCTCAAGTACTTGCTTGGGTTCCTGCTCTGTAAGGCAATGAGGGGCTGCTGCCTACAGGACAGAGCTGGGAGTTCTCATTGAAAAGCTATGGAAATAAAGGGTTCAGAACCAGTCAGTGCTTCGTGCATATATTTCCTGAGTCTTACCCTTGGAGCATCACATCATATTGAAATTAAGAAAAAGTGGGCAGTGGACCCTGCTTATTGAGGACCCCAGGGGTTCCACTATTCCAAAGACCTAGTATTATGAGAATGTGGCCAAGTTTCTAGGTTAAAGCTGCCCTGCAAGAAATGGGCATAAGTGAGACTTCCCTGGGAGGATGGGAAACCCAGGGCCTGGGAATCAAAAGATCAGGAGAACCTAATCCTTGTTCTGCCACAAATTAGCTGTGTTTCACATCTCTGAGCATTGGTTTTCTAATCTACATAATGTGAAAACTGAACTGAATAATTTATTACATCCCCCCCTTTCTTGTTTTTTATTAACTAGAGGCCCGGTACATGAAAATCATGCACGGGGCGGGGGGGTGTGTCCCTCAGCCCAGCCTGCACCATCTCCAATCTGGGATCCGTCGAGGGATGCCCGACTGTCCGTGCAGGCCCGATCCCGGTGGACTGCTGGCTCCCAACCGCTCGCCTGCCTGCCTTCCTGATTGCCCCTAACTGCTTCTGCCTGCCAGCCTGATCACCCCCTAACCACTCCCCTGCCAGCCTGATCGATGCCTAACTGCTCCCCTGCTGTCCCGATTGCCCCTAACTGCCCACGCATGCAGGTCTGGTCACCCCTAACTGCTTTCCCCTGCCGGCCTGGTCTCCTTAACTGTCCTCCCCTGCTGGCCTGGTCACCCCTAACTGCACTGCCTTGCCAGGCTGGTCTCCCCTAACTGCCCTCCCCCACAGACCTGGTCCCCCCCCAACTGCCCTCCCCCACAGGCCTTGTCCCTCCCAACTGCCCTCCCCTGTAGGCCTGATTCCCCCCAACTGCCCTCCCCTGCCAGTCCGGTCACACCTAACTGCCCTCCCCTCCTAGACTGGTTGCCCCTAACTGCCCTCCCCTGCAGGCCTGCCCACCCCCCAACTGCCCTCCCCTGCAGGCCTGGTCCCTCCCAACTGCCCTCCCCTGCTGGCCATTTTGTGGTGGCCATCTTGTGTCCACTTGGGGGTGGCCATCTTTTACTACATGGGGGCAGCCATCTTGTGTGTTGGAGTGATGGTCAATTTGCATATTACCCTTTTATTAGATAGGATATTTCGTTTCAATTATAATTAACATACAATATTATATTACTTTCAGGTGTACAACATAGTAATTAGACATTTATATAACTTACAAAGTGATCACCCTGATAAATCTAGTACCCATCTGGCCCTGGCTGGGTACTCAAATGGTTAGAGCATTGTCCCGATGCTAAGCTTGTAGGTTTGATCCTGGTAAGGGCACATTCAAGAATCAACCAATAAATGCATAAGTAAATGGAACAACATATTGATGTTTCTCTCTCTCCCTCTCCTTTCCTTTCTCTCTTTACAAAATAAATCAATCAGTGAAAAATTAAAACAAAATCTAGCACCCATCTGATACCATACATAGTTATTACAATATTATTGACTATATTTCCTATGCCATACATTAAATGCCCTTGACTATTTTCATACTTTTTAATCCCTTTTTCACCCATCCACCCAACTTCCCTCCCATCTGGAAAACAAAATGTTCTCTGTAGCTATGAATTTGTTTCCATTTCGATTATTTATTTATTTTGTTGTTGTTTTTAGATTCCACATATAAGTGAAATAATATGGCATTTGTATTTCTCTGTCTGAATTATTTCACTCAACACAATGCCCTCTAAGTCCATCTGTGTTGCTGCAGATGGCAAGATTTCATTCTTTTTTATGGCTAAGTCATATGCCATTGTATATATGCTCTACTTCTTTTTTAACCATTCATCCATGGTGGACACTGAGATTGCATCTATATCTTGGCTATTGTACATAATGATGCAATAAATATATGGAAGTACATGTCTTTTCAAATTAGTGTTTTGGGTTTCTTAAAATAAACACCCAGAAGTGGAATTGCTGGGTTCTTCTTTGTCTCTTGTTTTAAAGTAGATTTTGTCTGACACCCCAGCTTCTTGTTTGTTTGTTTCAATTTTCATGAAACATCTTTTCTATCCCTTTACTTTCAGTCTTCGTGTGTCTTTTGATCTGAAGTGAGTCTCTGATAGACAGCATATTTAAGGGTCTTGCTTTGTTATCCATTCAGCCATATTATGTCTTTTGATTGGATCATTTAATCCATTTACATTTAAAGTAATTTTGATAGATATGTAGTTATTTCTACTTTACTTTTCATATTTTGATCTTTTTTTCTTCTTCTTAAAAAAGTCCCTTTAGCTCTGACTGGTTTGGCTCAGTGGATAGAGCGTCAGCCTGCGGACTCAAGGATCCCAGGTTTGATTCTGGTCAAGGGCATGTACCTTGGTTGCGGGCACATCCCCAGTGCAGGAGGCAGCTGATGGATGTTACTCTCCCATCGATGTTTCTAACTCTCTCTCCCTCTCCCTTCCTCTTTGTAAAAAAATCAATAAAATATATTTTTTAAAAAGTCCCTTTAACATTTCTTATAATACTGGTTTGGTAGTGATGAACTCCTTTAGCTTTTTCTTGTCTAGGAAACTCTTTATCTGTCCGATTCTAAATGCTAGATTTGCTGGGGAGAGTAATCTTCATTATAGGTCCTTGCTTTTCATCACTTTGAATATTTTGTGCCAATCCCTTGTGGACTGCAAAATTTCTGTTGAGAAATCAGCTGGAAGTCTTATGGGTGTTTCCTTGTGGGTAACTAACTGTTTTTTTCTTGACACTTTTAAGATTCTCTCTTTATCTTTAACCTTTGCTATTTTTTTTAAATATATTGATTTCAGAGAGGAAGGGAGAGGGAGAGAGAGAGAGATAGAAATATCAATGATGAGAGAGAATCATTGATCTGCTGCCTCCTGCACACCCCACACTGGGGATCAAGCCCACAACCTGGGCATATGCCCTGACCAGGAATCGAACCATGAACCTCTTGGTTCATAGGTTGATACTTAACTACTAAGCAACACCAGCTGGGCAACCTTTGTTATTTTAATTATGATGTGCCTTGGTGTGGCCCTCTTTGGATCTATTTTGTTTGGGATTCTGAGCTTCATGGGTTTGTATGTATATTTCTTTTGCCAGGTTAGGAAGTTTTCAGTCATTGTTTCTTCAAATAGGTTTTCAATTCCTTGTTCTCTGTCTTCTCCTTCTCATATCCCTATGATGCAAATCTATAATAATAAAAGCGTAATATGCTAATTAGACCAGATGTCCCTCCAGACCACCTTCTGGACAAAGCCTGGGCTGAGAGGGAAGCCCGGGTCCTGGGTGCCAGAGGGAAGCCGGTGCCAGCAGCTGGGGGAAGGAAGGCCTACTCTTGCACGAATTTTGTACATCAGGCCTCTAGTGTTGTTATAATTGATGTTGTCCCAGAGGTACCTTAAACTCTTCTCTTTTAAAAAAAAATATATGATTTTATTTTTTGCTGTTCTGATTGTGTGTTTTTACTGCTACCTTAGCTTCCAAATTACTGATTTGATTCTCTGCTTTATCTAATCTAGTGTTGATCCCTTTTAAGGTGTTCTTCTGTTATTGTATCTTCATTGTTGACTAGTTCTTTTCTTATGGTTTCTATATTCCTCTTTATGCTGTTGAAGTTTTTACTAAGCTCCTTGAGCATCCTTATAACCATTGTTTTGAACTCTGTATCAGGTAGATTGCTTATCTCCATCTCATTTAGTTCTTTTTCAGAGATTTCTCCTGTTTTCTCATTTGGGACATATTTCTTTGTCTCCCCATTTTGGCTGCTTCCCTGTGGTTATTTCTATGTATTGGGTAAAGCTGTTTGATCTCCCAGCCTTGGTAAAGTGGCCTTATGAAGGAAGTGTCCTGTGGGGCCCAGTGGCA
The DNA here is from genome assembly GCF_963455305.1 of Plecotus auritus. Lineage (NCBI taxonomy): Eukaryota > Metazoa > Chordata > Mammalia > Chiroptera > Vespertilionidae > Plecotus > Plecotus auritus. Next base: position 85,427,025 of record NC_137770.1, on the reverse strand, counting down.
CAATCTCCTTGGTTACCCGAGCTGGGTGCTCCAGGTGTGTTCCTTGTGTGGGTTGTGTGTGCCCTCCTGTTGCAGTTTAGTCATGACCTCTAGGGGGATTGACTGTCTGACTGGTTGAAAGGACTGGCCATGACTTCAGTGGAGGAGCTGTTGTGCAGGGGCTTACCCTGCATAGCAGGATTTGCTTTAGCAAGGCCCTGGTGCTGAGACTGCCCTCTGAGTGTGTTGTTTGTGGAGGTGGTTGAATGGTACTCTGGTGTGGTCTGAAAATGGCCACCAGGTGTGTTGGTTCTGGGGCCTCCTAGACAGTGTAGGTCAAGGTCAGCTACTGCCTATGCCCTGCCTGAGGCCACCAGTATGAGCTACAAAGTGATCTACAGATTTTAAGAAAATTCACAGCATGAGCCAAGACATGCTGTTTGTATGGAAAAGCCCCTTGAAGCAGCTATGATGGGTCCGCAAGTTGGGTGGGACAGGGTCTCAGGAAATCACCAGAATGGGGCAAACAGTGTTAGCCAGGATGATGGAGACTCAGATATGACCCCAGCCTGCACCAGCGGGAAGAGGGCTCAGCAAAGTAACAATGGCTTCTGTCAGCACTTCTGTCTGGGAGAAAGCCGCCCCTCTAGTCCTCACCCTGAAGCCAGATAATTCAGTTTCTCCCCGTATGTTCCTGGCACCTTTTGCACTGCTGCTATAGTGCTGGAGCTCCGAGTGATTGAATTTGCCAGCAAGTAAGTTTGTAGGGGTCCTTTAAGAAGAATGCCTGGAACTCCAGAAGCCTCCCATCTCACTCAGCCACCATCTCCACTGGTTTGCACAGCCAGAAGTTATGGGGACTTCTCTTCTCAGCACTGGAACCCTGGGCTTGAGAGTCTGGCATGGTGCTGGGACTCCTCGCTTCTCAGGGGGGACCTCTACAACTAGGATATCCCTCCCAATTTGTAACTGCCACACATGGATGTGAGACCAGCCGGTTCCACAACTGCACACCTCCTACCAGTCTCAACATGGCATCTTCTGCATATCCTTAGTTATAGGACTTCCGTTCAGCTAGACTTAGGCAATTCTCAATGTTAGCTGTAATTTTGAAATGGTTTTGAGAGGAGTGAGTATAGTGTTTACTTCCTCTGCCATCTTGACCAGAAGTCTCTTATATCTTTTAAATCTCTCAAGTTTTCCCTTTCAAGCCAGATCTTCCTCCCTGCTGACAAGAATGTCCGTATGTACATGTCTGAGCAAAAGCTTTAAATGTGATCTCATGGTTTGTGTTAAATGTTCTTGCTCTGCCCTCCACCATAAAAACAACATAATCCCAGAAAAACAGTACGTGGTCTAGAATGAGAAGTCACACTGAGTCCAGCCAAGTTAAGAAGAGCCAGAGATGATTCACAGCTTTCATGTTACATTAATAACAAAGACATGTTTAATGTAAGGCATTGAAATATTGAAGTTATTTGCTGCTACATCAAAAGTTAATAATACAGGAGATATTGGTGAATAGGTATTGTATTTAAGGTCATAGGACTCAATGAGATCACTTAGGGCAGTGGTCGGCAAACTCATTAGTCAACAGAGCCAAATATCAACAGTATAACGATTGAAATTTCTTTTGAGAGCCAAATTTTTTAAACTTAAACTTCTTCTAACGCCACTTCTTCAAAATAGACTCACCCAGGCTGTGGTATTTTGTGGAAGAGCCACACTCAAGGAGCCAAAGAGCCACATGTGGCTCGCAAGCCACAGTTTTCCAACCACGGACTTAGAGCATAAGAATAGAGAAAGAAAAAGAATGACAAAGATGATCTCTGTGAATTAGTTTGAAAAATAAATTGTTAAAAATTAGATAGAATACAAGGTGAGAAAGTGCATGCAAAAAATACAGATGACATTTTCAACAATTTTTTTATAAAGGGAAGCAGAGACATGAAGAGGTAATTGGAGTGAGTTGAGAGGTTTGGGAAATTTTGTTTAACTTGTTTTTTAGATGAGTAATGACACAGAATGCTCGCTTATATGTTGGTAGGAAAAATCCAGTAGAAGGTCATTATTTTAAGATAATATGATAAACGAATTAATGCTCAAATAAGTGATGAGTATTGTCAGATTTTATATTACAGTTTTTCTATTGATGGTGTTTAATATGCCTTCACCAGGAATCCAAAGAATGTATTAGAATTCTGCAATGTCAGTTATTCTCTTCCCCCAATTTCCTGAGGATCCTAAGGGAGCCACAAACAATGAATAACAAATAATTAAAATGCCTCTCTACTAATGGTCGTTCAAGTGCGCGATACTCTAGTTCAAAGTCCTCAGGCTTCTCCTCCAAGCTCTAAATCCAATTCTTGTTATTTTTAACCTCTCTAGGAAACTGCAAGAAGAAATCGAATTGAAGAGTGTGTAAGTCTGGAATCTACTTACACATCCCCACAGAGCAGTGGTTCTCAACCTTTCTAATGCCGCGAGCAGGGTCGCCTAGCAGGGTCGCCTAAGACCATCGGAAAACACAGGTATTTACATTACGATTCATTAACAGTAGCAAAATTACAGTTATGAAGTAGCAACGAAAATAATTTTATGGTTGGGGGTCACCACAACATGAGGAACTGTATTAAAGGCTCGCGGCATTAGAAAGGTTGAGAACCACTGCCATCGAGTGTCAGAGAGAGCAAGGGAGAGGGGGTTGCATTTGTGCTTTTTATGTTACAATGCCCCCTCCCTTACCTATTTCTTGAGTTATAATGATTCACATTAGTGACTTCCTCCCTTGAAGGGGCATCTAGCATGGGTAGAATTGGTCATGAAATGGTAAGTTTCTCTCACCCTCTATGGATGGTTGATTATGCTATTCTCCATGAGCAACTCAATCAGATTTAACTAGAAATCTTTGAAGACGATGTCCTAATCGAATTGAGGCAGCATAGTAAGAAGCTAGGAAAGTTCCTCAGCAAGTGGAATGGGCAAACTGAGACAAGACAATTACACATGGCCAAACAATTTGACCAATTTATAGCCAGGTTGTGAATCACAAGACCTTATCTTTCCTAACCAAGGACACTTTAGAACAAATGGTTTATACCTCTCCTCCCTAACCAGAAAATAAATAGCATAAATCATCAGGGAGATAAGAGAACAGAGACCCAATTGATGTCATCTGAGTCAGCCAAACCTGAGGATGAAGTCAGGGGAGTAAATAACAAAAACCCGATTAGAGCCTGATAGATCCAAGATAAAAGTGAAGCAGTAAAGCTGACCAGAGAATGATCCCAAGCTCCCCTATATGTTCATTTTGATGATTCATTATATTGAAGGACACACCTGTGAAACTAATGAATATTCTGTTAAGACCCTTCTGTAAGACCTCCCCTAGGATTCCTACCCACAGAAGAGTGATAAAAACCTTCAAGACAAAGGCTGCCAGCCTGGTCCAGCCTCTCTCTCTGGAGTACTCCCATGCCTTCCTTCTCTCGGGCATGAACTTTTTACTTTCTTTCTCCTAAATTCTAAGGGTCCCCATGAGGCTTGCAACCAGGGGAGAAGCAGTTAAGTGAAAGCTCATCCTGGGCTTACCTCCAAGGTCCCCTTTTTCTCTGAGCTAACAGCAGCCCCACCTTGGCTCACTTCTTTCCTATAATATTTCTAAGGAGCCAAAGCAGAGCACTGCTTAGGCTCTGTCCTGTTGCTTCTTTTACCCTAAGACCTTCCTTTGTTTCACTGTCCCCAGCTCTAATAAGCATACTCTCAAAATCATCTGGACTAGTGTTGTGAAATCTTTCCTGCACTAAATCAAGAAATCACACACTACTGGCTGGCTCAAGGCAGACCCACTGTGGGCCCAGACCCTGTCCAGTGACACAAAGACATGGGATTCAGAGTAGAAATTTCAGACATCGAGGCACAGATCCAGGTGAAAGACTCAGGAAGTGCTCCTAAGTCCTCCATCTTCCTCAGGGTAAAGCTAATTTATGTCAAGTTCAGTCCACTTTGGGGCCCTTGCACATGCATCGTGTACAGGTTTTTCACTATAAAACCTCTAGAAAGTTCCTTTATATGTCTGTGCTTTCCTTCCCAGGAAGCTCAAATGAGTATTCTCTTTTTAAAGCACCCATAACTATCAAATTACTTGACTTTTATTGCAAAGAAAGAATAACTGCTCTGGAATCCAGTGATCATGCTTTTTGGGCAGCTCAAAGGGAATTTCATAATTCAGAATTAATTAGGCAATGAGAGAGAACAGGAGGCATATTTTAGTGTATTAATTCATGCCAAGTTCAAACTCATTCCATTTCTGTTGCCCAGTGTGAATAATTATACCATTAATCCAAGGAAGGAGGAGAGCTATTGTGGCTGCAACACATTTCTAAGCAAATAAAGAAAAATGTCACTTATCCCTTTCAACTAGTGCTCTGAATAGAGCTACAAAATAATAATACTTTTATTTATTTATAGGTCATACATTTCCTAGGCTCAATAAACTATAAGATATGCAAAATGCTAGTTAAAGAGAAAAAAACAGAACTTTTCTGTCTGTTTCTAAAACAAAAAATTATACAAGGGAAATGACTGAGTAGAGAGCCTAAAAATTTAAGGAGAGGTTGGGAAAAGGAAGAGGTGATGATGTGGCTTCTTTATTTCCCTCTCCTCTTCTGAGGCACCCTCTCCACACTGTGACTCAGAGGGATAGAAGTTTAGGGGAGGAAAGTTTCATACTCATTTAATCATCTCTGCCCATGACCCCTGATACCAATCATTCTTTGCTGTCAAGATGGTACAGGTCAGCCTGAACCCTTCCTTACTTCCAGATGCCCTTCCAGTTAATGTGTAGTTTACAGAAGTCTTGGGAAATCAGTGTGGTTTCCATACCTTCTTGGGGTGAATAAAAATGCAGAGGGTGGCCCATGTGGGCCTCTCCAGCTTCATAATATTTAAAAGGAGAATGGGGAAACAGAGGGATAACACTATGGGAAGGCAATTCCACATTTCCTCTGGGACCAACAAGGAGGAGGTCAAGGTCAACTGTAGGCAGGGTCCCTGGGAGTCAGCAGTCACAGAGGCCGTGGAAAGCAGTTCACACTGTCACAACATTGGCCCTTCTGCAGAGCTGTGGGACTGTCCAGGCCTACACACAGCCCTGCCCATTCCTGCCAGCGGAGCAGACACCATAGCCACAAAGACAGAGAGGGTGAGTTGAGAGATAGGGTAAGGCCTTGTCCTCAATCCAGCACAGTGTCAAAAACTCAACAGGAGCTCTCTCAGTGTCATTGAAATAAATGAAATGTTCCAAATCTGCCTCTCATTCATTTTTATTTGACTTGGTAAAGGAAAACTCTTCCTCTCCTCAAAACACTCTGACATCAAATGTGTGAGTTTTCCACTCCAAACAATTCTCCAATTCTCTCTGGAAACCAGATAGGTGTCCTACAGTGTACTTCATTCTGACACTAACTACCCAGAGTTAGTGAGACCCCCGCCCAGATTAAGAGTTCAGTCTCATAAGACCGCTCCCTACTTCAGATTCCAGTCACAAGTTAGTGGGTCCTCAGTTTACTCACACTTCTGTTCTGATTTGGCTGCAGAACAGGGGTTCCCATCATCTTTCCACAGGTTTAATAATTTGCTATAAAAGCTCACAGAGACCAAGGAAACACTTTACTTACCATTACCATTTTATTCTAAATGATAACATAAAGGATACAAATGAATAGCCAGATGAAGAGGTTCAAAGGTGAGGTCTTGGAGGGTCTCTGAATGCAGGAGCTTTTGTCTCCATGGAATTTGTGTTGCACCACTCTCCTGGCATGCGGATGCATTTGCCAACTTGGAAGCTCTGTAAATACTTTCAGTTGAGGTTATTATGCAGGTTCCACTACGTAGGTATGGTTGATTAAATCACTGGCCATTAATGATTAATTCAATCTCTTCTCCCCTTTCTACAAGTCAAGACTTGAGACTGAAAGTTCCCAGCCTCTACTCACATGGTTGGTTAACCCTGGCAACCAGTCCCTATCCTGAAGCTATCCAGAGGCTTTCAGCCACCAGTCACCTCATTAATATGAACTTAGGTATGATTGAAAAGGGCTTGTGAATAACAAAAGATGTTCCTATCACTCAGGAAGTTTCAAGGGTTTTAGAAGCCCTGTGCCAAGAACCAGGAATGAAGATATATTTCTTATTATATCACAGTATCAAACATTCAAAGAAGAATTAATACCTATCCTTCTCAAACTATTCCAAAAAGTCAAGAGGAGAGAAGACTCGCAAGCAGATTTTATGGTCAACATTATCCTAATTCCAAAACCAGATAAAGACATAAAGTAATAAAATTATAGGCCAATATCCATGATGAGCATACATGTTAAAATCCTCACCAAAATATTAGCAAAGAGAATCCAGCCATACATTAAAAAGATCATACATCATGACCAAGTGGGATTTATTCTGGGGATACCAGGTTGGTACAATATTCACAAATCAATAAATATGATACAATACATAAACAAAATGAAGGATAAAAATCACATGACCATATTAATAGATGCATCAAAAGCATTTGATAAAATCCATCATCCATTTATGATAAAAACTCTCAGGAAAGTGGAAACAGAGGAAACATACTTCAACATAAAGAAGTCCATGTAGGATAAACCCACAGCTAACATTTTACTCAATAGGCTAAACCTGTAAGCATCCCCCTTAAGATCTGGAACAAGGCAGGGATGTCCACTTTCACTACTCTTATTCAACATAGTACTGGGAGTCTAGCTATAGCATCAAACAAGAAAATAAATAAAAGGCATCCAAATTGGAAAGGAATAAGTAAAATTGTCATTATTTGAAGATGACATGATACTCTATATAGAAAAGCCTAAAGATTCCACCAAAACACTGCTAGAACTGATAAATGAATTCAGTAAAGTAGCAGGATACAAAGTTAATATCAGAAATCAGTGGCATTTTGTACACCAATAATGATCAGAAGGAGAAACTAAAAAAAGTAATCGCATTTACTACTGCAAAAATATAAAAAGGTACCTAAAAATAAGTTTGACCAAGGCGATAAACAATCTATACGCCAAAAATTATAAAATACTGAAGAAAGGAACTGAGGAAGATACAAATAAGTGGAAGCATGTACTTGTTCATGGATAAGAAGAATAAACATTATTAAAATGTCCATACTACCCAAAGCAATCCATAGATTCAAATCCTATCAAAATACCAATGGTGTATTTCACAAAACTAGAACAAATATTCCAAAAACTTATATGGAACCACTAAATAGCCTCAGCAAACTTAAGAAAGGAGAACAAAGTTGAAGGTATTATGCTACCTGATATTAAACTATACTACAAGGCCATAGTGATTTAAAAAAAAAAAAAAAAAAGCATGGTACTGGCCCTGGCCTGTGTGGCTCAGTTGGTTTGTCATCATCCTGTGTACTGAAGGTTGCTGGTTCGATTCCAGGTCAGGGCATATGACCACTTTGGAGGCTTGATCCCAGTTAGGGGGCATGCAGGAGGTAGCCAATGGATATTTGATGGGTCTCTCTCTCTCTCTCTCTTTCTTCTTCTTCTTCTTTTTCTTCTTCGTCTTTGTCTTATTCTCAATAAAAATCAATGAAGAATGTTTTTTAAAAAAACAACCATGGTACTGGGATAAAAACAAACATATAGATCAATGAAATACAATAGAGAGCCCAGAAATAAACCCATGCCTTTGTGGTCAATTAATATTTAACAAAAGAGGCAAGATCATACACTGGGATAAAGGCAGTCTTGGGAAAATTGAACAGATACATGCAAAATAATGAAACTAGACCATCTCATTACATCATACACAAGAATAAAATCAAAATGGATTAAAAACTTAAAATATAAAACTCAAAACCATATAAACCCTAGGGGAAAAAAAACCATAGGCAGTATAATCTCTGACATTTCTGTGAGCAGTATTTTTTTTCTGATATATCTCCTCAGACAAGGGAAACAAAAGAAAAAATAAACAAATGGGATTATATAAAACTAAAAACTTTTTGCACAGAAAACAAAACCATCAAAAAATGAAGACAACCCACTGAATGGAAGAACATATTTGCCAATGACACATCTGATAAGAGGTTAATATAAAAAATTTATAAAGAACTCAACACACACAAAAAACAACCCAATTACAAAGTGGGCAAAGGGAGGATCCAAGATGGCGGCGTAGGTAAACACCTAAACTGCTGCATCGCACAACAATTTCAAAACTACAACTAAAAGACAAAACGTCTATCACCCAGAACCACGGGAAAGCTGGCTGAGTGGAAGTTCTACAACTAGAAGGAAAGAGCAAACAGCATTGAGGGGTGCACAAGCGCGGAAAAGCTGAGGTACGGAGACACGCCAATCGGGAGCACTGCTGTTTTCAACCTGAAGGGAGATAAGCTCCCGATTACTCCAAACTCCAGTTTCTGGGGAGACGCGGGGAACCCAAACTCCTACGGGGAGAAGCTGGACTGTCTGCCGTGGGGTCGGAAAGTGAGGGAGGTTTGCTTGCAGGGCTGCACGCAGGAATAATTGTTTACTGTGCTGGGGCCCGGGACGCAGGGACGCAGTCGGAGACGCAGAGCCGACTTCTGGCAGCCATCACTGTTTGCCACGCCCTAGCCTAGTGACGCCCTGAGACCCCGCCCCGCACAACCTACAAACCCACCCAAGCTCCAAGCAGCGGCTTTAGCATATGAATGGTCTGCCCTATTGCAGCTTAACCTAGCAAACTTGCAGCCCGGGTCAGACAGCTCCAAAACCTCCAAACCCCAAGCAAAGAGGAGAAAACTGTAGTTCTCGCTGTAGCGCCTGCTGGGTGGCCTCAGACAATAGCTGACCTGCACCCCACTGGAGATCCAGAAGCCAGTGTACCTAGTAGTCAGAGTGAGATACCAGATTTCAACTCCTCACATCCATAAGTGACACATTCAAGAGGCAGACTCAGTGAGCACCAAAGCCCCACTGAAACAAGTCCTGCACCATAAGCATGTCTCCAGCGCAGCAGTTCTTCCATTATAGACACAGCGGGTCCTCACAGCCAATTGGCCTGGAGGTCAATTCCTCCCAGTGTACCAACAGCAATCAAGGCTTAACTACACCAAGACTTTGCACTCAGCCCACAAAGGGGTGTACCAAAGGCGTCCACCTCAAGTGATTGGGGAGGCTGAGCTACTGGCCCCTATAGGTCACCTGCCACACAAAGCCACTCCATCAACACAAGAAAGCAGCAAAATGCGGAGACCAAGAAACATGTCACGAATGAGAGAAATGGAAGAAAGTAAACTAATGGACGACATAGAGTTCAGAACCACATTTATAAGGTTACTCAAGAATCTTCTAAAAACCGCTGAGGAACTTAGTGAGACCTTTAAGGATCTTAATGAGAATACCAAAAAAAATGGAAAAGGACCAGTCAGAAATTAAGCATACACTGTCTGAAATAAAGAATATACAGAAACTCAACTGTAGATCAACGTACCCCAAGAATCAAACCAAAGATCTGAAATATGAGGAAACAAAAAACACCCAACCAGAAAAACAAAAAGAAAAAAGAATCCAAAAGTATGAAGATAGTGTAAGGAGCCTCTGGGACAACTTTAAGCGTACCAACATCCGAATTTTTGGGGTGCCAGAAGAAGACAGAGAGCAAAATATTGAAAACCTATTAGAAGAAATAATGACAGAAAACTTTCCCTACCTGGTGAAAGAAATAGACTTACAAGTTCAGGAAGCACACAGAACCCCATACAAGAGGAATCCAAAGAGGACCACACCAAGACACATCATAATTAAAATGCCAAGGGCAAAAGACAAAGAGAGAATCTTGAAAGCAGCAAGAGAAAAACGGTTAGTTACCTACAAGGGAGTACCCATACGACTGTCAGCTGATTTCTCAGCAGAAACTATGCAGGCCAGAAGGGAGTGGCAAGAAATATTCAAAGTGATGAACAGCAAGAACCTACAACCAAGATTACTTTACCCAGCAAAGCTATCATTCAGAGTTGAAGGTCAGATAAAGAGCTTCACAGACAAGAACAAGCTAAAGGAGTTCATCACCACCAAACCAGGATTACATGAAATGCTGAAGGGTTTTCTTTAAGAAGAGGAAGAAGAAGAAAAAGGTAAAGATAAAAATTATGAACAACAAAGTGACATCAAATACATACCTACCAACAAGTGAATCTAAAAATCAAGTGAATAAAAAATCTGAAGAACAGAATGGACTGGTGAATATAATAGAATCAGGGACATAGAAAGGGAGTGGACTGACAATTCTCAGGGGGTAGGGGGTGTGAGGGGTGCAGGAAGAGATTGGACAAAAAGCTTACACCTATGGATAAAGACAGTGGCGGGGGGTAAGGGCATGGGGTGGGGTGGGGAATCAGGTGGAGGGAAGCTATGGGGGAAAAAAAGAGGAACACCTGTAATAATCTGAACAATAAAGATTTATTAAAAAATAATAATAATAAAAAAAATAAAAAGTGGGCAAAGGATCTGAATACTTTTCCGAAGATGACATGCAGATGGCCAATAGACATATAGAAAGATGTTCAATGTCACTAATCATCAGAGAAATGCAAATTAAAACTACAATGAGATATCACTTCACACCTCTCAAAATTGCTATCATCAATAAGTCAAAAATGGCAAGTGTTGATGAGAATGTAGGGAAAAGGGCACCCTCATGCACTGTTGAGGGGAATGCAATTTGGTGCAGCCACTGTATGGAGTTTCCTCAAAATTTTTAAAATGAAGCTGCCTTATGACTCAGCAATTTTACTTCAGGGAATATAGCCAAAGAAACCTGAAATACTAATTCAAAATAATATATGCACACCTATGTTCATTGCATCATCATTTACAATAGCCAAGATGTGGATGCAGCTCAAGTGCCCATCAGTAGATGAGTGGATAAAAAAGCTGTGGTACATTTACACAATGGAATACTACTCACCATAAACAAAAGGAAATCTTACCTTTCGGGACAACATGGATGAACCTATAGGTTATGATATTAAGTGAAATAAGCCAGTCAGAGAATGACAAAAGCCAGTTGATTTCACTTATATGTGGAATCTAATGAACAAATAAACACACAAAATAGAAAGACTCATAGATACAAAGAACAGACTGCCAGCTGTCAGAGGAGAGGGGGTTGGTGGGCTGGGTGAAATGGGTGAAGGGACTAAGAAAAAAGAAAGAAAGAAAAAGCATAGACACAGATAGCAGTATGTGATTACCAGGGGGAAAAGTGAGCAGGTAGGTAGAAGAGGGTAAATGGGGAATAAATAGTGATGGAAGGTGACTAGACTTGAGGTGGTGAACACAAAATCCATGATATAGATTATATATTATTGAGTTGTACACTTGAAACCTTTTTAACTGTATTAACCAATGTAACCCCAATAAATTCAATTAAAAATACAAATAAATCAGAGTTAAGGTAATAGAGAATGTGGAGGTGGCTATATTTGACCAGGTAGTTGGGAGACTCTCCCTTTAGGACTGGGGTGGAGAACCTTTTTTCTGCCAAGGGCCATTTAGATATTTATAAAATAATTTGCAGGCCAGACAAAAATATCAACTTAAAAATTAGCCTGCTATATTTGGTCAGAAGTTTAATTAATCACACCTAATGCCTTGGCAGGGCCAGACCAAATGATTTTGCAGTCCTTATACGCCCAAGGGCCAGACATTCCCCGCCCCTGCTTTCGGAGATGATATTTTAAATAAAATCTTGAAGTAAATAAGTAAAGGAAGGAACAATGGTCTAAACATAGACCATTCTAGAACGAGCAAAGAGCAGGAGCTAAGGCCCAAGGAACGGGAAGGAGGCCAGTATCGCTGAAGAGGATTGAGAGATGGGAAGAACACAGGAGGATAAGGTCAAAGAGTATGCCAAGGGTAGGACTTTTGAGTTTAGTTCTTAATGAGATGAGAAGTCATTGGAGAGTTTTGAACAGAGACATTATAAGATCTGAGTTGGATTTTTACAAGATAGCTCTAGTGGTTTGAGAAGAAGATGATGCGATGGCAGTAAAGGGTGGGGGGCGCAGCAGCAAGGTACAAGAGTAGAAGAAGGAAGCATACCACTTAAGAAGTTACTGCTGTCATCAGCAGAGAGATAATGACTGCTCAGACTGAGTTAGTAGCCATGTCCATGACAAGAGGTGGTTATGTTTGGGACATATTTTGAAGGTGGACCTAACAGGAATTAGCAGTGAATTGGAAGACGTAGGAAAGAGAAGGGTCAAGATATGGGAAAGAGAGGGGTCAAAACCTTCCTAGGCTTTGGGCCTGTGCAAGAAAGAGGCTGGTGGTGCCAAAGAGGGAAGAATGGAGGGAAGAAAAATTTTGGGAGGGAGAGGATGAATCTAAAGTTCTATTTTCACACAGTTACATGTGTTATGCTCCCTGGACATATCTGGAGAGTTTGGTAGGCCAGTTGGAGCATATCACATGATCTCACTCATATGTGGGATATAATGATCAACATAATTTGATGAACAAGAATAGATCCAGAGACAAATGGCAGGGGAGGCGAGGTGTGGGGGGGAGGGTTGGGTAGAGAGCAACCAAAGGACTTGTACGCATGCATATTAGCATAACCAATGGACACAGACACTGGGGCTGTGGGGGCTTGTCCGGGGTGGGAATGGGTGGGAGGAGGGTCAATTGGGGAAAAAGGAGACCAATGTAAAACTTTAGACAATAAAAAAAAAAAAATTTTTTTTTAAATAAAGGTCAGGACTAGAGAGATCTATATCCAGCTATTTCTGGCTGAAATGAGATAAAACACATGCTTACATGTGGGGCTTTTTCAAGGGCTGTGTGAGCACCAGGAAATAATGACCAGATGCTTCTTCTCAGTTGCTATATCATGCGCTTGTTAATATTTTGGTAACTAAAACTCTCTTCCCATATTCTAATTGATCTTCTTTCAATCAATTGGACAGTCTGGTTTAAGAATGTACAGTTCTCTTGAAACTCAGTACAACTACTGTTACTTTAAAGTTTAAAAAATGTCTTCTACTGGTTGTTTTATTTGTCCGGAACTGCTCCCTCGTGGGGAAAAGAAAAAAGGAAGAATGCTCTGGACACCTGGACTAGACAGCAAAACTCAGTCTGGACACGAGAGGGCGCCATGCAGACAGTCAGTGCGTGCAGGAACTAAAACGGTGGTGTTTCAGAGAGTTCCCAGATCCCAAATCGGGGCTCCTGGGATTCTGACCCAAGGAGGGCTGCCCTCAGATCACCAGCATTGGACCATTTTGGTCAGGATGTAATAGGGCCAGACAGGGTTTTTCCACAGGGAGCCCATTAAAAAGAAAATAGGACACATACGGGAGAAAAAGGGAAAACAAGAAAGCAAGCAAAAATTAAGGAAACCAAGAGGTGCCTATTATGGGGAATGAGAGACTTCCGGAAATTCAGGGCTAGAAGGGACCTCAGAGACCATCTTGTTGAACCTTCTATTTCCCAGGAAAGGGAGCTAAGGTGGCTTCTTTTTTCTTTTCCCTGGTATCAGATGTCATGCCTGAAGTAGCTGCAGCTGTCTTGTGACATGGAAGCAATAAGCATGAGGATGAAAAGTCAACATGCACACATGGATGTCAAAGACACGTAGGCGTCACACTGTGCAGTCACGGCAGCAGCCCTGGACTGATCACCTGCACGCTGCTTGTCGTATGGGAAACATAAGCTCTTATTGTCTGCACTACTGGAAATCAGGCTTCTCATACTTGAATCCCAAATACCGCTAACTGTTGCAGCTTGGAACATTCAACATTTTAAAGATGGCAGTTCTCCCAAACTGATTTAAGCAGGGCGGCAGCAATCTTGACCTGGCTGAAAAACATTGCTGCTCTGTGTGGAGCTGTGTGGAATGTGAAACTGGAAGCTATCACATCCGGTTCCGGGCCATCTGAGGTTTTTCTGGGACCAACCCAGGCACCGAGAGACTATTTGCTTTACTCACTGCCTTTGTCCCCCTCCTCCTACCCCAGTCACTCTATAAGTTCCTTTTGCATTTATTTATACCACAGGGGAACCCTCCCCAGCAGCTGCCTCTGCCCCAGGTGCCCCTCCCACCTGCATTTGCGCTCTGATTTGGCATGCATTGGGACGCAGAGTGCGCTCCATCAGAGCTGATTCAAAATCAAGGGCAAGTATCCACCCTCAGGGTGCTTAGTGTGGGCAGCAGTGGGATGGGGTGGAGGGGACATTTAGTTTCCCTTGCTCACCTCACAATGAGAAAAGAAGCTGAGTTTTCTTAGAAATAACCTCTAGATTCTGGTCACTGGGGGAGAGGAACGTCTGTGGTTTAGCAAGTGCCCGGCCCCCTGCTGTGATGTCACACACCACACAGAGGTGAGCACTCCTTGCGGTCGGCCCTGCCCTGCAGCTCTGCTCCACGAGTTACCTGTATTTTGTTTCTAACATACAAGTTTCAGGTCCCAAGTGCCTCACTCATGTCCTTCCCCTTCCACTCCTGCCACATAATTCCCTGAAAATCCCCAAAAGGAAGCGCCTCACAGGTGCTCACAAACAAGTCCTTTCCCAACCCGTGCAGCCCCCACTGTCCTCCCGGACTCTGACTTCCTCTTCCCTGCCCAGCCTGACGCAGACTTTGAAGCTGCATCGAGGCACCACAGCGCTATCTGTTGTGTCACCGCTGAGCCATTGCCTTCTTTGATGTCCCATGAGCAAACCAAAGGACCCCGTGTTTTCTTTGAAGTTCTAAAGCCCACAAACCGGAGTGCGGAGTGCGTCACAAGCCTCAGTGATGTCAACACTCCTTCCCCTTCCCCTGGCTCAGGACTTTGACATTCCAGGAGCAAAGCAATTCTGCTTGTGCCTTTCTCAGAAAGTTTTAGGGAAAAGAATGCTTTCTTTCTTTTTTTTTTTTTTTTTTTTTTTTTTGGCTCATGACCTCTCTGTTCCACAGCTGCACTCCCTGGCCTCCTCTCTCCTTGCAATATCCCTTCTCCTTTGAGCTGAGGCTGATGGTCCTCTTGGAAGCTTTCAATGAAAGGGATGGCTTTAGAATCCCAACAAGGCAGCAGCGCCCAGGGCTGTTCCAGGGAGGGGAGTGTTGTGGTCCAATGGGCATGGCCACCCCTCTCCTGAGTTGTTGAAATTCCAGGTGGTACCTATAGGCTGTGGATGCAGGAGACTGTGCCATCTACTAAGAAACCCTGGACAATCTCTGAACCTCCACAGGCTGGACATCTCAGACCTCCCTGCCGTGTCCAACCCAGGCCTCACTCGGATCTTGGTGGAGGAGATGCTGCCCAACTGTGAGGTTCTGGGAGCTGAGTGGGCCCAGGGCCTGAAGTCTGGGTCTGAGAAGCAGTCTCAGGACACAGCCAGCCCCATCCCTGCCTAGTCACAGCCCCTGCCCACCCAGCTGGATCTCAGCAGGCTGTATTGATGCTGACAGTTCTCCCTACTTCTGGCTTCCAGTTGGGCTCACTCACCGTGGGGGTTAGCGGGGTGGGGGGGGAGTGGGTGTGGCACTGGCACGTCAGAGGAACAGAGAGCAGGTGGTCCCCTTCTCAGGGGAACCCTGGCTGGCTGCACTTTGAGCTGAAAGTCACAGCTCCGGTCATCCTGTCAGGCAGCCCTTCCCACACACCTCTCCTTCCAGTTCCAGTAACTGCCTCCTGCCTCTTCAGGCTGGGGCAGCTAAGGGCTCTGGCTGCAAGGAGCCCCAAGGAGCTGCATTTTTCCTTGTGGCCTCCCCACCTTGCCCACTATTGTGTCAAGGGACTCTTCTCAAATTATCCTCACTTAGGTGGGCTACCATTTCTTGCTGGCACCCTACTGATATAAGGGGTGCTACTGGCATTCCATAGGGATGGTTATTCCCTGTGTGGAACCAGACAGCTCACCATCAGGGACACAACCCTGGCCCACACTCACTAAATGCCAGTAGCACCCCAAGTCCTATGCTGTTCCTGCTTATCTATTTGACTCAGTTCCTAATTCTACTTTCTTGTCAACGATGTGAAAACTGATCTGGGCCTTTGAAATATTTTGCCTTTGCTAACTTGCCCACGCTTTGTCAGTAGAGGGCACTCGAGAGATGCAGCAGGAGGCGAGGCTTTCGCTTCCTGCTTCCTGTATGGGTGGGCTTCTGGCTCCTGCAACACATGTGGCTTCCCCAGCACCAGGTGGTCAGCAGCCTTTCCTGGCACCTCACCCTACCCCAGCAGTTTCCTAGGGGAGTACTTCCACTCAAGGACCCCCCTGTGATTGACTTTCCACCACACCCCAGAAGCTGGATTTCCACTAGATTCCAAGGCACCTTATCAATGAATCCCTTGTCACTTCAATTCGCTGTTGAAGTCAATAATTCTTTATATTTAACTTTCCCTGTTCAAGAGAGAAAGTTCCTAGAGAAGTAAGACACCTCGCTGGCCAGGCCAAAGTATATAACTTCCTTTGGCTGTAAGCCTCTATTATGTGGCATTTAAATCTCACTTCCTCACACAGTCAGCTGCTTCCACTTTCATTTCTCCTCTGCACCTCAATCTGCCATCCCACCATTTCAGGAGCAGTTAGCCACACCATCACTGTCACATAGCACCCATTGTGGGTGGAATCAGGAAACCTTCAGTCATGGACGAGGGCAACATTGTAGGCATAAGGATGTTTATTGAAAAAAAGTGAAAAGTGCAAATAATTTAATTGTCCCAGAATAATTAGTTGATTGAATAAATAATGGTATATCTATCTACACAATGGAAAATTAGACAAGAGTTACAATTATTGGTATAAATAGCTGATTCTCAAATTGTCAAAGAACAGCCTGCATTAGAATCAGCCAGGGTCTTATATTAAAAATACAGGTTTCTGGACACAGGTCCAGATGACTGAATCTGAATCTCTGGGAGCAAGACTTAAAATTTTTATTTTAACAGGCTATTCCAGTGATATTTAATGCACATTATAGTTTAAAAACTTACAGCCATGAAAATCTAGTTAATCATGAGAGAAAATAAGCATAACATATTGTTAAATGAAAACTGCATGAAAAGAACTGACAATATAACCCATTTTTAAAATAGTGTAGGTAGAAAAAAATAGATGATAGATAGATAGATAGATAGATAGATAGATAGATAGATAGACAGACAGAATAGACTGAAAGGATACACACCAACATATTAACAGTAGTTCAGGATAAGTTTACAGATTTTTACTTCACTTGTTTGCTTGTTGTGTGCCATTTCTAAATTTCCAAAATAAACATTTAAGTATTCATGAATAGTTAGCAAAACAATAAAAGTTGTTTTGTTTTTACAGAATTATATAGGAGTTAAACTCTTTAAGAATTATTTTTTAATTTTATCTTGGATTTTTAAAACAGCAAATTGAGGCAGGTTGCAACATTTTATACCACATAACAAAATTTTAAATGAAGAATTAGGAATAAAGAAATAATACAGATATTAAAATGAAATGAAGCCAAGATGAAGGTTAGTACATTACCATAAACTTTAGTATTGTTTCTAAAGTGAGCTTTACTTGGCTCTTTTTAATATCACACAACACCTGAGTAGACATGAGCAGTTAGGGGGGGAAGGGGAGTCAAGGATTACTGCACATTTTCACTTGGATGGTTAATGTGTTGATAAGAATGCTCTTAACCAACACTAGAGATTCACTGGAGCCTTGATTAATTTTCTTTATAACTCCCAACTCAAGAAAAGTACAAGCAAGCAAGTATGGTAGCTAAAGACCCCTCTGCTGCAACTGCTGGGAACTCAGCTAAGTCACTGTCCCACACACCAGGCTTGTGACCTGAGATCTAATTCAGGTCTCAATAAAAAGGCAAGGGTATTATGAAAATCTAGAGGCCCAGTACATGAAAATCATGCACTGGTCGGGTCCCTAGTGGCTGCCGGCTGCCGGCCCAGTATTCCTTCCCTTCCCTGGCCACCTGCCAGAGCCAGGGCCTCTATCTCTTCCCCCAACTGGCCCAGCCCCTGGTCGAACTCCTGGAAGAACTCTGGTAGAGGGGATAATATTAGCTTTTATTATATAGGATGAGCAAAGAAATTGAAAAACATCATTCCAAAGAAGATCTAGAAATGGCAAACAAGCACTTGAAAAGATGTTCGACCATGATTAGTTATGTAGATTAACACATTAAACGCCAAGCCTGTTTTGTCTTCCTTTCCATTTCAGTCACCGGTGACTGACATGGCACTTAACGTGATAAGGACATGAAAATCAAAACCATAATAAGATACCACCTTACATCCAGTAGAATGGCTAGAATTAAAAAAAAAAAAAAAGGCAAGGAGGGAGGAAGGGAGGGAGGGAAGGAGGGAGAAAGGAAGGAAGGAAGGAAGGAAGGAAGGAAGGAAGGAAGGAAGGAAGGAAGGAAGGGAAAATTAGAACCCTCATACATGGCTGTGAGAGTGTAAAATGTACAGTGTCAATGCAAAATGCAGTGCAGTCACTGCAGAAAACATTTGGCAGTTGCTCAACAAATTAAACAAAAAATTACCATATGACCCAACAATTCCACTCCTGGGTATATACCCCCCAAAATTAAAAACAAGCATTTAAACAAATACTTGTAAGTGAACATTTCAGAGCAGCACTGCACACAATAGCCAAAAAGTGGAAACAACCTAAATGTTTATCAACTGAAGGATGGATAAACAAATAGTGTTATATCCATGCAGTGGAATGTTATTCAGCCATAAAAAGGAAGTATGAATGCTACAACATGGAAGAAACTTGAAAACCTTCTACTGAGTTAAAGAAGCCATACATAAAATGTCACATATTCCATGATTCCATTTACATTAAACCTCCAGAATAGGCAAATCCATAGAGATAGAAAGTTAATTGTGTTTTGGGGGGCTGGGGAGAGGGGGAAATGAGGAATGATTACTTAATGGGTATGAGTTTTCCTTTTGAGGCAAAGCATTTGTCTTGGGACTAGATAGAAGTGCTGGTTGCACACCATTGTGCATGTACTCAATGCCATTGAATTATATATTTTAAAGGGTTAATGGTTAATTTTATGTTACGTGAACTTTGCCTCAATAAAAAAACAGTCAGGTATTTTCAGGGTCACTTTGTGAAATTTAAATTTGAGAACACTGGGGCTTTTTAGAAGACTCTGTTTGGAGAGGAAGTGGGAATAATTAGTTCAGTTTAGGACACTTGAGTTTGACGTGTCCATGGGCCTTCCAGGTGAAGGTGCTAGAAGCCAATTGGGATTGCCAGTCTAGAGGAGGGAGAGAAGTCTGGGCAGGAGCGCTAGCTTTGAGGGCCATCAGCCGGAGGTAGACGCTTAATCTCCCGGTGTGTGTTCTCCTCAGAACCCCTAGCACAAATGGAATGAAATATAGGCCCCAATGGAAAAAAATCACCCCGTTGGCCCTGGATGGTTCTTCCTTGAAAAGTGTAGTCATTAGTGTGGGCTTTATAGTCATTCCGTGTTTTTAATGAAGGCCTTGCAGAAACGTCTTTGCTCTGATGGGTTGGGTTTCTCTGGCATCCCAGAATAGTAAAAAAGGTGACCTATGTTTGTCACATTACTGAAAAAACCAACCACAGGTTTTTTTACTCAGTGAGGTGTGAAGGAGGGTGCCCTCTGGTCTTTCCCAGAATTAGATCCCAGGTGTTTGTGGTGGGCTTATTGGAGGGCCCACCAATGTGTCACAGAGAAGATGAGATGCTGTGGGTGACAGAGCCAGATCACACTTTTTTCCAAGTATTTTCTAATGTTTTCTAAAATTGGAACAAATTTCAGGCCACTAACAATATTTAAGATGGCAATTTAAAGAGAAAATATGGTAAACTTGATAACTGCTTAATCTGGATAAGGGGTATATTGCATTATTTTCTCCATGTGTTATATGTTGAAAATAATTATATCATTTTTTATTTAATAAATCTTTATTGTTCAGATTATTACAATTGTTCCTCTTCCCCCCCCCCATAGCTCCCCTCCACCCAGTTCCCACCCCACCCTCTGCCCTTACCCCCTCGCCATTGTCCTCATCCATAGGTGTACGATTTTTGTCCATTCTCTTCCTGCACCCCACACACCCCTTTCCCCCCGAGAATTGTCTGTCCACTCCCTTTCTATGCCCCTGATTCTATTATATTCACCAGTTTATTCTGTTCATCAGATTTTTTATTCACTTGATTTTGAGATTCACTTGTTGATAGATATGTATTAGTTGTTCATAGTTTTTATCTTTATCTTTTTCTTCTTCCTCTTCTTAAAGAATACTTTTCAGCATTTCATGATACTGGTTTGGCGGTGATGAACTCCTTTAGCTTTTTCTTACCTGTGAAGCTCTTTATCTGCCCTTCAATTCTGAATGATAGCTTTGCTGGGTAGAGTAATCTTGGTTGTAGGCTCTTGCTATTCATCACTTTGAATATTTCTTGCCACTCCCTTCTGGCCTGCATAGTTTCTGTTGAGAAATCAGCTGACAATTGTATGGGTGCTCCCTTGTAGGTAACTAACTGTTTTTCTCTTGCTGCTTTTAATATTCTCTCTTTGTCTTTTGCTCTTGGCATTTTAATTGTGATGTGTCTTGGTGTGATCCTCTTTGGATTCCTTTTGTTTGAGGTTCTCTGTACTTCCTGGACTCATAAGTCTGTTTCTTTCACCAGGTGGGGGAAGTTTTCTGCCATTATTTCTTCAAATAGGTTTTCAGTATCTTGCTCTCTCTTTTCTTCTGGCACCCCCATAATTCGGATGTTGGTTCACTTGAAGTTGTCCCAGAGGCTCCTTACACTATCTTCATATTTTTGGATTCTTTTTTCTTTTTGCTTTTCCGGTTGGGTGTTTTTTGCTTCTTTGTATTTCAAATCTTTAACTTGATTCTTGCGATCCTCTAGTCTGCTGTTGGATCTCTGTATACTATTCTTTATTCCAGTCAGTGTATGCTTAATTTCTAGTTGGTCCTTTTTCATATTCTTGAGGGTCTCACTAAATTTATTGGCCTTTTCTAGAAAATTCTTGAAAAACCTTATAACTGTGGTTTTGAACTCCATATCCAGTCTTTTTTTTTCCTCCATTTCTTTCATTTGTGACCTGTTTCTTTGTCTCCACATTTTGGCTGCTTCCCTGAGTTGATAGAGTGGCTTTGTGTGCTAGGTGTCCTATAGGGCCCAGTGGCTCAACCTTCCCAGTTACCTGAGGTGGACACTCTTGATGCACCCCTTTGTGGGCTGTGTGCACAGTCTTGTTGTAGTTAAGCCTTGATTGTTGTTGGTATCACTGGGAGGAATTGACCTCCAGGCCAATTGGCTATGAGGATCAGCTGTGAGGATCAACTTCTGTGCTGGAGACACCCTTATGAGACAAGACTTACAAAAGCCTCTGTGCTCAGCTTGGATGGGGCGGAGTCTCAGGGCAGAACAGACAGCCATGGCTTCCCTTCAGCCCTTCCCTAAGAAGCACCCCGGGTCTCAGTGTCCCATGGTAATAACTGCAAGCACCTCTGAGAGAAAGCCGCCCTCGAGTTTCACCCACTGCCAGACAGTCCAGTTTCTCCCCAATGAGTCTGGGTCCCCAGAGTCTTGCCCGGAACTGAAGTTCAGAGCATTTGAGCGCTTTTGTCTCCCTCCCAATTGAGAAAGCCAGCCGCGTACTCAGTTGCCAGCCCTCTCTGCGCACGCCTCCATACCTCTGCCTTCTGCAGCTCCTCTGATTCTCAGTGTGCTTTTCTCTTTCCTTCTAGTTGTAGAATTTCCACTCAGCCAGACTTCCTGTGGTTCTGGATGATGTCCGTTTTGTCTTTTAGTTGTAGTTTTGAAATTGTTGTGCGAGGCAGCAGTTTAGGTGTTTACCTATGCTGCCATCTTCATTTCTCTCCTCAATTATATCATTTCTTAACACTCTTTAACATTATAGTGATTTAGATTTCACACAAATTTATTAAGCCTAAGTTTTGTTCTAGCCACTAAGCTAGGAAGCTTCACACAGAACTAGTGCCTGCATGATGGACCAGTTTGATGGCATTTCCTATTCCAAATAAATATCCTAAGCCTTAGGTTACAATAAATAATAAGGTGGAGTAGGAAGGTGGGTCAATAAGAAGTGAAAATGCAAGTTAACATGGATAACATTTGAAATAGAAGTCATCCCTACCACAAATGGATCAACCTAACTTTGCTATATATCCCAGAACAACCTGTTGAGGGGTTCAGTCACACAGCTACATTCCCATGTAGAAAGGAGTTGTTTTGCCCATGTACCAGAAGAACTTTCCAGAGCAGGCTGCTCTCTGCCTGTCCACTCTCAGCCCTGTGTCCCCAGGGCAGCCTCATCTGTTGGAGGCTGGTTCTGAGGCAGACCTGCCTATACCTGCTGCATGTGGACTTCCAGACATGGCCTTTGAGTTGGCAGGAGAAAGCTGCATACCATAGGCCATGGTGGCCACAGGCCTGAGCAGGCCAGCCCTCCTATGGTCTCTATGATGTGAAGTTTTTTTTTCACTTAGATAAACATATTAGAATTTCCCTTTATGGTCTGTGCTTTTTGTATCTTGTTAAGAAAACTTCTCTACCCTCAAATCATACATATATTTTATATTTTCTTTTAAACTTGTAAAAATTTGTTTCTTACATTCAGGGCTCGTTTAACAATCTTTTATTTCTATTTGGTGATGGTGTGAATTAGGGAAGTCATTTAATTTTCCCAACATGAATAACAGGTTGTCCAGCAGCATTGATCAGAGCCCATCTTTTCTCCGGTCATTTTTCATGCCTCTGTCATCTGTGGAGTCATCAAAAGTCTAAATAGAATAAAACTTTCTACTCTCTTCCACTGGTCTTCTTTGTTAATCCTTGTGTAAATATTGCATTGTCTTAATAACTATAGTCTTATTACAAATATTGACATTTGGTAAGATAAGCCCCATCTCATTCTTTTCCAATTTGTTCTTGGGTATTCTAGGCCTTTTACTTTTCTATTTAAATTTTAGAACAACTTGTTAAGTTCCTATTGGGCTTTTGATGAGAATAGTACTGCATCTGTGACTTGATTTGTGGGAGAATTGACATCTTTTGAAATATTAAATCTTATCCAAGGGCAAAGTATGTTTCACCATTTTTTTTTCTTTTTAAAAAATAACTTTCTTCTTAAAAGCTGCACACACACCTATTATTTATTCCTAGGTACCTTAGAGACTTTGTTCCTATTGTGAATAAAATCTTTTCTAAAAATTATATTTTAGAAATTGTATGTTGTAGGTGTCTAGAACCTAACTGATTTTTCTATATTCACCTTGTACCCAGCAATGTTGCTGAAGTCTGTTATGTTTGTGGATGCTATAAGATTGTCATCAGTGCTCTCCAGTTTCTAGTTTCTTGGAATATATTCCTAGAAGTGGGATTACTGGGTCAAATGGGAGTTCCATTTTTAGTTTTTTGAGGAAACTCCATACTGTTCTCTACAGTGACTGCACCAGTCTGCATTCCCACCAGCAGTGCACGAGGGTTCCTTTTTCTCTACATCCTCGCCAGCACTTGTCCTTTTTTGATTTGTTGATGATAGCCATACTGACAGGTGTGAGATGTTACTGCATTGTCGTTTTGATTTGCATCTCTTGGATGATTAGTGACTTTGAGCATGTTTTCATATGTCTCTTGGCCTTCCTTATGTCCTCCTTCAAAAGGTATCTATTTAGGTCTGTTGCCCATTTTTTGATTGGGTTGTTTATCTTCCATTTGTTAAGTTGTATGAGTTCCCTGTAAATGTTGGAGATTAAATCCTTATTGGTGATAACATTGGCAAATATGTTCTCCATGCAGTGGGCTTTCTTGTTGTTTTGTTGATGGTTTCTTTTGCTGTACGTTATGCTAAGCGAAATAAGCCAGTCAGAGAAAGATAAATATCACATGATCTCACTCATTTGTGGAATATGATGAACAACATAAACTGATGAACAAAAACAGATCCAGAGACAGAGAAGCATTGATCAGACTGTCAAACCTCAGAGGGAAGGTAGGGGAGGGTGTGGGTAAGGGGGAGAGATCAACCAAAGGACTTGTATGCATGCATATAAGCCTAACCAATGGACACAGACACCAGGGGGTGAGGGCATGAGTGAGAGGGTATGGGGGAGCAATGGGAGAATAAGGACACATGTGTAATACCTTAATCAATAAAGAGAGAAAAAAAGATTGTCATCAATGATTCTTTTTCACTAATAAGAATTGTATTGATATAAAGCATGCCTAAGCACTCAGAATTACTGATGTACAAGTATAAAGTTCCAGACTTTGAAATACATCACATCTCTTACTTTCCACAAATGGATGTAATTTTTACTTGAGCCTGCCATGCATTTGAGCTATCAGGGAATTTAACCTTAGTTAACCATTCTTGGGATTAATTCCACACTAGGGTTATGTCATAGTTCCTAGGTCTGAGACAGGGCCAAGGTCCAGAGGTCTAGGAGACCTCTCTCTGGTCACATGGCATCAATACAGTTGATTTACTGCAGGCACATCTGTTTTCTCTGTGAGTCAGGCCTATTTAGTGACTTTATTCTGGAAGGCATGATGGGAGGGTGAAGCCAATAGAGTGCTTCATCAGAGCACCAGCAGCTATTCCATGGGCAGAAAACGCAGACTGGAAACAACACATTTAAATGGAGAGAAAAGGAGAGGACAGGCTAGTCAGAGAGTTATGTCACAGTCATAAGTAATACTCCCTCTCCAGGCATGAAAAGTCTAAAGAGAACATGACCTTTTAAAAAATCTCTTCTAGAAACCCTGCTCAGTGACTTTCATGAGCTAGAATTGTGTCACAGGTAATCCCTTATGTGCAAAGGACTCTGTATTAGGGTGAGTATATTTCTCTGGGTACATTACCACTCTGAACAAAATTGGGGTTCTTTAGTGAGGAAGAAGGGGGAAATTGATATAGGGCTAGGCAACTAGCAATGTCAGCATGAATAATAACTTCCATTTAAAAATGAGCACACTAAGTATTACAACCTTCTCCACAAACATATGCCAGGAAATCTTTCTGGCTGCGTTAGAGGTGTCATAATAAATCCCATCTCCTAAGGCAGACAAGTATGGAGTCTGTAATGAAATTGTATATCTTAGATTTGCAACCTGTGTATAATGGGACTCTGCTAGAGCTTGGAGCTTTAAGAGACATTTGATGTGGTAGCTTTGTCACCAGGGGGGATTCATGCAACGAGACCTGAGGTTGTACACAGGAAGAAATCTGCCCACCCCACCCCACCAGGTCCTTGGGTGGTAGCAGCTGAAGAGTTACTGGAGAAAGCCACAAGCCTGTCATTTTGCTTCTTCACCAAAGTGTCCTAAACATTTATTATCCTATGGTGTCTCCCAGCCAGTGTTAGGGAGCCTGCTCCTTGACCATCAGGAGGTTTTTTATTGGGTCAAGGTCATGAACAGAGAACTCTTTGGACTACCTGCCTGTGAAGAGTTGGCTGTCCACACACAGACTGCCCAGGAGGAGTCTTCCTCCGAATCTCAGAAAGTAGGTCCAAGCACTGGCAAGTTTCCATGACCCCCTAGACCCCATCACCTCAGCACTTTCTCCTTTCATTCCCAATTTAACTCATAAAGTAGCTCAGTGATACTCCTTACACACGAAAAATTATTTAGACTATGCCCATTCACCACCAAATCAAGGAGGTACAGGGGATCCAACCTTGTCTTGAAGATCAAGACAGCTCGTAGGGGACCAGGGGACCATCACCACCTGAGTGGTACAGAGAAGGTTCAGAGGGGCTTGTAATTCAGAAATACCTATGCAATATATTGAGTTTTCCCAGAAGGAACTTTGACTTGGATAAAGATTATCTGTGTAGTGGTTAAATGTACACACTCTACAGCCAGACTGCTGTAGAACCAGACTCCTGGTTCCACCATTGCTGCAGCCTTAGAAAAGTTGTTTAACCTGGCTGTGTCTCAGTTTCTCAACTGTGAAATAGTGATAAAAAAAAAACACATTGCAACCTCAGGGGATTGTTATAATATTAAATGAATTTATATAAAACATGTAGAACAGTACTTGATGCAGAATAAGTACTCAATAAATATTATCTGCCTATCATTGTCCCATTTCTAATGCATAGGGCTTAAAATAGGTCATAGCTCACACATCACTGGGCTGCTGATGCCCAAGGGGAGAAAGGCTTCTCCAAGAGGAGAAAGCTTGGTTATATCATAAAGCAAGGGTGAGAGAGATCTTTTTTGCTTCAGAAGGTAATACTCTCAATAAATCAAATTTCTTCACACATTCAAGCACACTCCTATGCACAATATCACATACACAACCTAAATTTAGGTGTGAGAGAAAATGGAGAAAAATAAAAACATAAAGAGAAGACTCAGATGAGGCAGAGTAAGTTAGTGTAGGTTTAAAACAGAGAAGAAAGGGTGTCATTTTTCATTTCTTCAGACTCACATTCCAGATATGGTGCTGGATGTCTTCTTTTTTTTCTGCCTACCACATGAACTCCAAAAGTCACAGTTCAGAGTACCTGAAGAGTTGACTTTGGGATATCTCCCTCCTGGGACATTAGTTCTTCTCTGTATTTGGGTTCAAAATCACTCAGACTCTCAGGAACCATGAACATCAACCCAATTAGAAGGCACATAGGCCTTGAGAGAAGCAAGCTCCTGAGCAGAGAGAACTGTGAGTGGGACAAGGGGACTGTAAGACAATACTCACCTGTCTGACCTTGGAAATCATGACAGAGTAGACCCGGGCTTGGGGATCACGAGATATCAGCAAAAACCCAATACATCCAGCAGGCGTTCAGTGAGTTTTTAAAAAAGAGTATTTTCTTCTTCAGCTTCTCTAAGAAATTTGAAGACTGGCTCATCCTCCAATGAAAAGGAAAATCGAGGCTAGTGGGAGGCAAAGTAGAGGGACTTAATAATGAGAGAAGAGACTGAGCTAATGATCTAAGACCCTGTCAACTGAGCATTAAAGCTTAGACCTTAGCCTCCAGGTGGAGGGGACCAAGGTGAGGATCAGTTCTCCCTCACTAGAGAACTGAACTCAGTCACCAAGACTCAGAGTTCTGAATGGGTCACATTGTAGACATCAGCCAAGTTATGTATTTATTCTGACAATGTACACAACAGATTTCAGCGAAGTACCTTGATCTAACTCAGCCCGCACATTGTGGTAATTTTCTGACAGAAAGAAGAAAACGATCTTGACGAAGAAAGAACAGCTGACAAGATAAGCCAGAGGAGCTGGGCTTCCCAGGAAGGAAGCCTCTGCACATATGGGTTTACCCTTCCTTCCCCACTGAGGTGGAAGGAGAGTGAAAACTCAGTGTCCACAGCTCTCCCAGCTGTGTAGATCCTGATATCTCACTGCTCCTTGCTATATTATTCTTCCCCTGCTGTCTTTGTTGTCAGAAGCAAATAATGGAAGAAACCAAGAGCTTTGTTTCCCAGGCAATGCAGTGGCCAGGCTGAGAAGCCATGGGAGGAGTCTGGACCCTATCTGAGTTAAACTAGGAGAGTTTGGTGGTATAAACGATGAGGGGAGCAGAGGGGAGCTGGTTGCTCTTTATTTGGTCTGCATTAAAAAAAAATTCTATACCAGCTGTCTGCAACATTTTTATTATTCAACAATTTAAAAATTAATTTGATTTTTAAAAAAATAAATATTTACCTCATGTAAAATTTAGGTTTCAAAAGCATAACAAAATAAAAATACTCTTCTCACCTCTGACTCCTAGTCATCCTGTTTTCCTCCCTAGAAGAAACAAATCAATGATATATTTTTTAGATTTAGCCATGTTTATACATGTAAGTATAGTTCATTCATTATAATGGATGCACAATATTCCAATATTTGCAAATAGCACAATTTATCCATTCTCGTGAAATTTAGGTTATTTCCAATTTTTTATAATAAAAAACAATTGCAGGAGAAAAGAAGATGGTGGCACAGGTAAATGCCTGTACTCTCTGCCTCCCACAACCACATCAAAATTACAACTAAAATACTAGTATAGAACAACCATCATCCAGAACCACTGGAAAGCTGGCTGAGTGGAAGTTCTACAACTAGAGAAGTAAAGAAGAAAGCACACTGAGACTAGTAGAAGGTGCGGAGGCCTGAAACAGGCTGGTCCGCCACCCATGTGTGCCACTTTTTTAATCAGGTGAGAGATTGTCTCTGTGGAGGCTTCCTAGAGGAACAAGGGTCCCAGCCCCACACCAGACACCCATCCCAGGATCCCAGAGCTGGGAAAATAAGTCCCAAAGGGCAGTAAGAACTATGGGCTATAAAAACCAGTGTGGATTGGGGCTCAGTGACACAAAGGCTGCTGGAGACCCAGCTGTTTCTCTTAAAAGGCCAGCACCATGAACTGAACTTACAAAGTCCCACTTCCTCTGAGTTCCAGAGCCAGGGCGAGGCTCTAGGGAACACTGACACAAAAGAGGAAGAACTGGATTGTCTGGCATTGGGGCAGGAACTCGGGGGCAGCTCTCTCCCAGACCAAGGTGCTCCCAGGGACCATTGTTAATATGCTGTGACCTCCCCAGTTGCAGGGCTGACTGGCAGCCAGCCATTTCTGTTTGCTCCATCTAGTGATTCCCTAAGACCCACCTCATCCAATTTACAACCCCACCCAAGCTGTGTGTAGCGGATTTTTCATATGAATGGCCTGTCCTTGATCAGGCTAAAATCTCTCAAACAAACTGCAGCTGGATCAGGGAGCCCCAAACCTATCAATAAAAGGTACAAGACCTGGCACCAGCATCAGCCTGCCTTGCTTCATAGCTGGGCCTCATCTGGGCACTTCTAAACCCGATACCAAGAAGAGGAATCTGCAGATCTCTCTGTAGTTCCTGCTGGGTGGGAGCCACAGGCAGTGGCTGACTTTGCACATCTCTGGAGACCCAAGAGCCAGTGTACCCAGTGGTCAGTGTCAGACCATGCCAGATTACAACTCTACACATCCATAAGTGACACACTCAAGGGGCAGACTCAGTGAGCACCAAAGCCCCACTGAAGCAAGTCCTGCTCCATAGGGGTGTCTCCTGCACAGCAGCTCTCCCACTGTACTCACAGCTGGTCCTCACAGCCAATGGGCCTGGAGGTCAATTTCTCCCAGTGACACCAACAGCAATTAAGGCTCAACTACAACAAGACTGTGCACACAGCCCACAAAGGCATGCACCAAGAGTGTCCACCTCAGGTGATTGGGGAGGCTGAGCCACTGGGCCCTATAGAACACCTACTACACAAGGCCACTCTACCAACTCAAGGAGACATAGGAGCTCTACCCAATACATAGAAACAAACACAGGGAAGCAGCCAAAATGCAGAGACAAAGAAACATGTCACAAATGAAAGAAATGGAAGAAAGCAAACTACTGGATATAGTGTTCAAAACCACAGTTATAAGGTTACTCAAGAATCTTCTAGAAATCTTCAAAAAAAATGGGAAAGGACCAGTCAGAAATTATGCATACACTGACTGAAATAAAGAATAATATACAGGGATTCTACAGTAGAGTAGAGGATTCTTATAATTAAATCAACAATTTGAAATATGAGGAAGCAAAAAACACTCAGCCAGAAGAGCAAAAAGAAAAAAGAATCCAAAAAGATGAAATAGTGTAAGGAGCCTCTGGGACAACTTTAAGCATACCAACATTCACATTATGGGGGTGCCAGAAAAAAAGAGAAAAATATTTGAAGAAACAATGACAGAAAACTTCCCTTACCTGGTGACAGAAATAGACTTACCAGTCCAGGAAGCACAGAGTCCCAAACAAGAGGAACCCAAAAAGGACCACACCAGATTACAAGACCACACCAAGACACATCATAATTAAAATGCCAAGGGCTAAAGACAAAGAAAGAATCTTAAAATCAGCAAGAGAAAAGCAATTAGCTACATACAAGGGAGTACCCATATGACTGTCAGCTGATTTCTCAACAGAAACTATGCAAGCGAGAAGGGAGAGGCAAGAAATATTCAAAGTGATAAATAGCAAGGACCTACAATCAAGATTATTCTACCCAGCAAAGCTATCATTTAGAATTGAAGATCAGGTAAAGAGCTTCACAGACAAGAAAAAGCTAAAGGAGTTCATCACCACCAAACCAGTATTATAAGTATACTATCTAATAAAAAGAGAATATGCTAGTTGACCGTCCTTCCCTCACAAAGATGGTGGTACCCACAGCCAATAAGGAGGGAATATGCTAATTGACTTTCATGCCTCAAATATGGCAGCACCCAGTCCCCTCAGCCCCACCAGGGTGGCAAGTGTGCAGCACAGCCAGGCCTGCCCCCAGACAGGTTCCACCACTCTGCACGCCTGCTTCTGGAGTCCCCCAGTCCCCTCAGCCCCCCAGCTGCCCAGGGCCGGCCCGAGGCGCAGGCAAGCCTTGGATGTCGGCTGCCCAGCTGCCCAGGGCTGGCCTGAGGGATGACCAAATGACTGAACAAGCAGGCTGTATGGGGCACCAAGGCTGGCAGGGGGGTTAGTGAGGGATGACCAAATGACTGAACAGCAGGCTGTGTGGGGCAACCAGGCCGGCAGGGGGGTTAGTGAGGGACGACCAAACGACTGAACAGCAGGTTGTGTGGGGTGACCAGGCCAGTGGGGGGGCCGTGAGGGGTGACCAGGCTAGCAGGGGGGCAGTTGAGGGTGACCAGGCCAGCAGGGGAGGCTGTTGGGGGCGACCAGGCTGGCAGGGGGGCAGTAAGAGGTGACCAGGCCAGTGGGGGGGGTGCAGTTGCGGGCAACCAGCCAGTAGGGGGGGAAGTTGGGGTGATTAGGCTGGCAGGGGGGCAGTGAGGGGTGACTAGGCCAGCAGGGGGGGGGGCAGGAGGGGCAACCAGGTTGGCAGGGGGGGCAGTTGGGGCAACCAGGCCAGCAGAGGGGGGGTAGTTGGGGATGACCAGGCTGGCGGGAGGTGCAGTTAGGGGTGACCAAGCTGGCGGGCATTGGGGGGCAGTTGGGGGCAATCATGCAGGCAGGCAGGTGAGCCATTAGGAGCCAGCGGTTCAGGATTGTGAGAGGGATGTCCAACTGCCGGTCTAGGTGTCCTGGATTGGAAAGGGTGCAGGCTGGTCTGAGGGGACCCTGGTGAATTTCATGCACCTGGCCTCTAGTATGAAATGTTGAAGGGTATTCTTTAAGAAGAGGAAGAAGAAGAAAAAGAAAAAGATCAAAAATATGAACAAGAAGCTCACTCGCCTCCGTCAGCCTGCCTTGCTGCCTGCACGCCCTGTCGCTGCCCCGCAGAAATGCTTCAATTACACACATGTCCAGGGCACTGGCTCCTCATCTCACTTGGCCTTATGCTAAAGATGTAAAATTTGGTGCAGAGGCTTGAGCCTTAATGCTTCAAGGTGTAGACCTTTAGCCAATGCTTTAGCCATTACTATGGGGCCAAAGGGAAGAACAGTGATTACTGAACAGAGCTAGGGAAGTCCCAAAGTAACAAAAGATGGTGTGACCGTTACAAAGTCCATTGACTTAAAAGATAAATATAAAAATATTTGCGCTAAACTTGTTTAAGATGTTGCCAATAATACAAATGAAGAGGCTGGGAATGGCACCACCACTGCTACTGTACTGGCATGCTTCTTTGCCAAGGAAGGCTTTGAGAAGATCAGTAAAGGTGCTAATCCAGTGGAAATCAGGAGAGGTGTGATGTTAGCTGTTGATGCTGTAATTCCTGAACTTCATAAGCAGTCTAAACCTGTGACAACCCCTGAAAAAATAGCTCAGGTTGCTACAATTCCTGCAAATGAAGACAAAGAAATTGGCAGCATAATTTCTGACGCAATGAAAAGTGTTGGAAGGAAAGGTGTCATCACTGTAAAGGATGGAAAAACACTGAATGATGAATTAGAAATTATTGAAGGCATGAAGTTTGATCAAGGTTATATTTCTCCATACTTTATTAATACAGCAAAAGGTCAGAAATGTGAATTCCAAGATGCATACATTCTGTTGAGTGAAAATAAAATTTCCAGTGTTCAGTCCATCGTACCTGCTCTTGAAATTGCCAATGCTCACCATAAGCCCCTGGTCATAATTGCTGAAGATGTTAATGGAGAAGCTCTAAGTACACTTGTTTTGACTAGGCTAAAAGTTGGTCTTCAGGTTGCAGCAGCCAAAGCTCCAGGTGTTGGGGACAATAGGAAGAACCAGCTTAAAGACATGGCTGTTGCTACTGGTGGTGCCATGTTTGGAGAAGAAGGGTTGACTCTCAATTTAGAAGACATTCAGCCTCATGACTTAGGAAAAGTTGGAGAGGTCATTGTGACCAAAGACGATGCCATGCTCTTGAAAGGAAAAGGTGACAAGGCTCAAATTGAAAAAAAAAAAAAGTATTCAAGAAATTGAGCAGTTAGATATCACAACTAGTAAATATGAATAGGAAAAACTAAATGAACGCCTGGCCAAACTCTCAGATGGGGTAGCTGTGCTGAAGGTTGGTGGGACAAGTGATGTTGAAGTGAATGAGAAGAAAGATAGAGTCACATGTGCCCTCAATGCTACCCGAGCTGCTGTGGAGGAAGGCATTGTTCTGGGCGGGGGCTGTGCCCTACTTCGGTGCATTCCAGCCTTGGACTCATTAACTCCAACTAATGAAGATCAAAAAATTGGTATAGAAATTGTGAAGAAAGCACTAAAAATTCCTGCAATGACCATTGCTAAGAATGCAGGTGTTGAGGGGTCGTTGATAGTTGAGAAAATTATGCAAAGTTCCTCAGAAATTGGTTATGATGCCATGCTTGGAGATTTTGTGAATATGTTGGAAAAAGGAATCATTGATCCAACTAAGGTTGTAAAAACTGCTTTACTGGATGCTGTGGCATGGCCTCTCTGTTAACAACAGCAGAAGTTGTGGTCACAGAAATTCCTAAAGAGGAGAAGGACCCTGGGATGGGTGGGATGGGTGGAATGGGAGGAGGGATGGGAGGCGGCATGTTCTAGCCCTGGAATAGTGCTTTACCATCATTACTGAGAACTGAGAGGAAGCTCAGGGCATCTCCTCACCTATTCCTTCAGAGAGTCAGTTGAAGGAAATGACTGAAGAAAAGGCTGGCTGATGTTCAAGAAAATCTCTCTAACCATCAGTTACTGGTTTCAGTTGACAATATACAATGGTTTACTGCTGTCATTGTCCACGCCTACAGATAATTTATTTTGTATTTTTGAATAAAAATACATTTGTACATGTGCAAGAGCCATGTACCAATATACTGCTTTCAACTTAAATCACTGAGGCATTTTCACTACTATTCTGTTAAAATCAGGATTTTAGTGCTTGCCATCACCCAGTGAGAAGTGAAGAAGCAGCCTTTCTGTGGAGAGTAAGGATAATTGTGTACAAAGTAAAGAAATATCCAATTATGTGACCTTTGTGTAATAAAAATTTGTTTAAAGTTAAAAAAATTTATGAACAACAAAATGGCAACAAATACATACCTATTAACAATTGAATCTAAAAATCAAAATAAACAAATAAGATATCTAATGAACAGAATAAACTGGTGAATAAAATAGAATCAGAGGCATGGAAATGGAACAGACTGACGATTCTCAGAGAGAAGGGGGCGGGGCGGGAAGAGATTAAATGAAAATCTTGTACGCATATATGCATTAACTATGAACAAAGACAACAGGGTGGCAAAGGCCTGGGGCGGGGCAGAAACCGGGTGAAGGGGGGAAAAAAGAGGGACTTCTGTAATAATCTCAACAATAAAGATTTAAAACACACACAACTGCAGTGAATATACTTTATTATGCTTCTATGTTTACATGTGCAGAAATGTCTCTTGGGTATATCCTTAAAGTGGAATGGCCAGGTTATAGAATATACGTGCCTTCAGTTGTCATTGGTATTGTCTAATTGCTTCACAAAGTTATTGTTCCAGTTAATACTCCCCATAATACCTAGTATTTTAAAGCTTAATAATTTTTGTCATCCTACTTGGTTTGAAGTGGTAAGTCATAGTGGTTTTTATTACCACTTCCCTGACTACTGGTGAGGTTCCTTATCTTTTCAGAAATTTATTAGCAATTTGAGTTTGCTCTTCTGAGAATGTCTAGCATATCCTTTGTACATTTACATTTGACTTAACTTAATATTTTTAAAGACTTCTTTACATATCTTAGATACCAATTTTTGAACAGGTTATTGGAAATATCATCTCCCAATCCAAGTTTTTTGCATTACTATGATGGTTTGGTTAATAGAAGCTTTAGACTTTCAAAGACTTTAATTTATTAATTTATGCCTATTGTCTAGGAATTACTCATATTTTCTGAAAAATAGAAGAAATTATTTTTGGCAAAATTTCCCATTATTTCGCATAATGCTAAGACACTCCAGAACCTCCAGGTGTGTGATTGCCTTAAGATAAATTCCTGAACATATCAGGGAATATTTCCATTTTCACCTGTATGTTGGCATGACTGGCAGGTGTTGCCTCCTCAGCAAAGTCTTTCCCAACCTCTATAAAAGGTCCAGTTAACCAGTCATAATCTCTCATAATTTTTTCTTCCAGAGCACTTGACACCATTCATAATCATACACACGTGTGTTTATTTGGCTAATGTATAACTCACTCCTCACGGTTAGAAACTAAATCTGTTATTGCTCACCATCTGTTTGGTAAAATGCCACACACAAAGAAAGTACTTAATACGTCTTTTTTGAATAAAACATTTGCCCAGGCATGGACATACCATCTCCATCTGTATTATATAAAAACCCTTCCCTGGCAGACTCTCTAGTGTTCCTATGATTTGGCTCCCTAATGTCAATTCAAACAGTGAAGAGTCTCAGAATTTGCATAAAATAGCATTTCTGGCTTTGATCTCAGGTGCACAGTCATCTCTGAATGAGATTCTCACCATGGCTAAAATGACTAAAAAGTCAACAGCTCTTGAGAAACAGTGAACCATGGAAAGTTAGTTT
Source organism: Plecotus auritus (assembly GCF_963455305.1). Lineage (NCBI taxonomy): Eukaryota > Metazoa > Chordata > Mammalia > Chiroptera > Vespertilionidae > Plecotus > Plecotus auritus. Next base: position 85,392,030 of record NC_137770.1, on the reverse strand, counting down.
ATGATTACAGCAGTTAATTGAAGTCTGTGGTTATTGACTAATCAAAATGAGTTCTCAGCCTTAACTCATCCTCAAGAATTTTGCTTCTTTTTTCTATAACACAGACTATTTTTTATTCAACTTAAGGCAAAGAACGGACTGTCAAGGTTATACTATGACTAACTCAAGTTGGAATGTCTACTTCCCATCAGGAAGCCATGGCACAGGGTTATCACATTGGATCCACCCCTAGTGCTCCCATTGTTCGCCTGTCCCAGGTTTCCCTGAGTACATCATGTGTACCCTCCTCTCCTCAGTATGGCTACAGTTTGGGTTGGAGGTGAGCTGTCAGTTGATAAAATCGGTGTGCAACATCAGGTATGTGGTAAAATTCCTAAAGATGAAATTCATTCTTCATACGGACAGGCAATACTAAAAATACTCTATTGTTGTCCACTTTTAGAATGTCATGTTCCTAGAAAGGAAACTTAATGGGGGGAAGGTAGTGATATGCAGGAAGGGGGATGCACATAACACCACTTGAAAGTAATGTTAAATAGGCAAAGGGTATATCAAAGGCCAGAAATGAAATAAAGAGACAGAAAAAGTAAGAGATACCGGTAAAGCTTTTCATTGGATTGACAAAAATGTACTTGGTGAAAACTGATCAGTTCTAAAAAATTCCTCCAAGGCCCATTCCCTGGGGATCCCAAGAAGCTCCTGAAAAGCCATTCTCTTCTCTATCCTTGATTCTTCAACAGTCTCCTATCTACCAAGGAATTTATGAGCTATCAGTTTATGTCTTACTAGGCTTCTCCTTATACCTCCATGTTCATCCTTGCCCTAAAGGCCACACTGTCTCTATTTTGCACCATGTCTTATCATTCCCGTCACTCCCTGACAACGTTAAATGAAGGTTTGTGTGCACATTGTCCCCAAGGCTGTCATTGAGCACACGATAGTGCATATTCAATTCTTCTTTGGCTGTGTCACTGTCTGGTTAGATCACCACACAACTGTAAAACAGGAAGAATGACGTTTGTGGAAGAGTGAAGGAAAATACCACCTCTTCTGAGGCCAGCAATTTTTCCTGGGGACTTTGTAGAACTGAGCCCCAGCTCTTCCTTTGTTACTAAAGTATTTGCCCTGTGCACATCCCATTTTCCCCATGAGATGCTTTGCCTTTAGAAGCACAGGATAAGCCTCCTACCCTCAGTGGGGCTGAGAATCTCAGAGTGCTCTTTCTAAGGCTGCCATGCCAGCTTTACCAACAGAAAGTATTTAGGTGAAATTCCTGGTCAGTCCCCCAGAAAGTCATTGTAAAAACCAAGAAGGAAAGACATCATAAACCTTGATTAAACCAAGGAGAGAAATATCTAAAGGTGGCCAGGAGGGAATACTATGAGAAGAAAATATTTCAATGGAAGGATATCCAGGGAGGTTATCTTTTTTTTTTTTTTCAAATTTTTATTAAGGTATTATATGTGTGCATATCTTACCATTGCCCCCCCCACCCCACTCCCATACCTGCCCTCACCCCCCAATGTTTTGCATCCGTTGGTTACTCTTAAATGCATGAATACAAGTCCTTCAGTTGATCTCTTATTACCCCCACCTCTCCCTAACCTTACCGCTGTAATTTGACAGTTTGTTTGATGCTTTACTGCCTCTGTAACTATCTTTTGGTTCATCAGTTTATAATGTTTTTCATTATCCCTAAATGAGTGAGATCATGTGGTATTTTTCTTTCATTGACTGGCTTATTTCACTTAGCATAATGTTCTCTAATTCCATCCAGGTGTCTACAAATGGTAGTAATTCCTTCTTTTTTATGGCAGCATAGTATTCCATTGTGTAGATGTACCATAGTTTTCTGATCCAGTCATCTGCTGACAGGCACCTAGGCTGTTTCCAAATCTTAGTTATTGTAAATTGTGCTGCTATGAACATAGGGGTGCATATATCCTTTCTGATTGGTGTTTCTGGTTTCTTAGGATATATTCCTAGGAGTGGGATTACTGGGTCAAATGGGAGTTCCATTTTCAGTTTTTTGAGGAAACTCCATACTGTACTCCACAGTGGCTGCAATAGTCTGCATTCCCACCAGCAGTGCACAAGGGTTCCTTTTTCTCCGCATCCTCGCCAACACTTGTCATTTGTTGATTTCTTGATGATAGCCATTCTGACAGGTGTGAGATGGTATCGCATTGTCGTTTTGATTTGCATCTCTCGGATAATTAGTGACTTTGAGCATGTTTTCATGTGTCTCTTGGCCTTCCTTCTGTCTTCTTTCGAAAAGATTCTATTTAGGTCCGTTGCCCATTTTTTTATTGGATCATTTATCTTCCTTTTATTAAGTTGTATAAGCTGCCTGTAGATGTTGGAAATTAAACCTTTATCAGTGATACCATTTGCAAATATGTTCTCCCATACAGTGGGGTTTCTTGTTGTTTTGTTGATGGTTTCTTTTGCTGTGCAAAAGCTTTTTATTTTGATGTAGTCCCATTTGTTTATTTTCTCTTTGGCTTCCATTGCCCTAGGGACAGTATCACTGAAAAAGTTATTTTGGCATATGTCTGAGATTTTGCTGCCTGTGGATTCCTCTAGTATTTTTATGGTTTCCCGTCTTATATTTAAGTCCTGTATCCATTTTGAGTTTATTTTTGTGTATGGTGTAAGTTGGTGATCTAGTTTCATTTTTTTGCATGTATCTGTCCAATTTTCCCAACACCATTTATTGAAGAGACTGTCTTGACTCCATTGTATGATCATGCCTCCTTTGTCAAATATTAATTGCGCATATTGGTTTGGGTCGATATCTGGATTCTCTATTCTATTCCATTGATCTATATGTCTGTTCTTGTGCCAGTACCAGGCTGTTTTGAGGACAGTGGCTTTGTAATACAGCTTGAAATCTGGTATTGAGATCCCTCCTACTTTATTCTTCTTTCTCAGGATTGCTGTGGCTATTCAGGGTCTTTTTTTATTCCAGATGAATTTTTGGAGAGTTCTTTCTAGGTCTGTGAAATATGCTGTTGGTATTTTAATGGGGAGTGCATTTAATCTATAGATTGCTTTGGGTAGTATGGACATTTTGATGATGTTGATTCTACCAATCCATGAACATGGTATGTTCTTCCATCTGTTTACATCTTCCTCTATCTCTTTTTTCAGTGTCCTGTAGTTTTCCGCATATAGGTCTTTTACCTCCTTGGTTAGGTTTATTCCTAAGTATCTTAATTTTTTTGGTGCGATGGAAAATGGGATTGCTTTTTTAGTCTCTCTTTCTGTAAGTTCACTGTTGGTGTATAGAAATGCCATAGATTTCTTGGCGTTAATTTTGTATCCTGCTACCTTGCCGAATTCATTTATTAAGTCTGTTAGTTTTTTGATAGAGTCTTTCGGGTTTTTTATGTACAATATCATGTCATCTGCAAATAAGGACAGCTTTACTTCTTCTTTTCCAATTTGGATGCCTTTTATTTCTTCTTCTTGTCTAATTGCAATGGCTAATACTTCCAGTACTATGTCAAACAGGAGTGGTGAGAGTGGGCATCCTTGTCTTGTTCCTGTTCTTAGGGGAAATGGTTTTAGTTTTTGCCCATTGAGTATGATGTTAGCTGTGGGTTTATCATATATAGCTTTTATTATGTTGAGGTATGATCCTTCTATTCCCACCTTGTTGAGAGTTTTTATCAAGAAAGGGTGTTGGATTTTGTCAAATGCTTTTTCTGCATCAATTGATATGACTATGTGATTTTTATCTTTCAATTTGTTTATGTGATGTATCACATTTATTGATTTTCGGATATTGAACCATCCTTTCATTCCTGGGATAAACCCTACTTGGTCATGGTGTATGATCTTTCTGATGTACTGCTGGATCCGATTTGCTAGAATTTTGTTGAGGATTTTGGCATCTACATTCATGAGGGATATTGGCCTGTAATTCTCTTTCATTGTGTTGTCTTTATCTGGTTTTGGTATTAGGGTGATGCTGGCTTCATAGAAGGAGCTTGGAAGTGTTCCTTTCTCTTGAATTTTTTGGAATAGTCTGAGGAGGATAGGTGTTAGTTCTTCCTTGAATGTTTGGTAAAATTCTACTGTGAAGCCGTCTGGCCCCGGGCTTTTGTTTGCCGGAAGCTCTTTGATGACTGCTTCAATTTCTTCCATAGTTACTGGCATATTGAGCTGTTTAGATTCTTCCTGATTGAGCTTTGGAAGGTTATATTTTTCTCGGAATATGTCCATTTCCTCCAGGTTGTCCAGTTTGTTGGAATAGAGTTGTTCGTAGTATTTTTTAACAATCCTTTGTATTTCGGCGGGATCTGTTGTTATTTCACCTCTTTCATTTCTGATTTTGTTTATTTGGGTCCTCTCTCTTTGCTTCTTGGTGAGTCTGGCTAGAGGTTCATCAATCTTGTTTATCCTTTCAAAGAACCAGCTCTTGGTTTTGTTGATCTTTTGTATTGTTTCTTTGGTCTCTATGTCGTTTATCTGTGCTCTGATCTTTATTATTTCCTTCCTTCTGCTTACACTGGGCTTTTCTTGTTGCTCTTTTTCTAACTCTTTGAGTTGTTGGGTTAGGTAATTTATTACCCTTGTTTCTTGTTTTTTGCAGTAGGCTTGTAGAGCTATGAACTTCCCTCTCAAGACTGCTTTCACTGTGTCCCATAGATTTTGGATTGTAGTGTTTTCATTGTCATTTGTTGTCATGATGTTTTTTATTTCTTCTTTGATTTCTCTGGTAACCCAGTCATGGTTTAATAGCATGCTGTTTAGTCTCCATGTGTTTGATTTCTTTGGGTTGTTTTTATTGTAGTTGATTTCCAGTTTTATGCCACTGTGGTCTGAGAAGATGCTTGATATGATTTCTATCTTCTTGAATTTGAAGGGACTTTGCCTATGTCCCAACATATGGTCTATCTTTGAAAATGACCCATATGCACTTGAGAAGAATGTATATTCTGTGGCTTTGGGGTGAAATGTTCTGAAGATGTCAATTAATTCCATCTGGTCTAGTGAGTCATTTAGGATTGATGTTTCTTTGCTGATTTTTTGTTTAGAGGATTTGTCCAATGGTGATAGTGGGGTTTTAAAGTCTCCTACTATGATTGTATTGCTGTCAATCTCTCCCTTGATATCCTCCAGGAGTTTTTTTATGTATTTGGGTGCTCCTGTATTGGGTGCATATATGTTTACCAGAGTTATTTCTTCTTGTTGGATTGCTCCCTTTAGTATTATGAAGTGGCCTTCCTTATCTCTTGTTATGTCCTTCAGTTTGAGATCTAATTTGTCAGATATAAGTATTGCTACCCAAGCTTTTTTTTCAGTTCCATTTGCCTGGAAAACCTTTTTCCATCCCTTCACCCTCAGTCTGTGTGCGTCTTTTTTTCTGAGGTGGGTTTCTTGTAGACAGCAGATATATGGGTCATGTTTTCTTATCCAATCCATTACCCTATGTCTTTTGATTGGGGCATTTAATCCGTTTACATTTAAAGTTATTATTGATAGGTACTTATTTGTCGCCATTCCTATTCTTTACACCTGTGTTCCTTCTTCGCTTCCTATTTCTTTTTTTTTTTTACAGCAGACCCTTTAGCATTTCTTGCATTGCTGGTTTGGTGGTAATAAATTCCCTTAGTCCTTTTTTGTCTGTGAAGCTCCTGATTTCACCTTCAATTTTGATTGACAGCCTTGCTGGGTACAGTATTCTTGGATTCAGACCCTTCCTTTGCATGACTTTGTATATTTCATTCCATTCCCTTCTGGCCTGATGAGTTTCTGTTGAGAAATCAGTTGCTAGTCTAATGGGGGTTCCTTTCTATGTAACTTTCTGTCTCTCTCTGGCCGCTTTTAAGATTCTTACTTTGTCGTTGGTGTTTGCCAATTTAATTATAATGTGCCTTGGCGTCGGTCTTTTGGGGTTCATTTTGCTTGGGACTCTGTGAGCTTCTTGGATTTGTGTGGGTTTTTTCTTCTCTATATCAGGGAAATTTTCTGTCATTATTTCTTCAAATAGGTTTTCTATTCCTTGCTCAGCTTCCTTTCCTTCTGGAACCCCTATTATGCGGATGTTGTTTTGTTTCGTGTTGTCCCAAAGTTCCCTTAGGCTCTCCTCCTGCCTTTTAATTTTTTTTTCTAGAAGTTGCTCTACTTGGGTATTTTTTCCCATCTTGTCTTCTAGCTCACTGATGCGGTCCTCTGCTTCTTCTAGTCTACTCTTGATGCTTTCTATTGAGTTCTTTACAGCAGCGATGTCATTTTTCATTTCTTCTTGGTTCTTCTTCATTTCCTCTTGGTTCTTGCTCATATTGTCGAATTTGTCTTCCATTCTTTTCAGCCACCTTATGACCATTTCTCTGAATTCTTTTTCTGGAAGGTTGCTTGCTTCCATTTCGTTTACTTCCTTTTCTGGTGATGCCTGCTTTTCTTTCATATGCGGGCTGTGTCTTTGTCTCCCCATGGTCTCTCTTCTCTGGGTGTCTGGTTATGTAGTTCTCTCTCTCCTGTGTCAATTTAAAGGCACAAAATACAGCACTACCAGGTACAACACACAAGGCACTGAACAGAAATGTATTCACGATATTAATAACCTCCAATAAAGGTGACCACCAGAGAAAGGCAAATTAGGGGATAGTAGAGAAAGAAGAAGAGGAAAAAGAAAGAAAGAAGAAGAAAAAAAAGGGGTGTGTCAAAATGAAATTGGGAAAAGGGAAAAAAAGAAGAAAAAAAAGTAAGAGAGACAAGAAAGAGACTAAGAGAGAAAGGGAAACAGACTATATATATATTGGGGATAAAACTCCAATAGAACAATCACTTATCCCAGCAAATGCCAGCAACAAGTACCTGGGGATTAATACAAACTACAACACCAACTAATATTGAGTGAGGCAAGGGAAAACAGAAGCACTAAACAAACAAAAAAATAAACAAAAGAAGAATAAGCAAAACAATCTCACAAAAAAGCATAAAAATTCGATATAATCTACATTCAAACGAACAATAACAAAAGGACAGAGAGAAAAACAATTTTTTGGATAGTTAAGACAGCGAAGAGAGAGGTGTGTATGGACTTGGAGCAGGGGATTGGAGATTAGATATATAAGTAGGGTGAAATTTTAAAAGGGGGTAAACAGAAAGAATAGGGAAAATCTAAAGCAGGAAAGGGGTAAGATAAACAGGACACTGAAAAGGGAAAAGTGAGGAAGAGAGTGATGGCATAAAGGTAGATTTGAGATAGAGTAAAATGATGCTAAAGGAAAGATAAAAATAGAATGTAGAACATTAATCCCAAAACAAAATGAAGAGAAAATAAAATGACACTTAAAAAAAAAAAAAGATAAAATAGCAGTAGTAATAATACGGATTGAAAATAAAAATGTAATAATTAAAAAGGTAAAATCAAGTGAGGAAAAAAAATTAGTTTCTTGAGTAAAAGATGCAAAAAATGAAAATAAAAAAATAAAAATAAAATGTGGAGTAGTGAAGGTCATTCACTTCCTCTGTTGTTCTGTTTGGCACACCTGTTTCTCAGTCCAGACAGTATTGCAGTTCCCTGTGTTCCACTGCTCTTCAGTGATGTAAGCCAGTCCTGATTTTAAGCAGGCGGTGTGTCTTAATTCGTATTCCTTTATTTTTGATTACACAAGAGTCAATTTGTGATTCAGCCCCTGGGTGGCAGTGTTTCTGGATTGACTTCCGGGTTTATCTATGGCCTCTCTAGGGAGTGTTAGAGCCTTCTTTCCCTGTGGCACTCACTACCGGTTTGTGGGAGTGGGCTGCCTCAGAGCTGGCTCTCCGATGGTCACTCCCTGCTCTGATCCCCAGGTTCCAGAAAAACAACTTTCCCCTGCAGTCTCCCAGGGTGTCCCCAACTGGGTGAACCTATGAATTGGGCTTAGTAATCAGAAGCAAGAATTTCAAGAGGAAAAAGCCCAAGTGTGTGCACTCCGTGGCTGCGCGTAAGTCTAGCACACCCCTGAAATTCTTAGGGTGTCTCTGCACTTCAGATCAAAATGGGATGCTTTTTAGAGAGCCCTTCTGTTAGCAGCTCTGAGGACCCCCTTCCACATTCACAGATCACACCAGCCCCAGCAGCCACCGATTTTTCTTGGCACAGACTTCCCTGGTCCTCCAGCTCCCGCAAAACGCGCGTTCCTCTCTCGCGCTGGGACCAGAGACCTCACCTTATCCTAGGCGAAATCTGACCTTTCCATGGTGGAGTGTGGAGCTCCTCTGAACCCGTGTGTTTGCGCCAATTGGGGAGCGTTGTTCTGGGGCTCGCAGCTGTTCCATGGGTGCCGCAGTTGTGGATTCTCAGGCTTCCGATAAGCTCCACTTTCCGGTTCCAGATGGCGGTGACTCCGAGTCCAAGCCCGCAGCTCCGGGAGGGGACCCAGCTGCAGTGAGGGCTGCCAGGTCAGGGGAACCCCATCTAGCAGTCTCCCACCTTCTTCTGGAGTTCAGCTGTCCCCCAACTTGCCAACAAACGCTCCTAGTGCGACCCTCAGTTGTTCTTTCTTTCTGCTCCGGGACAAGGCTTGGAACACGTCTGTCTATTCCGTCGCCATTTTTCTCCCCAAAGCTCCAGGGAGGTTATCTTGTTTGTAATTTCTGAGAAGACTCTCTGAGCATAACTTCTAGCCTGAGATACAAGGAGAAAAATATCCAAAATCCTACTTCCCTGCTCTGACCTGTTCTGACCACTATAGAAACAGAGCCTGAAGCAAGGATTGCAGTGGCAATTATTTGTTTAGGAGGTGCAAGCCCAGGCAGTGACAGGGAGAACAGAGAATAGGTCAAGGTCAGATGCAGAGCCTAAGATAGTGATATTACCCCAGCTGGCCACTACTTCACAGCAAGTTGCTAAGAGACAAGGCAAGTGGCTCAGCAAGCTTGGTCACTCAGCATATGCAACTTCTCCAGAGCCATTGTGAGGAGTGTCACAGGAAGGGGAGAACATTTGGTGTCTGGGCCGAAAATCTAAATGTATTGCTTGCTAGTAGGAGAGAACTGTACTTGTGAAGAACAGTGTCTCTCAACCCAGCAAGAGCTAATCTTATATAGTATCTGGGAAATGGGAAATTCAGAATTTTGTGGCGTTTCAGAAGCAGGAATGTTTGGGGGTTGGCTGGATTTTAGCTGTGGGATTATGGGAGATCATAGCTGTTTGGTTGTTGTCGTCTGACATCTCATGAAGCCAAGTTCCATGCCTCATAATACACTGTTCCTCTTAGTCCAAACTGGAAGGGCAACTAGAATAGATGGGGGGCGGGGGGGGAGAGAGAGAGAGCCCACTTTGTTTAATCATTAAAAAAAAAAAAGGAATTTGTAGCCCCTGCCAGGTTGTTCAGTTGGTTGGAGCAACCTCCGGTATACAAAAAAGATTGGGTGTTCAATTCCAGGTCAGGGTACATACCTAGATTGCAAGTTCAATCCCCCATCGGGGTGCAAATGGGAGGTAATGGATCAATGTTTATCTCTCACTTCCATGTTTCTCTCTCTCTCTCTCTGTCTATGTCTCTTTCTCAAATCAATAAATACATTCTTGGGTGAGGATTAAAGCAAGGGACTTGAAGGGTGACTTAGAGAGCCTGGATTTGAACAATAAGGTAATAAAATCCCAGAATAACAACTTCTTTTTCAGTTTTTCTTCAAAAAAAAAATAGATTCCTTGAGCCCAAATGGCTACCCCCATGCTGTCCTCATAAATTTCTGATTCTGGTTGTCCAAAACATGGGGAAGAAACCAAAGCTTTTTCACTGTCCAGCTCAGTGAGGGGTAATCACAACAACCTCTCTCGCACCTGGACCCACCACAGAACAGCAGTTTGCAGGAGTGCCTATCAGGGCAAAACTGCAGCTTGGCCTCTGTGCCCTGATGATCTCCTCTGGACCAGAGAACCCTAGGGCCCCAAACACAGGGCAGACATCAGAGTTAGAGTACCTTGTCCAGGGACCTGGGATTAAAGGTAGAAAAGTGCCCATAGACCTCCCCACCCTCTCCATCTCTGCCCAGCCCTGGGTTTCCCCTTGGATCTACTCCTCATCACCTCCCCCTTTTATCTGTGTAGACGTCCCTGAAAGGATCCTATTTCAGATCATTTCCAAAAAGAAGCCTCCCAAGGAGAAGGGCTGGTAGAAGACTATCTGTATCACACATTTCGTGTGTAAAGCACCTGGAGGGAAGGGATTTCTAACATTATCCTGGAAAACATGGAAATCTTGTTTTCTTTCTAGATGAGGGCTTCATTAAATCATTTTCATAGGTTATACACTGAGTGGCCAGATTATTATGACCACCTGACGTTTGTAGGCAAATTAGCCATACACTGTATCATATGGGATATGGAAGCTGAAGGCCTGTTCGAACACCTTTGCTGTCTGCAGTTACCAAGACAAAATGCCTCCAATTCGTACTGGAACACAAGGATTGGACAGTGAGCATTGGAAAAAAAAAGTCATGTGGTCCGATGAATCACGTTTCCAGTTGCATCATGCAGATGGCAGAGTGAGAATTTCTCAGAAATAGCTTGAAAGCATGCACCCCACATGCATGAGTACAACCCTTCAAGCTAGTGGGGGCAGTGTTATGGTTTGGGGCATGTTTTCCTGGCATGATTTGGGCCCTTGAATTCATGTGAAACAATGTCTGAATAGCACAACATACCTAAGTATCGTTGCTGATCAAGTTCATCCTATCATGTTGATGGCGTATCCCAATGGAGATGGCTTCTTCCAACAAGACAATGCGCCATTCCACAGTGCTCGTATTGTGCAGGAGTGGTTTCAAGAACATGAGGGAGACTTTACCTTGCTTAGGTGGCCCCCAAAATCACCAGATCTCAATCCAATTGAGCATTTGTGGGACGAAGTTAAAAGAACCATCAGGCAGCTGGTTTCACAACCATCAAATCTCACAGAACTGGACAGTGCTATTCATCAGGCATGGTGTCAGATTCCTCGCATCACCTTTCAACATCTCGTGGAGTCAATGCCAAGAAGAATCACCACAGTATTGAAGGCAAAAGGTGGCCCAACGAAGTACTGATGAGGTGGTCATAATAATCTGGCCACTCAGTGTATAACACTGTGTACGTTTAAGGTGTACAGTGTAATGACTCGACCTGCATATATTGTGAAGTGATTACTACAATAGGTTTAGTTAGCAGCCGTCATCCCTCTACAGTGGCTTGTCTTGCTCTCTGTGGTTCAGGGTGCTTCAACCTCACTCCTGTGTTCTAGGATTTTTTGTGTGGTGTCTTGTTAATGAACAGTTGTTAGTTGTTCTTCTTGTGATAGGGAGCAAAGTGGGGATGACTTGTGTGGCCATCTTGGTGACATCACTCTTCTACACATAAGATTTTGTAACCTGCTTTTGTTACTTAGTCATATATGACTATCAGGAAATATTAATCATTATGTTAACGGCCACTGCTATTTTGTAATTTGTAGGTAACATGTGAACTACAACAGTTTACTTAATGACTCTCCTTTTACTTCATATCAAGATTGTTCCCATTTTTTTGCTGGTATATATAGCACTATAGTGAATAACCTTTATGTACTTATCCCATTTTTCAGAGGATAAATACTTAAAGTGGGTTTGCTAGTTCAAATCATACTTAGATTTTTAAAAACTTACCGTACACATTAGCAATTGCTAGCTGAAAAGGTTTTACCAGTTTACATATTAAATTTCAGAAAATCTGTCTGGCAGTTTCTTCATACTTATGCCTATACTGAATATTGTTATTCTTTTAAATCATTGCCAGTCCAAAAGGCTAAAGTGTTACTTGATGTTTTAATGATTTTCTATTTTGGCAATGAGAAGATGCAAATGGCCAGTTAATGTTTTTAGCCTGGTTTTCTACAGGGTTCCAAAAATCATATTTTATTATACTCTGATGTAGATATACCATATTTAATACATTCTGTGTTGTTATTTAAACTGTTTCTAATTTTGGTGATTTTAAATAATGTTGAGATGAACATCTTTATGCTCACAGTTTATTGTTTATTGCAGGCGTGTGTGTGTGTGTGTGTGTGTGTGTTTGCTGTTTGTTTTGAGTTCTGTTTTTGGAATATCCTCCCAGTAATAGAGATAGAGATATGTTTTATTTAACTGTTTCTTCTTGCTGCTGAGAAACTTATGAAGGAAAGAAGACATCCAAGATCCTGGCCCATCAAACACTCTCTTTTCTTATCTGTCATTACTACAGTGCAATACCATTTCACCATTGCATTTCCCATCCTTGGGATCTTAACTTTACATGGGTAGATAGGGCCAGAATTCCTATCAGGTGCTAGCAATTTATGAGGAGAAAGAAGAAGCTTAACCTATCCTTATGAGGTTCAAGGAGTGGGTGAGGGATTTTTCTCTCTCCTTTTACTCCAGCTTTGGTCCCACTAGATATATCTAGTACATTGCACCCATCCAATGCAGAATACATATTTTTATAAATGAATTGATCATTTATGTAAATCTTTGGAATGCTTTCTGGCCAAAAAATAATTATATGAGAAGTCAATAAAAATGGTAATTAGAAACATCCTTGTGATATTAGAAAAATGATATAAATAACCCACAAGTAAAAACAAAATTTAAAGAGAAATAGAAAATATTTTGAATTGAATAATACCTATAACTGTACTTAAAAACTGTGGGATGCAGCTAAAGCAGGTGGAGAAAAATTTAGTCTTAAAACTTATATATGACAAAAACTGAAAGTATTGAGATGATCATATAGCCCAAGAAGTTAGAAATTAGTAAGTGAAATAAACTCAGTGAAGTAGAAGGAAGAAATAATAAAAGATAACAGAAGTTAATAAAAGGCAAACATACAACAGAGAGGTCTAATAAAGCAAAGACTGATTATTTGAAAAGGCTAAAAAAATTGACAAACCTCTGGAGAGTCTAATCAAGATTTTTTTAAAAAGAGAAGGTGCAAACATTTATTATTAGGAACTAAAAAATGAATATTTTTTAAATGTTGCAGACCATTAAAAGGTAAGCCAAAATATTATTTTTAAAAAATACACAAATACATTTAAAATTTAGACAAAATAGAAACATCACTGCCTAACACTTACTTAGGAAAAAATTGTAAACTTAGGTAATACTAGAACTATCAAAGAAATTGCATCGGCAATCAATAATTTTCCATATAAAGAGCTGACCTAAATGGTTTTACTTTTCAGCTACAAAATCTTGCAAAAAAGAGAAAAAGAAGAGACACTATCTCATTTTATAAGGCTGGCATAACCTTGAAATTCTCATCACATTTACAGTCACAAACACCCTGTACAATGTATCAACTGTCAAAATTAACCCATCAATATATAAAAAAGTTAATACAATATGAGTAAGTTAGGTTTATACTATGAATACAGATCTCATTCAACCTTAGAAAAATCAAGTAATGTAATCTGTACACAAATTGGAGGAAAATCTTATTATCTCAATAAAAGAAACATAAGACAGAAATATCTCAATAAACATTTGATAAAATTCAATATTCATACATGAAAACAAACATAACCTTTTAGCAGTTCAAAAGGGAAAGAAATTTCCTTAATGTAAGAAACAATCCTATATAATAAAGAGGTAATATGCAAATTGACCATCATGCCCTCTCACAAGATGGCCACCCCCATGTGGTCACAAGATGGCTGGCAGGGGAGGGCAGTTGTGGGTGACCAGGCCAGCAGAAGAGGGCAGTTGGGGGACATTGGGCCAGCAGGGGAGGACAGTTAGGGGCTACCAGGCCGGCAGGGGAGGATAGTTGGGGGACATCCGGCCAGCAGGGGAGGGCAGTTGGCGGGGGTGGACCAGGCCTGCAGGGGAGGGCAGTTGGGGGACATTGGGCCAGCAGGGGAGGGCAGTTGGGGGTTATCAGGCTGGCAGGGGAGCAGTTAGGGGCAATCAGGCAGGCAGGTGAGTGATTGGGAGCCAGCAGTCCTGATTGTGAGAGGGATGTCCCAGATTGGAGACGGTGCAGGCTGGGCTGAGGGACACCCCCCCCCCCCCCGCCCAGTGCACGAATTTCGTGCACCAGGCCTCTAGTATCTATACACTGAGTGGCCAGATTATTATTATCTCTGAACACATAATAATCGGGCCACTCAGTGTATGTCAATTATATCTCAAAAAAAACTAGGGGGTGATCCTACATGTGGCATTCTCCCATTTTTATTTTGCTAAGTATATGTATTTGCATAGGAAAAAGTTCCTATTAAAATACACACTAGCCCAAGCCTGTTTGGCTCAGTGGATAGAGCATTGGCCTGTGGACTGAAGCGTCCTTGGTTTAATTTCTGGTTAAGGGCATGTACCTCATTTGCAGGCTCGATCCCAGGCCCTGATGCTGGAGGCAACCAATCAATGTGTCTCCTTACATCTATGTTTCTCTCTCTGTCTCTCCCCCTCCCTTCCACTCTCTCTAAAAATCAATGGAAAAGTGTCTTCGGGTGAGGATTAGCAATATATATATATATACCAAATCATTGGTTGTAACTAGGTGGTGACTATCAGATGATACTAATTTTTGCCTGTTATCTTGGATTATTTGTGTGTTTTTTTTTTCATTTTATTTTTTTATATTTTGAAGATGGAGGAAAAAGCCATGAGCCAAGAAATATAGTTCCTGAAGCTGGAAGAGGCAAGAAACTGATTCCACCTTAGAACCTCCAGAGGGGAGACGACCGGCTGACACCTTGATTTCAGTCCCGTGAAACTGGGGTCAGACTTCTGGCCTCTGGAACTGTGAGAGAAGAAATTTCTGTTTTTTTAAGCCATCAAGTTGATGATGATTTGTTACAGTGGCCACAGGAAACTGATACACCACCTTATCTGGAAGTTACTTTGTGTCCCCTGGGGTAGCTGCCTCAGAAAAAGCCACATCCTCTGAGAGGACTAAATAGAGATAGGCACCCTCTATCACTAGTGTGGCTACTGGTTATTGAACTAAGCTTTGGTGTGAAGAAAATTGGGCCATCCCTCAGGGCTTTGCAGTTTCAAACCTGGATTCCCAGGAAAAGCCAAGTTCAAGCCCACACAGATACTGCCACGCACAAGCTCTGTGGGCAGGGCCTCGGCCACGTGGAGCTGGGAGAACACTCAAGGCCAGGACCCCATGGTCAACCCCTGATCCCCACACAGTCCCCTAAAAGAGGCACCCACCTGGGGAGTCGGGGAGAGCAGGACCACGAACAGGCCAGCTCAGTCTTGCCTCTCTCTGCCTACAGGAGGCTCTGAGGCCCCTTGCTTCTATCAACATGGCCCAGGCATGGTCTTCTTAGGATGAAAAGTGGAACAGCTCCAGGTCTTCACCAAGACCTGAGCTTTCTGCCCTGGAGAAAGAGATCAATGAGAGCAGTGGCTGCGCCCTCTGTGGCTGACCATTTTCCTTTAGGGAAGAGTTTAGACCGCCCTGTGTGGAGGCTGCCATGGCCATAATAAATATCCATTTCTAAATAGAAACTACTGGTTTCTCTCCTTTATTTATTAAACAACAGTCACTGGGTACCAGCTGTGGGCCAGGCCTGCCTCTGTTCTCTCTGCTCTCATTTCTCCCATTTTCTATTTTCTGCTCACCCCCACCTCCTACCCTCTCCTCACAAACCCTTACTGTGTTATGACCCAGCTTGACCCTTCTCCACACCTCCTGTGACTGAGCCCCTCACATCCAGCCCCACGTCCCCCAGGGGCTCGGAGTCCCCTGATAGGCCTTTCACTCCCAGCCACAGCCCCTTTCAGCCAGTCCCTTGGTCATCCATGGTAACCTGGCTTCTAGTCTGAGACCCGTGCTGGCCACCTGGGCTACGGCTACCAGCAGAGTAAGGAAAGGAGTCTTTGCACAGGACTGGACGGCACTACTTGGCCATCAATTAGCAAACAACTAGATATTGAGCACCCACTATGTGCCAGACACTGGAGGCTCAGAAGTGAACATGGCAGGCACCGTCCTTGCCCTCATGAAACTCACAGCCTAAAGGACTTCCATCAGAGTTTCCCCAAGTCACTGACACCAAACTCATTTTCATACAGGTTGGTCAGATGGCCCGAATCTGGTGGGAAATCCACACAATAAAAATCATCCTGTTCAACAGGTTGAGAACCGCTGCTGTGGAGCCTAAGACCATCAGAAAACACAGATATTTACATTACGATTCATTAACAGTAGCAAAATTACAGTTATGAGGTAGCACCGAAAATAATTTTATGGTTGGGGGTCACCACAACATGAGAAATTGTATTAGAAGGTGGTGGCATTAGGAAGGTTGAGAACCACTGTGTTAGAGGATACTGTTCTTCTGCGTTACGACTTCCAGTTTCCATGCACATTATCACATTTACCTTCGGGACAGCAATGTTTGGGACTGAAAATCACTTTCCAGTTCTGTGGTCAGTGGAGCCCCACCTCTGGATGCAGGGGAGATACAGGGAATTAAAACACAACCAGGGCAGCCATTTCTGTATAGTTTACATAAAAGGCAGCCTATGGGGAGAAACTTCACTATAAACTCTGACATGGAAGAGATGCCGCATTTCCTCATCATCACATCAGATCAGGCTGGCTCACGTGCTGCCAGAAAAAAATGAAAAACAGCCTCCAACCGCAGGCTATCGTGGTACTGCTACATCCTTAGATTCCAAGCCCACAGTGATCCTCAAAGTCATCCAGCTCTTAGCTGGAAGGCCTCACGTGTGGCATGAGATTCTTTGCTGACACTGGTCCCCCTGTGCCTGTGTCAGTCTAGCCAGGCATGCCCAGCAGCCATCCCTTCCCAGCTCTTGATGCCGATCTGGGTGCTGCTTTGGAGTTAGTTCAGTGACAGTTATAGATGAATACTCCCCAATCAAAAACACACACACTGATACCAAACTCATTTTCATACGTGAGAAATATCTCCTTCTGGGTTTGCATCACCCTCGAGGGTGTGTCTTCTCACATCTTGTTGCCCACAAAGACCTCTGTAGCAGAATATCTTAATGATCTTGGCCACTTTTGTAATGAGGAGAGCACAGATGACTTCATGCAGCTTCTGTTTGGGTGCTGAAAGTCCTGAAACAAAGATGTACCAAGATCATGCTCAGAAAAGGAAAATGAAGGGATCAAAACAAACAAAAATATGCAACCATGCATACAAGTACACACAAATATACATATGTGTGCATGTGTTCATATAAAATGTGCACATATATAAATATATAAATATCCTGCCTGTGACCATATACATGGCTATAGATATAGGTATAAATATCCTATATAATAAAGAGCTAATATGCTAATTAGACCAGATGGCAGAACAACCTTCCTGACGACCTTCCAGGGGAAGCCCGGGCTGCGAGGGCCAAGCCCCTTGCATGAATTTTGTGCATCAGGCCTCTAGTAGATATATGATTTCATAAAGCTACATTGACACAAATATAATCCATTTAAGGAAAGGTTTCTATGGTTAGCAATGTTTTGAAAGCCTCTACATAGCCCAATCTCCTTCTGTTAGATGAGGACAACGAGGCCCACAAATTAGCATTGAGCCACCTAACGGAACTGGAGCCCAGGTCTCCTAATCCTCATGTCAGGTCTCTTCTAACAGGCTCAGAACTGCAAGGGGTCTTAAAAGTCATCTTATGCCCACACCCATGGGAACGTTTCAGGGCCCCTAAGAGGTTTTCCAGCCTCTTTTGCAACGGGTGTCTGGAGAGAAAGCACCTGGGCTACCTGAGCAGCCATTCTAAGAAACACACTTTTTGCTGAGCTAAAATCTGCCAGCTACAGCTCTTCCACTTCTTAGAATGGCGTAAAGGACTGTTTGCTATTTGGCAGGCACGTGTTTTGTGTGTGTGTGTGTGGTGTGGTGTGTGTGTGTGTGTGTGTGTGTATGCATGTGTGTATGTGTGCACTTTCTGTAACCATGTGACCTTGAGCACATGACAATATCTCTGAGTCTGTTTCATTTGAAAATATGATTAATGATGATGCCCATGCAGAAGGTGGAGAATTCAATGAGATAACATATAAATTACATATGTTCTGGAACATAGTAAAGTACAGATTCATATTCATGCCCTTCGAGTTCCCTCTTTCCCCCACACTGTACTTATGTTAATACACACACACACACACACACACACACACACACACACACACACACACACACAGCTCCCAAATAACAGACTCAAATTACTTAAATATAGCTAAGTCTTCTCCCTACATGAGTCAGTGGGGAGCTAATTTGTCAGTGGAAACCCTCTCCTCTGGGACACTCAGCAGAGCCCAGGGTGGACTTTCTTGAGACAAGACTTTTCTCCCGTTATCTATTATATTCTCTATGAGGTCAAGAAAAAAGCCTGACCTTCTGCTCCTGTGACACTGTGACAAAAATGAAATTTCTAGGAGAAAGGGGCCAAGTCATAGACACAAACCAATGCTAATCTCACAGATTCTGGTCCCCATTATCTCCTCAGGAGTTAAAGTACCATTTATGAGTCAGCACTTATGTGTAGGCATTTAAAATGCTTGTAGCTGTACAGCCTAAGTATTAGTATAGGATGCCAAAGTGGGCCAGAAAACTGACTCCTGAAGACTTAGTGAATTAATCATGGTCCAGTAACAGGTTCAGTCTTCCAGGCTTAGGAACCTGAGACAAGGGAACATAAAAAATGTCTAGTTTTGCAATCACACACTAGAGGTGCTGGCAAAGGATTGCGCATGGAGAATACAGAGAGAATAGTATAGTCATTGGTATCACAGTCAATCCTCCTGCCACAGCTCCACTGGTAAACGGCTCTCAGAGGCCCAGCGGGTTACTGCAATACCTGAGTTCTGGGCAGACTCTGAAGGGCTGGCTGAGATGCTCCAGATCTTCTGCTTTGTTCACATATGGCTCCAGTGTTGCTTCCTGGTATTTGGTCAGAAACAGAGGACCTTAACAGCAGGGGAATATGTACAACTAGGAGATGTCATACCAAGACTCGGGGACAGATGGGGATGTAACACAAGCATCTTTAGGTGTGAATTATATTTTCCAAACACGACACTTTGTTACATCTGCCCTGAACTGAGAAATAGAGAGAAAGAAAGACCCACCGTTTTTTCAGTCATATATTAGAGGTTCTGGTAAATGATTCAATAGCATCCCTCTTACCTAGCCCAAACCAAACCATTGGCCACATCCCGTACAGATGTGGTAAGAAACAGTACACTCTGAGTGAGATGGGAAGAGAAAGAACCCATTCAATCCAGAAGGGTGTGGTGTGACCTTTCGGCCTTAATGGAACTACTGTAAATGTTTTGGGGAAAAGAAATGGCCTTGGTGGGCAAAGTTCCTGGGTAGATAAAGATCCTCATGTGAAGAATGGGGATTGGGAGAGAAGTTGATCCAAGGTCATATCATAGGCAACAGCACAACCCAGAACATGGCTCCATTCCAATTCTCTCTAACCCAGAAGTACAATCAACACCAATTGATTTGAGGGGCCTCTATTGTTACACTTACCTTATTTTGATGGGGGTAGTCATGCAGTCTTCACTCAAGCTCACTTCCCCTTTTCTCTGTAGTCCCCTCTCTACTCATGACCCCAGACATTTGCTCACTCAAGAGTTTCATTGAATTATCCCCAACCCAACATTCCAATCTTGCTCTTTGTTGCTGGCTGGGCCATAGGAAAAATTAAAGAGTGTTCTAGTGGATGCCAAAACTCTGGAAATCTCATAGATGTGCATCTGTCCTATATACATTTTCCCCTCCCCATTCCTGCCCTCTCTCCCTCATCCTTAATACTACAGGGGCTAGATAGAAGCACAATCTTCCCCACACCAACACATGACCCAGGTTCTCCTTCACTGACAGGTCTCTCCCTCAAAACTGTTTTTAATGTCATGTACACCTTCCTAATAGGAATGTAGAGAAAACCCCTAACTGTGGGAAGAATCTCTTCTCAACAACACAGTGGAGTTTGATGGACAGATCAAATCAGCCAAGTTCTGGTCCCTTATGCCTATAGGTTCTAATTGTGGAATAACTTGAGAATGATCAGGTTCATGGAAATTGGTTTATAGCAGCAGCCTCGAATGCCATGTGTGAGTGTGGGAATGTCGTGTCATTGTGCCATTGTCATTGTTTATAAGGAATGACCCTGTGCACTTGCAATAGGAACTAGATGTAATCTGGTGAGCGGCTAAGGCCCAAGGGGATTGATTGCCCATCATGGGCTGGACGTGACATTCTCCTGCATGTTGAGGAAGAGCAGGGACGCAAGCATGTCAAACTCACGGCCTAAACGAGGCATGCAGCCTGCCACCTGCAAGTTTGACATGGTTGGAAAGAATAAGAGCAAATGGAATATGTGATCTGAATGAACTTTTCCATCACAATATGGTAGCCACTGAGATAACTTCCTCTTCTAAGAGAACAAGAGTCCCACATTAGACATATAGACAGAAACTTTTATTCTTCACACCCTTTATTTTCCCCCAGATTCCTGGAACAGTATAAGAAATGATGATGTTTATAGAGTTGTGGATAAGATCTCAGACTATGGAACCACATCCCTGCATTCTAATCACTGTTCCCCTTCACGCTTATGATCTGAGTGATATAGAGCATGCCCCCTACCTTCTAGGGGTCTTAGCTTTCTCATTTGTAAAATAAAAAAAATATAAGTAGCTCACTCAAAGGGTGAAGTGAGGATCTATGGTCAGAGATCAATCAATATTAGCCACCATTAAGTTGTTAGATACTATTTTCATATCTTCTTTTCCAGATATATGATTATTATTAAATTATAATTAGACTCAGGTTCTTAAGATTACAAATCACAGATGAATTTCACTATCTTTTAGTTTGACTCAACTTTGGACTCATCTAGAAAGAAACTTAGTCTCTGCACTGAGGCTTTTCCCAGGTGGGGTTCTTTCTTAGGAAGGTACCTCTTTCACACCCTTTTCCACATGTCTACCATTTCAGTAAGCTTTCCCCTCCCCTAACTTGGTATCTCTACTTCTAAATTTGGGAGAACTTTCCTACATGGTCTTGGCCATTTGACTATCCATTGAGGTTAAAAGAAAAGTTTCGCTGAACTCCCCATCCTTTCATTTTCAGCCTAATCAGCATAGCATGTTAAGGTGGCTATGTTCAAGATTCCAGAGCAACTCTTGAAAAACCAACCCAAATAGTGAGGGACACAGGAATGGGGATGGTGAGAAAGGTCAACATTTATCCAAAGAAGATACACAAATGACCAGCAAACCCTGGGAAAGATGCCAAACCTCATTAGTTATTAATAATATGTAAACCAAAACCACAATGAGATACCATTCCATACCTATTAAGGTGGCTATAATAAAAACAATGGTAATAATAATAACCAGTGTTGGTGGGATGTGAAAAAATGGAAGTATTTGTATGTTGCTGGTTGGAATGTAAAATGATGCAACCACTGCAATGAACAGTTTAGCGATTCCTTGAAAACTTAAACCTAGGATTACCATATGACCCAGCAATTCCACTCCTAGGCATACAGCCAAGAGAAATGAAAACATATCGTCCACACTGAAGTATTTTTGGTTTCCTTGCGGGAAGGGGAGGGTGTTTATTTTTTAAGTCCTCACCTGAGGATATTTTTTTCCATTGATTTTCACACAAATAGAAAGGGAAGAAGGAGGGGAAAGAGAAAGATAGAAACATTGATGTGAGAGAGACACATGGATTGGTTGCCTCCAACACACACCCCCACTTGTGCTGGGGATTGAACCGCAGCTGAGGTACATGCACCTGACCAGAAATCGAACCTGAGAACCCTTGATCCAAGTATCGATGCTCTAACCACTGAGAAAACCGGCCAGGGCCAAATGGAAGTTTTTACACAAATATTTATAGCAGCATTTGTCATAATAGCCAAAAGGTGGAAATAACCCAAATGTCAATTGACAGATAAAGGGGTAAATTGGGACACACACACACACACACACACACACGGAAAATTATTAGCCATAAAAAATACTGATATATGATACAACTTGGATGAGCCTCAAAATCATTACCCTAAGTGATAGGAGCCAAACACAACAGCTCACATATTTCATGATTCCTTTAATATGAGATTTACAGAATATGCAAATTCATAGAGACAGGAATAAGATTAGTGGTTACCAATGGCTAGGAAGGGGTGTTGCTAGAAGAGGGAGAATGGAAAGTGATTAAGTACCCATTAATTTGTGGATACACACAACTTAATGGTTAACAACTTAATGGGTATGGATGAAATGTTCTTCTGGCATGAGAAAGCTTGGAAACTAGAGAGAGCTGGTGGTTGCACAACATTTTGAATACACTAAATGCCACTAAATTGTACACTTTAAAATAATTAATTTTATGTTATGTGAATTTCATCTCAATATTTAATAAAGGTTATAATATAATCTTATGTTTAACATAACCCTCAGTTTTTAAAAATGCAGATATACATGAGAGTAAAATATGTTAGTGCATACCTCAATACAGTAAAGATGATTATCAATGAACAATCTGAAATCAGGTCATTTTAGTTGTTCCTCTTAAATTGCTTTTAAAATTTTCCAATGATTACAAAAATTAGTTGCATGATAAATTTTTAATAACTAAGAAAGAAAGGTTACAGTGGTATTGAATAATAGATTTTTAAGAACATGGGGCAAATTATTATGTTGTAGGGTTAAAAGAAGATAAGAGAATATTGTATTGTATGTATAACATGATCCCAAGTATTTAAAATGCACTTCTTATGGTAACAATGTGTGTGGGGGATGTGCAATGAGTGACATTTTTCCTTTCTACTTTCCAAATTTTCTTTCTTTTTTAAATCAAAGTACTGGTATTTTATTATTAAATGAGTCATTTTATACAATATGAGCATCAATATAATTATAATTATAAAAAAATTTATAACAAGAATGAACTGATTTTCATATTTCCAAATTAGAGTCAACTGTACATTTACACAGAACTGTCTTTGCATGAAGCCCAAAAGATCACAGCATAAAATGAGTGATCCTGCAGCCCCTGTATTTTTGCTGATTAACAGTTTTTTAGAAAAGCAGCTTCAGGTATTCACCTAAGGTCTGAGGCAGTAGAAGCAGATGATTCAGGCTCAGCAGAAAAATGCCAAAACGGGAGCTGGACAAAAGAAGAAACAAGGACATGACCAGAGGCTGCTGCCAAAGCTGCCTTAATAGACACCTGCGCTCTCTGCAGGACGAAAGGCCAACTTTCTTAATGAGCATATTACCACTGCCATCAGAAAGGTTCTTTATTTTGTAAATGTCTACTACGAGCCAGGCTGACTTAAACAAGGAGAGGTTTGGAGTGTAGGTGGTATGACAAGGAAGATTTTTACACTGAAATTATGTATTTTGATACATAATATTCCTCATAAAAAAATTGTAAAAAACAGAAAACGTGAAGGTTTTAAATTACCAGACTCTAACCACTCAGAGAAGCTTAGTCAATCTTTGAACAGAATTGGGCAAAGGCCATTTAGAAGCAACAGTCCTTCACAGTGTAGTGAGCTCATCAGCATAATTTGCTTAGCAGGTGTGAGCCTATTATGTGCCAAGCCTGCTCTAGCAGAAGGGTGGCTCTGCACAGAGCACAGAGAATATGGAAAGGACAATTATTGGTCTTTGGTTGAAGTGAACATGCTTTCTCACTTCGCTCGATATCAACAATTTAGTAACCTGAACTTCCTTTGGGGAAACTGCTCTTTCCAGTCCTAGTTCATGTGGTTTGGGTGGGACTGAACCCAGCCAACCCAAAATAAGGATGACCTAGGCTAAGCCAATCAGTGGGTTCAACTACAAGGGCCACAATGATTCCTTACTGTAGGCCAGTGGTCGGCAAACCCATGAGTCAACAGAGCCAAATATCAACAGTACAACGATTGAAATTTCTTTTGAGAGCCAAATTTTTTAAACTTAAACTTCTTCTAATGCCACTTCTTCAAAATAGACACCCTGGCCGTGGTATTTTGTGGAAGAGCCACACTCAAGGGACCAAAGAGCCGCATGTGGCTCACGAGCTGCGGTTTGCCGACCACTGCTCTAGGCCAATGCATGTCAAGGACAGTACTTTGGTTAAAAATGTTGACAAGACAGATGGATTCTATCACTGAGCATTTGTAAATAAAAACAAATGCTCAGTGATAGAAACTGTGATGATGAATGGGTTGCTATGTCGGTTTAGTAGATGGTGGTGATGCTCTGTTCCTCCCCTGTGCATCACTCTACCATAGCCCTTCCCACTCAGTACTCTGCTCCCTGATGTTTCTGTCTCCCCCATCAGATGGTCAGCTCTTTCTAAAGCAGCGATTTTCAACCAGTGCCCCCAAGAACTTTTAAAACATCAATACCAGACTATTTAGTCAGGGTCACTAACCTATTTTCCCTTAGGTCAGCAAATAAAAAATGACAATAGCCAACACAACAATAGTCATCTGGTGTAAATGTCCTGTCTTAAACTACAAATATAGAGGTCATCCTATCTAATAAAAGAGTAATATGCAGATTGACCATCACTCCAACACACAAGATGGCTGCCCCCATGTGGTCAAAGATAGCTGCCCCCATGTGGACACAAGATGGCCACCACAAGATGGCCTGCAAGGGAGGGCAGTTGGGAGGGACCAGGCCTGCAAGGGAGGGCAGTTGGGGGCGATCAAGCCTGCTGAGGAGGGCAGTTAGGGGTGACCCGGCCAGCAGAGGAGGGAAGTTGGGGGTGACTGGGTCTGCAGGAAAGGGCAGTTGTGGGGGACCCAGGCTTGTAGGGGAGAGCAGTTGGGGGGTACCAGGCCTGCAGGGGAGGGGAGTTAGGCAGTGACCAGGCCTGCAGGGGAAGGCAGTTAGGGGCAAACAGGCTGGCAGGGGAGCAGTTAGGCATCAATCAGGCTGGCAAGGGAGTGGTTAGGGGGTGATCAGGCTGGCAGGCAGAAGCGGTTAGGGGCAATCAGGAAGGCAAGCAGGGGGGCAGTTGGGAGCAAGCAGTCCTGGATTGTGAGAGGGATGTCTGACTGCCCATTTAGGCCCGATAATCGGGCCTAAATGGGCAGTCGGACATCCCTCGAGGGGTCCCAGATAGGGGAGGGTGCAGGCTGGGCTGAGGGATACACACCCCCATGCACGAATTTCATGCACCGGGCCTCTAGTATAATATAGTTGCATCTTATTGGTCCCTTTGAATAGCATGGTTGTGTATCTGATTGGTAAATTCTTGGTACCAGCAATTCTTATATAGAAGTGTAGGAACCTGATTTTTTTAAAAGTCACTTTGGAGCAAAAATTATATTTTTTTTGTAAATCAAAGTTTTACCTCTCTTTTTTGTTAGATAGGCAAAAAATATATTTTTAGTGTACCAAATAATTTTAGTGATTAGTTTATGTGTGCTATGAGATGAAAAAGGTTGAAAATTCTGCTCTAAAGGAAAGAGATACATCTCTACTATGTTTGCAATTGGACAGAGAAGAGCCTAAACACACATGTGCAAAAGAAATTACCTGATGGACTTAGTAACATGGAGATGAGGCATTGGTTGTTCTATCACTGGAGACTCAGTTTTCTGGGCTCCAGTACCTCCACTGGTTAATTTCACATGCCACAGGCCCCACCTTGGGTTCCTGCTCGGGGCTGGAGTCTTCTCTGGTGTCTGCTCTGAGTCATCAGCTGTGGGTAGGGATGTGGTCACTGCATACTTCTCACACAACCACACAGAGACCATCATCAGGCAGGAGGTGTGGGGCCGGAAATGCTTAATAAAAAGCCTTCTGGGATGAAGCACTGCAAAACCAGAGGGGGGCTCAGGTCACAGAGCCCACCCACACCTCCTTCCTCTTCTGGGCGCTAACGGAGAGCACAGAGAAACACCAGCAGCTCCGACCTGAGCAGCCTTCCTGGGAAGATGCAGCCACCCCTGCTCGTGCTCCTGCTGGCCTTTTTCCTACTCCCCAGGGCGGAGGCAGGTGAGTGACCATCTCCACCCTCACAGGCCCAACCCATCCCACAGTGGGCACAGACCTGCTGGTCCTTCTGCACATCCCTGATCCAGCTCTCCACCAGGAATGCTCTGAACCCCAGCTCCCATCCCATCTCAGACCCCCACACATGATGCTGGATGAGCCACAGACAGAAAAGACAAGACAGAAGCCTATTCTCAAAAAAAGCCAGTGGGCACAATGCCCTCCCCAGGCCCTACCTGTGCCATGTGGAGAGTGGAACTTCCTAGAAGTGCATGGCAGAGGCTGGGAAACTGCAGAGGGCAGAGCAGTCCTGGCTTCTCATCACCTGTGATGAGACAGGTGGTATCCTCAGGGTCTGCTTAGGAGAGAATCCCAGAGCTCAGCAGACCCCACAGTTGGTGGGGTCACCATCCTCAGAAGACTGCTGTTTCCTCTGCTCCATCTCAAGGCCCCTCAGTCCCTTTGTCAAACTCTGCTTTTCTTCCCAGGCCTTTAGCATGTCCACTCCTTAAAGGATAAGCCAGTGAGGTTGGCAGCCCCAAACTTCTCTGCTTTCCAGAATCCCATAGCACTGGCCTTACCAACCCTCCTCCAGAGGCCCATTGGGGGCCAATTTTTCCAGGAAGTTAATAAACACCGGGAACTCCTCATGTGTCAGCATCTAGATCCCTAAACTTAAGTCCTAGACACTGCAAAGCACACTGCCCTGGACATCACAGCATCACAGGGGCCTCAGAAGTTCACCCAACACCAAGTGAAGTCAGGAGAGGAATTTTCAGAAGCCTCTAGGCCTTCTTTGTCCCTAAGATCTGTATTCTCACCAACTATGTGGTAGGCAAAGTCACAGACCCAGCCTGTTGCTGTTTCCTTTCCAGATGAGAAAGTTGAGGGCCCTCCCCAACCCCTGCCAACTCCAGGCCAGTCCATCCTCCCAAGTGCCCATGCTCCCGAGTCACCAATCCAATGCCTGCCTGGGGGACTCAGTGGGGACACACAAGTGCAACACACTTTTTCTTCAGGGGAGATCATCGAGGGACATGAAGCCAAGCCGCACTCCCGCCCCTACATGGCCTACCTTCACATTAAAGATGAGAAGGAGTCCATGTGTGGTGGTGTCCTTGTACGAAAGAACTTTGTTCTGACAGCTGCTCACTGCAATGGAAGGTAAGGGGCCGCTGCCAGGCTACACCTCCTGAGACCCCCTACAGGGACCCCATCCTTCATCCCAGGAGCTGCAGCCCAGGGCAGCTCCCCAGGCTCCTGGTAACTCAAACCCATGAGAGCTCATCAGAGGAACCATCAGAGATCATGACAGAGCAATGAGAGCCTGAGAAATAAGACAAGTAATCTCTGGGCTCAGAGGGTCAGAAGTGACAACAAGTAACACAGGAAGAGAAGGACCACACTCGGCAAATAAAGCAGCGGTGGACCATGAACACGTGCATTAGGGTCAAAATGAAAATGCAAGCAATTCATGGCATTTCCTGAGGACAAGAGAGAGCTCCCAGCTCCCTAACCTCAGTGTCACTGAGAAGTAGAGTCACTCAGCCCCTTTCCCCTGTTGCCTCGATTTCCCCAGTCTGCAGCCCTGCCCTGCCCCAGCTATGACCTGCCCTTCACAGCTCCTGTGCTATATTTCTTGTGACTCTACCTCCCCACCACTCACCCAATATGCTCTCTGTGAAGGTCAATCAGTGTCACCCTGGGGGCTCACAACATCAAAAAGCAGGAGAAGACCCAGCAGGTCATCCTGGTAAAAAGAGCCATCCCCCACCCAGACTATAATTGGAAGAACTTCTCCAATGACATCATGTTACTGCAGGTGAGGAAACCTCCTGCTGCTCTTGCTCTCATTGTTTCCCCTCCAACCAAATGAAGCACTTCCCTCCCTTCCTTCCCATCCTGGTCACCTGACCAGTCCCTGAGACTCGGGTGTCCCTCAGTGTCCTGGCTCAGAGACCACAGGCTGACCTGGGCTCCCTTGCCTCTTCCCCATCAGCTGGAGAGACACATCAAGCAAACTGGTGCAGTGAAGCCCCTCCAACTGCCCACGGGCAGGAACAGGTTGAGGCCAGGACAGAAGTGCACTGTGGCCGGCTGGGGGAAGGTAGCCCTATGGAGCACATACTCAGACACTCTGCAGGAGGTACAGCTGACCTTGCAAAAGGATTGGGAGTGTGAATGCCAGTTACGCCATTATTACAACAGGACCATTCAACTGTGTGTGGGGGAACCAACAGCAAATAAGACTTCCTTCCAGGTGATACTGAGCATCTGACTACCTTGGCTCTGGGAGAGGGGTATTTGGGTAGGAACTGGGAGCTGGGGACCCAGGCAGCAGGAGACTCCTTCACCCTCTAGTCTCCCAAAGAAGAAAAGAGGGGAGCCCCCAGAGCTGGGAGAAATGGGGTCTCTGAGAGCCTACAAGGGCCTATAGTCACTCCAAACACAGTGCTCCTCCAGAGGGTGAATTTGCAACCCTCTGGCCAAGGCCAGGGCACCTCGGTTAGATAACTGTTTCCTAGGTGTGCAGTAGTTATATCTGAAGGGCTCTCAGAACTGGTTAATGGGGTCCTTCTCCATGCTAAGTGTCAGCCCCACCTGCCTGCTTTCCGGTCCTTACACAGTAGACTGCAGGCACAGCTCCGCAGCACCTTCATAGACAGAGGATCTGGGACCTGGGAGAGCAGAGGGAGCTGCCACCTGGGGTGAAGTGAAGCAGTGACAATATCCAGGCTCAGGGGTCCATGGGGACTGCCTGCCCGCTTATCTCCCAAGTGAACACCATGCAAGGCAGCCTTCTCTGAGAGGGGCTTGGGGTGGCAAGGAAGCCAGGTCCAGGAGAACTGGCTCAGTCCTTCCCTCTCTCTGTCCACAGGGGGACTCCGGGGGACCTCTCCTGTGTGAAAATGAGATCCAGGGCATTGTCTCCTATGGACGCAACGATGGGACATCGCCACGAGCCTACACCAAAGTCGCCAGCTACCTTCCCTGGATAAGAGAAACCATGAAAAGCCTCCAACTGCAGGACCCAGACTATCTTCTCTGGAGCTAATCCAGGATCACACTGAGGGAGGGAGGAGGTGCCAGCAACTGAATAAATGTCTCTTAGCTGATGAGAAGAGCTGGTTTTCTGTTTATTCTTTGAACCTCATTCACAGGCACCAACTCTGTGCTCAGAAGGCCAATACCACAATTCTTCTCTGTTCTTCTTCCTCCTCTTCCCCTTCCCCAATCACATCCCCAAACCCATATTGAGCTGTTACCAGCTCCTTCTTGGCACACCTGCACCTGCAGGGCCGGCCCTTCTGCCAGAGCAGAGAGGAGAACCATTAGGAGAAAACATGAATCTCTCAGGTCCTGGGCTCAGTGTGAAGGGCTAGCACCGTGGATACTGGGCACGAAGCAGGCACAGCCTGGGCTGCAGCACAGGAGGCCCCACCACACTGGGGAGAGGAGGACTTCCTGAGCAGGACATTGTTCTCCCACAACCAGGGAGTGGCAGGTTTTGGGGACCTGGAGGCTGGTGAGGAGAGACAGGGGGTGGAGGATGGAGGGAGCCCTGAGAAGCTCCTCATTCCCTCCTGGGCTCAATTTCTCTCCCTGCCCTTTTCTGCCCTCCTCTGAGCTCAGGGCCTAGCTTGGCCTCCAGTCTCCTGGCTGCCACTTTTTCTCATCCCTGCTGACCACTGAGCACCCTCAGAGTCCACCAACCCCTGCGCCCCACAGACCACACTGGTCTGAGCTCCCACTTCTGCATATCCCTCCCACCTAGGACACCCAGAGTGCCCAGGTTCCAGCAGGGCCTGGTCACTGAGTTGCCACCCAGCTTATGCCTGGCACAGGGTGACCGGGGGACCAGGCCTGTGCTGGCCCCATGCAGGGCCTTGGAGGACAGGGCGGCAGGGTGTCTGCAGAACACCTGGCCCCATCTCTCACTGGGCAGAGCCAGCTCCACCCTCACATCCAGCCCAGTGTCCCCACCATGTGCTCAGAGTCCACTGACTGCTGGTCACTCAGGAGCCTTAGTTCCCTGCAGCCTGTTCCTCACTGCTGGCCTCAAGGCTCAGGCTGCGGGGTGGGAGGCCACATGGGCTCTACCTGCCTTTTGAGTCAGAAAGGGCTGCTCTCTGCAGTAGGACTGGAAAGCACAGTTTTTCCATCAATCAATGAACAAATGCTGATTGTGCACCTACTAAGTGCCAGGCATTGGGAATTTGCAGTGAACATAATACAGGTTCTGACACCTGAACACAAGTGAAACTGACAGTGTTGACTTTTATCTGAATGGAATTTCCTCTCCCTCCTCACATGAACCCACAGAGCCCAGATCCCACAGGAGTATTTGTATTTTATTTTTATTGCTCATTACACTCTGTTGTAATTGTTTTAAGCACTTGAGGCTCTAGAACAGCAGCATGTGGGGTTTGGAAATGACTTTATTTCTTTCGTTTCTAGACGTGCAGCCCCCAAACTGTTCACTGGCGCATCCTCTTCACCTCAGGGAGAGGGCAGCAGGTGGGGAGCAGGCAGGACGGCAGCCTCGTTTCCATGAGCCATAAAAGTAGCAGATATAATTGGTGACAGCATGGATGGACCTAGGGGTATTATGCTCAGGGAAATAAGTCAGACTGAGAAAGACCAATACCATATGATTTCACTTATATGTAGAATCTAAAGAACAAGTTAATGAGCAAACAAAATTGGAACAGACTCATAAATAAAAAGAACAGACTGATGGTTGCCAGAGGGGAAGGGGCTTGGGGGCCTTGGCAAAAAAGGTTGAAAAGATTAAAAAGTAGAAATTGGTGGTTAGAAAATAGTAATGAGGATGTAAAGTACAGCATAGGGAATACAGTCAATAATATTGTCATAACTATGTATGGTGCCAGGTGGGTACTGGAAATGTCAGGGGAAACACTTTGTAAAGTATATGATTGTGTAATCCCTATGCCTTACACCTAAAACTAATACAAAATAAAAATATTGAAAGTGAACTATAATTGTACAATAAAATTTAAATTAAAGTAAAAGTAGGAGATGTGGATGTCATGGTACATAATGAAACAGTAGGAAAACCCATACAATGTATCTGGCAGAGGGCAGTTTGAGTCTGACTCTAAACACCCATCCAACCTCATGGGCCACAACATGATGCCTCTCATTACCAAAAGCTCCTGCCTGTGCACAAGCAAACTGGAATCAGGGAGGCTCACATGGTCAGGCAAATGGAGAAATGCCTCTTCTCTTTAGGCCCTTGTGGGTGCGGCTCCATTTGTAGTTTCTAAGATGACCTACACTTTTCAATGTTAGAAAGTTATTGTTGGGGAGAAAAATGGCAGCGGAATAGACAGACGTGTTCCGAGCCTTGTCCCGGAGTAGAAAGAAAGAACAGCTGAGGGTCACACGAGGAGTGTTTGTTGGCAAGTTAAGGGACAGCTAAACTCCAGGAGAAGCGGGGGGACTGCTAGACGGGGTTCCCCTGACCGGGCAGCCCCCACTGCAGCTGGGTCCCCTCCCGGAGCTACAGACTCGGTCGCGGAGTCTGCGCCATCTTGAAAGGGAAAGTGGAGCTTATCGGAAGCCTGAAAATCCACAACTGCGGCACCCACCAAACAGCTGCGAGCCCCAGAACACCGGTCCCCAATTGGCGCAAACACACGGGTTCAGAGGAGCTCTACACTCCACCACGGAAAGGTCAGATTTCGCCTGGGATAAGGTGAGGTCTCGTCCCAGCGGGAGAGAGAAAGGCGCGTTTTGTGGGAGCTGGAGGACCAGGGAAGTCTGTGCCTAGAAAAACCCATGGCTGTCGGGGCTGGCGTGATCCGTGAATGTGGAAGGGGGTCCTCAGAGCTGCTAATAGAAGGGATCTCTAAAAAGCAACCCATTTTGATCTGACGTGCAGGGACAGCCTAAGAATTTCAAAGGTGTGCCAGCTGCTTAGACTTGCGCGCAGACCCATTGTTCGCACACTTGGCCTTTTCCTCTTCAAATCCTTGATTCTGATTACTAAGCCCAACACATAGGATCACCCAGTTTGGGACACCCTGGGAGACTGCAGGGGAATGTTGTTTTTCTGGAACCTGAAGATCGGAGCGGGGAGTGACCATCGGAGAGCCAGCTCCGAGGCAGCCCACTTCCACAAACCGGTATTGAGTGCCACAGGGAAAGAAGAATCTAAAAACAGGCTAGAGAGGCTAAACAGATCTGGAAGTCAATCCAGAAACACTGCCACCCAGGGGTTGAATCGCAAATTGACTCTTGTGTAATCTCAAATAAAGGAATACAAGAAAGTAAGACACACCACCTGCTTAAAAATCAGGACTGGCTTAAAACACTGAGGAGCAGTGGAATGCAGGGAACTGCAATACTGTCCAGACTGAGAAACAGGCATGCCAAAAAGAACAATAGAGGAAGTGAATGACCTTCACTACTGCACATTTTATTTTTTTATTTTTTTTTATTTTTTTATTTTCATTTTTTGTATCTTTTACTCAAGAAACTAATTTTTTTCTTTTTTCCTCTCTTGATCTTACCTTTTTAATTATTACATTTTTATTATCAATCCGTATTATTACTACTACTATTTTACCTTTTTTTAAAAGTATCATTTTATTTTCTCTTTATTTTACTTTGGGATTAGTGTTCTACATTCTATTTTCATCTTTCCTTTACCATTGTTTTACTATATCTCAACTCTACCTTTATGCCATCACTCTCTTCCTAACCTTTCCCCTTTTGGTGTCCTGTTTATCTTACCCCTTTCCTCCTTTAGATTTTCCCTATTCTTTCTATTTACCCCCTGTTAAAATTTCACACTACTTTTATATCTAATCTCCAATCCCCTGCTCCAAGTCCATACACACCTCTCTCTTTGCTGTCTTAACTATCCAAAAAATTGTTTTTCTCTGTCCTTTTGTTGTTTTTTGCTTGAATGTTGATTATATAGAATTTTTATGCTTTTTTGTGAGATTGTTTTGCTTATTATTTTTTGTTTCTTTGTTTGTTTGCTTTTTTTGTTTGTTTTTTGCTTCTGTTTTCCCTTGCCTTGCTTGATATTAGTTGGTGCTGTAGTTTGCATTAATCCGCAGGTACTTGTTGCTGGCATTTCCTGGGATTAGTGGTTGTTCTATTGGAGTTTTCTCCCCGTACATATAGTTTGTTCCCCTTTCTCTCTTAGTCTCTTTCTTGTCTATCTTAATTTTTTTTTCCTTTTCCCAATTTCATTTTGACACTCCTTTTTTTTTTTCTTTTTCCTCTTCTTCTTTCTCTCCTTTCCCCTAATTTGACTTTCTCTGGGGGTCACCTTTATTGGAGGTTATTAATATCGTAAATACATTTCTGTTCAATGCCTTGTGTGTTGTACCTGGTTGTGTTGTATTTTGTGCCTTTAAATCAACGCAGGAGAGAGAGAACTACATAACCAGACACCCATAGAAGAGAGACCATGGGGAGACAAAGAAACAGCCCGCATATGAAAGAAAAGCAGGCATCACCAGAAAAGGAAGTAAACGAAATGGAGGCAAGCAACCTGCAAGAGAAAGAATTCAGAGAAATGGTCATAAGGTGGCTAAAAAGAATGGAAGACAAATTCGATAATATGAGTAAGAACCAAGAGGAAATGAAGAAGAACCAAGAAGAAATGAAAAATGACACTGCTGCTGCAGAGAACTCAATAGAAAGCATCAAGAGTAGACTGGAAGAAGCAGAGGACCACATCAGTGAGCTAGAAGACAAGATGGGAAAAAATACCCAAGTAGAGCAGCTTCTAGAAAAAAAAATTAAAAAGCAGGAGGAGAGCCTAAGGGAATTTTGGACAACATGAAACAAAACAACATCCACAAAATAAGGGTTCCAGAAGGAAAGGAAACTGAGCAATGAATAGAAAACCTGTTTGAAGAAATAATGACAGAAAACTTCCCTGATATAGGGAAGAAAAAACCCACAAAAATCCAAGAAGCTCACAGACTCCCAAGCAAAATGCATCCCAAAAGACCAATGCCAAGGCACATTATAATTAAACTGCCAAACACCAACGACAAAGTAAGAATCTTGAAAGTGGCAAGAGAGAGACAGAAAGTTACATACAAGGAACCCCCATCAGAATAGCAACTGATTTCTCAACAGAAACTCCTAAGGCCAGAAGGGAATGGAATGAAATATACAAAGTCATGCAAAGAAATGGTCTGAATCCAAGAATACTGTACCCAGCCAGGATATCAATCAAAATTGAAGGTGAAATCAGGAACTTCACAGACAAAAAAGTATTACGGGAATTTATTACCACCAAACCAGCAATGCAAGAAATGCCAAAGGGTCTGTTGTAAAAAAAAAAAGAAATAGAAAATGAAGAAGGAACACAAGGGTAAAGAATAAAAATGGCAAAAAATAAGTACCTATCAATAATAACTTTAAATGTAAATGGATTAAATACCCTAATCAAAAGACATAGGGTAACGGACTGGATAAGAAAACATGACCCATATATCTGCTGTCTAAAAGAAACCCACCTCAGAAAAAGACGCACACAGACTGAGGGTGAAGGGATAGAAAAAGGTTTTTCAGGCGAATGGAAATGAAAAAAAAAGCTGGGGTAGCAATACTTATATCTGACAAATTAGATCTCAAAGTGAAGGACATAATAAGAGATAAGGAAGGCCACTTCATAATACTAAAAGGAGCAATCCAACAAGAAGAAATAACTCTGGTAAACATATATTCACCCAATACAGGAGCACTCAAATGCATAAAAAAACTCCTGGAGGATATCAAGGGAGAGATAGACAGCAATACAATTATAGTAGGAGACTTTAATACCCCACTAACACCATTGGACAAATCTTCTAAACAAAAAATCAGCAAAGAAACATCAATCCTAAATGACTCACTAGACCAGATGCAATTAATTGACATCTTCAGAACATTTCACCCCAAAGCCACAGAATATACATTCTTCTCAAGTGCACATGAGTCAATTTCAAAGATGGACTATGTGTTTGGACATAGGAAAAGTCTCTTCAAATTCAAGAAGATAGAAATCATATCAAGCATCTTCTCAGACCACAGTGGCATAAAACTGAAAATCAACTACAATAAAAACAATCTGAAGAAATCAAACACATGGAGACTAAACAGCATGCTATTAAACAATGTCTGGGTTACCAGAGAGATCAAGGAAGAAATAAAAAAACATCATGGCAACAAATAACAATAACAACACAACAATCCAAAATCTATGGAACACAGTGAAAGCAGTCTTGAGAGGGAAGTTCATAGCTCTACAAGCCTACTGCAAAAAACAAGAAACAATGGAAATAAATTACCTAACCCTACAACTCAAAGAGTTAGAAAAAAAGCAACAAGAAAAGCCCAGTGTAAACAGAAGGAAGGAAATATTGAAGATCAGAGTAGAGATAAACAACATAGAGAACAAAAGATCAACAAAACAAAGAGCTGGTTCTTTGAAAGGATAAACAAGATTGATGAACCTCTAGCCAGACTCACCAAGAAGCAAAGAGAGAGGACCCAAATAAACAAAATCAGAAATGAAAGAGGTGAAATAACAACAGATCCTGCCGAAATACAATGGATTGTTAAAAAATACTACGAACAACTCTATTCCAACAAACTGGACAACCTGGAGGAAATGGACATATTCTTAGAAAAATATAACCTTCCAAAACTCAGTCAGGAAGAATCTAAACAGCTCAGTATGCCAGTAACTATGGAAGAAATTGAAGCAGCCATCAAAAAGCTTCTGGCAAACAAAAGCCCAGGGCCAGATAGCTTCACAGGAGAGTTTTACCAAACATTCAAGGAAGAACCAAAACCTATCCTCCTCAGACTATTCCAAAAAATTCAAGAGGAAGGAACACTTCCAAACTCATTCTATGAATCCAGCATCACCCTAATACCAAAACCAGATAAAGACAACACAATGAAAGAGAATTACAGGCCAATATCCCTCATGAACGTAGATGCCAAAATCCTCAACAAAATTCTAGCAAATGGGATCTAGCAGTACATCAGAAAGATTATACACCATGACCAAGTAGGATTTATCCCAGGAATGCAAGGATGGTACAATATCCGCAAATCAATAAACATGATACATCACATAAACAAATTGCGAGATAAAAATTACATAGTCATATCGATTGATGCAGAAAAAGCATTTGACAAAATCCAACACCCTTTCTTGATAAAAACTCTCAACAAGGTGTGAATAGAAGGATCATACCTCAACATATTAAAAGCTATATATGATAAACGCACAACCAACATCATACACAATGGACAAAAACTAAAACCATTTCTCCTAAGAACAGGAACAAGACAGGGATGCCCACTCTCACCACTCCTGTTTGACATGGTACTGGAAGTATTAGCCATTGCAATTAGACAAGAAGAAGAAATAAAAGGCATCCAAACTGGAAAAAAAGAAATAAAGCTGTCCTTATTTGCAGATGACATGATATTGTACATAAAAAACCCGAAAGACTCCATCAAAAAACTAACAGACTTAATAAATGAATTTGGCAATGTAGCAGGATACAAAATTAATGCCAAGAAATCTATGGCATTTCTATACACCAAGAGTGAACTCACAGAAAGAGAGACTAAAAAAGCAATCCCATTTACCATCACACCAAAAAAATTAAGAGACCTAGGAATAAACCTAACCAAGGAGGTAAAAAACCTATACACGGAAAACTACAGGACACTGAAAAAAGAGATAGAGGAAGACGTAAACAGATGGAAAAACATGCCATGTTCATGGATTGGTAGAATCAACATCATTAAAATGTCCATACTACCCAAAGCAATCTATAGATTCAATGCACTCCCCATTAAAATACCAACAGCATATTTCACAGACCTAGAAAGAACTCTGCAAAAATTCATCTGGAATAAAAAAAGACCCTGAATAGCCACAGCAATCCTGAGAAAGAAGAATAAAGTAGGAGGGATCTCAATACCAGATTTCAAGCTGTACTACAAAGCCACTGTTCTCAAAACAGCCTGGTACTGGCACAAGAACAGACATATAGATCAATGAAATAGAATAGAGAATCCAGATATCTACCCAAACCACTATGCGCAATTAATATTTGACAAAGGAGGCATGAGCATACAATGGAGTCAAGACAGTCTCTTCAATAAATCGTGTTGGGAAAATTGGACAGATACATGCAAACTTACACCATACACAAAAATAAACTCAAAATGGATACAGGACTTAAACATAAGACAGGAAACCATAAAAATACTAGAGGAATCCACAGGCAGAAAAATCTCTGACATATGCCGAAAGAACTTCTTCACTGATACTGCTCCTAGGGCAATGGAAACTAAAGAGAAAATAAACAAATGGGACTACATCAAAATAAAAAGCTTTTGCACAGCAAAAGAAACCATCAACAAAACAACAAGAAACCCCACTGTATGGGAGAACATATTTGCAAATGTTATCACTGAAAAAGGTTTAATCTCCAACATCTACAGGCAGCTTATACAACTTAATAAAAGGAAGATAAATGATCCAATAAAAAAATGGGCAACAGACCTAAATAGAATCTTCTCGAAAGAAGACAGAAGGAAGCCCAAGAGACACATGAAAACATGCTCAAAGTCACTAATTATCCGAGAGATGCAAATCAAAACGACAATGCAGTACCATCTCACACCTGTCAGAATGCCAATCATCAACAAATCAACAAATGACAAGTGCTGGCGAGGATGTGGAGAAAAAGGAACCCTCGTGCACTGCTGGTGGGAATGCAGACTGGTGCAGCCACTGTGGAGAACAGTATGGAGTTTCCTCAAAAAAATTGAAAATAGAACTCCCATTTGACCCAGTAATCCCACTCCTAGGAATATATCCTAAGAAACTAGAAACACCAATCAGAAAGGATATATGCACCCCTATGTTCATAGCAGCACAATTTACAATAGCTAAGATTTGGAAATAGCCTAGGTGCCCGTTAGCAGATGACTGAATCAGAAAACTTTGGTACATCTACACAATGGAATACTATGCTGCCATAAAAAAGAAGGAATTCTTACAATTTGTAGCAACCTGGATCGAATTGGAGAACACTATGCTAATGAAATAAGCCAGTCAATGAAAGAAAAATACCACATGATCTCACTCATTTGAAGATAATAAAAAACATTATAAACTGATGAACAAAAAGATAGATACAGAGGCAGTACAGCATCAAACAGACTGTCAAATTACAGCGGGAAGGTTAGGGCAAGGTGGGGGAAATAAGAGATCAACCGAAGGAATTATATGCATGCATATAAGAATAACCATTGGATGCAAAACATTGGGGGGGGGGGTGAGGCCATGTATGGAGTGGGGTGGCGGGGGCAATGGTAAGATATGTACACATATAATACCTTAATGAAATAAATAAATAAATAAAAATTAAAAAAATAATCCTATGTAATAAAAGAGTAATATGCAAATTAACCATCACTCCACTATACCCACAAGCCACGCCCACAAGCCACGCCCACAAGCCAATCAGGAGCAAATATGCAAATAAACCCAACCAAGTTGGCTACGGCCACCCAGAGCAGGAGGGAGGCTTGGGTTTCCCCGGCAATGGAGGAAGCCAAGCTTTCCGCCTGCCCTTGCTGGCCTAGGCCTCCACTCAACGCTACAAAGTTTCAATGATAGAAGATACATAAACCCAAACAGAAATGGCGGCAGCCACGGAGCTGGAAAGTGCAGGAGGCTAGGGTTTCCCCTGGTGATGGAGGAAGCCAAGCTTTCTGCACACCCTGGCTGGCCCAGGCCTCCTCTTAAGGCTACAAAGTTTAAATTATAGAAGATACATAAATCAAAAAAAAAAAAAAAATGGCTGCCACCACGGAGCAAGCAGAAGGCTTGGCTACAAAGTTTCAATTATAGAAGCTAAATAAACCCCAGATACCAGGGCCTCCACTTGGATCGCCGGGGGGCATGGTCGGCCTGCAAACACCACAGGCCCCTCGCCCAGGCCACCTCAAGGAAACCCCCACCCTGATCTGGGACACCCTTTAGGGCAAACCAGCTGGCCCCCACCCATGCACCAGGCCTCTATCCTATCTACCCTGTTTCCCGAAAATAAGACAGTGTCTTATATTAATTTTTGCCCCCAAAGACACACTAGGTCTTTTTTTCAGGGGATGTCTTATTTTTCCATGAAGAAGAATACAGTACACATTTATTGTTAAATGAAAATAAAGGAAATTTATTACCTGTATACGGTACGGTAGTACGGTAGTTGTCAACACAAACCAGACAAACTGTGAATCCTACAGTATCAAGAATTTACTCATTTATTCAATGACAATCATGTCATCATCTTCTGGAACATCATCATAACAATCCAATTCCTGAATTTCCTGGTGAATTTCTTGTGACTCCATTTCTTTCAGAATCAGTGGACCAAATCTCTCATGTTTAGCAATAGCACTGTCTTTAAATGAGTACTTCTTGTCAAGGTAGCCTGCTCGCAGTGCATTTGCAATGCAACTGTCAGTGATTTTCTCCCATGAATTCTTCACCCAAGTCACAACTTCTTGCAGTTTAGGTTTCACAAAGTTTCCACGCTGATTTCTCTCCATTCTATTTTCAATGTAGTCATTAATTTCCATGCGCAAATTGTCTTTGAATGGCTTGTTTATTGCAATATCAAGAGTCTGGAGATAGGCCATCATTCCTGCGGGAATCATTATCTGATCTATTTTTCTTTCGTAAAGAAATGTCTTCATGTCTTTAGCGCGGTGAGTGCTGGCTGCATCCCAGACTAGCAGACCTCTGGCTCCCTCGCATAACAAGCGGCAGCATTAAATCGACCCACTTCCTTATAACTGCTTGTGTGGCCCAGGCTTTTTCAGTTTCAAGGAAAAAAACGCCCAAAACACGTTCAATCTTTTCCTTCTTGCCCTTAGAAATGATTAAAGGTGGGATTTTAGTGCCATCCAGACGAATTGCCAAAATACAGGAAACATGTGCACTTTCATAAGCAGTGGAGGGAATGTACGCTAAGGAGGCACCCCGCTGTTCAATTGTTGTTTGAGATGATTGGCCCATAAACACTGCAGTTTCATCCATAGCAATCATGTTGGAAAGATTGTATTTAGAGAAGTCAGCATCATCAATAAAGGACTTGAATGCAAGTGCTCGCTTAATAACTTGGGTATCTTCCAACCTAAACAATGTTGTAGATCTTCTTAAAGACAGTTCACTTCGCTGAAGGAAATTATCCAGCCAGTGTTGTGATGCTTTGAAGTCTTCGGGGGCTATGTCAAACTGTGGTGCCATTGCAAGGGCAAATTCTTGAATCTGAGCCCTATTCACAACCAAAGCCTTTGCTCTCCTGTCAACAACCCATTCACAGATCAGGTCTTCCAGCTCAGAAAATAATGGTTGCCGACCTGATCCACACTTGCGCTTTTTAGCATTTCCCTTGTCCACTTGTTCAATGAGGTTACCATACTCTGCTCGCCATTTTTGGACCAATCGGATACTCAACATCTTCTCTTTGCAGAAAGCAGTAAGATTTTGGCCCCAAGAGTCTTCCATTATTCCTTTCTTGTACTCCACAGAGTAGCTTTTTCTTTTTGCGCTCATTTCTAGGGGTAAAAAAAAGGAATTGGGGTATCAAGGTGGGGGGAGGGGGATCACTCAAAATGACACAGGGGGGATCAGAGGGGGGAATCAAAATGGCACAGGAGAATCAGAGGGGGGATTACCATTTTAGAAACCCCTTTTGATCCTCTTGTGTCATTTTGATTGTCCCCTCTGATCCTCCTGTGTCATTTTGATTGTCCCCTCTGATCCTCCTGTGTCATTTTAAGTGATCCCCCTCCCCCCACCCCTGTGCCACTGAACACCTTCACCAGACATCCCCCCTACCCCTTTATCAGACATTTACCCCCTGGGGCCTGCCTGGGGACTGTCACTGGGCTTGCTGGGGCCTGGATCTGGGCTGGAGCAAGGTCTGCCACTGACTGAGAACCTTCAGTCATCATGAAGGCGGCCGCGAGCATCAGGTAGTGTCACCAGAGACAGACCAGCACTCACCACCTTCGCCGCGTCCCGTCCGCTCTAATCCTCCTGTTCTTCTACACGCATCTGCAAAAGTCTCCTCCTCTCTCCCGCCCCGCGCTCACCGCTCACTCCGACCTCCACTCCGCCTCCACACAGCAGTGACGTCAGGACTCCGCGTAACATCACTGGTTGCTAGACTCCAGTCAGGGCGGTCCTAGCAACCAGTTTATGGTAAATTAATTTTCATTCTGAGACAGAGCCTGGGGGCCTTATTTTCGGGGGGATGCCTTATATTTCACTCAGCAGGAAACCTGTAAGTAGGTCTTATTTTCAGAGGATGTTTTATTTTCAGGGAAACATGGTAATAAAGAGTAATATGCAGATTGACCATCACTCCAACACACAAGATGGCTGCCCCCATGTGGTCAAAGATCCTGCCCCCATGTGGACACAAGATGGCCACCACAAGATGGCCAGCAAGGGAGGGCAGTTGGGAGGGACCAGGCCTGCAAGGAAGGGCAGTTGTGGGCAATCAGGCCAGCAGGGGAGGGCAGTTGGGAGGGACCAGACCTGCAGGGGAGGGTAGTTAGGGGTGACCAAGCCAGCAGAGGAGGGAAGTTGGGAGTGACCAGGCCTGCAAGGAAAGGCAGTTGGGAAGGACCCAGGCCTGCAGGGGAGGGCAGTTAGTGGTGACCAGGCCTGCAGGGGAGGGGAGTTGAGGGGGGGGACCCAGGCCTGTAGGGGAGAGTAGTTTGGGGGAACCAGGCCTGCAAAGGAGGGCAGTTAGGGGTGACCAGGCCTGCAGGGGAGGGCTGTTAGGGGTGACCAAGCCGGCAGAGGAGGGAAGTTGGGGGCGACCAGGCCTGCAGCAGAGGGCAGTTAGGGGCAAACAGGTTGGCAGGGTAGCAGTTAGGCATCAATCAGGCTGGCAGGGGAGTGGTTAGGGGGTGATCAGGCTGGCAGGCAGAAGTGGTTAGGGGTAATCAGGAAGGCAGGCAGGCGAGCAGTTGGGAGCCAGCAGTCCTGGATTGTGAGAGGAATGTCCAACTGCCCGGGATCGGGCTTAAACGGGCAGTCGGACATCCCTTGAGGGGTCCCAGATTGGAGAGGGTTCAGGCTGGGCTGAGGGAACCCCCCTCCCCCGTGCACGAATTTCGTGCACCAGGCCTCTAGTAAAATAAAATAAAATAAAATAAAATAAAATAAAATAAAATAAAATAAAATAAAATAAAATAAAATAAAATAAAAAAGAAACATGCAAATTGACCGTACCTCCGCTATGCCCACAAGCCACGCCCACCAGCCAATCAGGAGTGAATTAACCCAACCAAGATGGCGGTTAATTTGCATATCCAGGCACAGAGCAAAGACTGAAGACAGCGTAGAAGGAAGCCAAGCGTTGCAGAAGGGATCAAAGCTGTGGAGACGCAAGCAAGCTGGGCGGCGGAGAAGGGAGGGAAGCAGGCGGGGTGGGGGAGAAGGGAGGGAAGCAGTTGGGCGGTGGAGACTGCTGCAGGAAGTCCTATTGCAGGAATCTTCCTGCAATGGGCT
Source organism: Plecotus auritus (assembly GCF_963455305.1). Classification (NCBI taxonomy): domain Eukaryota; kingdom Metazoa; phylum Chordata; class Mammalia; order Chiroptera; family Vespertilionidae; genus Plecotus; species Plecotus auritus. Next base: position 85,349,458 of record NC_137770.1, on the reverse strand, counting down.
CTAGTTTTAATATAACAGTGTCTTTGATAATCAGAATTTCTGAATTTTTACATAGACCAATTTATTCATTTTTTCTTTAAAATTATATATGGTTAGTGTTTTGTATGTCTTCTTTTAAAAAAATTCTCTACCTGTGTTTATAAAGAAAATCTCCTATTTTATCTTTTAAATGTTTATTCTTTACCTTTAAATTAATTAATTGGAGATATACTGCTAAACAGTCAAGTATCCATATACTAGAGGCCCAGCGTGCACAAAATCATGCATGGTTAGGGTCCCTAGGCCTAGCCTGGCCTCCATTGCATGGCCTCTGCCACCCTGCAATGCTACGTGAAGCTCCCCACCCCGGGACACTCTGTGATGCTCATGGCCCCTCAACTGCTCCACAAAACTCCCCCGCCCCACAATTGCTTCGTGAAACTCGCTGCCGCATGGGTGACTGCTCCGCTAAGCTCATGGCCACCGGGTGAAGCAGCCTGCCACTGATACTCAACCATCCCCAGTCCCACCCCACTGCCATCCCCCCCTCATGGTGAGCGGCTCGGGGACTGGGGGAGAGGGGGAACTGAGAGGTGCTCCATGCACTTCATGGTGACCGGTCGCCCATTCAGTCATGAAACCACCTAGCTCTTTATATATATTAGGATACCCAACAAATTCTTTTTCATTATTAATTATTTTGACCTTATTTTTTATTACCATTGTGATTTTGACTTTTTAAATTATTTGTCTTTAGCCTGGCTGGTGTGGCTCGGTGGTTGAACATCAACCTATGAACCAGGAGGTCATGGTTTGATTCCTGCTCAAGGCACATGCCTGGGTTGTGGGCTAGATCGCCAGTGTGGAGAGTGCAGGAGGCAGCCGATCAATGATTCTCTCTCATCACTGATGTTTCTATCTCTCTCTCCCCTTCCTTTCCTCTCTGAAATCAATAAAAAATTATATATATATATATATATATATATATATGTGTGTGTGTGTGTGTGTGTGTGTGTGTGTGTGTGTGTGTGTGTGTGTATATATATATATATATATACACACACACATATTTATTGTTAAAAGTATTACAGATGTCCCATTTTTCCTCCCATTGTCCCTCTCTACCCAGTACCTGCCCCCTCCACAGGCCTTCACCATACTATTGGCTGTATCAATGGTTTATGCATATATGCATGTAAATTCTTTGGTTAATCTCTTTCCACCCCACCCCACCCCACCCTTCCCTCTGAAATACGTTAGTCTGTAGTATGCTTCAATGTCTCTGGATCTGTTTTGTCAGTTTATTTTGTTCATTAGATTGCACATATAAGTAAGATTGTGTGATGCTTGTCTATCTCTGACTGCCTTATTTCCCTTAACAAAATATTCTTTAGGTCCTTCCATACTGTCACTAAGTGTAAGAGATACTTATTTTTTGAGCTGCATAGTATTCCATTGTGTAAATGTACCACAGCTTTTTTATCCACTCATCTATTGATGGGCACTTGGGCTGTTTCCATATCTTAGCTATTGTAAATAATGCTGCTGTGAACATAGGGGTGCACATAGTCTTTCTGATTTGTGTTTCAGGCTTCTTAGAATATATTCCTAGAAGTAGGCTCACTGTATCAAATAGCAGTTCTATTTTTAATTTTTTGAGAAAACTCGACACTGTTTTCCATAGTGACTGTACCAATCTGCATTCCCACCACCAGTGTACTAGTCTTCCTTTTTCTCCACATCCTCGTCAGCACTTGTTGTTTGTTGATTTATGATGGTAGCCATTCTGGCAGGTGTGAGCTGGTACCTCATTTTTGTTTTAATTTGCATCTCTCTGATAATGAGTGACATTGAGCATTTTCTTCATATGTCTCTTAGCCATTTGGATGTCCTCATTAGAGAAGTGTCTATTCAATTCCTCTACCCATTTTTTAATTGGGTTGTTTGTCTTCCTTTTGTTGAGTTGTATGAGTCCTTTATATATTTTGGAAATTAACCCCTTATCAGATGTCTCATTGGCAAATATGTTCTCCCATACAGTAATTTCCCTTTTAATTTTGATATTGGTTTCTTTTGCTATGCAAAAGCTTTTTAGTTTATTGTAGTGCCATTTGTTTATTTTTTCCTTTGTTTCACAGGTGATGTATCTGTGAAAATTCTGATATTTTGCTGCATACATTTTATTCTAGAATTTTTGAGATGTCTGATATTTTGCTGCTTATGTTTTATTCTAGAATTTGTATGATTTCATTACTTACATTTAAGTATTTTATCCATTTTGAGTTTATTCTTGTGTATGGTGTAAGTTGGTGGTTTAGTTTCTTCTCTTTTTTTGCACATACCAGTCCAATTTTCCCAACACCATTTATTGGAGGGACTCTCTTTCCTTCATTTATGCTCTTGCCTCCTTCATCAATATTAATTGAGCATAATGGCTTGGGGCAATTTCTGGATTCTCTGTTCTGTTCCATTGATCTATATGCCTGTTCTTATGCCAGTAACAGTTTGTTTTTATTACAGTGGCTTTGTTGTATAACCTGATATCTGGTATTGTGATCCCTTAAGCTTTGTTCTTCTTTCCCAAGATTGCAGTGACTATTCGGGGCTTTTTTGGTTTCATATGAATTTTGAAGTATTTGTTCTAGATTTGTGAAATATGCCATGGTATATTCTAGGGATTGCATTGAATCTATATATTTCTTTGGGTAATATGGACATTTTAATGATGTTAATTCTACCAATTCATAAACATGGTATAATCTTCTTCTATCTCTTTTTTCAATGTTCTGTAGTTTTCTGAGTATAGGTCTTTTACCTACTTGGTTAAGTTTATACCTAAGTATCCTAATATTTTTTGTTGCAATGGTCAATGGGATTGTTTTTTTAGTTTCTCTTTCTGGGAGTTCATTATTAGTGTATAAAAATGCTATCAATTTCTGGGTGTTAACTTTGTATACTGCTATATTGCTGATTGAATTTATTGAATTTAGTAGTTTTTTGGTGGAATCTTTAGGGTTTTCTATGTACAATATCAAGTCATTTGCAAATACTGACAGTTTTACTTCCTCCTTTACAATGTGGATGCCTTTATGTTTTCTCCTTGTCTGATCACTGTGGCTAAGACTTCCAGTACTATATTGAACTAGAGGCCCGGTGCACGAAATTCAGCCTGCACCCTCTCCAATCTGGGACCCCTCAGGGGATATCCAACTGCCTGTTTAGGCCCAATCCCACATCCATCTCACAATCCAAGACTGCTGGCTCCCAACTGCTTGCCTGCTTGCCTTCCTGATTGCCCCTAACCGCTTCTGCCTGCCATCCTGATCACCCCCTAACCACTCCCCTGCCAACCTGATTGATGCCTAACTATTCCCCTGCCAGCCTGTTTGTCTCTAACTACCTTCCCCTGCAGGCCTGGTGCCCCCCAACTGCTCTCCCCTGCAGGCCTGGGTCCCCCCCAACTGCCCTTCCCTGCAGGCCTGGTCACCCTCAACTTCCCTCCTCTGCTGGCCGGGTCACCCCTAACTGACCTCCCCAGGAGGCTTGATCGTCCCCAACTGCCCTCCCTTGTGGGCCTGGGTCCTCCCAACTGCCCTCCCCTGCTGGCCATCTTGTAGTGGCCATCTTGTGTCCACAATGGGGCAGGATTTTTGACCACATGGGGTCAGCCATCTTGTGTGTTGGAGTGATGGTCAATCTGCATATTACTCTTTTATTAGATAGGATAGAGGCCTGGAACACTTTTTTCATCCCTTCACTTTCATCCTGTGTGAGTCTTTTGTTCTGAGGTGAGTCACTTATAGACAGCATATATATGGGTCATGTTTTCTTATCCACTCAGCTACCCTATGTTTTTTTATTGGAGCATTTAATCCATTTACATTTAAGGTTATTATTAATAGGTACTTATTTATTGCCATTTTTATTCTTTATTCCTATTTTTCTCTATATACATTTCTTCTTATTACAGCAATCCCTTTAATATTTCTTTCAATGCTGGCTTGATGATAATAAACTTCTTTAGTCTTTTTTGGGGGGAGTGGGCGGGGCTGGGAAGCTCTTTATTTCACCATCTCTTTTGAATGATAGCCTTGCTGGATAGAGTATGCTTGGTTTCAGATCTTTGCTTTTCATTACCTTGAATACTTCATGCCATTCCCTTCTGTCTATAGAGTTTCTGTTGAGAAATCAGCTGACAGCCTTATAGGAGCTCCCTTGCAGGTCATTGAAAGTCTCTCTCTTGAGGCCCTTAAGGTTTTCTCTTTGTCATCAATGTTTGCCATTTTAATTATGATGTGTCTTGGTATGGATTTCTTTGGGTTCATCTTGATTCATACCCACTGTGCTTCCTGAACTTGTGTGGCTTTCTCCTTCACCAACTTAGGGAAGTTTTCTGTCATTATTTCTTCCAACATGTTATCTATCCCTTGCTCACTTTCTTCTATTTCTGGAACCCTATGATGCAGTTGTTCCATTTCATGCTGTCCTAAAGTTTTCTTAAACTGTCCTCATGCTATTTGATTATTTTTTCTTTTTGCCGCTCTGATGGCAAAAGTTTTCTTTTCTACCTTACCTTCTAATCCACTTATTTGATCCTCTGCTTCATCTAGCCCACTTTTAATTCCTACCAGCATATTGTTTTTTAAAATATATTTTTACTTATATCAGAGAGGAAGGAAGTGGGAGAGAGAGATAGAAACATCAATGATGAGAGAGAATCATTGATTGGCTACATCCTGCATGCCCAACACTTGGGATTGAGCCCACAACCCGGGCATGTGCTCTGACCAAGAATCAAATTGTGACCTCCTGGTTCAGAGTTTGACACTTAACCACTAAGGAACACTGGCTAGGCCCTTTCAGCATATTCTTGATGTCAGATATAGTATTCTTCATTTCTGCCTGGTTCTTATTCATAATATCTATATCATTTTGCATGCTGATGTTAGGCTTTACTAAGTTCCTTGTAGTTTGAAATAAATTCCTGGAAGTTCCAATTAAGTTTCTTAGAGTTCTCACCAAATTCCTTGTGCATATTTATAACATAACTGTGGTGATAACTTGCTTGCCTTCATCTCATCTAGGTCTTCTCCTGGTGATGCCGCCATTTCTTTATATTGGGGGCTGTTTCTTTGTCTCCCCACTTCAGTTGTCTCTTTGAGTTTTACCCATGTATTAGATGTACTTTCTATGACTCCCTTTCTTTGTGGGGTGGGTTTTTGTTGAAAATGTCCTGTGGGACCTAGTGGTGTGGTTTCCTCGTACTAATGAGCTGTATGCTCTAAGTGTGACCCCTTTGTGGGTTATTTGGGCTTTCCTATTGCAACTGGATCTTGATTGTTGTTGTCCCATTTATGGGAGGTTTCTTTTCTCAAGCTGCCTAACTGAGACTCAGCCACTACCGTGTTGTATGAGCTTTTTGTACATGTGCTGACAAAACTAAACAGATAGGAAACAAACAGGAACATACAAAATATACCAACAATAAAATAAAAACAACATAAAAGAAAATAGAATTAGGAAAGAGAAATGAGAACACAAATACTAAAGGAAAAAAGAAAGAGAGTGGGGAGGAAGAAAATGGAGGCCAAATAGGCAGACATGTCATGCACCTCGTCCTGGGGACAAACTGAAAAAGCAACTAAATTGGAGAACATCCACCCAGAATTAACAAATTAGACACAGCTGAAGACATCATTTTCAACAAGGAAGGGCAGAGAATGCCTGGAAAACAGTAGGAACAGGGATCTGGGCTGGAGAGTGACACCCAGCCACCAGCCTGAGAGGGTGAAATGGAAGCTGCATGGCACCAAAGCCATGTCCTTGGTGACAGGCAAAATACCCAACTGAGAAAAGGAAAAGCCACAGGGCTTCTGGCACCCAGGGAATCTAGCCCTAAGACCACAGCCTGCAGCCTAAAAGGCAGCCTGAGCAGCACGTGCCAGTGGGAGAGACACCCGCAGTTTCGTGGTTGTTTTGCTTTTGTTTTGTCTTTGCTTTTATTCGCAAAACCCAGAACATAGGACTTCTCATTGCAAGAATTCACCCAAGGCTATGGAGCAGGGAGAGGCACAGATTTGTGGAGCCTGAGGAGAGGCTGGGGAGGGAAGCAGGGCAGGGATACATGCCCAGGACTCTAGCATTGGGTCATTTGTAACCTTCCAAACCTAAGAGGCCATTTCTCTCCTGAAGAGCTAGCCTCTTCCAGCAGCCTCAAGACAGGTAATACAACCTGCCACACTCTGCCTGCATTTTGAGCTATGCAAAGGAAACAAAGGCTCTGAATAGCCCCCAAAGAACCCTTAGTGATGGTGTTGGAAGAGGGTCCAGTCCACCCCACTATTCTAGGAATCAGACCAATAAAATCTCCAGGTTGCCAGCCAACCTCACTGGTCTCCATACAAGGATCTCTGACCAACCAAGGCCAGAGTAATATTTTGGATCACTTGAGGAGGAGTAGCTTTGGATCAAGGAAAAAACATCCATCTGATCCCTAGAAAGCAAAACAGCAGCATCCCCACCTAAAGCCCTGTCAGAAATAGACACTTGAGTGATTACGATTGACAGCTGGCAGACAGGCAAAGCGGGCAGATTGGTCTTGCCTGCTTGCAGTCAAGGCCTGTGGAGACAGACACAAGGAGACACAAGAGGTGGATTGCTTGAAGCTCCAACACAGTGCTAAACGCCAAAGACAGTGCCTGACAGTGGTCAGCACCTAACTACCTAACAGGAAGCCCAGAATTAGCAAACAGAACAGAAGAGTGGGGTGCTAAACCAGACTCTATGGGGCATTAAAATGTGGCTGAAGCAAACGACACCACTTTTTAATTTTAAAAAAATTAGTATTTTTTTTATGTTTTTATTGTTATTTTTTTCACCCTCTCCATTATTCATCCTGTTTTTCTTCTCCTTTTCCCACTTTAGCTTTACTCTTTCCTTTGATTTTACCCCTTGTTAAAAATCAACCTTCTTTATCTGCTTTATTGATGTGTAATTATTATTGCAGTCTCTGTTGGCTTATTTATATATAAAATTTCCTCTTCCCTGCACCTACTCCATTTCCCCTTCTCTTTTCTCTTTCTTTGCTACTCAATTTTTATTTTCCTCTCTTTTTTTCTCCTAATTTTTTAATTAGTTTCACTTCCTAATCTCAGGCCTATCTGCTCTCTCCTCTATTCCCCTTTTCAAAAAATAAATAAATAAATAATTTTTTTATTTTTTTATTTATTTTTTCTTCTTATCCACTCAATCTCTTTCTCCCTCCTCTATACCAAACTGTGGTCCTTCCCCTATTCACCCAATTCCTTAACTTTATTGTCTATATTTAAGCTCTTCCTCTACAGATTCTGCCCCCATTTTTCTGGGTGTTTTTTATTTGTGCTTTTTTGTTTAATTGTTTGTTTTGTTGTGTTTTCTTCCCATATTCTTTCTTCTTTTTTTTTCTTTTTCTTTTCTTGTTATCTTTTCTTGCTATCATTTTTGCTCTGTTTTCTCTCTCCTAATTCTCTTTTATCTGGTGGTCACTGTTATTGGGGTTATAGGTATCTTGTGTACATTTGTGTTCTATTCCTTTTGTGTCATGTCTTGTCATGTTGTATTTTGTGCTATTCAGTAAGTACCTCCAAAATGGTTGACACAACATGGTAGAGAGTGAGCCACATAACCAGATACCTCTTGGGAGACAAAGAAACCCTGAGAGGAGACTCCGTCCACAAATAGGACAATAACATTCAAGAACCAACTACATCAAGAGAACCCAAATATCTCAAGTAAGGGGCATCCCTAGAATATCCAGCCCAGACGACCTGAGAGACTACACCACTGGGTCCAACAAAACATCTACTACATAACACAAATTCAAAAAATCTGGTTGGCATAGCAGTTTGATCTAATACATAGAAACAATCACAAAGGAACAGCAAAACTTGGGAGACAAAGAAGCAACCCCCATATGAAGGAAAAGGAGAACTCACCAGAAAAGGAAATAAATGAAATGGAGGCAAGCAATTTGTCAGAGAAAGAATTCAGAGTAATGGTTTTACAGATGCTCAAAAGCCTGGATGAGAAATTCACCATGGGTAAGAACCAAAAGGAAATGAAGAATGACATAGCTGCAATAAAGAACACAATGGAAGGTTTCAACAGTAGGCTAGAAGAAACTGAGGACCAAATCAGCAAGTTAGAAGACAAGGGAGAAAAAACAAACCAGCAGAGTAGCAAATGGGAAAGAAAAAAAAAAACACTTAAAAAGCGAGAGAAGAGTCTAAGGGAGTTTTGGAACAACGTGAAATGAAACTACCACAGCATAATAGGGGTGCCAGAAGGAGAAGAAACAGAGCAAGGAATAGAAAACGTGTTTGAAGAAATAATGACAGAAAATTTTCCTGATTTGGGGTAGAAAAAAGTCACAGAAGTTCAAGAAGCATACAGAGTCCCAAACAAGATGAACCCCAAAAGACCAACACGAAGACAGATCATAATTAAATTGGCAAACATCAACGACAAAGTAAGAATCTTACTGGTAAAGGCTGCCAGAGAGAGACAGAAAGTTACCTACAAGGGGTCTCCCATTAAACTATCAACTGATTTCTCAACAGAAACACATCATGTCAAAAGAAAATGGAATGAAGCATACAAAGTGATACAAAGCAAGGGAGTGAATCCAAGAATACTCTATCAAACAAGGCAATCATTCAAAATTGATGGGGAAATAAGGAGCTTTTCAGACAAAAAAAAAAGCTTAGGGAATTTATTATCATAAAGCCAAAAATGCAAATAAATGCTAAAGGGACTGTTATAAAAAGAAGAAATAGAAAGGGAAGAAGGAACACATGTATAAAGAATAAAAATGGCAACAAACAAGGACCTATCAATAATAACCTTAAACATAAATGGATTAAATGCTCCAATCAAAAACATAGGGTAGCTGAATGGATAAGAAAACATGACTTATAGATATACTGTCTAAAAGAGACCCACCTCAGAACAAAGGACTCACACAGACTGAAAGTAAAGGGATAGAAAAAAATTTTCAGGCAAATGGAAATGAAAAAAAAAAAAAAAAAGCTGGAGTAGCAATATTTATATCTGACAAAATTGACCTCAAAGTGAAGGCCATAAAAAGAGATACAGAAGGCCACTTCATAATACTAAACAGATGGATCCAACAAGAGGATATAACACTGGTAAACATATATGCACCCAATACAGAAGCACCCAAATACATTAAAAAAAAAATTTTTCTGGAAAATATCAAGGGAGAGATCACCAGCAATACAATTGTAGTAGGGGACTTTAATATCCATCGACAAAAAATCAACAAAGAAATAGCAATCCTAAATGACTCACTAGAACAGATGGAATTTACATCTTTAGAACATTTGACCCCAAAGCTATAGAATATACATTCTTCTCAAGTGCACACGGGACATTTTCAAAGATACACCACCTATTAGGACACAGGCTAAGTCTCTATAAATTCAAGAAAATTTAAATCACATCAACATCTTCTCAGATCACAATGGCATAAAATTAGAAATCAACTACAATAAAAACAATCAAACACATGGAGGCTAAAGAGCATGCTATTAAACAATGAATGGGTTACCAAAGAGATCAAAGAAGAAATAAAAACATTCTGGAGACAAAGGAAAATGAAAACACAACAATCCAAAATCTATGGGACACAATGAAAGCAATTCTGAGAGGGAAGTTTATAGTACTAGAGCCTACCTCAAAAAACAACAAAAACTGGTAATAAGTTATCTAACCTTACAACTTAAATAACTAGAAAGAGAGCAACAAGAAAAGCCCAGAGTAAGTAGAAGGAAGGAAATAATAAAGATCAGATGGAAATAAATGACATAGAGAACCCCACCCCACCCCCCCAAAAAAAACACAACAATACAAAAGATCAATAGAACGAAGAGCTGGTTCTTTGAAAGGATAAACAAGATCGATGAACCTCTAGCCAGGTCACCAAGAAACAAAGAGAGAGGACCCAAATAAACAAAATCAGAAATGAAAGCAGTGAAGTAACAACATATCCCACAGACATACAAAGGATTATGAACAAAATGCTATGAACAACTCTATTCCAACAACCTGAACAACCTAGAAAAAAATGCAATCATCCAAAACTCACTCAGGAAGAATCAGAAAACCTGAATAGGCTGATAATTACCAATGGCATTGAAGCAGTAATCAAAAAACTTCCAGCAAACAAAAGCCCTGGTCTGGATGGCTTCACAGAGAAGTTTTACCAAACATTCAAAGAACTAATACTGATCCTCCTCAGACTATTCCAAAAAATTCAAGAGGAAAGCACACTTCCAAGCTCTTTCTATGAAGCCAGCATTACCCTAATCCCAAAACCAGATAAAGACACTACAAAGAAAGAGAATTACAGGCCAATATCCCTCATGAATTCAGATGCTAAAATCCTCAACAAAATTCTAGCAAATCGCATCTAGCAATACATTAAAAAGATCATACACCATGACCAAGTGGGATTTATTCCAGGGATGCAAGGATGGTACAATATCCACAAATCAATAAACGTGATACATCACATAAATAAATTGAAAACCAAAAACCATATGATCATATCAATTGATGCAGAAAAATCATTTGACAAAATCCAACACCCTTTCCTGATAAAAACTCTCAGCAAAGTGGGCATAAAGGGATCATACCTCAACATAATAAAAGCCTCATATGACAAACCTACAGCCAACATCATACTCAATGGGCAAAAACTGAAACCATTTTGCCTAAGAAGAGGACCAAGACAGGAATGCCCACTTTCACCACTCCTGTTTGATATAGTACTAGAAGTGCTAGCCATAGCGATCAGACAAGAAGAAATAAAAGGTATCCAAATTAGAAAAAAAGAAGTGAAACTGTAATTATTTGCAGGTGACATGGTATTGTACATAGAAAACCCTAAAGACTCCATCAAAAAACTACTAGGTTTAATAAACAAATTCGGGAACGTAGCAGGATACAAAATTATCACCCAGAAATCTATGGCATTTTTATACACCAATGATGAACTCACAGAAAGAGAAACTAAAAAGCAATCCCATTTACCAATGCAAAAAAAAAATTAAGATACTTAGGAATAAACTTAACTAAGGGGGTAAAAGATCTGTACTCAGAAAACTACAGGACGTTGAAAAAAGAGCTAGAGGAAGATATAAACAGTGGAAGAATATACCGTGTTCATGGATTGATAGAATCAACATCATTAAAATGTTCATACTACCCAAAGCAATCTATAGATTCAATGCAATCCCCATTAAAATACCAACGGCATATTTCACAGACCTAGAACAAACTCTCAAAAAATTAATCCTATATAATAAAAGCCTAATATGCAAATTGTCCCCTCTACCGGGAGTTCGGCCAGGAATTCGACCAGAGGGTTGGGCCGGCCGGCCAACTACCCATGGCCCCTCCCAATGGCCAGCCACAGCTGGCAGCAGCAGCAGGTGGCCGGGGGAAGGGAAGCCCTGGCTGCTGGCCAGCAGCCACTAGGGACCCTACCTGTGCATGAGTTTCATGCACTGGGCCTCTAGTATAGAATAAAAAAAAGACCCCAAATAGTCACAGCAATCCTGAGAAAGAAGAACAAAGTTAGAGGGATCATAATACCAGATATCAAGCTATATTACAAAGCCACTGTTCTCAAAACTGCCTGGTACTGCACAAAACAGACATATAGACCAATGGAACAGAACAGAGAATCCAGAAATTGATCCAAGCCATTATGCTCAATTAATATTTGACAAAGGAGGCAAGAGCATACACTGGAGTCAAGACAGTCTCTTCAATAAGTGGTGTTGGGAAAACTGGACAGATACATGTAAAAAAAAGAAACTTGACCACCAACTTACTCCATACACAAAAATAAACTCAATATTAATAGAAGACTTAAAGGTAAGATGGGAAACCATAAAAATATTATAAGAATACATAGGCAGCAAAATATCAGACATATGTCGTAGCGATATGTTTACCAACACATCTCCTGGGACAATGGAAACTAAGGAGAAAATAAACACATGGAACTACATCAAAATAAAAATTTTCTGCACAGCAGAAGAAACCATCAACAAAACAAGAGAGCTCACTGCATGGGAGAACATATTTGCCAATGATACATCTGATAAGAGTTTCATCTCCAAAATTTATAGGGAACTGATACAACTTAACAAAAGAAAGATAAACAATCCAATCAAAAAATAGGCAAAGGACCTAAATAGACACTTTTCAAAAGTGGACATACAGAAGGCCAAGAGACATATGAAGAAATGTTCAATATCATTAATCATCTGAGAGATGCAAATCAAAATGACAATGATGTCATTGGCTATCATCAACAAATCAACAAACAACAAGTGCTGGAGAGGATGCGGAGAAAAAGGAACCCTCATGCACTGCTGGTGGGAATGCAGACTGATACAGCCACTGTGGAAAACAGTATGGAGTTTCCTCAAAAAAATTAAAAATGAAACTTCCATTTGACCCAGTAATACCACTTCTAGTAATGTAACCCAAGAAATCAGAAACACCAATCAGAAAGGATATATGCACCCCTATGTTCATAGCAGAGCAATTTACAATAGCTAAGATTTGGGAACAGCCTTAGTGTCCATCAGCAGATGAGTGAATGAAAAAACTGTGTTACATCTACACAATGGAATACTATGCTGCTGTAAAAAAGAAAGAACTCTTACCATTTGCAACAGCATGGATGAACCTGGAGAGCACTATGCTAAGCGAAATAAGCCAGTCAGAGAAAGATAAATATCACATGATCTCACTCATATGTGGAACATAACAAAATACATAAACTGATGAACAAAAATAGACACAGAGACATAGAAGCATTGAACAGACCATCAAACCTCAGAGGGAAAGCAGGGGAGGGTGGGAGAGAAGGTGGTAAAAGATCAACCAAAGGACTTTTATGCATGCATACTAGTATAAGCATAACCAATGGACAAAGACTCTAGGGGAGTGAGGACATGTGTTGGGGCGGGAGTGAGCAGGGAGAGGTCAATGGGGGGGCGGGGGCGAGACATCCTATCTAATAAAAGGATAATATGCAAATTAACCAGCACTCTGCTACAAAGATGGCGGTGCCCATAGTGGCCTGGGTGGGACACTGGCATCGTAGACCCCACAACTAGGCCAGCTTCCCAAGCCGGGCTGCGGAGGGAGGGAGGGCCTCTGGGCAGTGGGCACACGCCAGGGGTGGGACCAGCTCGGAGCACGCCCTCACCCCAGCGGACAGGGCTTGGCAGCGAGGGAGCAGCAGAGAGCTACCAGCAGTGGTGGGTGTGGTGGCCCGGCTGCCCAGAGGCCAGTTTTGGCTGCTGGGGCCTGCGCTGAGGCGACTGGTGGTGCGGCAAACTGCGGGAGTGCGGAGGCTAGGGCTCTGAGAGACGTGGGACTGCAGCCCATGAGGCAGGCTCTGGAGGACCTGGCCACCACCGCCCCTGCACTGAAGCCGCCTCCTATGAGATGTATACGAAGCGGGTTCAGGGAACCTCCCCCTTTGCAGCCAGCGCCCCAGAGGAGACCCCTGCCAGGATCGGAAGGCATGGCTGGCCTCCAAACCGCGAGTGACCCTAGCCCAGGCCTGCCAGCGCCCCAGAGGAGAACCCCGCCAGGATCGGGGGCGTGACCAGCCTCCAAACTGCCAGTGACCCTAGCCCAGGCTGGCCAGCGCCCCAGAAGAGACCCCTGCCAGGATCAGGGGTTGTTGCCGGCCTTCAAACTGTGGCGGCCCCTGGCCGGAGAAGGCCTCCTGGGCGAGGACGCCCAAGTCTGTTCTTGACCTAGGGCCGGGCTCTCCCCGCGAGGGACTCAGAAGCCGCCAGAGTCTAACTGCCAGTCTCTGGGAGGTGGGAGTGCATCCACTGTCCACCAAAAAGTAGGACCATCAAACCATTCAGTCTCAGTGCAGACACAGGTCCGAGGCTGACGGGGTGGAGGCCAGACCAAAACCAAACAGCAGAAACACCCTGCCCACCTGGGCGGGTACAGCTGCAGTCCACATGGGCCTGGGCAGTGTAGAAAGCGCTACCTTCTCCTGGGTCTTATGCTGGCACCCCTGCCTTGCTCACCCTCAAGCCCCCCTGAGTCCTGACAGTGAAGTATGTAGGGCATCCTGAAGGAATTGTACCATTCTGGGTTCTTTTGCCCAAAGACACCCTTTGGGATGAATTCAGAGCCACATCTCACTTCCCATAAGACTGGAAGAACCATGTAAAAGGATTTCGACAAAAGCTTTCCACATCTCTGTTTATTCTTTTGAATCCATAAAACGACCTTAAAAAAAGCATTTGGGCCACCTAAAAGAGAATGCACTTTCTGGCCAGAGCACTCAGGATTCTTTTGCCCAACAGGTTAAAGGAAGCAGAGAGCTGGCACAGTGGAAATGGCATTGGTGCTCTATGAGGAGACCGTGGGAATGGGGTTGCAGAAATTCCATAAGCCTCTTGCCACTTTCTCCTTTGCAAACCACACCATCCAGATCCACCAGGACTGGAGGCAACTGGGAGTCACAGCCGTGATTTGGGCTCGGTAAGCAAATCCTGGGGGGCCTCTGAAAACATCTGCAATTGAATATAAGACTGGTCTTTATTTTAAAAAAAATAAAAAACAGCTTTGTTGAGATCTAATTCATATACTGCACATGTCACCTAAAGTGTACAATGAACTGGTTTATTTAAAGTAAATTCAGAGTTGTACAACCATCACCATGCTCAATTTTTAAATATCTTCACCACCCTATCGCCTCCAAAAAAAACTTCTACCCACTAGAATCACTTTTCTGATCATCTTCCCCAAAATAGATTGCATTTTAAGGGTGGGTAAAGAAAAGTTGAGGGAAGTTAAAATACTGCACAAAGGATATTATAAAATGACAAAGCCCAAAGTGAAGATCATGTGTTTTCTTTAAAAATTTTTTTTTTAATTTCAGAAAGGGAGAGGGAGAGATAGAAACATCAATGATAAGAATCACTGATCAGCTGCCTCCCACAGGCCCCCTACTGGGGATTGAGCCTGCAACCCAGGCATGTGCCCCTGACCAGAATCAAACCTGGGACCCTTCAGTCCACAGGCCGATGCTCTCTCCATTAAGCCAAACCGGCCAGGGCCATGTGTTTTCTTTAAGTTCTGCGTGGTTGTAATGGTTCCCAAATCTATACTAATAAAAGGGTAATATGCTAATTAGAGTGGTTGTCTTCCAGACACCCTTCCAGACAAAGCCGCAGCGGCTGCAAGGGCTGAGACTCAAGCAGCCATGGGCAGCTGTGAAGGGCTGAGGCTCAGGCCAGCAGTGGCAGCAGCAGCAGGATAATGGGGGTGGTGCCCCCAGAGGGAGGCCAGACTGGGGGCCAAGGCACAGGCAGTTTGGGGTGATCAGGCCGATAGGGGAGCGCAGTTGGGGGCTATCGGGCCAGCAGGGGAGGGCAGTTGGGGGTGATCAGGCCTGCAGGGGAGGGAAAGGTAGGGGCAATCAGGCTGTCAGGGGAGCAAGGTAGGGGCGATCAGGCCAGCAGGCAGAGGTGTTAGGGGCGATCAGGCAGGCAGGCAGTGGGGTTAGGGGCAATCAGGCAGGCAGGCAGGTGAGTGGTTAGGAGCCAGCAGTTCCGGATTGTAAAGGGATGTCTGACTGCCAGAAGTTGGACATCCCCTGAGGGGTCCCAGATTGGAGAGAGTGCAGACTGGGCTGAGGGGGCACCCCCCCCCAGTGCAATAATTTCATGCACCGGGCCTCTAGTATGTAATATTTTCAACAATAAAGAATTTTTAAAAAGAAAGAGAAAAGGATAATATTGTTGATAGTAAAAAAAAATAAAAAGTAAAGAGGATACTGAACAATAAATGGGGCAGAAAAAAATTCTGAAAGGAAAGAATGGAAAGCAAAAAATAAGAGTAGAGAGTAGAAGAGGAAGACTTTAAAAACAACAACCATAAGACAGAAGAAAAAAGTTATGCAGAGGTAACAAGGAGAGACCGGTAATGAAAAGAAAGAATGGCTAAGAAAAAGGCCCCAGGGGCGGGGGGGGGGGGGGGCGGGGGGCGAGGAGTGCTGAGGGGTCAGACAAAGATAGAGCAAGTAAAGGAAGGGGACCAGTAAGAGATATGAAAGAAATAAAAGAGAAAAGCAAAAAACTTAACAATTACAATAAAAATGTCAAAGTAATAAAGCAGAAAAAATAAAGAAAACATTGTAAAAAGAACAACAACAAAAGAAAACAAGCAAAACAAATTTTTTTAAGCCAGCCAAGTGAAGATTGTCTGGGCAGCTCATGTTGTCTGTGTCTCACTGTTTTGTATGCTAATTTCAGGACTTCTGGGAGGTACTTATGTGTCAGCCAATGTCAGGAGCTGTCCAAGTTTGGCTGTCAGTGTCCTGTTCTAGCTGGCCAGTCTAAGGCTCTCTGAGGACCCCTCCTTCTGTCAGCTACTCCTTCTCCCCCCTGCAGTTGCCTTGGTTTTTCTCCAGCATCTTCCAAAAAGCGTTTTGAGGGTGGAAGTAGGCTAGCATAGGGCTAGAGGACCCCTTTCTTAGAGATTTTACCTTCAGGCACTCATTGAGAGGAAATGAATCTCTGCTTCAGAGCCATATTCCTCAATGTCTACCATATCCTCCAACTCTAGTTCCCCCTATAATGACCTGATGCAGGTGCAGATTGGATACAGCCTGCTGCCCTTTCTGTACGGGCAGTTTCAACTGCTCTGGGCTCAGTGGTGAGCATGTTACCTGCCCAGCCCCAAGGAGGAGGGCTACGCACTTCCTCATGGCAAACAATAGCTTCTGAGGGTTATACTCTTGGTATATCCTCCTCTGAGCTAGTCTCCCTAGCCCCACCAAACTGTGCTCAGCAGGATAGCCCCCAGCCTGCAAGAGAGGTAGAGGTACTCTACCCCTCCTTTCCCAGTACTGACTGGCTGACCTGACAGGGTGCTGGGGTCAGCCTCTCCACAATGCAGATACAAACCCAGCTCTCGCTGATCTGTCTCCCCAATATAAGCCTTCCTGGTGGATGCCATGGGATGCTGTCCAAAAATAAACACATCCAAAGTAAGAAACAAACAAAAAAGCCTGCTTTGTGAGAACCTGGTGTCCTTGCACCTCAGGTCCAAGCAGAGGGGTTACAAAGTCAGCCCCACGCAGGTCTCCCTCTTTCCCCACAGCTGATTGCTGTAAAACTGATCTCTAGCTCCACTCAGGATCCCAAGTCTCAGTGCAGCACAAAAATTCCTGATCTGCCCTGTCGGCAACTCCAATCCCTCTCTGATCCTCTTCCCTTCCCCACGCCACACAATTTAGATGCTTTGTGGGGCTCTGTCCAATGCCTTTCAGGAAAGCAGAGGGTCTCTGTAGTTTAGTGCTGGATGCAGCACACAGGCCTTTTCTATTCTGGAGCCACACACTGGAGCCCATCCTTCCCAGCAGTTAGAGCCAAGGTGAATCTCTCCTGCTGGGGCTGCCAACATCAGGTGTGTTGTTTCAGCAGGAAGGTGTGGGCCCAGCCTCCCAGGCAGGTAGTTCCCCTGGATCCTTTTGCATGATGCTGCAGGGCCTCTGCTTCCTGTTTTGCTGTTATTCGGGGCTTGAGATCCATACTTTGTGTGGTTTTTTTAAAATTTCTTTATTGATTAAGGTATTACATATGTGTCCTTATCCCATAGGTTGGATGCCAGGCCACACTCCCAAGGGAAGGGAGCTTTGTAGCTACTATCACTCCCAGCAGAGCACCAGCTCCAGGGGGATCCTCATTTTATGATTCCCCCTCTCTTACCATTCTCCATGTTTCTTCAGTGCTCCTTAGACAAAATACATCCAGTCAGCTATACTTCTCTTGTGTGTGCTTTTTCAAGCTGAGTGCACAATATTTTAGCTGTAAATCCAGTCTCTGGCTGGGAGCAAGGGCACTCAGCTCTTGTTAGACTGCAGCCATCCTAGGTCTCGTGGTTTTGACTTTGACTCATGACAGTCTATATCTTTACTTTTAAAAATATAAGAATTTTCTGCTCATATTCTTGTTATGAGCTTCTAGCTTAATATCCTTGATGTATAGTTTTAAGTCTCTAAACATTTTTTTAAGATCTAATCTATGGTCAATATTGTGTAAATATTCTATATGTGTTTGTAAAGTGTGTAATCTGAATTTGTTGGTCACTGTGTCATATATGCTCATTCTTTCATCAGCTATTCATAACTTCTGTACCATCACTAATCAATTTATAGTATGTGTCTAAAAATCTTGCCAAAGGATTATGAAGATGCCTTTTCCTGGGTGGCCTTCACTCATTGTTGCTGTTGAGAAGTCAGCCTGTAATCACCATTCTTTGAAAGTCATCTTTCTTTCTCTACTAATCTCTCTTTCTTAAGATTTCAGCCATTTCTTATGACATTGGTTTCTAGTATGGATTTCTTTTTATTATTTTACTTTCATTTTAATTACATTTCCTAGCCTCTAATTGGATGTTGTTCAACAGTTTTGAAATAATCTCAGCCACTATCTCATTATCCCTTTTCCTATTCTTTTTTTCTCCAAGAACTCTAATTAAACACATGTTCAACCTTCTAACTGTATTATTTCCTATATTTTGTCTTTATGCCTCTCTGTGCTCCATTACTGACACCTATTTCTAAGCTACTTTAGGTTAGAAATTCTCTTTTCAACTTCTTTTAATCTGTTGTTACTTTACCCACTGTGACTTAATTTTAGTTATTATGTTTTTCACTTTAAAAGTTGTATTTAGTTCTTTTTTCAAATGGTATGTCTCTTTTAAAATATTTATGTTCCCTACAACTCTTTTAAAGCTTGTTTTTATTTCAACATACTTGTTTTGTAATCTGTATCAGGTTATACAAATAATATTGTCCCAATACTTAAAGTAGGTTTTTTTAATTGCTGGTCTTATTGTCATTGTTTCTTAGTCAATTCTTTGTTTGGCTGTTGATCTTGGTTACATTTGACCATCTATACTAATAAAAGGGTAATATGCAAATTTGTCACAACTCCCTCACAGTAAGAACTGAACAGCAGGTTGCGTGGAGCAACAAGGCTGGCAGGGGGTTAGTGAGGGATGACCAAACGACTCACCAGAAGGCTGCGTGGGGTGACTAGGCCAGCACAGGGGGCAGTGAGGGGTGACCAGGCCAGCAGAGGGGGCAGTGAGGGTTGACCAGGCTGGCAGAGGGGACAGTTGGGGGCAACCAGGCCAGCAGGGGGCCACTAAGGGGCAACCAGGCCAGCATGGGGGGCAGTTAGGGGTGACCAGGCTGGCAGGGGGGGCAGTTGAAGGTGACCAGGCCAGTGGGTGGGGGCAGTTAGGGGCAATCAGGCTGGCAGGCCGAGGCAGTTAGAGGTGATCAGGCTGGCAGAGGGGGCAGTTAGGGGCGATCAGGCAGGCAGGTAGGTGAGCAATTAGGAGCCAGTGGTCCTGGATTGTGAGAGGGATGTCCAACCACTGGTTTTGGCCCGATCCCTGGGATTGGGCCAAAAACGGCAGTTGGACATCCCCCAAGGGGTCCTGGATTGGAGTGGGTGCAGGCTGGGCTGAGGGGACCCCCTCACCCCATGCACAAATTTCGTGCACCGGGCCTCTAGTATGTTTATAATTATACTAGAGGCCTGGTGCACAAAATTCATGCACGGGAAGGGTCCTTAGGCCTGGCCAGTGATCAGGGCCTTCCTTCCCCAACTGCCGGCCAGGGCCTTCCTTCATTCCATGCTGCTCACTGGTGGTCAGTGCACGTCATAGTGAGCAATCAAACTCCCAGTCTCCCAGTCGAACTCCCGAGGGGACACTGTGGATATTAGCCTTTTATATATATAGATTTGCACAATAATTTCAGGTGAGGTTCTAATATGGAATTAAATGAATTTTCTCTTGATTTGTATTTGATTCTGTGAGCTGCTTTGGCACACATCCATCACGATAATACAAGCTTAAGGCCCTAATTTATATGGTTATCAAACCAAAGTTCAAAGGTTCTGGGTTCAGCAAATGTACTCCGATAAATAGCTATCTAAGTGGACTCCCAGTATTCCTATAGTTTTGGCCTGATAAGCACTCCTGCACTGGCATTTCTTAAAGGTTTTGACAGTTGTTAAACATTTTAAAAATTATGTTTTTATTTGTTTTAGTGGGAGTTGGCATGAAATCCTAGGTCACTGGGTCACTGGTAGTAAAATCACTTCCTCACATCTCTGTTCAGATCATTGGAAGCATAGGTTTTACTCCCCTTTACCACATGTGCAGGGGTTCTGTTTCCTTCTGCTTTAAAATTAGACTAATGTTGAAGGGATGGCCCAGTCACCCTTAACTGCCCTCCCCTGAGGGCCTGGTCACCCCTAACTTCCCTCCCTTGCAAGCCTGCCCCCCCGCAACTGTCCTCCACTGCAGGCCTGGTCCCACCCAACTGCCATCCCCTGCTGGCCTGGTCCCCCACAACAGTCCTCCCCTGCAGGCCTGGTACCCCACAACTGCCCTTCCCTGCAGGCCTGGTACCCCACAACTGCCCTTCCCTGCAGGCCTGTTCCCCCTCCCCAACTGCCCTCCCCTGCTGGCCTGGTCCCCCCCAACTACCCTCCCCTGCAGTCCTGGGTCCCCCCCCCCCCCAAACTGTCCTCCCCTGCAGGCCTGGTCCCCCCCGCAACTGCCCTCCTCTGCCGGCCTGTTCACCCCCAACTGCCCTCCCCTGCAGGCCATTTGTGGCAGCCATCTTGTGTCCACATGGGGGCAGCCATTTTTGACCACATGGGAGCAGCCATCTTGTGTCTTGGAGTGATGGTCAATTTGCATATTACTCTTTTATTAGATAGGATTCTGACAATGTATACAATAGATCCCAGCAAAGTACCTTGATCTAACTTAACCCACACAGTGTGATAATTTTCTGACAGAAAGGAGAAAACTATCTTGATGAAGAAAGAACAGCTGGCAAAATTAGCCAGAGGAGCTGGGTTTCCCAAGAAGGCTGCCCAGGGCAGGGACTGCTCTGCACATGGGGGTTTATTCCCAGAGGTGGAAGGAGAGTGAGACCTCAGTGCTCACAGCCTCTCCTAGCTGTGTAAGTTCTGATATCTCACTGTTCCTTGCTGTATTATTCTTCCCCTGTTGTCTTCATTGTCAAAAGCAAATAATGAAAGAAATCAAAAGCTTTGGTTCCCAGCCAGTGTGCAGTGGCCAGGCTGAGAAGCCATGGGAGGAGTCTGGACTTTATCTGAGTTAAACTATGAAAATTTGGTTGTAGTGAGCTGGTTGCTCTTTATTTGGTCTGCATTAAAACTTTAAAAAAATTCTATACCAGCCGTCTGCAACCTTTTTATTATTCAACAAATTGAAAATTAATTGGATTTTTTAAAAAAATATGTTTACTTGATGCAAAATTTAGATTCCAAAAGCATAATAAAAGAAAGATACTTCTATCACCTCTGACTCCTAGTCATACTGTTTCCTTTGCTGGAAGAAACAAAACAATGATGTATTTTTGAGTTTTAGCCATGTTGATACATGTAGTTATAATTCATTCATTTTACTGGATGCATAATATTCCAATGTATGCAGACAACACAACTTATCCATTCTCAGGTAATTTAGGTTGTTTCCAATTTTTTATAATAAAGAACAATTGCAGTGAGCATTCTTTATCATTCTTCTATGTTTACATGTACAGGAATGTCAGTTAGGTATATCCTTAAAGTGAAATGGCCAGGTTATAGAATATACGTGCCTTCAGTTGTCTTTGGTATTGTTCAGTTGTTTGACAAGGTTATTGTTCCCATTAATACTCCCAACAATACTTAGTATTGTAAAGCTTAATAATTTTGGTCAATCTACTTGGTGTGAAATGGAAAATCATAGTGGTTTTTATTACCACTTCCCTGACTACTGGTGAGGCTCATTATCTTTTCAGATACTTATAAGATATTTGAAATTGTTCTGAGAATTGTCTGTCACATCCCTTATACATTTACAAATGATTTTCCTTAAGGTTTTTAAAGACTTCTTTATATATTTTAGATACCAATTTTTCAACAGGTTATTGTAAATATCATCCACCAATCCAAGTTTTTTGCATTATTATTATGATGCCTTTGGTTAAATAGAAGCTTTAAATTTTCAAAGACTCCAAATTACTAATTTCTGCCTATTGTCTTAGAATTATGCATGCTTTCTGGAAATACAAAAATTAATTGTTGCCAAGATTTCTCATTATTTCTCATAATGCTCAGGCACTCCATACCTCCAAGTGTGTGATTACCTTAAGATAAATACCTGGCCAAAACCGGTTTGGCTCAGTGGATAGAGCGTCAGCCTGCGGAGTGAAAGGTCCCAGGTTCGATTCCGGTCAAGGGCACGTAACTTGGTTGCGGGCACATCCCCAGTAGGAGGTGTGCAAGAGGCAGCTGATCGATGTTTCTCTCTCATCGATGTTTCTAACTCTCTGTCCCTCTTCCTTCCTCTCTGTAAAAAATCAATAAAATATATTTTTTAAAAAAAGATAAATACCTGAACATATCAGGGAACATTTCCATCTTCAACTGTATGTTTGCATGACTGGCAAGTGTTGCCTCCTCAGCAAAGTCTTCCCCAAACCCTCTAACCTGTCATATTCTCTCATAATTATTTCCCTCCAGAGTACTTGACACCATCCATAATCATATACATGTGTGTTTATTTGGCTAATGTATGTCTCACTCCTCAAGACCAGGAACTAAATCTGTTATTGCTTACCATCTAATTCCCACTTGTTTAGTGGAGTACCACACACAGAGAAAGTACTTAATACATCCTTTTTGAATGAAACAATTGCCCAGCATGGACTTTCCATCTCCACCTGTATTATGTAAAAACCCTCCCCTTAGGGACTCTTTCTCTAGTGTTCCTATGATTGGCTCCCTCACGTCAGTTCAAACCATGAAGAGTGTCAGAATTTGCAGACAATAACATCTCTGATTTTGATCTCAGGTGCACAGTCATCTCTCAATGAGGTTCTCACCATGGCTACAATGCCAAGGAAACAACGATTCTTAAGAAACAGTGAACAATGGAAAGCTGGTTTGTGGTGACAGCAATTAATTGCAAGTCTATGGTTATTGACTAATCAGAATGAGTTCTCAGCCTTAACTCATCCCCCAAGCATTTCGCTTCTTTTTTCAGTGTCACAGACTATTTTGTTTTTTATTCAATTTTAGGCAATGAAAGGACTGTCAAGGTTATACTATGACTAAGGCAAGTTGGAATGTCCACTTCTGGAAGCCATGGCACAGGGTTATCACATTGGACCCAACCATAGTGCTCTCATTGTTTGCCTGTCCCAGGTTTCCCTGAGTACATGATGTGTACCCGTCTCTCCTCAACTGACTACAGTTTGGGTTGGAGGTGGGATGTCAGATGATAACATTGGTGTGGAGCATGAGGTATGTGGTGTACTATCATCTATATATATAAATCTGTATATATAAAATCCTAAGCAACTGATTGACTGATCAGCTGGTTGACCAGTCACTATGATGCACAATGACCACCATGGGGTAATGCAGGAGCTGCCCCTGGTGGTTAGAGCACTCCCACAGTGGGAGTGCCACTCAGCTGACTGACCCAGCTCAGCTGACCAACCCATCTTGGTGGCCAACCAGCCCTGCGGCAGCCACTCACTCCCTCAGTAGTCCTGCAGATCCAATCTCCAGAGAACAGGCCAGGCACCTAAGGACCTGGCATTGCGGGCACGAATCCAACAGTGCCACCAGCCTCTTGGAAGTCAGCCTCAGATATCGTGGCCTCTTCCCCTCCCTAGACACTCCGCAAGGAAGAGACAATATAAAAGCGGCTGCCAGGTGGCTCCTGACAACCAGTGTTAATGTCAGCAGGATATCCAGATCCCAGGCCAGCAGGGGCATCCCACCGCCTGCCCAGAGGGCTGACTGTGTCCTGGCCTCCCGCCCTCAGGATGGGCGCCAGATGCAGGGCTCATGGCTAGTGAGCGCCACTGCAGTGCGCACAAGCCTCTCCCGATCAGGACTAACTGGGTGCAAGCCCTTGGCAGACACAGCTGGGCCGGATGAGCAGGAGTGGCAGGCGATGTTGGACTGCCAGCTTTGGCCCAATCCCCACAGGCCACACCAAGGGACCCCACCCGTGCATGAAGTCATGCACCAGGCCTCTAGTTTTATATAATGAAGGGAAGATTAGAATGCAAACCCTAGAGAGAGAGTCTAATGAGATTCCTAAGGATGAAATTAATTCTTCATATGAAAAGGCAACATTGAAAATACTCAGTTATCCTCCACTTTTAGAATGTCATGTTCCTAGAAAGAAAACTTAACAGGGGGAAAGTAGTGATATGCAGAAAGGGGCATAACACCACTTAAAAGTAATTTTTAAATGGCCAAGGCGATGTGATCAAAAGCCAGAAGTGAAATACAGAGACAGAAAAAATAAGAGAGAAAGCTTTTCATTGGATTGACAAAAATGTGCTTGGTGAAAACTGATCAGTTCTAAAAAATTCCTCCAAACCCCATTCCCTGGGGATCCCAAGAAGCTCCTGAAAAGCCATTCTCTTTTCTATCCTTGATTCTTCAACAGTCTCCTATCTACTAAGGAATTTATGAGCTATCAGTTTATGTCTTACTAGGCTTCTCATTATACCTCCAAGTTCATCTTTGCCCTAAAGGCCACACTTTTTCTATTTTGCACCGTTAGTCTGTGTGCGCATTGTCCCCAAGGCTGTCATTGAGCACACGATAGTGCACATTCAATTCTTCTTTGGCTGTGTCACTGTCTGGTTAGATCACCACACAACTGTAAAACAGGAAGAATGATGTATGTGGAAGAGTGAGGCCAGCAGTTTTTCCTGGGGACTTTGTAGAACTGAGCCCCAGCTCTTCCTTTGTTACTAAAGTATTTGCCCTGTGCACATCTCATTTTCCCCATGAGATGCTTTGCCTTTAGAAGCACAGGATAAGCCTCCTACCCTCAGTGGGGCTGAGAATCTCAGAGTGCTCTTTATAAGGCTGCCATGCCAGCTTTACCAACAGAAAGTATTTAGGTGAAATTCCTGGTCAGTCCCCCAGAAAGTCATTGTAAAAACCAAGAAGGAAAGACATCATAAACCTTGATTAAACCAAGGAGAGAAATATCTAAAGGTGGCCAGGAGGGAATACTATGAGAAGAAAATATTTCAATGGAAGGATATCCAGGGAGGTTATCTTGTTTGTAATTTCTGAGAAGACTCTCTGAGCATAACTTCTAGCCTGAGATACAAGGAGAAAAATATCCAAAATCCTACTTCCCTGCTCTGACCTGTTCTGATCCCTATAGAAACAGAGCCTGAAGCAAGGATTGCAGTGGCAATGATTTATTTAGGAGGTGCAAGCCCAGGCAGTGACAGGGAGAACAGAGAATGGGTCAAGGTCAGATGCAGTGCATAAGATAGTGATATTACCCCAGCTGGCCACTACTTCATAGCAAGTTGCTAAGAGACAAGGCAAGTGGCTCAGCAAGCTTGGTCACTCAGCATATGCGACTTCTCCAGAGCCATTGTGAGGAGTGTCACAGGAAGGGGAGAGCATTTGGTGTCTGAGACAAAAATCTGAATGTATTGCTTGCTAAGTAGGAGAGAGTTGTACTTGTGAAGAAAAGTGACTCTAAACCCAGCAAGATCTAAACGTATATAGGATCTGGGAAATGGGAAATCCAGAATTTTATGGAGTTTTAGAAGTGGGAATGTTTGAGGATTGGCTGAATGTTAGCTGTGGGATTATGGGACATCATAGCTGTTTGGCTGCTGTCATCTTACCCCTCAGGAAGCCAGTGGAGGGGCAACTAGAATAGATGGAAGAGAGCGAGAGAGAGAAGTAGCCCAACTTGTTTAATCATAATAAAGGGACTTGGAGCCCTTGAAGGTAGCTCAGTTGGTTGGAGTATTCTCTGGTACACCAAAATGTTTGTGGGTTGGATTCCTGGTCAGGGGACTTACTTAGGTTGCTGGTTCAATCCCCAGTAGAGGCATGTAAGGGAGGCAATCGATCAATGTTTTTCACTCACATCCATTTCTCTCTCTCTCTCTCTCTCTCTCTCTCTCTCTCTCTCTTCCTCTCTCTCTCTCTCCCTCCCCCCCCCCCCAAGGATATCCTTGGGTGAGGACTTTAAAAAGGGACATGTAGCCCTGACCACTGAGTTCAGTGGTCAGTGTGTCCGCACTGCACCAAAGGGTTATGGGTTCAATTCCCAGTCAAGGGCAGGTAAGGGTGGTACTTGGGTTACAGGTTTCATCCCTGTCCCTTGTAAGAGTGTGTGCAGGAGGCAACCAATCAATGTGTCTCTCTCACATCATTGAATGTCTCTCTCTCTCTCTCTCTCTCCTCCCTCCTTCCCTTCTACTCTCTCTGAAAATCAATAGAAAAAAATATCCTTGGGTGAGGACTAATACAAAAAGCTGGGGGCAGCGGGGGGATTGGAGGGGTGACCTGAAGAACCTGCCTCTGGACAGTAAGAATAAGGCATAAACTTTTCCTTGTGAGAGGACCAAGAAGAAGTTATCAACAGGTAACATCCAGAATAGCATCTTCTTTTTCAGTTTTCCTTAAAAAATAAATAGATCCTTTGAGCCCAAACTTGCCCCATAAATTTCTGATTCTGGTTGTCTAAAACATGGGAAGAAAACAAAGCTTTTTCACCATCCAGCTCAGTGTGGGGTCCTCACAACAACCTCTCTCACACCTGGACCCACCACAGAACAGCAATTTGCAGGAATGCCTATCTGGGCAAAACTGCAGCTTGGCACCTGTGCCCTGATGATCTCCCCTGGACCAGAGAACCCTAGGGCCCCAAACACAGGGCAGACATCAGAGTTAGAGTACCTTGTCCAGGGACCTGGGATTAAAGGTAGAAAAGTGCCCATAGACCTCCCCACCCTCTCCATCTCTGCCCAGCCCTGGGTTCCCGCTCGGATCTACTCCTCATCACCTCCCCCTTTCATCTGTGTAGACGTCCCTGAAAGGATTTCATTTTGGATCATTTCCAAACACAAGCCTCCCAATGAAAAGAGCTGGGAGGAGAATACCAATATAACACACTTCGTGTGTAAGGCACCTGGAGAGAAGGGCTTTCTAACTTTCTCCTGGAAAACATGGAAACCTTGTTGTCTTTCTTTTTTAAAAAAAATATATTTTTATTGATTCCAGAGAGGAAGGGAGAGGGAAAGACAGATAGCAACATAAATAATGAGAGAGAATCATTGATCAGCTGCCTCCTACACAACCCCTACTGGGGATCTAGCCCACAACCCTGGCATGTGCCCCTGACTGGAATCGAACCTGGGACCCTTCAGTCCACAGGCTGACACTCTATCCACTGAGCCAAACTAGCTAGGGCTTCGTTTTCTTTCTAGATGCGGGCTTCATTAAATCATTTTCGAAGCTTATACAGTCTCCCCCCCGCCCCCCCCGCGTCCTCACCTGAGGATATGTTAATGGTTTTAGAAAGAGATGAATGGGCGGGGGGAGGGGAGAGAAACATCTATCAGTTGTCTCCATCATGCACCAGGAAAATTGAACCCCCAACCTAGGTTTGGGGCCTTACCAGGAATGGAACCCACACCCCTTTGGTGAATGAGATGACGCTCCAACCAACTGAGCAACGCGGCCAGAGTTATACAGATATTGTGTATTACATTAAGAAAATTCCTTCCCCTTTTGATCTGCCAAAAGGGTATGTTTGTTATCATGTGTGAATGTTGAATTTTATCAAATGTTTATTGAGATAAAATTTCTCTCTTATGTTTCTCTTATTAAGATATGATTTCTCTCCAATTTTGCAGCAAATTATGTTACTTGATCTATCTAAGGTTAAATGAGATCTACATTTTTAGGGTAAACCTAACTTGCTCATATTGTATTAGCTTTTTATATATTGATGGGCTAATTTTGACAGTTGATACATGGCGTAGGGTTTTGTGATTGTAAATGTGATAAGGTTGGCCTGTAAATTTCCTTTCTTATTCTGTTATTTGTATCAAGGTTATGCCAGCCTTATAAAATGAGATTGTGTCCCTAACTTTTCTCTTTAGTGCACGTTTTGTAGCTGAAAAGCAAAGCCATCTAGGTCAGTTCATTATGTGGAAAACTATTAATTGCTGATGCCATTTCGTTGATAGTTCTAGTGTTACCTAAATTTGCAGTAATGTTTCTATTTTGTCTAAATTTTAAATATATCAGTGTAAGTTTTTTTATAATATACTTGACTTATCTTTTAGTAGTCTGCAGCATTTATAAAAAAAATAGTCCCTTTTAAGCCCCTCATAAAAAATACTTGCACTTTCTCTCTTTTTTCTTGATTAGACTCTCCAGATATTTGTCAATTTTTTAGCCTTTTCAAATAATTAATCTTTGCTTTATTAAACCTCCGTTGTGCGATTGCTTGTTTCATTAACTTCTGCTGCTTCTTATTATTTCTTCCTCCTACTTCATTGCTAGCATAATAAATCCTCCTGCCACAGCTCCACTGGTAAACGGCTCTCAGAGGCCCAGCGAGTTACTGCAATACCTGAGTTCTGGGCGGACTCTGAAGGGCTGGCTGAGATGCTCCAGATCTTCTGCTTTGTTCACA
This sequence comes from Plecotus auritus, assembly GCF_963455305.1. Classification (NCBI taxonomy): domain Eukaryota; kingdom Metazoa; phylum Chordata; class Mammalia; order Chiroptera; family Vespertilionidae; genus Plecotus; species Plecotus auritus. The sequence continues at coordinate 85,320,826 of NC_137770.1, read as the reverse complement.
TATGGCTCTAGTGTTGCTTCCTGGTATTTGGTCAGAAACAGAGGACCTTAACAGCAGGGGAATATCTACAACTAGGAGATGTCATATCAAGACTCGGGGACAGATGGGGATGTGACACAAGCATCCTTAGGTGTGAATTAGATTTTCCAAACATGACACTTTGTTACATCTGCCCTGAACTGAGAAATAGAGAGAAAGAAAGACCCACTGGTTTTGCAGTCATATACTAGAGGTTCTGGTAAATGACTCAATAGCATCCCTCTTACCTAGCCCAAACCAAACCATTGGCCACTTCCGGTGCAGACATGGTAAGGAAGAAAAAGAGTGAGGTGGGAAGAAAAAGAACCCATTCACACCAGAAGGGTGAGGTATGACCTTTAGGCCTTGTGGAAACTAAATGCTTTGGGGGGAAATGGCCTTGGTGGGCAAAGTTCCTGGGGAGATAAAGATCCTCAGGTAGGGAGTGGGGGGAGGGGTGTTGATTCAAGGTCACCTCAGAGGCAACATCACAACTCAGAACATGGCTCCATTCCAACTCTCTCCCGCACAGAAAAACAGTCAGCACCAATTGATGTGGGAGGGAGGGCTCTCTATTGTTATACTCACTCCAGTTTGGTGAGGATGAGCACACTGTCTTCACCCAAGCTCACTTCTGCGCCCCTTTCACTATAGTCCTCTCTCCACTCATCACCCCAGGTATGTACCCACTCCAGGGTTTTACTGAATTACCCCCAACCTTGCTCTTGGTTGCTGGCTGGCCATAGGAAGAATTAAATGTTATTCTAGTGGATGCCAAAAGTGTGGAAATCTCATAGATGTGCATCTGTCCTATAGACCTTTTTCTCTCCTCATCCCTGCTCTCTCTCCTCCATCCTTACTGCTACAGGGTCCAAATGGAAGCATAATCTTCTCCACGCCCACACATAACCCAGGTTCTCCTTCACTGACAGGTCTCTCCCTCAAAGCTGTTTTTGATGTCATGTAAACACTCCAGAAATTCTGAGTTCCTAATAGGAATGTACAGCTAACCCTAACTGAGGGAGGAATCTCTTCTTAACAACACAGTAGAGTCTCATGGGCAGATCAGATCAGTCAAGTTCTGGCCCATTATACCTGTAGGTTCTAATTGTGGCATAACTTGATAATGATCAGGCTCAGAGAAATTGGTTTATAGCAGGAGCCTCAAATGCCATGTGTGAGGGTGGGAATGTCATTTCATTGTGTGATTGTCATTTCCTACAAGGAATGGCCCTGCCCACTTTTTTTTTCTTTATTGATTAAGGTATTCCATATGTGTCCTTATTCCTCCATTACCCCCCACCTCCCATTCATGACCCCAACCCCTGTTGTCTGTGTTCATTGAGTAGGCTTATATGCATGCATATAAATCCTTTGGTTGATCTCTCCCCCTTACCCCCACCCTCCCCTATCTTCCCTGAGCTTTGACATTCTGATTGATGTTTCTCTGTCTCTGCATCTATTTTTGTTCATCAGTTTGTTGTTCATTATATTCCACAAGTGAGTGAGATCATGTGATATTTATCTTTCTCTGCCTGGCTTATTTCACTTAGCATAATGCTCTCCATCTCCATCCATGTTGTTGCAAATGGTAAGAACTCCTTCTTTTTTACCGCAGCGTAGTATTCCATTGTGTAGATGTACCACAGTTCTTTAATCCACTCATCTGCTGATGGGCACTTAGGCTGTTTCCAAATCTTAGCTATGCTGAATTGTGCTACTATGAACATAGGGGTGCATATATCCTTTCTGATTCATGTTTCTAGTTTCTTGGGATATATTCCTAGAAGTGGGATCACTGGGTCAAATGGGAGTTCCATTTTTAGTTTTTTGAGGAAACTCCATACTGTTCTCCACAGTGGCTGCAACAGTCTGCATTCCCACCAGCAGTACACGAGGGTTCCTTTTTCTCTGCATCCTCACCAGTACTTGTCATTTGTTGATTTGTTGATAATAGCCATTCTGATAGGTGTGAGATGGTACCACATTGTTGTTTTGATTTGCATCTCTCTGATGATTAGTGACTTTGAGCAGATTTTCTTATGTCTCTTGGCCTTGCTTCTGGCTTCTTTCGAAAAGTGTCTATTTAGATCAGTTGCCCATTTGTTGATTGGGTTGTTCAACTTTTTGTTAAGCTGCATGACTTCCCTATAAATGTTGGAGATTAAACCCTTATTATTGATATCATTAACAAATATGTTCTCCCATGAACTGGGCTTTCTTGTTGTTTTACTGATGGTCTCCTTTGCTGTGCAAAAGCTTTTTCTTTTGATGTAGTCCCATTTGTTTATTTTCTCTTTAGTTTCCATTGCCCTAGGAGCAGTATCAGTGAAGAAATTGCTTCGGCATATGTCAGAGATTTTTCTGGCTGTGGATTCCTCTAGTATTTTCATGGTTTCCCGTCTTATGTTTAAGTCCTGTATCCATTTTGAGTTTGTTTTTGTGTATGGTGTAAGTTGGTGGTCTAGTTTCATTTTTTTGCATGTATCTGTTCAATTTTCCCAACACCATTTATTGAAGAGACTGTCTTGACTCCATTGTATGTTCATGCCTCCTTTGTCAAATATTAATTGAGCATAGTGATTTGGGTCAATTTCTGGGTTCTCTATTCTATTCCATTGGTCTATATGTCTGTTCTTATACCAGTACCAAGCAGTTTTGAGAACAGTGGCTTTGTAATATAGCTTGAAATCTGCTATTGAGATCCCACCTATTTTGTTCTTATTTCTCAGGATTGCTGTGGCTATTTGGAGTCTTTTTTTTATTCCAGATGAATTTTTGGAGAGTTCTTTCTAGGTCTGTGAAATATGCCATTGGTATTTCAATGGGAAGTGCATTGGATCTATAGATTGATTGGGTAGTATGGAAATTTTAATGATGTTAATTCTCCCAATCCATGAGCATGGTATGTTCTTCCATCTGTTTACGACTTCCTCTATCTCTTTTTTCAGTGTTGTGTAGTTTTCCGCTTATAGGTCTTTTACCTCCTTAGTTAAGTTTATTCCTAGGTATCTTAATTTTTTTGGTACAATGGTAAATGGGATTGCTTTTTTTAGTCTCTCTTTCTGTAAGTTCACTATTGGTGTATAGAAATGCCAGAGATTTCTTGGCATTAATTTTGTATCCTGCTACATTGCCAAATTCATTTATTAAGTCTATTCATTTTTTGATGGAGTCTTTCGGGTTCTTTATGTACAATATCATGTCATCTGCAAATAAGGACAGCTTTACTTCTTCATTTCCAATTTGGCTGCCTTTTATTTCTTCTTCTTGTCTAATTGCAATGGCTAATACTTCCAGTGCTATGTCGAACAGGAGTGGTCAGAGTGGGCATCCCTGTCTTGTTCCTGTTCTTAGGGGAAATGGTTTTAGTTTTTGCCCATTGAGTATGATGTTGGCTGTGGGTTTATCATATATGGCTTTTATTATGTTGAGGTATGATCCTTCTATTCCCACCTTGTTGAGAGTTTTTATCACGAAGGGTGTTGGATTTTGTCAAATGCTTTTTCTGCATCAATTGATATGACTATGTGATTTTTATCTCTCAATTTGCTTATGTGATGTATCACGTTTATTGAATTGCAGATATTGTACTATCCTTGCATCCCTGGTATAAATCCGACATAGTCATGGTGTATGAACTTTCTGATGTAGTGCTAGATCTGATTTGCTAGAATTTTTGTTGAGGATTTTAGCATCTATGTTCATGAGCGATATTGGCCTGTAATTCTCTTTCATTGTGTTGTCTTTATCTGGTTTTATTATTAGGGTGAAACTGGCTTCATAGAATGACCTTGGAAGCGTTCCTTCCTCTTGAATTTTTTGGAATAGTCTGAGGAGGATAGGTTTTAGTTCTTCCTTGAATGTTTGGTAAAACTCCCCTGTGAAGCCGCCTGGCCCCGGGCTTTTGTTTACTGGAAGCTTTTTGATGGCTGCTTCAATTTCTTCCATAGTTATTGGCCTATTGAGATGTTTAGATTCTTCCTGATTGAGTTTTGGAAGGTTATATTTTTCTAGGGATATATCCATTTCCTCCAGGTTATCCAGTTTGTTGGAATAGAGTTGTTCATAGTATTTTTTAACAATCCTTTGTATTTCGGTGGGGTCTGTTGTTATTTCACCTCTTTCATTTCTGATTTTGTTAAATTGGGTCCTCTCTCTTTGCTTCTTGGTGAGCCTGCTAGAGGTTCATCAATCTTGTTTATCCTTACAAAGAACCAGCTGTTGGTTTTGTTGATCTTTTGTTTTTTTTGTTTTTTTTGGTCTCAATGTCGTTTATCTCCACTCTGATCTTTATTATTTCCTTCCTTCTGCTTACACTGGCCTTTTCTTGTTGCTCTCTATCTAACTCTTTGAGTTGTAGGGTTAGGTAATTTATTACCATTGTTTCTTGTTTTTTGCAGTAGGCTTGTAGAGCTATGAACTTCCCTCTCAAGACTGCTTTCACTGTGTCCCATAGATTTTGGATTGTTGTGTTATCATTGTCATTTGTTGCTCTGATGTTTTTATTTCTTCCTTGATCTCTCTGGTAACCCAGTCATTGTTTAATAGCATGCTGTTTAGTCTCCATGTGTTTGATTTCTTTGGATTGTTTCATTGTAGTTGATTTCCAGTTTTATTCCACTGTGATCTGAGAAGATGCTTGATATGATTTCTATCTTCTTGAATTTGAAAAGACTTTGCCTGTGACACAACATATGGTCTATCTTTGAAAAGGACCCATGTGCACTTGAGAAGAATGTATATTCTGTGGCTTTGGGGTGAAATGTTCTGAAGATGTCAATTAATTCCATCTGGTCTAGTGAGTCATTTAGGATTGATGTTTCTTTGCTGATTTTTTTGTTTAGAGGATTTGTCCAATGGTGATAATGGGGTTTTAAAATCTCCTACTATGATTGTATTGCTGTCAATCTCTCCCTTGATATCCTCCAGGAGTTTTTTTTATGTATTTGGGTGCTCCTGTATTGGGTGCATATATGTTTACCAGAGTTATTTCTTCTTGTTGGATTGCTCCCTTTAGTATTATGAAGTGGCCTTCCTTATCTCTTGTCATGTCCTTCACTTTGAGATCTAATTTGTCAGATATAAGTATTGCTACCCCAGCTTTTTTTTTCATTTCCATTCGCCTGAAAAACCTTTTTCCATCCCTTCACCCTCAGTCTGTGTGTGTCTTTTTTTCTGAGGTGAGTTTCTTGTAGACAGCAGATATATGGGTTGTGTTTTCTTATCCAATCCATTACCCTATGTCTTTTGATTGGGGCATTTAATCCATTTACATTTAAAGTTATTATTGATAGGTACTTATTTGTCGCCATTCCTATTCTTTACCCCTGTGTTCCTTCTTCGCTTCTGATTTCTTTTTTTTTTTTTACAGCAGACGCTTTAGCATTTCTTGCATTGCTGGTTTGGTGGTAATAAATTCCCTTAGTCCTTTTTTGTCTGTGAAGCTCCTGATTTCACCTTCTATTTTGATTGACAGCCTTGCTGGGTACAGTATTCTTGGATTCAGACCCTTCCTTTGCATGACTTTGTATATTTCATTTCATTCCCTTCTGGCCTGATGAGTTTCTGTTGAGAAATCAGTTGCTATTCTGATGGGGGTTCCTTTGTAGGTAACTTTCTGTCTCTTTCTTGCCGCTTTTAAGATTCTTACTTTGTCGTTGGTGTTTGCCAATTTAATTATAATGTGTCTTGGCATCGGTCTTTTGGGGTTCATTTTGCTTGGGACTCTGTGAGCTTCTTGGATTTGTGTGGGTTTTTTCTTCCCTATATCAGGGAAATTTTCTGTCATTATTTCTTCAAAGAGGTTTTCTATTCCTTGCTCAGCTTCCTTTCCTTCTGGAACCCCTATTATGCGGATGTTGTTTTGTTTCATGTTGTCCCAAAGTTCCCTTTGGCTCTCCTCCTGCCTTTTAATTTTTTTTTTCTAGAAGTTGCTCTACTTGGGTATTTTTTCCCATCTTGTCTTCTAGCTCACTGATGCAGTCCTCTGCTTCTTCTAGTCTACTCTTGATGCTTTCTATTGAGTTCTTTACAGCAGCGATGTCATTTTTCATTTCTTCTTGGTTCTTCCTTATTTACTCTTGGTTCTTGCTCATATTGTTGAATTTGTCTTCCATTCTTTTCATCCACCTTATGACCATTTCTCTGAATTCTTTTTCTGGAAGGTTGCTTGCTTCCATTTCGTTTACTTCCTTTTCTGGTGATGCCTGCTTTTCTTTCATATGCGGGCTGTTTCTTTGTCTCCCCATGGTCTCTCTTCTCTGGGTGTCTGGTTATGTAGTTCTCTCTATCCTGCATTGATTTAAAGGCACAAAATACAGCACTACCAGGTACAACACACAAGGCACTGAATAGAAATATATTCACGATATTAATAACCTCCAATAAAGGTGACCACCAGAGAAAGGCAAATTAGGGGATAGGAGAGAAAGAAGAAGAGGAAAAGGAAAGAAGAAAAAAAAGGAGTGTCAAAAATGAAATTGGGAAAAGGGAAAAAAAAAACAAAGAAAGAGAGACAAGAAAGAGACTAAGAGAGAAAGGGGAACAGACTATATATATTGGGGATAAAACTCCAATAGAACAATCACTAATCCCAGCAAATGCCAGCAACAAGTACCTGGGGATTAATACAAACTACAACACCAACTAATATTGAGTGAGGCAAGGGAAAACAGAAGAACAAAACAAACAAAAAAATAAACAAAAGAAGAATAAGCAAATCAATCTCACAAAAAAGCATAAAAATTCGATATAATCTACATTCAAGCAAACAACAACAAAAGGACAGAGAGAAAAACAATTTTTTGGATAGTGAAGACAAAGAGAGAGGTGTGTATGGACTTGGAGCAGGGGATTGGAGATTAGATATATAAGTAGCGTGAAATTTTAATGGGGGAAAACAGAAAGAATAGGGAAAATCTAAAGCAGGAAAGGGGTAAGATAAACAGGACACCGAAAAGGGGAAGGTTAGAAAGAGAGTGATGGCATAAAGGTAGAGTTGAAATAGAGTAAAACGATGCTAAAGGAAAGATAAAAATAGAATGTAGAACACTAAACCCAAAATAAAATGAAGAGAAAATAAAATGACACTTTAAAAAAAAAGATAAAATAGCAGTAGTAATAATACGGATTGAAAATATAAATGTAATAATTAAAAAGGTAAAATCAAGTGAGGAAAAAAGAAAAAAATTAGTTTCTTGAGTAAAAGATGCAAAAAATGAAAATAAAAAAATAAAAAATAAAAATAAAATGTGGAGTAGTGAAGGTCATTCACTTACTCTGTTGTTCTGTTTGGCACGCCTGTTTCTCAGTCCGGACAGTATTGCAGTTCCCTGTGTTCCACTGCTCTTCAGTGTTGTAAGCCAGTCCTGATTTTAAGCAGGCGGTGTGTCTTAATTTCTCGTATTCCTTTATTTTTGATTACACAAGAGTCAATTTGTGATTCATCCCCTGGGTGGCACTGTTTCTGGATTGACTTCCGGGTCTATCTATGGCCTCTCTAGGCAGTGTTAGAGCCTTCTTTCCCTGTGGCACTCACTACGGGTTTGTGGGAGTAGGCTGCCTCAGAGCTGGCTCTCCGATGGTCACCCCCCGCTCCGATCCCCAGGTTCCAGAAAAACAACATTCCCCTGTAGTCTCCCAGGGTGTCCCCAACTGGATGATCCTATGTATTGGGCTTAGTAATCAGAAGCAAGGATTTGAAGAAGAAAAAGCCCAAGTGTGTGAACCCCGGGGCTGCGCGTAAGTCTAGGCAGCCGGCACACCCCTGAAATTCTTAGGCTGTCCCTGCACGTCAGATCAAAATGGGTTGCTTTTTAGAGAGCCCTTCTGTTAGCAGCTCTGAGGACCCCCTTCCACATTCACAGATCACGCCAGCCCCAACAGCCACGGATTTTTCTAGGCACAGACTTCCCTGGTCCTCCAGCTCCCGCAAAACGTGCGTTCCTCTCTCCCGCCGGGACCAGAGACCTCACCTTATCCCAGGCGAAATCTGACCTTTCCATGGTGGAGTGTAGAGCTCCTCTGAACCCGTGTGTTTGCGCCAATTGGGGAGCGTTGTTCTGGGGCTCGCAGCTGTTCCATGGGTGCCGCAGTTGTGGATTCTCAGGCTTCCGATAAGCTCCACTTTCCGGTTCAAGATGGCGCAGACTCCGCGTCCAAGCCCGCAGCTCCGGGAGGAGACCCAGCTGCAGTGGGGGCTGCCAGGTCAGGGGAACCCCATATAGCAGTCCCCCACCTTCTTCTGGAGTTCAGCTGTCCCCCAACTTGCCAACAAACACTCCTCGTGCGACCCTCAGCTGTTCTTTCTTTCTGCTCCAGGACAAGGCTCGGAACACGTATGTCTATTCCGCCGCCATTTTTCCCTCCATCCCGAAGCAATTTCTTCACTGATACTGCTCCTAGGGCAATGGAAGCTAAAGAGAAAATAATCAAATGGGACTATAACAATATAAAAAGCTTTTTCACAGCAAAAGAAACCATCAACAAAACAACAAGAAAGCCCACTGTATGGGAGAACATATTTGCAAATGTTATCACTGATAAAGGTTCAATCTCCAACATCTACAGGGAACCTATACAACTTAATAAAAGGAAGATAAATGATCCAATAAAAAAATGGGCAACGGACCTAAATAGAATCTTTTCAAAAGAAGACAGAAGGAAGGCCAAGAGACATATGAAAACATGCTCAAAGTCACGAATTATCCAAGAGATGCAGATCAAAACGACAATGCGGTACCATCTCACACCTGTCAGAATGGAAACCATCAACAAACGACAAGTGCTGGCGAGGATGTGGAGAAAAAGGAACCCTCGTGCACTGCTGGTGGGAATGCAGCCTGGTGCAGCCACTGTGGAGAACAGTATGGAGTTTCCTCAAAAAACTAAAAATGGAGCTCCCATTTGACCCAGTAATCCCACTTCTAGGAATATATCCCAAGAAACTAGAAACACCAATCAGAAAGGATGTAAGCACCCCTATGTTCATAGCAGCACAATTCACCATAGCTAAGATTTGGAAACAGCCTAAATGCCCATCAGCAGATGAGTGGATTAGAAAACCATGGTACATCTACACAATGGAATACTACGCTGCTATAAAAAAGAAGAAATTCTTACCATTTGCAACAGCATGCATGGACCTGGAGAGCATTATGTTAAGTGAAATAAGCCAGGCAATGAAAGAAAAATACCACATGATCTCACTCATTTATGGAAAATAAAAAACATTATAACCTGATGAATAAAAATATAGATACAGAGGCAGTAAAGCACCAAACAGACTGTCAAATTATAGCGGGAAGGCTGTGAAGTGTTGGGGAGGGAGTGAAATAGATCAACCAAAGGACTTGTATGTATGCATATAAGCACACCAATGGACACAAGACACTGGGGCAGTGGGATGAGGGCATGCGACAGGGGGTAGGGGAGGCTGGGGGAAGGTCAATGGGGAAAAAAAGTGAGATATATGTACTAATATATGTAATACTTTAAACAATAAAAAAATATTTTTAAAAAAAGCTAAAGGAGTTCATCACTGCCAAACCAGTATTATATGAATGCTAAAGGGTATTCTTTAAGAAGAGGAAGAAGAAGAAAAAGGTAAAGATAAAAAGTATGAACAACAAAGTGACAACAAATACATATCTATCAACAAGTGAATCTAAAAATCAAGTGAATAAAAAAATCTGATGAACAGAATAAACTGGTGAATATAATAGAAACGTGGGCATAGAAAGGGAGTGGACTGACAATTCTCAGGGGGAATGGGGTGTGGGGGTGTGGGAAGAGACTGGACAAAAATCGTACACCTATGGATGAGGACAGTGCGGAGGGGTAAGGGTAGAGGGTGGGGTGGGAAGCAAGTGGAGGGGAGCTATGGGGGAGGGGGAAAGGAACAACTGTACTAATCTGAACAATAAATATTTTTTTAAATTATGATGTTTGTAGAGCTGTGGATAAGATCACAGACTATGGAACCACATCTTTGCATTCTAATCACTGTTCCCCTCCCCTCTTATGAGCTGAGTGATATAGAGCAAGCCCCCTACCTTCTAGGGGTCTTAGATTTCTCATTTGTGACATGAAAGAAATACTAATAACTAACTCAAAGGGTTAAGAGAGAATCTACAGTCAGAGATCAATATTAGCCAGCATTAAGATATTAGATATTATTTTCTCATTTGTTCATTTGTACTAAACGTCTTATTTTATCTGATTACTCATATTTTATTTTCCAGATTTAAGTTTAATAATAATTTATACTGAGACACAGATTCTTAAAATTACAAGTCCAGATGAATTTTACCATTTCTTAGTTTGATTCAACTTTGATCACATCTAGAAAGAAATTTAGTCTCTGCAGTGAGGCTTTTCCCAGGTGGGGTTCTTTCTTAGGAAGGTACCTGTTTCACACTCTTTTCCACATGTCTGCCACCTCAGTAAGCTTTCCCCTGTTAATTCATATTTCTAATTCTGGATTTTGGAGAACTTTACCACATGGCCTTGGCCATTTGACTAGCCATTGAAGTTAAAAGAAAAGTTTCCCTAAACTCCCCACCCTTTCATTTTCAGCCTAGTCAGCATAGCATGTCAAGGTGGCTATGTTCAAGATCGAATTCTTGAAAACCCAATGAAAGTATTGAGGGATACAGGAATGAGGATGGTGAGAAAGGTCAACATTTCTCCAAAGAAGATACACAAAAGTTATTAATAATATGTAAACCAAAACCACAATGAGATACCATTCCATACCCACTAAGATGGATATAATCCTATCTAATAAATAGGGAATATGCTAATTGACCATCACTCCATCACAAAGATGGCTGCACCCACCGCTGAAGCCAAGTTCCCATAAGGAGCCTTAACAAGCAATCAGCAGGGACCTGAGGCTTCAGGGATGGGCAAACTTTTTGACTCGAGGGCCACAATGGGTTCTTAAACTGGACTGGAGGGCCGGAACAAAAGCATGGATGGAGTGTTTGTGTAAACTAATATAAATTCAAAGTAAAGGAGCAGAGGGGAGAGCAAGAGAACCCTCCACTCTTTTGGCTCTGCAGGCCGGATAGAACAGCCGGACGGGCGGGATCCGGCCCATGGGCCGTAGTTTGCCCACGGCTGGGCTACACCCTCCCCAACCCCTGTAGGGCTTGACAGGGGACCTCAGGCCATGCCCCCTGCCCTGGCGTCAGGCCAGGGGACCTGAGGCCATGCCCCCCACCAGGTGGGGCTTGACAAGGGACTTCAGGCCATGCCCCCCACCCTGGCACCAGGCCAGGGGACCTCAGGCCGCACCCCCTGCCCCAGCACTGGGCCAGGGGACCTGAGGCTGCACCCCCTGCCTGGCAGGGCTTGACAGGAGACCTCAGGCCATGCCCCCCACCCAGTGGGGCTTGACAGAGGACCTCAAGGTGCACCCCCAGTGCTGTGTTGGGGGAACTCAGGCTGCGCCCTCCTACCAGTGGGGCTTGACGGGGGACCTGAGGCTAATCCCCCCTCCTGGTGCTGGGCTGGGGGACCTGAGGCTGCACCCCGCCCCCCCCCCCCACCTGGCAGGGCTTGACAGAGGACCTCAGACCATGCCCACCACCCAGCAGGGCTTGACACCGGATCTCAGGCTGTGTCCCCTACCAGGTGGGGCTTGACAGGGGACCTCAAGGCATGCCCCATGCCCTGGTCTGGGCTGGGGGACCTCAGGCCATGCCCCAGTCCTGGCGCCGAGCCGGGGCACCTGAGGCTGTGCCCCCTGCCTGGCAGGGCTTAACAAAGGTGGGACTGGCCGGGTCTGGATCTAGCCCAATGGGCGGGGACTTGACTCTGGGTCCCGTGGTGTGCCCCAGACTCTGACAGGAGGAAGGTTTTCATATACATTTTACTAATTTTCTTTCATCTCTGACACTTCTATTACAGAGAAAGGGCAAATAGCAATATTAAATTATTTCCTCTAATTAATCCCCTATTAATGTGCACGAATTCTGTGCACTGGGCCACTAGTAAATAATAATAACAACAATAATAACTATGTTGGCAAGATGTAAAGAAATGGAAGTATTTGTACATTGGTGGTGGGAATGTAATATGGTACAACAAACAGTTTAGTGATTCCTCAAAAACTTAAACCTAAGATTACCATAAGACCCAATAATTCCATTTCTAGGTATATAGCCAAGAGAAATGAAAACATATCCTCAAAACTGAAGTTTTTACACAAATATTTATGGCAGCATTAATCACTATAGGCAAAAGGTGGAGACAACCCAAATGTCTATTTAAGATATAGAGATGGAGAAACCAAGATGGCGGCATAAGGTATACACCTGTACGTGCTTCCTCTCACAACCACACCAAAACTACAACTAAAAGACAAAACATCTATCACCCAGAACCATGGCAAAGCTGGCTGAGTTGAAGTTCTACAACTAGAAGGAAAGAGAAAAGAGCATTGAGACATGCACAAGCGCGGAAAAGCTGAGGTATGCAGGCGCGCAAATCAGGCTGGAGGTTGGCTACTGGATGCGCTGTTTCTTTCAACCCAAAGGGAGACACAGCTCCCCATTACTCTGAACTCCAGTTTCCTGCAAGACTCTGGGGACCCAGACCACTACGGGAAGAAGCTGGACTGTCTGCCATCGGGTCGGAAAGTGAGGGTGGCTTGCTTGCAGAGCTGCGCGCAGGAATCATTGTTTACTGCACTGGGGCATGGGATGCGGGGACTTGGAAACGCAGAGACACAGAGATGGCTGACTGGCAGCCATTGCTGTTTGCCACGCCCTAGTGACTCCCTGAGACCCCGCCCCGTCCAATTTACAAGCCCACCCAAACTGTGCGCAGTGGTTTTTGCATATAAATGGCCTGCCCTATAGCAGCTTAACCTAACAAACTGCAGCTCTGGTCAGACCAGGAGAAATCTGCAGACCTCGCTGTAGCTCCTGCTGGGTAGCCTCAGACAATAGCTGACCTGCACGCCATTGGAGATCCAGAAGCCAGTGTACCTAGAGGTCAATGTGAGATGACACCAGATTTCAACTTCTCACATCCATAAGTGACACATTCAAGAGGCAGACTCAGTGAGCACCAAAGCCCCACTGAAACAAGTCCTGCCCCATAAGGGTGTCTCCAGCACAGCAGTTCTTCCATTATAGACACAGCGGGTCCTCACAGCCAATTGGCCTGGAGGTAAATTCCTCCAGTATACCAACAGCAATCAAGGCTTAACTACAAGACTGTGCACTCAGCCTACAAAGGGGTGCACCAAGAGTATCCACCTCAGGGAGGCTGAACCACTGGGCTCTATAGGTCACCTACCACATAAAGCCACTCCATCAACACAGGGAAGCAGCCAAAATGCAGAGACAAAGAAACATGTCACAAATGAAAGAAATGAAGGAAAGCAAACTACTGGACATAGAGTTCAAAACCACATTTATAAGGTTACTCAAGAATCTGCTAAAAACCTCTGAGGAACTTAGTGAGACCTTTAAAGATCTTAATGAGAATACCAAAAAAAATGGAAAAGGACCAGTCAGAAATTAAGCATACACTGTCTGAAATAAAGAATATACAGAAATTCAACAGTAGATCAAAGGACCCCAAGAATCAAACCAAAGATTTGAAATATGAGGAAACAAAAAACACCCAACCAGAAAAACAAAAAGAAAAAAGAACCTCTGGGACAACTTTAAGCGTACCAACATCCAAATTATAGGGGTGCCAGAAGAAGAGAGAGAGCAAAATATTGAAAACCTATTAGAAGAAATAATGACAGAAAACTTTTCCTACCTGGTGAAAGAAATAGACTTACAAGTCCAGGAAGCACAGAGAACCCCAAAGAAGAGGAATCCGAAGAGGAGCACACCAAGACACATCATAATTAAAATGCCAAGAACAAAAGACAAAGAGAGAATCTTGAAAGCAGCAAGAGAAAAACAGTAAGTTACCTACAAGGGAGTACCCATATGACTGTCAGCTGATTTCTCAACAGAAACTATGCAGGCTAGAAGGGAGTGGCAAGAAATATTCAAAGTGATGAACAGCAAGAACCTACAACCAAGATTACTCTACCCAGCAAAGCTATCATTTAGAATTGAAGGTCAGATAAAGAGCTTCACAGACAAGAAAAAGCTAAAGAAGTTCACACCACCAAACCAGGATTATATGAAATGCTGAAGGGTATTCTTTAAGAAGAAGAGGAAGAAGAAGAAAAAGGTAAAGATAAAAATTATGAACAACAAAATGACAACAAATACATACCTATCAACAAGTGAATCTAAAAAACAAGTGAATAAAAAATCTGATGAACAGAATAAACTGATGAATATAATAAAATCAGGGGCATAGAAAGGGAGTGGACTGACAATTCTTGGGGGAAAAGGGGTGTGAGGGGTGCGGGAAGAGATTGAACAAAAATCTTACACCTATGGATGAAGACAGTGGTGGGGGGTAAGGGCATAGGGTGGGGTGGGGAATCAGGTGGAGGGGAGCTATGGGGGGAGGGAAAGAGGAACATATGTAATAATCTGAACAATAAAGATTTATTTTTAAAAAAAGATATAGAAATAAATTAGGACAGGCACACACCACACACACACACACACACACACACACACACACACACACACAATAGTATTTAGCCACAAAAAAATATTGATATGTGCTACAACTTGGATGAACTTCAAAATCATTATGCTAAGCAAAAGAAGCCAAACACAACAGCTCACATATTCCATGATTCCTTTCATATGAAATATCCAGAATATGCAAATCTATCAGAGACAGGAATGAGACTAGTAGTTGCCAAAAGCCAGGGTCGGGTATTGGTGGGAGAGGGAGAATGGAAAGTGATTAAGTACCCATTAATTGTGGTTACACACAACTTAATGGGTATAAATAAAATGTTCTGCTGGGGTCATGAGAAAGCTTTGAAATTACAGAAAGGAGGTGATTACACAACATTTTGAATACACTAAATGCCACTGAATTGTACATTTTAAAATAATGTTATGTTATGTGAATTTCACCTCAATATTTAATAAATGTTATAACATAATCGTATATTTAATATAATTCTTTTTATTTTTTAAAAATGCTAATATACATGAGAGTAAAATATGTTAGTTCATACCTCAATACAGTAAAGATGATTATCAATGAACAATCTGAAATCAGGTCATTTTAATTGTTTCCTCTATGATTAAATTGTTTTTAAAATTTTCCATTAATTTCAAAACATAACTGCATGTTAAAAGTTTTAATAACTAGGAACAGAGGCTACAGCTGCATTGAATAAGATTTTTAAGAACACAGGGAAATTCTTACATCATAGTGTTAAGTGAAGATTTAAAAAAAAAGTGGTATTGTATATAAAATATATATAACATTGTATATATACATGTTGTATATATAGCATGATCCCAAGTACTTAAAATGCACTTCTTATGGTAACATTGTGTTGGGGGTTTGGGCAAATTGGACATTTTTCTATTTTCCAAATCTTCCCTTTTTTTAAATCAAAGTATCGCTTTATTAAATGAGTCATTTTATACAATATGAACATCAATCCTATATAATAAAAGAGAAACATGTAAATTGACCATACCTCTACTACACTCATCAGCCAATCAGGAGTTAGTATGCAAATTAACCTGACAAAGATGGTGAGTTAATTTGAATACGCTGGCGCCAAGCAGCCTGGGTCCCGGGAACATCCTTGGGACCCAGGCCGCTCCTAGCCTGTAGGCCCGTGCATAGGCCTTGAGCAGCCGGGGTCCCAGAATGCCCCCAGCCACTCTGGGCCTATGGGTGCAGGCACCAAGCAGATATTCCCACCCTGTGGCTGCTTGCTCATGCGCCGGCACCAAGCAGTGGCCCGGTTCCATGCCCCCCAGCCCAGCGCCCACAACACGGGGCTGCCAGTCTGGGAGGTGTGCCCCCAGGTGTGGCGGCTGCCATGCGGCTGGGTCCACACACACCCCAGCCCGGCACCCACAACGTGGGGCTGGCTGCCGGCCTTGGAGGCATGCCCCCCCAGAAGGCGGGGACACGCCCCTAGCCCAGTGGACACAACGCATGGGGTCCTCTGCACATGAGCTGCAGAGGAAACACTTTTCTTTTTTTAAAATATATTTCATTTATTTTTTTACAGTGAAGAGGGGAGAGAGATAGACAGTCAGAAACATCGATGAGAGAGAAACATTGATCAGCTGCCTCCTGCACACTCCCCACTGGGGATGTGCCCCCAACCAAGGTATATGCCCTTAACAGGAATCAAACCTGGGACCCTTCAGCCTGCAGGCCAACACTCTATCCACTGAGCCAAACCAGTTCAAGCATAAACACCTTTTCTGACAGCTCATTGGCTAAGCTCCCTGTACACCACCACTTGCAGTATTCTTGGTAACTTGGGTTATAAGAATCCAAGAAGGTGATCTAGGGTTTTTCCACCACACTCCTGGAGGAAAAAACAAAGGTCCGCTGCTAGAGGGGCTAAGAAATGTCATATCCTGCCCTAGTCAGTTTGGCTCAGTGGATAGAGCCTCAACCTGCTGAACGCAGGGTCCAAGTTCGATTCTGATCAAGGGCATGAACCTAGGTTACAGGCTCCTCCCTGGCCGGGGCCCAGGTCAGGGCTCATGCAGGAGGCAACCAATCAAAGTGTCCCTCTCACATTGATGTTTCTCTCTGTCTCTCCCTCTCTCTTCTACACTCTCTAAAAATCAATGGAAACATATCCTCAGGTGAGGAAAAGAAGAGAGAGAGAGAGAGAGAGAGAGAGAGAGAGAGAGAGAGAGAGAGAGAGGTCATATCCTATGAAAGACATATCTTGAAAATGCCTAAAGAAAGTTGTCATTTTTTCATGGTGAAGGGACTGGAGTTCGTGTTGATGAAAACACCTTGGTGGCTGCAGTGGCTCACAGTGGCTGCAGCAGCAGGGTGATGGGGCTAGCGCCTTCCCCTGATCAGCCCAGTCGCTTCCTGCAGAGGGAGGCCAGACTGCAGCTCCGGGGGAGCGGGCCTAAGCCGTCAGTGGAACATCCCCTGAGGGATCCCAGTCTGTGAGAGGAGGCAGGCTGGGCTGAGGGAACCCGCCCCCCTCTCCCAGTGCATGAATTTTGTGCACCAGGCCCATAATATAATTATAATTGTAAAAAAAATTATAACAAGAATGGACTGATTTTCAGATTTTCAAATTAGAGTCAACTGTACATTTACACAGAACTGTCTTTGCATGAAGCCCAAAAGATCACAGCATAAAATGAGTGATCCTGCAGCCCCTGTATGTTTGCTGATTAACGGTTTTTTAGAAAAGCAGCTTCAGGTTTTCACCTAAGGTCTGAGGCAGTAGAAGCAGATGATTCAGGCTCAGCAGAAAAATGCCAAAACGGGAGCTGGACAAAAGAAGAAACAAGGACATGACCAGAGGCTGCTGCCAAAGCTGCCTTAATAGACACCTGCGCTCTCTGCAGGACGAAAGGCCAACTTTCTTAATGAGCATATTACCACTGCCATCAGAAAGGTTCTTTATTTTGTAAATGCCTACTACAAGCCAGGCTGACTTAAACAAGGAGAGGTTTGGAGTGTAAGGTGGTATGACAAGGAAGATGTTTACACTGAAATTATGTATTTTGATACATAATATTCCTCATAAAAAATTGTAAAAAACAGAAAACGTGAAGGTTTTAAATTACCAGACTCTAACCACTCAGAGAAGCTTAGTCAATCTTTGAACAGAATTGGGCAAAGGCCATTTAGAAGCAACAGTCCTTCACAGTGTAGTGAGCTTATCAGCATAATTTGCTTAGCAGGTGTGAGCCTATTATGTGCCAAGCCTGCTCTAGCAGAAGTGTGGCTCTGCACAGAGCACAGAGAATATGAAAGGACAATTATTGGTCTTTGGTTGAAGTGAGCATGCTTTCTCACTTTGCTCGATATCAACAATTTAGTAACCTGAACTTCCTTTGGGGAAACTGCTCTTTCCAGTCCTAGTTCATGTGGTTTGGGTGGGACTGAACCCAGCCAACCCAAAATAAGGATGACCTAGGCTAAGCCAATCAGTGGGTTCAACTACAAGGGCCACAATGATTCCTCACTGTAGGCCAGTGGTCGGCAAACTCATGAGTCAACAGAGCCAAATATCAACACTACAATGATTGAAATTTCTTTTGAGAGCCAAATTTTTTAAACTTAAACTTCTTCTAATGCCACTTCTTCAAAATAGACACCCTGGCCGTGGTATTTTGTGGAAGAGCCACACTCAAGGGACCAAAGAGCCGCATGTGGCTCACGAGCTGCGGTTTGCCGACCACTGCTCTAGGCCAATGCATGTCAAGGACAGTACTTTGGTTAAAAATGTTGACAAGACAGATGGATTCTATCACTGAGCATTTGTAAATAAAAACAAATGCTCAGTGATAGAAACTGTGATGATGAATGGGTTGCTATGTCAGTTTAGTAGATGGTGGTGATGCTCTGTTCCTCCCCTGTGCATCACTCTACCATAGCCCTTCCCACTCAGTACTCTGCTCCCTGATGTTTCTGTCTCCCCCATCAGATGGTCAGCTCTTTCTAAAGCAGCAATTTTCAACCAGTGCCCCCAAGAACTTTTAAAACATCAATACCAGACTATTTAGTCAGGGTCACTAACCTATTTTCCCTTAGGTCTGCAAATAAAAAGATGCCAACAGCCTAGCTGGCGTGGCTCAGTGGTTGAGTGCCCACCTATGAACCAGGTGGTCATGGCTCAATTCCTGGTCAGGGCACATGCCCAGGTTGCAAGCTCAATCCCTAGAGTGGGGCCTGCAAGAGGTAGCTGATCAGTGATTCTCTCTCTTCGTTGATGTTTCATTTCTCTCTCCCTTTTCCTTCCTCTCCGAAATCAATAAAAAATATATATTTTTTAAAATGACAACAGCCAACACAAAAGTTATCTGGTATGAATGCCATGTCTTGCTCTATAAACATATGGGTCATATAATAGAGTTGCATTTTATTGGTCACATTGCATAATATGGTTGTGTGTGATTAGTTAATTTTTGGTACCAGAAATTCTTATATACAAGGATAGGCACCTGATATTTTTTAAGTCACTTTGGAGCAAAAAGGGTACTTAATTACTTTTTATAAATCAATCAAAAGTATAACTATTTTGTGTGAGATCAGCGAAAAATATATATTTAGTGAGCCACAGGATTTTAGTAATTAGTTCATGTGCTATGAGATGAAAAAAGTTGAAAATCGCTGCTATAAAGGAAGGAGACACATCTGGCCATTGGACAGAGAAGGACCTAAACAGACACAAGCAAAAGAAATTACCCTGATGGACTTAGTTGCATGGAGATGAGGCACTGGGAGTCCTCTCACTAGGGACTCAGTTTTCTGGGCTCCAGTACCTCTGTTAGTCCATACCACATGCCACAGGCCCCACCTTGTACCCTTGGGTTCCTGCTCAGGGCTGGAGTCTGCTCTAATATCTGCTCTGAGTCATCAGCTGTGGGTGCTGATGTGGTCACTGCATACTTCTCACACAACCACCCAGACAGAGACCGTCATCAGGCAGGAGGTGTGGGGGCGGAGATGCTTAATAAAAAGCCTTCTGGGATGAAGCACTGCAAAACCAGAGGGGGACTCAGGTCACAGAGCCCACCCACACTTCCTTCTTCTTCTGGGGCTAACGGAGAGCACAGAGAAACACCAGCAGCTCCGACCTGAGCAGCCTTCCTGGGAAGATGCAGCCACCCCTGCTCGTGCTCCTGCTGGCCTTTTTCCTACTCCCCTGGGCGGAGGCAGGTGAGTGATCATCCCCATCCTCACAGGCCCAACCCATCCCACAGTGGGCACAGACCTCCTGTCCCTTCTGCACATCCCTAATCCAGCTCTCCACCAGGAATGCTCTGAACCCCAGCTCCCATCCCATCTCAGACCCCCACACATGATGCTGGATGAGCCACAGGCAGAAAAGACAGGACAGAAGCCTATTCTCAAGAAAAGCCAGTGTGCACAATGCCCTCCCCAGGCCCTACCTGTGCCATGTGGAGAGTGGAACTTCCTAGAAGTGCATGGCAGAGGCTGGGAAACTGCAGAGGGCAGAGCAGTCCTGGCTTCCATGCCTGTGATGAGACAGGTGGTGTCCTCAGAGACTGCTTAGGAGAGAAGCCCAGAGCTCAGCAGTCCCCACAGTTGGTGGAGTCACCATCCCCAGAAGACTGCTGCTTCCTCTGCTCCATCTCAGTCTCTTTCTCCAGCTTGGCTTTTATTCCCAGGCCTTTAGCAGGTCCATTCCTTAAAGGATGAGCCAGTGAGATTGGAAACCCCAAACTTCTCTGCTTTCCAGAATCCCATAGCACTGGCCTTACCAACTCTCCTCCAGAGGCCCATTGGGAGCCATCCCTTCAAGCAGCCAACAAACACTTACATGGCACGTCCCCACGTGTCAGCATCTAGATCCCTAAAATTAAGTCCTGGACACTGCAAAGTGCACTGCCCTGGACATCACAGCACCACAGGGGCCTCAGAAGCTCATCCAACACCAAGCAAAGTCAGGAAAGGAATTTTCAGGAGCCTCCAGGCCTTCCCTGTTCCTAAGACCTGTATTCTCACCTGCAACTATGTGGCAGGCAAAGTCACAGACTCAGCTTGTTGCTGTTCCCTTTTCCAAAAGAGAAAGTTGAGGCCCCTCACTACCTACTCCCAGCTCTACGCCACCCTAGGCTCCCAAGTGCCCAGCCACATGAGTTGTCAAGCCGATGCCAGCCTGGTGCACTCTCGGGGTGGTGAGGTGGGGGAGGGGAGCCACAAAAGTACAACAGGATTTTCCTATAGATGAGATCATCGGGGGACATGAAGCCAAGCCCCACTCCCGACCCTACATGGCCTACCTTCACATTAAAAATGAGAAGGAATCCAGGTGTGGCGGTGTCCTTGTGGGAGACAACTTTGTTCTGACAGCTGCTCACTGCAATGGAAGGTGAGAGGCTGCAGCCAGGCTACACCTCCTGAGACCCCTACAGGGGACCCCGTCCTTCATCCCAGGAGCTGCAGTTCAGGGCAGATCCTCAGGCTCCTGGTAACTTAAGCCCATGAGACCTCATCAGAGGAGCCATCAGAGATCATGACAGAGCAATGAGAGCCTGAGAAATAGGACAGGTAAGCTTTGGGCTCAGAGGGTCAGAGATGAAAGCAAGGAACACAACTGAGAAGAGAACAACCACACTGGCCAAAAAAAAGCAGCTGTGGTCTATGAACACATGCATTAGGGTCAAAATGCAAATGCAAGTAATTTCATGACATTTCCTGAGGGCAATAGAGAGCTCCCAGATCCCTGACCTCAGTGTGGTTGAGAAGCAGAATCACTGAGTCCCTAGCCACTATGCCCTGCACCAGCTGTCACCTGCCATTCATAGTCCCTGGGATGTATCTCCTGTGACTCTACCTCCCCCCAAACTCACCCAGTCTGTTCTCTGTGAAGGTCAATCAATGTCACTCTGGGGGCCCACGACATCAAAAATCAGGAGAAGACCCAGCAGAACATCCCAGTGAAAAGAGCCATCCCACACCCAGACTATAATGAGAGAGAAATCTCCAATGACATCATGTTACTACAGGTAGGAAACCTCCTGCTGCTCCTGCAGTTCTGAGATCTCATTATTTCTCTTCTGACTGTGACCTGTCCTTTCCATTCCTCCCATTCCAGTCACCTGACTAGTCCCAGTAACTCAGGTGTCCCATCATGGTCTCCAGGCCCAGATGCACTGGCTGACCTGGGCTCCCTTGCCTTTTCCCCATCAGCTGGAGAGAAACATCAAGCAAACTGATGCTGTGAAGCCCCTCCGACTGCCCAGGGGCAAGGACCTGCCAAGTCCAGGACATAAGTGCACCGTGGCCGGCTGGGGGCGGGTCACAAGGAGGGGCCCTTGCTCACGCACTCTGCAGGAGGTAGAGCTGACCGTGCAGGATGATTTGGAATGTGAATATCTCTTCAACCATTACAACAAGAACATTCAACTGTGTGTGGGGAACCCAAGAGAAAATAAGGCTTCCTTTAAGGTGATACTGAACATCTGCCTAGCTTGGCTATGGGAAGAGGGATGTTTGGATACAGACTGGGACCTGAGGAAGGAGGGAAATCCTTCACCCTCTAGGCTATGATCTTTCTCCCCAAGAGGAAAAGAGGGGAGCCACCAGAGCTGGGAGGAATAGGCCCTCTGAAAGGCTACAAGGGCCTATGGTCACTCTAAACATGGTGCTTCTCCAGACAGTGAATTTGCAATGCTGGCCCACGCAGGGACACAGCAGTTAGATAACTATTCCCTGGGTGTGCAGTAGTTATACCTGGTGGCTCCTTCTCCATGCTAAGTGTCAGCCCAACTGCCTGCTCTTAGGTCCTTACACAGTAGACTGCAGTCACAGCCCCGCAGCACCTTCATAGCCAAAAACTCAGGGATCTGGGGGAGCAGAGGGAGCTGCCACCTGAGGTGAAGTGAAGCAGTGACAATGTCAGGATCAGGGGACCACAGTGACCTGCCTGTGTCCTTATCTCCAAGGTGGAAACCATGCAAGGCAGCCTTCTCTGAGAGGGGATTGGGGATGAGGGGTCAAGGACAGGGCCAGGAGAAGTGACTCAGTTCTTCCCTCTCTCTGTCCACAGGGGGACTCCGGGGGACCACTTCTGTGTAAAAATGAGATCCAGGGCATTGTCTCCTATGGAAGCCCTTGTGGGAAACCACCACGAGTCTACACCAAAGTCGCCAGTTTCCTTCCCTGGATAAAGAAAACCATGAAAAACCTCCAACTGCAGGACCCAGACTATCTTCTCTGGAGCTAATCCAAGATAAAACTGCAGGACGGGTGGTGGTGCCAGCAACTGAATAAATGTCTCTTAGCTGATGGGAAGAGCTGGTTTTTTGTTTATTCTTTGACCCTCATTCACAGGCAGCAGCTCTGTGCTCAGAAGACCAATATCACAATTCTTCTCTGTTCTTCTTCCTCCTCTTCCCCAACCCCCACCTTCCTCCCACCCCCACCAAACCCCATGCAAAGCTGTTACCAGCTCCTTCTTGGCCACCTCTGCAACTGCAGGGCCTGCCCTTCTGCCAGGGTAGAGAGGAGCACCATTAGGAGAAAACATGAATCTCTCAGGTCCTGGGCTCAGTGTGAAGGTCTTACTTCTTCCTCGATTACGTGCTGAGAGGAAAGGACTAGTACCGTGGGTGCTGGGCACCAAGCAGGCACAGCCTGGGCTGCAGCTCAGGAGGCCCCACCACACTGGGGAGAGGAGGGCCTTCCTGAGCAGGACATTGTTCTCCAGAAACCAGGGAGTGACAGGTTTTGGGGGGCCTGGAGGCTGGTGAGGAGAGACAGGGGTGGAGGATGGAGGGAATTCCTGAGAAGCTCCTCATTCCCTCCTGGGCTGAATTTCTCTCCCTGCCCTTTTCTGCCCTCCTCTGAGATCCAGCTTGGCCTCCAGTCTCCTGGGTGCCCCTTTTTCTCATCCCTGCTGACCACTGAGCATCCTCAGAGTCCACAAACCCCTGCGCCCCACAGACCACACTGGTCTGAGCTCCCACTTCTGCATATCCCTCCCACCTAGGACACCCAGAGTGCCCAGGTTCCAGCAGGGCCTGGTCACTGAGTTGCCACCCAGCTTATGCCTGGCACAGGGTGACCGGGGGACCAGAACTGTGCTGGCCCCATGCAGGGCCCTGGAGGACAGGGCGGCAGGGTGTCTGCAGAACACCTGGCCCCATCTCTCACTGGGCAGAACCAGCTCCACCCTCACATCCAGCCCAGTGTCCCCACCATGTGCTCAGAGTTCACTGACTGCTGGTCACTCAGGAGCCTTAGTCCCCTGCAGCCTGTTCCTCACTGCTGGCCTCAAGGCTCAGGCTGCGGGGAGGGAGGCCACATGGGCTCTACCTGCCTTTTGAGTTAAAAAGTCACCTGAAGAGTTGAGTTTGGGATATCTCCTTCCTCAGACATTAGTCCTTCTCTGTATTGGCATCAAAATCACTCAGACTCTCAGAAAACATAAACATCAGCCCATAGACCTTTATAGAAGCAAGAACAAGTTCCTGAGCAGGAAGAACTATGAGTAGGCGAGGGGAACCTAAGAACAATATTCACCTGTCTGACCTGGGAGGCCTTACGTATCAACAAATACCAGCAGAAGGTCAAGACATCCAACAGGCTTTCAGTGAGTTAAGAAAAGAACAATTTTCTTCTCTGTCAGCTTCTCTAAGAAGTTTGAAGGTTGCTTCAGTCTCCAAAGAAAGGGAAAATCTAGGCTAGTAGGAGGCAAAGTAGAGGGACTTACTAAATAGAGAAGAGATTGAGCTTGTGATCTGAGACTCTGTCAACTGAGCGTTAAAGCTTAGTCCTTAGCATCCAGCTGAAGGGGAACAAGGGAAGGGTCAGCTCTCCCACATCAGAGAGCTGCACTCAGAGTCACCAGGACTTAAAGATCTGAGCGGGTCACACTGTAGACATCAGCCAAGTTTTTATTCTGACAATGTACACAACAGATCTCAGCAAAGTACCTTGATCTAACTTAACCCACACAGTGTGATAATTTTCTGACAGAAGGAAGAAAACTATTTTGATGAAGGAAGAACAGCTGACAAGATCAGCGAGAGAAGCTGGTCTTCCCAAGAAGGCTGCCCAGGGCAGGAGCTGCTCTGCACATGCGGGTTTAGCCCCAGAGGTGGAAGGAGAGTGAGACCTCAGTGCCCACAGCTCTCCCAGCTGTGTAAGTTCTGTTATCTCACTGTTCGTTTCTATATTATTCTTCCCCTGTGGTCTTTGTTGTCAGAAGCAAATAATGGGAGAAACCAAGAGCTTTGTTTCCCAGGCAGTGCAGTGGCCAGGCTGAGAAGCCATGGGAGGAGTCTGGACTCTGAGTTAAACTAGGAGAGTCTGGTGGTATAAACGATGATGGGAGCAGTAGTGATGTAGTAGCTTTTTATCTGGTCTGCATTAAAACTTATAAAAAATTCTATACCAGCCCTCTGCGACATTTTTATTATTCACCATTTATTATTCACCATTTTAAAAATTGTGTTTTTTAATATGTTTACTTGATGCAAAATTTAGGTTCCAAAAGCATAAAAAAACAAAAATACTCCTTTCAATTCTGACTCCTAATCATCCTGTTTCCCTCCCTGGAAGAAACAAATCAATGATATACTTTTGAAATTTATCTATGTTAATACATGTAAGTACAGTGGTAGTTCATGCATTTTAATGGGTACACAATATCCCAATGTACGCAAATAATACAATTTATCCATTCTCAGGAAATTTAGGCTGTTCCCCATTTTTTATAATAAAAAACAATTCTAGTGAGCATTCTTTATCATGCTTCTATGTTTACTTGTACAGGAATGTTGGTTGGTATATCCTTAAAGTGGAATGGCCAGGTTATAGAATATACGTGCCTTCAGTTGTCTTTGGTATTGTCTAATTGCTTCAGAAAGT
Organism: Plecotus auritus; assembly: GCF_963455305.1. NCBI lineage: Eukaryota > Metazoa > Chordata > Mammalia > Chiroptera > Vespertilionidae > Plecotus > Plecotus auritus. Next base: position 85,295,338 of record NC_137770.1, on the reverse strand, counting down.
TATTGTTCCAATTAATACTCCTGCGAGTACCCTACATTGGGCTGCCAGTTGCAAGTGCCCCCCCCCCCATGACCCGCGTACTTCAGGGTTTAGGTTCAGGGTTCGGGCTCTGGAGGAGGCCGCACACAAATGAAAGAGACTAGAAAATATTAATTTGGAAATATTGGGGGCCAGGCAGGAGCCCAACTCAAGGGGAAGGACTCTACCCTGCTCTGGCCTTGCTATCCCTTTTATTAAGACTATGGGATACACCCATACCCTTTAGGCAGGCAATTCCAATAATAGCCAATCAGCAAAGATTTACATAAAACTAAAAGTGGAAAAAAAAAAAAAAACAACAAAAAACTAAAAGTAGAAGTTGCTTTAGCTCCCTTTGTCTCAACTAGACAGTGGGTGGTTGGCTCTGACCTTTCAGAGCTTCAAGGTTGACCAGCCTTCCGGGTTCCTTGTCCACACCTCTCTGCTAGTGAGGACAATGGGCAGCTTCCAACATCTCCCCCGTTTTTTGTTGTTTTTTTTTTTCTTAAAAAATCTTGCATCTGCAGACTAGAAATAAACATAAAAGAACAAAAGTGGGACAAGTAATAATGGTTATGCTGAGAGGCAAATGAATCAGTCTGTAGTAAGTTTCTTTTCGGGCCAACAGTTTTTGAGTCCCAATTTCAATGTCCAACAGTTTTTGAGTCCCAATTTCAATGTCCAACAGTTTTGAGTCCCAATTTCAATGTCCAACAATTCCTTATGTGTACATGTCAGCAATGATATGCTAGTTCTGGATGGTGGGCGAACGGTGGCAATGCAGGTCCAACCTTCTCTGGCTTGGTGCTGGGCAACCTGCAGCGATGCACAGCTGCTGACTGCTAGTATGGCAAAGCGTCTTCAGCGTCTTCTTTTCTGGACTGTTTCTCCTCTGTTCTTGGGGGCTGGAGCAGTCCTGTCAGTTACTCTCTGGGTTCCATTGTTGCAGGAATCCACATGGTCTTGGAGTTGTTTTCTGGAAATATACAAACATATTCTCAACCAAAGGTTAATAAAGAATTTTTTTCTATAATTTTGACTTGAGATCCTTTTTCATTTTTTGCCCAAACAATTTTCCTTTTGCTTATTTTGACACCATGTGATTTTTCATGGGTGTCCTGCTATTAGCATTACAAATGAAAATTAATTTTCCAAAGTAAAAAAATTTTTGATGTAATTTACTTACAGGATATTTCTCCACATATCATATTTTTCCACTATCCCCCTTTTTTTATTTAAATATTAGGAGGCTTTTGGAAATTTTATAATGCAGTCTTAATAGCTATAAATTTAATTTTTTGCATAAAAATATGACTGCTTCAGATTCATTGCATGTTAGGCAATTTTACTATGAGATGAACTATCAATAAAAAATTTTAGTTAATACTTCAGGAACAGGTTTTTTGTCCAGTACAATTAAGTTTTTATTAATATTCACTTATTTCAATTAGCCAATTTAAATTAATCTGAAATAAGGTTTATTTTTTAACTTAGCTTGTCCTAGGTTATGGACAATAAATGACATTAATTGGACTTCTGCAATTAATCTTTAAGTAACTTAATATAAACTTTGTCAGGGAAATAAAGACACAAGTTATTTACTTCAGTTTATGAGGCCAAATTTATTGACTTTTAATTACAGTTCTTCAGATGTTTGAAGAAAACCTCTTTATTTCCTTCCAAAATAACTTTCAGGCTACAGAGAGTTTCACTTAAGAATCTTTGTCTTTCTTTTTACAACATGCAACCTACAAGGCTGCTGCCTAATATTTACTCATGCATTCGAATAGCCATGTCATAAGAAATCTCATTACAGTAAACTTGACTACTATTTTACTGTCAGATTTAATACTCTAACAACAATCTTAGTTTACCCTGTAAATATCAGTGAAAGAGATTTCAAACTTTTCAAATTTCTCCTTTTTATTAAGCTAGAATTTTATTTGTAAAGAGTATCCCCTTTGGCTAATTTGTATATACAGAGGGATCATGGGAGGTCTCAGTAACTTTATTCAAAGAGAGGGGGTGGCCTTTGCTGTTTCAAGATGGCGGCCCCCAGGGGAGCTGCAAGCCATGAGGCCAACATGGCGGCTGCCAAGTCAGGCAGTCCAAAAATGGTGACTGTCTAAACTGTTAAAGCCAAAACTACACTGCAGACAAACAGAAACCTCACTAGCTGTTTATTAGAATTTAATAATTTATAAAAAATATTGGCTTTTCATTTAGCTGAAATTATATGAAACCTTAATTATATTTTAAAAAGCTAATTTATTTAAGTAATTTAAGTAGGTATCTTTAATTAAAAAGCAAAGCAAAGCAAATTTAGTAAATGTTTACATCTGATTCACAAGGCACAAACATTGACCCACCGCTAGCCTAATTAAAAATGCAGGCAGCTATGGGCTTTTTGTCATTTTAACTTTCCACTGTTGGATTTTAAGAAAGATTTTGCCCTCCTTAGAGGCCAAAACTTTCCTAACATTTATAAGTAAAATATAGTTATTAATTTTTATTTGATAAAGCTTTCCATGAAATTTCAAGTATATTAGATCAGTTAAATTCAAAATATTTCCTTTAAGAAGAGAGTACAAATTTCTTGAATTACTCCAGCCCTTGGAGCTCTCCAAGAATCATCTCTCGGTTAAAGCCTTGAAATTTAACATGGAAAAAACCACCAAAAAAATATCTATATATAATTTAAAGATTATATTACTTTTTATAATTATCTTAAGATATAAATTAAATTTAAATTGGTTATTATATTCAAAATTTGGTTGGGATCAGAGAATTAATCCTTCTTATTTAATTAGACCAGTAAGCAACATATTTTGAATTCCTAATTATTAGAGAAAACACATTTTAAATTTCTATACTTTAGGCATTTAATTACCACAACTATATAATTTCTCCCAATTTAATTTGAACTTTAAACTTTTAGAGCTGGCAAGTCAAATATTTAGCATTTCTTTAGATTAATAACACTTATATTTTTAAGAATAAATTTCAAAAACACAAGACATAATCAATTAATAGATTCAATTCTGTCCTCTAGGTTTTTTTCATAAGGAAGCAAACTTCTAAAATTTTAAGCTGCCATAACCCACATTTCTGGATGGCAAAATAGGTTCCACAAGGGCTTAATCAATTGACTTTAAACTGACCATGTTTTTTCTCTGCCCGGGGAAATTGAGTAGCAAGCCTGCAGGTATTCAAATGCAAAAATTGTCACATTCTTTAAAGATGGCTGCTGGTGGGAAACTGATTTCAAAGGAGTCACATTTTTTTTTCTTTAAGAGTTTGCCGCCACGGGAAGCTGATTTACCTGTCTGTTGGGGGAAGGGCGTCTACCCCTTCCTCCATTTTCAAAGGGTGTAGCCAACCTTTACCTGGGCTATTTAGATTTTTATAATATATTTTTCCACAATTTTTGAGATTCAAATCCAATTCTAATTATTTTGAGGCATTTACTTTGGATAAATTCTTTTGTAACACAATTCACTGATTTTCTTGAAGGCCTTAAAGTTAGCTTTTTAACACCCTTCGTTAGCATTTTTAAAACCACCCTTCATTATGGAAATGCCAATCTGCTGCTGGAACTAGCCCGTGTTCTTTCCTTTTGGTCAAATCCGCCATTTTTGTCAGGGAAAATACCAGTCTTGGGTTTTCATTTCTGTAGCCCCTGTAAAGAGATTCCAGCTTAAAACTCTATCTAATATGTCCAAAAATTGGACAGCTGCGCACATTTGTTTCAAGCCAGGCTTCTCTCCCCATGAGTACAGAAATCCCAGACACATTTCTAAAATTTTTTAAGGTGAGGAGACTTTTTCATGGCAAGAAAGGAGACTTTAAATTAGCATACTGGGAGAGTGGCCTTCCATATTGGATTGCCACGTGTCTCCCTTCCCCCACATCCTGTTTGCTCTAGGGGAAGTTTTCAGTAACAGATCTGGCTGTGTACCTTTTCATGCTTAATAGATAAAGACAGATCTTAAATTTTTTCTTTCTTTTTTGCTTTCCAAAGTAATTACTAGCACCCAATTTGGCCAAATTTTGCATTTCCCTGCAAGTTCTTCTATAATTTTTAAACAAAACTTTAAGTAATCTCATTGTGGGAGAGCAAATAGCCCTGCCTTCTCCTGCCACCTTTGAATTTCTCTGCACCAGAGGCAGTTTCAGCAGCGGAGTTTCATTTTGTATTACAGATTTTAGATTCCAAATACAAGTTAAGATTTTAATTTGAAAAAGGAACCACATTACGTAAGCATGCAAACCAAAAGTCTATAATAAATTTACTTTATAACCTAATTCTGCCCCATTAGCCTGGCTGAAAAAGATGTTCTTACCCTACTTACAGATCACAACTTCTGTAGCTGATCGTGGGCTTTGCATGCGGTGAATTTCCCTCACCTATATGGTGATCTTTTCCCCACCTTTTCGGTGTAATCTTCCCCCACCATTTCGGTGAAATCTTCCTTTCTTCATTCTAGGCGAAATATTATCCCTCCAGAGGTCCCACATCAAAGGCGCCAGTTGTGAATACCCTACATTGGGCTGCCAATTGCAAGTGCCCCACGTTGGGCTGCCAGTTGTGAGTACGCTACCTTGGGCTGCCAATTGCGAGTGCCCCACATTGGGCTTCCAGTTGCGAGTGGCCCCCCGATGACCCACGTGCTTCAGGGTTCAGGTTCAGGCTTCGGGCTCTGGAGGAGACCGCACACAAATGAAAGAGACTAGAAAATATTAATTTGAAAATATTGGGGTGGGAGCCCAACTCAAGGGGAAGGACTCTACCCTGCTCTGGCCTTACTATCCCTTTTATTAAGACTATGGGATATACCCATACCCTTTAGGCAGGCAATTCCAATAATAGCCAATCAGCAAAGATTTACATAGAACTAAAAATGGAAGTTGCTTTAGCTCCTTTTGTCTCAACTAGACAGTGGGTGGTTGGCTCTGACCTTTCAGAGCTTCAAGGTTAACCAGCCTTCCGGGTTCCTTGTCCACACCTCTCTGCTAATGAGGACAATGAGCAGCTTCCAACATACTCCCAACAATACTTAGTATTGTAAAGCTTAATAATTTTTGTCAGTCTACTTGGTGTGAAGTGATAAATCATAGTGCTTTTTATTACCATTTCCCTAACTACTGGTGAGGTCCTTTATCTTTTCAGATACTTATTAACCATTTGAGATTGCTCTTCTGAGAATATGTGCCACATTCCTTGTACATTTACATTTGATTTATTTTCCTTAAGATTTTCAAAGACTTCTTTATATATTTTAGATGCCAATTTTTCAGCAGGTTATTGTAAATAGCATCTACTAATCCACATTTTTTGCATTACTGTTATGAGGCCTTTGGTTAAATAGAAGCTTTAAATTTTCAAAGACTCCTAATTACTAATTTCTGCCTATTGTCTTGGAATTCTACATATTTTCTGAAAAGTAGAAGAAACTAATTGTAGGCAAAATTTCTCATTATTTCTCATAATGCTCAGGAACTCCAGAACCTCCAGGTATGTGATTACCTTAAGAACATATCAGGGAACATTTCCATCTTCACCTGTATGTTTGCATGACTGGCAAGTGTTGCCTCCTCAGAAAAGTCTTCCCCAAACCCTATAAAAGGTCAGGTTAACTGGTCACATCCTCTCATAATTTTTTTTCCTACAGCATACGTGATACCATTCATAATCATGTACGTGTGCTTATTTGGCTAATGTATGTCTCACACCTCAAGATCAGAAACTAAATCTGTTATTGCTCACCACTTATTTGGTAGAATGCCACACACAGAGAAAGTACTTAATACATACTTTCTGAATGAAACAATTGCCCAGGCATGGACATTCCATCTCCATCTGTATTATGTAAAAATCCTTCCCTTGGGGGCTCTTTCTCTAGTGTTCCTATGATTTGGCTCCTCATGTCAGTTCAAACAATGAAGAGTTTCAGAGTTTGCAGAAAATAACATTTATGACTTTGATCTCATTTGCACAGTCATCTCTCAATGAGGTTCTCACGTTGCTAAAATGACTAAGGAGTCAACTGTTCTTGAGAAACAGTGAACCATGGAAAGTTGGTTTGTGGTGACAGCAGTTAATTGCAAGGCTGCAGTTATTGACTAATCAAAATGAGTTCTCAGCCTTAACTCATCCCCCAAGCATTTTGCTTCCTTTTTCTATGACAGGCTATTTCATTTTTATTCAATTTAGGGCAATCAAAGGACTGTCAAGGTTATACTGTGACTAAGTCAAGTTGGAATGTCTACTTTCCATCAGGAAGCCATGGCACAGGGTTATCACATTGGATCCACCCCTAGTGCTCCCATTGTTCGCCTGTCCCAGTTTTCCCTGAGTACATCATGTGTACCCTCCTCCTCTCAGTCTGGCTGCTGTTTAGGTTGGAGGTGAGATGTCAGATGATAATATTGGTGTGCAGCATCAGGTATGTGATTCACTATCATCCTATCTAATAAAAGAGTAATATGCAAATTAACTATCACTTCACAATAAAGATGGAGGCGCCCACAGCCATGTAAATGGGCACGACAAAGATGGAAGCGCTGGCCGGAGCCATGGAGCCAGCCAGAGCGGGCAGGAGACTTGGCTTCCTTGGTCACCCCAACCAGCTCTGTAGCCACCACCCAGACAAAGCCATAGTGGCAGGGATGAGGCAGAGAAGGTTAGGGGCAATCAGGCCAGGAGGGGAAGGCAGTTGGGGGTGATTAGGCTGGTGGTAGGGGAAGTTGGGGGTGAGCAGGCCAGCAGGGGGTGTCAGTTTGGGCCAAGCATGGGGCCAAGTAGGCCAGCGGGGGGGGGGGGGAGTAGGGGGTGAGCAGGCCGGCAGGGGGGGCAGTTGGGGCCAAGCAGGCTGGCAGGGGGGCATTAGGGGGCAAGCAGGCATTCAGAAGGGGCCATTGGGGGGGAACAAGCCAGTAGTGGGGGCAGTTGGGACTGAGTAGGCTGGCAGGGGGGCAGTAGGGGGCAGCAGGCCAGCAGGGGGGGCAGTAGGCAGGCCAGCAGGGGGGTGCAGTTGGTGGCGATCAGGCCGGTGGGGGGGTAGTTGGGGATAATCAGGCTGGCGGGGGGGGGGGCAGTTGGGGGCAAGCAAGCTGGCAGGCAGAGTGGTTAGGGGTGATCAGACAAGCAGGCAGGTGAGCGGTTAGGAGCCAGCGGTCCCAGATTGCGAGAGGGATATCCGACTGCCAGTTTAGGCCCGATCCCACAGGGTTAAATAGAAGCTTTAGTATTCCCTCCTGTTGGGCCTAAACCAGCAGTCAGACATCCCCCAAGGGGTCCCAGATTGGAGAGGATGCAGGCCGGGCTGAGGGACACCCCCCTCTAATGAGATTCCTAAAGATAAAATTCATTCTTCGTATGAAAAGGCAACACTGGAAATATTCATTTGTTGTCCACTTTTAGAATGTCATGTTCCTAGAAAGTTTACTTAATAGGGGGAAGGTAGTGATATGCAGGAAGAGGGCTGCACATAACAGCACTTAAAAGTGATTTTTAAATGGCAAAGGGGATGAGATCAAAGGCCAGAAATTAAATACAGAGACAGAAAAAGGAAGAGATAAAGCTTTTCATTGGATTGACAAAAATGTACTTGGTGAAAACTGATCAGTTCTAAAAAATTCCTCCAAACCCCATTCCCTGGGGATCCCAAGAAGCTCCTGAAAAGCCATTCTCTTTTCTATCCTTGATTCTTCAACAGTCTCCAATCTACTAAAGGATTTATGAGCTATCATATCTCACGGCTCTCCTTATACCTCCATGTTCGTTCTTGCCCTAAAGGCCAAACTTTCTCTATTTTGCACCATGTCTTATCATCCCCATCACTCCCTAACAGTATTAAATGAAGGTTTGTGTGCACATTGTCCCCAAAGCTGTCATTGAGCACACGATAGTGCACATTCAATTCTTCTTTGGCTGTGTCACTGTCTGGTTAGATCACCACACAACTGTAAAACAGGAAGAATGATGTATGTGGAAGAGTGAGGCCAGCAGTTTTTCCTGGGGACTTTGTAGAACTGAGCCCCAGCTCTTCCTTTGTTACTAAAGTATTTGCCCTGTGCACATCTCATTTTCCCCATGAGATGCTTTGCCTTTAGAAGCACAGGATAAGCCTCCTACCCTCAGTGGGGCTGAGAATCTCAGAGTGCTCTTTATAAGGCTGCCATGCCAGCTTTACCAACAGAAAGTATTTAGGTGAAATTCCTGGTCAGTCCCCCAGAAAGTCATTGTAAAGAGCAAGAAGGAAAGACATCATAAACCTTGATTAAACCAAGGAGAGAAATATCTAAAGGTGGCCAGGAGGGAATAATATGAGAAGAAAATATTTCAATGGACAGATATCCAGGAAGGTTATCTTGTTTGTAATTTCTGAGAAGACTCTCTGAGCATAACTTCTAGCCTGAGATACAAGGAGAAAAATATCCAAAATCCTACTTCCCTGCTCTGACCTGTTCTTACCCCTATAGAAACAGAGCCTGAAGCAAGGATTGCAGTGGCAATGATTTATTTAGGAGGTGCAAGCCCAGGCAGTGACAGGGAGAACAGAGAATGGGTCAAGGTCAGATGCGGTGGATAAGATAGTGATATTACCCCAGCTGGCCACTACTTCATAGCAAGTTGCTAAGAGACAAGGCAAGTGGCTCAGCAAGCTTGGTCACTCAGCATATGCAACTTCTCCAGAGCCATTGTGAGGAGTGTCACAGGAAGGGGAGAGCATTCGGTGTCTGAGACAAAAATCTGAATGTATTGCTTGCTAAGTAGGAGAGAGTTGTACTTGTGAAGAAGAGTGTCTCTGAACCCAGCAAAAGCTAGTCTTATATAGGATCTGGGAAATGGGAAATCCAGAATTTCATGGAGTTTTAGAAGTGGGAATATTTGGGGATTGGCTGAATTTTAGCTGTGGGATTATGGGAAATCATAGCTGTTTGGCTGCTGTCATCTTATCCGCCAATGAAGGGGCAACTAGAATAGCTGGGGAAGAGGGGGGGGGGGGAGAGAGAAGAGAGAGAGAGAGGGAGAGAGAGAGAGAGAGAGAGAGAGAGAGAGAGAGAGAGAGAGAGAGAAGTAGCCCAACTTGTTTTATTCATAAAAAAGGGATTTGGAGCCCCGGCAGGTGGCTCAGTTGGTTGGAGTGTCGCCTGGTACACCAAAATGTTTGTGGGTTAGATTCCTGGTCAGGGGACATATGTAAGTTGTTGGTTCAATCCCCAGTAGGGGCATGTAAGGGAGGCAATCGATCGATGTTTCTCTCTCTCTCTCTCTAACTCTCTCTCTCTCTCTCTCTCTCTCTCTCTCTCTCTTTCTCTCTCTCTCTCTCCCTCTCTCCCTTCTTCCCTCCCTCCTTCCCTCCTTATTCCTCTTTCTCTCTCAAATCACTAAATATATCCTTGAGGACTTTCAAAAGGGACATGTAGCTCTGACCTGTGTGCTGAGTGGTTAGTGAGTCCGCACTGCACCAAAGGGTCATGGGTTCAATTCCCAATCAAGAGCAGGTAAGGACAGTATTTGAGTTGCAGGTTCAATCCCCATTTCTTGTCAGCATGGGTGCAAGAGGTAACCAATCAATGTGTCTCTTTCACATCAATATTTCTCTCCTCGCTCCTTTCTCTCTCTCTCTCTCTCTCTCTCTCTCTCTCTCTCTCTCTCTCTCTCTCTCTCTCTCTCACTTCCTCCCTCCTTCCCTTCCACTCTCTCTGAAAATCAATACAAAAATATCCTCGGATGAGGATTAACCAAAAAAAAGGGGGGGGGGCATTGGAGGGGTGACCTGGAGAACCTGGCTATGCACAGTAAGGATACGGCACAAACTTTTCCTAGTGAGAGAACCAAGAAGAAATTATCTACAGGTAACATCCCAGAATAGCATCTTCCTTTTCAGTTTTTCTTAAAAAATAAATAGATCCTTTGAGCCCAAACAGCTATCCCCATGCTGGCCCCATAAATTTCTGATTCTGGTTGTCCAAAACATGGGAAGAAAATGAATCTTTTTCACTGTCCAGCTCAGTGAGGGGTCCTCACAACAACTTCTCTCACACCTGGACCCACCACAGAACAGCAATTTGCAGGAGTGCCTATCAGAGCAAAACTGCAGCTTGGCCTCTGTGCCCTGATGATCTCCCCTGGACCAGAGAACCCTAGGGCCCCAAACACAGGGCAGACATCAGAGTTAGAGTACCTTGTCCAGGGACCTGGGATTAAAGGTAGAAAAGTGCCCATAGACCTCCCCACCCTCTCCATCTCTGCCCAGCCCTGGGTTTCCCCTTGGATCTACTCCTCATCACCTCCCCCTTTTATCTGTGTAGACGTCCCTGAAAGGATCCCATCTCGGATTATTTCTAAACAGAAGCCTCCCAAGGAGAAGGGCTGGGAGAAGACTATCTGTATCACACACTTCGTGGGTAAGGCACCTAGAGAGAAGGGATTTCTAACATTATCCTGGAAAACATGGAAACCTTGGTTGGTTTTCTTTCTAGATGAGGGCTTCATTAAATCATTTTTGTAGCTAATGCAGTCTTTTTTTTTTTTTTAATCCTCACCTGAGAATCTACACTAATAAAAGAGAAAGATACAAATTGACCATACCTCCACGATGCCCACCAGCCAATCAGGAGTGAGTATGCAAATTAACCCAACGAAGATGGCAGGTTAATTTGTATACGCAGGTGCCAAGCGGCCAGGGGATGGGCGCCAAGCCCGCAGCCTCCCAGGACCATCGCTGCCCGGGGAGGCGAAGGCGGTGGTGCCAAGCGCTGCCCACAGGGTCCCAGGACCATCACAGGCTATGGGGTTTCTGAGACCCAGGCTGGGCCTCTGGACACAGATCCACAGCTTCACAGAGACCGACTCTACCAGGCTGCCTGGAGGCCATGTGGCTGGGCCTCAGGGTGCCAGTTCAAGATGTGACATAGAGAGGAGGTGCAGGAGGAAATCCAGAGAATGGGATGTGGGGTTCAAGACTCACTTCCTTTGGGCTTTGTCCTTCTTGGTCTTGGTCCCTTTCTTTCGGGCCTGGAGCGCAAGCACTGCAGGAGAGAGGGATGGATGAAGGCCAAACGTGGAAGAAAGGAGATGACCCAGGTGAGGGTGGAGACCTAGCAGAGGCACGAGGCCCGACTGAGGGGCAGCGCCAGGGCCAGCACCAAGGCTTTGGCGAAGTGGCCGGCCAGGAGGCGGGAGTTCCAAGGGTCGCAGAGCAGCCCCACACAGGTCTCAGGACACCCCACACAGGTGCTGCCTTCACCAGCAGGCTCTGGGCGACATCTGCAAATGCTACTGCAACCTCCAACATTCTGGGCAAAGAACTGACCCTGTGCCCCTCTGGGTACCACGCTTGCTAGGAGTGTGCTGTCACCAATGCCATAGATCAGTGGTCGGCAAACTGCGGCTCGCGAGCCGCGGTTTGCCGCTCTGTTGACTAATGAGTTTGCCGACCACTGCCTTAGGGAAAAACACTTAAAAAACATTTTAATAATGTACTAATGTCTTTAACCTGAAGTCAAAACTTCTGGGTAAGGGTAATGCCTTACGCAGTGGTCGGCAAACTCATTATTCAACAGAGCGGCAAACCGCGGCTCGCGAGCCTCAGTTTGCCTACCACTGCCATAGATCAAAGGCAAAAACCTGGCGAGGCAGGGTGCACAGGAGGGGGCTCTGGCCGAGGCAGGGAGCCGGCGGGCAGGGATCTGTCTCGCCTGCAGAGAGAGAGGTTCTGCAGTGGCCCCAACATGCGGAGGATCAAGGGGCATGCAAGGACACCCAGGCAGAGGGGCAAGGACCCGCAGCCCTGAGGCGGGGGTTGAGGGGTGACGCCACCTCAGTGGAGGGGTGCCGCAACTGCAGGGTACCTGACTGACTGACGTGATTCAGAGAAGTTCCTGGCGCTAACCCGCTAACCGGCCTCGCCCAGGCGGCCTTTGCACTTCAGAGGCTGCGACTCCTGCTCCCGCCTGGGCCCAAAAGCAAGTGCACACCTACCACCTGCTCCGGAGAAGGGGGGGCAGTAAAGAATGGGGGCGGGGGACCAGGGAGAGGAAAGAATGTGGAGCGTCCACGATGAAGAGGTGCTTGAGAAAGAGGCTCGGAAGCCTGACGGGAAGGTTTGTTCTGTTTGCCCAGCTGCTGCCCCTTAGGAAGGGCAGAGAGCATGGCTCTGAGGGCTCCCTGTGCGCTGAGTCAAGTTCCTCAGCCAACTGGAACTGGCCGCAGTTTCCTGGTCTGTAAAATGGATTAAGTGTGTCCCAGTGCCTTTGCTAAGCTTTGAGGACCAATTGAAATACTATATAAAGAAAATAAGTGAAGAAGTGAGAAAGAAAAGGAAGGGCGAGCAACACAAAAGAAAGATTGGAAGGAACCTGTAAACCCATTGCACTTAAATAGGGAATATAGCCAATAGTGTTGTAATGACGGTATGATGCCAGGTGGGTACTGGAAATATCGGGGAACACTTTGTAAAGTATATGATTGTCTAACCACTATTCTGTAACTAGTATAAAACCTGAAACCAATACAAAATAATATTGAATATAAAGAAATGAAAATTGCAGTGAAATTTTTATAAATTTCAAAGTTTAAATAAAGGCTATAAAGGAAGGAAGGGGGAGAATAAAAATAGTGTTTTTCATTTTACCACTGTATTGTCTTTTCAGTACATGAAAAAGACAGTTGTCTTTATATGCTGTTTTTATACTTTTCTAAGTCATCATCTCATTTGTATTTCAGGGCAACTTAAAGACAAGATCATTATTCCCTCCGCTATTCAAAGAAAGGAAATCTTGGTGTCTGGCCCCAATGATTCAATCTTCAAGCCCTTATTGTAAAGCAGGGTTAGTGAAGTTTTCTGTGAAGGGTCATATCTATACTAATAAAAGCCTTGGGGGTGATCAGGCCAGCAGGGGAGGGTAGTTGGGGGCAATCAGGCTGGCAGAGGAGCAGTTAGGTGTCAGTCAGGCTGGCAAGGAAGCAGTTAGGGGGCAATCAGGCAGGCAGGCAAGCGGTTAGGAGCCAGCAGTCCCGGATTGTGAGAGGGATGTCCAAGTGGTCCTAGATTGGAGAGGGTGTAGACCAGGCTGAGGGACACGCCCGCTCTGTGCATGAATTTCGTGCACCGGGCCACTAGTATGTTAATGGTTTTAGAGAGAGATGAATGGGGTGAGGGGAGAGAGAGAGAGAAACACCTATCAGTTCCCTCTGTGATGTGTCGGGAAGATGGAACCCCCAACCTAAGTTTGGGTCCTGACCGGGAATGGAACCCACCACCCTTTGATGTATGAGTCAACGCTCTAACCAACTGAGCAACCCTGCCAGGGTTATATAGATAATGTTTATTATATTAAGGACATTTCTTCCCCTTTTGATCTGCCAAAAGGTTATGTTGGTTATCATGTGTGAATGTTGAATTTTTTTTCTTTATTGATTAAGGTATTACATATGTGTCCCTATCCCTCCAGTGAATGTTGAATTTAATCAAATGTTTATTGAGATAAATTTTCTCTCTTATATTCCTCTTATTTAGATAATAAGACTTTTCTCCAATTTGTGTAGCAAATAATGTTACTTGACCCTTCTAAGGTCAAATGATATCTACATCCTTAGCATAAACCTAACTTGTTCATATTGTATTAACTTTTTATATGTTGACTAGAGGCCTGGTGCACGAAAACTGTGCATGGGTGGGGGGTGTCCCTCAGCCTGCCTGCACCCTCTCCAATCTGGGACCCCTTGGGGGATGTCCGACTGCCTGATCGCCCCAACCACCTCTGCCAGCCTGCCTGATCGCCCCTAACTGTTCCCCTACCAGCCTGATTGCCCCTAACTGCTCCCCTGCTGGCCTGATCGCCCCTAACCACCTCTGCCTCACCCCGCACCCGGGACTGAGGATTCCCTCCTCCGGCCAGTTGCAGGCATCTGGGACCCGATCTTCCCTCCCTCTGGCTGACCACAGACACTCAGGACCCAGGCCAGCTTCCCTTGGGCCTTCCACAGCCACAGGGGACCATGGGTGGGCAGCTTTGCCTGGGCCGCAGCTGCAGGTGTCACAGCCCGCAGGGCGGGCGGCTTGTCCCTCTCCTGGGCCGCAGCCCCAGCTGCTGGTGCCCGGGACCGTGGGGTGGGCAGTTTGTCCCTCTCCCGGGCCACAGCCCTAGCTGCTGGCATCCGGGACCATGGGGAATGTGGCTTGTCCCTCTCCTGGGCTTCAGGTGCAGCCGCTGGCACCCAGGACCGCAGGGACTGCGGGCGTGTGGCTTGTCCCTCTCCCGGGCCGCAGCCCCAGCCGCTGGCGCCCGGGACCACAGGGCGGGCAGCTTGTCCCTCTCCCGGGCTGCAGCCTGGCTGGTCCCCATTCCTTTCTCCAGAGCTCATTTGTGCCTGGCTGGTCCCTATTCCTCTCTCCCCAGTGTTGAGTGTCTTCGTAGTTAAGGCGTGATGGTGTGAGGGTATGATGACGGGAGGGTGTGATGACCATTTGCATATTAGCTCTTTATTATATAGGATGGGCTAATTTTGACAATTGATACTTTGTGTAGGCTGTTTGTGATTATAAATTGTGATGAGATTGGGCTGTAATTTTCCTTTCTTATTCTGTTGTTTGAATCAAGGTTATACCATTATAAAATGAGATAGTGTTCCTTCTTTTTCTCTTTTCTGCAAGATGTTGTAGCTGAAAAGTTTTCCTTTCTTGAATTTCAGTAGAAATTAACAGTAAAGCCTTCAAGGTCAGTTCTTTATGTGGAAAATTATGGATTGCTGATGCAATTTCATTGATGGTTTTAGTGTTACCTAAGTTTGCAAATTTTTCCTGTGTAGGTGTTAGTCAGTGATGTTTCTGTTTTTACTAAATTTAAATGTATTTGTATACGTTTTTTATGGCCTACAGTATTTTTTTTAAAATATTCCCTTATTAGTTCCTCATAATAAATATTTGCACCTTCTCTCTTTTTTTCTTGATTACATTCTCCAGATGTTTGTCAATTTTATTAGCCTTTTCAAATAATCTTTGCTTTATTAAAACTCTCTGTTGTATGTTTACTTGTTTCATTAACTTCTTCTGCCTCTTATTATTTCTTCCTCCTACTTCATTGCTAGCACAGTAAATCCTCCTGCTACAGTTCTACTGGTAAACGGCTCTCAGAGGCCCAGCGGGTTACTGCAATACCTGAGTTCTGGGCGGACTCTGAAGGGCTGGCTGAGATGCTCCAGATCTTCTGCTTTGTTCACATATGGCTCCAGTGTTGCTTCCTGGTATTTGGTCAGAAACAGAGGAACTTAACAGCAGCGGAATATCTACAACTAGGAGATGTCATACCAAGACTCGGGGACAGATGGGGATGTGACACAAGCATCCTTAGGTGTGAATTAGATTTTCCAAACACGACACTTTGTTACATCTGCCCTGAACTGAGAAACAGAGAGAAAGAAAGACCCACCAGGTTTTTAGTCATATATTAGAGGTTCTGGTAAATGACTCAGTAGCATCCCTCTTCCCTATCCTGAACCAAACCATTGGCCACATCACATATAGACATGGTAAGAAAGTGCACACCCTGAGTGAGGTGGGAAGACAAAGAACCCATTCACTCCAGAAGGGTGAGGTATGACCTTCAAGCCTTGAGGGAACTAAATGCTTTGGGGAAAAGAAATGGCCTTGGTGGGCAAAGTTCCTGGGGACATAAAGGTCCTCAGGTGGGGCATGGGGTTGGAGGGGGTAGGTGTTACCATCCAAGGTCACATCAAAGGCAACATCACAACTCAGAACATGGCTCCATTCCAACTCTCTCCCGCCCAGAAAAACAGTCAGCAACAATTGATTTGGGGGGAGGGCTCTCTATTGTTATACTCACTCCAGTTTGGTGAGGATGAGCACACTGTCTTCACCCAAGCTCACTGCTCCTCCCATTTTCTCTGTAGACCTCTCTACTCATCACCCCAGACATTTGCTCACTCCAGAGTTTTACTGAATTATCCCCAACCCAACATCCAAGCCTTGCTCTTTGTTGCTGGCTGGGCCATAGGAAAGATTAAAGAGTGTTCTAGTGGATGCCAAAAGTCTGGAAATCTCATAGATGTGCATCTGTCCTGTAGACATTTTTCTCTCCCCATCCCTGCCCTCTCTCCCCATCCTTACTACTACAGAGACCAGATGGAAGCACAATCTTCCCCACACTAACACATAACCCAGGTTCTCCTTCACTGACTGGTCTCTCCCTCAAAACTGTTTTTGATGTCATGTAAACACTCAAGAAATTCTGAATGACACTCCACTCTCCTAATAGGAATGTAGAGGTAACTCCTAACTGAGGGAGGAATCTCTTCTCAACAACACAGAGGAGTCTCATGGACAGATCAGATCAGCCACGTTCTGGCCCATTATACCTGTAGGTTCTAATTGTGGCATAACTTGAGAATGATCAGGCTCAGAGAAACTGGTTTATAGCAGGAGCCTCAAATGCCATGTGTGAGTATGGGAATGTCATATCATTGTGCCATTGTCATTGCCTACAAGGAATGGCCCTGCCCACTTGCAATGAGCACTAGATGTAATTAGGTGAGAGGCAAAGGCCCAAGGGGATCGATTGCCCATCATGGGCTAGGCATGACATTCTGCTGCATGTTGGGGAAGAACATCAGGGAATAAAGGATGAGAGGAAAGGGAATACATGATCCAAATGAACTTTTCCATCATAATATGGTAGTCTCTGAGATACCTTCCTCTTCTAAGAGAACAAGAGTCCCAGATTAAACATATAGACAGAAACTTGTATTCTTCAACACCTCTTTAATTTCCCCCCAGATTCTTGGGACAATATAATAAATGGTGGTGTTTGTAGAGCTGTGGATAAGACCACAGACTATGAAACCACATCTCTGCACTATCTCCCCTTTTCCCCTCTTATAAGCTGAGTGATATAGAGCAGGCCCCCTACCTCCTCAGGGCCTTAAATTTCTCATTTGTGAAATGTAAGAAATATCAATAGCTAACTCAAAGAGTGCAGTTAGGATCTATGGTCAGAGATCAATAAATACTAGCCAGCATTAAGATGTTAGATATTATCTTCTCATTTACAGTAATCATATCATTTTATCTGACTAATCATATCTTATTTTCCAGATATGTTTATTATTAATTTATACTTAGACACACATTCTTAAAATTACAAGTCACAGATGAATTTCACTATCTCTTAGTTTAATTCAACTTTGATCATATCTAGAAATAAGTTTAGTATCTCCAGTGAGGCTTTCCCCAGGTGGGGTTCTTTCTTAGGAAGGTACCTGTTTCACACTCTTTTCCACATGTCTGCCACCTCAGTAAGCGTTCCCCTCCCTTAATTCATATTTCTATTTCTGGACTTGAGAGAACTTTCCTACTTGGCCTTGGTCATTTGCTAGCCATTGCAGTTAAAAGAAAAGGCTGCCCTTTCATTTTCAGCCTAATCAGCATAGCATGTCAAGGTGGCTATGTTCAAGATCCCAGACCAACTCTTGAAAAACCAAGCCAAATAGTTAGGGAGGCAGGAATGAGAATGGTGAGAAAGATGCAAAGGAGATACATAGATGCTCAGCAAACACAGGGAAGATGCTAAACCTCATTAGTTATTAAAAATATGTAAACCGAAACTATGGAATGAGATACCATTCCATACCCACTAAGATGGCTATAATAAATAATAATAATAATAATAATAACCAGTGTTGGTGGGAAGTAAAGAACTGAAAATATTTATATGTTGCTGGTGGGAATGTAAAATGGTGCAACCACTGCAATAAACAGTTTAGTGATTCCTCGAATACTTAAACCTAGGATTACCATATGACTCAGCAATTCCACTCCTAGGTATATAGCCAAGAGAAATGAAAACATCCTCAACACTGAAGTTTTTACACAAATATTTATAGCAGCATTAGTCACTACAGCCAAAAGGTGGTAACAACCAAATATCTATTGAAGATAAAGGGATAAATTGGGATATATACTCACAAACACAAGGAATATTATTTAGCCATAAAATAATACTAATATGTGCTACAACTTGGATGAACCTCAAAACCATCATGCTAAGTGAAAGAAGCCAAAAACAACAGCTCACATATTACATGATTCCTTTCATATGAAATATCCAGAATGTGCAAATCCATCAGAGATAGGAATGAGACTAGTAGTTGCCAGAGGTCAGGGTGGGGTGTTGCTGGTAGAGGGAGAATGGAAAGTGATTAAGTACCAATTAATTTGTGGGTACATACAACTTAATGGGTATAAATAAAATGTTCTGCTGGGGTCATGAGAAAGCTTTGACACTAGAGAGAGGTGGTGGTTGCACGTTTAAATGCCACTGAATTGTACACTTTCAAATAGTTAATTTTATGTTATGTGAAGTTCACCTCAATATTTAATAAACATAATATTATGTTTAACATAATCCTCTTTTAGTTTTTAAAAATGCAGATATACATGAGAGTAAAATACTAGTATGTTAGTTCATAACTCAATACAGTAAAGATGATTATCAATGAAGAATCTGAAATCAGATCATTTTGATTGTTTTCCCTATGATTAAATTGTTTTTAAATTTTTCCAATAAATTCAAAAGTTAACTGCATGTTAAAATTTTTAATAACTGGGAAGCAGAAGCTACAGTGGAATTGAATAATAGATTTTTAAAAACATGGGGAAAATTCTTACATCATAGGGTTAAGTTAAGATAAAAGAAAGTGGTATTGTATATATAACATAAATATAACAGTTTATATATAACATGATCCCAAGTACTTAAAATGCACATCCTATGGTAACACTCTATGAGGGAGATGGGGTTGGGCAAATGAGTGACATTTTTCTTTTTTACTTTCCAAATTTTCCTTGTTTTTTAAATCAAAGTACTGCTTTATAAAATTAGTAATTTTATATTATATGAACATCAATCTATAATAATAAAAGCATAATATTCTAATTAGACCAGACAGCCCAATGACCTGGAGGACCTTCTGGATGAAGCCAGGGCTGCGAAGGCCAAGGCAGCCACCACGGCTGCAAGGGCTGAGCCTCTTGCACAAATTTTGTGCATCGGGCCTCTAGTCCTATGTAATAAAGAGGTAATATGCAAATTACCCTTGCACAAGATGGCCACCCCCATGTGGTCAAAGATGGCCACCACAAGATGGCCAGCAGGGGAGGGTAGTTGGGGGTGACCAGGCCAGCAGGGGAGGGCAGTTAGGGGTGACCAGGCCAGCAGGGGAGGGCAGTTAGGGGTGACCAGGCCAGCAGGGGGATTAGTGAGGGATGACCAAATGACTGAACAAGCAGGCTGCATGGGGCTACCAGGCTGGCAGGGGAGGTTAGTGAGGGACAACAAAACGACTGAACAAGCAGGCTGCGTGGGGCGACCAGGCTGGCAGGGGGGTTAGTGAGGGACAACCAAACAACTGAACTCACAGGTTGCATGGGGCGACCAGGCCAGCAGGGGTGGGGGGGCAGTTGGGGGCAACCAGGCCGGCAGGGGGTGCAGTTAGGGGTGACCAGGATGGTGGGGGGAGGTGCAGTTGGGGGCGACCAGGCCAGCAGGGGAGACAGTTGGGGCAATTAGGCTGGCAGGGGTGGTAGTGAGGGGCAACTAGGCTGGGGAGGGGGCAGTTGGGGGCACTCAGTCTGGCAGTGGGGGACAGTTAGGGGTGACCAGGCCTGCAGAGGGGGGCAGTTGGGAGTGACCAGGCCAGCAGGGGGGGGCAGTAAGGGGTGACCAGACCTGTGGGGGGGCATTTAGGAATGACCAGGCCAGCAAGGAGAGTGATTAAGAGCCAGCGGTCCAGGATTGTGAAAGGGATGTCCGGCTGCTGGTTTAGGCCCGATCCCTGGGATTGGGCCTAAACTGGCAGTCGGACATCCCCCAAGGGGTCCCGGATTGGAGAGGGCGCAGGCTGGGCTGAGGGAAATCCGCCCCCCCCCCATGCACGAATTTCATGCACCAGGCCTCTAGTTTGTAAATAAAACCCCTCGGGAGGACACTGTGATGATGAATGGGTTGCTATGTCGGTTTAGTAGATGGTGGTGATGCTCTGTTCCTCCCCTGTGCATCACTCTACCATAGCCCTTCCCACTCAGTACTCTGCTCCCTGATGTTTCTATCCCCCCCTACCCCCCGCCCCCGCCAGATGGTCAGCTCTCTCTAAAGCAACAATATTCAACTAATGTCCCGCAAGAACTTTTAAAACATGCAATACCAGACTATTTAGTCAGGAGCACTAACCTATTTTCCCTTAGATCATCAAATTAAAAATGACAACAGCCCAGCTGGTGTGGCTCAGTGACTGAGCATAGACCTATGAACCAAGAGACCACAGTTCAATTCCTGGTCAGGGCACATACCTAAGTATCAGGCTCGATCCCCAGTGTGGAGCATGCAGGAGGCAGCCAATCAAGGATTCTTTCTCATCATTAATGTTTCATTTCTCGCTGTGTCTTCTTTCCTCTCTGAAATCAATAAAAATTATATTTTGAAAAATTACAACAGCCAACACAACTATAGTCATCTGGTGTGAATGCCCTTTGTGGAACCATAAATATATAGGTCATATAATAGAATTGCATTTTATTGGTCACAGTGTGTAATATAGTTGTGTCTGATTGTTTAATTTTTGGTACCAGAAGTTCTTATATACAAGTAGAGGCACCTGATTTTTTTTAAGTCACTTTGGAGCAAAAAGGGTAGTTAATCACTTTTTTTTTTTTGCAAAATAATCAAAAGTATACCTATTTTTTGTAAGATATACAAAATATATATTTTTTAGTGTGCCACAGAATTTTAGTAGTTTGTGTGCCATGAGAAGAAAAAGCTTGAAAATCACTGCTCTAAAAACAGGAGACACATCTCCACTGTGTTTGTCCATAGGACAGAGAAGGACCTACACAGACACAAGCAAAAGAAATTATCCTGATGGACTTAGTTGCATGGAGATGAGGCACTGGGGGTTCTCTCATTGGATACTCAGTTTTCTGGGCTCCAGTACCTCCACTGATCAATACCACATGCCACAGGCCCCACCTTGTATCCTTGGGCTCCTGCTTAGGGCTGGAGTCTGCTCTAATATCTGCTCTGAGTCATCAGCTGTGGGTGCTGATGTGGTCACTGCATACTTCTCACACAACCACCCAGACAGAGACCGTCATCAGGCAGGAGGTGTGGGGAGTGGGGATGCTTCATAGAAAGCCTTCTGGGATGAAGCACTGCAAAACCAGAGGGGGACTCAGGTCACAGAGCCCACCCACACCTCCTTCCTCTTCTGGGGCTAACGGAGAGCACAGAGAAACACCAGCAGCTCTGACCTGAGCAGCCTTCCTGGGAAGATGCAGCCACCCCTGCTCGTGCTCCTGCTGGCCTTTTTCCTACTCCCCGGGGCGAAGGCAGGTGAGTGATCATCCCCACCCTCACAGGCCCAACCCATCCCACAGTGGGCACAGACCTGCTGGTCCTTCTGCACATCCCTGATCCAGCTCTCCACCAGGAATGCTCTGAACCCCAGCTCCCATCCCATCTCAGACCCCCACACATGATGCTGGATGAGCCACAGGCAGAAATGACAGGGCAGAAGCCTATTCTCAAGAAAAGCCAGCGGGCACAATGCCCTCCCCAGGCCCTACCTGTGCCATGTGGATAGTGGAACTGTCCTAGAAGTGCATGGCAGAGGCTGGGAAACTGCAGAGGGCAGAGCAGTCCTGGTTTTTCATCACCTGTGATGAGACAGGTGCTGTCCTCAGGGTCTGCTTAGGAGAGAAGCCCAGAGCTCAGCACCCCACAATTGGTGGGGTCACCATCCCCAGAAGACTGCTGCTTCCTCTGCTCCATCTCAACGCCCCTCAGTCCCTTTGTCAAACTCTGCTTTTCTTCCCAGGCCTTTAGCAGTTCCTCTCCTTAAAGGATGAGCTAGTGAGGTTGGCAGCCCCAAACTTCTCTGTTTTCCAGAACCCACAGCACTGGCCTTACCAATCCTCCTCTAGAGGCCCATTGGGAGCCATCCTTTCAGGCAGTCAACAAACACTGGCAACTCCCCACCTGTCAGACCCTGGGACAGCTCTGCAACATCTAGATCCCTAAACCTAAGCCTTGGACATGCAAAGTGCACTGCCCTGGACATCACAGCACCTCAGGGACTTCAGAAGCTCACCCAATACCAAGCGAAGTCAGGAGAGGAATTTTCAGGAACCTCCAGGTCTTCTCTATCACTAAGACCATATTCTCACCTGCAACTATGTGGCAGGCCATGTCACAGACCCAGCCTGTTATTCTTCCCTTTTCCAGAAGAGAAAGTTGAGTCCCCCCCCCCCTCCCCGGACTCCCTCCCAGCTCAATGCATTTATGTTTGGAGTGACCAGAGGCCCTTGCTCCCAAGTGCCCAGCCGCATGAGCATCAAGCCGATGCTTACCTGATGGACTCATGGAAGCACACAACCACAACAGGATTTTCCTTCAGGGGTGATCATCGGGGGACAGGAAGCCAAGCCCCACTCCCGACCCTACATGGCCTACCTTCACATTAAAGATGAGGAGTCGTCCACGTGTGGCGGTGTCCTTGTGGGAGACAACTTTGTTCTGACAGCTGCTCACTGCCATGGAAGGTGAGAGGCTGCAGCCAGGCTACACCTCCTGAGACCCCTACAGGGGACCCTGACCTTCATCCCAGGAGCTGCAGTTCAGGGCAGCTCCCCAGTTTCCTGGTAACTCAAGCCCATAAGAACTCATCAGAGGAGCCATCAGAGATCATGACAGAGCAATGAGAGCCTGAGAAATAGAACAGGTAAGCTTTGGGCCCTGAGAGTCAGAAGTGACAGCAAGTAACACCGTGGAGAAGAGAAGTACCACACTCTGCAAATAAAGCAGCGTGGATCATGAACACATGCATTAGGGTCAAAATGGAAATGCAAGCAATTTCATGATATTTCCTGAAGGCAAGAGAGAGCTCCCACAAGCCCTGCACTCCGTGTCAGTGGGAACCAGAGTCACTCAGCCCCTGGACCCTATGAACTGATATCCCTAGTCTATAGCCCTGCTCTGCCCCAGCTGTCACTTGCCCTTCATGGCTCCTGGGATGTATCTGCTGTGACTTTACCTACCACCACCCCCCCCCCCCCTGACACACACACACACACACACTCATCCACTCTGCTCTATTTACAGGTCAATCAGTGTCACCCTGGGGGCCCACAACATCAAAAAGCAGGAGAAGACGCAACAGGTCATCCTGGTGAAAAGAGCCATCCCGCACCCAGACTATAATAAGAGGGAAATCTCCAATGACATCATGTTACTGCAGGTGGGAAACCTCCTGCTGTTCTTGCAATTCTGGGATCTCATTGTATCTCCTCTCACTGTGAACTGCCCCTTCCTTTCCTCCCATTCTGGCTACCTGACTAGTCCTAGTGACTCAAGGGTCCCTCAGTGTCCAGGCTCAGAGACCACTAGCTGACCTGGGCTCCCTTGCCTCTTCCCCATCAGCTGGAGAGAAACATCAAGCAAAGTGATGCTGTGAAGCCCCTCCGACTGCCCAGGGGCAAGGACCTGCCGAGTCCAGGACATAAGTGCACTGTGGCCGGCTGGGGGCGGGTCACAAGGAGGGGCCCTTGCTCATGCACTCTGCAGGAGGTAGAGCTGACCGTGCAGGACGATTTGAAGTATAAAAGGCGCTTTAACCATTACAACAAGAACATTCAACTGTGTGTGGGGAACCCAAGAGAAAATAAGACTTCCTTTAAGGTGATACTGAACATCTGCCTAGCTTGGTTCTGGGGAGAAGGGTGTTTGGGTAGAGAGTAGGACCTGGGGACCCAGGCAGGGCGGTGGAATCCTTCACCCTCTAGGTTGTGATCTTTCTCCCTGGAAAGAAAAGAGGGGAGCCACCAGAGCAGGGAGAAATAGGGTCTCCAAGAGCATACAAGGGCCTCTGGTCACTCCAAACATGATTCTCCCCTAAGGGGAGGTGCGGGGCGGGATTTGCAATACTCTGGCAAAGCTGGGGCAATGCAATTAGATAACTACTCCCTGGGTGTGCAGAAGTTATACCTGGTGGCTCCTCAGAGCTGGTTAATGGTGTCAGCCCCACCTGCCTGCTCTCAGTAGACTGCAGCCACAGTCCTGAAGCACCTTCATAGCCAGAGGATCTGGGACCTGGGAGAGCAGAGGGAGCCACTACCTGGGGTGAAGTGAAGCAGTGACAATGTCTAGGCTGAGGGGACCACTGGGGACCTGCCTGCCTGCTTATCTCCAAGGTGGAAACCATGCAAGGCAGCCTTCTCTGAGAGGGGCTTGGGGTGGCAAGGAGGGCAGGGCCAGGAGAACTGGCTCAGTCCTTCCCTCTCTCTGTCCACAGGGGGACTCCGGGGGACCTCTCCTGTGTGAAAATGAGATCCAAGGCATTGTCTCCTATGGACGCAAGGATGGGACACCACCACGAGCCTACACCAAAGTCGCCAGCTACCTTCCCTGGATAAGAGAAACCATGAAAAGCCTCCAACTGCAGGACCCAGACTATCTTCTCTGGAGCTAATCCAGGATCAAACTGCGGGAGGGAGGCGGTGCCAGCAACTGAATAAATGTCTCTCAGCTGATGAGAAGAGCTGGTTTTCTGTTTATTCTTTGACCCTCATTCACAGGCACCAACTCTGTGCTCAGAAGGCCAATAGCACAATTCTTCTCTGTTCTACTTCCTCCTCTTCCCCTTTCCCAATCACATCCCCAAACCCATGCTGAGCTGTTACCAGCTCCTTCTTGGCCACACCTGCACCTGCAGGGCCCACCCTTCTGCCAGGGCAGAGAGGAGCACCATTAGGAGAAAACATGAATCTCTCAGGTCCTGGGCTCAGTGTGAAGGGCTAGCACCGTGCATGCTGGGCACCAAGCAGGCACAGCCTGGGCTGCAGCTCAGGAGGCCCCACCACACTGGGGAGAGGAGGGCCTTCCTGAGCAGGACATTGTTCTCCAGCAACCAGGGAGTGGCAGGTTTTCGGGGCCTGGGGGCTGGTGAGGAGAGATGCGGGGGTGGAGGATGAAGGGAATTCCTGAGAAGTTCCTCATTCCCTCCTGGGCTCAATTTCTCTCCCTGCCCTTTTCTGCCCTCCTCTGAGATCCAGCTTGGCCTCCAGTCTCCTGGGTGCCCCTTTTTCTCATCCCTGCTGACCACTGAGCATCCTCAGAGTCCACAAACCCCTGCGCCCCACAGACCACACTGGTCTGAGCTCCCACTTCTGCATATCCCTCCCACCTAGGACACCCAGAGTGCCCAGGTTCCAGCAGGGCCTGGTCACTGAGTTGCCACCCAGCTTATGCCTGGCACAGGGTGACTGGGGGACCAGGCCTGTGCTGGCCCCATGCAGGGCCCTGGAGGACAGGGCGGCAGGGTGTCTGCAGAACACCTGGCCCCATCTCTCACTGGGCAGAGCCAGCTCCACCCTCACATCCAGCTCAGTGTCCCCACCATGTGCTCAGAGTCCACTGACTGCTGGTCACTCAGGAGCCTTAGTTCCCTGCAGCCTGTTCCTCACTGCTGGCCTCAAGGCTCAGGCTGTGGGGTGGGAGGCCACATGGGCTCTACCTGCCTTTTGAGTCAGAAAGGGCTGCTCTCTGCAGTAGGACTGGAAAGCACAGTTTTTCCATCAATCAATGAACAAATGCTGATTGTGCACCTACTAAGTGCCAGGCATTGGGAATTTGCAGTGAACATAATACAGGTTCTGACACCTGAACACAAGTGAAACTGACAGTGTTGACTTTTATCTGAATGGAATTTCCTCTCCCTCCTTCACATGAACCCACAGAGCCCAGATCCCACAGGAGTATTTGTATTTTATTTTTATTGCTCATTACACTCTGTTGTAATTGTTTTAAGCACTTGAGGCTCTAGAACAGCAGCATGTGGGGTTTGGAAATGACTTTATTTCTTTCGTTTCTAGACGTGCAGCCCCCAAACTGTTCACTGGCGCATCCTCTTCACCTCAGGGAGAGGGCAGCAGGTGGGGAGCAGGCAGGATGGCAGCCTCGTTTCCCTGAGCCATAAAAGTAGCAGATATAATTGGTGACAGCATGGATGGACCTAGGGGTATTATGCTCAGGGAAATAAGTCAGACTGAGAAAGACCAATACCATATGATTTCACTTATATGTAGAATCTAAAGAACAAGTTAATGAGCAAACAAAATTGGAACAGACTCATAAATAAAAAGAACAGACTGATGGTTGCCAGAGGGGAAGGGGCTTGGGGGCCTGGGCAAAAAAAACAAGGTGAAAAGATTAAGAAGTAGTTAGAAAATAGTGATGAGGATGCAAAGTACAGCATAGGGAATACAGTCAATAATATTGTCATAACTATGTATGGTACCAGGTGGATACTGGAAATATCGGGAGGAACACTTTGTACAGTATATAACTTATCTAATCACTATGCTGTACACCTGAAACTAATACAAAATAATATTGAAAGTGGACTGTAATTGGAAAATAAAATTTAAATTACAGTAAAAGTAGCAGGCATGAATGTCATTATGATACTGTTATAATTATTCCAGTTGTTAATTAATTGACAGGGATGGAGCAAAGGCAAGGCCTGACAATATAGGCATGCCACATGTGCCAGAAAGCTGCAGTTTCACACTCTCCAGGTCTGTTCCCCACAGATCCTCAGGGAAGGGACTGGACAAAGAAAGAATAGAAGCATGCCCAGTAAGGTCTGAATGCCATAGGAAAGGTTGTTACTTGTCAGTCACACCTGGGAGCAGGTCATTGGCCAGAATAGACATGGCCCCTGCAATGGCACCAAATCTGACCTACATAAGCTCCTGGAAAAACAGAGTTTCCTCTCTCGCCCTCGTGCGCTCCTGGCTCTCTTGCGGCAGAGGGCCTGCTCCCCTACATGGCCTGCATGGCCCACACACAGTGAACTCATGGATTACAACTAGCCTGATGCTCTGCAGGACTTAACTCCACCGTGGAATGCAACCTCTGGGCACTGGCTTTGCTTCTAGCTCTGCTGAATCCCCAGCTGCACCTTTTCCAGGTCCAGTTTAAAGGAAATGAGAACTTTGCAACTGAGGGATATAACTCCATGCAAATAAAATTCACTCATTCGCCCATGCAAGTCTTAGAAAATTCCTTTTCTAAAGCTATCATAAGAACCCTATCCCCAGCACCCAGTTGGGAAAGGAATCCCCCACTTCCACCACTGGACACCCCCTTTTCACCAATTAACAATTGTACAGAATCAAATGGTAGGACAATCCTACAATGTATTTGCTAATGGCAGTTAGAATCTGCCTCTGAACACCCTTCCAATTGGACAGATGATTACATGGTCCCTATCGTTACCAAAAGCTCCTGCCTGTGCACAATCCAATTCAAATTAGGGAGGTTCACATGGTCAGGAAAGTGGAGACTTGTAAAAATTATTTTTTACATATCAAAATGTATTTATCAATCACTTCTTTTAAAGTTTTTGTATTTAGAGTCATTGCTAGAAAGGCTTTACCCCTTCTACTTTTATAAAGAAATTCATCCATGTTTATTCGTTGTGCATATATGGTTTTATTTTGTACTAGAGGCCCGAAGCACAAAATTCATGCAAGGAGCTCAGCCGTCACAGCCTCAGCTGCCTCAGCCAGCCCTCGCAGCCCCAGCTTCATCCAGAATGTCCTCCGGATGGTTGTTTGCTGTTCGGTCTAATTAGCATATTAGCTCTTCATTATATAGAATATATAAGTGTCTGATCTCTTTGCATTTCATTCTGGTGGTTTATATGAAATATGACTCCAACTTAATATCTTTTAAAAGTGACTTTGTCAACTCTGATTGGAAAATAAAACAAAAAAAAAATATTTTCTAGTTTTTCCAATATCATTTATTAGAAGTCTATCTTTTTCCCAATGATTTGAAATGTCACCTTATTATAAATTACATATCTTTATGTACTTGGGAATGTTTCTAGGTTTTCTATTCTGTTTAATGGGCCTCTGTCTACTCATGAATCAGGAAAGAAGTTTTACATAATGTTTTTAATATCTGATAAGGCTTCCCCTCTCCCTTACTGTCTTTTTTTCTTTTGTCAAAATTCTCAGAGCTATTCTAGCATGTTTATTTTCCACATATATTTTAGAAATTGTCTAGAACTTGTGTAACACTGGAAGAAAAAATGGTATTTTTATTGGAATCAAATTAAATGCATATATTAGCTTGGTATAAAGATATCTGAAATGTAATAGTCCTCTGGACAGTGCTGGGAAAATACTATTTGGCTTCCTGGTATTCATTCCCACTTAAGAAAAGAGTAACTGTTGGGAGAGTCAACCCTCTTTCATTCTCATACACATGGTTTGGACAGAGCAGAACCCAACTCTCCAAAGGCTGTGACCGAGGCTTACAGGGGTCCGTGGTTTCAGCTCCTCTCACTGACTCTACCGGTACCTCAGCAGGGGGCAGATTGTGTGCTGCTTTGACTGCCACCATGTATCTCCCATCCCACAGGCTCTATTACATGACTGCAATGGTCTTTCCTTTTTAAATCTGGGTGAGGTCTTTTGATTGTCCTCAAGGAGTAGAATAAGGTAGAAAGGATACCATAGGACTACAAAGCCTAGGAAAGAAAAAGAATACGTCTGCCAGGGTCGATTTGGAAGAGAGGCTCACTCTGAGGAAGCCACCATCATGCTGCAAAGAAGACTGAACAATCCTATGCAGAGACTACATGACAGACCCTCACAGAGAGGAATAGGCATGCCCACAGACATCTGGCACCAACCACTGGGCGGGCTCCAGGCTTCAAGTCTCCTCTGCCATCAAGGGGAACTGAGGGGAGATATCCACACTAAACCCATCCCAAATGCAGATTCCTGAGCAAAATAAATATTTTTGTTAGTTTTGTTAAACCATCAGATCTTCTGTCACTAGAACAAGCCCTCTTCGGCATCGCTGCCACACCATTCTGTCCATCCCTCCACCCACAGCCCTCACCATCATTATCTGATCACTGATGCTTTTGTCTCCTCCAGCAGAAGCAAGAAATCTCATCTACAATACTGCTGACTCTCACAAAAAGGGGACCTCAATAAACAATCACCTGAACTGTCAAGAGAGAGCCAAGGAAAGGAGGGGTCCTTGCATGTGTTATGAGATTTGGGTTCCTGGGGCTCGGGCACCTGCTACTGGCTGATGCAGAACCGCCCTAACTATAGCCTGTGGTTCCTGTTTTCAGCTGGCATAGTCACCACTGAGTCAATGGCTGCCAGTGCTTATGTGGTTACTGAGAGAGCCGTGTGTGATAAAGGCCACAACACCAGAGAACCCTGGGCTCAGAAGACCAGGAGGAAGCACCAGAAGCTCTGACCTGGGCAGCGTCCTGAGGAGATGCAGCCACTTCTGCT
The DNA here is from genome assembly GCF_963455305.1 of Plecotus auritus. Classification (NCBI taxonomy): domain Eukaryota; kingdom Metazoa; phylum Chordata; class Mammalia; order Chiroptera; family Vespertilionidae; genus Plecotus; species Plecotus auritus. The sequence goes on along the minus strand of NC_137770.1, from coordinate 85,265,915 downwards.
CCTGATGGCCTTTCTTCTGGCCCCCAAGGCGCAGGCAGGTAAGTGACTGACTCCCACCAGAAGCCCAATGGCACATGGCACTGGCACCACCCTGCTCACATGCTACACTCAGACACATCCTGGCCCTGGTCCATCCCCAGGCACTTTCTCAACTCTAGATCCCACCTCCCTCAAAGACCAGCAAGACTAATGCTGAATGAAAATTCAGCAGGAAAAGAAGGGCAGAGGGCTGCTCCTGAGGAGGGCCCATGGGTGCTCTCCCCGTCCCTTGCCATCTGGAAAGTGGGCTCCTTTTCAAAGACATTTGAAAGAAGGTTGGACGCTTGAAATGAGAATTAATTCCACAATAAACCACAGCTTGGCGAAGGGACAGGCTTCCATAATCGAAGCAAGGCCCACTAACATTCTAACTCAATGTCTTAAAATCTATCCTCAATCTTCACCCCCTTGTCCAAGCTTTGTAAAGAAGCTGGGGATCCAGTTGATCCCAGAGTTGGTGGCATCCTGGTCCCCTGAGGCTGGTTTGATCTTAAATTCTCTCTGGTAATTTTTCAGTCCCAATGTTCTGAATAGTACAAACCAGCAATGGCTCTGAATTTGGGAAAAAGAAGAGAGAGAGGCCCAAGGAGCATGGCAGGAAAATTTTTCCAGGATCTACAGACACTAAACTGCTTGTTCCAGACACAAATCCCATTGCCCACGTGCACAGCTGCAACAGGAATGAAGGAAGGATTGCTCTTCTCTTTGTCAGAGGGAGTATCTCAGTTGTGGGTCGGGTCACGTAGCAAGCCAGGAATGTTGCCCAAGAAACCTGCAGGACATCTTCTTGGTTATGGCTGATGACTACAGACATCACTATCTGCCACCCAAGTACTCCCCGCCAGCCCCTGTCTATCCCAGTCTCCCCATCTCCAGCCTCTGGCTCCATGGCACAGCAGGCAGAGTAGAATTTTTCTTGCAGTGAAAATCATCGGGGGTCATGAGGTCAAGCCTCACTCTCGTCCCTACATGGCATTTCTTCGGATCAGGATTTCAGACAGAAAAAGATGTGGGGGTTTCCTTGTGCGTGAGGACTTTGTGCTGACAGCAGCTCACTGCTGGGGCAGGTGAGGAGCGCAGCCCGGGCCCCACCCTTCTGCAGATACTTCACAGGGAACCCTCCTCTCAGGGGCTGCAGACCTAGGGGCACAGAGGGGCACTTCAGAGGACAGGTCAGCTTTGGGGAGAGGGACGGGTCAATGCAAGTGGCCTGTTGAAGACTGGAGGGACTGATCAAAGGGGCTTAGGAAGGAGGCCAAGGTTGTGCCCTGAAGACCAGGGTACAAACGTGAGAAATTCATGGTTTGACTGAGCACCCAAGCTCTGCACCAGGAAATGACACCTAGCCTGAGCTGCCAACAAGCACAGGGCACAGGCATGCTCAGTCCCCCGCCCCATCCCCTAGAATTCCTCTACACTCCAATCCTGCACTGACCCCAGCTGCCCTCTTTCCTTCCTGGCCCCTGGGCTGTATCCGCTGTGCCTCCATGTCCCTGGCTGTCTCTGTGCAGGTCCATCACAGTCATCCTGGGCGCCCACAACATCAGGAAGCGTGAAAGGACCCAGCAGGTCATCCCGGTGAAAACAGCCATCCGCCACCCAAACTATCATCCCAAAGTCAATGACATCATGTTGCTACAGGTAGGGCTCATTGCCCCACTGGCTCTTGCACACCTTAAGCCTGGGGTTTCTCATCTCCTGTGACCTCCTTCCTGTCATCCCTCCCAGTGTGACCCCTTTCCTTGTCCCAGAGCTATGACTGTCCTGGAGTCCTGGGCCCTTGCTCAATGAGAATTCCTGTCCTCTGCCTTCAGCTGCAGAGGAAGGCCACCCTGACTGCCGCTGTGAGCCTCCTCAGGCTGCCCAGGAGAGGAGAGCAGGTGAAGCCAGGAATGGTGTGCAGAGTGGCCGGCTGGGGGCGACTCGATCTGAACACCACCACAGCCACACTGCACGAGGTAGAGCTGGAAATCCAAGAGGACGAGCAGTGTGTCTCTTGCTACAGACGCCGTTACAACAGAGCCACAGAGATCTGTGTGGGGGACCCAGAAAAGAATCAGTCTACTTTTAAGGTGAGATCTCCAGCATTGTCCATGCCCAGTCCTGGGCACAATCAAGCTTGCAGGCAACCTGAGGCAGTGGGAACTAGCCATAGCCCTATGTCCTCTGCCTTTCCACCGTCCAATCTCTGGTCCTGTCTCTCTGGGGAGCAGAGAGGCTGTCCCACAGCCATGGGTGGGAAAGGCTTCCTAGAGGGGAAAAAAAGACCTGCAGAGTCAAATGGAAAACCCCAGATCTAGGGAGGGGACAAGGCCTGCCCTGACCCTGATATCCCATGCAGCTCCTAACAGGGACCACACACTCCTGGGCAGCGAGGAGGAGAGGGCCAGGAGAAGGCCCATCTCAGTGTTTCCTCTCTCTGCCCACAGGGTGACTCTGGGGGCCCCCTCGTGTGTGACAACATGGCCCAGGGCATTGTCGCCTTTGGGAAAAAAAATGGGAAACCTCCTCGTGTTGAAACTAAGATTTCCAGCTTTCTGCCCTGGATAGAAAGAACAATGAGACGTTTCCAACTGCAGAGACGAGACTGAGGCACCCCGGAATTGATCTATTCATCTCCTCTGGGGCACAGTCCAGAACTGCACTGTGCAGAGGGGTTGAGGGGAGGCTGCCAGACACGTAATAAACTTGCATTCTCTAGAGTGGAAGTCACTGAGTCCTCCTGTATTCACCAAAACATGTGTTGGTTACCTGCTGTGTGTGCGGCAACCATCTGTTCACATTTCCCATCTGTTCAACAGTTAGAGCTTCCCCCTTCATGGAACTGCACCTTCCACCTCTAGAATAAAATTCATGCTGCCCCACTACCCAGCTCCTTCCCAATACTCCTCCCAGTGCCAGCTCCCCTGCCAGGCCTAATGTAAGCTCCATCAGGAAAGAGGAGACATTTGCCCCCACAAAAGTGGCCCTCTTCTAGAGGACCCTCTTATCTCATTCACATTGCCCTCCTACTTCAAGCCGCACTTACACCTTACCCCATGCAGCCCCAATGCCAATATGCAGCATAAAAGAATCTGGAAATTAGATGGAGGGTCCTGTAAGAAGCTCTAGGGTAAGGGGCCACTTCTCCACCCAAAAAGCAATTGGTGGGAAGATTATGGAAAGGTATAGCTCACCCCATGCAGCCCTCCCCCCACCAATCAGAGCAGATTGAGAAGGTCAGGAGGCCTTTCATTACTCTCAGGCCCAGCTCGAGTGCCTGCCACAGCCCTGTCTTGAGCCCAGAGCCCAGTGCAGCCCCTGGTGTCCTGGCAGCCCATCCACCTGCAGCCAACACTGACTTTGAGGGTGCTCTTTCATCTCGGTCTCAGCCAGCCTCTCTCCACCTCCCATTGTTAGTGCGTGTGTCTGTCTGTCGGTCTCTCAGTATCGAAAGGAAACCCAAATCTTTATTATATAACTAGATTAAGACCAGGAATCTCATGTTAAAACATACAACTTCAGAAGGGCAGGCTAAAAAGAAGTACTTTGCTAAACATCTGCCATCGATAGGTGTGCTTCAGCTTTGGGAAAATGTCTTTTGGGTATAAAAAAAAAGTATTACATATTCATCACAGAAAAGTAGAACATGTAGATAAGAAAATGAAAATTATCAAGACCTCCACCACGCAGAAATCATCATCACTGATCCTTCAGCAAGTTCCTCTATGTGCTCATTCGGTGCTGCTCCTTGCACAGAACTGGGTTTGGGCTGTTGAGAACTCCTAGTGCCTCCCTTTCCATTGCTCTTCCTTCTGTGGTCACACTGGTGAGAGTGTTGGGATAATGTGTTTGCAAATGTATGTAACTGCTAGTCCAGGGACATCAGAGACAGGGTTCTCTGGACACTGGAGCCAATGAACAAAAGTCCAGGACTTCTGTTCAAAACTGTGCAGTAATAAAAGCCCCTTATTTCATACAATATTTACATTTACAAAGGAGATGCTAAATATTCCTAATATAAAAGTTTGGAGTGGTGGTAAAAGAGAAAAGGGAACTACCGTTTGGGATATTTAGGTGTGTGCAGGCCACCTGGTCCTCAGACGAGTCCACCATCTACCTCACACCACCGAGCAAACCCCTCCCCATAGCCCTTCCCTTCTCACACCCCAGCCACAGATTCTCAGTGGACTTCAGCCGATGTCAGCTTCTCAAGGGCAGGAACCACGTCTCTCATATGCCTGGACCTGGCCTGTTAAATGATTATTCATGATTTCATCAGCATGGAAAAGAGCCAGGAGCCCAGACATGGAAACAGGCTTGGTCTAGTCACTTCTGAGGGACTTCTGAGGTTCCAGCCCCCTGCTGGCTACAGCCAAGGCCCTCACATTCTTACTCCTTCTTGCACCTTGTGGCTTAGCAGTGGGAGTGCAAATGTGGTGGCAGTGCCATTGTCACCAAACCACACCTGAGAACTTCCACAAACACCTGGTGTGATGACACCCAGCAAAACTAGAGGGGTGCGGTCCAGGAGGTGCGGGAAGTCACTGAGCCACACTCCCCTGCTCCCCTCAGGGGTTTGTGTCTAGAGACACAAGAAACACCAGCAGCTCTGACCTGGGCAGGCCTTTGGGGAAGATGCAGCCACTCCTGTTCTTGTTTGTCTTTCTTCTGGTCCCCTCCTGCCTCCTAGGTAGGACTGGTAAGTGATCATCCCCATTCCAGAGGCCTGAACCCCCACCCCCACCCCCAACAAATCCCCTGTCCTTATGTCCCTTCTGCCCAGCACAGGCAGGGACTTTTCCTCCATTTGCACCCAGGAACTTCCTGAATGCCTGGTCCCATCCCACAGACTAACAAGTCTGATGCTGGATAGACACTCAACAAGGATGGCCATGAGGAAGGTGTGCACTAAAAGGTCTAGCAGTTGTTAGCCGCTCTCTTATCACCTAGAAAATGAGTTTTCCAGAGAAAGGCATTTGGCAAAAGATGTGAAGCTACAAAAGACAAGTTTTCCTTTTTTTGTTTTTGTTTTGTTTTGAGGATTCTTTTTTGTTAATCCTCACCTGAGGATATTTTTCCATTGATTTTTTTAGAAAGAGTGGAAGGGAGAGGGAGAAGCAGAGAGAGAAAAACATTGATGTGAAAGAGACACATCGATTGGTTGTCTCCTGCATGTGCCTGACCAGGGCCAGGGATGGAGCCTGCAACCAAGATAAGTGCACTTGACCGGAATTAAATCCGGGACCCTTCAGACCACGGGCTGACGCTCTATCTATCCACTGAGCCAAACTGGCTAGGGCAGTGGTCAGCAAACCACGGCTCGTGAGCCACATGCGGCTCTTTGGCCCCTTGAGTGTGGCTCTTCCACAAAATACCACAAGCAGGCGCACATGTACAGTGCAATTGAAACTTCATGGCCCATACGCAGAAGTCAGTTTTCGGCCTGGGCGAGTATATTTTGAAGAAGTGGCATTAGAACAACTCCATGAGCTCATGGGTAGACTGTTAGAAACAGCACAAATCAGGTGTCAACACAGGCTCACAGCATCAGGGAAACTGCATCCTGTTCCACCCCTTGGGGCTCCACCATCTGCAAGATAGGCCTTGTGTCTGAGGAGGACTTGGAGAGAAGCACTGTACCCCCATTCTTAGAGTGGGGGAGGGCGGTTCTGAGGCCTGAAGTTCAGAGAAAGTTCCTGGGCTAAACGAGGATCTAAGAGACCTTCCCTCCATTGTCTTTAGGGTACCTAGACCACCCACTTCAATCATCTCCTTCCTAAGCCTTCCCTCCTGACCACAGACACTGCCAGTCACCTACCTTCAAGCCTTAACCTTCAGGGGAGATCATTGGGGGACATGAAGCCAAGCCCCACTCCCATTCCTACATGGCCTTCATTCACATTCAAGATGAGAAGGAGACCAGATGTGGTGTATCCTTGTGTGAGTGAACTTGGTCCTGACAGCTGGTCACTCCTGAGACCACTACAGGGACCCTATCCTTTCCTCACAGGCTGCAGCCCAGGGCATCCCCCCAGGCTCCTGGTAACTCAAGCCAATGAGAGCTCATCAGAGAAGCCCTCTGAGATCATGACTGGGACAATGAGAGGCTGGGAAATAGACAGGTAAGATTTGAGCTCAGAGGTGACAGCAAAGTGTCATAGTTAAGAAGAGAGGGAGGGACCACACTGGGCAAATAAAGCAACGGTGAACCAGGGATGCATGCATTCAGGTCAAAATGCAAACTCAAGCAATTTTGTGATATTTCCTAAGTGCATGAGAGTGAGCTCCCAGCTCCCTAACCTCAGTGTCGTTGAGAAGCTGAGATGCTCAGCCACTGTCTTCCTGCGGCCTCCATTTCCCCCAGCCGCAGCCCTCCCTCAGCTGTCACCTGCCTTCATGACTCTGGGGCTATATCTCCTATGACTCCCTCCTGCCCCGCTCACAACTCTGCTCTCTGTGCAGGTCAATCAGTGTCTCCCTAGGGGCCCACACCATCAAGGAGCAGGGGAAGACCCAGCAGGTCATCCTGGTGAAAAGAGCCATCCTCCACCCTCACTATAATCCTAAGAACTTCTCCAATGACATCATGTTACTAAAGGGGACAAAAACTCCTGCTGCTCTTACTCTTATGAGTCCATATTGTTTCCCCTCAACTAAATGAAGCACTTCCCTTCCTTCCTTTCCATCCTGGCCACCAAACCAGTCCCAGTGATTCAGGTATCCCTCGGTGTCCCGGCCCAGAGCCCACTGTCTGTGAAGCCCTTCAGCCTGCTCAGGGGAGAGGATGGGTGAGGCCAGGACAGAAGGGCACTGTGGCCAGCTGAGCGTCCATAGAAATGGCATTCTACCAACCACTCTGCAGAAGGTGGAAGTGACCATACACAGTGATGGGCAATGAATGTCATGCTTCCCCAGATACTACAGCAGGGTCACCAGATTTGGGAAGGACATCCAGAGAAGAGAAAGACTGGCTTCGGTATCAGGTTTCCAGGATTTACCTTGACAGGTCCCAGGAGATGGAACTTAAGGAGTAGCCATCTCTTCACGCCTCATCCTGAGAGTTTGGACAGCCCGGTCTTTGGTGTTTTCCCCTGAGTGGATCAGGGGTGGAGGTGAGGAAGGCTCAGTCACCCCACAGCAGTGTTATCCCCAGAGTGTCCCTTGGTATTGGAGAGAAAATCTTGGCATGGGTCAAGCTGGAAAGAACAGTCAAAGTCAAGTTGGAGCCCCAGGACCAAAGGAGGCAACAAGGCCTGCCCTGGCCCAGATCCCCCCACAGCCCCAAACACAGACCACCCGCCCCTGCACGGCTGGAGGTCAGGACCCCAAGGAGTCCAGAGGGAGACTCTTTCGGCTCACAGGGAGACTCCGGAGTCCCCTCACGTGTAACAACAGGCCCAGGGTATTTTCTCCTGTGGAGAAAAGAAACCTCCAGGAGTCTTCATGAACATCTCAGACTTCCTCCCCTGGATACAGAGAACAATGAAGAGCCTCTAACAGCAGTGAGACTGGCCTTCCTCTTGGCTTGACCATCCGTCTGGGGGCAGAGGCAAGAATCCCATGGGGCGGGCAGTGTGGAGTACAGGGCCATAATAAACACATCTCTAGAGCCAATACCACAGAAGTCTTACTCAGTGAACCCCTTTCAATAGGCAACACACTGCTCCACGCGCCCTCTGCTGGCAATTCTGGGCTTGCTTCCTCCTTTCTCCCCACAGCCTCCATCCTCCCTAAACCCCACGCAGTATAGTTTCTCATCCACTTTGCAAGCACACCTCTCTGGTGCTTAACCCTCTGGAAGGCTTGATTCTAAGCTCCATTGTTTAAAAAAAAAAAAAAAAAGTTCTCTCCCAAGAAATGGTCCTCTTTGGGCCTCAGAAATTTCTTAATCTTCTTTAAGCCAAATACTATCTTTAACACACACACACACACACACACACACACACACACACACCAACAAGTTGGCTGAAGGAGAATAACTCCAGGACCTAGAGGCCAGAAGGCCATGCCATGGGCACTGTTTCCTGTTTCCGGGGCCTCTCTCTCCAGTGGGAGCAGGATTCTCAGGAGGCTCAGATGCTCCTATGATTGCCCTCAGCCTACTCAGGTCCCATTTCCCTGCCCGGCCCTGGGACAGCACTGAGCTCATTCAGCCTCCTTCCTCCCTGGCTGACCTTCCCAGCCCTGTTTTCCATCTGAGTGCCCGGACACCAGATTCTTCCCCCACCACCACCCCCCACCCAGACCACCTATTTTGAGCCAGCCTCTCTCACACCTACCTAACACAGTTCTGAATATCCAGCGTGAATTCTCCTCTATTGCTTCCTCACCAGACCTGAACTGCCAGCCCACCTGATACCTATCAGAAGAGCCAGAATCTACTTCCCACCTGGGCAGGACCAGCTCAGTGCCTTCCAGCCCAGCATCCCCCAAGAGCTCAGCCCTTTCAGCCTGGCCTGGCCACAGGTCCTGCTTCCCCCTGCTGGCAACCTGGGTTATGGCACCTTTGTGAGCCAGAGAAGCTGCAGGGTTGCCAAGGACCACTTTGCCATCCAATAATAGATCAAATGTCCTTCTATCTTTGTGGCAGGAACAAACAGGCTCTGTCCCTGCCATTGGGACACTTGCCATGATGAGAAATTTCCTTTAAATTTTCCTGGTTCCTCTCCTCCACCAGGCAGATAGGTTTAGCAGAGATAGGTCTGTACTTGAAATCCACAGGAAATTTTGTCTTGAAAATAATTAAACTCGCAGTGTTTTTTCTTTATTGCACATACTATTTCACATGCCTGGTTGTGTTTGATTCCAGAATGACAGTGTGAAATGGACACCTACGTGTCCTGAGTTTTCCAATCTACTCAGTGGAGTCCATGTCAGGCGCTGAGGGAGGAGGCAGCCAGGCAGCCTTATCTTTACTTACACAACATGTAGAGGGCATTAGACTTAGCCCGCAAACCCACAAAATGCCACATTTCAAGTGCAAGGCAGTTCATTGTGACCCAGATGACCCTATTTCAGAGTCCTGTATCCTCCAAACAGCACCACCGATGGCTGGTGTGGCAGAACACAACAAATTCACAACAGCTGCACAAACAAGGAGTCAAGTGGGACCCACACTGAAAGGAAAAACAACTTCCTTAAAAAGAATAGCAAAAGAACCACAAGGATATGAGGAACAAAACCCAGCACATTTAAGTGTAAGCTGGAAAGCAAATAAAAGCTCATTTTTTACACTAGACCATCCCTACATCCATGTGCCATGTGTTCCCTGGGGCTCCCATCCCTGGCAGAAGCACAGGTGAGAGAAGAGCTGAGTGCACCTGTGAGATGAGCAGGTGAAGGGTAGATGGTGCAGGAGCTAAGGGGCCTCTTCAGTCAAACATGACCCCCAGGAGGAACCATCACACAAAAGAAATGGAGCCCCCAGACAGTCAGCCATGAGGAGCTCCCTGGGGCCCCAGGTGTAAGGCAGAGCCAGCAGCAGAGAGTCCATGGGTATCCAACCCCAAGGGCAAGGTGTGTGCCTTGAAGGACAGCACCTGGTGGGTCTGCTTTCCCCTGACACCTGATGAGAGTACTTGACACAGGATGATGTACATTAGGAAGAAACACTATTATAATGACTGAGCATCATGAGAACAGGGCTGCTCTTGACAGTACATGTTTCCTTAAAATGATTTCTAAGTATGTTTCAATTTATTCCTCCCAGTTTGATGTAATGATTTTTATTTCTAGAACCCTTATTCTATGGAAGATCTAAAGTGTGTGTGTGTGTGTGTGTGTGTGTGTGTGTGCACGCGTGCATATGGAGGGAGTTATTCATAAAGGTACTTACCACATGATCTCTATATATATATATAAAAGCCTAAGCAACCAAACAACCAGAACAACCAGAACCACCGGAATGACCGGTCACTGTGATGCGCACTGACTCCCAGGGGGCAGACGCTTAATGCAGGAGCTGCCCCCTGGTGGTCACTGCGCTCCCATAGCAGGAGTGCCACTCAGCTGACAGACCCATCCCAGCAGTCCACAGGCCTGGTGGCAGCCATTCCCTCAGTAATCCTGCAGGTCCAATCTCCGGAAAACAGGCCAGGCACCTATGGACCAGCGCCACCAGCACGATCCCAACAGCAGTGCCACCAGCCTCCTGGAAGTCGGCCTCGGACACCATGGCCACTTCCCCTCCTTAGATGCTCTGCAAGGAAGAAAGGATATAAAAGCGGCTGCCAGGTGGCTCCCAACAACCCGCGCAAATGTCAGCAGGATGGATCCAGATCCCAAGCCTGCAAGGGCATCCCACCACCTGCCCAGAGGGCCGATCGTGTCCCAGCCTCCCCACCCATCTCAGGACCCCACCCATGCATGAATTTCATGCACCAGGCCTCTAGTTATTTAATAATAGACTCCAAATTGGAATCAATATAGGGAACTGGTAAAATATGGCACATCATATTATGTATGTACTAGAGGCCTGGTGCATGAAAATGCATGCACTGGAGGGGGGGGTCCCTCAGCCCGGCCTGCCCCCTCTCACAGTCCTGGAGCCCTCAGGGGTGGGAGGTAACCCGGCCATCAGGGGAAGGCAACGCCCCATCACACTTCTGCTGCTGCCACTGCCAGCAGCGCAAGCCTCAGCCAGCCCTGGTTACCTGAGTCTTGGGCTGGCCCTGGGCAGCTGGGCAGCTGCCATCAAGGCTTGCTTGCACCTCAGGCGTCAGCTGGGCAGTGGCCATCCAAGGCTTGCCTGTGCCTCGGGCTGGCCCTGGGCAGCTGGGGAGCTGAGGGGATTGGGGGACTCCAGAGGCAGGCGCCCAGAGCGTCTGAGGGGACTGGGTGCTGCCATCTTGTGGCTGTGGGTGCTGCCATCTTTGAGGGCGGGGCAGTCAATTAGCATATTCTCTCCTTCTTGGCTATGGGCACCACCACCTTTGAGGGTGGGGCAGTTAATTAGCATATTCCCTCTTTATTAGATAGGATTATGCAAGCCATTCACAGCTGTATATCCACTGCTCTAGAGAACTAGGCTAAGGAAATTTTAAAAAGAAATAAAACTAGGCTAAGAATATTAACTAAAGAAAAACTAAATAAACATTGGAAAAGTCAAAGCATACCAACTAATCAAAGCAAATTAAAATAGTAATAATTTTTTACTTTTCTAATTAGGAAGAATTTACAAAAGTAATTACACTCAAATTCAGTTGGACATTGAGAAAATGGCATTTTCATACCTTGTACATTAATCTCCTTTTTTAAAAAAGTATAAAAGGAGTCTTTTACCTAACTATCAACCACACCAAGAAATTTGGACAAGATTATTTCTTATAGATTTGTTTAAAAATCGAATCTTAGAAACAATGCCAATGTCTAGCACTAATTTGGGGATTCGCTTAAAAAGTTACATATGAACCCAGCTGGTGTTGCTCAGTGGTTGAGTGTCAACCCATGAACCAGGAGGCCACAGTTCGATTCCCAGTCAGGGCACATGCCCAGGTTGCTGGCTCGATCCCCAGTAGGGGGTGTGCAGGAGGCAGCCAATGGATGATTCCCTTTCATCATTGATGTTTCTTTCTCTCTATCCCTCTCCCTTCCTCTCTCTAAAAATCAATAAAAACCTTTTTTAAATTACATATGACCAAACACTATGGAAACTATAAAGTTATGACATAAATTACATTTTGTCATAGGGAAGAATGTTCACCAGGTATATTTAAGGCAAAAGCAGGTTAGACATCAGTATACAGTCATATGTCACTCAACGATGGGGATACATTCTGAGATTTTGTGATCATAGATGCACTTACACAAACCTTGCCCACCACACACCTCACAAAACACAAGACTGAATAAAGCACCAGAAAAAACATGCAGTCAAGAGTCGTGGTACATGTGAGATGTATAAGGCTGCGGGCCTAACATGCATACAGTTTTATAGCAAACTTTTTTTAAAGGTAGAAAGAGCACACTCAAAAAATATGACTATCCAGAGCTTCCAAAATGTCCTTCAAAGAATGATATTAAGGCAGCTCTGAGGATGCCCAGGATCCCTCAGAAGTACACGGTCTCCCACTGAGCCAAGGGCAGCTACATGGTGGTTGACTAGAGCAGCATCAAAGGGGAAGTGACCCAGCATCAACTGGCAACTGCTTTCCCAGAAGAGCTGCATTGTTGGTGGCATGTGAGCCCCAGGGAGGAGGTGGGAAACGGCCTATGTTAATGTCCCAACATCCCAGAGGAGAAAAAAATTGTAACTGACAGAAATGTAATGAATTAGTCCAAAATAGGTGTAACCAGCTATGGGTGTTGTGAAGCATATCACAGTCTTACTAGTACAAATATTACAACTTTATTAAAATAAAAACAGAAACATTAAAAACTTGCTTGCCCCATCTACTCTCATACTGCTCCTCCATCCAATATTTTCTCTATCTCCATTCTTTGAAAAATGGACTTTTAAAAATATATATATATATATTGCAAAATATACAGATATGAAAGTGCAAAAAACATAAAGGTACAGTTTAAAGAATAATTATAAGGCAATCACTACAATTAATGTCAAATAGACCATGTAACATTCCAGAAATTGCCCATATGTCTCCCCCTGGTCAAAATGCCCTCTCTGCTCTCCAACCCGACTTAACCCACTGTATTATTCTGCAATACTCAGCTGGGTCTTATTCTTAGTGTTGAATGAGTAGCTTCAGTTCTTTGGATTTATGTATTATAGGGAGCACAGCAAGGATGTACCTTCTAAATCATTCTCATCCCTGGATAGAGAATGGGGATTTGGATGATGGGTCTCATATCCTGGATGAAATAGGATCTTATAAGTTTCAAGCCAGGTTCTGACAGCTCTCAACAGAATCCACCCATCAGGCCTTGCCTGCATGCAGAGAACCCTCTGAGACACAAAGGTTCTTATCTTGAGGAGGAAGTAGCAAACAGAAGACCTCAACTATCCTAACTTTTACTGAGAGTTCCTTCAGGCTCAAGTGACCTAAGAAAGTTGCCATCAGTGGCACAGCCTTGTTCTTCCATTTTCCTTCTCTGCCAGCACCCTCCACCCACCCAGCAGAGAGAGCTACTCAATCTGCCCTGACAGCTTCTAGAAAGAGGTGGGAGCAGCTAGGGTTTCAGCAGGTGGCCAGGGCTCAAAGGGTGAGTTCAGGCAGGCTTCCATCCCAGAGGGATAGGAAATGAGGTAGTAGGCAGTAGCAGCTTCTGTGCCTTCTTGGGATATTATTGAATTAGATGGGTTTAGGGTCCTGGGACACCATGCCCAAAGCTTCTCTCCTTGTGCCCTGGTTCCCATTTCTGCTGAACATGACTCAGCAGCTGTGGGAGATCCAGTGTTGCCTTCGCCCAGGTCACTGGCGGTTTGTAGACGAACCTCCTGGCCAGCCAAGGGTGATGAAACCTATTACACCAACAGAAAAATGGGAATGAGAACCCTCAAGTCCCCACCCTACCCTTCCTTCCTCTCTTGGGGATTAAAAGCCTGGCAGGAGGAAGCACCAGCAGCAACTGACTGGTCAGCCTTCCTGGGAAGATGCAGCAACTCCTGATCCTGGTGGCCTTTCTCCTACCCACAGGGGCTGGGGCAGGTGAGTGACCGTGCAAACCCACAGAGGCCCAATCCCATGCCATAGACTCTGGGCCCACACTGGCCTAGGCACTTCCTCACTGTGTGTCACTGGGCACAGTATCTGCATTCACAGTTCCCAGGTATTTCATCTATAAATGGAAATAACAGCAATGCCACCTCATGGAGTTGCTAAGACAGTTACATTAGTTAGTGTACATGGAACTCTTGGAATTGCCCTGGCATGTAGAATGTGCTCTGTAACTCTGCTCTGTGAATTTTTCTGCAGCCCATATGCCAAAGCCAAGGAGACAAGGATACGCAATAACAGTTCCCTCAGCTCATATCTAGATTCTAAAAAGCAGTCCGTGCTGCTCATGAGCTGGTCATGAGCTGGACTTATAAGGATCAAGAAGAAAAAATACCAGGGAACCTCAGGGAGAAGCCACTCCAGAGGGCTCTGGTTGCAGACAGCAAGCTCTCCCCCACCTGAGAGGCTGAACTGGCCTTGCCTGGAGCAAGGGTTGTTCTTATTTTGGAAAGGAGGGGAGCTAAGTTCTGGGATGGGGACCCAGCAATGTTTCCTGTAAAACCCTGAAGCCTCTCCCATAATGTGGTACCCTGCGAAGCCCAATTCTCAATATCTAATCCTAATCTTCCTTTCCCTGCATCATCTCTGTAGCCTCCTCAAATCAAGCCTTTCTGAAATCACCATGCTAGTGCCCTCACCCCTGGTTCAGCGAGCACAGAGATAAGTGCTGAATACTTCCTTCCAGGGGAGATCATCGGAGGCCAAGAGGCCCGGCCCCATTCCCACCCCTACATGGCATACCTCCTGATACAATCTCCAGGGAGACAGAGCACTTGTGGGGGGTTCCTGGTGCGAGAAGACTTTGTGATGACAGCAGCTCACTGCTGGGGAAGGTGAGCAATTAAGGAGCTCTCCGGCGGCCATTAGGCAGGCCCAGGAATTAGTGTTCATGAGAACACATGGCTGAAAGCAAGGTTCTAGCAATGGAGGCGGGGGATGGGGGGACGGTGAAAAGAGGTTGGGGAAGTCCTGGGGGACAGGTAACAGGCTAGTGTAAATTCTGGAGGAGAAAATGACACAAAAAGCATGCATTAAAACTCAAAATATGACTTCAAGCTATTTATTAATTTATCCTATTTATCAATTTATCCTTGAAGTCACTGTGTCCCCTGCCACCCCCAGTTTAAGGCTTTGGAAAAGCAGAGGACACAGAGATCTCAACCCCAGAGACTTCCTGTCCCCTCACTTCCTTCAGCTGCAGTTTTGCTGCCCTGGGCTCTCACCTGCCCCGCACAGCTGGTGGACTTTAGCACATGCAGCTCATACCTACCCCTAAGCCACCATTTCTTTGCAGAACTATAAATGTCATCCTGGGGGCCCACAACATCAGGAAACAGGAAAGGACCCAACAGCGCATGACTGTGCTCAGAGCCATCCGCCACCCTGGATATAGTGAGCAGAGACTCCTGAATGACATCATGTTACTGCAGGTACCACCTGCCTGACCCTCTGGTCCTCCACCTGAGCTGGCTCCATCCCAGCATGGGGGCTTCAGGGAGGAGGAAGCAGGGGCAGAGTCCCAGGGGTGGTGGGTGAGGGCTGCATAGACATTCCCTGAATGCCTGCACTCTTCCCGCCAGCTGCAAAATAGAGCCAGACGGAATCAATTTGTGAGGCCAGTGGCTCTGCCTCAGTCCCAGATCAGACTGAATCCTGGGTCCTTGTGCACTGTGGCTGGCTGGGGCCTGGTCAGCCAGCACAGGAGAACAGACACACTTCAGGATGTGCAGCTGAGAGTGCAGAGGGATGAGGAGTGCAGCCGTCGCTTTGATACCTTCAACGGCCAAACACAAATTTGTGTAGGCAACCGGAGGGAGAGGAAGTCTGCCTTCCTGGTAAGGCCACTGGCATCTGCAACACTACCTGAGACAGGGCGGCTGGGCAGAACAGGGCCGTGGGAACAGACTACATCCCCACAGCCTGTCTGGGGGCCAGACCAGAGTAAAGTGGGGGGGTGGGGAGTGGTTTCTCATCAACCCAGTCTCTGAGGGAAGGGGAGGAGCACGCACACACAATGGATACACGTGCAGCATTTTCATGGGAAAGGGCAAGGTACCTTAACTTGGGTTGAGCTAGAGACAGTCACCACAGCCAGGGTTGAAGCCTAACCAATGAGAGACCCAGAAGCTTGAGTTCTGCACCTGCACCAGCCCCCTCCTCTGAGGGCCAGACCTTAGGGCCCCAAGCATGGGAGGTATGAAGTGCGGGAGCCTGGCTTAGTGTCCCTCCCTCTCATCACCCACAGGGGGACTCCGGAGGCCCCATGGTGTGCAACAATGTGGCCCAGGGCATTGTCTCCTATGGAAGTAATAATGGGACTCCTCCAGGAGTCTTCACCAGGGTTTCCAGCTTCCTGTCCTGGGTAAATAGAACAATGAGACGCTTCACACAGCAGGGAAATCAAACTAAGACCCCCTGTGACTGACTTTCTTCTCTGGGACAGCCAGGGTTGGCATAACTTAATAAATGACCATATCTAGAGTCAAAAATAACTGACTTTGCATCATTCTGTACAAAACAAATGTATCCAGGACTGGGTCTGAGCTCCTTCAGGAAAATGGGGTCTTTTCCTCAGGGCAAATGAACCTCCCACAATCCATCCTGGTGGACAGGATGAGCTACTTCCCAGCCACCCATTCCCCATCTCTCCTCCCCACACAGCTTTGGGGAACGTGTTCAAATGGGACAGAGAGGCCTGGACATTTCCTCCTCTGCCTTTTCTACAAAACTCACTGTCCTGAGAAGAATGGTGGGTGCAGTGGAAATATAAGGGCATTGGTGATGGTTGCAAAACAATGGGAATGTATTTAATGCCACTGAACTGTACACCTAAAAAAATGGTTAATAGGTAAATTTTTATGTTATGTATACTTTAACACAATTCAAAACGTAAATTGCGATACAAAAGGGACAAATCTCTAATGAAAGTAGACTTGTTTGGAAAAAGTGGCAGCAACCTCCTCTGCCACGACCAGCAATGTTGGAGCTACTTTTCCCTTCTGAGTTCTCGGGTTTCTGAGTCAAGAAGAAGAGGCACCACATCTAGCTAACATCACAGACCCCAGAAGTAGCTCCATCCCAGCATTTTCCTCCTGTGAGCATGACACTAAAAGCAATAACAAATTATAAACTCATTAATAACAACCTCACAAAAGTAGCCAAGCTTCTGTCCCAGCACATGGCTAAGCTGAGGCACAGATGCCTTCTGCCCTTGGTCAGAGAAACAGAATTGTGATCAGCAGGTGTGAGGTCAGGTGAGATGGGGGTAAAGTGGGGAGGAAGGAGACCAGAGAGAGGCAACTGTCTGCCAATATTAACTGGATCCATGGGGAAACCTGGGAGAATGGGGGCCTGAGCCATGTGCGGGGGGTGAGGGAGGGGGTGGGGAGAGTGTAGCCCAAAGGAGCATCCCAATACCTCAGAGGAAATAATCTATCAGAAAAATGTGATATCATAGGCAAATGTACAAGAAATTAGCTACAGAAATTGCTAGAACTCATGGTTCTATGTGACAAGATTCACTCAAATAAACATTTGCTTTGGGCCAAAGGCACATCCTCTCATCTTTGATATTCTATGCTTTTAAAGCTTCATAAATATTATTTAATAGGTACTTGATATCCCACATTTATTTAATAAATCACTACAACATTGCAGAACATACTTGTGGTTTCCAAACTGAAGGTGGGAGGGGGCATAAATCATCAAAGGTAAGAGAGCAATGACAGACCCTCGAAGGAACTGTCACGCATGGGAAAAGAATGAAAATGAGAAGACACGTCACATGTTCCACCTCTGGGGAAGACTGTCCAAAAGATGCAGAAGCAGCAGAAGCATTTTGTCCAGTTGGAGATAAGATTTCAGAAGTCTTCTTCTTTCCATTTTATAAAAGAACAAAAAGAAGTCGTCCAAACTCTTAGGCTGATTGCTTGTATTAAAAGTAGAATCAGTCCTTGAAACTTTGCCCTCCAAAAGCCCTCAAGTACCTCTGTGAGGAAAACTGTGTGAGCAACGAAGCCCAGTTCCTCACCAGGGACAAGGAGCCTCAGGGACAGAATTTCTGCATACATTACAGTCTTCACTGACGCACCAGATTACTTGGGATAGAGGACAGGAGTGACCTGAGTGTGAAAAGCCATGGCCAGCGGGGCTTTCGGGCTCAAAGGCTTGGAGAAAAAGTTGACACACAAATTGAAACACAAGACAAGAAATAATAATTTTGAAATTATGAGGGGAAGCCAGGGAAAACTTAACTGTAGTAGTCAAGTTCCCCTGAGTCTCCCTTCCCAGCTGCTTTTATTTACTAGAATACACAATTGCCTTTTAGGAATGCAAACAGACATATCAAAGGTGATTGTTTAGTAAACAGTAAGATTATCAGGTTAGGGGGGCAGTTTGCTTTAGGCCAGTGGTCGGCAAACTCATTAGTCACAGAGCCAAATATCAACAGTACAACGATTGAAATTTCTTTTGAGAGACAAATTTTTTAAACTTAAACTTCTTCTAACGCCACTTCTTCAAAATAGACTCGCCCAGGCCATAGTATTTTGTGGAAGAGCCACACTCAAGGGGCCAAAGAGCCACATGTGGCTCACGAGCCGCAGTTTGCCGACCACGGTTTTAGGCCATTGAGTCAGCAGTAGGTAATAAAATGAAAATTCACCCTGTGAATATCAAAGGAGCCCAGGTCAGCCTTCTGATGGACTTCTCGCATTTATATTAATTACTGTTGATCTTGGTTTCCAGCACCTGAGAAACTCAAAGTGAGTGGCAAAGCTTTGTTTTTCCTCTTTCAGTCTCTACCTGCATGCCCCCCAACTACTTTAATATTAGGGTCTTTTAAATCTTTGAAATATCAACAATTCGAAAATAACATTGGCTTTAGTAGGATGACCAAAAACCACGAAGTGAACTCAAGTGCATTTGTCTGTCAAACCTCTTCTCTCAAAATTTCATTCTGTCATTTCCTTATCTTTCTAGTACTCTCATCAACATCCCACCTCCACTTCATCCCCAATATCTGATCCTCATCCCCATCTCCAACAGTTTGCAGTTGCCTGAAACAACCAAGAACTTGATGGATGACTGGGCTCTTGGCTAGTGTATTTTAGGAGAGATCAGTGTTTGGCACTTTTGCATTTATATCCCCTAAAATTGGGGGCTATCAAAAAAATGAAGTTCTACAAAGAGTAGGATTGGATAGCTGCAGGCTCCTCCCCAGCCCGGACCCTGGTCGGAGTATGTGCAGGAGGCAACCAATCAATGTGTTTTTCTCACATTGATGTTTCTCTCTGTCTTTTCCTCTCTCTTCCATTCTCTAAAAAGCAATCCTACCGTGTTTCCCCGAAAATAAGACAGTGTCTTATATTAATTTTGCCCCCAAAGACAAGCTAGGTCTTATTTTCAGGGGATGTCTTATTTTTCCATGAAGAAGAATACGGTACACATTTATTGTTAAATGAAAATAAAGGAAATTTATTACCTGTATACGGTACGGTAGTACGGTAGTTGTCAACACAAACCAGACAAACTGTGAATCCTACAGTATCAAGAATTTACTCATTTATTCAAAGACAATCATGCCATCATCTTCTGGAACATCATCATAACAATCCAATTCCTGAATTTCCTGGTGAATTTCTTGTGACTCCATTTCTTTCAGAATCAGTGGACCAAATCTCTCATGTTTAGCAATAGCACTGTCTTTAAATGAGTACTTCTTGTCAAGGTAGCCTGCTCGCAGTGCATTTGCAATGCAACTGTCAGTGATTTTCTCCCATGAATTCTTCACCCAAGTCACAACTTCTTGCAGTTTAGGTTTCACAAAGTTTCCACGCTGATTTCTCTCCATTCTATTTTCAATGTAGTCATTAATTTCCATGCGCAAATTGTCTTTGAATGGCTTGTTTATTGCAATATCAAGAGTCTGGAGATAGGCCGACATTCCTGCGGGAATCATTATCTGATCTATTTTTCTTTCGTGAAGAAATGTCTTCATGTCTTTAGCGCGGTGAGTGCTGGCTGCATCCCAGACTAGCAGACCTCTTTGGCTCCCTCGCATAACAAGCAGCAGCATTAAATCGACCCACTTCCTTATAACTGCTTGTGTGGCCCAGGCTTTTTCAGTTTCAAGAATAAAAACGCCCAAAACATGTTCAGTTTTTTCCTTCTTGCCCTTAGAAATGATTAAAGGTGGGATTTTAGTGCCATCCAGATGAATTGCCAAAATACAGGAAACACATGCACTTTAGTAAGCAGTGGAGGGAATGTACGCTAAGGATGCACACCGCTGTTCAATTGTTGTTTGAGATGATTGGCCCATAAACACTGCAGTTTCATCCATAGCAATCATGTTGGAAAGATTGTATTTAGAGAAGTCAGCATCATCAATAAAGGACTTGAATGCAAGTGTTCGCTTAATAACTTGAGTATCTTCCAACCTAAACAATGTTGTAGATCTTCTTAAAGACAGTTCACTTCTCTGAAGGAAATTATCCAGCCAGTGTTGTGATGCTTTGAAGTCTTCAGGGGCTATGTCAAACTGTGGTGCCATTGCAAGGGCAAATTCTTGAATCTGAGCCCTATTCACAACCAAAACCTTTGCTCTCCTGTCAACAACCCATTCACAGACCAGGTCTTCCAGCTCGGAAAATAATGGTTGCCGACCTGATCCACACGTGCGCTTTTTAGCATTTCCCTTGTCCACTTGTTCAATGAGGTTACCATACTCTGCTCGCCATTTTCGGACCAATCGGATACTCAACATCTTCTCTTTGCAGAAAGCAGTAAGATTTTGGCCCCAAGAGTCTTCCACGATTCCTTTCTTGTACTCCATGGAGTAGCTTTTTCTTTTTGCGCTCATTTCTACCGTAGGGGTAAAAAAAAAGGAATTGGGGTATCGAGGTGGGGGGAGGGCGATCACTCAAAATGACACAGGGGTGATCAGAGGGGGGAATCAAAATGGCACAGGAGAATCAGAGGGGGGATTACCATTTTAGTAACCCCTTTTGATCCTCCTGTGTCATTTTGATTGCCCCCTCTGATCCTCCTGTGTCATTTTAAGTGATCCCCCTCCCCCTACCCCTGTGCCACTGAACACCTTCACCAGACATCCCCCCTACCCCTTTATCAGACATTTACCCCCTGGGGCCTGCCTGGGGACTGTCACTGGGCTTGCTGGGGCCTGGATCTGGGCTGGAGCAGGGTCCGCCACTGACTGAGAACCTTCAGTCATCATGAAGGCGGCCGCGAGCATCAGGTAGTGTCACCAGAGACAGACCAGCACTCACCACCTTCGCCGCGTCCCGTCCGCTCTAATCCTCCTGTTCTTCTACACGCATCTGCAAAAGTCTCCTCCTCTCTCCCGCCCCGCGCTCACCGCTCACTCTGACCTCCGCTCCGCCTCCACACAGCAGTGACGTCAGGACTCCGTGTAACGTCACTGGTTGCTAGACGCCAGTCGGGGCGGCCCTAGCAACCAGTTTATGGTAAATTAATTTTCATTCTGAGACAGAGCCTGGGCCTTATTTTCGGGGGATGCCTTATATTTCACTCAGAAGGAAACCTGTAAGTAGGTCTTATTTTCAGAGGATGTCTTATTTTCGGGAAAACATGGTATCTAATAAAAGAGTAATGTGCAAATTAACCATCACTCCGCTACACCCACAAGCCACGCCCACCAGCCATGCCCACCAGCCAATCAGGAGCGACTATGCAAATTAACCCAACCAAGATGGCTACAGCCACAGAGAGCAGGAGGGAGGCTTGGGTTTCCCCAGCAATGGAGGAAACCAAGCTTTTGGCCTGCCCTTGTCGGCCTAGGCCTCCACTCAAGGCTACAAAGTTTCAATAATAGAAGATACATAAACCCAAACAGAAATGGCGGCAGCCACGGAGCTGGAAAGAGCAGGAGGCTAAGGTTGCCCCCGGTGATGGAAGAAGCCAAGCTTTCCGCACACCCTGGCTGGCCCAGGCCTCCAATTAAGGCTACAAAGTTTCAATTATAGAAGATACATAAATCCAAAAAAAAATGCTGCTGCCATGGAGCAAGCAGAAGGCTTGGCTCCGCTTCAGGCTACAAAGTTTCCAGATACCAGGGCCTCCGCTTGGGTCACCAGGGGGCATGGCCAGCCTGAAAACCACCACAGACCCCTCGCCCAGGCTTCCCCATGCCCCAAGGGAACCCCCACCCTGATCCGGGACACCCTTCAGGGCAAACCAGCTGGCCCCCACCCGTGCACCAGACCTCTATCTTATCTAATAAAAGGGTAATATGCAGATTGGCCATCACTCCAACACACAAGATGGCTGCCCCCATTGGTCAAAGATCCTGCCCCCATGTGGACATAAGATGGCCGCCACAAGATGGCCAGCAGGGGAGGGCAGTTGGGAGGGGCCAGGCCTGCAAGGGAGGGCAGTTGTGGGTGATCAGGCCAGCAGGGGAGGGCAGTTGGGGGGGGGACCCAGGCCTGCAGGGGAGGGCAGTTAGGGGTCACCAGGCCTGCAGGGGAGGGCAGTTAGGGGCAAACAGGCTGGCAGGGGAGCAGTTAGGCATCAATCAGGCTGGCAGGGGAGTGGTTAGGGGGTGATCAGGCTGGCAGGCAGAAGCGGTAGGGGCAATCAGGAAGGCAGGCAGGCGAGCAGTTGGGAGCCAGCAGTCCTGGATTGTGAGAGGGATGTCCAACTGCCCGTTTAGGCCTGATCCACGGGCAGTTAGACATCCCTCGAGGGGTCCCAGATTGGAGAGGGTGCAGGCTGGGCTGAGGGTCACCCCCCCCATGCACGAATTTCGTGCACCGGGCCTCTAGTGAAAAAATAAAAAGAAAAAGAAAATGAGGGCTATAACTCCTCATTCTCCAAGCTAAGAGTGGTTATCTATCCCAGATGCTATTGTCTGAGCCAATAATGAAAGAGCTCATTTCCTAGATGTCACCTTCTCCCTGTGCCCACTCTCATGAGCCTCTCATCTCTACCAGGGCAGATACTCAGAACCTAACCAAGCCATTAAAGTGGTGCCTCAGCACTTCACCCACGGCCCTACTGGAGACTGGCTCCCACCCAGTCTCCTCCAGTTTATTGTCCCCTCTCACTCTGATTTCTAGTCCTTTACACTCTTTCCTCTTTATCCTGAGGGTAAATGCCCTGGAATGGTAAATCGCGTTGGGGTTCAGGTTGCATTAGGCCTGCTCCTCTCCAGCTGCTAGACAAAGCACATTTGAGGACGTTCATTCACATATTCACTTGTGGGTGGTTTACTACCTGCCTGACTCAAGATGGGGGAAAAGAAGCCAGAGTGTTCTGCTCGATGAGCTCAAATCGTTCAGGTCTTAGATCAGACCCTTCCTGGAAGTAAACCTGACACAGGGGTCTGAGAAGCTTGGGAACAAAGAAGCAACCTGGGTAGGTCAGAGAGACTAATTTCCAGGTCTTCTAGGACTGTCTATCCTAAAGACAGAGCATTTTCCCTTAACATGGATTTGAAGTGTGTTTGATTCAGAACAAGGGCTGAGCTCTTCCTCTGTATGGGAAAAAAACTGAGAACTAAGCAAGGCAACAAGTCATGCTGCAGCCTGCCTTGCTGCCCACAGAAGCCTGAAGACCACTACAGACTACCCCAGCCTCTGGTCATCCCACTGTCTCAGGCCACCTGGCAGTGCCTATGAGCAGAGATCCAGGGCAATTTTCTCTTTCAGGGGAGATTAAATGGGGCAGAGAGGCCAGCCTGCACTCCAACCCTACATGGCATCTGTATGTTTCTATCATAACAAACAAGGCTGGAGCAGATGTGGGGGTTTCCTGATAGGAAATGACTTCATGCTGGCAGCGGCTCACTGCAGTGGAAGGTGAGGAGCACCAATGAGTCCTTGTCTTCCTGCAGACCCCGGTACCATCCCAGGGCCTGTAAATCAGGAAGGTCTTTGAATATGCAGAGCCAATGTCTAGTCAGAGGAGCCATTTGATCTGCCAGGAGGCCAGGGCAAAGTGTGTGTGGATACAGGGGTGGAGCGTGTGGAGAGAGGCCTGGGTGACAAGAAAGGCTGCTGAAGAACTAGACCTGGGTCACCACTGCAAATCAAAGAAAGGCCACACTGTCCACTTTTCCCTGCTCCAATCTGGCTCACTGTCAGTCTGCCTTAGGCCTGCCTTTCAGGGACTGAGTTATAGCTCCTGTGACTTGTCGTATCCCCCTTTCCTTTACAGCAAAAATGGGAAACCTCGGGAGGAAAAAATGGCGGCGGAATAGACAGACGTGTCCCGAACCTTGTCCCAGAGCAGAGAGAAAGAACAGCTGAGGGTCGCACGGGGAGTGTTTGTTGGTGAGTTGAGGGACAGCTATACTCCAGGAGACAGTGGGGAATGCTGAATGGGGCTCCCCTGACCAGGCAGCCCCCACTGCTGCTGGGTTCGCTCCCGGAACCAACGGCTCAAACGCGGAGACTGCACCATCTTGAAGGGGAAAGTGGATGTTATCAGAAGCCTGAAAATCTACAACTGTGGCACCCACCGAACAGTTGCGATCCCCAGAGCACTGGTCCCCAGTTGGCACAAACACGCGGATTCAGAGGAGCTCTACACTCCACCATGGAAAGGTCAGATTTCACCTGGGATAAGGTGAGGTCTCTGGTCCCAGCAGGAGAGAGAAACATGTGCACTGTAGGAGCTGGAGGACCTGGGGAAGTCTGCGCCTAGAAAAATCTGTGGCTGTTGGGGCTGGCGTAATCCGTGAATGTGGAAGGGGGTCCTCAGAGCTGCTAACAGAAAGGAACTCTTAAAAGCAACCCATTTTGATCTGACGCAAAAGGACAGCCTAAAAATTTCAAAAGTGTGCCAGATGCTTAGACAAAGGGGGAAAAAATATTGCACAGACTTGCACGCAGCCCCAGAGTTCACACACTTACGCTGGCTCTTCTTTTTGTTTGTTTGTTTTTGTTTTTTCTTTTTCCTTTAAATCCTTGCTTCTGAGTACTAAGCCCAATACATAGGATCACCCAATTGGGGACACCCTAAGAGACTGCAGGGGAAAGTTGTTTTTTTGGAACCTGGGGATCAGAGCAGGGAATAACCATCAGAGAACCAGCTCTGGGGCAACCCACTCCCACAAACTGGTATTGAATGCCACAAGGAAAGCAGGATCTAAGCACTGGCTAGAGAGGACCAATAGACCCGGAGGTCAATCCAGAAACACTACCACACAGGGGTTGAATCACAAATTGACTCTTCTGTAAACACAAATAAAGGAATACAAGAAATTAAGACACACTACCTGCTTAAAAATCAGGACTGGCTTACAACACTGAGGAGCAGTGGAACGCAGGGAACTGCGATACTGTCCTGACTAGGAAACAGGCATGCCAAACAAAGCACTAGAGGAAGTGAAAGACCTTCACTACTGCACATTTTATTATTGCTTTTTCATTGATTAAAGTATTACATATTTTAGTACATGTATCTCCTTTTTTTCCCCCATTGACGTTCCCCCAGCCTCCCCTAACCCCTGTCGTATGCCCTAATGCCGCCCTCCCAGTGTATTGTGTCCATTGGTTTGCTTATATGCATGCATACAAGTCCTTTGGTTGATCTATTTCCCTCCCTCCCCAACACTCCCCAGCCTTCCTGCTGTAATTTGACAGTCTGTTCAGTGCTTTACTGCCTCTGTATCTATCTTTTTATTCATCAGGTTATAATGTTCTTTATTTTCCATAAATGAGTGAGATCATGTGGTATTTTTCTTTCATTGCCTGCCTTATTGCACTTAACATAATGCTCTCCAGGTCCATGCATACTGTTGCAAATGGTAAGAATTACTTCTTTTTTATAGCAGCGTAGTATTCCATTGTGTAGATGTACAATAGTTTTCTAATCCACTCATCTGCTGATGGGCATTTAGGCTGTTTCCAAATCTTAGCTATGGTAACTTGTGCTGCTATGAACATAGAGGGGCATATATCCTTTCTGACTGGTGTTTCTAGTTTCTTGGGATATATTCCTAGAAGTGGGATTACTGGGTCAAATGGGAGTTCCATTTTCAGTTTTTTGAGGAAACTCCATACTGTTTTCCACAGTGGCTGCACCAGTCTGCATTCCCACCAGCAGTGCATCAGGGTTCCTTTTTCTCCGCATCCTCACCAGCACTTGTCGTTTGTTGATTTGTTGATGGTTTCCATTCTGACAGGTGTGAGATGGTACCGCATTGTCATTTTGATTTGCATCTCTCAGATAATTAGTGACTTTGAGCATGTTTTCATGTGTATCAATAAACGTGATACATCACATAAAAAAGCAATCCCATTTACCATTGCACAAAAAAAAAATTAAGAGACCTAGGAATAAACTTAACTAAGGAGGTGAAAGACCTATATGTGGAAAACTATAGGACACTGAAACAAGAGATAGAGGAAGATGTAAACAGATGGAAGAACATACCATGCTCATGGATTGGGAGAAACAACATCATTAAAATGTCCATACTACCCAAAGCAATCTATAGATTGAATGCACTCCCTATTAAAATACCAACGGCATATTTCACAGACCTAGAAAGAACTCTCCAAAAATTCATCTAATAAAAAAAGACCCCGAATAGCCACAGCAATCTTTAGAAAGAATAACAAAGTAGGTGGGATCTCAATACCAGATTTCAAGCTGTATTGCAAAGCCAGTGTTATCAAAACAGCCTGGTATTGGCACAAGAACAGACATATAGACCAATGGAATAGAATAGAGCATCCAGATATCAACCCAAACCACTATGCTCAATTAATATTTGACAAAGGAGGCATGAACATACAATGGACTCAGGACAGTCTCTTCAATAAATGGTGTTGGGAAAATTGGACAGACACATGCAAAGAAAAATGAAACTAGACCACCAACTTACACCATACACAAAAACAAACTCAAAATGGATACAGGACTTAAACATAAGATGGGAAACCATAAAAATACTAGAGGAATCCACAGGCAGAGAAATCTCAGACATATGCCGAAGCAATTTCTTCACTGATATCGCTCCTAGGGCAATGGAAGCTAAAGAGAAAAATAAACAAATGGGACTACATCAAAATAAAAAGCTTTTTCACAGCAAAAGAAACCATCAACAAAACAACAAGAAAGCCCACTGTATGGGAGAACATATTTGCAAATGTTATCACTGATAAAGGTTTAATCTCCAACATCTACAGGGAACTTACACAACTTAATAAAAGGAAGATAAATGATCCAATAAAAAAATGGGCAACGGACCTAAATATAATCTTTTCGAAAGAAGACAGAAGGAAGGCCAAGAGACACATGAAAACATGCTCAAAGTCACTAATTATCCGAGAGATACAAATCAAAATGACAATGCGGTACCATCTCATACCTGTCAGAATGGAAACCATCAACAAATCAACAAACGACAAGTGCTGGTGAGGATGCGGAGAAAAAGGAACCCTGATGCACTGCTGGTGGGAATGCAGACTGGTGCAGGCACTGTGGAGAACAGGATGGAGTTTCCTCAAAAAACTGAAAATGGAGCTCCCATTTGACCCAGTAATCCCACTTCTAGGAATATATCCCAAGAAACTAGAAACACCAGTCAGAAAGGATATATGCCCCTCTATGTTCATAGCAGCACAAGTCACCATAGCTAAGATTTGGAAACAGCCTAAATGCCCATCAGCAGATGAGTGGATTAGAAAACTATTGTACATCTACACAATGGAATACTACGCTGCTATAAAAAAGAAGTAATTCTTACCATTTGCAACAGTATGCATGGACCTGGAGAGCATTATGTTAAGTGCAATAAGGCAGGCAATGAAAGAAAAATACCACATGATCTCACTCATTTATGGAAAATAAAGAACATTATAACCTGATGAATAAAAAGATAGATACAGAGGCAGTAAAGCACCAAACAGACTGTCAAATTACAGCAGGAAGGCTGGGGAGTGTTGGGGAGGGAGGGAAATAGATCAACCAAAGGACTTGTATGCATTCATATAAGCACACCAATGGACACAAGACACTGGGGTGTGGGGGATGAGGGCATGCGACAGGGGTTAGGGGATGCTGGGGGAAGGTCAATGGGGAAAAAAAGGAGATATATGTACTAATACATGTAATATTTTAAACAATAAAAAAGAAAAGAAAAAAATGGGAAACCTCCCTGGTTCTACACTAGGATCTTGACCTTTCCACACCGAATAAAAAGAAAAAATACTTCAAACTGCAGAGACCAGACTGAGGCACTCCAGGATTGACTCACCCATCATCACTCTGGGGCAAGGCCAGAACTACACTGGGAGTGGGAGGGGTTCTGCCAGAGATTTAATAAACTTCCATTTCTAGAGTAGAAACACTGGTT
This sequence comes from Plecotus auritus, assembly GCF_963455305.1. Taxonomy (NCBI): domain Eukaryota; kingdom Metazoa; phylum Chordata; class Mammalia; order Chiroptera; family Vespertilionidae; genus Plecotus; species Plecotus auritus. Next base: position 85,237,868 of record NC_137770.1, on the reverse strand, counting down.
CCTTCTTTATTCACTAAATAGCCTATAGCTAATTGAGTGCATTTTTCTATAATCTCTAAATCTTTTTTAAAAGATTGGATTCAGGAAGGTAGTCTCATATTTCAAACACCCACCTTGGAGAAATCTAGGCTGACAAGAAGTGGCTTGCTGAATATCTGTCATTGATGAGTGTGTTTAGACTATGGAAAAGTGTATGTTGGGTATAAAAGTAATTTATATTCATCATAGAAATGTAGTTAATCCAGAACACACAAATAAGAAAATGAAAATTACTGAGAATTCCACCACCCAGAGATGATCATCACTGATGCATCTAAGTATGTTTTTCTTTGTGTTCATAAGGTGCTGCTTCTCGCACAGAATTGGGATTGGGCTGTTTAGAACTCATAGTGCCTTCCTTTCCATTACTCTGTCTTCTGCCATCACATTGATGAGTGTTGGGATACTCTGTTTGCAAATGATGTAACTTCTAGGCCCAGGGACATCAGAGACAAGATTCTCTAGACACTGGACCAGCAAAATGTCACCCACAATATAAAAGGGGGGACATCCAGCAGGTCACCTGTGCTCAAAGCCTTCCCTCACAAGGATTATAATTATAATTCGAAGGACAACCACATCCTACTACTGAAGGTACCACCTTGCTGAGTTTCAGGTGCACTTGTACAAGATCGAAGAACTTCTCCAAGGACATCACGTTACTGCAGGTAAGGAAACCTCCTGCTGCTCTTGCTCTCCTGGGTCCTCATTATTTCTCCTCCCACCAAGACCTGTCCCTTCCCTCCTTCCTATCCCGGCCACGTGACCACTGCCAGTGGCTCAGGGGGGAGAAATACAGTGCAGCCCCATTTCAGTATCCAGGCCCAGAGGCCACTGGCAGACCTGGGCTCTTTCTGCATTAGCAGTTGAGAAAGGCCACAAAGACCAAAGGCGTGGTGCCCCCCTGCCTGTCCAGGGGGAGACCGCGGTAAGCCCAGGACAGAAGTATGGGCAGCTAGTGGTGGGTCACAACAGGCACTTCAGACACTCTGCAGGAGGTGGAGCTGACTGAATAGGAGGACCCTGAGTGTGAATCCCACTTCCCCAGATGCTAAAGATTTGTGTAGGGGACACAAGGAAGATGAAAATGAGCTTCAAGGTCAGGTCAGGTTTCCAGCGTTTACCTAGACAGGTCCCAAGAGAGAGGAACTTGGGGAGCTCTAGGATATGGAAGTGACCATACCTTCATGCCTCAGCCTAAGAACTAGCACAGCCTGGGTCCAAGAATCTAGTATTTTTTAAAATATATTTTTTTATTGATTTCAGAGAAGGAGAGATAGAAACATCAATGATGAGAGAGAATCATTGATCAGTTGCCTCCTGCACGCCCCCCACTGGGGATCAAATCCACAACCCAGGCATGGGCCCTAATGGGGAATCGAATCGTGACCTCCTGGTTCATAGGTCGGTGCTTAACCACTGAGCCACGCTGGCCAGGAAAGAATCTAGTCTTTCCTGGAGGATTAGGAAGGATCAGCCATCCCCACAGCACAGTGAAATTAAAGAGACTTGGAGATCTGCAGGTCCTGCAGTTTCCAGACCACTCAGTGGAGTCCATGTCGGGTGCTGAGGGAGGAGGCAGCCGGGGCAGCCTTATCTTTACTTATAGAACATGTAGGGGGCATTAGACACAGCCCGCAAACCCACAAAATGCCGCATTTCAAGTGCAAGGCAGTTCATTGTGACCCAGATGACCCTATTGTATCCTCCAAACAGCACCACCGATGGCTGGTGTGGCAGAACACAACAAATTCACAACAGCTGCACAAACAAGGAGTCAAGTGGGACCCACACTGAAAGGAAAAACAACTTCCTTAAAATGAATAGCAAAAGAACCACAAGGATATGAGGAACAAAACCCAGCACATTTAAGTGTAAGCTGGAAAGCAAATAAAAGCTCATTTTTTACACTAGACCATCCCTACATCCATGTGCCATGTGTTCCCTGGGGCTCCCATCCCTGGCAGAAGCACAGGTGAGAGAAGAGCTGAGTGCACCTGTGAGATGAGCAGGTGAAGGGTAGATGGTGCAGGAGCTAAGGGGCCACTTCAGTCAAACATGACCCCCAGGAGGAACCATCACACAAAAGAAATGGAGCCCCCAGACAGTCAGCCATGAGGAGCTCCCTGGGGCCCCAGGTGTAAGGCAGAGCCAGCAGCAGAGTCCACGGGTATCCAAACCCAAGAGCAAGGTGTGTGGCCTTGGAGGACAGCACCTGGTGGGTGTCTTCCTCTGCACTTGACACAGGATGACTGAGCATCATGAGGACAAGGCTGCTCTTGACAGTACATGTTTCCTTAAAATGATTTCTAAGTATGTTTACATTTATTTCTCCCTCTTTTGATGTAGTGATTTTTATTTCTAGAACCCTTATTCTATGGAAGGTCTAAAGTGTGTGGTGGGGTGTGGGGGTTACTCACAACAATGTTCATCACACCGTTATTTAATAACTAGAAGCCCAGTGCACAAATTCGTGCATGGGTGGGGCCCCTCTGGGTGGCCTACAGAGATCGGGCCAAAACCCACAGTCCAATGCTGCCTGCAGCTCCTACCTGCCGCTCCCACTCATCCCAGCCCCACTGCGCCTGCTGCAGGCTCGCACCCAATCAGTCCCAATTGGGAGAGGCTTGTGCTGCTGCAGCAGCACTCACCAGCCATGAGCCCTGTGTCTGGCACCCTCCTGAGGGGAGTGACCTGTGGGATCAAGCTGAAACTGGCTCTCCAAAATCCCCTGTAGGGTCCCAAATTGTGAGAGGGCACAGGCCAGGCTGAGGGACCCCACCAATGCATGATTGGGCTGGGGAGGGACCGTGGGAAAGCTCCAGGGCGTGTCTGGCCCATCTTGCTCAGTCCTGATTGGTCAGATCCGAGAGGCAAATTCCTACCTGTTGGAGTGTCTGCCCCCTGGTGGTTAGTGCGCATCATAGCGAGCAGTTGAGCAGCCTTAGCATATCATTAGCACATTATGCTTTGATTGGTTGAATAGTCGACTGGTCTCTGGATGACCAGACACTTAGCATATTAGGCTTTTATTATATAGGATAGACTACAAATTGGAATCATATTAATGTCCAAACAGGGAAAAGGTAAAATATGGTACATCACATTATGATGTATTAGAGGCCCGGTGCACAACATTCATGCACTGAGCCCGGCATGCATCTTCTCACAGTCCAGGACCCCTCAGGGGATGTCTGATGGCTGGGGAACAGATCTAAGCTGGTAGTTGGACATCCCCCCAAGGGGTCCTTAACACAACCACAGAGGCAGAAGAGGCTCCCGCCACCACCGCTGTGCTAGCCAGCTGGCGTTTGGCTGAGCAACACTTCCCCTGTGGGAGCACACTGACCACCAGGGGGCAGCTCCTGCATTGAGCATCTGCCCCCTCATGGTCAGTGCTTGTCATAGCGACTGGTCATTCTGACGTTCAGTCAATTTGCATATTAGGGTTTTATTATATAAGACTAGAGGCCCAACACGTGAAATCATGCAAGACCCAGACCCGCCACACGGGCAGAACCCAGACTCCCTCCCCCCATGCCGCAAGACTGAGACCCGCCACGCTGCGAGACCCATCAATACACCTCCTGGTGACCAATTATTTGGTCGTTCCAGCATTCCGGCGTTACGGCCATTGGCCTTTTATAATATAGATTATGCAAGCCATTCATACCTGTATTACCCACTGCTCCAGAAAACTGGGATAAGGAAATGAAAGAAAGAAAGGAAACTAAGCTTAGAACATTAATAGACAAGTTATAAGAAAAACTAAAGCTTTGGGGAAAAGTCAAAGTTTACTAATTAATGTGATTTCAAATAGCAATAATTTTTTGTTTATCTGGTTAAGAAGAATTTACAAATAATAATAATACTTAGCTTCAATATGGCCATTGAGAAAATAACATTTTCACACCTTGTACACAAAGGTCCTAAAAATAATAAAAGCAGTCTTTTACCTAGCCATTAACCACACCAAGAAATTTGGACAAGATTATTTTTTATACATCTGTTACGTAAGTCAAATCATAGAAACAATACCTATGTCTAGCACAAATTTGGGGATTAGCTTTTAAAATGTTACATATGATTGAACACTATGGAACCTTTAAAGTTAAGACATAGAAGTACAATTTGCCACATAGAAGAATGTTCACCAGGTATGATTAAGTCAAAAGCATATTAGAGAGCATATACAGTCATGCACAGCTTAATGACATGGATACATTCTGAGAAATGTGTCCTTAGGATATTAGTATTAGTATTTATTAGTATTAGTATTAGTATTAGTATTAGTATTAGTATTAGTATTAGTATTGATTGTGTGAACATCATGGAATGTACTTACACACACCTAGATGGTATAGCCTACTACACACCTAAGCCATATGTCATAGTCTATTGCTCCTAGACTGCAAACCTGTATAGCAGGTTACTGTACAAAACAACACAAGTTAAATCAAGCGCAAGAGAAAATGTTGCAATCAAGAGACTTGGTAAACAGAAGATCTATGAGGTTGCTGCCTGCATAATACGCATACTGTTTTGCAGTATAAATAGTACACACTAAAATAAAAATAGAAAGTACAGAATAGTAAATATACAAACCAGTAACACTTGTTTATTATCATTATCAACTATTATGTGCTGGCAATTGTATGTATTATACTTTTACACGACTGGCAGCCAGTAGGTTTGTTTATACTGGCATCACTACAAACATGTGGGTAATGCCTTGAGCAAGGGTGGCTATGACATCACTAGGCAACAGGAATTTTTCAGTTCCATTATAGTCTTACAGGACCACCATTGTATATGTAGTCTGTTGTTGACCAAAACTTTATGGGTCTCATGATTGTAATCAGCAATCAAATTTTTATTATACACATATTTTCCTTTTAGGCTTTTTTCTTTTTCCTGCATATTCATTTTCCTAATTTTCTATGTTTATGTATTATTTAGATAACTTAAATGCCTGTTTTGGTTTTTTTTAAATATATTTTATTGATTTTTTACAGAGAGGAAGGGAGAGTGATAGAGTTAGAAACATCGATCAGCTGCCTCCTGCACACCCCCTACAGAGGATGTGCCCACAACTAAGGTACATGCCCTTGACCGGAATCGAACCTGGGGCCCTTCAGCCCGCAGGCCGACGCTCTATCCACTGAGCCAAACCGGTTAGGGCTGTTTTTTTAATATGAATGAGATTCTAAAATGATATTCACAAATAGATTTTAATAAAATGAGGCAAAGGTTTATGTTGAATGATTTAAAGTATAGGATTCAAAACTAAATGTATTGTAAACACATATATATAAAAAATATATACATGGAAAAAACCTAACATGGAAATACAACTGTTAACAGTGGTCAGATGGGTAGTGGGATTAAAGCTGACATTTTCTTCTACATTTTAATTTATTAAATACTCTAAATTTTATCATTATTAAAATAATTTTATTTATTAAAATATTCTATGTCAAAAAAGGCAGACTTCAATAAGTTGGTACATATAAAAGTTAAGCTAACCCTAATGATTTTAACACATAAACTTCAGCATTTCCTTGACTAACACAATAAAAAGTTTGTTTCTTATTCACACACAGTCCAAAATGAGCAGTGCCCCTATTTACTTCAAGTGTCCCCGGTTGGACAATAAATTACGTGGTCAGCCCAAGCGAAGGGACCCTAAAATAGCTTCCAAGTTCCCCAGGTTCATCTGCCTCAAAAATTGGAAGGGGATGTCAGGCATGAGAGCATGTTATGGGCCAGAACTAGAAGGTGTCCACATCCTTTCCACTCACATCCCATTTGCTATGACAGTCACACAGCCACACTTGGCTTTAAGTGACGCTGGGTAATGTAGTTCACCTATGTCCCCTAGAAGAAAAGGAAATTGTTTTTACCAAACTGTTACCTCTTCTCTACTACAGTGTTTAACAGTGTTTGCTGTCTATAAAGATTAAGAGCCCTAAATACTATTCTGCTCATAAAACTAACATTTCCATTATAGAAAAAATTACTAATATAAAGGTGAAAAAGAGTCCCATAAAATAGTTGTTCTGGTTGTTGCCCTTTTTTAACAGGATTAGTATCAACTTACACGGATCATTTTACATTCTACTTTTTCCTCTTAATATTAGATGAAGCAAACTGCTCCAGGCCATGAAGCATTCTTCTAAACCTGGAAGCTTTTAATAGCTGGATAGCATTTCATCCCATGAATACATCATGATTTATCCCACGATTTATATTTTGTAATATATCATATTACCATCTCCTATTGTTGAATACTTAGATAGTCTGAGCAGTTTTGGAAGAGGGTCTCAGGGAATATGTCCACCTCCAGCTCATTCTCGCATTTATCCAGGGCCCCGGGGTCAGCTGCTCAAGCTCATAAGTAAACTTTTCTGCTAGGAACACTGAGAGCCTTGAACCTTTTGTCAAATCTTTCTCTGCCACATCCGGGCTTTGCAGTCCCCTCTTTCCCGCTCACTACACTGATGGGAAGGTTTTATGCAGATCCCATTAAATTTCCTTTGCTCTTCCCTACAAGCAAGTGCCTCAGTAGCACTGGCACAGTCTTCTCCCGGTACAGACACTCCATGAAATAATCACAAGCTTGCCAGTAGAGACTTCCCAAAAAGTTTCCAAAATACCCTTCAAAGGGTGATATTAAGGCAGCTCTGAGGATGTCCAGGATCCCTCAGAAGTACACAGCCTCCTACAGAGCCAAGAACAGTCTCATGGTGACTGACTAGAGCAGCATCAAAGGGGAAGTGACCCAGCACCAGCTGGCAACTGCTTTCCCAGAAGAGCTGGGCATGGGGGCCCCAGCAGGAGCTGGGAAACAGCCTACGTTAATGTCCCAACAACCCAGAGGAGAAAACAGTTGTAACTGACGGAAATGTAATAAAGCAGTCCAAAGTAGATATAACCAGCTATGGGTATTGTGAAGCAAAGTGCTGTTATTAGTACAAATATTACAATTTTTATTAACATAGAAAATAAAAACTTGCTTGCCCCATCTACTCTCATATAGTCCCCTCTTTCTCAAAATGCTCTCTCTAATCCCCACTCTCTGGCAAATAGGCTTTTACATTGTTTTATTGTAAAATATACAGACATGAGCTGAAACTGGTTTGGCTCAGAGGATAGAGCATCAGCCTGCGGACTGAGAGGTCCCAGGTTCGATTCCAGTCAAGGGCATGTACCTTGGTTGTGGGCACATCCCCAGTGGGAGGTATGCAGGAGGCAGCTGATCGATGTTTCTCTCTCATTGATGTTTCTAGCTCTCTATCCCTCTCCCTTCCTCTCTATAAAAAATCAATAAAATGTATTTTTAAAATATATATACAGCTGAAACCGGTTTGGCTCAGTGGATAGAGCGTCAGCCTGCAGACTGAAAGGTCCCAGGTTCGATTACGGTCAAGGGCACGTACCTTGGTTGCGGGCACATCCCCAGAGGTGTGCAGGAGGCAGCTGATCGATGTTTCTCTCTCATTGATGTTTCTAACTCTCTATCCCTCTCCCTTCCTCTCTGTAAAAAATCAATAAAATATTTAAATATATATATATATATATATATATATATATATATATATATATGGAGTGCACAAAACATAAAGGTACAGTTTATAGGATAATTATAAGGCAAGCACTACAGTTTATGTCAACTATACCATGAAACATTCCAGAAATCACCCATATGTCTCCTCCTGGTCAAAAGGCCCTCTCTGCTCTCCAACCCCAGACTTAACTACTATTGTGACTTTTGTGATAACTCCTTCCTTGCTTTTCATCATAATTTTCCACCTATGTGTACATTTCTATCCAATGATGTTTCATTATTGCTAGCATTCAACTTTATATAAAGAGAATCATACTGAATGCAGTCTTCTTGGGTTCTTTTGCTCAACATCATGTTTGTGAGTTTCATTTGTGAGCTGCCTGTGCAATAGTCATTCCTTTTCATTGCTATACAATATCCCATTATATAAATATGCCACAATTTGATTATCTGTGCTGTTGGTGATGGACCTTCCAAGTGCTGCCAGTTTGGGGCTATCATGAATAATGCATGACCTTTTTGGACATGTATTTGATGGAAATTTGCACGTGTTTCTCTAGGGCAGTGGTCAGCAAACTCATTAGTCAACAGAGCGGCAAACTGCAGCTCGCGAGCCGCATGTGGCTTGCGAGCCGCAGTTTGCCAACCACTGCTCTAGCGTATACACCCAGGAGAGGGAACATAACCAACCTGGTGACTGTAACTGGTATCTCACTGTGATTTAAGGGGGAGGTTCTAACTATGGAAAGTAACACCTTTTCACATTTTATTGGCCACTTGGATTTCCTCTTTGGAGATGCAGCTGTTCCAGTCTTTTGCCCATTATTCTACTCACTTGAATATCTTTTTCATATGTGTGTTATTGCTCTTGATTTTAATAGATCAAATTAACAGTCCTTTTTATTTTTTTTATTAAGGTATTATATGTGTACATATCTTACCATTGCCCCCCCCACCCCACTCCCATACATGCCCTCCCCCCTCAATGTTTTGCATCTGTTGGTTACTCTTATATGCATGCATACAAGTCCTTCAGTTGATCTCTTATTTCCCCCACCTCTCCCTAACCTTACCACTGTAATTAGACAGTCTGTTTGATGCTTTACTGCCTCTGTAACTATCTTTTCGTTCATCAGTTTATAATGTTTTTCATTATCACCAAATGAGTGAGATCATGTGGTATTTTTCTTTCATTGACTGGCTTATTTCACTTAGCATAATGTTCTCTAATTCCATCCAGGTGCCTACAAATGGTAGTAATTCCTTCTTTTTTATGGCAGCATAGTATTCCATTGTGTAGATGTACCATAGTTTTCTGATCCAGTCATCTGCTGACGGGCACCTAGGCTGTTTCCACATCTTAGCTATTGTAAATTGTGCTGCTATGAACATAGGGGTACATATATCCTTTCGGATTGGTGTTTCTGGTTTCTTAGGATATATTCCTAGGAGTGGGATTACTGGCTCAAATGGGAGTTCCATTTTCAGTTTTTTGAGGAAACTCTATACTGTTCTCCACAGTGGCTGCACCAGTCTGCATTCCCACCAGCAGTGCACGAGGGTTCCTTTTTCTCCGCATCCTCGCCAACACTTGTTGTTTGTTGATTTGTTGATGATAGCCATTCTGACAGGTGTGAGATAGTATCGCATTGTCGTTTTGATTTGCATCTCTCGGATAATTAGTGACTTTGAGCATGTTTTCATGTGTCTCTTGGGCTTCTTTCTGTCTTCTTTCGAAAAGATTCTATTTAGGTCCGTTGCCCATTTTTTTATTGGATCATATATCTTCCTTTTATTAAGTTGTATAAGCTGCCTGTAGATGTTGGACATTAAACCTTTATCAGTGATAACATTTGCAAATATGTTCTCCCATACGGTGGGGTTTCTTGTTGTTTTGTTGATGGTTTCTTTTGCTGTGCAAAAGCTTTTTATTTTAATGTAGTCCCATTTGTTTATTTTCTCTTTGGCTTCCATTGCCCTAGGGGCAGTATCAGTGAAAAAGTTCTTTTGGCATATGTCTGAGATTTTGCTGCCTGTGGATTCCTCTAGTATTTTTATGGTTTCCCGTCTTATATTTAAGTCCTATATCCATTTTGAGTTTATTTTTGTGTATAGTGTAAGTTGGTGATCTAGTTTCATTTTTTTGCATGTATCTGTCCAATTTTCCCAACACCATTTATTGAAGAGACTGTCCTGACTCCATTGTATGCTCATGCCTCCTTTGTCAAATATTAATTGAGCATAGTGGTTTGGGTCGATATCTGGATTCTCTATTCTATTTCATTAATCTATATGTCTGTTCTTGTGCCAGTACCAGGCTGTTTTGAGGACAGTGGCTTTGTAATACAGCTTGAAATCTGGTATTGAGATCCCTCCTATTTTATTCTTCTTTCTCAGTATTGCTGTGGCTATTCGGGGTCTTTTTTTTATTCCAGATGAATTTTTGGAGAGTTCTTTCTAGGTCTGTAAAATATGCCATTGGTATTTTAATGGGGAGTGCATTGAATCTATAGATTGCTTTGGGTAGTATGGACATTTTAATGATGTTGATTCTACCAATCCATGAACATGGTATGTTCTTCCATCTGTTTACATCTTCCTCTATCTCTTTTTTCAGTGTCCTGTAGTTTTCCGCATATAGGTCTTTTACCTCCTTGGTTAGGTTTATTCCTAAGTATCTTAATTTTTTTGGTGCGATGGAAAATGTGATTGCTTTTTCAGTCTCTCTTTCTGTAAGTTCACTGTTGGTGTATAGAAATGCCATAGATTTCTTGGCTTTAATTTTGTATCCTGCTACATTGCCAAATTCATTTATTAATTCTGTTAGTTTTTTGATGGAGTCTTTCGGGTTTTTTATGTACAATATCATGTCATCTGCAAATAAGGACAGCTTTACTTCTTCTTTTCCAATTTGGATGCCTTTTATTTCTTCTTCTTGTCTAATTACAATGGCTAATACTTCCAGTACTATGTCAAACAGGAGTGGTGAGAGTGGGCATCCCTGTCTTCTTCCTGTTCTTAGGGAAAATAGTTTTAGTTTTTGCCCATAGAGTATGATGTTAGCTGTGGGTTTATCATATATAGCTTTTATTATGTTGAGGTATGATCCTTCTATTCCCACCTTGTTGAGAGTTTTTATCAAGAAAGGGTGTTGGATTTTGTCAAATGCTTTTTCTGCATCAATTGATATGACTATGTGATTTTTATCTCTCAATTTGTTTATGTGATGTATCACATTTAATGATTTGTGGATATTGTACCATCCTTGCATGCCTGGGATAAACCCTACTTGGTCATGGTGTATGATCTTTCTGATGTACTGCTGGATCCGATTTGCTAGAATTTTTTTGAGGATTTTGGCATCTACATTCATGAGGGATATTGGCCTGTAATTCTCCTTCATTGTGTTGTCTTTTTCTGGTTTTGGTATTAGGGTGATGCTGGCTTCATAGAAGGAGCTTGGAAGTGTTCCTTCCTCTTGAATTTTTTGGAATAGTCTGAGGAGGATAGGTTTTAGTTCTTCCTTGAATGTTTGGTAAAACTCTCCTGTGAAGCCGTCTGGCCCTGGGCTTTTGTTTGCCGGAAGCTCTTTGATGGCTGCTTCAATTTCTTCCATAGTTACTGGCATATTGAGCTGTTTAGATTCTTCCTGATTGAGCTTTGGAAGGTTATATTTTTCTAGGAATATGTCCATTTCCTCCAGGTTGTCCAGTTTGTTGGAATAGAGTTGTTCGTAGTATTTTTTAACAATCCTTTGTATTTCGGCGGGATCTGTTGTTATTTCACCTCTTTCATTTCTGATTTTGTTTATTTGGGTCCTCTCTCTTTGCTTCTTGGTGAGCCAGCTAGAGGTTCATCAATCTTGTTTATCCTTTCAAAGAACCAGCTCTTGGTTTTGTTGATCTTTTGTATTGTTTCTTTGGTCTCTATGTCGTTTATCTCCACTCTGATCTTTATTATTTCCTTCCTTCTGCTTACACTGGGCTTTTCTTGTTGCTCTTTTTCTAACTCTTTGAGTTGTTGGGTTAGGTAATTTATTACAATTGTTTCTTGTTTTTTGCAGTAGGCTTGTAGAGCTATGAACTTCCCTCTCAAGACTGCTTTCGCTGTGTCCCATAGATTTTGGATTGTAGTGTTTTCATTGTCATTTGTTGCCATGATGTTTTTTTATTTCTTCTTTGATCTCTCTGGTAACCCAGTCATGGTTTAATAGCATGCTGTTTAGTCTCCATGTGTTTGATTTCTTTGGGTTGTTTTTATTGTAGTTGATTTCCAGTTTTATGCCACTGTGGTCTGAGAAGATGCTTGATATGATTTCCATCTTCTTGAATTTGAAGAGACTTTGCCTATGTCCCAACATATGGTCTATGTTTGAAAATGTCCCATGTACACTTGAGAAGAATGTATATTCTATGGCTTTGGGGTGAAATATTCTGAAGATGTCAATTAAGTCCATCTGGTCTAGTGAGTTATTTAGGATTGATGTTTCTTTGCTGATTTTTTTGTTTAGAGGATTTGTCCAATGGTGATAGTGGGGTATTAAAGTCTCCTACTATGATTGAATTGCTGTCAATCTCTCCCTTGATATCCTTCAGGAGTTTTTTATGTATTTGGGTGCTCCTGTATTGGGTGCATATATGTTTACCAGAGTTATTTCTTCTTGTTGGATTGCACCCATTAGTATTATGAAGTGGCCTTCCTTATCTCTTGTTATGTCCTTCACTTTGAGATCTAATTTTTCAGATATAAGTATTGCTACCCCAGCTTTTTTTTCAGTTCCATTTGCCTGGAAAACTTTTTTCCATCCCTTCACCCTCAGTCTGTGTGTGTCTTTTTTTCTGAGGTGGGTTTCTTGTAGACAGCAGATATATGGGTCGTGTTTTCTTATCCAATCTGTTACCCTATGTCTTTTGATTGGGGCATTTAATCCATTTACATTTAAAGTTATTATTGATAGGTACTTATTTGTCACCATTCCTATTCTTTACCCCTGTGTTCCTTCTTCGCTTCCTATTTCTTTTTTATTACAGCAGACCCTTTAGCATTTCTTGCATTGCTGGTTTGGTGGTAATAAATTCCCTTAGTCCTTTTTTGTCTGTGAAGCTCCTGATTTCACCTTCAATTTTCATTGATAGCCTTGCTGGGTACAGTATTCTTGGATTCAGACCCTTCCTTTGCATGACTTTGTATATTTCATTCCATTCCCTTCTGGCCTGATGAGTTTCTGTTGAGAAATCAGTTGCTATTCTGATGGGGGTTCCTTTGTAGGTAACTTTCTGTCTCTTTCTTGCCGCTTTTAAGATTCTTACTTTGTCGCTGGTGTTTGCCAATTTAATTATAATGTGCCTTGGCGTCGGTCTTTTGGGGTTCTTTTTGCTTGGGACTCTGTGAGCTTCTTGGATTTGTGTGGGTTTTTTCTTCCCTATATCAGGGAAATTTTTTGTCATTATTTCTTCAAAGAGGTTTTCTATTCCTTGCTCAGCTTCCTTTCCTTCTGGAACCCCTATTATGCGGATGTTGTTTTGTTTCGTGTTGTCCCAAAGTTCCCTTAGGCTCTCCTCCTGCCTTTTAATTTTTTTTTTCTAGAAGTTGCTCTACTTGGGTATTTTTTCCCATCTTGTCTTCTAGCTCACTGATGCAGTCCTCTGCTTCTTCTAGTCTACTCTTGATGCTTTCTATTGAGTTCTTTACAGCAGCGATGTCATTTTTCATTTCTTCTTGGTTCTTCCTTATTTCCTCTTGGTTCTTTCTCATATTGTCGAATTTGTCTTCCATTCTTTTCATCCACCTTATGACCATTTCTCTGAATTCTTTCTCTGGAAGGTTGCTTGCCTCCATTACGTTTACTTCCTTTTCTGGTGATACCTGCTTTTCTTTCATATGCGGGCTGTTTCTTTGTCTCCCCATGGTCTCTCTTCTTTGGGTATCTGGTTATGTAGTTCTCTCTCTCCTGTGTTGATTTTAAGGCACAAAATACAGCACTACCAGGTACAACACACAAGTCACTGAACAGAAATGTATTCACAATATTAATAACCTCCAATAAAGGTGACCACCAGAGAAAGGCAAATTAGGGGATAGGAGAGAAAGAAGAGGAAAAAGAAAGAAAGAAGAAAAAAAAAGGAGTGTCAAAATGAAATTGGGAAAAGGGAAAAAAAAAACAAAGAAAGAGAGACAAGAAAGAGACTAAGAGAGAAAGGGGAACAGACTATATATATTGGGGATAAAACTCCAATAGAACAATCACTAATCCCAGCAAATGCCAGCAACAAGTACCTGGGGATTAATACAAACTACAACACCAATTAATAGTGAGTGAGGCAAGGGAAAACAGAAGCACAAAACAAACAAAAAAAATAAACAAAAGAAGAATAAGCAAAACAATCTCATAAAAAAGCATAAAAATTCGATATAATCTACATTCAAGCGAACAACAACAAAAGGACAGAGAGAAAAACAATTTTTTGGATAGTTAAGACAGCGAAGAGAGAGGTGTGTATGGACTTGGAGCAGGGGATTGGAGATTAGATATGTTAGTAGAGTGAAATTTTAACAAGGGGTAAACAGAAAGAATAGGGAAAATCTAAAGCAGGAAAGGGGTAAGATAAACAGGACACCGAAAAGGGGAAGGTTAGGAAGAGAGTGATGGCATAAAGGTAGAGTTGAAATAGAGTAAAACGATGCTAAAGGAAAGATAAAAATAGAATGTAGAACACTAATCCCAAAATAAAATGAAGAGAAAATAAAATGACACTTAAAAAAAAAAAAGATAAAATAGCAGTAGTAATAATACAGGTTGAAAATAAAAATGTACTAATTAAAAAGGTAAAATCAAGTGAGGAAAAAAGAAAAAAAATTAGTTTCTTGAGTAAAAGATGCAAAAAATGAAAATAAAAAAATAAAAATTAAAAATAAAATGTGGAGTAGTGAAGGTCACTCACTTCCTCTGTTGTTCTGTTTGGCACACCTGTTTCTCAGTCCAGACAGTATTGCAGTTCCCTGTGTTCCACTGCTCTTCAGTGTTGTAAGCCAGTCCTGATTTTAAGCAGGCGGTGTGTCTTAATTTCTCGTATTCCTTTATTTTTGATTACACAAGAGTAAATTTGTGATTCAGCCCCTGGTGGCAGTGTTTCTGGATTGACTTCCGGGTCTATCTATGGCCTCTGTAGGCAGTGTTAGAGCCTTCTTTCCCTGTGGCACTCACTACCGGTTTGTGGGAGTGGGCTGCCTCAGAGCTGGCTCTCCGATGGTCACTCCCCGCTCCGATCCCCAGGTTCCAGAAAAACAATTTCCCCTGTAGTCTCCCAGGGTGTCCCCAACTGGGTGATCCTATGTATTGGGCTTAGTAATCAGAAGCAAGGATTTGAAGAGGAAAAAGCCCAAGTGAGAACTCCGGGGCTGCGCGTAAGACTAGGCAGCCGGCACACCCCTGAAATTCTTAGGGTGTCCCTGCACGTCAGATCAAAATGGGTTGCTTTTTAGAGAGCCCTTCTGTTAGCAGCTCTGAGGACCCCCTTCCACATTCACAAATCACGCCAGCCCCAACAGCCACGGATCTTTGTAGGCACAGACTTCCCTGGTCCTCCAGCTCCCGCAAAACGCGCATTGCTCTCTCGCGGTGGGACCAGAGACCTCACCTTATCCCAGGAGAAATCTGACCTTTCCGTGGTGGAGTGTAGAGCTCCTCTGAACCCGTGTGTTTGCGCCAATTGGGGAGCGTTGTTCTGGGGCTCGCAGCTGTTCCGTGGGTGCTGCAGTTGTCTTAACAGTCCTTTTTATGATTAGTACTTTTATGTACAGGGGTAGACAAAAGTAGGTTTATGGTTGTGAGTATGCAAAACACATTGTTTATCCTTGTATTATTATTTATTAATTATTGTATTATTTATTTGTATTACAACTGTAAATCTACTTTGCCCACCCTTATATATAGCATTTAACATTTTTACCTATCATAAAGGCATTATTACATTACTAGAGGCCTGGTGCATGACATTTGTGCACTGGGGGGGTGGGATGGGGGGTTCCTCAGCCCAGCCTGCACCCTCTCCCAGTCCAGGACCCCTCGGGGGATGTCCGCCTGCTGGCCCAGGCCGATCCCCTCAGGGATCGGGCCTAAGCCAGCAGTCAGACACCCCTCTCGCAGTATGGGACTCCTTGCTTTTTACCGCCCACCTGCAGTGAAGGCGGGAGAGGCTCCGCCACCACCGCTGCGCCTACCAGCCGTGAGCCTGACTTCTGGCTGAGCAGTGCTCCCCCTGTGGGAGCACACTGACCACCAGGGGGCAGCTCCTGCATTGAGCGTCTGCCCCCTGGTGGTCAGTGTGTGTCATAGTGACTGGTTGTTCCACTGTTCAGTCGATTTGCATATTAGTGTTTTATTATATAGGATATTTTCAAATATTTATTCACACCTAAAATGGATTATTAGATATGGTGTGAGTAAAGGACAAGTTTTTCTTTTCCACATAGAAAATGTGTCCCTACAGGACACCATGAAGATACCTATTGTCCTAGCATCATTAATTGGGGAGGAAAAAACTTCCTTTCTCCTCTATCTGTCATGAAACCTCCATCATAATTCAAGTGTCTATATATGTCTGTATCTATCCAAATGGGTGTGGAATCTCTATTTCTGGTCCATTAGTCTATGTCTCTATGCCCCCATCAGTACCACTCTAGCTTCATCACTATGGCTTTATTTGCTAAAGCAAGTCCTCCCATCTTATTCTCATTCCTCAAGAGTGTCTTGGTTTTTATTGGCCATTTGTTTTTCCGCATATACCAGAAATCATTTAAGTTCTATAAAATCTCACTTTAGTGCAATGAATCTATAGATCACTTTTTGGAGAATTGACATTTTTAAATATTTTGTTTTGCAATCCACAAACATGGAATATCTTTATATTTAGGTCTTTTTAATTGTCTCTTAATAAAGTCTTTGAGTTTCTTCAAAGAAGTCCTGCACACCCTAGGCGGTTTTGCTCTGTGGTTAAGAGCGTCGGCCCACAACAGAAGGGTCCAGGGTTCGATTCTGGTCAAAGGCACATACCTCAGTTGCAGGCTCATTCAGGAGGCAACCAATCAATGTGTCTCTCTCACATCAATATTTCTCTCTCTCTTTCTGTCTCTCTTCTCCCTTCTGCTCTGTCTAAAAATCAATAAAGTGAGGATTTTAAAAAAAGTCCTGCACATCTCCTTAAAATTATTTTTTGTTATTTGATCATTTTCATGCCATTTATATTATTTTTTTTCAAAATTTAAGTTTCTAGCAGTACTTATGTATATATAGAAATACTAGTAGCCCATTGCACAATATCAGGCACAGTAGACCGCTCGCTGCTTCCGCGGAAGCCGGTGAGAACCACAGAACGCCCCCACGAGCCGCACTGCTTCTGCAGGAGGCAGAAGCGAGCCACCCACGCCCACGGGAGCTGGGAGGGAGCCACACCGCTTCCGCGGGAGCCAGGAGGGACCCACGCTGCTTCTGTGGGAGATGGGCCCACGTCTCCTCTCCCAGCCTGCGCTCAGCCGCGGAGGCTGCGGGCCAGCCCCCCTGTCCACTAGAGGCCCCAGCTGCTCCATGCCCGCTGCCCAGAGGCCCTCCGCTGGGCCGGGGCAGAACAGTTGCCTCTTCACCACGGCAACAAAGCAAGCATTCCATCAGGCTGCTCACACTGCCCACTTTCAGCAGCCACCCGCCCCCCAGGACTGAGGGTCTCCAGTGGGGCTGAGGTGACTGGGCACCACCATCTTTGTGAGAGAGTGACAGTTAATTTGCATATTACCCTTTTATTAGATAGGATGGTTAATCTATATATACATAAATTTCTCTAGCAATTTTGTTAAACTATATTTTTAATTATAATAATTTATCTGTAGATTCTCTATGTACATATCATGTATCAATTCCTGTCCTTATACCTTTCACTTCTATTTCCTGCCTAAATGCACTCACTAAAATCTTTAGCATAATATTGAAGAGAAATGATGATTATGGCTACCCAGGTGTCATTGAATTGTTTCACTCTCAAACATTAAACATTTCACCATTAGGTATAATCATAGTTGTGGCACTTTTGTGGATAATTTTTACCATATTAAAAACATTTTTCTATATTATTTTTAAATGAATGAGGATAAATTTTAGCAAATGCTTTTTTGTTTTGCTTCCATTAAATAACCACATGGTGTTTCTTCTTTCATCAATCAATGTGATATGTTATAGCAATTGAGTGTAGAATGAAAGATCACCCATACCTAGTGTGAACCCACATTAGTCATGATATAATATCTCTTGCTAATTAATTGATTTGGTTTACATCAATATTCAAGTGGCCTATAATGATTCTTTACCATGTTGTCTTCATTGGCTTTGGCATTGAGATTTTGCTAGTCTCATAAAGGAAATGTGTAGCATCTAATCTCCAGAAGAAATTCTATAGCATTCTTTTCATATTCTGTATAGATTTTCAGTGCAGCCATATGAGCTTCTGGTTGTCCTTGATGAAATGTTTTTGATAACTGAATTAACTGATTTCATCTTTATGAAAAAAATTCAAACTTCTTGAGTATGTTTTCTAGGGATTTGTCAATTTTCAAAATTATTGGCTTTCTAATTCTTATAAGACAACATAGATAAGATTTATATATAAAGTATATATACATATATCTTCCAGGTACAAACCCCTTCCCAGTTATTGCAAATACTTTTGCCCACTCTGGCTTTACTTTTTACTATCTTAATAGTGCCTTTGAAAATAAGGATTTCTGAATTTTTACATAGATCAATTTATCCACTTTTCCTTTACAATTTTAAATGGTTAGTGTTTTGTAGGTCTTGTTTAAAAATTTTTTCCTACCGTATGTTTATAAAGAAACTCTCCTATGTTATATTTCAACATTTTTACCTTTAAATGAATTAATTTGAGGTATAATCTATATATATAAAAGCCTAAGCACCCTTTATGACCAAATGACTCAAACAACCAAGATGATTGGTAGCTATGATGTACACTGACCACCAGGGGGCAGACGCTCAACACAGGAGCTGCCCCCTGGTGGTCACTGTGCTCCCACAGCCAACCTCCTGTGGCCCCTTCGCACCCACCCTGGCCAGCCAGCCAGCCAACCTCCCACAGCCCCTTCCCCCCACCCAAGCCAGCCAACCTCCTGCAGCCACTCCCCACCCAGCCAGCCAGCCTACTTCCCACGGCCCCTCCCCCCAGCTGGCCAGCCAACCTCCTGCAGTCCCTCCCCCTGGCGGTCAACCTCCCGGGGTCCCTCCCCCTGGCTGCTGGCCCCCTGGTAGGCCTTGATCGCCGGACAGGCCAAGTGACCCCACCTATGCACAAATTTGTGCATTGGGCCTCTAGTGTTAAATAATCAGGCTTCATCTTTATACATAACCAACACATTTTGCTATAAATTATTTTTATCATTATTAATCATTTTGAACTCACTTTTGATTTCCATTATGATTTAGACTTTGACTCATCATTTATTTAACATTCTATTTCTTTAGTTTTAAAAATAGAGGGGAGCGGACTGGGTCTTGCCCTCTGGTGTGGCCTCAGCCAGGACAGTGTTTTATAAGAAAATCAAACAGCATGATCCAGAGTTCATGTGGCACTGCAGTGGGGTGGACCCAGAGTTCAAACATAGATGAAGATCAGATACTAATCTGACATTTCTATTAGTGATGATGATTGCAGGAAAAAATGAAGAATTCAGAAACCAACCATAGGCTCAGATCAACTGCAAAAGCAGGAATGAAAATTCAAAAACCTTAGAACAGAATTCCAGCAACATCAAACCAGCAAGCAAGGCCTTGCTTGTTGTTCATAAATCCAGGCCATCCTCCACCATATCCACAGGCAAGTGGAAGGCCCTCCCCACCACCACCACCTCTGCCAGCACCACCCACCACCTCTACCTGCAGGAATTGCTCCTGCTTCTCATATACATGCAGATTTTCTGACCATATTTTGTTCTGCATTTCTAGCTTAAATTCATTGCAGCCTACAATAAATGATGTGTAATTTTAATCCTTTAAACACTTGTTAAGACTTAACGTATGGCCTAATCTATGGTTAATATTTTGTAAATATTGTACATGTGCTTGTAAAGTATATAATCTTCATTTGTTGGCAAGGTGTCATTTCACTTCATCAGCTATCCATAACTTCTATATCATTACTAATCAATTTATAAAATGTGTCTGAAAAAGCCTAAAGGACTATGAAGTTGTTTATTCCTGGCCTTTCCTCATTATTGCTATTGAGAATTCAGCCTTTAATCACCATTCAGTTGAAAGTCCTCTTTCTTTCTCATTATCTCTCTTTCTTAAGATTTCTGCCATGTGTCTATGGCATTGATTTCTAGGTATGCATTTTTTGTTATTATTGTACTTAAATTTTATTTATCCTCTTAAATCTGTAATTGGATGTTTTTAATCACTTTTGAAAAAACAAATCTCAGCCACTATTTCATTATTCCTTTTCTGATTCTTTTGTTTTTCTTCTAGAACTCTAATTATACATATATTCAACCTTCTAATTGGGCTATTTAATGTATTTTTGTCTTTGTGACTCTCTGTTCTTTATTCTTGACAACTTTTTCTGAGCTACTACACATTACAAATTTTCTTTTAATCTTTGTCTAATCTGTTAACTTTACCTACTATGACATTAATTTTGCTTATCACATTTTTCACTTTTAGAAGTCATATTTAGTTTTTCAAATGGCATGTCTCTTTTTAAAATTCCATATTCCCTGCAACTCCATTTAAAGCTTGTTTTTGTATCAACACACTTGTTTTGTAATCTGTATCAGATTATTCCTTTAATATTATCCCATGGTTTCCTAGTCATGGTGTCATATTTCTTTGCTTGTTGATCTTGTTGATCTTTTGACAATATGCTTGTCATTATAATTGAAATTACCCCACCACATCTCTATTTAAATCATTGGATGCATATATGTTACTCCCCTTTACCATATGTGCAAGCTATACTTTATCCTTCTGTTTTTAATTTAATGTTTCTAAAACAAAATTAAGTTGTGAAAAATAATTTAAGTAAGAATAAATTAAAATAGCCCCAATGCTAAGAGACTAATGAGCTATTATACTATTTCTCTTTTTTTCTCTTTGTTCTGCATATTGCTTTTCAGATGTATAAAAAAAAATTCATGATGTTGCAGTCATGGAGATGTATTAGAAAAGGTATTAAATTCCTTACAGCTTTGAAAATTAAGTGAAAATCTGTGTATCCTATGTAATATGCAAATTGACCCTACCATTCACTATAATGCACACTGACCACCAAGAGGTAGATGCAGGAGCTGCCCCCTGGTGGTCAGTGTGCTTCCACAGAGGGAGCGCCACTTAGCCAGAAGCCGGCTCATAGCTGGCCAGCACAGCAGCAGTGGCAGAAGCCTCTCCCGCCTCTGTGGCAGTGCTAAGGATGTTCGACTTACAGCTTAGACCAGAGGTGGGCAAACTTTTTGACTCGAGGGCCACAATGGGTTCTTAAACTGGACTGGAGGGCCAGAACAAAAGCATGGATGGAGTGTTTGTGTGAACTAATATAAATTCAAAGTAAAGGAGCAGAGGAGAGAGCAAGAGAACCCTCCGCTCTTTTGGCTCCGCGGGCCGGATAGAACAGCCGAACGGGCAGGATCCGGCCCACGGGCCGTAGTTTGCCCACAACTGGCTTAGACCCACTCCCTGGAGTGGGCCTAAGCCAGCAGGTGGACATCCCCTGAGAAATCCTGGATGGTGAGAGGGCGCAGTCTGGGCTGAGGGACACCCCTCCCCATGCTGAGTGCACGAATTTTCATGCACCAAGCCTCTAGTATTTATATATAAGGAAAGGACACTTAAGTTATATAAGATTTTTAAGTGGACTTATCACAAACTTTGAAGTTTAAGAATTGTACTACTTTTTAATTCTGATGTACTTTTTGGAAAAATTATACTGGATTATACTGTTTTGTTGAACATATACAGAGTCTCCTACACAGTTTTAAGAGTGTCTCAAGACCCACTGTATTATTCTGCAATACTCAGCTGGGTCTTATTCTTAGTGTTGAATGAGTAGCTTCAGTTCTTTGGATTTATGTATTATAGGGAGCACAGCAAGGATGTACCTTCTAAATCATTCTCATCTCTGGACAGAGAATGGGGATTTGGATGACGGGTCTCATATTCTGGATGAAATAGGATCTTATAAGTTTCAAGCCAGGTTCTGACAGCTCTCAACAGAATCCACCCACCAGGCCTTGCCTGCATGCAGAGAACCCTCTGAGACACAAAGGTTCTCACCTTGAGGAGGAAGTAGCAAACAGAAGACCTCAACTGTCCTAACTTTTACTGAGAGTTCCTTCAGGCTCAAGTGACCTAAGAAAGTTGCCATCAGTGGCACAGCCTTGTTCTTCCATTTTCCTTCTCTGCCAGCACCCTCCAGCCACCCAGCAGAGAGAGCTACTCAATCTGCCTTGACAGCTTCTAGAAAGAGGTGGGAGCAGCCAGGGTTTCAGCAGGTGGCCAGGGCTCAAAGGGTGAGTTCAGGCAGGCTTCCATCCCAGAGGGATAGGAAATGAGGTAGTAGGCAGTAGCAGCTTCTGTGCCTTCTTGGGATATTATTGAATTAGATGGGTTTAGGGTCCTGGGACACCATGCCCAAAGCTTCTCTCCTTGTGCCCTGGTTCCCATTTCTGCTGAACATGACTCAGCGGCTGTGGGAGATCCAGTGTTGCCTTCCCCCAGGTCACTGGCGGTTTGTAGACGAACCTCCTGGCCAGCCAAGGGTGATGAAACCTATTACACCAACAGAAAAATGGGAATGGGAACCCTCAAGTCCCCACCCTACCCTTCCTTCCTCTCTTGGGAATTAAAAACCTGACAGGAGGAAGCACCAGCAGCAACTGACTGGTCAGCCTTCCTGGGAAGATGCAGCAACTCCTGATCCTGGTGGCCTTTCTCCTACCCACAGGGGCTGGGGCAGGTGAGTGACCGTCCAAACCCAGAGAGGCCCAATCCCACCCCATCCAGGTGTCCTCAAACTACGGCCCGTGGGCCACATGCATCCCGCCGAGGACATTTATCTGGCCCGCCCGGTGCCGCTGCCTGTCCTGCTTAGCAGCCGACTCATCCCGGGCCCGCAGTGCGCATAGGAATTTGTTCATAGTTATTTTTTTAATCTATAGTCCGGCCCTCCAACGGTCTGAGGGACAGTGAACTGGCCCCCTGTTTAAAAAGTTTGAGGACCCCTGCATAGACTCTGGGCCCACACTGGCCTAGGCACTTCCTCACTGTGTGTCATTGGGCACAGTATCTGCATTCACAGTTCCCAGGTATTTCATCTATAAATAGAAATAACAGCAATGCCACCTCATGGAGTTGCTAAGATGGTTACATTAGTTAGTGTACATGGAACTCTTGGAATTGCCCTGGCATGTAGAATGTGCTCTGTAACTCTGCTCTATGAATTTTTCTGCAGCCCATATGCCAAAGCCAAGGAGACAAGGATACGCAATAACAGTTCCCTCAGCTCATATCTAGATTCTTGAAAAACAGTCTGTGAGCTGGCACTGAGCTGGACTCAGAAGGAACAGGAAGATCCTTGAAAAAGAAAGTCCCAGGGAATTTCAGGGAGAAGCTATTCCCATGGACTCTGGATGCCGACAGTAGAGATCTCTCCACATTGTGAGAGGCTTAGGTGCCTTGCCTCAAGCAAGGGTTGTTCTCCTTTTGGGGATGTGGGAGGAAGCTGAGGTCTGGGGTGGGAGCCGACAGTGTTTCCTGAAGAATCCTGGAGCCCTCTCCCATAATATGGTATCCTGCAAACCCCAATTTTTACCACCAAATCCTCCTTTCCCTGCATCATCTCTGTAGCTTCCCAATCTTCTAGCCTTTCAAGATCAACCAAGCTGTGAGTTCAGCGAGCACAGAAATAAGTGCTGAATACTTCCTTCCAGGGAAGATCATCGGAGGCCAAGAGGCCCGGCCCCATTCCCACCCCTACATGGCATATCTTCTGACCCGAACACCAAGGGGTCTGAGCACTTGTGGAGGATTCCTGGTGCGAGAAGACTTTGTGATGACATCAGCTCGCTGCTGGGGAAGGTGAGGAATTAAGGATCTTCCAGGCAGCCAGTAAAATATGTTCAGAAGAGTTCAGAAGACCATGCAGCCAAAAGCAGGGTTCTAGCAATGAAGGGGTGAAGAGAGACTAAGTAAACCCTGGGAGGCAGGGAATAGTGAGGTCAAGAGGAAGAGATGGAAGGCATGCATTAGGCTTCAAAATATGAATGCAAGCTATTTCTCAAGTTATTCTAGGGGAGGCAAAACTTAAGGTCAGTGTGTCCCCCACCATCTCCAATGCAAGGCTTTGAAGAAGCAGCAGACACAGAGATCTCAGCCCCAGGGCCTCCCTGTCTCCTCATTTCCCTCAGCTGCAGTTCTGCTGCCCTGAGCACTCACCTGCTCAGCACAGCTGGTAGACTTTAGCTCATGCAACTCATACCTACCCCTAAGCCACTATTCCTTTGCAGCCGTATGCGCGTCATCTTGGGGGCCCACAACATCAGAAGACAGGAAAGGACCCAGCAGAGTATATTAGTGCTCAGAGCCATCCGCCACCCTAGATATAATCAGCAAAACCACCTGAATGACATCATGTTACTGCAGGTACCACCTGCCTGAGCTGGCTCCTTCCCAGCATGGGGGCTTCAGGGAGGAGGAAGCAGGGGCAGAGTCCCAGGGGTGGTGGGTGAGGGCTGCATAGACATTCCCTGAATGCCTGTACTCTTCCCGCCAGCTGCAAAATAGAGCCAGACGGAATCAATTTGTGAGGCCAGTGGCTCTGCCTCAGTCCCAGATCAGACTGAATCCTGGGTCCTTGTGCACTGTGGCTGGCTGGGGCCTGGTCAGCCAGCACAGGAGAACAGACACACTTCAGGATGTGCAGCTGACTGTGCAGAGGGATCAAGAGTGCAGCAATTGCTTTGATACCTTCAACGGCCAAAGGCAGATTTGTGTAGGAGACCAGATCGAGGGGAAGACCACCTTCCTGGTAAGGCCACTGGCATCTGCAACACTACCTGAGATAAGAGGGCTGGGCAGAACAAGGCAGTGGGAACAGACTACATCCCCACAGCCTGTCTGGGGGCCAGACCAACGTAAAGTGGGGGGTTTCCCATCAACCCAGTCTCTGAGGGAAGGGGAGGAGTATGGGACACACAATGGATACACATGCAAAACTTAAGGTCAGTGCAGCATTTTCATGGGAAAGGGCAAGATACGTTGACTTGAGTTAAGCTAGAGACAGTCACCACAGCCAGGGTTGAAGCCTAAGCAATGAAAGACCCAGGAGCTTGACTTCTTCACCTGCACCAGCCCCCCTCCTCTGAGGGCCAGACCTTAGGGACCAAGCATGGGAGGTATGGAGTGGGGGGCCTGGCTTAGTGTCCCTTCCTTTCCACACCCACAGGGGGACACTGGAGGCCCCCTTGTGTGTAACAATGTGGCCCAGGGCATTGTCTCCTATGGAAGAAGATTCGGGGCTCCTCCAACAGTCTTCACCAGGATTGCTCGTTTCCTACCCTGGATAAATAGAACAATGAGCCAACTTAACCAAAAGAGAGCACACTGAGACCTTTCTTGCCCCTGTAGCTGACTTCTCTGAGATGGAAGCCAGCTCCAGTGGGGTTGCTAGAGCCTTAATAAATGGCCATGTCTACAGTGGAAATAACAGATTTCTCGTGTTATTAAACATCTATTCTGTACAAAGCAAATGTATCCAGGACTGAGTCTGACATCCTGAAGGAAAATGGGGTCTTTTCTTCAGGGCAAATGAGCCTCCCACAATCCATCCTGGGGGACAGGATGAGCTACCTACCTCCTCCAAGCCAACCACTCCCCATCTCCCCTCTCCACATAGCTTTGGGGAGTGATGGAAACCCAGATGTCTCTACTCTCCACCCTACCAAAAACTCTCCTACTAGACATTAAAGTATACTCTAGAACTCTGTGCCACTGGTGTGTGCAGCACAGGCCAACCAAAGGAAATAATTAAAATTCCATACAATGTTCAATTTAATATATGGCAAAGGTGGCATCTCAAATCACTGGGAAATAATGAACTTTTAATACATGGCATCAAAACAACTAGATAGTTTGGTGGTGAGGGGTAATAAAATTGGATCCACTCTTCACACCATAATCCAAAATAATTCTCAAATGGACCAGAGATCTAAATATAAAAAAATTAATCATACAAGGCCTAGAAGAAAGAAAAGGACCTGCTTGCTTAAAAATAGCCAATGACCCTGGCCACTGTGGCTCATGGTTGAGTGTCAACCTATGAACCAGGAGATCATGGTTTGATTCCCTGTCAGGGCACATGCCTAGGTTGTGGGCTTGATCCCCAGTAGGGGCATGCAGGAGACAGCTGATGAATGATTCTCTCTCATCACGGATGTTTCTATTTCTCTCTCCCTCTCCCTTCCTCTCTCTGAAGTCAATAAAAACATATTTTTAAAAAATAGCCAGTGAACACCCATGTTCACAGTAGCACTATTCACATGGCCAAGAGATGGAAGTAATCCAAGTGTCCATCGATAGCCAGAGTCCTTCTCTCAAATCCCCATGCCAACCAATGTAGACCAATGTCCTCATTTTCAATATGTCAGGGGCCTGATTCCTGTTTTCAATACTCTAAAATTTTACCAAACTCAACCCATATGTTGACTAAAATAACATGACTTCTACCCTAAAGATTATTCCAGGACTGTCTGCATTAATATTATATTCAAAATAAAAGGTTACTGAAGTCACATGACTTAAAATCACACTTTAAACACATTCTTAATGTGACTGTACAGAATCAGCTGGGAGGTTCTTCTATGTCCATCAAAATGTCAATTATTCCCTGTAGTCTGGCATTTACCATCTGAACTTCGCAGTTTCCATCCTCTAAATGGAATTATCATTGAACACATAGCAAATCCAACTGGCTATATACATAAATACTTTGGTGAATTCCAAAGTTCTTATTAGAAAGTCATTTGTCTAATATTTGAATTTTTCGAAGTATAAGCTATTTAGCAACAAAATTTTAATCAACAATGCATCTTTGACAATATAGTCATTCTCTCTATATGTGCTACAACCTAACCATAGGAATTCCATCACTGCATGTTCTGGGGGATAACAGTCTCATTTTTCAAATGTTTGCATTACCAAATGGAAAGAATACTTAATGATAGAGCTGGGGAGGAGAAAGGGTGGAAGAGCCTTCAGCCAGCCCTTACTGTCTGTGACAGGTACTGAGATTCCCAGAGCTTCCCCCCCCCCCCCCCCCCCCCCGCCCAGTGTCAGGATTCAGTCCCCAGGAAACACCCAGGGCAAACTCATCTCACTTCCCCATCTTTTCTCTGACACTCAGCACTTCTAAGGCAGCTTTCTGCCTCCAGCTGCTCTGCTGGAAATGTTTCTATAGACCTCATGGTACTCACCTCCAGAAGACAATTTCTTTCCTGACCATCCCAGACTCAGCCACACCGCTTCCCAAAGCTCTGCACGCTTCCCCACTAAATAAACCTCAGCAGCAGAGCTTTGGCAAGAACGTATTTTCAAGGCACATTGAAGCTAGTGCAAAAGGATGACAATTCCTCCCACTTTCTTTTTCCAGGTACAGACTCTGTGCATTAGGGGCCCTACTGACCAGACTGGAAAATCATAAAACCAAAACAAGCTCTTGTGCAGTAACCTCACGAGGAACCTCTCTCCCAACCCAACAGCCAAGGCAGACTTTCCATCTACAGAGGCTACTGCCCCTGGCCCTGCACAGAGTATCAAGGTCAGGAGAAACTAGACCCTGGCTATTCATCACAACTGTAGCAGAATTGCAAAAGTGATTGGTGATGACATTGATAATGGTGTCTGAGTTTGGGGGAAAAGTGGGTGCCCCTGGAGAAAGCCATCTGAACCTTGCGTAGGACAACAGAGGGCAGCACAGGTCAGTCCCAATCGCTCAGGGAAAATAGAAATGTGAAAAAACCATCAGAAGTGCATGAAATCTGAAAAATAAATTATAAACGATTTCAAGATTTTAGACAGCATGATTCCCCAGAACAATTAAGAACTCTGTTAGCCTGATACGCTGCCAAGATTGCTTTTTCAAGTTTCCAATGAATTTTCCGAAGTATGATTTTCCAATGCTACAATATGATCCACTATATAGCAAATTATTAAAACAGAAATTTTACAGTGTTTGTTTTAGGAGTGCTGCTATAACTTTGACAATTAGAATGGGTTTCAGAGGTAGCCAGCCTCTAATATGGCCCTGAATGACCCCCTCTTCCCCACACACACCTCCTGGTATTCACACTGGAGAGTGAAGACTTCGTTGGCAGATAATCATCACTTAGACGGCAAATTCCCAGTGCAAGGGAAACCAGAATGACTAGGGAACATCAAGATAAACTGCACCCTCTTCATCTTTTCTACACAAACAGGTGTTACTCATGGTGCCCACATCACCAAGGGGGTAGCCACCCAGAAGCAAATCTCTGTGGGCAGAGCCATCCCAAATCCTGACAGAGACAAGAGATAGGGACTGGATACAACTTAAGTGCCCCATGCCTGCATTCCTGGCTCAGCAGCTGATCAGGCCCCATCTCCACCCTGTCCTCCAGCCTGACTCATCTACTGGATCCCAGGTCACTCAAGAAGGCTCAGGAAACATAGCTCCTCCCTGGCTCTAAGGCCCAACACAGAGCAATAGATCATTTGCCATCTCTTGCCTCTTCCCAGCCATCTGTACACAGGCCAAAAGACTTCCACTTTGAGGTCCTTCTTCTTGCACAAGAGCTAGAACTAGGGGATTGAGGGGATGAAGTGCAGATAGGCAGGAAGGGAATATGTGGATGATGGCAACTATCCAGACACACTATAGGATATGGAAATGGAGGTACAGCTAAGCATCATTACTACTAAGGCTCTGACCAGTTGTGCATGGGATGTTGCATGTGGGAAAACCAAAAGAGAAGAAGGCTGTTGCAAGGGATAGGTGACTCAGAGGCAACAAAAAAAGTCCTAGTGGCATCTCGGAAGATTATCATGACATGGGTGAGTCTCAGATCCAAAGAAAAATCTCCCTCTGAGAGGAAT
Source organism: Plecotus auritus (assembly GCF_963455305.1). Lineage (NCBI taxonomy): Eukaryota > Metazoa > Chordata > Mammalia > Chiroptera > Vespertilionidae > Plecotus > Plecotus auritus. Next base: position 85,209,084 of record NC_137770.1, on the reverse strand, counting down.
GCACCTGAAAAGCCAGGTGAGCAGAGTGAGAAAGACACCTGAACAGGGGCGGTGAGCTGGGCTACGAGATACCTGAGGGTCCAAGAAACCACTCATCCCACCATGACCCCTTCCCATAGAAAATCACCCACATATCCCTGGCCCAGGTTCACACAGCTAACCATTGCATACCCTGTGGGTAACTACTGGACTCCTTTTTGTGGTGCCAGAACTCCTGGCAACTCTGGTCTGGATGCTGGAGGACAAGGTGGTAGCACCTGCCCCAACCTCAGGGTTGATCACTCAGCAGCTACAGCATATTTTAGCCCAGCACTCTGGTCACAGCTGGCAGTTTGGCTCTTCTCCTGCCATCCATCAATACATAAATGGTTAGTGAGGATTAGTCAACTGCTAGGGAGAGTACAGGGTCTTACAGAGACAATGGTGAGAATTACAAATGCCTAATGACCCAGTATCAGAGGGCCAGCATAGCCATTCAGCAAGAAATGCACAGGGGCAAGGCTGCCTGGTGTCTCCACTACCAGGCCATCCAAGAGATTTTACTCCTCACACTCCCTTCTCTCCAAAACTGTGTCCAAACAGCCATACAGGATGCTCTGACACCTACTGGAGAGGATGTTCCCTCTGGGACCATGAGGTATATCCCATATCCTGTCCATAAGCTCAAATCAACCCCTCTGGGCTTCCAGACAACTGTATTTCTCAATTAAGAGGTAGAATCTAAGTTACCTGAGTATTTTCTCAACTCCCTCCATTAGTGTGACTCACCAGATTATTGAACTTCAAGGAGAAAATCTCACCCAGGCCCTGATAGTCCTTAAGTTAGGTCAGCAATCATGCATACCATTCTTTTAACCCAACTACACTTATACTCTCTTCCAAGTTAAATACCTCCAGTTCCTTACCCATCCTCTTCCTAAGGAAGTGAAAACCCATTCAATTCCCAGGATCATCTCTAGTGGAAATTCTCCTCAGAGGATAAGATGAGATCTCCAATGGCCAGATTCTCTTGGTTTCTCTCTACCATGCTCTCAAGTAATAAAGGAATCTTACCAATTTGGACAAGACCCCATTCTCCACTCTAATGAGCTGTTCCATTGAAGCTCAGGCCAAAGAATGTGTTTGCAGTAGGAAAAGTGACCAGTATTTCCACCACACCCACCATTCCTCTCATGATACTAAGTATTGGTCAGGACATTGAGTAAGAAGAAAGGCAGAAAACAACACCCAGGTTGGGTCAGTCTCCCATATTATTATTTCTTTCCCATATTATAATTTCTGGAAATTAAATCAGACACTCTCAACCAGGAATGGAAGAGCTAACTAATACTATACAAAACATCACAGCCAAACACTAATCTATATTCCTTTCAAATGTATGTGAAACATTGACCAATATTGAATATCTGCTAAGGCAGTTGTTGGCAAACTCATTAGTCAACAGAGCCAAATATCAACAGTACAACGATTGAAATTTCTTTTGAGAGACAAATTTTTTAAACTTAAACTTCTTCTAACACCACTTCTTCAAAATAGACTCGCCCAGGCCGTGGTATTTTGTGGAAGAGCCACACTCAAGGGGCCAAAGAGCCGCATGTGGCTCGCGAGCCACAGTTTGCCAACCACTGTGCTAAGGCAAAGAATTTTAAAGTTTTGAATTCATACAGTATTGCTCTGACTCACAATGGATGTTATAAATAAAAAATTAAAAAGTATAACTAAAAATAAACCAATATTTTTTAAACAAACTCTAAATAATCCTTAGATCAAAGAAAAAAATCAGTACAAATTGAGAAAAAAATTAAATTAATAATAATAAAAGTAATTATTACCTTGGCTGGATGGCTCAGTTGGTTGGAGTATCGTCCCCTACATCAAAAGTGGAGAGTTTGATTTTCGGTCAGGAGACATACCTAGAATGTAGGTTTGATCCCCAATCAGGGTGTGTATAGGAGGCAACTAATCAATGTTTCTCTCTCACATCGATGTTTCCCTCTCTCCCCCTTCCTCTCTCTAAAATCAATAGAAACATATCCTCAGATGAGGATTTTTTTTAAAGATATATATATATATGTATTAAAATACAGAACTTCCAGTCAAATTTGAAGTGCAGATTTTAAAAAGTCTCATATAAGTGTGCACCATGAAATAGCTGGAACTATTTATGCTTAAAATGTATTTATTGTTTATCTGAATTCAAATTTAACTAGACATCTTATATTTTATTTGACAACCCTTAAAATGATTTTAAAAGATTGAAGAAAAAATTACCGAAATAAAACATGGGAAAGCGGACATCACTACACATTTTATAAACATTTAAAAAGTGTTTATGATATTTTAAATACCTTTTTGGTAATTCATTTTAAATTCTAAGTTAAAAATTGACTAATCCTTTCAAAAGCATAACTCATGGCCCTAGCCGTTTTGGCTCAGTAGATTGAGCGTCAGCCTGTGAACTGAAGGGTCCTGGGTTGGATTCCGGTCAAGGGCATATACCCAGGTTGCGGGCTCAATCCCCCAGTAGGGGGTGTGCAGGAGGCAGCCGATCAATGATTCTCTCTCATCATTGATGTTTCTGTCTCTCTCTCCCTTTTCCTTCCTCTCTGTAATCAATAAAAATATATATTTTTTAAAAAGCATAACTCACCAAAATTTGAAAATATGAGTAGCCCAATATCTGTTAAGAGATAGAACCTGCCATTTAAAACATTCTAGAAAGATGTGCTAGCCAGTTTGGCTCAGTGGATAGAGCATCAGCCTATGAACTGAAGGGTCCCCGGTTTGATTCCAATCAAGGACATGTACATCGGTTGCAGGCTCCTCCCCGGGGTGGGCCCTGGTCAGGGCACATGCAGGAGGCAACCAATCGATGTGCTTCTCTCACATCGATATTTCTCTGTCTTTCCCTCTCTCTTCCACTCTCTCAAAAAATTAATGGAAAAATATCCTCAGGTGAGGATTAAAAAATAATAATAAATAATAATAATAAATAAATAAAATCTTCTAGAAAGAAAACTCCAGAAGCTAATATTAAACACTATCTTCATGACCTTTAGGTGTGCAAGAATTTTATTTTTTTTTAATATATTTTATTGATTTTTTACAGAGAGGAAGGAAGAGGAACAGATAGTCAGAAACATCGATGAGAGAGAAACATCGATCAGCTGCCTCTTGCACACCTCCCACTGGGGATGTGCCCGCAACCAAGTTACATGCCCTTGACCGGAATCGAACCTGGGACCTTTCAGTCCACAGGCTGAAGCTCTATCCACTGAGCCAAACCGGTTTTGGTGGTGTGCAAGAATTTTAAATAAGGCACACACAAAAACACTAATCATAAAGAAAAAATATCTTAAATGAGCAAAATATTAAACATACCCTTTGCAAACCAGGATTTTAAGTGGCCAATAAGCAAGGAAAACCTTTTTCAACAGCATTAGTTCAGGAAGAGCATAAAACATATCTTGGGGCTGGGCCCTCTGACTCTTGCCATGCTAGCTCACAGCAGCCACCTGACTCCATTCCTGGCAAATCAAACAAGCTTAATGTAGGCACATGAAAAGGACAGTTGGTGCCGCAGAGGCCTCCCCTGATTGACCACCAGATATGAGATGATCGCCGATGACAGATTTGATTCTAAGATACTCAGAACTATCTGTTGCAGGCTGCCCATGCTTTCTACTGGTAGAGATACTGGCTGCATCACAGAGTATATGAGAGAAGCATCCCAGATTTAAGAGACTTTACCCAAACTCATAGAAAAAGAATGGCTTGAGGACTGCCTAGCATGACTCCTAGACAAATGGAGAGGCTGGTAAAGGAGGTGAGACAGAACAGGAAACAACACAAGGCCAACTGTTGTCAGATCTGCAATGAGCCTACAACAGAAGTCAGAAACCAAAACAAGAAGCTGTCCCCTGCCATTTCTCACCCTTGAGAAATTGGAACTTACCTCCCCTCCATGTTTTAGTTCCCTGGCTACTTTATTCACTACCACCTTCAAGCAGGAGCACAATTAAAACAAACAAATAACAACAAAAGCCCAAGATGCCCTCAGGTATATGGTAGAGAGCCCAGAAATCCTATAACTAAAGACTAAAGTACAATGAGCATCAAAGCAAGGCAAAACTTTCTAATAAAGTGAATATCAGAGAACTATAAATAGATTCTGGCTAAAGTACAGAAGAAACAAATTATCCAGTCCCTATCCTATGCACTCATCTTGGGAAGCCCTCTTTATACACAAAACAGGGTGTGTGGCATTCAGCTAAGTGTCAAAATAAAATTCAGGGAGGTGGGGTTAAAACCACAAATATAGGCCCGCTGCTCAGGCCCCGTGCATGAAATTTGTGCACCAAGGGGGGTCCCCTCAGCCCAGCCTGCACCCTCTCCAATCTGGGATCCCTCTCACAATCTGGGACCACTGGCTCCTAACTGCTCGCCTGCCTGCCTGCCTGAACACCCCTAACTGCCCCCCCACCAGCCTGGTCACCCCCAATTGCCCCTCCCCCCCCAGCCGACCTGGTCACCCCTAACTGCCCCCCTGCCGGCCTGATTGCCCCACACAGCCTGCTGTTCAGTCATTTGGTCATCCCTCACTAACCCCCCTGCTGGCCTGATCACCCCACGCAGCCAGCTGCTCAGTCGTTTGGTCATCCCTCACTCATCCCTGCTGGCCTGGTCGCCCCACACAGCCCGCTGCTCAGTCATTTGGTCGTCCCTCACTCACCCCTGCTGGCCTGGTTGCCCCACACAGCCCGCTGCTCAGTCATTTGGTCGTCCCTCACTCACCCCTGCTGGCCTGGTCACCCCAAGCAGCCCGCTGCTCAGTCGTCTGGTCATCCCTCGCTAACCCCCCTGCCGGCCTGGTCGCCCCACACAGTCTGTTTGGTCATCCATTCGGTTGTTTTGGTTGTGACAGTCGCTTAGGCTTTTATATAGAGAGATAATGTATTGTTTCTACACTAGTAAAAAGACAAAGGGAATATTTAAAAACTCAATCACTTACAAAAACAGACAAGGAGGAAAAATGCATACTATTAAAAAAGTTAGTTAAAATAAATAAAGAAAAAGAAGAAGAAAAAAAGTTAGCATAAATAATTCAAAATATATCAGCACTTAAAGAAATTATAAATTAATTCAACACTTAAAAGATAAATATCAACAGATTTGGAGAACAAATTCAGCTAAATGTTTACTTACTCTTAAGAATGTTAAAAGGTTGCAAATAAAGTGACACACAAAAAAGATATACCTGGTAGACCCAGACCAAAATAGAGATGATTTGATTATATTAAGACCAGACTATTTGTGTGTTTTTTAAAAAAACAAAACATTATATAGGATATTTTCCATATGTAAAGATAAGAGTCAGAAATCTCTAGGAAAACACAATTCTAAATATGCCTCTATAAAAATCAATAATTCAAAATATATATATCAAAAATTAGAAATGAAGTCTCAAACCAACTATCTAAGAACCCACCTTAAGAAACTACTAAAAGAAGAAAGAAGAATCAAGATAGCAGCGTAGGTAAACACTGCTACTCTGCCTCCCACAACCATATCAAAATTACAACTAAAATACAGAAAAACCATCATTCAGAACCAACTGAAAGCTGGCTGAATAGAAGTCCTACAACTAAAGGCGTGGAACAGGCAGGTCCAACACCCACATGTGGTGTGTTTTTAATTGGGAGGAATATGTCTGCTGTGGAGGATCCCTGTGAGAAGCAGGGGATCCCAGCCCCACACCAGACCCCCAGCCTAGGGTTCCAGAGCTGAGAAGAGAAGTCCCCATAACTTTGGGCTGCAAAAACCAATAGAGATTGTGGCTGACTGACACAAAGGCTGCTGGAGACTCAGGCAGTCCCTCCTAAAGAGCCGGTGCACAAACTTATAAGGTCCTACTCACTCTGAGCTCCAGCTCTGGGCAATGGCATTGGAGAAACCAGGGACATACAGGGAAAAACTGGGTTGTCTGGCATCAGGGCAAGAACTCAGAGGTGGCATTCTCTCAGACTAAGGTGCTGGCAGGGGTCATTGTTCCTGTGCTGAAACTTCCCCATCACAGAACTGACTGGCAGCCATCTCTGAGTTTCTATAAGCTTTGCTCACAATGTTCACTCCACCTGGTGACACCCTAAGACCCCACCCTATCCAATTTACAGCCCCACCCAAGCTGTTTGCAGTGGTTTTTCCATATGAATAGCCTATCCTGGCTCAGGCTTCAGACTTTACTAAAATCTCTTAAATAAGCAGCAGTGGCATCAGCATGCCCCATACCTATCAATAAGAGGCCTAAGACCTGGCACTAGCACCAGCCTGCCTTGCTTCATAACTTGGCCTCTCCTGGGCACTTCCAAGTCCAATACAAGCAGCATCCCCTGCAGATCACTCGATAGCTCCTGCCAGGTCATCCCAGTCAGTAGCTGATTTTGCACTTCCCAGGAGGCCCCAGAGCCAGTGCACCCAGTGGAGCTTCATATCATACCGGATTACAACTCTCCACATCCACAAGTGACACACTAAGGGTCAGACTCAGTGAGCACCAAAGCCCCACTGAAGCAAGTCCTGCTCCATAGGAGTGTCTCCTGTACAACAGCTCTCCCACTATAGTCGCAGCAGGTCCTCACAGCGAATTGGCCTGGAGATCAATTCCTCCCATGATACCAACAGCAATCAAGGCTCAACTTCAACAAGACTGTGCACACAGCCTATACAGGGGCGCACCTAGAGTGCCCAGCTCAGGTGACTAGGAAGGCTGAGCCACTGGGCCCTACAGGACACCTACTACACAAAGCCACACTACCAATTCCAGGAGACAGAGCAATTGAAACAAACACAAGGAAGCAGCCAAAATGTGGAGACAAAAAACCATGTCACAAATGAAAGACCAGAAGAAATCTCCAGGGAAAAAAAAGCTAAATTAAATGGAAGCAAACAAACTACTAAATACAGAGTTCAAAACAATGTGTATAAGGTTGCTCAAGGTTCTTAATGAGAGCTTCAAGTGACTTAGTGAGACTTTCAAGGATCTTAGTGAGAATTTCAAAGACATGAAAAAGGACCAGTCAGAAATTAAGCATACACTAACTGAAATAAAGAATAATTTACAGGGATTCAACAGTAGAGTAGAGGATTCTGAGAAACAAATCAACAATGTGTAATATGAGGAAGGAATAAAACGCCCAATCAGAATAGCAAAATGAAAAAAGAATCCAAAAATATGAAGATATTGTAAGGAGCCTTGGGAACAAGCATACCAACATTCGAATTAAGGAGGTGCCATAATGTGAAGAGAGATAGCAATATATTGAAAATCTATTTGAAGAAATAATGACAGAAAACTTTCCTTACCTGGTAGAAGAAATAGACTTACAAGTCCAATAAGCACAGAGTCCCATGCAGGAGGAACCCAGAGGTCCACACCAAGACACTTCATAATTAAAATGCCAAGGGTTAAAGAGAAAGAGAAAATCTTAAAAAACAGCAAGAGGATCGGAGAAAAATGGCGGCGGAATAGACAGACGTGTTCCGAGCCTTGTCCCGGAGCAGAAAGAAAGAACAGCTGAGGGTCGCACTAGGAGTGTTTGTTGGCAAGTTGGGGGACAGCTGAACTCCAGAAGAAGGTGGGAGACTGCTAGACGGGGTTCCCCTGACCTGGCAGCTCCCACTGCGGCTGGGTCCCTTCCCGGAGCTGTGGGCTTGGACGCGGAGTCGCCGCCATCTGGAACCGGAAAGTGGAGCTTATCGGAAGCCTGAGAATCCACAACTGCGGCACCCACGGAACAGCTGCGAGCCCCAGAACAACGCTCCCCAATTGGCGCAAACACACGGGTTCAGAGGAGCTCTACACTCCACCACGGAAAGGTCAGATTTCGCCTAGGATAAGGTGAGGTCTCTGGTCCCAGCGCGAGAGAGGAACGCGCGTTTTGCGGGAGCTGGAGGACCAGGGAAGTCTGTGCCTAGAAAAATCGGTGGCTGCTGGGGCTGGCGTGATCTGTGAATGTGGAAGGGGGTCCTCAGAGCTGCTAACAGAAGGGCTCTCTAAAAAGCAACCCATTTTGATCTGAAGTGCAGGGACACCCTAAGAATTTCAGGGGTGTGCTAGACTTACGCGCAGCCACGGAGTGCGCACACTTGGGCTTTTTCCTCTTGAAATTCTTGCTTCTGATTACTAAGCCCAATTCATAGGTTCACCCAGTTGGGGACACCCTGGGAGACAGCAGGGGAAAGTTGTTTTTCTGGAACCTGGGGATCGGAGCGGGGAGTGACCATCGGAGAGCCAGCTCTGAGGCAGCCCACTCCCACAAACCGGGGAAAGAAGGCTCTAACACTCCCTAGAGAGGCCATAGATAAACCCGGAAGTCAATCCAGAAACACTGCCACCCAGGGGCTGAATCACAAATTGCTCTTGTGTAATCAAAAATAAAGGAATACGAATTAAGACACACCGCCTGCTTAAAATCAGGACTGGCTTACATCACTGAAGAGCAGTGGAACGCAGGGAACTGCAATACTGTCCGGACTGAGAAACAGGCGTGCCAAACAGAACAACAGAGGAAGTGAATGACCTTCACTACTTCACATTTTATTTTTATTTTTTATTTTTTTATTTTCATTTTTTGCATCTTTTACTCAAGAAACTAATTTTTTTCCTCACTTGATTTTACCTTTTTAATTATTACATTTTTATTTTCAATCCGTATTATTACTACTGCTATTTTATCTTTTTTTTTTTTTTAAGTGTCATTTTATTTTCTCTTCATTTTGTTTTGGGATTAATGTTCTACATTCTATTTTTATCTTTCCTTTAGCATCATTTTACTCTATCTCAAATCTACCTTTATGCCATCACTCTCTTCCTCACTTTTCCCTTTTCAGTGTCCTGTTTATCTTACCCCTTTCCTGCTTTAGATTTTCCCTATACTTTCTGTTTACCCCCTTTTAAAATTTAACCCTACTTATATATCTAATCTCCAATCCCCTGCTCCAAGTCCATACACACCTCTCTCTTCGCTGTCTTAACTATCCAAAAAATTGTTTTTCTCTCTGTCCTTTTGTTGTTGTTCGTTTGAATGTAGATTATATCGAATTTTTATGCTTTTTTGTGAGATTGTTTTGCTTATTCTTCTTTTGTTTATTTTTTTGTTTGTTTAGTGCTTCTGTTTTCCCTTGCCTCACTCAATATTAGTTGGTGTTGTAGTTTGTATTAATCCCCAGGTACTTGTTGCTGGCATTTGCTGGGATAAGTGATTGTTCTATTGGAGTTTTATCCCCAATATATATAGTCTGTTTCCCTTTCTCTCTTAGTCTCTTTCTTGTCTCTCTTACTTTTTTTTCTTCTTTTTTTCCCTTTTCCCAATTTCATTTTGACACCCCTTTTTTTCTTCTTCTTCTTTCTTTCTTTTTCCTCTTCTTCTTTCTCTACTATCCCCTAATTTGCCTTTCTCTGGTGGTCACCTTTATTGGAGGTTATTAATATCGTGAATACATTTCTGTTCAGTGCCTTGTGTGTTGTACCTGGTAGTGCTGTATTTTGTGCCTTTAAATCGACGCAGGAGAGAGAGAACTACATAACCAGACACCCAGAGAAGAGAGACCATGGGGAGACAAAGACACAGCCCGCATATGAAAGAAAAGCAGGCATCACCAGAAAAGGAAGTAAACGAAATGGAAGCAAGCAACCTTCCAGAAAAAGAATTCAGAGAAATGGTCATAAGGTGGCTGAAAAGAATGGAAGACAAATTTGACAATATGAGCAAGAACCAAGAGGAAATGAAGAAGAACCAAGAAGAAATGAAAAATGACATCGCTGCTGTAAAGAACTCAATAGAAAGCATCAAGAGTAGACTAGAAGAAGCAGAGGACCGCATCAGTGAGCTAGAAGACAAGATGGGAAAAAATACCCAAGTAGAGCAACTTCTAGAAAAAAAAAATTAAAAGGCAGGAGGAGAGCCTAAGGGAACTTTGGGACAACACGAAACAAAACAACATCCGCATAATAGGGGTTCCAGAAGGAAAGGAAGCTGAGCAAGGAATAGAAAACCTATTTGAAGAAATAATGACAGAAAATTTCCCTGATATAGAGAAGAAAAAACCCACACAAATCCAAGAAGCTCACAGAGTCCCAAGCAAAATGAACCCCAAAAGACCAACGCCAAGGCACATTATAATTAAATTGGCAAACACCAACGACAAAGTAAGAATCTTAAAAGCGGCCAGAGAGAGACAGAAAGTTACATACAAAGGAACCCCCATCAGACTAGCAACTGATTTCTCAACAGAAACTCATCAGGCCAGAAGGGAATGGAATGAAATATACAAAGTCATGCAAAGGAAGGGTCTGAATCCAAGAATACTGTACCCAGCAAGGCTGTCAATCAAAATTGAAGGTGAAATCAGGAGCATCACAGACAAAAAAGGACTAAGGGAATTTATTACCACCAAACCAGCAATGCAAGAAATGCTAAAGGGTCTGCTGTAAAAAAAAAAAAAAAAAGAAATAGGAAGCGAAGAAGGAACACAGGTGTAAAGAATAGGAATGGCGACAAATAAGTACCTATCAATAATAACTTTAAATGTAAACGGATTAAATGCCCCAATCAAAAGACATAGGGTAATGGATTGGATAAGAAAACATGACCCATATATCTGCTGTCTACAAGAAACCCACCTCAGAAAAAAAGACGCACACAGACTGAGGGTGAAGGGATGGAAAAAGGTTTTCCAGGCAAATGGAACTGGAAAAAAAGCTGGGGTAGCAATACTTATATCTGACAAATTAGATCTCAAAGTGAAGGACATAACAAGAGATAAGGAAGGCCACTTCATAATACTAATGGGAGCAATCCAACAAGAAGAAATAACTCTGGTAAACATATATGCACCCAATACAGGAGCACCCAAATACATAAAAAAACTCCTGGAGGATATCAAGGGAGAGATTGACAGCAATACAATCATAGTAGGAGACTTCAATACCCCACTATCACCATTGGACAAATCCTCTAAACAAAAAATCAGCAAAGAAACATCAATCCTAAATGACTCACTAGACCAGATGGAATTAATTGACATCTTCAGAACATTTCACCCCAAAGCCACAGAATATACATTCTTCTCAAGTGCACATGGGTCATTTTCAAAGATAGACCATATGTTGGGACATAGGCAAAGTCTCTTCAAATTCAAGAAGATAGAAATCATATCAAGCATCTTCTCAGACCACAGTGGCATAAAACTGGAAATCAACTACAATAAAAACAACCCAAAGAAATCAAACACATGGAGACTAAACAGCATGCTATTAAACCATGACTGGGTTACCAGAGAAATCAAAGAAGAAATAAAAAACATCATGACAACAAATGACAATGAAAACACTACAATCCAAAATCTATAGGACACAGCGAAAGCAGTCTTGAGAGGGAAGTTCATAGCTCTACAAGCCTACTGCAAAAAACAAGAAACAGGGGTAATAAATTACCTAACCCAACAACTCAAAGAGTTAGAAAAAGAGCAACAAGAAAAGCCCAGTGTAAGCAGAAGGAAGGAAATAATAAAGATCAGAGCACAGATAAACGACATAGAGACCAAAGAAACAATACAAAAGATCAACAAAACCAAGAGCTGGTTCTTTGAAAGGATAAACAAGATTGATGAACCTCTAGCCAGGCTCACCAAGAAGCAAAGAGAGAGGACCCAAATAAACAAAATCAGAAATGAAAGAGGTGAAATAACAACAGATCCCGCCGAAATACAAAGGATTGTTAAAAAATACTACGAACAACTCTATTCCAACAAACTGGACAACCTGGAGGAAATGGACATATTCCTAGAAAAATATAACCTTCCAAAGCTCAATCAGGAAGAATCTAAACAGCTCAATATGCCAGTAACTATGGAAGAAATTGAAGCAGTCATCAAAGAGCTTCCGGCAAACAAAAGCCCGGGGCCAGACGGCTTCACAGGAGAGTTTTACCAAACATTCAAGGAAGAACTAAAACCTATCCTCCTCAGACTATTCCAAAAAATTCAAGAGGAAGGAACACTTCCAAGCTCCTTCTATGAAGCCAGCATCACCCTAATACCAAAACCAGATAAAGACAACACAATGAAAGAGAATTACAGGCCAATATCCCTCATGAATGTAGATGCCAAAATCCTCAACAAAATTCTAGCAAATCGGATCCAGCAGTACATCAGAAAGATCATACACCATGACCAAGTAGGGTTTATCCCAGGAATGCAAGGATGGTTCAATATCCGAAAATCAATAAATGTGATACATCACATAAACAAATTGAAAGATAAAAATCACATAGTCATATCAGTTGATGCAGAAAAAGCATTTGACAAAATCCAACACCCTTTCTTGATAAAAACTCTCAACAAGGTGGGAATAGAAGGATCATACCTCAACATAATAAAAGCTATATATGAGAAACCCACAGCTAACATCATACTCAATGGGCAAAAACTAAAACCATTTCCCCTAAGAACAGGAACAAGACAGGGATGCCCACTCTCACCACTCCTGTTTGACATAGTACTGGAAGTATTAGCCATTGCAATTAGACAAGAAGAAGAAATAAAAGGCATCCAAATTGGAAAAGAAGAAGTAAAGCTGTCCCTATTTGCAGATGACATGATATTGTACATAAAAAACCCGAAAGACTCTATCAAAAAACTAACAGACTTAATAAATGAATTCGGCAAGGTAGCAGGATACAAAATTAACGCCAAGAAATCTATGGCATTTCTATACACCAACAGTGAACTTACAGAAAGAGAGACTAAAAAAGCAATCCCATTTTCCATCGCACCAAAAAAATTAAGATACTTAGGAATAAACCTAACCAAGGAGGTAAAAGACCTATATGCGGAAAACTACAGGACACTGAAAAAAGAGATAGAGGAAGATGTAAACAGATGGAAGAACATACCATGTTCATGGATTGGTAGAATCAACATCTTCAAAATGTCCATACTACCCAAAGCAATCTATAGATTCAATGCACTCCCCATTAAAATACCAACAGCATATTTCACAGACCTAGAAAGAACTCTCCAAAAATTCATCTGGAATAAAAAAAGACCCCGAATAGCCACAGCAATCCTGAGAAAGAAGAATAAAGTAGGAGGGATCTCAATACCAGATTTCAAGCTGTATTACAAAGCCACTGTCCTCAAAACAGCCTGGTACTGGCACAAGAACAGACATATAGATCAATGGAATAGAATAGAGAATCCAGATATCGACCCAAACCAATATGCGCAATTAATATTTGACAAAGGAGGCATGAGCATACAATGGAGTCAAGACAGTCTCTTCAATAAATGGTGTTGGGAAAATTGGACAGATACATGCAAAAAAATGAAACTAGATCACCAACTTACACCATACACAAAAATAAACTCAAAATGGATACAGGACTTAAATATAAGACGGGAAACCATAAAAATACTAGAGGAATCCACAGGCAGCAAAATCTCAGACATATGCCAAAAGAACTTTTTCAGTGATACTGCCCCTAGGGCAATGGAAGCCAAAGAGAAAATAAACAAATGGGACTACATCAAAATAAAAAGCTTTTGCACAGCAAAAGAAACCATCAACAAAACAACAAGAAACCCCACTGTATGGGAGAACATATTTGCAAATGGTATCACTGATAAAGGTTTAATTTCCAACATCTACAGGCAGCTTATACAACTTAATAAAAGGAAGATAAATGATCCAATAAAAAAATGGGCAACGGACCTAAATAGAATCTTTTCGAAAGAAGACAGAAGGAAGGCCAAGAGACACATGAAAACATGCTCAAAGTCACTTATTATCCGAGAGATGCAAATCAAAACGACAATGCGATACCATCTCACACCTGTCAGAATGGCTATCATCAACAAATCAACAAACGACAAGTGTTGGCGAGGATGCGGAGAAAAAGGAACCCTCGTGCACTGCTGGTGGGAATGCAGACTGGTGCAGCCACTGTGGAGAACAGTATGGAGTTTCCTCAAAAAACTGAAAATGGAACTCCCATTTGACCCAGTAATCCCACTCCTAGGAATATATCCTAAGAAACCAGAAACACCAATCAGAAAGGATATATGCACCCCTATGTTCATAGCAGCACAATTTACAATAGCTAAGATTTGGAAACAGCCTAGGTGCCCGTCAGCAGATGACTGGATCAGAAAACTATGGTACATCTACACAATGGAATACTATGCTGCCATAAAAAAGAAGGAATTACTACCATTTGTAGACACCTGGATGGAATTAGAGAACATTATGCTAAGTGAAATAAGCCAGTCAATGAAAGAAAAATACCACATGATCTCACTCATTTAGGGATAATGAAAAACATTATAAACTGATGAACCAAAAGATAGTTACAGAGGCAGTAAAGCATCAAACAGAGTGTCTAATTACAGCGGTAAGGTTAGGGAGAGGTGGGGGAAATAAGAGATCAACTGAAGGACTTGTATGCATGCATATAAGAGTAACCAACGGATGCAAAACATTGGGGGGTGATGGCAGGTATGGGAGTGGGGTGGGGGGGGCAATGGTAAGATATGTACACATATAATACCTTAATAAAAATTTGAAGAAAAAAAAAAAACAGCAAGAGAAAAGTAGTTAGTTACCTACAAGGGAGTGCCCATATGATTGTCAGCTGATTTCTTAACAGAAACTTTGCAGGCCAGAAGGGAGTGGCAAGAAATATTCAAAGTAATGAATAGCAAGGACCTACAACCAAGATTACTCTACCCAGCAAAGCTCTCATTTAGAACTGAATTTCAGATAAAGAGCTTCACAGACAAGAAAAAGGCTAAAGGAGTTCATCACCACCAAACCAGTATTACAGGAAATGTTGAAGGGTATTCTTTAAGAAGGAGAAGAATAAAAATAATAAAAAGAAGGAGGACAGCCCTGACTGGTTTGGCTCAGTGGATAGAGCGTCGGCCTGTGGACTGAAGGGTCCCAGGTTCGATTCCAGTCAAGGGCATGTACCTTGGTTGCAGGCACATCCCCAGTGGGAGGTGTGCAGGAGGCAGCTGATCGATGTTTCTCTCTCATCGATGTTTCTAACTCTCTATTCCTCTCCCTTCCTCTCTGTAAAAAATCAATAAAATATTTTAAAAAAATAAAAAAGAAGGAGGACAAGGAGGAGAAGGGGGAGGAGGAGGTGTAGGAGGGGGAGGAGGGAGGGGATCAAAAACAACAAAATGGCAACAAATACATATCTATTAAAAATTGAATATAAAAATAAACAAACAAGGAATCTAATGATCAAAATAAACTGATGAATAAAATAGAACCAGAGGCATGGAAACATGGAACAGACTAACCAATCTCAGAGGGAAGGAGGGAAGAGGGATGGGAGAGTTTAACCAAAGCTCTTATATGCATACTAGAGGCCCAGTGCACGAAACTCGTGCATGGGGGGGTGTCCCTCAGCCCAGCCTGCACCCTCTCCAATCTGGGACCCCTCAAAGAATGTCCAACTGCCCATTTAACGGGCAGTCAGACAACCCTCTCACAATCCAGGACTGCTGGCTCCCAACTGCTTGCCTGCCTGCCTTCCTGATTGCCCCTAACTGCTTCTGCCTGCCAGCCTGATCACCTCCTAACAACTCCCTGCCAGCCTGATTGATGCCTAACTGTTCCCCTGCCAGCCTGATTGCCCCTAACTGCCCTCCCCTGCAGGCTTGATTGCCCTCAACTGCCCTCCCTTGCAGGCCTGGTCCCTCCCAATTGCCCTCCCCTGCTGGCCTGATCAACCACAACTGCCCTCCCTTGCAGACCTGGTCCCTCCCAACTGCCTTTCCCTGCTGGCCATCTTATGGTGGCCATCTTGTGTCCACGTGGGGGCAGCCATCTTTGATCACATTGGTGTGGCCATCTTGTGTGTTGGAGTGATGGTCAATTTTCATATTACTCTTTTATTAGATAGGATAGAGGCCTGGTGCACTGGTGGGGGCTGGCTGGTTTATCCTGAAGGGTGTCCCAGATCAGGGTGGAGGTTCCCTTGGGGCATGGGGTGGCCTGGGTGAGGGGCCTGTGGTGGTTTGCAGGCTGGCCACACCCCCTGGTGACCCAAGTGGAGGCCCTGGTATCTGGGATTTATTTATCTTCTATAATTGAAACTTTGTAGCCTTGAGCAGAGGCCAGGGCTGGCCAGGGCGGGCAGGAAGTTTGGCTTCCTCCATTGCTGGGGGCAATCCAAGCCTTCTGCTTGCTCCAATTCCATGGCCGCTGCCATATTTGTTGGGTTAATTTGCATACTCGCTCCTGATTGCCTTGTGTGCGTGACTTGTGGGCGTAGCGGAGGTATGGTCAATTTGCATGTTTCTCTTTTATTAGATAGGATATGCATTACCTATGGACACAGACAATAGGGTGGTAAAGGCCTGGGGTGGGGCAGGAACTGGGTGGAGGGAGGCAATGAGGGGACAGGGGGGAGAGGGGGACATCTGTAATATGCTCAACATTAAAGATTTTTTTAAATTTTATTTTATTGTTTAAAGTATTACATATAGTAGTACATATATCTCCTTTTTTTCCCCAATGACCTTCCCCCAGCCTCTCCTACCCCCTGTCGCATGCCCTCATCCCACCTCCCCTCCCAGTGTCTTGTGTCCATTGGTTGTGCTTATATGCATGCATATAAGTCCTTCGGTTGATTTCTTCCCCCACAACACTCCCCAGCCTTCTCGCTGTAATTTGACAGTCTGTTCGATGCTTTACTGCCTCTGTATCTATCTTTTTGTTCATCAGGTTATAATGTTCTTTATTTTCCATAATTGAGTGACATCATGTGGTATTTTTCTTTCATTGCCTGGCTTATTTCACTTAGCATAATGATCTCCAGTTGCATCCATGCTGCTGCAACTGGTAGGAATTCCTTCTTTTTTTTAGCAGCGTAGAACTCCATTGTGTAGATGTACCATAGTTTTCTAATCCACTCATCTGCTGATGGGCATTTAGGCTGTTTCCAAATCTTAGCTATGGTGAATTGTGCTGCTATGTACATAGGGGTGCATATATCCTTTCTGATTGGTGTTTCTAGTTTCTTGGGATATATTCCTAGAAGTGGGATTACTGGGCAAAAGAAGGGAAAGTTAAATCCAAAGTAAGCAAAAGCAAGAAAATATTAACATAAGAACAAAAAACAAGAATTAAAAATTAGAAAAACAATAGAGAGAATAAATGAAGCCAATGCTGGTTATTTGAAAAGATCGATACAATTGATAAAACTCTAGGCAGCCTGATCAGGAAAAAAGAGAGACAACCCAAATTACCAGTATCAGCAATGAGAGAAGCAATATCACTACAGATTCTACAGCTACTAAAAGGAATAATATGGTAATATTATGAATAACTTTATGCTGTAAATTTGACAAATTAGGTAAAATGAAAAAATTCCTTAAAAGACACAAGTTATCAAACTCACTCAATAATAAATATGTTCTTTAGAGTACCACATCATGTAGTTACTCGTCTTTCTTCAAACAAGCTTCAGACCTAGAAAGCTTCACTAGTGAATTCTACTGAACATTGGAGGAAAAAAGTAATACCAATTCTTTTAAACCTTCTTTAAAAATAGAAGAGGCCTGGCTGGTGTGACTCAATGGTTGAGCATCAACCTATGAACCAGGAGGTCCTGGTTTGATTCCCAGTAGGGGCATATGCTCAGGTTGTGGGCTTGATCTTCAGTAGGGGATGTGCAGAAGGCAGCTGATCAATGGTTCTCTCTCATCATTGATGTTTCTCTCTCTCTCTCTCTCTCTCTCTCTCTCTCTCTCTCTCTCTCTCTGTCTCTCTCTCTGAAATCAATAAAAATATTTTTTTTAAAAATAGAAGAAGAGAGCTCATTTCCCAACACTTTCTTTGAGGTCATTATTACTCTTATACCAAAAGCAGACAAAAATATTACAAGAGGAAACAGATAAATATCCTTCATGAACATTGTATTAATTATTTCTGCAAAACAAACTACCCCAAAACCTGATGACTTAAAACCACAATTTCTGTGAATCAGGAATCCAAGTGTGATTTAGCTAAGTGTTCCTGGTTCAATTTCACCCATGAGGCTTAATCAAGCTGTTGACTGAGGCTGTGGTCTCATCTGAAGACTTGATTGGGGCTATAGGATCCACTTTGAAGCTCACTCAGGTGGTTGTTGACAGGTTTCAGTTTCACACAGACTAAGGAACTAAGGGCCTCAGTTCATCACACACCCATTAGAGTCACTCCATAGAGTTATGTACAATATGCCAGTTTGCTTCTCCTAATGCAAAAGAAAAGCACTTTAAGATTTAAAAAAAGCCCTGACCGGTTTGGCTCACTGGATAGAGCGTCGGCCTGCGGACTCAAGGGTCCCGGGTTCGATTCCGGTCAAGAGCATGTACCTTGGTTGCGGGCACATCCCCAATAGGGGGTGTGCAAGAGGCAGCTGATTGATGTTTCTCTCTCATCCATGTTTCTAACTCTCTATCCCTCTCCCTTCCTCTCTGTAAAAAATCAATAAAATATATTAAAAAAAAAAAAAGATTAAAAAAAGAAAGAAAGAAAGAGGTCTGGTCGATGCGGCTCAGTTGGTTGAGCGTCATACAGTGCACTGAAGAGTTGCCAATTAGATCAGGGCACATGCCCAGGTTGTAGGCTCGATGCCGGATAGGGAGCATGCAGTAGGTAGCCAATTGATGTTGCACTCTCACATTGATGTCTGTCTGTCTCTCTCTGTCTCTCTGTCTCTCTGTCTCTCTGTCTCTCTGTCTCTGTCTCTCTCTCTCTCTCTCTCTCTCTTTCTCTCTCTCCTTTCCTCCCTCCCTCCCTTCCTCTCCCTCTAGAACCAATAAAGATATTTTTTAAAAAGGAAGGAGGGCCCTAGCTGGTTTGGCTCGATAGATAGAGCGTCAGCCTGCAGACTGAAGGGTCCCAGGTTCGATTCCAGTCAAGGGCACATTCCCAGATTGCGGGCTCGATCCCGTGTGGGGCATGCAGGAGGTGGCTGATCAATGATTCTTTCTCATTATTGATGTTTCTACCCCTCCCTCCCTCTCCCTTCCTCTCTGAAATCAATAAAAATAGATATTTTTTAAAAGATAATCATGAAAGTGGCTTTCTGTCACTTCTACAATATTCTATTAAATAGAAGTGAGTCAGTCAGTCTAATCCACACTCAGGGGAAGGAGATTACACAACAGTAGGTACCAGGAGACAGGATCACAGAGGACCATCTTAGAGGCAATAAAAGATTCAAATATTATTTTAAAGATTTTAGAAAATCAAATATAACAACATAGAAAGGAATGATGTACCATGATCTGGTAGAATTTATCCTAAAATTGTAAAGTTAAATATTAAAAAATCAATTCCTGTAATTCACCATATTAACAGACTAAAAATGGGAAACCTTATGATAACCTCAAACTGTACAAAAAATTTTTTAAATAAAATCCAACATTCATTCATGATTATTTTTTAATTCAGCAAACCATGAATAGAAGGGAACTTCTTCAACTGGTTAAACAGCATCTACAAATACCTAGGTCTAACTTCATACGTAATGGTAAAAGACTGAATGCTTTTCCCTTAAATGAAGGAACAATGTCATTCTCACCACTCTTACTCAACACTGCACTGCAGGACCTAGCAAGAGCAATAAGACAAAAAGAAGAAATGAACAGTATATAATTTAAAAAGAAAACTGTCTTTTTGTTGTTGTTGTTTTGTTTTGTTTTGTTTAATCAGTGGTTGGCAAACTCATTAGTCAACAGAGCCAATTATCAACAGTACAACAATTGAAATTTCTTTTGAGAGCCAAATTTTTCAACTTAAACTTCTTCTAATGCTACTTCTTCAAAATAGTCTCGCCCAGGCCGTGGTATTTTATGGAAGAGCCACACTCAAGGGGCCAAAGAGCCGCATGTGGCTCGCGAGCCGCAGTTTGCTGACCACTGGTTTAGTTAATCCTCACTAGAAAATATTTTTTTCATTGATTTTAAAGAGAGTGAAAAGGAGGGGGAAGGGGAGAAAGGAGAGAGAGAAAAATATTGATGTGAGAGAACCAAATTAATTGGTTGCCTCTGCACATGACATGCTCCAACCAGGGCGGGGAACCTGTAACCCAGCTACATGCTGTTGACCAGGTACATGCCCTTGACTGGAATTGACCCCAAGACCCTTTGGTTCAAAGGCTGACACTCTAATCACTTAGTAACACCAGCCAGGGGGAAAACTGTCTTTGTTTGCAGGTGACATGCCCATCTATAGAAAGTCTTAAGGAACCTACAGAAAAGCTACTAAAAGTAATGTGAGTTTAGCAGGTTTACACATTAGAACAACATATAAAATTCTATTATATTTTATATACAAATAAATATGTGTCCATTTATATAACATAAGAGGCCCGGTGCATGAAAATTCATGCACTGGAGGTGGGGGTCCCTCAGCCTGGCCTGCCCCCTCTTCACAGACCGGGAGCCCTCAGGAGCAGGAGGCAACCCAGCAATCAAGGGAAGGTGATGCCCTATCACACCTCTGCTGCTGCCACTGCTGGCAGCACAAGCCTCGGCCAACCCTGGTTTCCTGAGCCTCGGGCGGCCCTGGGTGGCTGGGCAGCATCCATCTGAGGCTTGCCTGCACCTGGGGTGGCTGAGGGGACTGAGGGACTCTGGAGGCAGGTGCCCTGGCAGGGCTGAGGGGACTGGATGCCACCATCTTGTGGCTGTGGGTGCCACCATCTTTGAGGGCGTGACAGTCAATTAGCATATTCCCTCCTTATTGGCTGTGGGCACCGCCATCTTTGTGACCATGTGAGGGTCAATTAGCATATTCCCTCTTTATTAGATAGGATTCTTTTTTAATTTTTTTATCCTCATCCAAGAATATGTTTTTATTGATTTTAGAGATAGAGAAAGGGAGAGGAAGAGAGAGAGAAACTCAATGTGAGAGAAAAATATTGATTGGTTGCCTTCCATAGTATGTGCCCCAACCAGGGATCAAACCCACATCCCTGGTATGTTCCCTGACCAGGAATCAAACCAGCAACCTTTCAGTGCACAGGACAATGCTCAACCAACTGAGCAACTCCAGCTGGGCTATATAACATTATTGAAATAACAACATTATAGATAAGAGATTAATGGCTGCAAGGGGCTAGGGAAGGGGTGAGGGACCACAGTGGGGCAGAGGTGAGTGTGGTTATAAAATGAGATCCTTGTAATAATAGAACTGTTCTATAACTTGACTATTATGGTGAGTAGATGAACCCACATGTGATAAAATAACATAGAACTAAATATTACATGTGCACGCACACACACACGCTTGCATAAACATTATGAGGTGGATCCTGGCCAAAAGCTTGCTGATAACTTTATAAGCCCCTCCTCTAACTGGTGGTGCACAGAGGCCTTGTGGGTCTTTAGAAATTAATATCAATCAGAACCAGTGCACAGTAACTGAACAAAAAGACATAGTTATTTCTCAGATTTTTTTTTCTCTAATTCAGTTACTCTGGGAGATGGCCACAGGTAGCTTTGGGAAGTCATGAAGGACATGTACTTGACACCTAGTTCTGATATTCATTGGTTATGAAATCTTCTCAAGTGACTCATATTCTCTGAGCCTCCATTCCTCATCGGTAAAATGGAAACAACAGTACTTCTCAGAGTTGATGTAAGGGTGAATGAGATAAAGAACGTACCTGTATTATGCTATAGTTTGTAATATTTCATTGATTCTAAGGTGCACAATATTTCACATTTTAACCTCTTTACAAGAATGAATCCTGTAATCAATGGCATGTTCCTATCTAATTGAGAATACTTTTTCCTTTCTTGGTGCACATCTATACTAATAAAAGGGTAATATGCTAATTAGACCGGGTCGACTGGACATCTTCAGGACATCTGACTTCCTTCCGGACAAAGTCACAGTGGCAGGGGCCAAGGCAGAGGCAGTTAGAGGCGATCAGGCCTGCAGGGGAGCAAGCAGTTAGGGGCGAGACAAGGCTGGCACGGGGGAGCAAACAGGGGGTAATCAGTCCGGCAAGGGAGGGCAGTTGGGGTGATCAGGCCAGCAGGGGAGGGCAGTTGGGGGCAGTCAGGCCAGCAGGGGAGGGCAGTTGGGGGCTATCAGTCTGGCAGGGGAGGGCAGTTGGGGGCAATCAGGCAGGCAGGCAGAGGGGTTAGAGGCGATCAGGCAGGCAGGCAGGTGAGCGGTTAAGAGCCAGAGGTCCCGGATTGCAAGAGGGATGTACGACTGCTGGTTTAGGCTCCATCCCCCAAGGCGTCTCGGATTGGAGAGGGTGCAGGCTGGGCTGAGGAACCCCCCCACTCCCGTGCACAAATTTTGTGCACTGGGCCTCTAGTAAAATAATAAGAGCTCAGAGTAATATCTCAAGTAATGACAAGTGCAGCCCTAGTCGGTTTGATTCAGTGGTTAGAGTATCAGCCTGAGGGCTGAAGAGTCCTGGATTCAATTCTGGTCAAGGGTACATACTTCAGTTACAGGCTCAATCCTCAGCACCAGTCAGGCCACATGTGGGATGCAACTAATTGATTCTCTCTGTCACTCCCCCTCCCTTCCATTCTCTCTAAAAACCAATGGAAAAAATATCCTCGGGTGAGGATTAACAAAAAGAAAATAATAATGACAAGTGCAGATATCATTTCATTATCAAACAAAACTTGACTCTCAGTGCACCAGTAGGAAACCTCAACACCCTCTAGAGAACACAAGTGTTCTCCTTTACATATTCCATTCCTTTCTCCATTCATTGTACTAACCCTTCATTCCACACCCCTTATTATTCAATTTAGTGGAATGAAAAAGTATGAGTTTTAGAATCTAACATATTACATTTTCAGTCTTAACTGCTATGTGACATTCTGAGCATCAGTTGAGTGCTCCATAATTGAGTATAATAATACGTACCCAAAAGGATGTTTAAAAGATTAAATGAGATGATACCTGTAAAGCTCTATCAGTGCTGAACATATTGTGGGTGTTCAATATCTAATCTTCTGCTGATTATTTGCCTTGAAGGAAGGGCTGATGAATCTAGATGGGGAAGTAGGGCAAATTCTGGCCCTCAGGCCAAATACACCCACTTCCTGTTTTTGTAAATAAATTTTTCTTGGAATACAGTCACACCCACTGGTTTACATCTTTTTTTTTTTAATAGGCCCAGTCAATGCCATTTAATATTTATGTTGAACAGCCTCTGAGACCCAAAGGCTCCCAAATGAGGGTTTTTTTTTCCTGTTTTGTTTTTGTTTTGTTTTGTTTTTTGGCATCAAACAGTTTCTTCCAAGAGCTTGCTCACAGGAAAGATAAAAACAGAGTAATCCTCAATAAAATAAAACAAACAGGAATAGCTGAACAGTCTACATATGAAAAACAAAGGTTAAAAAACTCAACAGGCAAAAACCACACCAAACACTCATCCCATTTAATTTCCTGTTACATGCACTGAGGAAACCAAGAACATCAGGCCCCAAGGCAGTAATGCTCTGAGGTTCTGGTTTAGTCTCCTTCTATGTGACAGACTCATGCACACACATTCACCCATACTACTGACGCAGGCAGAAGTACACATGCATGCACAGGTGGCCGAAGAACCACAGTGGGGAATGAGGAAAGGGGGGAGTGGTGGCTGGTCAAGGATATAACATCAACTGGAAACTGGGGACCCCGAGAACCTTTCCACTGCAGCAAGAGTCAACATTAAAACAAAGGCAGAGAGAAGAGAAACCAAGATGGCAGCATAGGTAAACACCTAAACTGCTGCCTCGCACAACAATTTCAAAACTACAACTAAAAGACAGAACGGACACCATCCAGAACCACAGGAAAGCTGGCTGAGTGAAAATTCTACAACTAGAAGGAAAGAGGAAAGCTCACAGAGAATTGGAGGTACGGCAAAGGGGCTTTGTGCGCGCAGAGAGGAAGGGCGGCTGAGAGCCTGGCTGACTTTCTCTGGCGGAAGGGGGAAGGAAGCTTCCGACCGCACTGAACCCCAGTTCTGACAGCACTGAACCCCAGTTCCGGGCGAACCCCTGGGGACCCACGCTCTTACGGGAGGAGTCTGGACTCTCGGGCGGAGACTCGGGAGCCGGGGAAGGCGGAGGACTGAAAGTGCCCGCGCGCGCGCGCGCGCGCGCCAGTGAGCACAAAGGCTGCGGAAGTTGCCACAGGCTTTCCCTAGTGAAAGGGAGTCAGAGGCTCCTGACGGCACTGAGCCCCAGTTCTGACTGCAGTGAACCCCAGTTCCAGGCGAGCCCCTGGGGACCCACGCTCTTGTGGGGGAGTCTGGACTCTCGGGCGGAGACTCGGGAGCCGGGGAAGGCAGAGGACTGAAAGTGCCCGCGCGCGTGCCAGTGCGCACAAAGGCTGCGGAGGTTGCCACAGGCTTTCCCTAGTGAAAGGGAGTCAGAGGCTCCTGACGGCACTGAGCCCCAGTTCTGACCGCAGTGAACCCCAGTTCCAGGCGAGCCCCTGGGGACCCACGCTCTTGTGGGGGGAGTCTGGACTCTCAGGCGGAGACTCGAGCTGGGGAAGGCGGAGGACTGAAAGCGCACATGTGCGCAAGGGCAAGGCTGACGGGAAGCCAAAACTGAGACTCCACCCCATCCAAGCTGAGCACAGAGGCTATTGCAATTTGGCAAGTCTAATCTTATAAGGCTGTCTCCAGCACCGAACTTCTCCCAGCATAGACACAGCTGATCCTTACAGCCAACTGGCCCAGAGGTCAATTCTTCCCAGTGATACCAACAACAATAAAGACTTAATTACAACAAGGCTGTACACACAGTCCACAAAGGGGTGCACCAAGAGTGTCCACCTCAGGTTAACTGGGGAAGAAGACCCACTGGGCCATATTGGAAACCTAGCACAAATATCTACCTTACCAACTCAGGGAATCAGTGAAAATGCGGGGTCAAAGAATCAGATCACAAATGAAAGAAATGGAGGAAAACAAACGACTGGATATAGAATTCAAAACCACGGTTATAAGACTTTTTAAGAATATCCTAGAAAAGGCCGATAAATATAACGAGACCCTCGAAGATATGAAAAAGGACCAACTAGAAATTAAACATACACTGACTGAAATAAAAAATATTATACAGAGACCCAGAAACAGAATAGAGGAACCCAAGAATCAAGTCAAAGAATTGAAATACAAAGAAGCAAAAAACACTCAACCGAAAAAGCAAAAAGCAAAAAAAAAAATCCAAAAAGTTGAAGATAATGTAAGAAGACTCTGGGACAACTTCAAGCATACCAACATCAGAATTATGGGGGTGCCAGAAGAAGAGAGAGAGCAAAATACTGAAAACCTATTTGAAGAAATAATGACCGAAAACTTCCCCCACCTGGTGAAAGAAATAGACTTACAAGTCCAGGAAGCCCACAGAACCCCAAACAAAAGGAATCCAAAGAGGACCACACCAAGACACATCATAATTAAAATGCCAAGAGCAAAAGACAAAGAGAGAATATTAAAAGCAGCAAGAGAAAAACAGTTAATTACCTACAAGGGAGCACCCATACGACTGTCAGCTGACTTCTCAACAGAAACTATGCAGGCCAGACGGGAGTGGCAAGAAATTTTCAATGTGATGAATAGCAAAAACCTACAACCAAGATTACTCTACCCAGCAAAGCTATCATTCAGAATTGAAGGGCAGATAAAGAGCTTCACAGATAAGAAAAAGCTGAAGGAGTTCATCACCACCAAACCAGTATTATATGAAATGCTGAAAGGTATTCTTAAAGAAGAGGAAGAAGAAAAAAGTAAAGAGAAAAATTATGAACAACAAATACATATCTATCAACAAGCGAACCTAAAAATCAAGTGAATTAAAAACCTGAGGAACAGAATAATCTGGTGAATATAATAGAATCAGGGACATAGAAAGGGAGTGGACTGATAATTCTCAGGGGGAAAGGGGTATGGGGGGTTCATGAAGAGAATGGACAAAAATCATACACCTATGGATGAGGACAGTGGGGGGGAGGTAAGGGCAGAAGGTGGGGTGGGAAATGGGTGGAGGGGAGCTATGGGGGGAAAAAGGAGAAATAATTGTAATAATCTGAATAAAGATTTATTTAAAAAAAACTGAAAAAAATAAAATAAAATAAAATAGAAGCTAGACTTCTGAAAAAAAAAACAAAAAAAACAAAGGCAGAACACATGGCTTAGCAAGTTTGGCTCAGTGGATAGGACGCCAGCCTGCAGACTGAAGGGTCCCGGGTTCGATTCCAGTCAAGGGCACATGCCCCAGGGTTGTGGGGGCATGCAGGAGGCTGATCAATGATTCTCATCATTGATATTTCTATCTCTCTCTCCCTCTCCCTTCCTCTCTGAAATCAATAAAAATATCTTCTTTTTTAAAGGCAAGAACACAGGATAAATGTAGGATGCTCAGAGAAGACTGGATAGATGAAGAGGGAAAGATGCAGGGGAAGTATTGGGAAAGCAGACTCAGAAGAGGTTTTCCTTTATGGGAACGCAGATGGGCAGAGGTCCTGTTACTTGAGTGATACCACTGAGGCTAAAGGAATATGCTGCAGCACTACCGCACCTCCTGTGCTCTTTCTCTCAATGAAACAGGAATTTTGGGGGTAAAATAGGACAGGTTTAGGAAATTTTGAAAATTAAGGGGACCATGGAGGAAGCACAGGACTGCAGAGCAGCAGAAGGTATATTTCCATAGAATAGGGGAAGCTGAAAAGCTACAAGTACATTTCCATAGAATGAGGGAGCTGGAAACAGCAAAAGGTCTATATTTACAAAATAAAGAGAAAGGAGCTCTTCATCCAGAAGAAGAAGAAAGCCCAAAGGGAATAGGAAAACAATAAGGAAGGAGGGGGGAGAACCTCACATGTCCCATGTGAGGTTTGACCTTTGAGCCCAGGAGTTACTATAGTAACCAGTCTAAGGGAATAGTGACCAATCAGAGGGGATATCAAGGCACCAGGATCTGCAGCCTTTATAAGCCATAGGGAAAGGAACTCAGTGGGATCCTTTCCCCCTCCCTACTTGGGAGTCCATTCTGTGGGACTCTTTCCCTCTCCCTACATGGGAGTCTGTACTTATTCTTCAACAAATCTCCACCTTTACTATACCACTTTCTGTCTGTGCATTCATTCTTTGATTCCAGCGGACAAAGAATCTAGGTTCCAGTCCAGAAATTCCGTTTCATCAAAGTGGAGGGAAACTAAACACCCACTCTCTAGTCCTCCCTATTGCCACTCAAGAACTTTCCCAAGTACTCCCCCCCAAAAAATGACCCCACCCACATTCAAAGTTAAGCCCAGCAAGGGGCCAAGCACAGAAAGCCAACTCTTCTTGGTGGAACCAAAACCAGAGAAGCCCATCACAGCTGCCATCTCATCATCATCCTCAAATGTCAAGTCCTCCTCAGCCCTCCTTTTCTGCTCTTCCCATTTCTTTTTCTTGTAGGCTTTGGCCTTTTCCTCTTCTTCTCTAAGCTCCTTCCTCCTTTCCTCAAAGTCATGATCCTTTTGTTTCTCTTCCATCTTCTTGTTGACTTCAAAACATTTCTTCACCTAATCCAAGGTGCAAAGTTCCACACCCATAGACATGTTCAGATTTCACTGATGTTTCTTTCCATTAATGTGATCCAGGAAGTTGATGGAGTCCTTCACAACACAGTCACAGACATTGCAGCAATATCCTCTGTTATAATAATGAAACCCCTCTAATGTATGAAGTAATTATTGCATGAAATGTTTGCTGTATGGAAATCCCCAATACTCTGTAACTTCCAAAATTAATGAACACCCCACTATCTTGATGTAAAAGCTCTGAGCCCTTAAAGTGTAAACGCCCTGCTCCCAGCATAAGGCACACCGTCTGGCCCACACTGATAAGGACACAAGTTGTTTACCACGGTCTATATAACCCTGAGACTGTCTTCAGTTGAGGTCTCCTGCCCAATAAGAGGAGGACTCCATGTCGCTCCGAGAGACAAGCCCCTGATTGCTCTGCTGTGTGAGCCTGAACCAACTGCGGCAGCCTGCCTGTCTCTGTTTTCGTCGTCAGTGTGCATCGCCGGGTGGCCTTTGCTGGAGCCTAGGACCCACTAGGAATAGGTCAATAAACCCTGGGTGATTGCATACTAATTCTGTCTTGTGTGTCATGTATTCTGGTTCGGCTCAGCTGTCTAGACATTGAAGTGCCAGGGGATAGGCCGTTATTGCTGACTCCTGGTCACCTGCGTTTGTCCCACTAAGTCTAGACAGATAATCAATTAATTGGGGCATAATTGGGACATCCTCCCATCTCAGATTGTGGGGTGGTCTTGGTAATGACAATTGTCTTCCCAAGCTTGGATTCCAGGTCCACCTTGTAGTCCCTATGCTGGAGAAGCTCCCACTTGACTGGTTGCACTGGTTTTCCATACTTCTTTTCTCTCTCTTCTGTGAGCCTCTTCTCAGCAAGCTTCTCATATTCATCTTTGCCCCACTTGTGGCAAAAGCCCAAATTTTTGGCCCACTGCTCGACACCATCTTCCCACTTGTTTACATCTTGTCCACTAGTATGTCTGCTTTTGTGCTATGATGGCAGAGCTGAATAGCTGAGACAGAGACACTATGACTCACAAAGCTGAAAATATTTATCAACTTGCTATTTACAGGAAAAGTTTTCTGATCCCTGTTCTAGATTCCTATAATATCTAAAACATGCGCCCCCTCCCATCTGTGATACTATTATGCCTCTAGAGAGCTGCATTAGGTGAGAAAGGTGAATTCCTCACCCTAGAAGCCAGGACTCTGGACTCTAACCACAGCTTCCACACCAGCCAAGCAGAGAGGAGAGCTATGAGAATCTCTGATTAGGAAGATAAGCCAGGCCAGAGTGAACAACAAAAATGTGATTCCCAGCTCCCCCGTCACCCTCCTCACCCACCCCCCACACACACACCCTTCTATTACTGGGGTTATAAAAGCAGAGACAAGAGTGGGGAGTGACAGAAGAACCTTGCCATGGGCAGCATCGCTAGGAAAATGCAGGCTCTACTCCTTTGGTTGGTCTTCCTCTTGCCTCCTGAAGCTGGAGCTGGTGAGTCTAGGATATAACTCCCTGTCCTCTGGGTCCTTAACTTCTATTCCAAATTTACTGACCCGAGTCAAAGAAGACCCTAAAATGAGAATGCAAGATCTCATTGTAAGTGTTCCAGGGGAAATCTCTACCTGGAAGAGTCATATTCTTTCCCAGCAGTTAGTAACAGTTTCCTAGGGGGGTGGGGGAATCTTGGGTGGAGATAGAATCAGAAAACTGGCTTTGGAAGTACTTCTTAAGCTGCTCTCCTCAAAATATCCATAATTCTGATTCCTGGTCCTTTTCTCCTCTGTCTTTGCTCTCACATGGAAAAGGTCAGGATCAGGGCATGAAGAAATGTTTAAATGACAACTCAGAATCAAGACTAGCCATTGTGTTCTGAAAAGTGGGATTGACAGGGTGGACCAGGATAAGGGAAGCCAATAAAAAGGATACATGGAGGGGCTGAGTTAAATTACAGGTAAGGGTGAGGCTGGGGATGGGGGGTTGTCTCAGCTTTCAACTCATTTTCCTTACCTAGTGCTCTGTCTGGAGGCTTAGTTATCCTGTGTTTGGGAACCTGGGATTTTCTGTTTCAGGGAAGATTATCAGTGGCATTGAGTCCAAGCCACACTCCCGTCCCTACATGGCCTATCTGAAAATCATCACTGACCAGAGCTATGTTGTTAACTGTGGTGGATTTCTCATAAGTCAAGAATTTGTGGTGACAGCTGCTCATTGTAAAGGAAGGTAAGAAAACTTTGATTTGTCTTCTTTTCATGTGAGGACTTGTAGGAACCAGAGTTAACATAATTTTCAAGTGGCCTCAGAAGAGATTTTTGTGCCTAACTAATCACAAGATGGTCAGTGATGTATATTGAGAGGAACTGGGCCATTGTGATTGATTAGTCATCTCCATGCCCACAGGTCAGGGCTTTACTAATGGGCAACCCAGATCAAGACAGGCCAATACTGCCCCTCTTGTCCTGGTGCCAAAGAGCTCTCTCAGTCTGCCAGGGCCTGGCCCTTCCTAAAACAGCTGTGGTCTCTGGGAGGAACGTCTTTCCTCAGTAAGAACTGAGTTCCTTAGTTGGCTCTACACTGATGAAGAGGGCCTGTTGTCACTCTGCTCAAAATGGGCCCTTCTCAGGAGACCAGCACCTTTCCTGACTCTCTCTTCCCTTTCAACAGAAATATTACTGTCATTCTCGGAGCTCATGACATAAAACAAGAAGAATCCACATGGCAGAAGATAGAAGTCAAAGAACAATTTGTTCATCCGAAATACAACCATTTTACTAATGTCAATGACATCATGTTACTGAAGGTGCCGTTCTTTTTCTTGACTTCTCAATTCCCCCTTCTTAACCCTTCTCCTGACTTGTACCTTTCTCATTCTCTTCCAACCCACTTCCTCAGGTACCACTCCCACTCCATATCATCACCACCCCATTTGGGAAAAACTCTAGGCCCTGCCCAGGGAGCCTCTACCATACCACACCACCCACATTCCCTATAAATTGCAACCATCTACTCTTCCTCCCTCACAGCTACAAACAAAGGCCAAGCTGAACGATGCGGTGGGGACAGTCCCCCTGCCCACCAAGTCTACCTTTATTCAACCTGGAAAAGTATGCCGAGCAACTGGCTGGGGGAGAATAGGAGTGAAAAAGCCAGTGTCAGATACTCTGAGAGAGGTGAAGTTGACACTCATGAAGGCCAAGGCCTGCAACCACTTTATGTTTTACAATCCTAACTTGCAAATCTGTGTGGGCAACCCCAGAAAGAAAAGATCAGCATATAAGGTACCACAAACTTATACTTCCTCCTCATAATCAGTTCCTGGGAGACAGGGTCCTAATGAGAGGGGGTGGATCAGGAAGTCCCCTGGTTCAGTTACCGGTGTCTGCATTCATGGGTTTCTAGAACTATGGGAACTAGAATCCTCCTTCTGGGTTCCATCCTTCCATACTCAAGTCCTGCCTCTAATCTTCCCATCTAGTCTGCATACAGGGCTCCAGGAGAGAAAAAATAAGATGTTGGGGGGCAGTATCTATGTTCTATGCTAGAGAGAAAAAGAAGACATTTAAATTATGACTCCTGACTTATGAGTCCATCGGGAGTCAAGATTCCTGGCCTGACTCTGGGGTATCTTGGGGCCAGCCTGGGTGCTAATAGAACTAGGATGAAGTAATAGTAGGGAGAGAAGAATGATCCCTGCTCATGATCTGCTTTTTTTAACCCACAGGGTGACTCTGGGGGCCCTCTTCTGTGTGCTGGGGTGGCCCAGGGTATTGTGTCATATGGTCGTACAGATGCAAAGCCTCCTAGTGTCTTCACTCGAATCTCCCCATATGTGAACTGGATTAATAAAATCTTAAAGTGCAAGTAGCCACAGAAGCCTGGCCAGCCGCAGGAAAAATCCCAAAGCCAGAGCTCTCCCTGGGTAGCCCCCAGGTTCCACAGGAGCCTGGACATAGCCCAAGACCAGGGAGGCTCCCAGAGGTACCCAAAACCCCTGCTGATTGTATCCCCAGCAAAATTCAATAAAGATGCAGCCTCTGGCACATGTGTGTGTGACTGTTTCTTCCCCAGAGCTCCCCCAGAGACGGACTGCTCCACAAGGAGGAGTTCAGGTCCTCTTCTCTAGTAGGAATGAAGAATTTTGCTGGGCTCATTTCTTGCCAGATTAATAACCAAGCCTACCAATTTCCATAAACATTGTGTGGTGCTATGGATTATTAAAGAAAATATTTTAATCTGCACAATACCATTTAATATCCAGAGTAATATTGGCACGGAACGACCTTCTTTCTCCTCTGTCCCCTCTTCCTCTTCCTCTTCCTACTCCCCTTCTCCTCTCACTTCTCTTCTTCCCTCAGACCCATGCCTCGGCCACTGCACTACAGAACACAGATGAGCCATAGCAAATTCTCCATGACTATTTCTGAAGATGGGCCAAGGCCTGGGTTTATGTCTTTACACCCACCTCTGCCTCATGATCATCACCTCAATAGTGTGCCTACAGCCACAGAAGCATCTGCCAAGTGGGGAAAAAAGAAAATTTCCCAAGCATGAGAGCTCAGGATAGTAGGGTGAAAGAGAGATGACCCTTGGAAGTCCTCAGGATGTGTCTTGTCTACTGCAATAGTCACAATGGCTGTATAAGGGTCAAGGTCATTCTAGCTCAGGACGAGGATCCCCAAGAGCATCAAAGTGAGCCTCATCCCTGAATTACATCAGAGCCACCCAAATTCAACTGTCATCTTCCTTCAGATATGATATGCTGTCTCCAGGTCTTCCAGAAAAAGAATACCTGAGTTAGGCAAAGTCCTTCAAAATTTCCTTCCATGCAGCCTTGAATGCTCTGAATCCCATACCCACCAGCATCTGAGCTGGATGAGTACACTCACAGCTATACACATCAAATACAAGAGGAACAGGGCATGACCTCCAGCTACCTCTCAGGAGCCTGCAGTTAAAGGACCTCTTACAGGCCCTTGATCCCTAAGAGGCCTAAGAAGATAGGCCTGGCCCCATGCAAGAAAGAGCTGCTACTATTGGTCCCAGATCAGGAACCCCAGAGCTCCTCCACTTTCCCCTGCCCACCAGTCCACAGATCTGAGCTTCCAGCTTTGCCAATGACCAATACATGTAAAATAAAAAGAGAATAATATGTACAAGACTGATTATAGACTGACTCTATGCAAAAAATAACAAGCATATGTACAACAACAACAAAACTTGGAAGATCTCAAAAATAAGAGAACATATGCTGAAATGATAATATAAAGACGTTTTTTCTTTTTATCCTAACTCATGTTTTACATTTGTATAACTAAATAAGAATTTTTAAATGTGAGATACAAGAGGCAGAGACACTGTGTAACATTTGCTTATGAGATCAGAGCACATACTGAGTTGCAGCTAAAACCCCATCCACTCTTGACCCCCAGACCCTAAGGACAGCACATCCACAAGGCGGCCCTTGTTCCCTTGAAGCTGGACAATGGAGATGTGAGGAGAGTAGTCAGCCTGTCCTGCCAGCCCCAAGAAGTAGCAGGGCCAATGGAGACTGCAGGGAGCTTGACTGAGCCCACAGGCTATGTTGGACTCCAACAGATTGACAGGCACTGACTCCAGTCTAGCCACCGCAGAAGACCAAATGAGCATCACATGGTCCCCTGACATGGAAAAAAGCAGTTGGTAGCTGTCACCCAGAGAAGATAAGCACATCAACATCGCCACAGTGTTAGTTCTGCCATGCAGAGGATAGGCCCACAGAGTGTGTCCGCCTGACCAACATCAAGAGTGATAAAGTCTCAGCATCACAGGGTCAGCAGGAGAAACTGTCCAGATAAGAGGGCTTTGCCCAAACCCATGGGAAGAGGGCCTCAGGACAGCTGAGGGCAGCACACAGGGAAATAAATGCTAAACAGCCAGTTCCCAGGGTCAAGTTGTTGGGGACCAGGTCCAAAAGCCCGACAAGAAAATATTTCCTCCTCCCACCCTACCCCAATGCCAGGCCCTCCCCTGGGAACCTAGGGACTGTTCTCCTGTACCCACAGTTTCCCTGGCAAATATTACCCTCACATAGTCATGCAGTGTGCAATGGCTTGGCACATGTATACACTGAAGAAGTTGTTATGGATTGTATTGTGTCCCTCAAAAAAACATATTGAAATCCTAACTCCCAGTGCCTCAGAATGTGACCTTATTTAGAAACAGGGTCTTTGAAGAATTAAGATGAGGTCAAACTGGAGTCA
This sequence comes from Plecotus auritus, assembly GCF_963455305.1. Lineage (NCBI taxonomy): Eukaryota > Metazoa > Chordata > Mammalia > Chiroptera > Vespertilionidae > Plecotus > Plecotus auritus. The sequence goes on along the minus strand of NC_137770.1, from coordinate 85,175,216 downwards.
GGTGGGCCTTTAATCCAGTATGGCTGGTGTCCTGATGAGAAGAGGAGAAAGACACACACAGGGAGAAGGCCATGTGATGACAGAGGCAGAGACTGAGTGCTGCATATATAGGCCAAGGACCACCATGGACTTCCAGCTGTCACCAGAGCTAGAGGAGAGGCATGGGACAGATTCTTCCTCACAGCTCCCAGGAAAAATACAACTCTGCCAACACCTTGATCTCAAACTTCCAGTCTCCAAATTGACAAAGAATAAATTTCTGTTGTTTTAAGCCACCTAGTTTGTGGTACTTATTTTCTCCCTCCATCTTTCTCCCAAATACAGTTAGACAAAAGCACTACTGAAAACTCCCCAAATGACACCTGGAGGGTTAGCCCTACCCTGTACTGTTGAAACACTATACTTCCTGTCTCATTAGTCTCACATAATTGGCCCCTTCATTCTCCCCTAATAGCCTTACCAAAATCATATCTGCAGCTGGGCAGCATTTTCCATTCAATACTAGTAAACAAAGGAATCCTCTTGCCACCAAGGATGCAGGATATGGAGAAAAGCCTAGACAGATGAGACACCTTTATAAGGCCTCCACATAATAAGTAATCCCAGTAGAAGAATATTAGGCTATTCTAGAGCTACTAGAAGAAAAGTTACTCCCATGCCCTGATGGGTTGGCTCAGTGGATAGAGTGTTGGCCTGAGGACTGAAGGGTCCCAGGTTCGATTCCAGTCAAAGGCATGTACCTTGGTTGCGGGCACATCCCCAGGGAGGGGTGTGCAGGAGGCAGCTGATTGATGTTTCTCTCTCATCGATGTTTCTAACTCTCTGTCCCTCTCCCTTTCTCTCTGTAAAAAAAATCAATAAAATATATTTTAAAAAAAATAAAAAGAAATAAGAAAAGTCACTCCCAATCCAAGAACTATACCCTGACAGGAGCAAGAATGGAGACTGTGAGGAGAAGGGCTGAGCCTACAAGCACTGACTTCACCATTGGCAGAAACCACACACTAAACATGCATCTTGTGAACCCCTGAAATGTAAATAATAGTTGTTGTCTCTCTTGTAGTCCACCCAGCAAAGATCATCATGGATATGATATTAATTCTGAGGTACACAGGATGATGACCCAAGGACGGGGCTGAACTGATTGATGTTGAGAGTGGTAAGGGGAGTGGTAGCATCACAGAGTCTACAGGAGGAACTGTACTTTGCCAAACTAATGAGAGGGAGCATTCTAGGACTTTCCCTCCTCAAATACTAGCCTATTGTTGGAATGGTAAATGGAAACTAGAAATATCAGGGGGCTTCCGGTCAAGATGGCACAGTAGGTAAATGCTGTATTCGCCTCCTCCCATGACCACATCAAAATTACAACTAAACTACAGAAAAGCCATAATTGAGAACTGCCTGTAGGCTAACTGAACAGAACTCTTATAACTAAGAAGAAGCCACGTAGAGACTGGTAGGAGGGGCGGAGACACTGTATGGGCTGATCTGGTTAAATATCAGGAAGGATATCTGGACTGCAGAGGTTTCTCCCCCCACCGCCCCGAGGAGCCAGGAGTCCCAGCCCCACATTGGGCTCCCCACCCCTGGGTTCCAGTGCCACAAACAATGCAATCAAAGGACAGACTTGGCAGGCACCAGGGCCCTGCTCAAGTGAATTCTGCTCTATAGGGTTAGCCCCTGCACAACAGTTCCTCCACTATAGTCACAGCCAGTTCTTACAACCAATCAACCTGAGGGTCAATCCCTCCCATTGATGTGTCAACAATGATCAAGGCTAAACTAAAACAGAAGGACACACACAATCCACACAAGGGACATACCTGGAGCACCCAGCTCAGGTGGCCAGGGAGACTGCATCACTGGGCCCCAGGGAACACCTACTATATAAGACCACTCTACCAAGACCAGGAGAAATATCAGCTCTACCTAATACACAAAAACAAATACAGGGAGGCAGCCAAAGTGAGAAAAAAAAAAAAGAAGAAAAAAAAGGACAAAACTCCAGAAAAAGAACTAAACAAAATAGACAAGCAATCTATGAGTACAGAGTTCAAAATATTGTTTATAAGGATGCTCAGTGATCTCAGTCAGATTTCAACAAGGAGATAGGAAACTTAAAAATTGAGATAGAAAACATAAAAAAGAACCAATTAGAAATGAAGAATACAATAACTAAAATGAAGAATACATTAGAGGGGCCCTGGCCAGTATGGCTCAATGGTAGAGCATTGGCCCACAAACCAAAGGGTCATAGGTTCAATTCCCAGTCAATGGCACATACCTGGGTTGCAGATCAATCCCAGGCCCCGGTTAGGGCACATGCAAGAAGCAACTGATGGATGTATCTCTCTCACATAGATTTTTTTTTCTCTCTCTCTCTTTCTCCCTCCCTCCTTTGCTCTCAAAAAAAAAATCAATGGAAAAAAATATCCTTGGGCAAGGATTAACCAAAAAGAAGAATATATTAGAGGGAATCAATAGTACAGTAGATAAAACAGAGGATCAGCCGAAACCGGTTTGGCTCAGTGGATAGAGCATCGGCCTGCGGACTGAAGGGTCCCAGGTTCGATTCTGGTCAAGGGCATGTACCTTGGTTGTGGGCACATCCCCAGTGGGAGGTGTGCAGGAGGCAGCTGATCGATGTTTCTCTCTCATCGATGTTTCTAGCTCTCTATCCCTCTCCTTTCCTCTCTGTAAAAAATCAATAAAATATATTAAAAAAAAAAAAGGCACAAGGCCATGCTCTGCTTTAAAAAAAAAACAACACAGAGGATCAAATCAGTGATTTGGAAGATAAGATAGCAGAAAACACCCAATCAGAGCATCAAAAAGAAAAAAGAATCCAAAAAAATGAGGACAGTTTAAGAGGCCCTTGGGACAACATTAAGTGTTACAACATTCACATCATTGGGGTACCAGAAAGAGAAGAGAGAGAGCAAGGAACTGGAAACCTATTTAAAGAAATGATGATGGAAAACTTCCCTAATCTGGTAAAGGAAATAGACATACAAGCCCAGGAAGTACAGAGAGTCCTACAGAAGGTGAACCAAAGAGGCCCACATCAAGACACATCATACCAGGTGTACCAGTTAATAATGCAGATTTTTTTCAATATATGGAGTTATACATATGTTGATATGTGATTTGATAAGTATGCTATTTTGTTGTATTGACAGCAAGCTTCAAAACTTCATATGTCAAATTTTCTGAAGGTGTTAACATCATAGATATTTTTATGCTTAAAAATGTCAAATTTCATGCCAAAAAAAAAGCATTTGCGGGAAGTTTTATTTCATTACTTTATTTTGAAAAAAAGTGCTGCTGAAAGTTATTGTATACTTCAGGAAGCTTATGGTGAACATGCTCCATCTCAAGATACTTGTGAACACTGGTTTAAACACTTTAAAAGTGATGATTTAGATGTGAAAGACAAAGAATGCCCAGGTCAACCAAAAAAGTTTGAAGACCAACAATTACAAGCATTATTGGATGAAAATGTGTGTCAGACTCAAAAACAACTTACAGAAAGATTAAACTTTGCTCAGCAAACAATTTCTGAACATTTACAAGCAATGGGAAAGATTTTAAAGGAAGGAAAATGGGTGCCACATCAACCGAGCAAAACACAAATGGAAAACCGAAAAGTCATCAGTAAATGTTGCTTCAACAGCACAAAAGAAAATCTTTTTTGCATCGAATTGTGACTGGTGATGAAAAGTGGATTTATTTTGAGAATCCTAAATGCACAAAATCATGGGTTGATCCAGGTCAACCATCAACATTGACTTCAAGGCCAAATTGCTTCAGAAAGAAGACACTGCTCTGTGTTTGGTGGGATCAGGAAGGTGTGGTGTATTATGAGCTTCTAAAACCAAGTGAAACCATTAATACTGATCACTACCGACAACAAATAATCAATTTGAACCATGCTTTGATCATAAAAGGACCAGAATGCGCCAGAAGACACGGCAAAGTAATTTTGCTTCATGATAACGCACCATCACTCACTTCAAAACCAGTTAAAGACACGTTAAAAGATCTTGCCTGGAAAGTATTAACCCACCCGCTGTATTCACCAGACCTTGCTCCTTCAGATTACCACTTGTTCCAGTTGATGGCACACGCACTTTCTCAGCAGCATTTCAAAACGTACAAAGAAGTGGAAAATTGGGTCTCTGAATGGTTTGCCTCAAAACAAGAAAAGTTCTGTTGGGATGGTATCCACAAATTACCTGAAAGATGGGGGAAATGTATAGCTAGCAATGGACATTACTTTAAATAAAGCACTTTTGATGTTTCTCTTGAAATTATCATGTTTTCTTTGATTACAAAATCCACATTATTAACCGGTATACCTGGTAATTAAAATGCCAAAGGTTAAAGACAAAGAGAAAATCTTTAAGGTAGCAAGAGAAAAGCAGTTAGTTACTTACAAGGGAGCTCCCATAAGACTATCAGCTGATTTCTCAACAGAAATTTCGCAGGCCAGAAGAGATTGGTACAAAATATTCAAAGTGATGAAAAGCAAGGACCTACAACCAAAAGTACTCTACCCAGCAAAGCTGTTACTTAGTATTGAAGGACAGATCAAGAGCTTCCCAGATGAGAAAAAGCTAAAGGAGTTCATCACCACCAAACCAGTATTATAAGAAATGTTAAAGGAACTTCTTTAAGAAGAAGAAGGAAAAAAATAAAAAATATGAATAATAAAATGGCAATAACTACATACCTATCAATAGGTACTTTAAATGTAAATAGATTCAATGCTCCAAACAAAAGACATAGTGTGGCTGAATGAATAAGAAAACCCTTGCATATGCTGTCTACAAGAGACACTTCAGATGGAAAGACACACAGAGACTGAAAGTAAAAAGATGAAAAAGATATTTTGGATGTCAGAGGAATGGCTGCGTAAGGGCACATCTATCCTCTCCCCTTAACATCTCAACAAAATAACCACCTATAATTCAACAAAGAAGTCCTTGCTCAACACGAATGCACGCCTGAGAGACCTGCACACTGGAACAACTAAGGTGGGCTCCTTGGAATAAGCCGGGAGACAAGAAGGGAGGGAAGTCAAACAAGGCTACAGAGCAGCAGCATGTCTGCAGCGCAGCTGGGAACTGGCAGCAGCAGTTAAGGGCACTTCCCTCAGCCGGTCAGGACTAACGGAGAGCAAACCCAGCAAGTAGCAGGCTGTTGGACTTGCCACTGGAGTAGTGGCATTGTGTGGTCGCACACACAAGCAGTGAGAGAGTGTCTGAACTGTGGGAGTACATTGTGAATGGGGTCTGAGTTGCATGTATGAGCTGAGAGTCAGCAGACACCCGCCCTAGAGAGCTGCTTCCCACGGCTGGGCCTGGCTGCCCGCTTTCAGGCAAAGAAAGGAAATTGCAGAGCCCTGCCACTGATTAGACTCCCAAATCTCGCTTCCCGTTGCCCTTTGAGTTGGCTCCAGTAGTGTATTACCTGTAGGACAAGAGCTATTGCAGTAGAAATACAGTTTCCCTCTGTGACTGAACCCCAAGAGGGGTGCTTGGGCTGGACCTATGGAGGTCAGGGGTTGCCATTACTGTCAGGAAAAAACAAACCTCATCCCCAAGCAACAGAGGTAGTACAGCCCTACAGAAGCCGCAGAGGCTCAAAACTGTGAGGCCACAGAGGATAAAAATCTTGCAATTCAGCGCCATTTACTGGAACAGAGCAGAAAGACCTTCTCAAAGATAAATGAGAAAACAAGGAGAACAGCAAATGCCATGAACAACCACCACCACAACAATGATCAGGAAGAAAATGAAAAATCCCCAGAAAATAGGCTGGAACACATGGAATTATGCAAGTTGAATGACAGAGATTACAAGATTGCAGTTCTGAAAATACTCAATGAGATGTGAGAAAATACTGACAGGCAATTTAGCACACTCAGAAAACAAATTAATGAACAAAATGAGCATTTCTCCAAAGAAATTGAAATTTTAAAAAAGAAGCCAAAATCCTGGAAATGAAGTAGGATATCTGTAATAATCTCAACAATAAAGATTAAATAATAAATAAATAAATAAATAAATAAACGAACTAGTGATATTGAAGATTGGAGTCAAGAAATGATGCAGAGGGAAGAAGAGAGAGACCTGAGAATAAAGAAATATGAAATAGCTCTATGAGACCTCTCTGATTCCATAAATAATAATAATAATAATAATAACATCAGAATCATAGGCATACCAGAGGAGGAAGAGAGAGAATAAGGAATGGAGAGTCTATTAAAATAGTGGATGAGAACTTCCCAAATGTATGGAAAGAATTATATCCTCAAATCCAAGAAGCAAACAGAACACCTAGTTACCTCAATCCAAAGAGGCCCTCTCCAAGGTACTTGGTAATGAAGCTATCAAAAATTAGTGACAAAGAAAAAATCCTCAAAGCATCCAGAGAAAAGAAGGAAGTGACCTACAAAAAAAATCCATCAGAATTTCACCTGACTTCTCAGCAGAAAATCTACAAGCCAGAAGAGAGTGGAACCAAATATTCAAATATCTGAAAGAGAGAAATTACCAACCATGCCTGTTATATCTAGCAAAATTATCCTTTAAATATGAAGGAGAAATAAGAACATTCCCAGACATACAGAAGCTCAGGGATTTAATCACTAGAAAACCTTCATTGCAGGAAATACTCAAGGGAGTTATTCTACCTGAAACAAAGAACATATGGTCATAACACTACCAGTAGGATTGCCAAAAAACTTGTAGCATAAATAGGGACAATTTGTGACAACAAAAACATACAAGGGAAAGAGGGACAGGTATGAATAGGCAAAGGAAGATGAAGATCAGATGCACTCAATAGGGAAAAAAACTATGGTATATATGCAACTTCACTTTTTATAAAATGGCAACTACACACAAAAATCCCCCAAACAAGACATATGGCTTAAAAAAAGAGGAAACAGAGGAAAGATGTATGGAATACCACCAAATAAAAACAACAGAAAAAAGCATAAAAGAAAAGAACCAATGGAGGCACAGAGTTACCAGAAAACAAAAGATAAAATGGCTATAGGAAATCCTCATACATTAATAATTACCCTAAATGTAAATGGTCTAAATTCACCAGTAAAGAGGCACAGAATAGCAGAGTGGATCAAAAAAAAAAAAAAAAAACCCAACCATATGCTGCCTACAAGAGACATCTAAACAGCAGAGACAAAGGTAGATTCAAAGTAAAAAGGTGGGAAATGATTCTCCAAGCAAATAACAACCCCAAAAAAGCAGGTGTAGCCATAATTATATCTGACAAAATAGATCTCAAGGTAACAAAGATAACAAGAGACAAAGATGGACACTTTATAATGATAAAAGGAACACTACGTCAAGAAAACAAAATACTTCTTAATATATATGCACCCAATCAGGGAGCACTGAAATATATTAAATAGCTACTCACAGAATTAAAGAGAGAAACAGATGAAAACACAATTATAGTTGGAGACCTTAATACTCTATTGACAGCTCTAGACAGATCAACAAAATAAAAAGTCAATAAAGAAATATTGGCCTTGCTGGGAAGGCACTTGAGCATTCTATATTGGCCCCTCTTGCCTTTTGTGCCAAGAGGGACCCTCTTCTCACAATCCAATTGCCCTCAGCTGTTGCCTGAGCTTTCTGTTCATGCTGAGCTTGAAGCCTCGTGGTGGCTGGTACCATGGATCTGTCTCTCGCCCAATTGTGTGAGCTGGGCCCTCCCTGGAGAAGAAACCTGAGTTCCCTGAGATATGTGATCAGTGCTGGGGCCCCACCAGCAGGCCAGGGGATCCCAAGGCAGGTGCTGGGCATGGAGGCCATGGGGGCATAGGCTACCAAGGAGACAGAACTGAACCTCACATCACCCTGCTTGGCCCCAGAGGATGACTGGTTAGCCAGAGATGGATAAGATTCCTCAGGGAAGGAACAACCTAAGACAGGCACAGTCACAGAGGGGCCATCAGGAGAGAACTTGGGGGTCAACAGAAGTGGGGCATAGACCCTCACCCCCCCCAACCGTGCAGGGGCCTGAACCCTCACCCCATCTGAGGGAGGTCTCCTCCCCCATGGCTGCTTTGCTTCCCACACCCAGCTCAGATCGGGACACGGGTGACAGACAGAGACTTGGCCCAGCTCAGATTGGGACCCAGGTAACAGACAGAGACTTGGCCGACAGCAGCTGCCCTATATCTAAACCCAGCCTAGCACCAGGAATGCTCAGGGCCTACTCAAGAAGGCAAATAATCCTTTCCACTAATATTTACAGGGTAAACTAAGATTGTTGGTAGAGTATTAAATTTGACAGTAAAATAATAATCAAGTTTTCAGATTAATTTAAATAGGTTAATTGAAATAAGTGAATATTCAAGAAAATTTAATTGTACTGGACAAAAAGCTGTTCCTAAAGTGGTAACTAAAATTTCTATTGGTAGTTCATCTCATGGTAAAATTCCTGAACATGCAATGAAACTAAAGCAGTCATATTTTTGTGCAAAAAATTAAAATTTAAAGTTATCAAGACTGCATTATAAAATTTACAAAAGCCCTCATTAATCAAAAAAAGGGGGGATAGTAGGGTAATATCATGTAAGGAAAAATATCCTATAAGTAAATTACATCTAGAAAATTTTTACTTTACAAAATTAATTTTCATTTGTAATGCTAACAGCAAGACACCCATGAAAAACACACATGGTGTCTAAATAAGACAAAGGAAAATCGTTTGGGCAAAAATAAAAAGGATCCCAAATCAATTACATAGAAAAGATTCCTTTATTAACTTTTGGTCGAGAATATGTTTGTATATTTTCAGAAAACAACTCCAAGACCATGTGGATTCCTGCAACAGAGAGGAATTGACAGGTCTGCTCCAACCACGAAGACAAGAGGAGAAACAGTCCAGAGATGGAAGATGCTGACGACGCTTTGCCATGCTAGCAGTCAGCAGCTGTGCGATGCAGCAGGTTGCCTAGGACCAAACCAGAGAGGGTCGGACCTGCATTGCCACCATGTGCCCACCATCCAGATATCATTGCTGACATGTACACATAAGGAACTGTTTGACACTGAAACGGGGACTCAGAACTGTTGGACATTGAAATTGGGACTCAAACATTTTTTGTTATTATATGTTTATTTCTAGTCTGCAGAAGCAATATTTTTTAAAGGAAAGAAATGGGGAAAAAAATAGATACAGAGGCAAAGAAGCATTCACAGACTGTCAAACTACAGCGGGAAGGCAGGGGAGGTTGGTGGGGGGAGGGCTGTAAGAGATCAACTGAAGGACTTGTACGCAATGCATATAAGCATAACCAATGGATACAAGACACTGGGGGGAGGGGCAGGTAAAGGCATGTACTAGGGGGTAGGGGATGCCGGGGGGAGGTCAATGGGGGAAAAAAAAGGAGACATATGTACTACTATTTGTAATACTTCAAACAATTAAAAAAATAAAAAATAAATAAACAGTAAAAAAAATGTTAATAATTATCATTAACACCAGAAAAAAAAATATTGACCTTAAATGAAACACTAAACCAAATGGATATAATAGACATTTATAGAACATTTTATCCCAGAACATCAAACTATACATTCTTTTTCAGCACATATGGAACATTCTCAAGGATATACCATATGTTGGGTCACAGAACAAGCATCAACAAATTCAAAAAAGACTGAAATTATTCCAAGCATATTTTTTTACCATGATGCCTTGAAATTAGAAATCAACTGCAAAAAGGAGGTTAAAAAAAAAAACTACAAATGCGTGAAGATTAAACATACTACTGAAAAATGACTGGGTCAAAGAATAAAAGATGAGATGAAAAGATATATAGAGACAAACGAGAATGATGACACAACATAACAAAACCTCTGGGATGCAGCGAAAGCTGTAATAAGAGGGAAGTTTATATCATTACTGGCCTATCTCAAGAAACAAGAGAAAGTCCAAGTAAACAACCTAACATCACACCTGAAAAGACTAGAGAAGGAAGAACAAAAGCAACCCAAAATTAGCAGAAGAAAAGAAATAATAAAATTAGAGCAGAATTAAATGAAATAGAGAACAAAAAGACAATTAAAAAATCAATAAAACAAATTGACAAACCCCTGACTAGACTCACTAAGGAAAAAGGGGAAAAGACCCATATAAACAAAATCAGAAATGAGAGAGGAGTAATCACCACAGACATCACAGATATACAAAGGATCATACTAGAATATTATGAAAGCCTTTATGCCACCAAATTTAATAACCTAGAAGAAATGGATAAATTCCTATAAATATATAACCTTGCTAGACTAATTCATGAAGAACTGGAAAATCTAAATAGACCCATCAGCAGTGAGGAAATTGAAATAACCCTCAAAAACATCCCAAAAAACGAAAGTCCAGGACCAGATGGCTTTACCAGTGAATTCTACCAAATGTTCAAGGAAAAATTAAAACCTATTCTTTTCAAACTCTTCCAAAAAATTGAAGAAGAGGCAATACTTCCTAACACATTCTACAAAGCCAATATAACCCTGATACCAAAACCTGGCAAATATAACACACACACACACACACAAAAAAAAAAAACCTACAGATCAATATCCCTGATGAATACAGATGCAAAAATCCTAAACAAAATGGTAACTAATCGAATACAACAGTACATCCAAAAAATAACACATCATGATCAAGTGGGATTCATTCCAGGGGCACAAGGATGGTTCAACATTCGCAAATCAATCAACGTAATACACCACATTAACAAAAGAAAGGATAAAAATCACATGATCTTATCAATAGATGCAGAAAAAAGCATTTGATAAGATACAACATCCATTTATGATTAAAACGCTCAATAAAATAAGAATAGAAGGAAAGTGCCTCAACATAATAAAGGTGATATATGTTAACCAGGTGTCCTCAAACTACGGCCTGCGGGCCACATGTGGCCCACCGGGTGCCGCCGCCTGTCCTGCTTAGCAGCCGACTTGTCCCGGGCCCACAGTGCACATAGGAATTTGTTCATAGTTTTTTTTTTAAACTATAGTCCAGCCCTCCAACGGTCTGAGGGACAGTGAACTGGTCCCCTGTTTAAAAAGTTTGAGGACCCCTGTGTTAAACCCTCAGCCAATATCATACTCAATAGTGAAAAACTGAAAGCTTTTCCCCTAAGATCAGGAACAAGACAAGGATGTCCACTCTCACCACTCTTATTCAACACTAGAGGCCCATTGCATGAAATTCATGCATGGGTAGGGTCCCTGGCAGCTGTTGGCTGCAGGCCGGGGCCTCCCTTCACCCAGCTGCCTGCTGCTGCTACTGGCCCGGGCTTCCCTTCACACCTGACTTGGCCTATCACCACCCGCTCACCTGCTCCACCATCCCGCCGCGGTCCCGCTCTTGTCAGGGCCGATCGGGGCCAGCAGCACCTCCACTGCCACCCACTGCCAGTGCTGCATAGCCAACATCCACCATGTTCTGCATCGTCTCCTGGTGATCAGCGCATGTCTAACTCCTGGTCTGTTGAACTCCCGCCCATGGGGACAATTTGCATATTAGTCTTTTATTATATAGGATAGTACTGGAAGTTCTAGCCAGAGCAATAAGGCAAGAGAAAGAAATGAAAGGCATCCAAATAGGGAAGAAAGAAGTAAACTGTCACTTTTTGTGGATGACATGATGCTATATGTAGAAAACCCTAAAGACTGCCAAAAACTACTGGAAATAATAAACAAATACAGTCAAGTTTCAGAAAACAAAATCCATGTTCAAAAATCTATTGCCTTCCTGTATACCAACAACAAAATTTCAGAAAAAGAAATGAAGTAAACAATTCCTTTTGCAATAGCAACCAAAAGAATAAAATACCTAGGAATAAACTTAACAAAGAATGTGAAAGACCTATACACTGAAAATTACAAAAGATTATTAAAAGAGATTGAAAAAGAAAAATATATTTCATGAAAATTAAAAAAAAACTCATGTAGCAATACTTGTACCTGACAAAATGACAAAGTAGACTTTAAAACAATGGCTATAACAAGAGACAAAGAATGACACAGCAATTCCACTTCTGAATATTTATCCAAAAAAACCCAAAACATTAATTCAAAAAGATAGTGCATCCATATGTTCGTTGGAGCATTATTTACAATAGCCAAGATATGGAAGTAACCTAAGTGTCCATCAATAGATGAATAAATAAAGAAGAAGTTATGCATATGACTCAGCCATAAAAAATGGATTAAATCTCCAACCACATGGATGGTCCTACAGGGTATTGTGCTGAGTAAAATAAGTCAGACAGACAAAGACAAATACAATATGATTTTACTGATATCTGGAATCAAAAACAAACAAACAAAACAAAAACCAATTTATAGATACAGAGAACATTTTGATGGTTGCCAGATGGGAGGGGGATTGGGAGAGTGGATGAAAAGGGGGAAGGGATTAAGATGTACAAATTGGTATTTACAAAATAGCCACGGGAATGTAAAGTATAATGTAGGGAATATAGTCAATAATATTGTAATGATTAAGTATGGTGACAGATGGGTACTAGATTTATCAGGGTGATAACTTCGTTTTATATATATATATATATATACACACACACACACACAAACACACACACACATATATATTACTATGTTGCATACCTGAAACTAATAAAAATATTATATGTCAACAGTAATTTAAAAATAAAAATTATTTTTAAATGTTATTTGATTTCAAACTAATATTTATAAAAAAGAAATTAGAAATATCAGAAAGAAACCAAAAAAAAAAAAAGGTTGGGGCAGAGCTGAGGGAGTTCTTGCTTAAAAGCCTGGGACAGAAGTGATGACACACAACTATGAGGCATCTTGTTCTCAAACCAAAACTTGGGTTAATCGCCCAGAACTCCTCCATTCATCATTCCTCTGGATACTCTGTCCACTGAGAGAATTACGCAGAGTGCAGTAGTTCAAAAAGGAACTAGTGTGTTCAGAGTTGAGGCAAGAGCATCTACAATAATAAAAGAGAAACATGCAAATTAACCATTACTCCGCTATGCCAAGCCACACCCACCAGCCAATCAGAGCGAGTATGCAAATTAACCCATCAAAGATGGTAGGTAAATTTGCATATGCAGGCAGGGCGGGCAGTGCCATGGCCCACCCTTGGAGGTCCAGGTCCATCAGGGCCAGAGGAGGCCTGGTGGGCAGCGCCAGACACTGCTAGCAAGGTACCAGTCCATCGGGGCCCTGGGAGGCGGGGTGGGCAGCGCCAGCCACCACCCCCGGGTCCGGGTCCATTGCAGGCCCTGGGAGGGGCAGCGGCCTGCCTAGCCACGCCTGCGGGGCCCTGGGAACATCACCACCCAGGGGAGGAGCGGCTGGGCCTGCTTAGCCACTCCCGTGGGGCCCCGTGAACATCACCGCCCCAGGGAGGCGCAGCCGGCCAGCCTAGCCACACCCGCAGACCCCAGGAACATCGCAGCCCAGGGGAGGCACAGCTGGGCCTGATTAGCCACTCCGGTGGGGCCGGTGAACATCGCAGGCATGGGGTTGCTGAGACCCAGACAGGGCCTCTGGCCACAGATTCACAGCTTCACGGAGATCGACTCTACCAGGCTGCCCAGTGGCCATGTGGCTGGGCCACAGGGTGCCCATTCAAGATGTGACACAGAGAGGAGGTGCAGGAGGAAATCCAGAGAATGGGATGTGGGGGTTCAAGACTCACTTCCTTTGGGCTTTGTCCTTCTTGGTCTTGGTTCTTTTCTTTCGGGCCTGGAGCCCAAGCACTGCAGGAGAGAGGGGTGGATGAAGGCCGAATGTGGAAGAAGAGGCGCAAGGCCGACTGTGGGGCTGCCTGAGGGGCGGCTCCAGGGCGAGCGCCACAGCTTTGGCAAAGCGGCTGGCCAATAGGTGGGTGTTCCAAGGGGCGCCAAGCAGCGCCGCACCGTCCCTCTATGAGGACACCCCGCACAGGCGCTGCCTTCGCCAGCAGGCTCTGGGTGACATCTGCAAATGCTACTGCAACCTCTAGCATTCTGGGAAAAGAACTGACCCTGTGCCCCTCTGGGTACCAGGCTTGCTAGGAGTGTGCTGTCACCAATGCCATAGATCAAAGGCAAAAACCTGGTGAGGCAGGGTGCACCAGAGGGGGCTCGGGCTGAGGCAGGGGACCAGTAGGCAGGGATCTGTCTCGCCTGCGGAGAGAGAGGTTCTGCAGTGGCCCCAAGATGTGGGTGGGCCGGCCAGGGATCAAGGGGCATGGAAGGACACTGGGGCAGAGGGGCAAAGACCCGCAGCCCTGAGGCAGGGATTGAGGGGCGGTGCCACCTCAGTGGAGGGGTGCCGCACTGCAGGGTACTGGACTAACTGATGTGATTCAGAGAAGCTCCCAGTGCTAACCGGCGTGTCCCAATGCCTTCACTGAGCTTTGATGGCCAATTGAGATACTATATAAGGAAAATGAGGGAAGAAGTGAGAAAGAAAAGGAAAGGCGAACAACACAAAAGAAAGACTGGAAGGAACCTGTAAACCCATTGTCACTTAAATAGGGAATATAGCCAATAGTGTTGTAATGACGGTATGATGCCAGGGAACACTTTGTAAAGTATGTGATTGTCTAACCACTATTCTGTAACTAATATAAAACCTGAAACCAATACAAAATAATATTGAATGTAAAGAAATGAAAATTGGAGTGAAATGTTTATAAATTTCAAAGTTTAAATAAAGGCTGTAAAGGAAGGAAGGGGGAGAATAAAAATAGTGTTTTTCATTTTATCACTGTATTGTCTTTTCAGTACATGAAAAAGACAGTCGTCTTTATATGGTGCTTTTATACTTTTCTAAGTCATTATCTCATTTTAATTTCAGGGCAACTTAAAGACAAGATCATTATTCCCTCCACTATTCAAAGAAAGGAAATATTGGTGTCTGGTCCCAATGATTCAATCGTCAAGCCCTTATTATAAAGCAGGGTTAGTAAAATTTTCTGTGAAGGGTCATATCTATACTAATAAAAGCCTTGGGGGTGATCAGGCCAGCAGGGGAGGGTAGTTGGGGGCAATCAGGCAGGCAGGCGAGCGGTTAGGAGCCAGCGGTCCTGGATTGTGAGAGGGATGTCCCCCAAGGGGTCCCAGATTGGAGAGGGTGCAGGCTGGGCTGAGGGACACCCTCCCCAGTGCACGAATTTCGTGCACCGGGCCTCTAGTAGTAAAATAAATCAGCTTATATCCTTGAAAACTGCTTTACAGGTGCTGAATGTAAGCTAGTAGCAGTTAAATTTAGACTCGTTCAGGAACATCAACTATAGTAACAGATAGAGATTATTGCAAGGGCAAACACAGACTGAGCTCCAGCCTGTTTCTGGAACATGTGGTCAACCCCATAAAGGGATTGCAGTTCCATTGCCCTGCTGTCTCAATCTGATACAAGGTGGCATGAGCCTCTGCCATCAATTGTCCCTTATCCATAGTATCTCTTACATGAGACTTTAACATTTACAAAAGCTTATAGGTGTTGTATCTCTACATGGCAACTCAAAGATTAAAACAATTTATATACACATCCTCAATCAAAAAAAGATACAGCCTGCCCTAGCTGTGTGGCTCATTTGGTTGGAGCATCGCCCCATACACTGAAAGGTTGTGGGTTCGATTCCCAATCAGGGCATGTGCCTAGGTTGCGGGTTTAGTCCCTGGTTTGGGCGTGTGAGAGGCAACCAATCAATGTTTCTCTTTCATCTCTCTCTCTCTCTCTCTCTCTCTCTCTCTCTCTCTCTCTCTCTCTCTTTCTATCTCTCTCTCCCACTCCCTCCCTATCTATCTCTATCTCTGAAATAGGTAAGCATATCCTCAGGTAAGGATTTTTTTTTTTTAAGATTCAGCCATTAACTGGAAGAAAAAGTAAAAAAACAATCTGGCAGCCTAAAGTTAAAAGAATAGAAACAAGATGCTGTCCAAAGCAGGGCATAATTGAAGTCTATAAACCTGAGTGATCTGCAATGGGTTTAGAGGAATTTAGACAAAGTATAATCTTCTTCACACAAACAAATATATAGCCTCGATGAGGACATGCCCCTCGTTTACCCATTAAATGGTCATATGAAAGCACAAGGTGTAACACAATTAAAGGAACAACGCCTGCATTTACTAAAGACCAACCATGTGGCATTTCACATTTCTAGCACCATTTCTAGTTCTCCAGAAACCCTGTTTCATATCACTCTTCATATTTTACAGATGCAGTAACTACTGCTGAGAACTTAAGGAACTGTCCTAAGTCACACAGAGTTCAGTGTTAGAAGCAGGATATAACTGCCCCATCTAACCCCAAAGGTAGCTGCATGCCTCAAATGTCAAAGTGAATAATGGCACAGATAACATGTTTCAGGAACTCAGAACAGGAATGATTCCTCTGCATTATGGTGGCTAAGGGATCACTGCCATCATTAAAAAGTCAATTCTTTTACATCAAGTCCAACCCTCTCCTTTCCCCTAATTGTGAATCCTAAACAAAAATCTGGGCAACATCTACTTCAAATATCTTTAGCAAATAGGAAATCACTTACCTTCCCTGAATACACATTCATGTTTTAACAACTGATCATTAGTAAATTCCTCTTTATACAGACTCAACATCTGTTTGCCAAGATGCTGTAGAACCAGATCTGGATGCAGCCTGGCCAGAAACAATATCTGAACTACACCATGAGACTGTTCAGCAAAAGTCTCACTGCCCGCTGGCTTGGTCCAGACACTGTAGGCAACACCAGACACCTAACCCATGACTAATTCTGTCCCCAAAGCCAGGTCCCTTTGGGACTTACTTTCACCATGAAAATTAATCCTACATAATGCCTGATATCTCATGTTACCCCTTCTAAATCAAATTTTACACTCACTCATCTGATTGGCAAAGTCTTGTTCACATGGGCCTCGATGCAAGACAATCAGATAAAGAAAATCTGTGGATTCTACCTTAGGAAGGCAAGAATCATAATTGAGAATTCTCCTAATACTGGAAGGGTGTTCAAAAGACACTAAGGATCCACCACATGCATGGCAAAGGTCCGCTACCATCCACCATTTGGCTGCCCAACATGAATGCACTCTCTTTTTCCATACTTTACATTCCCCGAAACAAAAAGTCTCCCATTGAATATAACTCTCACTGTCTTTTGTACAAAAGAAAAAGAGGCTTGACTCTCCCCAGAAATAAAATAACCCAGTCTCATCATTTACTGCTTTCAACTCCAAGTACAGGAACTCTATGTGATACCCCATTCTACTTCTAATCTAGTCACACTCCCAATTTGATATTCTGCAAACTGTATATAAACTATAAACTTCACCAACAACAACATACCACATATACAACAGCAGAAGGAGAGAAGAGGAGGGAGAAAAAGGAAATCTGTTGAAATACAGAAATACACACATGACATTGCAAGGAAGAAATATGGACAGAAGTGCAGTCCTCACTTCAGAAAGTGGTCACCTGACTAACACTGTACCTATTCCATTCCCTTGTCCTCAGCCAGTGCAGGTGAAACAAAACTTAGTCTTGGTGTATCTGAACCTTAATGATGGTGTGGAGCTGTACACCCTACCCCTCAACTTCTCATTACATGAATGAAAAACAGATGCCCTTCATTTGTTTACCCCTCTGCTTTTTGGTCTAACTGGTGTGGGGCTACAGGACAGGAGTTCTCCAACTTCAGGTTCTTCTCTGCTCTGTTGAGGGTAGAATGCAGATGGCAGCAAATAAAAATACAGGATTCCAGTTAAGTTTGAATTTCAGATAGGTCATTGGTTTTAATATAAGTATGTCTCATTCAATATTGGAACTACTACTTAAAAATGATTTGTTATTAAACACATATTTCACTGAGCAGTCTGTATTTTAAACTGGAAACTCTAGAAAGTGAAAGAATTAGTGCAGGGACTCCTTCGACATGAGGAAAAATGTGTAAATGTTCTATTCTAGACAGGGTCAGAGTTGAGGGCAACAGAGGACTCAGCCAATATATAATAAGAATTGGATCACCCAATTACAAGCCCAACCTGAGACTTAGGGCATGATAGAATGATTTGGGGAGGAATTTATCCCCTGTGCTTCCCCAACTCTGAACTAAATGCCTTACCAATCTCCAAGAGAAATGACACGCCAGCATGTTACTCCACTCTTCCCTGGACTCCCTGCTTCTGCAACTCTGGGGAAACAACAGATATGCATTTGAAACCCAGTTATGATAGTTATGAGTTGTGTGATCTTGGTCATGTTTGTGTCTGAGTCTCAATTCTACATCTGTAAAGTGACAGTAATGGTATTTCCCAAGGTAATATGGAAAAAAACCTCAGATACTAACATCTGTGTGTACATATTCTTTCTCAGCAAAAGCAGCTTGATTCTTAATGTGAGAAAAGGAAACTCCAGCCCCGCAGAAGCAAACATCCTTCTACATCCATATCTCCATTGGTAGGACTCAACTTCTCTATTTCCCTTTGGTGGTAAAGCAGAAAAGGGCCTTAATTTATAATCAGGAAAGTCTCATTCTGGACCATAAGCCTGGATACATAAAATTGAAATAGTAATACCTACTTCACAGGATTGTGATGAAAATATATCAGAGTTATGACAATAGAGATCAACCAAAGGACTTGTATGCATGCACATAAGCATAACTAATGGACACAGACAACAGGGGGTGAGGGTGAGGGCAGGATTGGGGTGGGGGGACAATGGGAGGATAAGGACACATTTGTAATACCTTAATCAATAAAGGGGGGAAGTAAAAAAAAGAGTTATGACAATAAATGATATGCATAGGCTCTCAAAAATGCTACTTCCAATCCCGTTTGCTCTTGTGATACTGTGTGTGAAATCCTAAAACGGGGTATATTCCCTTCCCCCATCTACTCTCCTTGGATCTCTCTTCTGCCAATGAACATTTGATTCAGAGGAAGCGAGAGATCCAGATCAACATTTTTCAAATTGCAGGAAATAATCCTTTAAGTCGATGCTGCTCACATTTTTAACACTGAATGGAATGCAATACAATGCAATGCAATGCAATGCAACGAAATTAAATCGAATCGAATTGAAACTAACAGAGAGCACTGTACATGGTAAAGATAAATATTGTTTCCTGAAACTTTTGACTCATTTGCATGTGTAGATGTTTGTGCTCATGTACTCACATCTAACGTGTATGGCATTGAGTCATTTTGCAAAATGTATTTCCTACTATGAGCTATATAGCCATAAAAGTGCATATGCTTCTGAATGCTCAGTGTAACAAATTTCCCCCACCCATGTTTCTTATGGGCCTCTAAAAACTGCCTTAACTGGGAAGGACATGATTCCCCCATGATCCCACTCCAGATAAGGCACCATGGTAGAGAATTCATCCTGGAAGCCAGGACTTCAGAGTTCTGGCCTCAACTTCACCTCTAGAAAAACAAAGGGCAACTCTGGGGGAACTTCGGATCAAAAAGATAGCCAGCTTAGAATGAGAGAAAAAAAAAACATGACTACCAGTTCCTGTGGTTACCAACCCTGCCCTTTCTTCTCTTGCTGGGAGTTATAAAGCCCAAGAAAACAGAAGCCGAACCTGCCATGGGCAGCCTCTCTGAGAAGATGGCTCATCTTCCTCTTCTCCTGCTGATCTTCCTCCTATGCTCCAGATCTGAAGCAGGTGAGTCTCAGGGTCCTTCTCTCTAGAAGCTTCAGGATCAGTTCCTAAAACAAAATTTTGTCTGAATATAGCCGACTCTTAAACAAGAGAGGGGCAGGATATCTCTTCAAGAGTCCAGAGTGACATTGCCACTTGGGATGCACCCACCCATTCTCTGCAGCCTATGTTAGTTCCCAGGAACAAGGAACCCCAGGTTGTTTGGGGAAAATTCCAGAGCAATTGGGAGGAAAAGGGGTATCTTCTCTAACATGTATGATCATGTGGATAAAGTCCTATGTTCTCTTCACCTTTTGAACTTTGGGGCTACAAATTACCTTATAATTTGGCCCTCTTGTGTCACAGCTCATGGGCTGTTGAGAAGGTCAAAACAGAAGAAGCCTGGAGAGCTTTCCTGCAAGGTGACAGAAGAGGGTTGAGGCTGGGGCAGAATGGGGGTGGGGGAAATCTGAGGTGAAAAATGCCTGAGTGGCATCTGAGGCTGGTTGGATATTGTGCCTGAAGGAAGGAATGAGAATTCATGTAGAAGGTTGTGCTAGGGAAAGCCGATATCAAAGACACCTGAGAGGGAAGATGGGCAGAATGCAGGGTGAGGATGAGATTCAAGAGAAGCCTCTCTCAGCTTTAACCCGGCTTGTGCATTCTCTGGAGAGAGTACCAGTGTGTTCAGGCCTGTGGCTCTCTGTTCCAGGAGAGATCATCGGGGGCACAGAGTGCAAGCCTCACTCCCGCCCCTACATGGCCCACCTGGAAATTGTCACTCCCCAGAATTCAGTGATGCATTGTGGTGGTTTTCTGATAAGACGGAACTTTGTGCTGACAGCTGCTCACTGTGCAGGGAGGTAAGAAACAGAGTCCTGTTTATCTCCAGAAGAGAGATAAACATCCAGGGTAGCAACCAGGAACACCCCCACAGGGGGGCCTAGGGAGAAGCTCCTAGGCCTGGGTCACTTTAAGGAGAGGTAAGAATTGGGCTAAGGAAATTGTTCTCACAATTGAATGGATGCCCTCACCCTCAGCCATTGTGCACTCAGCTCCCCTTCAAAGGAATAGGGGACCCCATCCAAGGATTCCTCCTCTAAAAGTAGTTCCCCCTCTCCCCAACCCCAACACATAAGATGCCCAACTCACTTCTCAGGGCTCCACCCAGTTCCCTGGGCCACTTCCTCTCTGCTCTTTCCAAGAACACTGGCCCTTAGTTCTCAGGGACCTAAACCCATCCTTTCCATGGGAGGCAGGAAACAGAGTCCACCTGAGACCCCACCTCTTCCTCTTTTTTTTCCTGACATCTCTTGCTCCAAGGGCTGGCCCTTATATAGGACTCCCTGAATTAGGAAGTGCTAACCCTGCCCCCTGGGTCCTCCATTGCCTGCTCAGTCCCCAGCATTTCCTGAAAGTCTTGGAAATTGTCTCTATTCTCTCGGAAAAGCCTTCCCTGAGTAAAACCTGAGCCCCCCAAATGCCACAGTAACCCAGGAAAAGGAGAGTGGGTAGAGACCTGTGACCTACTGAGAGACTCCAGTTCACTTATCTCAGAAAGCGTACATCTCAGTAGAAACCCCAAACCGCCACTGCTTCTCCTTAACCTTCCTTCTCCTTCACAACAGGTCTATAATGGTCACCCTTGGAGCCCATAACATAAGAAAGAAAGAAGACACATGGCAGAAGCTTAAGGTCACAAAACAATTCCCTCATCCAAAATTTGATTACATTCGTGCTCATCATGACATCATGTTACTAAAGGTGACAAAATCTTTCTTTCCCTTCTTCACTTCCTGTTCTCTCAGGCTTCTCCTTCAGGTCCCCATTGCCCTGAAATTTTCCCAACCTGCCTCTGGACTACACCTACCCCCAACTCAACTCTCTAGATGTGGCTCTATTGTGAAGTAATGTACGCTCTCCCTCCCTGATTGCTTCCAACTGCACCCTAACAAATCTCTAGCACTGATAGCCTCTCATTCCCTTCACAGTTGAATGAGAAAGCCAACCTGACTCTGGCTGTGGGAACAATCCCCATTCCACCCCAGTTCAACTTCATCCCACCTGGGAGAATGTGCCGGGTGGCTGGCTGGGGATTAACAGAAGTGGACAAATCAGGCTCCAACACTCTGCAAGAGGTAAAGCTGAGACTCATGGATCCCCAGGCCTGCAGACACTTCGGAACTTTTGACCACAATCTCCAGCTATGTGTGGGCAATCCCAAAAAGGCAAAATCTGCATTTAAGGTAATCTTTAGATTAGGGTTCTTCACCACAAATCACTGTCCAGGGTCCAGATATCTCCTGGAATAAGATGGGGTCAGAAGATTGTCAACAAATGACAGGGTTTGAGATCAAAGGGCTGAGGAATCTGGAATTGTCCCTCTGTGAATCCATTCTCCCATGGCCCTGTGCAGTCTCTAACCATCCCTCTCAGTCTGCTAAACAGGACACCTGGGATAACAAGAAGGAAAAGAAGAAGGGGCATCAGACCAAGATACATAACTCTATCCAGGGCTCCTGGGTCTAACCCTAGGTCTGACTGTGACTCAGAGTTGGAACGCATGGGCAGGAGTAGATGACTTTCCTGGTTCACCTTCTGCTTTCTCTCCTCTCTCTCTCTCTCTCCCCTCCCTCCTCCCATAGGGAGACTCAGGGGGGCCTCTTCTGTGTGCTGGGGTGGCCCATGGCATTGTCTCCTATGGAAAGGAGACTGCAAAGCCCCCTTCTGTCTTCACCCGGATCTCCCATTACCGGCCCTGGATCAATAAGATCCTGAAGAAGAATTAACCCTGGAGTCTGGGCCAGCCCAAGAGGAAATCTGAACCAAATCTGAGCAGATTCTCTGTACCACATACTCTGGTTCCTGCTAAAGTCCTGGCACACCTATAATCCTCAAGAAGGTTCCTCTAGGTCACTAAACTCTCAATCAACGTCAATAAAGACTCAAGTTCCAGACATGTGTGTGTGTGTCTCCTCCCTCTACTGTTCTCTTCTCCCTATATACAGCAACCTGATGCTCAGCTCAGGCAGCCTATAAGCTTTGAAAGAGGTGGGTGTATAGGTGTGTAAGAGAGAAACAAAGAAAATAATGCAGAAAAATAGGGAAAGAAAGAAGAGAAAGGAATTCCCTGAGAGACAGGATCCATATTTTCAACTTAATCAAGAAATTACACCAGATCCTTCCTTGCCTTAATTATCAACCTTACATCAAGATTTATTTTAGTAATATTCAGAATCACTAACAATATTTTGAATTGCAAGCAAGATGTATGATGTTTACAACATCACTGACCTCTCCCCACTTAATGCCAATAGCAACCCCCTCCACCGCCAAGTTGTGACAACCAAAAATGTCTTCAGGCATTGTTAGATGTCCCTCAGGGGGGTAGGGGGTGAATGTGACAGGAATCACCCTCAGTTGAGAACCACTGGTTTAGATACATTATGTAGAAAAGGCAGTTAGTACTATATAGGGTCCACCTCGATAAGAAAAGATCTACCATCTGTGGAGCTTTAATCTGAGATGTAGATTACTTCTCACTCATTGCTTCAATACATATTCCTGGAGCTGATAAGAGGAGGGACAGCATCACAAGTTCTGCACAAGCAACACCCTGCCACAAAGGGCTACACCCAAAGCAGCAGGAAGTCAAAAGCCTGGAGCCTGCACAGCACAAACTCTTGTCAGCTGATGGACTGGCTGGAGGAGAGAAAACAGGGCAGGACAGGGACAGACACACAGGATCCTGCAGCTGATAGCAGTCCTCACTGAGAGTATGGTGAATCCCTTCCATGAAAAGTGAACTCTTTCTAGAAATTCATCTTTAAGAAATAATCAGAGATATGCACAAAGAGTCATGAATAAAGAATTTAACCTCAGCATTTTTAAAAATATATATTTTATTGATTTCAGAAAAGAATTTGTGCACTGGGCCTCTAGTATGCATATAAGATCTTAAGTTAATCTCTCCCCACCCCTCCCCTTCCCTCTGAGATTTGTCAGTCTGTTCCATGTTTCCATGCCTCTGGTTCTATTTTATTCATCAGTTAATTTTGTTCATTAGATTCCTTGTTCATTTATTTTGATTTTTAGATTTGTTGATACATGTGTATTTATTGCCATTATATTGTTCATATTTTCCCTTCTTCCTCTTCCTCCTCCTCCTCTTCTTCTTCTTCTTCTTCTTCTTCTTCTTCTTCTTCTTCTTCAAGACCCTTCAACATTTCATGTAATACTAGTTTGATGGTGAACTCCTTTGGCTTTTTCTTGTCTGTGAAGTTCTTTATCTGAAGAATTCTAAATGAGAGCTTTGCTGGGTAATCTTGGTTGTAGGTCCTTGCTTATTCATCACTTTGAATACCTGCAAAGTTTCTATTGAGAAATCAGCTGACAATCATATGGGCACTCCCTTACAGGTAACACTGTTCTCTTGCTTCTTTTAAGATTCTCTCTTTGCCTTTAACTCTTGGCATTTTAATTATGATGCGTCTTGGTGTGGGCCTCTTTGTGTTCATCTTGTTTAGGACTCTCTGTGCTTCCTGGACTTGTAAGTCTATTTCTGTCACCAGGTAGGGGAAGTTTTCTGCCATTTCTTCAAATAGGTTTTCAATATCTTGCTCTCTCTCTCTCTTCACCTTCTGGCACCCCCATAATGCAAATGTTGGTAGGCTTGAAGTGGTCCCAGAGACTCCTTACACTATCTTCATATTTTTGTATTCTTTTATCTTTTATGCTATATTTTTATTGATTTGAGAGAGGAAGAGAGAGAGAGAGAGAGAGAGAGAGAGAGAGAGAGAGAAACATCAATGATGAGAGAGAATCATTGATCGGCTGCCTCCTTCACACCCACTACTGGGGATGGAGCCCACAACTCGGGTATGTGCCGTTGACCAGAATCAAACCTGGGACCCTTCAGTCCTCAGGCCAACACTCTAGCCACTGAGCCAAATTGGCTAGGGCTATTCTTTTTATCTTTTTGCTCTTCTGATTGGGTGTTTTTTTGCTTCCTCATACTCCAAATCATTGATTTGGTTCTTGGAATCCTCTACTCTACCGTTGAATCCCTGTAAATTATTTTTTTTATCCTCACCTGAAGATATTTTTCCATTGATTTTTAGAGAGAGTGAAAGAGAGAGAAAAGGACAGAGAGAAATATCGATATGAGAGAAACACATCGATTGGTTGCCTCCTGCATGAGCCTCAACAAGGGACCAGGCTGAGGAGCCTACAACTGAGGTACATGCCCTTGACCAGAATAGAACCCAAGATCCTTTAGTCCACAGGCCTACACTCTATCCACTGAGCCAAACTGGCTAGGGCTAAGTTGTTCTTTATTTCAGTTAGTGTATGCTTAATTTCTGACTAGTCCTTTTTCATGTCTTTGAAAGTCTCCCTAAGATCCTTATAAGCCTAACCAATGGACACAGACACCAGGGGGGTGAGGGCATGAGTAGGGGGTTGGGGGGGGGGGGGCAATGGGAGGATAAGGACACATATGTAATACCTTAACCAATAAAGAGAGAAAAAAAATCCAAAAAAAAAAGTCTCCCTAAGATCCTTGAAAGTCTCACTAAGTCCCTTGAGGCTCTTTTTTAGTCCCTTGAAGCTCTCATTAAGATCCTTGTGCCCTCCCCGGTTTGGCTCAGTGGATAGAGCATCGGCCTGTGGACTGAAGGGTCCTGAGTTTCATTCTGGTCAAGGGCACATGCCTGGGTTGCAGGTTCGGTCCCTAGTGGCGGGGGTGGGGAGGAGCGTGCAGGAGGCAGCGGATTGATGATTCTCTGTCATCACTGATGTTTCTATCTCTCTCCCTCTCCCTTCCTCTCTAAAATCAAAAAAATATATTTAAAAAAAAAAAAAGATCCTTGAGCAACCTTATAACCATTGTTTTAAAGCCTGTATCTAGTAGTTTGCTTGCTTCCATTTCACTTCACTTTTTTCTTGATATTTCCTCTGCTCTTTCATTTGTGACATGTTTCTTTGTCTCTGCATTTTGGCTGCTTCCCTGTGTTTGTTTCTATGTATTAGGTAGAGCTGCTATGTCTCCTGGAATTGGTAGAGTGGCTTTGTGTAGTAGGTGTCCTGTAAGGCCCAGTGGCTTAGCTTCCCCAGTCAACTGAACTGGGTACTCTAGGTGTGCCCCTGTGTGGGCTGTGTGCAGTCATATTGTAGTTGAACCTTGATGCTGTTGGTGTCACTGGAAGGAGTTTATGTCCAGGCCAATTGGCTATGAGAACCTGCTCCAACTACAGTGGAAGAGCTGCTGTGCAGGAGACACCCCAATGGAGCATGATTTTCTTTAGTGGGGCTTTGGTGCTCAATGAGTCTGACCCTTGAGTGTGTCACTTATGGATTTGTAGAGTTGTAATCTGGTATGGTCTGAAGCTGTCACCCAGGTATACTGGCTCTGAGGCACCCAGGAGATGTAAAGTCAGCTACTGCCTGGGATCCCCAGGCAGGAGCTACTGAGTGATTTGCAGATGGCTGCTGCTTGTATTGGGCTTGGAAGTGCCCAGGAGAGGCCAACCTGTGAAGCAAAGCAGGCTGGTGCTAGTGCCAGGTCTTGGGCCTCTTATTGATAGGTATGGGGCACCCTGAAGCCAGTTGCTACTTGTTTAAGAGATTTTAGGAAAGTATGAAGCCTGAGCCAGGAGAGGCCATTCATATGGAAAAGCCATTGCAAACAGCGTGAGTGGGGCTGAAAATTGGATGGGGCGGGGTCTCAGGGAATCACCAAGGTGGAGTGAACATTGTGAGCCAAGCTGATGGAAATTCAGATATGGCTGCCAGTCAGCTCTGCGATGGGAGATATTCCAGCACAGGAACAATGATGCCTGCAAGCACCCCAGTATGGGAGAAAACCACCCTGAGCTCTTTCCCTGATATTAAACAATCCAGTTCTTCCCCAAATGCACTGGAGCCTAGAGGGATGGAGTCCAACTAAGTCCTTGTGCCCAGCCTTTAAGAGGAACTGCCTGGGTCTCCAGCAACCTCTGTGTCACTCAGCTACAATCCCCACTGGTTACGGGGCCTTCTCTTCCAAGCTCTGGAACCCTGGGCTGGGAGACTGGTGTGGGGCTGGGACCACTTTCTCCTCACGGGGCGCCTCCACTGCTGGGATATCCCATCTAGTTAAAAACACGTGGGTGTCAGACCAGCCTGTTCCGTGCCTTGGCCCCTTCTACCAGTCTCTATGTGCTTTCTTCTTTACTTCTCTAGTTGTAGGACTTCCACTCACCCAGATTTCAGGCAGTTCTGAATGATGGTTGTTCTGCATTTTAGTTGTAATTTCGATGTGAGAGGCGGCAAGTACTGGCATTTACTTATACCGCCATCCTGTGATGCTTTTTAAAAGCAATATAAAAATCTCTCTATAGCAGAATCTCAGTTTTGTAAATGTATGTTTTATGTATGCATAGAAAAAAATTGGAGAGCTTATAAACCATAAAGACCTTCCCAGAAGACTATGAATCCAGAACACAGAGGAGCCAGGTCCCCAGGACAGAAAGTACAGGAGAGACCCATGACCCAGAGCTGAGGGAATCACTCACAGTAGCAGCTGTAAGGGAACCCCAAATTAGACACTGCTGAGGCCTGCCACCCAGGGCCCAATGCCCTGATTCAGCCTAAGCTAAAAGAAAGAGAAAGAAGCTAACACTGCTCAAGTCAAAACACATTGTCTGAGTACTGACTACATGCCAAGATGCATTGCTGTGCATGTAACGAAAGGGGGGGATCTGTGTCAGTATGGGGGCTTGTTTTTCCTGGGAAGACCCTGGACATTTTCTCTTCTCACTGTAAAAGATCTCATGACTGCTCGCCCCACATCAGAGCCCCAAGCCAGAGAGAGATTAGGTAGAAGCTGACAGATCTCTGCCCAGATTATGTGATTTGTGGTTAAGACCACTATTTACTGAGTCCATGTTTTTTATTAAATGATGAAAGGCTTCTGTCCTTACTCAACCTTTCAGTACTTTCAACTTATTTGGATAGTTGAAGTGTTTGAAGTTTTTTGGTTTTGGTTTTGTAACATGGCCTTAGGGCTATCAGACATCATGGCTCCCAGAAGAGAAGTTGGCTGCATTACTTTGGGTTGGTTTCCTCATCAATAGTTGCATCACTGGGCAGGGGTAGCCAGGAAGCTAAGATCTTTGTTAGTTTTCATTATGCTTTTCCTGATTAAAATCTTTTCTGATTTTCACCTCCCACATTGAGCTTATCTTTGCTGGGCCTGCTGGTTCTGAAAAGTGCATCACGACTAACTGCAAGTTTCCCATTGTCCCACTTCTGGACTGTGAAGCAATCATATCAACCTGTCTTTTGGGCTTTTATCCTCAAAGAGTCTGTCTGTCAGGTCCCAGCAGTGACTGATGGCATAATCACACAGGAGACAAGTTCAATGGAGGATTTGTTTGCAAAGGGGGCAGAGTTACAGGAAACCAATAGGGAATAGTGATGCAAGAGTGAGAAGCCACCACAGTCTCTTGAGCATGAAACGGCCTGGAGAAGGAGTGGTTACTAGAACCCAGAAAAGGGGTTCTACTAGCCTCTACTAGCTTTAGCTATGACTGCAGGACAGGAGCTGTGGGCCATGGTAGAGGAAGGACCCACAGGCAGCCAGTGGTCTGGCACAGAGAGTATGCAAATAAATTCCACCATCCCACTCTTTTCCTGCCCCCGCCCCCCCCCCCCCAGCTCCTGCCAGTGTTCCTTTGGCCAATCCCCACTGAAAACCAGAAGGTGGGAAAGGGGGGTTTTGAAGCAGCCCAAAAGGTGGGCCACAGAGCAGGTTGAAGAGTGGATCTGGAGGGGTAGGGCCTTTTCCGGCCTATGCCCAATCCTTCAAAGAACCTTCCATAGAGTCCTTTGGCCTCTTCTCTCTCCTATGTCTTTGGTTGAAAGTTCTAAAGCCACGAGCCATTCTATACACAGCAGGCTCCTCAACTCTTCCTCTTCAAGGACAGGAGACAAAGGAAAAGGTCACATCATTGAGGCTTAGATTCTTAAGCCTGTACTAAAGTAGCTTTTGGTGCAGGAGTGGTAACAGGCCCAGTAAGGCTACTGTTGGGATTTACTTCTACATGGGAGGCATGAAGGGCTACTTTTTTAAGGCAAACCCCTCAAGAGGAAGACATCTGGTCCTAGGTGATCAAGGGTGGTCTAGAGCTATTGTAGGAGCCAGGGCAATATTTTTTGATCACTCAGTGACAACTCACTCCCACCATTCCATCACACAGAGGGAACGCAATCCCATGCCAGGGAATGTGGGGTGACACTAATCAAAGTTTAGCTTACACCTTCAGAGAACATCTCTTCTGCCTTGTGTCTTTCCCTCTTTGTTCAGCATTTTATAAACAGTTTCTCCAGTCTCTCACTGCCCGTTTGCATCTGAGAGAACTGCTCACATCAGGGCCTCCCACTACACTTGATCTGACCTTCAGGAAATATTTTTCCAGCCCTTTTCCAAAGGGACCTACAAAATGTCCAGCACCTTTGAGGGCTCTTGTGTACATTGATACTAATGCTTGGGGATCCAAAATGCAATCATGGCCCACCTGTTAGAGTTAGGATGTAGCAGATGCCAACTGATAAATGGAGTTCTCACCTACATCCATCCAAGAGTGGGTCATTTGGGTCCTTGACCCTCAGACTGTGGTCAATTCCTTAACTCTTAAGTGCATACTTGGAATGTACATACAGTATTTAGACACTGACAGACTCTCATATGAGTCTCAATTTATGAAGTAAGGTCCATTTTGGTAGGAAAACCTGTGTAGCTGCCTCTCTACCTCTGGCCAACGTGGAACCTCAGGGACAATGCAACATCCTAGGTGAAATGGCTTAGATTAGTGGCACCCTCAAAGATGTAAAGCATGCAGGTGATGGTGCCCTGGAAAGCAAGATCTACCATGTAAGATAACAATCTACCACTAGAGGCCCAGTGCATGAAATTTGTGCATGGGGGGTGTGTCCCTCAGCCCAGCCTGCACCCTCTCCAATCTGGGACCCCTCGAGGGAGGATCGGGCCTAAATGGGCAGTCAGACATCCCTCTCACAATCCAGGACTGCTGGCTCCCAACTGCTCACCTGCCTGTCTTCCTGATTGCCCCTAACCGCTTCTGCCTGCCAGCCTGATCACCCCCTGCCCACTTCCCTGCCAGCCTGATTGATGCTTAACTGCTCCCCTGCCAGCCTGATTGCCCCTAACTGCCCTCCCCTGCAGGCCTGGTCACCCCTAACTACCTTCCCCTGCAGGCCTGGTCCCCCCCCCAACTGCTCTCCCCTGCAGGTCTGGGTCCCCCCCAACTGCCCTTCCCTGCAGGCCCAGTCGCCCCCAACTGCCCTCCTCTGCTGGCCTGGTCACCCCTAACTGCCCTCCCCTGCAGGCTTGATTACCCCCAACTGCCCTCCCTTGCAGGCCTGGTCCCTCCCAACTGCCCTCCCCTGCTGGCCATCTTGTGGTGGCCATCTTGTGTCCACATGGGGACAGCCATCTTGTGTGTTGGAGTGACGGTCAATAAAAATACTTGAACAAGAAATTCACAAAATAAAATATTAAATTGGCCAATAAATATATTAAAGCTACCCAACATCATTAGTAATAAGGATAATTCAAATTAAAACCACAATACAATACCATTACATGCTCTCCAAAATGACTAATAAAAAAGTTTGCTAATATCAAATATTGGCCAGGAAAGTGATAGGAACTCTCATACATGGCAGGAGGGAGAGTAAATTGACTCAACCACTTTGAGAAACTGAAAATGCACATATCCTATGATCTATCAGTTCCACTCCTAGGAATACACCCAAAAGATATCTGCATAATAAAGCATGAACAAGAATGCTCATAGTAACCTGATATTCGGAAACAACCAGAAAGTCCATCAAGAGTAGAAGGGGAAAAAAAGACCTTCTCAGTTTGGTAACACCACATGGATACTAATCTCTATAAAAATTAACCTCAATAAAAGTATAATAACATGGACAAATCTCACAAGCACAATGTTGAGAGAAGAGAAAAAAGCCAGACTAAAAAGAAAACCTATTGTGTCAGTCCATTTATAGAGTTCAGAAGCAGACAAAACTACCTATGGTGTTAAAAGTCAAGATAGCAGTTGCCTTTGGTGAGGATGGAAAAGGCAGGACCTAAGAGGAGGCACAGAGCTTGGGAAATTGCAGGCTTCTGGAGGACTGATACTGTTTCTGCCCAACTGGGGTCGTGCTTACATGCGTATGTTTATTCTGATAACTCACTGAGTTACATTAATGTTATACTGCACTTCAAAGTTTGGGGTTTTTGTTAAGTTGGTTTTTAGTACCCCTAAGTTTTTTGGTTACCTCATTTCTAGTTAACATCTAAATCTTGATATTCAGTGACTTCTCTTTTTTTCTCATCCAGCCAATTTTACTACATTTTATTTAAAGGTGTGTTTTTACTTACAGCAGCCAGCCTCTTGGACTATGCTGGTTAATCACTGAGGAGGATTTTAAGTGCCTGAAAACATTAATCCAGGAATTTTAGTTCTTAATTTAAGGGGTTCTTATGGGTTGTTGCCTATTTTCAGGGGTGAGGGGGAATATTGCCTTTTAATATTCTATCTTTCCATTTTAATTAACTAATTTCCCTAATTTATTTCAGTTATATTCCTCTTCCACAAGGATGTTGGGTTTAATTGGCTGTAAGCACTACTACTAAAGGAATTACAGTTAATACCTGGCTTGGTTTATGTTGCAATCTATTTGCACATCCCGAAATCTTAAGTAAAAACATCACCTCTAATTTCCACCCTAATGAGGCATTTTTCCACCCTTTGTTTCCTCAAGTAATACAGTTTATGTTCAATTAACAGCTTCTCTAACCTCACTTTTTAATCTGGACACTGGCAACAGCCTACAGCCCTCCCTTTGAGTGGGTAGGAAAAGGAGTTTCTGGGCTAGTGAGGCCTCTGGTGGTGTAAGAGCTGCTCATGCTCAATACTTCCTTTCAGCCTGACCAAAAGCTAATATCTCTTTCATATCTCTGTCTCTTCTCCCTCTCTTCTTTCTCTCTCTTAACACACACAAACACACACACACACTCACCAGCACTGACAGAGCACTTAGGAGGGTAACCCTTAGCTCATTTCTCACTTACTGTTCTGGGAACTAAAAGCAGAGAGATACCAGGCCCTAGCCGGTTTTGCTCAGTGGATAGAGCGTCAGCCCATGGACTGAAGGGTCCTGGGTTCAGGTCCGGTTAAGGGCACATGCCCAGGTGGCAGGCTTGATCCCAGTAGGGGGTGTGCAGGAGGCAGCCAATCAATGATTTTCACTCATTGTTGTTTCTATCTCTTTCTCCCTCTCCCTTCCTCTCTGAAATCAATAAAAATGTAAATAAAAATAGGGTAAAAGCAGAGAGATATCAGGAGCATTTTTGTCTTCACAGCAGGAACAGACCAAGAGCAGAAGAAGATGGGGCTGATACTAGAGGTGAAAAGGTATCAACTCCTGAGTAAAGCTCTACTGTGAATAGATGTTTGCGTAGGGGTCTGACTAGAGAGGGTAGCCTCTAGAAGTCTTCATGGAGGGGAGAGAAAAGAAGGTGTAGCTCTGGGACAAAGCTGGCCTCTCCACAGAAGGAGAGGCTTAGGGAACCCTGCTTTTATTACCATAAAGCCCAGGGTAATAAGAGGCTGAAGAAGAGTAAGTTGGTCCACCCATCCCCAGAACCCAGAAGAAAAGAAGACTTCAAGGCCTTTGAGGGGAGCTGAGTACACTCTGACAGAGCCTGCTCTCCACCAGCCTCCCTGGAGAGAGGGAGTTTTTTGCTGGGAGCAGAGCACTGTCCCTACAAATATCCCCTCTCACAAGGGCACAAAGCTCTGGAAGAGATACCCATCTCACCTCCGTGAGGATATTGATGGACCTCCACCCTCCTGAATCTGTGATCTAAAGGCATCTAATTTAACAGAAACTCCTCTCCCTCTCCCCCCACCCCCACCCCAGAAGCTCACAGGATTGTGCCACAATTCCCAGGCATTGCCTAGAAACTACAAGCCTCTCAGAGAAGCCCCAATTGCCCCCACAGAGCTTACGGTGCTTTTTATTTGACACTCCTCTCTTCCAAAGTTAGAGCCTGTCCTGGCCAGTTGCTCGGTGGTTAGAGGGTCAACCTGTGGACCATTGGGTCCCAGGTTCAATTTCCAGGCAAGGGCACATACCTCTGTTGCAAGATCCCCAGCTCCGCCCCTACTACAGGAGGCAACCAGCTGCTGTGTCCCTCTCATGAGGATGTTTTCCCCCCTCTCTCTCTCTCTTTCTCTCTCTCTCTCTCTCCTCTCCCCCTATATCCCTCCCTTCCACTGTCTCTAGAAATCAAAGGAAAAAATATCATCAGGTGAGGATTAAAAAATTTTTTTTATAGTTAGAGCCAAATTCCCCTCCCGATGTATTTAGTGACTCACTTCTAACAGAGTATAGTAACAATGGTTGTGTTGGGAAGCACTAGACTTGGTTGAAAGGTCTGTAAGGAGGATTCCTGAAAGGTCAGGGGCCTCTGGGGGAACCTTGCTGAAGGCGGCAGCCCCTACCTTGACTTTTCCAAACAAGTCCAAGCCCCCAGGTGTTTTACTGGAATCTCTACGTTTAGTCTTCAAACCCAACCTTGTAGAAGCATGTGCTTTCACAAGGATACTTACCCTGCTGATTGTATCTAGAGGTTAATTTTAGTTCAAGTTGTTGTTACAATAAAAGCCTAAGGAGGCAGGCAATTGAGGCTGCTTTGTTCCTAAAATGAAACAGCCCCTTAGCCTCTCTTTCACAGAAACATGTGTCAGAGTAATCTATTCATCTGTTGCTCAGGGTCTGCTGGTCAGCCCCAGCATGACTGTATGTAACTTCTGAGACTAGGTTGGCTATTAAGGGCATTGAGGCTTCTTCCTCATTCTTACTTTCTTAGATCACTCACTCCAGGGAAGCCAGCTGCCATGTTGTAAGGACATCAAGCAGCCCTAGGAAGAGGTCCATGTGGCAAGAAATTGAGATTTTCTACCAACAACCAATAAGAAACATGACCCCTGCCAACAGCCATTTGAGTGAGCTGTCTTAGAAAAGGATCCTCCAAGTCTTCAGATCATTGCAGCTCTAACTGCTATCTTGATCATAACTTCATGAGAAACCATGAGTCATAGCTACCTAGCTAAGCTGCTTCTAGATTTTTCAGCAGCGATATATAATAGTGTCAGACTGCAGCAAGGTGCGTCATGCCTGTGGCAGTTAATCAAGAGATGAGCCTGAGGGGAGACTAACCAAGGCCCATACATTCCATGCTATTAACCAGAAGACAAGCCAAGTGCTCCTCGGTGCTCTACAGAAAATCTGGAATGCTGAGATCAAGGAAAGGAACATGAGCATCAAAAGCAGAAGGTATGATACCCAGAAGCATAGGTATTGGTATCAAAGCACGCCCAAAGACCTGACCTAACCAGCTGTGCCTTAGATGTCAGCAGGCAACATCTAAAGGTCCAGTGAGATGAGATTCTTCTGAGCAGGCATTGAGGACTAGACGACAGTGCCTAGGCCCTAGACCAAAGGGCCTCCTACACCCAGGTAACTAGCTGAGAGAAGGAAAGAGAAAGAGGGATATAGCACTCTAAAAGACTAAGAATTTACTCAGAGAAACTGAGCTGAGAAATTTTAAACTGGAAATTATAGCATTACTTGGGTTGGGTAAGTTTAAGTTCATTCCACTATTAAGGAGAAATGTTCATGAGTAACTTATGTTCAATTATAAAAAATAAAGTTATATTTATGCATGTCTGAGATACAGCTATAAATTTTAAATCTACTATATATTTTTTATTATGAAGCTAGTGGCCTGGTGCACAAATTCATGCACATTGAAAGGAAATTAATTAGAAGAAATATTTTAATATCACTATTTGCCCTTTCTCTATAATAAAAGTGTCAACCAAATTCATGACAGATGGAAACACACACGTGCGATTGGCACCAGTGAGAGCTTTTTATGTATTGCCATGCACAAGTTAACTTAGCCTTTTATATATACTAGTATAGAATAAACTTGATTAATTAGACCTGCTTTCTAATTTAGTTAAACTTTTCCAGCCCAGTGAAGCACCCCAACTTCTCTTGTCAGCAACACAGCAGTAAATATCAACACAAAGCAGATTATTATTGTAGATCACACAGGGAGAACAAAGGGTAAAATACCTACCTGCAGCAGTGTTTGACTACATTCTGCACAGTGAGAAAACTTGAAGTCATTTTCAAGGTCCACCATTTCTTACTTCTTTTCAGTTGGATCAAGTTTCTAAGCTTTCTAAATCTCTGTTTTACTGGCTAATGAAAAGAAAATAGGATTCAGAGTCTCCTATCTACCTACTCCAGGACATCTGTGAGGATCAAATGAGATGAGGCATGGGAAAACAATTCACAGACATTTGGTTAAAGTGTGAAATGTTCCCACCTGGCTATAAAGCAAGTCATGTTCCTGGGCTGAAGAAACTGCAAGGAGGCTAGCTGTCGCTAGGGAGAAGAAGCTGGGCGTTGCTATGTGACATCATTACCCAGCACCCACAGTGACCTTTTCCAGGCTGGGCTGGGCTGCGAGCCACGTTTTGCACCATGGCAGTGTTGGCTGCAATTTGGTGGGCTGTCGCTCCAGGGTGGTGGCAGGGCCTGTGTCCCACTTGCAGGAAGCCAAGTGTTCCTTTGTCGGCACCAGGTCCACACTGCCATTTCTCTGTAAATGGCCAGTGCATGTCATGGCAGCTCCTGCATTGAGCGTTTGCCCCCTGGTGGTCAGTGCACATCATAGCGACTGGTCAGACCAGCAGAGGGACACTTAGCATATTAGCCTTTATATATCTAGACTAGAGGCCCGATGCACAAAATTCATGCAAGAGTAGGCCTTCCTTCCCCTGGGTGCTGGCACGGGCTTCTCTCTGGCACCCAGGACCCGGGCTTCCTTCTCAGCCCCAGCTTAATTTGGAAGGATGGAAGGACGTCCAGTCTAATTAGCCCATTATGTTTTTATTATTAAGTATGACTAGGCATGAATTTTTTTATTTATCCAACTTGAGATTTATTTTGTTTACTGAATCTGAGTATTCCTGTCTTTCATTACTTTGGGTATTTAATCAGCTATTATCTCTTCAAAGATTTTTTCTATCCCTTTTTCTGTCTCCCCTCTTCTGGAATGCCAAAAAAAAAAAAAAAGAGTCAGAATCTCTCACTTTATCTTGTGTCTTACCTTTTTTCATATTTTCTACCTCTTTGCCTCTCTATGCTGCATTATGTGTAATTTTTTCATACCTAATTAATTTTCCCTTAACCAATGGTAAATCTACTTCCTGCTGCTTAAACTCATTCAATGATTTTTTACATTTCAATCATGTTTTTAATTTTTTAGGAATTTAAATTAGTTCTTTATCAATTCTGCTAGAAATTTTTTTATAGCATCTTGTCTCTTTCACATGTTTTTAATGTCTCCTCCTTTAAACACTTTAGATATTCTAATACCTAAAATCCTTTTTGGTCTAACTCTGCTGTGTGTTGTTTCTGCTGACTCTTCCTCAGAGTGGTTTCTTTCCCTTTGTTTTGTAATTTTGTATTGTGTGCTCATGCTTGGCAAGATTTTATCTACTAGGAACCTGTGAAACCTATTCTTGGCTTAGGGCTTCCTAGACCAAGCAGGTAACAATGAGTTCAAACTCCAAAACTGTATGAGGGCAGAACAATAGATAGAACTTCTCAAAAAAGACTAATTTTTTAAATTTAATATAAGTTTTTCCATTACCATTTATCCCTTGTCCATGTCCATGAGTTCTTTTTTCTCTCTTTTGCTCAATCCTCCCACCCCCATAATACCTCCACCACCAACGCCAGAGCTAGTCTGCCCCGCTATCTATGAGTCTGAGAAAATCTTTTTACAACCAATCCTACCCAAGAGCCAGGCCTACAGAAACAAGCTTATCATGTTCTTTTATACTAAATGGGCTTTTTAAGTTAACTCTTTCCCTGAGGACATAGCCCACCAAGAACTTTATGCAGGGGTCTCAGTCCTAATCTTGCTTTGTTCCCAATCATC
This sequence comes from Plecotus auritus, assembly GCF_963455305.1. Lineage (NCBI taxonomy): Eukaryota > Metazoa > Chordata > Mammalia > Chiroptera > Vespertilionidae > Plecotus > Plecotus auritus. The sequence continues at coordinate 85,138,417 of NC_137770.1, read as the reverse complement.
ATCTCCTGTCACCCAAGCCTCTGAGTTACTGAAACTGACAACCACGAAGTAGCCTCAGTACCAAGGCACACTTTGTTTTGAGTCTCTGAGGATTTCTTTTATTTTTTAGTTAGCTCAGCAATCTATTTAAATGGGGACGTGTCAAATTTTATTCAGCATATCCAGGAACTTTGCAATTGAAGTGTTTTTTGTTTTTTGTTCTTTTTTTAGGATATACATATGCCACCTTAGTGTTCCTCCCACATGTTCTTAAAAGGTAATTCAGCTTGCAATGTATGGGCCAGTTTGAAAGGAGAAACAAGCAGAAGCAGGGAAACCTATTAGGAAACTACTGCAGAAATTTAGACAAAGGTTTAGATGATAACTTGAAGGAGAGTGGTGGTGGCAAAGAGAAACAGATGGGCAATATTTAGTAAGTAAAATCAACAGGGTTTCAGACAATCAAGAACAGATTGTCTAGTGGGGAATTTTTATAGGAAACAGGAACTCAGAGGAGAGATTCAACTGCATAGAACATTTGGCAAGTCTTTGAAAAACTGGTAATTTAATTCACCCACACAGATGTTTGGGGAAAAGGGCACAGTGGGAAGAGAAGAATCCTAGGACCTAGCTTTGAGGAATACCAACATTTTAAAACCTTAGAGGAGGCGAAACAAGCAACTAAGACTGAAAGGAGCCAGGAGAAAACCCCAGAAGAGAGTATGGCTTTCACTCAGACCCGTGGTCGGCAAACTACGGCTCTCGAGCCACATGCGGCTCTTTGGCCCCTTGAGTGTGGCTCTTCCACAAAATACCACGGCCTGGGGGAGTCTATTTTGAAGAAGTTTAAGTTTAAAAAATTTGGTTCTCAAAATAAATTTCAATCGTTGTACTGTTGATATTTGGCTCTGTTGACTAATGAGTTTGCCGACCACAGACTGAGACCAAGAGATGAACATTTCCAAGGGGGGGGGTGGGGGGTGGAGTCAGCAAGTGTCCAGTGATACAGAAATCAAGAAAAATGACTGGAAAACTAGGCATTCGTTTTAGTGACACATGAGAAACTGGCAACCTTGGCGAGAGAGGCAATGAGTGATAAAGTCAGAGCCAGACGGCCGCGAACTGGGAAATAGAAAATGGACACCACTCATTTGAAACGTCTGGCAATGAAGGCGAAGACAGAGGACATTAGCAGAGGAAAAAGAGGGCTGGAGAAGGGTTATTTAAAGACGGGGGAAACTTTAGAATGCTTAAATGCCGATAGGAAGGGGCTGGAACAAAGGAAAAATAAAAGACCGCATAAAAAGAAATCCACTGTAAAAGTGGATGGATTCTTTTGGAGTAATGACCCACCAAATTGAATGTGCCTCCAGAATCTAGGGGTTCGAGCAGCTGCGGGTTTTAGGTCAAGCGTGTTTTTCCGCCTCCTCCCCTTCTTTCCCGGCCCCAGGGTCAATCCCGCCACTACTCTTCCAACCCCTCCCTCGACTCCCCATCCCTACCACCGCTGCCCACACAATCACACACACTCAATCCGGACCACGCCTCGCAATGAAATACGTGTAGTACCTCCTTTGGTAGGAATTCTTCCGGGTCACGGGGCAGGGCCACGCCCAGTCTCAATCTTGCCCACGCCCCAATGGGAGCGCACTTCCCGAAGGACGCTTGCGCGTGCCCTCCCCTCCCTACCCCGCCCTCTCCCGGCTTCTAGATGTTGCGCAGGCGCCTTAGGTCCTGGTTGCTATGCGGGTGCTCGTGGGTGAGGGAGGGCAAAGAATGAAAGTGGGGGGCGGGTTTATGTAAAGTGGGGAGCCAGGGTTAGAGAGCTAGGTGGACCCGGAGGGAGGGCACTGACTCGTGCACCGGCACCTGGCCTTGGCCTCCTAACCGGAGAAGCCGAATCTCCGTAATCCCTGTGACCTGGGTCACCTGTGTGTCGCGGAGATGGGGCCGAGGAAGAGGGGAGAAGGCGGGGGTCAAATGGCATGGCACCAGAAGAGGGGGCCACATGCGGGAACGGAAGGCACCCCCTGAGAATAAACACCTCGTATTTTCTGATCAGGTGGCGGGACGGGCTTCATTGGGACAGCCCTAAGCCAACTGCTGAAAGCCAGAGGTCACGAAGTGACACTCGTCTCCCGAAAGCCCGGCCCGGGTCGGATCACGTGGGTATGTCCACCCTCGGGAACCTGGGGGGCGGGGAGGAGGGGTGGCCCCTTTTGGCGGTGCTGGGCGAGGCGGCCACTGTGCGCTTTCTCTGACAGGATGAGCTCGCTAAGTCGGGGCTGCCCCGCTGTGATGCCGCAGTCAACCTGGCTGGAGAGAACATCCTCAACCCTCTCCGAAGGTCAGTCAGCGCTGGGCCCTAAGACTGACATCCTTCAGAGCAGGAGGTGGAGAGGGACGTCTCTGAGACCCTCTGAGATGTGAAGAATGGAGCTGCCTGATCCCGGATTACTCATCCTGCCCCACTCCTCCAAATCCACCCTCACTTCTAACCACTCAGCCAGTTGACTTTAGTCCTCACTTACAACTCAGGATGACCAAAAAGGATATGCCTTTCCCCTCTAGGAGAGACAGACAATTCCTCTAAGCCACACTGCAGGGTTTTACGAGATAGGGGTACAGACAAGCCTCAGGGAAAGAGAGAGAAAGAGATATGTGCATGTATGCATTTGGTGGCTTATTTCCCTTGTTTCTTCTGCAGGTGGAATGAAGCTTTCCAAAAAGAGGTTCTCAGCAGCCGCTTGGAGACCACTGACCTGCTGGCTAGAGCCATCACCAAGGCCGCACAACCTCCCCAAGCCTGGATCTTAGTCACAGGTGTAGGTATGCCCCAAATCACCAACCCCTTACATGAGCCAGGGGAAGAGAGTCCACAGTGAGGGGGTAGCTCAGGCCCTTCTAGCTATACATGCCCGGAGGTCTTCTTCCTAGGCCCTTGTTCCATGCATGTTTCTCCTGGCCTTTGTGTACTTTCTCTGAGAAACAGACCCTCAGAAAGGGAGTGGAGTTGTACTGCTCCCAAGTCCCTTGCTTCTCACAGCACAGATCTGTAGGAGCAGCATTTCTGATTCTTGTGTTTCACCTTTGGGACCAAAATAATTGCTAATAAATATACACCAGCCACTGAATGTTTTACACATATTACGGCATTTAATCCTCACAAGAACTCTATGAGGTAGTTACTATTATTTCATTTTATTTTATTATTTTTAATATATTTTTATTGATTTCAGAGAGGGAGAGATAGAAACATCAATGATGAGAGAGAATCATTGATCGACTGCCTCCTGCACGCCCCCTAATGGGGATTGAGCCTGAAACCTGGGCATATGCCCTTGTCCGGAATCGAACCAGGGACCCTTTAGTCTGCAGGCCAACACTCTATCCAATGACCTAAACTGGGTAGGGCCTATTACTCCATTTTAAAGATGCAGATATTCTGCACAGAGAGGTTATATAATTTGCCTAAAGTCATCCTGTCTAATAAAAGAGTAATATGCAAATTGACTGTCACTCCAACACAAGATGGCCGCACCAATGTGGACACAAGATAGCCGGCAGGGGAGGGCAGTTTGGGGCGACCAGGCCTGCAGGGTAGGGCAGTTGGGGGCGACCCACCAGCAGGAGAGGGCAGTTGGGAGGGACCAGGCTGGCAGGGGAGGGCAGTTGGGGGAGATGCAGGCCTGCAGGGGAGGGCAGTTAGGGGAGATGCAGGCCTGCAGGGGAGGGCAGTTGGGGGAGATGCAGGCCTGCAGGGGAGGGCAGTTGGGGGAGATGCAGGCCTGCAGGGGAGGGCAGTTGAGGGGGGACCAGGCCTGCAGGGGAGGGCAGTTGGGGGAGATGCAGGCCTGCAGAGGAGGGCAGTTGAGGGGGGACCAGGCCTGCAGGGGAGGGCAGTTGTGGGGGGACCAGGCCTGCAGGGAAGGGCAGTTGGGGGGGACCAGGCCTGCAGGGTAGGGCAGTTGGGGGCGACCCGGCCTGCAGGGTAGGGCAGTTGGGGGGGGGGGGGGAACCGGCCTGTAGGGTAGGGCAGTTGGGGGGGGGGAACCAGGCCAGCAGAGGAGGGCAATTGGGGGGGACCAGGCCTGCAGGGTAGGGCAGTTGGGGGGGGGGGGTACCAGGCCAGCAGAGGAGGGCAGTTGGGGGGACCAGGCCTGCAGGGGAGGGCAGTTGGGGGGACCAGGCCTTCAGGGGAGGGCAGTTGGGGGGACCAGGCCTGCAGGGGAAGGCAGTTTGGGGCACCTGGCCAGCAGGAGAGGGCAGTTGGGGGGTGGACCAGGCCTGCGGGGGAGGGCAGTTGGGGGGAACCAGGCCAGCAGGGGAGGGCAGTTGGGGGGGACCAGGCTGGCAGGGGAGGGCAGTTGGGGGGGACCATGATGGCACGGGAGGGCAGTTAGGGGGGAACCTGGCCGGTAGGGGAGGGCAGTTTGGAGGGACCAGGCTGGCAGGGGAGGGCAGTTGAGGGAGACCAGGCTGGCAGGGGAGGGCAGTTGTGGGGCACTAGGCCAGCAGGAGAGAGCTGTTGGGGGGGACCAGGCCTGCAGGGGAGGGCAGTTGGGGGGATGCATGCCTGCAGGGAAGGGCAGTTGGGGGGGGGGGTACCAGGCCAGCAGAGGAGGGTAGTTGGGGGGGACCAGGCCTGCAGGGGAGGGCAGTTGGGGGGACCAGGCCTGCAGGGGAAGGCAGTTTGGGGCACCTGGACAGCACGAGAGGGCAGTTGGGGGGAACCAGGCCGGCAGGGGAGGGCAGTTGGGGGAGACCAGGCTGGCAGGGAAGGGCAGTTGGGGGGGACCAGGCTAGCACGGGAGGGCAGGCTGGCAGGGGAGGGCAGTTTGGAGGGACCAGGCTGGCAGGGGAGGGCAGTTGAGGGAGACCAGGCCGGCAGGGGAGGGCAGTTGGGGGAGACCAGGCTGGCAGGGAAGGGCAGTTGGGGGGGACCAGGCTAGCACGGGAGGGCAGGCTGGCAGGGGAGGGCAGTTTGGAGGGACCAGGCTGGCAGGGGAGGGCAGTTGAGGGAGACCAGGCCGGCAGGGGAGGGCAGTTGGGGGAGACCAGGCTGGCAGGGAAGGGCAGTTGGGGGGGACCAGGCTAGCACGGGAGGGCAGGCTGGCAGGGGAGGGCAGTTTGGAGGGACCAGGCTGGCAGGGGAGGGCAGTTGAGGGAGACCAGGCTGGCAGGGGAGGGCAGTTGGGGGGGACCAGGCCCACAGGGGAGGGCAGTTGGGGGGGATGCAGGCCCGCAGGGGAGGGCAGTTGGGGGGGGACCAGGCCTGCAGGGAAGGGCAGTTGGGGGGGACCAGGCCTGCAGGGTAGGGCAGTTGGGGGCGACCCGGCCTGCAGGATAGGGCAGTTGGGGGGTGGGGGGGACCAGGCTTGCAGGGTAGGGCAGTTGGGGGGGGGGGGGGGACCAGGCCTGCAGGGGAGGGCAGTTGGGACGACCCGGCCAGCAGGAGAGGGCAGTTGGGGGGTGGACCAGGCCTGCAGGGGAGGGCAGTTGGGGGAAACCAGGCTGGCAGGGGAGGGCAGTTGGGGGGGACCAGGCCTGCAGGGGAGGGCAGTTGGGGGGGATGCAGGCCTGCACGGGAGGGCAGTTGCGAGGGAACCTGGCCGGCAGGGGAGGGCAGTTGCGAGGGAACCTGGCCGGCAGGGGAGGGCAGTTTGGAGGGACCAGGCCGGCAGGGGAGGGCAGTTTGGAGGGACCAGGCTGGCAGGGGAGGGCAGTTGTGGGGCACCAGGCCGGCAGGAGAGGGCAGTTGGGGGGGGACCAGGCCTGCATGGGAGGGCAGTTGGGGTGACCAGGCCTGTAGGGGAGGACAGTTAGGGGCAATCGGGCTGGCAGGGGAGCAGTTAGGCATTGATCAGGCTGTCAGGGGAGTGGTTAGGGCAGCCGTGGGCAAACTACGGCCCGTGGGCAAACTACGGCCCGCGGGCCGGATCCGGCCCGTTCGGCTGTTCTGTCCTGCCCGCGGAGCTGAAAGAGCAGAGGGTTCTCTTGCTCTCCCCTCCGCTCCTTTACTTTGAATTTATATTAGTTCACACAAACACTCCATCCATGCTTTTGTTCCGGCTTTCCGGTTCAGTTATTAGTTCACACAAACACTCCATCCATGCTTTTGTTCCGGCCCTCCGGTCCAGTTTAAGAACCCATTGTGGCCCTCGAGTCAAAAAGTTTGCCCACCCCTGGGTTAGGGGGTGATCAGGCTGGCAGGCAGAAGCGGTTAGGGGCAATCAGGTAGGCAGGCAGGTGAGTGGTTGGGAGCCAGCAGTCCTGGACTGTGAGAGGGATGTCCAGTGGGATTGGGCCTAAATGGGCAGTTGAACATCCCTCGTGGGGTTCAGATTGGAGAGGGTGCAGGCTGGGCTGAGGGACACACACACCCTCCATGTACGAATTCCATGCACCGGGCCTCTAGTAGTTAATAAATGGTGGAGCTAGCAGCCTCTCAGATTAGCCATGCAGCTAAAGGTAAGTTAATCCAGGCAGTAACAAGTCAGCTAATGAAGAAGCTCAAAGGAAAAATAGCCACGGCTCTGTCCCATGGGGATATCCAAAGGCCAAGGGGGGACCTTCATGGCAAAGGACCAGGCAGGACCAAGGACAGCCAGAGCAAACCAGCGCTGTTCTACCGGCAGCTTACTACCAGCCCAGCCTGACTGCTGAGTATGATGAGGACAGTCCAGGAGGGGATTTTGACTTTTTCTCCAACCTCGTAACCAAGTGGGAAGCTGCAGCCAAACTTCCTGGAGATTCTACACGCCAGGTGGTGGTACGCTCTGGTGAGAACAAGGGGCCTGCGTGTCAGGCAGGGTTGCAATGTTCTCTGGGCTGGGGGGGGCTGGGGATAAGGGGAGCTGAGCTTACTTTACTGAGTGAGGATGCCACTACTTCTGGCCCACTTGCAGATGGGAGGATGGGAAGTCCCAAAGAGAGCCATACTGTTGGACTACTACAGAGCTCGGCCAGCATGGGAAAAGTGAGAAAAGGGAAATGGGGAGAAAGTGGGCTGCCTGCAGGCTGAGTGGCCTCCCTGTACCATCCTTCTTACCTACTCTAGGGGTTGTGCTGGGCCGTGGGGGCGGTGCCATCGGTCACATGCTGTTGCCCTTCCGCCTGGGCCTGGGGGGCCCCATCGGCTCTGGCCAACAGTTCTTCCCCTGGATTCACATTGGGGACCTGGCAGGAATCCTGGCCCATGCCCTTGAAGCAAGCCACGTGCAGGGCGTCCTGAATGCAGTGGCTCCAGCCTCTACCACTACAAATGCTGAGTTTGCGCAGGCCTTAGGCACAGCCCTAGGCCGCCCAGCCTTCATCCCTCTCCCTAGCACCGTTGTGCAAGCTGTCTTTGGGCAAGAACGTGCCATCATGCTGCTGGAGGGCCAGAAGGTGATCCCACGGCGGACACTGGCCACTGGCTACCAGTATTCCTTCCCAGAGCTTGGGGCTGCCTTGAAGGAAATCATAGCCTAAGTGGGGAGGTTCATGGTAGGGCCTAAGGCCTCAATAGAGGCTTCCCAGTTAGACTGTGAATAGGTCACGTACTCCTCTACCTGAGACCTAAAACCTCTTCCTTTTTGTTTCTTATTATTCTGTTGCACTTTGACTGCCCACTGTTTCAAGGTTGCAATTTCATCTAATTGGGACCTTAACCTCTTCAACTCCTTGTAAAAGAATTTCCAAGTTTGGTTTCCCTCTATGTCCCATTCCTGCACCATTTCTCTTTTGCTATGTAACGAATGCTCTACAATTTAGGCAATAAATATAAATTATCTCATTAGCTTCTGCTCATCTCTTTGGCCTAGGTTCTGCTTGAATGTATTTCAAGGAACGTTACCCTAGAGCCGTGGTCGGCAAACTGCGGCTCGCGAGCCACATGCAGCTCTTTGGCCCCTTGAGTGTGGCTCTTCCACAAAATACCACGGCCTAGGCGAGTCTATTTTGAAGAAGTGGCATTAGAAGAAGTTTAAGTTTAAAAAATTTGGCTCTCAAAAGAAATTTCAATCATTGTACTGTTGATATTTGGCTTTGTTGACTAATGAGTTTGCCGACCACTGCCGTAGAGGACTTTCCTCTGTGTGGGGTTTTGAAAGGGACAATGAGCAACATCTCTTTTTTTGTTTCCTCCATTGCCAAAAGAGTTGGTAACAAATTGGGAGCATGAGATTATGATAAAAATAGAGACTATAAGACAAGTGATCCATTTCCAATGGGTTCTGTGGTCATCCTGCTTACCTATTCACATGGTACCGTTAGGATGCCAGCAAAGAAATAGGGCCACAAGTCTAGGACAGCCTTCAATCTGTCACTGAGTGGCAGTGAATTAATAAACCAATCACATACTGGTCAAAGTTCATCAAGCTGTAGGAATAAGCTAGCACCCCTCTAAGAAGCTTAGGACAGGCCTAACAGAGTCCCAGGCAGGATAGAAGATACCTTTGGCCTACTGTACACCCACCATCACTGAAAGTGAAAGGGGCAAGGAATATGCCAAAAACTACAAACAACCCTGTTTGTGGGGGGAGGGGGATCCCAAATGTTTATTTAGGACCCTCTCCCTTTTTACCTACCCTGATATCTACATGACCAGTGGTTCCTCGGGCCACCAAGCTGTGCCATATTAACCAATCTCCTTTCTTCCAAGGAGACTTTGAGTCACTGTCAGCTCCCTGGCTAACCTTTCTCCTACACACCTGTCCCCAGCCCAAGTCAATAAGGTCTAGTGATATACATCACCAACAGGGAGAAGGGGCAAAGACACTAGCACCCAGGGACCCTCTCCATCATCACTCAGCTCCCACTAGAATGAAGAACTGGGTGACAATCTTCAACTCCCCATCCTGCTCAGGGAACAGAAGCCAGAGCCTGAAAAGGATCATGTCCAGGGACTTGCTGCAGGGCACAAACACAGAACCCTGTGGCGCCTGTCCCTCTTCTTTATCTGGTCTTAGACTCTTTAGGAAGTTGGCTGGCCCTCTATTATTCCTGAGGGAATGACCAGCCTCAAAGGCAGAAGTACAGAAGAGCATATTGGGAGCTGCAATAAGAGACTAAACTGTCCACGAGGTAAAGTGCTACCTTGGAGGTAGTTTTTTGGCACTAGAGGACTTCAAGCAGATACAGGACAATGACCTGTAGGATTCTGGGTGGAGAGGATGTTTTGATGGGACAGCAGTTGGTCTGATTCTCCCTATTTTAATTCTTCGGTTTTCATTTTCCAGATTAGTTCGTCTAGTTACAACCTCTATAACCCTCCCCACCGCCCTTCCCCCCCCCCCCCTCACACACACACACACACTAAGCAGAAGTGGGCCTTGCTTTATGCAACATATGTGTCCTTTAGAGAAAATGCTAGGGTCAGATCACATTAACATTGTCATAGCAGAGCATGGCTTCCATTGGTTTGGTGAATGCATAACACCACAGCAAGTGCATTGAACAGGGGACTTTCTGACACATTCGTTAATCTGTAAACACTTGAATGCAACAGGAGAGCTGCCATTTAGAGGAACCCTGAGAGTATTCTGGTAATGCAAACAGTCACCCCTAACTAACTGTTTTGTAAATGTGGATTTGGGGGTTGCCCAAAGGGACGCAGCCATTATAGGGCACAAAATGAGGGTGCAGTGTTAAAATCTAGGGCACAGGCCCTGGGGACAGAGGACACCTGGTTCTCTGAATGTGAGGTTTTGGTTTGGAAGCCTGTGCAACCACAGACAAACACACCTGAGACTTGGTCCATGTACTTTTCCTCCAAATAGCCCTGCTCCATGTTCTCATTTCTCCCAACAGGCATTTTTACAACGGATTTATAGGCAGAAGTCAAGGGCAAGTAGCTCAATCAAGGTCACAGACAGGCACAGCTGAGACCAGAAGCCAAGTCTTCCTCTACTTTCCCCACCAGCTCCCTGCTGCCCCACTGTCACCCAGACCGCAGCCATTCCACGGCCCCGCATTCCCTTTTCAAGGTTCCCAGGAGTTCTGCCAGGCCTGGGGAGCATCCTGTCCTCTGGCTATCCAGAGCAGCAGCCAGGGGTAGGAAAGGCTTGCTTCCTTGCCACCTGTCTTCATTCCCCTCCCACCCACCCCAGCCTCCATCCCCAACTCAGCTTTGAGGAGAAACTGGCAGTCCCTATCTCCACCACCTAGCCTTTCCAGCAGCCTGCACTCCCTACAGAAACCCCGTGCTAAGGCAAGGTTGAGGAGTTAAGGCTGACCAGAACCCCTTGAGAGCTGGTTGAGGTCCTGACTCAAGAGATCAGGTCTTGTTATGTCCCCAAAGTGCCCCAGGCAAGAGCATTCCCCACTCACGAAGGCTCTTCCTCAGTGCTTCCCTCACCCAACGCACCAACTCAGAGTGGGTCTGGGGCAGGATCTGAGCATCACAGAAGGGACTAAGCTAGGCAAGGCTGGAGCTGATGTGATGGCAGCCACTAGGGCAGGTGAGGCTCAAAAGTTGAGACTGAGCAGGGCCTCGGAGAGCTGGTTGATGTCACGGCAGTAAGGCTCCCGCTGCAGGATGAAGTCCACCTTGTGATCCTGGCCCCAAAATACCTCCAGCAGCTGGCGCCGGAGCCTCTCAGTCTCCCGGGTCTTCCGAATGCCTCCACTGCCTTTTTCCTCCTCTTCTCTCCCCTGTTGCTGATTACCGTGTTCTGTGAAGCCCCTGGAAGGATGCTGAGCCTTAGAAGATTCCTGTGCCCTAGGGAGAAGCAGAGGGAATAAAAGAGCTGATGTGCATCCTGGAGAGAAGTTAGAGGCTCAGTGGGCCTCCCAGCACTCCACTGCTGTTAACTGCCCTGCCTATTCCTGGCTCTGAAGTTCCCTAAGCTGACCACTGAGTGGCAGTATCAACCCACTTCTGAAGGGGAGACAGAAAGTTCCTTTGAAACCAGGAACTTGCCATTACTACAATCTAGTTCTAGCGGCGCTAGCCTAATAAATTAATCATTTACTTAATGGTCCAGCAGAGGGCGTGCTGAATACAAGTGGCCATAAGTAAAATCAACCATGATCCAAATAACTCCAGCAAACACTAACTAGAGAAAACAGGAAGCAGCAGCTTCCCTCCCAGCCTGCAGAGTCTATGTCAGGACTTACAGGGAAGCAGTTAAAGGCAACCTAAACCACTGCAGAATTAAGCTGGTCCACACTGAGGTCACACTTCCTCCAAGTCTCCAGGCCTGCAAGGCCCCTGCAGAAAGGGGGCCAGGGCCAGGCTGCCTAGGAGAGTCTGGAGTGTTACCTGACTGGCTTCTTCAGGAACTCATCCAGCATGGGGCCATTTCGCCCCAATGGGTCATCAGGGACCATGAAGAGGTTTCCCACGAAGGTGAAGGGCAGCAGGCTGGATGGGAACAGAAATGTAATGGTCACAGAGGGACCCCTGCTCACCTCCCAAACAGCCGAGACCAACTCCACCAGAAGCTGTCAGCTATTATCCTCCAAGCCCGTGTCAAGCCCCTTCCCAGAGTCCTCACCCGGTGGCAGAGAAGAACTGGTTTTAGAGAAAGGTCTGAGTCGGAGCCCTTTTCTCAGGGGATGCCCCCTCACCGCTCTCTGATGATTGCCATCCACTTCTCAGACTCCTCTGCCAGGTCCCGGAACTGGTCATTAGAGACAATGATCCCGTCGGTCTCTTCAGCCAGCTTCACCATGAACCTGTCTCAAAAACCACAGCAGCATTCTGGACTTCTCTAAAGCCTCAACCCCAAAGAGCACTATCAACTCCCATGGCCCACTTCTGGTGATAGAGATCTGCCCCCACCACCACCCCCACCTTGACCCAGCCACCAAGGAACTGACTGGATACATGGGTTAGAGAGAAAACAAAGACAAATCCAACATAGAACCCAAAAACGTCCCCTCCACTCACCACAACCCTCTACCCAATACTTTGTGCTTCATTAATAAGACAGTAAGATCTAGCCCTGGTCCTTTCTTCCACCCTACAATCAGTCACAAATCTATCAACAATCAGTCACAAATCCATCCTGTTTTTCCTCTGAAAAGCCTTCCATTCTGTCCCCTTCCTTTCCAGTCCCACCATTACAACCTTAGCTATTCAGACACTGCAACTGAGATACTGATAAGGGGTCCCCTGACACCACCCTGCGGTCTCTCCTGCCCTTCCCCAAGAGAACATGTTTTTCGGCTACATAAAACTCTTCCATACCTGCCCATTATCTACTGGATAAAGTCCACAAGTCCAGGTCTGGCAACTAAACCCCTGTAGAACCCAGATCCAGCCACTTTTATGGCCTGCTCTCTCCCAGTATTCCCAAAGGTACTCTCAACTTGAGCCAAAATCAATGATTGGATTACATCTCTTCTTCAAACATACTCGCCGACTTCTACGTTTCTCAAATTATTCCCTCCATTCAGGAAGGTGATCCCAAACCTCATTGATGAACAGAATCACCAGAATAACTCTTAAAAAGAGATGCCTGCCCTAGCCAGTTTGGCTCAGTGGACAGAGCACTGGCCTGCAGACCAACCTTGACTGGTTCGATTCCAGTCAAGGGCTTGTACCTTGGTTGCAGGCTCCTCCCTGGCCCTGGTCAAGGGTGCATGCAGGAAGCAACCAATCGATGTGTTTCTCTCACATTGATGTTTCTCTCTGTCTTTCCCTCTCTCTTATAGTCTCCCTAAAACTCATGGAAAAATATCCTCGGGTGAGAATTAACAAAAAAATAATAAATTTAAAAATAATAAATAAAAAGAGATGCCTGGGCCCCACTTGAGTAATCCTGATTCCATAGAACTGGGCAGTATGGGGAAACTCACAAAGGCGTAGGTTGGGATCTTTTTGAACAGGTTTAGAAAACAAGAGATCCAGCTCATCCCATATTCTTCTCTATCATCGAAAAATACAAATCTCTCCCTTCTCACAAAACCCCAGCCAGAAGTGGGCTCCCTTTCCTCCAGGTTCCTGAAGTGTTTGATTTATAGTTTCTTTTGGCTCTTCAAAATCAAATTCCCAGTATTCCCACCTCCTTCTGCAAGCCACACACCTAGCAGTAAGTGGGCAGTCAGTATTTGAAAGACTGTGGTACAGAGGAACTACTAATCAGGATAAAGTGTGACAGATGTCTGGTTCTGAGTTTCTGTCTGGGAAACAAAATTAAGGAGATGGCATGCAATTGTATACGGTGTCATATAATATACAAAAGGTATTTTCAGGCTAAGCTTATTTACCATTATCATGTTACATCACATATTGTTCAGCAGTATTCACCCAGTTGGCCTATACTGTTAAGTCACTATAACTAGGCAAAACTCCAAATTCCTATTGTGCTGTCAGCTTGTCAGGACCTACACAAGTGTTCAGACATGTGCCTTTAAAATTCACAACTGGCTTGACTCAGTTTCAGTTCTGTGTCAGTGCTGGTATGAAAAGAAGGTTCCATATCTTAGATAATCTGTGAAATCTAGACATTAAAAAAAGTATCAGGAGACAGTGAATTGCCTTTTTGTAGAATACCATTTACTTGTCAGGAAGAAAAAGTTAAGTACTTGAAAAGATAAAATGTGTAATCACTATTGTTTGGAAACTAGTTGTTTGTTTTTTGTTTGTTTTTTCATTTAAAACTGAAAATCCTGGAGAATCAAGAACTGTAGTTGTCAACATTCTTAATTAGATTAATCAGCTTTTAAAATCTGCCCATTTCCCACAAGGTGTTATGTACACTGAGGATGAAATGTGTCCTGTGTTTTTCATTTAAACCATATGGCAGCTTTCAATTCTCATTTTTCCTTTGCCACTTAGTAGGTTTTGCCAAGAGAGTTAACCACTCTTATCCTCTGCTCCATTTCGGTACTGTAGAGATAAGACCTTCTGCCACACTTGATTGTGTTCATGAACTAGGAATATCACTGTATTCTTGCCTAGCACCTTGAGTCAGAAAAGCACATAACTTATCTTTTGACAGTCACAAGGAGCATGAATGAATGGAAGAGGACCCTGAGACAAGAGGTTAATTCACAAAGAGACTGGTCCACAGTCAGAGTCAATGAGTGGTAAAACTTGGGGCTCTAAGTCAAATCATCCAATTCTAGGTCCAGTGATCTTTCTATTATGCCATGTTTTATTTATGTTTTGTTTTATGTTAGTATGCATGGATTGTGTTTCATTTACTCTGGTTTTTCCAGAATGTTGGGGGAACTTCTCTAAGTGTTTGGAAATTTAGGCTGTAAGAACATATCTGTTAGCTATTCATGTCATAAGCTTTCTCATCTTTCCATTAAACCAGTATTTTCTAGACAGCAGGCACTATTATATAGATACAAAGCATTGTTTAGTTTGAGGAATGAAAAATGAATGATGAATGAGCAAACACAGTTGTCTACCATCCATTTCATCTCACTTGTGGGACAGGTTTACCTGCCCAGTCATAGAGACACATGAAGGAATAACTGGCCCTGAACCCAATACTCAGGCTTAGAAACAGTGCAAAGGGTCAGGAGCTTCTGACTCTCCCTTGATCTCTCACTGGGCTCCTTGAATGTCAAGCCTGGGGCCAGGAGAGAAGCAAGTACCTGTCATCATAGGAAGAGATCCTCTTGCCATCCATGACTCGGGAAGGAGTGAGGGAGAGCAGACTGAGGGAGTAGAGCTTTTGCAGGTAGTGACCCTCTAGAAACATAGGAGCACAATGCAGTTATCTTTAAGGTAGAAGCAGGGTCTATCCCAGGACACAAAAGACCAGGCCCAACTCACCTCTGACCCTGGCATCCCTATTGAAGCGCCACTGAGGCACAAAGACAGTTATGTCCCGGTGGCCACGGTCCCAGAAATACTGCACAGCAATGGCAATGCCCCGGCTGGAGAAGTTGTGCTGGAGGCCATGCCTGCAGTGGGAAGGGGTTGGCACTCTGGGGCCCCAGACGAGGGCCTAGCAGCCTGGCTGGAGTGCTCTCCCCTTGGCATATTTCCCCCAGGGAAAAACTGCCCATCTCCTCCCCCTCCCCAGAACCTCCAGTCCCACCTGGTACTCACACCATGGCCACGTTGCTGCCATCAATGACAATATGGCGGAGGTCTGGCTGGCCAGGTACATTGGCAAGGCACAGGGTAAAAGGGTCCTGTAGGGCCTCCTGGAAACGCTGTGTGCCAGTCACCAAGTTGCCCCCCCGGGTGCCTCGTTTCCACGGAGACCCCCGACCTCGAGCCACAACCTGCTGCTTGTCTCCCCTGTCTCCTCTGTCTCCACAATGCCATGGGGGTTCAGGTGCAGGTGGGGGGCTAGGCACTCTGGGAGGTGAGGCTTCCCCATTGTGGAGCCGTTGGAGGAGAGAGGCTCCCCGGAGCTGAGCTGCCCTCTGACAGCCCTGGGCACCAGGAGGCTCACCCTGGATACCAAACCTTCCTCTTTCCTGAGGCCCCCCCTCCTTCCCCAGGGCCTTCTTCTTTAGGAACCCTTCCTGCCCTACCTCTCCTCCCCCTGACTGTGACCTGTAGGTCACTTCTTTCTCCCAGGCCTCTTCCCCAGGCAGCTCCTTCAATCCCAAATCCATCTCCCTGGGGCCACCCTGCTTCCTTCCCTCCTTCTCTATAGCATGTCCCTCTCCCCTTGACTCTGGCCACCCTGTAGGTCCAGTGTCCAGGGACCCCCTGCCTTCATTCAGGGGAGCTCTGACTCCTTGATGCTGAGCACCCAGCAGGCCTGGGCTCCCCCCGTCCCAGGAGAAATGCGCTTGGGGTCCTTGTCCCCTGGATGCCTCCTGTACCAGGCTCAGCAATTCCTCCTGGACAGCCAGGGGCAGCTGCAGCAGAGCCTCTCTGTGGGCATCCCCCTGGGACTGCAGCAGGGCACAGAAGTCCTTCAGCACTCCAGCACACTGAGAGGCTCCAGGAGACAGCCCTGGCCGATAGTCCCAGCTCAGCCGCTCCACCAGCTCCTCCACTCGGCTCTGAGCCATGACGAAGGCCTCCGTGAGGCCACTGATCATCAGTGATCCAGGCGCCCCAGGCACCAGGTGGGCTGATGTGCTCCAGGCCAGGCAATCAAGGAAGAAGCCCTGGGCCCCCAGGAAGATGCAGTGCAGTTTGGGTGGATAGTGGATTTCATCCTGAAGTTCTGGGCTACAGAGACCCTTCAGGTATTCCTGGGGAAAGGAGGAAAGGAGGGGAAAAGGAGACTGCTGGAATCCTAAGTGGCCCAGTAGCCGCTTCAGGCTCACTGCTCTCCCCTGAGCTCCAGGATGCCTGGGCAGAGCAATGATGCCCCACAGATCCTGACAAAGGTAAGGGTTAAAAAGGGGTCAAGAATCTCACTTCCTTTCCTTTCCAGCTGACAGCTACCGCTAGTATTTCCATTTAGAACTTGACTGGCTTTAAGATACAATTATAACTAATTGATTACAAGACTGCCTCTCTATTTATGTGTGTATGTGTGTTGTCTATTTCTATCATAATGATTGCCATTGCTAACTTTACTGAATTCATGCTTTATTTCATTCATGATAAGCCCAATGAACTGGGTACTGCCATTATTCACATTTTATAGATATAGAAACTGAGACTCAGGTCAAGGGGCTGGTAGGTTGTAGAGCTGTACTGGAACCCAGGCCTGGCCTCCTACAGTGAATTCCTTGGTGGGGCCTGCTTGCCCAACCGGATTTTCTCTACTGTCCCAAAGAACACACACTGATTTGAATTGAATCACTTGTCTCCAAGCCCTGGCAGAAGTTAGGTCATCATATCAGAAATGAAATCAAAACTCCAAACAAATACAAAGTTGGGAAGCCTCTCACAGTTCAGGGCCACTGAGGTTGCCAGAGAGACAAACAGTAGTGGAGACCATTCCCAGCCTCTCCTCTCCCCAGCCTCTGAGTGGGGGAGGGAGTGAATGTTCCCCAACGGGGTCAGGGAAGAGCGTTCACCTTGGCTCTGCTAACGTTCTCCTTGGGGCCCTCCAGCTGCAGCCAAATGTGAGGGTTCTCCGGGCAGTCCTTCCGGAGGACGCTCATCCTCACGCGGAAGATGCGCTCCACGTGGGGTTGTTGCTCCCACACCTTGTCCTCCGCCTCCGCAGACACCGCAAAGCGGTCGGGGGACGGGGAGCCAGCACCCCAGGTAGGCATGGCTGCTTGGCGGCCCAGACCTGGAAGTAGGAAAGGCAACTAACTCAGAGCCTCGCCGTCCCCTCAGCCCAAATCTTGGTCTCCTGGGCTACGTCAGCCACCAACAGGTCGCACCTAGTTACAAATAGAGTAAACAACCCAGGAGATCTCGGGCCATCTTGGAGTTAGGAAGAGAATGTCAGGTTAAAGGAGCACGGGCCTTCTCTCCAAAGAGGACGTCATGGATAAACAAGGCTGTCTCTCTGGGATGGGCATCTGGCCTTTGTAAAAGGATGACCACAGCCCTGAGCAGGGACGGGGAACTGGGGCGGGGGAGGAGGGGCTCCCGCTCCGCTTGGGGCCAGAAGGAGTGGACGGTGAAGAAAAGAGTCCCTCTTTTCGGGGACTCCGCAATCCCTGGGTCTAAGACGTCCTCTTAAAATGGGTCCTCACCAGGGCTTGAATCGGGCTGTCCTCTGGCGTCCCTCGTCTTCCATTTCCAAGGTTTTAGCCACTCTCACCCCACCCCTCCCCCGGCCGCCCGCAACCACCCCCCTAGATTGCGCCACGCACCCCACCCCGGGCCCAGGGCCGAGGCGAGCCCCTCCCACAGCCTCCCACGGCTGCCGCCCCCGACCGCGCTCTGTACCGAGGCCTCCGCTCCCGCGGCCCGGGCGCCCCTACCCGCCTCGGCCACCCGCTGCGTCCGCTCCCGCCGGCGCCTCTAGGTGCCCGTGGCCCCAACTTCGCCCGCGCCCCGGGCCCCAGCCCCAGCCCAGGGGAGAAAGGCGGGGGGCTCCAATCTGGGCGGGCCTTCCCGGATTTCTCACCCAACTGGGACCTCTCTTCACATCTCGAAGTGTTTTTTTGTGTGTGTTTTTTTTTTTTTTTTTTTTTTTTGAGTCACTTCCTGGCCGGGGGAGGAGTCAGCCGGGCCCCTCGGGGGACGCGGCCAGCACAGAGCCCGCCCCCGCCCACCAGGCTCCGCCCCGCTGCCGGCCTCGGCCCCCGCCCACTTGCCCGCAGTTCTCTGGGTCTCCCACAGTCTCTCCTGATCCCTCTGGGTTCCTGCTGTCCTCCGTAGTTCTCAGGAAAGAGGAACCACTCATTGAGAGTCAGAGGTAAAGAGAGTTTTAAAGGGACGAATTCAGGCCCTTCAGGTGAAGTTATTGGAAGGCCAAGGAGGAAAAGTGACTGGCCGAGTGACACTGTTGGCCCAAGTACTTTTCCACCAAAACAATTGTGGGAAAAAGACAAGGGCTTTCCTTTCTAACAATGAAAAAGGTGCCACTGAGAGTGCTGTGAGGGATTTTGAAGAGGGGAGGAATGAGGAGGAGGAAGGACCATACGAGCTGTCTCTTGCACTCTTGCAAATACACACACACACACACACACACACACACACACACACGTTCTCTGTCGTCCCAATTCCAGCCTTCAGTGCTCTCTGGAGAGGCTGTCCTGGGGTTCTGGCTGTAGCCGTCCTGTCTGGCTGCTTCATCTCTCCTCTCCCTCCCAGAGCCCAACTGCTGTCATTTTGTGCCCTGCCAAGGAGGAGGGAACTGCAGTGACAGCAGGAGTGAGAGGCAGGACAGAGTTGTGGGGCACAGAGTGGTATGGAGAGGGAGATGCTTAGACCAGGTGACAGTGAGGCGCAGAGAGAGGGCTAAGGAGTGGGGTGAGGGCTGATGAGAGCCTGGAGGAGAGTGGAAACTAAAAGGAGTAGCAAGAAGACAGGACTTGTGTGTCACAGCCACTCAGCCATGCTGGGAGCAAAGCAACTCTGGCTACCAGGTCTTGCACCCAACCCCTGGTTGCCCTTGGCCCTGACGCTTCTGGCCCTGGGGACCGGATGGGCCCAGGAAGGGTCAGAGCCTGTTCTCCTGGAGGGCGAGTGCCTGGTGGTCTGTGAGCCTGGTAGGGCTGCTGCAGGGGGGCCTGGAGGAGCAGCTCTGGGAGAAGCGCCCCCCGGAAGAGTGGCATTTGCTGCAGTTCGAAGCCACCACCATGAGCCAGCAGGGGAGACAGGCAACGGCACCAATGGGGCCATCTATTTTGACCAGGTAATCCCCTACCCTGCAAGGACCTGGAATCAATACAAGCCCACTCCACTGTTAAAAAGAGAGCCCTGCTGTGGCCAATTGCCCCTCTACCCCGCTGCCCATCTCCTTTCCCTTCACTCTTATCCCTATACCTCCTTGCCCTTTCTCACTATTTTTTTTTTAATCTGTACATTTCTCCTGTGGGGAGCTACTTACAACCCCGTATTTTCCTTATTCACTGCCCCATCCCTCAACCCAGTGGTTTGCCTAAGCCCCAGGCGTCCCCAGCGCATTCAGCAGGGTCTGCTTCCCCCAGGTCTTGGTGAATGAGGGCGGTGGCTTTGATCGTGCCTCAGGTTCCTTCGTGGCCCCTGTCCGAGGTGTCTACAGCTTCAGGTTCCACGTGGTGAAGGTGTACAACCGCCAAACTGTCCAGGTGACCTGAGCATTGGGCCCTGTCATTGTCCAGACTCGGGTCGGGGGAGGAATAAGTGGAGCCCAGCTGACTCCTGGGCAGACCCTCCATTGGCCTGTGGCCTGGGGGGCCAGGAGCAAGGGAGGGAAGGGCCTGCCTAGCAGAGAGAGGGGGAACTGCAGAGTGTAACATTGGCTACCCCTCAGCTCTCCCAGGAGATTGCACTGAGCCTCAGATTCCCAGGTTCCAGAGTGTCCCGCTGGGGCTGGGAGAAGAGGAGTAGCCCTCAGAAAAGTGGGGTCCTAGGCCAAGGGCTGGGTAGAGACGCTAACTGGTCTCCCTTCTCAGGTGAGCCTGATGCTGAACACATGGCCTGTCATCTCAGCCTTTGCCAATGACCCTGATGTGACCCGGGAGGCAGCCACCAGCTCTGTGCTACTGCCCCTGGACCCCGGGGACCGGGTGTCTCTGCGCCTTCGTCGGGGAAACCTGCTGGGTGGCTGGAAATATTCAAGCTTCTCTGGCTTCCTCATCTTCCCACTCTGAGGGCTCAAGCCTTTCAAGAATGGGAATCTAGCCCCTGACCTCTGTCCTCTGCCCTCCCCTGCCCCAGAAGCAACATCTTTGGGGCGGGAGAAAGGCCCCCTCTGGCTGCCTGAATTCCACCTTCTTGCATGGGACCTTGTGCCAAACACCCAAGGTGATGAGTAGAGCTATATCTAGGGACTGGCCCCTCTAACTTCCCTCCCCCTTTTCACATGACCTCACAACCTCTCACTGCATCTCTCTGTCTGCAACCTTAGGATCAGGGCAGGATTTGGCAGGTAAAAAGTCCTGCGATACTTTGCAGACTTTGCTGTTCCTTCCCCCACTCCCACCCCCACCCCCCCAGCTTCTAGCTCAGTGCTACTTGGAAACAGGTGGCACAGGTGAGCCTGACAGACCCCCACAAGGGCCCAGATGGACCGGCCTCATCATACCCTACAGGCTCCTTCCTGTGAGGAGTGCCAGCATCACGGATTTCTGCCAGCACAGTCAGGAGCTGAGCCAGCACCATATGGACTAGGGCAGGAGACTCAGCCACCAGTATAATTGTGGGGAGGGCCACTGAGGAGCCCAGAGCCTATGGCTGGTAGGACAGGAATGGGACATGTGACCATCCTGAACAAGGTACACATTTTTCATGCACACTGGGGCAGCCAGCAGGCAGTGAACCTGGGTGTTCATCTGTACAGGTCCCAAATGGACTCTGGCCCTCACCTCCCCACCTGAGTCATGGGGTGTGTTTGTGTGTGTTTGCTCTGGCTGAGAGCAGGTATACAGTGCTTTCTTGGGCAGCTGTTGGTAAGGGTAGAAGGTCACATGTGGACAAGTATAGATCTCCAGGCATGGAACACATCAATGACCATAGCAACCTTTTAAAAGTGCTCAACCTTTGTAGTCTGAAGTTCAATCACTTCATGTTCTGGCCACCACCTCCTTCCTCCCAGCTCTATCAATTACCTTCACCAAACTTGTTCTGGACTATCCCACAACCTCTCTTCTTTCCCCTGATCTGTGCTATATTAGCCTCCATTTTAAACTTCCTATTTCCTTGGTTTCAATGATGCATTCCTTCAACCACTCTCCTGCCATTATTATACACTCTCTTACCTGGCTGTCCAAATGGCCCAGCATGGATGACTCTATCAATAAAGTTACTAGAGAATGATAGTTGATGAGACACTATAAGATAACTAAAGATAAAAGATGCCATTACAGTTTGGATTAGAGACTCCAGGATACAAGCAGGTATATTGTAGAGAAAATAAATATAAAACTGTGCGCTGGCCAGCGTGGCCCAGTTGGTTGAGCATCAGCCCATGCACGAAAAAGTTGCCTGTTCTATTTCCAGTCATGGCACATGCCAGAGTTTCGGGCTTGATCCCTGATGGGGGGCTTGCAGGAGGCAGCCAGTTGATGTTTCTCTCTCATCAATGTTTCTCTCTCATCCTCTCCCTTCCTCTCTCTCTCAAATCAATAAAAACATATTCTTTTTAAAAAATAAAAACTGGCCCTAGCCAGCTTGGCTCAGTGGATGGAGCGTCGGCCTGCGGACTGAAGGGTCCCAGGTTTGATTCCGGCCAAGGGCACATGCCTGGGTTGCGGGCTCGATCCCCAGTAGGGGGCATGCAGGAGGCAGCTGATCAATGATTCTCTCTCATCAATGATGTTTCCATCTCTCTCTCCTCACTTTCTCTCTGAAATCAATACAGAAATAAATTTAAAAAAATAAAAACTGTATGTTAGAGTAAAAAAAAAAAAGATTTAGTAATGCTTGAGTTAAATAGTAAATACCAATGTGAATTTGTGGTTTTCAAAAGAAATAATTTTTTCCAATTTTATTACTAAGGTAGCATAGAAACAACATTAGGAAAAAAATCTGATGTGCATTCTTAGCACCTGGATCTTTGCCTCAAATATTATTCACCTTTAAAAGGACTCAGGGTTACTTAGAGAATAGCTTCATATCTCAAATAACTGTAGGCCTGGAACATGTTGTTGAAGACAATAAGCAAGGATGTATAGAATAAAGCTGAGAAGGCAAAGGGACCAATTTTTAAAAACTCACTTGGCATTCTGTGACAATTTGATAATCAAAATAAAAATAACATAGTTAATTAGAACAAGGTGAATTTTTTTTAATTTATGACTTTCCATAGTGATATTCCTAAAGGAAAAAGTCACTATGAAGTGACGAATGAATATAATAGGATATTTTTAGTTTGTTTTGATAAATAGAAGAGTATAAATGCAATATATATTTTAACTATTCATAAGGTACATTTACTTTTCTTTATCTGTATAAGGGAGGGATGGATATAGAAAGCTGTGAGTAATTCCAGAAAAAGGTTGGAACTGTACCAAGAATGAAAGAGACTGATTGGCACAATCTGGTCATACATTACAATTAGAAAGAAAGAAAGCCTAATAGTGTGTTACAAGATAATGAATTAGTCAAGTGTCCAAAAGATAACTGCTCACTGCTCAAACTTGATCTTTCATCTCTCGGGAAAGGGAGCCTCTGTATTACCATACTAATTATAATGATATTACATCAACAGTAAAGCCCAAAATAAAAATGGCTTAAGCAAAGTAGAAGATTATTTCTGTCTCACATAGAAGAATCACAGATAAGAGTCCAGGGATGAATGGCAGTTCTTTTGGGTTCCTGGATCCAATTCCAATGTGTATGTGTGTGTGTGTGTGTGTGTCGGGGGTTGGGGGGTGCTTCCCACAAAACACCAAGCAATTCTCAAGACACCAGCAGGTTAGCCAAGAATTGGGCTCAATTCAACACAATTCTGAGACTACCTACCTTGATTTTGCATCAGATTTCACAGGTTAAGGATTCAGTCCTACAGCACCACCACTCTTTACTTCAGACCCCAGCTGAAAGCCCAGACTGTTAACTGTACTTCTAACCAACTGCTATAGATTGGAGGTTCCAATGACCCCTTCCTTGACACCTTCCAGGTTGTTACCTGTGCCCCTGATTGACTGACTAGGTTCCAGGGTTAAACAACAAACTTTTAACTTCCGCCCTGGCTAGTGCGGCTCATTTGGTTGGGTGTCATCCACATGAAAGGTTGCTGGTTCAATTCCCAGACAGGGCACATGCCCCAGTTTTGGGCTCGGTTTTAGGCTCGATTCCTGGTAGGGGACATGTAGGAGGCAGTCAATCCATTGATGTTTCCTTCTCACATCAATGTTTCTCTCCCTCTCCCTTCCTCTCTCTCTAAAAATCAATAAAAAAATATTAAAAAAAAAACTTTCACAGCTGAGTTTTTTAAAAGAAAGTGTTTATTAGGCCATTTCTAGCAAAAAAGAAGACTGGTCGTGGGGCATGGAGTCTAAACCTCTGCATGGGTAGGTAGAAAAGATAACATATCCAATGTCCAGGAGTTTTGCCAGTGTTTTTATACATCAAAAATGGAGGAGAAAGCTGTAAGCTATTCTGAAAGATTTTACATTAGCTATAGATAAAGGGTATGGGGGAAGGGCTAGTTCTGGGATGGGTGCAACAGAGTCCACAAAGTTCATGTGCAAGAAGAAGGGGAGGCTCCTGGGATTCTATGGTGCCCCAAAATTAATCCTCTCTTGGATGATCACAGAGATAGCTACCTGGAAATTAATCCTAAATTCTAACAGATACCCAAGAATGTGAGCAGTCTTTTGTCATACAGCAATTAACAGGCTAACTGTTTTGTCTCTTTCACTCTCTGGTGCTGGAGTTTTAACTTATAACATCCCAGAATTTTTTCTCTTGTCACCAGTGACCTCCATTTAATTTGCTAGAGAGGCTCACTTAACTCAGAGAAACATGTTACTTACTAGATCACCTGCTTATTATAAAAGGACTCAAGAGCCCTAGCTGGCCAAGTAGCTCAGTTGGTTAGAGTATTGTTCTGATATAACAAGTTTACAGGGTTCTATCCCCAGTTAGGGCACATACAAGAATCAACCAATGAATGCATAAATAAGTGAAAGGGACATCTCTGGTCTTTAAGGATTTTGTCTCACTATACCAGGCCTACCTTCACTCTCAATGGAGAAGGCCCTGGACTGAAATCTGCATGACAACCTTATCCTTGTTCACTGTGCTTTTTCTGGTGACCTCCCATAACTGACTCTCCATGGCCAACATCTTTGTCTTTGGCTGATGGTGGTGTTACAAGGGATGGCCTCCACCATTTTGGTGAATTAACTCAGTGATCCTAGGTCTCTCCCATGTATACAGGAGGTCTGCATGTTATTAAACTTAATTTATTTTCTCCTGCTAACCTATCTCATTAATTTGATGATTAGTGTAGTCACCATTAAGGTCAAGGATACATTAAGGTAAAGGATAATTTTTCCTTCCCAACATGGTTGTAGGACTAGGGCTCTGGCCCCCTCCATCTTTGAGCCAACAATGTCAGGCCAAGTCCTTCTCACATTAATCTCTCTGACCTATACTTCTGCCACATGTCTGACTTCAGTGGAGAAAGTTCTCTGATTTTAAGGACTCATGTGATTAGATTGGCCCCACCTAGATAATCGTTTAAGTTTCATAACCTGAACTACATATTAGAAGTTCCTTTTGCCATGAAATAGAACATATTCAGAGGTTCCAGAGTTGTAGGCATGGACGTCTGTGTAAAGTTGATATCATTTAAAGAAAAGGCATCTAGTTACAATACACTAAATGCGTGGAAAAGGTGTAGGCTTGAAAGGGTCCTGTGATAAATAAGATAAACTCAGGTTTTAATCATCTTAAAAGGTTAAACCAGTTCCCAGGCCCCAGTCAAGACTTCATCAAATTTTTTTTTAATTTTCATAAGAGTTCATTTGAGCCAAATTGATGACATGCTGGAAAGCAAGATCTGAAATACTGGAGAAAAACAGTTTTGCAGTTTTCTTTATATATAATATTCTTTGGGATATCTAAATTCAAACTTTGGTTTCAACTGAGATAATATCCATCTCTTGGGTCTACAAACCAATTTCTATAACAGGACTAAAGGTCAGTATGGTAAACTTTGTAGGGTATGTGTGATGCTTTTAGAGAAGCTGGCATACTATACTGGTGATTCTATCAAAATATGGAGGAGGATTTAAGTTTACAGTTGATGTTTAAATAATTTGATTTGTAAAATGTGTTGACTTTGATTTGCTGGTTATATAAATCATGTTTAAATGTTTAGACAATGTTTGCTTAAATGGGTTTATGAAGTAAATAGATTAAGCAAAAAATAAAGCACAGATGGTGGTTAGTGTTCTCCTCCAGGTACAAAAAGCTCCTCAGACTTTAAATATTCTAAAAATAGGATCCAACTGCCCTGCTTTCCCTACACCCACGGCCTGGCAGCTGCTTACCACAGAGAAAAGTCCCACCACTACAGGATTCACTGTGGATCTAAATCCATGGTCTCCAGCCACCCCGTCCTCAATCCGCCAAGCAATTCTATGGTTTCCTTTGCCATTCTCTTTCCTCACCCTCCCCAGAATTCAATTGAAGCCTTCTGTTTTCTCCTTAAATCCCTTACCCCCCACCCAACTTTGCCCCCACTGTTAGCAGTAGATGGCCTCACCTTTTACATTGAAAAAAAAGCAGAAACTCCAGGCAGGAACTCCTCCCACCACCACATTGAGAAACTTACCGTCATCCTCATCTTGGCTTCCTCCTAGCTGGTTCAGTAGAAGACGTGTCCCTCCTCTTGTCAATGCGGCTATCTTCATCCTCCAGCCATGGATGCCATTTCTTCCAAACATACTCTCTTCCTTTCCTCTCACCTCTCCTATATGTTCAACTTCTCTCTCTCTACTTATTTCTCCCCTTCAGTTAAATAGACTCAAGTCTCTTCAAGTTAAAAGAGAAAAAATGGGTGTGGAAATGGTTGTAGATGTTTAATTATTCTCGGCTCTATATGCCCCCAGAATTGATTGGCATAATTCTCTTCCTCTTTAGAGCCAAATATCTATGCTCACCAGTTGCTCGCCTCTATATCAACTATGGCCTCCATAGCTCCACCTAAATTGTGCTCAGCTAATCACTCACTACTTCCGTGTCACTAAAGTCAATGGACACTTCCTAGTCCTTCTGTTACTGGGGCTCTCCCTAACATTTGATACTGTTGACCACACACTCCTTCTAGAAGCACTCTCTCACCTGATTCCCTGACTGTGTACTCTCTGGGCTTTCCCTCCACCTCTTTGCCCAAGTCCCGGGTTTTTGTTTGTTTGTTTCAGGCTCCTCTTCCTCTGCCCATCTCTTAAATGTTGATTTTCCTCAAGGTTCTGCCCTAGGATTTCTTCTGTCTCAAAAGCAGGGATTTCCCCCCATGTACTGACAACTTCTGCATTTTTTGTCTCTATCCAGAATCACCCTCCTAAATCTCAGACTTGTACATTGTATGTCCCACCTTAAAGCCAACCTGCTAAAATTATAGTTTTTCCTCCCTAAATCTGTTCTCCCTCCTTGTTCCCTGTGTCTACATATGGAACGTCCCTGTTACCTCAATCAAACACCAGCTCTTATCTTCAATTCTTGCCTCTCCCATAACCCTGTATCCAATTACTCACATCCATGGGTTCCACCTTTGTTTTCCATCCACCCTGGCTCAAACCACCAATCTCTCAGAATTCTACAAAAGCTTCCTAACTGGCCCCTTGACCTCCAGTTTTGCCTCCCCTAGCCCATTCTCTGCACTGGGGTTGCCATAATGATCTATCTAAATGAACTTCACTGGCTAAAGCTCTTCAGAGGAATCCCAGGAGGGGAGTGGGTTTCAGAATGAAGTCCATATTCCTTAACATTGATATTTTAAGGTCCTTTGTAATCCAGTTGCTGCAATATCCCTGCTTCATTTTTCACCATCTACAAGAATGTGGAAACCTATGAAATAACACCATTTATTAGCTGAGTGAAAATGGCACCTCTTGGAAAAAGAGAGTATGGCATTCAAGTCAAAACTTACCAGGGTCAGCCCTGGCCAAGTAGCTTAGTTGGTTAGAGCATCGTCCCAATACACCAAGGCTGTGGGTTTGATCCTTGTCAGGACACATACAAGAAAGAGTCAACCAATGTATGCATAGGTAAGTGGAGCAACAAATTGATCTCTCTCTCTCTCTCTCTCTCTCTCTCCAAAATCAGTAAATAAAGGGGAAAACATTACCAGGGACAAAGGAATCATTTTCTAGACACAACTGAGGTAAATGAGGACCTATTTTAGTTTATAAATCACATTAATCTGGGCCAAACTGAAATGGAGAAATCTTGGCTGACACTATATAACATTAATGAAAAACGGAAAGACCATAGATGGGTTGGTAGGAAGAAGCTCGAGGAACAAAGTTAATATACTTGCATGAGAGTCAGTGACCATAGTGATTAAGATGGTGAACACAGGAGTCTCTTACTTAGTAGCTGCACAGGACCTTGAGCAATTCATTTCTCTTCTCTGTGCCTCATTTTCTCCATATATAAAATGGAGAGAATAATTGTACCAGTATGTACCTCACAGGATTGGAAAGCACTTAGAATAGTGCCTGGCTCAGAGAATGTACTCAATATATGTAAGTTACTGTTACCATATGAATTAATAGACAAGTTAAAACTTCTACATGTCCCAAGGATTCTTGGACAATCTTTAAAAAACAGGTAGGATTTTTATTTTGTTTTATTATGGCCATTTACCAGTTACAATGTTTCTTTCTTTTAGGTATGTTCACCTTTACCCATGAACACAGACTTAGTAAATATTTGCTAGGGAAATACGGTATAGCAAAATTGAGGGTCAGAAAAGAAGATGGCGGCATAGGTAAACACCTAAACTGCTGCCTCGCACAACAATTTCAAAACTACAACTAAAAGACAGAACAGACACCATCCAGAACCACAGGAAACCTGGCTGAGTGAAAATTCTACAACTAGAAGGAAAGAGAAAAGCTCACAGAGAATTGGAGGTACGGCAAAGGGTCTTTGTGCACGCAGAGAGGAAGGGCGGCTGAGAGCCTGGCTGACTTTCTCTGGCGGAAGGGGAAAGGAAGCCCCCGACCACACTGAACCCCAGTTCTGACTGCACTGAACGCCAGTCCTGGGAGAAACCCCGTGGACCCAGGCTCATACAGGGGGAGTCTGGACTGTCAGGTAGAGAGAAAGGCACCCGGAGACTCGGAGACCTGGGGGAGACCCGGGAGAGCCCCAGCAGGCAGGGTTCCGGAGGCGCGCGCCAGTGTGCACAAAGGCTGCAGAGGTTGCCACAGGCTTTCCCTAGCAGAAGGGAGTCCGAAGCTCCTGACTGCACTGAACCCCAATTCTGACTGCACTGAACCCCAGTTCCAGGCGAGCCCCTGGGGACCCGCGCTCTTACAGGGGGGAATCTGGACTCTCAGTCGGAGACTCGGGAGCCGGGGAAGGCAGTGGTCTGCAGGCACGCGCATGCCAGTGCGCACAAAGGCTGCGGAGGTTGCCACAGGCTTTCCCTAGTGGAAGGAAGTCAGAAGCTCCTGACTGCACTGAGCCCCAGTTCTGACTGCACTGAACCCCAGTTCCAGGCGAGCCCCTGGGGACCCACGCTCTTGTGGGGGGAATCTGGACTCTCGGGTGGAGACTCGGGAGCCGGGGAAGGCAAAGGTCTGCAGGCGCACGCATGCCAGTGCGCACAAAGGCTGCGGAGGTTGCCACAGGCTTTCCTTAGTGGAAGGGAGTCAGAAGCCGGGGAAGGAAGAGGTCTGTAGGCGCGCACACACGCGCACAAGGCAAGGCTGACTGGAAGCCAAGACTGTCTGCTCCGCCCTGAGACTCCACCCCATCCAAGCTGAGCACAGAGGCTATTGCAGTTTGGCAAGTCTAATCCTATAAGGCTGTCTCCAACACCGAACTTCTCCCAGCGTAGACACAGCTGATCCTTACAGCCAACTGGCCTGGAGGTCAATTCCTCCCAGTGATACCAACAACAATCAAGACTTAACTACAACAAGGCTGTACACACAGTCCACAAAGGGGTGCACCAAGACTGTCCACCTCAGGTTAACTGGGGAGGCCGACCCACTGGGCCATATAGGAAACCTAGCACACAAATCTACCCTACCAACTCAGGGAAGCAGTGAAAATGCGGCGTCAAAGAAACAGATCACAAACGAAAGAAATGGAGGAAAACAAACGACTGGATATAGAATTCAAAACCACGGTTATAAGGCTTTTCAAGAATATCCTAAAAAAGGCCGATAAATATAACGAGACCCTGGAAGATATGAAAAAGGACCAACTAGAAATTAAACATACACTGACTGAAATAAAAAATATTATACAGAGACCCAGAAACAGAATAGAGGAACACAAGAATCAAGTCAAAGAATTGAAATACAAAGAAGCAAAAAACACTCAACCAAAAAAGCAAAAAGCAAAAAAAAAAATCCAAAAAGTTGAAGATAGTGTAAGAAGACTCTGGGACAACTTCAAGCGTACCAACATCAGAATTATGGGGGTGCCAGAAGAAGAGAGAGAGCAAGATACTGAAAACCTATTGGAAGAAATAATGACCGAAAACTTCCCCCACCTGGTGAAAGAAATAGACTTACAAGTCCAGGAAGTGCACAGAACACCAAACAAAAGGAATCCAAAGAGGACCACACCAAGACACATCATAATTAAAATGCCAAGAGCAAAAGACAAAGAGAGAATATTAAAAGCAGCAAGAGAAAAACAGTTAGTTACCTACAAGTGAGTACGCATACGATTGTCAGCTGATTTCTCAACAGAAACTATGCAAGCCAGACGGGAGTGGCAAGAAATTTTCAAAGTGATGAATAGCAAGAACCTACAACCAAGATTACTCTACCCAGCAAAGCTATCATTCAGAATTGAAGGGCAGATAAAAAGCTTCACAGATAAGAAAAAGCTAAAGGAGTTCATCACCACCAAACCAGTATTATATGAAATGCTGAAAGGTATTCTTAAAGAAGAGGAAGAAGAAAAAAGTAAAGATAAAAATTATGAACAACAAATACATATCTATCAACAAGTGAACCTAAAAATCAAGTGAATTAAAGACCTGAGGAACAGAATAATCTGGTGACTATAATAGAATCAGGGGCATAGAAAGGAAGTGGACTGATAATTCTCAGGGGGAAAGGGGTATGGGGGTGTTCAGGAAGAGACTGGACAAAAATCATACACATATGGATGAGGACAGTGGGGGGGAGGTAAGGGCAGAAGGTGGGGTGGGAACCGGGTGGAGGGGAGCTATGGGGGGGAAAAGGAGAAACAATTTTAATAATCTGAATAAAGATTTATTTAAAAAAACAAAAAACAAAACAAAACAAAAAAACAAAATTGAGGGGACGTCCTAATCTCACCAGATAATTTATGTATGTTTTAGCGTGGGGACGGGATACCGTGTGGGATACAGTTCTGTATAGTCTGCTTATGTCATTGAACTGTCTGCATACTGGTGACTTTGTAATTTCTCTGTTAGAGACTTGGGGAACCCACCTACCAGTGCCACCAGAGAGAAGGGAAAAAGGTGATGGGTATAAACAAGAGAAGCAGTGACTAGTGTCCAGTGCCCAGTGTGCTCAGCTGTGGACAAATTTTTTTAATTCACTCCTTTAAAAATAGGAGGAATCTTCAATCTCGGTGTAAATTGTTCAACAGTGAAGAAGAGAAATCTCATCCTGCCCATTTTCAAGACCTAAACTGGAAAGAGCACCAGCTGGGAAACCACAGCCTGGGCTTTTCTCCTGGCCCTGCCATGAACCAGCAATGGGCCTTCAGATCACTTACCTGGGTGCTGGTCTGGTCTGGTCTGTAAGAGCTGGGTAAGATGAACTTGAAAAGGTGCTCTCCAGTCTTCAAATTTGCAAGTTGGCCTGGTAACATGCAGCAGCCATGCCTCACAGCTGCCCCCCAACCTACTCACTCCCATAATTGAAATGAAGCTAAAAAAGAACTGGGCCCTAGCCGGTTTGGCTCAGTGGATAGAGCATTGGCCTACAGACTGAAGGGTCCCAAGTTCAATTCTGGTCAAGGACACATGCCTGGGTTGTGGGCTCGATCCCTAGTAGGGGGTGTGCAGGAGGCAGCGGATCAATTATTATCAACATTGATGTTTCTATCTCTCTCTCCCTCCCCTTCATCTCTGCAATTAGTAAAAATATATTTTTTAAAAAAAGAACTGGACACTGGCTCCATATTGGTCTGTTTATTGATAAATCAAATGAAAAATAAAAGGGTATTGGATCATAAGTGTGGTTAACAGGAGGAATGGGTATAGCACTGGAGAAGGAAAATGAGGTTGGCCATACCATTAGAGGGAGAGGGAAGAGAAGTGGGAGGGGAGGGAAAGGAAAGAGGGTATCTGCTAAAACTCCCACAGCTCACCTTTCAATTTCTCATGTCATCCAAGCATTCTTTCCTGAACAGAATTAACATCTGGAAATGGTTTAAGGGGCAACATTTAGTAGTTTGTCAACAAGATATGGGAAATGGGGAGTTGGAGAGGATATAAGTATAGGATTTTGAGGGATTCTCTGACTTGAACCTGTCACCAGAACCCTTCCTGTCTATGGTGAACTGAGAGTCAGGAAGTTTAATCCTAGTCCCGGCTTAGCCACAAACTATTATTTGACTTGGGACAAGTCACTTTCCCTCTCTGGGCATTTCTTTGGCTGTGAAACAAGCAAATTCTACTCTGTGGCAGGTTCTACTCTGGCTCTTGCAATGCCAAGTGTGTTGGCAACCTGAGCTAGGCCAGGAGACCGGCTCAGCTTTGGAGAAATAAAACTCAGAGGCCCAGGCAGAGGGCTATAGTGCTGGCCTTCCCTGGAGTTCATTTTGTCAGTGGTGGCAGCAAGTCAGAGGGTGAGTGTAAGCACACACACCTATGAGAACTCACTCTTGCTATAAGAGCAATCATTGCAGAGTGCTCGGACAGAGCCCAGGTTTTGCTCTACACAGAAAGCAGGTCCAGGGGATGGGGGTGATCCAACCACAGCAGTCACACACTATGTGGGGACTGGGGATTCAGGGCACAGTGGAGGCAGGAGGAGGAGAGGGCTGTGGGCTTTGGGGTGGGGTTGGGAGGTAGAGCCACATCAGCACCTCACCGTCTGCCACACTGCTCATTTCAGACATACTCCCCCTTGAAAGAGAGGCCTGGGCCCCTTGGTCTAGTTGAAGCAGCTCTTCAGGTAGACGTGCCACACTTGGCATCAAGATCCTTGATTCCTGTGGGGTTAATACCATCACAGCAGGGGTCAGCATTATCTCCATTAGCTGGAGTCAAATGAGGTAGGCTGACTCAGTCTCCCCCTTGCCTTTCTGTACTGACAAGCCCGCCCTCCCACCCCAGCTCCAAGCCTCAGGGCCCAGGACTGCCAGCCCTTCCTGGACAGGGGACAGGCCTAGCCTGGCCAAGAAGCTGGCCATGAGAATGGGAAGAGGCTGCCTCTCCACAGCCCGTGTGGATTTGTGTCAACTGTGACAACTACAAGGGCAAAGGGTCCCCAAATGAAGGTCGGGGGAGAGGAGTCTACATTCGAGGTTTTTGTTTGAGAGTGCAATGTGGTTCTGGTTCTGAGGTCCCGAGCCACACTGTTTTATGGTTAGGTAGCCAGGAGTCAAATTCTGTGTGTGTGTGTGTGTGTGTGTGTGTGTGTGTGTGTGTGTGTGTACACCTCACCTGTGTGACAGGGTCAAGGGGATACTTGGGGAAAGACATTGAGCCTGGCCTACCTTAGTAAGGGGAAACTGCCAGAGGCCCATATCTGACAGCAGATTCTCGCAATACCCCACACTGGGGACATTTCCATAGGGACGCTGGTCCCCGGTTCAAGGCAATTCAGCAAGGCTTTATGAAGTAACTTCTCCACAAAAGGCACAAAGGGGGCCCCCAGGGGGCTTTGAGAGCACTGATAGGGGTAGGGGGAGGCCTAGCAGCAGCTGTCCAGGACTCTGGGAGTGGGGCCTCCCCCACTGCTTCAGCTCACTGCTCCAAGACCTTGAAGGACAGGGGGGTGCCGCTCTTGGCAAAGGACTTCATTAGACTGCTCGGATAGATGCACCCGAGCTTCTCTGGGGTTGGGAAGCCCCAGACCCTGTAGAGAGACAGGCTCAGCCGGTCCCCGATATAGAAGGGACCCACCCATTTGGCACTGCTGCCATTCCTGGGGAGGGACAGCAAGAGGACCTGGTCGCCCACATTCCACTCTTTCTCCTGGCTCTCCCGCTTGAAACGCCTATTTTCCACCTTTTCACTGACCTTGTCAGCCATCCTCCAGTGGAGCTCCAGCAGCTCCCCCATAAGCTGTAGCAGGAAGACATCCATCTTGAGCCCTTCTATATTGGCACTGCTCATCTCCCACCACAAGGGTCCCATCAGCCTCTCCTGGCCCCCGGTCAGGATCTGGAATGGTGTGGCCTGGGGGGAGGAGGCCCTGAAGGCCAGGTGCAGCAAGGGCAGGGAAGCTGCCCACTTCTTGCCGTGCAAGAAGATAAACTCCTTGAGGGCCCTCTTGAATTCCCAGTAGGCCTCTGAGCTCATCAGACAGGGAAACTGGAGGTCCCTACTCAGGGAAGTAGCCTGGGCTCCCAGGGCCAGCCCACAGCTCACCAGAACATGCCGGGCAAACTGGGGGCCTTGGGTGGCCTCCAGCCTCACGGGAACACCCCATCTTGCAAATACATGCTGAAGCAGCACTTGAGCCACAGCCATGTGTGTGTAGGGTTTCAGCGGGAATGCTTCCACCCACCTGGTGTTGGGGTCAGCCACAATCAGAACATGCTTGTGGCCCTCC
The DNA here is from genome assembly GCF_963455305.1 of Plecotus auritus. Lineage (NCBI taxonomy): Eukaryota > Metazoa > Chordata > Mammalia > Chiroptera > Vespertilionidae > Plecotus > Plecotus auritus. The sequence continues at coordinate 85,104,598 of NC_137770.1, read as the reverse complement.
TCACTTACAGTGACTGGGCCCACCACCTCAATCTGCAGGTTTGACCAGGGGGCAGTCGACCTGAGGGGCCACAGGGACTCGATAACCTTCAACTCATTGCCTAGGAGATTTCGGGGGATGCAGAACAAGCAGCTCCTGCAATAATTTCTGACATGCTCCTGCATCCCAGGCCACCACCCCAGCAACCGCAACTTCTTATAGGTCTCCTCAGGCCTCTGGTGAGCCCCCATGGGGAGGTCATGCACAGAGAAAATCAGATCCCTCCGGAGCTGCCTCGGGACGACCCAGACCTTGGGCTTCTTATCTCCCTTGAACAGAAGGAGGCCGCTCTCCTGATCCAGGCTGAGTGAGTTAGAGGCAGAACTGAAGGGTGAGGAATTGGACAATTTCTGCCCAGCCCGAAGTTTGGCAATGACATCTGCCAGGGTGCTGTCACTCAGCTGTAATGCCAGCAAGTTGGGCCTCTTGCCCATGGTATGGGGAGACACTATGGGGACTGGCACATCCGTTGGCAAATTCCAAAACTCTCCGCCCCCCTGCGCACCCTCCTTGGCCAGGTTGTCCACTGTCACAGCAAACAGGGAGCCACGATAGGAGGTTCGGTAGATAAATGGAAGGGATGGGAGGCCAGAGGTGAGGGATATGATGTAGGAGAGCAGGCTCGGGTGAGGTAGTGGGGACCCATCAGAGGACAGGAAGCCCCGGGCCCTCCACAGGGGCAGGAGCTCCCAGAGGACACTGAAGACCCAGTGGCAGTGCGTGAGGAAAACCACGGGGAAGTGGGACTGGCTGAAGCGCTCCAGGCCGCAGGCCACGGCAGCCAGGTGGGCATAGGTGGGTGTGTAAGGTGAACAAGAGAAGGAAAGGGAGACAGGTGGGCTGGTGGGAGACAGGACATAGAGACCAAAGCCAGCACACCACTCATCCTCACGGTAAAAGCAATAGCCCGACATGTGGATGCAGACAAAAGTGGACAGGTCAGAGAAAGGAGGCAGAATCTGGAAGAAACGAGGCATGGAGGATGAGGGTGTCAGCAGTCGGTTTTCCCCCAGAAGGCCCTGGAGAAGGGTCAATTCCAGTGCCCTCTTGCCTTTGTCCTGTACCAAGAGGGCCCATCGGATCAACCATGCTTTGGAAAGCCTGTGGCCCTCCCATGCCTCAGGGTCCACAGTGGTCCGAGCAGCATAGGAAAGGTCCAGGACCACTGGGATGTCTCCAATGCAGCGGGAAAAGTGTTTGAGGGCCCAGGCCACAGCGTAGGGGCTGTCCCCCCCCGACTGGGGGCCCTCGCTCTCCTCGTCGGGGAGGAGGGGTTTCGAGGTATAGGCAATGAGGTGCTTTTTCCCTGAGTTCTCCTGATAGACAGTGGCCGTCAGGGCCACTTGGCTCACCATCACCTCCAGGTAAAAGGGCAGCTGAGAGTCAGGGGCCTTCAGGCAGAGGGCAGATACCAGGGCTCGCTTCAGGGCCAGGAAGGCCTTCTCATGCTCCTGGTGCCATTGCCAGTCTGGCTTCTGCTTGAGGAGGCTGTGTAGTGGGCCCACAAGGGCTTCGTAGTCGGGGATGACTTCCCGGTGGGAGTCCATAAATCCCATGAAGAAGGAGAGTGCAGTGAAGTTCCTGGGGATGGTCATCTGGGCCAGGTGGGCAAGAACCTGCTGGCAGGGAGCCTTCCCATCCCAGGGGATACCTAGGGACGGAGAAGCCACCACTGGAAGGAGATCGATGTCAAGGGCTTCATCGAGGGGATCGTGGAGGCTGAGGCACCGGAGGATTTCCTCTGAAAGGGAGGGGCACTCAGACTCGAACACCGATGCCAGCGAGGAGTCCTGGTCCTCTTCCTCGGCTGGCCTCTGTGTGTCCTGCTCCTCCCTCTGCTCCTCGTCCTGTCTCTCCCTCAGCTCTGGCTCTTCATCCTGCCTCTCTTCCTTCTCCTCCCTAACTTCTTCCACTTTCTGAGGACTCTCCAGGGGCCCTGAATTGGCGGTATCACTCAGCTCAGAGATCCTGGCTGAGCTGGGAGGAAGAGCCTTCCACACCTTCAGGAAGTTGCCAATGTCAGTGTCCAACCTGCACCAAAACAGCAGAGCAGAGGTACTGATGCAATAGGGAGGGAGAAAGCCCGCCCCCGAGGTCATCCAAGGGGAAACCACACCTGTGGAAACCCTTTGGAGCTCCACCCCATTTCTCAGTATCCCTGAAGCTGGGCAGAGTGCCAGCCTCCGACATACTAGAGCCTCAGTCAGGACCATGCCTGCAAGTACTTCCCCTTCCTCCCCCATGTACCAGGCCTCAATATGAGATTCTTCCTTGCTTTGAAGCCTTATACAGTCAAAACTTCATTGACCAAGTGACATTTTCAATCAGTTTTAAGTCAGTGGTTGATAAGAATTAGATGACTGGTGCTTCCAACCTGACCCCAGGATGAGCAAGCCAAGGAGAGGTCAAGAGAGGGAAGGAGAGGATTCCAAGATGGTGACAGATTAAATAGAAGCTGCACTGACACTCTCCCAGGACCAAACTGGGTATACAACTAAAATATAGAAAAACCATCCTGAATAATCAACTGAAGACTAGCTTGAGAGAACCCTGATAACCAAGGATGGAAAGTGGAGACCGCATAGAGTCTGGCTGGAAGTGTGGAGGCACAGAAGGGCTAGCCGAGCTCCCACAGTCAGAAGCTGAAGTTCCAGAGGGATATCTCAGCTGTGAGGGGTTCCCACTGAGAACTCTGGAAGCTAAACCTCAAGCTGGGCTCCCCAGCCCAGAGGATCAAAACCAAGAAAGGTGCCCACATAACATCTGGCTGCAAAAAGCAGCAGGGATGCTGTCTGCCAGAGAGAGACAGCTGGAAATGCAGGCACCCTCTTAAATGGCCAACACACAAAATTTCCTGTGTAGCCACTCACCTTAGGCTTCAGCAGAGGGAGGGCAGAGTGAACTAGCGCTGTGTGAGGAGAATCCAGGGTTCAGGGCTCTGGGGCTAGAACTTGAGGGCAGCCACCTGGATTCCTGTGCTGAGTCATTCCCTCATACTGCAGAGGACACCTTTCTCAGGCAGACCTTAACCATCCAGGCAGCTTTTGCCTGGGGGAGGAACACTTGCTCCACCCTGTTGGGAAAACCTGCTGAGTTTACATCTTGCTGTGGTCTACAGCCTGAGGCTAATTAAGAGACTGAGAATAACAATCAGCCTGCTGGCAGAGGTGGATCTCTGGGTGCTTTGAGTTTTTGCCTGATCTGCTTCTGGATCCAGGGCTAGGAAAAGCCAAGCTTGGTCTTTTCCAAACTCATCCAGCCCTGGCAGAGGGAGTCACAGTGGTGGATTGCTTATACCTCCAAACAGGGTACTCAGGGCTAGTCACAAACAGCATCTGACATTGTCCTGCACAGAGACCCTCCGAAGAGACTGGGAGTCATAGCAGATGTACCTAATATATAGAAACAAACCCAAACAGGCAGCCAAAATGGGAAGACAAAAAAATCCCCAAATGAAAGGACAAGAGAATTATCCAGTAAAATAGCCAAATGAAATGGAAATAAGTAATTTATCAGACAGAGAGTTCAGAATAATGATTATAAGGATGCTCAACAGCATGCAAAAAGATATAGAAGCTATGAAAAATGACCAGTCTGAAATGAAGAATGACATAGCAGTAATAAAGAATACATTGGGTCCTGGCCACTTTGGTTCAATGGATAAAGTGTCAGCCTGCAGACTGAGGGGTCTTAGGTTTGATTCCAGTACAAGGGCATGTACCTTGGTTGCAGGCTCGATACCCAGTCCCCACCCAGGGCACATGCAAGAGGCAACCAATGTGTCTCTTTCACATCAATGTAACTCTCTCTCTGTCTCTCCCCTTCCCTTTCACTCTCTCTAGAAATCAATGGAAAAATATCCTCGTGTGAGAATAAATAAATAAATAAGACTACATTGGAAGGAATAAACAGAAGGTTAGAGGAAGCCAAGGATCATGTCAGCGAATTAGAAGACAGGGTAGAAAAAAAAAATCACTCAGAGAGCCAAAAAGCAAAACCAATTAAAAAACAGGACAGCTTAAGGGAGCTGTGGGACAACATAAAATGTAACAATATTTGCATTATAGGAGTACCAGAAGGGGAAGAAAGTGAGCAAGGGATAGAGAATCTGTTTGAAGAAATAAAGGCAGAAAACATCCCTAATCTGGTAAAGGAAAAAGTCACACAAGTTCAGGAGGCACAGACAGTCCCAAGCAAAAAGAACCCAAAATGGCCCACACCCAGACACATTATAATCAAAATGCCAAAAATTAAAGACAACAAGAGAATCTTAAAGGCAGCAAGAGAAAAGCAACTTGTGACCTATGAAGGAGCTCCATAAGCCTGTCACCTGCTTTCTCATCAGAAACTCTACAGGCCAGAAGGGAGTGGCATAAAGTATTCAAGGTAATGAAAAGCAAGGATCTGAAACCAAAACTACTCTATCTACCAAGGCTATATATCATTCAAAATAGATGGTGAAATAAAGAGCACCCTGGACAAAGAAAGGCCAAAGTAGTTTATCACCACCAAACCAGCATTGCAAGAAATGTTAAAGGGACTGCTGTAATAATAAGAAATAGAGAGAGAGAGAAACATAGGCATACAGAATTAAAATGGCAATAAATGAATACCTATTAATAATAACATTCAATGTAAATGGATTAAATACATAGAGTAGCTGAATAAATATAAAAATATGCCCCAAATATATGCTGTCCACAAGAGTCCCACCTCAGAACAAAAGACTCACACAGGATGAGAATGAAGGGATGGAAAAAATTTTTCCATGCAAATGGAAATGAAGAAAAAGCTGTGGTAGCAATACTCATATCTGACAAAAGAGACTTCAAAATGAAGGCCATGACAAGAGACAATTAAGGTCTCTATATAATACTAAAGGGATTGATACAAGAGGATATAACCCTGGCAAACATATATGCACCCTGTATAGGAGCAGCTAAATATATGTTAAAAAACAAAAACTTCTGGAGGACTTTAATAAAAAAATGGACAACAATATATTCTTAGTAGGGGACTTTAACACCCCACCAACTTCACTAGATAGATCTTCCAGACAAAAATCAACAAGGAAAGAGTGTCTCTAAATGACACACTAGGTCAGATATATTTAATTGACATTAACAGAAAATTTCACCCCAAAGCTGCAGAATATACATTCTTCTCAAGTACACATGGAACATTCTCAAAGATAGACCACATGTTAGGACACAACTCAAGTCTCTACAAATTCAAGAAGACAGAAATAATATCAAGCATCTTCTCAGATCACAATGGAATGAAATTAGAAATCAACTACAGTAAAAACACTCAAAAACATTCAAACACATGGAGGCTAAATAGCATGCTATTAAACAATGAATGGGTTACCAATGAGATCAAGGAAGAAATAAAAAACTTCCTGGAAACAAATGAAAATGAACATACAACAACCTAAAATCTATGGGACACAGTGAATGCAGTCCTTAGGGGGAAGTTCGTAGCACTACAGGCCTGCCTTAAAAAAAAAAAAAAAACTTTTAATAAATTATCTAACCCTACAACTTAAACAGTTAGAAAGAGAACAACTAAAAAGCCCAGAGTAAGTAGAAGGAAGGAAATAATAAAGATTAGAACAGAAATAAATGATATAGAGACTAAAAAAATAATGCAAAAGGTCAAGAAAACCAAGAGCTGGTGGTTTGAAAAGATAAACAAGATTGATAAACCATTAGCCAGACTCATCAAGAAACAAAGAGAGAGGACCAAAATAAATAAAATCAGAAATGAAAGAAGTGAAGTAACAACTGACACCACAGAAATACAAAAGATTGTAAGCAAATACTATGAACAACTATATGCCAACAAACTGAACAATGGGGATGAAATGGACAAATTCCCAGAAAAATACAACCTTCCAAAACTGAATCAGGAAGAATCAGCAAGCATAAAAAGAACAATAACAACTGATGAAATTGAAGCAGTAATCAAAACACTCCCAGCAAACAAAAGCCCTGGTCCGGATGGCTTCACCGGGGACATTTACCAAACATTCAAAGAATTAACATCTCTCCTCCTCAAACTATTACAAAAAATCCAAGAAGAAGGAACACTTCCAAGCTCTTTTTATGATGCCAGCATTATCCTAATTCCAAAACCAGATAAAGACACTACAAAGAAAGAGAATTGCAGGCCAGCCCTAGCTGGTTTGGCTCAGTAGGTAGAGCATCAGCCTGCAGACGGAAGGGTCCCAGGTTCAATTCCGATCAAGGGCACATGCCTGGTTGTGGGCTCGATCCCCAGTAGGGGGCATGAAGGAGGCAGCCGATCAATGAGCTCATCATTGATGTTTCTATCTCTCTCTCCCTCTCTTTTCCTCTCTGAAATCAATAAAAATTTAGAAAAGAAAAAAAAAATACTAAAACCATTTCACCTAAGAACAGGAACAAGACAGGGATGTCTGCTTTCACCACTCTTATTCAACATAGTACTGGAAGTCCTAGCCACAGTGATCAGACAAGAAGAAAACATAAAAGGCATCCAAATTGGAAAGGAGGAAGTAAAACTGTTATTCACATATGACATGCATGATAATGTAAATAGAAAACCCTAAAGACTCCACCAAAAAACTACTAGATTTAATAAATGAACTTGGCAATGTAGCATGATACAAAATTAATACCCATAAATCAATGGCATTTTTATACACCAATAATGATCTCTCAGAAAGAGAAACTAAAAAAAAGATTCTTAGGAATCGACTTAATCAAGGAGGTAAAAGACCTATACTCAGAAAACTACAGGATGATGAAAAAAGATAGAAAAATATATAAACAAGCAAAAGAATATTCCATGTTCATGGGTTGGAAGAATTAACATCAGTAAAATGGCCTGCCCAGCTGACAAGGCTCAGTGGTTGAGCATCAACCTATGAACCAGAGGTCACGGTTCAATTCCCAGTCAGCGCACATGCCTGGGTTGCAGGTTTGATCCCCAGAGTTGTTTCTCTCTCTCTCTCTCTCTCTCTCTCTCTCTCTCTCTCTCTCTCTCTCTCTCTCTCTCTCTCTCTCTTCCTCTCTGAAATCAATAAAAATATTTTAAAAAATAATTAAAAAGAAAAATAAATAAAATACTACCCAAAGCAGTCTATAGATTTAATGCAATCAAGAATAGCCCTAACCGGTTTGGCTCAGTGGATAGAGCGTCTGCCTGCGGACTGAAGGGTCCCAGGTTTGATTCTGGTCAAGGGCATGTACCTTGGTTGCGGGCACATCCCCAGTAGGAGGTGTGCAGGAGGCAGCTGATCGATGTTTCTCTCTCATCGATGTTTCTAACTCTCTATCCCTCTCCCTTCCTCTCTGTAAAAATCAATAAAATATGTTTTTTAAAAAAAAGAATAAACTGAAAATGGATAAAATACTTAAATATAAGTAGTGAAACCCTTAAAATCCTATAAGAAACCATAGGCTACAAAATCTCAAACATCTCTCATACCAGTATGTTTGCTGATATGTCTTCTAGGGCAAGGGAAACACAGGAGAAAATAAAATGGGACTACATCAAAATGAAAAGCTCTGCACAGCAAAAGAAACAATCAACAAAATGAAAAAGGAGTCCACTGTATGGGAGAACACATTTGCCAGTGATACATCTGATAAGGGGTTAATAGCCAAAGTATATAAGGAACTCATACAAATTAACAAAAGGAAGACAAACAATCCAATTAAAAAATGGGCAAAGGACCTAAATAGACATTTCTCCAAAGTGGACATACAGATGGCCGAGAGACATATGAAAAAATGCTCAAAGTCACTGATCATCAGAGAGATGCAAATTAAAATGACAATGAGGTATCACTTCACACCTGTCAGAATGGCTACTTTCCACAAAGCAACAAATGACAAGTACTGGCGAAGATGTGGAGAAAAGGGAATCCTAGTACACTGCTGGTGGGAATGCAGAATGTATGAAGTTTCCTCAAAAATTAAATATGAACTGCCATTTGACCCAGTGATCCCACTTCCAGGAATATATCCTAAGAAACCCAAAATACCAATCAGAAAAGAATATATGTGCCCTTATGTTCATAGCAGCACAATTTACAATAGCTAAGGTCTGGAAAAAGCCGAAGTGCCCATCAGTAGATGAGTGGATAAAAAAGCTGTGATACATTTACACCATGGAATACTATGCAGCAGTAAAAAAGAAGGATCTCTTATCCTTTGAGACAGCATGGAGGGACCTGGAGAGTATTTTGCCAAGTGAAATAAGCCAGTCAGAGAAAGATAAGTATCACATGATCTCACATATATGTGGAATCTAATGAACAAAGTAAACAGATGAACAAAATAGATCCAGAGACATAGAAGCATGGAACAGACTGATGAGTCTCAGAGGGAAGGTGGTGGTGGGTGGGTGGGGAGAGATTAACCATATATGCATAATCCATGGACACAGACAACAGTGTGGTGAAGGTCTGGGAGGAGAGGCAGGGAAGGGGGTCAATGTGGCGGGGAAGGGGACATCTGTAATACTTTCAACAATAAAAATATTTTATCATGCTAAGTGAAATAAGTCAGTCAGAGAAAGACAAGTATCACATGATCTCACTCATAAGTGGAATCTAAATAACAAAATAAACTGATGAACGGAGTGGATCCAGAGACATGGAAGCATGGAACAGAGTATGGAAACTCAGAGGGAAGATGGGCGAGGGGTAATCAACCAAGGACCTTGTATGCATAAATGCATAGCCCATGGACACAGACAATGAGGAAAAAGGGGGACAAATGTAATGCTTTCAACAATAAAGAATTTTTTTTAATTTTTTTAAGAGACAAACAAAAAAAGGGTGGAAAGGGGCCCCAGTGATCTCAGAGAAAAAAGGGTGGGAGGGTGGAAGCTTTGAAACTTTGGCCCCAACTCAAACACATTTTACATGGTGACACAGCAGGATGTGCATTAAAAAAGAGAGAGGCGGGGCGGGGTGGGGGAGGGGACTGGGGAGAGGGAAGGAGGTCTGACAACATTTTTGGAGAAGCCAGAAGACAAACCTCGACCAAATCACTTTTTTTCCAAACAGGGGAAATGGGACTGGGAGCACCTGGCCCAGGAAGCGGTGCCATGCCCAGAAGGTCCACCACAGTCCCCTGCTGGGCTCAGGGAATTAGGAGATGGGCAGCAAGGTGACTCGGAGGGGCGATGGCCACAGGACTGGAGTTACTGCAAACCAGTTCTGCTGCCACCAGCAAAGGGACCTTAGGAAAGTACTAGAGTCTCAGATTTCTCATCTGTAAAATGAGGATAGTGGCCATGTATGTATAATTCAGGTTGTAAGGACCGAAGGGGATAATAAATATGGAATAAATTCTACTTGGCATAGACTCTAGACACCGCTGCCCTTGTACACAATGGAACAAGAACGAGGCTGCTCACTGCAGCACTGGTCCCAATGGCATAACAAGAAAACCGTCAATGGCCCTCCACAGAGATCCGATAACTGCTGGGTACTCCTGTAATGGAATACCACACGGCCGTTAAAGTGAGCCACGTGGATTAACATCTGGGAAAAAAACAATAAAAATTGAGTACAAATGCCTGTTGTTGAAGCATACATATAGTATTAACGTGTGTGTGCAAAACCATACTGGCAGTGGTTTGTGGATGTGCAAATAAGTGGGAGAAGTGTGAAAACCTGAAGGAGTCAAATCACTCTGCTCACTGTTAAACACTAAACAAATGCTGGCCAGCACTTAGGGCAAGTTTCTAATCAGTCCCAGGAGGGGCTGGGATGCAGGGAGGCCCATTACCTGTTTGGCTTCCTCAGAAATTCATCCAGGGTGGGGCCATCCCGGCCCAGGGGGTCATCGGGCACCATGAACAGATTCCCCGCAAAGGTGAAGGGCAGCAGGCTTAAGAGAGGAGGCACAGTCACAGAGGAGCCCGTGACCCGCCCACACCCCATTGCTGCCTGGGCGTCTCCACAGGGGCCCAGACCCACCTCTCCTCCCGGCAGGTGCTGGTGGGCACGGGCCCAAGGATGCTCTCACTGCCCCAGTACCCCACGGCCACAGGCTGCCTGACACCCAAGGGGAAGGAACAGCCCAGCCCCCTCTCAGCCACCTCACCGATCTTTGACCATCAGCTTCTTGGAATTATTCATCAGGATGTGAAGCTGCTCGTTGGTGACGATGATGCCGTCTGTCTCCTCTGCCAGCTTTACCATGAACCTGCAAGGAGAGCGAAAGTCACTAAGACCCAGTAACCAGCCCTCCCTTCCCTGGGCCTCCAGGGAAAAAGAACTTGCAGCTTTACTTTGTGTTGGACAAAGGCTGCCCCTGGTCGTTGGGAAGCCAGGGCTCAGGAGCCCTTCCCCTCATCTATGCAGCTATTTGGGGTCACCACTAGCCCCTGGGAGGGTGAACTGGGAATGTACACCTCCCAACTGTTTATTCAAACACAGACCCCCATTTTACATGTAGGAATTCACATACACATGCAGAGACACCCACATAAACCCACACACTCATTCCCATCCACACATGCATTTTACTGCTTCAGTTTCTGCATCTGTAAAACATAAATGCCTCCCCTCTACTGCTGTGAGGACTGAACTGAATGACGACACATTGAAACCTCTATCTCAGCATCTGCCACACAGCATATACACACATTTTCCATTATTATTCTTCACCAACACATAACAGTCATGTACATGCCAAGGCACATATGTGTGTATGTATGTATACACATATAAAAACACACCTGAAGAAACAAACCTATTTCACAAGGACCCCTTCTCAATCGCTGAAAGCATGCTATTCCACTAGTGCCCAGCAGAGGGGCCTCCTGCAGAAAAGCCGTCTTCCCTCGAACCCACGCCTGCATCTAGAGGCACTTAAACACCTCACCCAGGGGCTTGCTCTTGAAGGAGAGATGCCTGAGCTGCCTTGCCCAGCCCTTCCCAGGTCTGAAGGGTGTCAGTCTTGGAAAAATGAGAAGGAACAGAATTTCTCCCTGCCCGGCATGGGAGGAGCCTAAGTGACACCAAAACCTGTGTCTGCCGGGCCTGGACTCCAGACCAGAACCAGTGACTACGGGCCTCCCTGCCCCCGCAGCGACAGCATCGCAGACGCCCCTGTTCACACTGTGTGCAGCCAGGCTGGGGACTGGGCGTTAGGGCTGACAAGTAGGGAGGCATTCGGGCTTTAGCTAGGAAATGGAGCCAGTCTAATCATTTTCAGAGGCCAGCCAGAGCTCCAACCACATACAGCCACACACATACCTCCTCTCCTCCCAGTGCCAGGGCTGGAGAAGGGGAACATTGGAGCAGTTCCTTGAGACATGAACTTCAACCAGCTGCTTGGGGGAGCAACTCACTCGAGGCGTCAGGAGTCACCTGGGCTAACCCACCCACAGCAGTGGGTCTCCGTCCGCAGGTCATGGGGGGAAACAGTCTGTTAACTAGGCAAATGGAGCTGCAGAGTCCCAAAGTCAGGAGTGCCCCTGGCCTCAGGTAGAGCCGACCTGGGAGCCCTCTCCTCACTGTGTCCCTCTGCACAGAGGCCATGTGCCAGCCTCTCTGAAATGGCCCCCTCGGACACAGAGCAGATGAGGCAGGACTCCACCTGACACACCACCCCACCGCAGAGCCCCCACAGAGAGAAGGCCTGGGGACTGGCACACCTGTAATCGTAGGTGGTGATCTTCTTGCCATTCTCAAGCTGGGAGGGGGTGATTGAAAGCATCTTGAGGGAATGCAGCTTCGTCAGAAAGTGGCTCTCTGGAAGTGAGAGGCAAAAGGTAGAGATCGTCAGAGGAAGGGCTAAGTGGAAACGGCCATGATACAGACAGAGAGGCAGGGAAAGGAAAAGCTGGGTGCTGCTGGAGGGGCTGTGGGGCGGAGTGGACAGCTCACCTCTCACCCTCCGGTTCTTCTTCAGTTGCCAGGTGGGTACAAACACAGTGACCTCTCGGTGTCCCCGGTTCCAGAAATACTGCACTGCCATGGCAATGCCACGGCAGGAGAAGAAGTGCTGGAGGCCGTGTCTGTGGGGGTGGTGAGAAGTGAGGGAGCAACTTCTTGCCAAGGAATGGCCCTGCCTCCACCCCTCCCTCGGAGCCTGGGCAGCACAGTGGGCAATGTCAGGGCACCAGCATCAGCATCACAGACACCAGCAATGCCCTCTCCCTTCCCTCCATCATTAAACATTCTGTGAGCACCTACTGGGTGAGCTCACCTCCTGTGTGTTTTACGTGTGTGTGCATGTGCACAGGTGTATAGGGGCCTGCAGGACACAAAGAGGAAGAAGGCAACCTCTACACCCAAAGAGCTCAGGTTAGAACTGGAAGCAAACAAACATTTGCTGACCACCAACTGTGCTGGGAGTGTGCTCAGCACAGATAACACTCTACCATGTTGGCACATTAAGTGGTCTTACATATATTCATGCTAACACATACACACAGTAAGTGCTGTGGAGAGAGGGCCTCTAAGGCTTGATCAGGAAAAACTTCATAGAGGAGGTCTGTGCTGGGCCATACGGTTCAGGCTAAACATTTGACACCTGGCTGGGGATTGACTGATGCCATGTTATGTGAGGCAGGCTGCAGTGGAAAGAGTGTGCACCCCGGCAGTGGACAATCTGAACCCAAAGACCAGCTGGAACGCTTACTGGCTCTGGGGCCTTGGGCAAGACTCATCACCTATCTTTTCTACTTTTGTCAACAAGGGAGAACAGAAACCTACATTTGCAGAGCTGAGAGCTGCTGTGACAATCTCGCACCCACTGCCTAGCATGCAGTAGCCACTCAACATGGGCCACTTCCAGCTTTTCCCCATCTGAACCATGTCACCCTTATACAGAGGTCAAAACGGGGTGCCCACAGTCGCCCCAGGGATGCCCTGTCCCAGCTCCCCAGCATGCCCAGCCTACCCTCATGCTACTCACACCATGGCCACGCTGCTGCCATCAATGACCACTCGCCGCAACCCCTGGTTCCCAGGTTCTCCCGACAGGTTCAGCTCGAAGGGCGTATTCAGGGCCTCATGGTACCTCTGAAAGCTGGTCACTGTGCTGTTCGCCTGTGGTTGTCGAGGTGGCTGCCTCGGGGTCCCCTCCCAAGCCCCCAGGAGTCCACCCACCTGAGGCTGGTGCTTACTACTGGGAGCCAAGGTGCTGCAGGACTGGAGACCCTGCCTCCTGGCCTCCCCCTGGCCCTTTGGGGAGGAAGCACTGCCCCTTGATGAAGGCTGGACCTCTCTCAGGAGTTTGGCTGCATCCAGTGCTGTCCCTGGATCCGTGAGCGCCTTCTGAGCTGTAGGTGTTTTCGGAGCTCTGGAGGCTTTCGGGGCCGTAGATGCTTTGGGGGCCGCAGGCGCTTTGGGGGCCGCAGGCGTTTTGGGGGCCACAGGTGCTTTGGGAGCTGCAGACCCTGTTTTAGCCACAGGCCCAGTTTGAGCTTTGGGTGTTTTGGGACCTGCAGGTGATGTTTTGGCTGCAGGGATTTTCTGAGCTGTGGGGGTTTTCGGAGTCACAGGTACCATTTGAGCTGCTGGTGCCGGTTGACCCACGGCTGCCTTTTGAGCTGTGGGCCCCCCGTGAGTGGCTGGCTTTGTTGGAGCCAAAGGCACTTTGGGGGCTGCAGGTTCTGTGTGGACTGCGGGAATCATCTGGGCTGTAGGCACTTTGGGGGCTGCAGATAGCACTTGATTTTTGGGTGGGGTTTGAGCTCTAGGCACTGCTGCAGCCATGGGCACTTCGAGAGTATCAGGCACTATTTGAGTGTCAGGTACTAACTCAACCATCGGCTCCCCTTGACCCACGGGCCTCTCTTGAGCTGCAGGCACCCTTTGCCCTGTGGTTGGTGCTGGTAAGGGCCCCTCTTCTGGCCCCTTACAATCCCACTGTACACTTCCTTGATCCCCCAGCTCACTTCCAGCTTGGAGTTGGGGTGTAGAGGTCAAAGGTGGCCCTACCTGTGGAAGTCCTGGGCTAGCTTTGCCTTTTATACCAGAGCCCCCTGAGACCACCAATAAACTCATGACTTTTGGGGGGATCTCTGGCCTTGGGCAATTCTGTAGGTCTGCCTCTCCTCCTGGTCCCCCATCTGGGCTTTCCACACTGGGCAAAGGAACCAGCTCCTTCTGCTTCCACTCCAGGTTTAAGGGCAAAGGATTCTGCCCTGGGAGCTTGAACTGAATGGGGCCCAGAGGCCTCTGCCAGAAGGGGAAACTGAAGCACGCCTGGGACAGGAGCCAGGCCAGGTGGAGAGAATGCAGTTCATTGATCCTCCAGAAGGTCGTAGCAATAGTCCCTGGCCACAAGGGCCCAAAGGCTGGCCCCGGAGCCCAGGCCTTCCAAGATGGGCACACACCCAGGGTTGTCACGGGAGGCTGGAAAGAGAGTTTGTCTTCCACCCTCTGGAGCTGCCGCTGCTGTGACAAGGCTTGTGAGTGGTTTGCAGGATCCTGGCTGCCGGCGGCTGGCACTGGCCCTTCCTTGTGAGCACTGTCCATACCACCTTGATTGTTAGAACCGACCCTGGAGGAAGCCAAAGTTTGTTGAAAAGGTGGGGAGGCCAGTTAGGTGCAAAATTATTTCCTTGGGGAGGGGGAGTAGGGGTAGGGGCATAGAAGACAGACTGATTCTCCAAAACTTACCGTACCAGCTGGTTTGCTGTCTCCTGCTGTGCCTTCTGGCCTGGGGTGGCTCCCAGGCTGGTTAATCTCTTTGAATTTTCTGTGTTCCCATTCTGGAGGGTCCTCATCTCCAGCAAAGGCCCAGGACCATCACCCACAGACGTCATGGCCGAGCCTTCCTTCTGCTGCTGTGAAGGGCAGATCAGGACCTCCGGGTCGGAGCGGGCGTTGGAGGTGCCAAGGCGGCCGAGCCACTCGATGATGTCCTCTTTGCCCGCAGCATCCCGCACCAGGCTCAGCAGCAGCTCCTGGACTGCTGGGGGCAGCTGCAGCAGGTCCCCTGCATACTGGTCACCACGGATCCAGATCAAAGCCCCAAAGGCCCGGGTCACCTCAGCCTCCCAGATACCCCGGGGGGTGAAAACAGGGGCAGGGCCCCAGCGCAGTCGCCCCACCAGCTCCTCCAGCCAGTTCTGGGTCATGATGAAAGACTCGGTCAGCCCGCCCACCATTAGGGAGCCAGTGGGGCCAGGCACCAGGTAAGCCTGGGTACTCCAGCAGAGGCAGTCGAGGAAAAGGCCCTGGGCCCCAAGGAAGGCGCAGTGCAGGGCTGGTGGGTAGCGAACCTCCTTCCACAGCTCTGGGTTGCACAGGCCCTTCAAATACTCCTGAAGCCGCAGTGGGGAGAACACAAAGGAAGTCATTCCTTTAGGGGGCGGCCACGGGCTCACACTCCCCAACCCAGAAGGGCCATCCCTCACCAAGCAGGTGCCCTTCCCCAGCCTACCAGAAGCCAATGACTTCCCAGGGCCAGGCCCTCTCTCCCTGGTCTTGCCCCCTCACACCCTCATTTCTTTCCAGGAAACTCTGACAGAATGGGGAAGGCCTGGAGGGAAGGGAGCACCTGGGTTTGGAGACAAGGACCTGGTTCTACTTTCAATGTGACCTCAGTAGGTCAGGTTAATTGTGGGAAATTTGTCATCTTTCCAGGGAATGATAGAAGCATGGTCTCAGCCTCTTCACCTGTATGACAAGTTAAACAAGGTACACCTAAAGTCCAAGCATTCAAGAATTGTGAAATACCTAGCGGGAGGGGTATTGCATCCTCCAGGTGCCAGACACTTATGTGACCTGGGACAAGTTATTTATCCTCCCTGTGCCTATATTCCCTCAGCAGTAAAATGGGAATAATAGTTTTTTTAATTGATTCAAAAATCAATGGCCAAGTTCAGAAAATGGCAACACCAATAGTGCTTGGCACAGCCTATTCCCATTTTGCAGGCTCAGAAGGGCTATGCAACTTGTACAAGGACACACAGCTAAAGAGTGACTGGGCCAGGACCACAAGCCACATCTGTCTGACCCTGAAACCAGGTGTTCTTTCCATTTCCTCAGGCTGACTACACAGTGACAATAGGGTAATCTTGTGGGATTCTGGCTTAATCCCCCTTCAGAACTGTGGCACAATCAGTACCCGTAACCATGGTAACTCTGTTACCCAGAACAGACAGAGAAGGAGAGGAGGAGATAAGTCACTGGGCCAGCATCCAGGAGAACCCCACAGATATACACAATGGCTGAACCAGAAGAAAGGCCTCTGGCTTTCTGGGCAGACCAAGTCCTCCTGTTTACAGGGTGCACACACTCAGTTTTTAGCAGTTGCTGGGATGGGAGAGGTTGGGTTCCTCCACTAGATGGCTGAGTTTTACCAGGACAATCCCAGGAGCTTCAAGGGAGCGTGAGCATTCCCTCTTAATCAGCCAGCTCATGTTGACCACATTCGCCCTCATGTCACTTCATATCACCATGTTGATAACGGTCATCTTCTTGCTCTCCCCTGACAGTTCCACTAGAAATAAATGCTCCATTTTGGGTCCCCAGCAGCTACACTGAAATCGGCTCCAGGTTCTCTGCTCAGTGTCCAGCCCATTCTTCCCTGAAATGGCCTATGTTTGCCTCTTCCATTTGACCCAGGCCCTAAACTGCCAACCCTTCCCCAAAGGGACCGAAATGCACCCCAGCAGTTAGACCCAGGTCTAACCCCTTTTCTAATCAGTCCAAAACCATCTCAAAACATCATCCCACCCAGGACCTCAGCTGGACCCACTGCCAGGCAAGGGTGAATCTGACCAGGTACGGGATCACTCTCCTTAACAAGCTCTCCATCCCATACACCCCACATTCTAACCACGTGAAAGCAATATGTAAACACAAAGAGATGTACTGGTAAGAAGATGGTGGGTGGTTTCTTTCTCTTTGTGTAAAGAGCTTAAAATATTTATTGTGCCATTAACTGTTCAATATTTTTAACTAAAAGATATATAAGAATTGAAATAATTTTCAAAAGAATAAATCTGAATATTTATTGAACACTTACTGTGTGCCACACATTATCTCATTTATTCCTCTCTCAGCCCTATAAGGAAATTACTATCATCCCCATTTTAGAGGAGCAAGGATGGGCCCAATGTTACGCAGATAGTAGGCTGGGACACTCAGCCACTCTGACTCCAAAGTATAACCATGATGTTTATAGTTTCAAGCAAAAAAAAGAAAAAGAAGAAGAAAAGGTATACAGCAGGCCTTTATATCCAGAAAATACCTGGAGCACTTTATCTGCTTAAAGCCTACCCAGACCTTTTTCCTCCAAGGGGAAAAGAAGTAGAGAGGAGGCAGAAACAAAATAAGCACAGAAAAAGAATGGTGTGTTTGTAAAAACATAGCGCCCAATGTCCCACAGGTCCTTTGTCAAATTGTAAATTAAATAAAAACACCACTAAATCGTTTAATGCTGCTCTATACCTGATCAAGTTGCTTTATTATTTAACACCTGAATTAGGATTCTCCTTTCTCATAAGTCAGTTATCATTCATCGTCTACTTTCCAGAACCACCCAAAATTACACTGCAGAGTACACAAAAGGCTCAGAAAACGGCACCAAGAAACTCTGGAATTGGAATTGAAGGGGAACATTAAAAAAAAAAAAAAAAAAATTTAAAGGCCAACTGAGGTAAAGTTGTTTGAATAACACAGGCTTGGCAAGTACCTCCCTACCCACTGGAGGCTTGCTCTCTACAGAGTTGAAAACAGGTCCTAGGATTAGAGGTTTATCAGCATACTTGAGAGTGTAAGTACCATAAAAAATAAACATGGGGGAAGGGAGGAGGGCCAAATATGATGTCTACAATGAAGGCCGAATGTAGAGAAACTCATTCTTCTCTTTCAGAGATTCAGCAGCCAGACCCTGACGCTCCAGGACAGAGAATAGAGAAATGCATTCTAGAAATCCAGCCAGCTCAAGAGCAAAGACCACCAAACAGGTTCCCTAACAGACAGTGTCCCCAGTTATCCGTACAGCCAAGTTCCAAGTCAGTAAGCCTCAGTCTCAATTCCCAGTTAGCTTTTTGGGTTTTACTCTTAACCATGAAAAGATTACCAAACATATGAAGAAAACTAATGTGAGATAAATATGCAAAATATATATAGGAAGAGGTGGGGAGCAACTTGAAGAAAAAGAAAGTAGGGAAGGAGAAGAAAACTTCAGAAAGTTTACTATCATTCTCCTTAAAGAGATAATTGAGAATATTGTACACACGGAACAAGAATAGGATACCATTTTTTAAAAGAGAATTCAGAGAGAACATAAATGACTTTTAGACATTAAAAATATGATGGCAGAAATTAAAGACTCCAGAAAAGGATTGGAAGATAAAGGAAATCTCCAGAAAGCAAAGCAAAAAGTCAAAGTTGAAAAAAATAAGAAAAGTTGGCCAGTAAGTCCAGAAAGTCCAGTATCTGATTAGGAGTTCTAGCAAGAGAGAGAATATAGAAAACACAGGGAGAAATCATCCACGAAGTATTTCCAGAAAATGCCCTCGATCTGAAGAACATGAGTATCCAGATGGAAGGGCCCATCGAATACAATAGTAACTAACAATAGATGAAGACAGATCTACACAAAGGGGTCTTGCTGGGAAACCTCAGAACAGCTGGGGAAACTACAAACTTTCAAAGAGGAAAAACTTCGCACACAAAAGAACCAGAGACCCAGAATAGTTTCAGACATCTAAAAAGCAAGAAGTCTTTGGAGTAATGTCTTTACACTTCTGAAGAAAAATAATTTCCCATTTATAATTCTACGAGAGGCCTGGTACACGAAATTTGTGCATGGGGGGCGGCCCACAACCCAGCCTGCACCCTCTCCAATCTGGGACCCCTTGAGGGATCTCCAACTGCCCTCTCACAATCCAGGACTGCTGGCTCCCAACCACTCGCCTGCCTGCCTGCCTGATTGCCCCTAAGTGCTTATGCCTGCCAGCCTGATCACCCCCTAACCACTCCCCTGCCAGCCCGATCAACGTCTAACTGCTCCCCTGCTGGCCTGGTTGCCCCTAACAACCCTCCCCTGCTGGCCTGGTAACCCCTAACTGTCCTCCTTTGCCAGCCTGGTCGCCCCTAACTGCCTTCCCCTGCAGGCGTGGTCCCCCCCAAACTGCCCTCCCCTGCTGACCTGGTCCTCCCCAACTGCCCTCCCCTGCAGGCCTGATCGCCCCCAACTGCCCTCCCCTGCTGGCCTGGTTCCCCCCAACTGCCCTCCTCTGCCGGCCTGGTACCCCCAACTTCCCTCCCCTGCAGGCCTGGTCCCCCCAACTGCCCTCCCTTGATGGCCCGGTCACCCTTAACTACCCTCCCCTGCAGGCCTGCATCCCCCCCAAATGCCCTCCCCTGCAGGCCTGGTCCCCTCCCAACTGCCCTCCCCTGATGGCCTGGTCACCCTTAACTACCCTCACCTGCAGGCCTGCATCCCCCCCAAATGCCCTCCCCTACAGGCCTGGTCCCCCCCCCAACTGCCCTCCCCTGCAGGCCTGGTTGCCCCCAACTGCCCTCCCCTGTAGGCCTGATCGCTCACAACTGCCCTCCCTTTCAGGCCTGGTCCCTCCCAACTGCCCTCACCTGCTGGCCTGATCGCCCACAACTGCCCTACCCTACTGGCCATCTTGTGGTGGCCATCTTGTGTCCACATGGGGGCAGCCATCTTTGATCACATGGGGGCGGCCATCTTGTGTGTGTTGGAGTGATGATCAATTTGCATGTTATTCTTTTATTATATAGGATGCCAGCCAAACTATCAATCAAGTGACCTTCAGATACACAACTCCAACATTTTACTTCCTAATCTTTCTCAGGAAGCTACTGGAGAGTACTTCCCAGCAAACAAGAAAGGAGACCAACATTGGAAAAAAAACAAAGGCAATCTCCAGGATGATAATGAAGAGAATTTTCAGAATTTATTTATCCACTCAACAGATCATTATTGAGCACTTATGTCTCAGGAACTGTTCTAGGATGACAACTGTCAGCAGGCATAGAGGACAACTAGTTCAGATTGGAGGAAAGGACTCAAGGGACAAACACATTGAGAGCAGTCATCAGTATACTCTTTACCACTGCTCCATCGTTCATCTTGATGAAGTATTTTTTAAAACATATTTTTATTGATTTCAGAGAGGAAGGGAGAGGGGAGAGAGAGATAGAAGCATCAATGATGAGAAAGAAAGAGTCATTGATCGGCTGCCTCCTGCACTCCCTCTCCCGGCTATAAAGCCCGCAACCCAGGCCTTTGACTGGAATCAAACCCAGGACCTGTCAGTCTGCAGGCCGGAGCTCTATCCATTGAGCCAAACCAGCTAGGGTTTGATGAAGCTATTGATGGATGTGCTCTAGCAACCCAAGAAAAATAAAGGTATTTAGCCCAGGAAATAAGACATTTAACAACAACAAAAGGCAAAGGGATGCCAAGAATGACAGCAAACAGAAATCTGAGGATGACAGCTATGCAGACCAGACAAGACAGAAGGAAGGATGTCCACTGAAAGTTGTAGAAATTATCAATAGATACAAAGAAAAACAAGCATATTAAAAAACAAGAAGTTCTAAACCTCAGTAAAATAAAAAAGAAAGAAAATGTAATCATAGTACACTTAGATGTTAATATTTGCATAAGGCATAATGATGCAAATACTAAATATAAATTGAACAGAAAATTAAAAAATAATTATATTGGGAATAATCAAATCTTCACCTTCAATAATAGGAAGTAAAAAAATTATCTAAAATGGATTGATCAAAAGATAACAGTATCTACAATTTTGTTTTAGGAATGTAGAGATGTGTAAATGTCAGAGTAAACATTGTCTTCAAGAAAGGACACTGAAGACAGAGTTGGGAAAGATAGGCAGGGATTCACTGTGTTCTATTGTGAACTTTTTCAGAAGTGTTGGGTTTTTAAATTGTTAATTACTTGGATAAAAGAAAAAAAGTTTAAAATAAAGGAGAAGGGTAAGATGCCCACAACACAATTAGGGGGTAGCTCTGATATGTAGCATTTGTCAATTTCTGTGGTGTAAAGACTCCCCCATGGCTGATTTCAAACTACCCATGGAATGTTACCAGTTTGCAAACTTCCTGAAATTTTAGTAAGGCCAGCTTCAGCACACCCCTGGCCACTACCAACTTCCATGGTACTGTGCTCAACTGTTAGTGCGGAGTAGGAATAGACGAACTTCCAACTGACAGCCAAGCCAAAAGACAGCAATCCACACCTTGTTCCCCAGCTCCCTGAACCCAGTCTCTGGCTCCCCATCACCTCCCTCCCCATCTTCTAAAAGAGTCTCCAAGAAGGGGAGAAGGGAGCATGTCATCTCTCCTCTGTGAGTCCAAACCTTCCTCACATCATTGCCCAGGAGGACAGAGGGCTTGTCCCTAGGCAACTCGGATCATTATTAAAGCCTTCCTTTCCACTTGCTGATTTCACCCCAGAGGTCAGTCATCCTTAGTATTTATTTTTGTTGCCTGGGAATGAATTCCAGCAATGTCCTTATTTTTTAAAAAATATATTTTTATTGATTTCAGAGAGGAAGGGAGAGGGAGAGAGATAGAAACATCAATGATGAGAGAGAATCATTGATCAGCTCCTCCTGCACACCCCCTACTAAGGATCAAGCCCACAGCCCAGGTATGTATGTGCCCTTGACCAGAATCGAACCCAGGACCCTTCAGTCCTCAGGCCAACACTCTATCCACTGAGCCAAACCAGCTAGGGCAATGTCCTTATTTTTTAAATCCCACCATGACAAAACAATGTAAAGGCACCCTAGAGTTCTACAGAGATTTTCCTGGAAAACCAGCCACATATGATATAGAAACACAACCCGGCCCTTCTCCAGATAGGCCTATATCCTTCTTGACCCTTTTTCCCCTCACCAACCTGCCATCCTCATCCTCAACCCTTCCATATCCTGCAACCTCCAATCTCACTGAGACCTCATTGCCAGTTGGCCTGCGTATAGCGTCCCATTAACAAAGTGCATGATTGTGTCCCTATAGCTGGAAATGGGGTTGGCCACAGCACCTCCAAACGGAAACCACGATACATCCTTATACTTGGGAAATTCTCCTGTATCAGATTGCTCGACCTTAGAGAGCATTTAATCCAAGCTTCTCACTTTACAAACAAAGAGAGTGAGACTAAGGGAGAGAAAAGGACTTGCTCAAAGTTACACAGCTAGTTAACTACAATAACTGACATCTGTACTCTATAGCTTTCCACATTTTGCAAAAGTATGTAAGCATGCATTATTTCAGCTGATTCTTACAACCCTTCCATGAAGTGGGTGTTATGTTATTTTATAGATGAGAAAATAGGCTCAAGGGAAGGTAATGATTTGATGCAGTTAGAAGGTAGCTAACCCCAATCTCAAACTCTCCCCACCATACCCCTCTGTCCCAGTGTGACTTGGTAACAGCAAATTGAGCCCCGATCTCATAACTCCTGGGACAGCGCCTTATACTCCCTGCCCTTCTGCTCATTCTGTGAAATCAGGGAGGGAGTTACTTAGAACCCCCTCATGCTCTTTTTCTATCTTAAACAGTGCCTCTCCCCAGGGGAAGACAAAGGGGAAGAGGGTAACAGGGTGGAGGAACTGAGGGAGCCACATTAGCAGGGCCTGGGCTGTGAGGGAGGGACCCCTGAGGATCCCTCTGCTAGGGATCTACTAGGCAGTGGGAGCGGGAGCAGGAGCAGACAGGCCTGGAGATTTACGTGATCCAGGATTTAAGCAGGGAGCAGGGGAGCAGGGCACCTCAGAAAGCGCTAATAACATGCAAGGGTGAGCTGTTGCAGTTCAAAGCAACAAAAAGATTAAGAACCCAAAACAGCCCACCCAAAAGGCTCCTCTTGTTAACCCACCCTGAAAGTCTTCATCTCAGGGGCTCCTACATCTGTTCTCTGGGCAAGCACCCCTCCCTCCCCCAGCACCTCTGTCAGAATTGGAAAAACTGCTGATACAGCAGCTCAACAGAGGGGCTGAGGGAGGAACTTTCCAGCCTGTCTGCCCGCCTGCCTGCTGGCCAGTGCTTAGGGCCTCCCCCACCCATGGCCTTGACCAATTAGGATGTTGGTGTAGACGCAGCTGGGGAAGAAGTGTGCGTTGGTACAGTCTGGGGGAGAGGGAGGCTGTAGCATTCCTACCAGGAAAAGATAAGATAAAGGAATCCTGGGGAAGAAGGAGACCTTGGCCATGACTGGGGGGGTCAAAGGGAACTTGAGAGACCAGAGTGGAGGAGAAGCTTGAGAGAGAAGCCAGGGAGAATACAGAGAGGAGCACTATGACCTGCTTATCCAGAAGTCATTTAATATGAAAGCCCACGGCCCTCTTCCCAGATTTCAACCCATCCCTAAGGGCTGGTGCCTTCCAGAGCAGCTGCACCCCGACCCTGAGCCCCTGAAAGAGTGTGGAGCAGGGAGCCCAAGGCTCTGGGTTCCTGTCCCAGCCCCCACCGCCTCCACCTATGTGACCTGAGCACTCAGACAGGCCCCTTACCCTCTCCAGTTCCCGACAACTAGTCGGTAAAATGCTGGCACTGCTTTAGTAGCATCTCTAAGGGCCCCTCGAGTCCCAGCACTCTGAGAGGTTCCAAAGATTTAAGGAGACTTAAAAGGAGACAGAAGGATCGTCTTGGTGGAGAACAAAGAGGTGTGTTGCACAGGCCACAGAAATGCAGGAGCTTAAGCTGTTCCCCCGATGGAGGAGGGGAGCCGTGGGTGCGGGGGCCCAGGCCAAGGAAGGCTCATGGGTACACACCCGCGGTGCCTCTCTCAGGATAGAAGTGACACTCAAGAGAGGGGTGGGGCAGAAAGAAAGAAGGAGCCGGAGAGAAGGAAGCAAGGCTGCGGATCTGGAGGGGCGGGGGGGGGGGGGCGGGTGTCCAGGACCTGCCCTTCACACTGCCAAAGCCAGGTCGGGTACCTTGGGGACCCTCGTCTCCACGGCTGGCAGCGGGGCGGGAGAGGGGTCTGGCAGGAAGGGACGGGTGGGGGCGGGGAGACGCTGTTTACCTTGGCTTTGCCCATGTTCTCCCTGGGCCCCTCGAGCTGCAGCCAGAAATTGGGGCTGTCTGGGCGGCTCTGGAAAGCGTTCAGCTTGATTCTGAAGATGCGCTGCACTTGCAGGCGCTGCCGCTGCACCCGGGGCTTCGATTTGGTTTGCACCATGACCCATTCCTGCGCCGGAGGGTCGCCCCCGGCCAGGAGCATGGCTGCCCCCCTGCCCCTAGAAGGAGGGAGCCCGAAGTGTCACCCGGGTCCCGGCGCGGGTGGCTCCCCAGCCCCGGTCCAGGGAGCCCAGGCCACGCCCCCTGCTCCCTGCGGCGCGCCCCCCGCCTCGGCCGGGTCCTGCGGGCTCGCCGACCCACCCACCGCCGCTCAGGCGCCCGTCCTCCCCAGCTCGTCCCTCCGGCGGCGGCTTCCGCGACAATCTCTTCCTGCCAGGGGTTGCAGCCGGGGGTGGGACCGGTCGGGCTCCCGCCGCCCTTCCCTCCGCCCCCAGCCTTCCCCCTCCACCACTCCGCCAGCCCCTCCGGGACGAACTCCTCCGTCTGCCCGGCAGCTTTCGGGGCGGGGAAGGACGCGGGAGGGAGAATTGGGCGGGAGGGAGGGGGCGGGGAGGGTCCTGGAAGCCTCTGCCTTCCACCCAAGTTTTGGGCCCTGAGCCAGAATCCGGGGGTCAAAGGTAATTTCCTTCCACGTTCCCCTTTCCCCAGTGGAAGGAAGAGGAAAGGGAAGGAGGGGCATTCCGGCGAGGGAGAGGTGGCTTGCTTTCAGGGACCCGGCCTTTCTCTCCGTTCCTCCCTCCCGCCCCGCCGCCTCCCAGGCCTCCCTGGAGAACCAGGACCTGTGCCACTCCCTCTCTCGAGGAAAGGGTTAAGCGAGGGCAGAGTGGGGAGCCCAGGAGGCCAGGGCCCCAGGAAACTCTAGGCTGGAAACCGGGTGGGCGGGCTGGAGACCGTAATAGCACCGCCTCCCCTCCCCCTTCTTCCCGCCCCCCACCTCCCCCCCCCCCCCCCCCCAGTCTGGGGACAGACAGGAGCTGGCAGGCAGCCCAGACCCTCCTGAAGCCCCCAAGGCTGGAGGGGCCTCCCCGACCCAGCTTTCAGACTTGCGTAGTTTATGAAAGCCCTTTTTAGCAAGTTTGAGTTATACCCTGAGGCTTTAGGATGGGAGCGAGGGTCTGGTGGGTAACACAGCCTCTGAGGATTCCCGTGGAGAAAGGGTTGACCTTGACCCACAGCCAGCTGTTTGGCATCAGTGGTCAGGGACTAGCCCTGGGCTGGGGCCACCTCCAACACAGGCCCTTGAGGCATCCCCAGGACAAAGGACACCTTATGCAGCCCTGCGGCCTGAACAGAACCTGGCTCTGTGGAGGGCACAATCCGCGTCTGGGCCTCAGCGACCTTTATTTTCCATACCAAAACCCAGAGCTGCTGTCTGACAGGCACATGTGTACCTACGGAGACAAAGGGCAGTGGAGTTTGACTAAGAGCTGCCCTGCAACATCTGGAACACCTATGTTTGTGTGCCTACAGGCAAGGGCCAACAGTGCCCACTGGAAGGAAGGGGCCCAACGGGGGGGAGGGGAGATGGGCTGACACCACTTCTAGTCTGGACTGAACTCTGCCGGACCAGTCCCACTCCCACTTCTGCTTCTCCCTAGATTGGAATCCAGACAAGGAAAAAGGTGATCTGTATAACCTGTGGCTCCAAGTCCTGCACGTCCCTAACCTGCCTCTCTGCAGCACCCTGAAGCAGACCCTCAGGGTGACTTGTATCTCTCCACTCTTCTCACCTCTATCTGCTCTGCCTTTATCAAAAGAAGCCACTGCCTTATTATTATGCTTCTCCTCGGAAGCAAGGTGACAACCAAGTACCCCTGCTCCCTACTAATAAATACTTAACTCTTGCTGCTCTCTTCCAATTAACTATGGACCTCAAGCATCTTAAAGGAAAACTCTCAGCTTTAATCCTGTGTTCAAAGAGGCATGTGGAGGGTGGAACGAGGTCAAGCTTAGAGTCAGGTACTTGATAAATGGGAAAAAGAGGATAATTTATTTTGACTCTTATGCCCCCATTTCCTTAGCTCATAAAAATGGGGACAATAATACCGACAGCACAGGTTGTAAATCATACCACACAGGTACAGGTACTACACCTGGCACATTGCCTGGCAAGGAGTGAACATCCAATACATTTTAATTTTTTCTTCCTAGATCTTGTCTCTTCACCACCACCTCAGCTCTGGCCACTATGTCATCATACTTCCCCAGAGATGCCCCTCCTTCCTACCCTTTTGATCCTCAATGTCTGGGAGATGCCACTGGTCTGGCTCCTAAATCAGGTTCCCTTCCTGCCTCTCCACCTGCATGTAGTGGACTTAATTAGATATCCTGTTTCTAGTCCCAGTGTTGCCAGTGATGAGTTGTGTACTCTAAAGCAGATAGCTAAATCCCTTGACCTTTCCAGGTTTTCTCATCTAAATTCACTCATTGGACCAAATTAATTCGCTCATTCAACAAATTCAACACATATTTATTGAGTGCCTACCATGAGCCAGGCCCTGGGAATATAACATTGACTAAGACAGGTATCTTCTGCCTTCATGGAACAGGTGAAAAAAAGGAGAAAACAGCTGTGATTTCAGAGAAAGATACATATTTTGATGGAAATAGAATGAGGTGTGGTGATGGAGAGTGCCCTGATGGAGCCTCTCTGGTTGAAGTGATACTTCGCTAGAGGAAGAGCAAGAACATGGGCTCTGAGATGGGACACCCTAAGCTCTTAACAATTGTTGATCCAGGTTTCTCCCCAGCTTGAATACATTTAGCCATTCCTTGACTAGAATATTAGGTTAAAACTTGCTTGATTATGTTGGAGGCCTTCCTCTCCCTGACCCAAATCTACCTTCCCAACCTTGTATGGAAAGATGCAGATCAAGTCCAAATAGAATTAGATATGTCTAGGCATGTCTGTCAACAGGGCAGCACACCTTGCCAGGATCCTGCTTGCATAAGGAATGAGAAGCTTCTGGGAGAAAGCTCATTGTGATTAAAGGAGGGGCCTGCCCTGTGATCCTGATAGTAATAGATCTTATCCCTCCCAGGCTCCAGAGAGACAGGCAGTTCTGTCGCTAGACTTCCCCACCTAGCCCAGACCATGCCTAGCCCAGTTCCTGGGGATGGGGGTGGGGAGCCCTGGGACCCAGGCAGCCAGTTTGGAATCTTTGTGTGGTGTAACCTAGAGGGAAGACAGGCTTCTCCCTGACTTTGCCAGAGTTCCTGAGCAGCTTGCCTTCCTGGAGAGCTCTCATCAGAGCAGAAGTGGTTTCCCAGAGGCACATAGAATGGTCAAGACTTAATATGGTTCCAAATGAGCAGGTGGAGGCAACAGCCAAGGAAACTAGAGTTACTCTGGGGGGTGGGGGAGGAGGGGAGATGATGACACCCCCTGTTGTCAGGATCTGGGTAGGAAACACATGGTCCTCTCAAAGGGATGGCTGATGGTATTTTAAAGAAGAGATTGTTGTTGTTTTTAATCCTCACCCAAGGATATTTTTCCCATTGCTTTTTAAAGGGAGTGGAAGGGAGGGAGGAGGAGGAGGAGGAGAAAGAGAGAAACATCAATGTGAGAGACACATAGATTGGTTGCCTCCTGCACATACCCCAAACAGGGCCCGGGATGAAACTGCAACTGAGGTATGTGCCCTTGATGATTAATTGAACCCACGACCCTTCGCTCCGAGAGAT
The DNA here is from genome assembly GCF_963455305.1 of Plecotus auritus. Taxonomy (NCBI): domain Eukaryota; kingdom Metazoa; phylum Chordata; class Mammalia; order Chiroptera; family Vespertilionidae; genus Plecotus; species Plecotus auritus. The sequence continues at coordinate 85,076,802 of NC_137770.1, read as the reverse complement.
GACGCTCTAACCACTGAGCAACTTGGCCAGGGATAAAGAATAGATCTTATATGGGGATGTGGGCAGGGTTAAGGAAAATGAACAAGGAAACAGTGACTCTAAATGACACACTGAATCAGATGGATTTAATTGATAGTTACAGAACATTTCACCCTAAAGCTGCAGAATACACATTCTTCTAAAGTACACATGGAACATTCTCAAAGATAGACCACATGTTAGGACACAAAACAAGTCTCTACAAATTCAAAAATATTGAAATCAGCCCTAACCGGTTTGGCTCAGTGGATAGAGCATCAGCCTGTGGACTGAAGGGTCCCAGGTTCAGTTCCCGTCAAGGGCATGTACCTTGGTTGCGGGCACATCCCCAGTAGGGGGTGTGCAGGAGGCAGCTGATCAATGTTTCTCTCTCATCGATGTTTCTAACTCTCTAGCCCTCTCCTTTCCTCTCTGTAAAAAAATCAATAAAATATATTTTTAAAAAAAGAAATCATATCAAGCATCTTCTCAGATCACAATGGAATGAAATTAGAAATCAACTACAGTAAAAACACTCAAAAATATTCAAGCACATGGAGGCTAAATAGCATGCTATTAAACATTGAATGGGTTACCAATGAAATCAAGGGAGAAATGAAAAAAAAAAAACTTCATGGAAACAAATGAAAATGAACATACAACAACCTGAAATCTATGGGACACAGCAAAAGCAATCCTGAAAGTTCATAGCCCCACAGGCATATATCAAAAAAACAAGAAAAATTAATAATAAACTATTTAACCCTGCAACTTAAAGAACTAGAAAGAGAACAAGAAAATCCCTGAGTAAGTAGAAAGAAGGAAATAATGAAGATTAGAGCATAAATAAATAACATAGAGACTAAAAACAAAAACAAAAAAAAATCAATGAAACTAAGATCTGGTTCTTTGAAGAGATACTAGTAAACAAGATTGATGAACCCTTAGCCAGACTCATCAAGAAACAAAGAGAGAGGACCAAAATAAATAAAATCAGAAACAAAAGAGGTGAAGTAACAACTGACACCACAGAAATACAAAGGATTGTAAGAAAATACTATGAACAACTATATGCCAACAAACTGAACAATGGGGATGAAATGGACAAATTCCTAGAAAAATACAATCTCCGAAAACTAAAACAGGAAGAATCAGAAAAACTAAATAGGCCAATAACAAGTGATGAAATAGAAGCAGTAATCAAAAAACTTCCCGCAAACAAAAGCCCTGGTCCGGATGGCTTCACAGGGGAGTTTTACCAAACATTCAAAGAATAACTAACACCTATATTCCTCAAACTATTCCAAAAAAATCCAAGAGAAAGGAATACTTCCAAGCTCTTTTTATGAGGCCAGCATTATCTTAATTCCAAAACCAGATAAAGACACTATGAAGAGAATTACAGGCCAATATCCCTGATGAACATAGATGCTAAAATCCTCAACAAAGTATTAGCAAATTGAATCCGGCAATATACTAAAAAGATCATACACCATGACCAAGTGGGATTTATTTCAGGAATGCAAGGCTGGTACAATGTTCACAAATCAATAAATGTGATACATCACATAAACAAATTAAAAGACAAAAATCACATGATCATATCAATAGATGCAGAAAAAGCATTCAACAAAATACAACACCCATTTTTGATAAAAACTCTCAGCAAAGTGAGAACAGATGGATCATAGCTCAATATAATAAAAGCCATATATGACAACCCTGCAGCAAACATCATAATCAATGGGCAAAAACTAAAACCATTTCCCCTAAGAACAGGAACAAGACAGGGATGTCCACTTTTCACCACTCTTATTCAACATAGTACTGGAAGTCCTAGCCACAGTGATCAGACAAGGCGAAAACATAAAAGGCATCCAAATTGGAAAGAAGGAAGTAAAACTCACATTATTTGCGGATGACAGGATATCCTACATAGAAAACCCTAAAGACTCCACCAAAAAACTACCAGATTTAATAAATTAATTTGGCAATGTAGCAGGATACAAAATTAACACCCAGAAATCAATGGAACTTTTATAAACCAATAATGAATTTTTTAAAAAAGAAACAAAACAAACAATCCCATTTACCACTGCAACAAAAAAAATAAGATACTTAGGAATAAACTTAACCAAGGAGATAAAAGACTTGTACTCGGAAAGCTACAGGACTTTGAAAAAAGAGAAAGAGGAAGACATAAACAATTGGAAGAATATACTGTCTTCATGGATTGGTCAAATTAACATCATTAAAATGTCCATACTACCCAAAGCAATCTATAGATTCAATGCAATCCCTACTAAAATATACCTCATGTTACAGGCCTGGTACCCTGGCTCTTCATGAAATTAGATGTTATCAGAAGTCCACTGAACTTCTGATTGGAAAACTTCTCTTGCAGCGTCTGGCATGAGAAATTGCTCAGGACTTCAAAACAGAACTGCGCTTCCAGAATGCAACTATTGGTGTTTTGCAGGAGGCAAGTGAGGCCTATCTGATGGGCCTTTTTAAACACACCAATCCGTGTGCTATCCATACCAAAAGTGTAACAATTATGACAAAAGACATCCAGCTAACATGCTGCATATGGGGTGAATGTGCTTAAGAATCCACTATGATGGGAAACATTTCATTCCTTAAAAAAGAAAATTATCTTCTTCCTGTTATTGGTAGTTCTGAACAGTAAATATCTTTTGTTTCTTTTTTAAATTTATTTTATTGTTGAGTATTACGGATGTCCCCTATTTCCCCCTTTTGCCCTCCTCCTTCCCTCTCCCACCCCAACTCCAGGCCTTCACCTGTTTATTGTCTGTGTCCATGGGTTATGCATATATGCTTATCAGTTCTTTGGTTAATTTCTTCCCGCTCTCCTTCCTGCCTTCTCTCTAAGATCTGTCCATCTGTTTCATGCTTCCATGTCTGTGGTCCTATCTTGTCTGTCAATTTATTTTGTTCCTTAGATTCCACATATAAGTGAGATCATGTGGTATTTGTCTTTCTCTGACTGGCTTAGCAAAATATTCTCCAGGTCTCTCCATGCTATTTCCAAGGGTAAGAGCTCCTTCTTTTTACAGCTGCATACTGTTCCATTGTACCACAGCTTTTTTATGAACTCATCTACTGATGGGCACTTGGGCTGTTCCAGATCTTTGTTATTGTAAATAACGCTGAAACATAGGGGTGCATGCATATATTCTGAACATTAGATATTTTTTCCCATGGGGTCAAAAGGTACCTAAGTATATGATTGCAAGTGGAAAATAGTAGCCAGAAATCAAATATTGGCAGTTTTTCCATTTTCATTTGTGTGTAAATTTGTTAAATATAAATGTGGGGACAGAAAGCATTAATGCAAATCAAAATGTTTTCGTGAACACGTTTCAGCAGTTCAACTTTATAATAATATAAATAAACCTGTTAAATTTTTCTGGACAATGTCAGCATTTGGATGTGTGTGTGTGTGTGTGTTTTTTTTTTGTTTTGTTTTTTTAATTGATTTGAGAGAGAGAGAGAGAGAGAGAGAGAGAGAGATCTGCCCATTGCTCCATTTATTTATGCATTCATTGGTTGCCTCTTATATGCTCCCCAATTGGCTTAGACCTGAGTAGTCCAGGTAGCCTGACACTAACTACCCAGTTTGTAGCCCCAAAAGGGAAACTTATTAGTAGGAAACACATGTCCTCTATTTCATAATGGCTTTTTGTTTCCCCTACAGAGTCCCCAAAGCCAGAGTTTCTCTCATAGCTAAGTGGTTTGCTCTCTGTCTCTTTTCAATTATATTACAAATTAACAGACTGACTGGGTTGTTTCACTGTTGACAAACACTGGGGTGATACAGTCTTTCACACTGGTGCTGGCGTTTCCATAGGACAAATTTCCATAGAACTGATGCATTAAGGGCTCTGCATGCTTAGATTGTTCTCCAGAATTATGGTGCACCTCAGTCTTAAAATTTATGTGGCCAATAAAAATAATGAGGTAGATGATTTATCAATTCCTTAAACTGGGGGGAGAGTGGGTAGCATGCAGGCTGCAAACAAGACACCTGGCATGGTTTTAAAATGAGGGTGGGTAGAAGTGGGAAGGGAATGCGGGATGAGAGTTCCACTTCCACTTTCTGCTTCTTAGTGCTTTACAGTCTTTTAATATTTTAAAATATTTTTAATAAGCAGGTTCTGCCTTTATAATTTTTTAAAATTAATGGGAGGAAGATAGGCCTGTTCTTATACAAATATATCAATACCTACAAGAGGAAATCCTTCTGTTCCAATTGACATGAAGCGACTATGCCCACCTCTCCTGAGCTCATTCTAAAAGACCATTCCTAAGATTTAGGATTTCTGTTTATCTTGGTTTGAGCTGGCAAAGAGAGCCTCTGTCCCTGACATCATACCAGATACGGTGATTTCTGCCTTGCCTCTGTCCTGGCACATTGCCGGCCCTTCCTAGAAAAAGTCTGGGTGGGACTCATGGGGATCTACTCCCTGGCTTCCCAGGGACACCAGAGGACACTGGTGGCTCCCACAATTACCCCATATTTACTGCCACAAGACACCAATGCACTTGGGGAAATTGTTGCCAAAAAAACACAAGAGCAACCAATATTTCAGAGCTCAGTGGGTGTTGAGCTGGAGCTTGGACACTGGCTGTAAGGGCGTGGAGAGTAAGTGGCTGTGGGGAAGCTAGAGGTCTGGTTGGGGGACAGTGAGCACAGCATGTGCTGGGGCATATGCAGAGACTTGCCTGGTAGCCCCTGAGAGAATGATGTGGGGGCAAAGCTGGTCAAATGGCGGCTCCAGAGGTCAGAGGCCATCACAAGTCAAGCAAAGCAGGGTAGTCAGTGGGGAACTTTGGGAAAGAGGGTCTTTAGTAAGTATATGGCTAACTAAAGCCCTCCTCCCTCTCCTTCTCCTCACTCATCCAATCAATCATCAAGTCTTACAAGACAGGATTGATTTCTCTTTCCTTCAGCGGGTAAGTATTGAGTGCCTCCCATGTGCCAAACTGTTCCAAGTGCTGGAGATACATCAGTGATCATGGTCCCTGATCTCACGGAGCCTATGCCTAGAGCTGAACAAATAATGGCATAATTATATCATTGTAATTTTATTGTGTTACTAGAGGCCCAGTGCATGAAATTTATGCACAGGGGAAGGGGGTGTCCCTCAGCCGGGCCTGCAACAACACCAGCATCCTGTGCCCCAGCTGCTATGGGTGCCGCCAGCTTTTGTGACAGAGTGATGGTTAATTTGCATATTACCCTTTTATTAGATAGGATGAAGGAAAATGAATGCTGTAAGTCTTGCAGTTAAAAATAATTAACTTCATTTACCTGTGTTTCCTCAGAAACCACTACCCTCCTCTCTCTTTTTTTCCTGTACATACAGACCTTATTTTTAGAGCAGTTTCAGGTTCTTAGCAAAGCTGAGTGGAAAGTACAGAGTTCTCACAGGCCCCCTCCCTCCACACATGCATAGCTGCCCTCACCATCAACATCCAGCACCAGTGTGGTACTTTTGTGACAACAGATGAACCAACATTGACACATCATTACCAACCAAAATCCATAGTTTACAGTAGGGCCCTTCTTTCTTCATCCTTTTTAAAAATATAATAACACTGTATTACACTGAAACTCACATCTCTAGGCAGTAGAGAGCTTATAGGTTCTAAGAGAAAACTGATCACTTAGATTAGTGTTTTGCACAAGCAGTTCATTCACTGCTTCTCCTTATCTGATCCATGAATGTGTCCTCCTTATCTTCTGAGATTTAATTGGTTCAGAAGCCACAGACACCACCCTGCCCAGGTTACTGGAATTAACTTTAAATTGATCTGCCAGCCACCAGACCATCCCAATCTCCCCACTGCCATCCCTGATTCACCTCCAACTCCAGACCCCCCGCCCCCATTAAGGGAAGAATACTACTGTTTCCATGGCATAAGCTTGCTCAGACATTTTCAGTAACTCTCTAGCAGTAGTTTTTAAATATTATTTTTTTCATTTTTTATTGGCTTTATTGGGGTGACATTGGTTAATAAATTTATATAGGTTTCAAGTATACAATTCTATAACATCATCTGTATATTGTATTGTGTGTTCATCACTCCGAGTCAAGTCTCCTTCCATCACCATTTATCACCCCTTTACCTTCGCCTACCTCCCCCACCCCCAACCCATCCTCTCCCTCTGGTAATCACCATACTATTGTCTGTGTCTAGTATGAGGTTTTCCAATATTATTATCCATGGAACCCATGGTGATGGCAGTTGAATATAGTGATTAAAAGCATAGGCTCTGACATCTGGAGCCCAGAGACTACATCCCAGCTCTAAGAATCCCAGCTTCCTCATCTTTAAAGAGGATCATAATACTACCTAGTCAAGAAGGTGGGAGATTGGGGGCATTAAATGAGATAAAGCATACAAAGTGCTTACTAGAGTGTATAATAAACATTTCTAATCATTAGCTGTTAGTGTTGTTGTTTTTGTTGTTACTGCTCAAAGGAAATCTTAAGCCCTAGCCGATTTGGCTCATTGGATAGAACTTCAGCCTTCGGACCAAAGGATCCCAGGTTCAATTCCAATCAAGGGCACGTACCTTTTTGCAGGCTCCTCCCCGAGCCGGGCCCTGGTCAGAGATAGTGCAGAAGGCAACCAATCAATGTGTTTCTCTCACATTGATGTTTCTCTCTGTCTTTCCCTCTCTCTTCCGCTCTCCCTAAAAATCAATGGGAAAATATCCTCAGTGAGGGTTAACGACAACAAAAAAGGAAATCTTAAAATCTGAGCTATAATATCAGTTGATATGTGAACACCATAGTTCTACCAGCTTACAGGACTAGTATGTCTGACCTCTCAGCCCTGACACTCCCCACACCAAAATTTACTGTTCACCTTTACAACATTCCAGACTATACTGATCATTTACTTTGCATCAATATGTCATGGAATCTCTGAATTTTTATCCACACTATTCCTTCACTTCCTCTTACCCATGTAAACCCTACTGCAGTCTGAGATTTCAATCAAACACTCCTTCCCACTTCCTTTGGAAGCCTCTCTCCAACCTCTTCTCTGACCCAGTAGCACTCACTAGCTTTACCAGCTGCCCTCACCCTTTCCCTTCTTGTTCCTCCTCCCAACTGGGTGAATTTATTTGCTAGATACACTCTCTGAGTATGACCACAGTTGTACAAAATTCTTAGTTATAATGTTGTTGGTCTCTCATTCAATAAAGTATATTAGATCACAGGTGCGTGTGAGTGACATTTCTATAGACATAAATTTCAAGATGCTCTATTTAATCTAGAAGAATCATTCACTAGTATAGTGGGTTGAATAGTGTCCACCTGAAACCTCAGAATGTGGCATTATTTGGAAATAGAGTCTTTGCTAATGTAATTAAGATGAGATCATATTGGATTAGAGTGGTCTCTGATTCCAATAATGACCAGTGTCCTTATTAGAAGAGAAGAGACAGAGACACAGAGGAGAAGACCACCTGGAGATGGAGACAGAGACTGAGACTGGAGTGATGCAGGAAAGGAACAAGCCACGGATGGCTAGGAGCCATCAGAAGCTGGAAGGTGTGAGGAAGGATCCTTCCCCAGAGCATGTAAGAGCTTGGCCCTGTTGACACCTTGATTTTGGACTTCTGATCTCCAGACTGTTAATGAATAAATTTCTCTTGTTTTAAGCCACCCAATTTGTGGTAATTTTTATGGCAGCCCAGGGCAACTAACACAATTAGCTTCAACATTTGAACTATATTTAGTAAAAAATTACTTACATGCCACTCTATAGCACCTCACATCACTCCACAGGCGCAAATGGTTTTGTGATCTGTAGGATGTATTTGATCTCATCACATACTGTCCTCCATAGTTATTGCCAGAAATGCTAAAAGACAGTGGTCATAAACAGTAGACAGGCAGGAGATAAGCAGTAGACAGTGATAGGGACTCTGATGAGCTGGAGATGGGATGTCCAGTCTCAATGGGCCAGGAGTTACTCAGCTGTAGCAGTTTGTTGCCAAATCTACCCATTTTTTAAGAAAAAATAGTAAACCTCATCTTTACATGAAATAGAATTTTGTTTCTATGTTGGCAATTGTGGAAGATTGCAAAACATAGCCTCAAATTTCTCTCCCTTTGCAATGGGACCTTGCCATTCCTCCCATCAGAGGTTGGAGTCTGGCCCTGTCTTGTGTCTTGTGTTGGCCAATAGGATGGAGTGTGGGTGACATTTGCACCTTTGAACCACAACCTCAAAGTTTGGTTTTCACCCTCTTAGAATTCTCTGCCATCATGTAGAAGAGCCAAAGATCACCTGAAGGAGGGTGAGGTCCCACGTGGAGAGTAGCCATGTGGTCAGAGAGAAGGCAAGTCATCCCAGCCATTCCAGCTGTCTCAGCTGGGGTCTCAGACATGGGAGTGAGGCCATCTAGAACCAACTAGCTAAACTGCCCACTGAATGCAGCCACCTACACGTACCCAGGTGAGACCAGCAGAAGAACCGCTGGAGTAAACCACAGAATCGTGGGCAAATGTAAATCATTGTTGTTATAAGCCACTAAATTTGGGTGTTTATTACATAGCAATAGGTAGCAGGAAGAAATTTTTAAAGCACCATGCCCACCAAACACCTCAAGTCACTAACTAGTGATCTCTTAACTGTGAAGCCTTAGAGGACAGGAACTGTGTCTTATTGATCTTGGTATCTGCAGTGCCTACCATTTCATGGTACTTGCTACTTAGTAAATCCTTGTGAATAAGTAAATGTGGCTCTGTGACAAACTCCTGCCCAGCTTCAGCCCCCTTGAAAACAGGTCTTTGTCATACATGCCTTTTTCTTTTTCTTTTTTTTTTTTTAATATATTTTATTGATATTTTACAGAGAGGAAAGGAGAGGGATAGAAAGCTAGAAACATCGATGAGAGAGAAACATCGATCAGCTGCCTCCTGCACACCTCCCACTGGGGGATGTGCCCGCAACCAAGGTACATGCCCTTGACCGGAATCGAACCCGGGACCCTTCAGTCCGCAGGCCGACGCTCTATCCACTGAGCCAAACCGGTTTCGGCCATACATGCCTTTTTCATGCCAGCAGAGACCAATAGTAGTCCCACAAGAAGCCTAGACACACACACACACTAGAGGCCCAGTGCATGAAAATCGTGCACTGGTAGGGTCCCTCACAGCTGCCAGCTGCCAGCCCAGTACTCCCTCCCTTCCCCCCGGCTGCTGCCACCACCACTGGCCAGGGCCTCCCTCGCTACCCCCAGCCGGCCCGCCCCCTGGTCAAACTCCCGGAAGAACTCCGGTCAAGGGGACAATTTGCATACTATGCTTTTATTATATAGGATATAGATATACTAGGTGTACGCGGATGTTTTTCAATAGATGGAGTTACACATATGTTGATATATATGCGATTTGATATGTATGCTATTTTGTTGTATTGACAACAAGCTTCAAAACTTCATATGTCAAATTTTCTGAAGGTGTTAACATCATAGATATTTTTACGCTTAAAAATGTCAAATTTCATGCCAAAAAAAGAGCATTTGCAGGAAGTTTTAATTCATTACTTTATTTTGAAGAAAAAGTTATCGTATACTTCCAGAAGCTTATGGTGAACATGCTCCATCTCAAGATACTTGTGAACACTGGTTTAAACACTTTAAAAGTGATGATTTTGATGTGAACGACAAAGAACGTCCAGGTCAACTGAAAAAGTTTGAAGACCAACAATTACAAGCATTATTGGGTGAAGATGCGTGTCAAACTCAAAAACAACATGCAGAAAGATTAAACATTGCTCAGCAAACAATTTCTGAACATTTATAAGCAATGGGAAAGATTTTAAAGGAAGGAAAATGGGTGCCACATCAACTGAATGAAAGACAAATGGAAAACCGAAAAGTCATCAGTAAAATGTTGCTTCAACGGCACGAAAGAAAGTCTTTTTTGCATCAATTGTGACTGGCGATGAAGAGTGGATTTATTTTGAGAATTCCAAATGCACAAAATTATGGGTTGATCCAGGTCAACCATCAACATAGACTGCAAGGCCAAATCGCTTCAGAAAGAACACACTGCTCTGCGTTTGGTGGGATCAGGAAGGTGTGGTATATAATGAGCTTCTAAAACCAGGTGAAACCATTAATACTGATCACTACTGACAATAATCAATTTGAACCACACTTTGATCATGAAACAACCAGAATGTGCCAGAAGACACGGCAAAGTAATTTTGCTTCATGATAACGCACCATCACACACTTCAAAACCAGTTAAAGACATATTAAAAGATCTTGCCAGGGAAGTATTCACCCGCCTGCTGTATTCACCAGACCTTGCTCCTTCAGATTACCACTTGTTCTGGTTGATGGCACATGCATTTTCTGAGCAGCACTTCAAAACATACAAAGAAGTGGAAAATTTGGTCTCTGAATAGTTTGCTTCAAAACAAGAAAAATTCTATTGGGACAGTATCCACAAATTACCTGAAAGATGGGGGAAATGTGTAGCTAGCAATGGACATTACTTTGAATAAAGCACTTTTGATGTTTCTCTTGAAATTATCGTGTTTTCCTTGATTACAAAATCCGCCATTATTAACCGGTACACCTAGTAGACATAGATATAGATGTAGATGTAGATGTAGATGTAGCTGTAGAGGTAGAGGTAGAGGTAGAGGTAGAGGTAGAGGTAGAGATATAAAAGAATGTTTGATAAATAATGAATTAGTACTGCAAACTGCATAATAAAATGGAATTTTGGATGGCTACTGAATAATTAAGCCAACAAGAATTTTGGTGACAGTAAGAGAAGGTCACTCTGATCAACGACAACCTCAAAGAAACAACAGTGGGGAGTCTTGATGGAGGCAGGAAACTGTGTAAGGCCATCCACCCAAAACTGGGAAACTCCAAAACCAGGCGAGACTGTGGTCAGTAGCCAATGGGGTGCTCAGTCAGGAAATGTTAGAATTTTCAGGCTAGAGAAAATAATACAAAAACAACACAAAATGGAATAGAAACGTAATCTTCCCTGCCTTGTAAAAACTTTTTGTGCTCTATACAATCACTCAACATTAAGGGGCAAGCAAACATTTCAGCACCTGATTGAATCTATGTACTATAGCTTTGTCTGCACAGCCAGGGTTTGGGGGCTGGCCAGGTACCAGGCAGGTCAATGCTTTGGCCTACTTTCTTCTTCTGCCTTCTGCCACCAGAGGGACAAGGAATGAAGAAGACCTCTCTCTGAGCCTGAGCAACATCCTTAAAGAGCCTAAAGAATGGAGAGGAAAGGGGCTCAGTTCTGCCCCCAATCAGCCCTTCTACCACTTCCCCAATCCACCCTTTCAGCCAGAGACTGGGGAGGTGGGACTTGGCCATCCTGTATTTTATCTAGCAAGCCTGAGTGGAGGGCCACTTCTACAGGCTCCTCTGTACACTGCTACTTGTGACATGAACTCCTGGAGTGTTAGAACTGGGAGGGATCTCAGGCACTGTTTGGACCAGTCCAACCCCTGCATTTTGCTACATAAGAAGTACACAATTTCCAAACAGGAGCATAAAGCCCAGAGCCTTTGATTAAAACCCTGAAGTTCAATCTCTGGGTTGTCTGGCTGCCTTATTTGAAGGCAGCCCTGGATGTTTACTTTCCTCCTTTTTTAAAGTTTATTTTTCAATCACAGTTGACATAGAATATTGTATTCGTTTCAGGTGTACAACATAGCAATTAGACATTTTATATACCTTACGAAGTGATCACCTCGATAAGTCTAGTACTCATCTGACAACATGCATAGTTATTATATTATTGACTTCATTCCCTATGCTGTACTTTACTAGATGTTTACTTGTAACCTAATTTTACCCCTGCAATAAGGAATTGGATGCAGTATTGTAGAAACTATTGTTGGGCCTGGCATTAGAAGATAGCCTTCAAATGCCAGCTCTGTCCTTAAGGAGCTGTGTGACTATATAACATTACTTAAGGCCTCTCTGCCTCAGCTTCCTCGCTATAAAATGAGGACAGTAATAGGAGCAGCATCTCAGGATTGTTGGGAGAGGCTTAACTGAGGTGAGCTATGTAAAGGATATGATGATGCACGAGGAGGTGAGCACCCCCTCCCATTGCTGTGGCTCTTAACAAACATCTCTGACCTTTGGTTTGGGATTGCAGCAAACTTGAAGTAAAACATGTAAAGCACTCTCCTAACATGCATCACAAAAATGGCAGCTTTTATTATTCACTAGAGGCCCAGTGCACAGATTCGTGTACCAGTGGGGTCTCTCGGCATGGCCTGCAGGGATTTGGCCAAAACCAGCTCTCCAACATCTCCGAAGGGGTCTTGGATTGCAAGAGGGCAGTTCTCAGGTGAGGCACCCTGGAATCAGGCTCCCTCCTCTCTGGTTCCAGGTGCATCACCCAAGAACTGCAGCTGCCAAGTCACTGCAGCTCAGCAGCTCCTGCATTGAGCATCTGCCCCCTGGTGGTCATTGTGCATCATAGCTACCAGTTGGACAGTGGAACGGTCGGATGGTCACTTAGGCTTTTATATATATAGATTATAACTCTTTGTATCTGTTCAAGAAGCTACAGAGTCATAAACACTGTCTCTGCTCTTTAGGACCTTACAATCTAGTAGGGGAGACAGGGAAGGAGCCTTCCCTAAAAATATAGTGATGCCCTGGCCAGTTTGGCTCAGTGGATAGAGCGTCAGCCTGCGGACTGAAGGGTCCCAGGTTCGATTCTGGCCAAGGGCACATGCCTGGGTTGTGGCCTCAATCCCCAGTAGGGGGCATGCAGGAATCAGCCAATCAATGATTCTCTCTCATCATTGCTGTTTCTATCTCTCTCTCCCTCTCCCTTCCTCTCTGAAATCAATAAAGAAATATTTTTAAAATATATATATATTAGAGGCCCAGTGCACGAAATTTGTGCACGGTGGCAGGGGTGGGGGGGTGTCTCCAGCCTGCACCCTCTCCAATCCAGGACATCCCTCTCACAATCTGGGACCACTGGCTCCTAACTGCTCACCTGCCTGCCTGCCTGATCGCCCCTAACTACCCCCCCTGATGGCCTGGTTGCCACCAACTGCCCGCCCCCTGCCAGCCTGCTTGCCCCTCACTGACCCCCCCTGCCAGTCTGGTCATCCCCAACTGCCCCCCCTGCAGGCCTGGTCACCTCACGCAGCCTGCTGCTCAGTCGTTTGGTCATCCCTCACTAACCCCCCTGCCAGCCTGATTGCCCCACACAGCCTGTTTGGTCGTCTGTTCAGTTGTTTCAATGCAATGGTCGCTTAGCCTTTTATATAGAGAGATAATGAACAAGGCAAATCTATGATTACTAAGGGCCAAATGACTGCTGAACCTGAGAAGGAAAACCAGTCTTTAAGGTGTGATCTGAGCAAATGCAAAAGAGGGTCTGGATGTGAAGTTTGCAGGGGAACAGGGGCATTTTCTAACCTTCTCTACCTCCCCCCACCTACAACCCTCCACCTTGTTACTGCTGCCCTCTGGTGTTGCTCACCTTCCTAGCATTCCTGGGTGATAACCTCAGCACTGTCTATCCTGGGCAGTTCAGGGGGGAGGGACTGTCACCTACCCCCGGGTACAGCCAAGCAAGACTTGAAGCTCAGCGGGTCCCACTGGGAAGGAAGGGAGTGTCTCTTCTTTAGGATTATGATGGGCCCCCAATCCACTGACTGGTGTCTTATTAAGGGAAATTTGGACCCAGAGACATGGAGGAAACACAGGGAAGAATTCCATGTGATGACAGAGGCAGAGATTGGAGTGATGCTTCTACAAGTCAAGGAGCACCAAGGACCCAGCAACCAGCAGAAGCCAGGAAAGAGGACTGCGACATATTCTCCCTCAGAGCCTCCAGAAGGAACCACTGCTGCCAACAACTCCACTTCAGACTATGAGAGGATGGGTTTCTATTGTTTTAAGCCACCAGTTTGTGATGCTTTGTAATGACAGCCCTAGGAAACTAAGATTTCAAAAAGGGCTAAAAGGAATTAGCGGAACATACTAGTAAAAGTGGAATGCCACCTAGTCCTGGAGCTGTCCCCTTCCCCAACTTTGGCCCCTGGCTTCCTGCCCTACCAGGATCCTGCCTCGGTGCATGAGAGGCTGCTTGAACACGGACCTAACTAGATTGCTCAGGTTCAGGCCCAAGAGAGAGAAGCATAGAGAGATGCTCCTTCTAACTCTACCCAGAGCCTCAGTGACAAACCCACATTTCCTGACCTTTTCATCCAGGATAACACTGACATTGGAAATCTCCCTTCCTTTCAGGGAATGTCTTGTCCACCGCCCCCCCCTCGCATCCCCCAAAAAGGGATGGATCCAAACTATATCAAAATACAGTCGTCCACCATTGCTACAAGAGATACACAAGCAGCAGGAGAGAACAGGCTCAGTGACCTCCCTATGTGGTCCCAAAGCCTCCGATATTTCCCCACCATTACACAGTGCTCTACAATTGCCTGTTAATTCTCGAGTTCCACTAGGGAATGAGCCATGTTTGTTTCATTCAGTGTTCTATCCCCTGTAAGCTAGCACAGAGGCTGGCACGTAGTGGAAGCTAAATATATTTACAGCTAGGCAGCTAGGGCCCACTTACATGAGGGCTGTGCTAGAGATCACACAGCTAGTTCACAGAGCTAGGTCTAGCCCAAGACCTTTTCTGTTCCCTGTTAGGAAAAGCTCATCCTACGTAGCTGAGCTAAATAGTAGGCAGAGCCCAGATTTCTCTTGCCTGAACTACTTCAAAACCCTTCTTTCTGGTCTCCCTGCCACTATCTCTCCACACAGCTTCTAAATCTTAAATCTCACACACACACACACTCACACACACACACACACACACACACACAACTGTAGACCCTTTGACCAACTGAGTGAATGGCTCCCTGTTATTCGTACTCCTTAGCATGGCCTGTTCAAGCATCCCAAGTTTGATTTCTACACATCTGTTTGGTCTTGACCTCATACATTTTAACCCCTAGTCATGACCCTTATCTTGTTTACACAGAAAAGTCCCACTCTCCCTTAAAGACCCAGCTCAAAATCACCTGCCTTTGTAAAACGTTTTTTACCCTCCCACTTGGGCTTAGTCCCAGTGTTTCCATAGCAACCTATCATTTCTGCCTCTCATTCAGCTCAGACCAACACCCCACCTCCAATCTCCAGGCAGGAAGGTCTCTCCCACTAGTGACTGCATTGTCTGTTCCTCCAGGGCAAGGCCCCAGTGTGATGCCCGTGTCCCTCACGCCCAGCCCAGGGTTTGGTACAGACCAAGGGCCCTGGGAGGGCTTGATGGGGAGTAGACTAAGTGAGCAATCAGACACTGAGGCTACTTAAATCAGCTCCTAAAAGAACAGCCAAACCCCTATGCACTTCCCACATCTGGAATTTCCAGGAAGTGAGAAAGATGCTGCTTCTCTGCAAGGGTCTGGCGGCAGGCTCCAAGGTACCACGGCTCCCGCTCTAAGCACAGCCTGAAACCCAGCTAAAAGGCTCCTCACTGAGCCCTCTCCAGACATCTTGGAGGCTCAGAGTTCCAGCCAGAGAAGGAGACTCGGTAAGCACCAGCAGAAACTACTGCACCCAGCTGCCAGGCTGTCCCTGACACCATCTTATATTACCTAAGCCGCAAGACAGAGCCAGGTGAGGGAAGAGATGCGTTGCAATGTCAGGAATGTGTGTGCCCTACTCCTCCCCTAAGTACACTTTCCAGGTGATCCTCCACCCACAGCAGCCCAGACAAGATCTGAGACGGGGTAGGGAGCTATTATAGAGTCTGGAGTGGGAAGAACTGACACTTATTTGACAAATGACACTAGTTCTCAAACTTTCATGTGCTGAAGAATCACCCAGAGTGCTCTTTAAAATGCAGTGGGGGTGGGGAGAGGGTAAGAGATCAACCAAAGGACTTGTATGCATGCATATAAGCATAACCAATGGACACAGACAGCAGGGGGATGAGGGCCTGTGCTGGGGGCGGGGGAGGAGGGGGCGCGGGAGCAGGCAGGGAGAGGTCAATGGGGGGAAAGGAGACATATGTAATACTTTCAACAATAAATAAATTTTTAAGTCATAAAAAATAAAAATAAATAAAATGCAGTCTCCTCCTCCTCCCCCTCTGAGAATATAATTGAGAAGGTCAGGGGTTGCCTAGGAATCTACATTAAAAACCAAAACAAAACAAAGCAAACCACACCCCCACCACCACCTAGTGATTCAAATGCAAGTAATCCTCAGACTGCACTCGGAGAAGCCCTGGCCAAGAAAGGCTTTTCTGACAACAGCTGTAGATCAGCATCCTTCTCCTCTCCCCACCCCAGCCTCAGGGAGTGAGGTGTCTGCAGGGATCCTGGGAAGAAACAATGACCCTTGGAGGCTGACTCTCCTCAGGATTCTAATGGGGAGGATTCTATAAAGTGAGGGCCTAGCACAGTGCCTTGCAGAGCAGCCACAGGAAAGCAGATTTCAGCTCACCCCAGGAGGACTCCCATCTAGTGGGGAAGCACCCATCATCCTTGGATAACTCTAAATTCCCTGGCATGACTACGAGACCCCCAGAATCCAGCCTGTGCTTTCCTCTCCAGTCCCTTCTCAGGGCCCTCCACTTCCAGAACTTAACCTTTCCCCATCCCCATCACACTTGGCCCTTTGAGTGTAGCAAGCCCTCCATCTACCAGCCTTCCTTGTTCACCTCTCCTCCAGGACCTGGCCCATTCTGGTGGCTCTGCCTGGCCTGCCTTTTCCTGCTCCTGGGCTGGTCAGTTCAGTCACGCTTCAGGTCTCAATCTGGAAGTCACCCCTGAAGTTCCCTCTAGCTCCTACAGCTGGACAGAGTGCCCCTGCTTTCTGCTCCTTCTGCACCCTGTAATAAAATTGTTCAGTGCCCACCCCCCAAACTTTACATTCTAGGAGAAATATTTACTGAGCTGAACTGTTGAGTTATAATGAGATGTTGACTTACTGTGGCCTCGTGAGGTCCTCCAGGACCCATTGGCTGGCACTTAGCTGCCTGATAAATGTCTGGCAATGAATGAATGGCAGTACCCTGGCAGAAAATGAAATCATCTGTCTTGGGAGGTAGTGAGTCCCCTACAGCTTTTCATTCACAGAAGCTGACACCCCTTGTTAGAGATCTTGGGGTATGAGGTGGGTGGGGGTGTTGAAGAATGCTGGTTATAACACATGTATCCCAAGGTCCCTCCTGACATGGAAATTATAGGGTAATGACTCTGGCCCCTACTGGAGGGTATGTTTGAAAAGCAGCCAAGGCCACGGCCCAATGAGCTGATCACTTGATGTCAGTTTGGTGCACAGCAGTTGGTATTCGGGAAGATAAAGGAAATTCCTTGTTATTGAAGTCGTCCTGGTTCTCTTGTTCTCCACTTCAGAGCCAGCTTCTCTCACACCCACCCCTGAACACATGGGTTCTTGCCAGACCTGTCTGAACTCATTGGATATAAAAAGGCCCCACCAGCCTGGAGGTGAGGCCAGTTTTCTGAGTACCAACTCTCTGAATGTATTTGGGGTGTAGCCCCCAGCAGCCAAGCCTAGCCATCGCAGGCTAACGGTACTAAATGCCGGGCTCCATGTGAGCAGAGCTGACAAGGCCAGACTTTTCCCAGTTCACTGGGGACTTGGCCACATTGACTGTCAAGACGGGACAAACCAGGCTTTGAGCATGGGCCTGTCATTGGTGAAATATAGGCATACCTGCAGGACAGGCCAGGAGCCAAACAATGCACTGGGCCCCATGGCGAGTAGCACTCAGAGCCGCTAGAGAGGTTGCTTGGCTTCCTGCAGTCTACTTCCAAAGCACAGATCTTTCCAGAACGTTTTTACTGTCCCCAAGAATTCAGACTGTGGATAGACCCATGCCAGCCGTCCCTCACCCCCAACCCTACTCCAGGGAGATAAGCTTCAGGGGCCTGAACCTGATGACTGAGGGTGTCTGAGGATGGGCTGGAGGCAGGAGCCCAGGAGTATAGCATTTAACCTGCTACTGATTAGCTGTGTGACCTTGGGCAAGCTCCTTCCCTCTTAGTCTCAGATGCCTCCTTTGTAAATAAGGGAGAAGGGCTAGATTGGTGTTTCCTGACCTTGCCTATGAATCAGAATCATCTGGGTGGTAGAAAGAAAAAGAAACTTGAAAATACAGATTCCTGGGTCCCATCCCAAAGAGCCTACAGGAATTTGAATCCCAGGGCGGATAGGCCTACTAAAGCTCTGGCCCCCAACCCCAACCCAGTTAGGGAGCCTCTTGGGCCCCTTAAATTATCCCCAGCCCCCTACTCTGAGAAGCTCTTTAGGTTACAATGATCCCAGCCATGTCCCATCTCCTTCCAACCTCTAAGCCACCTCAGGCCAAGGTAAGCTGCCCCTCCTCTCTTGCGAAGAGTTCTGGAGCCTGAAGCACCCATCAGTGAGCAGTTTATTATCCATCCACCCATTCCAGACTCCCAGCACCAGGGCCCATACACAATATAGACACAGCCTTCACTCCAGTCAGTCCTCACACCCAGCCTCAGTCCTCCATGCTGTCCCCTCACTGAGCCTTCCCTGGCAGCACCAGGCCCAGGGGGCCACATCTCAGCTAGGGGAGGAGAAGGAAGGCATGGGGGAAAGAGGCAAAAGCTGGGGAAAGAAGAACCAGATTGTCCCCAAGCTTCTGGAACCACCACCCCAGGATGAAGGGAAAGTGGGCAGGGCTGGAGGGGCCAGGAGGCTGGAGTTGCCAGGTGAAGGTTCAAGCAGGAGGCTCATCTCCAGGAGGTGCTGGGAAGCCGCTCAGGTCTCGGCCAATGATTTCACTCACTGTAATGGAGGGACAATGGAGAGATTGGGCTAGGGGCAGCTCCCTCCCTTTTCCAGAGACCCCCCCCTCCCCAACCCATTCAAGATAGGCCTCAGTCTAGGAAGCCTCTAGGCTCCTCCTCCACTGGGCCTCACTTTCCCCAATGTATCTTAACACCTGCTCCCAATCAAATCTGCTCAGCTCCATTCATGTGGGCTCCCAGGCCCCCATCCCAGCCCTCTCCTGCTGGCTCAGCAGCCTGCAATGTCAGGACAATCGCTGTCAGCAGGGCCAGTGGTGGGTGTAGACAGTGGAAGGAAGAGGCAAAATATCAAGGTTCTTCATCACCGATCCTAACCACAGTCAGCATGTTTAGGGGGAAGCTGAGGCAAGGGAAACCATGCTTGACTGAGACCTCAGCAAGCAACTGCTCCTCTCTGAAATTCAGTGCCTCAGTCTGCAAAGGGGGGAGGTATATTAAATGATCTTGAAAGTACTTGTAACCTGTGATTTTTGTGATCTGGGGCAGAGGCAGGAACTCCATGCACCCTTCAGAATTAAGTTAACTGGGTTCATGTGGCTACATGCACCACGAACTTGCCTCCCGAGAACCCCTGACTGGTCTCAAGGGATCAAGCTCCAGCCCTCAGCAAACATGCAGAGCAATCTCTTACACACACACTTGCAGCAGCCAGTTCCACACTCACCTTCCTCCAGCGTGATACCCTGGATAGGGACACTGTCTCGGAAGCTGCTGCCGTTGCCATAGCCACCCCTGGATTTCTCCTGCTCCGGAGTCCCCTCCCCAGGGCCATAGCTTGGCCCTACCTCATTGTACCCCTCAGGAGGTGGGGGATGAACACCACTCTGGGGAGAGAAGGGGCCTTCCAGCGGTGGGGAGGAAGGCAGGGGAGGCTGGAAAGGGGCTGGAGGAGGGAATGGCAGCCCCAGGGGGAAAGGGGAGGCCCGTCCCCCATAGGGGTCACTGGGAAAGGGCCGGGGAAGGAAGGAGACTGGTGGACGGGCACAACCTGTGGTACCCCCAGTCTCAGGGAACATCCGAAGGCCAGGTCTGTATGATGGTGGGGGCCCCGTTTGGGGGTACAGAGGGGGTGTGCCGTAGCTGAAACCTTCTGACAGGTAAGGAGGTTCATAAGCAGGGTCTTCATGGGGATAGGAGGAGTAGGGGGGCCTGGGTGGTGAGAAGTCCATGTCAGTGCCAAAGGAGGGGCCTGAGGCTGAAGGGAAGCCCCGGAGAGATGAGTCTGGTAGGGGCTCCTCCTTGAAGATCACTGGGTGGATAGGAAGCAGGAGGACACACTGGTGAGAAGACTGGCAGGCCCCCCTACTGCACACCCTCCATCTACCTTCCCATCCCAAGATCCCTCACGACGAAGGCATGGCATCCCTCTGCCCTGCCACAGCTCCCCATACCCTCACACCCCACCACGGGCTGTCCTAGAGCGCACCAGGCAGGAACTTGAAACTCTGGGTAGGGCTGCGCTTCCTGCGCCCATTGGAGACATAAAAGTAGACCTGGACAGGCCGGGACACCCGCTTGTTGCTGTACTCGGGGACAGTCAGGGTCAGTGTCACCTGGAAAAAGCAGAGGATGAGGCAGGGAGCCCTCAGGAACCTAGGCTCAGCCCAGCCCTTCCAAGGACCGGAACTCCACCTCCTGGATTTTTCCATTTGCTAAGAAGCAAAGTTCATCCCCTAGAGAAGAATCTGCTTCGATTGGCCAGAATGTGTCCTCTAGAAAAGAACAGGTCACTCTTGGAGTCCTTTCCCATGGTCAAGGGCCATTCCTGGGAATTCCCTGCCTTCTTCCCCACCCCACCCCACCCAGAAGGTGGGCACCCCAGTGACACTTGTACCTCATTGCTCTGCAACCGGTTCACAGTGGCCTCCTCCTCCCATTGCAGCTTTCCATCTGTGCAGGGGGAACAGACTACTCCAGCCCAGCTCCAGGGCCCCCACCCCATACCCAGTCCTCTGCCACTTCCCCTCCTGCTAGAGCTGAGGCCAGACTCAGAAGGCCTCTACAAGGCTTCGCTCACAAAGAAACCCACTGCATGTTTACTCAATTGAATGGAAAAGGCAGGGTTTGAAACTGTCCACAAGATACAGAGCAGCAAACTGAGACCAACAGAGATAGCAGGACCAGCCTAGGAACCAAAGGGAGTGGGTGGCAAATGCAACTCTTGAACCCTCCCATCCTGTTCCAAACATCCCCTCCCATGATAGTGTTGGGAGGAAGTTCAAGGATAGGAAAGGGTCCTAGCTTGAAGGAGGGCAATGAGACCTCAAGTCTCATGATCCAGCACCTCAAAATCTGTTAAATTTGAGTGTCGGTGCTAGGGCTCTTGGTGGTCAGGGTTGGGAGAGGACAAAGGCCTCAAGCTGGTGGGTGCACGTGGGCCCCTCGGTCTTCCCTTCTCCCTCTGAAGCTCCATCTTGGGGTATGTCACAGGCTCTCATAATCATAGCTGTGCTACCAGGCTCGTAACTCAGGAGGGGCCAAGCATGGGGCTATGAGGGTAACCTCTTCCCTTCTCCTCAACGACCCTATCCACATGGGGTCATTTATCTCAAAACCGACTTCTCCCTAAAAAAATAGAATGTGTATTTCTTACACTTGTTCACCATCCTGAGCATTACAGATTGCTGTCATGCCTATGAAGCAGAAAGTCCAAGAGGAAGGATAGTCTATCTGCCCGTTTTAGAAGTTAGTTTAGTGACAGTGCCAGAGTTCTTTCACCTGCCTGTCCCAGCTCTTCCTGCCTGCCCTTCCCTCCCCAGTGAGCACTCACCGGGGCCCCTCTCGATGAACACCACCTTGGAATCCGGCAGGAAGTTGGAGCCAGTTAGCACTAGCTCCTCTCCTCCTCTCACAGAGCAGGCGCTGGGGCTGTAGGCCTCCACCTGGGGCAGCTCCTGGGCCGAGCGCTGGGCTGCAGAGCAGTGCAGGAAAGGCCTGGCTGGACTGCATATGGAGAGGACAGCCTCCTCTGCCCCCATGCCCTTGGAATAACTGCCACAGGGCCCTGGAGGAGCCCTCCTCAGTGGCAGACACACAAGTAAACCCACAGAGTCCCTGGGATGGCACACACCATGTAAAGAGCCACCCAGGCAGACAGTGAGCAGCAGAGCAGGCCAGAGAGTTATCCAAACAAGTGCACAGAGCCACGGACCGCAGAGGGAGGACAGGGGCACTCTAGTCCATCCCAGAGACACAGTCAGCAGCAGGGGCAAATTAGAACACTCCTCCCACCCCTCCAGGATAGAAATGCAAGCTAACTCCTTTGCAGGGCTACCCAGGAAAGATAGGACACAGGACACTATGCAGAGGAGATAAGGTGGACAGACAGACACACAGACAGGAGGTTCACAAAAGACAGAGAGATGGCATAGGGCCTCTTTGCTCACAGCACTCGATGGGCACTGATGCTGTCTGCACAGAGACGACCTTGCCGCTGCCCTGGGGCACGTGTACCCGGAATACCAGCCGCACACGTGTGTTCTTGCGCCCGATATCCGTCTCACCCTTCCGCAGCTCAATGTCTGAATTCCGAAGCTTCAGGATTCCAGCACAGTCAATGCTGAAGGCAAAGAATGGTAAAACCCGCACTTCAAGAGGGAAGCCCCCGCCCTCTATCCAAAGCCCTGAAGACCTGCTCTGGGAGCCTAGGAGGACTATTTTAACCCAGAGGTGCCTCTGCAGACTGCTCCTGAGCCCCAAAAGTCCTCTTCTAGGTGCTGAGAAAGCCTTAAACTGCTCCTCTGGATGATGTCTAGCTCTTCTGGGAAGAGGAAGCATGGAAAAGACTGGTCCTAAAGCCTGAGGACGGAGGGGGAGTAGCGTGGGAACCTACTTGGCTGCCATGTTGTTCTCAGGAAGCAGGGTCATCTCCAACACCTTGGTACCACTGACTACAGCTTCATAGCTGGCCGTGGCCACCATCTTGCCGGTGATGCGGTGCACCTGATAGAAGGCATGAGGCCGTAGGTTCCTTTCATCTGCAGTGCCGATGAACATTTGTAGGGTCAGTGGCTTCTCACTGTAGCCTAGGAGCTGGCAGAGGGAGACACAGGCAACACAACTGAAATCTCCACTGTCTGATCTTTCATCCATCCCAGGGTTTTCAGTCCACCAAGGGGTAAGGATGGTGAAAGACAAAGGATATCCTGGAAAGGATTCCCAGGGGGGGGATTGGGCATCAGTTGTGGAGAAAATGTGGCCTGGAGTTCACAGTGTTATTCTTGGAATAAGGCTTAAACTGAGCTGGGCAAAGGGGAAAATCTCCCAAGAGAGACTGGCCCAACTCAATGAAGACAACCTAACTCCCAGTGAACTTTGGCCTCAGCCTAAGCCCTCCCCCACATCTGGCAGGCCATCATTTTCCACAGTAGACATGAGGCTGGTGTCCCATGGGATGAAGAGAGTGGGGGTGGAGGGATAGAGTAGAAAGTATATCCGGGTCCTTGAAAGGCACCCTTCCTCCCCCAACCCCAGTCTGCCTACAGGGTCACTGCTGAGAGGGAGTGTGGGAAAGGGCAGTGCCACGGGTCTGCACAGCTGGAACCCATCGGCAGGGATCTGGGACTGGAGAAGAGAAAGGCTATCAGGCCTCTGCCCCTTACCTTGACTACAGGGTGACCACCAGGAGCAGCTTTGACAGCACCTCGGCTGCCCTCTGTCTCATAGTGGGCCCGATGGTGGGCTCGAGGCTGCACCTCAATCCTCAGCTCCAGCTGCTCGTACTGGCTGGGAAGAGGCCAGTCCAGTGGGGGTAGGGCAGAAGTCCTAGACAGAAGAAAAGAGCACTGATCATCTATAGCCTCAGACCCTGGTCAGGGCAGCACCGAGTCTCAGCTCCCTGGCATGCGAGGGAGGAGGGGATTTAGGTGTGGGAGAAATCACAACAGGAATAAAGTAGTCCAAAAGCCCAGAAGCAAGGTGAGAGAAGAAAGGCCCCTCAGAACCCCTCAAGATGAGGGTGTAGAAGATGGCACCAGGCCTGAGACTCCCTCCTTTTCAGCTCTGAGCACAGGTTCTGAGGTGGCAATGGTTCACTTGGATACAGAGGAACCCAAAGCCCATCCTAATCCTTAGCCCTGGATGGAAAAAGAGTCAAGCAAAGAAGCACTATTTCAGACTGAACATGGCCTCGGAGATAAACCCCTTTGTTTTTCAAATAAAGAAACTGAGACCCAGATGATAGAACATGGTGAGCCAAGCAAGCCAGGGACTGACAGAAGTAAGGACTGAGCACACGCCCTATTCCCAGGTCAGTGCCCATTCCACTAGTTGTGGCTGGACAGGTCCAGTCCAGAAACTAGGGGTTACACATGTGCAACTTTTCTCTATTGAGCTCCCAGATACCCTAGGCCAGGGAGCACCTCAACTGGTGATTGTCCCCAGATGATATTTGGCAATTTCTAGGGACGTTTTTGGTTGTCACACTAGAGGAGGGGATACTACTAGCATCTGGTAGAGGTCAGGGATGCTGCTAAAAACCATCCTACAATGCCCAGCACAACCTCCACAGCAAAGAATTATCCTGTTCAAAATATCAATAGTGCTGCCCTAACCAATTTGGCTCAGTGGATAGAGCGTTGGCCTGTGGACTGAAGGGTCCCAGGTTCGATTCCGGTCAAGGGCATGTACCTTGGTTGCAGGCACATCCCCAGTAGGGAGTGTACAGGAGGCAGCTGATCGATGTTTCTAACTCTCTGTCCCTCTCCCTCTCCTTCTCCCTTCCTCTCTGTAAAATATCAATAAAATATATTTTTTTTAAATGTCAGTAGTGCTGAGGGTGAGAAACCCTGCCCTAGAGGAACCAAGGAGAACAGGTGTTAAGGTTTCTTTTCCCCGGAAACTTTCCTGGATGGAGCCAGCTCAGTCTGACATCCCAAGATTCAGGAATATTGAAATGGGCAGGATGCTTTGAGGGTAAAATGGATAAAAGAATGCAAGAACTGCTTGTTTTAATATGAATTTTTGTCTTGCAAATATATGCTATTTTAATTCAAATGAGCAGCTATACTTTTAAGGCACAAGTTGGACCCTAGAAATTAAAAGTTAGAGAAGGGGGACTTCCTGCTACCCCCTGTAAGTATGAAATCCAGTCCACAGTTCATGTCCAGACAGTGCCAGCCCAAAACCAGGTGTGGAGGAACCCTAGAGGAACTCTCCCTTTGCCTAAGGGGTGGGGGCGGGGCTTTTTCTTATTGATCCACAGGGAATGATTATCCTTTTGCAAATCATCAGTTTGTAGAAGGGGTATGTTGTTGTTGATTTAATCCTCCCTAAAACTGGGTAAATGGTAACAGCCAAGCTGGTTACAGATTCTCTTTTGAAATGCCAAGGGCACAGAACTCGGACCTTTCTTCAAACTGATCCCTTGACCTGCTCCAAAGTGGAATGGCAGTGGTGCCGGCACAACCCTCACCTGAAGATGGGGCTGTGTCCCCCAATCCGGGCCTTGGACCAAGCCAGAGGGGAGGGCACTGCCAGGTAGTCCATGCCAGCTCCCTCCTTCCGAGGACCACCAGGAGGAGTTGCAGTCTCCTCTGCTCCCGAAGGCAGCTTCCCGTTGCACGGAGCAGGCTCCTCAGACCGAGGCAGAGTCACCGCCTGCTCACTGGAAGTCCTCCTGGTTTTCTGGGGGATGCTCTCAGCTGGTGGGGCCCCCACATAGTCAAAGGGGCCAGGGGAGCCAGGATCCCGGGCTAGAGGCAATGGGGGTGGTGGAGGTGGCTCGGGCCCCTCTTCTCCCAGGCTGCCCCGGCGGGACAGGGCTGGAGAGGCTGAAGATGGGGTTCCGGAGCTTGAATAGCGCCGTTTGCCACAGGGAGAAGCTGGCCGTGGGGAGGCTGGGGTGGGCCCAGGAGCGCTGAGAAGTAGCCAGCTATCTTCTGGTCCCCGGCCTCCAGGGCTTGGACCATACAGGCTCCAGGGATCATCAGGGGTCCATGGCCTAGGGGATGCCCGGGGCGAGGGCAGTGGGGAGCCCAGGCCAAAGCGGGAGGCCGCTTCATTTAGCTCAGACTCCACCTCATCACAAGCGGCATACAGGGCAGCCTCATCAGAGGCGTCTGAGAAGAAGCTCCAGGAGGACAGGCTGCTGCTGCCAGGGCTGGGGCTGAAGAAGGGGCCCCCGCCCTGGCCCCCTGCCTCTCGGTAGCCTCCAAAGCCTTCTGGTGGGGGGTAATCCCTGGGAGAGCTGTCCCCCCAGGCATCAGGGTTGTCCTCCAGGGTGGCTGGCGGGTCAGGCGTGGGAGAGATGGAAGTGATGCGGATGCTTGGGCACTCAAGGACACGGCCTCCCCCAGCCCCACCAGAGCCCCCTCCTGGCCCCCCCAGCCTCACCGAACGAGCAGGCTGGCTCTCCCAAGTGCCAGGGGAGGGGGCTGGGCGGGGTGGTGGCGAGTGCATGCCAGGCCGAGGGGGTGGTGGCCGGGGAATGCCAATAGGGGCAGCGCCATAGGGAGGGGGCTCCCCCAGGGCCAGACGGCAGCATGTCGGAGTGTCCTCTGAGTCCAGTTCTGTCAAAATGGGAAGGGAGGGGGACAGAGAGAGGGATACCACAGGAGATGGGAAGAGAGAGAAGCAGGTGAGATGTCTGGGTTCCTTGAGAGATCAGCCCCCTTAGTCTTGTATGCCACCCCCTCCTCAGCAAAGAGGGGTCTCTACGGTGCCCTTCAAAGCCACAAAGACAGAAGCAAAGTTGAACCTCGGAAGGTGGAAGAGATCGATTTCGAAGCGCCAAGCCTATTCTCACACGGGAAAGCTCACACTCTGAGCCCCCTGCCCCGGGACCTCGGGCACCAGGCCGGGTGGGTCTTAAGGTGAGGGATGTAGGTCGAGAGGGGCTGGAGTGGGGCCTGGAGGCACGTTTAGAGAGGCGCCAGCCTGGGGGGGGGGGGGCCGACTCACACATGAACCCAATTAGTAGCGGTTCTCAAACCCCGAAACGGCGCTGGCAAGAGCCCCAGTTGCTATCGCAACAGTGGCCAGGGAAGAAGGGGGGGGGGGGTGCGCCAGGGCAGTGGTGACGAGGAGAGGTGGCTCCTCCCTCGCCCCCCCCCAATTTGGGGGCAGGGGTGCTGCTTGCCAGGCCCGTGGGGGTGGGGGGCGCGCGGCACGGATTCCGTGCGAACGGCGGCCGCCGCCCCCGGCACGGTCCCGGCCATCTGCCTCTTGTTGCGGCCAGACCGGGAGGGGGGGGGAGGGGCGCCCCGGCGGGCCCCGAGAGTGCCCCGGGTCCCGGCCCCGGCGTCGGGTCCGCCGGCCCGGGGCTCGGTCTGCAAGGGGCACACTCCAGAGCCTAACCTTTCTTTCCCCTGGCGACGCCGGGGCTCTCAGGACCGCCGCTCCCGTTCGCCCCCTATCCCAGTGACAGTCGGCCCAGCCGAGAGGCGGCGCGCAGCCAGCGGCACCCCCACCCCCACCCCAGTCACGACCTAAAAAGGAGAAAGTGGTGCCCGGCCCCCCGAAGACCTCCACAGACCCCCCAGCCCCGGGACTCCCTTCAACCTCTGACCCCCTCCTCTCCCACCCCAGGCTCGCTGCCCTAAGGTCCCCAGACTCAGAATCCCCGGGCCCTTCCCTCACTGACCCAAAGACCCCTTCCCAGTCCCGCACTAACCTTCCCCCGGCCCCCCCGCGCTCAGCGGGGGGGCCTCCTTTTCCTCCCCGAACACCAGCTTAAATTCCAGCTCCTCATCCTCGCAGCTCGCTGCCCCCATGGATCCGGCCAGAGCCCCCAGTCCCGGTCCGGGTGGGAGGGGGCGCTCAGGAGGCTGCGGTCGCTGCACCCGCGGCTCCCTCCCGCCCCTTCTCTGAGACGCCCCCTCCTCCGCCGCTGCCGCCTCCCTCCGGACGCCCCCTAGTTATTATAGAAACTTTTCCAAACTTTTTTCCCCAAACTTCTTCAAAGCGGCCCCCCCAGCCTGTCCCTGATTGGCTACCCGGGATGCCCCGGCCCCTCCTCCGGGGATGAGATGGGAAAACCACGCGCCCCTCGTCCTTCCCCACCCTCCTTCTCTCCCTCTGTCCTCCCTCCAGTCCCTCCCCCTCAAAAAAAAAAAAAAAAAAGAGAGAGAGAGAGAGAGAGAGAGAGAGAGAACAAAACTGAATTGGAAAACGGTCCCTCAAGCGTGGGATGACCACAATGGTGCGGATTGGCTCGCAGTTGTGACAATCACTGCCCGATGCCTAGAGCACTACCACCACCAACCCCCAACTTAGTTTAAGTTCAGGGGCTCCGGGCCTGAGTGCCTTAAAGAGGCCACATTTTGGGCTCACAGTGTAGAGGGTACACGGAAGACCCTTTCTTAAGTTACGAAGGAGTTCTGCAGCCATCGACTAGCTAGAAAGGACCCCCTGTCCTCTTCTTTCCCTCCAAGCCTCAGGCCAAGCGTACTGTGGGGTGCAGAGTGGTCCCAGGCTGTTCTGAAGAGCGAAAGGCCCTTCCTTCGAAGTCCCTCGCCTGAGCCCGCCCTGCCTGGGCCTTCGAGAAGCCTTGGCTCAGTCAAAGCAGCCCCTCCACCGGCTGTCTCTCCCCCCACCCGCTACCCCACCCCAAACGTGAAGAAACATTCAGCTGTCCTGAAGAACTGTTCATAGGTCCACGGCCCCAGATGGGCGAGGATCCAGGCCGGGCTTTACCGCTGCCCCTGTCCCAGGCACCCAGAGGGGCCATTAATTAGCCTCCTAGGGAAGTCGGCTTCCCCCCTCCCTAGAACTGAAGTCTGGAATGAATCTCTGACTCTTTGGCATCCCGCTCCGGCTCTCCTAAAAATCCTGGCCAGGTTTACTAGGGGCCCGGAGCCCTGCGACTCCGAGGGCCCCTAGTAGGACACCTGTCACCTGGGCGGGAGGAGGAAGGAAAACTTGGACTGGATTTTCTAGGAAGGGCCGGCAAGGAAGGGCCCTGGTGTGTGAGAGGGAATTAGATCCGAAATTCCTGACTCAGACTGCGGAAGGGGTGGGGTGTCACCCCCTCCCCCGCCGCCCCGCGCGGATTGTGTACTTCAAACTTTTCTAACACGCGATCTTTCATCTAAATCCCTCCGGCTAAGGGCTGCTTCCCCCGTGGCAACCGCCCCCCCCCCCCCCGCCCTCAGCCCCGCACCTAAAGGGTTACGCGACGGCCCTCGGGTCAGACGTTTACAAACACTCGCGAGCCGGGCAGGACCGCGCCCGCTACTCTAATGAGAAACAGGCGCTGCCGGGCGGGGAAGAGGGGAGGGCTGGCCGGGCTGCCCGAGCTCCCCTCCCTCTCTCTCCCTCCCCTCCCATCCTCCCTCTGGCCCGCCCTGGGGACCCCCCAGCCCCCGGGGACCCCAATGACGTGCGGAGCTGCCCCGGCTCCGAGCCCAGGCCACGACGCGGGAGGGGCGGAGAGAAGAGGCCGGCCGGCGGGGAGAGAAGAATGTTCCGAGGCCGAGCCGGAGGCGGCCGGGTTTGATTTTCCTCCTTTGGTTGGTCTCCTCAGGTTACACTTCCCTTCCAGCTCCAACTCGGAAATAAAGGAGAGACATACAAGGAGGGAGAGCGAGGAACACCCGAGACCTGTGACCAGCGTCCACCTAAGGGAGAGGAGGGGCAAGAGGAGGTGGAAGCGGAGGCGAGAGGGGCGGGGTGCAGACCCGGGCCCAGCCCCACTGCCCTCCACCCCGCCGCCCCGAGCCCCTCCCCGCCGCGCCGTCCCCGAGCCCCCCTCCGCACCACAGGCAGACGCGCACATTCTTTTCAAATGTCATTATTTCCTTTGATCCTGGGCAGCATTTCTCCATGTGTCTGGCTCAGCTCCTGCTCAGCCAGCAGCCTCCCCCCTCTTACCCCCTTTGTATATTTTCCTGGAGAACCTGCCCCTCCTCCCAGCATCTGGAAGGCCCTGAGGGCTGGCGACGGCGCACATTCCCCTGGGGACTCTGGCCTCGCCTCCCAGTGACTCAATTTCCCCTCTGCGGGTGTTGGGGGAGGGTGGGGAGCAGAGGAGAGAGTTGTGAAGCGCAAATGTGGTACCAAGGAGCCTGAAGACTGCTCAGGGGCCAAGCTTCTCTCAGAGGAGTGGAGGGTCCCCACTCCGGTCTGCCTGGGCTGCAGCAGAGGGATGGAATTTATGACTTCTGCCATGTCCTGCCTGGAGAAGAGCGGGTAGCGGTAAATTTAGGTCGCCCTACACTTCTACCCCCTGGCGACTACAAAGACCCAGCGGCCTCCCTCCGGGTTTCTCGCCGGCCTAGTCTCAGTCCTGGTTGCGCTGCCCCCTAGCGCAGCTCGGCTCTCTCACCTGGCGAGTGTGAAGCAGTTTGCCTCGGGCTCTGCACTTTGACAACATAATTCAACGGCCTTGGAGGTGGTCAGTTAAAAAAAAAATTACAGAAGATACATTATTCTTGTAAATTAATAAAGGCATTCAAAAATATATAGAGCTCTGGCCGGTTTGGCTCAGTGGATAGAATGACGGTCTGCGGACTGAAGGTTCCGGGGTTCCATTCCAGTCAAGGGCACATGCCCGGGTTGCTCGATCCGCAGTGGGGGGATGTGCAGGTGGCAGCCAATCAATGATTCTCATCATTGATGTTTCTATCTCTATCTCCCTCTCCCTTCCTTTCTGAAATCAATAAAAATATATTTTTTGTTTTTCTTTATTACGGTAATTAAGGTATTACATATGTGTCCTTATCCCCCCATTGCCTCCACCCCACCCTGCTCCCGTTCATGCTCTCACCCCCCTGGTGTCTGTGTCCATTGGTTAGGCTTATATGCATGCATACAAGTCCTTTGGTTGATCTCCCCCCCTTACCCCCACCCTCCCCTACCTTCCCTCTGAGGTTTGATGGTCTGATCGATGCTTCTCTGTCTCTGGATCTGTTTTTGTTCATCAGTTTATGTTGTTCATTATAATCCACAAATGAGTGAGATCAGGTGATATTTATCTTTCTCTGACTGGCTTATTTCATTTAGCATAATGCTCTCCAGTTCCATCCATGCTGTTGCAAATGGTAAGAACTCCTTTTTTACTGCAGCGTAGTATTCCATTGTGTAGATGTACCACAGTTCTTTAATCCACTCATCTGCTGATGGGCACTTAGGCTGTTTCCAAATCTTAGCTATTGTAAATTGTGCTGCTATGAACATAGGGGTGCATATATCCTTTCTGATTGGTGTTTCTAGTTTCTTGGGATATATTCCTAGAAGTGGGATAATAAAAATATATTAAAAATATATATTGAAAACCATGAGAGTCCACCATTTTGTATACATTTACTAACATATATGTACACACACAAGATCCATATGAGACCATACTACAAGCCTTTTTTTTTTTTTTTTTTTTTTTTTTTTTTTTTTTTTTGCCTAGCTTCCCTCCCTCCCCACTCAGCTAACAAATGGCTTGGAGAACTTTGCCTGTCAACACATGTGTATCTGAAAATTGTGGTAAAAGTGCCCATCTCTATTTGAGGTTAGTGATAGACCTCTGTCTGGAACCCAGACTTTCAGAGATAATTCTATTTTACATAAAAGTCTGTCTTAGGCTGGGCTCCCCCAAAAACCAGAGCCTGAGAACAGAACTATATGCATATAGTTTATGGTGGAAAGCAATCTCAAGGGGCAAACGTGTGACTCAGTTGGTTGAACATTGTCCTATGCAGCATTCAATCCCAGCCAGGGCACATGCCCAGCTTGCAGGCTCGATACCCAATAGGGGGTGTGCAGGAGGCAGCTGATGGATATTTCACACAAGGATGTTTCTCTCTCCCTCTCCCTCTCTCTCTAAAATAAATTTTAAAAAACACCTTTAAAAAATAAAAATTAAAAAGTGCGGGACCATGAAGAGTGAAATGGAAAGAAGGAAAGCTTGGCCAAGGGTGTAGTATTGAGCCACTTTGAGAGATGGAACATTGTTCCACTTGGGACCTTCTGTGGAGCCATATACAGTATGATTCAAAAAACAGAAAAGAGAATATTTATCCACTCCCTCTGGTCAAAAGTTGCCCCTTAAGTGTTAATTCCCTCACTCTTCCAGGTTTGCACAAGATGTCCTACAAGGTTGCATCAAAAAAAGGCCCTAGGCAAAACGCAAAAGATAGTAGCTGTAGCTGGGAGCAGGTACTGCCAGGTAACACTTGCAAGCTTTCGGTTCCACAGTAATAGCTGAAGTAAAAAGATGGATGGAGATTATGTGAGGCAGGTAAGATGTGATCTTTCACTCATTCACTCATCGATAAGATCATTCACTCATTCAAACAAAAAATATTTATTGAGGAACCTATATGTTCAGAGGCAGTTCTAGGCATTGGATATCTATAGTTATAAACTAAGCCCCCAAGAATTTCCAGTTATTATCAGGATGAAAATATATTTCATACTTGATATCTCCCTCTTCCCTGCCCCCATAACTGTAGAGAACTATCAGTATATTCATGTTATTCACTCAGTATCGATCTACCTATCTATCCTTCCTTTCTATTCCTTTCACTACCATTCCAGTGTAGGCCTTGATTTTTTTTCTGATTTGGACTCTCAACAACAGTTTCTAACATCAATGGCATACCTTACATATTTGACAACTGAAACATAATTTTTAAAGCCCTTCTACTCTATAACAAAAAAGTTATTTTCAGTACTAATAATAATATGAAACAATATGCTATGAAACAAGAAATGCAAAGAGTAAAAATCATTTTATTGAACTCATATGCTCATATGTATAATCACACTGGTTAAATATATATATATATATATATATATATATATATATATATATGTGTGTGTGTGTGTGTGTGACAGTATATATGTGTGACAGTATAAGAAAGGAAAAACAGCAATGAATTAATAATTGTAATTATATTCATATATTTTTAAATATATTTTTATTGATTTCAGAGAGGAAGGGAGAGGGAGAGAGAGATAGAAACACCAATGATGAGGGAGAATCATTGGTTGGCTGCTTCCTGCATGTTCCCCACTGGGGATTGAGCCCGCAACCTGGGCATATGCCCTTGACCGGAATTAAACCTGGGACGTTCTATCCACTGAGCCAAACCGGCTAGGGCTCATATACTTTTTATTTTAAATAAAAAGTAAAAACATACTTACATATTGGTCTGTCATAGGAATCCTATATAATAAAAGGCTAATATGCAAATCGACCTAACAGTGGAATGACGTGTCACTATGACGCCCACTGATGGGGAGGGGTGGTGGGCGGGCAGACGCCCAACGCAGGAGCTGCCCCATGGTGGTCAGTGCACTCCCACAGCGGGAGCACCGCTCAGCCAGAAGCCGGCTCATGGCTGGTCAGCACAATGGCAGTGGTGGGAGCCTCTCCTGCCTCCGAGGCACCGCGCAGGCCTGGCTGAGGGACCTGTCGTCCCCCCAACCACACCACACCCCCTAGTGTGCGAATTTCATGCACCGGGCCTCTAATAAATTATAACATTATAACTTCTGTTCTAGTTCTTAATTTTTGCAAATTTGTCAATGATTTTGTCAAAATTGATCTTCACATATAGACAGCATTACCAGATATGTTGCTCTATCTCACATATAGTTACTTAAAGAAAACTTTTTAGTAATTTTAATTTTTTATTGTGATATAGTCCCATACCATATAATCCACTCTTTCAAAATGTATAGCTTAGTGGGTTTTAGTGTATTCAAAAAGTTGTACAACCATCATCATATCTAATTCTGGGACATTTTCATCACCCCCAAAAAGAAATCCTATACCTATTAGTAATCACTTCCAATTCTCCCCATTCCCTTACACCTGGAAACCACCAATCCATTTTCTGTTGCCATAGATTTGCCTATCCTGGACATTTCATATAAATGGAATTACATAATATGTCACCATTTGTGTCTAGCTCTTTTCACTTAGCATAATGTTTTTTGTTTGTTTACTATATTTTTATTGATTTCAGAGAGGAAAGGGGAGGGAGAGAGAGATAGAAACATCAATGAGAGAGAATCATTGATTGGCTGCCTCCTGCATGCCCCACACTAGGGATCTCGATTGAGTCTGCAACCTGGGCATGTGCCCTTGACAGGAATCGAACCTGGGACTCCAGTCTGCAGGCCAACACTCTATCCACAGAACCAAACCAGCTAGGGCTAGCATAATGTTTTCAATCTTTATTCTTGTTGTAGTATGTATCAGTATTTCATTCTTTTTTATGGCTAAATATTAACTTTAATTTTGAACATTTTCTTCACATAAAACAACAGATATATAAATAGTTAGAAAAAATATTAAGCCTATGGATAAGATTGGCAAGATTCATAAAAATCCCATTTCGTAATACATTCCAAAAATTGCAATTATCTTGGTTCCTCCAGGATTGAAGCTAATAGCTTTCCGTTGTCTCCTTTGTTGAAAAAAATTTAAACTCAAATAAACACTACAAGTTTTTTATATAATATTTTAGTTTTGCTTACTGCATAACAAATCACTCCCAAAACTTTATGGTTTCAAAGCACAATGATCATTTACTATCTTTCATGGTTTCTGTGAGTAAGAAATTCAGGCAGGGTACAGTGAGGAAAGCTCTTATCTGCTCCCCCGTATCTGGTGGGGGACTTGAAGGCTGGGAGCTAGAATCACCATACGTCTAGCAGTTGATGTTGACTTTCGGCTAAGATTTTAGCTAGAGCAATTGGCTGTACCACCTACATGTGACTGCTCCACGTGGCTTGGGCTTCCTTACAACATGGCAAGTGTGAGAGAGAACACTCCAGGTAGGAGTTACATCCTTTTTATGATGTGTATTTCATTGGTGAAGGCAGTCACAAACCCCTGGCCAGAATCAAGGGGTGGGAACATAGACCTCACCTCCAGATGGAAAGAGTAGCAGTTACACTGTAAAATGAGCATGTAGAACAGTATGAACACATACATGTGGCCATCTTTTTTTAAAATATATTTTTATTGATTTCAGAGAGGAAGGGAGAGGGAGAGAGAGATAGAAGCATCAATGATGAGAGAGAATCATTGATCAGCTGCCTCCTGCACACCTGCTACTGGGGATCAAGCCTGCAACCCAGGCATGTGTCCTTGACTGGAATCGAACCCGGGACCTTTCAGTCTGCAGGCTGATGCTCTATCCACTGAGCCAAACCAGGTAGGGCCATGTGGCCATGTTTAGATGATCACAGTTTGTCCACTGATCACAACAATTCACACCCCTCCCACATTTATCTTCTCCCCATAGACCCTCAAGTATCATGGCACCAAGCTCAGGCACAAGGGACCAGAACTTGTCACCTAGATCCTGAACCTCAAGCCTGAGCAAATGCTGTGTAACAAATCACCCCCAAAGTTAGTGGCTCCTTCCAGGTACATATTTTATGATTGGGAGATAAGACATCCTATCTAATAAAAGAGTAATATGCAAATTAACCACCACTCTGCTACACTCACAAGCCACGTCCACTAGCCAATCAGGAACAAGTATGCAAATTAACCCCAACCAAGATGGCTGTGGCCACAGAGAGAGCAGGAGGGAGGCTTGGGTTTCCCTGGCAATGGAGGAAGCCAAGCTTTCCGCACACCATGGCCGGCCCAGTCCTCTGCTTAAGACTACAAAGTTTCAATTATAGAAGATAAATAAATCCCAACAGAAATGGCTGCCACCATGGAGGGAGCAGAAGGCTTGGCTCCACTCCAGGCTACAAAGTTTCAATTGTAGAAGATAAATAAATCCCAGATAGCAGGGCCTCTGCTTGGGTCGCCGGGGGGCGTGGCCAGCCTGCAAACCACCACAGGCCCCTCTCCCAGGCCTCCCCACGCCCCAAGGGAACCCCCACCCTGATCCGGGACACCCTTCAGGGCAAACCATTTGGCCCCCACCCGTACACCAGGCCTCTATCCTATCTAATAAAAGAGTAATATGCAGATTGACCATCACTACAACACACAAGATGGCTGCCCCCATGTGGTCAAAGATCCTGCCCCCATGTGGACACAAGATGGCCACCACAAGATGGCCAGCAGTGGAGGGCAGTTGGGAGGGACCAGGCCTGCAGGGGAGGGCAGTTGGGGGTGATCAAGCCTGCAGGGGAGGGCAGTTAGGGGTGACCAGGCCAGCAGAGGAGGGAAGTTGGGGGCAAACAGGCTGGCAGGGGAGCAGTTAAACATCAATCAGGCTGGCAGGGGAATGGTTAGGGGGTGATCAGGCTGGCAGGCAGAAGTGGTTAGGGGCAATCAGGAAGGCAGGAAGGCAAGCAGTTGGGAGCCAACAGTCCTGGATTGTGAGAAGGATGTCCGACTGCCCGTTTAGGCCCGATCTATTGGATCGGGCCTAAACGGGCAGTCGGACATCCCCTGAGGGGTCCCAGATTGGAGAGGGTGCAGGCTGGGCTGAGGGACACCCCCCCCCCCCACGTGCACGAATTTCGTGTACCAGGCCTCTAGTAAATATATGAAAGGTTATATACTAATAAAAGAGTTTAACAAAAAACAATAATTCTGGAGATATAACAAAACAATTCTATCAGTAAGAGATGTTTGGTTGAAAGCAACAGAAACTGACTCCATATAACTTAAGCAAAAGAGGGACATATTGAAAGATGAGATCACAGAACTAACAGAAAAAGAGAATGAGGCTTCAGGAAGGATGCAAACCAGTGAGTCCTCAGAACCTGAGGCACAGTTTCTTCATGGTGCTGGATGTTTTCAGTTCTCGGTCTGTACCAAGTCCTTCCTGTTTCTAGGACTCCACAGATGCTGTTTCTTCTCTCTTTACACACAACCCTCCTTGCCTGACTAACTTTTATTCATCTCTAGATCTCAGCTACAATCCCATAGCATTCTCATAGCATTCATAATACTGTGAATACATACATAATGCATTATGTATGTATTTATTTAATGTCTGTGTACCTCACTAAAGTGTACAGTTCTCTGAGAGGGGCTTTGTCTTTTTTTTTCTACAAAAGTCTCTTACTTTTTAAGTTTTATCCATTTAACAAACATTTGTGGAAATAAATGAAGACCAATTAAATGAGACAGGCAAAAGCTATTTATTCAGAGCTTGTTACTGCAATGGAGTTAGTCACCATCACTTGCATTTTGGCAGAGACTCAAAGTCAGGTAAAAGAATGGAAAAGCTTTGTAGTGAAAAAAAGGAAAGCCTTGGGTATGTTGACTGGATAGGGAAGCCGTAGGTGGGCTGACCAGAAGCAAGGTGCCCTATGTGACGGGGTAAGGGTGCACTATTTGGCTTTCTCCATTCGGTCCTAAGTTGAAAGTGGGGACAAAAATTAGGAAAGTTGTCACATATTAATCGAGAGCTGGCTTTGGGAAGATTGTTACAGGGCTTACTATATGGCTTCCTAGGCTGGTTGCTGAAGGCAGTGGTCTGACTTCCTACAAGTCTCTCTTACAGACAGCAGACTGGCTTCCTGGGGTGATTGGTATAAACAATGAGTTGGTTTCTCAAGCTAGTTGCTGCAGATTGTGGGTCAGAGTTCTATTGTTATACATGGCCTGACCATTGTCCATTGTCTATTCAATCTCTCACACTTAACAAAAATCTATTATGTGCCATACACCATGCTAAGTTCTGGGATACAGAGATTGCTAGAAGACGGTGGTTGACTAATTGAACAGTTGGTAGGAGATGGTGTTTAAATAACTAGGTGCACCCATTAGAATTAGGCTTGGCTGTGTATGACATAAAAACCTTAAATCTATAGTTTAAGTGAAATAGAAATTTACTTCTCTCTCATGTAAAGGCTCTGCAGGTAGGCACTTAAGGTCTGGTATGGTAGTTTCACAGGCTCCCAAGCTCCTTCTAGCTTGCTGTTCCACCATCCTTAGCATTCCATTTTATGGAAATGGCTGCTCAAGGTCCAGCCATCATACCCATATTTAAACCAAGAACAACAAAATAAGAGCAGAAGAACACACACCCTCCCTCTCCCCCCACCATTTATATTTACTTCCCAGTGGCCAAAATTTAGTCATATGGCCATATATGGCTGTAAGGGAGGCAGGGAAGTGAATTTCTTCCAAGTGCACATATGTGAAGCTAAAAATGTCAGGTTTTATTACTAAGGAAGATGGGAAGAAAGGAGGTCACTGGGGTCAATTAGCAGCTTCTGCCAATAGAAAAATGGGATTGGAGATTATCCATAAATCTAATTACTCATATTGTCCTTTCCTCTAATATAGAATACTCTTGATTTACCATGTAATTATTCTCACTATATATTACAGAGTAAAATCAAGTTCTTTACATAGTTAAGAAGAAGTTGATTTATGAGCTTTATGGTTATCCTATTTTAAGGATGTTGTCTACAGCAACTATTTAGAGTCTTCACTGTAACCAGAGACACTTTTCTCTCAGCTCCCAGGAAGAACTATGCTTCTCCTGAATCATTAGGCAAAGAGCAAAACCAAAGAGACAT
Source organism: Plecotus auritus (assembly GCF_963455305.1). Taxonomy (NCBI): domain Eukaryota; kingdom Metazoa; phylum Chordata; class Mammalia; order Chiroptera; family Vespertilionidae; genus Plecotus; species Plecotus auritus. Next base: position 85,038,510 of record NC_137770.1, on the reverse strand, counting down.
TTAAAATGGCAGATACTGAGGCTTTTTTGCAGGCTAAACATTTGCAATGTATGTTGTAGACCTTTACTGCAGTCAATTTGGTTCCAGGTAAAATTAGGTCCAGTCTTTTTTTTTTTTTTTTTTTTTTTTTCAAATTTTTATTAAGGTATTATATGTGTACATATCTTACCATTGCCCCCCACCCCCACCCCACTCCCATACATGCCCTCACCCCCCAATGTTTTGCATCCGTTGGTTACTCTTATATAGATGCATATAAGTCCTTCAGTTGATCTCTTATTTCCCCCACCTCTCCCTAACCTTACCACTGTAATTTGACAGTCTGTTTGATGCTTTACTGCCTCTGTAACTATCTTTTTGTTCATCAGTTTATAATGTTTTTCATTATCCCCAAATGAGTGGGATCATGTGGTATTTTTCTTTCATTGACTGGCTTATTTCACTTAGCATAATGTTCTCTAATTCCATCCAAGTGCCTACAAATGGTAGTAATTCCTTCTTTTTTACGGCAGCATAGTATTCCATTGTGTAGATGTACCATAGTTTTCTGATCCAGTCATCTGCTGATGGGCACCTAGGCTGTTTCCAAATCTTAGCTATTGTAAATTGTGCTGCTATGAACATAGGGGTGCATATATCCTTTCTGATTGGTGTTTCTGGTTTCTTAGGATATATTCCTAGGAGTGGGATTACTGGGTCAAATGGGAGTTCCATTTTCAGTTTTTTGAGGAAACTCCATACTGTTCTCCACAGTGGCTGCACCAGTCTGCATTCCCACCAGCAGTGCACGAGGGTTCCTTTTTCTCCGCATCCTCGCCAACACTTGTCGTTTGTTGATTTGTTGATGATAGCCATTCTGACAGGTGTGAGATGGTATCGCATTGTTGTTTTGATTTGCATCTCTCGGATAATTAGTGACTTTGAGCATGTTTTCATGTGTCTCTTGGCCTTCCTTCTGTCTTCTTTCGAAAAGCTTCTATTTAGGTCCGTTGCCCATTTTTTTATTGGATCATTTATCTTCCTTTTATTAAGTTGTATAAGCTGCCTGTAGATGTTGGAAATTAAACCTTTATCAGTGATACCATTTGCAAATATGTTCTCCCATACAGTGGGGTTTCTTGTTGTTTTGTTGATGGTTTCTTTTGCTGTGCAAAAGCTTTTTATTTTGATGTAGTCCCATTTGTTTATTTTCTGTTTGGCTTCCATTGCCCTAGGGGCAGTATCACTGAAAAAGTTCTTTTGGCAAATGTCTGAGATTTTGCTGCCTGTGGATTCCTCTAGTGTTTTTATGGTTTCCCGTCTTATATTTAAGTCCTGTACCCATTTTGAGTTTATTTTTGTGTATGGTGTAAGTTGGTGATCTAGTTTCATTTTTTTGCATGTATCTGTCCAATTTTCCCAACACCATTTATTAAAGAGACTGTCTTGACTCCATTGTATGCTCATGCCTCCTTTGTCAAATATTAAGTGCGCATATTGGTTTGGGTCGATATCTGGATTCTCTATTCTGTTCCATTGATCTATATGTCTGTTCTTGTGCCAGTACCAGGCTGTTTTGATGACAGTGGCTTTGTAATACAGCTTGAAATCTGGTATTGAGATCCCTCCTACTTTATTCTTCTTTCTCAGGATTGCTGTGGCTATTCGGGGTCTTTTTTTATTCCAGATGAATTTTTGGAGAGTTCTTTCTAGGTCTGTGAAATACGCCGTTGGTATTTTAATGGGGAGTGCATTGAATCTATAGATTGCTTTGGGTAGTATGGACATTTTAATGATGTTGATTCTACCAATCCATGAACATGGTATGCTCTTCCATCTGTTTACATCTTCCTCTATCTCTTTTTTCAGTGTCCTGTAGTTTTCCGCATATAGGTCTTTTACCTCCTTGGTTAGGTTTATTCCTAAGTATCTTAATTTTTTTGGTGCGATGGAAAATGGGATTGCTTTTTTAGTCTCTCTTTCTGTAAGTTCATTGTTGGTGTATAGAAATGCCATAGATTTCTTGGTGTTAATTTTGTATCCTGCTACATTGCCGAATTCATTTATTAAGTCTGTTAGTTTTTTGATGGAGTCTTTCGGGTTTTTTATGTACAATATCATGTCATCTGCAAATAAGGACAGCTTTACTTCTTCTTTTCCAATTTGGATGCCTTTTATTTCTTCTTCTTGTCTAATTGCAGTGGCTAATACTTCCAGTACTAGGTCAAACAGGAGTGGTGAGAGTGGGCATACCTGTCTTGTTCCTGTTCTTAGGGGAAATGGTTTTAGTTTTTGCCCATTGAGTATGATGTTAGCTGTGGGTTTATCATATATAGCTTTTATGATGTTGAGGTATGATCCTTCTATTCCCACCTTGTTGAGAGTTTTTATCAAGAAAGGGTGTTGGATTTTGTCAAATGCTTTTTCTGCATCAATTGATATGACTATGTGATTTTTATCTCTCAATTTGTTTATGTGATGTATCACATTTATTGATTTGCGGATATTGAACCATCCTTGCATTCCTGGGATAAACCCTACTTGGTCATGGTGTATGATCTTTCTGATGTACTGCTGGATCCAATTTGCTAGAATTTTGTTGAGGATTTTGGCATCTACATTCATGAGGGATATTGGCCTGTAATTCTCTTTCATTGTGTTGTCTTTATCTGGTTTTGGTATTAGGGTGATGCTGGCTTCATAGAAGGAGCTTGGAAGTGTTCCTTCCTCTTGAATTTTTTGGAATAGTCTGAGGAGGATAGGTTTTAGTTCTTCCTTGAATGTTTGGTAGAACTCTCCTGTGAAGCCATCTGGCCCCGGGCTTTTGTTTGCCGGAAGCTCTTTGATGACTGCTTCAATTTCTTCCATAGTTACTGGCATGTTGAGCTGTTTAGATTCTTCCTGATTGAGTTTTGGAAGGTTATATTTTTCTAGGAATATGTCCATTTCCTCCAGGTTGTCCAGTTTGTTGGAATAGAGTTGTTCGTAGTATTTTTTAACAATCCTTTGTATTTCGGCGGGATCTGTTGTTATTTCACCTCTTTCATTTCTGATCTTGTTTATTTGGGTCCTCTCCCTTTGCTTCTTGGTGAGCCTGGCTAGAGGTTCATCAATCTTGTTTATCCTTTCAAAGAACCAGCTCTTGGTTTTGTTGATCTTTTGTATTGTTTCTTTGGTCTCTATGTCGTTTATCTGTGCTCTGATCTTTATTATTTCCTTCCTTCTGCTTACACTGGGCTTTTCTTGTTGCTCTTTTTCTAACTCTTTGAGTTGTTGGGTTAGGTAATTTATTACCCCTGTTTCTTGTTTTTTGCAGTAGGCTTGTAGAGCTATGAACTTCCCTCTCAAGACTGCTTTCGCTGTGTCCCATAGATTTTGGATTGTAGTGTTTTCATTGTCATTTGTTGTCATGATGTTTTTTATTTCTTCTTTGATCTCTCTGGTAACCCAGTCATGGTTTAATAGCATGCTGTTTAGTCTCCATGTGTTTGATTTCTTTGGGTTGTTTTTATTGTAGTTGATTTCCAGTTTTATGCCACTGTGGTCTGAGAAGATGCTTGATATGATTTCTATCTTCTTGAATTTGAAGAGACTTTGCCTATGTCCCAACATATGGTCTATCTTTGAAAATGACCCATGTGCGCTTGAGAAGAATGTATATTCTGTGGCTTTGGGGTGAAATGTTCTGAAGATGTCAATTAATTCCATCTGGTCTAGTGAGTCATTTAGGATTGATGTTTCTTTGCTGATGTTTTGTTTAGAGGATTTGTCCAATGGTGATAGTGGGGTATTAAAGTCTCCTACTATGATTGTATTGCTGTCAATGTCTCCCTTGATATCCTCCAGGAGTTTTTTTATGTATTTGGGTGCTCCTGTATTGGGTGCATATATGTTTACCAGAGTTATTTCTTCTTGTTGGATTGCTCCCTTTAGTATTATGTAATGGCCTTCCTTATCTCTTGTTATGTCCTTCAGTTTGAGATCTAATTTGTCAGAAATAAGTATTGCTACCCCAGCTTTTTTTTCAGTTCCATTTGCCTGGAAAACCTTTTTCCATCCCTTCACCCTCAGTCTGTGTGCGTCTTTTTTTCTGAGGTGGGTTTCTTGTAGACAGCAGATATATGGGTCGTGTTTTCTTATCCAATCTGTTACCCTATGTCTTTTGATTGGGGCATTTAATCCATTTACATTTAAAGTTATTATTGATAGGTACTTATTTGTCGCCATTCCTATTCTTTACCCCTGTGTTACTTCTTCGCTTCCTGTTTCTTTCTTTCTTTCTTTCTTTCTTTTTTTTTTTTTTTTTTACAGTAGACCCTTTAGCATTTCTTGCATTGCTGGTTTGGTGGTAATAAATTCCCTTAGTCCTTTTTTGTCTGTGAAGCTCCTGATTTCACCTTCAATTTTGATTGACAGCCTTGCTGGGTACAGTATTCTTGGATTCAGCCCCTTCCTTTGCATGACTTTGTATATTTCATTCCATTCCCTTCTGGCCTGATGAGTTTCTGTTGAGAAATCAGTTGCTAGTCTGATGGGGGTTCCTTTGTATGTAACTTTCTGTCTCTCTCTTGCTGCTTTTAAGATTCTTACTTTGTCGTTGGTGTTTGCCAATTTAATTATAATGTGCCTTGGCGTCGGTCTTTTGGGGTTCATTTTGCTTGGGACTCTGTGAGCTTCTTGGATTTGTGTGGGTTTTTTCTTCCCTATATCTGGGAAATTTTCTGTCATTATTTCTTCAAAGAGGTTTTCTATTCCTTGCTCAGCTTCCTTTCCTTCTGGAACCCCTATTATGCGGATGTTGTTTTGTTTCGTGTTGTCCCAAAGTTCCCTTAGACTCTCCTCCTGCCTTTTAATTTTTTTTTCTAGAAGTTGCTTTTCTTGGGTATTTTTTTCCATCTTGTCTTCTAGCTCACTGATGCGGTCCTCTGCTTCTTCTAGTCTACTCTTGATGCTTTCTATTGAGTTCTTTACAGCAGCGATGTCATTTTTCATTTCTTCTTGGTTCTTCTTCATTTCCTCTTGGTTCTTGCTCATATTGTCGAATTTGTCTTCCATTCTTTTCAGCCATCTTATGACCATTTCTCTGAATTCTTTTTCTGGAAGGTTGCTTGCCTCCATTTCGTTTACTTCCTTTTCTGGTGATGCCTGCTTTTCTTTCATATGCGGGCTGCTTCTTTGTCTCCCCATGGTCTCTCTTCTCTGGGTGTCTGGTTATGTAGTTCTCTCTCTCCTGGGTTGATTTAAAGGCACAAAATACAGCACTACCAGGTACAACTCACAAGGCACTGAACAGGAATGTATTCACGATATTAATAACCTCCAATAAAGGTGACCACCAGAGAAAGGCAAATTAGGTGATAGGAGAGAAAGAAGAAGAGGAAAAAAGAAAGAAAGAAAGAAAAAAAGAAAAAAGGAGTGTGAAAATGAAATTGGGAAAAGGGAAAGTAAAGAGAAAAAAAAAAAGTAAGAGACAAGAAATTGACTAAGAGAGAAAGGGGAACAGACTATATATATATTGGGGATAAAACTCCAATAGAACACTCACTAATCCCAGCAAATGCCAGCAACAAGTGCCTGGGGATTAGTACAAACTACAACACCAACTAATATGGAGTGAGGCAAGGTTAAGCTGAAGCACAAAACAAACAAAAGAATAAACAAAAGAAGAATAAGCAAAACAATCTCACAAAAAAAGCATAAAAATTGGATATAATCTACATTCAAGCAAACAACAACAAAAGGACAGAGATAAGGACAAGTTTATGGATAACTCAGACAGCGAAGGGAGAGGTGTATGTGGACTTGGAGCAGGGGATTGGAGATTAGATATGTAAGTAGGGTGAAATTTTAACAAGGGGTAAACAGAAAGAATAGGGAAAATCTAAAGCAGTAAAAGGGTAAGACAAACAGGACACTGAAAAGGGGGTGGTTAGGAAGAGAGTGATGGCCCAAAGGTAGAGTTGAGATAGAGTAAAACGATGCTAAAGGAAAGATAAAAAATAGAATGTAGAACCCTAATCCCAAAATAAAATGAAGAGAAAATAAAATGACACTTTAAAAAAAAAAAAAAAAGATAAAATAGCAGTAGTAATAATACGGATTGAAAATAAAAATGTAATCATTAAAAAGGCAAAATCAAGTGATGAAAAAAGAAAAAAAAGTTTCTTGATTAAAAGATGCAAAAAATGAAAATTAAAAAAAAATAAAAAAATAAAAAAAATAAAAGGTAAAAATAAAATGTGGAGTAGTGAAGGTCATTCACTTCCTCTGTTTTTCTGTTTGGCACGCCTGTTTCTCAGTCCAGACAGTATTGCAGTTCCCTGCGATCCACTGCTCTTCGGTGTTGTAAGCCAGTCCTGATTTTAAGCAGGCGGTGTGTCTTAATTTCTCGTATTCCTTTATTTTTGATTACACAAGAGTCAATTTGTGATTCAGCCCCTGGGTGGCAGTGTTTCTGGATTGACTTCCGGGTCTATCTATGGCCTCTCTAGGGAGTGTTAGAGCCTTCTTTCCCTGTGGCACTCGGGCCTGTGGGAGTGGTCTGCCTCAGAGCTGGCTCTCTGATGGTCACTCCCCGCTCCGATCCCCAGGTTCCAGAAAAACAACCTTCCCCTGCAGTCTCCCAGGGTGTCCCCAACTGGGTGATCCTATGTATTGGGCTTAGTAATCAGAAGCAAGGATTTGAAGAGGAAAAAGCCCAAGTGTGCGAACTCCGGGACTGCGAGTGAGCCCAGGCACCCAGGGAGCGCACGGGCTGCGCGTAAGTCTGGACTGCCTGAAATTCTTAGGGTGTCCCTGCACTTCAGATCAAAATGGGTTGCTTTTTAGAGTGCCCTTCTCTTAGCAGCTCTGAGGACCCCTTTCCACAGTCACAGATCACGCCAGCCCCTACAGCCACGGATTTTTCTAGGCACAGACTTCCCTGGTCCTCCAGCTCCCGCAAAACGCGCGTTCCTCTCTCCCGCCGGGACCAGAGACCTCACCTTATCCCAGGCGAAATCTGACCTTTCCGTGGTGGAGTATAGAGCTTCTCTGAACCCGTGTGCTTGCGCCAGTTGGGGAGCGTTGTTCTGGGGCTCGCAGCTGTTCCTGGGGTGCCGCAGTTGTGGATTCTCAGGCTTCAGATAAGCTCCACTTTCCGGATCAAGATGGCGCAGACTCCGCGTCCAAGCCCGCAGCTCCGGGAGGGGACCCAGCCGCAGTTCTTGCTGCCAGGTCAGGGGAACCCCGTTCAGCAGTCCCCCACCTCCTTCTGGAATTCAGCTGTCTCCCAACCAGCCAACAAACACTCCTTGCGCGACCCTCAGCTGTTCTTTCTTTCTGCTCCGGGACAAGGCTCGGAACACGTCTGTCTATTCCGCCGCCATTATTCTCCAGCCAGTCTTTTTTGATGAATTCATGATCCAATTAAATTCATGATCATATACATTCAATTTTTTTATGAGAGAGAGGGAGAGAAATTTGTTGTTCCACTTTATGCATTCATTGGTTGATTCTTATATGTGTTCTGAACCTAAAACCTTGCCATATTGGATGATACTCTAATTGAGCACCCAGCCAGGTACATTCAATTTCATAATCACATACTAGTATAATTCCCTAGATTTTGCCTTAGAAAATTCCTACAGCTCCTTCTGGGTAGCATTCCTATTTACTCTGACACGTTGTTGCTTCTCATTCTCTCGTTCATCCTGGTCAGAGGATGAGTATAAGAAGGTGAGTGTAGAAGGGGTGGGGCATAGCAAAGCAGAGTCTCACTCTCCCCTTTGCAAGGAGGAAACAGTGAATTGCTTCAAAGGAGACAATGCAATTGGATTTTCCCAAGACTTCTAGTTCTTTTCTTTATGTCCATATTTGGATTGCCAAGTCCCTGATATTTTCCCAAATCATTATTCTTACTTTCACTGCAGAATCCTGGTGAGGTTGTAAACTCAGCTGCAGTTCAATGATGTGCAAGATCAGTTTCAGAGTTTATGTTATATCTGACATCTACAAGAGAAAGTTGCATGAAACAGTGCTGTATTTTCTTCTGGGCTTCAAGGTGGATATTCTAAGTTCTTTATTCTCCTATCTTTAACTATCCAATGGCATTGGAAGCAAACTTCCAACCTAAAATTCCATACTGCTCATTATCTTTAACTTGTTCTATAGGAACTGCTACCTGGTCCATCAGAAACTCACATAATTTGCCTTGCTAGAATGTGGAAGGAGTCTCGTTTTCTTTACTCATAACCAATTTCAAGTGCCCCACATATTCTCTAAGGTTTTGCTGCATACAATCCTACCTATCGATTAGTGGAATGGCTTATTGAACAATCATTTAATTCTCCATCAAGGAGATACATATTGAGGTTAAGGTCTCTTTATACTTTGACCTAGTGACTAATAAATGGTATTGTTTATCTATTACCAGAATCCATAGTTCTGAGAAACAAGATGTGGTAGACAGAATAATGGTCCCCAATTATTAGGTAGGAGCCTGAAGAGAACTTTCAGCAGTCTTGTGGTACTGAGGAAACAAAAATTGGAGTTAAAGACCTGTGAAGAAGGAGGGCCCTGATAAATTCCCCCAGGATTTCAGTCAGCGCCCTTGAAGAACTATATCCTAGGATTACAGCTGTATCAGTCAGGGCTTAATCAAGAGGCTGTTTTCACACAGGAATCTGAACTGGTAAAGTTTAATATAAAGAAGTATTAACAAAAAAAAAAAAAAAAGAAGAAGTATTAACTATAATAGGGCACTGAATTACTGAGAGATTAGCTAGTAAGAAAAAAAGACAATTCTAGCCGAAACCGGTTTGGCTCAGTAGATAGAGCGTCGGCCTGCGGACTGAAGGGTCCCGGGTTCGATTCCGGTCAAGGGCATGTGCCTTGGTTGCGGGCACATCCCCAGTGGGAGGTGTGCAGGAGGCAGCTGATCGATGTTTCTCTCTCATCGGTGTTTCTAGCTCTCTATCCCTCTCCCTTCCTCTCTGTAAAAATATCAATAAAATATATTTAAGAAAAAAAAGAAAAAAAGACAATTCTAAAGAAAGGGGAAATAGCAGATATGAAAAAGAGCTACCCTTCCTAGAACTGAAATAAAATATCCAAGAAAGACCACCCATCCTGCCCCAAACTTTCTCCCAAGGCTGAGATCCAGGCTTAGTTTAAGAGAACCTGGCTCACTAGCTGGTGTGAGGAGTTACTGAGATGCCCAAGAAGGTGCCAAGGGAAGTCATTCATGGGGAGGTGCCTCATCATTTGCAGTTCGCTGAGAAGCTACCTAAGGAGGTGATAGGTGAAGCTGTTGGCTGCTGAGCACTGTTGACTGCCATGCACTAAAGAAGTGGTTCATGCCACTGGAGCTGGGCCAAAGGAACGTCAGAACTGGGGAGAGACCTCTTCCTCCTCCAGTGTTTCTCCAGCACCCTCTACTGACAATGCTTAACATTGTGCCAGCTGGCAAAAGAAAAATATTTACAGAATCCAGCTCCTGTATTGTAAAGCAGGAAGTGAAGGGTGGGGCTAGGGCTAGGGTTAATTGATAATTGGCACAAAGGACAATCTGGAAATAGATCAGCCCACACGAATAAAACTCAACTTCAAATCAACTCAACCCCACATTGGGTTAAAGTGATTTTCCCTTCTTTTAATTGCCTGCCAGAAATTAAAGTGAATTATCTGTGAAGAAATATAATATTATCCAGACACAACTATCTCTACAATTTTTTTAGACAAAATAACTGTCATTCAGTCAGAAATTATCAGATGCCTCAGGAGATATCATCAAATTACTGAAAACCAAGAGAGAAAAAAATACTCAATAGTAACAGACCCACAGCTGATCCAAATATTGGACTTATAAGACATGAATTTTTAAATAACCAAAATTAATAAGTTTGAGAAAGTGGATGGTAAGATGAAGAATTTCAGCAGAGAAGTGAAATCTATAAAAATAATTAAATGTAAAATCTAGAACTGAAAAAATCCTATAAATAATATATTTGTCTCTATTTTCCACTTTTCATAAGAGTTCATCCATACCCAAGTCCCACTTAATTTTTCCCACTCAGAAAATTGCTTTACTTGATAATTGTTATTATCTTTTAAGTGTCTATTATGTGACAGGCACTGTAATACATATATCATATAGTTCTCTCCACCCACTAACCTTGTTAAGTAGATATTAATTAGTTCCCCATTATATATACAATATATGGAAATTGACACAGAGATTAAGGAATTTTCCCAAAAACAAACAGCTGAAATGTTGAAGCTGAAATCCCAGCCGAGATCTATCAATCTGACTCCAAACCTTCATTCTTGCCACTAAACTACACATTACCTCTCTCTTCCCTACTTGTCTGAGCATATAGAAACTATTTCCTTCCTATCTCTTCAGTGTAACTCAGTATCTTAACTTATTTCCTATTTCTTGTTTTCTTTTCATAAAAAAAACATTCTTAATTCTGAGCAAGGCTAATTCTTCTACCTTCTGAATCTGTGCTTACCCACTATTCAGTCCTCACTCCCTCTCTTAGGCCTGTAACTTTTCCCTCTCTACTGCTACTCCCTCTTCTCCACAGTCTCAAGTCTCCATCCTAAAAAAAGAGAAAAAGATTTTTTAAAATCCCTTGATCCTTTTCCTTGCTTAACCTAACATTCATTTGTCTTTCCTTCCCTTCACTACCAAACTTCTCAATGGTAATTTCTGCAAATCACACACACTCATTAACTCACTCAAATTGAAACATAAAACTCCTCTCTCAACAATCACCATAGTCTCTTTTATACTTTCAAACCCCACAAACTGTGTGAGTCCTCCCCTGTTTATTATCTTTAGCAGATAACTATGGTCACATCCTGAGTTCAGCCACAGCTGTAGTGGACAGTTCTGTGTGAGCTCATGCACACGTTGCACTGCCAAGATCCTACTTCAGGTCTGCACCTTGACCTTCACTTTCTGCTTCAGGTCTGTATTAGTCACGGTTCTCCAGAGAAACAAAACGAATAGGATTTGTGTGTGTGTGTGTATATATATATATATATATATATATATATATATATATATAGAGAGAGAGAGAGAGAGAGAGAGAGAGAGAGAGAGATTTATTATAAAGAATTGGATCACACAACTATGGAGGCTGCCAAGTCTATAATCTTCATTGTGGGCCTGCAGGCTCAAGACTGAGGAGAGCCAATGGTGCGGTTTCAGTCCAAAGGCCAGCAGACTGGAGACCCAAGAAAACTGATGGTCCAGATGAAGTCTGAAGGCAGTCTGCTGGGTAATTCCTTCAACTAACTAGATAAGGCCCACCTACATTATGAAGGCTGCTTTACTCAAAGTTCACCAACTTAAATGTTAATCTCATCCAAAAATACCCTCCCAGTTGATAAATAAAATTAACCATTATAAGGTCCTTCTCCCATGCAATGGGACTTGCACATCACCCCTCTCCTAGCGCACTCTGATGCAATCATAGCCAGGAAGTGCAGGCAGTTAGTATCCAGGTGCAATCCTCAATTAATGAGTACAGACATTGGCAGATGGATATTCCAGACTCCCATCTTTCATGGGGACAATTCTGGGAGGCATTCTCTAAGTTTGGAAGTTCTACTGGAACAAAGCCTGCATTGCCTACAACCACAATCTCAATAAAACACTCTTTTATTGACTTTTCCTCCTTCTCTACCTCATTTTCTGTGATTCTTCACTCCTGCTTCCTGGGATCCATCCCCAAAAAAACTACCTGTACCTAAATCCATGCTCTGGCTCTTCTTTTGGGGAAACTCAAACTTAATGCCTTCTCAGTAGCAGCTAACTCTGATGATTCTCTCCTGATTCTGCCCCTGCCTCCCTGACCTCTGTTTCTCTCAGTAGTTTCTCTTCTGTTGGCCTGACCTTCATAATGCGGGGTTCTCTGTTCTCTACCTTCTTCCTTTCTCCCTCCATAGACTCTCCTGGTTGATGCCACTAATTTCAGCCCAGTGCTTGCCACTCTTCTTGCTCTAGTCCAGGGGTGGGCAAACTTTTTGACTCGAGGGCCACAATGGGTTCTTAAACTGGACCGGAGGGCCAGAACAAAAGCATGGATGGAGTGTTTGTGTGAACTAATATAAATTCAAAGTAAAGGAGCAGAGGGGAGAGCAAGAGAACCCTCCACTCTTTCGGCTCCGCGGGCCTGATAGAACAGCCAAACAGGCCGGATCCGGCCCACGGGCCGTAGTTTGCTCACGGCTGCTCTAGTCTCATGCTTTCTCCCGCCTTCTGGGGATCCCTTGAGGCTGCTGCACTGGACTCTCACACAAATGTGTCCACATCCTAACAGAGTCCATTCTCACACAACATATGTGTCTTTTCTATGTTCCACATCTCCATTCATGGTATTATTCTCTCAATGTCCCAGAATAGAAACTTCTAATATTTCTTATCTCTCATCCCCCACATCCTTCCATTAATGCCTCAGAAATATCTCCATCCCCTCCATCCCGACTGTCATTAACTCTGTTCAGGGCTTCATCATCTTTCTTAAATTGCTCTGTGGTCTCCTGTTTTCTCTGCCTCCAGATCTCCCCAACTCAATCCATGCTCCAAGCAGCCACTGGCTTAGTCTTCCTAAATCACAAATCTGATCATGCTGCAACACAGATCAGAACCTCTCCACAGCTTCCAATATTAAAACAAAGCAACAACCTTTGAACCTTTGCCAGAGAAGGCACATCTTTAGGTAAGAATAGTGGTCACTTAAACATCCTTGATGCTTTGAGCTACTTGTCTACCTCCACACCAAAGCTTCAGGTGTGGAAGGCACCCTTTCCCACCCAAAAACTGGCCTAAGCTACACAAATTCCCCATCTGTAGTTCCTTTATTAAATGTGAGTCCATCTAACACTTTCAAAACAAATTTCTATAAAAACCAAGAGAGCCCTAACTGATTTGGCTCAATGGATAGAGTGTTGGCCTGTGGACTGAAGGGTCCTGGGTTCAATTCTGATCAAGGGCACATGGCCAGGTTGTGGGCTTGATCCCCAGTAGGGGTGTGTAGGAGGCAGCTGATTCATGATTCTCTCTCATCATTGATGTTTCTGTCTCTCTCTCCCTCTCCCTTCCTTTCTGAAATCAATAAAAAAATATTTTTTTTAAAAAGAGAAAAAGGTCAAAAAAGATCCAAGAGGTACACACACACATACCCCTTAATCAGAGATATCTGAACCTTTAAATTGAGTAGATCTATTTTAAAATAAAACTAACAGATATGAATGTATAAACATTTATCTAAAACTTTTAGAAGAATTAGTCCAACTCGAGAAACCAAGATAGCGGCATAGGTAAACACCTAAACTGTTGCCTCACACAACAATTTCAAAACCACAAGACAAAACGGACATCATCCAGAACCACAGGAAGGCTGGCTGAGTGGAAATTCTACAACTAGAAGGAAAGAGAAAAGCACACTGAGACTCAGAGGAGCTGCAGGAGACAGAGGTACTGAGATGCACGCGCAGAGAGGGCTGGCAACTGAGTACGCGGCTGGCTTTCTCAACTGGGAGGAAGACAAAAGTTCCCAAATGCTCTGAACTCCAGTTCTGGGCAAGACTCTGGGAACCCAGACTCATTCGCGGGAGAAACTGGACTGTCTGGCAGCAGACGAAACTTGAGGGCGGCTTTCTCTCAGAGGTGCTTGCAGTGATTACCTCGGGACACTGAGACCCAGGGGCCTCTTAGGGCAGGGCTGAGGGGAAGTCATTGCTGTCTGCTCCGCCCTGAGACTCTGCCCCATCCAAGCTGAGCACAGAGACTTTTGCAAATCTTGTCTCATAAGGGTGTCTTCAGCACAGAAGTTCTCCCAGCATAGACACAGCTGATCCTCACAGCCAATTGGCCTGGAGGTCAATTCCTCCCAGCCAGACCAACAACAATCAAGGCTTAACTACAACAAGACTGTGCACACAGCCCACAAAGGGGTGCACCAAGAGTGTCCACCTCAGGTTACTGGGGAGGCTGAGCCACTGGGCCCTATAGGATACCTAGCACACAAAGCCACTCTGTCAACTCAAGGAAGCAGCCAAAATGCAGAGACAAACAGGTCACAAATAAAAGAAATGGGGGAAAGCAAAAGACTGGATATGGAGTTCAAAACCACAGTTATAAGGTTTTTCAAGAATTTTCTAGAAAAGGCCGATAAATTTAGTGAGACCCTCGAGGATATGAAAAAGGACCAACTAGAAATTAAGCATACACTGTCTGAAATAAAAAATAATATACAGAGATCCAACAGCAGACTAGAGGATCGCAATAATCAAGTCAAAGATTTGAAATACAAAGAAGCAAAAAACACCCAACCGGAAAAGAAAAAAGAATCCAAAAATATGAAGATAGTGTAAGGAGCCTCTGGGACAACTTCAAGTGTACCAACATCAGAATTATGGGGATGCAAGAAGAAGAGAGAGAGCAAGATACTGAAAACCTATTTGAAGAAATAATGACAGAAAACTTCCCCCACTTGCTGAAAGAAATAGACTTATGAGTCCAGGAAGCGCAGAGAACCCCAAACAAAAGGAATCCAAAGAGGACCACACCAAGACACATCATAATTAAAATGCCAAGAGCAAAAGACAGAGAGAGAATATTAAAAGCAGCAAGAGAAAAACAGTTAGTTACCTACAAGGGAGCACCCATGAGACTGTCACCTGATTTCTCAACAGTAACTATGCAGGCCAGAAGGGAGTGGCAAGAAATATTCAAAGTGATGAATAGCAAGAACCTACAACCAAGATTACTCTACCCAGCAAAGCTATCATTCAGAATTGAAGGGCAGATAAAGAGCTTCACAGATAAGAAAAAGCTAAAGGAGTTCATCACCACCAAACCAGTATTATATGAAATGCTGAAAGGTATTCTTTAAGAAGAGGAAGAAGAAGAAAAAGGTAAAGATAAAAATTATGAACAACAAATACATATCTATCAACAAGTGAACCTAAAAATCAAGTGAATTAAAAACCTGAGGAACAGAATAATCTGGTGAATATAATAGAATCAGGGGCATAGAAAGGGAGTGGACTGATAATTCTCAGGGGGAAAGGGGTATGGGAGGGGTGGCGTTCAGGAAGAGACTGGACAAAAATCATACACCTATGGATGAGGAAAGTGGAGGGGGATGTAAGGGCAGAAGGTGGGGTGGGAACCGGGTGGAGGGGAGCTATTGGGGGGGAAAAGGAGAAACAATTGTAATAATCTGAATAAAGATTTATTTAAAAAATAATAAAATAAATAAAATAAAATAAGAGAGAGACAGAAAGTTACATACAAAGGAACCCCCATCAAACTAGCAACTGATTTCTCAACAGTTGGGAATGCAATGAAATATACAAAGTCATGCAAAGGAAGGGTCTGAATTCAAGAATACTGTACCCAGCAAGGCTATCAATCAAAATTGAAGGTGAAATCAGGAGCTTCACAGACAAAAAAGGACTAAGGGAATTTATTACCACCAAACCAGCAATGCAAGAAATGCTAAAGGGTCTGCTGTAAAAAAAAAGAAATAGGAAGCGAAGAAGGAACACAGGGGTAAAGAATAAAAATGGTGACAAATAAGTACCTATCAATAATAACTTTAAATGTAAATGGATTAAATGCTCCAATCAAAAGACATAGGGTAACGGATTGGATAAGAAAACAAGACCCATATATCTGCTGTCTACAAGAAACCCACCTCAGAAAAAAAGACGCACACAGACTGAGGGTGAAGGGATGGAAAAAGGTTTTCCAGGCAAATGGAACTGAAAAAAAAGCTGGGGTAGCAATACTTATATCTGACAAATTAGATCTCAAACTGAAGGACATAACAAGAGATAAGGAAGGCCACTTCATAATACTAAAGGGAGCAATCCAACAAGAAGAAATAACTCTGGTAAACATATATGCACCCAATACAGGAGCACCCAAATACATAAAAAAACTCCTGGAGGATATCAAGGGAGAGATTGACAGCAATACAATCATAGTAGGAGACTTTAATACCCCACTATCACCATTGGACAAATCCTCTAAACAAAAAATCAGCAGAGAAACATCTATCCTAAATGACTCACTAGACCAGATGGAATTGACATCTTCAGAACATTTCACCCCAAAGCCACAGTATATACATTCTTCTCAAGTGCACATGGGTCATTTTCAAAGATAGACCATATGTTGGGACATAGGCAAAGTCTCTTCAAACTCAAGAAGATAGAAATCATATCAAGCATCTTCTCAGACCACAGTGGCATAAAACTGGAAATCAGCTACAATAAAAACAACCCAAAGAAATCAAACACATGGAGACTAAACAGCATGCTATCAAACAATGACTGGGTTACCAGAAAGATCAAGGAAGAAATAAAAAACATCATGGCAACAAATGACAATGAAAACACTACAATCCAAAATCTATGGGACAGAATTGTAAATTGTGCTGCTATGGGAGAGGATCCAAGATGGCGGCGTAGGTAAACACCTAAACTGCTGCCTCGCACAACAATTTCAAAACTACAACTAAAAGACAAAACGTCTATCACCCAGAATCACGGGAAAGCTGGCTGAGTGGAAGTTCTACAACTAGAAGGAAAGAGCAAACAGCATTGAGAGGTGCACAAGCGCTGAAAAGCTGAGGTACGGAGGCGCCCGAATCGGTCTGGCGGCGGGTGACTGGGAGCACTGCTTTTTTCAACCCGAAGGGAGACAAGCTCCCGATACTCTGAACTCCAGTTTGTGGGGAGACGCGGGGGACCCAAACTCCTACGGGGAGAAGCTGGACTGTCTGCTATTGGGTCAGAAAGTGAGGGTGAATTGCTTGCAGGCCTGCAGGCAAGAATAATTGTTTACTGTGCTGGGGCGGGCGCCAGACGCTGTCGGAGACACAGAGCTGGCTTACTGGCAGCCATTGCTGTTTGCCACGCCCTAGCCTAGTGACGCCCTGAGACCCCGCCCTGCACAATCTACAAACCCACCCACGCTCCAAGCAGCAGGTTTAGCATATGAATGGGCCTGCCCTATCGCAGCTTAACCTAGCAAACTTGCAGCCTGAGTCAGACAGCTCCAAAACCTCCAAACCCCAAGCAAAGAGGAGAAAACTGTAGTTTTCGCTGTAGCTCCTGCTGGGTGGCCTCAGATAGTAGCTGACCTGCACCCCATTGGAGATCCAGAAGCCAGTGTACCTAGTGGTCAGTGTGAGACACCAGATTTCAACTCCTCACATCCATAAGTGACACATTCAAGAGGCAGACTCAGTGAGCACCAAAGCCCCACTGAAGCAAGTCCTGCACCATAAGTGTATCTCCAGCGCAGCAGTTCTTCCATTATAGACACAGCAGGTCCTCACAGCCAATTGGCCTGAAGGTCAATTCCTCCCAGTGTACCAACAGCAATCAAGGCTTAACTACACCAAGACTTTGCACTCAGCCCACAAAGGGGTGTACCAAGAGCGTCCAACTCAGGTGATTGGGGAGGCTGAGCTACTGGCCCCTATAGGTCACCTACCACACAAAGCCACTCCATCAACACAGGGAAGCAGCAAAATGTGGAGACAAAGAAACATGTCACGAATGAAAGAAATGGAGGAAAGCAAACTACTGGACGACATAGAGTTCAGAACCACATTTATAAGGTTACTCAAGAATCTTCTAAAAACCTCAGAGGAACTTAGAGAGACCTTTAAGGATCTTAATGAGAATGCCAAAAAAATGGAAAAGGACCAGTCAGAAATTAAGCATACACTGTCTGAAATAAAGAATATACAGAAACTCAACTGTAGATCAACGTACTCCAAGAATCAAACCAAAGAGCTGAAATATGAGAAAACAAAAAACACCCAACCAGAAAAACAAAAAGAAAAAAGAATCCAAAAGTATGAAGATAGTGTAAGGAGCCTCTGGGACAACTTTAAGCGTACCAACATCCAAATTTTGGGGGTGCCAGAAGAAGACAGAGAGCAAAATATTGAAAACATATTAGAAGAAATAATGACAGAAAACTTTCCCTACCTGGTGAAAGAAATATACTTACAAGTTCAGGAAGCACACAGAACCCCGTACAAGAGGAATCCAAAGAGGACCACATCAAGACACATCATAATTAAAATGCCAAGGGCAAAAGACAAAGAGAGAATCTTGAAAGCAGCAAGAGAAAAACAGTTAGTTACCTACAAGCGAGTACCCATACGACTGTCAGCTGATTTCTCGGCAGAAACTATGCAGGCCAGAAGGGAGTGGCAAGAAATATTCAAAGTGATGAACAGTGCCAAAACCGGTTTGGCTCAGTGGATAGAGCGTCAGCCTGCAGACTGAAAGGTCCCAGGTTCGATTCCGGTCAAGGGCACGTAACTTGGTTGCGGGCACATCCCCAGTAGGAGGTGTGCAGGAGGCAGCTGATCGATGTTTCTCTCTCATCGATGTTTCTAACTCTCTATCCCTCTTCCTCTCTGTAAAAAATCAATAAAATATATTTAAAAAAAAAAATAAGGTGATGAACAGCAAGAACCTACAACCAAGATTACTCTACCCAGCAAAGCTATCATTCAGAGTTGAAGGTCAGATAAAGAGCTTCACAGACAAGAAAAAGCTAAAGGAGTTCATCACCACCAAACCAGGATTACATGAAATGCTGAAGGGTGTTCTTTAAGAAGAGGAAGAAGAAGAAAAAGGTAAAGATAAAAATTATGAACAACAAAATGACATCAAATACATACCTACCAACAAGTGAATCTAAAAATCAAGTGAATAAAAAATCTGAAGAACAGAATTGACTGGTGAATATAATAGAATCAGGGACATAGAAAGGGAGTGGACTGATGATTCTCAGGGGGAAGGGGGTGTGAGGGGTACGGGAAGAGATTGGACAAAAATCTTACACCTATGGATGAAGACAGTGCCTGGGGGTAAGGGCATGGGGTGGGGTGGGAAATCAGGTGGAGGGGAGCTATGGGAAAAAAAAAAAGAGGAACACCTGTAATAATCTGAACAATAAAGATTTATTTAAAAAATAAATAAAAACAAACAAACAAACAAAAAATCTATGGGACACAGCGAAAGCAGTCTTGAGAGGGAAGTTCATAGCTCTACAAGCCTACTGCAAAAAAACAAGAAACAATGGTAATAAATTACCTAACCCTACCACTCAAAGAGTTAGAAAAAGAGCAACAAGAAAAGCCCAGTGTAAGCAGAAGGAATGAAATAATAAAGATCAGAGTGGAGATAAACAACATAGAGACCAAAGAAACAATAGAAAAGATCAACAAAACCAAGAGCTGGTTCTTTGAAAGGATAAACAAGATTGATGAACCTCTAGCCAGCCTCACCAAGAAGCAAAGAGAGAGGACCCAAATAAACAAAATCAGAAATGAAAGAGGTGAAATAACAACAGATTCCGCCAAAATACAAAGGATTGTTAAAAAATACTACGAACAACTCTATTCCAACAAACTGGACAACCTGGAGGAAATGGAAATATTCCTAGAAAAATATAACCTTCCAAAACTCAATCAGGAAGAATCTAAACAGCTCAATATGCCAGTAACTATGGAAGAAATTGAAGCAGTCATCAAAAAGCTTCCGGCAAACAAAAGCCCAGGGCCAGACGGCTTCACAGGAGAGTTTTACCAAACATTCAAGGAAGAACTAAAACCTATCCTCCTCAGACTATGCCAAAAAAGTCAAGAGGAAGGAACACTTCCAAGCTCCTTCTATGAAGCCAGCATCACCCTAATACCAAAACCAGATAAAGACAACACAATGAAGGAGAATTACAGGCCAATATCCCTCATGAAGATAGATGCCAAAATTCTCAACAAAATTCTAGCAAATTGGATCCAGCAGTACATCAGAAAGATCATACACCATGACCTAGTAGGGTTTATCCCAGGAATGCAAGGATGGTACAATATCCGCAAATCAATAAATGTGATACATCACATAAACAAATTGAGAGATAAAAATCACATAGTCATATCAATGGATGCAGAAAAAGCATTTGACAAAATCCAACACCCTTTCTTGATAAAAACTCTCAACAAGGTGGGAATAGAAGGATCATACCTCAACATAATAAAAGCTATATATGATAAATCCACAGCTAACATCATACTCAATGGGCAAAAACTAAAACCATTTCCCCTAAGAACAGGAACAAGACAGGTATGCCCACTCTCACCACTCCTGTTTGACCTAGTACTGGAAGTATTAGCCATTGTAATTAGACAAGAAGAAGAAATAAAAGGTATCCAAATTGGAAAAGAAGAAGTAAAGCTGTCCTTATTTGCAGATGACATGATATTGTACATAAAAAACCCGAAAGACTCCATCAAAAAACTAACAGACTTAATAAATGAATTCGGCAATGTAGCAGGATACAAAATTAACACCAAGAAATCTATGGCATTTCTATACACCAATAGTGAACTTACAGAAAGACAGACTAAAAAAGCAATCCCATTTACCATCGCACCAAAAAAATTAAGGTACTTAGGAATAAACCTAACCAAGGAGGTAAAAGACCTATATGTGGAAAACTACAGGACACTGAAAAAAGAGATAGAGGAAGATGTAAACAGATGGAAGAACATACCATGTTCATGGATTGGTAGAATCAACATCATTAAAATGTCCATACTACCCAAAGCAATCTATAGATTCAATGCACTCCCCATTAAAATACCAACGGCATATTTCACAGACCTAGAAAGAACTCTCCAAAAATTCATCTGGAATAAAAAAAGACCCCGAATAGCCACAGTAATCCTGAGAAAGAAGAATAAAGTAGGAGGGATCTCAATACCAGATTTCAAGCTGTATTACAAAGCCACTGTCCTCAAAACAGCCTGGTACTGGCACAAGAACAGACATATAGACCAATGGAATAGAATAGAGAATCCAGATACAGACCTAAACCACTATGCACAATTAATATTTGACAAAGGAGGCATGAACATACAATGGAGTCAAGACAGTCTCTTCAATAAATGGTGTTGGGAAAATTGGACAGATACATGCAAAAAAATGAAACCAGATCACCAACTTATACCATACACAAAAATAAACTCAAAATGGATACAGGACTTAAATATAAGACGGGAAACCATAAAAACACTAGAGGAATCCACAGGCAGCAAAATCTCAGACATATGCCAAAAGAATTTCTTCACTGATACTGCCCCTAGGGCAACGGAAGCCAAAGAGAAAATAAACAAATGGGACTACATCAAAATAAAAAGCTTTTTCACAGCAAAAGAAACCATCAACAAAACAACAAGAAACCACACTGTATGGGAGAACATATTTGCAAATGTTATCACTGATAAAGGTTTAATCTCCAACATCTACAGGCAGCTTATACAACTTAATAAAAGGAAGATAAATGATCCAATAAAAAAATGGGCAACGGACCTAAATAGAATCTTTTCGAAAGAAGACAGAAGGAAGGCCAAGAGACACATGAAAACATGCTCAAAGTCACTAATTATCCGAGAGATGCAAATCAAAACGACAATGTGATACCATCTCACACCTGTCAGAATGGCTATCATCAACAAATCAACAAACAACAAGTGTTGGCGAGGATGTGGAGAAAAAGGAACCCTCGTGCACTGCTGGTGGGAATGCAGACTGGTGCAGCCACTGTGGAGAACAGTATGGAGTTTCCTCAAAAAACTGAAAATGGAACTCCCATTTGACCCAGTAATCCCACTCCTAGGAATATATCCTAAGAAACTAGAAACACCAATCAGAAAGGATATATGCACCCCTATGTTCATAGCAGCACAATTTGCAATAGCTAAGATTTGGAAACAGCCTAGGTGCCCGTCAGCAGATGACTGGATCAGAAAACTATGGTACATCTACACAATGGAATACTATGCTGCCATAAAAAAGAAGGAATTATTACCATTTGTAGGCACCTGGATGGAATTAGAGAACATTATGCTAAGTGAAATAAGCCAGTCAATGAAAGAAAAATACCACATGATCTCACTCATTTGGGGATAATGAAAAACATTATAAACTGATTAACAAAAAGATAGATACAGAGGCAATAAAGCATCAAACAGACTGTCAAATTACAGCGGTAAGGTTAGGGAGAGGTGGGGGAAATAAGAGATCAACCGAAGGACTTATATCCGTGCATATAAGAATAACCAAGGGATGCAAAACATTGGGGGGTGAGGGCATGTATGGGAGTGCGGTGGGGGGGGGGGGCCAATGGTAAGATATGTACACATATAATACCTTAATAAAAAATTTTAAAAAAAATAAAAATCAAGTGAATAAAAAATCTGAGGAACAGAATAAACTGGTGAATATAATAGAATCAGGGGCATAGAAAGGGAGTGGACTGACAACTCTTGGGGGGAAAGGGGTGTGGGGGGTGCGGGAAGAGACTGGACAAAAATCATACACCTATGGATGAGGACAGTGAGGGGCGGGGTAAGGGCAGAGGGTGGGGTGGGAACCGGGTGGAGGGGAGCTATGGGGCGAAAAAAGAGGAACAATTGTAATAATCTGAACAATAAAGATTTATTTTAAAAATAATAATAATAAAATAGTCCAACTCAAAAAAATAAAACTTTCAGAAGAAAAAAAAATTGTGACCTTAGATTTGCAAAGATCTCTTATAGATGACACCAAAAGCACAGTCCACCAAAGAAAAAAACAGATATATAAGAAATTTTAAAACTCAATAATAAGAAAACAAACGACTCAATAAAATATGGACAAATTTTGAACAGACACTTATCTAAGAAGATATGTGGATGGCAAGTAAGCACATGAAAAGAGGCTCAATATCGTTAGTCATCATGGAAATGGAAATTAAAACCACAGTGTAATGCTTGTCAGAACAGCTAGTATTGGACATACCAGGCACTGGAAAGGATACGGAAGAGCTGGAACTCTCACATTGCTGGTGGGAATATAAGATGGTGCAATCACTCTGGAAAATCATTTTAACAGTTTCTTCAAAAGTTAGATTTACACTGACTGGCCAGATTATTATGATCTCTGAACGCATCTCTGTGTGTGTGTGTGTGTGTGTGTGTGTGTGTGTGTGTGTGTGTGTGTGTGTGTATTAGAGGCCCGGTGCATGATTTCGTGCATGGGTGGGGTCCAGCCAGCATGGCCAGGGGGAGGGAACATGGGCGGTTGGCCGGCCTGCCTGCTGGTCAAACTCCTGGTCGAGGGGACAATTTGCATATTAGCCTTTTTTTTTAATTTTATTACGTTTTTTACAGAGTGGAAGAGAGGGATAGAGAGTTAGAAACATCAATGAGAGAGAAACATTGATCAGCTGCCTCCTGCACACCTCCTACTGGGGATGTGCCCGCAACCAAGGTACATGCCCTTGACCGAAATCGAACCTGGGACCCTTCAGTCCACAGGCCGATGCTCTATCCACTAAGCCAAACCAATTAGGGCGCATATTAGCCTTTTATTATATAGGATATACACTGAGTGGCCAGATTATTATGTGTTCAGAGAACATAATAATCTGGCCACTCAGTGTATATCTACCATATGATTGAGCCATTCTACTCTTAGATATTTTTCCAAGAGAATTGAAAGCATATGCTCATACAAAGACTTGTACATTAATATTCATCGGGGCTTTATTTGTAATGGCCAAAAATTATTGTCCATGAACAGGTGAATGGATGAAGAAATACTACCCCACAATCCCACAATAAAAAGGAATGAACTATTGATACACACAACAATGCAAGTGAACCTCAAAAAAATTACATTGAGTGAAAGAGATCAGACAATAAAAATACATACTATGTGATTTCATTTATATAAAATAGAAAAGACAACCAATCTAAAGTGATACTAAGCAAATTAGTAGTTGCCAAAACAGGGGGGGGAGGGGGATGGCATAGAAAGGCAGAAGGGATGAATTGGAAAGGGGCCCAAGGAAACTTTTGGGTGTAATAAATATGTTCACTATCTTAATTGTGGTGATGGTTTCATGGGCATATACATATGTCAAAACTCATCACATTGTTCACCTTAAATATGTGCAGTTTATTGAAAATAAACTTCAGTTATTTTTTTAGAGAGAGCGAAAGGGAGGGGGAGAAAGAAACACTGATGTGAGAGAGACACATCAATTGGATGGCTCCTGCACGTGCTCCAACCTGGGCCAGAGATCATATTTGCAACCAAGATACCTGCCTTTGACTGGAATCGAACCTGTGACCCTTCAGTTCATGGGCTGACGCTGTAACCAATGAGTAAAACCAGCTAGATCTCAACTCTACTTCAATAACGTTATTAAAACATCTAATTAAAAATACTAATAATCTTACATGATTCAAAATCCTGCTTCCTGGGTCACCACTGAGCTGACTTTGATGCATCCTCATGATTAGGTCCAACATCATGGTGGCTATTGACAACAAGCTGGACTCAGCTACATCCCATACTCCCAGATCTGTGCAAAAGCAGTGAAAGACGCACGGAAAACAGAATTCAAAGCAAATGCCAAGAAGACTTCTGGCAGCAGCATAAAAGTTGTGAAAGTGAAAAAGGAATACTCTACCCTGACCAAAGTTTGAAATGCTACATTTTCAAGGTTAAGATGTGTGAACACATATTACGGCAGATTGAAAACGACCCAAGTGTCCATCAGTGGGTGAATGGATAAAAAAGCTGTGGTACATTTACATAATGAAATACTACTCGGCTGTGAAAAAGAAGGAAATCTTACCCTTTGTGACAGCATGGATGGACCTGGAGAGCATTATGCTAAGTGAAATAAGCCAGTCAAAGCAAGACAAGTACTATATGATTTCATTCATATGTGGGATCTAATGAGCAAAATGAACTACCAAGAAAATAGCAAAATAGTGACAGACTCAGAGAGGAGGCTGATAGCTGGGTGGAGGTGGGGAGTGGGCTGAATGGGGGTGGTAGAGAGGTTGAGCAAAAAGAAGAGAAAAAAAAACTCAAGGAAATGGACAACAGCATGGTGATTGTGGGGGTGGGGATGTAGAGGGAGGTGGAGGAGGATTTAGGGGGCATAAATGGTGATGGATGGAGACTTGACTTGAGACTTGAGGTGGTGAATACACAATACAGTGTACAGATGAAGTGTTGTGGAATTGTGCACCTGTAACCTATACTATTTTGTTAACCAGTGTCACCCCAATACATTCAAAAAAGGGGAGAAAATTGCAAACTCTCCAAAAGCCCCAACAGAGTTCTGCTTATTTAAAAAGAAAGGAAGGAGGGAAGGAAGGAAGGAAGGAAGGAAGGAAGGAAGGAAGGAAGGAAGGAAGGAAGGGAGGGTGGGAGGGATAATGATCTCACTTCATGAGGGGGAAACATACCTGTCCTGTTCATAGATTGACAATGCCAATAAACTGAAGTATGGTTAAAAAAAAAAAGTCTTGCTTTCAGATTCTTTTAAAGAACCCCACCCATAAAGGGAAGTGGCTGAAAGAGCATAAATCTGGGTTTAAAACCCTGTTCTGCCACAAAGTTGTTTATGAGCTTGGCCAGGGCTGGTTACTTAACCTCTCACAGCCTCTTCAGTTCCTTCAGCCCTAAAATGGGGCTAATAATAACCTGCTTCATCGGTTTGTGTTAAAATTTGAGTGAGATACCAGATGAGAGAGTGCCTGCCCATCCTAGATGGCAGAAGACCTTATGCCCCATCTCTGAGGTAGTCAGATTCCTTTCTATTCCCTTCCTTTCCCCTCCTTTCCTCTTTCCATCCAGACAGGGAGGGTCCTAGTCACAAAGATATTCAGAAGAGAAACAATGAGGAGGAAACGGGGCAGAGGGCTTGGATTGTGTTCCCCTGAACACAGTGCCTGAGACCAGAACTTGAGACTTCCTGGAAGGTGGCCCCAGGGATCGGGAGGGAGGGGACAGAAAATGTAACTCAGGGGCCCAGCTAGTGTGGCTCAGGGATTGAGCTTCCATCCATGAACCAAGAGGTTACCGGTTCAATTCCAGTTAGCGTTTCTATCTCTTTGTTCCTCTCCCTTCCTCTCTCTCTAAAATCAATTAAAAAATATATTTTTAAAAAAGAAAAGAAACTGTAAATCAGGGAAGGAGAAAATGCCTATAAAAAGGTACCAGAGCTAGCCACTGATGTGGAGCTCAGCCCAGCCAGAGCCTCTCTGAAGATCTGTAGACCCCACCTTAGAATTGACCCTCTGAAGATCTGGAGGCTGGGGCACTGACCTGTGTCCGTGTCCAACCTGGTGAGGATTACACTCAGAGCATTAACTCTCCTCTCTTTTTGCCACACCCCTGTCAACTGAGGGAGAAAAACAGAGACAAGGCCTCCGCCTGGGGCACAGGCAGGGTTGTGGGGACCATCCACCACACCTGCAGTTCAAGTCAAAGGTGGCCTGAGGACATGTGGCATGGGGCACCAAAGCAGCTGCCTCAGGCCCAAAACCCATGCTTGGGTTAACAATGTAATCTTCTCAATCCTGGTGAGCAACTCAGTGCCAAACAGACAACCTGGAGTGCCTTTCAGTGGGAGAAGCTGGAGACCCAGGATTAAAGCCCTCTCTCCTCAAGACTACAGCAGGGACGTGATTGACTTCCTCAACTGTTCCCTCACGCGTCTGGGAGAGAGTAGAGAGAATACCTGAGGGGGTTAGTCATTAAAGGGGAGGAAGGGTGGGGCTGGGAATTTGCCTGCAGAAGGAAATGCTAGCTATTTCACTGAGCAGCAGCTAAATCATTTGTCTCTGCTCTACAAATAGGGAGTTAGAAATGTTCCTCAGATTGGAAACACCATTATGGTTATTGTATTAATGCCTATCGCTTATCAAGCACGTAATATGTGCCTGGAAATGTGCTATTTTCTTTCATGCCTTATTTCATTTCATCCTCACAGCAACCCAATCCAGTAGGTATTATAATAAACTGAAGCTCAGAGAGATTGAGTAAATCGCTGAATGTCAAAGAGCTAGTAACTTGTAGAGCCAGAATTCAACCCCAGGTAGCCTGACCTAAAAGCATGTTTTTTGACCATTAGGCCTGTGTTTTGACCATTAGGCTGTCCAGCTAGGGAAGCAATCTGAAGCAGTGGCCTGGAGGACAGGGGCTGGGAGAGCACATTAACAACTCCGGAGCAGCCAGGTGGAGAGATGCATAGGGCAAGGTATGCAGGAGAGGGCGGGGAGCTCCCATGCTCTCTTCAGGCACCAGCCTCCCAGGACCTCCACTTGTTCATCAACCTGGAAGCTCTCCGAGTCCGTCCTTCTGGGGTTTAATTGAGGCTTCATACAGGGGCGTGACTGAATCAGTGGCCATTGGCAATTGATTCAAACTGCTGCTTCTCTGCCCTCCTTGGAACAGGTGAGACTGAAAGTTCCAACTTTCCAAACACCTGGTTGTTTCCCTTGGCAACCAGCCCTGTTCTTAGTTTACCTAAGGGTTTTTCAAAAGTCACTTCATTGACTTAAAAAAGGCACCTTTTCCCACTTTCTTCAGAGGAAATTCCAAGGGTTTTAGGAGGTCTGTTGCCAGGAACAGGGTCAAAGAACAAATATATATTTTTATTATAAATCAAAATATCACAGACCCCTTTCAAAGTGGAACAGTCTCTTCATAACTCCTCTGCTCAAACCCTGGGGTTTATTTTTTGACGTTTCCAAGTTCAGTGCAGCCCAGTCTCAGTTCATTTGCTCATCGTTGCACTGGTCCTTCTCTGGTCAAGGTTTGTTTTTCTGCAGCTGGGAGCAGAGATAAGGGTTTCCCTGATGAGTAGAACAGACTTGTGCCGGGGAAGTGTTCTGCACGGTCACAGTAAAAAAAGGTCTAATCACTTTAAGTTTGTCTTTCACATCCAGACAAAAAGTGAGGTATTTTTATTTCTTCATCTGCAAAACTTGACAATTGGTCCCACCTCACAGGCTTGTGATGACATACTGTGAAAGTGCTTTGTGGACTATGAACTGTAAACAGACTAGCTTTTATCATTGTTGATGATATGATGGTAAGAATGACCCATGCAAGTGGGGGGCGGGGAAAAAGCCCATTCATCCAGTCCCAAAGTTCACACTGTGAACTTGGCACCTTTTCTCTCTTCAGTTGTATCTTCTGTTTAATCAAGGATTGCGATTTTAATTTCAATGGTTACATACATTTTTTATTTTTTGATATTCTATTTTTTCCTAAATCTGTCTGGGCATTTTTTATAATCTCGTATTCCTTATTCAGTTTTTCTGCTCTATCTTTTATTCTTTAAACATTTCAGAATAACTTCTTTAGATTATCTGATTATTCCAAATGCTGAAGTCCTTAAAAATCTAGACCTGTTCATTATTGTTCCTGCTGATTCTCCCTCATGATGATTTGAATCCTTATGTATTTAGTAATATTTTCTAAATTTAAATTTGGCTGAATTTAAACCAGAAGCCTTTTTGAGGATGCTTTCCTCTAAGGAAAATTCAGTTTGCACCTGCTGGACTCTCGGGGGCATTAATAATCTGGGCCACTTAAATTTTTCAGTGTATGGTTTATTTAATCGAAGGGAAGAGAGCAGGTCTCACATGGAAACTAACATCTTTATTAACTTTAACATCTAGTGCTGCAGCCTAGACAGTTTTCCTTATAGGGTCCCTCTGTAAGCAGGTGGACTTTATTCTTTCCACTAACAATCTAACCCTTTTAAAGGTCCCAGCTTTGGGCAGAAGACGGTGTCTCACATTTAGCTCTTCCATCCTCCTCAACCCTATGGCTTAGTGTCTGGTTCTCCCCAACCTTCCATACTTCTACCCAGTCCCTAAAGCTCTAGGTTTCTAGTTAGTTGACCTCTCTGTTTATTTACTACTTACCTTTTGTTTTGTATTGTTCATTTCAGGGGGATGCCCTTGCTAGATTACCTTTATTTGGGGGAGCTCACTAAGGAATTTAAAAAATATGTATTTGTTGTGTTTTATATAGCATTTAAGTTTTCTGCTATGGGAAGCTTTTGAGAACTCATAGTAATGGAAGAGCATTTTCTTAAGTGATTATATAATACATGTTGTGTTCTAACCTGCTTTTTTCCCACTTGAAATATGAAAAATACTTACAATATAAATAAATATAGGTCTAGAGCATCATCTTAATGGTTACATAGTCTTCTCTATTACATTTTTATATTGATTGATTTTAGAGAGAGACACAGGGAGAGAGAGAAAAAAACATCCATTTGTTGTTCCACTTATTTATGGATTCATTGGTTGATTCTTGATATATGTCCTGTCCCAGGATTGAACCCGCAACCTTGGTGTATGAGAACTAAGCTCTAACCAATTGAGCTACCCAGCCAGGGTCTACATAGTATTCTATTGCATAATTTATTTAATCTTTTTCTTATTATTGGATATTTAGGGTTCTGGGGGTGTTTTTTTTTCACTATTTTATTTATTTATTTTTTCAAATTTTTATTAAGGTATTATATGTGTACATATCTTACCATTGCCCCCCCCACCCCACTCCCATACCTGCCCTCACCCCCCAATGTTTTGCATCCGTTGGTTACTCTTATATGCATGCATACAAGTCCTTCAGTTGATCTCTTATTTCCCCCACCTCTCCCTAACCTTACCGCTGTAATTAGACACTCTGTTTGATGCTTTACTGCCTCTGTAACTATCTTTTGGTTCATCAGTTTATAATGTTTTTCATTATCCCTAAATGAGTGAGATCATGTGATATTTTTCCTTCATTGACTGGCTTATTTCACTTAGCATAATGTTCTCCAATTCCATCCAGGTGTCTACAAATGGTAGTAATTCCTTCTTTTTTATGGCAGCATAGTATTCCATTGTGAAGATGTACCATAGTTTTCTGATCCAGTCATCTGCTGACGGGCACTTAGGCTGTTTCCAAATCTTAGCTATTGTAAATTGTGCTGCTATGAACATAGGGGTGCATATATCCTTTCTGATTGGTGTTTCTGGTTTCTTAGGATATATTCCTAGGAGTGGGATTACTGGGTCAAATGGGAGTTCCATTTTCAGTTTTTTGAGGAAACTCCATACTGTTCTCCACAGTGGCTGCACCAGTCTGCATTCCCACCAGCAGTGCACGAGGGTTCCTTTTTCTCCGCATCCTCGCCAACACTTGTCGTTTGTTGATTTGTTGATGATAGCCATTCTGACAGGTGTGAGATGGTATCGCATTGTCGTTTTGATTTGCATCTCTCGGATAATTAGTGACTTTGAGCATGTTTTCATGTGTCTCTTGGCCTTCCTTCTGTCTTCTTTCGAAAAGATTCTATTTAGGTCCGTTGCCCATTTTTTTATTGGATCATTTATCTTCCTTTTATTAAGTTGTATAAGCTGCCTGTAGATGTTGGAAATTAAACCTTTATCAGTGATACCATTTGCAAATATGTTCTCCCATACAGTGGGGTTTCTTATTGTTTTGTTGATGGTTTCTTTTGCTGTGCAAAAGCTTTTTATTTTGATGTAGTCCCATTTGTTTATTTTCTCTTTGGCTTCCATTGCCCTAGGGGCAGTATCACTGAAAAAGTTCTTTTGGCATATGTCTGAGATTTTGCTGCCTGTGGATTCCTCTAGTATTTTTATGGTTTTCCGTCTTATATTTAAGTCCTGTATCCATTTTGAGTTTATTTTTGTGTATGGTATAAGTTGGTGATCTAGTTTCATTTTTTTGCATGTATCTGTCCAATTTTCCCAACACCATTTATTGAAGAGACTGTCTTGACTCCATTGTATGTTCATGCCTCCTTTGTCAAATATTAATTGTGCATATTGGTTTGGGTCGATATCTGAATTCTCTATTCTATTCCATTGATCTATATGTCTGTTCTTGTGCCAGTACCAGGCTGTTTTGAGGACAGTGGCTTTGTAATACAGCTTGAAATCTGGTATTGAGATCCCTCCTACTTTATTCTTCTTTCTCAGGATTGCTGTGGCTATTCGGGGTCTTTTTTTATTCCAGATGAATTTTTGGAGAGTTCTTTCTAGGTCTGTGAAATATGCTGTTGGTATTTTAATGGGGAGTGCATTGAATCTATAGATTGCTTTGGGTAGTATGGACATTTTGATGATGTTGATTCTACCAATCCATGAACATGGTATGTTCTTCCATCTGTTTACATCTTCCTCTATCTCTTTTTTCAGTGTCCTGTAGTTTTCCGCATATAGGTCTTTTACCTCCTTGGTTAGGTTTATTCCTAAGTATCTTAATTTTTTTGGTGCGATGAAAAATGGGATTGCTTTTTTAGTCTCTCTTTCTGTAAGTTCACTGTTGGTGTATAGAAATGCCATAGATTTCTTGGCGTTAATTTTGTATCCTGCTACCTTGCCGAATTCATTTATTAAGTCTGTTAGTTTTTTGATAGAGTCTTTCGGGTTTTTTATGTACAATATCATGTCATCTGCAAATAAGGACAGCTTTACTTCTTCTTTTCCAATTTGGATGCCTTTTATTTCTTCTTCTTGTCTAATTGCAATGGCTAATACTTCCAGTACTATGTCAAACAGGAGTGGTGAGAGTGGGCATCCTTGTCTTGTTCCTGTTCTTAGGGGAAATGGTTTTAGTTTTTGCCCATTGAGTATGATGTTAGCTGTGGGTTTATCATATATAGCTTTTATTATGTTGAGGTATGATCCTTCTATTCCCACCTTGTTGAGAGTTTTTATCAAGAAAGGGTGTTGGATTTTGTCAAATGCTTTTTCTGCATCAATTGATATGTTTTTTCACTATTTTAAACAACACTTCAGTAAATATCCTTATAGCTAAATCACGATCTTCTTCCTTCTTTAAGTGTTTATAAAAATAATATATGCAAACACTAAGGAAAATAAAAATTATCCACAATCTTTTTTGCTGTCACCTTATTAATTAATACCATTTGTTCTATAATTGGAATCTCTTAATCAAACAACAGATGAGAAGTAGTTAGGACTAGAATATGAAGAGAGACCACACCCTCTGCTCTCCGCCCCTCACCCAAACAACTAGGGATAGGGAGCCAGAGCAGGTACTAGGGCTGGACTGAAAGTAACCAAGGACTATCAGGAGCAGAGAGCTGAAGGGATGGCAGACACCAAGTGGAATCCAAAAGCCTGGGACAACTGTGGTCAGAGGCACCAGGCCTCAGGAAAGGCTGAAGCTTCAAAATCTCGCCTCACCTGTTCCCTTCTGCCTGAAGCAAAGGGTCTTCTCGGACACTCCTCCAGGCTCCCATCCCTGCCTTCCTTCTTTTAAAGGGGTTTGGTTTATTTTGAGTCAAAAAGCAGTACAGCCCTAACCGGTTTGGCTCAGTGGATAGAGCGTCAGCCTGCTGACTCAAGGGTCTCAGGTTCGATTCCAGTCAAAGGCATGTACCTTGGTTGTGGGCACATACCCAGTGGGGAGTGTGCAGGAGGCAGCTGATCGATGTTTCTCTCTCATCAATGTTTCTAACTCTCTATCCCTCTCCCATCCTCTCTGTAAAAAATCAATAAAATATATATTTTTTAGAAAAGCTGTACAGGGCCTAGCCCGTTTGACTTAGTAGATTGAGCATCAGCCTGTGGACTGAAGGGTCCCTGGTTCGATTCTGGTCAAGGACACATGCCCTGGTTGCGAGTTCCATCCCTGGTAGGGGGCGTGCATGAGGCAGCCGATCAATTATTCTCTCTCATCATTGATTGCTTCTGTTTCTATCTCTCTCTCCCTCTTCCTTCCTCTCTGAAATCAATAAAAAATATATATTATTTTAAAAAGCTATACAGGCTCTGAAACTATCCCCAGCCCTATACTTTATAGTGGCTTACCCATGATTCTCAGGGTCTTGTCCCAATCTAAGAAATTCTACCATAGAAAGGCCTTTTTGGGGGAGGCGGGGGAGGATTTTAAACACCCCTCTACCTCCTTTCTGCCTGCTCCTCTTGAGTGGAGCCCAGATGTTGAGCCCAGTGTTAAGAGAATCATGAGGGGAATGGCTGCCCTCTCTGACAGCTCTTTGCTCTTGACTACACTTTTTTGAGGACCTGATGCACTTGCCTTTACAGTCTGTGAGACACCGTCATATCTCTATAATAAAGTCTATTTCAGATTGATTCTGTCGGCTGTGCAGGTGACAGCCCCTAAACCATAAAGAAGCCCCACCTCCTCTTTTCTCCCAGTGAGTATGGAGCCCCAGCTGGGGTGATGGGTTTCTTAAGAAAGCCCTAGAAGTTACGGTCTCCCTGTGAAGGACTGGGTGCCCAGAGCTGGCTGTATTTCGTTCCCACAAGCTCCAGCCCTGGTCAGGCATTGCATGGGTAAAATAACTTTTTGTCAATCCTAAATCCTTAAGGCTCCCCAAGCTCCTGAGTTCTGAAAAGCCCTTGTCCAGAGCATATGCTTGTGGGGAAGGTGTGTAAACCAGGTAATAAGCATGAAGGAGTTGGCATGAGGGGGAGAGGGTAGGGACACTCTGAGGTGTTTCCACTGCAGTGTACACCTCCATGTCAACAAGCTGCTGGCTGGGCCATTCATCTAGCCTACCATAAGGCCCTGGGAATGGGTCTTGATCTTGACAGCAGACAAGTCACTGCCAATGCCAGAGGCTTGCCTCAGTGAGAGCCGCTGTCAGGACTGGGCAGGAATACACACGGTTGGATGCTTCACACCTTCCTCAGCCACCTTCACCACCACCTGAGTGTACAGCCCTGAAGCCTATGTGAAAATAGGAAAGCTTGATGGTTGGGAGCCAGGCTCTGAAGTTCCACACTGGCTTGGGCGAGGTAAACTATCAGTGCCTGTGTTTTCTTATCCATAAAGAAGTAATGAAAGTGGTACCTATGCCCTTAGGGTTGATGTGAGAATAAATAAGCTCATCTTTGTACCTGGCACGTGGTGAGCATTACAGAAGTGTTAGCTATGATCTTAGGGTAGCTGTGCGAGAGATGAGCCCTAGGACCACGAAACCCTCCTCAGCTCCATCCCATCCCCATCCCAGGCCTGGCAGGTGGTGGAGCTGGGAGGCCTGTGGGAGAAGGGAGAGACACTGACTGTAGGAATGGGTTGATTGTGGGTTCCTGGAATGTGAGAACTCCTTCGTGGTACCCTAAATGCAAGTGACACCTAACCAGGCTGTGGCATGTACCAGGCTGCTCAAGGAAATACCAGTTAGAAAAGACAAGCACTAAGCTTCCGTTTTCTGCCCAGCCCCTTTGGGGCGGGACTGCAGAGGCTGGAGGAAACTTAGAGGCTGTCAGCTGCTCTTGTAACAGGAAGTTCTTCAGTCACTCTGGGTAGGGAAGTGGAATTAGTGCAGTGGCTTAGGTGGCCTGGAGATTGACCCTTCTCCCCACCCCCAGACCCCTCTCTACCACAAACCCTATTCCCAGAAGTCACTCCATCCGTGTGAACTCGAAACTTCCAGAAACCCCTGGCAACTTCCAGTTTGATGTCTTGCAGCAAGTTATGGTGAGTGGAGAATGGGACACAGGATGCCCCTTGGACTCACTCTGGGACTGCTGTTGTGCCGGTACCAAGGCCAGGGGACAGTGGGGCTCACGGGGGAGGCTGTGGATTATACTGATCCTACTGAGTCATGGGGGGCGGGGGGCGGGAGCATAGGGCAGAGGGGTTGTGGGAAGCAGCAGGGACTTCGGACCAATACCAGCTGGTGAAGAGGCCCCTTCTCCCAGGCACAAAGGTGCCCCAGCCCCCATGGTGTCCATCGAGGACTTGAAGAACCCAAAGTTCATCGGCCAAGGCGGGTTCGGCACAGTGTTCCAGGTGCAACATCAGACATGGGGTTACGATGTGGCAGTCAAGATTGTTGACTCGTGAGTGTCCCAGCTGCTGGTTGACTAGCCAGGGTCTTGCTGAGGAGGCAGGCTGCTGTCCTGGGGGGTTGGGGGGCCTGAGTGGGGCAGGGAGGGATCTGCCCAGCAGAGCAAGACTCCAACTCTCTCCTGGAGCATAGGAAGATGATATCCAGGGAAGTG
Organism: Plecotus auritus; assembly: GCF_963455305.1. Classification (NCBI taxonomy): domain Eukaryota; kingdom Metazoa; phylum Chordata; class Mammalia; order Chiroptera; family Vespertilionidae; genus Plecotus; species Plecotus auritus. Next base: position 85,003,609 of record NC_137770.1, on the reverse strand, counting down.
AAGGCCATGGCAAGTCTGCGTCACCCCAACGTGCTGCCCCTGCTGGGGATCACCGAGAAGCTGGAGTGGGACCACGTGTCGAGGCCGGCTCTGGTGACTCAATTCATGGAGAATGGTTCCCTGGCAGGGTTGCTGCAACCCCAATGCCCTCGGCCCTGGCCACTTATCTGCCGCCTGCTGCAGGAGTTGGTGCTCGGGATGTGTTACCTGCACAGTCAGAACCCCGTGCTTCTGCACCGGGACCTGAAGCCCTCCAACGTCCTGCTGGACCCAGACCTGCATGCCAAGGTCAGCCTGTCCACATCCCAGCCCAGCCTCTAGATAGATCGTGCCCCAGAGCTGCTCCAGCCCCACCAACTGAAAAAGCATCTGCTGCAGCTCTGTCTACTGAATACCCTCAGCATCTCCCTCTGGACACAGGGCTGCCCAAGTGTCAAGGCCTATCCAGAAGCTTTAGCCCCTGCCACACCAAGTGATAGAGGCCCTGACCAACACAGCCACTTCCACATGCCCACCCCACTAGGCTCTCCAAAGACCCATGGCTGACAGCCCAGGAGACTCAGATCTTGACCCACCCTCAGAGAGAATGCAGACCTTCAAACCAAGGCCCAATTGATCCTACTGTTTCCCTAACCCTCCTCACCTCCTTTACAAGGCTGGACCTGTATCTTCTGGGTTGGGGTCGGGGTGGGGGGGGGAGAAGAAGATTCTGGAAGCTGCCTGGCATTGTCCATCCCCTACTTCCTCTTCCTTTCCTTCCTTTGCAGTTGGCAGATTTTGGCCTGTCTACATTTCTGGGAGGCTCACAGTCAGGGGCAGGGTCTGGGGAGTCAGGGGGCACCCCAGCCTACTTGGCCCCAGAACTATTGGTTGATGTAAACCAGAGAGCCTCTATGGCCAGTGATGTCTACAGGTAAGACACCCATGCCAAACATACATCCTCAATTTTTACGCCTCTCTGGGCCCTCCTAGGGGAAGGTGTATGGAAGAGAAGTTTTGCCAGAGGTTGGGAGAGGCCTCAGCTTTTTGTCTCTTGCAGCTTCGGGATCCTAATGTGGGCAGTGCTTGCAGGAAGAGAAGCTGAGAGTAAGACTTTAAGCAGACTATTGGGTCCTTAATGCCAGGCGCCCTCCTCCTGAAAGCCCCCAAGCCCTCCAACTTCCTGCTTCCCTGCTCAGACTGTCCTACCCCCTACTCTCTTCCCCTTGGACTACACTCCCTGCCCTGTTCTATGATGGAGCAGGTCGCCCCTCCTACCCTGAATGCTTTCTCTTCATGTCCCCCACCCCCACCTCAGTAGTGAACCAGACATCACTGGTGCAGCAAGCTGTGTATGAGAGGCAGGTCCGGCCCCCACTGACAGAGCTACCCCAGCCCGGCCCTGAGACTCCTGGCCTGGAGGAACTGTTGGAATTAATGCAGCTCTGCTGGAGGCATGAGCCCAAGGACAGGCTTTCCTTCCAAGGTGAGCTGGCCACTTAACTGGCAGCTGGGTTGGGCCTTGATCTGTCAGCAGAGGGCTTTCCCAGAGAAAGAAGTTTTGCTCACCTGCCACCCACTCTGCCTTCTCTCCAGAATGCCGACCATACACTGAGAAAGCCCTCCACCTGGTACGAGATGAAGCTGGTACAAAAATGGATGCTGCAGTCTCCACAGTGAGTACCCAACACCAGCCCCAATCTGAGAGCTGGGAAGGAATGCACCACATGGCTCCCTTGGCCACCCAGTGACTCCCCACTGACCACTGCTATGCCTTAACCCGCATCCCACTCTCCCACCCCACTCCCGATTCCCTGACAGCAGTTTATGGACCAAGAGACGTCTTCCTAGGGTTTACACTGGCTCTTGCACCTCCACAACCATCAAGTTCTTTTCTTGCAGGTGAAGAAGTTCCTGTCGGAGCACAGGAACAGCAACAGGTTGTCTGCCCTGGAGCCAGGCTCAAGGGGGACAGAAATGGATGGCCGTGAGGCACACCCAGGAAGCCCTGATCCCGTGATCTCTGACATGCTGAGAAACCTGAATCTGAAAGGGCCCCCCAGCTCTGTTTCTGAAAAATGTACAAACCTTCCTGAGAAGACTGAGGCACAGAAAAAGCATGTTCCGCATGCCTGGACAGCAGGGACGCCTTCTGATTCAACTGCCCAACTTCCCCCAACTTCAGAGACCTCACCATTCAGAAACCCCACCTCAGCTTGGACCCCAGGTCCTGGACCCCAAGGAAATCAGGTGAGACTTTGGCAGGATTAGGGGATGCAAATCTTGTCCCCTTTTCAGGAAAAACTTGGGAGTAAGGAAGTATGCTCTGGGAACAGGCCTCGAGACAGGGGGCCTGAGAGCTCTGTGTTTTTCACAGGGGGCTGAGAGATGTGGCACAAACTGGCCTCCCAAGGAGCCAGGACCAAGTCCAATACCAGGTAACCATAGCCACTCCTTCTCCCCCACCCCCACCCGCCCTGCCCTGCTCAATTCCTCCACCAGCTTCATCCTCTAGAGCAGGGGTCCTCAAACTTTTTAAACAGGGGGCCAGTTCACTGTCCCTCAGACCGTTGGAGGGCCGGACTATAGTTTTAAAAAAACAAACTATGAACAAATTCCTATGCGCACTGCGGGCCCGGGACGAGTCGGCTGCTAACCAGGACAGGCAGCGGCACCCGGCGGGCCGGATAAATGTCCTCGGCGGGCCGCATGTGGCCCACGGGCCGTAGTTTGGGGACCCCTGCTCTAGAGTCTAGACCAGGGGTGGGCAAACTTTTTGACCCGAGGGCCACAATGGGTTCTTAAACTGGACTGGAGGGCCGGAACAAAAGCATGGATGGAGTGTTTGTGTGAACTAATATAAATTCAAAGTAAAGAAGCGGAGGGGAGAGCAAGAGAACCGGATAGAACAGCCGGATCTGGCCCGTGGGCCGTAGTTTGCCCAAGGCTGGCTAGACCATATATAGATGCCCTCTTTTGAAGCTCCTTGTGTGTGGGGGGGTGCTGCCAGCTCCTACCCAAGGCGGGGTAGAAAAGGGGAAAGAAAGGGCTAGAGGCCACTTACTCTAATCTTCTCATTTCATAAATGAAGAAACTGATACCCTTTGGGATTGGATCCTGCTGAGATTGTAGCAAAGCCTGGATTTGTCCTAGGCCTTCTAGCTCCCCAGCACCAACTCTGTGAACCCCCAAATTCCATTGTGGCTATGTCAGTACCAAGGGCTTCCAAGCAGAAAAGATCCAAATACCCAGGTCAGAAACGTCAGCTGCCACCACTCTTGAGCTTCTGCACACCCAGTCTGAAGGAGCAGCCTGCAGGGGAAAGGCAAAGGCATCCCTGACACCTTCCCAGGGAGGCCCTGAGACCCGTCTCTACATTTCCCCAGGGTGAGCACAAGGTGCTGCTGCCCCTCCACTCTCTGCTCCTCCTAAGTTGCTGAAGACTTAACCCTCACACTAACACCTCTGTTTCTTTTAAAGGGCCATGGTACCCTTCCATCCATAACAGCCAAGCAGTGCAGATCGGAAACAACAACCACATGGTGATACCTATGTCTTGGATGGATCTGGCAGCACGCCCCCACACACAAGTAGCTTCAAAAGAAGTGCCACAAGAACCTGATGCCTGGACTGGACCACAGGGCCAGTATAATAATGACAGATATTGAGGAAGCATCTAAACTGCCTCCTGGATTTGAGGCAACTAGCTGAGATTTCCTTTGAAGGCCACCAGGCCTGCACCCAAACTGACTTTGTGCCCCCAGGAATCAATAAAGTGGTGGTATTTTTTAAATTCTTTGTTGTTTAAAGTATTACATATAGTATTACATATGTCTCCTTTTTCTCCCATTGACCTCTCCCCGCCACCCTCCTCCCTCCCCCCAGCATAAGCCCTCAACCCCCTAGTGTCTATGTCCATTGGTTATGTTTTTATGCATGCATACAAGTCCTTTGGTTGGTCTCTTACTGCCCCCAACCTGCCTTCCCTCTAAAGTTTGATGGTCTGTTCGATGCTTCTATGTCTCTGGATCTATTTTTGTTCATTATATTCCAAAAACGAGTGAAAGCATGTGATATTTATCTTTCTCTGACTGGCTTATTTTGCTTAGCATAATGCTCTCCATGTCCATCCATGCTGTTGCGAATGATAAGAATTCTTTCTTTTTTTTTTTTACCACAGCGTAGTATTCCATTGTGTAGATGTACCACAGTTTTATAATCCAGTCATCTGCTTATGGGCACTTAGGCTGTTTCCAAATCTTAGCTATTGTAAATTGTGCTGCTATAAACATAGGGGTGCATATGTCCTTTCTGATTGGTGTTTCTGATTTCTTCGGATATATTCCTAAGAGTGGGATGGCTGGGTCAAATGGGAGTTCCATTTTTAACTTTTTGAGGAAATGCCATACTGTTCTCCACAGTGGCTGCACCAGTCTGCATTCCCACCAGCAGTGCACAAGGGTTCCTTTTTTTTCCACATCCTCGCCACTTGTCTGTTTGTTGATTTGTTCTGACAGGTGTGAGGTGGTATCTCATTGCTGTTTTGATTTGCATCTCTGGGATGGTTAGTGACTTTGAGCATGTTTTCATATGTCTCTTGGCCTTCTGTATGTCCACTTTCGAAAAGTGTCTATTTAAGTCCTTTGCCCATTTTTTTATTGGGTTGTTTATCTTCCTTTTGTTAAGTTGTATGAGTTCCCTGTAAATTTTGGAGATTAAGCCCTTACCTGAAATAGCATTGGCAAATATGTTCTCCCATGCAGTGGGCTTTCTTGTTGTTTTGTTGATGGTTTCTTTTGCTGTGCAGAAGCTTTTTATTTTGATGTAGTCCCATTTATTTATTTTCTCCTTAGTTTCCATTGCCCTAGGAGCTATAGCGGTAAAGATATTGCCACGACATGTGTCTGCTATTTTGCTGCCTATGAAAGTGGTGGTTTTAACCAAAGTATCACACAAGAAGCTAAGGTGTCAGCCATAGGAGGGAAGGGACATGGATGGGAAGTTGGGGAGCTGGCATTGAGGGTGGGGGAGGCAATGCAGTCTCCCTGAGACGGAAGCGGAATGCTGAGAGCTGGGGGTGGGCAATGTCATGGCACACAAGGTCAGGGCCCAGCCGTGGCAGGAAGGAATCCTAGAGGCCTGGCTCCTGGGGCCCACTCTAATCTCAGGGCAGGGCACTTCCTCTAGAGCAGGCAAGACCTGACCCTAAACCAAACTCTGGGATTAGATGCTGTCCCTCCTTTTCTGCTATGCTACAAAGACTGGGCTGTGGGGTCCTGGGGAGGGGCTCTCCATGGGAATTTGCAGACCTTGTGCCCAGCAGGAGAGACCCCTCCAGTTTCTCCGAGGTCAGCCCCCACACTACCACCTTCCTCCACCACACACACTCACATGCTGGTTGCTTCTGAGGTGGGAGCCTTTTGGGTCTCCGCTTGTGTCTGGGAGTGGAAAGCTATGGCTTCTCAAAGCTATGCACAGACCTGCCCCCTACCACGGAGCTGGCGATGGCGGAAGAATAGACAATTATTTAGCCAGGGCCACAGCGGTGGCTGTCCAGGCCCCAGAGTTTAAGGGGGAAATGAGCCCCCATCTTCGTCTCTCCGGCCCTCTCTCAGCCTCCCCACATCCAAGCATTCCACCTCTGTTTTAACACTTCCACTCCGCGGGCCCACCCCACCCCCTCGAATTTCCCGTATAGTCACCTTCTCTCCTGATGGGGGAGGAGGGAAGGCAGTGCTGTTAGGAGAGACGATCGGAGTGGGGGAGGAGGCCTGGGGAGTCCCGCTCCGGCACGGGAAGGGCCGGGCTGTTTCATCGGGGAAGTGGGAGGGGGCCCCGGCGCCGGGAGGGAAGCGCCTGTCGCCCGGGGCTCAGAGCCACTAATTTAGCGGCGAGGAGTGACTCCGCAGCTAGCTCCCGGAGCTCCCTCCCCGGGCCTGGCACACTGCTGCAGCAGCCTCGCAGGCGGTGAGTTGGGGAAGAGAGGGAACCCGTTGCTTCAACCCCAAATCCTGTCCCCCTGGACGTGAGGTTTTGCTCGGGCACCTCCGGAGTCCGGGTTCGAGGGAGCAGGAGAGAAGGATTGGGCAGTGTCCTTGCCTCCAACTGGGAGAACCCTGGGAGCCACAGGGCATGCCTGGAAGGAGATGGGATTGCCTGAGGCTGGGGGTGGGGGTGGCAGCAGCTTGTACCAGGTGAGAGGGACGCAGTTGGGGCTGGCTGGAGCCGGGGGCGGTAACCCGGACAACGACCCTCCCCAGCCCTGTGCCTGCGTCCAGGCGGTGCAGCGCGGGACAAGGGGAGACCATGGCCCGACTCTTCAGTCCCCGGCCGCCACCCAGCGAAGACCTCTTCTATGAGACCTACTACAGCCTGAGCCAACAGTACCCGCTCCTGCTCCTGCTGCTGGTGATCGTGCTCTGCGCGCTCCTGGCGCTGCTGACTGTCGCCTGGGCCAGCGGCAGGGTGAGCAGGGCCTCTGGTGCCCAAGCCTCGCGGGCGCGGGAGGGTCACTGCCCAGGGGGCATTTTCGGTGGTGAGACTTGTGGGGTCTTCTTTACCTGTGATTTCTTTGCTGGGACCCAGGAAAGAAGCGCTGAACCTTACTAGGAACTATAGTGACCCTGGTCAAGTCACTTCACCTCTCTGAGTCTACACGGGGAGGTAACTGAGCCCAGGAGGCTTCCAACTTCCCTCAGGGTACTGACAGACCTTTCCAGCTTCTGTGCTCTAGTAGTTCTAGAATAAATCCAACACCAGATTTTGATATTTTCTGGGGCGGGGGGGGGGGGGGAAGAGGCTGAGGGAGGGGGGAAGGATGGAGAATTACACTGGGCCCTGTGGTAATCTGTTTCCTGGTTTTCTTTCCCATTTAGGGGCTGTGGGGCAGTTGTACCCACAGACTCCCAGAAGGCACCTCCATCCCACTCTCGTTTAGTCCCAAAATAAGCCCATCTCCAGTTTCTTTTGGGGGGAGAAAAGGGGTTTTTCATTCCATTTCTGGAAACATCCCGCTCCAAGTTTTCTTCTCACTCTTGGGAGGCAAGGTGTGGAGACCACCTCACAGTCTAGGGGAGAGAGGGGACAAAGGGTGAAGACACTAGCGGGACTTCTACGCCCTGAGGGGGGTGGCGAGACACAGCCACTGGAAGCGAGGGAGATTCTTGGCGCCCCCTGCTGCCAAAGCACTGCTTGCAGGGCCGGAAACCCTGAGGTTTGTTGGGGGCGGGGACTCTCCCGAGCAAATTGGTCAAACTTGGATGCATTCATTTCTAAGTGCCTTCTGTGCGCTAGGGTTTTTTTTTACTTGCTTCCCGATCCCATGCTGGTGCCATGATTCCTATTTGACAGATGAGAAAACTGAGGCTCGGAATGATCAGGGATACACAAATGGCCCACATGGGACAGAAGCCAGAATTTCTGGGTAGATGGCCTGTGACTGAGCGGCCTCTGCAGCCTGCAAGTGATATGTTAGGTTGAACCATATAAAATTGCTGGCTGTGTAGATTACAGATTATCGGCAATCCATAAGGTTCGACCTAATATAAATGGCAAGCGGAGGTGCCCTGCCTTATTTTGTACTTGGGTTTGAGACACTTTTCAGAACTGGCCTGGGGGGCTGTCCATTCTTTCTCTTCCTGGACCAGCTCCCCAAACCCCACACGCGCCCCTCCCCACAGGAGCTGGCCTCAGACCCGGGCTTCCTGACCACAGTGCTGTGCGCGCTGGGCGGCTTCTCGCTGCTGCTGGGCCTGGCTTCCTGCGAGCAGCGACTGCAGCGCTGGACGCGTCCGCTGTCGGGCCTCGTGTGGGCAGCGCTGCTTGCGTTAGGCCATGGCTTCCTGTTCACTGGGGGCGTGGTGAGCGCCTGGGACCAGGTGAGAGGGGCGGCAGGTGGAGCAGTGGGGAGAGGGACGCTGGGCCTCGAACTTGCACCCAGGACACCTGTAGAGCAGAGCAGCAGTGTCAGCCTGCAGCTCCCACCTCCCTCCCCCAGGTGTCCTTTTTCCTCTTTGTCATCTTCACTGCGTATGCCATGTTGCCCTTGGGCATGCGGGACGCCACAGCTGCGGGCCTCACCTCCTCCCTCTCACACCTGCTGGTCCTCGGGCTGTATCTTGGGCCTCAACTTGACTCAAGACCTGCGCTGCTGCCGCAGGTGAGCATGCATGTAGAACAGGCTGCGCCCAGGGCCGGCTCCGCTGGGCACTGCTGGGTTCATCAGGGCATTTACCAACCCTACGACGAGCTGTGACTCCATGGCAGCATGCAATGCTGGGCACAGGACACAAACTCAGATAGGTCCCCACTGTGCCCTGGTGGAGCTGGTACCCAGTGCAGTGCCATGCCTGCAGACACCAGAAGAGGGTTCTGCACCCCCGGGGAAGGGAGTTGGACAGGCGACCAGGGTGCTGGGGACAGATGTAGATGATAGAACCCTCACAGAGAATGCAAAAATTGGAGCTTGAGTAGTTTTGTGCTATGGTGTGTGTGGGATGGGGGGTGGGCAGAGGGTGATGGAGGGTATTTCAGGCAGAGGAGAAGTATGTGCAAAGGTTTCTAGATCTAAGAAGCCATGTTGGTACAGCAGCCAAGAGTCTGGAGCAGAGGGAACGGGGAGCCGGGACGGGGGTGGGGGGGAGCGCCACCTGTGGATCCCACTGTGTGGCACGCATTGCCTAGAAATACTTGGGTCTCTAATGGTAGTGTCCTCCCCAGCCCCTTTGGAGATCAACTCCAGCTACACACATAGGCACCCCCACCCTTACCTGGTCTAGCGCCCTCTGAGGTGACCCTCACCCACAGTTGGCAGCAAACGCGGTGTTGTTCCTGTGCGGGAATGTGGCGGGAGCGTACCACAAGGCGCTCATGGAGCGCGCACTGCGCGCCACCTTCCGAGAGGCGCTCAGTTCCTTGCACTCGCGCCGGCGGCTGGACACAGAGAAGAAGCACCAGGTCCGCTGGTAATGGGGGCCGGGTGGGGCCTGGGCTCTGAGAGAGAGGTTACTTATATCACACAACTGGGCTCCTTCACAAGCTGAGTGACTTTGGGCGGGGCACCTGACCTATTTCTTCCTTTGTCAAAAGTGGCTGTTGCCTGCTTGGAAGGTTGCTGGGAGGCTCAAACAAACTGAAGTTGGTTAAAACCCTTTAGAACCCTATGGCACTAAACGAATTCCAATTCCGACATTGGTGATGGGAGTTCAGTCCCTAAAGTCATCAGTGCAGGATGGGGTACTGGAGCACAGCTAGTGTATGTGGTGGGGAGGACCTGGGACAGTGCCCTGGGGAACCCCCAGTGGGGCTGGGAAAGGGTGTGGGCTCCTAAGGCTTTGGGAAGCCCGGCTCCTGGTTCTAGGGTGCAAGAGCGTTGGTTCTCATAGTGATGTCTCCCAGGAACACCTTCTCTTGTCCATCCTTCCTGCCTACTTGGCCCGAGAGATGAAGGCAGAGATCATGGCACGGCTGCAGACTGGACAGGGGTCAAGGCCAGAGAGCACCAACAACTTCCACAGCCTCTATGTCAAGAGGCACCAGGGAGTCAGGTATGGGCAAGGATGGCTGGAGAGGAGGGGGCATGGGCTGAGACCATGACCCCACTAACTGTAGTCTGCTCTGCCCAGCGTGCTGTATGCTGACATAGTGGGCTTCACACGGCTGGCCAGTGAGTGCTCCCCAAAGGAGTTGGTGCTCATGCTCAATGAGCTCTTTGGCAAGTTTGACCAGATCGCCAAGGTAAAAGGGAGCCTGCCTCCCCAGCTTCAAACACCCCACTCTGGAGAATCCGTTCCAAGGGAATTCCTAACTTACAAAATCCCAGTCCCACATCAGAACCCATGTGGGCTCCCAGATACACCACTGGAAGTAGAAAACCCTTGCAAGCATCCCATCTACCACATACCTCAAATCTGGAAAGGTTTCTCAATAGCTCCACAGATGCCCCAACCACAGCACCCCAAATATGCTCAGAATCCCAACACAGTGGTCTCTGGATACTATAACCAAATCTAGGCATTCAGATGCTCTAACCTTTGGAGGCCCTTCCCAGCCGCCTGCTTGGACCTTAGGGCTGCGCCCAAGCAACTTAATCTTGGATCTCCCACCCAAAAAATCTCAATGCTGAGGCTACATTTATGGGCTCAAATCTGAATGCCCCCACACATGCCAAAGGTGGAGAGCCACAGACATCCCAACCCTTGAAAAAGCTTTCTGAGAAAGACACCTGCATGGGAGACCTCAGGCAGCCCCATATCAAGTTAAGGGAGTCCCTAGATCTTATCTAGACACTTCCAAAATCAGAAGTTCTTCAGGAACACCATATTTACTCTAACTTTTTCCAACTTCCTCTTGCCTCCTCTGGCTTCTAACCGGGTGCCCCTCTCCCCCCTGCACACACACACTCCCAGGAGCATGAATGCATGCGGATCAAGATCCTGGGAGACTGTTACTACTGTGTCTCCGGGCTGCCCCTCTCCCTACCAGACCACGCCATCAACTGTGTGCGCATGGGGCTGGACATGTGCCGGGCCATCAGGTCAGCTCAGGTGGGCGGGCAGGAGGAGTCCTGAGGGATGGATGTGGGATAGGAGCAGGCAGGGCAATGGAAGTCTTCCTGGAGAAAAGGAGGGGTGGGGCATGGGTTGGGCTGAAGACAGCACTCAGATTGTCCCTCACACACCCTGCTCAGGAAACTACGAGCAGCCACCGGTGTGGACATCAACATGCGCGTGGGTGTGCACTCGGGCAGCGTGCTCTGTGGAGTCATCGGGCTGCAGAAGTGGCAGTATGATGTCTGGTCCCATGACGTCACACTGGCCAACCACATGGAGGCAGGTGGCGTGCCAGGGTGAGACCTGGGGCTCCAGGAGGCTACAGCAGGAGGCCAACCAGGTCTCCCCTTTGCTGCCTCCCTTTTCATAGTTCCTTAAAATGAGTACAGTCCCATGTGGGGCTCAGGGAGATCCTGGGGTGCAGGAAGGGGAGCTGGAAGATACCTCCTGTAGCACAGGGCCTTCTTGAAGTTAGAATCTCAGGAATGATCCTGGAAAGAAATGAGAGGTTGGAGGTGCTCCCTCCTAACTTCCATTGTCCCCTCCTTCCAGACGAGTACATATCACAGGGGCTACCCTGGCCCTGCTGGCAGGAGCTTACGCTGTGGAGGACGCACCCATAGAACACCGGGACCCATACCTTCGGGAGCTAGGGGAGCCTACGTACCTGGTCATCGATCCCCGGGTAAAAGCCTAACCCGGAACCCAGGGGCTGGCCCACCCTAACCACCCATAGCCATAGGCTTGGTCTCTTCTTTGCCAGACCTGAGTTCCTGGGTCTTAGTGTGTATATGTCTCAGGGGAAGGGACACAAGCCTCTAAGGGGTATGGGGAGAACAGGGTGGGGGGTGGTGGAGGGAGTTGTAATCTTGACTGTCAGCGCTCATATACCCCAGGCTGAGGAAGAGGATGAGACGGGCACTGCAGGAGAGTTGCTGTCCTCTCTTGAGGGCCCCAAGATGCGTCCATCACTGCTGATGACCCGCTACCTGGAATCCTGGGGTGCAGCCAAGCCTTTTGCCCACCTGAGCCACGTAGAGAGCCCTGTGTCCACCTCCACTCCTCTCCCGGTATGTTCACCTCCACATGAGCCCCAGCACTTACATAAACCCACCCCCACTGCCCATTCCTAGCCTCCTGCCCCCACCACCAGTCACCTGATGATATCTCAAGGTCCTGAACTCTCTGGTCACCCTAGTCGCTGACTCTGGACCTTCCTTGCCAGTCTTTCCAGAGAAAGGGCAAAGAAGACTGCCCTCTGAGTTCACCACAGAGAAGATGTGAGATTCCCATAGACACCATGTCCATTGCTCTCCAACCCCCACTCAGCAAACCCTTTCCCCTGGTACCCCACATCCTCCTGACTCTGAAGCTACTGGTCATACCCATTCCCACCAGGATATGTCTCTTTTTAACTCAATTCCTGCAACTACTTGCTTTTTTTTTTCAATCCCCACTAGGACTGGGAAAGTGGGGCAATTGGTTGTTACCCCCACTCTTTAGCACTTGTACACAGATAAAATGAGGTGACAGTGAAAATCTCACATGGCTTTGAAGAAGGAAGTCACCATGAGCAGGCAGGAGTGATGGAGGGAGAGCAGGGAGCAGACCTGCGCCTTGTCTAGGGGAAGCTAGGGCAGGGCCAATTACTGGCTGATCCTATGCATAGCACCTTCAGGTAATCACTGATTCCCAGCTAGTGGAGGAGCCTGGATCTTCCTTACCTCTAGCTTTGAGGATGGTGCTTGATGATGAGTGACCAGAACCCTCATTCATGGAGTCAGGCTATGTTCCTCAAGGCTTACCCCAGGATTAGGTTCCTCTGCCGGCTCTCTTCCACCTTCCCTGATCTTCCCCAAACCTGATATGCATTTTCAGCCACCTTTCTGCAGATCTTCCCAGAATCTTGTCTGCTAGTACAGCTGGTTGGATTTATGGGATGACTCCAGAGTGCCCTTTCCATGTTTCCTTCCCCTCCTTTCCCATTCATCAGGAAAGCAGGCAAGAGCTCAGCAACCACTGGGGAGTGAGGGGACATTGGCAGCTGAGTACTTAATTTCAAGCCTCAACTTAGGATAGGGGAGGGGTCAGAAGGGCTAAGCTGGCAGGAGGGAGAGGAAGGAAGAATCCAAGACCCAGTTGATTGAGCTGATTGTTGCAGGATGAGGCCTCCAGGGTGGGGATGGAGTAACAGGGGTGGGATGTTGCTGGGAGCCCAGGGAAGTGAGACAACATTGGGTGCAATCCCCATTGTGGGGATGCCCCCCAGGACCCATGTCAGACCTTCACAACCCCAACTAAGGTGCAGGCTAAGAAATACCATGGTGGAGGAGTAGGAGTCCCTTGATTTATAGGCAGGACCTCACTAGCCCAGAAATTCACTTCTCAGCCACAAAAGTTCCAGGATCCCAGTCACATGTTAGAAATCCTGAGAATCACAACCGGCTTACTCTTAAACAATGTGGAACTTTGGGGTGGTGGGGCTATGTTTGTGCTGGTAGATCCCATTTATCCAGTCACTCCTTCCACAATTTTGAGCACCTACTATGTGGCAGGCTCTAGGCTAGTTCTTGAGAAGACAGGCGTGAATAAGATGTTTTCCCTGCCTTCAAATAATTTACAGGCATTGCGGGGGAGGGGGAATGGGCAGGTAGGAAGTTTGGAAAAAACTTAGGCCCATGCTTAGATGCATAGATGGGCTCATACCTAAAACATGCCTCTCAATCTTTCTGTCTTGGTCTCAGTCTCTCCCTCGCCTCTCACACACTTAAGCATTTGATTGAGGGGGATGATGTGGCCCTTGTGACCCTCTTCCTTTACATGAGGCAAGGGAACAGGGAAGAAGATTACCACATTTCTTACCCTGGGCCATGGCTGCAGCATTTTACCCTCTTCCTTGGTGCTTGTCCTCACCTTTTCATTTGCTGTTCATTTTCTTATCTCTGCACACACTACACAATCCATAGGGTACAGAAGGAAATGACTGTAACCTTGTGTTTTTTTTCTCTTTCTCTTTCCTTCTCCATTTTTTTTGTTTTCCACCCCCACTACCTTCCAGCACATCCTGACCGTCACAAAAGGTCAGAGGGGAGTCAGAATGTTCTGCATTGTCACTTCAATTAGCACCAGTAAGGATTTTTTGGCATCCCAAGGTGATAGAAAAGTCCCTGACTTTGACATTGTGTAGTCCTTAGGGGAAATGCAGCACAAGGGAACCAACACTCAAGCCTGTAGAAGATACAGGGTTGCCTTGTAAGTGATAGAAATTAACTATGAGGAAATCAGAGTATAAAGACCCTGGGAGTCAAAAGGCTCAGGAGGGGGATTGAAAACTGCGGCAAAAAAAATTTTTTTAAATATATTTTATTGATTTTTTACAGAGAGGAAGGGAGAGGGATAGAAAGTCAGAAACATCGATGAAAGAGAAACATCGATCAGCTGCCTCCTGCACACTCCCTACTGGGGATGTGTCTGCAACCAAGGTACATGCCCTTGACTGGAATCGAACCTGGGACCCTTCAGTCTGCAGGCCGACGCTCTATCCACTGAGCCAAACCGGTTAGGGCTGCGGCAAATTTTAACATTGCCCCAAATAAGCACTTTTCTGGAGCTGATGTACCTGAAAAAAGGCAAAGCAGGGTCATTATGGTGAAGAGTTGACCCTAGAGAAAGCAGCTGCCACCCAAATTACAAAGGCTGAAAGAGGGAAACTGAGGCCTTTGGCTCAAATAAACTCTTTTTTTTTTTTAATATATTTTATTGATATTTCACAGAGAGGAAGGGAGAGGGACAGAGAGCCAGAAACATCGATGAGAGAGAAACATCGATCAGCTGCCTCCTGCACACCTCCCACTGAGGATGTGCCCGCAACCAAGGCACATGCCCCTGACCGGAATCGAACCCGGGACCCCTCAGTCCGCAGGCCGACGCTCTATCCACTGAGCCAAACCGGTTTCGGCTCAAATAAACTCTTATAAAAAAGTTTTAAAATAATAATAAAATAAAGAGTCAGGAAGAATCATTGAGTAAATGTGGTTTGAACTTCTAATGACTATTAGAAGCAGGGGAAACAGCCAGATCAAATGCTCAAAAATATGTGTAGATATGAATGCCTCGCTCCAGAGAGCTTCCAAGGATGCTCACCATCTTCCCATCTTCTCCCCTCCCTGTCTTCTCTCAACAGGAGAAGGCCCTGGCTTCCTTCAGCCCCCAGTGGAGCCTGGACCGGTAAGGAGGCCTGAGCAATTTTTTTAAAAATTATTTTTTATTGATTTCAGATTGGGAGAGGAAGAGAGAGATAGAAACATCAATGATGAGAGAGAATTATCCACTGGCTGCCTCCTACCAGGGTTCGAGCCCGAAACCCGGGCATGTGCCCTGACTGGGCATCGAACTGTGACCTCCTGATTCATAGGTCAATGTTCAACCACTGAGTCACACCGGCTGGACATGCCCAAGCAGTTTTGACAGTGGGACTGTCTGGGTGATCTACCTCCATCCTCGGGTGGAGTGGGGGTGGCTCCTGCTTTGCCCAGATGCTTTTGAAGGTTTCCATGGTGACAAGCCAGGCTTTCACTGTACAGGAGCCGTACACCCCGGGGACTAGATGATGAAATGGACACTGGGGATGCCAAGTTCTTCCAGGTCATCGAACAGCTCAACTCTCAGAAGTATGGAAAAGAAAAGAGGGCTGGGAGTGCTGCAGGTCTTGGGCTCCTGTGGTAGGGTAGGGATGGTGTTCCCCTGATGACCTGGAGGGAAGGGAGCATCTATCCTGCTCCAGCCTTAGGAAAAACCCGCCTGACCATTCCCTCCTGCCCTACTCTTTTCTCTCTGGGTCTTACTGCCCCCCACCTCCCACCAGACAGTGGAAGCAGTCAAAGGACTTCAACCCACTGACACTTTACTTCCGAGAGAAGGAAATGGAGAAAGAGGTGGGCTACGCAGGTTGGGGGAGGGCGTTAGAGAATGGCCTGTGGTCCCATCTCCCCTCCCCAGGTCTGCTCAGTTTGTGCTTCTGGGGGTGATGGAGGGCATGTGCCTCTCTCTGAAAGGAAAGTCACCCTGTAGATTGAATTATTGAGTGGTGATGGGAGAGGGGAGGGCAACTCCTTGGAGAACACATAGCAAATACCTGGGGCTGAACTGAAAGGTGGGGCCATGAGGCTGGGGGACCCACTCCTTGCCTGGGATTGACACCTTCAAGGTCATGAGCAGCACTGGTGACCCTGTCTCCACCCTGACCCCCTCTCTTGCAGTATCGACTCTCTGCACTCCCTGCCTTTAAATACTATGCAGCCTGCACATTCCTGGTTTTTCTCTCCAACTTCATCATCCAGATGCTGGTGACAAACAGGTAAAAGAGCCCAGGAAAGGAAGCCCTAATTCTCAAAAAATGGACCCTCTTGGTCTTTCTGATCCCCGACACCCACTTTCTTCTTTTGCCTACTTCCCGTTGGCACTAACCCACAGAGGAAATGGAAATATGTGTTCTGGGAACCATGATAATCACAGCCCAACTTACTACCATACATCCTGTGGATTTTCTATATCCTGTGGACCCAAGCATTTTCACATGCCTGTCTCTTGCTTCTAACAACGTTCCCAGGAAGGAGGTTTTCTTCCCATTACGAAGCCCAAATCTCACAGTGAACAAACATAGAAAGTAGGTCTTCACTCCCAGTCCACAGCTAGGAGGAGCTAGGACTTGTTCAAAACTCAGCCAGGTGAAAGAGCTTTGGCCTGAAGGCCGGAGACCAGTCTGATGCAGCCTTAGCCACTTTTGTGAGCACCCTGCCCCCTTCCAATATTGTTCCTATCTTATTAGTTCCTGTCCCACCCAAACACTGCCCTAGACCCCTCAACTTTCTCATATCATCATGCAATGCCTGTTATCAGCCCAGACCCCCTTGGCAGCCAGTTCAGATCCCCAGAACCACCTCTCCCCACTTCCAACCAGATGATACAGTGACCTTTCCACACACAAGGAACTTATTGTGGTTCTTCAAGGCCTCACTCTTGTCTTCCTTTAGGCCCCCAGCTCTGGCCATCACCTATAGCATCACCTTCCTCCTCTTCTTCCTCCTCCTCTTCGTCTGCTTCTCAGAGCACCTGACGGTGAGGTGGGCTGTGGGGTGGAAGTGGAGAACTGGGGCTCTGACCACAGCCTGCTCCCAACCCACGGCTAAGATCCCCATGCTCCTTCCACAGAGGTGCGTCTTGAAAGGCCCCAAGATACTACACTGGCTGCCTGCATTGTCTGGCCTGGTGGCCACACGGCCTGGACTACGAGTCGTCCTGGGCACTGCCACCATCCTCCTCATCTTTACCATGGCCATTACCAGCCTGGTGAGGGCAGAGGGGGCCTTACGCACCCCCCATCAGGGCATGTTGGGCATGCCAAATCTGAAAGGGAACCCCTGAATTTGGGAGGACAGCTAGACTAAGGCCAGGGGATA
This sequence comes from Plecotus auritus, assembly GCF_963455305.1. Taxonomy (NCBI): domain Eukaryota; kingdom Metazoa; phylum Chordata; class Mammalia; order Chiroptera; family Vespertilionidae; genus Plecotus; species Plecotus auritus. The sequence continues at coordinate 84,986,622 of NC_137770.1, read as the reverse complement.
TTGAAAGTGTTGGACAAGTAATGAAAAAAAATGACAATCACTCATGGTTTACTATCTGGGCATAATCATTATTAACTCTTAGATGGACATCCTTCATATATATTACTTAGTTCACCCACTATGATTTTGTAGTGGAGTTTGGCTGATTTTTCAGAACTTAGAATCATTCCTAGAATTCTATCCCTGAAAGGCACCTTAAGAATCATCCCCCGCCCCCCCCCCCCCAAAAAAAAAAAGAATCATCCCCCAGTCGAGAAGAGGAAGCTTATGCCCAGAGAGGTTGAATGGCTGGCAAGAGATCACACAGTGGATCCCTAGAAGTCTAGTGCTCATGACACCCACTCCCCTAAACCCTGCTCCCCGCACCAGTGAGGGCCCTCACCAACCAGAAATAGTGGAATCTGCTCCTTTGGAGTCTGTCCCTGACTTATCCCTGGACCAGCTGAAACCCAGCACAAGCACCATTGTGCCCAAGGAGCTGCCTGATCACCTCAGCTCCTCATCTCTTTCTGCAGTTCTTCTTACCGGCAGCATCAAACTGCCCTTTTTGGGCTCCCAATGTGTCCTCCATGGCTTTCAACCTCTCCTGGGAGCTCCCTGGGTCCCTGCCTCTCATCAGTATTCCAGTGAGTGTCCTGAACAGCCCTGAATCTCCTTCCCCCAGAACTTTCCTTGGCTCCTCACCTGCCTCCTTAATTGAAAAACACTCCATCCTATTATTGGGACAGACATAAGTCACACATGGTATGTGTTTGTATGTTTGAAACCCCCTGCCTCCAGATAGGACCTGGGAGGGGCGGGACAGAAGTTCTAAGGTGTCCCCCTACCCCTGCCTGTGGAACATGTCCCACCTCCTGACCAGCCTGCCTGGCCCCACAGTACTCCATGCACTGCTGCGTGCTGGGTTTCCTCTCCTGCTCCCTCTTTCTGCACATGAGCTTCGAACTGAAGCTGCTGCTGCTCCTGCTATGGCTGGTGGCCTCCTGCTGTCTCTTCCTGCACTCCCACGCCTGGCTGTCCGACTGCCTCATCGCCCGCCTCTATCTGGGCTCCTTGGACTCCAGGTGAGTGTGGCATCTGGAGAGAGGTGCCCAGGAGCTCTGGGACTAGGTGAGATTTAATAGGGCAGAACTGTCCTTACTTCATTGACCTGAACCACCCACCGGGCAAAGCAGGAGGGAGGCTGGGGACTCCTTGGGCACTAGGGGCAGGGGGAAGCTATTGTGAAGGGGCAGGACAAGAGACAACCCTGATTCATGGCCTCCTCAGGCCAGGGGTACTGAAGGAGCCCAAACTGATGGGAGCTATCTCCTTCTTCATCTTCTTCTTCACACTCCTTGTCTTGGCTCGGCAGGTAAGTTACCCAGTTCTTCCCTATGAAGGGTGTGGTGTGGGTCCCCATATTTATGACTTGGTCTCTCCTACCCTTTTCTTAATCTGGTGTCTTCAGGGTTGAGTCCCAGAGGTGTACCCATTGAAAGCTTCTAAGTAAAATTTCTTGTTCCCTTTTTCAACTTCTTCACTACCCAAGGAGAGTGCCCTCAAATTCTCTTCTCCCTGTTCCCTTCTCCCTTCCACCACCAATCTAGGAATGTCCATGCTTAAGAAAAAATTTGCTGTCAATTCTCCACACCATAGTTTGAATCTAGTTTCAAGGCAGTCTCCCCAGGGCTAATTTCACATTAAGCCTTATCTCTAAACTGTGGGGTGGGCCTGGCTGGTGTGGTTCAGTGGTTGAGCATTGACCTATGAACCCGGAGACCATGGTTGGATTCCAGTCAGGACACACGCTCAAGGTTGCAGGCTCAGTCCCCAGCAGGGGGGTGTGCAGGAGGCAGCCAGTCAATGGGATTCTCATCATTGATGTTTCTGTCTCTCTCTCCCTCTTCCCTTCCCCTCTGAAATCAATAAAAATATATTTAAACTGTGGGTGGGGTGGTTTTAGGCATCATGGAGTCAGGGGTGTGGTGAACACTCAGAATCTGGAGTTTTTCCTGTGCTGTCTCTCCCCATGGCCCCCGGTGACCCTCCCCAGAATGAATATTATTGCCGCCTGGATTTCCTGTGGAAGAAGAAGCTGAGGCAGGAGCGGGAGGAAACAGAGATGATGGAGAATTTGACTCGGCTGCTCTTGGAGAATGTGCTGCCTGCACACGTGGCCCCCCAGTTTATTGGCCAGAACCGGCGCAATGAGGTGACTCCCTACCCCTGACTCCTGAGCCTTAGACACCATAGGGACTAATTTCGGATGAAAGTCTTGGCCCTTAGTCCAGCCTCTCTGGACTCCCCCAGAGTGGGTCAGGTAGCCGCCCAAGCCCCTCCATATCCCTGTCAGATACCTCCCATTTTCACAAAATCTTGGGCTCTGTTCTTGGTGAGCAAAGAGTCTCTGCATTCCAAGTTCTTAGAAGGACTGTCTTCTCCAACTCATGACCACACCATACCTTCAGAAGCTTTGTCAAGTGTTGATGAGAGTTGTGTGGAGGACACAGTCCACCCATCTCTCTACACCTGCACTATCCAGTATGGTAGCCATTAGCCATGTGTGATCATTTAAATTTAAATTAATTAAATGGAAAATTAATGTGACAACATCAGATGGACCTAGAGGATATTATGCTAAGTGAAATAAGTTAGACAGAGAAAGACAAATACCATATGATTTCACTTATATGTAGAATCTAAAGAACAAAATAAATGGCAAAACAGAAGCAGACTCATAGATATAGAGAACAAACTGATGTTTGGCAGTTGGGAGGTATCGAATCCATGCACCGGGCCTCTAGTATGAAATAATATTGAATGTCAACTGTAATTGACAAATTTTTTAAAAAGTGGGCCTGAGAAACCCCAGGCTCTCACTCTTAACCCCAATGAAAGCAGAATCCCAGGCCCAGGTCCATGGGCACTGTCTCTCTCTCTCTCTCTCTCTCTCTACCCTTGACCTCACTGTGGCCTCAGGCGTGCTATATAATTTTCAGGTCTTGTAAGTAAACCTGTATCTTAAAAGAGAGAGAAAGAGAAAGAGAGGGAGAAAATTCAGTTCCTCAGTCACACTGGCCTCATTTCATGTGCTCAACAGCTGCATGTGGCTAGTGGCCACCATATTGGACAACACATACACAGAACATTTCCATCACCACAGAAATTTCTATTGGATGACGCTGCTCTAGAATATCTTTCTACAGTCAGACCATCAGAAGGTCACCCACATATTTGTACCACCTTCTTTGTAGCACCACCACCCCAACCTCTGCTATGGAAATGCTCTTGGCCTATATCGAGGGGTGTTGGAAAAAACAGTTCAGGGACTATTTCACAGCCTTATATCCCCACCACCTGCTCTCTACTCTCAAGGTCAGAAGTACCTCTACTTCTGGTTTCTGCTGTTATAGACTCTGGGTATCTTGTAACTGATCCTGTTTCTGAGTTCATATTGGCTCTAGAAAGCTCAAAGCCAAAATCTAGGACTAAGATGGCACCCATATAGTGAACCAACCTCAGATCTGATTCCATCTTTACAATCTTACCCTTATTTTCTCTTGGCCTTATTTTCCCTATTATTTATTTATTTGATCTTGCAAATTGTAGGTCTTATAAGCTGATTTAACTCACTTAATAACTTTCAGCAATAGAAAGGATATAAAGATAATTCCCATTGGCATGATCCAAGTTCTAGAAGTGACTCCCTTCATATTGCTGTGAGGTGATCTTGACCCCAAATCTCTGTCTCTCCTGGAATCAAAATGAGACCCAATCTTTGACTCCTGAGTCACATCCTTAGGGTAACCTGGCTTTCCTCCTTCCCCTCCTCCCCAATCCTTCTTACACAGAGGGAAAGGCATGGGGACACCAGGACAGGAAGGGAAAGAACATGTCCTACAGTCTCACCCCAGCCTCTCACCCTCCCAGGACCTCTACCACCAGTCCTATGAGTGTGTCTGTGTCCTCTTCGCCTCAGTCCCAGACTTCAAGGAGTTTTACTCTGAATCCAACATCAACCACGAGGGGCTAGAGTGTCTGCGGCTGCTCAATGAGATCATTGCTGATTTTGATGAGGTGACAACTCTGAGGGTTCCCCAGATCCTATGTCCAGAGTTCTAGAATTTCCTACCAGTCCATCCTTCTACTTTGCTCTTCTGGCCATAAGCCCCTTTTGCCCTCTCTAGCCTTTCCACTGCTCCTCTGATGCCTCAGCTCCACCTTCTCCAGCAACTGTGTTCACTACCAACTCTCCCTCCTGCCACCATTCCTAATCCCATAACGGGTCCTTTAGCCTGGGGCTGGGCTTTGGGGAGAGAGGAGTGGGAAAGCAAGAGAGAATGGGGACACAGCCTCCTCTCTATACAGCTGCTCTCTAAGCCCAAGTTCAGTGGGGTGGAGAAGATCAAAACCATCGGCAGCACCTACATGGCAGCTACAGGCTTAAATGCCACCTCTGGACAGGACGCACAGCAGGTACAGCATTCCTTCCTTACCTACCATCCCTCACCTGTGCTCTTATTGGTGGGTTCGTGAATGGGCCTTAATCCTGGGCCCTCATTGGCCCATTCTGGTGGCCATCCCATTGCCAGGATGCTGAGCGAAGCTGCAGCCACCTAGGCACTATGGTGGAATTTGCAGTGGCCCTTGGGTCTAAGCTGGACGTTATCAACAAGCACTCATTCAACAACTTCCGATTGCGTGTGGGTAAGGGCCTTCCCTTGCTGGGTCAGTCTGAGACCTCCTCCACATCTTCCTGAGCTCTCCCTCCCCCAAGTCCTTGGTAAGCTGCTTTCCAGGTCAGCCCTGGACCTCTCTCCAGACTCACCTTTTGAGATGGAGCATGAAGCTGCTGGGCCAGGAGCTATGAGGCACACCCATTCCCTTCCCTAAGCACTCCTCCAGCCCCACACTCCTTTCTTCCAAGGCCCCAAGGCCCTTCTCCCTAGTTCCTTAAGCTCTTTCTTCCCCTATCCCTCCTCATATCTCACCCATTTTTATCTCTTGTCAGGGCTAAACCATGGACCGGTAGTAGCCGGAGTGATAGGAGCCCAGAAACCACAATATGACATTTGGGGCAACACGGTGAATGTGGCCAGTCGCATGGAGAGTACAGGAGTCCTGGGCAAGATCCAAGTGAGGGAGCCACATTGGAGTCATGGGGGCAGTGGTTAAGGTTGGGGCCATCCCCATACTCCCTCACCTTCCTCCAATTGCAGGTGACTGAGGAGACAGCCCGGGCCCTGCAGTCCTTAGGCTACACCTGCTACAGCAGGGGTGTTATCAAAGTCAAAGGCAAAGGGCAGCTGTGTACCTACTTCCTCAACACAGATTTGACACGAGCTGGACCTCCCTCAGCCACCCTAGGCTGAGACCCCACTCCCTACTCTTCACCTCAAAAATCCTCGATAAAGAGACTGGTATGTCTGGAGCCAATTTATGCCAGAAGCTGTTGATATGGCTTCTGGGATCACCTCCTTGCTTCTCAGCAGGACTGCTTTTCCCAGGTCGATATGAGTGTTTGTGTGTGTGTGTGCAAGCATGAGCATGAATGTACGGAGGGCGTGTTTCTTTTCACAAGTTCAGGAAGAGAACTGCCTCGGTCTCCCTGCCTGCCTGCCAACCTGATTCCAGTATTTTGTAAACCTTGGAAGTATGAAGAATTTTAGCCACATAACTCAACACAAGGATTTGTCCTTTCCTGCTCTCCACTCACAAATATTGGAAGGAATCTCCAGGGAAAATGTCATTTGACCTTTATTCATTCAACACTAAACAGACACTTTTTATTCTGTGCTTACTATGCAACATGGGTAAGAGGACTTGGAAGTAATCTATTAGGTCTCTCCCAATTTCAGCTGGTGTTCTAAAATTGACCCACGATGCTTTCCAGTGAGGATTTGTAGGCAGTTTGGGGTTCTCCTGTTCTCAGGCCCCTTAGATGCCCCCTTGCTCCCTTCTGCTGATATTATGTGGGTCTTGAAACATCTATGGTTCATTCCCAACTGCTCATATTTTGGGGTCCATGAGGCTTTGTTGCAGATGTTGCACACAGATTTTTTTTTTCCTAGTTGCTCTTTCTTTTGTTTTGTTTTTTGTTTTTTTATGGGAAAGATTAAAAAAGTACACCACTACCACTGCTGCTACCATCTTCCTAAAATGCTGTCAGAATAGGGGCTCTAAGACAACAGTCATCCCTAGAAAAGAATGACTCATCCCTTTCACTTTGGGGCATCTTCATTTCCTAAAAGTGACCAGAGTACCCTCAGCCCCACCCTGTGCCAGAGTGTGTTTTGGGGACCAGTGAAATGCTGATGTGAATTCTAGGGGATAAGATCTGCTGACTTGGTTCTCAAGTGAGGCCTTCTTGGGAGATGGAGGGAAGGAAGGCAATCCCCCTTGAATACCTACCACTGAGAGGATGAAGGTTAGTAGCAGGAAGTTGGAGTCATGCTAACAAAGATAACTATCACTAGCGTCAGGGTACAGGCAGTGCTAACTTTTCTCAGAAAGTAGGCTGAATGGGAGTCTGGAGTGATGAGTCCACATGAGTGGTCTTCCCTAGTCAGCTCTTTCAGGAGTCTGCAAACCTGTGTTGTTCTAAGTGTGATCTGCAAGCCACCTGCGTCCGAATGGGGCAAGTGGTGGTGGAGGGGGGTAATTTCTATATGTGTCTTCGTGTTCCTTTCAAAATTGAAAATCATAGGAAACTAAAGGATGTGCCTCTCCACTATCGAGGTCGACCCCCATAAAGACACCTATCCCCCATAATACACATGTCCCACACACAGGGTTAACCCAATTTCAGACTTCGGTTTTAATTGCAAAGCTGCCCAGGAGCTGACTCTGCCCTTACTTGCCCCTCCCCTTCCTCTTCTTCCGCTCCACACCCACAGGCCTTCTCCTTCAGGTGCAGAATTGGGTCAGGCCAGCGTGGGGGCGTTCCGCCAGGAGGAAAGCAAGTGTCCTTCCACCACCACCACTCCCCCGGACCTGCATCACTCGAGAGGGTTGGTGGAGACAGTGAGGCTTTCGGCTGGGCCAGGCTCATTGGGGGCGGGGGCGCCCCTCACGGTCTGGCCCAGGGTGCCCCCACGTCGGGTACTGGACACCTCGGAGCCGGTGCCTTCCAACAGCTTGGCAACGAAGCCCACGCCGGCCAAGCGCAGCAGGCTGCCTCCGGCGCACGCGTACAGCACGGGGTTCACGCTGCTGCTCAGGAAGGCCAGCGCGATCAGCACGTTGCGGGCCAGGCGCAGCCGCTGCCCCACGGGCCCCTTCCCCGCGGCCTTGCCCGCCAGCGCGCGGCCGGCCTCGGCCAGGTTCACCATGTGGTAGGGCAGCCAGAAAGCCGCGAAGGTCAGGATGATGAGCACCACCAGGCGGCCCGTGCGGCGGCTGCGGCGGAAGCGCCGGGCCCTCAGCCTGCGCCCGATGTCGGAGTAGCTGGCCACAACGGCCAGGAAAGGCAGCAGGAAGCCGGTGAGGGCCTCGAAGAGCAGGTGGAAGGCCCTGTGTCTTTCCGTGTCGTATTTCGGGAAGCAGACCAGGCTCCTGTTGTTCGGTACCGGTACCACGGTGCGGTATACGATAACGGGCGTGGCCAGCAGGACTGACACCGCCCAGATGACTGCCAGCAACCATCTGGCAACCGCCTTGGTGCGCAGCTTCTGGGACACAAAGGGGCGGGCCACCGCCAGCGAGCGGTCCAGACTCATGGCCGTGATCAGCAGGACGCTGGCATACATGCTGACTCCGCAGATATAGTGGAACAAGCGGCAGCCAGCCACTCCAAAAATCCAGGTGCCTCGGGCCACAGAGTGGAGGAAAAAGGGGGCAGTGAGCAAGACGGCCAGGTCAGCCAGGGCTAAGTTCAGCACCAGCAGGGCAGTGACAGAGCGCTTTCGCATCTTGACCAGGATGCTCCACACCACAAAACTGTTGCCAGGGAGCCCCACAGCCAGAGCCACTGACAGTAGGGTGATAGCCATGACACCTAGGGAGGAGGGTGCTGCAGGAGATGTAGTGTTCGTGGCCATTGCAAGGATCTGGAGGGTGAGGTGGACATGTGCATGAGGGAGGGATCCAAGGGTTTTCTGACACCCTGGACACACCTAGCCTGAGTATTCAAGTCTTTCTCTAAATCAGCAGCATCAGTGCACCTTCACAATATACTGTCCTCATCACTACCAACTAACCTGTCTTAAGGGATCTGGCTGAGTAGAAAGACGAATTGCCTAACTGAGCCACAGGGCTCCTTCCTGCCCACAGACCCAATTGCAAAATACCAAGCAACAGCAGCAGTAGCATGTCTGGACCCTTTCTGCCTCTTTCCCTTAGGAGACCCTCGGATTCAGAGCCAAACTTGGGAGATTTCCTTCTCAGCGCTGCACCCCTTAAAAGGCTAACTCCTCTGTCCCTTGCCAAGTCCTTAGTCCCCTCAGTCCCATTGATGTCCTTCAATCCCCTACCCACTCTCCCAGAGATGCCCAGGGCCCACCAGGAATAACAGGGATAGGAAAGAGTTCAAGGAGGGGAGAGAAGAACAAATCCTCCCAAGTCCTTTTACCACCGATCAGGCTCTTTTGGAAATTCCTTTGTACCTTCTCTCATGGCTGCACCCCACCCCTCCACCAAATCCCCTACTCCCAGGATCCTTACTTACTGGCTTTGCTGGGTACTAGTTGGAAGCTGGCGCCAATCCTAGGGTCAGGGCAGAGTGGTGTAGCCTATCTCCAGATCTGTCTCAGTGGCAGGGGTCTGGACCTAGGTCTGGATGCTGTCAGCTAAGTCAGCCAGAGAGGAAGTACCACACAGCAGGGGGAAGACACATCTTCCTGAGGGTGGGGCTGAAACTCCTGTCCCCTCCCTTCACTAGGAGGGAGGATAGTCTTTGTGTTCCAGAAGAGACCAGCAGAAAAGGAGGACCCTCAGGGGTGGGACCAGATGAGAAGCGCCCAAAAAGGGGGAGAGAGGAAAGAGGGGTGCAGGAGTGAGTAGGCTGGGGTGTGGCCTCATATGCAGGTCTAGACTGGATCATTGAACAGAATAATAAAGTGTGTCATATAGGAGGAGAAGGAGGGAGGGAAGCCAGAGAGGGGAAGTGGGCTCGGATTGGGAGGGCAGAATGTTGAATATATTTGTCATTTGTATGAACAAGTAGATTTTTAGAGTAATAGGAAATGTAGGGTACAGCTGTGGTTGGGTTCCAGGTTTGGGTTGTAACATCCTGACTTAAAGAGGTCAGCACCTTGTTCTTGGCTTGTGTTCAAGCCATGAGTGGAGTTGGAGGGAGAAGTCTCTCTTCCAGCACCCCCGTCGCTCCCTTCACTTGCAGGCGTCCTCAAACTACGGCCCGCGGGCCACATGCGGCCCACCGAGGACATTTATCCAGCCCGCCGGGTGCCGCTGCCTATCTTGCTTAGCAGCCGACTCGTCCCGGGCCCGCAGTGCGCATAGGAATTTGTTCATAGTTTTTCTTTAAAACTATAGTCCGGCCCTCCAACGGTCTGAGGGACAGTGAACTGGCCCCCTGTTTAAAAAGTTTGAGGACCCCTGAAAGGGACTGGGTCCATCCCAGGGTAATCAAATTTCCCTTCTCTTGGTAGAAGCCAAAGTCCAAAGGGTCTTCTTAGCATCACACAGAATGCCAATTTCTTCCCCTTCCCCAACCATTTGCCATGTGCTTGCCCATGTGGCTACCCAGACACATGAATTTGGATTTAAAATCTGGGCACTGGGCAAGGTCAGTACTGCCTTTTTCCTTACCTCCCCACAGCCAACTGTCCAGTCTCACCATATAGTAGTAGAGGCTGAGCATAGCGAACAGGCATGAGGGAGTGAGGGAGATGGTGCTTCATGGCTGCCCTGCCAAGAGGGGAAACCAGGGCCATGAAAGGGCCACTCTTCCCTTTTCTTCTCTTTTTGAACTCTCCTGCAGAAGCTAAGAACTGAAAAGTCTTTCCTTCGATCTGACCATGAGCCTTCCTGCTTCCCTTCCAACCCGGTCACCCTCAGGAAATGTGCAGAGTGTAATAGTGGTCATGGAAGTTCCTTACCTTTGCGGTGCCCCCACTTTGTCTGCTTTGAGAAAAGCCAGAGCAGAGTTCACCCAGTAGCTGTCAGGCGGAGGATATGATGAAAAGAAATGGACTGAAACCACAGCAAGCAGGTTCCTCCACAGAGTTGAGGAAGGGCTTTCCAACCACAGAGGATGTGTTAGTCGGGAAATATGTAACAGAGGAAGTTAGGGACCCTCTTCCCCAGTGTGTGAGGACAGAGGAAGCCTCTGCAGAAGCTCTGGGGTCAATCAGAGGTCCCTTCTGACACAAACTGGACTGTCTTTGCCTCCTCTCCCAAGCTGCTCCCCATTTCCATTTCTGTCAGTGACCTTTCTTCTTCCACCCTAGACTAGACACTCTAAGCATACCTGTCCCCCAAGTCCAGAGCTCCAACCCGTTTTGGTGGCCCTGGCGTGACCCTGAGGACTGGGTTTCCTTTGCTATCTCTGCATCTACCTGAGTGGTGTGAACAGTCACTAAGGCAGAACATGGGATAACAGTCAGGTTGACCAGAACTTAACAACCATCTTGGTTGGCCAGGGACTTAGGGGACTGGGATAAAAGGCTTCCACTGCTAAAACTGCGAGTTGGTCACCCTAGTAACCACATGTGTGTGCATCCCATCCTGCACCCCAAACTCAAAAGTATCAGGATCCAGAACAGTTTTGAGGCCTGGAGGTAAAGAAATTCCAAAAGATGGGGTCTGAGAAATATTGGGGAGAATGGATGAGGAACAGCTAGCAGTCGGGAGGAGTCAAGATTTGGCAGAGAGAAAAAGGAGAAAGGAGAGATGGTACTTCCCTGAAAAATTCTTCCTGTCTTCCAGATATCCACACTCTTCCTCATACTCCCTCATCTCCAACCCCAAATGTCCTCTGGATAACTGAGTGCCTGCTCCTGGGCTCTTTTTGAGTCAGGTGACCTTTGCAGGGAGAGTTAGATGCAAAGAGGAGGCTAAGTCTCAGGCTCCCAGGGCCCCTCCCCCACTGCACCAACCACAAGGCAGACAGGAAAACTCTCCTTTCAAACCCCACAGATTGACTTTCACCTTCCAGGGCCAGTCCCCCCCACCCCCTTCTTGGCTCTTATAGACCCCAGAGAATGGATCCTATCCCCACCCCACACCCAAGCACCCATACCTTTATTTCCTCTTTCTCCCTTTATTTACAGAATGGTTGTATGGCCTGAGGGAAGTGGGCCACCTGAGCTAGGGAGGATGTGTCAAGAAGGCTGCCACTGGAGGCTGCCACTGCCCAGCCTTGGCCTGACCCCACAGGGAAACCAGGTGGCTTCAGTGCAACTCAGGCATGCTGAATCTCGGGAAAGCACACTTAAGCCATGGTGTAATGGCTGCACGGGGTCTTTCACAATAACTATTGGCAACAAATTAGCAGCTCTGGCACATGGGCACATGCCAACCTGCAAGTGCACAATATTCATTAGCATGAACCATCAGCCCTGGCAATCCCTCAGTTTGGAGGAACCTGGGCCTGCCCCGACAGATCCAAACTGGTCAGTCTTCCCAAACGCTCTCTAGTGGTCTCTGAATTCTGAGGGGTGATGGAAGTGGACAGGGAAGAGCAGGATTTGGTGTCAAGGGTCCCATTCCTGACTGTCCTTTGCCGCCCCGCCCCCCGGGTCTCCGTTGCCCAGGCCCCGCCCCACCACTTTGAGCCGAGGCGTAGCTCTGAGTTCCATGGTCCCCTCCCTGGAGCGGCCGCACCCTCGGGCCTCTCCAGAGCCCTCAAACAGCCGCGTGAGAAAGCGGGGACCTGCGCGGGGCAGCAGATCCCCGGCTGTGAAAAGGTAGAGCACTGGGTTGATGCTGGAGCTGAAGAAGGCCAGAGCCGTGGTTCCGGCTCTCGCTGCCTGGCTCGCACCGCCCAGCTTCGCCAAGGCCCCTTCGGGTGGCGCCAGCGCAGCCACCGCCTGCACAATGTTGACCATGTGGTAGGGAGCCCAGAGCAAGCCGAAGGCCAGCACGATGGCGCTCACCAGCCGGCCCACCCGTGTGCCGTGCCGTCCGGAGCCCCAGCGGGCGCCCCGCAGCCGCGCCAGCGTCACGCTGTAGCAGCCGAGCACCAGCCCGAAGGGCAGCACGAAAGCGGTCAGAGTCTCCAGGCTCAGGTGGACGGCGGCGTGGGTCCGCGACGGGTGGCACAGCTGGCACAGGCTGTTCCCCCAGAGGTGGCGGTAGACGGCAGCCGGGACGGCGAGCAACAGAGCCGCCAGCCAGACGGCAAGCAGCAGGCGGCGGGCCAGGACCGGGCTGCGCAGCCGGGGCGCCAGGAAAGGGCGGGTGACGGCGAGGCAGCGCTGCAGGCTGAGCAGGCTGGTGAACAGGACGCTGGCGTACATGCTGAGAGCGCACACGTAGTACACGACCTTGCAGCCCACCTGGCCCAGCGGCCACGCCTGCCTCACCAGGAAGGCCACAAAGAGTGGCGTGAGCAGCAGCACGGCGCCGTCAGCCAGCGCCAGGTGCAGCACGAGAGTGGCCGCCAGCGGCCGCCCCCGCGCAGGCCGCCAGCCCGCCAAGCTCCAAACCACGAAACCATTGCCGGGCAGCCCCAGCAGCGCCGCCAGCAGCAAGAAGGCCGTGCCTGTGGCCCGTGAGGCAGGAGAGCTCAGCAGCGTCTCGTTCCCTGGGGGACGGTAGCAGTCTGTCATCCTTCTGTACCTACAGGGGGCTGGAAAGGGCCATGGAGCGCATTCAGGGGCTGGGACAAAAGCCAACGTTACCCCTGATCCCAGGTGAAAGGAACTGTGCCTCCCCTCGATTCCCTGTCGCCTGCCTCTCTTCGGTCTGGGAGCCTTGGCTTCCTCTGGGACCCCAGGCACAACTCAAACACTACTTCTTGGAACCCAAATCCCCTGCTCTCCGTCAGCTGAGCTCCCTAGTCCTGACTCCCAGGCTGTCACCACCTCCACCTCCACTCCTCTACCCTTCTTTGTCCAGCCCCTTCCCTATACCTCAGGGCAAAAGTGAGAGGTGGTGAGTAAGGGCACTTGGGCAGATCTACTTACCCAGCTTCAAGCTAGCAGGGTGGGGGTCGGAGGGGGGTGCCACAAGAGTCCTGGCGAGGCTGAAAGGCAAAGCAGCAATGGGCTTGGTGCCTACTCCTGTCCGGTGCCTGTCAGATTTGCAGAGTGAGGTGAGAATGGGGAGGGATAAGGTGGGGCCTTTCCTGGGGCCCCTCCCTCACCATATTCCTTCCCATCACTAACTTGTCCAGGCATGTGAGGTCCTGCCTCCCAGGAAACAGGATAAGTGAAGGGGTGCAGATAAGGTTCCCTGGTTGTGTAGGTGGGTAAGTAGGGACACTGCTGAATCCTGACCCTGGGTCCTGTTTCTGTGCGGATCCTTCCCCCAGCTCTGGTCCCAACCCTCCTAACCCTGCAGCCCTATGCTTTCTGGCCTCCTTGGTCTGCACTCAGCAGAAAAGGTGACCCAAACTACTCACTTTCCCTGCTGCTCTTTCTTTGCCTGTTTCTAGACTCCTGACCCTGCTGAGCCTCCTTTTTCCTCAGCTTCCTACCTACCCCTCTTGCCTCTTGCCTTGGGCCCTGCTCCAGTCATTCCACCCTCAGGGCTCTCACTGGGCTGTCAATGACAGCTTTCAGTGTAAAGCATGGTGCTAAGTCCTGTGGGGTCTGGGGGAATGCACGGAGGTGTAAGGGGCATATAACCTGGCTGAGGAGTTACAGCACACAACCATGAAGAGACCACATTACTAGGCTGCACCAGGATACAAGAAAAAGGGAAAGGTCGCAGTGGTAGAGACATGCTGAAAAGAAGCCTTCTCTGGGTGGAGAAGTTAGGCAAAACTTGGAAATTAAGAAATTTGAGGGGACCTGGTTCATTGATAACGTTAAGGAAAGGGGAAAGGCCGGTGCCAGTCAACAGACAGAACTGGGGTTCCTTGGGAGCCAGAACACCAGTACTATCTCCATTTGGGTTCCCTCCAAAGCAGAGTCTGAGTTAAGGGTATGAGTACAGGTAATCCTGTACTCATTAAATATAACTGAACAGAACTTCAGAGACCTGTGGGATAATATTAGAGATCAAACAGAAGTGTAACTAAAGTTCCAGAAGAAGAGTAGAAGAAAGTCAGATGGAAAAGGACACGAACCATATGATTTCACTCATATGTCGGATATAAAACAGGAAGCAACAAACAAACGCATAGACACAGCAACACAGCTTGGGAAGCAAGAGTGAGAAGAGAGGAAAGAGGAAAGCCAATAAGAGTGTTATTGAGCTCCTTCAGTAGGCATCAAGAATGTCTAAGAAGTGCACAGAATGAGAAAGAGGAGGCATTGACGCTCCTATACACACTTGTAGCCTGCACTTGTCAGGGGGCAGATTAGACTGCCAAAGCTTCAAACGAGACTTCTAGGCAGGAAAGCAGAGACTTGCACTCAAGTGAGGAATTCATTGTCAGTGAGAGTGACATTGCCCCACCCAGACACACTGCCTCACCTCCCATTTCTCTAAGCCCTACCCATGATCTCACCCTCAGCCCCGCCTCCCTTTTCCTAATGCAGCAGTTTATGGATTTTTCAGTAGGTGGCAGTATGTACAGCACAAATCACATAATGTAGCTTCTATACCTAGAAATTCCCTCCATACAAAGAAAATTGCCATCCTCTTACACAGTTACCATTAACCCTCACATCACAAGCTGCCACCAGAGACAACATCCACACAAAGCTTCCTTGGCTTCTGCCTGGCAACTCGGTCTTAATCCTTTTTCTAGGACCCCATCTAGGCCCCTCCTCTTCTCCCTCCCCTGGGACTTTGCCCTTCTTGCAGGCCCTGGGGTGGTGGGGGGGCAGAGTCCACTTGACTCATCCTCCACCTCACTGGGGCTGAGGTCCCAGCTCTGTAACAGAAAACATCACCACTTCAGCCCAACACAGCCGAGAACAACCCAGCCCAGAATTCTTCTACTCTTTCCCTACACCATGGAGTACCTCTCTGCCCTGAACCCCAGCAGCCTGCTCAGGTGATTACTGATCTTCCTCTCCACTCTCTAACTGGGGATAGGGGCAGGGCAACAAATATCCACTCAGCCCCTTGGAAACTCGTGAATCTGTACCCCCTCCCCTCCCTAATCCATTTTCCACAGTGGGCTTGTCCAGCTTCTATCACCCACCTCCATTCCATGGTCCCTCCCTCTCTCCCTAGGCTACTCTAATCCAAAAACCTAAATCCCCCCTTCTCTAACCAGCTACCTTACTTACAACATCCCCATTACACCCAGCAAACCCCTCACTCCTTGACCTTTTTTCCTATCTACCAGGTCAGTATCCAATATGAGCTCTGAGTTTGGCCGTATGGTCTGGACCTCAGCTCCACCACCCCAGCGACCTTTCCGTGTCTGTGATCACAAACGGACCACACGGAAAGGTCTGACAGCTGCCACCCGCCAGGAACTGCTAGACAAGGTGAGTGAGCCAAGTCCCTGGGTTCCTATCCAAGGGCTCAATAAGAGTGAGAACTTGGAATGACCAGCAGAAAGGGCTGAGGTTAATGCAGCTACCCCTCCCTCTAAAGATTAAAGCACGGGGGTGAGCCCAATTATCTCTGCTGCATTTGGGTCAATCTATTTTTCCCCCAAGGAGCTGGCTTTTCTTTGGGGATAGGGGAAGGAGTAGGGAGGGTTGGAGGGATAGGATTTAGAAGATAGTGTGGACTGGCAATTTGTGTGACAAATCAAGTTCAAATCCTGATTGTCACCTCCTTCTGTCAAACCTTAGGAAGTTATTAACCTATAAACATGTCAAAAATTCTCTCTTTTCTGAATTTTAGAGGACATTTATTAAAGCTAGGACGTGAAACAAGAAAGGCCTGGAAAAATGAGCCTAGGCTGGTCTGCTTTGGCTCACTAAGAAGTCAGAGAAAAGGGGGCCTTGGGGACAGGTTCAGGTTGTTTGTCTGGGATAAGCTGCCGCTGCCCATTGCTGCCCTGGTTGCAAGCCTGGTGGGGTCCCTAAGAGTTTAGGAGATGCATGAGTGTTGGGGAAGTGGGGGTGGGGGGGAGGCACCCAAGTACTCCTGGGAGAGCACCCACTGGCGCCTTCATTTTTGAGGGGTTTTAAAAGGCTGGGTGTTCAAGAGAAAAGGTATTTCTGATGTGCTAAACAAACCTGTGGAGGTAAATTAGCAGCATGGCTTGCCTTAGCCATTGCTGTCAGTCACCTTCAGACAAGTATAAAAGAAAAAAAAAAAAAAGGCTGGGTGTTTAGGGGATATCTTAGGGGCAGATCTCAATAGAATATTCATCAGCTTTATGTACCAAAAATGAGATTTATTCTCTTAACTTCATCTGTCTTTGGGTGTGGTTGGCAAATGGCACTAATTAAATTTCTGTCTCCTTAAGTAGGGTGATTTAAGTTATTTACCCTCTGGTTGGGGAGAAGTCAAAATGTCAATTTCTTCATCTATAAAAAGGGAATAATAATACACCTCCTTGGATTGTTGAAGAAAATAAAAGAGGATAATGTATGTAAAGTGCTACATAGATATCTGGCACTAGTAAAGACAAAAAAGATTGTCATTATTACTGAAAACGGTTCTGGAGAACTCTATGTAGGGAGTAGGGGAGCGAGGTGGGAGATAAGATTCCATTGCATCAGGCCCCATTAGCATAATGCCTTATGCCCACTCCCAAAGGATGGATGGACTTCAAGAGAGCCTGGCTAGCTTTCCAATTCCTAATCAGGAGTGACTTGAAGGGAAGCAGGGGTAAATAACAACATGGTAGGAGCAAAGCAGGAGCAAATAGGAAAAGAGGTCAGCTCCTAGTGAGGGTTCCCCAATGAAAAAACACTGAGAGCTGGAGCTGTTTGAAGGGATTGTAAAGCACCAGGAAGTAGAGTTGGGATATCAACCAGTGTCTTGGGCCAGCCAGTATATGCTGGGCAGCTGGAGAGGGAAGGCATGAGACAAGCTCTGCCATTTCCCTCCTGCTTCTTGCCACTGGGCAGGCACTGGAGACCCTGCTGCTGAGCGGAGTGCTAACCCTGGTGCTAGAGGAGGATGGGACTGCCGTGGAGAGCGAAGACTTCTTCCAGCTGTTGGAGGATGACACAAGCCTGATGGTGCTGGAGTTTGGGCAGAGCTGGAGTCCCAGCAGGGTGAGGCCTGTACTGGGTGGGCTGCTTTAGGCCACCAATCCTTTATATCTCTCCCAAGCCTTTTCTCCTGCCTACCCCTCATCTTGAGGGCAGAAGTGATGAGAGAGGTAAGGAGTTTTTAAGGACACCTTATGGTGGACTAACAGTCCAGGCAAGGGTGGGTCTGTCCCACTACTGATGGGGATTGATGGTGGATGTGAGGGACCACTGCACTCATGGGGGTGTTCTACAGAGTGGGATGCTGTCATATGGCCTGGGCCGGGAGAAGCCCAAGCACAGCAAGGATATCGCCCGCATCACCTTTGACGTGTACAAGCAAAACCCTCGAGACCTCTTTGGGAGCCTGAACATCAAAGCCACATTCTATGGGCTCTACTCCATGAGTTGTGACATTCAAGGACTCGGCCCAAAGAAAGTACTCAGGTCAGAGACCAAAATGTTTTACTTCCCCATCCCCATAGTTTCAGTTCCATAATCCCTTCTCCTGCACTCACCTAACCCATTAGCTCTCAATTATGGAGAGCCCCCAGCCCGCACCCCCCAGCTCTATGGCTTCCTCCTGGCCATCTGACTGCCTCTTGTCTCTGTCCTTCAGGGAGTTCCTCCGATGGACCTCCACACTGCTGCAAGGCCTGGGCCATATGCTGCTGGGAATTTCCTCTACCCTTCGCCATGTAGTGGAAGGGGCTACACAGTGGCAGCAGCAGGGTCACCTTCATCCCCACTGAGAAGGGGCTGAGCTTCTGCCCTAGAGATGGCTGTAGGGACTGTGACGACATCCGGTTTAGGGACCTGCAGATAGTGCAGACTAGATAACTCACCTGGTTTTCCCACTGCCCTCTGACCCCATCAGCATAGCGCCTTACACCCCTAGCCTATACCCATTCCTGAAGAATGCTGTCCCTTCTTAGCCATCCTCTCGGCCTCCCACCTACCCTGAAAGGCCACAACCTTGCCCCAGGCATCTTGATAGCACTGGTTGCTGCTGCCTCTAGAGTTCCTACAACTCCTCTCCCTGAGCTCCCCAGCACGCTGAAGACAGCCCTCTTTGGACTTTACCTTGAGATCTCTATTTCTTCATACCCTTCACCCCAAGAATAACAAAGACATTTCCAATACAAATATAAAAATGTTTACCAATAACACTTTTTTGACTTCAATGACTTTGATTTAAATTAGTAAGGGAACAGGATAGATACTCCCTTTCCTCCTCCCCCATCAACACCCAGTCCCAGATCTCAAGGCCTCAGTCCTCAAGAATTGAGTTCAAAACCCGCCTCCGCTTGGCCACTGCCCCCTGTTGCTGTTCCCAAGCTTCTCGACGCTTCAGGAAGGTAGTCAGGGCCACATTTCGAGCCACATGGTGGCCAAAAGGGTCTTTTATCAGCTCTTGGTTCCGCTCTCCTGCAAAGGGAACCATCATGTTCAGTATCAGCATGCAGTCACCACCTATGGTTGAAGAGACTCTACTTGGGGTGAAGGTCTCTCCATTCTACCTGGTCCCTGGGTCTGCCTTGGGATAGAGTTAACCCCTCACTCTCCAAAGAACAAACTGGGAGGAGGATAAGAACATAGGACTGCACAATCAACAGAGGGAAGGGGAGAGCACACTGCTAAGCACCATGGCCAAATCACCCTTTAGAACTGAAGTCTCTGCTGAATTTAAATCCATCCCCCAGCCACCCAGCTATTTGGAATAAGGAGAGGGAAGTTTGGAAAGGTCCAAGAAGTACTCACCCAGCTCAGCAGCAATTTCCTTCCGGGCCCCCAAGGCTGCTCCATTCCAGATGGCGTCTAACACACGGCTGCCATGGCGACTGCAAGCCAGAGCCACATACTGTCCCTGCATTGACAGACAAGGTAGGTCCCTCTAGGGCAGTTCTTGAAAATGTTCTGGGGAGGGCAGGAGGGAGTGGAGTTTCCATTTAAAGACTGAGTCAAAAGAGCCTAGGAATGACAGTCCGGGGGAAGCTCATGTTCTCTAAATGGGTAATGGCAGAGGAATCAAAGCAGAAGCCAGAGTCTAACCTTTAGGGTCTTGAGCACACGGCGGCGCTGCTTTCGCGTCACAGAAGGGCTGGTCAGGACGGCATCAAGCACATGGGAACCAGCAGGACTTTGGGCCAGAGTCAGAAGTTGTGGTCCCGTCAAGGCACCCAGACTTCGAAGGATAAGGCCAGGGGTGGAGAAGTGCAGCAGATGCTGGAGCAGTAGAGATCCGAGGACTGTCACTTCCCCCACGGCCCTGGCTGTGCCCATTTCAACCTGAGAACAGGGATAGGAAATCAGGAGGCAGCTACCAAAACGCCACCTCCACTTGGATGAAGCCAGAGATCTCACCACCTTCACCTCCATGGTGAGAGGCTCCCTAAGCCCAGGGAGACCTGGTCCCCAATCAGTCACTCGCTTGGCCTTTCCCCTACCTCACCTGGTGGTCCGCGGGCACTGCCCCCTCCTCCTCCACCAGTCCATAGTACACCTCATAAGCCATCAAAGTGGCAAAGAGAGGCACACAGGCCACTTGCCGGGAAGAGGGCTCTGCACAGTGGAATGCCTACATGAGAAGACAAAACATAATGAATCTGAGAACTGATTTTAACCCTGAGTTTCTAGACAAGGGAAAGCATTCAGGAGTGGTGAGAATGCCTAACTTCACAAGAATATAAGCTGCATGATGACAGGATCTGGTCTGCCCTGCTGTATCTCCAGCCTCTATACATGTAACAGGCGTCAATAAATATTTATTCCTTAAATAAACTTCTCTCTTTGTTCTGGGAGACAATTTTCATTCTAGGACTATGAAATGGATTTGGCCTCATCTCCCCTTGTTATCTATGAACTCCCTGAGCATTGAATATCTTGGGGCCAGAGATATAATGACTATAGATTCGATAAATCAAGAGATAGAATTTGAACCAAGGGCATAAATGGGTTGCAAGTAACACCCACTCACCTCTAACAACAGCTGAAGAACCTGGGCTTGGTGGCTCCCAACTCTTCGGCAGGCTCCCACCAGGGCAATGACTACCCCTGGGTGGCCCTGTGCCAGCACAGCTTCCAGGGCAGGACTCAGCTCCTCAAATATGGGGGACAGCTGAGGGCAGACATGGGTAAAGAATTTTTGGCATTCTGGTAACTGTGGGCTAAGTTATTCAGAGAAATCTTTCTGCCAAAAACAACTAAAAATGCCAGATAAGACAAAAAAAGCATTGCCAATGTCAGGACTTTGGTTGGGCTGGATAAGAAAGGTCCAGAACAAAGGTGTAGTCTTAAAGGAGCTGCCTCACATGGAGAGGAGACTTTAAATTACCATACTATCAGGGTAAAGGAGAATTAAAATCAAACCTTCCACTCTAACTCCCAACCCATGAGTTCCCAAGGAAACATGCCCTGGCACTAAGCAGCAAAGGAAAAGAGAAGCTATGGCAGCTCCAGTGCTCATTTGGATTTGTAGCCAAGTACTCAGTCTGGGTAGGCCATGGAACCTCAAGCTGCTAACTTGGATTAAGCCAGTCTCCTATTGGTATTGGCTTTTGAGAAAAGCCGAAGCAAATCCTTTCTGGGAAGAAGACACCTTCATCCTATGCTCTGGGAAACCTCCAGAAATAACTTTTTAAGGGGAATAGCCAGCATACAGTCAGAGATAGGCACACCATAAAATAAGGCCCAATGAACAAGAACTAGTAGAAGCAACAGCGTACAGAAACAGACCCAGCCACGTTCCCGACTCACGAGCTCATGGGTAGTGACAGCATCTAGTAAACGCTGCAAAGGGAAGTTGGCAATGGGATGCGCAGCCATGGTCTGCAGCTGCCCTTGGAAATGATCCTCAAAAAGGCTCTGGAGCCGCGGGGGCTCCAACACCAGCAGCACCTGCTCCAGAAGTCTGGAGCTCGTCTGATCCCGCAGAAATAGCAGTAGGGGGCTGGAGACAAGGAGAAGGTAGTTTAACTCCACTCCATCCAAAATACCTACACACCTCACTTATTATACACACCCCATCAATCCTGATCAATCCTGAGGCCTGACCTACCTGCCATCTGCTGAGGAATTGCGATTACTCAGATAGTCAATCACAGCATTACAGAGGTGGGCACACAACTGGGGCAGTTTGCGGTGTAAGATCTGTAAGGCCACTTGAAAGCAGAAGCTGGAGATCTTGTCAGTGATAAACACTGTTGTGAGAGAGCAGAAATAATAATTTCCCAAAATCCAGACGACCTGTACGACTTCAAACAACAGGGTACAAGGAACCATGGACAACGGGTCTATAGAGTCTTTGCAACACAAACCAGATCAGATTTGAAAAGAAGACTATCTAAATAAGGGCCTTATCCTATCTAATAAAGAGGGAATATGCAAATTGACCATCACTCCATCACAAAGATGGCTGCACCCACAGCTGAGGCCAAGTTCCCATAAGGAGCCTTAATGAGCAATCAGCAGGGACCTGAGGCTACGCCCTACCCCGCCCCCATGGGGCTTGACAGGAGACCTCAGGCCATGTCCCCCACCCAGTGGGGCTTGATGGGGGACCTCAAGGTGCACTTCCCCCTCCTGGTGCTGGGCTAGGGGACCTCAGGCTGTTCCCCCTGCCCCAGCGCCAGGCCGGGGACCTCAGGCCACGCCCCCCACCCAGTGGGGCTTGACAGGGGATCTCAGGCCGAGTCCCCCACCTGGTGGGGCTTGACAGAGGACCTCAAGGCATGCACCCCGCCCTGGTCTGGGCTGGGGGACCTCAGGCCACACCCCCCATCCTAGCGCTGGGCCAGGGGACCTGAAGCTATCCCTGCTGCCCGGCAGGGCTTGACAAGGATGGGACTGGCTGGGTCTGGATCTAGCCCAATGGGGGGGGGGGGGGGGCGGGCGGCCAGGTTGGGTCTCATGTGATTTTGAGGTGCATGTGGGTAAGCAGGGACTTGACTCTGGGTCCTGTGGTGAGCCCCAGACTCTGACAGGAGGAAGGTTTTCATATACATTTTACTAATTTTCTTTCATCTCTGACACTTCTATTATAGAGAAAGGGCAAATAGCAATATTAAATTATTTCCTCTAATTAATCCCCTTTTAATGTGCATGAATTTCGTGCACTGGGTCACTAGTTTGAAGATAATCACCTCCAGAAAAGTAGATCCTAGCCCAGGGGTGTGCAAACTTTTTGACTCGAGGGCCACAATGGGTTCTTAAACTGGACCGGAGGGCCAGAACAAAAGCATGGATGGAGTGTTTGTGTGAACTAATATAAATTCAAAATAAAGGAGCGGAGGGGAGAGCAAGGGAACCCTCCGCTCTTTCGGCTCCGGGGGCCGGATAGAACAGCTGAAAGGGCCGGATCCGGCCCGCGGGCCGTAGTTTGCCCACGGCTGTCCTAGCCCCTCCTCCTATTTCCCTCCTTACCAGCAATGTCCTTCAGAAAGCAGGAGCTCAGGTCCTGAAGACAATTCAAGAAGGATTCAGGAACCTCAAAATCAGCTGGTTTACATTCCCGAGTTGGAGTCCTTTGTGCTTCTGAAGGAAGATCAAGTGGCAAGATCACAAACCACCATGCCAGAGGGAGAAGAATTCCAAGGTCAGGAATTTTCAACCTTTTCCATCTCATGGCACACATAAACGAATTACTAAAATTCTGCACCACACCAAAAAATATATTTTTGCCAACCTGACAAAAATATTAGTTTGATTCATTCACACTGGACAGCTACTGTTGTGTTAGGTGTTGCCTTTTTTTTTATTTGACAATCTAAGGGGAAAGAGGTCAATACCCCTGACTAAATAAGAGGTATCACATGTTTTAAATATTCTTGCAGTGTGTCACAGCACACCAGTTGAAAATCACTGACACAGACGAACAAGGATTTAGCTTAAAAATGCAGAACACAATTGAATTTCTCTTCTCATCTAGATGACTGGATTGAGACCACATTTCTGTTTCAATTTGTCTGAGAAACTTCAACCAGCTTTCGCATGGACCATGGGAGATAGTCGAAACTCCTCAGCCAGAAATTCCAAGATGTTCCAAAATCAGGCCTTATCTAAATTCTCTAACTTTATTTCCCAGTTTTTAAAAATGTAGGTCACTGCCTATGAATAAATCACGAAATCAATTTCGTGGGTCTCAACCAGCACCTTTTTAATGGAATAGAACAGAATAAAAAGGGAAATAAAATATTAGAGTGGGTTGCATGTAGTGAGGGTATTATTTCCTGATCTTTTGCTTACATCCAGTATGTGCCTAAATACAAATGTACATTCAGTCATGTTTAGCTTTCCCTAAACGCACCCTACCTCTGGGCCTCTGTAGCACACTAATCTTTGGCCTGCTAAGCCCTGTCCTAATTTCTCTGTTAGTTCTTCAAGGTCGTGAAGAATTAATTACTCTTCTGCCACTATCTCCTCTGAACTTCCTGAACTCTCCTTTCCTCTCGGCCCACTTCCCTGTCTTGTAATACTTACCAGGTGACCGGGAGCCTCGGTGTCTGGCTCTCTCGGACTCCAGAAGAGTTCCTCCTAACACCTGCAGCAGAGTTCTGACCACGAAGCTGCCATGTGTGTCTCCACAGTAGAAAAGAAAATCATCACACACCTCAGAGGCTAGTCCCAGCACCAGCTCCTCCAGGGTGTCCAAGGGAGGCTCCTTCTCCTCCTCCTCAGCCTCCTCCTCCTCCTCCTCCTCACAGCTCCCCAACAATCGAGGCAGCTGCAGCAAAGCACTTTGCAATACATGGACCCCACAGCGATGACAGGCCACACAGCGCAAGTTGGAGCGCAGAGCAGCCAATACTCGACACAGAGGTTTCAGGGGGCTGAACCCCAACAGTTCCTGCAGCATCTCACTGCCAGTCCTGTTTGTGGCCAAGGCGAGGGCCTGAGCCTCCACTTCCTTCAAAACATTGTGCACCATCAGCTCTGGAAAAACAAAGAAAGAAATATTTTAAAGAGACTGAGAGGAGGAGAAGGTTATGTTCCATCAATTAACCAA
This sequence comes from Plecotus auritus, assembly GCF_963455305.1. Classification (NCBI taxonomy): domain Eukaryota; kingdom Metazoa; phylum Chordata; class Mammalia; order Chiroptera; family Vespertilionidae; genus Plecotus; species Plecotus auritus. The sequence goes on along the minus strand of NC_137770.1, from coordinate 84,962,457 downwards.
GGGGCTGGGAGTGAGACAGTCCCCACGCCCTGGGAATCCACCACAATGTCCTTGCCTGCACTGAATTTTATGCCCAGCAAACCCCTCTCTCGGTCCCACCGGAAGAGCCTCCCCACCTCGTTCTTCTCCGGCCTCCGGGGCCTCTTTCAGCGCCGACAGCGCCCGGCGGAAGTACCCCAGCGCTTCGGGGCTCAGGTGAGAGTGCGCGTCGAGAGCCGGCGGCGAGCCCCCGTCCGGGGGCGGGCAGGGCTGTCGCTGGCGGCCTGAGGGGCGCCCCGACCCCTTGGCCCCGCGCCCCCGTTTGCCACCAGCTGGGAACCGGTGCCCGGCCTTGTGGGGGGAGCGCGGCCCCAGCCCCATGGGTGCTCCGGTCCCGGTCAGCCAGCGAAAGCTGCCTCGGCGGCGGCGTGAGCGTGCTCGGCCAGGTGGGCCGGCTCCCGGCGAGTGTGGGAACGCGGCGCTCGGGGCGCCGCAACGTCACAGGCCCGCGACGGCCCGGCCCAACCCCGCCCGGCCCCGGCCCCGCCCCCGCCGCTGCCGCGGGGCGGGTGTACACCAGGTCGCCCCGCCTCCCGCGCCGAGCCGGCCAGTGCTCGGACTCCGCCGCAGTCAGCTGGTCTCGCCCCGCGGCCGCAGTCACTGCTCGCCTTTGGAGAACCTTGGGAGCCAGGTGGGGCAGGTCTCCGGAAGCGGCGCGGGTGGCAGGTAAGAGACGCGAGCTCCTCCCAGTTAGGGCTCAGGGTCCCCGTCCTTGGCTCACGCCCCATCCTAGAAGCCGCGCCACCCGGCTTGGGGCTTGGCCTGACTGGGCCAGGCCGGGGCCAGAACTCCAGATGGCCCAGGGCTCGGCGTGGACGCTCCGCGAGGGACTTGAGGGCCCAGCCAGCCTCACTCAGAGTCCCAGTAGGTGCCCTGCCCTGAACAGCCCCTTTCTCCACTCTTGGCGTCCCGAAACGGACAGCCTGCCTGGCCCTCGGCCTGCACCCAGGTGTCTCCCTCTGAAGCATCCCCACCATGGCTCCTCCTCCTAGCACTATCCGGGGTCCCCCTTCAACAATCTGCAGGCTTCCCTCAGAGCAAATCATTACTTCCACAGATTTGACTCCTTTGCTGGTGAGTCATGCATGGCAGCTCCCATGAAGGGCCAAGTGTGCGTGGTGACTGGTGCTTCCAGGGGTATTGGTCGCGGCATCGCCTTGCAGCTCTGCCAAGCAGGTGCCACCGTCTACATCACTGGCCGGCATCTGGACACACTGCGGGCTACTGCTGAGGAGGTGAGTGCGTCCTCTGGACCACGCGGGCAGAAGCCACTGCGGGATCCCTTCCTCTTAACCACACCTCCCAATCCCTTACCAGAACCCATAATATTCCTCAATAAAACGTGAATATTTTCTCCAAATGGGATAAATAAACCCCACAAATAACTCCAGATCCGGTCACAGTTATCACCAAGTGAGTTTTATGAAAAAAAAAAAAAGTTCTGTTTTGAAAGCTTTAGGGACTTTGGAATTGCAACTAAAGATTTGTGGGCCTGTGCTTTCCTTTTTTTTTTTTTTTTTTAAGGCAAGCCTTTATTGAACTGTACATTTTTACTTGACTTTTCTACTGGTTTTCAGTTAAATACTTGGGTACACTTGATTTGCTAGGCACAGGGTGAAGCAGTGGGGTTACCAAGATTAATAAGATATAACTTCTGCTCTTAAAAGCTATATCTAGCCAGAGGTAGAAACAGTTCTTGTCAATGTAATGTGGATATGGTAAGTGATAAGAGGTGAATGTGTGTGCACAGAATGTTCTGGGATTGAGGGGTGGGTTTGAGATGACATGAGAGTAGTTAGGGAAAGCATTCTGGAGGAAGTGGTTCTTGAACTGAGTCTTCAAAGGTAAGAGTTAGGTCAAAGAAGCTAAGACATACTGGCAAAGGGAACTTTACAAGCAATGGTGAAAGAGTGTAGATCCTGTGAGAAAGAATTCCAGAACATACAGTTGCAAAGCAGGAGCCGAGGTGAGAGGCTGGAAAGGAAACAGAATGGGCCTTGGAAGACCCTGTTAGATAACTTTGGCTTTATTCTCTAGAGATGGTGATCCCATTGGAGGATTTAAAACAGATTTGTGTTTTAAATAGTTCATACTATCTGGCTGGGGTATGGAAAATTAATTTAAGGCAGAAAGACTGGAAGCCAAGTGAGCACTTAGGAGGCAAGGAGGTAAGAGGGTTGGACTTGGAGAATAGGAGGCCTGTTCCTCAATAAGTTACTCTTCCTCTCAAGTTAGAGGATGGGGCACATTGGTAGAAGCTGAGATGGAACAGGAAGTAGAAATAGGCCATGCATGAGAACTTTTATTTCCTTGTTACTAGGAAGGAGCACAGGTGGAGTGAGAGTAAGAGGACTGGGATTGAGTAGGGGTTCCACATGAGTGGTGAAGGGTGGGAGCTAAGGGCATGTGAGATGGAAGTAGCCAACAGCAAGGAAAAGGATGGATACTCATTTGTTAAGAGCAGCCTCCGTGTCTTATTTGTCCCATACCCTCCACATGCAGAGTACAATGCCTTGCACATGGTAGGCCTCAGTAAATGTTTGTTTAGTAGTATTTTTAAAGCTGAGGTTCCAATCCACCTTGCTCTGAAAAAGGACCTAGCACTCCTGAAATTCTTCACACAGACATCAGAGGGCGATATTGCCAACCATGTTCCCTCAGCTGCTGGCTTTGATTCCTATGATGGCCTTCTAGCTCCCAAGCTTGGGAGTGGAGGGAAGCTGCATTATGTCTACCCTCCTGTGCGACTGTGAGCTCCTATCCTCTCTGTCTCTCTCCAGGCGCAATCCCGAGGGGGCCAGTGTGTGCCTGTGGTGTGTGATTCAAGCCAGGAGGCTGAAGTGCGAAACCTATTTGAGCAGGTTGATCGAGAACAGAACGGACGTTTGGATGTGCTGGTCAACAATGCCTATGCTGGGGTTCAGGTACTCTTTAAACTTTGATCCCAACTCCACACTCCTGACCTCCTACTGTGACCCCTGAGTTTTTATCCCCACTAATTGTCCTTCCATGATCCAGCCCCTCAGACCTTCCTGCCTTCGGGCCATCCAATTCATCACTCTCCCTGTGCTTTCTAGCCAATCCTAGACAACCGTAAGAAGGCATTCTGGGAAAGCCCTGCCTCCATTTGGGATGATATCAACAATGTTGGACTCAGGTAGGTGTTTCCCTTATCCCACTGCAAGGACCTGGGCTCCCCTCACCCACTTAGCCAGGCTGACGGCCCAGATCTCTCTCCATATGCCCTTTCCTTTTCCCTCTGACCTCCCATCTCTTTCTTCTCCCTTTTGTCCCATTTATCCCACTCACCTCTGGAGAAGTTCCATCCGAGTGAATCTGTACCTGGAATGTCAACTTTTGTCTTGTTTTTGTCAGTAATTTTCATCTGACCGTGCCCTTTGCTTCTCTCCTGCCTCACTCTCTGCCCATCCAAATGCATGACCCAGAAGGGAACTTGCTTCCCTCAATAATGTACACCACCCATAGTCAATATTTCCAAAAAAATTAGAGGAAGAAATTGTTTTGTTTTATCAATCCTCACCTGAGGATTTTTTTTTTCATTGATTTTTAGAAAGAGTGGAAGGGAGGAGGAGACAGAGAGAAATATCGATGTGAGAGAGACACTTCAATTGGTTGCCTCCCGTACACGCCCCGCCTGGGGCAGGGGATCAAGCCTGCAACCAAAGCACATGCCCTTGACCAGAATCGAACCTGAGACACTTCAGTCATCAGGCTGATGCTGTAACCATGAGCCATATCAGCTAGGGCAGAAATTGTTTTGTTTTAGATAAAAAGAAAGTCAATAAGAAAGAGTGTCAGTCATCGTAGCCTCCAGATCCTCACTCCAGACCCATAGGCAAGGGTACTCCCAAGTCAGAGTTGGGAAGGCAGGGGTGTCACGGGTTACATGTACATGTGGTACAGGAGTGAGATGAAACACAGCATTTAGTTTGCTTGACATGATATACACCAGTCATGTCTGTGTTTATTATTTTTGGAACTATGGTATTCTCATAAACTACACTCCCTGAATACGACCTGTGGGAATAACTTAAGATATTACCTGAAAATCTGAGACTAAAGTGTTTAAGAACATCCATGGTTTCTAGTGGAAATCCCAAGGAAGCAGAATGAGAATCCAATCATGATTTCCAAAGTAGAAGAAAGATTATGAGGACAGAGAGGGATGGTTAGCCAAGAGGCAAGAAAAGAAAATCCAGACAGCTGGTAAAAGGCAACGCCCACATCCTTAGTCCTCCAAACAGGCCTTTCACATTCATCTCTTGCTGATCAGGGTTTTCAGCCTACAAGGCAAAGGCCAGCCCTGATGAATTCTCCAAGATAAAGATCACTTTGTGAGCCTCTGGAAAGCCCACCACCATCTCCTCCCTCCTCCCCAACACACATTTAAATACATATTTACTGTGCCTTTCCTCTGCATTACCTTAGACTGGGCTTCCTTTCGAAACCATAGGTCTCTCTACTTGTTTTCATTTGGAAGTTCAAGTTTCCTGTGCAAAAGAGTTTTTTTGTTTTTTGGGGGTTTTTTGTTACCAAGTTTGTGTATATATTTTTTTTAAATTTTGAAAAAATGTGAAAATAAGTATTATTTACTCTGTCATCACCACCTTCCTCCCTTGACTGAGTTATAGCTACTGTTGATAATCTAGTATTCTACCATACTTCTAAATATTTGACTCGGAGTAGGTATCATAATTTATTTACCTAACCCTTTATCTATTGCAGTAGTGGAATTCCTGGAAAAAAATATGTACTTCTTAAAGGTTTAATAAACATCAAACTGTCCTCAAAAAAAAAAAAAAAACAACTCACCAATTTATAAAATCAGGACAATGAGGGAGGGTATCTTTTTTATGCCCTCAACCATGCTAAACAATCAGGTCACTCAGTCATGCAAGCTTTGCCACTCTGATAGGCCAAAGATATCATAAGGTGGGATTTTTTGTTGTCGTTGTCGTTTTATTGATATCAGAGAGGAAGAGAGAGGGCGAGAGAGATAGAAACATCGAAGATGAGAGAGAATCATTAATTGGCTGCCTCCTGCATGCCCCACACTAGGAATGAGCCTGCAACCTGGGCATGTGCCCTAACTAGGAATCGAACCCTGACCTCCTGGTTCGTAGGTCAATGCTCAACCACTGAGCCACACCAGCAGGGCTAAGGTGATTTTAATTCTTTTTTTTTTTTTTTTTGAAGTTGAGCTTTTTAAAAAAACTTTAATATTTTTATTTTTTATTGATTTCAGAGTGGAATGGAAAGAGTGAGAGAGAGAGAGATAGAAACATCAATGATGAGAGAGAATCAGCTGTCTCCTGTATGCCCCCTACTGGGCATCGAGCCCGAAATTAGGCATGTGCCCTTGACCGGAATCAAACCCAGGACCCTTCAGTCCACAAGCTGACGCTCTATCCACTGAGCCAAACTGGCTAGAGCAAGTTGAGCTTTTTATTCATTTATTTATTGGCTCTTTATTCTTTTTTTATAGTCCTTTGGTTTATTTTCTGGGATTAAAAAAAGTATAGGCATAAATGTTTTTACACGATCCTCTTGAAGATAGCCTCTATTTAGTTTTTATTATTTTATTTTATTTTATTTTGTAAGAGAACATTTATTGGGTAAATTGCAGAGGTAGAAAAAGTAGTTCCTAGAAGAAATGGGCTTAGGAAACAAGTTATGGAGGTAAAGTGAAGGGCCCTTCACTTCTCTGCTCCTGTGTTTCAGCTCAACATGTTACATGTCTGGGGAGGAGTGCGGGGGGAGAAGGAGAAAGGAAAAGGCACAGGCTCGGGCGTGCTCCTGGGAGGGAGAGCCTTGAAGACATCCTTTAAAATAATTTATAAAATGGCTTAATTCGTGTCTCTTGGTTATCAGGACCCTTCAATGTCACTGTCAGCCTTGATTAATTAGTGGAAAATTTCAGAGCAGAAGTAACTTATGAATGTTTTCCCAATCATAATCATCACAGGAATATTTTATCCTTCATCATAAATCTCTGAAAAGTAGACATGTTTGTTCATTGTTAATGGGACAAGGAGCAATGTCACAGAGTGTTAATCTATGTAAATTAGCTTCTACCCCTAAAGAAATTTTCTGAAAATCATGTATATAAGTCAGGAAAAAAAACAAAGAAGGAACATGACATAGACCATTCTGCTGCAGGAGTGATTATATGAAGCACATAACCTTTGTCCTCGGGGCTCCAGTGGAGTTTTTGTACCACATCTGTGCCAAAACTACCACTACAAAGTGAAGAACAAATCAGCATGCACTTACTCCACACGAGACAACCAACTAGACTGATCCAGAAGATTTGTTTGGCATGAATTTTGGGCTGCATTTGGTAGGAAAGGATGGTCTGAACAAACATACACAATGAGCCCATACAAAAGGTGAGCACAGCTCTACATTCATGTACAATAAAAACGGTGGTTTTCTGGAAGCTTGCCACAACAGAAAGTGCTAAACAACTCAGCAATCCAAATACAAAGCCAGCCTCGTTTAATCTGGTGATACATTTCCCTTCAGGATTCAGAGCATGAACTTGCTTAACGAACATATATGGTAGCAATGCATAAAACTGCGGCAAAATTTAACATTTCCCCAAACAAGCGCTTTTCTGGAGCTGATGTACCTGATATAAGGCAAAGCAGGGTCAACATGGCGGAGAGTTGACCCTGGAGAAAGCAGCTGCCACCCAAATTACCAGGGCTGAAAGAGGGAAACTGAGGCCTTGCTGAAACCACCATATTTCAAATAGGTCTTTGTTACTTGCTTGCTTGGTTTTATCTTCCTCATTAAACTTTAAGTTCTGTGAGAGCAGGAACCAACTGTTTTGTCCACCATTTAGATTGGCTGGCCGGGGGAAGGGACCAAGGGAGGTTGGCCAGCTGGTCCAGGGAGGGACAGCGGGAGGTTGGCCAGCTAGCGGCGGGGAGGTACCATGGGAGGTTGGCCAGTTGGCCCAGGGAGGGACCACAGGAGGTTGGCTGGCTGAGGGGAGGGATAGTGGGAGGTTGGCCAGGAGGGGCCACGGGAGGTTGGCTGTGGGAGTGCACTGACCACAGGGGACAGTTCCTGTGTTAAGTGTCTGCCCCCTAGTGGTCAGTGCACATCATAGCAACCTGTCATTTGGTCGTAAGGGTCACTTAGGCTTTTATATAAATAGATAACTCAAATTGACTGAATCTATGGATTAAATTAAGTAGAACTGGTGTTTTACATGTTGATTCTTCCAAATAAATTATGCCTGTACCTGTTCTTTTACATTAGACAGCACTTTATAGTTTTTCCATATAGATCTTACGTATAGCTATGTTCCCCCCGAGCTACTTTAGGTTTGTAATTGCTATTATGACAGAGCTCTCCCGTTACATCTCCTAGAGAGTGCCATTTCCCTCCTTCAGTGGTCAATTTTACCAGTATTCCTCTCAGAAGGTGGCCTCAAGCCCTTGGTTCTCCAGGTCTGTGGCCACCCCCGTGCTGCCTTCTCTTGGCTGACCACAGCCACTAGAGGGCAGAGGGAGCTGCCAAGGTTACAGCGCCCTGGCCAGCACTGAACACAGTCCATTCCTTTCCTGTCACACCTCTAGAGGCCACTACTTGTGCTCGGTGTATGGGGCTCGGCTGATGGTACCAGCTGGCCGGGGGCTCATCGTGGTCATCTCCTCCATTGGGGGGCTGCAGTATATCTTCAATGTTCCTTATGGCGTGGGCAAAGCTGCGGTAAGAACCCAGTTGCACGGGTTGGGACTGTATAGGACAGTGACGGTACCCAGTTAGTTCGGGAGGTAAATCCCCAGTGATCAGAGTGGAAGGCCAACTTCACCTTTCCTCCTGGCCCTCCATGGACAGTTCCTTCACTTGGGCTCCTCTGCTGGCCAGAGTAAGTAGTGCACTGGGAGAGGTGGCCAGCTGAGACAGAGTGCCTAGGAAGGGCATGAAACAGGACATCCTCAGCTGAAGCAGGGAGGACAGGGGAGGAAGGTGACATGGCCCGTGCCCTGGTTCTCACCCTGTCTTCTGTCTCTACAGTGTGACAGGATGGCTGCAGACTGTGCCCAGGAGCTGCGGCGCCACGGGGTCAGCTACGTGTCTCTCTGGCCAGGGTTGGTGCAGACAGAACTGCTTAGGGATCATTTGGAGAAGAGTGACATTGCCGAGGACCCCCTGTTTAAGCAGGTTGGCAAGGGGAGGCCGAGGGTGGCAGAGAATGCAGAGGCATCAGCTCTCCATCCTTAATGTCAAGACAGTAGCAACAGCAAGGAGCAAATACCCGGGTGTTTACCATGGCGATAAATTATGGGGCTGAGCACTGTACACACGTTATGTCCTCTAATCCTGTAAGGGAGATAGTATCTCCTTTTTATTGATGGTGAAACTGAAACCCAGAGAGGTAAGAAACTTGCTTAAGGCCACGGATGGCTTAAGTGGAAAGACTGCCCACCTCCATAGCCCATGGTCTTGACCCCCACACTGTACTAACCTAGAAGGTCAACATAGTTGGCTTCCCCAGATCCTTCCACTTAGGAAAGACAGTGGGTCCTGGTGCGGGGGTACAAGGCTCACAGGGATGTGTGGAGGAATGGCTCCAGCACCTTCCAAGATGCTGAGTCCTACAGGTGCGTGATGAGGGCCTCTGTTCTGGAACAGAAGCTGAAAGCAGAGAAGAGACTTGGGCAGTGCTCTGGGAAGTTAACCCTTCACTTCTCTGCTCCTATGTTTCAGCTCAAAATTAATTTCTCATCTGGGGAGACCACGGAAATGAGTGGCAAATGCGTGGTGGCTTTGGCAACAGGTGAAGAGGTTGGGGGCAGCTGGTAATAAGGGCCTAGAGGATCTGCAGGGTGGTGGCAGCCAGTTCTGGGGCCTGGCTCAGGAGGTGGTTGGGGAATAAGCCATTCTTTTCTCTGGCTTCTGGAGGCCCAGAGGGTCAGGATTTCCATTTTTTGAGGATTGGGTGTTCCAAGAACTAGCTCCTAGGAGGTATGGCCAGAAGCCAGAGGCTTGGGAACCTTCCTAGGAACAGAGAGAAACAGTTCTGGTCTCCTAAGCCTGTCTCAGTGGTGCCCTGTCCCATTGGGCCCAAACCTTGTCGCCCTGCACCACTGCCATGCCATATCAGCTGTATGTGTGCCCACAGACCCCAATATCCTGAGCCTGAGCGGGAAGGTGCTGCCATCTTGTGACCTTGCTCGACGCTACGGCCTTCGGGATGTAGATGGTAAAAGCTCTAGCCCAGCATCTAGCCTGGACCTCTCTTCCTTCTGTTTCCTGCTCACTTCTCCCTCACTCTCTCCCTGTTCCTTCCTCCCTCACATACCATTCAGTCAGTCTCTTCAGCCAAGGAGTGGGAAATGAGGGTCTAATCCTCCTCTTCCTGTTGTCCTCAGGCCGCCCCATCCAGGACTATTTGTCTTTGAGTTCGGTTCTCTCCCATGCCTCCAGCCTGGGCTGGCTGGCCTCCTACTTGCCTGGCTTCCTCCGTATGCCCAAGTGGATTATGACCCTCTACACAAGCAAGTTCTAATCCTCCTGGCCTGAGGTCACCACTCTGCTTGTCTTTTCACTTGGACTGGGCAGCTGAGCCCATCTCAGTGGAACAAGGCAGCCTTTCCCACCCACCACATGCGCCTAATACAAAGAGAAGGCTGGGGCCCCATAAGTCCTTCTTTGTGCCTTGGTTTTCCTTGTCCCTACGTTTTGCTTTTTGCTTAAGTCTTGAAAAATGTTCTTGGTACTAATAAAGTTCTCATTTCTCCAACACATTTGTGTGCTGATTCTGTACTGGGCCAGTTGTTAACTACTTGAGAGGAAGACTCAAAGGTACCCAAAATGGAGTCCGGTCCCTGGGACAAGGCCCCTTCCTCCAAGCAGTTCTTGCTCTCCCCTAGAGACCTGTCCATCTTGGGGGCACTTGCCCTTGGCCAGAAGGTCTGCTTCTCCTGCCCCAGCTAGGGAGCGGGGCCCCTCTACAACCAGAAGCAGGCTTTCTCAGTCTCCCACTGCTTCCCCGCCCCTTCATTCCACCCTCTTCAGAGATGCCTGCTGCTTCCAACTGGGCCTGATCCGGTGAGCGCACTTTCCTCGGTGTTGAGGATTTTCTGGAATTTGGGAGAAAGTACTGCCTGAATTCAAGTGGGGGGCAGAGGGATAGCTGATGGAACTAGCACACCCCCATCCTTCCTCTCAGAATGACACCTCCTGAATTACTTAGTGAAGAACTAATTGCAAGGACCCTTTAGGGCAAGGCAACAGAGGGTATATTCCAAAGAGGAGCCAAGGGCCACTAGGGGGAGCCCTGCAGCCAGCAGCTGAGATGGCCATTGAGGTAAAAGGATAGCGGCTGTACTAGTAAATCAGAGGGGCAGAGACCAACGCTGGTCTTCAAAAAAGGCAGGGTAAGAGCTGAGGCTTCCCTTGGAATCTGCAGCAGCTGCAATCTTCTTGTTTACTGTTCATTTGGTGTGCCACGGCAGCTCACTGCTTGTGAGAGCTGACTGCACAGTTCTGCAAGTCTGCAGTCAGTGACTGCCTGGTGGTTGCTTGAAGTCAGCCATATTGGGAATATATACCACAGAAATCAACGAAAGCTATTAATCAGCACCTTTTTTTTAGAGAGAGAGAGCTGGCTTATCAGCACATGGCTAGAACTGTGTACCTAAACCCCACCACTTGCCCAGGCACCCCATTTAGATGACAGTGATCAGATTTCCTCACCGCACTCTCACCCCCTCCACTGACCACTTTACATTCCTGTTATCCCCCAAGGTTGGTGAGGGAAGAGGCAGTTGCCTATCTATATAATAGAGGAATATGCAAATTAGCCAGGACACTGTAATGTCATGACCGAACAGCAGGGACCTGAGGCTGCGTGGCACCAGGCCTAGGCGAGGGACCTCAGGCCGTGCCCCTTGCCCCAGTGGGGCTTGTCGTGGGACCTCATGCTGCGCCCCCCACCCAAGTGCCGGGCTGGGGGACCTCAGGCCGCGCCCCTCACCTGGCAGGGCTTGACAGGGGACCTCAGTCTGTGCCCCCTGCCCGGTGGGGCTTGACGGGAAGCTCAGGCCATGCTCACTGCCCCGACACCAGGCCGGGGGACCTGAGGCTGTGCCCCCCACTCAGGGGGCTTGACAGGAGACCTGAGACTGCACCCCCCACCTGGCACCGGGCTGGGGGACCTAAGGCTGTGCCCCCCGCCTGGAGGGGCTCAACAGGGGTAGGGCCAGCCAGGTCTGGGTCTCACCCAATGGGGGTGGGGCCAGCTGGGTCTGGGTCTCACCCAATGGGGGTGGGATCAGCTGATTCTGGGTCTCACCCAATGGGGGTGGGGCCAGTCGGGTCTGGGTCTCGTGCGTTTTCTAAGCACGTGCGGGTGGTGGGCGGGGACTTGACTCTAGGTCCCATGGCACGCCCCAGGCTCTGACAGGAGGGAGATTTTCATATACATTTTACTAATTTTCTTTCATCTCTGACACTGCTATTATAGAGAAAGGGCAAATAGCAATATTAAAATATTTCCTCTAATTTAATTACCTTTTAATGTGCACGAATTTTGTGCACCGGGCCACTAGTATGCTATAATATGAAGAATAAGGACCTGAGAATCTCCTCCACTTTTCCACAGCCACCATTTTAGCCATTAATGGACCCGGCAAGCATGGTTCAGTGGTTGAGCATCAACCTATGAACAGGAGGTCATGGTTCAATTCCTGGTCAGGGTACATTCCTGGAAGACTCAATCCCCAGCAGAGGGCATGCAAGAGGCAGCCGGTCAATGATGCTCTCTCATCTTCGATGTTTCTATCTCCCTTCCTCTCTGAAATAAATAAAAACATATTTTTTAAAAAAGCCATCAATGGAACAAATCCTTATGTGATGGCCTTGTCTCCTAAAGGCTACAAGGTATTTTGGGAAGGACATGATCTTAAAAGTCATCCAAATCTACATATAAATCCTGACTCTACCACCTTGGGAATTACATAAAATAACATATAAAGCACCAAGCAGCTTAGCTGGAATGGCTCAGTGGTTAAGCATTGACCTATGAACCAGGACGTCATAGTTCAATTCCTGGTCAGGGCCTATGCCTGGGTTGCGTGCAGGAGGATTCTCTCTCATCGATGATGTTTCTATCTCTCTCCCTTCCTCTCTGAAAGCAATACAAATATATATATATATATATATATATATATATATATATATATATGTATGTATATATATATATATACATATATATGTATATATATATATATTTTTTTTTTAAAGCACCAAGCAATATATAGCTACTGAAATAGTTCCTTCTTCAACAAATATTTAAGAGCATCCTCTGCATCAGGCGCCATTCTTGGTGTTGGGAGAGCAGAGAATAAGACAGACCAGGCCCCAGCCTACAAAGGACTTTCATTTCAGCCCTGGAAGATCTTAGAAGTCATATACACCTTCCACTTAGTGAAAGAAGTGAGCAAACTGGGCCTCCAAGAGTCCACACAACACAGAGTTAGACTTTGAGTTTCTGATATCCCAAGATACCAAAAGGAACAGTGTTCTTTATAGTCCACCGTCCTGCTTTCCTCTGATAAGACTTAATTAATCTTAGCAACATAAGCAATAGAGTACAGAGCTCTGAGAATGAAGCAGGGACAGTGAATTTTGATTGGAGGTAAAAGAGATTCAAGACTGAGAAGCCCAATAGTGGAGAGTCTTAGGACATTTGGAGGATTGATATTCATTTAAAAACATGCACTTAATGCCTACTCTGTGCCCAGCACCATGCTAGGCACCAGGGAAGACTAGTTAAATTTAGCAAGATGGGTCCTTTAATAAAGTTTACACACAGTACCCTGAGAATACTAGTACAGGAGGAAGCAACTAGCTCCATTAGAGAGTTAAAGAAAATTATATTGACCAGAGATGTAAAGAATGGGGAGAGAGGAATAAAGAGGTCTAGTTTTTTTTAATTTAAAAAAAGGCTGGTACTAAGATATAAAAATGTGGCAGAGCAGAACAGCTAGAACTTTGGTGTGGGTTAAATTTAGATGTGATATGGAATAGATTTCCAGAGAGAAAGGTGAGTAAAGACAGGTGATTTTAAATTTAAGTTGTGGACAATAGGTTTCCACTGAGGGGTTCATCATTTTTTAAAAATATATTTTATTAATTTTAGAGAGGAAGGGAAAGGGAGAGAGAGAGAAACATCAATGATGAGAGAGAATCATTGATCGGCTGCCTCCTGCACACCCTCTACTGGGGATTGAGCCCGCAACCCACTAATGTGCCCTTGATCAGAATCGAACTTGGGACCTTTCAGTCCGCAGGCTGACGCTCTATCCACTGAGCCAAACCAGCCGGGGTGAGGGATTCATCTCAGATGCTGAGTGACATACTATTACGGGAGTGCTCCCAGGTGGTGAGTGGGGGCTGTGGGCCGACAAGCAAACTAGTCACCCAAACAGCTCTGGAGTGAAAAGCCTCAGGGCAGCCCAGCCTGGGGGAGTCACCGGTTATGCTGTGGCCCAGGGGTAGAGCAGCTCCAGAAGGCCAAGGGCAATCCTCCAGGAACTGAAGGCGTCAACCTCAAAAGCACACTGAGGGGCGTGTCATGCACAAAAATGGAAAGGGGCATCCAGGGGGGTGTGGGCAGAGCACTAACATTGTCAGCTACAGGAGGACTTAAGCAGGAGAGTAGTGTGAGAAGATTTGTATTTTAGGAAGCTCACTGGGACTGAGGACTGGGGAGGATAAGCCAGAAGTAGAGGCAGCCATCAAAAGAGTCAACATACCATATCCAGGATGTGATGGTAGTGGAGGTGTGGGCTAAGGAGAGATGGCAGGAGGCAGAGTCAACAGACTGGGGGGCCTGTGGGAAGGGAAGCGAGGCTATAATAGCCGGACTACTGTGGTATTACCACTGGCATGGGGAACCATGAAACCAGCAGCAGGCACAGAGGAAGAAAGAATGTATCTGAGCTGTGAAGGAGATGCCAGCTTGCCTGAGGTTAGCCCTGGTGGGACACTGAGAAGCTGGCTGAGATGCATGCAGCCCCTACCCTCACCAGCTTGGCCAGTCCCCAGAATATGGTCAATCCCCCAAAGGATCCCAGGGAGGGATTGAGAAGAGAATTTTTATTTGCTCTCTTTAAAAAAAATGTTTTTAATCCTCACTTGATATTTTTTCCATTGATTTTCAGAGAAAGTGGAAAGGAGGGGGAGAGAGTGAGAGAGAAACATTGATTGGTTGCCTCCTGCACGCTCCCCAGCAGGAGCTGGGGATTGAAACTGCAACCCAGGTACATGCCCTTTGGTAAGCAAGCTGGTGCTCTAACCACTGAGCAATGCCAGCCAGGACTTTATTTGCATTTTTTAAAATTTTATTTATTTTTTTAATCAGAGAGTAAGGGAGAGGGAGAGAGAGATAGAAACATCAATGATGAGAAAATCATTGATTGGCTGCCTCCTACACGCCCCCACTGGGGATCAAGCCCATAACCTGGGCATGTGCCCTTGACCGGAATCAAACCCAGCACCTTTCAGTCCACAGGCCGATGCTCTATCCAGAGTCAAATCGGCTAGGGCTGCATTTTTTGTTTACATTTTTAAAAGGTCACATATTTATGTGTCTCAGAATCCAAAAGGTATAAAGAAGTGTACAGTGAAAAATAGTGAAAAGTCCCCTCCCATCCCTGCCCTTGAGTGCCCAGTCTCCAACTCAGAGGCAAAACAACTAGTGCTACCAAATTCTCAGGTAGCCCCAGAAAGAGCCCAGACAAGTAGCTCTCAGCAAATAGCTAAGGATATTCAGAGAAGAGATTTGACTGCATGGACATCAGGGCCTCTCTTTCTCCAGCTAAGTGGGGTTGTACCTTCAGTCTCTGAGGCCTGTTCTAACCCTTGTGTCCTATACTTACTTCTAAGCTAGGAGCAGCCCTGGGTCCAGAAGCCCCTCCCCTTTCCAGGTCCTTATGCAGCTATTTCCGTCACCAGAAACTTCCCTACCCTATCAGCAGAGAGGGTAAGAGAGTGACTGATGGCTTAAGGAATGGAGAAGAATGGCCACAGGGAAGGGGTGTGAATGCTGAGGAGCCCAGCCCAGCCCTGGCCTCCTCTCAGAAGAGGACCCACAGTGCAACTGGGAGATGCATGTCACACCTGAAGTGGAGTCCTCTTCCTAGAGCAACTGCCCAATGGTTAGGGGTGCTAAAATGAGGCAGGCTGAGGCACCTTTGTTCCCAGGGTGTCTCCAGGGATGTGAGCTCTGACCAACTGGCCAACATGAAAGCAGGAAGGTGATGGAAGCAGGGCTGGACTGAGGTGTCTCAGATCCCAGCTTTTGGGACGTCCCTGAGGAGGAGCTCTCCTTGGCTCCTGAAGGCCCCTTTGGGTGATGTGGGTGACAGTGGTGGGGGTTTAGGCACAAGGAATGAGGAGCCCCAGCCCAACAGACAAACCAAGGTGAGGTGGTTGGGCCCACATTTGTCCTTTTTCCTTCCTCATCCTGGCTGCTACCCACCATGGCCCCCAAAGGCCTTGACACGGTCTCTGAGATGTTGAATGATGTCCCTTCAGCTTCTTGGCCTCCCCATCCCTGGGGAGGACCCCCACCGTATCTTAGAAGTCACTTTGCCACAGCCTGCCCCCATCACTCTTGTCCCTGGTCCTTACCTCCAAGTTGGTCCACTACTCCACAGAGCCTGTCCTCCCCGGACCTTTCTGCCTGTGTCCTCTCAGGCCTCCCATCCTGCCACTGTTCCTCTTGGCCCCTGTGCCCACCCTCACCGGCCCTCTAACCTCCCCTCCCCCCCTTCCCCTCCATCTCCTAATCAGCTGGCCTTCGTTGCAGCCTCCTGCTGTGCCCTAGGCATGGCAGGGCGGACAGGCACAGGCCAGCCTTAGGAGACAAGGGTCCAGCTCAGTCATCATCACAAAACAATTAGACAACCACGGTGAGACCCTGGGAGGGGACTCGCAGGAACAGGAGGCGTCAGTGCGGCCAGGCTGCTCGCCAGCTCATGCACAGCTCTTGTTCCTTTCAGGTTTCACCTTCCTGGGAGTGTTACAACATTCTAATCCCTGCCTTTCTCTGCAAAACCTCACCTCTGTCTCAGCTCCGGTCTCCAGGAACCAAGGGCATCCTTGCCCGTCTCGGTCTGTCCTGTCTCTAGCCAGGGCCCGAACAGGCTCCCTCACAGCAAGGTCAACAAGCCACAGCCTGCCTGGACTTGTGTGCCAGAAGAGGAGAGGAACTGGAAGCCACCTGTGCTTAACTTGAAAACGGGGAATCTGGTTCCTTAAACCCTTAGAAATGGAGGCCGGGGAAGGAGGTGGGATCTGCTTTATTTCATTTCTGTTAGCGTGTCTGAACACATGTGCCCCTACCCTTGGCTCCCCCTTCCTTGAAGAGGTAGTTCCAGAAGAAACAAGCAAAGCTGAAACTCCACAAGCAGACAATATCCCACCATCCGCAGAGGGGCTTGTGCAAGAGGAAGCAAGGTGACTGGTCTGTGGGCTGTTTCGTCACTGGAACACAGCTGAGCCAGCCAGAGGCTCGCAATGTTGCAAGACTGAGAGAATTAGTGTTTGCTGAGCGCCAGCAATGACCTAAACACTCTTTCTAGGTCTTACTTAATCCTTATTCATCTGCCATATAATGTAAGTACTCTCTTACAGCTGAGGAAACTAAGGCAAGCTCCCTGAACCTTAACTCCAGGTCCTCCCTGCCCCACCGCTCCTCTCGGAACTCAAGCCTGAGTCATGATCGGGTGCAAAGGGGACGTGGGGACATAGTGTCAGCAATTCCAGGTGTTCTCCTTCGTCAATGAATTTTGAGGTTCCACCCCGTCCCCTGTCCACTCCCTCTCCACCTCACCCCAAGCGCCCCACCCTGGGATCTAAGAGTCCCCAGCTTTCCCTCCTAATCCCCACCCAGCCTAGGGGTGCAGTGTACCTTTCTTTGGCCTCCATTCTTACCATTCATTCATTCACTCATTCATTCTTTCCCAGGACACCCCAACACCACCAATAACAAGAATGACCCTATCTCCATACCCTGTTTCATTTCCTCGGGGCCCTTATGACGCTCTGAAATCATCTTTTGTGTACACTTGCTTCTACAGAGTCTGTATCCCTGACTCAAGGGTGAAAGCTCTGTGAGAGCTGGGGCCTTGGCAGTCTGGGTCACTGCTGTAGAGTGAGCTGTTATTGGTGCTCAATGAGTATTGCTTGGTGATTGGCTGAATTATGTAAATGTTTGTTGAGCAACCACCCTGGTGCAGACACCAGGCCAGGGGAGTGGATGTGCAGTCAAACAAGCCCCCTGGGGCTGCAGGGAAAGGGGATGTTGCACACCATGGGATGAGCTAGAATGCAGGCACTGCAGGCCCCAATGCTGGAGAGGCACTGAGGACAAGCCAGGGCTCCTCCCCTCTGTATAGGCCCAGCTCTAAGCTCACTTCCCTAGGAAACCTCCCCCACCCCAGATGCAGGCTTGGCTACCTCTCAGCACTATTTCCATCATCCAGAAAGTTCTGTCAGACAGCCCTGCTCTGAACCATAAGCTCCATGAGGGCAAGGTCTGTGTCTGTGCTTGGCTCACTGCCATGGCCCCCAGGCCTAGCACAGTGCTCAGGACAGAGGGCACTCAGTCCCCAGCTGTTGAATGGATGAATGGAACAGGGAAGGGGTAGAGGCTGGGTCCTACTCCAACAGAGAGCTCTTCCTTCCTGGGACTGGTCCTTTGTCCCCTGTGCTCATCTACCAGCCAGAGCTCCCCTGCCTACCCAGGCCCCACAGTCTCACTTTGTTCTAAGGCTTTTGTTTCTCATATGAGCATAGAACCTCAGGGCTGCTGTCTGCTGGCACCACTCACATTGTGTATTCCCTAAACTCAAGGTGCCCCCTGGAGTTGTGCAGCAGTGGTTGCTACTCCAGCTCTGCCAGGCAGCAAGCTTTTTGGCCATGTTCCCAGCCCACCAGTGCTCTCAGCAATTTTAAGGCAACGCTGTCATCTTCAAAACCCTCAGTGCAGTGCCTGACTCCTGTAACAGAGGCTCCAGCTTGGCTCAAGAAGTTTTACCAGATTTTCAACCTCACTGCTTGGTTGCTTTTCCAGCATCTCCTTCCTCAGAGATGCCAACCTGAGTCAGCACCCACTGCGCTGGGTAAGATCAGATGCTCTATAGTGGAGACTTTCCCTCTGTGGCCCTTCTTTGGGGCCCAGCCTTGGGGCCCCACCCTCCGGGGCCCCACCCTCCCCTCTCACCAGCCAGCCTATTCCTTCCTCTTCCCCAGCCAGGAAGTGTGCTATGAGCACATGGTGGCACTACCGGCCATTGAGGAATTTCCCCAGCCTGGCAGAAGGAACTGTAGAGCAGGGAGGAGAGAAAAAATCCAAACACTCAGACCAACTTCCCAAGGAACCCCAGAACCATAGGGGACAGGCAGTGTAAAGGATCTTCTTGCACTTTGAGTTATCCTGGTCCTTGGTCCATCTCAAAAATCAAAACCTTGCAGAACTTTGGGGTAGAGAGACTCTGATCCTTGAATGCCCTCTACCACAGTCTCATAAATTGGTTGACCAACACATGCTTGATTACCTCCCATGATGGTGAGCTCACCACCACTCAAGTGAGGTCCATTCCACCTTTGGACAGCTGTAATTATTAGAAAGTCTTTCCTCGTGAGTCTATATCCACTCACTGGTGCTGGAAGCAAATTCTAGTAGTTAGCATAATAAATGTGAGAAGTTCATCAGAAGGCTGATGGACAGGGCTAAAGATTTGCATATATTATTGCCTGCTGCCAGACAGCTGAGGGCAGTTCCCCCAACCTGATAATCCTTTTATTGTTTACCACACTTTGCCTTTGATATGTATATCTGCTTTGCTAGAGGGCAAGATGTGTGAATAAAAAGCCCTGTGTGCGGAGATTCAGAGAACTTAGTCACTGGAACTCAGCTTCCTCTGGCTCCCCCATGTATTCCAAATTTATATTTCATGTCTAGTCTCTTTATTAATTTACTCACAGCCCTTCTCCAGATTCCTGAATCCTAGTAGATGCAGAAACACCCTGGCATTAATGGCGCCCAAGACAAGGATGTCTAGAGAAGTTTCTCCTGAGCGAAGAAAAGAAATTAGTCACCAGTAAAGGTGGGGTCACTGCGCGTAAAGCTTATACCAAGCTTTGGATTTCGCGAACCAGAGTGAGCAGGAAAGCCTTTTGTTTCAAGTCAGACTATGATGGGGAAGAATTTGGTTTAAAGGCAAAAATATCATTGTAAATTTTTAGCTTCCATGCTCAAGGATAAAAAAATTAAAATATCGAAAGGTACTTTTTAAAATCAGGCTCAAGGAAAAAGAGTGCCATTGTCATATTAAATTATGTGGGTTCTTGTTCAAACTGTACGCCTAATTTGTATTTGGGATCGAAAGTCTGTAATAAGAAAAAAAGCCCCACTGCCAAATCTGCCTCTAATATTGAAAGGCTGGGCGGCTGGAGAGGGCAGAACTATTAGCTCTCTCGCAGGGAGACTCTTTAATGCTTTGTTTAAAAATTACCATAGGATGCATTGGCACAAGCAAATTTTAGCAAAAATAATTTTAAAAGCTAGTCAATGCCATGGAGAGCGGAATAGAAAAAGTTTTAAGAAAAGAACTTTGATTTATTAAGTCTATATGTTATCTGTTGAATGTAGTTTTATCTGTCATTTTCTATTAAGCATGCCTTTAATTTAATAAGAAAAGAAACATGGCCAGCCCTGACCGGCTTGGCTCAGTGGATAGAGCCTCGGCCTGCGGACTGAAGGGTCCCGGGTTCGATTCCGGTCAAGGGCATGTACCTTGGTTGCAGGCACTCCTGCAGCTAATCGGTGTTTCTCTCTCATCGATCCTTCTAACTCTCTCTCCCCTCCTCTCTGTAAAAAATCAATAAAATATATAAAAAAAAAAAAAAGAAAGAAACATGGCCAGACCATTTACTGAAATTTCCCCAAAACAAACAGGATGTGGGGGTTGGGAGACACGTGGTGATCCTGTAAAAATGTTCGCCCCCCCCCCCCCCCCCCCCCGGCTCCTGAGAATACTATTAGAAAAATCTCATCTCCATCATGGTTTTTCTTTCCCGGTTTGTAATTCAAAAGTTTTACAGAATTCAGAAATGCGTCTGGGATTTCTGTACTCGTAAAGAGAGAAAGCTGGCCTAAGACAGACGCTCACCGTCCAATTTCAGATTTTAGATAGTTTTGGGCTCAACCTAACTCTCTTTACGAATGCTATAGAATAAAACCCAAGACTGTTTTTTCTCAAAAGAAAGATGGTGGAAAGAACCCAAAAGAAAGATACAGGCTGGTTCTCAGCAATAAGATTGGTGTTTCCATAATAAAGGGTAGTTTTTTGAATAATAATGGACTGCATTCCAAGGTTAACATTAAGGCTGCTAAAAAGTCAATAAATTATCTCTGTTACAGAATTTTCTAAAGTAAATGCCTTGGATAGTAATAATTGATTTTAGAATCTCAAAATAGTTGAAACATAGATATAGCTAAAATAAGCAATTTGTAGTAAAGCTTTTCAGTAATAATCCTATCTAATAAAAGAGTAATATGCAGATAGACCATCAGTCCAACACACAAGATGGCTGCCCCCATGTGGTCAAAGATTCTGCCCCCATGTGGACACAAGATGGCCACCACAAGATGGCCAGCAGGGGAGGGCAGTTGGGAGGGACCAGGTCTGCAAGGGCGGGCAGTTGTGGGTGATCAAGCCAGCAGGGGAGGGCAGTTGGGAGGGACAAGGCCTGCAAGGGAGGGCAGTTGGGGTCGATCAAGCCTGCAGGGGAGGGCAGTTAGGGGTGACCAGGCTGACAGAGGAAGTCAGTTAGGGGCAAACAGGCTGGCAGGGGAGCAGTTAGGCATCAATCAGGCTGGCAGGGGAGTGGTTAGTGGGTGATCAGGCTGGCAGGCAGAAGCAGTTAGGGGCAATCAGGAAGGCAGGCAGGCCAGCAGTTGGGAGCCAACAGTCCTGGATTGTGAGAGGGATGTCCGACTGCCCATTTAGGCCCGATCCCAGATTGGAGAGGGTGCAGGCTGGGCTAAGGGACACACAACCCGCCCTCCCCCCCCCCCCCGCACGAATTTCGTGCACTGGGTCTCTAGTATATTAATAATAGGGGTCCAGTAGCCCAGGGGGAAACTAGCTTCGCTTCTCTTATGGAGTAGGGGGCTGGCCTTCCCAAGGCAGCCTCTGAGGAAAGAAAGTGACTATTTTGCATTTAAATGGCTACAAGCTTGCCTCCAAAATCTTGGCAACTTAAAACTTTGAGAGTTTACTGAATTAAATAATAAAAAACTTGTTGAATATCTAGGTATTTTGAAAAGACAAAATACTGAAATGTTAATCTGAATTTGCTGCATAAAAAAATCTAGAGGATAGAATTGAATCTATTAAATATATCTCGTATTTTTTAAATATATTCTTTAAAATGTAAAGGTGTTACTAATCTAAGAAATGCTAAATACTTAACTTGCCAACTAAAATTTAAGGCTTCTAAGAGTTTAAAATTCAAATTGAATTAGGAGAAATTATATAGTTATGGTAACAAAATGCATAAAATATAAAAATTTATTTTTGAAAAAATAATTCTTGTATTATCTCTAAGGAAATTAGTAGTTTAAAATATATTGATGTATCAAGTGTGATAAAATTTCAACCTAAGATATAATATTTTATATGGTCTAATTTAAAAAGAGGATTAATTCTGTGGTCTCAACCAAATTTTTAATATAAAAGTTTAAATTTAAATTTAATTGATATCTTTTAGAATAATTACAAAAAGTATATAATATAATCTTTGGGTTATATATATATATATATATATATGTTTGATAATCTTTTCAAGTTCAATTTCAAGACTTTAACTGAGGGATGGCTTTTGAAACATTTCATGGCCCTGGAGTAATTCAAAGGGTTTGTTCTCTCTTCTTAAAAGAAATATTTTTAAAATAAGCTAATCTAATATACTTGAAATCACATGGAAAGCGTTATCAAATAAAAATAAATATATTTTATTTATATACATATACTTTAAATATTATAAAGTTTTAACCTCTAAGGGAGGGCAGGCAAATTTGCTAAAATATTTCTTAAGTAAAGGCCAATTACTCAGCAATGGAATTTTAAAGACAAAAAGCCCTCAGGCAGCCTGCATTTTAAATGGGCTGGGGGTGGGGCGGCGTTTGTGCCTCATAGATCAAATATATAGATTTGCTTGCTTTGCTTTTTCAATAAAGATACCTACTTTAATTAATTAATAAATTAGCTTTCTAAATTATAATCAAGTTCTCATATAAATTAAGTTATATGAGAAGCCAATATTTTTATAAGCAATTGGATTCTAATAAAGTCCTCTGAAAGTTACCGAGACTTCCCATAATCCCTCTGTATATGCAAATGAGCAAAAAAGTATGCTGTTTAAAAGTAAATTTTAAGCTTAATAAAAAGGAGAAATTTAAAATTGTTTTAATCTTTTCCACTAATATTTACAGGGTAAACTGAAGGTTATTATTCAAGCATTAAATCTGATAATTAATATAGTCAACATAAATTTTAAAAGAGTCACTTAAATATAGATATGCAGTAGTATCAGCCAACATTCAAGAAGCAGCCATGTAGGTTGCTTGGTGTAAAAAAAAGAAAAAGATTTTAAAAAAACTCTGTAAAGGTTGCCTAAAAATTACTCTGGAAGAAAATAAAGAGAGGTTTCCTTCAAATGTCTGGAAAACTGTAATTAAAAGTTAATATATTAGGCTTCAAAAAGAAAAGTAAGTAATTTGTGTTTTTGCCTCCCTAGACAAAGCATATGTAAAATTACTCAGACTAATAGCAGAAATTCAATTCCTATCATTTATTGTTCACAGCCAAGGACAAGTAAAGTTTTAAAATAAGCATTATTTCAGACTAATTTAAATTGGCAAGTTAAAATAAATGAATATTCAAGGAAACTTTGTTGTACTAGGCAGTAAACTGTTCCTGGAACATTAACTAATGTTTTACTGATGGTTCACCTCATAGTAAAAACTACTTATAATACAATGAATCCAGAGCAGTCATGTTTCTGTGCAAAAAAATAAATTAAAATCTATCAAGACTGCATTGCAAGATTTCCAAAAAGCCTCTTAATTATATTTAAAATAAAAAAGGGGGGAATAGTGGAATAATCCCCTGTAAGAAAATAAAAGCCTTAATTGCTTTAAATTTTTTTACTTTGAAAATTATTTTTCACTTGTAATGCTGATGACAAGACACACATGGTGTCAGAATAAGCCAAAGGAAAATGGTTTGACAGAATGAAAGGATCCCGAGTCTAGTTTATAGAAAGGATTCCTTTATTAACCTTTGGTCGAGAATATGCTTATATATTTCCAGAAAACTCCTCCAAGCCCGTGTGGATTCCTGCAACAATGGATCTGAGAGAGGAACTAACCAGACTACTTCAGCCACAGATAGCAGTGGCCCCAAGCAACACACTGATGAGAGAGGAGAAACAGTCCAGAGATGGAGGATGGTGAAAATGCCTTACCATGCTAGCAGTCAGCAGCTGTGCATTGTTGCAGGTTGCCCAGGACCAAGCCAGAGAAGGTCGGACCTGTATTGCCAGTGTTTGTCCACCATCCAGAACTAGAATATCATTGCTGTCATGTCACAGGAGACAGTGATAGGGAAGAGAACCCATAAAAAACTGTTGGGACATTGGAAAGGGGACTCAAAGAACTGTTGGCCCAGAAAGGAGCTTACTGCAGAATGATTTCTTTGGTGCCTGGCAGAAATTTAAAGGGACATAAAAGAACTCTATCCTTTCCATTGAATTTAAAAATCTTAAAAGGACCGGAGCTCTGCAAATGACATACATTCTTGTTAAATTTTTTAAATAAAAAAGGGGGATATGCTGGAAGCAAATTCCAGTAGGTAGCATAATAAATGCGAGAAGTTCATCAGAAGGCTGATGGCCAGCTTCAGCAGGGCTGAAGATTTGCATATATTATTGCCTGCTGCCAGACAGCTGCGGGCAGTTCCCCCAACCTGATAATCTTTTTATTGTTTACCAAACTTTACCTTTGATATGTATATCTGCTTTGCTAGAGGGCAAGATGTGTGAATAAAAAGCCCTGTGTGTGGAGATTCAGAGAACTTAGTCACTGGAACTCAGCTTCCTCTGGCTCCCCCATGTATTCCAAATTTATATTTCATGTCTAGTCTTTTTATTAATTTACTCACAGCCCTTCTCCAGATTCCTGAACCCTAGTAGATGCAGAAACACCCTGGCACACTAGTCTTTTTCTTTGCTCTCAGGTACACAGAATCAATGTAGTTTCTGTTCCAGCTAGTAGTCCTTCAGGAGTGTGAAGACCACTATCACCTACTCCGTGAGTCCTGTCCCCTAATTCAACATCTTCAGTCCTCTTTCTGGGCATAGGCTCTCCTCACCAGCCTGATTTCTCCCTCTGGACCCTGCAGTTTGTCCCTGTCCTCTTAAAATAGACCTTACCCTCCCAACAGGGTCTGCCCATCACAGATCTGGGGCCTATGGGCCCCATCATTCTGTGTCCTAAAGCTCTCTTCACGCAGCTCAAAGTCATGTCAGTGCTTCTGGCAAGCAAATGACAGGATCAAGTCTGACCAGCCGTGTGCCAATCAGAATCTCCCTCTACACACACTGGTGTTATTCCACCTCCCACAAACCTTGCTCTTATGCAGATGATTATTTGGGGACCAAAGCCCCAGACTCTACCTCTATCCATATTCAATACCATCTGGGCAAATCGGGCCTCTCAAATTATGTTTAGATCAGGTTCCATCACCCAGCATTTCTCCCAACCATGTGTTAATTATTTTCAAATATGAGAATGGCACTTATATGATCATCTAACATATCACTGAAAAACTGCCACCACTAGGGACTTTCCTAAGCACATGAATCAACTTTATTTGGAGATGAATGTCCTACCAGTTATAACTATATCTACTGTCCTATCATCCCACCCACAGTTCATCGTTTTGTTCCTAAACTTATCCTGAGATGGAGCCAATGGGTGCAAAAGTACTGCAATGATCATTGGGGAACCTGGTTTCTGGCCCTGACTCTGCCACCATGTATATCGATTTCATGAGCCTGTGATATTGTGATTTATAAGAAATATATATTTGGTCTTTGTACCCAGTTCCTGGCACAGAGCCCCTAAAAACCTTGTAATTGCCTAAATGATAAAAGCACTAGGAGCATTTTTTGTTTTAATGAGGCAATTCTGGGGAGCTCCTGGAGGGCTTCTGGATGGGGACTTGTTGCCAATGGCATGGGGACCAAGCCATTATTAGAAGCTCAGCATTTTTAGCTCCACCTTGCATCCCCCAGAGAGGGCATAGTGGCTGGAAATGGAGTTATAATTGATCATGCCTACACATGAAGCCTCCATAAAATCCCAATAGCATGAGGTTCGGAGAGCTCTCAGGTTGGCAAACACATTCATATCCAGAATGTGAAACACCTCAACTCTATGGAGACAGAAGCTCCTGTTCTCAGGACCCTCCCAGTCCTCACCCTACGCATCTCTTCATCTGGCTGTTCGTCTGTATCCTTTATCATATCTTTTTTTTTTTAAATAAATCTTTATTGTTCAGATTATTACAGGTGTTCCTCTTTTTTCTCCCCCATAGCTCCCCTCCACCTGATTCCCCACCCCACCCCATGCCCTTACCCCCTGCCACTGTCTTCATCCATAGGTGTAAGATTTTTGCCCAATCTCTTCCCGCACCCCTCACACCCCCTTCCCCCTGAGAATCGTCAGTCCACTCCCTTTCTATGTCCCTGATTCTATTATATTCACCAGTCCATTCTGTTCTTCAGATTTTTTATTCACTTGATTTTTAGATTCACTTGTTGGTAGGTATGTATTTGATGTCATTTTGTTGTTCATAATTTTTATCTTTACCTTTTTCTTCTTCTTCCTCTTCTTAAAGAATACCCTTCAGCATTTCATGTAATCCTGGTTTGGTGGTGATGAACTCCTTTAGCTTGTTCTTGTCTGTGAAGCTCTTTATCTGACCTTCAACTCTGAATGATAGCTTTGCTGGGTAGAGTAATCTTGGTTGTAGGTTCTTGCTGTTCATCACTTTGAATATTTCTTGCCACTTCCTTCTGGCCTGCATAGTTTCTGCCAAGAAATCAGCTGACCGTCGTATGGGTACTCCCTTGTAGGTAACTAACCGTTTTTCTCTAGCTGCTTTCAAGATTCTCTCTTTGTCTTTTGCCCTTGGCATTTTAATTATGATGTGTCTTGGTGTGGTCCTCTTTGGATTCCTCTTGTACGGGGTTCTGTGCGCTTCCTGAACTTGTAAGTCTATTTCTTTCACCAGGTAGGGAAAGTTTTCTGTCATTATTTCTTCTAATAGGTTTTCAATATTTTGCTCTTTCTCTTCTTCTGGCACCCCAAAAATTCGGATTTTGGTACGCTTAAAGTTGTCCCAGAGGCTCCTTACCCTATCTTCATATTTCTGGATTTTTTCTTTTTGTTTTTCTGGTTGGGTGTTTTTTGTTTCCTCATATTTCAGATCTTTGGTTTGATTCTTGGGGTACGTTGATCTACAGTTGAGTTTCTGTATATTCTTTATTTCAGACAGTGTATGCTTAATTTCTGACTGGTCCTTTTCCATTTTTTTGGCATTCTCATTAAGGTCCTTGAAGGTCTCACTAAGCTCCTCGGAGGTCTCATCAAGTTTCTCGGTGGTTTTTAGAAGATTCTTGAGTAACCTTATAAATGTGGTTCTGAACTCTATGTCGTCCATTAGTTTGCTTTCCTCCATTTCTTTCATTCGTGACATGTTTCTTTGTCTCCGCATTTTGCTGCTTCCCTGTGTTGATGGAGTGGCTTTGTGTGGTAGGTGACCTATAGGGGCCAGTAGCTCAGCCTCCCCAATCACCTGAGGTGGACGCTCTTGGTACACCCCTTTGTGGGCTGAGTGCAAAGTCTTGGTGTAGTTAAGCCTTGATTGCTGTTGGTACACTGGGAGGAATTGACCTCCAGGCCAATTGGCTGTAAGGACCCGCTGTGTCTATAATGGAAGAACTGCTGTGCTGGAGACACCCTTATGGTGCAGGACTTGCTTCAGTGGGGCTTTGGTGCTCACTGAGTCTGCCTCTTGAATGTGTCACTTATGGATGTGAGGAGTTGAAATCTGGTGTCTCACACTGACCACTTGGTACACTGGCTTCTGGATCTCCAATGGGGTGCAGGTCAGCTACTGTCTGAGGCCACCCAGCAGGCACTACAGCAAGAACTACAGTTTTCTCCTCTTTGCTTGGGGTTTGGAGGTTTTGGACCTGTCTGACCAGGGCTGCGAGTTTGCTATGTTAAGCTGCGATAAGGCAGGCCATTCATATGCTAAAGACGCTGCTTGGAGCTTGGTGGGTTTGTAGATTGTGCAGGGCGGGGTCTCAGGGCGTCACTAGGCTAGGGAGTGGCAAACAGTGATGGCTGCCAGTTAGCCCGCTCTGCGTCTCAGACCGCGTCCCCGCATCCCGTGCCCCAGCACATAAACAATTATTCCTGTGTGCAGCCCTGCAAGAAAGCCACCCTCACTTTCCGACCCCACGGCAGACAGTCCAGCTTCTCCCCGTAGGAGTTTGGGTCCCCAGCGTCTCCCCAGAAACTGGAGTTCGGAGTAATCGGGAGCTTGTCTCCCTTCGGGTTGAAAACAGCAGCGCTCCCAGTCACCCGTCGCCAGCCCGATTCACTCGCCTCCGTACCTCAGCTTTTCAGCGCTTGTGCACCTCTCAATGCTGTTTGCTCTTTCCTTCTAGTTGTAGAACTTCCACTCAGCCAGCTTTCCCGTGGTTCTGGGTGATAGACGTTTTGTCTTTTAGTTGTAGTTTTGAAATTGTTGTGCGAGGCAGCAGTTTAGGTGTTTACCTATGCCGCCATCTTGGATCCTCCTTACCATATCCTTTTTTAAAAAATTATTTTTTTATTGATTCTTTTAGTGAGAGAGAAACATTGACATGAGAGCATAACATCGATCAGCTACCTTCTGCACACTCCCTACCTAGGATGGAGACTGCAACCGGGGCATGTGCCCTGACCAGGAAGCCCTGACCAGGAATCCAACCAGCAACCTTTCAGTGCATGGGGCGACATTCAACCAACCGAGCCACACCAGCCAGACCTATCATATCCTTTTATAATAAACTGGTAAACACAAGTGTTTCCCTAAGTTCTATGAGCTGCTCTAGCAGATTAATCAGGCTCAAGGAGAGGGGGTCCTTGGAACCTCCAATCTATAGCTGGTTGGTCAGAGGCAAGGTGATAACTTGGGCTTTTAATTGGCACCTGAAGTAAGTGGGGAGGAGGGTGGAAGGGGAGTACCTTTGTGGTACTGAGCCCTTAACCTGTGGGCTCTGGTGCTGTCTCCAGGTAGTCAGTTAATTGTAGGACACCCAGCGGGTGTCACAGAGAATTGCTTATTGTGGGAAAAAACCTCTACACATTTGGTAACCAGAAGTGTCAGAAGTGACGTGTTCTGTGTGTGTAGTAAAGGAGACCCAGAGGTGAAAGCCTCATAGCAAGGAAGAACTGGGTTTTTCCCTACAAAGATGCAGGGCCACTGGGAAATGAGCCGGGGGCCAGATGATCTGCCACGCCCTCCCCAGCTCTAATGTCCTGTTCTTTGGAGGTCAGGGTTAGAGAGTCAGGAGCTGGGGCAGAGGCGGGCCCCTGTTACAAGAAATAAGAGGTGTGCACTTCAAAAAAAAGAAGAAAACAAAACAAAAAACAAAGCAAACAGAAGTGGGCACTTCCACCCAGGCCTTGGGGAAGCTTCAGCTCCTCCCTCCCCGCTGTGCAGCTTTTGCACCTTACAGTTCTTTTACCACAACTCAGGCAGACCCTCAGACTTGCCCAACATTGATTTCTCCTCAAGTGCCTGGCTGTCCACATCCAGGCATCTGAACACTGGTCACGTGACAGCCTGCTCATCTAGGGCTCCAAGAAGATCTGGACCATCGACCATCAGGGCCCAAGTTCCCCTTGCTGGCTCTCCCCCACCCCCCACCCCCGCCGCCACCAGACCCTCCAGCATACCCACCCCAGCGTCCCAGCAGTCTGAGGCATCGCCACACTTTTCTCAGCCTCCTCCACACTGTCTTTGCCAGGTACAGCAGACACTGGTGGGCAATGCAAGGCTGGAGGGAAAGCGAGTGAGCGTGTGTCTTCTGGCATCGGACAGCCAGGACGTGAGACCGGGCTCCATTGCTTATGAGTTGCATGATCTTGGTCAGAACCTCAGCTTCTTCTCGTCAAGACTATAAAGCATTCAGTCATTATTATTTCTCATTAAGATTGGCTTAAAGGTCACAGAACTTCTCTTCAAAATCCATTTCTTCCTTTGCTCCCCCATTGAGGCTTTTCCGCCCTGCACCCCTAGTCCAGCCCTCACCATGACTCTACCATAGCTTGTTTGTAGGTTCCCCCATCTTTCTCTTCTGGAGTGCCCATTCCCTGCTGGGTATAAATACTACCTGCCCCCACGCTGACACCTTCTGCCCTCCACCCCTCTGCAGGCAAGTATTTCTTGCTGCCTCAGGACATCTCCACAGCAAACCAAACATGTGAGAAGTAGCCTTTCTCTTCTCACCGAACACACCCTGCCCCCACCCATATTCCAGAAGCTCTTCTACCTGCAGATCTTCTTCAAAGTCACCTTTGACCCTACATTTCAGTCCCAACGGCTACCAAGTCCTGCCTACTGTTCCTCAAAAATAGTCCTCCTCTCTGGCTGGCCAGCGTGGCTCCGTGTTGAGCATCGACCTATGAACCAGGAGGTCATGGTTTGATTCAGGTCAGGGCACATGCCCGGGTTGCAGACTCGCTCCCCAGTGTAGGGCATGCAAAAGGCAGCCGATCAATGATTCCCTCTCATCATTGATGTCTCTATCTCTCCCTCTCTTTCTTCCTTCCTCTTTGAAATCAATAAAAATATATTTTTAAAAAGTAGTCCTCCTCTCACCATCCCCTCCTCTCACAAGCCCCCTCCTCAACGCCGGGCTCCTTTCTAGCAAGGTTGTGGGGACTTGGATCTGGATTTCAGGGTCTGCCTAAATGCCCCTGAGGAGGGGTTTTCTGACCCCCTCTGACATTCACCTCCACTCCCTGTGGAGGGACCTGATAACTCCCTTTTGCAACCCTGTGGCTGGAAAGTTTAAAATAGGAGGATCAAAGCTGTACGCTTACAATTTGTGCACTTTCAGTATCTATGCGTACTTCATTGACAAGTTTTACAGGAAGATAAAGAGCATCAGGAGTTTAAGGAAAAATTGTAAACCATTACACATCACCAGATCTAGAACAAGGTCCTCTTAACCTCAGTCTGGGTCAGGTGCCCCTCTCTTACTCTAGTTTATATGCTGACATGTCTGTCTCACCCATGGGACCTGTCCTATCCAATACTAGCCACCAGCCCCATGTAACTATTTATATTTTAATAAATTTAGCCCAGCCGGTGTAGCTTAGCAGTTGAGCATCGACGCAGGAACCAAGAGGCCGCAGGCTTGATTCCCAATCAGGGCACATGTCTGGGTTGCAGGCTCGATTCCCTGTGGGGGGGCGTGGAGGAGGCAGCCAATGGACAATGTTTCTCTCTCATCGATGTTTCCCTTCCTCTCTCTCTAAAATATCAATAAAAACATATTTTAAAAAATAAAATAAAATAATAAATTTAAATGAAATTAAAAACTCATTTCAATTGCACTAGCCACATTTCAAGTGCTCAACAACCACATGGCGCTAGTGGTGACCGTATGAGATGGTGCGGATACTATTTCCACATCGCAGAAAGTTCTAGTCTGGCACAACACTTCACTAAACTATGAGCTCCAGGAAGGCAGAGACTGAGTCTTTGTGGTCTGGCACTGCATCCCTGGCATGCCTCCCTGGGCCCTCAGGCCCAGCTCTGATGCTAAATACCTATCAGCTGATTGAATTAATTAATGCACACACCCTCACACTGCACCGGGCCCCAAAACAGCTCTGGTACCTGCCTCTTCCTTACTCGCCTGCCTCCAGGGCCTAACCCAGGGCTCATGGTCTCTTTCCTCCCTCCAAACCATCTCTGGTCTGTGACTCAGGGTCTCAGAGGCATTGTAAGTGTGTGTGTGTGTGTGTGTGTGTGTGTGTGTGTGTGTGTGTGTGTATTGGGGAGTAGGAGTAGAGAAAGGATTGGTAGGGCAGGGCAGGAGGTGATTCCAGGCCAAAAGAAGTTCAAGTTTGAGCCTCTGGCAATGGCTGCTCCCACCTATGCAGTGGGCAGGCACCCAGGGTTTGGTTGAATTCTGGTTGTGTTTCCTCCCAGTTGTGTGGCCTTGGGCAAGCAACGTAACCTCTGTGAACCCACTGTATGCGTTGTTTCCTCAGGTGATGTATGGATAACAATACCTACTTCACATATGTAGTGAGTACATTAACAAGTCTGGGCTCCATCGAAACTCACTATTGCTTACTCCTTTCTCTACACACCCCCACACTGCACCAGGCCCCAAAACAGTAAAATTCCTTCCTCAAACATCATTGAGATCATGGCTCTGAGACACCTGCATGCTTCCCACTTATCCTACACAGGAGGCTAAATATAACTCCTGACAGCTCATCTTGCCGTAAAGCAAGAGGCTTGTCATTTCTTCCACTGCTCTTATCTTAAAGCCACTTGGCTCACCTTCTGTCTGCCAGCCAGCTAAGTCTGTTTGGTTTGTCTTCCCCACCTTCATATCGTAGTACATGCCTGAAATGCCTTTCCTGACCACTCTTTCCAAAAACAGGCCCTGCTTCTCAGAAGCTGATTTGTTCATAACACTCACTTCCTCCCTTAAGCCTAGTTGACTCAACTTTCCCAGTTTTAAGATTGCTGATTACTAAATAATATTTCATGCCTGTTTCAGCCTTCACCCATCCCTTTCCTCTTCTCTTCGTGACTATGATGTAAGACTATACCTGGTCTATCTGCACCTGTTGGCACCTGTCTTCCCAGGTAGCTGGTTGTACACATGTGTGTGTATAGAGCAGGAAGCAAAAGCAGGTGGTGACCAAAAAAGGCTGTTAGTGATATAGGAGGGCTAGACCAGACCAGACATAGGTCCCATTTGGTCACTATGTTGGTGACATTTAGCAAGTTACTTAATCTTTCTGAGTCTCAGTTTCCTTGCATATTTGTCACAAAAATTGGAAAATTACTACTATTACTATTTACTGAGCCCTCATTCAGTGTAGTCACTGTTCTAAACACTTTACATACATTATTTTATTTCCTCTTCACTCTAACCCTAGTAGGTAGGTATTATTAAAAGGCGTGGAAACCCTAGCTGGTTTGGCTCAGTGGACCCTAAGCCTGCAGACTGAAGGGTCCCAGGTTCGATTCAAGTCAAGGGCACATGCCCAGGTTGTGGGCTCAATCCCCAATAGGGGGCGTGCAGGAGGCAGCCTATCAATGATTCTCTCTCATCATTGATGTTTCTATCTCTCTCTCCCTCTTCCTCTCTGAAATCAATAAAAAATATTTTGTTTTAAAAAATGGTGTGGAAGAAATATGAAGAATTTAAAGCCATACTTTCTCACCCAAATGTGATTTATAAACATATATATGTCACATGGACATACACTTTTCAAAAATACATCACACACACATACACATTGTCACCCTGAACCCCATGAAGGCTCCACCAGGAAACCTTCCTGAACTCGTCCAGGCCACACAAACTCTCCCATCCCTAAATGCCAACAGTACTCACTATTAGGCCCAGCCAAGCCAGCCCTCACCCTCTGTGGTATTTTGTTCATTCTTTCAAATAAGTATCCAATAACTCCTAAGAACTAGAGCTAGGTATCGGAGAGGCGAGACCAAACACGTTGCTCGTGTCCTCCAGGAACTCTGAATCTGATAGGAAAGGCTGGTGTACAAACAAAGTGGGCACAGGGTATATAAGAACTATCTTTTTAAAAAAATATGTTTCTATTGATTTGAGAGAGAGAGGAAGGGAGAGGTAGAGAGCGATAGAAACATTGATGAAAGAAAAACATCGATTGGCTGCCTCTTGCATGCCTCCTACAGGCAATGAAGCCCACAACCTGGGCATGTGCCCTGAGCAGGAATCGAACTGGCGACTTCTTGATTCATGGGTCAACACTCAACGACTGAGCCATACCAGCTGGGCTATAAGCACTATCTTTAACAACACATACGAAGGTCTTCTAAATCAGGCTGGGGTATTTTGGAGAACTTCCTGGGGTGACATTTGAGGTAAATCTATAAGATGAACAGGAGTTACCTAGCAAAGGAAGGAGGGTCAAGAAGAGAGAATAGGTTAATATGTTTGGGAAACTGCAAGTAGTGCAATCAGCTGTGATGAAGAGTTTTTAACAGGGACAGGCAGGACATGAGGCCAGAGGGGTGGGCAGGGCCAAAGTGCCAAAAGGCCTATTGTGCTAACCTGAGAGATCCAAAGTCTGTCCTGAAAATTTGTCAGGAGCCATGGAAGTCTTTTAGGCAGAGATGTGACATGATTAAATCTGCATTTTAGAAAGACTAATCCAGCAACACAAAGGATGAACTGATCATAAAGGGGACAAGGTGGAGATGGGGGAACATTAAAAAGACATTCAACAATCCAGGGAAGAAATGAGCTTAAATTCTTAGTGCATTGGGAATACTGGTAGACATCTCTATTTAAGAGATACTGTATTAAAGAAAGTGGTGGAGGGAATAGTGACATTCACACTATAATAGGGAAACATAAAAGCCAAAATTCAGCCTGGATGGAGGAGAGGCAATGATACCTTTTGACATTTGGGGTTCAAGGTGTCTCTGGAACATGCATGTAATATCTAGTAGGCTTTTGAATATGTAAAGCTTGCAAGATATCTGGGTTGGAGATATAAGTTGGAATAACATCAGCTTATGGGTAGCAATTGAAGCCACGCGTGTGGATGAAGTCACCCAGGAAAAGTGGGTTCAGAAGATCTGGTGGGCCCAGGACAGAGCTCTAGGGAGCTCCAACTCCTAGCAGGTGAAGGCTTGATTTGTGAACGTTCTCCTGGTAACAGTATGTAAAGTGAAAAGGGGGTGCGGAAAGGGCCTGAAGATCACCAACTTTTAGGAGAGAAGGGAGGGGCAAAGGTGCTAGAGGAGAAACCAGGAGAGAGTGTCAAGTCGAAGGAAGTCAGTAGCGCCAAATGCTGCAGAGGTCATGGAAGATAAGGACAGGAAACTCCATCCATTAGCTCTGGCAACTAGGAGGTGTGGGCAGAATGGTCAGTGGAGTAGTGAGGACATGTTTCTCTGCTGGAGAGAAACCTCTTCGACTGAATTGCTGTTAGAGTAGGGGACACGGACGACAGTGCCCGCTGCTTTCACGCGCAGGCCACAGCCGCGCATGCGCACTCGTACTCACCGGAGGGCTAACAGATTTGGCATTTCCGGACCCCGCGCACGCGCCTTCTAGCCCACCTACTCAGCTCGGGCCTCCGCAAGCCTGCAGAGGGCGCTGCGCCTCGGAGAGCCGGGGCGCGGTGCCGCTCTAGCCAGCGTCCGGGCTCGGTGGCGGGTGCCGCTGCTCCACGTCCCCCAAGCGGCCTCCCGGCGCAGGTGGGTCCGCCCGCGGGGGGCGGGAGCGCCTGGTAGATGTGGGGAGGGCAGGCGACGTAGCCTCCGGGCGCGGAGTGGTCCCGATCGCCTGAATGCCTGGGCTCGGATCTAGCCCCGGCGGATAGGGCTGTAGGCAGGGCCGCACTGGTGCAAGTCCCAGTCCGGTGGGCAACTCCTCTTGGACGTGCAATGGCCGTCCAGAACCCCTTTACTTTGCACCCCGGGGGGTCTCTGTCCCTGCCCGCGTGCGGCTTCCGGGAGACAACTGGGGGCGGGGCTCCCATGATTGACACTTCTTCCCCCAGGTTTCACAGGCTGCCACTCGACCCCTCCGGTCTTGAACCCTGAGCCGACACCATGGTGAGAACCCTGAGCCCAGCCGCTCACCTCAGCACGCCCATGCCTTTGCCCCTAGTGGCCTTGCCTCTCCATTTCCCTGTGTAAACCTGGGGCTCCGCAGTGGGTTTTCGGTGGGTCTGCCCCTGCAAGTCAGCCTGCTCCCTTCCAACCCGCCCATCCCTGTAGCACGGGCGCCTGAAGGTGAAGACTTCGGAAGAGCAGGCAGAGGCCAAAAGGCTAGAACGGGAACAGAAGCTGAAGCTATACCAGTCGGCCACCCAGACTGTCTTCCAGAAGGTGGGGCCCGCAGAAGTAGCCCTCTCTCCACATGGCCACTCTTAGTGTGTGTGTATATATATATGACTGAGGCCAAGAGCTGGGCCTCAGAATCAGACTGTCTGGATCTGTATCTGGGTTCTGTCACTTAATCCTGTGTGACCTTGGGCAAATTACCGAATCTCTTTGGGCCTCACGTTTGCTCATCTGTAAAATGGGGCTCATAATTGTAATAAGCCTAATAATTGCAATAAGGCTTTTGTGAAAATTAAATGACAATACACGTAAACCCATGGAGTGCTTTACATACTACCTGTTGTATGGCATGGGATTTGTAGAACGTAGTTCTGTTTATGTTATTTAGCCCTGTGGTGGGTGAATGATACCATCTCTGACCCTGCTACCTATCTTCTCAGCGCCAGGCTGGCGAGCTGGATGAGTCAGTGCTGGAACTGACAAGCCAGATTCTGGGAGCCAACCCTGACTTTGCTACCCTCTGGAACTGTCGACGAGAGGTGCTCCAGCGGCTGGAGGCCCAAAAGTGTGTAGGGGTGCAGGGCCCCAGGAAGATGACACTAGCCCTATCCCTGCCCTGCCTGGGTCCAGCGGTAGAGTAGGAATGGTGTAGCCAGAGACATAGGCAGAGGGCCGTGGAGGATGGGTGCAGAAAGTCAGGGGTGAGGTGAAGTTGGGTGTTGGAGGGCCCTGATCCCTATGCCTCTCTGGGTGCAGGTCCCCTGAGGAGTTGGCCGCTCTGGTGAAGGCAGAACTGGGCTTCCTGGAGAGCTGTCTGAGAGTGAACCCCAAGTCCTATGGTACCTGGCACCATCGCTGCTGGCTGCTGAGCCGCCTGCCAGAGCCCAACTGGGCGCGGGAGCTGGAGTTGTGTGCCCGCTTCCTCGAGGTTGATGAACGGAACTGTATGTGCCTGCAGATTCTGTCCCTACAGCCCTCACCTGCCCCACATCCTGGTACTGGGGCCTCAGGAAGGCCCAGAGTGGGGAGGGATGACCAGGATGGGCCCACTAAGCTGATGGCAAAGGAATGATGGAGCCAAACAGCGTGGGATGCAGAGGTCTTTCTTGGGACCTTTGAGGGAACTCCAGAGGCACCAGCCAGGGAGCTTCCCTTGCCCTGTTTCTGAGATGTGCTGTAACCCCTTCCCCCAGTTCATTGCTGGGACTACCGGCGTTTTGTGGCTGCACAGGCAGCTGTGCCCCCTGCAGAGGAGCTTGCCTTCACTGACAGCCTCATTGTTCGAAACTTCTCCAACTACTCTTCCTGGCATTACCGCTCCTGCCTCTTGCCCCAGCTTCATCCCCAGCCAGACTCTGGACCACAGGGGCGCCTCCCTGAGGATGTGTTGCTCAAAGGTAAGCAGGGCCAGGGGTGCTGGGGAGGGCTCTGCAGCACTGCCCTTCCAGCCTAGTCCTGTTCCTGAATCTGCGCTTGGGTTTATTGAGCACCTACTTCATTCCTGGCTCTGGGGGTGCATAACATTCAGCCCCTGACAGAAGGGAGCTTAAGTGTCCAGTGGGGAAAATAAAGCTAATGTATACAGCCGCTGTACAAAGCCAGCATATAGTGAAACTGAGGACTGGAGGTACTCCAAGGACAGGTGGGATGTTGGGACAGCCAGGATCCCACCAGACTCTTAGCCAAAGCCCTGTGCCTCCTTGGCTTCTGCAGAGCTGGAGCTGGTGCAGAACGCCTTCTTCACTGACCCCAATGATCAGAGCGCCTGGTTCTATCACCGCTGGCTCCTGGGACGAGGTGAGCGGGGGGAGGAGGCTGGGTGTTTAGGGCTTGGAAGGAATGGGAGAGGATTAAAGGAGACCCGAAGCTATCTCTCCACCCCAGCTGACCCCCAGGATGCTCTGCGCTGCCTGCACGTGAGCCGGGATGAGGCCTGTCTGACGGTCTCCTTCTCTCGGCCCCTCTTGGTGAGTCCTCCAGCTTTGGCCAGAGAACATTGTGGATTGTGAGCTTCGTGCTTTTGGGCTGACAGCGTCTCTCTTTGTCTCCTGTACCAGGTGGACTCCAGGATGGAGACCTTGCTGCTCATAGTTGATGAATCACCCCTGGCTGTGGAGTGGAGGACTCCAGATGGCAGGAACCGGCCCAGCCCTGTCTGGGTATCCTAGGATTGGTGGGGCATAGTGGGGGCTGAGGCAGGGCTGGGGTGGGACAGTCATAAAAGTGGTACGGCTGGGGGTTTCCTTGACCCAGTGCTCCCAGCTCTGTGACCTGCCTGCTGCCTCCCTCAACGACCAGTTGCCCCAACATACATTTCGTGTCATTTGGACAGCAGGCGATGTCCAGAAGGAGTGTGTGCTCTTAAAAGGTGATGCAACGTGCAGCAGCCCCCTGCCCCCTCTTCCTCTCACGGGTGTTCCCCTCCTACCACCTACTGTTTCTTTCAGGCCACCACGAGGGCTGGTGCCGGGACTCGGCCACAGATGAGCAGCTCTTCAGGTGATGACAGGGAAGCACGCCTCCAAGAAAGGGTTCTGGGCATCAGGCAACTGGGATGGGAGGCAGGGTGCTCAGGCAGATGGTCTCAGCCTGGAGAGAGGGATGGCCCATACCCCAGTGCTATGGGCATCATCCCTCCCCCGCCCCCGCCCCCGCCCACCGTCAGGTGTGAGCTGTCGATGGAGAAGTCCACGGTGCTACAGTCTGAGCTTAAATCCTGTAAGGAGCTACAGGAGCTGGAGCCTGAGAATAAATGTGAGGCCCTGTTTCCTGAGATCCTGCTCCTCTCAGGGAGCCTCTTTCTGTGTGTGTTGGGGGGACAGGGAGCAGGAAGGGTCTCAATAGTATGGGAGCAAAGGTGGGTCCACGAGAGATGCTCCTTTTCCCACCCTCTCCTCAGGGTGCCTGCTCACCATCATCCTGCTGATGCGGGCGCTGGACCCCCTCCTGTATGAGAAGGAGACACTGCAGTACTTCCAGACCCTCAAGGCAAGCCGGGCCTGCAGGAACAGACAAGGGGGAGGCCCCGTGGGCAGGAGGAAGGCAGCTGACACAAATTCCTTGCCGGCCCCATCTCCGCCAGGCTGTGGATCCAATGCGGGCAGCGTACCTGGACGACCTGCGCAGCAAGTTCTTGCTGGAGAACAGCGTGCTCAAGATGGAGTATGCAGAGGTGCGCGTGCTGTACCTGAGTCACAAGGTATGGACTGTGCGTGTGCCTTCTCCGGGCCCTCATCCCGCTGGCCCACCCTTCTTCCTCATGGCCTCGCCAGCTTTTCTGTTCGTCCCCGGGGCTTCAGCTGAGGCCCTCTCTGTCCGGCCTTCCGTCTCAGGTGCCTTTCTGGATATTGCTTTCTCTGCTCATTGGAGCAGGCCAGCTCCTAAAGCCTGAGTAGTTCCCAGAGATTCCTAACAAACGGTCCAGACTGGTTTTCCTCTATTTGAAGTCCTTCCCAACCAGTCTTCCCAACACATCAGTTTTATCCCGTCACTGCAGTCCACCTCTGCTCCCACCAAACCCACCCCCCAGACTCGCCAGGCCCACTCCTGCCAGTGTCTGTGTCTCCCCCAGTGCCCTCCTCTGTCCCCTGTACCTGCCCCGACTCTATTCACTCTACTGGCCACGTCGCCCACAGCACTCACGTCTGTTCCATGTCCTTGACTTGTAGCATGTGCTGTGGTGGGTTGTAAGGTAAGCTTCCCACCTGGCCCATCCTCCCCTCAGTTGCGGTCCCCAAGGGCCTGTGTGGGGCACAGAGGGCAAGTGCCTCATAAATAATGGCTGAGGCCCCTCACCGTTGGGTATACCATTCCGTCTCCTCAGGATCTGACGGTGCTCTGCCATCTGGAACAGCTGCTGTTGGTCACTCATCTTGACCTGTCGCACAATCGTCTCCGAGCCTTGCCCCCTGCCCTGGCAGCCCTGCGTTGTCTTGAGGTAAAGCATTCACTCCTCCGTCACTGTCCTGGTGGTCCTTTTTCCCTTCCTTCCTCTACTTCAGAAGCCTGCCCTCCCTACAAAGACTGCCCAGTCCTCCCAGTCCCAGCAGACGACCCCTGCCTTCCCCCTTCCATCACCCAGCCTGACCCTAGGAGCTCTTCCATGCACTGTAAGCTGTTCACCCTCAGCTCCCCAGTTGCTTGTACCAGTCTCAGGCTGATAGCTGCCTGCCTGCCCACCTTGTCTTCCCTCCCCTCCCTGCTCCTCAGGTGCTGCAGGCCAGCGATAATGCCATAGAGTCCCTGGACGGTGTCACTAACCTGCCCCGGCTGCAGGAGCTCATACTGTGCAACAACCGTATCCTTCCGTCTGGGTGCCATTTATGTATTTATTTATAGAATGATTTTTAACAAAGCATTTTTTTATCCTCACTGCACTTTCACTCGGCAGTCTTTGTTCACTGCTGAGACATGGATGCCTCTAGCCAGGGCTAGCCTTCTCCTTGGCCACAGTCTCCACCGTTCTTTCTAGTACCACACCCAGCCCTCATCTGTGCTTCTTGCCTGGACCCTGTGGGCAGGTGTTTGCAGTCCCTGCCCAGAGCCTTACTCCCTCTAGGGAAGTGTGCAAGATGCCCACCAACCAGGATGCCAGGCAGCAGTCCCCGCTCTTGAGGGAAAACAGTGATGGGTACACAGGAGCAGACAAGATCTGGGGGAACCTGCCAACCTTTCCTTGACTCTCCTGCCCAAGGTCTCCAGCAGCCTGCAACACTTCAGCCTGTTGCCTCCTGCCCCAAGCTGGTGCTTCTCAACCTGCAGGGCAACCCACTGTGCCAAACAGTGGGCACCTTGGAACACCTGGCCGAGCTGCTACCTTCAGTCAGCAGCATCCTCACCTAAGAGACCCTGCCCCCATCCTTGCCCTCTAACTTATTAGGACTGAATAAAGAATGGAGAGGCGTCTCAGGCTGCTCAGCTGCTGCTGCTGCCACCGCTGCCACCACCATTACTGCCACCTTTCTGGAAACGAAAGGGAGAGAGGGTGTGTTGACTTGCCCTGTTTATTTTATGCTCAGTCCTACTGTTCCCTGTCATGGAGAATCAGAGCCTCCGTGTTTAGGCAAAATCAGGGTGAGGGCTGGACTTGAATTTACGTTCTGATTGGGGCTGGAGCCGGGTCTGGGTTCCAGGCTGGGATCAGGTTTAGGATCAGGTTCTGATTGGTGTTAGGCTACAAGTGAACTCAAAGTCTCCAAATGGAAGGACTCCTAAAACTTTCTTCC
Organism: Plecotus auritus; assembly: GCF_963455305.1. Classification (NCBI taxonomy): domain Eukaryota; kingdom Metazoa; phylum Chordata; class Mammalia; order Chiroptera; family Vespertilionidae; genus Plecotus; species Plecotus auritus. The sequence goes on along the minus strand of NC_137770.1, from coordinate 84,921,917 downwards.
ATGACCCCTGCCCCTTCCAGGTGCACTCTGCCCAGGGGCTCTGGCTCTCATTCACCACAGCTGAGAAGGCTGTTTCCTGGAGGAGTGGGTCAGAGCGGCCTTGCTCCACCCTCTTAGAACAACAGTATCTGTCTCCATTCTTTGGTTGAAGAGTCCTTGAAAATGCTTGATCCCATATGATCTTCATAAGCTCTAGAGTTGAGATGATTAGGCCCATTGGACTGACGAGGAAACTGCTGTTAAGACGTGCCCACGATTGCTGAGCTCAGTGCTAGAGCCAAAGCTGCCTGTACACCTTGCCCTGGGATTCCAGACTCATGTTCTTGCTTCTCTATGGATATGGAATGGTTGGGCAGAGCCTGGCCTCACTCCCTGAGGTACTGAGCCCAGTGTCCGCTCCCATGGTGACCCCCAATACATAGGCCCGTGCACACATGTACCCTCGTGCATTTACACTCTCTCTCTCTCACACACACACACATACACCTTGTCCTGACTGAAATCCCTGAGACACTTGAGCTTCCTGGGGGGGAGGAAAAAGGAGTGGCTCAGGTTAGGGCACTGAGTCAACCTGGCTGGGTGGGGAAAGAGAAAAACTGATTGAAACCAGAGGGAGAGTGTGACAAGGCATTTTCCTGGTTCCCTGGGAATCTACCTGGGCCCACATTTGCTCACACACATCCGTATCCTCAGGGTCCTGCCCCTTTCCTTGCCTATAGTGATGAACAAATAGCCCCTCAACAGAGTCCTTTGGCTGACCTGCCTCACATCTGCCTGGGATTTTGATTCCACTGGTGGTTTGTCTGAAAGTGTTGGAGGTGGGGGCAGACTCCCTGCAGGGCTGGGGCTTGGAAATGGACTGAAAAAGGTCAGCATGAGTGTGGAGAGCTCCTTGCCTCTGTCCCCACTCCCTGAGGCACCTCCCTTCCTGATGCATCATCAAACTCAGTCTCTCCTCGATTGGCTTCCTTGTGTCTTCTTGCCAACCCTGTTTTCACTGTCTTCTGTTCAGTGGCCGATGGGCAGAGCTGGGACACAGGTGGGATGGAGGAAAGGGGCCCAACCTTCTGCAGAACCCCCAAGAAAGCCTCCCTGAAGACACCTGGTCTCCTCTCCGGGTGTCTCCCCTGTGCCAGGGTGGAGTTGGGATGGACACAGGGCAGGTTCCTAGAGCTGGTTGGTCAGGATTCCCAGGAAGAATTCAGGGTTGGAGAACCCAGGAGTCCAGCTGACCAGACACTCCTCTCAGTGAGAGAGGGAGGTGTTCTGCAGCCAGTTCTCACCCAAGCCTCAGAGGAAGCCCTCAGCTTCCCCCAAACCCCCAGGCCGTGGGGAGAAAACTACTTTGACCAGCCTCCAATCCCAAACTTGAAGAGATACAGGAAGCTGGTAGCTGCCCACTCATGCCAGGGGCTGTGGAGGAAGAGGGTGGGGGTCAGAGGATCTGGTGGAGCCTGCAGGTCATGGGTTGGCTGGTGGAGCCAGTCTGAGGGCCAGGTTGCTGATGTCACCTTGGGATTCAGGGACCTCCCTGGGCAGGATGAATACCAGGACCAGGCCAGTTTCACAGGGGCCTATGAGACCACAGGCAGGCAGCCTGAGCTGGACAACGGGGTCAGCTGGACAGGGGTGTGGGTGAAAGGGTTCCCTGCCCCATTGCCCTCGGAGGGGCTCCTTAAGCACGCAGTCTGGCAGGAATCAGCCTGGTGTGATGGTCCCACCAACGCCTTCCACTTTCCCCCAGCTTCAGCCCTGACAGACCCCGACCCGACCGTCCCTTGCCCCAGCCCTAGCCTGCACAGGTTTTGACGGGGCCTTCTCATCCCTGCCTCCGGAGGGGGCTGGGCCTCGATGGAGCAACCACGCTTCCCCTTATTAGCAGCCGGCCCCGCCCTCCCCCCCACATAAACCACTTACCCGCCCGCCCCACACCTTCCACTTGTGCAGCGGCGTCCGGCGCGTCTGTCCTGTCCCGTCAGTCCCGACCTGTTCCACCCCGGCTGCGCGACTCAGCGCTGCCCTCGCCAGCACCGCCTCCAGGTGAGGGGCCCCGACGGGCTCTGAGATGCTGAGCCCCACAACGCCGTCTGGGGGCCGCGCGCGCCCAGATCCGACCCCAGCATGGTGGGTTCTGGCCAGCCCCAGCGACGCTGCTCCGATGTGCGGGAGAGCGCGGACTCCAGCACGACGAGCCGCCGCTCCCGGATGCCCCCGCCGGGTTTGACCCGACGTGGGGAATGCCAAGGACCCCAAGTCTCACTCCTCACCCGCTTGTCTTTTTGCAAAGAGCGTTGGGTGGGGAATTTCTGCTAAGAAATGGGTCCTAGCTGGCTGGGTGCCTTGTTTGGTTGGGGCATCATCCAGTAGACAGAAAGGTTGTGTGTTTGATTCTCGGTTGGGAGGCAACTAATTGATCTCTCTCTCTCTCTCTCTCTCTCTCTCTCTCTCTCCCCTCCCTCCTTTCCCCTTTCTCTCCCTCCCTCCCTCTCTCTAAAAGGTAATGGAAACATATCCTCTGGTGAGAATTAAGGAAGGAAAGAAGAAAGGAAGGGAAGGAGGGAGGGAAAGGAAAGAGCCTTAGCCAGTTTGGCTCAGTGGGTAGAGCATCAGCCTTCGGACTGAAGGGTCCCGGGTTTGATTCCAGTCAAGGGCACATGCCCTGGTTATGGGTTTGGGCCCCTGTGGGGAAGTGTGCAAGAGGCAGCTGATGTTTCTATCTCCCTCTCCCTTCCTCTCTGAAATCAATGGAAGGGAGGGAGGGAGGGAGGGAGGGAGGGAGGGAGGGAGGGAGGGAGGGAAGGAAGGAAGGAAGGAAGGAAGGAAGGAAGGAAGGAAGGAAGGAAGGAAGGAAGGAAGGAGTCCTAAGGCGGTCAGCTGGTCCACCCACCTCTATCTAGACTGAGGAGCTGCATGTGGAGGGAGCAGGACGGGGGATGGTCCTGCTGGGTCTAGAGGCTGTGACAAGTGTTCACACATTTCCTGGGATGGGTCTGAGCAGGTTTCTCCACTGGGCATCTGGTTTGGTGGGTGTCTAGGGAGGGGGGAGCCTCTCCCCTGCAGGGGGAAGTTCCGAGGTAAGCCTGAGAGGGGTCTTCAGGGAGGGTCTCTGGATGGGTCTGGGGGAATCTCTGGATCAAAAAATAAGACCATCTTTGTCACTGGCTGGAATCAGAGCAGCGCTCTGAATAGCAGGTTTCTGGCTGGGCTGGCTGGGTGTCCTGGGTAAAGGAAACCGGAGGGGGTGACTGACCCGAGCCGCCCTGCCTCTTCCACGCAGACATGATGGACGGTCCTCGTTCCGATGTGGGCCGCTGGGGCGGGAACCCCTGGCAGCCCCCCACCACACCCTCCCCGGAGCCAGAGCCGGAGCCCGACAGACGGTCCCGCAGAGGAAGCCGCTCCTTCTGGGCTCGATGCTGCAGCTGCTGCTCCTGCCGGAGTGGGGCGGACGATGACTGGGGGTCTGAGCCCCACAGAGACTCCAGGGGTCGAGGGTCCAGCTCTGGGAGACGGAGACCTGGCTCCCGGGGCTCCGACTCCCGCCGGCCGATCTCACGGGGCAGCGGTGTGAACGCAGCTGGAGATGGTGCCATCCGAGGTGAGGCGGGCCTGTCCACCTGAGCGGAGAGCCAAAGGCCTCAGTGGGGCCTGAGACTCATCCTGGCATCTCAGAGAGCCTGGGAGGCGAATGATGGGGCCCTGGGCTCCCCAGGGGGCTTTGCTGACCAGGAGCTGTGACTTTGCAGAGGGCATGTTGGTGGTGACGGGGGTGGATCTGCTGAGTTCACGCTCGGACCAGAACCGCCGAGAGCACCACACGGACGAGTTCGAGTACGATGAGCTGATCCTGCGCCGCGGGCAGCCTTTCCACATGGTGCTCTTCCTGTCTCGGCCCTATGAGTCCTCCGATCGCGTCATCCTGGAACTGCACATTGGTCAGTGGGGCCTGCAGTGGGAAGGGTGGAAACTTGGACAGAGGGGCTGGCTAGCAGGGCCTCCCAGTCCTGGTATTAGGGTCAGAGGTGCGTCTTCGTGCGCCTCCCCCATCTCACTTCTCCCTCTCTGCCAGATAAGGCAGGTGCAAGTGTGCGTGTCCCTAGGGGTGTGTCTGGGGGGAGTCTTGGTGTTCCCATTTTCCTAAGCTCACCTTCAAGCCTCCAGGGGCATCTTTCTCAATATTCTTTCTCCTCGGATGTTTGCTTGGGTGTTACTGCCTCTGTGTGTCTTTCTGGTTCTGCTCTCCTTCCTGCTCTGCCCTCTCTGCCCAATTCTGTCTCTCTGTTTCCTCTGTCTCCATGGCCCAGGGCAGGTGCCTCCCTCAGCGCGTTGCTTGGTGGCCGTTGACTGCGCAGGCTGGTGATTACCATGCTGCCGGGGGCGGGTGACTGACTCCTCATACCCTTTGATTAGGCCCTGGCCTTGCCCACCCCACCTCTAATTTTCCAAGTACCCACCACCTCCACCAGGGATGCCCTGGGCTCTGGAAGGGGCAGCCCCAGGGAGCAGGCAGGGTTGGCCTTCAGATCAGGACTGCCCTTCCACATGAGGTGGAGGCATCTGGGCCCGCCAGAGCAGGAGCTGGGACCGGCAGGCAGAGGGTGACTGTGGCCTGGTCTCTCCTGCCCACCTTTGCGTTCAGTGTCAGGGGAACAGGTTTGGGACGTTGGACTGGGTTTCTGTCCTGGCATGTGGGCAAGCATCGGGCGGGAACAAAGCTGCTCTCAGACTGTAAGGCGATGGCCCAACTCAGGGACACACACACTGGCTCATGCACATCCTGGGTGGGGCTGGGAGAAGTCATCCCCCCTACTGCAGGGAGGCCTCACCCGCTAATTGCTGCTTTCCCCATTCTAGGAAACAACCCCGAGGTGGGCAAGGGCACCCATGTGATCATCCCAGTGGGCAAGGGCGGCAGTGGAGGCTGGAAGGCCCAGGTGACCAAGTCCAGTGGGCAGAATCTGGACCTACGGGTCCACACCTCCCCCAACGCCATCATCGGCAAGTTTCAGTTCACAGTCCGCACACATTCAGAGGCTGGCGAGTTCCTGTTGCCCTTCGACCCCCACAATGAGATCTACATCCTCTTCAATCCCTGGTGCCCAGGTGAGCCTGCTGGAGTCAGGCGCAGGGGGTAGACAGGAGAGAAGGAAGGTCGGGCTTCCTTTCCTAGGACCCAGCTGGGTGCCTGACCCTGGGAGAAGGCAGCCTCCCATTTTCCAGGTGAGGCGATCTAGGTCCTATGGAGAAAGGTGACCACCTCAAGGTCACACAGCCTCGATTCTCCTGGTGAGAATCCTCCTCCCACCATCTCTGACGTGCTCCCTCCGTCCTTCCTGGGAGGAGGGCTTTCAGGCTAGAGGGGTCCCTGTTCTTCCTCTGTGGACGTGAGTCCTGCAGAGCTGGCCCGGGGCAGGGAGAGGGCTGGAGGGAACCAGGCACGTGTGTTTTGGGGATGCAGAGGACATCGTGTACGTGGACCATGAGGACTGGCGGCAGGAGTATGTGCTTAACGAGTCTGGGAGAATTTACTACGGGACTGAAGCACAGATTGGCGAGCGGACGTGGAACTACGGCCAGGTACAGCGGGCCAGGGCCACATGCACTCAGGGGAGCTAGAGGCAGGTGGGGTGGGGTGGGAGAGGAGATGCTGGCCTAGGGTCAAGCTTAGCCACCTCGGGCTGCGCTCACCTCTGCCCTCCCTCCTTCCAGTTTGATCATGGGGTGCTGGATGCCTGCCTGTACATCCTGGACCGGCGGGGCATGCCATATGGAGGCCGTGGGGACCCAGTCAGTGTCTCCCGGGTCATCTCTGCCATGGTGAGCACCCTCATGGCTCTGAGCCCTACTGTGTGTCTGCCTGCTGCCTCTCTTGCCTCCCTCGTCTGGCCTTTCTGATTCCTCCAGGACCCCAGCCCTGCCCTGCCCTTGCAAATGGTATCCTGGGAAGGGGTCTCACTCCTTTTCTCTCCTTTGCCTGTCCCCCACCCCACCCTTCCTGGCTCCTGTCCCAGCTCTTATGGAATGTAGGGCCAAACCCAATACTTGGCACACCCAGGATTCACATTCTTGTGTCAGACCAGAGGTGGAGGTGCGGGAGGGGGGAATGACTCTGGGAGGAGTGGGCGTGGCTCAGCTAGATCCTGAGGCATTTAGGGGTGAGAGTGTTTGTAGTGCCAGGGGCTGGGCCAGTGACCACATGTCAGGTCCTGAGCCTCTCCTCCAACTCCTCCCATCCCATTCTGTCCTGGACAGGTGAACTCCTTAGATGACAATGGGGTCCTGATTGGGAACTGGTCTGGCGATTACTCCCGAGGCACCAACCCGTCAGCTTGGGTGGGCAGCGTGGAGATCCTACTCAGCTACCTGCGCACCGGCTATTCTGTCCCCTATGGCCAATGCTGGGTCTTTGCCGGTGTGACCACCACAGGTAGTGGAGGGACTAGCACAGAAGGGGCCTGGGCCCGACAAGGAGGAGGGTGGGGAGCCGGGCTACACCTTCATGAGCCAGGCCCAGCTGGGCTACAGTGTAGGGGCAGTGGGGGTGGATGGTAGGCTGGCCTTAATTATCATTAATTAATGTTAACAACCAGAGAGAAGCCTAGGGGAGGGGAGGGAGAGGAGGCAGGCAGGGACAAAGCCAGTCAGGTGGCCTGGCTTCCCCTAACCCCCAACACACCCTGACCCAAAGGCCTCCTGATCCCAATGACCGCTGACCCAGCTTGGCAACCCAATTGCCCTTCTCCCCATGCTATTCCTCGCCTGATGCCTTCCATGCCCGCCCCCCCACTGCCCTGGCCCTGGGCCCTGGGCCCTGAACCCCCAACCCTGGCTCCTCTGCAGTTTTGCGCTGCTTGGGCCTGGCCACTCGTACTGTCACCAACTTCAACTCAGCACATGACACAGACACGTCCCTCACCATGGACATCTACTTCGACGAGAACATGAAGCCGCTCGAGCACTTGAACCACGATTCTGTCTGGTGAGGCTGAGGCTGGGGATGGGGCTGAGCCTGGGGCTGGGGCTGGGCCTAGATGGCTCGTTCCTGCCAAGAACAGTGAGCGGAGCCCTGGCCAGGTGGCTCAGTTGGTTGGAGTGTTCTCCTGTACCCCAAAAAGGCTTCGGGTCCAATTTCCGGTCAGGGCACATACCTATGTTTTGGGTTCGATTCCCGGTCGGGGCACATACAAGGGACAGCCCATTGATGTTTCTTTTTTTTTTTTTTTTTTTAAATATATTTTTATTGATTTCAGAGAGGAGGGGAGAGGGAGAGAGGGATAGAAACATCAATGATGAGAGAGAATCATTGATCGGCTGCCTCCTGCAAGTACCCCACTGGGGATCGAGCCCACAACCCAGGCATGTGCCCTTGACCAGAATCGAACCTGGGACTTTTCAGTTCACAGGCCGACGCTCTATCCACTGAGCCAAACCAGCTAGGGCCGATGTTTCTTATTTTATTTTATTTTTTATTTTTATTGATTTCAGAGAGGAAGGGAGAGGGAGAGAGATAGAAACATCAATGATGAGAGGGAATCATTGATTGGCTGCCTCCTGCACACCCACTACTGGGGTTGAGCTCACAACCCGGGCATGTGCCCTTGACTGGAATCGAACCTGGGACTCCTCAATCCACAGGCCAAGACTCTATCCACTGAACCAAACCAGCCAGGGCTGTTTCTTTTATTTATTTATTTTTTTAAAGATTTCTTTATCAAGTTTTAGAGAGAGAGGAAGAGAGAGATATAGAGAGAAACATGGATGTAAGAGAGAAACATGGATCTGCTGCTGCCTGTACATCCCCTACTGGAGATGGAGCCCACAACCTGGGCATATGCCCTGACCAGCAACCTTTCAGTGCATGGTTGGACAACCCCCAGCCACCGGCCAGGGCCCATCGATGTTTCTTTCTCTCTCTAAAAATGACCCTCTCTCTAAAAATCAATAAAAACATATCCTCGGGTGATGATTAAAAAGGAATGAAAAAAAAGAACAGTGACCTGAGACCTGGATCCTGAGGGGGTGCTGGGGCAGCCCGGGTGGGCTGCTCAGACCCAGTACTCCCTCCTTGTCTGCCCAGGAACTTCCACGTGTGGAATGACTGCTGGATGAAGAGGCCGGATCTGCCCTCAGGCTTTGATGGCTGGCAGGTGGTGGATGCCACACCCCAGGAGACCAGCAGTGGTGAGGGGGGGCCCTGTCTGGCTCCTGTACCCCACTTTGGCTTTGTCCCCATATCCCCAACCTGGGTAATAAGCTCCAGGGTCAGCGCTGGACGGGGCCTTGGAGCCAGGTCCTTTAACCGCATGGGTCTTTAAACAGACTTATTAGCCATGTGGCCTTTAGTTTATTTTTACCTTACTGCATAACTATATGCTTACGTTTCATTTCTTTATAATGGTTAGTGTACTCAAATGGTTCAAAAGTCAAAGATTGCAAAAATTAGGCCTGTCATACACTTTGTTCTCAAACAGGGCCCTCCCCTTTTCACCTTAACCCTGCAGCCCCAGGCAGCCAGCCTGCCCTCCTGCTGTCTTCCTTCTGCCTCCCCTTCTTCACCCTGGGTCAGGTAGCCTTCGCCTAGCCTACGTTTCTCCTCTGGTCTCTGGCCAGACCGCTCCCTCTCAGTCATCTCTGTGAACAGTGCCCTCCTGAGTCATGCAACCCAGAGGCATCTGCGATGCTGGAAACGCCTGGCCCAGGACACTGGGAGCCCTGAGTTCTGTCCCCGCTCTGGGAAGTGGTGGGGAGGGCGGCAGGCAGGGGCTCTGGGGCCAGTCAGACCCGGGCTTGATTTCAGCTTGATTACTTCTTAGCTATGTCCTCGTGGGCAAGGCCCTTGCATCTTTGGGCTTTGGTGTTCTTGTTTGTAATATGAGGGTAATATATACCATAAAGGGTGGTTGGGAGGATCACATGAGCAGTTGTATATTAGAGAGACCAGCAGCATTCCCAGACCATAGTAAATATTAGCTCCTTCCATTCTCTTGTACCCAGCTGTCTTGTGAGATCCTGGCATCTACCTTGCTTTTCTGAGGCGCAGTTTGCCCAGCTATAAAAGAAGACTATAGTGCTAGGTACTTTCTAAGATTCTTTCCTGTTGGATGGTGTCCTCTCCTGACAAGCATCTTCCCTGTTAGCCCATCTCCTCTAAAAAACCCTCCTGAGCATGTTGAGGCCAGACTCTATTTCCCACCAGCTCCCCTCCCCTCCCCACAGAGAGGGCACATTGGGCTATAGAGCCGAGGGGTTGTTCTGGATTTTTCTGGAATGGTGTCTGTGGTGTCCTTGGTCTCCCAGACAGCAAGCAGAGTTACCTTGGGCTCTGGAATTGTCTTGATGTAGAAGGTCCTGACCTCTGGGGATCACAGACAGCCAATAGCCAACTTAGCCAATGGAAGAAGAGTGTGTCAATGATTTGGTTAAAAAGGCAGACTTGTCCCCAGGGTTGGCCCTGCCCCGCCCCTGCCGCCACTGACTGAGGCCAAATGGAACTTCTCTCTTCTGTTTGCCCTCCCTTGGGTGGACTGGGTGGCAGCTGACCCCAAGGCAGTGGGCACTAGGTCTGGATGGGTGGGCTCCTCCCAGGATCCTTGGATCTCTCACCTCCATCCTGCCCTGACTCCCCTAGGCATCTTCTGCTGTGGCCCTTGCTCCGTGCAGTCTGTCAAGAATGGCCTGGTCTACATGAAGTACGACACACCCTTCATTTTCGCCGAGGTGAGGGCTGTGTTCCACATGCCTTCTGCAGGCCGAGGCCCGGTGTAGCTGTTGGTTCTCTGGTCCTGACTTCACCGCTGACTGATCAGCTGTGTGTCCTTGGGAAAGTCATTCTAAGAGTCTTCGTTTCCTCCACTAAGGGAATAATAATGGCTGTCGTGCTTCCTGTATTCAGGATCAAAAGAAATAATGGGTGTGAAACGGCTTTACAAGTCATAAAGTCAGCAAACGAGCGTAAGGGATTACTTTTATTAATGCCGAAGTGCTTTGCGAGGAGCCTCCCAGACCAGCCTCCCTGCTCTCCGGCCTCATCTGGCTCAGCTTGGAAAGTCTCCGTGTTTGGCTCTGCCAGGAAGATCCCAACCTTCACACCTAACCCTCCCTGCTCTTGGAGGGTCCAGGGAAGGTCCAACCTCCGACCCTGTGGCTCGCTCACTGCAGCTCACACCCCCCTGCCCTCTCCCCATAGGTGAACAGTGACAAGGTTTACTGGCAGCGACAGGACGATGGCAGCTTCAAGATTGTGTACGTGGAGGAGAAGGCCATTGGCACACTCATCATCACAAAGGCCATTGGCTCCAACATGCAGGAGGATGTCACCCATCTTTATAAGCACCCAGAAGGTACCATCCCCCCAACCCAGCCAGCGCAGGCCCAGCCTGAATGTTCCCGCTGAGCACTCCCCGACCCTCACAGGAGCGGTAACCTCACCCTTGACCCTCAACCCCCAGGCTCAGAAGCAGAGCGTAAGGCAGTGGAGACAGCAACCGCCCACGGCAGCAAACCCAATGTGTACGCCACCCGGGACTCAGCTGAGGATGTGGCGATACAGGTGGAGGCCCAGGACGCAGTGATGGGGCAGGATCTGTCGGTCAGCGTGGTGCTGACCAATCGCAGCAGCAGCAACAGCCGCACTGTGAAGCTACACCTCTACCTCTCAGTCACCTTCTACACCGGTGTCACCGGGTCCGTCTTCAAGGAAAGCAAGAAGGAAGTGGTGCTGGCTCCAGGCGCCTGTAAGTGCTCCTTCCCCAGCCCTGCCCCCTAAACGGCCAGGCACTGGGGCTGTGGCCATGGAGACCCTGGGAAGCCATGTCTGGGGAAGCAGGCCTCCGTGACACCATGCTTCCTCTCCCCAGCGGACCGTGTGACCATGCCGGTGGCCTACAAGGAATACAAGCCCCACCTTGTGGACCAAGGGGCCATGCTGCTCAATGTCTCGGGCCACGTCAAGGAGAGTGGGCAGGTGCTGGCCAAGCAGCACACCTTCCGTCTGCGCACCCCGGACCTCTCCCTCACGGTGAGGGCAGCTGGCTAGAGCCTGAGGGGTGTCCAGAGGCTGAGGGACACTGGAGCGGAAGGGGACAGGGTGCTAAGTCAGGAACACAATGGCCTGACGAGCGGTTCTAGGAGGAGAAGGTCAGAGGTTGGCTCTGGGTTCTCAGACCTCCGTTTTCTCCTCTGTAAAATGAGATCTCATCTCCTCGATTCGGTGGTGGCTTCTCTGCTGATGCAGAGCCTCCTCTCGGAGACAGACGTGTGGGACTCGAGGAGGTTTTGATCCCTCCCTGATGCGGTGTATGGGCCCCATATATTTGACCGGGGTCTCTGATATGGGGATGGGTCTCTTTTTTTCTCAGTTGTTGGGAGCAGCTGTGGTTGGCCAGGAGTGCGAAGTACAGATTGTTTTCAAAAACCCCGTGCCTGTCACCCTCACCAACGTAGTCTTCCGGCTCGAGGGCTCCGGGTTACAGAGACCCAAGATCCTCAACGTTGGGTGAGTCTGATGCCGCCTTGTCTGCCTCCTGGGCAGACTGGGCCCCACATTGCTTCCTCTCTTGGTCAGGATGGTACCATCTGTCAGGGTCCAAGAAAGCATCTTGGGGCCAGCCAGCAATACCACCTGACTCAGTTCAGTCCAAGCAGCGTTTAAGACCTGCTGCGTGTGCAGTGTTAGGCTGTGTCCCCGTCTGCCTCACCATCTCACTGCGAGCTAAAACTCACATGGGAATCGTTAGCAACTCACCACTCACATTGCCCAGCACTCAGGAGTTGACCAGCACTTTCAGGAATATTTTCTCATTTAGGAGACCATAAAAACCCTTTAAAGTACTTTAGAGATCATCATATAATTAAAAGCAACGCTTTGGGATTCCAAAGCAGGTTCAGGTCCCACCTCCATCACTCACTGGCTGTGAGCCCTTGGGCAGGTGACTCCTCTGAGCCTCATTGTTCTCACCGTAATGTGGGGAAAACAATAGTACCTGGTTCTGAGGGTCTCCTGAGAATTAAATGAGATGCTGCACGTAACACACTTAGCATAGTGCTTGGAGCAAAGTTAGTGCTCATTTTGATTAGTGCCACCATCACCCCCACTTTGCAGATGGGGACCTAATGGCCACGTCTCACAGGGCCCCATAGCTCATAAGGGCCAGACTCTGCTCTTCTGCGTGGTGCACGCCACGTTAAGACTCTTAAGCCTGTTGCTTGGTTTGAGCCATGAGGGCTGAGCAGCAGTTCCAGAGGCGAGGGCCCTGCACCTCAGGCCCTTACCAGCCCTCTTGGACCTGATCCTGAGCCAGGCGAGGCTGTGTGAGGGCCTCACACATGCTTATGTTCCTGGGCTTGTGCTGTCATCTCTGACACAGACCCACCCAAGTGCCCTCTCCCTCCCCAGGAACAGCACGGAGGGAAAGTAGGGAAGGCCAGAGGCTTACAGTTAAGATCAGCGTTCTGGGGACAGGGGCGTGTGTTTTCTTCTTTAGACAAAGAGGGCCTGAGGGAAAGAGATGGCCTGTGTGAGGGGCTGGGTGTGGGAAGCAGAGGGTTCCTGCCCACCCTGCCTAACATCCCTCCCCCAACACACACACACACACACACACACACACACACACACACACACACACACTTAGTCACAGCAGGCTCTGTGTGGTGGTAGCCTCCACTTTTGCCAACAGGCCAAAGCTGAAAAGGTTGTTTTCCTGATCTGTGCCCCAGCCCAAACCCTGGATGATGTCATATGTCACAAAGGAATGCTTTCCCTTTATCTCCCTACAAGAGTCTCTGGCAGCTTAGAGAGTGGAACTGCAGCTCCCAGATAGCTCCTCCCTGCAGGTGTCTCTCACCTGCAAATGATGGAAGGAGATTCCCCTGTTCGGAGAGGTCCCCAGAGCTGGATGCCCCTCAGCAGCCCTGCCAGACTTTTGAGTCTTGCCTCCTCCCGGGAAGAATGAGAGGGACACCGAGCTAAGCATGGAGACCTGCCCCATCTCTTCCCCCGTGGGGTTGTATAAGACCCCCTTCCCATTAAAGGTCCCAGTCTCCCCTCAGTCCATGAGAGGGTTGGAAGATGGTTTCTCAAGGCAGGTTCTCCCTGGATGTCCTGTGGCTCCTCGGCTGCTGCTGTCCCAGGCCAGGGCCACTAGGACAATTGAGAACCCGGAGGGGAAGTCCCTGAGCTGTTGGTTCAGATACATTGGATTCCAAGATGGGTGTTACTTTGTTCCCGTTTGCACATCAAAGACTGTGGTATGGAACCCCATTATAGCATAAGGTGTGCCACCCAGAGTGGTGACTAGCCATTTAATAAACATTCCAGAACTTACTCCTCCAGATGGCTGTTGTCACCACCAAATCCGGCACCAGCAGAGGCTGAATTTCCCCGGAGTCTGAATCATATTCTCCAGAATATTCCTAGGGTAGTCTTCCTGGGGGTGCATTTAACTTTAGGGGAAACAGCCTGAAGTCATCTAGAGCTAAGACAAATTAATAAGATGGGCAAACAGGGTGGGAACAATGCCCTTTTCAATCAGAAATGAAGCTTGGCTGTAAAGGGGGCACAGGGGACACGTGTGTGACTGGGTGCTCTGATGTGTATATGATTTTCAATGACTCTGAAGAAAAGTCCAGGAGAAGTTTTAAAAAGTGTTTCAAGCACTGGCAACCTGGCTGAACTAGTACATAATGGAAGGACAGTGCTAATTTTGGATGTCTAAGGAGTTGGTTTCATTGCCTGCACTCATTGTTACAGGCACATTCCAGCTTTAGCAGCTGATGTGCTCAGCTTAAACTCCCAACAGGGGTGTGGCGAAGGTCTCACCTGACACTAAGCCCAGGGCAGGGAGAAATCTTGACATCCATGCTGGAAAGTGGAAAGCAATTTCTTCTGGAAATAATGTTATAAATAAAGGCCAGGTTCTGAAATAGTACAGGTTGATTATAGTACAGGGCAAGTAGGCCTTTACAGACTGGTCTGAGCCTAAACACTTTTACCTTTGTATCTATGGAAAAGTGGGCACAAGTTAAAAACATTAATTTGTAACCAGCCAGAGTATAAACTACCTACTAAATTGTAGACTTAATTTCTAGTTACCTGCTATGATAGGAAGTCTAGCAATTGGATCTATAACTTAACAGTTAGGCTTTCTATATCTCCCTGCCTCCCCCTGCTCTCCTCCTGCATGGAGCTTGGAAGCATCTTCAAGACCATCTTATACCACCCCTTATTTTATATTCACTTTCATTTTGTAGACCAGAAAGTGGGGATCAGACAAGTTCAGTAACGTGTCCTAAACCACACAGCTGACAATGGTAGAAGAAGGATTACAGAATGGTCCAGGGACACCTCTTGCAAGCAAGCAGGCTTCAAGCTAAATGTTTTGCCCCAAGGAGAGCTTATCCTTGAAGTTGGGGTGTTGGTTCATTCTCTTGGAGGACTGGGGTGTCTGCGCCAGGTGTGGCTCCAGGGAGGGTCTCCATGGCAGGCTTGAGTTGAGGGCGGGGGTGGGGTGGGCGCAGAGGTAAGGATTGAGGCAGAGGAGGAAAGGATAGATGCTAACAGGCATGAGCAGGTGTGATATAAGTACAATCACGTTCAGTAAATAAAGCACACATGCAGATTGCTGGAGAAGCTCAAAGAAGGGCCAGGTTCATTTTCCTGAGGGCAGGAGGTCCTCAAGAAGCCCTCACTGAGGAGGTGGGGTGAGCCTGCACAGGCGGCCAGGGCAAAGCACAACAGAGGAGGTGGGTTCAGGGCAGGGAAGGAGCCCATGCAGGCTCGTGGGCAGGAGGAATGGTGGGGGATGATGAGGTCGTGCAGGCAGGCAGGCTGAGTCAGAGTGAGCCTGTGTGTCGGGTTAGGGAGCTGCAGTCTCATTCCTTAAGCACCAAGGAAGCCAAGCCCTTGAAGGGTTCAGTTCAAGTTCGAGTGGTTAGAGAATAGAATGGAAAAATGAGATGAAAGGCAAGAAGGGCAGTTAGAAGGCTGGTGAAACCGATTCTCAGAGGTGTGGTCTGGGAATCGATTTTCAGAGATCCATTAAGAAGGGAGAAAATAAAAGCACTGTAGTGTGTGTGTGTGTGTGTGTGTGTGTGTGTGTGATGCACATACATACACACAAACATGTATGTTCTCAGGAAAGACTTCCCTTTTTTTTCTGAGATAACATTTTCCCAATGTTTTGGGGATTAAAATGCCCCTTTGGAAAGATGATTGTGGCAGAAGATAATTTTCCTCCACTTTCTTCCTTGGCAATACTGTGTTGAGCCCCTAAATCTCCATTTGAAGTTTCCTTGGTCTCAGAAACCCCATGTGGGGCGGGGATGGGCTGGTTAGGCAGCAGCTGGCAATGGAGATGAGGGGGAGGCAGTGCCACAGTTTTGCCCAGGTGTTTGTGGGAGGGGGAGGGAGGAGTCCGGATGACTGGGACATTTCTAACTCAGGCAGCTGTGTGGGTGGCTGCTGATCTGTGTGGAGGTGGCCTTGGGACTCAGGCTTTGTCCTGGTCCTGGGTGTGGGGATCCCAGCTGAGCCCAGCTGTGGCTGAAGAGCTCCACCTTCTGCTCCTTCCTTCCTGGCTGCCCCATCAGTCCTTCCTCCCCACTCCACCCCCAGTCATCCCCCATGACCCTATCTCTGCCCACAGGGACATTGGGGGCAACGAGACAGTGACACTGCGCCAGACGTTCGTGCCTGTGAGACCAGGGCCCCGCCAGCTCATCGCCAGCTTGGACAGCCCACAGCTCTCGCAGGTGCACGGTGTCATCCAAGTGGACGTGGCCCCAGCCTCCGGCAGCCGGGGTGTCTTCTCAGATGCCGGAGGCAACAGTCTCTCAGGAGAAACTATTCCTATGGCTTCTCGAGGTGGGGCTTAGCCCTGGGCCAGGAGCAATGGGACTGGAGTCAGATGAACAAGGACACTGCCTCAAGACAGGGGTCTGCTGTAAAGCCGTACCCCAGGGGCTCGGGCGGGGAGGCCGGGGAGGGAGACTATCTTCACTTGCACTGGGCAGCACAGAAGCTAATAAACGGTTTTTTAATGAAGTGCTGTTCTGTCCATCTGTCCGTCCATGCTGGGCCAAGCAGTGTGGACCTACTGTCTGTCCTGGGGACACACGCGGCATTTCTGGCGCCCCTGGCTCTGAGAAGCGTGGCTGGCAGGTCAGATGATACCAGCTCATCAGCTCTTCAGATTGGGCCTCCAGTGCTTATCTGACTAACCTCCCCCCACCCAAGGGTGCTTCTACTGGCCAAAGCCCTTCCGAAGCCCCCAGGACTGCCCTCCCATGGCACCCACTGGGGAGAGAAGGACCTAAGTTCCCTTTTGTACGCACATGTTTGAGGTAGAAATAGGCTGGAGAACTCACTGAGCAGCAAGAGCTCCTTTTCACTGTTTATTTTCAAATATTCTTGTCTAAGAATTTTTATAAAGGTAATACATGTTCAGAGTTGAAAATTAAGAAAATGTTGAAAATTGTAAAGAAGAAAATAATGGTCTTCAGTCACCACCATGTACAGAAAAGAACTATTAACGTTGTGTTTCATATGCTGCTTTCCCTCCAAATCACCTCGGATGAGCACTTTCTCCCAGCGTTAACTAGTGGTTAACATCCTGTCTAAAGACTGGATGAGAGTCTTCACTTCCAGCCGCCCTCCCAGGCCTCCTGAGTGCAGCTGCCCTGCTCAGTCTCCTGGGCTCTGCTCAGCCTCGGGGTGTTGGAGTGACCCCAGCCTCCACCCCAGGCTGTCCCTCCTCCAGTTCCACTCTGCCTAGGTGAGTTCTGCCGGTCTTGTGGTTTTAAGGACCACTAACTCCAAAAATTGTATTTGTTTACACTGAACCTCAAACTCGTAAATTTTTTGGCTTCACCACATCTCTACAGTGTGTTTCATAGAAGAACCCAAGCAAAACAACTCTAAGATCAAACTCCTGACCGCCCCTAGCATATTCTCCTGCAGCCGCCCCTGTGTCAATAAATGGCAGCTCTATCTTTCCAGTTCCTTGGGCCCAATATCTGGGAGTCATCCTTGACTCCTTTCTTTCTCTCACATCCCACATTCAGTGTGTCAGCAAATCTCGTTGGGTCTGTCTCCCATGCCCACGTGTCCAGAATCTGACTGCTCCTTCTCACCTCTGTAGCTGCCGAACTGCCCAGCTGCTTCCTCTCTCACCTGGATCGCTGCCTCTGCTTCCTAATCGTATTCCCACACCCACTCTTGCCCTTGGATACTCTGCTCTTCACACAGCAGCCAGAGTGAACATGTGAATTTGATTGTGTCAATCCTCTGCTCAAAACCTTCTGCTGGTTTCCCCAAAGCGCCTGTAGTGCTCTGTGGCTCAGCCCTCCCCTCCCCTCTGCCTCAGGCTCAGTCTACTCCAGGTCCTGGGCTCCTTCCTTCCCACAGTGCCAAGCGTGTTCCCACTCTAGGGCCTTTGCAGGACTCAGCACTTGGCCTGACAAGTTCTTCCCCAGACATCTCCATGGTTTGCACCCTCTTCTCCAACATCTTGGTGAGGTCTTCCCCACCATCCCATTCCAAAACTGCAAGGTCCTCGCTGGCTTTCCCGCCTTTCCTCTCAGAGCATGCCTGCACCTTCCCTTCCCCTTCTCCCCTTAGGCGCGCGTTACCTTTGCCGATCTCTCTCCTAAGCTCCAAGGACCCTTCTTTTGCTGCTGTAACTTGTTTCAGAAGCCCAGCTGGCTCATTTCTACTACCTCTGCAACTTTCTAAGTAAACTTTGTCTTATAATTAAAAATAAAACTATAACATCCTCCATACTCTCTACTAGTATACCCCTCTTGCTTTAATTTCCTCCATCACACATATACCTTTTTTGTTTGTTTTTCTGCATAGTACATAGTATTACCATCTGATGCTCTCTGTATTGAATTATTTGTATTATTTGTTATCAAATTTTCTCTGCTGGTACTGCCCCATCCTAATCCTCCCTTGGAGTGAAGCACCAGCCCTCTCAGTAGCCCGCCCCTGCCCTGTCTATTCTCAATTTGGCAGCCAGAGAGATTTTTTTCATTTGTGTTTTGTTGTTGTTTTTAAAATATATCTTTATTGATTTTAGAGCGGGAAATAGAAATATCAATGATGAGAGAGAATCATCGATTGGCTGCCTCCTACTGGGGAATCAAGCCCACAACCTGGACATGTGCCCTGACCAGGAATCAACCTGTGATCTCCCGGTTC
The DNA here is from genome assembly GCF_963455305.1 of Plecotus auritus. Taxonomy (NCBI): domain Eukaryota; kingdom Metazoa; phylum Chordata; class Mammalia; order Chiroptera; family Vespertilionidae; genus Plecotus; species Plecotus auritus. The sequence goes on along the minus strand of NC_137770.1, from coordinate 84,903,721 downwards.
ATAGGTCAACGTTCAACCACTGAGCCACACCATCCAGGCTAGAGAGATGTTTTTAAATGTCAGTCAGATCATGTCACTGATCCACTCACCCCCTCCAGTGGCCCCTTAGGGCTCAGAATAATAGCCATGGTCCTCCCTGTGGCCTTCAGAGCCCTCTGATTTACCCCCTTATCCTCCTGTCACTCAGCTTCACCTTTCTTGTTGTTTCTTGAAACTTCCACCTGAGGACTTTTGAACTTGCTCTTTCCCCTGTCGGGCACACTCTCCCCACTACCTACCCATGTCCACGCAGCTGGCACCCTCCCTTCTTTGAGATCTTTCCTCAACTATCATAGTAAGGCCTTTTCTGGCCCTCCTGTTTTAAACTGCAATTCACTCCACTTTTCCCTGCTTTATTTTTCTCCATAGCACTTATTTTCATCCAGCAAACCAAATATTTTAACACTGCATTTGTGTCCCCTCCCCTAATCAAAATATGAATTCCATGAGAGCAGTGATTTTTGTCTGATTTGCTCTTTGCTACATGCTCAGAATTAGTGCCTAGAGATACTAATTACCTGCTGAGTGAATAAGAATGTAGGCACTAATCTATCTGTAACAACTTATATCACCCTCACAAAACCTCTTTAGATGAAGAAACTGGACACAAAGTGTTAGGTAGTTTGTCCAAAATCATTCAACAATCTAGAATAGGATTAGAAACCAGGTAGTCTGGCTCCATAGCCTATATTCTATCTCAGACTAAAAGCGATCCCACAGAGCTCGTAATTCCATCCCGAACCATTCTTCCCCTAATTTGTCCCATCTCATTGTTACTATAATGACCCAGTTTTCAACCATAAACATACAAAGTCACCCCTTATTCCTCTCTTCCTCTCCTCCAATATTCAATTCATCAGCAAGTTTTCTCAGCTCTACCTCCAAAATATTACTAATCTGTCATTCTCCCCACTTACACTGTCACCGTGCTCTCTCCCTACAGAACTGCCACAGCTTCCTGGTGAGTTTCCACTCTTGAACCTGAACAATCCAATTTCTACACAGCCAGTGAGCTTTCGAAACTCTAAACCAGTGGTCGGCAAACTCATTAGTCAACAGAGCCAAATATCAACAGTACAAGGATGGAAATTTCTTTTGAGAGCCAAGTATTTTAAATTTAAACTTCTTCTAACGCCACTTCAAAATAGACTTGCCCAGGCCGTGGTATTTTGTGGAAGAGCCTCATCAAGGGGCCAAAGAGCCGCATGTGGCTCGCGAGCCGTGGTTTGCCGACCACTGCTCTAAACTAAATCTGGTACTATCTTACTTAAAATCTCCCACTGCTTTTCCATCGCCCTTGGGACAATCCAAAGTCCCACTCTGATGTACCTGGCCTGCAGACCTCTCTAACCTCATTCCCACTGTACACCCTGGCTCTTCTGCCTCAGCCCCGGCCCGGATCCTTCTGCTTCCCAGCTTCATCCCCTCCTACCTAAGACTTAGCCCCTGCTCTTCCTCTGGGTGAATACACTTCCCCCAGGTAAATGGTGGGGTGGCAGGGGGTGGGGAGCTCCTGTTATTTGGGTCTCAGCTCAGTTGTCACCTCCTCAGGGAGCTTTTCCCTGACCATCAATCTGATTCGTTTTCCCACCTCCCAGTCTCCTGAGCATAGCACTGCTTTGTGTCCTACCTAGCACGTATTAACATTAGTGTTTATTTACGTATTAAATGCTGTCTCTTTTCTCTAAAACGTGAGCTTCATAAGAGTTAAGACCTTATCTGTCTTGTTCACACCCCCTAAAACAGGGCCTAGCACAGAGTTGCACAAAAAACGTTTGCTACTGCCGAAACCGGTCTGGCTCAGTGGATAGAGCGTCGGCCTGCGGACTGAAAGGTCCCGGGTTCGATTCCGGTCAAGGGCATGTACCTTGCTTGCGGGCACATCCCCAGTGGGAGGTGTGCAGGAGGCAGCTGATCGATGTTTCTCTCTCATCGATGTTTCTAGCTCTCTATCCCTCTCCCTTTCTCTCTGTAAAATATCAATAAAATATATTTAAAAAAAAAAACAACGTTTGCTACTTACAAATTTAAAAGCAATAATTTTCAAGAGACGGCATGTTTAAGATGGTTGATACATTTTATTAAATTGGTTTCCAGAAAGATTGATCAGCAACACAACAGTTTCTCTTTTCAACACCTGGTAGAAAATGTGAAACATTAAGATTTCAACAATTCTGTAACTTGCTTCACATTTGTTCATTTTACCCTGATTCCCTATATTTATTAGAGCTCAAAAATGCTTGAAATCCTAAAAACAACAAACAAAAAACAATGGGAAGGCAATGCAATCCTCCAAATAGAGGGAAAGAAATACATGTTGAGTTCCCACTATGAGTTAAGCTCAAATTGGGTGCTTTATGGGTATCATCTCCTTTAATTCTCTGGAGGTAGGCATTAGAATCCCTGCTGTCCCAGCTTAATCTGTTCTGGCCTCAGGCCTCTAGATCTCCTCCTGCTAGAATGTAAGCCCTATGAGGGCAGGGACCTTCTCTCTCTTATTCATGGCTGATGCACAGTCTATAATATGTAGGAGGTGCTCAATAAATATCTGTTAAATGAAAGGTTAACTAATCAGAGGGTAATGGAGGGTCTGAAAACTTGGAAGTGCAATGGAGGATTGTGTTTAGGAGCATTTGCAGGAAGAATGCAGTGGATGATGAGGGCAGCTCTGGGAAAGAGAGATAAATGAGCACCCAGGGGGGCTCAGTAACGACGGTACCTCAGAAAACTGTACCGAGGAAAACCTATTTCATGCCATTTATATTTACTTAGATGATGATTTCCTTCACATCATCCTTTATATAACATAGTGCACTTTTAAATTTTTTATTATTTTCAATATATTTTTTATTGGTTTCAGAGAGGAAGGGAGAGGGAGAGATAGAAACATCAATGATGAGAGAGAATCATTGATCAGCTGCCTCCTGCATGTCCTCTACTGGGGATCGAGCCCACAACTCAAAATGTGCCCTGACTGGGAATTAAACCATGACCTCCTGGTTCATAGATCAATGCTCAACCACTGAGCAACACCAGCAGGGCTGTACTTTTTTTTTTTTTTTTTTTAATGAAAAGATATTCTTAGTCTTAGTTTCAAGAAATCTACTAGAAGTGCTCTTTTTAAAAAAAATATATTTTATTTATTTTTTTACAGAGAGGAAGGGAGAGAAATAGAGAGTTAGAAACATCGATGAGAGAGAAACATCGATCAGCTGCCTCCTGGATACTCCCTACTGGGGATGTGTCTGCAACCATGGTACATGCCCTTGACCGGAATCGAATCTGGGACCCTTCAGTCCGCAGGCAGATGCTCTATCCCAGGGGTGGGCAAACTTTTTGACTCCAGGGCCACAATGGGTTCTTAAACTGGACTGGAGGGCCGGAACAAAAGCATGGATGGAGTGTTTGTGTGAACTAATATAAATTCAAAGTAAAGGAGCGGAGGGGAGAGCAAGAGAACCCTCCGCTCTTACAGCTCCGCGGGCCGGATAGAACAGCCAAACAGGCCGGATCCGGCCCACGGGCCATAGTTTGCCCACGGCTGCTCTATCCACTGAGCCATATGAGTCAGGGCAGAGAGGTGCTCTCTTACTTGTTGTCCCTGGACAATGATAAGGCAGTTATTCACTCTGAGTGTTCGTAACCTGTTTCTATTCTCCTGGGACACCTGGTATACAAGGTAAATCACTAGGACCCTAGCTGTTCTGGCTCAGTGGATAGAGCATCAGCCTGTAGACTGCAGGGCTCCAGGTTTGATTCTGCTCACGTATCTCATACCTTGGTTGCAGGCTAGATACTCAGCCCTGGTCGGGATGTGTGTGGAAGGCAACTAATTGATGTGTCTCTCTCACATGGATGTTTCTCTGTCTTTCTCCCTCCCTTCCACTCTCTCTAAAAAAATCAATGGAAAATATCCTCGGGTGAGGATTAACTAACTAACTAACTAACTAAATAAATAAATAAATAAATAAATAAATAAAGGTAATCACTAGGGAGAAGGTGAGTTCTTTGCATCAGTAGCCCAGGGTTTCTAGAGTGTAAAGCAACACTAGACTACCTTCTGCCTCAAGATTTAAAGGTGGGAAGATCAGTATGTACTATGGTAGCTTCAACTGAAGCTCAACAGCAGGGAAGGGGACCATCCTGGGCTTGGAGAACTGAGCTGGATATGAGGATCCCTGAACACCATGTGGATGGGTTTGATTTGGCGAAACCTGTGGCTAATGCTGGAAGCTCTTATAGCATCTTGGCTCAGGGAGCAAAGTCTGGAGCTGGGTGTGGAATCTTTTATTTTTAATTAATTAATTTTTTCTTTATTGATTAAGGTATTACATATGTGTCCTTACCTTGCCCCTTGCCCCGCCCCCACCTCCCCACCCCTGCACTCACCTCCCTTGTGTCTGTGTCCATTGGTTATGCTTATATGCATGCATACAAGTCCTTTGGTTGATCTCTTCCCCTTATCCCCACCTTCCCCTACCTTCCCTCTGAGGTTTGATGGTCTGATCCATGCTTCTCTGTCTCTGGATCTGTTTTTGTTCATCAGTTTATGTTGTTCATTATATTCCACAAATGAGTGAGATCATGTGATATTTATCTTTCTCTGACTGACTTATTTCGCTTAGCATAATGCTCCATCCATGCTGTTGCAAATGGTAGGAGTTCCTTCCCTTTTACAGCAGCATAGTATTCCATTGTGTAGATGTACTACAGTTTTTTAATCCACTCATCTGCTGATGGGCACTTAGGCTGTTTCCAAATCTTAGCTATTGTAAATTGTGCTACTATGAACACAGGGGTGCATATATTCTTTCTGATTGGTGTTTCTAGTTTCTTGGGATATATTTAGAGCAAAAATGGGGAGAGAAAAAAAACCCAAAGGAAAGAAAAAGAGGAATTGCCAGAAAATGGGCTAAGTGAAATGGAGGCATGAAATATGTCAGAAAAAGAATTCAGAATAAGGGTCATACAGTTCATAAACCGGATGGATGAAAAAATCAACAACTTATGTAAGAATCAAGAAGAAATAAAGAGTGATATAGCTGCAATAAAAAACACTATTGAAAGTTTCAACAGTAGACTAGGAGAAGTGGAGGACCTAGTCAGGATTAGCCAATTAGAAGACAGGGAAGCAAAACACACCCAAACTGAGGGGAGACTAAGGGAGCTATGGGACAACATGAAATGAAGCAACATACAATTAGTAGGGGAGCCAGAATGACAGGAAGAGGAACAAGGGTTAGAAAACCTATTTGAGGAAATAATGTCAGAAAACTTCCCTGATGTGGGGAAGAAAAAGTCACACAAGCACAGAGAGTCCCAAACAAGATGAACCCGAAAAGAGCCACACCAAGACACGTTGTAATTACAATGGCAAATGTTCAGGACAAAGAGAGAATCTCTTTTTTTTTTTTTTTTTTTTTAATCTTTATTGATTTCAGAGAGGAAGGGAGAGGGAAAGAGAGAGAGAAATATCAATGATGAGAGAGAATCATTGATGGGCTGCCTCCTGCATGTCTCCTAATGGGGATCAAGCCCACAACCCAGGCATGTGCCCCTGACTGGAATCGAACCCAGTACCCTTCAGTCCACAGGCTGACGCTCCATCCACTGAGCCAAACCAGTCAGGGACAAAGAGAGAATCTTAAAGGCTGCAAGAGAGAGACAGAAAGTTACATACAAGGGATCTCCCATTAGATTATCAAATGATTTCTCAACAGAAACACATCAGGCCAGAAAGGAATGGAAGGAAGTTTACAAAGTGATGCAAAGCAAGGGACTGAATCCAAGAATACTCTATCCAGCAAGGCTAACATTCAAAACTGAAGGGGAAATAAGGAGCTTCACAGACAAAAAAAGGATAAGGCAGTTTATCACCACCAAGCCAGCAATGCAAGAAATACTAAAGGGACTGGTATAAAAAGAAGAAATAAAAAGGGAGGAAGGAACACAGGCACAAAAAATAAAAACAGGTGTGGAATCTTGAGAGCTCAACCCCTGCAGCTGGTTTTTTAGGGAGACACTGAGTAAGGGGGAAAGTATGGCAGACTCTGTGAACAGCAGAGCTCACCCCTAACAAGCATGGAAGCTTCAAGGCCTGCCCCTTTGGTCAGATTTCTTGGGAAATTCTGAGAGAGGAAAAAACACCAAAAGGGCCCTAGCTGTTTTTGCTCGGTGGTTAGTGTGTCACCTGAGGACTGAAGGGTCATGGGTTCAGTTTGGTCAAGGGCAGATACCTCGATTGCAGGCTCAATCCCCAGGACATGCGTGCAGGAGGCAACCAAATGATCCGTCTCTCACATTGATGTTTCTCTCTCTCTGTCTCTACCTCTCCCTCCCTTTCTCTAAAAAAAAAAAAAAAAAAAAAAAAATCAATGGAAAAAATATCCTCAGATGAGAATTAACAACAACAACAACAACAACAAAAACACACCAAAATCTTCCTGATAATAAGCAAGTAAGGTGAAACTAATCACAAACATAATTTTTTTTTTTTTTTACAAAAGGTGACATGTTTCTCAAATTTATGGATCAGACTATAGTGGTTGCACTTCATTTTAAACAAAGTTAATTTTTAAAATAACGACTAGTTTCCGCTGTTCTAAGGTCCACTCTAGGAAGAGATTTTGTCCACAGAATTTTTTCAGAGACTCTGATTGGTAGGGTCCAGCCATAGTGATAGCTAATGGATTCATTCCTTCATCCATTTAACAAATATTTAATGACATGTTGCCAAGGAATAGGCTAAGTACTAGAACACAGGACAAACCTAGTTCCTGCCCTATGGGACTTAAGAGCCCTAGGAAAAAAACAGATTAAATGAATAAATGCATGAGACAAAGAGAGTAGATAGCTCTGAAGTTCACAGTAAAGGCGTGCGACCTAGCCTCCTGGTGATGGTTAGGAAAGCTTTATCTGAATAGGTAACCCTGAAGGATAGGCAGAGAGGGAAGGGAGATCACTCCAGGCAAAAGGAACAGCCTGTGCAAAGATCCTGTGGTACAACAGGGTCTAGAAGAGTAAACAAGACAACAGTCATGCCACATAATGACATTTTGGTCAATGAAGGATCATATATATATGACAATGGTCCCATATTATAATGGAGCTGAATTTCCTATAAGAAATGTAAGGATATGTAGTTCAAAAGGAATAATTTTTTCTCTGATGGGAGCAATATCTGAGGGGTTTGGCAATAGATTTCCTCTCACTCACAGCACCTCAATTTTGACTGCACAGATTACATCCCATTCAATCAGCCACTGACATGTTTCAGCACAGAGGAGCCTGACCCCCAGTGCTGCATGTTCAGAGGACCCCCAACTTAGCTGATCATGTTCAGAGTACACTGCTGTAGATTCTTTGTTGAGGACTAAGATCCTGTACAAGGACACAGGTCCACAGGAGCTACCTTAACATGTATTAGGTATCACTGCCTTTTAGTAAAAGCTTTTTGTGGTAGTGTGAGCCAGCCTAATATCTTTAGGTCATAATGATGTAAAGAACAGATAAGTTTATTTATTCCATCAATTCAATGTCAGAAAGAGTCTTTTGCCAGATAGGGTCAATAGAACCAAAAACAAATTTCCAGAGTAAATATATTGAATCCTCTCCATGTTAAATATCCTCTTTTTTTTAAAAAATAAATACCACAAAATTCCATAATGTGCCCAGAGCTCCAACGTGTAATAGTCAAAGTCATATTGCCATGACAATCCCTTTGTTCCTTTACCTCTCCATCTTGATTTTTTTTCTAAAAAAATTGTTTTTATTGATGTCAGAGAGAGGAAGGGAGAGGAAGAGAAAGACAGAAACATCAATGAGAGAGAATAATTGATAGGCCACCTCCTGCATGCCCCCTAATGGGGACCCATCCCAAAACCCTAGCATGTATGTACCAAGAATTGAACTGTGACTTCCTGTTTCATAGATCAACACTCATCCACTGAGCCACATGGGCCGGGCTGCATCTTGATCTCTTATTCCTTCTAATCCTCAGGCCACCTTTCACTCTCTTGACAGTCACTATTATGATGAACTACCTGGATAATAACATTATTCAAAACATCGCTAGAGAAATCCCACAACAACAGGGGAAACAATAACACCAGAGGAAATTTTAGTTTTTGATACCTACAGCTATCGTAAACTATACAGACTAACTCCTAGCCAGATGTCAGAGAAAGGTCTAATTCTTGGAGTACTTACTCCTAAATCCTGCTTATAGTGCTAAGTGTGAGAGCATGTTTCTCCTCGAACCCTGCTCTCTGCACTAACTGTTGGGAACTCGGTTCCTTTATTCTGCTCTACTCATCCACTGTTAGGTCTGAGCCCCTCTGCCAGGGACTGGACACCAGGTAGTAGATGGAGAAGCCATGAGAAGTTGTGGATGTATAAGAGAATCTTTATTGTAGAAGCTAGTAGCCATGTAGCCATTGCTAACAAGGAGCCATTAGACAAACTAGTTCTCCAAAGTAGTCCTATACGATAGGTAGCTGCACACCGGCTAGTTAAATCATCTTTCTCACAAAGCAGCAGCAGCCTCTGTACCTACAGCTATTTTCTGAGCAACCGCGTGCTGCCTCTAGACCAGTTGTTGGCCGCTGCCACTGCCTCACATAGCAGCAGCACTTGAGCTCTCTAACCTCAGAGTTTCAGTAGTCTCTGCAGCCTCTCTCTAGCACACCAGCTGGTCAGTAACATGTCTTATACTATTTAGACAAAAGAGGCTTCTTTCCAAGTAGTGACCTCACTAATTTGGGTTATAGAAGGGCACAGTGTACCGTGAGATTGCTGTAACCTTGCATCTGTCTATAGTCCTTGGACACCCAGGCCCCGGCCATCTGGCGTACTCTGGCATGGTTGCCAAACCAGGTAAACATAAAACTTCACACTAAAAGCTTATTTACCTCAGTTCCTTTTCCTAGTACATCTGACTTTCAACAAAAAACTACAAGGCACACTAAGACAAAAAGTACACTGTGAAGAGACAGGCCAACTGTGAGAACTGATACTAGACACAGCGGGTCCGAGGCTGCCTTTCACTACTTGAACCAAATTAAGAAGAGACAGGCTGAATCATATATGAGCGTTTATTCCAATAATACTGGCAGTATGGGGAGGGCAGTCGGTCATCCTGGAAATTCTGCTCTCATTTCCCTGGCTTGTTGACTGATTATATACAAGTGAAAGAGAAGATAACTACATGCAGCTGCAAGTGTAAGAGGGAAAGGAGCGGGGTAGAGTTGTTGGAGAGTGGGAATTTTTGAGCACTACTGAGGCCGTGGACTATGCCCCAGATAGAGTTGTCAGTGCTGACACCAGGCCAGGCCTTGAGATACGGTCTCATGGCCCCTTCCCAGCCCGTAGGTCTTCTTTCATAGAACACTGTCAGCTTTCTGAAGAACAGGATGACCCTGTGAATAACATGGTCATCAATGGCACGAAGCTGACGTTGCTTAGGAAAAACTGTTTTGTCTTGGGTTACTTGCTCTGCAAAAACAGGATGTGGTTAATGCGCTTAAAAGTGGTCCTGCACAAAGGGTCGGGGCTGCTCTCTGGACTCCCTGCCTGGAGAATGGCAGAGCAGTCACCGGCCAGCTATTAAAGGCTCCCTAAATTTTAATTTGGTCTGGGCTCCAGTGGTTGTTCACTCGCATTCACTCCACAACATTTGGAGGCCCCAGCGAGATAACCAGCTTTTGACTGGTCCTGTGTCCGGAGCCCACCGGGGTCCCCGGACTCTCCGACCCAGGGGGAGATCTCTGAGAGATGTTCCTCAGCCCCGGGACTGGTAGAGGTCGGAGACCCCGCCTGCTAAATTTCCTGATTGACTCTGATCGGAGCCGCCTGGATCTGGTTCTTACCGGTAAGAAACTTGTTTCTGGTTCTCTGGGTGCCCATCTAGGGTCTCTGGAAGGCTGGATGCAGCGCTACTTCCGAGACCAGATCCCGGCACATGACAGTGCCCGGCGATCCTCAGTTGGTTGTCATTGTCTTTGTTATTTTGTGTTATTGTGGTCTAATTGTCTCTATCATTAGAATGGGTCAGTCTGCTTCATGTTCTTCTGTCTGCACTCCCCTGCAATGTTTTTTGAAAAATTTTCAGGAATTCAAGCAGCGAGTGGATGATTATGGAGCCTCCATTAACACTTTTGATTTACAGAAATTTTGTGAGCGGGAATGGCCAACTTTCCCATATCCCAGTGAGTGGAAGGGGGAGCTTGATCACCTCCCCAGAAGTCAAAAACTCAGACTGTCTGGTGTATAAATGTAAGTGTGAGGGTCTGTGTGAAGTGAAAGCTACTTTGTACTGTCTGGCTGTACACATGAGAGTATTTGTTATCTCTTTCTGTTGTTTAATTTGTTTAAAGACAGTGCACCTCCCTGCTTTAGAGGGAAGACAGTAGAGAACTTTTAATTGCTTTGCCTTGGTTTATAATTTTGCTGTGTTAGTTTAAAATTTTGGAATTCTAGGGTTAATTTGTTAAGGTTGCCAATCCAGAGAAGTTTAAACAAAGGCTTATTGGGTTAAGATTAGTCATAATTAACTGCTTTGTAGGCTGCCTTTTTCAGCCCTGCTAGCAAACAGAGAATCATGTGGTCCTGAGAACTGCGACCCGCCTGCCCTTCCTGATAGATTTATAGATCTCTGGGGGAGGAAGAGAGCCAAAAACTACTCCAGAGCAGGTGTGAGAAAGGGTAGAGGTGGTGGAATTCACTCTCAGCCTGTTGAGATAGAGAAGCCCTAGGCTGGGGGACAGGGAGATGGTTGGAGATATCAGAAGTGGTAAAGATTGAGATCCTCTGGGGCCTTGGAGTAAAGAAGGAAAATCTGGGAGAGCAGCTGTTCCTTAAGTGTAAAAGGCCTGGTTATACAGGGTCTCAGACCACTTGTCTTATGTCCCCTGCTAAGGACAGAGTAAATGGTTAATGCAGAAAAGGGGGGGCGTCGGCGGGGAGAGCAGGGAGAGAGAGGTCTTTATTGATTTTGCTGGCTACAACCCACTCTGCTGGCGTCCTTGGTTTCTTACTTATCTGAACTATTTTGGCTTCAAGGCTTTCTGCAAAACACAGTGGATCTTCCTCTGCCCTGTTTTCTTCTCTTTAACCCTTCCAATTCACATAAAGAAAATCTCATTGTCCGAGCCTGGCAGGGCGGGGTTACTGGGTACTTCTTGGGCGGTGGTGGAATATTCAGCAAAGGAACTTTAAGATATAATATCTTTAATGTTACAACTAGTTTAAGTTTTAAAAATTTGTCTCTCAAAAAGAAATATTTTTACCTGCTCTTAGTTTTATCACAGAAGGTCTAAGTTCATAAATGTTAATCTAAGAAATTCTGGCTGTTTAAAGGATTGAGGTTTCAAAGAATAAGGAATACTGAGTAGAAGGTCTGAGGCATGGTTATGCATTTTTAAAGGACATAGAAAGAAGGTTTAAAGGCTAATTTAGAAGTGTAAAATTAATAAAGGTTGTGTATGTAATAATAAGAAGAGAAATGTTAAAAAGAAATCAAATAATACAGGCCAGTAAGCAGGAAGAGTAAATAATTTGCATTTTGCCTCCCTAAACAGAGGGTAAATAGCTTATGCCAAAGTACTTAGGGAGGGACTGATAAAAGAAATCTAACAGTTACTATTTGTTCAGAAAATATTACTTTGGAAAGTCCATAAAAAGGACTGGCAAGGAAAATCCTATCTTAAAGCAGGATATTTTTCTCCTTATACAATTCCTCCGAAATTTGGAAATACTTAATAAATAAATCATGGCAATACATTTCTTTGCATAAATTTAAAAATGTATTTTATTAATTTTTTACAGAGAGGAAGGGAGAGAGATAGAGAGTTAGAAACATCGATCAGCTGCCTCCTGCACACCTCCTACCGGGGATGTGCCCGCAACCAAGGCACATGCCCTTGACCGGAATCGAACCTGGGACCTTCCAGTCTGCAGGCTGACGCTCTATCCACTGAGCCAAACCGGTTTCGGCTCTTTGCATAAATTTAATAAGACCGGTTTCCAACAGTAGTTTTATTAACCAGAAACTTTGACTGGAGTATCATGTTTTAAAGAGCCCTGCCTGAACTCTGAAGACTTGAAGCCAATAAGTGTGCCACGGAGAAAGCCTGGTATCTTGCTTGGTAGCCCTGAAAATACCTGGTGCTGGAGCATCAGGCTCGTGCCCTACCATCACTGGCGGTTGGTCAGAGTAGAAGGGGAGCAATAAGGGCGCCTCTGCGTCCCTGCCGGACCCCCACGCACTCTGAGCCACGACAAGTAGGAGGGCTGAGATGGGCATAGAAGCCTAGGGCATGGGCCCGGGTGGAGCCACTACAGGTGAGGACTTCACCTAACTCAGCAGATACTACAGGCAGGCTGGATGGCTTGGCTTCCTGGACCTACGGGGCACATTAAGATTCAATCATGAAATTCCGGCAAAGGTAGTCAGTTACCATTCTTGTTATGTTTATGCAAACCATCAGGCCAAATTAAATACAATAGATAAATTAGTCTTGATTTGGCTCTTTTGATAAACATGTGGGTAATTTTGAGGAGAAAAATTCTATTTCAATAGAAGTTATTAAAACTGAAAGGTTTTCTTTCCAGACCATTTTTTAGTTTGTTTCCGCCAGGTCACAAGCCACCTCCTTCTGTGCCCAGGCCTCATTGTCCCTCTGACAGACAGCAAGGATCTCTTGGCTCTAAGAGAAACTTCTGACCCACCTCAGCAGGAAGTAGCTAGGAGAGCCCACCGACGTCCATTTTCCCTAAAAGAATTCAGAGCCAGGATCCTTGAGGTAATATATTAGGCAGTTAGACAGATATGAGCAGGGCAAGGACGATGGACCAACTAGCACTACCAGATGTAATTAAGTCTTTCCATCTCTACCTATGTGAGACAAGGGGACTCCCCAGAAGCAAGAGGGAATGAGGCTGCAGATAAAGCAACCCGGGAGGCTGCCCTAAAACCAGTGGGGCCTCTACAGATTCTAGTGACTCTTCCAAACCCTGACCTACCCACCTCACCAGCTTACATGGAAACCCAATCTAGAAAAATCCATAACCAATCTTTACTCAAGTTCTTACAGGTTTTATAATCCACCCAGAAAGCAGTCCAGAAGCATGTCTGATACGGTCCATCCTTCCACCCTGGTGACTCTGTTTGGGTAAAGAAATTTGCCACACAAGGACTGACTCCTACCTGGAAAGGACCACTTCCACAGCAGTCAAAGTCAACGGGATCCCGACGTGGCTTCATCACACCTTGCTTAAGACAGCCCAGGCAAAATAGAGTCCAGGACTCTTTGGACCCTCTAAAGATTAGTCCTGGCCATCATTCTGGGCCCTTATCTTATAAACAGGCCCACTGACTTTATTCAGCAGAGAATTAATTCTATCAAGCTTATAGTCCTCATGGGTCAATATAACTCCCTCGCCAACAATGACCCAAAAGAGTCAATAATTTGACTCATGTACATAAAACCAGTGGGGAATGTTGGAGAGTGGGAATTTTTGAGCACTACTGAGGCCGTGGACTATGCCCCAGATAGAGTTGTCAGTGCTGACACCAGGCCAGGCCTTGAGATACGGTCTCATGGCCCCTTCCCAGCACGTAGGTCTTCTTTCATAGAACACTGTCAGCTTTCTGAAGAACAGGATGACCCTGTGAATAACATGGTCATCAATGGCACAAAGCTGACGTTGCTTAGGAAAAACTGTTTTGTGAGGGGAGATCCAAGATGGCGGCGTAGGTAAACACCTAAACTGCTGCCTCGCACAACAATTTCAAAACTACAACTAAAAGACAAAATGTCTATCACCCAGAACCACGGGAAAGCTGGCTGAGTGGACGTTCTACAACTAGAAGGAAAGAGCAAACAGCATTGAGGGGTGCACAAGCGCTGAAAAGCTGAGGTACGGAGACGCGAATCGGGCTGGCGACGGGTGACTGGGAGCGCTGCTGTTTTCAACCTGAAGGGAGATAAGCTCCCGATTACTCCGAACTCGTTTCTGGGGAGACGCGGGGGACCCAAACTCCTATGGGGAGAAGCTGGACTGTCTGCCGTGGGGTCGGAAAGTGAGGGAGGCTTGCTTGCAGGGCTGCGAGCAGGAACAATTGTTTATTGTGCTGGGGCGCGGGACGTGGGGACACGGTCGGAGACGCAGAGCCGCAGAGCCAGTCGGAGACACAGAGCCGCAGAGCCGGCTTACTGGCAGCCATCGCTGTTTGCCACGCCCTAGCCTAGTCACGCCATGAGACCCCGCCCTGCACAATCTACGAACCCACCCAAGCTCCAAGCAGCGGCTTTAGCATATGAATGGCCTGCCCTATCACAGCTTAACCTAGCAAACTTGCAGCCCGGGTCAGACAGCTCCAAAACCTCCAAACCCCAAGCAAAGAGGAGAAAACTGTAGTTCTTGCTGTAGCTCCTGCTGGGTGGCCTCAGACAGTAGCTGACCTGCACCCCATTGGAGATCCAGAAGCCGGTGTACCTAGTGGTCAGTGTGAGACACCAGATTTCAACTCCTCACATCCATAAGTGACACATTCAAGAGGCAGACTCAGTGAGCACCAAAGCCCCACTGAAACAAGTCCTGCACCATAAGCGTGTCTCCAGCACAGCAGTTCTTCCATTATAGACACAGCGGGTCCTCACAGCCAATTGGCCTGGAGGTCAATTCCTCCCAGTGTACCAACAGCAATCAAGGCTTAACTACACCAAGACTTTGCACTCAGCCCACAAAGGGGTGTACCAAGAGCGTCCACCTCAGGGGATTGGGGAGGCTGAGCTACTGGCCCCTATAGGTCACCTACCACACAAAGCCACTCCATCAACATAAGGAAGCAGCAAAATGCGGAGACAAAGAAACATGTCACGAATGAGAGAAATGGAGGAAAGCAAACTAATGGACGACATAGAGTTCAGAACCACATTTATAAGGTTACTCAAGAATCTTCTAAAAACCGCCGAGAAACTTGATGAGACCTCCGAGGAGCTTAGTGAGACCTTCAAGGACCTTAATGAGAATGCCAAAAAAATGGAAAAGGACCAGTCAGAAATTAAGCATACACTGTCTGAAATAAAGAATATACAGAAACTCAACTGTAGATCAACGTACCCCAAGAATCAAACCAAAGATCTGAAATATGAGGAAACAAAAAACACCCAACCAGAAAAACAAAAAGAAAAAATCCAGAAATATGAAGATAGTGTAAGGAGCCTCTGGGACAACTTTAAGCGTACCAACATCCGAATTTTTGGGGTGCCAGAAGAAGACAGAGAGCAAAATATTGAAAACCTATTAGAAGAAATAATGACAGAAAACTTTCCCTACCTGGTGAAAGAAATAGACTTACAAGTTCAGGAAGCTCAAAGAACCCCATACAAGAGGAATCCAAAGAGGACCACACCAAGACACATCATAATTAAAATGCCACAGGCAAAAGACAAAGAGAGAATCTTGAAAGCAGCAAGAGAAAAACGGTTAGTTACCTACAAGGGAGCACCCATATGACTGTCAGCTGATTTCTCGGCAGAAACTATGCAGGCCAGAAGGAAGTGGCAAGAAATATTCAAAGTGATGAACAGCAAGAACCTACAACCAAGATTACTCTACCCAGCAAAGCTATCATTCAGAGTTGAAGGTCAGATAAAGAGCTTCACAGACAAGAAAAAGCTAAAGGAGTTCATCACCACCAAACCAGGATTACATGAAATGCTGAAGAGTGTTCTTTAAGAAGAGGAAGAAGAAGAAAAAGGTAAAGATAAAAATTATGAACAACAAAATGACATCAAATACATACCTACCAACAAGTGAATCTAAAAATCAAGTGAATAAAAAATCTGAAGAACAGAATAGACTGGTGAATATAATAGAATCAGGGACATAGAAAGGGAGTGGACTGACAGTTCTCAAGGGGGAGGGGGTGTGAGGGGTACGGGAAGAGACTGGACAAAAAACTTATACCTATGGATGAAGACAGTGGCGGGGGGTAAGGGCATGGGGTGGGGTGGGGAATCAGGTGGAGGGAAGCTATGGGGGGAAAAAAAGAGGAACACCTGTAATAATCTGAACAATAAAGATTTATTTTTTAAAAAAAAAGAAAAAAAAAAGAAAAACTGTTTTGTCTTGGGTTACTTGCTCTGCAAAAACAGGATGTGGTTAATGCGCTTAAAAGTGGTCCTGCACAAAGGGTCGGGGCTGCTCTCTGGACTCCCTGCGTGGAGAATGGCAGAGCAGTCGCCCGGCCGGCTATTAAAGGCTCCCTAAATTTTAATTTGGTCTGGGCTCCAGTAGTCATTCACTCGCATTCACTCCACAACAGGGTCTGCAGTCTGGCCTTCAGGAGCTCAAAGTCCTGATAACAAGGTGGCTAATCTATGACAGTGGTCGGCAAACTCATTATTCAACAGAGCCAAATATCAACAGTACAACAATTGAAATTTCTTTTGAGAGCCACATTTTTTAAACTTAAACTTCTTCTAATGCCACTTCTTCAAAATAGACTCGCCCAGGCCGTGGTATTTTGTGGAAGAGCCACACTCAAGGGGCCAAAGAGCCGCATGTGGCTCGCGAGCCGCAGTTTGCCGACCACAGTTCTATGATGTTACAAACAGCTCAACTCGTTCCTGGAACCAGAGAATGGTCAGCATTCCCGAGGCAAACTCCCGGAGGGGGTCAGGGTCCAGGCACAGCAACCAAATCAAAGCGTGTCCTGTCCTTGGTCTGTTCTCAAAATGTATTTCTTTTCTGAGTAATGGACCCATAGAGGCATCTTATCTTTTTTGTTTGTTTGTTTGTTTTGTTTGTTTTTTAATATATTTTATTGATTTTTTACAGAGAGGAAAGGAGAGGGATAGAAACATCGATGAGAGAGAAACATCAATCAGCTGCCTCCTGCACACCTCCTACTGGGGATGTGCCCGCAACCAAGTTACGTGCCCTTGACCGGAATCGAACCCAGGACCTTTCAGTCCGCAGGCCGACGCTCTATCCACTGAGCCAAACCGGTTTTGGCTAGGCATCTTATCTTTTTACAGCCTTGTTTCATTCTCCAGTTTCCCAGGGTCTGTAAGAAAACTCTTATCTATAGTTAGTAAGATGAATAACTATTAAACAACTGGCTCTATTCTATTCTATTCTCTCTCTCTCTCTCTCTCTCTCTCTCTCTCTCTCTCTCTCTCTCTCATCAGTGATGAGAGAGAATCATTGATCAGCTGCCTCCTGCATGCCCCACACTGGGGACTGAACCCACAACCCGGGTATATGCCCTGACTGGGAATCTAACCGTGACCTCCTGGTTCATAGGTAGATGCTCAACCACTGAGCCATGCTGGCCGGGCAGTGGCTCTATTCTTATTACATGCCCTTCCTTTTATATGACCTTCCCCCTATCAAAACCAGATTCAGATATGGCAGAGATATTGATATGGCAGAGATATTGGAATTATCAGACCAGGAATTTAAAACTATTAGTATGTTAATGAGTTTAATGAAAAAAGTGGACAACATTTAAGAACAGGTGGGTAATATAAGCAGAAAAATATAAACTAAGAACCAAAAGGAAATACTAGAAATAAATAACACTGAAACAAAAATGAAGGGTGTCTTTGACAGGCTGATCAATAGATGAGCATGGCTGGGGAATCGATAAACTTGAATAAATGTCAATAAACATTTCCAAAATGTTAGAAAATACAAAGAAATGTAAAGAAAAAGACAAAACAATATCTAAGAAATGTGGGACAATTATAAAATGCACATGAGAATACCAGAAGGAGAAGAAAGGAACAGAGTATTTGAAGCAATAATAATCAAGAACTTCCCAAAATTAATGACAGACACCAAACACAGATGGAGGAAGCTCAGAAAATACCAAGCAGGATAAAAATAAAAAATCTACACCTAGGCATGTCATATTCAAACTGCAGAAAATAAAACACCAAATGAAAATCTTGAAGCCTGGGGGTAGGAGAAGGGACACCTTACCTACAGAGGAGGAAGGGTAAGAATCACAACAAACTTCTCTCCAGAAAGCATGCAAGTACGAAGAGAGTGGAATGAAATGTTTAGCATACTGAAGGAAAAAGCCCACCAGCCTAGACTTCTGTATCCAGCAAAATTATATTTTAAAAGTGAAGGAGAAATAAAGACTTTCTCAGGCAAACAAAAATTTAAAAATTTTGTCACCAGGAGACTTGACTTGCAAGACATGTTAAATTTTCTCAGAAAGGGCAATGATATAGGTCAGAAACTCAGATCTACATAAAGGAAGAACTTTACAGAAAGAATAAATAAAGGCAAGATGAAAAGGGAGATTATTAGAATTTTATACATATCCAATTTGGGTACTTTTGGGACCTCCAACTAAATGTCCCACGGACAGTTGAATATGGAATCGCCTCAGATCTTGGGTGGAGGCCGGAGGGATATGGAAGCCATCCTCTAGGCCTAGAGAAAGAGCCCATGGAAAGGGTAGTTTCACTAAAGCCCTGTAAGGTAGTCAGGGCAGGTAATTCATTCGAGCAACAAAAAATATGCACTGTGTGCCGGGTTCTGTACTTGGCGATGGAAATAAGTAGACACCAGGAAGGGTGACAAGGAGGCAGACGAGTAAAACGGTCAATGAGGGGCTGGCTGGACTAAGCGCACAACAGAAAATCGAAAAATGAAACTATTTTACTTTTTTAAAAAAATGTTAATTATATAATACAAAAAGAAATACAGAAAAGCACATAAATTACCTAGTGTCACCAACCAAAGAAACCAGGTTAACAATCTGATGTAAGCTTTAAACTTTTAAAAGGTGGCGCCCTCTCCTGCTTTGTAAAAGGAACAGTTCAGTTCTTACTGGAAGCGGCGTTCCAACCCGGAAGGCTTCGCAGCGCCGGTTGGAGGCCTGGAATTTAAGTGGGTGACGATGATGGAGAGGACAAGCGGCATGATCCCGCTTTACAGACTAGAAAGTCAAGCCTCAGAGAGGGACGTTACTTCTATTCAGTTTCCGCCTAGAACGACGGGGCCGGGAGGACCCCCTCCGGCTGTGAAGGGGCCTCGCCACCCGCCCAAGATCTGACGGAAAGGGCGGGGCGGGGCGGGGCGGGGTCGGACCGCCGGGGCGGAGCTTTATGGCGCGCCGTCACGTTCCCCGCCCCCGGCCATGACCCATTGGTTTCCCATTACCGCCCTTTTCCGGGGTAAGAAAAACTGGTCGCAGGGCAGAAAGCGCGGTAGCCCTCGGGTTCGAGACAACGGCGCCGTTTAAGGCAGAGCGAACATCCTGGAACCATTTGGGCCGCTAGATTCTTCACCCCGGCTCCCGCCCAAATTGGAGAAAACCTACAAAATTCTGGCGGCCTATGGAAGGGCGCCGAGTCGGATCGCAAAGCGTACGGCGTCCATCGAAACAGCCGAGCCTCTGAGGGCCACCGGAAGCCCCGCCCCTGGGCGGAGTCAGAAAGCCTTGCGGGGGAAAGAACCTAGGTCCTGCCCCCGAGGCAGAGCGCTCCTGCCATGGCTGAGCCCCCGGGGGCCGGCCCCGCTGCCCTGCGCTTAGCTGCTGCTGCCAGCTGGCTAGTCGTGCACCGACGCTACGTGGAACATTTTCCACGAGTGTTGGAGTTTCTGCGGTCCCTGCGCGCTGCTGCTCCTGGCTTGGTTCGCTACCGCCACCACGAGCGCCTATGTATGGGCCTAAAGGCCAAGGTATTAGAGCCAGTGAGCCCGAGAACAGGAAGAGGGGAAGGGGCGGGATGCCAGGATCAGACTAGGACAGACCGCTTGGGGGGTTGGGAGCGGTTGCAAAAGGGGAGCTTGCCCCGAAGTGGGAATTCTGAGCTCAGTCCCATTCACAGGTGGTGGTGGAGATGATCCTCCAGGGCCGGCCTTGGGCCCAGGTTCTGAATGTCTTGCATCACCACTTTCCAGAGTCTGGACCTGTAGTGCGGGACCCCAAAGCTGTAAGTGATCCCTGGAACAGTACCCACCCACAGTTAATCCTTGGTGCCCGTAATTTGTCTGCCCTCTTTACCTTCAACAGACAAAGCAGGATCTGAAGAAGATCTCAGAGGCACAGGAAGCCTTTTGCCAGCAGGTGAAGTTGCTGGCAGAGGCCCCTGTGGATTTGGCTTGGAAGCTGCAGGTGAGACTAGCTAATTTGGAAGCTATGATATTGGCTTTATTTTCTAGTCCCCTTCTGACCTGCTTTTTTCCTGTCTGCAGGAACTTGAACAAGAGTATGGGGAACCCTTTCTGGCTGCTATAGAAAAGCTATTTTTTGAATACTTGTGTCGGCTGGAAAAAGCACTGCCTACCCCACAGACACAGCAGGTTTTCCTAGGCCTAAACACAGAGGGCAGAGTGTGGGGTGGTTGGACCAAGGTCTGTGGTCTTTATGCTCTCTCCCTGCCCACAGCTTCAGGATGTGCTGAGTTGGATGCAGCCTGGAATTTCTATCACTTCTTCTTTTGCTTTGAGCCAATATAGTGTGGACATGGGGTGGCCACTTCCAGGTACCAGGACCATCTGGAAAAAGTTAGAAATTTGGGGGTGGAATATGTAGCCTGAGACCTTTTGAGACAGCCAACCCATTATAGGGGTTACATGGGCTTGAGACCCAAGAAACCAGACTGAGTTTATGTGTTACTGTCTGTTCTCTTTATAAGGAACATTCTTTTCTTTCTAGAGTGCTCTGTTACTAATTCAATGAACATGTCAGAGCCCATGGAGCCCAGTCCTCCTCAGCAACCAAGACCAGCACTCCATCAACCTGTGCCAAAAGCCAAGCCTGGCCCACACCTTCCTCACAGAGCAGCCTCAAGAAAGCACCCAGAACCTTTGGCTGGTCACCACTTCAACCTGGCCCCTCTAGGCCAGCGAAGAACCCAGTCCCAGTGGGCATCCAGTAGGGTAGGCCATAAGGAGCGCCCCACAGTCATGCTATTCCCCTTTAGGAATCTGGGTTCACCAACCCAGGTCATATCTAAACCTGAGAACAGGAAAGAACAAGGGACACACATGGCAGTTCCAGCAGGTGATGTCAGCACGAGAACAGCCTCCACTGGAAAGTCTAGGAGTCCATCCCAGAACCTGGGCGGAAGGACTGTGAAGGAGAACCCAGTTGACTTGTCTGCCTCGGAGCAAAAGGAGTGAGTGGAACAGTTGCTTCTGCTTAACAGCACATTCCTTGCCTGCTTTCCCTTCATCCTATCTTCTTTGCTTGTTCTCACCCCAGGAATTGCTGGGACTGCCCCATGGAGCCCCTGAGACTGTCATTATCACCTCCTAGGGCCAGGAAGCCAGGTAGGTGTACTGAGTCAGGGCTGGATCAGACAGCCTCCTCTCTTGGGACTCTTGAGGGCCTGTGTTCACCTAGAGGAGTACTTTGATTCTGGTTTCCTTCTTGCAGTGTGTCCTCCATCTCTGTGCAGCCCTGTCATTACCATAGGAGACTTGGTTTTGGACTCAGATGAGGAAGAAAATGGCCAGAGGGGAGGAATGGTGAGTAGGGAGGAATAGAAAGCTGGGGAAAGGAGGAGATGGGGCAGAACAAGACAGAAACCCATGCTCCCTGAATATGGAGGGCTCAGGGAATGTTTCAGGTGACAGGCTCTTCCTGATCCTTTCTCTGCAGGAGTCTCTGGAAAACTATGAGAAGACAAAGTTTGACACCCTAATCCCCACCTTCTGTGAATATCTCCCCTCTTCTAGTCCCAGGGCTGTCTCTGTCCCTTCCCATGACCATATAGACTCCTCAGATAGGACCAGAATGCCATCTGCATCTTGCCTGTCTCCTTCCTCCTCACCTCTACAGGCAGTTTAGTGGGGATAAAGTGGAAGCCCAGCCTTGGATTGCTTGACTGTATGGCCCAAATTACTTTGTAATGCTTGATCATTAAACTTCCTGTTTGTTAAAACACTGTGTTGCTGTGAGGGAGGGGAATTAAGGCTTCTATAAGGTCAGTGTAAATCATTCCTTAGAAACATAACTGGCCTCTCTGGGGCTAAAAGAATCCCTTTGCTCTTTTACTTCCCTTGGAAAGAGTTGTTCAAGTGTATCAGAAAGCTTACCAGGGCTGAGAACCTGGATGAGAAATTTCCTTTTGCTATTCTGAAAATATCTGTGTGTTCTGATGCCAGAATATATACTCTGTAAATTTTCATGCAGCCAGGTTATCTAGGGGGTTAGCACTTGAATGGAGATGCTTCTCAGAAAAAGTACTCACTGTCCTTGACTCCACTGGGTCAGTGCCATCTCCACCTCCACTTTCCTGGAGCCAGCACCCAGACGCCAGGCTTGTGTAGAAAGCCCCAGAATCACTTTACAGTCATTGAGATCTCTCTTTATAGAGATACTTAAAAAATATAAACACTTAAGAGCTTTTTAGATATTCAAAGATCGCATTTAATGAAGCTGATTAGTAAAACATGATTCTAAAAGCCTACCTCTTAAGACCATGGCCATATCTAAAACATTTATGTACTGTATGAATCAGTATCTTTTTCTTGTAGTAATCTTCAGAAGCTGAGTCTCCAGATTCCCATTTGATTATCAACTTCATTTTCTCAGCCTGCCTTCCTTGCTTCCTCCCTAGTGAGTGCATTTTGTGGATGCAGATAGAGAAGTATAGCATTATTGCAGGAACTCTCAGGAGTGAGATGATCAAATAACAGTCACAGCACTGGGATGGGTGAGGGGCCCACTTGGGAGGCCCTGTAGTTTGATGCTGGTGCCTTGGGAGGGCAAAACTGCTCAGATCTAGCTCAAGTTACTGAAGCTTGGATTCACCTGCTGGGTGACACGGATGAAGGTAGTTCTCCGACTCAGCTCCTTCAGCTTAGCTGCTCCTACGTATGTACATGTGGAACGGATGCCTCCAAGTATGTCTCGGATGGTATGTTCCACATCCCCTTTGAAGGGCACCTCCACCGTCTTTCCCTCTGAGGCCCTTAAAGGAGGAAAATTTTTCTTACTTTTTCCTTCTGGATTCCTTAAGCCAAATGACTCTTCCCCAGTCCATAACATTAAACCCTGATTCACCACTTTTCTCCCAAGAACTATACCATCCATCTCTCAGCAGCCGAGTTTTGCCACCACCCTACTTAGCCACGCCTTCCAAGAACCCTCAGCTCCTGGGCCTCTACACGTACCTGTACTCAGCAACGCCCCCAGCATACTTCTTCATGGCTGTTTCAGAACTCATTCCGTAGAAGATCTTGTATTTTTTGCCATCCCTCTCAACGAGCTCACCACCTGACTCACTGTGCCCAGCCAGCATGCCACCCAGCATCACAAAGTCAGCCCCTGCCCCTATCAATGAGAGGAAAGAGATGAATCTGGCCCAGATGTTCACATGCCCACCCACCCTCAGAAACAAACAAACACCATATTCTAAAGCCACTAGAGATTCCCTGCCTGGCTTTGCTCTCTCTTTTTGCTGCTTTTGCTGTCTTCTGATCATTTCTTTTTACTTTGTCCAGTTGAACAAGACTCACTTTAAGTATTCCAAGAGCAAAGGTCTCCAACTGTAGTGTGAGCAAGGATCACCTGGGAAGTTGTAAAAAATGCAGATCTGCAGCCCACTTTCCAGAGCTGGATTTTGTAACTCTGAGGGCATTTACATTGCCCAACAGCCAGCGCAGGGGCTGGTGCAGATGGTCCTGGCCCACACTTGGGAGAGTCCATATCAGAGTTTCGGCTGGCTTGCCCCGATGACACCACCACAGGCTTCAGGGTCACAAGTTCATATTATGAAAGAACCTGAATGGCTTCCTCAGCCTTTCTTAGCCTGATCCTAGACCCTCAAAGGAGACACATCCTCTCCTATAGGATCCTCCTTCTGTGCCCTCAGTGTCCTTACCGAAAGCCTTGGCGACATCCCCAGGAGAGCTGCAGCCTCCATCCTGCAAAGTAAGAAGCAATGTGAAGAAACAGCATGGATTTCCCAAGCCCTCTCAGCAGTGTCCCCACAGTCCACCTCAAAGCTGACAGGATCCCAAGAGTCCTGATGCACCTCTATCAGAGCTTCCATTAACAGTAGAAAACCCAGATGTTTGGCAGCCTCATACCCTGCTCTGCCCTTGGACCTTACTGAAATGATGTGGCCTTTGAGGCCATGAGCAGCATCTGCACACTCCATCACTGCACTAAGCTGTGGATACCCGACTCCAGTTTTCTTCCGGGTGGTACACACAGAGCCTGAGAAGAACATGACAAGGATGAGAGAAGTGCTCCATAGCTATGTGCCACTGAAAAGATAGCCAATGGCCCCCAATAAGCCAGCTTACCTGGTCCAATTCCCACTTTGATGATGTCAGCACCAGAGAGGATCAGCTCTTCCACCATTTCTCCTGTTACCACATTCCCTGCCTAAGGCAGAGCAATCAAAACAGCATTCTTAGGGTCAGAAATGAAGAGGAAGTTATGTGCTCTCATATATAGCATGCCTGGACCAGGTCCTTCCAACATTTTTACAAAGAAGGGTACCTGGGTTCCCTCTGCTGAGCCCTCTGAGAGCTTTTAGACCAGCCACTTCAAAGGATCCTGCTTCCCCAGGTGAGGTAAGGGGGTTAGTCGCCAGTGTCACTGTTGCATTAGGGTAAAGCTGGGATTCAACTGGACCAAGATGAAATTTGATTTACCAAAGAGACCCCAAAATTTCCTGCCCTTAAGCTGTTGCGATAAAACCTCTCTGGCTTAGGGAAAAGGGGAAGGCATGATGATGTAGGCTATATACCCATCTACATAGTTGTATTTGCTTTTTTGTTTTGTTTTGCTTTTTTGTTGTGTGTATTTGCTTCTGATGAACAGAAAAGAGAGCTCCCTCAATGCTGTGAAGAAAATGAGGCCTTATCATCATTCCCCTAAGCTTGTAAAAAAATAAAACGGTGCATGTGATCCCTTTAATAGGATTGTAGTATCATGTTCATTTCAGTAAGCAGATAAGTATCACAGATGTGTACAATGCATAAGCACATGATTTGGTGAGTAATGTCAGGAACACTGGACTTACAAAAACAATGTATCAAGGGTCAGAGATTGCAATGACCAATAAACATTTTAAGCATGGAACCTTGGATAATCACCTAGTAACATGATTAAGCAGACCAGGAAAATCAAAATGCAGCAGAGGAGAAATAAACTGATGCAACAAAAATGGAATGGCATAAAAGAGGGGAAGGAGAGGAATGTACTAACTACAGGGTAATAGAAACATACCATGATGGTGTGTCCAGGGAAACGTTTCCGTACATCCTTTACAAATTCAACAAAGTGTTCAGAGTAGCCATTTGCCACGTCCAGACATATATATTTCACCTGGGGAATAGCTTCCAGGATCTGCTCTAGCTGTTCAAAGTCAGAAGAGCCTGTGCCTGAGCTGGCAGCCAGATGCTGTGGGAGAAGCAGGGGCGTTGGTATGGGAGGCATTAGACAGCTGTGGCATGTTTGAAAAGACCTAATGAGCAGTCTAAGAGTTGATCCCCAGGAAGCCAAGAAAAGATTCGTGGAAAATGGGATAAGGAAGGTGTCACGGGAGGGCTAGTATTACCTCAAGACAGTCAGGATTCTGGCTGGCAAACTCTTTCCACTGCTCCAGGCTATAGTGTTTGTGGACAGCAGTGAAGAGGGAGAACTGAGGAGAAGAAAGAGCCATCAAAAAGGAGAGAACCTTATTAGGATTTCTCTTTCTAGAAGGAGACCTTAATACTATCTGAGGGAAAAAAGGACTGAGGTCTGGAAAGAGAAACTTAAAGAACTCAGGGATTGAGGTGAGGCTTTTTAATTCAACCATTTGTCTCCCTACAAATCTCAATAGGACTTTTTACCATAGCTAGTACTGTCAAACAAAGCACTAAGTTATCTGGTTTGGATTTCACATGCCAGCACAAGCTGTGCTTCTGACTTAAAAGGTGACCAGTGGGGGGGGGGGGGGGGGGAAAGGTGACAGAACAAGCTGTTGGTGCACTAGGACAAGGAGTAAACAAGAACCATGAAGACGCCGGACAGAGCCAGTGTCTGCTTACACTGACTCGGCCCTTCCTTCTATGGTAACCTGGTAGAACTAACCTGTTTTTGGTATCTCTGGTCAGTTTATCCACAGCAATTCAGTGAGTCTAAATGCTCACAAAAGGTGCCCTGGCTGGGTGGCTCAATTGGTTAGGGCATTGTCTCATGCGCAGGAAGGCTGTGGGTTCAATTCCCAGTTGGGGCATATACCTGAGTTGCAGGTTCGATCCCCTGGTCAGTGCATACCTAGGAGGCAACCAATCGATGTGTCTCCCTTACATTGATGTCTCTCTCCCCCTTCAAAAAACATATATATATATACATATACATATATATATACACACATATATATATATATGTATAAATATTAATAAATGCTCACAAAAGGTAAGGCCTTAAGTTTAATGGAGCCAATTAGATGCTACCCCATCCTTTCTCCATCTCCACTGGAGTAAAGGACAAATTTTCTTGAGACATGGACCAACCTGAAAAGTTTATTTCATTCAATCTATTTCAGTCAACAAAGTTCAAGGATATAATGAATCACTGGACTTGTATTTTCTAGCTCAACAAATTGCAAACAATATCCCAATACTTTGAGAAAGGCATTCAAAGGCCACTGTGAATGCTGGTGTTTGTGCTTTAAAAGTGCAGGCATGCAAACAGATGAGACAGCAGTTGACTAAGACAGCACAAATCTTGCAACTGGCAAGAAATCCAAGGAAGTCATGCATCAGCCAGCAGTAAGGAAGTGTTACTGTTATACTCAATCAGAGATTACCACCAACACTACCTAGCTGGTACTGAATTCTGCTCTCAGCAACACTCTGCCATCAACATGCTGACAAAGGAAAATCACTCTAGGAGGTCAGCAGACCTTGGAGATAGTGTCCCGTGATAAGCACATCCAATTATATACCAAACTAATGATCTAAAAAAGATGCATGCTTGCACTCAACCTTTTTATTATTACTGTGAGACTTGACTCTTATTTCTAAAATCTGATTTCTTAAGCACTCAACAGTATTTAAAAGCCAGTCTCAACAAAAAACATCAAAACAATGCCCACAAGTTCCACGTGTTACCGCATGTCTATTAGCACTGAAGTCAGATTCACCGTTCCTCAACTCAACAGGGCAACAGCAGGATTCCTAAATAGTTAGTGCACAGCAACAGCAATACAGTACTAAAATAATAACTACCAACCTCAGAGAAATGACAGCAGACATTCCACAGAGACTTACAGCAATCCAAAATAAAGAAAGGGAGATGAAGTCCTGAAGGTTAACAGAGCCTCAAGCAGCAACAGAATCCCATCAACCAAGGGCTATGTGGATTAACCAGAAGAGTGCATATGTTCTCAAGAGTACCCAGAGTAACTACCTTTTCAGCTACAAATATAGAAGCAGGTAATATTACTGACAAGAGTAGCATCTTCTACTTTGAACGCGAACAATAACCTGTATATAAGAAAAACACTCCATTTTGGGCACATCCCAGAAACTCCCAGGAACCTAGGACTTAAAATAAAGAAGATTTTAAAAAAATGAATAGGAATATTATAAAATTAATAAGCTTCTCTCTAGGATCTCCTAGTTAGGAATTTTTAAATGCTCCAAATGTATTTAATTTCTGGACTAAAACAGTGAATGTGTAGTTTTCTAACAATGATGTAACAGGAGAGATGCATGTGACTTGGAGGGGGTGACCTGGGGCTGGGAAAAGTTGGCAAGGTGTATAAAACTGCTGCACAAGCCCTAGCCGGTTTGGCTCAGTGGACAGAGCGTCGGCCTGCGAACTGAAGGGTCTCCGGTTCGATTCCAGTCAAGGGCACATGCCCAGGTTGTGGGCTCAATCCCCAGTGGGGGACTTGCAGGAGGCAGCCGATCCATGATTCATTGTGGATGTTTCTATCTCTCTCTCCCTCTTCCTTTCTCTCTGAAGTCAATAAAAATATATTTTAAATAAATAAAACTGCTGCACAGGCCCGGCCAATGTGGCTCAGTGGTTGAGCATCGACCCATGCACCAAGAGGTCACTGGTTCGATTCTGGTCGGGGCAAATGCTGGGGGTTTCAGGCTCAATTCCCAGCAGAGGGCATGGAAAAGGCAGCTGATGAATGTTTTTCTCTCATTGATGTTTCTCCCTCTCTCTCTAAAAATCAATAAAAACATATCAATTGATCAGGAAAAAAAGTGTGAATACACTTTTTTGGGACACACTGTATATCAGAAAAATAGGATCAAAACTTAGCTTTGAATCTCATTAACTTACATGGCTCTTTGAATTTACCAGATACTGGAAAAAATAGAAAATTGGAGCATCCAGATTGTTAATTGCCAGAGAGTTGATCTGGGATGGGGATGGGAATGCAAATAACCCTGCAGTCAGCCCAAATAGCTGGACACCACTGAGGAAGCAGCATAAGAGAAGGCCTACCTTACAGAGGACCTTGGCCATTTCAAAGGTGCCCACAGTATCCATATTGGCAGCAATGATGGGGATCCCAGTGTACATCTGCTTTGAGTTGCGAAATGAAAAGGACCTTGTGAGATCCACCTGCAGATATGAACAGGAAAACTGAGCATTTCATTCATCCAAGAAACAAGTACTGCATGAGGAAAAATACCAGGAGTCTTTCTCAGTCCTGGTCCACCAGGGGAAGCAGGCTCACCTCACTTCGAGACTTAAGGGTACTGCGTTTGGGCCTCAACAAGACATCCTTGAAGTCCAGTTTGACGTCGTTGTCTATGTGAGGCATGGCGGGGGCTCCGGGGTAGCAACGAATCTGAGGGTTGGAAGGTAAGGAAAGACGAGACGGGGGAGCTGAGTCAATAATAAGCCTTAATGCCCTGTTAGGGCTGGCGGCAGGGCTCATCCCTCTCCTCGCTTAAATTGTGCAAAGTCGGGCACTGGTCGAGGCGTGGTCGGTCCCTGAAGACTGCCATCTTCGACCGGTCCCACGGTCGCGATTACCCTCGGTGTCTCCATCCCAGGGGAGAATAGTTGGGAGGGAATCGTGAGTGTCCCTAAACAGGTACATTCTTTACACTACTTTTCCTTCTCCCTCCCCTGCAAAAAAGTAATGAGGGAAGAGAGAGATTTGGGGGCGAGAAGGAATGGGGGGAGGGGTCCCACAACCTGTTTCCGGAATAGGGGTACTCACTTCCTGTGACCGTGGCCAAGGTGGCAGTTGACCGAAGTTCCCCTTGCTTAGCAACTAACCTCGTGCAGCCCCGCTAAGCCTTGTGGGCCACGCCAACAGGTTCCGCTAATTGCGGGCGAGAACGATTAACTGAGGAATTCCAGCTTCGGCAGCGACTGTGCGAGATCTGCTGGTTAACAGAGTTCACACACTGAGGTTGCCGTTGGTCTGAGAAGCAGACTACAACTCCCAGGGTGGAACGCGCGGAGCTGCCCGCAGGCAGGATGGGAAAAGTAGTTCGTTTCGCCCCGTCTTCCCACTAGACCCTGCTCGCTGGGGATTCTCACAATCGCGGAGGCGTCATCGCTGCTCTAATTAAGCTGGCCGCCTTCTTTTTCTTTAGGACGCCACCGAAAGTAAACGCGGGGAGCATTTCTGAGCCTTTGGAGAATCCCGGGGAAAGGGGGGGGGGTGGAGCCAGCCAATGACCCGGAAGCAGAAGTGACTCCCACCGACAGAGTGCTGGGGAGCGGCAGCAGCCACCGCAGCGGTAGAAGCAGCAATTTATCTGTGTGCAGGCCCAATATTGGAAGAAGATGCTAATTAAAGTGAAGGTGGGAGCACCTCCAGCTTTGCCAAGATGCAGTGGTACTGGGCTGGCCGCCGTGCTTTACGGGAGAAGCGGGGAAGGGAAACCACGCCTTTCCAAAGCCTTGAGGGCGCTGACACCCTCAGGGCTTCGCGCGAGGGGTGATGGGAAGTGGGGGGACTCTAGATGTCTTTGATTGCGAGGGGCTGGCCCAACCAAGTGACGGCGGGGTTTCTGTCATTCCTGCTTTCTCACCAGACGTGACATGACCCTGAAGGCCTCCTTTGTCAGGGTTCTCGCTGTATTCAAACCCCCCGCGGTCAGGGAGAAGACCTAGCAGCAGCTTGGCTCCACTCTCTTAGATTCTTGGAATAAGCTCATGTCTCCGTGCTTCATGCCCAGGTTACCTGCTTCTCCCAGTCCGAGCACAGCACAAAAAACGTTAGCCTGGGAACCGGGGGTGAGGGTCGGGGGAGTGAGGAGGTGGTTCCAAGGCTAGATCGTAAGTCTTCGCTGGTTGTCGTCAAGGTTTAGTATCTCAGCCAGCCTTCAGGAGCCAAAACTGGGAGTGTTCAGTCGGGACCTGCCTTTCTGGGCCAGGCATCTTGGGCCAGTCTCACTTCCTTGATTGAGGCGGGTTAGTTAGTTACCAGTGCCCTAGTTCTTGGTACTAGCAGTGATAACTTCATCTTCTCTCAACTCCCATTATTTTTCCATTCCCAACCCTCACCAGTCCTATCTGCTATTTCCTCTTTTGTACCTGCAGACAGACAAAAATTAACAATTGATGCAGTGCAACATTAGTTTGACTTCTTTACTTCTGAGTAAGTCTATCGTTATTTAATCAGCTCCTTAGTGTATTTGCTATATATAATAGCCATTCTTAGCCTCTTCAGTTCTTCCAAACCACCCCTTAGCTAAGGATTGAGGCCAAACGGCATGGCCAAACTATATTGTTTTTCAAACTTGAGTAGTGGCCTATAAAAGAGTCACTAATTGTGAAGTCAATTTAAGGGTTCAGTGGGTAGTGCGCAGT
Organism: Plecotus auritus; assembly: GCF_963455305.1. NCBI lineage: Eukaryota > Metazoa > Chordata > Mammalia > Chiroptera > Vespertilionidae > Plecotus > Plecotus auritus. Next base: position 84,872,901 of record NC_137770.1, on the reverse strand, counting down.
GTTTAAAAAAAATAGAAATATCAGGTTATACTTCTGGGTAAAAGTATTGTGTTACTAGTTCATATGTATTTCTTAATATGGGTCATTGTCAAAAAGTGTGAAGAACACCAGCAGATCAATGCTTTTATCTTCTTTTCAATGCATAGGGTTTCTTGTGTCCCCTGAGTATACTGTTAGTCCAACTAACAGGTTATTACTATACTTGATGTTCAGTGTTTTGGAAACTCTTTTTAAAATATCAATCTACATTAAAAAATTATACCTCATGTCTCAGACACCCCCCCAAAAAACAACACATTATTATGTGTGATATGCTTTGACATTTCAATTCTATCCTAAATTGATTTCATAACCCATTGATGGTTGAGACCTGCAGTTTAAAAATATACTGTGTTATAGATGGGCTTCTCAACTTAAAAGTGTTTAAGAATCACCTGGGGATCTTGTGAAAATACTGATTCTAATTCATTGGGTCTGGGATGAGACCTGAGATTCTGCATTTCTAACAAGCTCCCATGTGATGTTGATACTGCTTGAGTAGCAAGGTTCTAGATTTTGTCTCTTTGAATTTTTATTTAGTACCTCTCTGAAATTGTCAGTTCCTTTCCTGAAACACTCCTTTTTACCTTTAAGTGGGTTTCTCTATCCTCCATCTCCCTTTTTTGGTGGTGGTTTGCTACATTTCTCTATACGTTAAATACACATAAAAGTGATTAGTTAGCTGTGAGTTATATAAATGATAGGTTTTATTGGCAGGACTCCTTTATAAATTACTAATTTTTCAACTTTTCTCTCCCCTTAGCTGACTTCTTCCATATCTCTTTCTGCAGTCCTTTCAGATCCTTCTGATTTAAATCTTCTCTTGATACTTCATCTTTCTAAAATTAAATACATCATCTTCTGTCTTAAGCTGGCTCCCCAATACTCATCTCATATATTGATCCTGCAAATCTACCAGGTATCTGGAACTCAGTTCTTTAGTGTCATTTTTCTCTTTTAGAATCTAATTTTTCCTTTGATATTTATTTTTGTTTGGTTTACTTTTCATTCCCATTACACTTATTCTGGTCTGGGGTCTCATTAACTTATGTCTTTATTTATGTGTGATGCCTCCAACCAGTTTTTCATATGGCCATGCCCTCTCTAAAGTCTAGAGCAGGGGTGGGCAAACTTTTTGACTCGAGGGCCACAATGGGTTCTTAAACTGGACCGGAGGGCCGGAACAAAAGCATGGATGGAGTGTTTGTGTGAACTAATATAAATTCAAAGTAAAGGAGCGGAGGGGAGAGCAAGAGAACCGGATAGAACAGCCGGATCCGGCCCGCGGGCCGTAGTTTGCCCAAGGCTGGTCTAGAGTCTAAATCGAGACATAATATACAAAATTATAGTGTACAGATCTTTAAACTTCATCATATTGCTCCCTAACCCCAGATCCTGCATTAAATATGTTCTCGTAATTGATTTCAGAGAGAGGAAGGGAGAGTGAGTGAGAGAGAGAAACACAGAGAGAGAAAGAGAGACATCATTAATGAGAGAGAATAATTGATTGGCTACCTCCTGCATACCCCACATTAGGGATCGAGCCTGCAATCTGGGTATGTGCCCTGACTGGGAATCAAACCATGACCTCCTGGTTCATAGGTTGACACTTAACCACTGAGCCATGCTGGCTGGCTTAAATATTTTTTTTAACATAGAATAAAACCCAAAATTCTTAAGGGTTCAGTTCAGTGAGTTTTCAACCACAGTATCTACTCATGTAACCATAAGATCTAGAACATTTTCACTCCTACTCTCTAAAAGGCTCCATAGGTTACTTTTGCTTGTTTTGGAACTTCATATGAATTACAATGCATAATTTTTGTGTCTGGTTTCTTTCACTCAGCATTATGTCTGTTGAGTATATCTGTACTTCCTTCTTATAATTGATTAGTATTCCATTGGATGGCAGTGTCACAGTTTGTTTATCCATTCTACTGTTGATGAACATTTCGATTGTTTCTAGTTTCTGGCCATTATGAATAAGAGTCCTATGAACATTGTTATACAAGTCTTTTTGTGGACATATGTTTTTCCTTTGTATAAATACCTAGGAATGGAATTAGTAGGTCATGTGGTAAATATATATAACTTCATTTATTTATTTATTTAATGTATTCTTTTACTTTTTTTATTTTAGGGAGAGAGAGAGAAACATCGATTTGTTCCACTTACTTATGCATTCATTGGTTGCTTCCTGTATGTGACCTGACTGAGGATCGAATCTGCAACCTTGATCGGAAGGATGCTTTAACCAACTGAGCTACCGGGCCAGGGCTTGATAATGTAACTTTAAAAGAAACTGCTAAACAGTTCTTCAGGTGTACCATTTTACGTTCCCACCTGCAATGAATGAACATTCCAGCTGCTTTGCACCCTTGCTAGTCATATCAGCCATTTTTAAAAAATATATTTTATTGATTTTTTACAGAGAGGAAGGGAGAGGGATAGAGAGTTAGAAATATCAACGAAAGAGAAACATCGATCAGCTGCCTCCTGCACACCCCCTACTGGGGATGTGCCCGCAACCAAGGTACATGCCCTTGACCGGAATCAAACCTGGGACCCTTGAGTCCGCAGGCGGATGCTCTATCCACTGAGCCAAACCGGTTAGGGCCATATCAGCCATTTTTATTTTAGTTGTAATAGTGGGTGTGAAATGTTATTTTATTTAGGTTTAAATTAATCAGTGCTGATTTTCACTCACCATAGCATTTTGACATTGCTCCTTGTATTTGGACAGTAGTATTCAATATGGCACTTCCTTGTATATATAGGTTTGTTCTATTAATTATATGGCTTAGTGTTTCTTGATTGTAAATCTTCACTTGAAAAACATTGTTGGCAAAGGCTGGATCACTTAATTTCTTTTATATACCCTCCAGCACCTAAAGCAATGTGTTGGGCTTAAGTTCATCATAGACTTGTTAAATAGCATTGCATGCATTCCTGGGTCACAGTGAGCAGATCTGAGGGAAGAAGCCCAGTATTGCATGATATATAAAAAATACCTTTTAAAATTGTTCAGTTACTTTTTAATTATGGACAACTTCAAACATATATGACGGCATAGAGAAAGACATACTGCACCCTTTCCCCAGCTTCAAAAACTATAATTTCATGGTCCATCCTATTTACACTCACCAATCCTCCTTAGCTGATGTTTTCTGAAACAAATCCCAGCATATGTTACCCATATGTTTCAGTATTTAGCTGTAAAAAAGAACTTTTTTTCTAATATAACCATAATGATCACACCTAAAAGATTAACACTATCAACAAATGTACTCTTTTTGTCTCATTTATTTTTATAGTTAGTTTGAATCTAATTATAAACTAAGGTTAGACATTACAATTGGTTGATATGTATTTTAAACTCTTTAAACCTGTAAAGCACCCTTTTCCCTCTTTTTTCTTGTTGAATAAACTATATCGTTTGTCCCATAGAGTTTCCTACTGTTTGGATTTTGCTGATTACATCTCCATGCTGTCTTTTAATACATTCCTCTTCTACCTGTTTTTCTTGTCAATAGTAAATAAGATCTAGAACCTTGATTAGTCTTTTCTATGTGTTCATGTGTGAAAATAATTCGTAGGTAATGGTGCGGTAAGTACTTTTTTGTTGTTTTGTTTTGTTAGTTCTCACCTGAGGATATTTTTTCCATTGATTTTTTTTTTTTTTAATTTTTTAGAGAGAGTGGGAGGGGAAGAGACAGAGAGAGAAACATTGATGTGAGAGAGGCACATTGATTGGTTACCTCCTGCACAGTCGGGCCAGGGATCAAGCCTGCAAACCAAGCTACATGCCCTTGTTCAGAATCGAACCCGCAGCCCTTCAGTCCAAAGGCCGGTGCTCTATCCACTGAGCCACACCAGCTAGGGCAACATTTTTTTTTTAAGATTTTTTAAAATATATATTTTTATTGATTTCAGAGAGGAAGGGAGAGGGAGAGAGGAATAGAAACATCAGTGATGAGAAAAATTCATTGATTGGCTGCCTCCTGCATGCCCCTTACTGGGGATCGAGCCCACAACCCTGGCATGTGCCCTTGACCGGAATCGAACCTGGGACCCTTCAGTCCACAGGCCGACGCTGTATCCGCTAAGCCTAACCTGCTAGGGCTAGGGCACCATTTTTTTTTTTTTTTAAATATATTTTATTGATTTTTTACAGAGAGGAAGGGAGAGGGATAGAGAGTTAGAAACATCAATGAGAGAGAAACATCAATCAGCTGCCTCCTGCACATACTGGGGATGTGCCCGCAACCAAGGTACATGCCCTTGACCGGAATCGAACCTGGGACCCTTCAGTCCATAGGCTGACGCTCTATCCACTGGGCCAAACCGGTTAGGGCAGAGGGCACCATTTTTAAGTGTACAGTCAGTAATTGTATTTGGATGTCAGCAGCCCTTAGCCTATGGAAGAAGTCAAGAAGACCAGAGCTGCAATTTAGGATTTACACAGAAGTCTGGAGAAGATATGGGAGAATAGAATGTTGAATTCTAGTGTTACTTAAAAAGTTAATCAGAGGTGATCTCTGATATCCTTGAGAATTCTTTGAATTATCTAAATGTTAATTTCTACCACTGATATACAACAAGATCCTTCTGACTCAAAGGAATGCTATCTTTAGGATACCTCTCATTGCAATCTCAAGCAAAAATACCATCGATTCTACTGGGGTGGGGTGGGGGATGTGAAATGACCTGTAGGACTAAGGTCAAATGGTTTACAGAAGCTTGCCCTCTCAAACACGTCCACAGCCTAAAAATGTTTGATGAATTTAAGATGTGGTCAATGCCTTCCGATTCTTCAGAGCAGCTTTGCCAAGAATGTACATCTATCTCTTAGAAGAGTGGGTCTCAACCTTTCTAATGCCGCGACCCTTTAATACAGTTCCTCGTGTTGTGACCCCCAACCATAAAATTATTTTCTTCTTTTTTTCTTCTTTTTTTATTTAAATAAATCTTTATTCAGATTATTACAATTATTTCTCCTTTTTCCCCCCATAGCTCCCCTACACCCAGTTCCCACCCCACCTTCTGCCCCTACCTCCCCCACACTGTCCTCATCCATCGGTGTATGATTTTTGTCCATTCTCTTCATGAACCCCCCATATCCCTTTCCCCCTGAGAATTATCAGTCCACTCCCTTTCTATGCCCCTGATTCTATTATATTCACCAGATTATTCTGTTCCTCAGGTTTTTAATTCACTTGATTTTTAGGTTCGCTTGTTGATAGATATGTATTTGTTGTTCATAATTTTTCTCTTTACTTTTTTCTTCTTCCTCTTCTTTAAGAATACCTTTCAGCATTTCATATAATACTGGTTTGGTGGTGATGAACTCCTTCAGCTTTTTCTTATCTGTGAAGCTCTTTATCTGCCCTTCAATTCTGAATGATAGCTTTGCTGGGTAGAGTAATCTTGGTTGTAGGTTCTTGCTATTCATCACATTGAAAATTTCTTGCCACTCCCGTCTGGCCTGCATAGTTTCTGTTGAGAAGTCAGCTGACAGTCGTATGGGTGCTCCCTTGTAGGTAATTAACTGTTTTTCTCTTGCTGCTTTTAATATTCTCTCTTTGTCTTTTGCTCTTGGCATTTTAATTATGATGTGTCTTGGTGTGGTCCTCTTTGGATTCCTTTTGTTTGGGGTTCTGTGGGCTTCCTGGACTTGTAAATCTATTTCTTTCACCAGGTGGGGGAAGTTTTCGGTCATTATTTCTTCAAATAGGTTTTCAGTATCTTGCTCTCTCTCTTTTCTTCTGGCACCCCCATAATTCTGATGTTGGTACGCTTGAAGTTGTCCCAGAGTCTTCTTACATTATCTTCAACTTTTTGGATTTTTTTTTTTTGCTTTTTGCTTTTTCGGTTGAGTGTTTTTTGCTTCTTTGTATTTCAATTCTTTGACTTGATTCTTGTGTTCCTCTATTCTGTTTCTGGGTCTCTGTATAATATTTTTTATTTCAGTCAGTGTATGTTTAATTTCTAGTTGGTCCTTTTTCATATCTTCGAGGGTCTCGTTATATTTATTGGCCTTTTCTAGGATATTCTTAAAAAGTCTTATAACCGTGGTTTTGAATTCTATATCCAGTCGTTTGTTTTCCTCCATTTCTTTCGTTTGTGATCTGTTTCTTTGACGCCGCATTTTCACTGCTTCCCTGAGTTGGTAGGGTAAATTTGTGTGCTAGTTTCCTATATGGCCCAGTGGGTCAGCCTCCCCAGTTAACCTGAGGTGGACACTCTTGGTGCACCCCTTTGTGGACTGTGTGTACAGCCTTGTTGTAATTAAGTCTTTATTGTTGTTGGTATCACTGGGAAGAATTGACCTTCGGGCCAGTTGGCTGTAAGGATCAGCTGTGTCTATGCTGGGAGAAGTTCGGTGCTGGAGTCAGCCTTATAGGATTAGACTTGCCAAATTGCAATAGCCTCTGTGCTCAGCTTGGATGGGGTGGAGTCTCAGTCTTGGCTTCCTGTCAGCCTTGCCCTTGCGCGCATGTGCGCTTTCAGTCCTCCGCCTTCCCCAGCTCGAGTCTCCGCCTGAGAGTCCAGACTCCCCCCACAAAAGCGTGGGTCCCCAGGGGCTCGCCTGGAACTGGGGTTCACTGCAGTCAGAACTGGGGCTCAGTGCCGTCAGGAGCCTCTGACTCCCTTCCACTAGGGAAAGCCTGTGGCAACCTCCGCAGCCTTTGTGCGCACTGGCCCGCGTGCGCCTTCAGACTTCTGCCTTTCCCAGCTCGAGTCTCCGCCCGAGAGTCCAGACTCCCCCCGTAAGAGCGTGGGTCCCCAGGGGTTCGCCCGGAACTGGGGTTCAGTGCAGTCAGAACTGGGGTTCAGTGCGGTCGGAGGCTTCCTTCCCCCTTCCGCCAGAGAAAGTCAGCCAGGCTCTCAGCCGCCCTTCCTCTCTGCGCGCACAAAGCCCCTTTGCCGTATCTCCAATTCTCTGTGAGCTTTTCTTTTTCCTTCTAGTTGTAGAATTTTCACTCAGCCAGCTTTCCTGTGGTTCTGGATGGTGTCCGTTCTGTCTTTTAGTTGTAGTTTTGAAATTGTTGTGCGAGGCAGCAGTTTAGGTGTTTACCTATGCCGCCATCTTGGTTTCTCCCCCATAAAATTATTTTCGTTGCTACTTCATATCTGTAATTTTGCTACTGTTAATGATTCGTAATGTAAATATCTGTGTTTTCCGATGGTCTTAGGCTCTACAGCAACAGTTCTCAACCTGTGGGTCGCGATGTAAATAATTTTATGGTTGGGGGTCACCACAACATGAGGAACTGTATTAAAGAGTCGCGGCATTAGAAAGGTTGAGAACCACTGTCTTAGAAGGTAGTAGATCCCCAGAGACCAGGACAGGACATTTTACCTAAGAGACAAATTGTACAGTGGGCTGTAGGACTCATGAAACCCTTGCCTGTTTCAGACGCTGACCGGAAAAGAGATTGAGATTGACATTGAACCCACAGATAAGGTAATGCCCCAACACATCTTCATGCCTGTCTCCCTACATTTGTGTGGATATGCTGATGAACTTAGTCCTTTGCTTTCATGCTGTCTGCATAGCTCTGTTCTTTCCATTTCCATGGTCCTACCCCTATCTACCATGGGTAGCCCCTGACTACTTGTACTCCTTAAGGTGGAACGAATCAAGGAACGTGTGGAAGAGAAAGAGGGAATCCCCCCACAGCAGCAGCGGCTCATCTACAGTGGTAAACAGATGTGAGTTTGGAATGGAAATGAGGGTGTGGCGATCTTACATGAAGATGAGGGAGCAAATACTGGGGATGGAGTAGTCTGCTTCTTTTTATTGGTGGCCTAGACCCTTTGACAATTTAGTGACGCCCATGAACCCCTTCTCAGAATCAGATTTCTGCAGACATAAAATAAAATACATAGAATTACAGAAGCAAATTATATTGAAAATATTTTCAAGATAACTGCAAATAATTGTAATATGTGAAAATACCTAATTTCTATTGTTAATAGGTTACCCATATTGCTAATACCACTATGGATTTTGCCTATGTTCACAATTTAAAGAAATATTAGATTTCAGGTAGGAGTTAGTAAAAATAAAGATGTAACTTTTTTCTCTCATCTGAGTTTATAGACCTCCCCCCCCCCCCCCAAGAGAGATCCATGAAACCCAGGTTAAAAGCCCTGTTCTAGATGATTTTTCTAATCCTTTTTATGCCTTCTTTTCCTGCAGGAATGATGAGAAGACAGCAGCTGATTATAAAATCCTAGGTGGCTCAGTCCTCCACCTGGTGTTGGCTCTAAGAGGAGGAGGTGGTTTTAGGCAGTGATGGACCCTCTCTCCATTTTACCTCCTTACCCTGTCTCTTGTAATGAGGCATCATATATCCTGTAACTCTCTGGGACACCAGAGTCACTGCCCCCTCTCCTGGATGCCCAGTCTTGTGTGTCTACGGGTAGGAGACTGTGAGGACCCCAGGATGCAGTATTCCTGTCCCAAATGGCCCCTGCTGGCTATTGGATTTTAGTTTGCAGTCCTGTGTACTTCCCTCTCTTATGACTATGTCCCTGGTTGTCAATAAAATATTTCTTGGCCTCCTGGAATCTTTCTTCTGTTATACAAACATGACTGAAGTCAAAATGGACTCAGTGCACACCCAGTTATAGCAGGCTGAAAGAGTAGGACAGTGGAAGGGATGTGCCCTCAGAATCCTGCCACTGTCCGTGGCAGTGGTGTACTGGAGCCAGATCTCACCAGTTCATGAGAGCTAATTATTGGCATCTCTTTACAACCCCATATTAAGTAACTTCATGTTGGTAGCTTGAAATTGGCCATGGTAGAATATTTACAGTAATTGGCAAACAATGAAAATCAGTTTCTCCCCCCAAACTGGTGGTTATACATCTATCATACTACTGACATGGGTGGTAGAAACCAGGAGAGTGAATTATCTCCTATTGTGGACCTACTGGACATTTGGGTCTGACTTGAGAGAGGCCTGAAAGGTTTTACAGATACCACATTCTTTATGGCTGGAATATTGCTGAGGGCTCTGGGCTCTATACTATGGAAAGACTCTGATAAGAACAGAGGTTGAGTGAGGAGTGACACAAGCTATGATGGATCACTTGTCTTAGTTGGTAAGGTGAAATGAGGGACCAGTGCCAGAAGAAAGGTCTTCCTTTCCTTGGTGTCTCTAGTAGAATCTCGGGAGACTGGGTGAAGCAGAAACCGCTGTGGTCCAGCGTGCGGTCGCATCGGCACTTGCTGCTGTCCTTCCCGCCCTCCACCATCAGATGGCACTCTTGCACGGCCTTCAGGCTGACCGACGCCACAGTCTGGAGAGGTGGCTGCTGCCGGAGGGTGTCTCTGAGCCCCAGAGAAGGCCCCGCCTCCCTGCACGCAGCCTGTGGGCGCCGGAGATGGCGCCGCTCCCTAAGCTCGCTGTCTTCGATCTGGGTGAGGGACTCTACTGCGGAGAGTTTCGTAGGGCGCTCTCCTTTTCCAAACCCCAGTTCCAGTTCTCGAGTCCCTGCCCCCTCCAGGCTGAACCCTCCCCTTTCTTCCCCGCGCAGATTACACGCTCTGGCCATTCTGGGTGGACACGCACGTAGACCCCCCATTCCACAAGAGCAGGTGAGGGCGGGCTGGGGAGGACGGGCCAGAGGGTCGGGCTGGAGCTGAGTGCATTCTCGCCTTCTCCAGTGATGGAACTGTACGAGATAGGCAGGGCAGGACCATCCGACTGTACCCAGAGGTGCCCGAGGTCCTGGATCGATTTCGAGGCCTTGGGGTACCCATGGCAGCCGCTTCACGGTAAGAACAACTGAAAAAAACTGTCAATCTAATGTTGACAGATGCATACGTGAGACTTCTCGTGTAACCCCTTGGTTACAAAAATTTAGGCGGTGGAAAATTGGTAAGTATTTTACATTTTTAAAATTATGACTTCTCCTGTGCCTTTATTAAATGTTGGCTTAGGCTGTCTCCCAGCCTGCGAGGCAGTCCGACTGGCTCCTCCTTCTCCTCTAATCCTGGTCTTTCTACCCCGCTCCGTAATGAATCTCGCTCGTTAGTGCGGAATAAACCTCCTCTTTAACACGCAAAAAAAAAAAAAATGTTGGCTTAGCGCCACCTATGTCAGACAGGAAGGATTTGAAGTAGAATAAGAACCTAGGAAGCCTATCCATCCATCCTGGGGAAGTAGCAAGTTGATTTCCCGCTGATGATACATAACTTCACTTGCAGCTCTGGCCCTCCACTCTCCTGATCGCATCTACTACATCTTTTTGCAGGACAGGTGAAATTGAAGGGGCCAACCAGCTACTGGAGCTCTTAGACCTTGTCAGATACTTTGTTCAAAGGGAAATCTATCCAGGCAGCAAGGTCACACATTTTGAGAGGTATGAGGAAGATGAGGGTAGAAGTAGGGGGAGAGAAGAGCAGAGAGAATGGAAGAACTAAAGCCAACTTGGTTACTCCCCTGCCCTGCCTTGCACAGGCTGCAGCAGAAGACTGGAGTTCCTTTCTCCCAGATGATCTTCTTCGATGATGAGAAGCGGAATATTGTAGATGTCAGCAAACTGGGTACTAAGTGGTGAGAAGAACCATTTGGGAAATGGGGAAGAAAAGGTTCCTAGGAGAAGTTAGGTATAAATATCTCTTTTCTTTCTAGGTGTTACCTGCATTCATGTTCAGAATGGAATGAGTCTTCAAATACTAACTCAAGGATTAGAGACATTTGCAAAGGCCCACGCTGGACCCTGAGGTCCAGTCCTGTGAATGAGCCTCGTCTGAGGCATAAAACTCAAGAAAACTAGGAAGGCATTTTCAGGTGCAAGTGTAAATTATAAAGTGTATTTGTGTGACAGAAGAAATCTTATCACAGTGTGGAGTTTGTTTTTCTCGCGTGTGGACCAGGGTTGGCTACCCAGAGTGTGAGGGTTAGACTGCATCAGGTTCTGCCTTACAGCCTTGTGGCAAAACCAGGACTCTGATCCCCTCGTACTGGCCCCATCCCCATTCCCTCTCCTGAGCTGTCCAGGGCATGAAGAACTAAGTCTTCCACTGTCCCCTGTACATTTCCTTACAGGAAACAGTTTATTTTGGGGCGGGGTGGGGGCAGCCTTTTAATACTTCAAAGTGAAGCAGCTGCTTTATTTTTGTGTGTGTATGTGTGTATTTTTTATTTTTAAAATTTTAGTTTTGGTTACAGTTTACATTTAATATTATTTTGTTTTGGTTTCATGTGTACAGCATAGTGGTTAGACAATTATATACTTTACAAAGTGATCCCCCCAATATTTCAAGTACCCACCTGACACCATGCATAGTTATTATAATATTATTGACTATATTCCCTTTACTGTACTTTATATCCTCATGATTATTTTGTAACTACTAATTTGTACTTCTTTTTTTAAATATATTTTATTGATTTTTTACAGAGAGGAAGGGAGAGGGATAGAGAGCTAGAAACATCAATGAGAGAGAAACATCGATCAGCTGCCTCCTGCACACCCCCCACTGGGGATGTGCCCGCAACCAAGGTACATGCCCTTGACCAGAATCGAACCCGGGACCCTTCAGTCAGCAGGCTGACGCTCTATTCCAGCCTTGGGCAAACTACGGCCCGCGGGCCGGATCCGGCTGTTCTATCCGGTTCTCTTGCTCTCCCCTCCGCTCCTTTACTTTGAATTTTTATTAGTTCACACAAACACTCCATCCATGCTTTTGTTCCGGCCCTCCGGTCCAGTTTAAGAACCCATTGTGGCCCTCGAGTCAAAAAGTTTGCCCACCCCTGCCTGAGCCAAACCGGTTTCGGCTGTACTTCTTTTTTTAAAAAAAATTCTTTACTGTTTAAAGTATTACATAAGTCTCCTTTTTCCCCCATTGACCTCTCCCCGGCCGCCCCCACCCCCCAGCACATGCCCTCACCTCCACCCCACCCCGTGTCCATTGGTTATGCTCATATGCATGCATTCTAGTCCTTTGGTTGATCTCTTACCCACTCACCCCGCCCCGCCCCCGCTCCCCTCATAAGTTGGACAGTCTGTTTGAACCGAGCCTGCGGGTTTGGGGCTGGTGGCTCGTGTCACGTGATAGCAGTGGCGCCTGTTGATGTCGCAGCGGTGCCCCAAGAAGGGATTGGCCGAGGCGGGTCTCTGAGTGATGGGATGCAGGCTCCCAGAAATAAGGCGGAAGTGTGCAGGACGCCGTGGGGCTGAGGCAGGAGAGGCAGGGGCGATGAGTGGTCTCAGCCGACTCTTCGGGAGGGGTGAGCACGGGCCACAAGGGAAGGGGAATGGGAGACAGACGGGGAAGAAACCCAGGGGACAGGCTTTCCCGAAAATCCTGGTGATGGCCTAGCACGGCCTCCAGTGCACCAGGCGCTGCCTGCCCGACTTCCGCCACCTCGGAAGGAAGAACTCTAGGTCCGGGAAGGCACCGGAGTGGAGGACGGCGGCAGTGCTGGCTCCCACGGTTTAGGTTCCGACGGCCAGTTTCCAGTCCTTTCCAAAACTCTTGTGCTCTCCTGATGCAGGGCAAGAGGGAATCTGAGGTGACGAAGAAAGGGGCCTTCTCAAAGCTCCTATCTGATGTGGGAAGACAAGCAAAAACTGGCATTTACAATATAATGTAGCACTACCTGGTGATGTTCGTGAGAACCAGGGAAGCATAGAAGAAGCAGGTGTCCGGGGTCCAGACGGCTAGAAGTATGCCCAGTGGAGAATTGAGATACCCCCAGGAAGGGGTAACTGCGTGTGTGCGCAAAACAAAGCTGGAAAGAGGATATTTATGTGGAAGAGTAGTTCCACGAATATGTGCACTGAAAGGGAAAAGAAAGCAGAAGGAAGTGTAGTTGGAGAGGACCTTGTGTGTCTCATTTTTAAAGTTTTGGATTTTATCCTGTAGGCAGTAGTGAGTATGGAAGGATTTTAAGTAGGCAAGGGCCATCAGATTTGTGGGCTGATGGAAATAACTGAGAAGTGCAGAAGATGAAAGGAAAAATTGAGATCAGGTTTTAATTTTTTTTCTCTGTCCCCCTGTACTTCATTTCATTTAAGCCTGTGGTGTCAGGACCTTGGGTATCTTCTAGGATAGCAAATGGAACAGTGATTATAAAAAGTGACAATTCTGGTGGAGGATGTGATAATGGGAGGTTATGCATATGTGGGAGCAAAGGGCAAATGGAAAATATCTGTACCTTCCACTCAATTTTGCTGTGACCCTAAAACTGCTCTAAGAAATAAAGTCTACAAAAAAAATTTTAAAGGCTGGAAATGACTTGAAGAGGCAGCTTGGACAGCAAAAGAATACTGGCTTTGGAAGTCATACTGCCACATTTCAATTACTGCTCAATCTCTTACTAATTGTGATTTCATATAAAAAAAAATTAGTGTCTTTGTGCCTGTTTTCACATTTGTAAAGTCCGTTCATTGTAGAGAGTCATTTTGGGATTAAAATAACACAGCCAAGTGCCTAGCACATACCGTGCACTCCATGATTGGTGGTTAATTTTTTCCCTTCACACAATATGGGCCTTCTCTATTGGACTCCAGGGAAGAAGGAGAAGGGACCAACCCCTGAAGAGGCGATACAGAAACTGAAGGAAACGGAGAAGATACTGATCAAGAAACAGGAGTTTCTGGAACAGAAGATTCAACAGGAACTACAAACAGCCAAGAAACATGGGACCAAAAATAAGAGAGGTGACAGGGGAAAGGTGCCATTAGGGAGGACCCAGGTGGGAAGCAGGGGCTTCTGACTCTGATGTTCAAGGTGTGGGCTGGGTCAGCTGCCCTACAGGCTTTGCGGAGGAAGAAAAGATTGGAACAGCAGCTAGCACAAACGGATGGGACATTATCCACCCTGGAGTTTCAGCGTGAAGCCATTGAGAATGCCACCACCAATGCAGAAGTGCTTCGCACTATGGAGCTTGCTGCCCATGGCATGAAGAAAGCCTACCAGGACATGTGGGTATGGGGGGAGGGGGCCCAAGCACAGGAGAGTAGCTTGATATTATGCTTTGGATTTTAAAAGCTCTCAGAATGCCCTAACTGGTTTGGCTCAGTGGATAGAGCGTCGGCCTGCGGACTGAAGGGTCCCAGGTTCGATTCCAGTCAAGGGCATGTACCTTGGTTGCGGGCACATCCCCAGTAGGGAGTGTGCAGGAGGCGATGTTTCTAACTCTCTATCCCTCTCCCTTCCTCTCTGTAAAAAATAAATAAAAGCTCTCAGAATGTGAATCTACAGTATAGACACCTATGATGGCTAGACCTCTGTCAGCACCCCTTCTTCTTGCAAGAATCTCTCTTTTCTGGCTAGAACTTTCTAGCAAGGAAAAATGATTCCCCTAATTTTTAAAGATTCTTCAGAAAAGGGAGTGTAATCTATTCCCAGCCCCACCCCCATTCCCATGTGGATTCTTGCCATTTTTCAGTTTGCCATTGTAACTTGCCTAGTTACAATTTTCCAGGGATCTCTTATATCTGCTAACCATGGATTTATCAGTGAGGCCACAGACAAGGGACTTCATTCATGTGAGATCAGAAAGTCAGGGGGGCAGTTGCCTGATTTCTTGGCTATATATCTTCTCAGGGACATTGACAAGGTGGATGAACTGATGGCCAACATCACAGAACAACAGGAGGTGGCCCAGCAGATTTCTGATGCTATTTCTCGGCCTGTGGGCTTTGCAGATGATGTGGATGAGGTGATTGGGAATGAGGGGTCAGGAAGTCTTGGAGAAAGCATGGGACCAGCCAAAAACAATGTCCAAGAGAATTGGGGGGCAAGTTTAGAGGGGAACATGGTATGTTTTCAGAAGCAAAAGTTTCCTTTCTTTGTCTTGAATCTTGTCATTCCCTATCTAGGATGAACTGTTGGCGGAACTAGAGGACCTAGAACAGGAGGAATTGGCTCGGGAGTTGTTACATGTGGGCGACAAGGAGGAAGAACCCCCAGTCAAACTTCCCAGTGTACCCTCTACACATCTGCCTGCAGGGCCAGGTACCCAGGGCTGTTCTGATGTCTCAAGGACTTGAGAGGGTGGGATAGATATGGGGAGAGATTTCCTCATCCATCCTGCCTTAAAGGAACCAGGCAGAAAGCGCTGCTGCTAAAGTTGCACAGGTTGTTGTTGTAAGGGCACCTGGCTAAAGGGGAATGGGGACTAAAATCCAGTCTGTGCTCCACTCAGCAAACTGTGTGCCCTGGTGTAGGGCTACAGATGCTGTGCAAAACAGGCACCTTTTAAAAATTTGCACAAAGATACAGGATTAGCAGCAGCCCAGCAAGCAGAAGTACCAAATCTTTAGGTTCTTTGCTGGGGAGAGTGAATTCAGCAGATTCTGAGTGCTGTAGCAAGGGGTGATTGGAAGATACTGAGGCTTTAACACGTCTTTCTCTGGATATCCTTGTCCCCAAAGCTCCCAAAGTGGATGAAGATGAAGAAGCACTACAGCAGTTGGCTCAGTGGGTATCCTGATGAGTCTGGGCTTATCTTCCTGATGCTGCCTTCATTGATCTCTTTTCCTTAAGTGCCAAGTGCTGAGCTAAAGGAACATAGCCTTTTTGGGAGGCCCTGCTGAGGGTGGTGGTATAGCCCTGCCAGAGAAAGGGTCTGTTGCCCTCCAATCCCTGGCTCAACTCCGAAGAAGGATCTTGGTGCGGGAGGAGTCCCTGGGCTCCCTTCTCTTTGATAGCAGTTACAGTGCCCTTATCTTCAATAAAATTGGGCAGATGGAATCCTAGTGCTTATACTGCCTTGTCTACACCTGAAAGTTGGAGCTGTTTCAGGCAATGAATAATAACAGGAATAATGAAGGGGCATTGGAACACAGAATAAATGTTTCCAATATCTTACCTACTAGGTTCATCTTTCAAGTTGGTTTGTCCTAGAGTTGCTAGAGCTGTGGTTGAGGAAACTGCCATCTATTGCTTATCTTAGAACTGGAGCTTTCTCTGCATCTTCCCTCATCACTTTCCCCCAGTCAGCGTCTGACAAGACAGCCCCATGATTTACTACCCATTTCCTTTTGCAAAGCCCATTATTAATGACTAGTGGCCTGATGCACGAAATTCGTGCACATTAAAAGGGAATTAGAGGAAATAATTTAATATTGCTATTTGCCCTTTCTCTAAAATAGAAGTGTCAGAGATGAAAGAAAATTAGTAAAATGTATATGAAAACCTTCCTCCTATCAGAGTCTGGGGCGCACCATGGGACCCAGAGTCAAGTCCCCGCCCACCCACATGCACCTCAAAATCGTGTGAGACCCAGACCCAGCCGTGCCCCCCCACTCCATTGGGCTAGATCCAGACCTGGCCAGTCCCACCCTTGTCAAGCCCACCAGGCAGGGGAACGTAGCCTCAGATCCCTTGGCCCGGTGCCAGGACGGGGGGCATGGCCTGAGGTCCCCCAGCCCAGACCGGGGCGGGAGTGTGCCTTGAGGTCTCCCGTCAAGCCCCACCAGGTGGGGGACACGGCCTGAGATCCCCTGTCAAGCAAGCCCTGCTGGGTGGGGGGCATGGCCTGAGGTCCCCCGTCAAGCCCCGCCAGGCGGGGGTGGGGGGGGCGCACAGCCTCAGGTCCCCCAGCCCAGCACCGGGAGGGGGGCACAGCCTCAGGTCCCCCATCAAGCCCCGCTGGGTGGGGGGCGTGGCCTGAGTTCCCCGGACCCAGCATTGGGGGTGCACCTTGAGGTCCCCTGTCAAGCCCCGCCAGGCAGGGGGTCCCAGCCTCAGGTCCCCTGGCCTGGTGCTGGGGCGGGGGGAGCAGCCTGAGGTCCCCTAGCCCAGCACCAGGACAGGAAGCGCACCTTGAGGTCTCCCATCAAGCCCCGCCAGGTGGGGGGCGTGGCCTCAGGTCCCCTGGCCTGGCGCCGGGGCGGGGTTCGCTACCTGAGGTCTCCCGGCTGGGCACCAGGGCAGGGGGCAAAGCCTGAGGTCCCCCGGCCTGGTGCCCAGGCGGGAGGCGCGGCCTGAGGTCCCCTGTCAAGCCCCACCTGGGTGGGTGGTGCAGTCTGAGGTCCCCTGGCCTGGTGCCAGGGTGGCGGGCAGGGCTTGAAGTCCCCTGTCAAGCCCCACCTGTGGGGGGCACAGCCTGAGGTCCCCTGGCCTGGCGCTGGGGCGTGGGGAGCAGCCTGAGGTCCCCTAGCCCAGCACCAGGACTGGAAGAGCACCTTGAGGTCCCCTGTCAAGCCCTGCCAGGCGGGGGGCATGGCCTGAGGTCCCCTGTCAAGCCCCATGGGGGCGGGGGAGGGCGTAGCCTCAGGTCCCTGCTGATTGCTCGTTAAGGCTCCTTATGGGAACTTGGCCTTAGCTGTGGGTGCAGCCATCTTTGTGATGGAGTGATGGTCAATTAGCATATTCCATCTTTATTAGATAGGATTTATTAGATAGGATAGGGAGGGAGAATACAGGGATAAAGGGGCAAGTAGCTTTCCTTTATCCAGAACCCATAGTTAGTAGACTTGAACGCTTTTCTGTCTAGGAGCAATAGTGTATGGGGCTATGATACACTAGGGTTGTTTCAATAGTGAATTTAGAGGAGCGACAAGGAACAAGATACTTCATATATCCTGATAACCATTTCTTTTCTTTTTTAAAAAAATACATTTGTATTGCTTTCAGAGAGGGAGGGAGAGAGAGAAACATCAATGATGAGAGAGAATCATTGATCGGCTGCCCCCTACTGGGGATTGAGCTGGCAGCCCAGACATGTGCCCCGACCTGTAATTGAACTGTGACCTCCAACCACTGAGCACCGCTGGCCAGGCTTGATAACCCATTTCTAAAAGAACAGCCGAAACCGGTTTGGCTCAGTGGATAGAGCGTTGGCCTGCGGACTGAAGGGTCCCAGGTTCGATTCCGGTCAAGGGCATGTACCTTGGTTGCGGGCACATCCCCAGTAGGGGGTGTGCAAGAGGCAGCTGATCGATGTTTCTAACTCTCTATCCCTCTCCCTTCCTCTCTGCAAAAAAATCAATAAAATATATTTTAAAACAAATAAAAGAACAAACAATGCTGTCCCTTTAGACCAGTGGTTCTCAACCTTTTTAATGCTGCGACCCTTTAATACAGTTCCTCATGTTGTGGTGACCCCCAACCATAAAATTATTTTCGTTGCTACTTCATAACTGTAATTTTGCTACTGTTATGAATCGTAATGTAAATATCTGTGTTTTCCGATGGTCTTAGGCAACCCTGCTAGCGGTTCTCAACCTGTGGGTCGCAACCCACAGGTTGAGAACTGTTGCTGTAGAGCCTAAGACCATGGGAAAACACAGATATTTACATTACGATTCATAACAGTAGCAAAATTACAGTTATGAAGTAGCAACGAAAATAATTTTATGGTTGGGGGTCACCACAACATGAGGAACTGTATTAAAGGGTCGCAGCATTACAAAGGTTGAGAACCACTGCTTTAGACTATAGACAGAGGCAGAGCCATGACCAGAGCAACCAGGGCCTCTACCCTATGACTTGACCATTTAAAGTGCAAAGAAATGTAAAATAGTGAACATGTACTTAGCCAGAATAATGAAGCTTCCCTAAAGCACGTTTTCATCTGAGCACCCCCTCCCCCATAAGCCAAATATGAACTACACTGTGAATGACAATGTGGACTTAACAGCTGTCAAGATTACTAGTCACAGGCTCTGGGCAGAAATCTACCTCTTACCCTCAGCAGTGTTCCCTGCTAAGATTCCCTGAGGAAAGAATATCTTTGACCCCAACTGATGAAACTAAATCAGAATTAGATTTATTTTTGGTATAAAAGATTTTTGCCCCAGACCCTTCCTGCTTTGCTCCTCTCTCAACCCCTGCCTCAGCCACTTTCAGATATTGATTTCCAAGGATGGGCGACGATTCGCCGTGCTGAGCGGCTGGCACATGGCCTCAAGCAGCCTGATCTCATGGGTGGGTTGCTCAGGCTGGAACTTGAGCACCCATGGATCCTTGATGATGTCCAGGATGGTGGCACGCTTGGTGGCTTGACGTAGCGTCTGGAAGACCAGGTTCTAAGGCAGGGGAGAGAGGGATCTTGGCTGAGCCTCCCATTATGCCACACAGGCAATGAACTGGGGACCTAAGAAAGAAGCATGATAGCCCATCACACCACTCTGATGGAAGGGGCTCTGGCCCTGATTTTATCCTGAAGAACCAGGCCTTTAACTCCCTGGAGGGGAAGAGAAGGATGGATTCATTGGGCCGGGGGTCCCTTGCATAATCCTCTTCTGGCCTAAAATGTTAGGTGCATCCTGCTCACCACTCACATCTAAGGTGCGAGCCCAGTGGTTGGCCCTTTAAGTCCTTCCCACTATTCTAGGGCAGGGGCTAGAGTGCAAGATGGCTCTGGTAGGGAAGAGCCTTCTCCAGGGTTGGGAAGCCTAGGTTGGGTTCCCTCCCTGTGGGTCATCCCTGAGTCCTCAGTACTATTGGGGGAGCCAGCACCTTGCACTCCTGGGAGATGGACAAATTAGGTGGAAAAGTGACCTCCTTCTGAGTCTCTTTCAGCAGCTTCTTGAGATTGGTGTCATCAAAGGGCAGACGGGCAACCAGTAGAGTGTAGAGGATGACGCCCATGCTCCAGGTGTCAGACAGGAAAGGGTTGTAGGGTAAGCCTAACAAGATCTCTGGGCAGGCATAAGCAAAGCTGCCACAGTAGGTCTGGCTGAGGTGGGTAAAACAGTTCCTTTGGTGTAAAGAAGGGCTATTACGCACAGAATGGTTAGAAGGTACCATCTTGGCGAAGCCAAAGTCTGATATCTTCACATTCTCCCGCTTGTCCAGCAATAAGTTCTCCAACTTTAAGTCCCTATAAGGAGCAGAAAAGCTGGGGGTCAGGGAGAGGACTTAGTATTAGACTCAGAACTGAAGGGCCAGAGGTCAGAGGCTAGAGATGAGGAAAGGCATAGTGGCAGAGAGATGCCATTGTGAGAAAACAAAGAGAAGGAAAGCCATGAAGTTGTGAGCAGAACCCAAAGAGGAAAGAGGGTGGTATCTGAGGACCCCTGAGAGCTCACCATTTCATAAAGTGCTTTACTCACAGTGGGTACTTAATAAATGTTCTTGACCAGCTGACTAAAAAATATGGATGAATGGGCCTGGATACTGAGAAGGGAGGTCAAAGGAAGAAAAAACAGGGCAGAAATGTGCATAAAACCCCCTTGAGAGCCCAAAGGCCCCAGTCCGGGTGGCAGCACACTCACCGGTGCACGATGCCCTTGCTGTGCAGGTAGGCGATGCCCAGGGTCATCTGGGAGAACCACTTGCCCGCAAGGGGCTCAGAGCAGGCCCCGTAGCGCTGGACCCATTCAAGGACATCGCCGCCCTGAGCCAGCTCCAGAATTATGTACACACGGGACGTGGTCTCGATGGCCTGGTAAAAGTTGATGAGGTTCTTGTGCCGCAGGACCTTCATTACCTGGCCCCAGAAGAGGGACCCATCAAACCTGGGAAGGGAGAACCGTGGCTGTGCTCCCAGCCCCCCACTCTCTCAGGGCTTCTTTCATAGAACTTTGCAATAGGAACAAAAGAGGGTTTGGTGGCCTGTGGGCAAACCCTGTGCTTTGCACTTTCCCTTTTTGAGGGCTGGCAGTGAATGAGTGAGTGGAAAGAGAGTGAATTTATATCAGCTCTGGTTTGGGGGTTTCTGGTCCCATCCCCTCCTAGCCATACCTCTTCTGAGAAGCCTTAAGCAGCTTGGTACCAGTTCCCTCTTCCTGTCTTTCTAACCTGTATCTCACGAGGCAGGAACTTGTTAAGATAGTCCTCAGAGGCCTTCTTCTTTGAAATGATCTTGACAGCCACCATGACCTTCTGCTTTGTGTAGTAAGCTTCATACACTGTCCCATAGGAGCCATTGCCAATGGCCTTGCCCACTTCATAACCGTACTCCTCCATGACAGAGCGGTAGGCTGAAGTGGGTGGTGCTGCCTCCTGGGTGTCTCCCTTTCCCATGTGCTGGGCTTGCTGAGAGCAGGGAGCTATTCTACTTAAGAGCCTCCTGTCTGCTCAGAAAACCAACACCTTGAGCCACTAAGGCCTAGGGTACCAAAGTGAAGTTAGTCTCCAAAAGCTTGCCTGTGTAGTCACACAAATCTGGGATGCTGGGTTCAGCTGTCTACTGGGAACATGGAGGGGGGAAAGGGAGAAGTAATTCTTTGTCTCCACTAGCTGTTGTTACTCATTCTCCTCTTGATTATGGAATTCCCCAAGGTCCCATGTTCCGCACACATCACAATTCACCTTCTATTCACCACTGGCCACAAGGCTTGAGAATGAAGTGGTTTGGAACATACCCATTCCTGGAGCACCTTCACAATCTGGTGAGACTCCCTCCATAGATATGGTCACTTCAACCATTCATTTTTATTGAGCATCTACTATGTGCCAGGCAGTGTGCTGAGTACTGAGATAAAATAAGCAACAAGGCTAGTAGACCCTGTGCTCCCAGATTTTATATCCAGCGTGAAAAACACATGAGTATGAGGATTTTTTTAAAAAAAAATTGATTTCAGAGAGGAAAGGAGAGAAACATCAATGATGAGAATCACTGATTGGCTGTCTACTGCACGCCCCCTACTGGGGCGGGGGGGGGGGGGGCGGGGGGGAAGGATCAAGCCTGCAACCCAGGCTGGTGCCCTTGGCAGGAATCGAACCTGGGACCTTTTAGTGCTCAGGCCGACACTCTATCCACTGAGCCAAACTGGCTAGGGCAATGAGTGTGAGAATATTAACGAGAATTGAAAGGTATTGTAGATGCAATTCTAAAGAAGCTAACTTTAAAATTCATATATTTTTCTGTTTTTGGCTTAAAACAACTTTATTTTTGCAAATTGAGCTAGACTTAGTTGGGTGTTTCATCTGGTGATCTCACCTCAGCTGGGATGGTTTGTTTCTGTTTCATATGGTCTCATTATCCAGCAGACTAGCTTGAGTTCCCTCACACAGTGACACTGAATTTCAAGAGAAAAAAAAAATCACAAGTTGCATGACCAATTAAGGCTAGGCTCTAAAATCACAAAGCATCACTTCAATACCTTTATAAGAGTAAAGACAATTACAAGGTTACAAGGATCACTCAGAAGGTGTGGAGAAGTAGACTCCACCTCTTAACCCTGAAATGCATTATCTGGCCTTCCATGACCCTAAACTCTACTTCACCCTAAAGTCCAAAGCATAAACCTGATTTAATTCCATTTAAAACAATTTCTTTTTTAAAAAAAATATATTTTATTGATTTTTTACAGAGAGTAAGGGAGGATAGAGTTAGAAACATCAATGAGAGACAGACATCGATCAGCTGCCTCCTGCACACCCGCTACTGGGGATGTGCACGCAACCAAGGTACATGCCCTTGACCGGAATCGAACCTGTGACCCTTGAGTCCGCAGGCCAACGCTCTATCCACTGAGCCAAACCGGTTAGGGCTAAAACAATTTCTTAAAATATATTTTTATTGATTGCAGAGAGAAAGGGAGAGAGATAAGACATCAATGATGAAAATCATCAATCAGCTGCCTCCTGCACAACCCCTACTGGGCATCGAGCCCACAACCCCAGTATGTGACCTGACCCAGAATCAAACCAGGGACCTCTAGGTTCCTAGGTCAATGCTCAACTGCTAAGCCACACCAGCTAGGCCCATTTAAAACAATTTAATATGTTCCCATTCTCCTTAGGATCAAGTACAAATTCTTTTTTAAAAAATATATTTTTATTGATTTCAGAGAGGAAGGGAGAGGGAGAGGTAGAAACATCAATGATGAGAATCATTGATCGGCTGCCTCCTGCATGGCCCTCCACTGGGGATTGAGCCCACAACCCAGGCATGTGCCCTTGATCAGAATTGAACCCAGGACCCTTTAGTCCACAGACCAACGCTCTATCCATTGAGCCAAACCAGTTAGGGCTTGCCTATGTTTTTAATTTTATTTTTTAAAAATTGATTGCAGCCCTAGCTGGTTTGGCTCAGTAGATAAAGCATCGGCCTGCGGACTGAAGGGTCCTGGGTTCGATCCCCAGTGGGGGCCATGCAGGAGGCAGCTGATCAATGATTCTCATCATTGATGTTTCTATCTCTCCCTCTCCCTTCCTCTCTGAAATCAATAAATATATTTAAAAAAACAAACAAAATACAGACAAGAATGTGGCTGAAATGATGGAATGCAGAATCTAAGCTGCATGGGTTGGAAAACAAGACAGAAAAAAGCCAAAGAGGTAGGGGTAGGGGTTCTAGGTCTCAGTGAAATGAAAGAACAAATTTGGTGGGAATGCCAGGACAAGAGGTTGTGGTCATAAAGGGGTTGTCTGGCTTTAAGATTTGCGGGGAGGGAACGGGGGCATGCAGAGGAAAAACCAAGGGAAGAATCAGATGTCTTTTATCTTCCATCCTCCAAAATAAAACAAAAACTTCATTAACAGATTATGCCATAGGCTATTGATAAATTCCCATTTATTGACAACCTGACCTACATATCTTCAATCTATCAAGATGAGCATTGTCCAGGGCACTGTGGTAAGGAGGCAGGGGTGGAGGGGAGTTACCCACTTCATTTGAAGAACGTGTATTAAGCTACCTACTATTGACAAAAACACTGCTAGGTCCAGAGGATACCGAAATGGATAAATTTCTGTAAGGAGTTAGCAATTAACAAGGGAGACACACATAAGAAATAACAGTACAGTGAGATAAAGTGCTACAAACAAAGCATGGAAGGAGATGCAAGGGAAGGCTTTATAGAGAAGATGGTGCTTGCACTGTTCAAAAGTCTCCAGGCAGGTAAGGAATGGTAGATTGGGCAGTTGAGGCAGAAGGAACCACATGAGGCTTGCAGGCTTGAGAGAACGACATTTAGAATTTCAACATGAGCCCTGGCCAGATAGCAGTTGGTTAGAGCATCATCCCAAAACGCCACTGTTGCCAGTTCTATCTCAGATCAGGACACATACAAGAAGCAACCAATAAATGCATAAATAAGTGGAACAACAAATCAATGTATCTCTCCCTTCCTCTCTCGAAAATTAATAAAAAAGAAAAAAGAACTTTAACTTGAATACAGGATAGGATTACAGAAGGGGAAGAATGTACCTAAAAAAACAATTAAGGCCCAGGTCCGAGTGACCTTACATGCCAAGCTTTTTTTGTTTTTAATATATTTTTATTGATTTCAGAGAGGAAAGGAGAGGGAGAGATAGAAACATCAATGATGAGAATCATTGATCAGCTGCCTCCTGAATGCCCCCACTATTGGGGATTGAGCCGGCAACCTGGGCCTATGCCGACTGGGAATCAAACCATGACCTCCTGGCTCATAGGTCAAAGCTCAGCCACTGAGCTATGCCAGCCAGGCCATGCCAAGCTTTTTTGACTTTACCTTATATACTCATGATCAAATTTTGGTGTGCACCAAAATGAGAGCTTATTAAAAAATAGTGATGCCCACTCCTCCAAAATCCTGATTTGGTGGTACCCAGATATCTATGTTTTTAATAAGCTGCTGTCATGGTAATTTAGGTGAGACAGTGGGCCTGAATCAAGACAGCCAGGGAGAGCAGGTATTTGGAAGATATTCGTGAAATAAGCAGAAGGGATTTAGTGGCATTGATCTGGTGGGTGGGGAGGGAGATGGTGAGGCCCAGGTTTCTGGCTTTAGAGATGGTTGTTGCTTAAAAACTCAAAAACTCGCCGAAACCGGTTTGGCTCAGTGGATAGAGCATCAGCCTGCGGAATGAAAGGTCCCAGGTGCGATTCCGGTCAAGGGCATGTACCTTGGTTGCGGGCACATCCCCAGTAGGAGGTGTGCAGGAGGCAGCTGATCGATGTTTCTAACTCTCTATCCCTCTTCCTTTCTCTCTGTAAAAAATCAATAAAATACATTTTTTTAAAAAAAACAAAAAACAAAATAAAACAGAGACAAGATCCAACCCTGCACTGGGATGACTTACCTCACTCCCCTCACCCTAATCTGGTCGTGTCAGATCCTGTCTTTAAAAAAAAAAAAAAAAAAAAAAAACCTCTTCCAAAGCCACTTAAGCTACTTAAAAAACAAACAAACAAAACACAAATAAAAACCAAACCTTTTTACTTTTTTTTACTTATTTCAGAAAGGGAGAGGAAGAAAGAGATAGAAACATCAATGATGAGAGAGAATCATTGATCGGCTGCCTCCTGCGCGCCGCCTACTGAGGATGGAGCCATAACCCGGGCTTGTGCCCTTGAACTGAATCAAACCCGGGACCCTGCCGTCCACAGGCCGAAGCTGTATCCACCAAGCCAAACAGGCTAGGGCTTAAGCTACTTTTCTAACTGCAAGATTCATTTTCTAAAAAACGCAACCCCCTACTTCCTGGAACCTCACCTCCTGCAGAAAGGAGGGCTGGGTCAGAGAGAGCAGATGTAAGTAAATGAAGGACTTTTCAGGCCAGAAGCCACTTGTAACTTTCAGCTTCTTTACATGTTGCTCCCAGGTGGCCAAAGGAAAGTCACTGCCTCTGGGCCTGATCTCCAGAAAAATGCCCTTAAAGGTAGATACCCTTGAATAATCTGCAATACAAAATTAAGAGCAGTTCAAATACATATACATAGATAAATAAGGACAAAAAAACAGAAAAGAGACGAACGCATGGCAAGATTCTTTACCTGCAATTAACAATAATCCTGTCAGACTGCCCAATTCACAGGGTGAACCGGCAGACACCCTCTCTGTGTGCCTCTACACCAGCCCCCGCTCAGGCTAGCCGCTAGCCTATCGTCAGTCATGAACGGTCATCACACGGCCAAGGGGCCTCCAATACAGCCTCGGGAAGACAGGCCATTCATGACGGGGAGGAGGGAGGTGAGATCCAGGCTCTAGGACCCTGTGTGGGCTGTGTCCAAAGCCTCACCAGGCCCGGGTTGGGGGCCATGAACCGCTCAGGTCTAGGCCTCAGCAGTCGGTGGCGAAATGCCATTGGAGCAGCCGGCAAACGCTTCGGGTCGTCCACTAGGTGTGGGCACGGCCGCCGCCCGGGTTCCACGTCCTGGACAGTCACTGGGCGCGCACGCGGAACTGCTCTCAAGGCCTCCGCCCAAAACCTTCCCGGGGACAGGAGGGCAGCCCGGCGACGACTCTTTTCCCGAAAAGGCGTCTTTATCTAGATAGCCAGACCCGGTCCGCAGCCCTGCTCAGGAAACCGTCAGCGGGGCCCCAGTCCCCTTTAACATCTAGGAAGAAGCTCCCAGCCGGGCTGAGGTCCCCGCGGGTGAGAACGGAAGTGGTAAGACTGACGTGTCTTGGGCTGCTCTCCCGATCGCCAGGAGGGCCCCCCGCCCAGGGAGAGGCAGGCTGAGCCTTGAGCGGTCTCCAGAGATGGGCCGGATCTGCCGCTTCACAAAGCTCATGAGCGAGCACTTCAATGAGCCGAGTGCGGGGTCCCACGTGGTGTGACTGCAGTCGCTACGATCAGGCACAGCGGCGGCCAACCCCATGGAGGTCTGTCCCCAGGTCCTCAGCAGGCCGCCGCGAGCGCGCAGCTCTGGGGCAGACCCCAGCGGGAACCCAAGGGCAGCTACGGGGCCGCTGAGGCTTCTGGCGCCGCCTCGGCCAGCCCTTCCCGCGCGGTGAGGACCCCGGGACTGCGGCGGGAAGGTGCTGGAGGTGCGAGGCCTCGTGGCGTTGTCATGGCAACGGGCTGGGGCGCGCGGGGGGAGCCTGGAGCAGGTGGGCTGCGGGAGGTGGAGGGAACTCCGGGTTGAGGACAAGAGAGCAGAGGTGCAGCCAGCCTTTGGGACAGGAACATGGTGTGGTGTAGGGGATCAGGAGATGGCTTTCTGAGAGAAGGTCAGATATGCCAATGAGAGGAATTGCAATCATTGAGCGTCACTCAATTGAAAGGCTTGACTTGGGGCGTCATGAGTTGATTGCTGGTTTCCATAACCTCAGCACTCTCCCAAACAGGTTCCACTGCCTTAAGGATGACAGTCCTAGGGCCCCCTAGAAGTTGGAACTGCCAGTGGTTGCCACTCCTGATGCTGCTGCTGAGCACAAGCCATGAGCCAGGGGTGGCAGGTGTGACACACTACAAAGCCGGCGACCCTGTCATTCTGTATGTCAACAAAGTGGGACCCTACCATAACCCTCAGGAGACTTACCACTACTATCAGCTTCCAGTCTGCTGCCCTGAGAAGATACGGCACAAAAGCCTTAGCCTGGGTGAAGTGCTGGATGGTGACAGAATGGCTGAGTCTTTGTATGAGATTCGCTTTCGGGAGAATGTGGAAAAGAGAATTCTGTGCCACATGCAGCTCAGTTCTGCACAGGTCAGTCTCTGCATTGTCTAGAACTTAGCCCTCCCTCCCAGGGACTAATAACAGTGCATCATATTTATGGTTTTCAAAGCATCTTTATGGAAAGATCTGACTTGATTTTAACTACAACCCCATGTGACAGGCAGGGCAGGTGGTATTATTTGCATTCAATTAATGAAGAAACATAGTACTTTGCTCAGAGGTGACTTTTTCAAGACTACATGGATAGCGAATTGCAGAGCTGATATTAGAGCCCAGGGCTCCTGACTCAAGCTTCTCTCTGGTAGTAAGCTCCCAACTATCACTACTACATAGTTATTTCCGTCCATACTTACCTTTCGGCCCTTCCATAATTGGCTCCTTTACACTCTTAACTTCCCTGTCATGCTATTTTCTTTCTTTTTGTTAATCCTCACTAGGTATGTTTTTCCATTGCTTTTCAGAGACTGGAAGGGAGGGAGGAAAGGAAGGAAAGAGAAACATTGATGTGAGAGAGACACACCAACCGGTTGCCTCCCACACAAGCCCTGATTGGGGGCAGGGCGTGAACCACAACCCAGGAATGTGCCCTTAACCGGGAATCGAACCATTTGGTGCGTAGGGTGATGCTCTAACTATTTAGCAACACCAGCCAGGGCTGTCATACCATTTTCTTTTTTTTTTAAATTTCTTTATTGATTAAGGTGTTACATATGTATCCTTATTCCCCCATTACCCCTCATACCATTTTCTTTAGCAAATCTTATATTTGGATACTTTTCCTTAATCTACTCTAGACCTTCTTACACCTTGCCTCTCTCCTTTTTCTAGGCCTTAACCCTGTCAAGTCATACTTGCTCTTGGAGAATCACAACATACTTGGGTCTAACCCAGTGGATCTAGACAAGGGGCAGTTTTGTCTCCCAAGGGACATTTGGCACTGCCTGGAGATTTTTTTTAAAATATATTTTATTGATTTTTTACAGAGAGGAAGGGAGAGGGATAGAGAGTTAGAAACATCAATGAGAGAGAAACATCGATCAGCTGCCTCTTGCACACCCCCTCCTGGGGATGTGCCCGCAACCAAGGTACATGCCCTTGACCGGAATTGAACCAGACACCCTTCAGTCCGCAGGCCAACGCTCTATCCACTGAGCCAAACCGGTTAGGGCTGGAGATATTTTTGATTGTCATTACTGAGGAATGTTACTCTAGTGAGAAGAAGCCAGGAATGATGTATCTTACATCATCCAACAACAAAGAATTATTCAGCCCCAAATGTCAATAGTGCCAAAGTTGAAAAACCCTTCTCTAACCCTGTGCTAGGGAGGTCTTGTCTGATTCCTGACTTGCTCTTTGTAGGTGGAACAGCTGCGCCAGGCCATCGAGGAATTGTACTATTTTGAATTTGTGGTGGACGACTTACCACTCCGTGGCTTTGTGGGCTACATGGAGGAGAGTGGCTTCCTGCCTCACAGCCACAAGATAGGACTCTGGACCCATTTGGATTTTCACCTGGAATTCCATGGAGATCGAATTATATTTGCCAATGTCTCAGTGCGGGACGTCAAGCCCCACAGTTTAGACGGGTTACGACCTGATGAGTTCCTAGGCCTCACCCACACTTACAGTGTGCGCTGGTCTGAGACTTCAGTGGAGCATCGGAGTGACAGGCGCCGTGGTGATGATGGTGGTTTCTTTCCCCGAACACTGGAAATCCATTGGTTATCCATCATTAATTCCATGGTGCTTGTGTTTTTACTGGTGGGTTTTGTGGCTGTCATTCTCATGCGTGTGCTTCGGAATGACCTGGCTCGGTACAACTTGGATGAGGAGACAACCTCTGCAGGTTCTGGTGATGACTTTGACCAAGGTGACAACGGCTGGAAAATCATCCATACAGATGTCTTCCGTTTCCCTCCATACCGTGGTCTGCTCTGCGCTGTGCTTGGTGTGGGTGCCCAGTTCCTGGCCCTTGGCACTGGTGAGGTGATAAAAATTAACCAGTGATTATTTCTAAAGGATTAAATCCAAGTAGGTGGTTTGTTCAAAAAGAATCTGCAGATCTGTCCAAGGTGAGGGGCAGACTAAGGGTGAGATGACTCTAACAAGGATGTGTATATTCTAATTGTGGGTTTTCTGGACAACAGAACTGGGAGATAGTGTTTTGCTGGAGGTCTTGGGTCTGGGAGAAGGGGCTAATTCCTATGAAATTGCCATAAGAGGGATAGGTGAGACCTAACACAGATTTTCCACTACCACCCTGCAGGCATTATTGTCATGGCGCTGCTTGGCATGTTCAATGTGCACCATCATGGGGCCATTAACTCAGCAGCCATCCTGTTGTATGCCTTGACCTGCTGCATCTCTGGCTATGTGTCCAGCCACTTCTACCGGCAGATCGGTGGTGAGCGTTGGGTGTGGAACATCATCCTTACCACCAGTCTCTTCTCTGGTGAGAATTGCCCTTTCCCTGGTGGGCCAACTTAGGAATTTAGAATACATCATGGAACCTGGGATAGAGTCAGAGGCTCCAAGGGAATGAAAATAGGAAGACAAAAAACAAACAAACAATAAGAAAACCATTCAAAAGACAAGAATGCATTTATTTTGCATGGTTAAAAACATGAAGCCCTTAAAATGTCCTAGGCAGTGTGGTAAGTACTCAACATGCTTTCATCTCATTTAAGCCTCACAATAACTCTATGAAGTAGGTAATATTGCCCCCATTTTTAATTTCAGACAGGTTAAGTAGCTTGTCTGAGATTATACTCCTAAAAAGTAGTGAACCAGACTTAGCCAGTTTGGCTTAGTTGATAGAATGTTGGCCTGTGGACTCAAGGGTCCCAGGTTGGATTCGGTCAGGGGCACATGTCTCAGTTGCAGGCTCAATCCCCGCCCTGGTTGAGGCGCATGCAGGAGGCAGCTGATCCATGTTTCTCTGTGTCTTCCTCTCCCTTCCACTCTAAAAAAAAAAAAAAATCAATGGAAGAATATCCTCTGGTGAGGATTAACAAAAAAAAGTAGTGAACCAGCCCTAGCCGGTTTGGCTCAGCATTAGTCTGTGGACTTAAGGGTTCCAGGTTTGATTCTGGTCAAGGGCACATACCCGGGTTGCATCTCAATTCCCAGTAGAGTGCATGCAGGAGGCAGCCAATCAATAATTCTCTCTCATCATCGATGTTTCTTTCTCCCTTTCCCTTCCTCTCTGAAATCAATAAATATATATATTTTTAAAAAGTAGTGAACCAGGTTTCAGACCCAAGCAGTCCAACTCTAGAGCCTGTAGTCTCAACTATTACATTGAGATAACACTCTTGAATTTATTTTTTGGTACTCAAATTTTTTTTTAGTTTTCTTATTTTATTATTAATATATTTTTTGTTAATCCTCACCTAAGGATATTTTTTCATTGATTTTTCAGAGAGAGTGGAGGGGGAGAGATAAACATCAATGTGAGAGAGACACATCGATTGGTTGCCTCCTGCATGGGGATCGAGACTGCAACCAAGGTACATGCCCTTGACCAGAATCGAACCCAGGATCCTTCAGTCCACGGGCCGACACTAGCCACTGAGCCAAACTGGCTAGGGTTTAATTTTCTTATTTTTGAGGTGGGCTACCGCACTCTAGCCTTCAAGCTATTATAACCTTTCAAAGGCAGTAGTAATTTGCATTCTAAAACTTTCATGTTCCCAATGCTGAAGGCCTGATTTATATTCCATCACATTTATGGTTGAACCAGGGCTTTCTACAGGACAGGAATGTTTCATGTTAGGAATCATTGATACCACAGCAAGACAGGCCCTTGGGGGCAGGTGGATTTGTGTCAGTCTTAGATCATTATGTAAAGCTGCCTTGATCCTTAATGATAATGGATGGGAGGGAAGGGGTTTTGGTAAGATAAGGAACAAGAAATAGAACAGGAAAGGGTGGCATGTGCCTGGGAGCAGTGTGAGTGGATGCCCCCAGGGATGTAGCTCCTAGTACTGACCCTCTCTTTGGGGGCCTATCCTTGCAGTGCCTTTCTTCCTGACCTGGAGTGTGGTGAACTCAGTACATTGGGCCAATGGTTCGACACAAGCTTTGCCAGCCACCACCATCCTGCTGCTTCTGACAGTTTGGCTGCTGGTGGGCTTTCCGCTCACTGTCATTGGCGGTATCTTCGGGAAGAACAATGCTAACCCCTTTGATGCACCTTGTCGCACTAAGAACATCGCCAGGGAAATCCCGCCTCAGCCCTGGTATAAGTCTACTCTCATCCACATGACTGTTGGAGGCTTCCTGCCTTTCAGGTATCCTCCCTTTATCCTATGGCCACCACTTTCAGGTTTCTGACCTCAACTTTTCCTTTTCCCCTCTCACCCTATGCCCTAACCCTGTGGTCGGCAAACTGCGGCTCGCGAGCCACATGCGGCTCTTTGGCCCCTTGAGTGTGGCTCTTCCACAAACTGCCACGGCCTGGGCGAGTCTATTTTGAAGAAGTGGCATTAGAAGAAGTTTAAGTTTAAAAAATTTGGCTCTCAAAAGTAATTTCAATCGTTATACTGTTGATATTTGGCCCTGTGGACTAATGAGTTTGCCGACCACTGCCCTAACCCAATGTCAGTGATAATCTCTGGTTCAGCTATACCATAAAGAGATCACTTAAGGGTTCCTCCTTTCTCCAAGCAGGACTGAGTTTGAATCAGTACAAATATGAGGTGTCTCACTTGTAAAGCTCTCCAGAGAAATTGCTCCTTTCACCATCTTCCTGATTTCTGACTTTAGTGTTTGCAAATGCTATGTGAGTTAAAGCCCATTTGATTACTCATTCAATTTGTTGAGTACCTCTTAGTGGTGGGTAGATAATACAATGGAAAATAAAACAGTCAAGATCCCTGCTCTCAACCTATCAAAAATGTTCTTAAAATGAAAGCAGCTGATCATAGGTAAAAGAATCCCCAACAATGGACCCAATTGCCACAAGTGACGTGGTAACATGGAGGGGTGATGGCTAGCTTTTGGCCTGGCCACTGTGCTGGCAGTGCACAGCCCTTTAATGCAGTGTCTTGTCTCTTCTCTTCACAGTGCCATCTCTGTGGAGCTGTACTACATCTTTGCCACAGTATGGGGTCGGGAGCAGTACACTTTGTATGGCATCCTCTTCTTTGTCTTTGCCATCCTGCTGAGTGTGGGGGCTTGCATCTCCATTGCGCTCACCTACTTCCAGTTGTCAGGGGAGGATTACCGCTGGTGGTGGCGATCTGTACTGAGTGTTGGCTCCACTGGGCTCTTCATCTTCCTCTACTCAGTCTTCTACTATGCCAGGCGCTCCAACATGTCAGGGCCGGTACAGACAGTGGAGTTCTTTGGCTACTCCTTACTCACTGGTTACATCTTCTTCCTCATGCTGGGCACCATCTCCTTTTTTTCTTCCCTAAAGTTCATCCGTTATATCTATGTTAACCTCAAAATGGACTAGTTTTGGGTGGCAAACTGCTCTTCTCTCCCTTTCTTCACGCTTCGTTTATTTCTTACCAACATCTCCCCTGACTGACTGAATTGTGTGATGGCATTGCTTTTCCCTTTGCCCTTTGGGCCTCCCTTCCCCGGGAAGTTCCGGAAATTATAAATCTCTATCATATAAGAAGTATATATTTGAACTTTTTAAGTTGCCTTTGGTTTTGGTCCTGATTTTTCTTTTTACAATTATCAAAATAAAATTTATTAAGAAAAAGGATCCTGTAGTTGGAGGGTTTGGTCTGGATATAGGAACTCGAGACCTGCCTTTACAGTCCGTGTCCCTTAGGAAGCCGGGTTGGCCCCGGAATTCACGAAATTCTGTGTTCCACGGAGCTTAGGAACTCTCGGCAGGAGGAACCTGTATCGGCTGGGCGCAGTTTCCACGGCTCAACCGCGCTTAGCCCAACGGAAGTGGAGGAGCCAGAGCTCTTGCGGGAAGCAAGTTGAATCACCCAGGCGACGGGAGGGTCGCGAAGCAACGCCCTTTCCGCCGGAAGTGGGTTTCAGAGCCTCCACGTGCAGACCCTCCCACCTCCCGGCCAAGTAACCGCCGCTCGGCTGCTGCCATGGAGCCCGCGGGCCTGGAACAGATCCTGCGGGAGCTGTTGCTGCCGGACACCGAGCGCATCCGCCGGGTACAGGGCAGGCGGGGCCGGACCGGGGCGATTGGGAGGTTGCGGGGAAAACCCGACTCTGACCCCCAGCCTCCCTCAGGCCACCGAGCAGCTTCAGACCGCCCTTCGGGACCCCGCCGCACTACCCGCGCTCTGCGACCTACTGGCCTCGGCGACCGATCCCCAGGTGAGGCCCCTCCCCTTCCCACTGAGCTCTCCACAGTACGCCACTGGTCAGGGCCCTGCTCCTGCCCAGACCCTCACGTGCCTGCTTCCTCGTCCCAGATCCGCCAGTTCGCAGCCGTGCTGACCCGCAGACGACTCAACACCCGCTGGCGAAGGCTGGCGGCGGAGCAACGGGAGAGGTGGGCGGGGCGGGGCGGGGCGAGAGGCGGGACCCGGCCGGGATGGGCGGGCAGAGGACCAAACACCTGCCTGCCCCTGTGTTCCAGCCTCAAGTCCCTGGTCCTGACGACCCTCCAGAGAGAGACAGAGTAAGTTCCCCCCGACCGACCCACCTCCTCCCGGAGCCTAACTGGCTCCAGGCTGATACCCACTCTGGGTTTCTGCCCTCTCTTTTCAACTCCAGGCTGGGAGTTGGGGGGCAGGGACTTCAGTTTTAGTCCAAGGGTAGAGCAAGGATTCTAAAGGTGTGTTGAAGACGGAAGTTCTTGAGAATGTGCTGTGATGTTCTGCTGAAGAATGGAACTGAAATTCAGTATGAATGAGGTCAAGCTCACCAGATTATACACCCACCATGCTGTTGATTTCCCCCTGAGCCTCTTGTCTTATGTGTCCCAACCTGGCTAAGACCCTGCGTCTCCACCTGGAAGTTTCTCTCTTGGCAACCTATGGAAGCAGGGCCAGCATGTGCAGGGGAGGGTATTGGAGGATGATTGGGGGTTGGGGAATCTCTCCTGTTCACAGGCACATTGTGAGCCTTAGCCTGGCCCAGCTCTCAGCCACTATTTTTCGGAAGGAAGGCCTGGAGGCCTGGCCTCAACTCATGCAGCTGCTTCAGCACAGTACCCACAGTCCCCACATCCCCGAGAGAGAGGTACTGTCACATGGCTGGCAGGAGGGAGGGACTAAGAGGCTGGATAGACCACATACGTTTTTCCCTCTCATCCCTACTCCTGGACAGATGGGGCTTATGCTGCTAAGTATAGTGGTGACCTCCCGGCCTGAGGCCTTCCGACCCCATCACCGGGAGCTTCTTCGGCTTCTGAATGAGACCCTTGGTGAGGTGGGCTCTCCTGGGCTTCTCTTCTACTCTCTGCGCACTCTGACCACCATGGCCCCTTATCTCGGCACTGATGATGTGGTGAGATGTGGGCCCTCACCTTCCCTGGCCCCCTATCGTCAAGCCTTTGTGTCCTTACCCTTGCAGGACACAGAGCTACTTTAGATTCTTTCTCTGCCTTTTGTCCTTCCTAACAATTGAGAGGGGAGACTGGGTGGCTGTACCTGGGCTGCTCCTGTGTCCAGATTTCAAGGACGCTGCCAGCTTCTGGGCCTGAGACTAGGCTGCATCATGTTCTCTGTGACTCAAGTCATCCTTTGTCCTCCAGCTTCTAGCACGGATGTTAGTGCCCAAGCTCATCACGGCCGTGCAGACTCTGATCTCTGTAGATGAGGTGAGGACATTTGGGCAGGACCTCTGTTGGAAGGGAAGAGCAGGAAGGAGCATCCAGCCTGGTCCACTGAATAATAGTATGGTAACCCTATGACTTGTCTTTCTGTGTGGCAGGCAAAGGCCTGTAAGGCCCTGGAGGCCCTGGATGAATTGCTGGAGTCAGAGATGCCTATCATCACCTCCCACCTCTCTGAGATCCTCACATTCTGCCTTGAGGTGAGCCTGGGGTGGGCGTGGCCCCTGCTGCTTGTTCTGGATTTTTTTTTTGCCTGTTTCTGATTCACCTTAGTCTCTGGACAGGTGGCTGGAAACATGGCTCTGGGTGATGCAGTACGTGTACGTATTCTCTGCAGCCTCACTTTTTTGGTCAAAGTCAAGAGCAAGGTGAGTGAGTGCTCTCTGCCACCTCCATCCCTCATCTTACTCTTGGTTTGTTTTTTGTTTTTACAGTCTTCAAGTATCTAAAGTACCATAGCTAAGATGCTTAAGACTTGGTCTGTCCTCATCCTGGCTCCGACTGGGAGATCTGGAATCTCCTGCTGGACCCTTTTCTGGCCTGGAAGGCTAGAATTTTTAATGTGAGTCCATCTGGGGAGCAGATTCTCAGGAACACCTTTCCACCCTCCCTTTCAAGGCCTTACTGAAGAATCGTCTCCTGCCCTCCTTGCTGCACACCCTTTTCCCCATTATGGCTGCCGAGCCCCCCTTGGGCCAGCTGGATCCTGAGGACCAGGATTCAGAGGAGGAAGAACTGGAGACTGGGCTGGTGGGAGAGACACCCAAGCACTTTGCTGTACAGGTGGGATATGAGACAAAGGGGGGGGGGGCAGGGTGTTAGGTGACTGGGGGAGGTTGGGGACCAGAGATAGGGTCCAGCAAAGTTTCCCTATCATTTTGTAGGTTGTGGAGATGTTGGCACTACATTTGCCCCCTGAGAAGCTCTTTACCCCGCTGGTAAGTGTGGCTCCATTCTTCTGGTGCCCCAGTGCCCCTAGTCCCCCAAGGTGGAGGATATTTGGGCCCTTATGGGTGTGGAGGGCCTGTTGCCACAAGAATGGGCAGGCTTTGCTGGGGTTTCAAGAGAATGTCCTGTGCTCCCCTAGATGCCCATGCTGGAAGAGGCCTTGCGGAGTGAGAACCCATACCAGCGCAAGGCTGGGCTCCTGGTACTGGCTGTGCTGTCTGATGGAGCTAGCGACCACATCAGGCAGAGGTGTTTATTTCCGTCTTACAGTGAGGGTAGACCATGGGAAGGAGGACCACATGGCCCATGGTAGTCCTCGCCTGTGCTTGTCACTCATGCCTAATTATCAATAATGTTTACCCTTTAATCTCAGAAGTATTCTGATTTGAAAGATAAATTAAATTGCTATCCCAGCTATAGGGACCAGGGGGTGGTACCTACCATCTGATGATGGAAAAAGCCTTGGTTTTCCCAGCGGAAACAGGAGAACAGCTCATCCTAGGTCTCTCGGTTCCTGACCCTCAGAATATGTTCTCTTGTCCTGCCTCATCCAGACTGCTGCCTCCACTACTGCAGATTGTGTGCAAGGGCCTGGAGGACCCATCACAAGTTGTGCGTAATGCTGCGCTGTTTGCCCTGGGCCAGTTCTCAGATAACCTACAGGTCAGCGGGGCTGCATGTGGGTAGCTACCCGTCCCAGGGACCATCTTCATGTCTCTGCCATTGGCACTTAGGTATAGTATGTGCCCTGCGGTTGAGCTGACTCAGGGCTCGCTCTCTCCCACAGCCTCAAATCAGCAGCTATTCACAGGAGGTGATGCCACTGCTCCTTGCCTACCTGAAGTCAGTGTCTCCTGGGCATGCACACCATCTAGCCAGGGCCTGCTATGCCCTTGAGAATTTCGTGGAGAACCTAGGTAGTGATGGCAGTTGGGGGTGCGAGGTAGGGGACAAAGCTATAGCTTTGGCTGAAGTGGGGCAGGATATGCCACTCCTAGAACTGCTGCCTATGGTGGGAGAAGGGTGTAGCAGAGCTACAAGGAGTGTCAGCCTAGAACCAGTTAGACCCTCAGAAGGGGAGACCTGGTTTGGTTGTGAGAGGGGTGCCCTTTCCTACAGGGCCAAAAGTGCAGCCCTACCTTCCGGAGCTTATGGAATGTATGCTGCAGCCTCTGAGGAACCCCAGCAGCCCCCGGGCCAAGGAGCTGGCTGTGAGCGCCCTGGGGGCCATTGGTGAGGAGAGGGAGGCAGGAGATAGGGTGCGGGGTTCACCCAGAAAGCCTGTAGCAGTTGGTTCCAGCACCCCCCACATCCCACACCTGATTCTGTCCTTCAGCCACGGCTGCCCAGGCCTCCCTGTTGCCCTACTTCCCCACCGTCATGGAGCATCTGCGGGACTTCCTGATGATAGGCCATGAGGACCTTCAGCCTTTGCGGATCCAGAGCCTGGGTAAGGAAGGGGCTCCCAGGCAGGGTTCCCAGTGCCAGGGAAGGGCCGGTGCTCACTTGCTGTTCACAGAGATCTCCCCAGGGCAGCCCAGGTGTCTTCCTGCTCGTTGAAGAAGGCATTCTCGTTGTATCTAAGAGTAGGTGGGATTTCTGAATTACCTCCAACTGCCACCTTTGGTCCCAGGCCTTGGCCCTGCATTCCTCTGTCCAGCTCCAAATCCTAGTGCTAACCAAGTCTTTGCCCCCACAGAGACACTGGGGGTGCTGGCACGAGCAGTGGGGGAGCCCATGAGGCCCCTGGCTGAGGAATGCTGCCACCTGGGGCTGGGCCTATGTTACCAGGTAGACGACCCTGACTTGCGGCGCTGCACGTGAGTGAACCCTCATTTGTCCCCACTCCAGACCTCAGTCCTCTGGTTCTGGACCATAGGTTTCCCCTGGCTCCTCCATCCTGTCTGGCTGTAGTAGGCAGGACTGTACAGCTTCCACCTGCCTCCACCAGGTACAGCCTGTTTGCAGCCTTATCGGGGCTGATGGGTGAGGGCCTGGCACCCTACCTGCCACAAATCACCCAACTCATGCTGTTGTCACTGCGTTCCACTGAGGGCATTGTGGTGAGCAGAATGGGAGGGCTAGGCGGTTGGGGAAGGCCAGCCCAGGGGTGAGACTTATCTCCTTAAACCAGCTGAGCCCAAATCCCTGCTGTGCCTCCTCTGTCCAGCCTCAGTACGACAGCAGCAGCTCCTTTCTTCTGTTTGATGATGAGAGTGATGGAGAGGAAGAGGAAGAACTCATGGATGAGGACGAGGAGGAGGAGGATGACTCAGAGATCTCAGGGTGCGGAGGGGTGCTATTATAGGAATCCTAGCTTTGGACAAGGGGCCAGTGCCAGACCTATTCCTGCTGGTGCCTGATCGCTGCTAACTCCCTACCTTACTCTAGGTACATTCTGGAAAATGCCTTTTTTGATGAGAAGGAAGACACCTGTGCTGCCCTGGGGGAGATCTCTGTGAACACCAGGTGAGTATCGGCCCTTCCCTGGCACTGGGTTCCCTGACACGGGGTACCCTGCCTGGGAGCCTCTTCCCCATGGCCATGTGTCTGTTCACAGTGTGGCCTTCCTTCCCTACATGGAGAGTGTCTTTGAAGAAGTATTCAAACATCTGAAGGTGAGTGGACAGTGGGTGAGGTGGGTGGACACTGAGTTAGGGGCCCTGTGTTCCCCCTGCACAGAGCAGGCACATTCTACTCCTCCTCATCCTGCAGTGCCCTCACCTGAATGTGCGAAAGGCAGCTCATGAGGCTCTGGGACAGTTCTGCTGTGCACTGCACAAGACCTCTCAAAGCTGCCCCTCAGAACCCAGTACTGCTGGTGAGAAGGGTGCCAGGGCCAGGCTGGGGCCTCTGGAACCAGAGGTTGGGGGGTAGAGGGGCAGGGCCTGACCAGGACTTCAGCCATTCATGTCCTTAGCTCTGCAGGTCATCCTGGCCCAGGTGGTACCATCCTACATGCAGGCAGTATACAAGGAGCGGGAGCGCCAAGTGGTGATGGCCGTGCTGGAGGCCCTGACTGGGGTGCTGCGCAGCTGTGGGACCCTCACATTGCAGCCCCCGGGGCGCCTCGCTGAGCTCTGCAACATGCTGAAGGCTGTGCTGCAGAGGAAGGTGAGCAAGGCAGGTGGGCTGCAGGATGAAGAGGTGGCCCAGCCCCAGGTGGGGATGATCAGAGGCTACAAGTCTAGCTCCCCATGCCCTTACCCAGTGGAGAGGGGAAGGGGCAAGAGAGCTCAGGCTGAGCTGAGCTACTTCCTACAGACAGCCTGTCAGGACACGGAGGAGGAGGAGGAGGACGAGGACCAGGTGAGAGCTATGGATGCAAACTGTGAGACCAGGTAATTTGTCTGGTAGTCTCCAAAGGGCAGGGTGGACAGTGCACTTGGGCTTGGCCTAGGGGAGCCAGGGCTACTAAAAGATTGGTAATAGTTCTGAATGATACAACCCCGCTCCCACTCAGGCAGTGGGGGTTCAAGGAAGGCTTCCTGGAGGTGGGGATTTAGGGTGGGCTTGGATTGATAGGTGAGAGTAGGAGGGCCAAGAAAAAAAGCTGGGCTACAAACAAGCCCAGCCTGGGAGGGGCCAGTCCTTTCACAGGGACCACCTTCAGCAGTGGAGGAGCATGGTGGGAGGTGCCACAGTCACAGAGCTGGCCCTGGTGCTCCAGCCCTGACCTGGCCCCACAGGCTGAATACGATGCCATGTTGCTAGAGTACGCTGGTGAGGCCATTCCTGCCCTGGCAGCTGCAGCAGGAGGAGACACTTTTGCCCCCTTCTTTGCTGGGTTCTTGCCATTATTGCTCTGCAAGATGGTGAGTGCTCTACCCTCTGGCTTCAAACCCCATTCTGCCCAGCGCCCCCATTCTGTCCCAGTCCCAGGCTGATGTGCACTCCTCCCATCAGAAACAGGGGTGCACAGTGGCAGAGAAGTCCTTTGCAGTGGGGACGCTGGCGGAGTCCATTCAGGGCCTGGGTGCTGCCTCAGCCCAGTTTGTGTCCCGCCTGCTTCCCGTGCTGCTGAGCGCCGCCCGGGAGACAGACCCCGAAGTGCGGAGCAATGCCATCTTTGGGCTGGGCGTGTTGGCTGAGCATGGGGGCCGCCCTGCCCAGGAGTATCCTCAGCTTACAGAAGTGACTGGGGTGGGATTGGGAGAGTGTCCCTGGGCTTGGGGATGAGAGAGTGCCTTTTCCTTGACCATGGATCAGATACTTCTCCAAGCTGTTGGGGCTCCTCCTACCCCTCCTGGCACGGGAGCGCCATGATCGTGTCCATGACAACATTTGTGGGGCACTGGCCCGCCTACTGATGGCCAGTCCCACAAGGAAACCAGAGCCCCAGGTGAGGGATAGGGGCATTGGGCAGTGGTAGGAAGCTGAGGAGGGTGCAGGGCAAGAGACCAGAGCCATCTGTCTGTCCAGGTGCTGGCTGCTCTGCTGCACGCCCTGCCACTGAAGGAGGACTTGGAGGAGTGGGTCACCATAGGACACTTCTTCAGCTTCCTGTACCAGAACAGCCCTGACCAGGTAACCCCAGTGCTGGAGCCCTCAGGGGACCTTAATGATCCCTTCTCCGTGATAGGCAGAGTTGGCCTCAGTTGTAGGTGATGCAGAGTGGTGGTTTAAGCTGCCCTTTGACACTCCCTATTCTGCTTTCTCATTGATCTGCAAGGATTGATAGCCAGGCCTATCATGTAAGTGGAAGTGCTATTCCTGCTCTGAGAGCAGAGCTACTTCTCAGCGATAGGCAGAGTTGGCCTGCAACAACATACTCTCACCACATAGCATTTTTCCTCAGGGAGCCTCCCTCTTCTGGTTTGATCCATTAGTCACAACCTGACTAGGCTGGTTTCCTAGAACAGGGCTCTTTCAGGCTATGCTTCATGGAGCTTGGGTACCAGTCTGGGCCACCTCACCATCCATTCCAGTCAGAACAGCTTTGCTTTCTGTTGAGATTTGACTGCACCAAATAGATAGGTTTG
Organism: Plecotus auritus; assembly: GCF_963455305.1. Classification (NCBI taxonomy): domain Eukaryota; kingdom Metazoa; phylum Chordata; class Mammalia; order Chiroptera; family Vespertilionidae; genus Plecotus; species Plecotus auritus. The sequence continues at coordinate 84,831,904 of NC_137770.1, read as the reverse complement.
GACTGATGTCCTAGTATTCCTGTCTTTCACCTTTGTGTGTACCTTTAGAAATTACTGTGTTGGTGGAGCTCCTGGGTGTTTGGGCTTTTGATTTTGAGGTCATGATTTCAATCATCTTTAATCACAATCCCCTAATCCTCTCCACTCCCCACCCCTAAAATTATCATCATTGTATTTCATGGGTCCTTCTCATGTTTTACAATTATCTTGGATTCTTGTGAATTAGTGTCAGGCTCCAGCAGCCTTGGTGGGAGGAGACTGTCTCCCTGGCCCCTACCACCCACACCAGTCCTAGGGCTTAGGGGTGTAGCTGCCCAAGTTGGTCCTTTTTCCACAGGTTGTAGATGTGGCTCCTGAGCTTCTACGCATCTGCAGCCTCATTCAGGCTGACGACAAGATCCCACCAGGTGAGGGTGGCCTTCATGGGCAGGGCAGGGGGAGGCAAGAAGCAGCAAGGCTCAGAGGGTCTGGGGCATCTAGGGGTTGGGGGCCAGTCCTCCCTGGATCTCTCTCTTCACCCCACCCAGACACCAAGGCCGCACTGCTGCTGCTCCTGACGTTCTTGGCTGAACAGCACACCGACAGCTTCCATTCAGCACTGGGCTCACTGCCTGGCGACAAGGCTCAGGAGCTCCAGGCCATCCTGGGCCTCACCTAGACTGTGGGCTGCAGCTGGGCCAGAGAGAACAGCCTGCCTGGGCCCCAAGACTACCTCTCAGCCCAGTTCCACCTCATGCCTTACCAGATTCTGGGGTCCCAGCCCTGCTTACTGTATGCCTTATGTAGCTGTCCCTGGGGCTGGATCTGCTATGCTATGGGACAACACAAATTGACCTGTGACAACATAATATAATAAAGGCAGTTCATTTTCTGCTTAAACAGTAGCTCTGCTCTGAGAGCATGAGGAATAGAGGTGACTTCCAGAAAGGAGATAGGCAGGGTGTCTAGTAAGTAAGGCAAGACAGGATTTAACATAGCTGGTTTCTTGGCAGCTTCTAAATTGGCTCTAACCACAGTGGAATCGGGGCCCTGGCTGGATCAGGAGGCGCCCGTATGGCTTCTCTTGTTCCATGCGAAAGATCTGCTGGGCTGCGAGCACTGTCAAGGCAGAAAGAGGGAGCTGGTCAGGGGGAATCCCTACAGTGGCCTCTGGCCAGTGTGTCCACACACATGTGCCCACTCTCACCCAGGAGCAGGTAGAAGACCCGGGCAGCCATCCTGCGAGGGCTAAGAGGTGACACCAGGCTGCTGAAATCTGGCTTCCTGTTGGCCTGCAGCTCCAGTGCCACTGCCCTGTAGGGGTCAAGAACAGTTAGCTAAGGCCCCCACCAGGCCCACCCAGTCGAGGCAGCCCCTCCCTGGTACCTGTACACAGCCTCAAGTGAGAGCAGCTCTGCCTCCGGAGGCAGCTCCAAAGGCATCTCCATGGGCACCTCAGGGAGTTCGGGCACCACAGGCAATACAGGGGGCTCTGGCTGCTCCGCCTCAGCCCAGGCCCTAGGAGAACATGCGAGTCAGGTGGAGCAGGGAAGTAGCAGCTGTGATTGATGGTGACCAGAGGCATGCCCATCCTAGCCACTACCCTACGTGGCCAGGGCTGTGCCTGAGCTCACCAGGCCTAGCTGCTTACCACCGCTCTTCTGGGGGGATGAGGCTGATGTGAGACTTCTCCTCCTCAGCTGCTTCTATGGAGAGCTCTGTTGAGGGAGGGAAGGTCCTGATTCAGTCTGCTTGGATCTGAGCAGCTGGGGCCTTGGGGCCACCTGGGTGAATTGGATGTCAGAGCTGTGCAGTGACTTGTTACAAGCACCCAGGAGGGAGAACTGAAGAGAACCAATCTATGCTATGTTAAATACTCCCTCTGACAAAAACTCAGCAGTTGAGATACCAGTTTCCTGGGACAATGGTTAGGGTGGTGGTCTTCACCGCCCCTTCTTCAGGTGCTTACCTGAAGACAGCATAAGGGGCCCACTGGGCTCTTGGGCTTCCCTCGGGACCTGGGGGTAAAAGAAAGAGAATTAAGACCCCAAACATCACAGAAGCACTTGGGGCAGAAGTGAAACAGTCCCCGCCTTGGAACAGCTTTGGCTCTGGGACAGGACACCGAGCCCGATGCCATTGGCTCACATGGGCAGAAGGCAGCCTGCTGGAGTTTAAGCAAAGCAGGTCCTTCAGGAAGGAGTGAGGGCACAATTACCTCAATATCACTCAGGGTTTCCATTTTTCTCCTTTCCTCCTCAGCTGCTGCCTCCCTCTCAGCAGCCTCTTCAGGCTCCAGGGGTAGCATTCGTCTGAGTGCTTTTGGGGGTGGCTGGGCACAGCGGGTCCAGAAAGCCAGCAGTTCTGGGGGTAGCCAGCCAGCTGGGTAGGGACAAGGTGGTAGCAGGGACAGGGTTTGAGGCATAAGGAACACCAAGAACGAGGATCCCACATGCCAACTCCCATCACTCTTACAGTAAGTTGGGGTTCGAAACAGCTCTGTGGGGCTTCTGATGGTCCTCTCAGGGGGTTGCACCATTGGCTGCGTGATAGGGAAGGTCAGAGCCCAGTTAAGAGTGAGTCACTCCACACTGCCCCTTCTCTACTTCTGCAATGCCTTGTGTCAGTGCTTCTGGCCTTCCAACTTCCAGGTTCATGCCCCTGCCTGCTGTGCTCATTGCTAAAAGTAGGATTTTTTTTTTTAAATATATTTTATTAATTTTTTACAGAGAGGAAGAGAGAGGAGAGGGATAGAGAGCTAGAAACATCGATGAGAGAGAAACATCGATCAGCTGCCTCCTGCACACCCCCTACTGGGGGTGTGCCCGCAACCAAGGTACATGCCCTTGACCGGAATCGAACCTGGGACCTTTCAGTCCGCAGGCCGACGCTCTATCCACTGAGCCAAACCGGTTTCGGCAAAAGTAGGATTTTTAACTGGTGCCGACAGATATGCTGGGCAGGGTCACTAAAGGAGTATGGGGAGTTGTGTTATGTGCAGACCCCAATGCATGCACTTAAGGGGATGTTCCCAATGCCTCCCCAAGAGTTTACAAGGCCCAGCATGTACCTACCCCAGGCCCTCCCTGTCTCCATCCCCTGCAAGGTCCGGGCTGCACTCACACACTCCCAGCAGTGAGCTCTGGTTTGCAGTTGTTTCTGGAAATTCTCCCTGGAGATCTGAGTCTCCTTGTCCCAGAACAATAACTGGCGGCGGCGACTGCGGCGGCGGCGAGCAGGTGGGGAGGCTGGGGGCCTCCTCTGCAAAGTGGGGAAGGGAGGTGGGGGCAAAGCTATTAATTATTCATTTTTTTGACATCCTGGTGGAACTGCAAACAGGCCCCCGAGGTATCCTAGGAAAGGACTTGGGTGGGCACTCCAGAAGCATGTGCAGCTCCTCCCTTTCAGCTGGTAAAATTGTGGTATAGGTAGGGCCACCTTTTACTAATTTGCACAAAGGATTTTTTAATTGATTTCAGAGAGGGAGAGAGATAGAAACATGAATGATAAGAATCATTGATAGGCTGCCTCCTACATACCTGCTACTGGGGATCAAGCCTGCAACCAGGGTATGTGCCCTTGACTAGAATGGGACCTGGGATCCTTCAGTCTCCAGGCTGACACGCTATCCACTGAGCCAAACCAGCTAGGGCTGCACAAAGGTTTTTGTAGGCTACCAGTAGCCTGGGGCTTGGGGAAGCTGATTATGGGTGAGGAGGGTGAAGAGAAGGCTTAGAAGGACTACTACTCACCTCTGGGCTGAGTGGGGCTGGGAGATGCAGCTCCTGCGGTGGCGGGGGCGTCACCTCTGCAACAACATGCTAGGTCCTGGCTCTGCCCCATACCCTCTGCCCTCACAGCCACCCAGGCAAGAAGCTAGAGGGCCTTGCCTTTAGCAAGTGGGAATACAGGGCCCCTGTCTGCAACAGCTGGGCAGGTGCCCCCAGGAAGGATCTAGGCATGATGGCTACTCACCAGCAAGCAGGGCCTCAGGCTCCCAGACTGCTGGCTTCACCTCCTCTGGGGCCAGGACCTGGCCTGGAAGTGGCTCTGCAGCCTCTTCCACCCTGATGGAAAATGGGCAAGAGCGATGAGAACACTCCTCCCAGCACTGACCCCCTACTTGGCTCAGGGGTTCCTGCCCTTACTGTGGAAGAGCTAGAGGTGAGAGTGGGGGAACTGTAGTTTCCACTTCTGGGGCTCGAGGTTCCTCCTTGGACACTGCAGGGAGAGAGAGGATCAGAGCACAGAAGGGATGAGATAGCACTGCCCAAGCCCAGCTTGCCCATGCCCAGGGCCTGACTGTCCAGCACCAGGCACGTCCCACACTGCTGGACAGGCCTGCCTTGTTCCTCTAACAAGATAGCTTCATCTTCCTCAGCAATGAGCAGGTCCAAGTCTCGACGGCTAACCTCTGGGAGGTCTCGTTCACCCTGTTGTGAGAGGAAGAACAAGGAGAGGGAACTCAATTCCATTTCTGAAAAAAGAAAGTGGATCCAGGAGAGCGAGTCTAAGAAGCATGCCACAGGGCAGGGTCGAGGTAGCCCAATGGGCACTCAAGTGCCAGGGGCAGAGAGAGGGGAAATGGAGACAGAGAAGGCAGGACTCTGGGCAGAGAGAAGTAGATGCAAGGAGGGCTGGGCTCAGAAGCAGGACTCAGGCCTCAGGCTCTGTATGTCTGAGGACAACTCACATCGATCTGTAGCATGCGTATGGGTTCTGCTTCCTGGAGGGTGATGGCCTCCGGAGACAGCACAGTGACCAGGGTCCTGTCTGAAGGGGCAGAGAAGTCACACCGGCCACTCTGCTTCCTTCCAAGTTCTCATACCCATGTGAGGCAAAAGCATGGACTCATGAGTCAAGTCAACCTGAGTTCCAGTCAGGCCCAGGCTAGTCACTGGCCATTTGACCTTGGATAAGTTACTTAACCACTATGGGCTTCACTTTTCTCATCTGTAAAATGGGGATAAGAATTCTGATCTCATAGAACTGGCTCTTTTTAAAAATATGTATTTTTAAAATTGATTTCAGGGTGGAAGAAGCAGCAGAGCTACTTCCAGATCAGGTCCTGGCCCCAGAGATAGAAACATCAATGATGAGAATCATTGATCTGCTACCTCCTGCACTCCCCCGCCCCCGCCCCGTACCCTCACCCCCGCCCCCACTGGTGATCAATCCTGCAACCCAGGCATATGCCCTGACTGGGAATTGAACCATGACCTCCTGGTTCATAGGTCAATGCTCAACCATGAGCCACACTGGCCGGACTTTTTTTAAAAAAAAGTATTTTTAATCCTCACCCAAGGATATGTTTTTGTGGTTTTTTTTATAGAGAGAGTGGGGGAGAGAGGAAGGCAGGGAGGGTAAGAGGGAGGGAGGGAGGGAGGGAGGGAGGGAGGGAGGGAGGGAGGGAGGGAGGGAGGGAGGGAGGAAGAAACATCGATTGGCTTCCTCCTGTATGTGACCCGACCAGGGACAGAATCCACAACCTTTTGATGTATAGAACCATGCTCTAACCAAATGAGCCACCCGGCCAGGGCCAGGGCCTGGCTCTTAAGAGAAGCTCAAAGATGGTTATTTCTTAAGCTGTTAGAGCTTCTATGCCTCTCACCAGAAAGAAGTCCTTCTCTGCTCACCTGGCTTCCCAGGCTCTATAGGGACTTCAGGAGGGGTCTCCTCAGGTACTCTCTCTGGGGTCACAGCCTCCAAAAGGTGTCGAATCTTTGGAGAGGGATTGGAGACAAAATATAGGGGTCAGCTTCAACCCCCCGTTTTCCCAGTTTCACAATCTTATTCACACAATGGACAATAATACCTTTAATGCCTAATTCTTGTATTAGCATGCAGTGAACCCACTCGCCATCTCGTTTCCTTTCCTCCCGTTCCTGCCCACATGATCCCCGTTCCCCCCACCAGTTACTTAGCCTTTGTCAATTAATCTGTGCTAGAAGCACTGCACCCTTATATCAAGTTGTGGGGGACAGAAGGGAAAAAAAGGGTTCTTGATCTTAAGGAGCATATGGTCTAGAAGACAAGTTTGTATCTGACCCTAGCAAGGGTCAACACAAAGGATAAAACAAGGCTGAGTTCCAGAACAACATTTGGTTCTGGCTGGGAGTGGGATAGAAGCTTCATGGAAAAGGGTAGCATCTGAGTGAGGTCTATAAGAATCTGTAGGATTTGACTAGTAAAGAACAGGGGTAACCATTATGGACTTAAGCAAAGAACTGAATGTGGCATCTTTGGGACCAGGGGCCAGACTGGTGTGTTGGGAGACAAAAATGCCCAGAGAATGAGCTGAGATGTCTGGGGATGGCTAGCTCTGCACCAGGGCACAGAGCCCTAAATGCTAGTATTCTGTTTGCAGTGGGGAATCACTGAAGATGTCTTTAAAAGAAGGGAATAACATTGCCTAAGTTGCAGGGGGTGTTAGGAATAAATGGAGGACACGGGTAGTGAAACATAGTGCCGAGGGACAATGAAGGCCTGGATTAGGGCCTCAGCAGTGGGGACAGTATGGAGATGAGCGGGGATAAGAGCTGCCTCTAGGTTGGTCTTGAGTAAGTGGAGCAGGCTTGTCTCCTGTGGGGCAGAGCTGTGGCAGCTCCCTTCCCCCTAACCCCAGTGTCAGACTGGTCCAGGAATAACACTCCCCATCTGTACTGTCAACTGGGAGAATGAGCCCCACCTGAGGTATATCGAAGGGGCTGGGAAGTCTGGGATCCACAGACATCATCCCAAAAAAGGGGTCCGGAGCATCTTCCAGGGTTTCCATCATGGCCAGGCAGTTAGGAAGCAGCAGGCTGGGTCTGAGAGAAAATGTGGCTATCAAGGACTGAGGCTGAGATGGGCTAAGGCCAAGCAGTGAGGTTCCCCACCAAAGGCTGCTGGGTGGTCTCAGTCCCAGAGGACACTCACAGTTCAGTCTCCACCATATCTATTCGGATCTGCAACCGGGCACGGTGCAGGCGCTCCAGGATGTGCTGGATGTCCTCTGTGGGCAGGGAGGGCAAGGTAGAGAGCCAGCCTAGCTGAGGGCCACTCAGCTCTGCCCCACTTTCGGGCAGCCTTCCCAGCCTTACCTACGAGGTACTGGCATTGTTGTGAGTAGACCCGGATCACCCCAATCTGGAGCTGGGCTGAGAGATAGAGGGAGAAGCGGGGGCGGGGCAGGCCGGGCTGCGAGGGCTGCACTTGTACCAGCACATAACTGAGGATTTCCTCGCTGGGGAAACAACGTGCCCTGGTCACCGCTGTGCCTGCCCTAAGAACCAGTCCCACAACTTTGCCCACCCCTAACCAACACCAGTACCAGGTCACCCCTCTCTTTTCTGGGCCTTACCAGGTCTTCACCACATTCACCTTCAGGTATTCACGCTTTACCAACCGGCTGCCACGTGTTGCTGCCAACCTGGACAGAGTGGGAGTGGGGATGGAGGGGGCTGTCAGGTGGGGATCCCAGGGCGGCCCTTACAGCTGCCACCTCCCCCAACGTCACCCCCCACCCCCCCGCCGCCCCCGGCCCAGCCGCTTTTACCAGATAGTGGAAAAGCAGCCCGTGTGGCGCTGAAGCACATTGGGATAGTAGAACATCGTCCCTCTGGGGTTTCACCTTCTCGTCTTCACCGCTCCTCCGTTTGTCTCTCGATCCAAATTCTTTAGGGCACAGTATTTCCCAGCACCGTCAGAAAGAAATAAGGATTTGGACAGGTGGGGCAGCAGATGGACCCATACGCCAAATAAAGGAACCGATAAACACGTGATGGATAAACGATTAAGGGGACAGATACAAGGAAACGCAGACTAGATACACAGGGATGCTCCCTTCGTCAGCCCTGAAGGGTTCGCACGCCACATGGTGCTTCGAACTTACTGGAGCAGGTCGGGGATGCAGAGCTCCTGAGAAACGGCTGCTCCCGGCAGAGATGCCGGGCTCTGGGGCCTTTGCTCTCAACTCGGGCAGCAACAATCTCAACCGGGTCGCCCTCCCGCGGGCCTAGGTCGCGCCGCAGGAACACGCGCTCGGTTGCTCCGCCCACCTCTCCGCACCAGAAGAGGGTGGTCCCCAGAGCAGCCAATAGGAATGGGTCGGCGTGGTTGAGCTCCTTCCAGGGCGCCCAGCTGCCTGCTGAGGTCGAGGCGACAGCCCTCCCTTCTCCTCCCCCCACCCTCCAGGCAGAAACGAACCAATTGGCAGAACCTGCGAGGTGCCCGACCATTGTGAGGTGTCCTGACCAATGGGCTCTCGTTCTCTTCTCTAGTAACAAGGGTTCCCCGGAGGTGCTTTTCGCCGACCAATGAGAGGAGAGTAAATCTCAGACTCTCCTGCATCCAGCCTGGTAACAAGGGTATTTCAACCAGAAAGGTGCTGCCTGGGGCTACAGCCTTGGCCGTGTTCCTAGGCTGACCTGCAGTTAGACCTTGCCCCCTCCCCGCAAAAATCCCACCAGGCAGCAATTGATTGGTCCGTCTTTGTGCCAATCGTGAGCTGGCAGGTAGAAATGGTGTGAGGTGACCTGGGAGTCACCACAGGTTGATGGGGGGAAAACTCAGATCTCAAAGGAAGTAATGAGAGGACTTGCTGGGTCATTTCCTAAACTTGAACAGTTTAACTTGTGGGCATGCCTGATCTGGCTGTTTTCCAGTTGTAAATGTTCTCCTGGCTGGAACTGACCTTTAGCTTTGTTGGATGCAGGATACACTCTCAGCACCCAAAAGCCATTTGTCTCAAACAATTCTTCGTGTAAAATTGTTATTTTCTAGTTACAAATATCCCTTGTCTCCATGCCTCCTGCCTTTGCACATCCATTTCTTTAATCTAGATCCGTGGTCGGCAAACTGCGGCTCGCGAGCCACATGCGGCTCTTTGGCCCCTTGAGTGTGGCTCTTCCACAAAATACCACAGCCTGGGAGAGTCTATTTTGAAGAAGTGGCGTTAGAAGAAGTTTAAGTTTAAAAAATTTGGCTCTCAAAAGAAATTTCAATCATTGTACTGTTGATATTTGGCTCTGTTGACTAATGAGTTTGCCGACCACTGGTCTAGATAGATGACCTTCCCAGCCTCCACTCGAGGCCTCTTTATGACTCAGCTCCTATTGCAGCCCAGCTGACCCTATTTTATTTTGCTCTTTTTTTTTTTTAATATATTTTATTGATTTTTTACAGAGAGGAAGAGGAATAGAGAGTCAGAAACATCGATGAGAGAGAAACATCGATCAGCTGCCTCCTGCACACCCCCACTGGGGATGTGCCCGCAACCAAGGCACATGCCCCCGACCGGGATCGAACCTGGGACCTTCAGTCCGCAAGCCAACGCTCTATCCACTGAGCCAAACCGGTTTCGGCTTATTTTGCTCTTTCAATCTGGGAGCTCTGAGATTGGGGTCTTGTGTTTTCAATTAGTGCCCAGAACCTAGTTCAATAAATACCTGCCAAATGACTGTGCAGTTGCCCTAAACCAGTGGTTGGCAAACTGCAGCTCGTGAGCCACATGCGGCTCGCGAGCTGCGGTTTGCCGCTGTTGACTAATGAGTTTGCCGACCACTGCCCTAAACTTACAACCACAGAATGTCAAGGCTAAAAGGGATTTCAAAATCTAAGCCAAACCTTGTCTTTACAAATGAGACAATGGAGGCCAATACAGACTTTCTCCAGACCACACACTCCTTGGTCACAGCCTGGTTAGGGACTTTGCTCTCTTTCAGTGTTCCCAATCCCTATTTAACTGTGTTCAGCTAAATTGGCTTATATAAGACTAGAGGCCCGATGCACGAAGATTTGTGCAAGAATGGGCCTTCCTTCCTCTGGCTGCCGGCACCACCTTCGCTCTGGACCAGAGCCACCTTCCTGCCTTTGCTCCGGCCCGGAGCCACCTTTCTGCCTTTCCACACTGCCCAGAGGCCTGTGGCTGGGGCGCCTGCGTCGTCGCCATGGCAACGACACAGGCGTCCTGCCCTGCCCCTGGCCGCTCGGTGCCTGCATATGCAAATTAACCCACCATCTTTGTTGGGTTAATTTGCATACTCACTCCTGATTGGCTGATGGGTGTTGCAAAGGTACGGTCAATTTGCATCTTTCTCTTTTATTAGTGTAGATCAGCCGTGGGCAAACTACGGCCCGCGGGCTGTTCTATCCGGTTCTCTTGCTCTCCCCTCCGCTCCTTTACTTTGAATTTATATTAGTTCACACAAACACTCCATCCATGCTTTTGTTCCGGCCCTCTGGTCCAGTTTAAGAACCCATTGTGGCCCTCAAGTCAAAAAGTTTGCCCACCCCTGGTGTAGATACTTACAATTGTTTCAGTCATTACATAAACTGTCAATGTTTACAAGTGTTCACATTGGGGCACAAAGATGATAAAATAGAGATGCCTTCCCTTAAGGTGCTTAGAGCCTAGTTTAGGAGATAATTTGTTCACCCATTCATTCATTCATTCATTCCACAAGTATTTATGCCGTATTTTATTTTTTTACTAGAGGCCTGGTGCATGAGAATTCATGCACTGGGCGGGGGGGTCCCTCAGCCCGGCCTGCCCCCTCTCACAGGCTGGGAGCCCTCAGGGGTGGGAGGTTACACCCCATCACAACCTCTGCTGCTACCACTTGCTGGCAGCGCAAGCCTCGGCCAGTCCTGGTTACCTGAGCCTCGGGCAGCCCTGAGCAGCTGGGCAGCTGCCATCCGAGGCTTGCATGCCCCTCGGGCTGGCCCTGGGTGGCTGGGCAGCCAACATCTGAGGCTTGCCTGTGCCTCAGACCAGCTCTGGGTGTCTGGAGGGCTAAGGAGACTGCGGGGCTGAGGGGACTGGGCGCCACCATCTTGTGGCTGTGGGCGCCGCCATCTTTGAGTGAGTGGCATTCAATTAGCATGTTCCCTCCTTATTGGCTGTGGGCGCTGCCATCTTTGAGGGCGGGGCAGTCAATTAGCATATCCCTCCTTATTGGCTGTGGGTGCCATCTTTGTGCCGGTGTGAGGGTCAATTAGCATATTCCCTCTTTATTAGATAGGGTATTTTTATTGACTGCAGAGAGGAAGGGAGAGGGAGATAGAAACATCAATGAGAGAGCGTCATTGATTGGTTGCCTCCTGCATGACCCACTGGGGACTGAGCCCACAACCCAGGCATGTGCCCTGACCGAAAATCGAACCATGACTTCCTCCTGGTTCATAGGTTGATGCTCAACATCTGAGCCATGCCGCCTGGGCACAACAAGTGCCTACAATGTGCCAGGTGCTCCTTTAGGTACTGGGAATATAGCAATGAACAGAACAAGTCCCTGTTCTCAAAGAGTAAGGAAGGAGAGGAGCTAGGCAAGCTGACATATAGAAATATGTGAAGTGGTCAGTACTATGAAGAAGAATGAGACAGCATATGAGAATATAGAGTGCCATTTAGGTGGGTGCTCAGGGAAGAGAGGAGGCAAGTCATGTGCCTACCTGAAGGAAGAGTATTTTAGACAAAAGAACCAGCAAGTGTAAAGGTCCAGGGCAGAAGTGTGTTTGGTGGGTTCAGGGAACCTGGAGCAAAGTGACTGAGGCAGAGAATGGCGAGGGGTGAGGTTAGAGAGGAGAGCGGCCACATCACAAGGACTGTGGAGGCCATGGTAAGGGTTTGGGCTTTTAACCTGAGTTGAGAGCCGATGGAGGGTTTTGAACAGAGGAGTAACATAACCAGACTTTTGTGTTGAGAACAGGCTGAGGGTGGACAAGAGTAAAAGTAGGAAAGAAGATGTGGAAGGAAACCAGAAGAAGTGTATGAGATAATGGTGACTTGTTCCCAAGTGTTGGTGGTGAAAGCAAAGAGCAGCAGTTGGGTAGCTTTTGAAGGAATAATGTCAGGGCTTGCTGATGGATTGGATGTGGGGTACGAGAGAAAATGGAAATCAAGGAGGTAGCAGGTACAAAGGTCCAGAAGGGAATTCAGCAAATTGAGGGCACAACAGGGCTTGTGCACCTGTGCACTCAGTACCTGATTTCTTCAATGCCTAGAGGAGGATGGGAAAGACTGAAGAAAAGGAAGGCCTGAGGAGGTAGACAAACTCAAAAGCAGCACTCAAGTTTGTCAAGTGAGCCAGCAAGATCCTCAAGGTTCTAGATATTTAGATTTTATCACATAGGCCAGTGGTCGGCAAACCGCGGCTCGTGAGCCACATGCGGCTCGCGAGCCGCGGTTTGCCGCTCTGTTGACTAATGAGTTTGCCGACCACTGGACTAGACTAAATGTTACCGTGTAGTTGGAAGCTGTGAGGATTAGGCAATTGTGGCATATTGTGTGCAAAGAGGTAAAGGGTAGTATATGACAGTGGTCAGCAAACTCTTTAGTCAACAGAGCAGCAAACCGCAGCTCATAAGCTGCATGTGGCTCGCAAGCCGCGGTTTGCCGACCACTGACATAGGTGATATATGAGCCACTGAAGGCTTATGAGTGACATGACAGGAAGGAATCTGGTCTGCTGGGCCCCTTCTCCTCTAATTTAGTGTCGTGTGCTGGAAGGGGGAAGCTGGAGGCCATGGCCATCAGTAAGTGGTGATTTAGGTCTGAACTATTCTGCTGGAATTGATTATACACAGGGAAGAAGGATGACAAGTGACCTTGTGAAGAAAAAAATGTCCAGTTTGGTGGCAAATAAACATGGGGTCAGGGAAAGGATCGTCAGCTTATTTGGACCCCTCAAATCTGTGAACAGAGTGTTGGTGACACAGCAGTCTTGGCCAGACTGTCTTTTGTGGACTCAGGTGGAGTGAGGAAACCAGTTTGGGAGTACCTTCAGTAGTGGGGGTGACAGTGCATCATGTGCTGGGAGAAGAGGCACCACGGCCTGGTCTGCCCTACACACAGAAGGTTCAGCAACTCCTCCCTCTGATTTCCCCTCCCAGCAGGCCCCAAGGCCTCTAGGCCATAGTGTCAGGTCAACTTCAAGTTCTCCTGTTCATTCAGACCTCCAGTCTAGAGTCCAACTATAGGCCTGTTGTAAGGCCCAAATGAGACGGCTCTAGTGAAGAACTATGGAGCCCAGGATCTTCTTGTGTCAAGTTGGTGGCTATAGTGGCTGAAGCTCAGTGTCCCTTTTGGGGGCTGACCCTGACCCTAATCCTGGGTAGAAGGTACAGAAGCCAGGCTGCAAACCCGCAGTGCTCAGACTGCTTCCTTGACAACCTGTGGGTGGAGGAGAGGAAAGGGGCCCAGAGATGTCAGCAGGAAGAAAACCCAAGTGCCCTACTCTCAAGTTACATCTCGGGTTATCTCCATGACCTCTGCTACCTTATCCTCCAAACAAATCAGATCCGGATTCCTTTTTCAATAAATTTTATTTTAAATCCTTAGTGAAGATTTAAAAAGAAAATATAAAGTTCTTGGCTTTAGGGTTGGGGGAAGAGGAAATGGTGCCCCTGAGTTCACACCATTTGGACTTTCCCAGTTCAGTTCCTCAGAGATAAAAGAGGGTATATCTCAAAAATTAAAACAAACAAAAAACGGCTAAAACCAGCCAGGCACCATGAGTAGCTGAAGGAAGTAACCATCACAGACAACCACTAAGAATTATCACCAAGGGAGGCAGGTCCACAGTGTGGAGAACGAGTCTCTTTCAGAGAAAATAGGAAGAACAGAGCAGAGAGGAGGAAGGTAGGTCTTCCAGGCTCTGCACCAGGGACAGAGTGGCTGCCTGGTCCTCTGGACGCTCTGCCAGTAAATGCCGAGCAAAGGCCTGCTCCATCTGTTCCAGAAGAGGTGGGAAGAGGGCATCATGAACACAGCAGGGCGGCCACTACCCCTGCCCACCCCAGGGCCCTTCTCCTGGACCTCCTCGCCTACACAGGCAGCTATTCTCACCCTGCCCTGGACTCACCTGAACTGAGATAAGACTCTGTGGGGTGTGGCTGGGGTCAGGGTCCTCCTCCAAGAAATTCAGTGTCACCTGGAACTTGGGTGGGGGGCCCAGACCCCGGGAGTACCTCTCCAAGTCTGAAAGAGAGAAGGTCAAGAGTTGGAAGAATAAAAAGAGAAGGGAGAGGGCCATAGGCAGGGAGGGAGGAACCCATAATGGAGAAAGAGAGGTGGCAGTGGGGCCACTTGGAGATGAAGGCCAGAACAGGAGCTACAGGAGAAATGCTAGGAACTATGTGGAACTCACCCATGTGCAGACAGAAAAAGTACTCCTTCCTCCAGTAGGAAGTACTTAGAGGTAGCCAACTCTACACAACCTGACATGTTCGCTGCTGAGAGAGCTTAGCGTCCTCTCAGCAGCAGCCCTGGCTGCTCACACACATGTTCCCATACCTTGGTTGTCTGCTCATACTATCTTGCCTGTGCCAGGGCACCCATGGCCCGGGAAACACTCATGCTCTGTGTCCCTTTACTCCTGGCCCCACTTCCAAGGCCAGATTTGAATGGAGGCAGGAAATGGAATTCCAAGTGTGGATGGGAAAGGGGCAATTTGAGGGGATGCCTGGAGTGTGGTAGGGCCAGGGTGTGTGACACGTGTCAGCTCTCCTGAATGTGTGGGCATGTGTGCCAGTGTGTGTGTAGGAGAGGGCTGCACGGCGCACCTTCCCACAATTACTGTGTATGTCATGTGACAGTGCTCTCTGAGCTGTGATGCTCTTGTGCTGGGCTCTACCTGAGCCTCATCTCCCGCAGCATGGACGATGGAAGGAAGGCTGCCAGGCAGCTGCCACGGCTGAGCACGGGGCCTCACAGGATGTGCATCCAGCAAGTGCAGGGGGCCACCCATGGACTATGATGGTGGATCTGCTGGAGGCAGTGCAAGGGGGAGAACTAATGGGGGAGGTCAGAAGCTGGGCTGCAGCAACCTCACCTCTGCAGAAGTGGGCGGTTCTGAAGAGCTCCACACACTCGTTGCTGGGCAGCAGATGTGGGCCTGGACCAGGTGGGAACTGGGGCGCGCTGTAGGAGATGCGGATGGGGCAAAGGCGCTGAACAAAGAGGCCTCTGGAATTGCTAGCCACCAGGACACCCCTCTCGAGTTGGCTCAGCAGGCGTTGGGTGGGTCCTTGCGGGCCGGGCTTGGGAAATACCACTTGCTCCATGCTGCACTGGGAACTGGAGGGCTCAGCCACGAGGCGGCAGTCCAGGCTCTGCACCTGGGCCTCACCCACCACGTGCCCATTGTAGATGAAGGTGAGCATCAGGGAGTAGTCTGTGGACAGAGAGCGACCTACTGCACCAAGTGCATCTCCCCAAGGGCGCATTCACCTGGTCAGCATAGGCTCTGGGGAAACAAAGAGGGACTCTTGCAAATCCAATGTCCTCATTTTGCTGCTGAGGAACATGAGGCCCAGAGAGGAAACCAGGCAAGGGCTGGGGAGGACAGGCAGGCTGTGGAGTGGGGACAGCAGCTACACGTTCTGAGTTTAGAGAAGGCACCGTCACTCCTCATCCTCATTCCCCTTAGCCTCACCAGCAAGGGGCCTCCTGTCAGACCTTCCTATCACTTGGGAGAGTAGCCAATAATCAGATTCCACTGGGGCCTCAATGCTTAATGCTCAGGGTCTTACAGTTTACAAGAAAGTCCCAGAGATTTGGTCTTTCTACAGAAATCAATGTCTTGCCGAAACCGGTTTGGCTCAGTGGATAGAGCGTCGGCCTGCGGACTCAAGGGTCCCAGGTTCGATTCCGGTCAAGGGCATGTACCTGGGTTGGGGGCACATCCCCAGTGGGGGGCGTGCAGGAGGCAGCTGATCGATGTCTCTCTCTCATCGATGTTTCTAACTCTCTATCCCTCTCTCTTTCTCTCTGTAAAATATCAATAAAATATATTAAAAAAAAAAAAAAAAAAAAAAGAAATCAATGTCTTAAAGTGGATTTCCAGGGATAGGGGTTATTTCTGAGAAGCAAGCTGTTTTGGAGTCTGTAGCTGGCCAGGTACACTGCCTAGAAACCAGTGCCTCTGTCTGGGTAAGGTGAGGCCAAGTCGCTGCAAGCCTGACATTAGATAATGCACGTATAGCCATAGGAAGGTGACCTGTGGCGACAGTGAGCAGGGATAGTTAGACGTGCTAAGTACCTGAGTCTGGAGGGGGCAGTAGCTCCAAAGACACCGGATCTCCTTGGAAAGGGGCCTCATTTGTGTCTGCACCTGGAAGGGAGAAGAGGCACTCATTTCAGAGTGGGACTGGAGTCCAAGGGCCAGAGCGTGTGGCATGGGGGATGAGGAGAGGCACGGAGGTGGTACCTTCCTGAGGCTCAGGACTGTTGCTGTTGCTGTTGCTGCTGCTGCTGCTGCTGCACCCAGAGTCTGAATGACCTGCTGCTCCATTGGCCTCCACCTTCTCCTGCAAACATGGAATCTATGGTTGGCCCCCTTTCCCCCCAGTTGCTGTCCTGCCCTCAGGCCCACCCAGTTCCCTCCCCCAGTTCTTACGTTTTTGAGGGGGTCCTGAAGCAAGGCAGGACTGAGTATACAGTTCTTTGTGGTACCCTCATCCTCCTTCCTCTCAGGGGACACCGAGCTGTGGTGTCTCTTTGAGGGTGATTTCTGTGGTGCTGGTGAAGCTGTGAAATGTTGTTGAGGGGGAGAAAGAGGTCAGAGCCTTAAGTGGGGACAGAGGGTAGGGGAGAGCTAGGAGGCAGTGAAAGGATGGGCAAGACTGGGCAGGGGAGCCAGGTTACCAGAGTGGCAGCTCTCTGAGGATAGGGACAAGGTAGAACTCTGACTGAGGGGCCTGAAGGGAGTCCCACCACGCTCCCAGGAGCTCATCTCTATCCTTCTGGCCTACTCTGCTTAGTCTAGGGGACACTCACCAGGGACGGCTCCCGGTGGCAGCAGCCGATACACCTTGTAGGGCTCAGCCCCATCCCTATGGCTATTCTCAGGAACCTCCTCAAATTCAGGGCTCTTGTTAAGAGCACAGCGTAGACGAGTCTTCCAGATAGCGGGGCCTTCTGTGTCTCCCTCCTTGTACTTTCCCTTAAATATTGCCCAGGCCTAGGAAACAGACAAAGTGCAAAGAGGCAGCATGTTACAGGCCGCAGCTAACATGCCACCAGGGCCAGCTTCATGGATGTGCGGCCTGAGCAGCTGCACAGGAAGGCCTGTGCTGGTTTATGCTCAGTTGTTGCCACTTGGAATTCCTTAGTAATTTTTGCATTTTCATCTTGCACTGGGCTCTGACAGTCATGTAGCTGGTTCAATCCTCTACTCCCCCCTTTATCTGACACTCAGGCAGGCACAGCCCTTGGGCATCAGTGTCCATTCCATCCCTCACTTGGAGGCCCATTCACCTTGAAGAAGGCAGCATCCTGGTCCTCTCGGAAATCCTGCTTGCCTGCATGCTTCCAGGGAATCCGGAACATAGTCTTAGCTTCATCTTCCCAGCACACCCCTGGGAACTGTCCACTCTCCACTTGCTCCACCACCCAGTTCCGGAGCTTTCGGGTGCAGCGTGCCCGGCCCGATGCCATCCTGGGAATAAGAGCAGCAGGCAGCATCAGTAGAATCAACCAACCGTTTGGGAGGAAACATCGGCTGAAGTCTTGGCCATTTGGGTTGTATTCTGGCAAGGTCCCCCAAAGAGCCCATCCATCTTTTTCTCTAGCTCAAAATACTCTGAGGTTAAATAGTTTTGTTTCTGCCATTACTGGCAATTACCAAAAATTATGCTTTTTTTTTTTTTTTTAACACCCCAAGCTGTGACATCTGGAAGGAAACCTTAGGTACTGGTCTTAATTTTAAGACTTTTCAGGAATCTGCCCTGGCTGGGTAGCCCAGTTGGTTAGAGCATAGTCACTATACACTAAAGTTGCAGGTTCAATCCTGTCAGGACTCATACAACAATCAACCAATGAATGCACAAATAAGTTGAACAACAAACCGATGTTTCTCTCCTTTCCTTGTTCTCTAAAATCAATACATTTTTTAAAAAGCACTTTTCGGGAATTACTGTTTGGAAGAGAATTTCCTTGGTGTTCTGTTCCTTGTGAGAGGCTCAGTCTAGATCCTTAAACATTTGCAGAGGCAGTATCTGCTTCAGAGATACCTCACCAACCCTCTTCACCCACCATCCCCACCTGTCCTATGACCCCACCCCACCCCTCTGCTTGCCCTAGGGGTAGGTGGGGCAGGGAGCAGGGGGCAGGGGGCGGAGCCAGAGCATAAATAGGCAGGGCCAGAAGGCAAGAAAACAAAGCCAAGTACCCTGGAGCAACAGCCTCCTTCCCTGAACCCAGCGGCAGGTCCTCTGGGCCTTTGCCTGTAGAGCTTGGGACACAGACCCTGATCAGGTCAGTCTCTCACTCAGGCCAACCTCCTGCTTCCTGGCTCACAGGCCTTTAGTCTATCCCTCAGTCTAGCAGAGGGGGACCCCAGGAAACCTCACCCTCCTCTAATGTGGCTGGGTCTTCCAGCTATATACCCAGGCTACCACCAGTTCTTGGTTGATCTTACCTGAGCGGCTGTGCAGGCTGTCCCAGGGCTCAGCTGACCTCAGCTCAGCTCCAGGCTAGGAAGCTTCCTGATAACTCCTCCCTGTTTCTAAGTCCCCACCCTAAGTTTCAGTTCTCCTCCTGGGAGGTCCGTTTCCCTGAAATCACGTGGCCTGAGTTGCAGGGCAATGAGTGGCCACCAGGGGGAGCAGCATCTAAAAATCTCAGATGCAGGAGGAGCCATCAGAGCTCAGGCTCATTCTTCCTCCCTCAGCTACTCCTCGCTTGTGTCCATTTCTGTGACACTGCTGCTTCCCCAGGGAGGTCACGGTGTGCGGGTCTGTCCCCAGAGCATCTGGATAGCTCTGTACCACCTAAGCATCTATGTTCCCTGACGGTGCCTATTTAGTACCTATAGGTGATCTCAAGTATCAGCTGAATTTAATGAAAGGAAGAGAAGCAGGGATGGAGGAAATCAGCCCAGGCCAAGTGGCTGGACAGGGAGGACCTCCCTTTGTCAGCCATGGTATCAATTCCTTTCTGGTCCTGGGTCCAGGGAAGATCAAGTGGTGGGCTGTAGGGGCCCTTTCGGCAAAGCTCTGTTCACCCCCCTTTTTCCCTGGTGCCCCCAGATAGTGGGGTCAGGAAGAAGGACCACCAAGAAGCCTGGGCAAGGAGATGCCTCTTTATTGGTGCTGGAGCTGTTCCTGAGGGTGTGGGATCCTCATCAGGACCCTCGCCCTCAGCTATTTCCTCCTCCGGGGTATACTCTGTCCCAAGGGTATCTCTTCCATCAGCTTCTGCAGAGAGATAGAAGATGATGATGATGGTGATGATGATGATAATCCTGGAGGCCTGGAGCTGACACAGACTGGACAGGGGACTTTCAGAGCATAGGGTCAGAGGTGAGGCTGTGGGGGAAGCTTCACCTGTAACAAGCGGGCGTGGTAGGCAGGGGCATCCTCCCCAGCCAGTGGCTGTGGGCGCATATGCAGGTAGCGCTCGACAGCTGTCTCCAGCTCCTCCACCTCATACAGAGTGGCTGGGTCCAGTGAGTGGGCATTGATGAGGCTTACAAGATACTCTTTGTAGTGTGCCCTGAGGAGATTAGAGGGTGGAATATTTGTTCTTGTTTGGCTAATATTAACTGAGTGTGCCCAGCACCTTGTGGGACACTGGCATACTTGGATGAATAAGATTGACAACCTTCACCTGTGTATGCATGCCAACCTGAGCACATTGCTTACTGCTACCTACCCAGGCCCTTGTCCAGAGAGCCCCTCCCTCCTACTCCTTGCAGGACCTATTGCTCCCAAAGACCCACTTCATTGCCTGGGCACACCCTCAGTGCTCCCCAACATCATGCTCCCAGCCTGGTACTTACTGGCAGAGGCCCGCATAGCCAGCTGGCGTCTCCTTGCCACAAGCTTCGTCCCGGAGCCCATTAGGAACCTCCTTCTGCTCCATCACTCGGCAGCCACCTGTGGGTAAGAGCAGAAAAAGATCCTTTGTTAGGAAAATGCCACTGACAACCAAGCCTTAGGAGAACTGGGATGGAAGCAAGGGAGGCAGCCTCCAGGGAGGGGCTGGGGGGACAGGAGCCCCTGCTCAAACAGCGGTGGTGGTGGGGGTACTTAGAGATGCCATCATGGCAGACCAGCTCTGATACAGAAGCAGGGACCTTGTTGCCCTGCTTTTATCCAAGCTGCCTTTTAGCCTATAATCACATACTCCCTGAGACAGTTCTTTTGTGATTTAGCTCTTGCATAGTTAACTTACTCTGTGAAGGTCTTCCTCTGTGTAGATGGTAAGAAGTAGGGTATATTAGAACCACATGTAACATCTTTCTGATGCCCTCATGGAACCTAAGACAGTGCAACTAGCAAGTCTCAGTAAATACCCATTGAACTAATGAATCATTAACCTTTGGGAATGGGAGAAGAAAGTTAGTATCAAGGTGCTTTAATGTGGCCTCATGTAAAATAGCCGAGCTGGAAAGTGAATATTACCCCCATTTTACAGAGGAGGAATCAAGGCTCAGGGAGGTTATCTCGCCAATGGGCACAAAGTCAGACAGGATGAGTCTTCAGCTCAGAAGCTGAAGCTTCCCCTTTACTCACTGCCCAGTGTGCGCCCAGCCACCCTCTCTCCTTCTGCAAGGCTTGTCCCGACACTCACCTCCAGGGACTGCCCGGGCCCCTGCTGGAGGCTCTGTGTTGAACATGACCTTATTGTCCTGAGAAGGAACAGATGGAGGGTGTTAGGTTATCCTTGATGCCAGCCCACTGGATCCTAGGCCCTGCCCCCTCTCCCGGGCAACCTGCAAACCCTGCCCGGTTGGCCACCCCTCACCTGTAGTAGCTTCTGGAGCCGGAGAGCACTCCAGTCCCGCAGGTAGAAAAGGCAGTCTCGGGGATGGTGTCCATGCAGGGACTTTTTCACTCTGCAGTTAGGGTCTGGACATTTCTGGTGGAAACCCAGATAGGAGAGGGGAAGTTGGAGACTGTTTGGGGTCCTGGCCTCTCAGGAACCCCTGCATGAGGGTGTAGGGGTGGGGGTAGATGGAGACACTGGAGGGTCTGGAGCAAGCAGAGGGGAAAGGGGACAGAGAGAGGTAATTTACACCACCAGCCTCCTCTTCTCTTCCCCTAGGCTGCTCCTCAGTGGCCTCTACCCCTCATACCCATTGGCAGCCCCCTCCCTTTTATCCCTTCCATCCCCATTCTCTAGGCTCACATTCTTGGCGTAAAAAGTATTGTAGCATCCACTGCAGAACTGATGGCGGCACTGGGTGCAGTGAAAGTGCATGCAGCCTCCTCGGGCCAGTGCATACGAGAACTTGCACTTGGGGCAGTCTGCAAGGGACAGCGGGTCAGGGCTAGGGCTGCCACTGCTCCTCAAGGCTTTCAGGAAGAGAGCCACTGGCAACGATAGATTACTGGGCAAACAGGGCTAGTGGGCCAGCCTTACCAATGCCATTTTCCTGAAGGTACATCGCCAGGCCCTGGGCCTGGTATTCTGGGTCATTGTTGCGTTTCCAGTTCTGGAAATCCTCACAGCTCCGGCCCCGGTGCTGCTCCTCCCACTGCGAGAAGGAAACCAAGAGTCACATGGGAGCTCCTAGGCCCTTCTTGCTGGCCCTTCTACTCATATCCAGTGTCCGGGCTTAGTTTATGGCACTGCCATTTACCATTTGCTCTAATCTCAAACTGAGGGGCCAGCCTTGGTGCTTTCATGTCCTCATACCACCACAGATTCACCAGCAAGTCTTGTTTCCAACACCCAAGCCGAGCTAACATTGTAACCATGTCTATTCACAGCCCTGACCTTTCTCTCCATCCCTATTGTGACCATCTTCCTCTGGGCCAGGTCCGGTCTTGCCTCAATTACTTGCCTTGGTTACTAGTTTCTCTGCCTCCACTCAAGACTTCCCTATGGTTCATCTTCAACCTTGCAGTCAAAATGCCTTTGAAAGTCTAAGTCAGGCAGCCCTAGCTGGTTTGGCTCAGTGGATAGAACCTTAGCTTGTGAACTGAAGGGTCCCGGGTTCAATTCAGGTTAAGGGCACATGCCTGGGTTGCGGGCTTGATCCCCAGTGAGGGGCGTGCAGGGGGCAGCCTATCTATGATTTTTTTTCCCGTCTCATCATTGATGTTTCTCTCTCTCTCTCCCTTCCTCTCTGAAATCAATAAAAATACATTAAAAAAAGAGAAATCAATAAAATATTCTAAAGACCATCTCTAAACTCTTCGAAAAGAAAAAAAAAAAGACAGTGTAAGTCAGGCAGCTTCAACAGAATTAGGAGTGTCCTAGTTTTGAGGTTTGGTGGTAGGATCTCAATGTTTTTTTTGTTTGTTTGGTTTTTTTTTCCAATTATTTATTGATTTTAGAGAGAGAGGAAGGAGGAAACACTGATTTGTTGTTCTACGTGTTTATGCATCATTGGCTGACTCTTGCATGTGCCCTGACCAGGGATCGAACCCACAACCTTGGCGTATCAGGATGACACTCCAACTGAGCTATGCAGTCAGGGCTCAGGGGCTTATTTTATTGTGTCTCATAATATAGATGCAATTTTTTGGTATCAAATATTAGTTTTTAAAAGGTAAATGAACTCGTATCACCCCTTGCTTGGCCTTAGGATGAAAAGCAAATACGTTCCTCACTTGGCCCCAGGCCTCTCCTGATCTGGCAGCTAGCTCCTCTCCGACTGCCTGCCACTCTCACCTCTGCTCTTGAGGCTCCAACCACACACTTTCTTCTGACTTTGGCCTTCCCATGTGTTGTTCTTCTGTCTCAAATAATATTTGCATAGTTGACTTCCTCTTAATTTTCAGGCCTGAGCTTAAATTACACCATTTTAGAGTAGACTTGACCTCTCTATCCTAAGTAGGTCCATTCCATTATTCCTAATCTCAGATTCCTGTTGGTTTTCTTCATAGAACTTATGCCCTTGTATAATTATGCTCTTTCTCCCTCCTTCATTTTCTTTCCTTCCCTCCCTCACTGCCACCCTCCCTCCTTTACCTTACCTTTCACCCCTCCTCCCTCCTTCATCTTTCCTCCCCTTTCATCCTTCTTCCCCCCTAAGGCTGCTTCTTCTATCTCCCTCATCCTTCCTTCTTCTCTCACCCTTCCTCCCTCCTAGTCTGTAAGCACTCTGAGCCCAGAGCTCGTGTCTGTTCTGTTCTCCAGGATCCCCCAAGTCTAACAGAGTACCTCTAGCAGTTCAGCAAGTATTTCTGGAAGGATGGATGTGCCTCACCTGGCGCTTACAGCGTATACAGAAGGTCTGGCGACATTGGGGACATGTTGCTTCCAGCTGCTCACGCTCGTATATGAAGCCAAAGGAGCACTGTGGGTGCAAGAGCATAAAGCTATCCGAGGCCTGACTTGGCACCACCCCTGACCCTCCAGTCAGCTCTGCTGGGCAGGCCACTTGCCTGGGCACACCACAAGAACTTGGGGTCCCGCATGAGCACAGCCTCAGTCAGCTTCTTATGGAACAGGGCATAGGCATCCGGCTCTAGGCTCTCTCGAAGCTGGGGACAGAATGCAGAAGTGGTGGGTGGGCACGGTTCCTATTCAGAGCCCAGGGCACCCTGAGTCCCAGAATCTGCAGTACCTGGATGTCAAGAGTAGAGAAGTAGCTGAGCAACTGTGTGTCATCGGAAAGGTCAGGGCGGCCACAGGCAGGGCACACCATGTCAGTGATGTGCTTCTCCTTCAAGGCGATGGTGAAGTGCTGACGGAAGCAGTCAGGACAGATGGTGCATTCACAAGAAGTCAGAGCCTGCATCTAGAAGGTGAGCGGGGAGAGAAAGGGGTCAGAAGCCACAGCTGCCAGCCTGGGGAAGGGGAAGTAGCCAGGTGTTCACTGAGAAACCACTAGTTAACAACTGGGCAGGGGTAGCAACCTCATATGCCAACAAGTGCCAGGCAGGCAACCTAAATGTCTGAAGACTGTCAGGTGGAGGAAAACAGACAATGGTAAACCTAAGGTAAATTAACCAATGTCTTCTAAAGGCAGTCACATCAATTAAAAGCTAACACATATGCCCAGCCAGTGTGACTCAAGTTGGTTGAGCATCATCCCATGCACAAAGAGGTTGCCGGTTCAATTCCAGGTCAGGGCATATGCCCGGGTTTGGAGTCTAATTCCCAGTGTGGGCATGCAGGAGGCAGTCGATCAATGTTTCTCTCTCATCGATGTTTCTATTTCTCTCTCCCTCTCCCTTCCTTTTTTCTCTAAGTCAATAAAAACATAAAAAAGCCCTAGCCCTAGCTGGTTTGTCTCAGTGGATAGAGTGTCGGCCACGGACTGAAAGGCCCAGTAAGGGCATGTACCTCAGTTGCAGGCTTGGTCCCCAGCCCTGGGTCAGGGTGCTGCAGGAGGCAACCAATAGATATCTCTCTCTCTCACATGGATGTTTCTCTGTCTCTCCCCCTCCCTTCCATTCTCCCTAAAAACTCAATGGAAAAAATCCTCGGTTGATAATTAACAAAAACATTTTTAAAAAAGCTCACACACAAATAATCTTGAAATGACAAAATGACTGAGATGGAGAACAGACTAGTGATTGCCAGGTGACAGGAGAAAGGGAAGAAGTTGTATCTATACATCTACCAAAGGGCAGCATGAGGGAGTTTCTTTGTGGTGATGGAACAGCCTGTACCTTGAATTATGGTGGTGGTGGTGGTTATATGAATCTCTACATGGGTTAAAAGAGCATAGAACCACATACACACACATATCCATGGAAAAAAACATACTAGGTCTGCAGTCTAGCTAACAATGTATACATGTCTATTTCTTGGACTTCATCTTGTACTATAATTATACCAGAAGTCATCATGGGGGTAAGGTGAGTGAAGAGCACACAGGACTCTGTACTATTTTTATAACTTCCTGTGAATCTACAATTATTTTATATATACACAATTATTTTAAAATAAAGTAAAAACAAAACAAAAAATATACCGAGTGAGCCTAACTAAATTGGACTGTATTTAGCTAAAGAACTACCAGTTTTCACCTAAAATAAGTGGGGGCTCAGGAGACAAGAAGGGGCCTTTTTCTACAAAATGGATTTTTTTTTTTTAAAGTTACTCCGGTTAATTTATTTTATTACTAGTGGCCTGGTGCATGGACTTGTGCACATTGAAAGGAAATTAATTAGAAGAAATATTTTAATATCACTATTCGCCCTTTCTCTATAATAGAAGTGTCAAACAAATTCACGATCAACAATGACAGATCAAAACACACACGTGCGATTGGCGCCAGTGAGAGCTTTATATGTATTATGCATGTGCAAGTCAACTTAGTCTTTTATAGATATAGAATAAATTTGCTTAATTAGACCTGCTTTCTGATTTAGTTAAACTTTCTCCAGCCCAGTGAAGCACCCTAACTTCTCTTTCAGGTAATTGTCAGCAACACAGCAGTAAATATCAACACAAAGCAGATTATTATTGTCGATCACCCAGGGAGAACAAAGGGTAAAATATTTAATTGCATCAGTGTTTGACTATATTCTGCGCAGTGAGACAACCTGAAGTAATTTTCAAGGTCCACCATTTCTTACTTTTCAGTCGGGTCAAGTTTCTAAACTTTGTAATATCCATTTTCTGGTTAATGAAAATAAAATAGGATTCCACCAAGTCTCCTATCTACCTACTCCAGAACTTTTGTGAGGATCAAATGAGATGAGGCATGGGAAAACACTTCACAGACATTTGGTTACAGTGAGAAATGTTTCCACCTAGCTTAAAGCAAGTCGTGTTCCTGGGCTGAAGAAACTGCAAGGAGGCTAGTCATTGCTAGGGAGAGGAAGCTGTCCCTAGGGAGAAGCCGGGCATTGCTACATGACGTCATTACCCAATGGACACTTAGCATGTTAGCCTTTTATATATATAATTGTTTTTTTTTTAATCCTCACCCAAGGATATTTTTTCCATTGATTTCTAGAGAGAGTGGAAGGGAGAAAAGACAGAGGGACAGAGGGAGAGGGAGAGGGAGAGAGAAGGAGAGAGAGAGGAGAGAGAGAGATATATAGAGAGAGAGAGAGAGAGAAACATCAACGTGAGGGACACATTGATTGGTTGTCTCCCACAAATGCCTCCAGTAGGGAACCTGTAACTGAGGTACAAGGTACAAGGTCTGTGCCTTTGATTGGTATGTGCCCTTGACCTGACTGGGAATCAAACCTGTGACCCCTAGGTTTGTAGGCTGATGCTCTAACCACTGAGAAAAACAGGCCAGGGCCAAAATGGATATTTGATGATGATATCAAAGAATTACTGTTAAGTTTTTGGGTGTGGCATGGTATTTGTGGCTATGTTTTCAAAGCATTTTATATTTTAGAGATATATACTGAAATATTAGCAGATAAACCATATGATGCCTGAGATTTGCTTCAAAATAATCCTCTGTGTGTGGAGGTGAAATAAACATTGGCCATACATTTATAATTGCTGAAGCCTAGTGATGAATATATGGTGGAGAGTGGAGAAGAAAATCTGTGATACAATTTTCTCTACCATTGTATGTTTGAAATTTTCCATAATAGAACATTAAAAAATGGGGGTTGGGAGAGGCAGCCTATTTTTGCCCTCCCCTTCCCAGAAGCCTTCAGGGGCTCATGAACAACTGTAGAGCAAAAGATGATCAGAGACAGGCTGGAGTAGAGTGGGGGGTCTAAAGGGAATAAGAGTCATTCTGAGGCCAGGTTCAGTGTGACAGGCTTACTCGGTTGCGGGGCAGGGTCCAACCACACACAGCACATTCTTGGGCAAGCAAGCGACGCAGAAAGGCCCGATCTTGGCTCTGCCTCACAGCTTCTACCACATCCCCTAATTCATAGTTCCTGGGTGTCTCCTGCAACAGCGATAGCGCCAGCTCTGCCCGGCCCCAGCTGGGGAGTGTGTAGACTGCCAAAAGTCGTCTGACCAGGCTCTGCAATATGATTCAGGTGGAGAGGGAAGAAGTGGCTGTCAGACCCAAGGCTCCTATCCTTCAGCCTTCCCTCTCCCCCTTCATGTGTCTCTTCACCTCCTCCCAGCACCTGCTTATCTGAACTGTCCCATGAAGGGGTGGGCTCCGGGCCACTGTCCCAGAGGCGCTGATGGAAGGGCTCTAAGCGTTGACGCTGTAGCTCAGTCAGGGCCCGTGTCACATCACCCCCGTGTTGGAACAATGCTTGAAGAGACCCCTCCTCAGGCCCAAAGCCCAGGGATCGGAGCTCCTGCACCTGAGAGTTGGGAGTGGAGAGGATAAATAAAGAGGGAAAAAGCAAGCAAAAGAGAGAATATGAGAGGCTCTGACCCACAACCCTCAACCCTATCCCACTTCCAGCACAGCTGGTACCTTCCTGCGCCGGACTCTCACACACTCTTCCACAGCTTCATCAAGATTGCCATGACGATCCAGCCAGGCTTTCTGGGCCTCCTGACAGGAAAAGGCACCTAGCCCAGGGTCCTGTTGTCCAGCCAGTTCAGCCACCATCTCCAGCACGTAGGGCAGCTCTGAACGCAACCACTGCAAGGGCACCTCGGTGCCAGAATACTGCAGAGCTGAGAAGACCTCCTCTGGACAGGCGCCGGCGGCTTCTCCTTCCTGAGGCACAGTCCACCCAGACAGAGGGCCATCAGGAAGGTGCCCTCCATCTACCCTCAGACAGCACCAAAATGCGGACAGTGGTTGAGCTCAGACTATGATCATGTGAGCGGAGCTAAGCATGACACCTGTCATATGGGAAGTGTTCAATAACAAGTAGCTGTGGCTAACAATCACCAGATTTATAAGAATTCCTATTATTTGACTGCAGCCTCTCCTTCCCCCACCACCTCAGCCCCACCTCATCCCAGGCCCAAATCCTCACCCGGATCTTGATCACCAGCTGACGACCTTCCTCCCGCATCTTGTCTTGGCGCTGCTTCTCAGGGTCCCCACAGGAACTGGGCAGAGGGGCACTGAGGCGTCGTGGAGGCTCTGGATTGGGGAGTTGCTCTTCCAAAGAGCTGGCTTTGGGCTGGGAGGCATGCTTTACTGGGATGGGGCTGCTGGTCCGGTGACACATAGCACACACCCAGCCAGGGCCCGAATTGCAGAAGGTACAGTGAGTACAGTACCAGATTGAAGTCTGGGCAGAGGAGAGCAAAGTGTCTCTCTGCTGGGGAGGCAGAAAGAATTATCCCATTGAAAGTTGGCTGAGGCTCAAGATGGAAATGTAGGGAGCGGGTTGGAAGATAAGGGGAAACTGATGGAAAACTGGGGATGAAGAGGTAGAGAATGGCTTATGGTAACAGGTACAAATGAAGAACTTGGAAAGCCAGGAACAGGTTACCTGAAGGGGCTGCAGGCAAATGCCACCATCCTGAGACTCCACCACCAAGCTAGGAGGCTGAGCCAGCCGAGGTCGCTCACACATGGCACACAGCACAGCCGCCGCCTCAT
Organism: Plecotus auritus; assembly: GCF_963455305.1. Lineage (NCBI taxonomy): Eukaryota > Metazoa > Chordata > Mammalia > Chiroptera > Vespertilionidae > Plecotus > Plecotus auritus. The sequence goes on along the minus strand of NC_137770.1, from coordinate 84,803,588 downwards.
TCTCAAAGGTGCAGCTCTGGCAGGCCCAGTGACCCCGTGCAAGTTCAGGTTCTAGGCCTCCAGCTCCTTGGGGACCTTCGATCTCCAGCCCCAACCCCTTACAGCCTCTGGGCCGATCACAGGCCTCACAGAGCACTGCCCAAGGTTTATTTAGCATGGAACAGGTGGCACAGTGCCAGGACAGACGGGCACTTGCAGGATCAGGGGACGAAAGAGAGTTGTCTCTGAGGGCCAGCAAGGAGGTTAGCTGGGGCAGTGGTGGAGCTGAGGCAGGTAAGCTGCAATGGAAAAAGCAGACACGGCCTGCTGAGGAGGGGGGTCCCCTGGTGCTTGGGTCCTCCACGCTGGGCATCCCTTATTCCCTGCATGATGATACATGGCTCTCGCCTTTGCACATTTTGTTCGATCTGGCACACTCCCATACCCATAGCCTATTAAACATTTAAATGACAGCTTAAAGTTTACATCTTGCTGATAGAGATCCCTAACATAGGGCATGACCCATTCTGGGTGCTTAAAATACTGTCAGCTGATTGAGCTGATCTTCAGACTGGGTTGCATCCTCTTATTACCTATTTGCACACCACAATAATCTATCTTGTTGTGACTGCTACTTGCTTAATATGTATGTCTGTGATCTCCTGGAGGGCAATTACTAGCTACTTGCCCTCTATAAAACAGTCTATAGCACAGAATATGGTATGTAGGAAATTCTCAAATAATTGTAAGTTCTCTCAGTTTCACTCCCTCTCAGAAGAGAAGGCCTCTCACCTAGAGGTCAAGTGGGCAGCGTGAGGGGCCCAGGTCTGGCGGAGGTGATGGGCACGGGATGGGTGCCCATGGAACAGGCGATCACAAGCTGGGCACAAGGCCTGTTTACAGGCTGAGCAGTGCAGTGTGCCTGGGGCAGAACCACAGAGGAAGCAAGGACCGGGAGTGGAGCCTGGAAAACAGGAGAGAAAGAATAGAACATCTTTCTGAAAAAGGCCAGGTTACAGCTGAATGTGCTTTGGAGGGGGACCAGTCACAGACTACTTTTCAATATATCTGGACTTAAGGAACCATTTTAATCTCTTTTTTAAAAAGAAAGATAACCAAGAAGGTACACAGAGAAGGGCTCCAAATTTCCATCAATACGGTCTACTAACCCTGCCCCTCCCAAGATGGGACCAATAATACCTGGGGCAGAGGGTGTGATGAGGGGGCCAGGAGCAATCTCTCTCAGTAGGGGGGCAAACTCTGAGAGCTGTAGCATCTGAGGAAAAAGGGCAGGGAGTGGGCAAAGGTTTGGAGAGTCCCCAACCCCTGTCCACTTGTTCACCAGGCCCCAAAGCCCCATTCCTGCCTTGCGTGCATCATCTTCAGCCATGTCGTTCAGCAGCTGCTCCAGTGCGTGCTGTCTTGGATGAGTGTTCTGTAAACAAGAAAAGAAGAGTTCCCACCTACAGCCCTAGAACAAGGCCTTCCCTCTAAGACCTGGTCCCCCAACATTCACACGAAGAACAGTAAGGGGAGCTACCACATTGCTGAGGGGACTATGCCCTGGGCTTAGTAGCATGGGAATCCCTAGGCTGGCTTTGGAGTTAGGCAGATCTTCCCAGCCCTGGTGCTTACACCCTCAAGAGCAGAGACACCTCACCTGTAACAGCAGACTGAGCTCAGTCCGAAGTAACAGTACTTCCAGTGTGACTGTAGCAACTTGGTGCTCATCTGGATCTTCTTGCCCCTCAGGGAAGCTCAACCCATCCGGCTGCTCCTCTGTGTAGCCATACAATCGCAGAACATCCCGGCCCCCCTGCCACACATTCACTATCAGTCAACACCCAGCAGGCCCTCTTCCCAATAGGGCTGAACCCCTTCCCATTCTGCTCAGGCCCTTTCTGGCCACCCGAGCCCAAGCCAAATTCCTTTCTCCTATAAGGGACTCCAGGGGCTTCACCTGCACAGCATCCACCGTACTTCGAAAGACCGGGTTATTAAACTTGACCCCGCGCCAGTACCGTGGTCTCTGAGGGCTGAGGAGGTTGCGGCCATATTTCTCTAGGATGTTCAGGGCCGTGGAAAGGGTGCTGAGGTAGGTTTGGGGCTGAAAGCAGTCATAGAGCAGAGAGCTGTGAGCGTCTAGCTCGGGCTCAGATTCTCTGTCCCCCTCCCCAGCGGTGCCCGGCCTCACCTCTCCGTGAGCATTGCAGCGGATCAGGCGTGCGGCGTCCAGCTGCTGGTAGCGGGCGGATGGCGGCAGAGAGGTGACCAGTAGCGGCCAGAGCTGCTCCACGGAAAACGCCTGCCCGGAATCCTTCCTTAAGGCGCTAGCCAGCTCCTCGCGGGCAGCCAGGAAGGCCCGCTCCTCCTCCTCGCCTGGCATCCCGAGACAGTAGTCAGTCCCAGCCCCGCGGCCCGCCTGGACCCGCACAGGCTGCGCGTGGCCCGAGCGCCGCCCCTCCTGCCCGATGTCTGACTTCGCGGCGCGACCCAGTCCGCGCAGCCTTGGGTCACTCAGGCCACGGTCACTCTAGGGCCCCCGGCCCCCAGCCAGGATTAGTCGGGAACAGGAAGCACTAGAATAGAGGGCGGGACTGCCACCCAGTTTCAGAGGAAGAGGAGGGGGTTAAGGTTAGGAAAGGGCGGGGTCATGAAATTATGGGGCGTGGCCAACAAGGGAGACTTGCTCCTAGCTAATGAGGAGGGTAAATGGTCCCTGGCTCCTCCCCTAGAGCGTCTCTACTTTTAACCCAGTGCTGGAGTTATTCCCCGCCTTCCGCCAGGCTGGTCCGCCCCTTTCCGGATAGCCAAAGGAGCGGGGTTACCTAATTTCCCTCAAAGCCTTCCTCCCTATCCTGACCAGTAGGCCTGGCTCCGGTCTCCACTGGGAAGTCCCTCTCTGCGCCTGTGCCGGGCTCAAGCGAGTCTTCTCCAGTCGGTGTTGAAGGCAGGGAGCCCCACGCCTACTCCCTTTCATAGCCTGCTAGCGTGCCCCAGTTCCAGGCCCTCCCTCCTACTTCTTCCGAAGCTCTGATGCCTGTCCGGTCTCTTCTCACAGTTGCGCCTTCTAGGGGCAGCCCCACCTCTCATTCCAACACTGACTTCCTGTAAGCCCCACCCCTTCTCGGGAGGGACCGCCCCAGTTCAGTGTTCTCGGTTCCACTCGCCCTAGCTCCTCCCTCGGACCTCCCCTGGCCTTGTAACCGAGTCAGCACCGCCTCTCCTAGTCTCAACTGGTTGAGTATGGCTAAGGGGCTCCCTACGGTTGGCGGCCTGCCAGGGGGAGGGGGGAAAAAAGGAAGGGGGTGGGGTTAAGGGGGGCGGGCCTGGATGTGGGGAGTGAAAGCGAAAGCCCAGGAGGCGAGCCCAGAGACCCGAGATCTAGCAACTGGAGCAGCATGGCCAAGCCTTGTGGGGTGCGCCTGAGCGGGGAAGCCCGCAAACAGGTAATGTGGACCGGGAAGCTAGGAGGGGGCCGGGGAGCCCTCCTGGATAGAGGCGAAGGTGGGTGTTCCACGGGACCAAGGCCGTGCCGGAGAACTACCCCAACCTCTCTCTTTAGTGCTTTCACTTCTGCCCGGGGATTCCCAGATTCCTGCCCTCTGGCCTGTCTCTGCACCGAGCACGGATTTCCAAGGAAATCTGGCTTGTGGTGGGAAAGGCCAGAGCCAAGTTGGAGGGCATTTAATTGGGGATGGGATCTTACTGTTGATAATTGAGACCCTTAACCAACATTCAGGTACTGCTCTCTATGCAGGTGGATGTCTTCAGGCAAAATCTTTTCCAGGAGGTAAGTCTTCTGGATTCAAGCTATTTGACCCAGAATCTTAGGTCGATGCTTAAGGATCACAACCTCTCAGAGTGACCCCCAAACCCACCCTAGACCTGGCCCTACTTCCCTTATCAAGCCTTCACCCAAGATAAGCTCCTAATTGATCTCTACCTCTAATTTGATATCTTTTAATATTGTCCCCATTTCTGCCACTTCTCTCTCCTCTTTTGGTGTGGAGGGAGACGCTGTGGCCCCGAATCAGGAATACCACAGCCCTAACCTTGGATCTGCCACTTCCCAGTTGGGCAAGTCCCTTCACTTTTCAGGACTTCAGTTTCCTCATTTGTAGGTCTTGGATTCAGTAATTTTCAAGGCCCTTCCAGTCCCACTTCTCAGACATCGCATTGAGTGTTTTCTGTGATTCCCCACCCTTGCAATATAATCCACAGGCTGAGGAATTCCTCTACAGATTCTTGCCACAGAAGATCATACACCTGAATCAGCTCTTGCAAGTGAGTAGTATGGACCCCTTTTGCTCCATCCCATGACCTCTGTCCTCTCCACCCACCCTCTCTAACTAAAAACTGGGCTCAGCATGTAGAGAACAGTTGTTTGAGTGGTGCACTGGGAACTATAGGATGGTGTGAGGCCTGAGCCTAGGTTGGGAGGGAGAGGGCAGGTGGGATGTGTGGAGGGAAGGTCGGGCAGCCCCTGACAGTAAGCTTTGTGCAGGAGGACTCCCTCAATGTGGCTGACCTGACCTCTCTCCGAGCCTCACTGGACATCCCTATTCCAGACCCTCCACCCAAAGATGATGAGGTGAGGCACTCAGGGTATAGGGTTTAGACTATGTGCAGATGATGGCTCTCTAATCTCCATGACTTTTCTGAAGCTACTTTCACCCTTTCTACTTTAGATGGAAACAGATAAGCAGGAGAAGAAAGAAGGTAAGCGAAGAATGGGTAGCTAGGGAAAGGGAAATGGCACAATACTGCTGGATAAAAAAGGGCCTAAATCCCTTCTTTTTCACAGTCCCTAAGTGCGGCTTTCTCCCTGGGAATGAGAAGCTCCTGGCCCTGCTTGCCCTGGTTAAGCCAGAAGTCTGGACTCTCAAAGAAAAATGTATTCTGGTAAGCCTGGGAACTAAGAGAAATAGAGAAGACAAGCCAGGCCAGGCCCTGGTGTCCTTCAGATATGCAAGTCCTTCCTTCAGGAACCTATTCCTGAAATAGGAAACTTCCTTCTGTGACATGGGTTTAGATACCTTTTGTTTTGCTAGACCTCTGATATCACAGTGGTATCCCTGAAATCAAAGACCGTGCTATATTCACCTCCATAACCTCAGAACTCACTGCTATACCAGGTGGATAGTGCAGATGCTATAATATAGTGGGTTGATTTAAGAGTTTGGGCCCTAGAGGAAAACTGCCTGGGTTCAAATCATGACTCTATCACTTACCTATCTGGTTATCTTAAGTAAGTCACTTAGATGTTCTTTGGTTCCATTTTTTCATCTGTTAAGTGGGTATAATAAGAATATGTAACTTGAGCCCTCGACGGTTTGGCTCAGTGAATAGAGCATCGGACTGCGGACCAAAGGGACCTGGGTTCAATTCCGGGCACCCGTACCTGGGTTGCAGGCTTCTCCCTGGCCTGAGCCCTGGTCACTGTGTGTTTAGGAGGCAACCAATTGATGTGTTTCTCTCACATTGATATTTCTCTCTGTCTTTCCCTCTCTCTTCCACTCTCTCTAAATACCAATGGAAAAATATCCTTGGGTGAGGATTGAAAAAATAATCTTACCTAATAATAGACAAACATGTAAATTGACTGTACCTCTGCTATGCCCACAGCCAATCAGAGTGAGTATGCAAATTAGAAGGCCAAAGATGGCGACCACCCAGCTGCTCCAGGCTCAGTGGCCAGGCGGGGCAGCATGCCTGCTATGGGGGGGGGGGGGGGGGAAGAGGCGCAGGGCGCGAAGGGATCTACAGGAGCGGAGTGCCCCAGCGAAGACAAGACTGCAGACTCCAGAGTCTGCTGCGAAGTCGAAGATGGCAGACTCCTGCCTGAGTCTGCAGCAAAGACGAAGAAGGCAGACTCTGGCCGGAGCGAAGGCCTGGGTCCCAAGTGCCGGAGGAAAACCGGTGCTGGAAGCCAAGGGAAGGAAGGCTTATTGCACGAATCTTTTCGTGCAACGGGCCTCTAGTAATAAAAAAATAAAGCAGTTTTTTTTAAAAAAGAATATATAACTTGAAAGATTAAATGAGATGTATAATACATAACACAGTACTTAGCACATAATAAATGCTCAATTAAATACAGCCATTATTATGAAATAGCAGAAATAGGAAAAACCCAGTAAGTTTGTTGAATGATTCCGACATGATACCTCTTCATGTAGGTGATCACGTGGATCCAGCACCTGATCCCCAAGATTGAGGATGGAAATGACTTTGGGGTAGCAATCCAGGTAAGAAAAGGTGTCTCCGCCCAGGTATAAGACATTAAGACCTGGGAGAGACTTGGAGAGTAAGGGATAGGAGCTAGACATAACTGGGAGGAGGAGGAAGATGATGAGTGAAGACGGGAAGAGATGAAGTGTTTTCTTTGCCTCCCATCTCTTTTGTCACCACAGGAGAAGGTGCTGGAGAGGGTGAATGCAGTCAAGACCAAAGTAGAAGTCTTCCAGACAACCATTTCCAAGTGAGGGCAGCAAGAAGGCCACCATGGGGGATGGGGAGTAGGGGAGCGGCTATGGGGACATTTTTTGGGACTCCCAAAGCTAGGCAGTCCCATTAGGATGATGAGGGACTTTGGGAAGGGTCTGAGGGAATATATCTCTCTGAATGCCCATTCTTGTGGTTACTCCCCTTGCTTCTGGCAGGTACTTCTCAGAACGTGGGGATGCTGTGGCCAAGGCCTCTAAGGAGACCCATGTCGTGAGTAGATTGTTTACTAGCCTTTCAGCTGAGGCTGGCAGGTGTGAGGGTGAGGAAAGGGGGATAGAAGTCCTCTTTGTCTTGTTTATGACCTTCCCAATATGGGGAATATTACAGTAAAAGCATTGCCTAGGATACTGATTTGGGTTTCAAAAATATTGACTCCTTTTTTTGTTTGGCACTGTGGGAATCCCGTTTCTTGTGCTAAGGGCTCATCCTCAAGTTACCTATTCCCTGTATGAGGAAACCAGACTATGTCTCAACCTCCTGACTCAGCTTTGCCTTCCACATCCCAGATGGATTACCGGGCCTTGGTGCACGAGCGAGATGAGGCAGCCTATAGGGAGCTCAGGGCCATGGTGCTGGACCTAAGGGCCTTCTATGTGAGTATGGAGTAAGTCCCCAAGGGATTTGGATGAGGGGGTACAGAGGGAGAGCCAAGAACCTGACTGCTGTACTTCTGGCCTTCTTTCAGGCTGAGCTTTATCATATCATTAGCAGCAACCTGGAGAAAATTGTCAACCCAAAGGGTGAAGAGAAGCCATCTATGTACTGATCCTAGGGCTAAAAGGGAAATAAATTACCAATACTTTGTGTGGATTACCTCTGGTGTGTGTCATTCATTCAGAAAGCATTTACTGAGTGCCACCTTTGTCCAGACACTGAATGTGAATGTGGTGGTGGGAAAGGTAGGGGGTTCCAGGAAGACAAAGATGAATTATATGCCCATTCTGTTCTTAAGAAGTCATCCTAAAGAACAGGGTGGAAACTGTTACATGCCATGAAGGTCATGAAGATAACTTGTATTTGGGATTTTCATAAGATTATTTCCATCTGGGAGTTTCATGAGTGCTTCTTGGAAGAGGTGGCATTTGGGCAGAGCCCTTATAGGAAGAATCAAGGTTTGGACAGACAAGAGGAAAGCTCTTTGGCTGAGGTCAGGGAATGAAGAAAGGAAAAGCCTTTCATCACTTCATCAGCTCAGAGCAAGCCTGGAGAAAGAATGAAGTTTCACTGGAAGAATTACAGGTTAATGGTTGAACTCCTTCTCAAAGGCTGGGAGGAAAAAAAAAAACCTCCCAAGGCATTATGCTAAAGCAAATTACAGCACAGGACATTATGAGAAGGATGGGTCTGTATAGTTTTTTGTTTTCTTTTACCCTCCTTCAGCCAATTGCTGTCTTTGTTTCTGCAGATATTACATCAAGGAAACCAAAGGCCAGATAACCTGTAGTTGGCTCATTATTAAATGCAAGAGCCGGTCTAGAGTACAAACCTACTCATTCCATAGTAGGAGCAAGGTAATTCGCGACATGCCCAAGTTCAAAGATCTACTGCTCCAGGACACCTAACGCGGGCTGACTCTGCGGGCCCCTTGGGGGCCGGCGGCACAGGTAACCCGAAGAAGAAGCCGTCCTGCAATCACGAGTCGAAATTGGGTAGCCTAGCCCCAACCAGTCAGCGTGCAGGCAGTTCTCTTTACGGTGGTGGGTTCGGTGGTGGGTTCTTTCCACTCCGCTGGAGACAAAGGTGGGGCAAGTTTTGGATGAGGCCGGTGATTGGACAAAACGAGACCTCTAAGCCTATCAAAGAGCACCTTGTAGGCAGTCCAGAAGCTTGTCTGGCTTGGAGCCGGCGGCTCTGGGTCTGCGGCCGCCCCCTGGGGGCGGGCGGACGCACGCTGGCTCGGTACTGCAGCATGCAATCGGGCGCCTACGTTCTGGGCTAGGTTGGAGCCAGGCTCCAAAGCCAAGGCACCTTCGAGCCAAATCAGGGTTACCACCGAACCTAAGTGAGGGGGCACAGGAAGGACCAGAGAGGGTGTCGGGGCGCTGGAGGAAGCTTCACAGACGCGAGCTGGGTCCCGGTTTGCCATGGGGGAGGTGGAGATCTCGGCCCGGGCCTACGTGAAGATGTGCCTGCACGCCGCCCGGTACCCACACGCCGCGGTCAACGGGTTATTGTTGGCGCCGGCGCCGCAATCGGGAGAATGCCTGTGCCTCACCGACTGTGTGCCGCTGTTCCACAGCCACCTGGCCCTGTCCGTCATGCTGGAGGTCGCCCTCAACCAGGTGCGGCTGCTGGACGCCCACCAACCACCGTGAAACCCCCTAACACCCCTTGCCCAAGCCTATCCCCGGCCTCTAGCAGCAGTGAACACCCACAGGGCGGCTACTGATGGCCCCTTTCCCATGGCAGGTAGATGTGTGGGGCGCGCAGGCCGGTCTGGTACTGGCTGGGTACTACCATGCCAATGCAGCTCTCGGTGACCAAAGGTGAGTGGGTAGCCAGAGGCTGAAGGCTAAGGGTTATGGGGTGGGGGTGGGGATGCGGGTGGGGATGGTGTCAAGAGAATTCCTCTTGGTCATTCCTTCCATCTTCCTTAATCAAACGCTTAGGAGCAGGGACTGTACACCGGGCATGAGGTTGGGTACTGGAGTGAGGAAATAGAAATGTAAAGATGCTCTGGCGGAGCTGCGGTGGTGGTGGGCAGGATAACTGTATAAGAAAAGGCTGACGCTTGTTTTAACCGAGACGCCCCTCCCCCGACTGTTAAAGAACACCGGAAGCCCAGCAAGCAACTTAAATAAAAACCACAAAATTTCTTTTCTATAAGTAGAAAAAATTATCTACTTCTATATTAATTATATATCTGGATCAAAGTACACATAGTTTTGTAATGTACTTTTCTCTCATTTAATAAATATCTGACATCTTTCCATCTCTACACCAGGATCTACCTAAGCTAAGGCTATGTAATATGAATAAGGATGTACCATAATTTATTTAATGCCTATACTGAGCATTGAGGTTGTTTTATTATAGTGCCCTACTATTATTACAGTAATTTCTTTATAAGTGGAATATCTGGGTCAGCATATGTATAGCATACAGTTTAAATTTGGATGGTTATGCCAATAGCCCCCAAGACCGCCTTTGATTTCCACTCTCACCAGCAGTGTCTGAGCACCTGTTTCCCACAGCACTCAAGCATCAAGCAGCCATGCGGGAAGCATCAAGCAGACCTGAACCCCCCCTCCCCAGGTTAACTACAGGGAAAGGCAATCACTGCATCCATGTCTGTGAAATCTGGGAAGCACAGCTCAGATGGACTCAGATGGACGGGGTCTCTCCAGTCGGCTCCTCACTCCTCTGATCTTCCCTCTACACAGCCCTGGGCCCCTAGCCTTGAAAATCGCTGGGCGGATTGCAGAATTCTTCCCTGATGCAGTACTTATTATGGTGAGGCTTGGGTTTGGAGAAGGGGGTTGGAAAGAAAGTAGGAAGGCGGATCCTTGAAGCTCTCACCTGCCCTTCCTTATCTACACAGTTGGATAATCAGAAACTGGTGTCTCAGCCTCATGTGCCCCCCGTCATCGTTCTGGAGAACCATGGTCTCTGCTGGGTCCCCAAGGACAAGAACTTGTGAGTGCCCCACTCCCTCTACCTCTTCTTGGAAATCCAGTGCCGGGGCCTCTGTCCTTGGTCCTGTCCCAAGGGTCATTCTCTAGACCAGTGGTCGCCAACTGGTGGTCCATGGGCCACTGGTAGTCCGTGAGGTCCGAAAGGTTGGTGACCACTGCTCTAGACTTAATCTGTTATGTCTGGCCCCACTGCCTGCTGAGTTTGACCTCCATGAGGGTTATTATTTCAGAGTGATGTGGAGGGACTGGGAAGAGTCACGACAGATGGTGGGAGCACTACTGGAGAGCCGGGCCCAGCAGCACCTTGTGGACTTTGACTGCCACCTTGATGACATCCGGCAGGACTGGACCAACCAGCAGCTCAACACCAAAATCACTCAGTGGGTTGGTCCCACCAATGGAAATGCCTGAGCCAGGGCCAGAGGGGTGTGTGTGTGTGCCAGGATCCAATAAAGAGACTTAAGCTAGTGGATACCATTATGACTATATTTATTGTGCCTAAGAGGCAAGTGAGGGAGAAACTTCAAATGGCAGAAGGTGGCACAAAGTCTGAAGTTCCCTGTCAAAGACAGGAAGATCTCTGCTGGACCCACCACAGTGTAAGAGGAAGCTCTCAATAGATCATTCCCTTTGTTTCTCCCCTGGGCTTCTTGAGCTTCTCAAAGTTCTTCAGGATGATATCATATAACACAGCCTATAGAACCAGGGAGGAGTGGGAATCAGCCATAAGTTCCCAGTGGCTCTGTGCCTCATTTCTAACCTGGTAGAGACACGGAGCTTTGTCACCCTTCACCCCCAGTTTTCAGAGTCAGGGGATGGGTGGCCTGGGAAAGCTGCCTCTGCCCACCCCCTGCCCCACCCTCTCCTCCTCACATAAGCGTTTCGGATCTCCATGACCATTAGCCGGATATCCCGGTACTCTGCTTCATCCAGCTCATGCACCAGCTGCCTATAATCACCCTGTGGGAGACCTGGGTCAGGGCTGACTTCAAATGTGTCCTTCCCTTCATACACCCCAACCTGGGTCTCACCTACCACATGGGGCTGCTTGGCTGCTTTGGTCACGGCATCACCCCGTTCAGAGAAATACCTGTGGGAAATAGAAGGGTATGGAGTGGGAGAAGGAGAGAGACCAGGCCTCTATCCAAGCCAAAGGCAGAATGTGTAATGGGTACAACTGGGCACTCACTTGGCGATTTGAGTGTGGAATCCTTCCAGCTTGGTGTGAAGGGCGGTCATCAGCTCAAACACCTTCTCCTGGGGAAAGAATTCAAGGGGGAAAGTGGAAGACAGCATGGACTAGAGAGGTAAGGAGGGCAGAGGAATGAGGCAGTGCTCTAACCTGGACAGCCACTCCAAAATTGTTTCCATCCTCAATCCGAGGTATCTGCAGCTGCAACCAGGTGGTGACCTGGGAGGAGGGAATAGCATCAAAGCCACATCAAACCCTCAACCCAATTCCCAAGTTCCTGTCCTTCCTTGCTTCCTGCCCACTTTGGGTGGAGGTATGCCAAGATCATCCTGAGCCCCAGGGCCTAAACTTCTGACTTTGTGGCTATGCCCTCTCTTGCTAAGACCTGGCAGGTGCCATGCTCTCAAAGGGTTTGACCTAAAACCTAGGGGTGGAAGTGAAGTAGGAGGGCTCACCAGGTTTAGCTGCTCAATGACATCCTTGATCTCAGGCTTTAGGCGCTGCAGGAGGATCACGATCTTCTCGTTGCAGTTCACTGGGCCACAGGGAGGACCTAGAGAGTGGGCAATAGGTCAGTCACACGGCTGGGACTGAGTGAGGGGTGGGAAAGAGGAATCCTTTAGGAGGAGCTCCTGGGAGAGAAGACTCAAGATCCTTCCCACCATAGTGGTACCTTTGTCTTCATCTTCTTTCTTCTTTTCATCCTTGTCTTCCTTCTGCAGGGAAAGAATGGCTCTTGGGAGTCAGGTGTAAGGCTAATTTTCCCCATTGTTGGGTCCCTCCTCCCAGCTCTTCCTGGCTTGCCTCCTGCTGTTTCTTCCGCTCCTCCTTCTCTTTCTCCTTCACTGGGTCAGGCACAGGAATGTCCAATGGGGCCTTCAGATTGCTCAGGTTGGCTTCATTGAGAGCTGGCTCCTGGCACAGGGTAGGAGGAAGGCTGGAGGCAAGGGCATCCTTGTGGCCCCTTAGCCCCTACTCTTTAGCTCCCTGCTCAGCCTCAGTACCTTTAAAAATGCATCCAACTCAGAAATCTTCTTGGGGAAATAGCTCCCAAGCAGGTTCTCTGTCTGTGAATGCGGTGGAGGTGGGAGAAGTTGGGGGGAGGGGGTGTCAGAATCAAATATCCTTCCTAGGAAGCAAAGCAGGGCTGACGCTGCTCAGCAAGGAAGGGCTAAGCAGTGGGAATTGAGTAGGGATGGGGTGCTGGTGGGGCAGGTCTTACCTTGGTACACAGGTCTTCACGGAACACATCTACCTGTGGGACACAGGCAGCCTTTCAGACACCTGACTTTATGGCCAGTTCATCTGAGTACTGTTCCCTTAGGGTTGTATAGGGCCTGGCCTGGGGAAGGGTGGAGTGGATGCCCTTGGGGCTGGATTTTGGGGATGAGAACCTTCCTGGCGGCGAAGAACGAGTGGTTCAAGTGAGAACAGGTCCCTCGGGTCTCCGGGGCTGTGTAAGGAGAGGGGTAAGAGCCTTCTGCGCCAGGGCAGGGGCGGAGTGCCCTGTGTGGTGGGCCCAGGGCCCTCCCCGTGGAAAAGGCAAGGTGGTGGCCAGACAGGGCCCGCACCACGCCTGTGTGTGGGCCCGGCGTCGGGCCAGCGGACTTCCCCTCCACGCTAGCTCTCCGCTTCACCTCACCCCGCTGCACCTCGGCCGCCTTCCCTCTCCCGGCGGCCGAACCCCGCGGGACTCCTCGGGGCTCAGGTGCTCCGGGCTTGGAGGCTCACTAGGGCTCGAAGACTGACCCCAAGCGGCGGGGGAGTGGGGGCCAGATCACCTACGCCCTCAGCCTTTCGGCGCCACGCCTCCCTGATGGGTCCTTCCTCGAACCCGTAGCGCTCACCTTGGCTTGGGCTTCAGGCTGGACCCTGAGCGTGGCCATGGCTGGGGCGGGCGGGGGTCCTAGCACCGCACGAGGAGCGAGGACTGGGCTCGGGGAAGGGAAAGTGAAAGCAGCGCGCGCAGCCGGCCGGCCTTCCTAAGTAGCGGGGAGTGGAGGCGCTGGAGGAGGCGGGGACAGGCCCAAGAGAGAGGCCGGGGTGGGGATGGGGTGGGGTGGGGGTGAGGCATGCGGAGCCAGGCGGCTCAGGCCGGGCTCCCCCTAGAGCCCGAGAGGAGCGTTTCCACTGACCTCCTCCGCCCGCCCCCCACCCCGCCTGCCCCCCACCCCGCCTCCCTGCTCTCGACGCCCCGCCTCCTCCTTCTTCCTCCTCCCTCCCCTGTCTCCTTTCCACGCCTGTGCGCTCTGTGCTCCGATTCTCGCCTCTCGGCTTCACGAGCCGTGTACTCCCTCCACCCGGCCAGTGCCCGCCTTTGGACTCCCTCCTCCCCCGCCCCCCCCCCGCCTCCTGACTTCCCACTGGCTCTCTTTCTCATCTGCTGGCCCTGGGACAGGGATAAGCCTTATCTGGTGCTCTACCATCTTTCCTCAGCTGTGGAACAAGCCTGGCCTTTTCCCTCCAGCCCTGCCAGCCTGAGTCCCTGATTCCATCCTCTGGCCAATGCAGTGACATTCAGACCCCAAACCGGACTCCAGTCAGCTCTCTTCTAACCCTTGTTGTGGACTCCATTCCTCTATAACCCGCTCTCCACATAGCAGCAGGATCTGGCTCTTTCTTGCTTAGAACTCTTTGGATTTTTAAAAATATATATATTATTTTTTTACTGATTTCAGAGAGGAAGGGAGAGAGGGGAACATCAATGATGAGAATCACCCATCGCCTGCAACCTGCGTATGTATGTGCCCTTGACTGGCACTGAACCCCGAATCCTTTAATCTGCAGGGCCACGCTCTATCCACTGAGCCAAACCAGCCAGGGTGCCAAGTCTCTCTCTTACAAAGCATCCTGTTTAAGTACCGTCATAGCACTTATCTCTGATATCAGTCAGTTTATTGTTTGAGGCTTGTGTGGTTTAGACCAGGATTTGGCAAACAAACATTTTCTGTAAAAGGCCAGATAGTAAATATTTTAGGCTTTTTGGGCCATATAGTGTCTATAGCAACTACAGTACTCAGCTCTGCCATTGTAGCAGGCAAGTAGCTACATACTTAAATGAATTAGTGTGGCTAGGTTCCAATAAAACTTTATTTATGGACACTGGAATTTGAATTTAACATAATTTTCACATATCATGAAATACTCTTAATTTTTTTCCAACCATTAAAAAATGTTAAGAACCTTTCTGAGCAATCAGGCAATACAAAAAGTGGCCACAGGAGGGCTGTAATTTGCTTATACCTGGTTTAGAGACAGATAATAGACCCATAGTGCCTGGGTTTATAATCCTGATTCTCATGTTTACTAGCTGTGAACAAGTTACTTACCCTGTGCTTCAGTTTTCCCAACTGTACAATGGACACACATGCCGTGTAGCCAGGAACACCACCAGGGCTAAATGTGTTAATTTATATGAAGAACTTACACTTAGAATGGTGCCTGGCACAGAGTAAGCACAATACAAGTGTTAGCTATTGTTATTTGTGAGTTTATCATCTGCCTTCCCCAGTAACCAACCCGTTAGCCCCCAAGCAGCAAAAACCTAGTCTTTCTTATTCACATGGCATGGAACTATGCTTGGTTCAATAAACATCCGTTAAATAAATGAGCACACATTGACCCCTATGAGGAAGACAGGGTAGAAAGGGTCTCTGGACAGGCAGGCCCCTGCGGGAAGCAGGGGTAGGATTCAATGGGAGAGGCAGGAAAAATAAATCAACCAGGCTGGAGATGGAGCACCTGCTCAGCAGGAATGCTGCCCATACCCAAGGGCACCGTTACCTGCTCTAGCAGTGCCACTCCTTGACATCAGAGCCTCAAATAGCTCAAAGTCTGCAAGGACTAGGAGAATAAAAGGACAGCAGGAGAAATGGCCATCAAGCATAAGGGAGGACATTCAAAGTTGATAACAGCAAGGAATGGCTGAGGAACCTCAGTGACCACCAGCCTCTCTTTTATTTATTTCAAATATTTATTTATTTTATTTTCCAGCCTCTCTTTTTGTCCTTCCCACCCTTTCCAGGTCCCCCCCACCAAATGATGAGAGGGTCCAGAGCCAGGCCTGACGTGCCTTTATTTCTTTCAGTTATGCTTGCGGCTGGAGTGGGGGCGAGGGAAGAGCCCGTGACCAGGGCTCCCTGGAGACCAGGGCTGATGATACCAGCTGCCGTAGGTGAGGTACCAGGCAAAGGTGCCCACTGCAGCACCCACCACCTTGTGAGTATACTGGTGGAAATAGATGACAGTACAGAGCAGCAAGAAGTTCCAGAGGCCCAATAACAGCACGTTGAGCAGGAAGACAAGGCGCAGGGGCGCACCAGCAGGCAGCCCGTGGGCCAGGTACTTGGCAAACACTGCCGCTTCCTCAGCCATGAGCAGGCAGCAGAAGGTGAGCAGGAAGGTGTGGGAGGAGACCGTGTAGCCCCGCCACTGGTGGCCAGCTGCCAGGCAGCTGCGGCGGTCAGGCAGCTCATGGAGCAGCAGGCCCTGGGGCAGAGGCTCGAAGCAGGAGCCGGTCAGGTCCTCGATGAGCAGGAAGGCCCGGCCAGCCCCCCGCCACACGGCTGCCCCCACCACCAGCCGGCTCAGGTGCCGGGCAGTCACTGCCACACGCCGTGTAGCCAGGAACACCACCAGCAGCACGAAGCCCCCCAGGAAGGTGCAAGTCCAGCCCCATGCGGAATTCACAAACTTTCTGTGGGCAGACAAGAGGGGAGATTACTGAAACCCCTCTGCCCCATCTCCCCACTCCGGTCTGTGTTCTCCACACTGCTGTCCCCAGTCCTACATTTCATCACTGGCTGTCTATTTCCTGTGTCTTATACCTCCCACCCCCATCCACTTATAGGCCCATTCAGCCTTCGAGGGTCCATATTTCCTCTTCAGTCCTGCTCCCGACTTGCCCTGTACCCCCACAGTGCTGTCCCCCTCCCCCTTCTCTGACTTTCTCTTCAACCTCCTAGCCTATTTTTAGTGTTTGGCCTGGCAGGAGGACAGAAGCCTGGAGGGAGCTAGGATCCCTGAGTGCAGGGAGCCGGCGCCCCTAGCCTCGAGTGGACTCACATGTTGAAGAAGTTTCCGTGGCTGGCGAAGATAGTCCGAGGGTTGACATGGAACTGAAGAAGGGGCCCAAAGATGACCACTGCTGCCAACCAGGCATGGTACAGGCGCCGTAAGCAGGGGCTGCCCAGGAGGCGGGCAGCCTGTTCACTTCCAAAATACAGCAAGGCAGAGGCCACCCAGAGCAGCACCTTGACCAGGCAGCCCAGCAATGCCCGGATTCGGGCCCTGGCCCCCAGCCCTGCCCCCACCACCGGCCCCCGCTCCATGTTCCCTCCCCTCCCCACTAACTGCTTGCTCTGCTGGGCAGCTGAGGAGGGGCTGATGGGGCCCCCCCACCGGGCAAGGACAGGCAGTGACAGGTGTGGCAGACACAGAGCAGAGCCCTGTTGGCAGCTGGCAGGCGGGGGAGAGGGGCGGGGGGCAGTAAGGGGCCAGGGCAGAGGGCTGCCACGTCAGCAGGGTCCCAGCCTCGGGTGTGTCTGGATTGCAGCCTGTGTCCTTTCTATTAAGGCCGTGTCCCCTTGGTCCTGTAGGTCTGTCCCCAGCTCTATGTTCTAGTTCACGTCTTAGGGCCAGGTCTGCTGTTTAGGGTTGTCTTTGACCACAGTCTGCTTGGATCTGCCTATTTCTGTTTGGTCAGCCAGTGATCCCCACTTCATCCCAACTTTACTATGTGTTTGATCCACAGGGAAATTAGGGGTCAGAAAGATAAAACTAACCAAACCTTGGGATTTTATTTATTTTTTAAACCTTGGGATTTATTAAAAAATCTGTGTCTTCCTCATTATCAGTGTGGTCCAGCCCCTCTCCTCAGGTTTGAGCACAAGAGCCCACCACTGAGCATGCAGCCAGGTGGCTATGCACTGTGTCCAATCAGGCCACTTTAGGAGACTATGAGCCCAGGGGCTTGGCTCAGCCCCAGCTCATCTGGTCTGAGGGGCTCTGAGGGGCTAGTTTGATCCCAGGGCTGCTGTGTGAATGCACAAGACATTAGATCTAAAGGGGACCCTTCTTTGGTATGTTTATTATGATGGCCGACAGATGAAATTCAAGTGACCTGAAAGAGGCATACTGTATGAGATGGTGATGTCCCAGATTGGACTCTCAAAGACCCAAAGATTAGGTTTACTCCCAGGTGATGGGGAAGTAGGGGAGGAGACCTAGAAGTAAAATCTCCAGCCATCAAAACCTTAGGTTGTGTCCTCTAACCAATTACTCTGGGTCTCAGCCACACGTAAGATTTGGCCTCCCGCCCTGGCCAGGTGGCTGTTGGTTGGAGTGTTGTCCCACACACCAAAAAGGTTGTGGGTTCGATTCCTAGTCAGGGCACATACTTAGGTTGCAGGTTTGATCAGTATGGGAGGCAACTGATCAATGTTTCTCTCTCACATCAATGTTTCTCTATCTCTCCCTCCCGTCCTCCCTTTCTCTTTAAAAATCAATAAAAACATATCCTTGGATGAGAATTAAAAAATAAAAAAAAAAGACTTGGCTTCCCAACCTGACCACTGAGGCTGGAGCCATAGAGCAGGGAGCAACTACCTAAACAAAATCATTGTTATTCAGTAACTGTTTTGCGACCCCTTTTTGTCTTCCTTCCTCATTCCTCAAAACTGGTGGTGGGACTTCAAAGCACAGTAGAGACCAGCAAAGTAGTGAAAGGAATGAGCGAGCAAGCAAGGACACCTGGGTTCTGGCCCCAACTGTATGACTTTGGGAAAACAACTAACCTTCCTTGGTCCTCAGCACCCTCATCTGCAAACTGATCAAGATGGATTAATCAGCCGAAACCGGTTTGGCTCAGTGGATAGAGCGTCAACCTGCAGACTGGAAGGTCCCAGGTTCGATTCCGGTCAAGGGCATGTACCTTGGTTGCGGGCACATCTTCAGTGGGAGGTGTGCAGGAGGCAGCTGATCGATGTTTCTCTCTCATCGATGTTTCTAACTCTCTATCTCTCTCCCTTCCTCTCTGTAAAAAATTAATAAAATACATTTAAAAAAAATGGATTAATCAGCCCAGCCAGTGTGGCTCAATGGTTGAGTGTCCCCCATAAACAAGGAGATCACAGTTCAATTCCCACTCAGGGCACATCCCCAGGTTGCGGGCTCGATCCCCAATGGGGGAGCATGCAGGAAGCAGCCAAACATCAATGTTTCTCTCTCTTCCTCTCAGAAATCAATAAAAATATATTAAAAAAATAAAGTTGACAAAGAAGTTTTCATTGTAATTGTAAATAGTTATAAAGGACATAATCTTGAAATGTGGGGAAAGATGGATCAGAATTGGATGCGAACCCTAGTTCCCCAGTGGCTGCACCATCAGCTGCTCTGGGCATGCTGCACGCCTCCACTTCCTCATCAGTGCAAGGGGTGGCTGTGGGGGTGAAGTGCCCAGATGGGGCCTGGCATCAGTGACCACCAGGTTCTCTGGCTCTGGGCGATTTTTTCTTGTAGACTAGACCAGTTCATGCAAGTGTGCTGACCTAAGATGTGCTTATTTCCTGCTCTCTTGATTTCTACTTGCTGGGGAGTTTCTAAGTTGGTGAGGGGCTGCCTACTGAAAGGCTCAGTTAAATGATTTTGGTATTTCCTTACATCTTGGGCATCAAAGGGATGTTTTTTCCTGTAGAGAAGCAAACCTGAAGGCTTCATTGAAGCGATTTTCTTTTTCTTCTTTTTTTTTTTAAATATGGAACGCTTCACGAATTTGCGTGCCATCCTTGCACAGGGGCCATGCTAATCTTCTCTGTATCGTTCCAATTTTAGTATATGTGCTGCCAAAGTGAGCACTGAAGCTATTTTCTTGATGTGAGAGCATAAAAGGCCTCAGACAGGAAAAAGAGAGACGAAGACACCGAGCCAGGTTCCCACAGAGAGTTTATTGAGGGAGCCAAAGCCAGTGAGAGGACGAAGGAGTCCTACTCAACATCCCTCCTTGAAGCTGCTGGCCCTGCAAGATGGACCGTTCTGGGAGGGAGGGCCTGCCCTGTGTGAGGAGGCCACATGGAGCCTCTCACACCACAACCCGGCATACCCCAAAGACCCAGACACAGGAAAGAAACAACATAATTCCCACCCTAGGAGGGTGCTGAGGACATGCCTTACCCATCCCACCCTCCCCCAAAGGGCTGCAGCTCTAGCCATCAGGACCTCTGGGAGAAAGGCCAGGATGCCTGGCCCTCTGATTGGCCAGACTAATCCTTAAGGTGAAGGCCAGGCAATGGGCCTGCCTGACTGCTCAGGTCAGACCTGGCCCCAGGCATCTACTCTAGAAGCTAACACCTAACATCCAAACATGATTAAAAACACTCAGGACAGTTCTCTTGCTGACAAAGGCCACACCCAGAATAAAGGCAGTCCTGCCAGACCCTAGCCAGAGATAGAGACCCAAGCTGAATGAGGGGTGAGATTGTGAGGAGACCCACGGGGAGGATTTTCCAGGGCTCAGTTAGGGCCCCCGAAAGCCTGGGCTTCTGTTTCTCCCCATCCAATGCCAATGACTCCCCAAAGATCCCTCAGAAGGGAGGAAGGGAAGAGAGCTTATCAAGAGGCTCAGCCACGAAGGGCTGGAGGTCAGATCTACTGGGGCGAGGAAAAGGCTGAAGAGGGGTGGGGCACTGAGGCAGGAGCACTGGGGTGTTCCTCAGACTCTGGCATGTCATCCTGGAAGTACTCAGCCTGGCGGTATTGCCACAAACGCAGGTTCCCGTCCCACTGCAGGGCAGAAGGTGGCAAAAAGTCAGGGGGTGCTGCTCACTCCCAGGTCCAAGTCCCAGTCATGCACTGCCCCCCCCCTTAACTCTTGCAACCTCACCGAACTGCTGACAATCTTCTCCTCAAAGGGGTGCCAACTGACGTCACGCACACAGGCCTTGTGGTTGGTCAGCTTCTTCACGATGTGTCCACTGAGGAGGTCATACACTGTTCACAAAGGCCAGAGTGGAGAGGCTGCCACAGGACCTTCTGGCCACCCATCTCTCTCTGAGCAACACCACTTACCTACCTCCCAGCAACTTCCCACTTGCCTAGAGTAACAAAACCCACAGCAGAGGATGGGCTGTTTCTCAATTTCTTTCCCCTTTTCCCTACCTCAGATTGAGGATATGGTCTAGCAGAGCTTAGATATCTCTGGCCCTCAGCTACATTTCACAAGGTCTACACTTAAAATGCAATGTGGCTTTAAAGCTTTCAGCAGCCATTTTCTAAAAAGCCCACAAGATCTGGAAGGCACCAGATCTAATAATGTCTCCACAGGTACGAGAATCTGTTGTTCCTTGTCTGGACGGGGCGCACCTTTCTCTCATTCTGGTGGGTCTCCACCTGAGTGCATGGTTTCAGGCTCCTTATAGCTGTAGCTGTGTTTGTGCATTTCTCCTGCTCTAGGGGCTGAATGTCTTTGTGTCATTCCTTTTTACCTCTGTTCCCTCCTACCTTTCATCTTCAATCTCTCTTCTTGACTGGCTACAAAACAACTGTGTATATTTTTGGTAATCTGTTATATTTACTGACTAGAATTCTATGTTCCTTGTCTTAATTTAAAATACTGATGAATAGAATGTTTTCTGTTTCTGTTTAAACCTCCCTGGCTCTAAGCTAAATTCACTTCTACTTGTAGTTATAACCTAAGAAACATTACTGCCCTTCCCAAGACTCCCTGTTCTGACACAATCCTTACCAACCACTTTGCCAGTGGAGCAGCCACTATAGATGAACTGCTGGCCGGTGCTATGGGTGGGGGAGAATCGGCATCGGATGAGGGTATGCAGCACCCCATGGCCCCGGTAGGTCATCAAGGAGCTGTCCCCTGGGAGCTTCAGCTTTCGCCAGGCTGGGTAGGGGTGCAGGGAGAGCCCTAGGTTAAGAGTCTGGATTCTCCCAAATCACCAATCCTTAGCAAAGATGGATGCTCACAATCATTTTTCCAACCAACTGGTGGCTCTTTCTCCACCTTACAGTCAACTGGTATTCACCAACAGTCAGCTGGGCTTCCTGCTGATTGTTAAGATACTGAAATACTTTCATATTGGTTAGTTCTGAGTGATCCTCACCCTCCAACCCTGGGAACCTTTGGCTCTCCCCATGGTTCAGCAAACAAAGAGTTAATGCTCCAGGCAGAGCATATTCACTGTGTCCATGACAGGCCTCTACAAGGGTTAAATATTTTAACTACTACTCCTGACCCTTCACTTTCCATATCTCAGGCTCTACCTTCCACTCTCACCTTTTTTAAAAAAATAACATTTTATTTATTAAAATTTTTTTAAATGTTTTCACTGATTTCAGAGAGAGGGAGAGGGAGAGAGAGATAGAAACATCAATAATGAGAATCATCAATCAGCTGCTTCCTGCACGCCCCCTACTGGGGATCGAGCCCGCAACCTTGGCAATGTGCCCTGACTGGAATTGAACCTTGACCTCCTGGTTCATGGGTCAACATTCAACCACTGAGCGGCACCAGTGGGCCCTCTCACCTTTTTTGGGCACCTGCTGCCAGCGGTAGTCCCAGTTTTGCTGTGTGGCAGCCTGGCGTGAGGCTTCCATGCCTTCCCGGCTAGAAAAGCGCCGGATATCCCAGAGCTTGATGGTCTGGTCTTTGGAGTTGGAGATGAGATACCGGGCATCACCCTGTGAATCCCAAAATAGATAATGAAGTGTCAGATCTTGCAAATGTTGGTGCTGTCAGTCCAGCTCCTCTCTCCAGTTGAGGGGTAAAAACGCCAGTCCTCTGATTTTGCTTGCCTCTTTCCTCATCCATTTGGGCTCACATCTTTTTTATTGTTGCTAATCCTCACCCAAGGATAGTTTTTCCATTGATTTTTAGAGAGAGTAGGAGGGAGAGGGAGACAGAAACATCAATGTGAGAGAGACACATCAATTGGTTGCCTCCTGCATGGGTCCTGCCTGGGGCTGGGGATAGAGCCTGCAACCCAGGTACGTGCCCTTGACTAGAATTGCACCCGAGGCCCTTCAGTCCATGGGCAGATGCTCTAACCACTGAGCAACCGGTGAGGGCTCACATCAGTTTTCTCCCTCAGATCCCACCCCCTGGTTAGGCTTCAGCTTCTCTGACTGAGGCACTGGCTGGGTCTCCTATTCTATCCTAGACTAACTGTCTTCTACTTTTCTTATACAGAAAGCCC
Source organism: Plecotus auritus (assembly GCF_963455305.1). NCBI lineage: Eukaryota > Metazoa > Chordata > Mammalia > Chiroptera > Vespertilionidae > Plecotus > Plecotus auritus. The sequence goes on along the minus strand of NC_137770.1, from coordinate 84,781,071 downwards.
TGCCTGCTCCATTGGTACCCATCAGTGTTGAGTACCAATGGATCTCATGTTTCCTGGCTTAAGCCCCTTCCCTAAAGTCCAGCTCTTGCAAAGTTGGCTAATAAGGACCTTGGGCGAGTTTCCACACCAGTCCACTTTGACATCCTCTCCTGGACAACTGGAACCTTAGTAGCCTGGCTTCGCAGTGCTGCCTCCCTGCCTACCTTGCTGTCAATGAAAGTGATGCCATCTTGATGTCCGGCCAGTGCACCCACGGGTTTGGGGTCATCCTCCCGCATGGTGCGTCGATCCCACACTTTGCAGATAGCATCGTCACCCCCGGAGAACAGGATTTGGGAGCTTATGTCAGCAAAGGCCACTGCATTTACATCATCCTCATGGGACTCAATCTAGGTGAGAAAGAGAACAGGATATCTAGGACTTCTTTCTGGGTCTTCTAATAGTCAAGGACCAGGAAGCACAGACTCTAAGTCTCAGAAACAGTACCTGAAGGGTGCGGCGGTTCTGTTCTCGATCAAAGACATACAGGCAGCCGTCATTGGCCCTGAAAAGGAGGGGATAAAGAGGGTCCTGAACCGCAGGTTCAGACATTTGGTGTATGTGCTTGGCTGAGGAGCCAATGGGGCGAAGCTACCATCTGTGGGATTATGACTGAACGCCTCTAAGTCAGAATCCTGCCCAGGCGGAATGATAAGGCAGCGCCGCAGAGCCTCGGTTGGCCTTGGACAGCCGGTCCCCCCGCCGTTCCCACTGGCGGGCCGTCGCGCCCAACGGGCGGTGGTGCACTCCGCTGTGCATCAGACCGGTCCGGTGCGGAGAGCCCTTCATCCTGGGAAACGGGGTGCGGCGGGAAAGGGGGCCGCCCCCACGCCCTTCATGCAACGCACGTTCGTGGGGAACCTGGCGCTAAAACCATTCGAGAACGGACTGCTTCTGGGTTGGGGTTTCGTACGTAGCGGAGCAGCTCCCTCGCTGAGATCGACTGAAAGTCAGCCCTCAACACAAGGGTTTGTAAAAAGAGAAAAAGAAAAAAAAAAGAGGGTCCTGGAGACAGGACCGAGAGGACTGATGCTATGTGTGCTCTGGAGAGTCCCTGTTGTAAAGTCCTGCTAAAGGGCAAACCCTTGTCTCTTCTTATATAGGAGGTAGAAGGAGTGTTAGCTGTGTGTGCAAGGAGGTTTGAGACCTCCCATCTCATTCTGGGTGAATGGTGAGCAAGAGGTAAAGCGAGTCGTAAACCTTGACCTTGGAGAAGGGCTGGTTGTTCTCCACAGATGCCAGTATAGTCTCTGTAATAGCAGAGCTGGTCTCAGGGAGGACTCTGTCTCATGAACTGACGGAACATTCCCCATACTCACCCTCCTAGCACTTCTCGTCCATCTGAGGAGACAGCAATGGAGAAGACAGCAAAGCGACGTTCATCTGGCCTGAAAAGAGCAAAGGAGGAGCTGATTAAGTGCACTTCCCTTCAGCCTTTGTTAATCCACATAGAATCTGATGAGGGTTGTAAGGCACACTTCTCAGGGGAAAAGAAGTCCTGACAACACAAGCCAGAATGTGAATCACCTCAGGGAGAACCCCGAAATAATCCTGCAACTATCTATTTTACCCTGGTCCTCTGCTGACAGGATGGGTGGGTCCCTCCCAGGAATCCACACAGAGAAACTCGCAACCAGTGTACTTTTCCCTCTAAGCCTGAGTTCCAGTTCAAGAGATTTGCTCCTGGAGAGCCTTCCTTGAGAAGTTTCTGTTGAGTCTGACCAGGAAGGGAAGCCAGTACCTTAGGTCCAGGGCAGTGTGTGTGTCTCCCTCCCCGTAGATGTTGCAGATATGAACTAAGAGAAGCAAGAGAAACAAGAATCTTTCAGGGCTGGGGGAAGACAGGTAGAAGTGAAACTAGAGAGGAGATGGAACAAAGGGCCAGGATGTCAGACCCTGGAAGTGATCTTTCCAGGAGAAGGTGTAGAGTCCTGGCACAGAGAAGGTGGGCATTTGGAGATCTCAGGTCCCAGGCTGGAGAGACAACAGAAGTCTGGGGCATACTCACTGTAATCAGACCAGCTGGAGTATAGGAAATGGTTCCCATCAGGGGTGAAGGCCACATCCAGGACACTCCAGCCTACATCCCGGGCCTTGATGCTCTTGAATTTATGAAAGCGGCCATACCGGCAGTCATACAGTCTGATTGTCTGGTCTGTATAAGTGAAGACCAGGCAGAATTAGGGAATAACCTCCTCAAATCCTCCTATCAGACCTCTATCAGTGTATCTGAGAAATGTGCTCTGATTAAGCATCCCTAAGTCAGGGTCTGGGCCTTTCTAGCCTCAGCCGTAGGGAGCATTCCTTGTTCTAGGACAGTTCATGGGAGCAGGGTCTGGTACCTTGGCAAGCAGACATGAAGATTTGACCATCTTTGCTGTAGATGCCACAGAAAGCCTTCTGAGAGTAGGTATCAGTGAAGCCCAGATCATTGGGCAAGAAGCTGGGGAAGCAGAGGGAAAGTGAGGGTTAAGGGGAGCTCGGGATGAGAAGCATCCCAGTTAGGAGAATCCTAACAGAGCTGGACGTGAATACAAGGGCATTCTTCCCTTTTGGCCTTGGGTAAAATCTCCTTTCATTTATTTTATCATTCTCTCATTTCCATACTTTTCCACTTTGTCTACTCTTAAAGCATTAACCCCACTTAACCTAACCTTAATATCCCTGAGGATCCTTTAACACTTATACCTTCAAAATTTAGGAGAAAAGACCTATCTGGCCCTTAGAGTGTCTCCACCAAGCCCCATACTCACTGAGACATCACTCGAGACTGTTCTCCAAGGGAGAAGCTTCCCCGGTGGCAGAGGCCCCGTTCTCTCTAAAGGAAGGGATTGGGAATATTGCTAGCAGAAACACAGGGCCACTTCAGCCACACCAGGCCCCCTCCTCCAAAGTTGTTGCTCTTGTTTCAGAAATGGACACCACATACAGGATGTCCCACCAAACTCTGGAGCAGGCTGGCTAAGAACTCTCCAGCTCCAGCACTTGAGGCTTCTTTGGAAAGTTTAATTCCCTCTTCTCTGGGGATGGCAGCGCTTCTGGCTACCTTGATAGGCCTGCTGCTAGGCTGGCGGGGGGTGGAGAGGCCTACCTGGTACAGCATTTGAAGAAAACTGTGCTCCCGGGCTGCACGCCTAAGCCCCAGCCGCCCTGTGGCCAATTCCACTTGCGTCTTGATCTCATTGCATTCCAGCTCCCGGGTGTCAGGGGTTGCGTCCACTGTGAAGACCAGGGAGAAATTTCATCCTAGGTCTTTCATCTTCAGAGGACAGTTAGCAGAACTGTACTCAAGTCCATTCAATGTGGCTGCATATACTGAGTCTTAAAGGACTCCCTCATTCCCTGAATTATTTCATCTTCTTTTGACTTAACCTATTATTCTTTGTCAAAATTAAAAAGAAAAAAGATTTTCTGCCCTGGCCGGTTTGGCTCAGTGGATAGACCATCGGCCCGTGGACTGAAGGGTCCTGGGTTCAATTCAAGTCAAGGGCACGTACCTTGGTTGTAGGTTCCCTGACCTTGGTTGGGGGTGTGTGCAGGAGGCAACCAATCCATGTATCTCTCTCACATCTCTCCCTCTCCTTTCCACTCTTTCTAAAAATCAATGGAAAAATATCCTCAGCTGAGGATTAACCAAAGTAAATAAATAAATAAATAAATAAATAAATAATAAAATGAAAATAAATGAAGTAACTACTGATAAGGAGAGACTTACTTCTAAAAAAAAGAAAGAAAGAAGGAAAAAGATTTTCTAATGGAAGTCTTCTGATGTTAGGGTCTCAGTCTGCCTTTCCTCTTACCAGGTGGGTTGTATCTGTCTCCAAGACGCCCATCCCAGGCACTGTCATGCTCTTCCTCGGAGTCGGAGAGGGCCTGGATGAGTTGTAAATTTGCTGCACCTCCTCCCTGCACCAACCTCACTTGGCCCCTGTGGAGATACCCCACCCCCCATGATAAAGGGAAGGGATTCCTTTCCCAAACCAACCAAATTCAGTCAAGGGCTATCCAGTGCTTAGACCACCTGGTACTCAAACCCTTGTACTGTCCCCATTTTGAGATCTGAGGTTGACTAGATATTGGCTGTTATTTTCAGTCTCCTATAATTCTCACTCTTTCAGCAGGAGTGAAGAACCCCAACATTACATGGAGATTGACAGACCTACTAAGTTAACTTCCCAGAGAGTTAAAAATTCTGAGAGCATTTCCTTCTGAGCCTCTGCCCACGTAGTCCAGTATAGAACACAGAATTCTGAAGGGACCCCCAAACTTGTCTCTCCTCAAGAAGTCACAGCTAAGAAACAAAGCCAGTTTCACTCCCTTTCCAGTTAATTCCTGGTGGCCACTTCCCTCAAAGCATTCTTTCTTCAAGAGCAGGGTTATATTAGGCTAATTTAAACTTGTTTTTCAAGAAAATCCACATGGTCTCATATCACATGCAATTAACTTCACTGAAGTTCAACACCCACCTCCCCAACTCTTCAACCCCTCACATCACTCCTTTTCCACCAGGGCCTTTTATTTTATTTTTAAAATTTACTTGGAAAATAGATTACATTTGTGTAGTCATAACTAGAGAGGCTCCCTTGAACAATTCCCGAAAACACAATAGTGATATTTTGGTGACCCTCCCTAGGCAAGAACCACTCTTACTGGGTATGAAGCTCAGTGCTGTGTCCAGCAGAAAAGGCTGTTCTGCTCAAACAGAACAGCTGTACTGGGCTAATCCCATTCCCTACCCTCTGTCTGGAGTTGGGATCAAGGGACTGTGGTGGCGCCTGGTGGGGACACACCAGAGGGCAAGTTACCTGCGAAGGAGATAGGCCAGTACCTGGGCCAGATCCACATCTTCATCCTCCTCTTCCTCTTCCTCACTCCGACGCAGACCAGCCCCTCTTCGGGGCAAGCCCTCGGAGGAGTCTCCAGACCCAGATCCTGCGCTGCTGCTGTTCCGTGATCCCATCTTCTGGTCACAGCATCCTTAAGTCCGGTGCAGGGACTCCTCCTGTCACCTCCTTAGGTTTGGTGAAAGCAAAGCCTGCTCTAGAAATACTAGGGTCTCCTGAGATAGGGGTAGCTATCTCTAGGAGGGCGACAGTTCTTAGGGACCGAGGAGATCCCTTTTTCTTTAGCCTGTGACAACTCCCCACGTTTCAGGAACACAAAGCTTCCCCAATCTTGTGAAGCCAAAAAAAGAAGAGAGAAGCCTAGAGCACTACCCTGGCTCACCAATGAGAATCCTTGTGAAGAGGAATTTCTCAGTTTTCTACCTCAAACTCACCTATCAAAGTCCCAGGAGGGGGTGGATTCCCAGGTAACCTCTCTGGCAGACCAATCACAACCCCTTGCGGAAGAACGCGCCTCATTAGCTTATCTCATCTAGCCAATCAGAAGCTTATGGACTCAGAGACCCCCGACGCCCCCCTTACCGACCAATCAGAGTGCTTCCTTGTAAAAGTCGACAGCAGCGACAACCAATGACGTTAGAATTCAGCCTAACACCCCCCTCCCCAGTCTCACGCCCACGTGTGTGCGGGGGGCGGGGGGCGGGGGCGGGGGTGGGGTGGTGGTAGTGTGTACGCCGAGAAGAGGAGGCAGGGAAGAGGCTGAGAAGCCCCTCCCACTGAAGCCGGCGGTTACCGCCTCGCACGAGACCACCCACCAGCCAGGAGCGGTCGCAGGAGCCGCAGGGCGCGAGGTCTTGTTTACCCCGACTGCCGCCACAGCGTTGGCCAACTGCTCATCCGTCACGCGCCCCCTTCGTCCCTCATCTCCCGGCTTCCCGGTCCGCGGACTGTTGACGTCACGCGACGCCCCTGACGGCCCCGCCTCCTTGGCCCGCTAACTGGACAGCTGAGCACGGTGATTGACAGATGGGTGGGAGAAAGTGCGTGGGGAGTGAGGGGGAGGAGACTGCGCGCGACGAGAAAGGGCGTTCGCTACTTGTTGGGAGGAGTAAGTGGGGAACCGGTTGTTTCCTGTATCAGAGACAACGGAACCACAATTAATAGTGAGGGGTGGAGCTTACAAAAGACGTTGGTGGTTCGCTACCGAGAGGTGTCTTAGCAAGGGATACAATTTGATGTCGGTCTCTAAAATTCATGTGGCTTCGCACTTTTCAGATGATCTCTGAGGGCCTCCTCTCTCTTCCCCCTCCCTTCCCCCGCCCCCTCACCCCAACCGGCTCCAGCCTTCCTCTTGTCGTAGGTTGAAGCTTCAGTCGGCCCTACCAAGGGGTGTCGGCCCTATAGGGTGTGTTTAGATCACTGGTGGGGGACCCAGGCCTCCATACATCCTTTCTGGGTTTAGCTTCCGGAAGCCTTGTTCTCTTGGGGAGCGCCCTTTCTAGACCTCCCCTTAGCCGTTCTGATAACTTTTTAGATGACCCCTGGCTTCCCTCCGCACTCTTTGTAGATGCTCCCTAACACACCAGTAGCTCTCTATGGGCTGTCAGGTTCCGTCAGTTCCCCTTAGACACCCCCTTGGCCCTCCAGGATCTGCAAACTTTCCCTAGACCTGTCCTTGCCTTGCCTCTCCGTCCCCGACCACCTGGCTAGGGTGTGCAAGTACTACGCCTCCTACCCTCTCCTCCGGGTTTATTAGTAACCCGTTTGAGTCCAAGGCCGGGACTTACCAGGTCTCGGGATCGTCGCCCAGCCTCGGGGGCGGGTGACATGGCTCGAGTGACTTCGCTGTGCCGGGCGCAAAGGTCCGGCGTTCAAGCTGCACCTCGGCATCCCCGGCCCGCACTCCATCAGAAATGCTTCGAGGGGGGGTGGGGGGTGTCGGGAAAAAGGGCACATATGTAAAACTTCAGACAAAAAACAAAAGTGCTTCGAGCTGTCCCGGGTTTAGAGTTCCCTGAGGATGGGGGAGTGCGGGGGAAGCGAGGGCTAGTAATTTCCCTGGGCCTTTCCTTCTGGGCCTCACTCTCCCTGGGAGGGCGAGGGTGTGGTCAGTCCTTTGGGTCAGGCTCCCGGTCTCTAGACTGCTAGACCCGTGTTTATCTCTGGTCACCAGGGCCGGCTTTCAGGGCGTTTCATCTGTACAATCGATCCCACACTTGTTTTACTATTGATAGCAATGCACCGTAAACAAATATACCCCAATATGGGACAGGATTGGTTAAATAAATTATGGTCCATATGATAGGACACAGAAATACCAGACAGACATTAAAATGGTGTTGTAGACTTCTACTTTTATGCTACGGAAAACTGTTCATTGTTAGGTTTTAAAAACAGCATTAGTTCTCCTGGTGGCATATTATGGTGGCTACAAAAACAATATGGTTTCAATTTTGCATAAAAAAGTATGAAAATACCCAGGCTCATTATACCATTAAACAAGTAACAAAATGCATGAATTAGTGACAAAGGTATAGCATGAACATTGCATTATGATTAATACACCTGGAGCACCCGAGGTCCACAAAAAACACACAAATAACTGTTCAACTCATCTTAATGCATTTTTGGCCCCTTTCCACTTCTTGGCCCCTTCTACTTAGCACTTACAAATCCAGTTTAAAATGGAATGAAATCCAAATTCAAGCCTTTGAAATATGAAACTTGTATATTATTTTTTATTTTTTTGGAACTTGTACATTATTGAATAAACATATAAAAGTCATGGAAATGTAAAAAAAATCTGAGGTTGTATGACCAAAATGAGTCTTTTCTTTCTTTTTTAAATCCTCACCTGAAAATATTTTTCCATTGATTTTTAGAGAGAGGGGAAAGAGAAGAAAAGACAGAGAGAAACATTGATGTGAGAAAAACACATCGATTGGTTTCGAGATACACCCTTGACCGGAGTCAAATCCGGGACCCTTCAGTCAAAGGCTGACGCTCTATCCACTTAGCCAAACCGGCTAGGGCAGTTTTTTCTTTTTTAAAAGATATGTTTTTGTTGATTTTAGAGAGAGGAAGGGAGAGGGAGAGAGAAACATCAATGTGAGAGAGAAACATCAATCGCTGCCTCCTGCACACTCCTTACTGGGGATTGAGCCTGCAACCTGCCCATTCACAGGAATCAAACCAGTGACCTTTTGCTTCAAGGGACAACACAACCGACTGAGCCACACCGGCCAGGGCAAAATGAGTCTCTGAACCCACTAATTGATTTTTGTGTTGTAAGATTTTTAAGCCTATAAACATGATTATGTCACTTGTGACTTATAATATTTAAAAAATGTATATGCATTTGTATCTTAGGGTATACTATGTATTCCACTGAAAAAAAATGACATTTCTTTTTCAGTATATTTTTATTGATTTCAGAGAGGAAGGGAGACGGAGTGAGGGATAAAAACATCAATGATGAGAGAGAATCATTGAATGGCTACCTCCTGCACACCCCCTACTGAGGATTGAGCCTGATACCCAGGCATGTGCCCTGACTGGGAATTGAACCACTATCTCCTGGTTCATAGGTCGACGCTCAACCACTGAGCTACGATGGCTCGGCAGCATTTCTTTTTTTATTATCACAGTTTACATTTAATATTATTTTGTACTAGAGGCCTGGTGCATGAAATTCGTGCACGGGGGCGGGGGGTTGTACCTCAGCCCAGCCTGCACCCTCTCCAATCTGGGACCCCTTGAGGGATGTCTGACTGCCTGTTTAGGCCTGATCCTGGTGGAATTGGGCCTAAACAGGCAGTCGGACATCCCTCTCACAATCCAGGACTGCTGGCTCCCAACCACTCGCCTGCCTGTCTGCCTGATTGCCCCTAACCACTTCTGCCTGCCAGCCTGATCACCCCCTAACCACTCCCCTGCCAGCCTGATCGACGCCTAATTGCTCCTCTGCCGGCCCGATTACCCCTAACTGCCCTCCCCTGCCAGCCTAGTAACCCCTAACTGCTCTCCCTTGCCAACCTGGTTCCCCCTAACTGCCCTCCCCTGCTGTCCTGGTTCCCCCTAACTGCCCTCCCCTGCTGTCCTGGTTCCCCCTAACTGCCCTCCCCTGCTGTCCTGGTTCCCCCAAACTGCCCTACCCTGCTGTCCTGGTTCCCCCAAACTGCCCTACCCTGCTGGCCTGGTTCCCCCCAACTGCCCTCCCCTGCAGTCCTGGTCCCCCCTAACTGCCCTCCCCTGCTGTCCGGGTTCCCCCAAACTGCCCTGCCCTGCTGGCCTGGTCCACCCCCAACTGCCCTCCCCTGCAAGCCTGGTTCCCCCCAACTGCCCTCCCCTGCAGGCCTGGTCTCCCCCAACTGCCCTCCCCGCTTGGTTCCTGTGACCCCTGGCCGGGCCGACAGGCCCAAACATTCCAGCCTCTCTGCTCAGCCCCAGACACTCCAGAACAGTGAGGCTTGATCCACTACCAGAGTGGGCGGATCCCGCCTCTCCGCTTGGTCCCCGTGACCCCTGGCCGGGCTGACAGGCCCAAACACTCCAGCGGTGGGGCTGAGGGGACTGGGCACCACTATCTTGTGGCTATGGGCACCTCCATCTTTGTGACAGAGTGACGGTTAATTTGCATATTACTCTTTTATTAGATAGGATTAGTTTCAGGTGTACAGTATAGTGGTTAAATATTTATGTAATTTACGAAGTAATCCGCCTGATAAGTCTAGTATCCATCTGACAGCATACTAGTATATAGTTATTATAATACTAGAGGCCTGGTACATGAAATTCGTGCACGGTGTGTGTGTGTGTGTGTGTGTGTGTGTGTGTGTGTCCCTCAGCCCAGCCTGCACCCTCTCTAATTAGGGACCCATCGAGGGATGTCCAACTGCCTGTTTAGGCCCGGTGGGATCAGGCCTAAACGGGCAGTCGGACATTCCTCTCACAATCCAGGAATGTGGGCTCCCAACCGCTTGCCTGCCTGCCTGCCTGATTGCCCCTAACTGCTTCTGCCTACCAGCCTGATCACCCCCTAACCACTCCCCTGCCAGCCCAATTGCCCCTAAATGCCCTCCCCTGCCGGCCTGGTTGCCCCCAACTGCCCTCCCCTGCAGGCCTGGTTGCCCCCAACTGCCCTCCCCTGCCGGCCTGGTTGCCCCCAACTGCCCTCCCATGCCAGCCTGGTTGCCCCCAACTGCCCTCCCCTGCAGTCCTGGTCTTCCCTAACTGCCCTCCCCTGCAGGCCTGATCGCCCCCAACTGCCCTCCCCTGCAGGCCTGGTCCCCCACAACTGCTCTCCCCTGCTGGCCTGATCGCCCACAACTGCCCTCCCCTGCAGGCCTGATCGCCCCCAACTGCCCTCCCCTGCAGGCCTGGTCCCCCACAACTGCTCTCCCCTGCTGGCCTGATTGCCCACAACTGCCCTCCCCTGCCGGCCTAGCCCCCCCAATTGCCCTCCCCTGCAGGCCTGGTCCCCCCCAACTGCCCTCCCCTGCTGGCCTGATCGCCCACAACTGCCCTCCCCTGCCAGCCATCTTGTGTGTTGAAGTGATGGTCAATTTGCATATTACTCTCTTATTAGATAGGATTACTCACTATATTCCCTATGCTGTACTTTATATCCCTGTGACTATTTTGTAACTACCAATTTGTACTTCCTTTTTTTTATTTTTTCATGGATTTCAGAGAGGAAGAGAGAGGGGGAGAGAGAAACATTTTCTTCCATTGTATATATGTACCACACCTTAAAATTTTCTTTTCTTTTTTGTTAATTCTCACCTGAGGATGTTTTTTCCATTGATTTTCCCCCCCATTGATTTTGAAAGAGAGTGGAAGGGAAAGGGAAAGAGAGACATAGACATCCATGTGAGAGAGACACATTGATTGGTTGCCTCCCGAACATGCTACGATGCTCCAACCAGGCTGGGAATGAACTTGGAACCTGCAACCCTTGACTGGGAACTGAACCAGTGACCCTTCAATACTTTGGCTGATGCTCTACCACTGAACCACACCGGCAAGGGCAGTCTTTTTTTTTTTTTTTTTAATGATTTGGTTTTCTTTTTTATAAAAAAAATATATTTCTTCATCGATTTTAGAGAGGAAGGGAGAGGGAGAGATAGAAACATAATTGATGAGAGAGAATCATTGATTGGTTGCCTCCTGCATGCCCCACACTGGGGATCAAGCCCGCAACCCAGGCAGGTGCCCTTGGCTGGAATCGAACCTGGGACCCTTCAGTCTGCAGGCCAATGCTCTATCCACTGAGCCAAACCAGGTAGGGCCAAGGGCAGTCTTTAATCCATTTATAGTTTATTCTTGTATATGGTGCAAGAAGGTGATGTAGTTTCTTTTTTTTTTTTTTTGCATGTATTTGCCCAACTTTCCCAACACCATTTATTGAATAGACTGTCTTTATCCCATTGTGAAATGGCATTTCTTTTAAAATAATTGTAATTAAGTCATTTTGATAAACTCTATTGGCCTTTCCTCTCATGATTTTGAAATTTGGTGTGTTTCTTGGTGACAGTTTATAGTACTTTTCATTTGGATAGCTCTATTCTCCTGGCTACACTTAAAGACACTGAGAGGTTTTCTACCTTTAGCACCCATTTTAGAACCAATTCTGGTAATTGCTAAGTAAATGTCATGACCTGCCTTGGGGTTTCCTGCTCATTAGCATCTCCACTAGAGGGCAGGCTGGGCTAAAGAGGAGAGAGAAAAGCAAAATTTTCTTTCTCTGGATGGCACTGTCCTCCCTCTCTCCATCCCAGCTCCTAGCTGGTGATTGCACAGAGCTCCTGGGACACCTGTACAGCTCCAGGCAACACAAGGGAAAATTCTGAAGTGACTGATGATGTGTTTATACATTATCTTCTTGCAGCATTCTCTTTATAGAGGAAAGGAAGAAGTATGGTAATTTACCCAGGACTTAAAATATGTTGATTATAAAACAGCTAGTGGCCTAGTGCATAAAATTAGTGCACATTAAAAGGGGATTAATTAGAGGAAATATTTTAATATTGCTATCTGCCCTTTCTCTATAATAGAAGTGTCAGAGATGAAAGAAAATTAGTAAAATGCATATGAAAATCTTCCTCCTGTCAGAGTCTGGGGTGCACTACGGGACCCAGAGTCAACTCCCCGCCCACCCACATTTGCCTCAAAATCGCACGAGACCCAGACCCGGCCGGCCGCCCCCCATTGGGCTAGATCCAGAACCGGCCAGTCCCATTCTTGTCAAGCCCCGCTGGGTGGAGGACTCAGCCTCAGGTTCCCTGGCCCGGTGTCACGGCGGGGGACACGGCCTGAGGTCCCCAACCCAGGCCAGAGCGGGGGGGCATGCCTTGAGGTCCCCCGCCAAGCCCCGCTGGGTGGGGGGATTGGCCTGAGGTCCCCCGTCAAGCCCCGCTGGGTGGGAGGTGCAGCCTCAGGTCCCCCATCAAGCCCCACTGGGAGGGGTGGGGGGGCACAGCCTCAAGTTCCCCGTCAAGCCACGCTGGGCGGGGGGTGTGGCCTGAGGTCCCCCGGCCTGGGGCGAGGGGAGAAGCCTGAGGTCCCCTGGCCCAGCACTGGGGTGGGAGGGGGTTGCACCTTGAGGTCCCCTGTCAAGCCCCACTGGGCGGGGGGCACGGCCTGAGGTCCCCTGGCCTGGTGCTGGGGCGGGGTTGCACCCTGAGGTCCCCTGGCCCGGTGCCGGTGTGGGGGGGCATGGCCTGAGGTCCCCTGTCAAGCCCCACGGGGCAGGGGGGGTGGGGCACAGCCTCAGGTCCCTGCTGATTGCTCCTTAAGGCTCCATAAGGGACCTCTGCCTCCACTGTGGGTGCAGCCATCTTGTGTTACGGAAACCCCACCTCCACTGTAGGCGCAGCCATCTTGTGTTACAGAAACCACCCCCCCCCCCACATCCGCTGTGAGCACCACCATCTTTGTGGCAGAGTGATGGTCAATTTGCATATTCCCGCTTTATTATATAGGATTACGTAATTATGGGTTTTCTAATACTTTCATGTCCTGTGTCCTTGAGAACCAGAATTTTTTTGTGTGGCAGACAGGAGGTACACATGTGATACAGAAGACGTTAAAAACCCTTGAGCCCTGAGTTTGAATAGGAACTATCAGTATGAGGTGTTTTATTTTTTGATCCCTATTCACTGTAAAGGTCTATAAACAATGATTAATTCAGTATCAATGAATACTCCTGCCATCTATATCTTTTTGTTGTTGTTCTGCCACTTATATCTTTTTTTTTTTTAATATATTTTTATTGGTTTTTTTACAGAGAGGAAGGAAGAGGGACAGATAGTCAGAAACATCGATGAGAGAGAAACATCAATCAGCTGCCTCCTGCACACCTCCCACTGGGGATGTGCCCACAACCAAGTTACATGCCCCTGACCGGAATCGAACCCGGGACCCTTCAGTCCGCAGGCTGACGCTCTATCCACTGAGCCAAACCGGTTTTGGCAATATATCTTTTTTTTTAAATATATATTTTATTGATTTTTTACAGAGAGGAAGGGAGAGGGATAGAGAGTTAGAAACATATGAGAGAGAAACATCGATCAGCTGCCCCCTGCACACCCCCTACTGGGGATGTGTCTGCAACCAAGGTACATGCCCTTGACCGGAATCGAACCTGGGACCTTTCAGTCCGCAGGCCGACGCTCTATCCACTGAGCCAAACCGGTTAGGACCTGCCACTTATATCTTAAAATAACATTACCTACAGAAAGAAACCACAGCTTGGAGAAATGGCTGATTCTAGGTTTGGGGCAGGAAGTGTACAAGATGAGCATGGAATAACTTAGCAAAGAAGCCAGCAGACACTATCAGGGTAATTCCAGAAGGACTCAGGAGCCTAGTCCTCATGGCCAAAGATGGGACAGTTTGAGCATTATATAAGGATAATTTAATAAACATTATGTTTAGGGGCCCTGGCCGGGTAGTTCAGCTCAGCTGGTTAGACGCAGTGGTTCTCAACCTTTGTAATGCTGCGACCCTTTAATACAGCTCCTCATGTTGTGGTGACCCCCAACCATAAAATTATTTTCGTTGCTACTTCATAACTGTAATTTTGCTACTGTTAATGAATCGTAATGTAAATATCTGTGTTTTCCGATGGTCTTAGGCGACCCTGCTAGTGGTTCTCAACCTGTGGGTCACGACCCACAGGTTGAGAACCGCTGCTGTAGAGCCCAAGACGATCGGAAAACACAGATATTTACATTACGATTCATAACACTAGCAAAATTACAGTTATGAAGTAGCAACGAAAATAATTTTATGGTTGGGGGTCACCACAACATGAGGAACTGTATTAAAGGGTCGCAGCATTACAAAGGTTGAGAACCACTGGGTTAGAGTGTCCTCCTGATAAGCCAAGGTTGCATGCTTATCCCGTCAGGACACATATAAGAATCAACCAATGGCCGAAACCGGTTCGGCTCAGTGGATAGAGCGTCGGCCTGCGGACTGAAGGGTCCCGGGTTCGATTCCGGTCAAGGGCATGTACCTTGGTTGCGGGCACATCCCCAGTGGGAGTTGTGCGGGAGGCAGCTGATCGATGTTTCTCTCTCATCAATGTTTCTAGCTTTCTATCCCTCTCCTTTCCTCTCTGTAAAATACCAATAAAATATATTTAAAAAAAAAAAAAAAAGAATCAACCAATGAATGCATAAGTAAGTGGAACAACAAATCAATCCCCCCCCCTTCCTCTCTCTTTCTTTAAAATCAACAAAAAAATTTTTAGAAAAATAAACATTATATTTAAACCATGAGTTCATAATGGGGTTTGTGTGTGTATAACTAACTGGTCATCTTATTTAAAAAAAACCCACATATTTTTATTTATTTTTGAGAGGAAGGGAGAAGGAGAGATAGAAACATCAATGATGAGAGAATCATTGATTGGCTGCCTCCTGCACGTCCCCTACCGGGGATCCCACAATCCAGGCTTGTGCCCTGACCAGGAATTAAACTGTGACCTCCTGGTTCATAGGTCGATGCTCAACCACTGAGCCACGCTGGCTGGGCTAATTGGTCATCTTTTTGAAGGATAAGAAAACAAGTCATTATTATGAAGATGGTAAATAAATAGAAAGAAGCAGTTATATTGCTGTTCATATATAAACTGTACCCCAGGGTAATGGGTAAAAGATAAAGGGAGTGTTCCTTTGTAAAAGTATTCCAACTACGGAGCTTAGATATGGCTGCTTTGAAATCCCTAATAAATTAATGAGTCTAAACATTGAACATCTAGGCCTGGGTTCTTCAATGGTTAAATTGAGGTAAAAGAAGGAAATGGAGGAGGAACCTATAGTTTGAAAGAGACTTAAAAAGCCTATGAAATTTTTTGAAAACGAGCAAGGCTAAACTATAATGTTTAGGGATCCACATTTGGGTAATAAAACTACAGAAAACAAACAAATAAAGCAAGGAAATGATTATGGTGCACCATAGTATTCATTTATGCCAGGAAGGAGGGACTGTGATGGAGATGATGAACATGGTGAGGAGGTGTGTGTGGTGGTGGTAATGGGGGGTTACTTTTGGTGTCTGGCAAAGTTCTCTTTTTTTTTTCTAGGTGATAGTTTTAAGAGTATTCACTTTAGTTTATTAAGTTATACCTTTGCTTTGTTTTTATGTATCTATTTTAAAATTAAAAGGTTAATAAATATGTGTTATTTATCTCTTATCATTCACCTGGAGCTATAGGCATACAACCCCATTTTATTCTAATTGACACAGTCCTTTTTAAGGCTAACATAGTCACATCACTGTGCATTTAAATACCAGAAAGGTGCCTGGAACCCCAATTCTCTGCCTCTCCTGAAGGGACTTACTTCCAAACTGATTTTCTTTCTCCTCTAAGTTTTATTTACATTGCTGATTTGACTCTTAAACTGCAGAGTCAGTAATCCTATCTAATAAAAGAGTAATATGCAAATTGACTGTCACTCCAACACACAAGATGGCTGCCCCTATGTGGACACAAATGGCTGCCACAAGATGGCCAGCAGGAGAAGGCAGTTGGGAGGGACCAGGCCTGCAAGGGAGGGCAGTTGTGGGCGATCAAGCCTGCAGGGAAGGGCAGTTGGGGGGGGGGGACCCAGGCCTGCAGGGGAGAGCAGTTGTGGGGGACCAGGCCTGCAGGGAAGGGCAGTTAGGGGTGACCAGGCCTGCAGGGGAGGGCAGTTGGGGGGGACCAGGCCTGCAGGACAGGGCAGTTAGGGGTGACCAGGCCTGTAGGGGAGGGCAGTTGGGGGAGGGACCAGACCAGCAGGGGAAAGCAGTTAAGGGCAATGAGGCTGGCAGGGGAGGGCAGTTAGGGGTGACCAGGCTGGCAGGGGAGGGCAGTTAGGGGTGACCAGGCTGGCAGGGGAGGGCAGTTAGGGGTAATCGGGCTGGCAGGGGAGCAGTTAGGCATCAATCAGGCTGGCAGGGGAGTGGTTAGGGGGTGATCAGGCTGGCAGGCAGAAGCGGTTAGGGGCAATCAAGAAGGCAGGCAGGCGAGCAGTTGGGAGCCAGCAGTCCTGGATTGATCCTACCAGGATCGGGCCTAAACGGGCAGTTGGACATCCCTCGAGGGGTCCCAGATTAGAGAGGGTGCAGGCTGGGCTGAGGGACAACCCCCCTCCCGTGTACGAATTTCCTGCACCGGGCCTCTAGTATATAATAGGCTTACATAGCCTAATTTTACCAACATAGAGTGGAAAGGTCAGGACAGCTAACATATATTCAAAGGTTACTGCATGCCAGGTTTAGTTTTGAGTGTCTGGCACCACTGACTCTTACTAGTAATCTTAATACTGTAAGGTGTGGGCATATCTGCATTCTACAGATAAAGAAACTGGCTTGAGTCTACTATGTGCCTAACATCTGTTATGCTGCTTCTGATCATATTGTTTTAGTCATCACATGCTATTTATGAAGCTGAGGATTTGTCTGTATATTTTTAAGTGCAATAGACTCCATTGCTTACTGTAATTTTGCATGTGATCCACTCTGACCTTTAGTCTTTTTTGTTCTTACACAGACTTCTATCTTACCCACCTCAGTTTATACACTGACTCAGCCTGATCCAGATCACAGATGAAGTTATCCTCAGCTGATGCCCCTCATTTATGTAGGATCATCTCTCTCTCTCTCTCTTTGTAGTTTCCCTCAATTTGATTTCAGAGTTTAGGCCAAGGCCTTGCTACTCAAACTATGGTCCCTGGATCATCAGCATCAGCATTACCCAGGAGCTTGTAAGAAAATCAGAATCTCAAGACCACCCCAGACTTGCTGAAAGAGAATCTGCATTTTAGTAAGATCACCAGGTGATTCATATGCACTTTTAAGTTTGAGAAGCATGAAATAGGTGGCTTCTAAGATCCTTACAGTTGTACAGTCTATGCTTCTGTGAGAGACATGGCTCTGCAGTTATCATTTACCTTTGGCTCTACTGCTTACTGTGTGACCTTGAGTAATTACTTAACCTCTCTGTGCCTTTGTTTCTTCATCAGTAACCTGCCTCAAAGGGTTGTTTTGTATGTGTTTAGGACAGTGCCTGGCACACAGAAAAGGCTATAGAAGTGTTAGTTGTCCTCATATTGAATAAGCTTTCATGAATACTTTGTGAGTCCCAATTTTAGGTCAGGCAGGAGGAAGAATAGTTTTGAGAATTGACAATGAACCACTTCACTGGAGAATGGGGTTATAGAAGCTTCTGCTAGTCTGAGTGGAAGTTCAGGAATTTTAGGCCTGGAGGCTGTACTGAGCAGCTGGCAGAGGACTCAACCTTTTTAAGACCTCAGGACACAGAGTAGATAGTGCCTACTCCTAGGAATTCCTACTTAGATGGCCCGAAGATAGAGCTGTCTATGGCGCATCAGCTGCTTAGAGGAGTTGGAAGAAGATTGTGAAATTGGTGTTAGAGGGAAGCTGTGAAGATAAGTGGGAAATGAAAACACAAGTGTTATGTAAAATAAATGAGCATCTCTTATTGGATAGCATGTGGGGAAAGGCCTCTGGCCTGGTCTCAAGTCACCCAGAAGTTGTTATATCAAATTGCTCATGTTTTCTGCAAGCTTAGTTGCTCTCCTAGTCCTAGATGGCAGTGGGGAGTAGGGGGATGCTGTGCTCTCTGGCTAGACTGGAGCCTCAGGTCACATTCTGCACACACGTTTCTCCAGGGCCTCCAGCTCAGTCAATACCTCCTTGGGCAGATCCTGGTTGACCTGTTCTGTCAGGTAGCTCCTAATTTCACGAACCTCCTGTTCCCAGAAGTCCTTAGGGAGCGAGAACAGCTGGGCAGTATTTATGGCTCCCAGGCCACTGAGATTCAAGGCACCTTCCTTTGGCACCAGCCCGATGGGTGTCTCTCGGGCACTGTCCTCCCCCTCTAGCCGCCGGCAGATCCAGTCAAGAACTCGAGCATTCTCTCCGAAGCCTGGCCACAAGAAGCGTCCAGCCTCATCACGCCGGAACCAGTTGACATGGAAGATGCGGGGCAGCCGGGCTCCCTTGCGCCCCTCCATACTCAGCCAGTGTTCTAGATAGCGCCCAAAGTTGTAGCCAAAAAAAGGCCGCATGGCAAATGGGTCATGCATGATCACCTTCCCTGGGGAGGGGAAAGGATGGGTAAGGAATCTTCCTGCTTACTGGAAAAGAGAAGGGCACCCGGCATCCAGGTGGAGGAAGTTGTAAAATGGTCATGGTTCTGGAATCTCCTCAGGGCAGGGTGAAAAGGGATGGGAAAGGGCTTGGCAGGAGGAAGGTCTGGCTTAGGCAGGAAGAGGAGAGGCAATGTGGGCACATGGGAGAGGGACAATGGAAGGTTCTCACCTTTGTGTTCAGCTGCAGCAGTGGACTCAGAGCGCATAGCACTGCCCACAAACACGCCGTGGCGCCAGTTGAAGGCCTCGTATACCAGGGGCACTCCTAGAACACCAGTGAATGGGGTCACAGGCAACCCTTTTTATTGGACTCACTCCATCCTTTCTGGTGATTCTGACTCATAATCTCCTAGAACCTCAGGAGAGGTTTGAAATGTCCCATTTTCAAACCTCATGCCTCCCCCCAATTTTGCATTCTCTAGGGAAGAGCTCTGGAGACAGACAACTACAGTTGGCAACCTGAGCTTTAAGTACAAGAGGGAGGTGGGCCCTGATGTAGACTCAGTTCCTTTACCAACACGGCATGGCGCCCACACAATGTTTACCTTTGGGTCTGCGGCCTCCAAAGATGATGGCATCAATGGGGACACCCTCGGGGGCCTCCCAGGCTGGGTCCATGATGGGACACTGGCGAGCCGGGGCGCAAAAGCGAGAGTTGGGATGTGCACAGGGCTCCTTGTCACCTGGCAGAGGAAATACAAATACTAACACTTCCAAGGGCACATCCACCCCCAGCACACACATGCATGCACTCTTGCACAATTTCTTTTTGCCTCATCAGCTCCCTACAACCTCATGTGATAGGGAGTTGGGAGTTAGGACATTTCCCCTAAAAGATCAGGTTATTTATCCATAATAGTACTGACAGCTGAGCTGTGTGAGAAAAGTGAGAGAGGAATTGGGGTTCAGCAGGACACTAATGTTCATGCCAAACTATGGCCATGTGGCATAGACCAGTGTTCAAAGGAATGGAGTTAGATGTTGGCATAATCCCCCCACCCCCACCACAAAAAAATATTTCTTTATGGGATATTATTTAAATAAACACTCAAACCTAAAGCAAAAACTGAATCTGTCTGGTGAGTATTTCAGACAATTGACTTTTCATCAGCACCCCTGAGCTATCAAAATGCATATAGGAATTGATTTTAAAGCTAATAGAATTTTGGTGACTTCCTTGGGTCTGCCCAGTCCCTGATGGAGTGATAAGGCTTGAAGAACTCAGACAAGGATATAACCTGGGCAGGCATAACCTGAGGAGCCCAGGTCATTTGGTCCCTTCAGGTGCCCTAGAGATGCTTTGGGACCAAATCAGGGGCAAATGTATACTAGTATGTAGGGCACTATCATGGGGACCCCAAATGGACATGGTGCCTTCTCTGCTGGAGGTTGCTGGTCAGACCTAGGGGGCAAGGAAGTCAAACAGTTGGTTATCCCTGCCCTTATTCCACCCACCAGCTCCTGCCTCCACTCTCGGATAGGAGCTATCCATTACCCTCTCTCTTACACTTTCATCAGCCCCTAATTCAGGTCCCTAGCACAGGATGTTATTCTGGGAACTGAAGCTGGGAACAACATGCTCTAGTTATAGCCCTGAATCCAGAAATGATGAAAGGGTTGGGGAATCAGCCTGTAGGGAAATATGAAATTTTCTTGGGTTTCTCAGTTGGGTAGGAAGACTGAGGAGGGCTTAATGATGATGTTGAAGAAAATAAAGGGTGATTAGATGAGGAGGGTGACTGGTAGGCCAGCTTGGAAAACTTGAATATAGGCTTCAGTGACCACAGGGCCACCTTCCCCCACCATGCTCTTCTTTGCTCCCATCCCTAGGTCTCTGGGCTCTCTGACTGCTGAAGGCCACAGAAAACTGAAGGCCAGAGTGCAGGGTTGGGGGAGGGGGCAGGATTGCAAGACATGGGGAGAATTGACAAGGTTGAGAAACTCACTTCTAGGAGAGGCTAAAGAACTAGTCTGATTCAATTTGGAAGAGGAGTTTGAGTGTATGTGTTGGAGGGATAGGGAAAAGGTAAGGATTATAATACTGACCTGTATTTATTTAATTTATTTTGGTAATCCTCACCTGAGGAATTTTTCCATTGATTTTTAGGGAGAGTGGAAGAGAGAGGGAAAAGAAAAACATCGATGTGAGAGAAACACATCGATTGGTTGCCTCCTGCACAATCCTGACCAGGTACATGCCCTTGACCAGAATCAAAACCAGGATCTTTTGGTCAGCAGGCTGATGCTCTATCCACTGAGCCAAACAGGCTAGGGCAGTGGTCAACAAACTCATTAGTCAACAGAGCCAAATATCAACAGTACAACGATTGAAATTTCTTTTGAGAGCCAAATTTTTTAAACTTAAACTTCTTCTAACGCCACTTCTTCAAAATAGACTCGCCCAGGCTGTGGTATTTTGTGGAAGAGCCACACTCAAGGGGCCAAAGAGCCGCATGTGGCTTGCGAGCCGCAGTTTGCCGACCACGGGGCTAGGGCAACAATACTGGCCTTTAGACAGTGGTTATTATATGGGGGGATGGTGAGAACCAAGTGGCAGGCGGAGTGGAGGCTTCCTCCCTTACTAATAGGTCAACCTTTATGAATTATGTTGTGAACCCTATTCCTTCTATAATTTTCAAAACAGTCCTTCTCTTTCCTTTTTAAAAAAATACCCAGTTTATATTTATGGTGGATTTACTATGTGTTTGGTACTATGCTAAACCCTTTGTATGCATTTAATCCTTCAACAACTTTGTGATAGGTGCTACCTCCATTCAACTGATGGGGAAACTGACACTCAGGAAGTTCAGCAATTTAAACGAATCACAAAGCCAGTACTTGATGGAGCTGGGATATGAACTGAGACCTTGCCTGGGGTTAGAAACTTCAAACATTCATAACTTCCTGTGCCTCCTGGAGGTCCTGGAAGATGCCTGCGGGTTGTGAAGGATTTTATATCATCCAAGTGCTGAGCCCTGGGAGCTGTGTCATGACTCCCCTGCCCCACATACCAGGTTTCCAGGCCTTGCCCAGCCAGGAGGTAACAGTGACGCCAGGTGGAAGAGGCTGGTCAATGCCCTCCCAGTACATGCCACCATCACTGGTCTCAGCCACGTTGGTGAAAAGAGTGTTACTCTGGATTGTGGCCATGGCATTGGGATTGGTGGTGGCAGAGGTGCCAGGGGCCACCCCAAAGAAGCCATTCTCAGGGTTGATGGCCCGGAGTCGACCTGTTAAGAGAAGTGAAAAAAAGGAAAGACCAACCAGGAAAAATTGAGGGGTGGGCCAGGGAAGGTCCTGCTTTGTTCCTCTGCCTTAAGCTGGACCCTAGATCTGACAAGGAACGGTTTGTGTCTCTGCCAGGATTTTCAGGGGAAGGTCAACTATTCAGGAAAAGTTTCTTACTGACAAAGCTCACCATGAGCAGTGGAGGGGAGACCTCTATGCTCTGGTAAGAGCCAGAATCAAGAGTATGATCCAAGGACCACTCACCATCACTGTCAAACCTCATCCAGGCGATGTCATCCCCCACACACTCCACTTTCCAGCCTGGCAGTGCTGGCCGCATCATGGCCAGGTTCGTCTTGCCACAGGCACTGGGGAAGGCGGCTGCCACATAGTGCTTCTTCCCCGCAGGGCTGGTGATCCCCAGGATCTGCATGTTGGGGAGAAAGGGAACAAGGGGGAGGTCACCAAAGGTCAGGGAATGGTCTGCACAGGAAGGGCAGCTACAGATTAACAGGGAGGACTGATGTTTATTCACTTAACAGGTGCACTGCCTTGCCACTGGGCCAGGGGTGGCAGCAAGGGGAAGCCCCCCAACATTTAGCAGCTTGGGGTCAAAGCTTTGGGCTTTGGGCAGAGTCCCTGCCCACCAGCCTGGCACCTGGCAGTGGGGAGGCAAGGCTAAGGCAGACTGGTCAGGCCCCACCACTGCCTTGCCCCCCACAGCTGCCCAGTCCTCACCAGGCCCTCACCAGCATGTGCTCCGCTAGCCAGCCCTCATCCCTGGCCAGCCGAGAGGCGATGCGAAGGGCAAAGCACTTCTTGCCCAGCAGGGAGTTGCCACCATAGCCGCTGCCGAAGGAGACGATTTCCCGCTGGTCAGGCACGTGGCCAATCAGGGTTTTCTCTGGGTTGCATGGCCATTGGCTCACCGGCTCCCCTGGGGACAATGGGGTCATGGGGCTGCTAGCAGGAGCATCAGAAACTGGGGTTACAGGGATCAGGGGTTGGCAGGATAGACACTTGAGAGCAATGGTGGTGCCAATGGATGGCTGAAGTCCCCCACCTCATCCATCAGCTCTCTATTCTTAGAGAGTTTCTCAATCTTGTGCAAACTGCTCTACAGACAGCCTCACCCCCAACCCAGACCTGCTGGACTGATCTAGGGAATTAGGTGTCTCATTAATTAGGATGGGAAGGATTGGGGGTTCCCTCTGAGTGTAAACAGGCCTTTGTGTCTTCCCATGGACAGAGCAGGAGCTCACCTTGCCCAATGAGGGGCCGGCCCACAGAGTGCAGACACTTGACAAAGTCACCATCTCCGAGGGCCTGAAGCACAGGCGTCCCCAGCCGGGTCATAATACGCATGCTTGCCACCACGTAGGCCGAGTCAGTGAGCTGCACTCCGATGCGGGACAATGGGGAACCCACAGGACCCATGCTGAATGGAAGCACATACATGGTTCGGCCTGTGGGGGAAAATGTCACCTGGATGAAGGGTTCCAACCTATTAATACCACCAGTGCCCTAGCCTCTGTGTCCCTGCCCTGATTACCCTGCATGCAGCCTGGAAACCTCTCATCCACAGCTTGCTGGAACTCAGCTGGGGACATCCAGTTGCCCAGCTGCCCACGGGCCCCACCAGTCGGGATGGGCACCGTGTCTCGTTGAGAAGGAGTTACAATCACCGTCTTGCTCTCTACTCGTGCCACATCCTTGGGGTCTGTGCGGGCCAGCCAGCTGGGGGAGAGAGGATTATCAGGAAGATAGTGGCCAGCAGGTCTCCCTCATCCCCAGATCCTCTTGCAAGTCCAACTTTGATTCCAGGTCTTCTGTTTTCCCCATCCATTTGCACCTCAATCTTCCTCCAGGTTGTGTCCCATTTAAGGGGACACATGAAGGGGAGCCAGGTGCTGATGTTATTACAGGCTTAGCCCAAGCCCATATTTAATTATGTAGTTCTCGTGGCCCCCAGCCCTCTAAAGGCCACTTTTCCTGGCAAAAACTCCCTGAATTTGTGAGAGAAAAGAAAAAGCTTTTATTTGTATCTGCTTCCTTATTTAACATAAAAATACAGACCACTGCCAGTAAATCATGACTTTGTTTCCTCTAAAGCTCCTACTATTCTTGCTCATTCCAGGTCTAGTTAAATAGTTTTGTCTTGGTAAAGACAAAGTGAGTGGCCTTAGTCCAAGCTGCTGCCCCCATCTTGTGGGTTGCTGGGCTCAGGGCTTACCAGTTATTGTACTTGGGGAGCTTTCGGATGAGTCCCTGCTGCTCCAGCAGGGTCAGTGTGGCAGAGTTCTCTGCCTCAGTCCCATCACAGATGTGTATGCCCTCTGGTTGGCACAGACGTGCACTACGCTCCACAAAGTCTCGAACCCCAGTAGGCAGCTGGCCCAGATCTCCATTGAGTACTCGCAGGGTCTGGATGCTGCGTTGTGATGACCAGTCACAGGGGCTCAGCCTATGCCAGCTAAGCCTGTGAGAGAAAAAAACAAGTAATGAGTCAGGATAGGCAAGTCAAGAGGATAGGAAGCTGGGGCTGCTAGGGAACATGCTAAAGCAAGTCTGGGTGCAGGTCTCATGAAGAGCAGGTTGGAGTAGGTGTGTGGGATGGGTTCAGGCGATGTGTATCTTGTGGCCTTTATGAGGCTTAGTCAGGGTGTCTCCTGGTCAGCAATGGGTAGGTATTGCCAAATGACCATAAAGGCTGTGCTGTGTAGAAGTACATGTATAGGCATGCTAATGTTATTGCAGGCTTAGTCTATACCCATGTTTAACTAGATCTGGTCAATGTTTAGCAATGAACAGGTGCCCAAGGCCCAATTATGGAAACTGTGCCTAGGTGACAGCTTCATGTTTGGTATTTGAAGCTCTCATCCCTGTTCTTTCCATTCTCAAGTCTACTTTTTTAAAAGTTAAAAAGGCAGCTATTTTTATTTTTTAAATATATTTTATGGATTTTTTTACAGAGAGGAAGGGAGAGGGATAGAGAGTTAGAAACATCGATGAGAGAGAAACATCGATCAGCTGCCTCCTGCACACCCCCTACTGGGGATGTGTGCCCGCAACCAAGGTACATGCCCTTGATTGGAATTGAACCTGGGACCCTTCAGTCGAAAGGCTGACATTCTATCCACTGAGCCAAACCAGTTAGGGCCAGCTATTTTTATTTCTTCTGGTGTGCATGCTGTAAGACTGTAAAAACCTCATGCAAAGAACCTGTTCTTTGAGATGGTACAGTCCCAGGTTTCTAGATTAGGACTCTTGTGAGTAGGTGATCAGATGTTGGGGTTTTAGGCATCAGATCTGCTGCCGCCCACCTGGTCCAAAAGGACTGCAAAAATATTGCCATTGGGTAGTTACTTTTGAACCATGTGAAAGGCTGACTATTGGGAAATGTCACTGGCTAAGCATGCCCTGATTCCCAGGAGTGTAGGGTCCTTGTTGTCTCTCCCTTCATATTCCTGGGAGAGGGAGAGGCAAGGTCTGCTCTGATTGGCCTGGACCCAGAGTGGAGTGAGCCAGAGAGACCAAAGGCCAAGAAAGGGAAGTTGCCCTCCTATGCCCCACACACCTAAGAGCACATGATCCTATCCCTCCCCTGGCTCTCTTTCCTAGAGGACATATGCCTAGAGAGCTTTGGGTATTGGTGGTAGGGTGCAACAGCAGACTGCAGGAAACTCAAATTCAGAGGGTGTAAGCCTGGGGGAGGGAGAAGCCTCAAACCATAGATGTGGGAGTTGGAGCCTGGCTGGAGTGGGAACTGGGATGCCTTCCACTGGGCAGAGTGAGATGGAAACCCAGTGTGGTCCCAGGGGCAAAGGAGGAGGGTGCCTGGGACCTGGGTCTGTTCTTGCCTCAGAGGGAAGTTTTCCCTGAGCACGAATTTTAAAGGTACACAGCCTGGAGAGAGCCTCTGCAAGGAAGTCTGGTGAGGCTCCACCACTCCCTCCAGTCCTCTAACTAGGACCTCCTCCTTTTTCTCTGCTCCAGAGACCACCTATGTGGGCTGGCCAACTGAACCAGCTGCGGGCGAGAGATGGGGTCAGTTCAAATTCTGGAACAAAGCCTGGGGAGAAGGGAGGCTACAGAGGCAAGACAGGAAGCTGTGAAAAGGGGGAGAAGGCAGACAAGCAGGGCCTAAGGGCTCCTGTCCTGAACCGGGGGTAAAGGCAGCCATATACGAATTGAAGGCAACTTGGATCCTTCCACCTCCCTTCTCTCCCTCGCCCCAGTTCCCTCGGCTTCCCGCCAGGTTCCAGTGGTGGAGGCCGGGGAATGGATGTTTACATTAGGGAGCTGTGCGCCCGATCCCTGGGCTCATGCACCCTTGACCCTAGGGCCTTTCTGCTCCTCGTGGCAACGTGAGCACAAGAGTTACATCTGTAAAGGAAAGGGGACAGACTCAGAAAGGGGCTAGCGAGGAGGTGGAAGGAAGTTCTGAGTGTCTTATAGAGACCGAGGGGCAGAGACCAGCAGAGCAGGGCGGGTAGGAGGGGACAGAAACGGAGAGACCGGAGCTGCTCAGGCAGCCCCTGATCTCAGGCAAGACGTCCGGCCAGAGAAGCTTGGGATCGAGAAACACTCGCCCCCTGCCCGCTGCCCCCTTGGATGGGAAGCCAGGACGAGGCTGACCAGCAGGAGAGCGCAGCTGGCAGCCCCACGGGGGTGAGCTCCTTGGAAGGTGCGGGTCGGCCCCGGGCTGGGGGTCACTCACCGCAGGCCCGGGCGGTACACAGCGGCCATGGCACCTGGGCGGGGGCTGTGGGGTGGCACGAGAACGTAGCGGAGCCTGGGAGAGATGGAAGGCGGAAAGAGAGAGTGCGCGGTGGAGCGACAGAGAGCTGAGACTGGGCGGAAGGCGCTTAAAAAGCGGGCGGGCGGGCGGATGCAGGGGCGGGACCTAGCCGGGCCAGCGCGACCCTCTCTCCGCCACGCCAGCTGGCCAGCGCTCGGTCCGTCCGGAGCACCCAGTCACAGGCCCGCCCAGCTGCACCCCATCCCCGCATTCTAGCCCTCAAACCCATCTCTCCCATTGGGGGCCTGGCTGCTCTCCTCGAGGCTCCGCCCCGCCCTGCCCACGGCACATGATGTAACTTTGAGGACTCTTGCTCCCGGTAGATAGTGACTGGAGACATTGGGTGGCAAACAAGCCAGGGGCTGGAGTCCACGGGGCCTGGAAGTCTATTAGCGGGTGTTGGGCATTACATTCTTCCTAGGGACTGGGTACTCTGAACTCCAGGCTCTTCTGATTTGCAGGGTCTCAATTCTTTGTTTTTTCTTTTTTTGGGGGGGGAGGGGAAATAAAATTAAACAAATTTATTTTTTGCAGAACTTCCCCCCCCCATGGGCTGTAATTGCGGTATTTATTTATTTACTTATTTATTTATTTTATTGTTTGAAGTATTACCAATAGTAGTACATATGTCTCCTTTTTTTTTTTCTCCATTGACCTCCCCCCGGCCTCCCCTTCCCCCCAGTACATGCCTTTACCTGCCCCCCCTCCCGCAGTGTCTTTTATCCATTGGTTATGCTTATATGCATGCATACAGTCCTTCAGTTGATCTCTTACAGCGCCCCCCCCCCCAACCTCCTCTGCCTTCCCTCTGTAGTTTGACAGTCTGTTCAATGCTTCTTTGCCTCTGTATCTATTTTTTCCCCATTTCTTTCCTTTAAAAAATCTTGCCTCTGCAGACTAGAAATAAACATATAATAATAAAAAATGTTTGAGTCCCAATTTCAATGTCCAACAGTTCTGAGTCCCCGTTTCAATGTCAAACAGGTCCTTATGTGTACATGTCAGCAATGATATCTGGATGGTGGGCACATGGTGGCAATGCAGGTCCGACCCTCTCTGGTTTGGTCCTAGGCAACCTGCTGCAACGCACAGCTGCTGACTGCTAGCGTGGCAAGGCGTCGTCAGTGTCTTCCATCTCTGGACTGTTTCTCCTCTTGCCTTCGTGGTTGGAGCAGACCTGTCAATTCCTCTCTGTTGCAGGAATCCACATGGTCTTAGAGTTGTTTTCTGAAAATATACAAACATATTCTCAACCAAAAGTTAATAGAGGAATCTTTTCTATATAATTGATTTGGGATCCTTTTTATTTTTGCCCAAACGATTTTCCTTTGTCTTATTTAGACACCATGTGTGTTTTTCATGGGTATCTTGCTATTAGCATTACAAATGAAAACTAATTTTGTAAAGTAAAAATTTTCTAGATGTAATTTACTTATAGGATATTTTTCCTTACATGATATTACCCTTCTATCCCCCCTTTTTTTGATTAATGGAGGCTTTTGTAAATATTTTAATACAGTCTTGATAACTTTAAATTTTAATTTTTTGCACAAAAATATGACTGCGAGTCTCAATTCTAAGGTCTCTTCAGTCCCCAACTCCCAAATCCTTGTTTCTTCTCCTCCAGATGAGGTCTCCCTGCTGCCTTACCATGAAACAGTCTTCATGCCAGTCTTTTTTGGGCCTCTGCCATGGTCATTCTTTCCACATTCCCCTGGAGAAAGCACCTGCCCCACCCAACCACCATCATAAACGTCCTCAGGTAATTTCTCAAGTTATATCTACATCCAGACATTTCTTTTCAATTTGAGACCACTTGGTATCACCCCAAATGCCACAGCACCTCAAACTCAGCATGTCCGTGGGAGGCATCTGCTCAGCATCCACTCCCCCTTTCTGATAATGGCATCTTGATGCTTCTCTTCAGTCTGTGTGGTCATGTGGGTCTCCTGGGGGTAGGTTCTCAGCTTGGCCAATTTGTGTGTTCCTCACTCTGACTTCAGCAATTGGAAATGTTCAAGGATGGGCATGAGGTCCCTCTCTTTGGCTTTTTCTGTAAACTTTTCAAAATAAGCTCCTGTCCTGCTGAGGTTGCTGAGCTAGTAGACTATAAGCCTGGAGCTCCTGGGTGTTAGCTTAGCACTGCAAAGCAGGAACCTGCCGAGATGGAAGCCAGCCTAGAGGAAGCAGAGCAGAAGAATGGAGACAATCAAATTTGTGATTTAGGTTATAGGAATCAATTTTTTTTCTTTTGCTCAAGCTAATTTTCTTAAGAGAGAGGAATGGAGAGGGAGGGGAGATTTAAGAGAGAGAGAGAGAGAGAGAGAGGGGGAGAGAGACATTGATGTAAGAGAGAAACATTGATTGGCTGCCTTCTGTATGCACCCCAGTTGGGGATAGAACCTGCAACCTGGGTATGTGCCTTGACCAGGAATTGAATCTACCACCTTTTGGTGTAACAGGGCAATGCTCCAACCGAGTCACACTGGCCAGGGCTGTTCAAGCTTATTTTAAGTGCATTTCTGTCATTTGCAACAGAAACCATCGAATCTAGATTCTCAGATTTCTCAGAGTTCTGTGCTGGAACATAGTGAAACAAGGAGAGCTGGTCTGTAGCCTTGGGCTTGCTACTGGCATTCCTCTCTTCCACTCAGGCTCCATCATGCACTCAACCTCATGTGTATGTATTTGGGACTTTTCCCTCCAGTTCCAACATCTAAACTCTGTCCACACCTACCCCACTGCAGAAAGCGGCCTGTTTGCCCCTTTGGGCCTAAAGGTGTGCACACTGGTGGGCTGGTCAACCTACCAAAGGTCATCATTTCTTCCATAATCCTCACCTGCTCTCATGGTTCCATATCTCAGCAAATGGCTCCACCATCTATCCAGTTGCCCCAGAAGAACCTGAGTCTGTTTAGACAACTCCTTTTTTATCCTCTATAGCCAATCAGACACCAGGACTTCTGGGTTTATACTTCACAATTATTTCTCAAATCTGTGTCTATCTCCATAGCCACTGTTTTAGTTCAGGGCTCATCTCTCACCTGGTTTCAGGTGATGGCTTTCATGCCACTTCTTGGCCTCCTACTCCTCCAAATGCTACACTCCCCCCCGCCCATCAAGCTACCCTCTAAATGCTCATCAGTAGATGACTGGATTAAAAAAGCTGTGGGACATTTACACAATGGAATACTATGCAACTGTAAAAAGGATGGATCTCTTACCCTTTGGGACAGCATGGATAGATCTGGCAAGTATTATGCTAAGTGAAATAAGCCAATCTGAGAAAGACAAATATAACATGATCTCACTTATTTGTGGAATCTAATGAATGGAATGAATTGACCAACAAAATAAGACCTGAAGCATGGAGGCATGGAACAGACTGACATACCTCGATTTGAGGTTGGGGGGGATGAGAAGAGGTAAACCAAGGAACTTATATACTTATAGGCATGGCCCATGGACACGGGCAATAAGGTGGTGAAGACATGGCGGGGGGTAGGAGGTAAAGGGCTGGGAGGAAGGAGGTAAAGGTAAAGGGGCCAGGGTTG
Organism: Plecotus auritus; assembly: GCF_963455305.1. NCBI lineage: Eukaryota > Metazoa > Chordata > Mammalia > Chiroptera > Vespertilionidae > Plecotus > Plecotus auritus. The sequence goes on along the minus strand of NC_137770.1, from coordinate 84,750,938 downwards.
GGGGAGAAGGGGAGAGACCTGTAATACATCAACAATAAAAAGTATATTAAAAATAATAATAATTTAAAAATTGGTCTTGTTTTTATCCTAGCTCCCTACAGAATCTGGCCTATGATAGGCACTTAATAAATGTTGGTTGAATGAAAGAATGAACAAGTCCCACCCATGTTTCTGAATCCTCCCCTCCTTTTTCTTCCTTCCTTAATTTTAGGCAGACTGTGCAAGGGGCTCCTGAGAGGATTTCCTTGCACTGCTGATTCCCCTTATCTGCCACACACTTTGTTTCTTGGCCCTCCTGGCAGCCTGGCCCACCAGCTGACCAATGTCCTGTCCAAGGCACACCACCAGGGGGCAGCGTGTGACCAACCTTACTCTGGTCTGCATTTTCTTCTTCCCAGGGCACTGTGGACAGGAGTGGGTTGGGGGGGTGGGGGGGCTTGGATATTGGATGGCTCACAGACACCCTGTAGTGGATGCTGTGGTGTGCTGCCTAGATCCCCCTTCAGGATCATGGTGCTCATTGTCCCAGCCACTGAGTGTTGGCTCCTGATGGTTCACAGCTGAATGTTTCCCTGAGAACTACCTGTGACTGAAGGAAACTGTCTTGTCAAATGCAATGCCCCTTTCCTGGGATAACATGTCACCAATGACTAGTTAATGTATGGGTTCAAAGGCCTGGTCCCCTGGCCTCAAATTGAAACAACTCTGAAAGTTCATCCCAGCTCCAGAGATCCTATAGAATCAGCTGAAGTCTATTCTGTTGCAACTGTAATGCATTTCAACTTTTTCCCTGCCCAGTCCTGCTTCTCTCACTCCCTTTGAAAGTCTTCCCTAATAAGCCACCTGTACACAAGTTTTCATCTCAGAGTTTGTGTCCAGCTTAAGATTTTCCCCAAACTCAACTTGGATGCTCCATTAACTACCTTATCTGACTCTGATTCCATTTTTACCCTCTTCCACACTAGATCCAAAGTGATCTTTTAAAAATAATCTGATTATGTCAGGTCTCCACTGAAAGCCCTTCAATAGCTTCTCACTGCTCATAATTATTTGTTTATTTTTAGACTAGACGCCCGGTGCACGAAATTCGTGCATGGGTGGGAGGGTGTCCCTCAGCCCAGCCTGCACCCTCTCCAATCTGGGACCCCTCGAGGGATGTCCGGCTGCCCGTTTAGGCCCGATCCCAGAAGGATCGGGCCTAAACGGGCAGCCGGACATCCCTCTCACAATCCAGGACTGCTGGCTCCCAACTGCTCGCCTGCCTGCCTTCCTGATTGCCCCTAACTGCTTCTGCCTGCCAGCCTAATCACCCCTAACCACTCCCCTGCCAACCTGATTGATGCCTAACTGCTCCCCTGCCAGCCTGATTGCCCCTAACTGCAGGCCTGGTCACCCCTAACTGCCCTCCCCTGCAGGCCTGGGTCCCCCCCCAACTGCCCTTCCCTGCAGGCCTGGTTGCCCCCAACTTCTCTCCTCTGCCAGCCTGGTCAGCCCCAACTGCCCTCCCTTGCAGGCCTGGTCCCTCCCAACTTCCCTCCCCTGCTGGCCTGGTCCCTCCCAACTGCCCTCCCCTGCTGGGCATCTTGTGGTGGCCATCTTGTATCCACATGGGGGCAGCCATCTTTGACCATATGGGGGCAGCCATCTTGTGTGTTGGAGTGATGGTCAATTTGCATATTACTCTTTTATTAGATAGGATAGAGGCCTGCTACACGGGTGGGGGCCACCTGGTTTGCCCTGAAGGGTGTCCTGGATCAGGGTGGGGGTTCCCTTGGGGCGTGGGGCGGCTTGGGAGAGGTGGTTTGCAGGCCGGCCACGCCCCCGGTGACCCAAGTGGAGGCCCTGGTATCTGGGATTTATTTATCTTCTATAATTGAAACTTCGTAGCCTTGAGCGGAGGCCTGGGCTGGCCAGGATGTGCAGGAAGCTTGGCTTCCTCCATTGCCGGGGAAACCCAAGCCTCCTGCTTGCTCTGTGGGTGCAGCCATCTTGGTTGGGTTAATTTGCATACTCACTCCTGATTGGCTGGTGGGTGTGGCTTGTGGGTGTAGCAGTATCGTCAATTTGCATACTACTCTTTTATTAGATAGGATAATTTTTATAAGAGTTTATTTGAGCCATACTGATGACATATGCTGGGGAGCAAGATCTCAAACGCTCCCAGCTTCTCACTGCTCTTAGAAGAAAGCCCACATTCTAAACTTGGCCTACAAGACTCTGTATGATCTGGCACCTGTGGACTTCTCCACCCTCATCTACCACCATTCTTCCTACCTTTCCTAGGTTCTACTCTCTGGCCCCATTGGTCTTTTTCAGTTTATTGAACATGTCCACCTCTTTCCTACTCTGCCCTTCTCCTTCATAGCACTCATCTCAGTTACAATGGTTTGTTTTTAGGTAGGCCCATCCCTAACATGGATTCAAATTTGGATTTTATTTGGAATCCTCAGGATTCCCCAGAAGAATGTGGTGGTGTGGGGAGAGCCAGCTACTGGTCCTCAGGTCCACCTTTTTTCCCACCCCTGACACCGTCTTGTACTGTAAGAGGCCTCATGTGCATGTATGTGGACCTCTCTGTTTATACATCCTAATTCTGTCCATAGCCTCCTGCAAACAGCCACCCCTTGGCCATTTATTAGGTCTAGGGATGTGTGAACGGGTAGTTTGGTCTACCCTTGGGTGGGCAACCCAGGGAAGAGGTCCATGTGGGCCCTAGAAGTGGGCTTTGGGTCCTTTGGGCAGGGAATTCTGGAGTGTGGCCCAGAAGGGGACTGGGTGTGTGCACAGAGGAGGCCTGGCTTCCTCACTCCATGGCACATAGCTGGAAGAGCACCAGAGTGGAGCCTTCCAAAGCACAGCGCCCAGGGCAGGGGTCACCAATACAATGATGTTTCTGTTTCATCTGTAAGCCCCTCAGAGGCAGGGCTGGTGTCAGTCTGATTTGCTGAGGTATACCTAATGCATAGCACAGTGCCTGGGGTGGAGTAGGTGTCAAGTGAATATTTGTCAAGTGAATGTAAGAGGTAGACCAGAAAAAGGTTTAAGAATTTGTATCTATTACTGAAGATCTAGATACCAAAAGTCAGAACTAGGAATGAGAACAAATCTTACAGGGCTCCAAAAATGGATATAGGGACAGCATCCTGAATTACTGACTCTGTCTCTTCACCTCTCCTTTCTCTTTGTTTCCTACTCCACTTCTCTAGGCTCTTTGACTGCTTGGCCCTCTTTCCACATGGTCCAGCATCCCTCAGTCCATATCTTTCTACTTTTCCGTCCTTTGGCAACTGCTCTTTCTTTGTGACCTGACCATCTCTCTGTCTGCTTCTCTGTATTTGTTTTAGTTCTTGGTTCCCAACTTTACTTTCCTTTGTTTGTTTGTTTCTTTTTTTTTTTTAAATCTACATTTTTTCCATTTATTTATTTTATTTTAAATAAAAATTAAAAAAAATCAATATTTTTTTATTGATTTCAGAGAGGAAGGGATAGGGAGAGATAGATAGAAACATCAATGATGAGAGAATCATTGATCAGCTGCCTCCTGCATGCCCCTCACTAGGGACCGAGCCCATAACCAGGGCACATGCCCTTGACCGGAATTGAACCTGGGACCTCTTAGTCTGCAGGCCAACGCTCTATCCACTAAGCAAAACCAGCTAGGGCTCCTTTGTTTCTTTCTTCTATCACTTTTGCTCTTCTAGTCATTTGCTCTTATCATCTTTCTTGTTACTCTTACTCCCTTCTTGACCTCCTTCCAGAAGCTTTCCATGGCCCTTTGCCCAACTTTCCATGTGCCTACATCCTTCTGGCTCCTTGAGTCTAGATCCCTGGGGAGCCCTTGACTTTTTCTGCTCTTTGTCCCAGGTCTATACCCACTGCCTCCTTAGCTAAGTCTTCCTGTCTCTCTTCCTCTGTTCTGTCATTCCTAGAGTCCACCTGGCTTCATCTTTTTCATCCCCATTTTTCCTCCCCAGATGTCCTTGAGCCAATCAGTGTCAGCTTTCATCCCCTGCCCCCACCCCTCCTGACAGAGGACCCATTAACTACCTCCTGGGCCACAGTCTCTCCTTTCCATGTCCTTGGTCCTTTCCTCTGGCCCAGCCCTCAGACTCCTTTTCCTGCTCAGTGTCGCCTGGTCTGAATCCCTAGCAGCTCAACCTGCCTGAGCTTGTTTAGTCTGACTCCTTTAGCCCTTTAGCAGCTTAGCCCTCCCACCTCTCCTCTGAGCCCTCCAGTAAACAAGAGGATCAGTGCAGACCTGACAGCTGCTGAGGGGAGAGGGGCCAAGTGTCTGGCCAGGCCAGACCAGGCATAAAAAAAGGGGGCTGCATTCAACATTTCCATTTCCTTCTTCAACCAGGAAAATTCTGCGGTCTCTTTCTTGGCTATCTGTTTTAGAGCCACATACTATGGGCATGTGTGAGGGATTCCCTGTCTCTATGGTCCCCATTCTCATTTTGTGGCTTTGTTTCCAGGCCTTGAGCTTTTTGGTTCTTCGACAAAACAGCACTAGATTCAGGCAATCACACTGAGAAACCTTTCTCCTTGAATAATGGTAATGGTCTCTGCTCCACAAAATAGAGGCTAGGTGTGGGAAGAGAGATGTCATCTGATCTAGGTCTTCTTTTATGTGTGTGGAGAACATGGCAGGAAAGACCACACACAAAAACACACAAAGGGAAGCTGAGTTCACTGTAGGCATTCTGTAGACCAGTAGTTCTCAAACTTTAGTGTTCATCAAAATTGCCCAGAGGGCTTATTAAAACATAGATATTTTTGGCTCCATCCCCAGAGTTTCTGATTCAGTAGATTTGAAGTAAGGCCAGATAATTTGCATTTTAACAAGTTCCCAGGTGATGCTGCTGATCTGGGGACCACACTTTGAGAACCACTGTCTTAAATCATATGAATCTCCCAACTTTTCAACCAACACCTAAGGCTGGGACTAGATTAATTTTTATAAATTATGATCATTGGGGCTGATGGACACCCACATCTCTCTTTGGGTTGGGAAATAGGATCTGTTAACCCTATGGGAGGGTTTAGGTGTCCTCAGAAGTTAGGAAATAGCCTTTAACTCATGGAGTTCTATTCCAGTACAGACCCTATTTAAACAGCTTCAGACATGTTTAAACATCTCCTTGGCTAATTCCTAGTATCCCTGTTCCAACTTCTACTCAGGGATGATATCTCTAAGAGGTGTTAGGGGATTAGGCTGAGAATGTAGGTCACCCACCAACCATCTGGGAACCAGAATGAGTGAGAGAGGAAAAGAGAGGGACAGAATACACACAGAGAAAAGATGAGGAGAAGCAGAGGGCATATGAGGGCAGTCTCAAAAATCTCAGATGGATTGGTGGTGATTAGATTTCAGTGTCCCACATTGGCCTGGAAGGAAGGAGCAGAATTTCCCATTTTTCCTTCTCCTGTTCCTTCTCTGACGCTGGACTGCCTGTCCTGGGGCTGGGTCAGCAAGAGTGAGAAAGACTGAGGATTGGATGGTCAAGTCCTGGAGATTCATCATGAAGAAGATGGCTTCTCTTTCTGATTTGATACCTATGAGGGTCATGAGGCTAGATATAGTGGGAATGAGGCAGGGGGCAGAAATGTGAGGATTCCTGAAAATAGGAGACACCCAACAGTCCAGGTGAGAGTGGGTTCCAGAGAGCTTGAACTCCCCAAAAACAATGACAAGGGGCTGCAGAGCCTTGGAGGGCGAGAGCACTGGGAGCTGTCTTTTCTAATCCCATACTTTCAGTCACCGAGGGCTGAGGGTTCTGTTCACATGAGGGTGGTGGTCTGTACCAGGGAGCCGAGAACATGTATGTCAGACTATCAGTGAGGAGCTTTGTTGGGGAAGATGCCCTCTTTCCTTCCTTGAAAACAGGCATACTTGTTCTCTCCTCTTGTCCCCCCCCCACTCCAAGGCCAATGAGATAGTCAAATGATCCCCTTACCTCATTGGCTACAAGCCTAAGGACCACAAATGACCTTAGAGAGCTATCCCTTTAAGAGTGCCCTGTGGGCTCTGTACCCACAGCCCCTTGTTCTGAGCATAGAGGCACCAGGCTTTGCTCAATGGTGCCTCCAGTCTCTGGGGAAGCTGTGCTTGCCTGGCTCTGACACTGATCACATCACCTCTGCCATCCTTTAAGTAAGTATGCCCTGGGCCTTCCTGGGTGCTGGGCCTCTAACCTAGAGCCTAGAACCCCCTCCTCTGATACCTGCTATCTGCTCTCTGTTGTCTATTTTCAGGAATCCTCACATTTCTGTCCCCTGCCTCACTCCTACCCTAACTGGCTCTGTATCCCTCACTGCTATCACATCAGAAACATAAACAAGTCTTCTCACTTATTCTTTCATCTAATTCTCTCTGGACACTTCTCTCAGTGTCTCACCACCTTCTCCCTGCCACCTTCAATCTGTGTTTTTGTTCCTGTCTTCTCTGTCCTCTCAAGGGTGAGGAGCTCAATAGATAGGGAAACAGCCTTTCCTTGTGATAGGAAGAGAGGCCTTGTCCTGTCTCCAACCTCTTTGGGCAGAGCCTAGGCAGGGGTGGGCAAACTTTTTGACTCGAGGGCCACAATGGGTTCTTAAACTGGACCGGAGGGCCGGAACAAAAGCATGGATGGAGTGTTTGTGTGAACTAATATAAATTCAAAGTAAAGGAGCGGAGGGGAGAGCAAGAGAACCCTCTGCTCTTTCGGCTCCGCGGGCCGGATAGAACAGCCAAACGGGCCGGATCCGGCCCGCGGGCCGTAGTTTGCCCACGGCTGGCCTAGGGTCTGAGATGTGGTTGGAAAGAGGGATTCCTAGGTTTGGGGCATCAAAATTAAGCCAAACTCCAAGCCTTGTGGATGAGCACTCCCTGCTTTGCTCCTTCTGGAACTATGGTTGTGGCTGCTGAAATTGGGACCTGAGCTAGGGGGAAACTGGGGTCAGAATGGGGAAGATGATCTGCTCAAGTTCACACAACATAGGGGGTTCTGAATGGAAGAAGGAAAACCAATCTTGCTTGGTTCCCCTGGGAGAGATTGGCCTTGGGGAAAGATGGCTGCCACTCAGTCCTGATCTTTCTAAAACTGATTCTAGAATCCTTTTTTCCCCTTGGAAAGTCTCTCACCCCTATAAAAGGGGTTGATTAACTCAGTGGTTGGCAAACTGTGGCTCGCGAGCCACATGCAGCTCTTTGGCCCCTTGAGTGTGGCTCTTCCACAAAATACCACGGCCTGGGCGAGTCTATTTTGAAGAAATGGCATTAGAAGAAGTTTAAGTTTAAAAAATGTGGCTCTCAAAAGAAATTTCAATCGTTGTACTGTTGATATTTGGCTCTGTTGACTAATGAGTTTGCCGACCACTGGATTAACTCATAGAACAGATGCGCAGTAAGGGTCTTCTATATGCAAGGCATTGGCTTGGGTGCTCTGAGAGATAGAGAGGTATAATAATAACATTTTATCCTTATTCATGCACTAAAATTCACAGCGTACATGTTTCCCTTTGTCTTAAAATATATATCTACTCTCACAGTTAATTAAGCAAAATTTTTAATTGCTTGGAAATGGAATGATGCCTCTTGAGATGACAGAGCATCTCAGCATGTTCCAGCAGTAGAGTTGGAGCACTGCCATATTCTTCTTGTTTTTCATAAATCTCAGAGGCACCAGTGGGGCCAGAGACTGTGCTGTCCTCTTCTTCATGTAAGCTGCTTGTCCCTGGTCAGGAACCTCTGCCACCTGAAAAATTGGCCCCCCGCCCGGAGGTGACTATGCAGGGAACAGGGCTGCACCATCACCCTGGCTTTCCAGAATTCAGGCTCCAGGGCACTTGGGCTTTGGGGGAGAAGGTTTTGGTGAAGGAGACTGGCAGACAGCCTCCAAGTGCTCCAGATGTCTCCTCTGTTTTGCAGGTGTGCCCCCCCAATCCAGCCCCAGAATGGCACTGCCTCCCAGCCCCCTGGCCATGGAATATGTCAATGACTTTGACTTGATGAAGTTTGAAGTAAAACGGGAACCTTCTGAGGGGCGATCTGGCACCCTCACAGCCTCACTGGGCTCTACACCTTACAGCTCAGTGCCTCCTTCACCCACTTTCAGTGAGGCAGGCATGCTGGGGGCCACTGAGGGCCCTCGGCCAGGCCTGGAAGAGCTGTACTGGCTGGCCACTTTGCAGCAGCAGCTGGGGGCTGGGGAGGTACTAGGACTGAGTCCTGAGGAGGCCGTGGAGCTGCTGCAGGGTCAGAACCCAGTCCCTGTTGAGGGACCCCATGGCTATTACCCAGGGAGCTCAGAGGAGACAGGAGCCCAGCATGCCCAGGTGAGTGATCAGTGAGCTGTTTTGAGGGGAGGCAGGGTAAGAGAAGGAGTTCCTGGACTGGGAAAGAGACAGAGGGCAGAAGAAGGGAAGAAGGGCCCTTGAAAGAAATCAGATAGAGAAAACAACGTTCTGCCCCCTCCCCTTTTTCCAAATGGAGAGAAATGAATAGGCTGACCCAGGAGGAAAAGGGAGAAGATAAGGTTAGAGGAGGACAGAAAAGGCAGAGTTGAGAATTAAAGGGCGTCGAGGAGCAGGCGATTATGGCAGGTAAAAAGGGGAGGTAAAAACCATGCGTGGAAAACGGAATGATATGGAGTCAAGACTATGGGAACGAGAATGAAGTTGGCCTTTTCAAGACTTCGTGCTACCCCAGCCCCCAACCTTCTCAGAAAGGATTGGAATTCATCCTATTAATTATAGACACAGATGGGGGTGTTGAGGGCATTAAGATGTAATCCAAATCCGTTGAGGGTCACAGGGTTGCGGCCTCCAGGAGAGGGGAGCCAGGTGCGTTGGAAAAGTGGGGTCTATCTAGACATGGGTCCGCTGGAGACACGTGGGCCTCGAGTCCGATGATGCTACGGACCAAACAGGGATCGCCCTGGGCTCAGGTGCATGATGGGCTTTCTTGACAGTGGGAGGTGGGCGGGGCCAGCAGTGCCGGGCGGGTCTAATGGGACTCGAGTCCCTGGGCAAGGACCTATGGGAGCCCGGAAGTGTTGGGACCCGGGGCAGGGTCTGGATTGCGAGATGGAATCAGAGGAAGGGCGAGCATTCAGGTCAAGTCCAGAGCCAGGCCGGGCCAGACTGGCGTTGGGAACTGAGTGTCCAGGTCGGACCAGGTCTCTACCTACTCCCTCTGCAGGTGGCCGAGCGCTTTTCTGACGCGGCGCTGGTGTCGATGTCTGTGCGGGAGTTAAACCGACAGCTGCGGGGCTGCGGGCGCGATGAGGCGCTGCGGCTGAAGCAGAGACGCCGCACGCTGAAGAACCGCGGGTATGCGCAGGCCTGTCGCTCCAAGAGGCTGCAGCAGCGGCGAGGGCTGGAGGCGGAGCGCACCCGTCTGGCCGCCCAGCTGGAGGCGCTGCGGACCGAGGTGGCCCGCCTGGCCAGGGAGCGCGACCTCTACAAGGCTCGTTGTGACCGGCTGTCCTCCAGCGGCCCCGGGCCTGGGGACCACTCTCACTTCTTCCTCTGAGCCTCTTGGGGCCACGGAGTGGTGGAATAGGTTGGGGTGAGCTCACCACCCAGAAGGCAGCTGTCCCATTCACTAGGTGGTTATTGAGCGCCTTCTGGTGCCAGACACTCCTTTGTATGACCACAGCAATATCCCCAAATTTCCTGGACCCTTAAGGCATGTACTGAGGTTAGATGATGGTCATTTTCTGGGAGAGGGTTCCCCTCCCTTCAAGCGGGCCATGCACAGAAACCCTCTACCTTTTGCCCAAATCCACACGACCAGCATACTGAGATCAGCAGGAACCAGTACCAGGCACTGTGTGTGAGTGTGTGTGGGAGGTGGGGTGGGCGGGGGGTGGGCAAGGGCGTGGATGGTGGCTGAGTGACAGTGCATGGGAGGTGAGGGAGTGGTGTATATTTTAATTAAAGGTTTTCAATCTATAGTGCATTAGGCAGTAATTAGCAACAAGGCTGTATTTTCATTCTGGGGTTTGTAACCTCCCCATTTAGGATTATTGCATTTTCAAGATTTTAATTTCCAAAAGCAAGACAGACAAGGAATTTTATCCAAGCGGCTTTCCTCCTACCCAATCCATTGACTTCCAGGGCCCAGAGCTGCAAAGGCCTGAGGAGCTCTGGGGGTGGTTATTGTGGGCTGGGAGAGAACCCTGGGCAGGAGTCTGGAGACTTGGGTGCTCCAGCTCTGTCAAGGATACCACTGTAATCTTGAGCAAATCATTTGCTCCCTGGGTCTTGGTTACCTCATCTAATCCTCATTCCGGTTGGATGACTTCTGTCACCTTTCCAGTTCTGGCATCCTTCGTATGGGAGTCCAGGGGTCTCCCCAAGACAACCTCACCAAAGGGACTTCCTGTCCTGCTCCAGCTTCCTGGCTGCAGCCTACACAGTGGATGAGCCCATGCACTGGTCCTCTGCTGCTCCCGGCAGGCTGCCTTGACCTCCAGATCTACATAAGATGACCCTGCTACCTCCTGCCTTTCTGAGGGCTGAGGTGAGACTTGCCCCAGCATGACAAGGAGCTGAGAGTGCAGTTTTTGTGAATTAAACTTGAAGTCCAGATAGAACTTTATGCTATTGGCTAATGTTCTTGTAATTTAGAAGTGTTCATTCTTTATCCTTGCTCCAGACGTGTGTGTGTGTGTGTGTGTGTGTGTGTGTGTGTGTGAGAGAGAGAGAGAGAGAGAGAGAGAGACTGGGAAGCTCCCACCTGGGCTGAGTGGTGCTTTTCAGTTCTGGAGGCCCAATAAAAATGGGGTGGAGGCGTGGGGACTGGGCCAGATGGAGCCTCCCCCTCCCACCACTACTGCACAGACGCTCAGGAGCATCAGTGACTATCCTGAGGTCTCACAGTTGCTATGGTAATCCAGCCCTCTGCTTCAGCAACCTATGGTGAGAGTGGGTGGGGAATATGGGCAGGTCAGAGGCATTGAACTGGGAGCAGCAACCTCACCAGCTACTGTCATAGGTCCTCTAAGTGACATAATAAATGGGGAGAAGCAGTCAGGCATGGGGGAAGAAACTGTCATATGTCTCTCTTCCTTTCTGCCCCCTCTAACCATCCCTTCCCCAGCTGTCTCTTCCCATCCCAGTTCTTGTTACCGCCTCCCCCTCCTCTAGTCCAGCTTGTCCCTCCTCCACTCAGGAGCCTGCAATGGAGGCCTCTCTTTCATCTCCCCCAGGATTTCTTTCTTTTCTCCTCTTCTTTTCCCACCACTGGCTATTGGCTACTGGCAATGGCTGGCTCATGGCACCTTTAGCCTCTCCTCCTTCACCCCCTTCCACACACATCATTGAAGGAAGAGGAGCCCAGCTATTCTTCCTTCATTCTGGATCTCACACATGTCTTACCTGCTCTCTGAAGCTGCAATCCAGACCTACTACTGTTCTTGCACACTTTACTTTATTGGCTGAGGCACACACACAGGCAGAGATGCCCATCCACAAGTGTCTCTGGGTCACCAGATGAGGGTCACTCAGATATATTCCACATAGAAATTGCATACTAGTGATTGGTAGCATGTGCACTTTAGTCAGATGGTCCTGGGCTCAAGTTTAAGGGCTCCTGGTTCTTCTTTGGTTAAATAATAGTGTGTCCTGCTATTGTGAATGTTATTAAGAGTACACAGCTGGACTACCTGAACCATTAAGGCCACGCTCATGGGAAATCAGGGATGTGCAGTCATGAGCACACACATACATTCGAACAACTAGGAAAACCAGGCAGCACAGACCTTAGATGCCCCTTCTGTATTCTTAGTTCACTTGCAGACCTCCTGCCCTCCTTCATTTCCCACACATCCCTTCTGGGCCTCACCCCACAGCTGTGTGGGGGCTGGAGTTCCACCCCTTGGGCTCAGCTGGGATTCTCTGGAGACAGCTGTAAAAAGGCATTAGCCTGCCCCCTTGACAGCCCCTTATTACCTTCCTCATCTCCAATAATTAACCCCCATGGTGCCTGGGCCCCCCAGGATTGGGAGGTGAGGATAGGGGCTCCTCAGATTTCCTTGGTACATAGTTGGGGTGAGAGTGTAGAGACATGTGACTGCCTGGTGAACTCTGGCCGTTTTTGAAAGATGCTGGTTCTTAATGGTATTTGTGGGTGCTACAGACTGCCCAGTGGGCATCTGAGACATAATGGGTAGAGGCTGAGGTGCTAAGACTGGTTCCCTTTATTAATGGCCAGAAAGTCAGGATCACTGAAGAGCGTCAGTGAGGGGCCACAAGACTATGGGGCCTGGAGAGATGGGGCAGGGCTCTCCACTCACTTCCAGGACCCAGGGGGCACAGCTGATCCAAGAGGGAGAGGCACTGGTCACTCGAGTCACAAGGGTCAGGACAGGCACCTGAGAGACAGTGGGATCGTCATAAGCACCCTCCTCTACCAAGCCCCACTTTGCACCCCCTAGTTAGTGTCCACTCCTTTGGGCCCCCAGGACTCACTGAGAGGCTGAGGGAGTGTCCGTCCGGTGGGAGGAAATCACGGGCTAGGGCTGGGAGTCGTGGTAGGCGTGCAGGGCCTGGGCGCCCCGGGGCTGATGCCCTGGCTGGCGTAGTACTCCACCACCTGCCGAGGCACCTCAGCCAGGACACACTTAGCCAGCGCAGAAGGTGCGGCCTGCGGGTGGGGGTCATGGCAGTGGTTGTTAGGAACCCAAGCTTAAGGGGCAGGGGCAGGTGTGGGCAGGGCTTCGGAGTGACCAGCTGGGCTCTAGCATCCTTCTCAGGACATCCATCTGGTGGGAGAACCAGGTCAGATTTGGGTTTGTGAGGCACTGTGGAGTCCTGCTGGGAGGGAGCATCGGACACTCACATCCTTGAAGTCCCGGAAGGGAACGAATTGGACGATGTCGCGGGCCGCGGGCACCCCTCGAGGGCAGCACAAGGGACCCTCGTCGCCATCCAGCAGCCGCATGTCAGAGAAGTCAGCATTGCCCACGCCCACGATGATGATGGACATGGGCAGGCGGGAAGCACGCACGATGGCGGTGCGGGTCTCAGCCATGTCGCTTACCACACCGTCTGTGAGCACCAGCAGCACCGAGTACTTCTGCGGTGGAGGGGAGGGAGGTAGCCTCTGTATGCAGGGGCACTGGCACATGCCCCAAGCCCAGCCCCTGCCCCCACCCCACCCAGGAGCACCCGGGCAGAGTTTGGTTGCCTGCTTCCTCTCCTCACCGTGGCTTGGCCGGTGCTCTGCTCCCGCTGGGCTGGCTCAGCCACGCGGTTGATGATGGGGGCCACGTTGGTGGGGCCATAAAGCTGGATCTGGGGCAGGCAACGGCGGTAGGAGGTGATGACCCCCGAAATCTCTGTGGGCAGAGGTGAGGTTTTCAGAGATTAGCAGGGAGTCCTTCCTGACACCCCTTAAAGCAAGGAGGTGTCCTGTTCACCCACAACCCCCCCCCCCTGCCCAGTTTCTCAGTAAGAAGGAGAGTTGGATGGTCCAGGCACTGGGGCAGTTGGGTGGGTAGATTCTGGGCCAGGGTCTGGAAGTCTTACCAAATGAACCCAAGCAATGAATGGGTAAAAGGTCGGGGAGCTGGGCCCATGGGAATGCAATCTGTGCTTTGTCATGGGGTGTACAGGAGTGTGCAGCAAGCTGTATTTGGGGGGCTGGTGGGAGCATCCCCTCTTACCTTCACATTCAGGATTTTCCGGGTCAAAGTTGATAGCAAAGTCATGGGACACCTATGAGAACAGCAAGGGGATCATTCCTTCCTGTCTCACTCTCCCACCAGCTCCTCCCTTCTCTTGGCACCCAGCCTACCTCGAAGTTGGGAGGAATCCGAGCCCCAAAGCCAAACGCTGGGAACCGCTTATCACTGGGGAGAAGAAAAGGCTGTAGGGTCCATCCAGCAAAGCCTCCCTGCCTGTCTCCGGCCCTGCCCCTCACCTCTTTCTACCTGTCATAGTCTTGGCAGATGCCTCCCACTGCACGCAGGGCCTGCAAGTAGTGGTTGGGCTGGCGAGGGCTGAGGCAGTGTAGGGACTGGCTGCTCCTCGGGTCCCCATTGGAGGCTGTGAAGTCAATGGCCACCTGGTGGAGGTGGGGAAAGGGACTTGTTACAACCTTGAGAGCCAACAGAGAGGCTAGGCCAGTGCTAGTGTCTGTAGGGAGGACTAAGGTGAATCTGGGTGAGCCCACAGGTAGCATCGTCATAGAGCGGGGTGAGGGGTACAAGATGACAATGCTAGGCTCATGAGAGGCCTAAGTAGGGCAGAGGGCATTCTGGGTTCTTTCTGTTCACTATAGGCTTAGCCCTTCCCTCTTATCCGTGTCCCCATCCCCTGGGCATTTACCGTGAAGCTGATCTGGCAGCCGCCCATGATGTAATCCAGAAATGTGTGTACCTTTTCCACCTGGCGGAAGCAGGGGAGGTAAGGTGGAGGGGTAGTCCTTTGGGGAGGGAGCTAGGTGGGGCTTCTGTTGGGGAAGTGGAGGAACCAGAGCTTTTGAGATTGAAGTTGGCAGTGGTATAGGGCAAGGGTATTCAGTTCCCAGAGGCAAAGGAAGAGTTGAATGTGAGGTTGCAGTGGGGCTCAGGGCTGGGGCAGGGCTTGAGGCTGGCACTGGGATTTACCGTGCACTGGGCCAGAACTACAGTCCCCGAGCTCTTGTAGTTCTTCTTCTTGTCCCGATACTTGGGGTTGATGCAGTCCCACTGCATCTAGACCCCACATTCCCCAAAAGCCCAGGTCACAATTCCATCAGGTGAACCCTCATCCCCCTTCCAGCAAAGCCTCCCAGAGCAAGACCTCCATGGCTCAGTCCCTAGGGTGATGCTGAAGATACATGGTGGCCTCTTCACCATCACCCTCAGAATTTTCCCAGAGGTATTAGGGGAGTCCTAGGGGAGGGGTCTTTGTGATACCTCTTGTCCAGGATTTGCTGTTCCTTCCTGCATCTCCTGGAAGGTGCTGGTGAACTCTCCAATGAAGTCATGTTTCCCACTTGAGTCATAGTCATACACCAGGAACTGAGAAGGCAGGGGGGTCAGGGTCAGGGATGCTTTGCAGTGGTTCCTGGGGCCAGGGGGAGGGACTCAGGGAGGCAGGGGTCTAACAGTCTCTAGGTCCAAAAAGACCAACTCAACCTGCCCAGAGAGGCCATTTGCTGAGAACTTCATTCTTTGGCTCAGTCTGGCAGGGACTTTGGCTTCTGATAAAAGGCACACATGTAGGCACACATGTAGGAACACGGAGCTGTGACAGGTTCTTTACCCCACAGTGGGGGAGAGGAAGGGAGCTTGCTACACTCAGGGGGAAGGTCTCAGGCAGAGACTGGATGCTTCAGTAGGCTGCCCTTGCTTGATGGAGGCTTCACCTTGAGAGGCCTGTGGATGTCACAGCTGCATAGGGAGTGCAGGGACAGGCGGAATGGCTCCCAGCTGGGGTTCAGGTTGTTCTTCACCACCTTGGAGAGGCACCAGAGAGCTCGTCACCTCCTATCTAGGTTTCCCTACTCTGCTCCTCCTCCCTCCTTCCCCACAGCCCCAGGCACCAACCTCGGTCCTCCAGACCAGCTGGTCACTCTGGTCCTCGTTGGTCTTATAGATCTCTATGAAAGGGTCAGATTTGCTGAACAGATCCTGGGGACATAGGGGAAAAGGCCCATGAGCCAGGTGAGGTGTGCAGGGGGAAGCGGCTAACACAGAGAAGGGAACAGTGCCGGGACTCTGGGATTTGTCTTGAGTGGGAGGCCTGGACTCTGGGATTTTGACCTTGTTGTCCAGCTTGTGGGCTCTGAAGGTGAGCTGCACATAGTCGTTGGTGCCAGACACCTCCTCAGCGACAATCTGCAAGGGGAACAGAAGTGGCAGCACTCCCCCCTATCCCCCTCCCACAAGGGCCACCCTATGCCCTTTCTTTTAAGTGGGGGTCAGTCCTGGGCATGATGTCACCATGGATGTCCATGCAGGGGCATTGAATGCCCTGTCCAAGGGTGAGTATAGGTGACCTTGCCTACCGTGATGGTGGACTTGCCCGCAGTCTTCCCATTCTTCAGCAGCAATGGCTTAGTGACCTTGGTTTGTGACACAATCTGGAGATGGAGGTGGAGGGAGACCCGGCTGTGAGGCCCCACCTGCCTTGGCCAGGGTATAAGGGACAGGGGTAATAAGTTGGGCTAAGGTTGGACTGTGACCCCCATTGTTTAGATGAGGAAACTAAGACTCGGAGAGGTTAAGTGTCTTGCCCAAGGCTGCACAACCAGTGAATGGCGGAGATGGAGGTCCAAGCCTGGAATGAACTAGCCCTAGAGCTCATGCTCTCTGTTAATTTGGATTTCAGAGAGGAAGGCAGAAGCTGATGGGGTGGGCTGGGAATGCAGACCTGGCCCAAGGTGCACTCTGTAGAGCCAAGGAAGGTGTCATTGCTGGGGCCGGTGGCTCCGTCCTCAGCATCAAACACGTGGAACTGCAGGGGCTGCTTTTCTTCAAAAAAGTACTCAAGGGCCAGCACCCGGGAGAAGACTGGGCTGGAGCAGGAGCGCAGTACCTCTGTGCGCTCCACCTACAGCAGGAGGGGTGAGGGCCCTCTGGGAACCCAGGTACTTTTCCCCTGGACCACCCACCATGCCAGCTTTCCTTGGGCTGGCACACCCACAGCGACTAGCTCTTCCCTCCCTAGGTTGACCGCCCCCTCTCCCCTCCCTCCCCTCCCCGCCCCAGCTCAGGGTGCTGCCAGCTCACTAGATCTTCAGCCCTCTGGGGCTCTCATAAGACCTTTGAGAGCAGTGCCACTGCCTGTGGGGCCATCTCAGGCCCCTCTGTAACTCTGGGCTTTAGAAACTATAAATGATTTGTGTTTGTAATGATGGCACACCCTTCACCAAGGTTACCCACACAGCCTGGAAGAGGCCCCTCAGGGTCTTCACTTTCCCATGTGAGGCCTTTGTTGCCTCCACCCAGCCTCCCTCCTTCCAGACCTGAGTTGCTCTCACCTCCACCCACTGCTCGTCAGAGTAGAGCTTGAGCAGCACGCAGGGGTGGGGCTTGGTGAGTGTGTCTCGGTCCAAGAGGCCATGGCAGGATACCCGAAGCTCCACCCGCGAGGCCCCCAGTGTCATGGCTGGGGGCTCAGGCACCCATCCCATCTCAGGGTCCGACATGTCACTGTGGGGACAGAGCAGATGGCCTGGATACTGGAAAGGGAACACCTGCCATGGGAGGGGGTCTATCTTCTGGAAGCCCTTGCCCTGTTTTCTGAGGCCCGGGACCTCCTGGACCTACTGTTTCCCCTGCCCTCTCTGGGCTCGGCTTCCCTTGGAGCTCTGAGCAGAGGAGGGCAGAGTACCTGAGCCTCCCACACCTGCACAGCCCTGTGCTTCTGTCACCCCTTCTGGCCTAGTATGTAGGAAGGGGCTGGACAGGGCTAAAAGGTTGTTGGGGGGGGGGGTGGGTTTCCTGGCAGTCTTGGTTCCTAGGCCATCGATTGATCTACACTTTTTGCTGCCTCAGCACCTTCTGCTGTTTCCCAACTGATGTTTGAGCCAGCACAGCACTCAGTCTTGGCCCCAGGGAGATAAACTGGGGCAAGGGGGGTGGGGAAGGGGTGGATGGGCCCCTGGAAGTCTGAAGAGGATGGGTCTCAGGAATGGAGCTGCAGTGGGCAGGAGGGGGCAGGGTGAAAGGTGCCCTGGGCTGTCCCTATTTATCTCCCCGCACTCACTTTGTAGTTGGATGATGGGAAGGGAGGGTTGTGGGCTTGGGGAGCTAGAGGCAGAGCCCTGTGCCTGCTGAGAGCTCCTCCAGGCTCCTGGCAGGGGCTCCCACTATGACAACTCTCACTTTCCTCCCCACCTCCCCTGTTCTCACACTTCTTGGCAGCGCTGGCAGTGTCTCTTAGCGACGCGATTTTTGGGGAGCTGCAGCCCCCTCCATGCTGCCCGTGGGATGCACGCAAGCCACCCTCCCCCAGCAGTGGTACCAAGCCTCGGGCAGCAGCAGGCAGGGGTACGCTGGCCCAAGTTCATGGCCGGTCAGTTCATCTATCTGTATCTGTCCACGTCTCAGGGTGAGGCTGTCTGATCTCATGTCGTGGTTCTGCCAGCGAGTGTGCATTGGTGTGTCTGAATGGTCCCACCTTGTATGTCTGTCCCCTAGTCCTGTGTCTGTCTCCAGGAGGGTGTGACAGTTCCTGTAGGCACCTCCCTCAGAACTGGAACCCTTCTCTGGCTGGGTACCCCCTCCCCACAGCCTGTGCTTTCTGGATCTGTGAGGGAGGGTCTGGACTGCAGGGGTCTCTGCCTTCTAGCCACCAGTCTCCCGGTTCTTGCAGGTCCCCTGAGAAGGGCAAGGGCATGTGATAGTGAGGGGATCCGGCAGAACCGGAGACTTCTCTGGGGGCTGGGGGAGATGCTATTACAGAGACTGGGCCGGGCTGGGCTGGGCAGGGCTGGGCTAGGCTAGGGAGGAAGGGGAGGCTCACCTGGGCTCTAGCTGAGGGTTCCTCTCTCCGGCTCTGGCCCCGGCTTTGACTCCTTTTCTTCTCCAGCCGCTGGCGCCAGCTCCGGCTCTGACTCTGCTGCTATTTATGGGGCCGGGATGGGGAGGGGAGGTGGCAGTACCAGCTCCCCCCTCACCCTCCCTCCAGTTGGGAGGGAGAAGAGGAGAGGGGCAGGGACACTGCCTGGGAAGGAGCCACAGATCTCGGGGAGGAGGGTGGGCTGGAAGGTGGCTCAGAGGCTGGACCTCCACAGACACAATGACACACATCTTCTCCTTCACACCACACCCACACCCAGCATCACAGAGATGCACACACATTCACACCGGGAAGTGATGGAGACACGCACCCACAACCCACAGGCTCACACATATCTTGACACGCACAGACGCCAGCACGTAAACTCTCTGTGACACCACGACAGTTATAGCCCTACAGACACACATAGGGAAACACACCCAGTCTCACGACACTCTCCACATCATATTCGTTAAGGATATTTGCGTATATGAAAGAACGCTGGCTATACTTGTCACTCACACACACTCACTCATACCAGCCCGAATACAGCAGAATGGAGATCTTCACGTGTTCCTTAAAAACCACTCTGAACCTCAGAGCTCTGAGAATGAGATTCAGTGTCCCAGCCACCTTTAACAGGGAGACACAAGGTCATGGACACAATTGCTTGAGGGCATGCAGTCTCACATTCTGGTCACACAACCAACTCCCTGAGGACAGGGCTGCCAGTGGGATGTGCTGAAGGACTGATTCCAGAGGCATTTTCCCAGTGCCCACAATTCACAGTCCCCTGACCCGAGATTCCTTGTGGGAGGGGCCAAACCATGCACAGATCTTGAGGAGAGATTAGCCATTCCCTAGTGAGACCAGGGGAAGTGAGCAATTGCCTGGGAGCTGCCTGCCCCACGTGAAGACATCTGGGTCCATGGTGATGGTGATCTGGGATGAGTGGGCAAGAAGGTTCCCCAGAACACCTTCACCTTCAGGCCCTAAGCAGGCAGTCATTTACTGACAGCTCCTGGGTACCAGGCACTGTGCCAGGGGCTGGGGCTATAAGGTGATTGAGACACAGCTCCTGGCCCTGGGGGAGGTGTGTGTATATAGAACAGACAACCTCACAGACAGAGATGATAAGCCAATACACAAGTGCCGTTAAGTGTGTCAGGTGCAGAGATGATAAGCCAATACACAAGTGCCATTAAGTGTGTCAGGATCTGGTCAGGATGCAGTGGGCCGCAAAGAGGGAGGGTTCCATGGGATGAGTCAGGGGAGGGTAGTGGGAAGGGCTTCACAGAGGACGAGGCTCTTGAGCTGGAGTCTTGAATGCTAAGCTGGTATTTGGCAGCACACCAATGGGAAAAATTAATTTAATCATCAATCTTCTCACACCACAGACGCTTCTGTTCACCTTCAGGCCGCTTTACTCCTGAGATTTCTGACTATTGATGGTGCCTGTAGGATGGCACACTATCTAATTCCACCATTAGTGAGCCTGCCTATGTGTAAACGCACACACACACACACACACACACACATGCACGCGCGCATACACACAGACACACACACACACAGCATCCTGCTCCCAAGTCTCCTCCTGGTACACTGGGGTCTTTCAATCCCACCACACACCCCAAAGCTGGACACACACTGGTGCTGGTTTCTATCATTTTGGTCTCTTCTCCAGCCAGCTCAGCCCAGATCCTACACATGACACTTACTGGGGCTTGGGGACCTCAGTCCCCTCCAACCTGTCCATCACTTCTCTGGCCTTTCCCTCTCTGCTCAGAGCCCCAGCCCCAACCCTGTGAGATATTCCTCACTCTTCCCCACTGAGAACAAGCACTGAAGGGGAACAGATGGTGGGGTGTGGGGCAGTGAATGGGGAAGGCAGCAAAGACTCAAGGCAGGCAGTGATTTTTTTTTTTTTTTTAATTCTATACAAGTGGGGAGAGAGCCCCTAGGGGTAGAGGGATAGATCTGCCCTCCAGGGAGGGAGATGCCCCCCACCGCGACTCTCTGCTGAGGGAGCAGGCATTCAGAGCCTCCCTCTTTCCAGGTTGCTCCCTCCCTTCCTGTCCCCCCTCCTGTCCCCCACACCTCATTCTGCCATCCAGCCCCTGTGAGATGGGCTGGCAGAGGGACCTGGAGGTGCAGGAGTCGGGGGTCAGGGGGTCAGTCCTTGTGAGGCACATGTCGAGAGGAGGGCTGGGGAGGGTGCAGCAGCGGCTGTCAGTCTGTTCCTGGCTCACTGGTTCCTGCTGGGGACAAATCCAGGGAGCCCTGTTTCCTGGGCAGGGAGAGCCAACCACCCATGTTGGGTGCACCATGTTGGACAGGTGGGTGGGAAGGGGAACTGCCCTATGGCCCACCCACCGGCACCTGTGGAGTCAGGGGGCCGTCTTCTATCAGGCTCCAGCTTGTCACAGGACTGTGCCCGCCGCGTCCTCTTAGGCTTCAGGGGGGCAGACCGGCGGCCTGGATCTAAGAGCCCTGAAATGATAGTCAAGGCAGGTCTGGCATACGAGTGGGCCTCACAGCTGGGTGCTTGGGATGGGGACCTGGTGTGGGCAGCAGGGTCCCAGAGGCATCCCGAGGCCCCCTCCAGCCAGGTGGCAGACCTTGGACCTCGGACTCCTCTTGGTCCTGCTGTGAGCCCAGCCTCAGCCGGGGTTTGTTCATTCCTGGGGCTGCACCCCCAGCCTCAGCCTCTTCCCTGCCCCCTGGCTCCTGGGGGGGACGGCGGCCCCTGGGCACAGCCAGTGGCTTGGGTGGCCGTGGAGCTAAAGGGGGGTCCTGCAGCTGACAGAAGAAGGAAGATGCTGGGTCATTAGTTAGTCCTTTGCCTCATCAAACTGCCTTCCCCACTCACCTGGCCAGCCCTCACCTTGGCATTCCTAGCCAGAACGGTCCTCTCTGGGAACAGGCCCCCCTCTTTCTCCTCCTCCCCATCCTGGGAGGAGGGGCTGGGGCTCTGGCAGCTGTGGTTGGGGGCACTCTCCTCAGCTAGGGGATGGGGAGAGAAGAGAAACTGCAGGAACAGGCATTCTTGCATAGCCCTCCCTGTCCCCTGCCCCTATGAAGCCCTGGAGGCCTGGACTTCCCCATTTGCTCCTATGCCTCTGCCTTAATGTTCCCTTCTGCTCTCACATTTCCTTAGATCTTGGCCCCCAGGATGGTCCTGAGCCCGTCACCTCTGGAGGTGACGTCACTCTCCTGCTGGGATAGAGTCAGAGCCTGGGGCCGTCTGGCCCACAGGCGGGCCGCTCAGCCAGGGCTGCAGTGCCAGGCCCTGCCAAGGCTGCAGCCTGGCTCTCCCAGGACTTTGTCTCCAGTCTGACTTAGATGGTGAGAGCCTCCAGGAGGGGCGCCCTGGCACCCCCACCTCCTGCCTCTGTGGCTTTATGCAAATTGAGCCTGAGGGTACCCCACCTGGAAGGTGTTGTCCGTGTGTGTGTCTGTGGGTGTGGGTAAGAGAAGCCTGAAGGGTGCTGGGGCGGGTGTGCGCACAGTGGAGCATCCAACTCCCGTGGTCTGAAGGAAGGGTGGAGCCCCACTTTGCCTATTTAACCACTTTGTGGGGTGAGGGGAGATGGGAAACCAGCAAGATGCCCCCAGAACTAGCTGGGCCTTGGAGGATGGGCAGGAGCACAGGCATTCCCAAGTCAAGGGCCAGCCTGGCTCTGCACATGCCTGGTGCCCTGGCGTCTGGTGGAGAGGAGGAGGGCGATGGAGTGTCTGTATCTACAGTGAGATGTGTCCCTGTCAGTGCTGCTGAAGGGTCAGATGCCAGGCCTGTGGGAACGTAGATTGACGCTGAGCTGACCAGCTTTCCTTCAGAGGTTCTGTAGGTGCAAGGTGCTCGGAACCCAGCAGAAGCGAATGTCATACCACGAACCCCTCCTTTTTATGCCTTCAGAGTTTCAAAGCCAGAAGGTAAATGACTTGTATAAGGTCAACCCAGCTGGTGGTGGCTGAGCTGGGCCTAACAACGAGGGTTTCTAACCTCCGGGGCAGGACAGGCTCTGGCCCCTTCCCTGTGGCACCTGCTGCATGAGCTGAGGCTGGCTTGGCAGCTGTTCTTGGAGGAGACTGGCATGTCTGAGGTGGGCCTGGCATGATGCATACTTGCCCACTCTTCCCAGCTGAGGGTCAGAGAGAGGACTTGTCTGTAGAGGGTGGCGCTCTGCTGACAGTGACCACAGGTGGCGCTGCCTGGAGAACTACCTGGAATCTCCCACAGCGTGTGTTCTCCTCTGCCAGTCCTGTCGGGCCTTTCTTTGGGTTGGGCTGTCGCTTTTGGCTATCGCTTTGTAAATATCCTTAGACATTTCCCCTGTGCTGACTCTTCACGGCCCCACTTTGGACTCCCCGATGCAGGGCCGTGGCTTCTGTGTGTTTGGGCACAGCCTGGGCCTCAGTGCTGCTGCCTGAGAGAGGTGTCCGTACCTATGTGCCAGGTGGCCTCTGCACGGCGCATGGCGCTGAAGCTCGGCTTGGTGCTTTGAGGGGGTGGTGGCGGCTTCCAGGCTCCAGGCCCTGGGGCGGATCGGGGATGGAAAAGGGGACCGGGAAAGGCAAATTAGGAGAGGCCCCTGAGAGAGGGGTCAAAAGAAGGAAGGGAGGGTGACGGTGCTCACCTGCATCATCCGAAGAGCGCCGTTTCTGCCACGCCTGGACACTGCCCTCCAGGTCTGGGCTTGTGCCCTGAAAGGAGAGCTGAGTGTGGGGCGTGGGGGGGGGGGGGGGGAAGGAGAGCAGGGGGATGGGGGGGGCGGGGAGGTCCAGAAACGCCATCTCCAGGCGGGGACTGCAGTTCATTCATCCCCAAACGCCCTCTCCAGGCGGGGGTAGCAAGGGGCTACCACTCCAGCATCTTATGTCATTAGTCCCTAGACCAGGGGTGGGCAAACTTTTTACTCGAGGGCCACAATGGGTTCTTAAACTGGACCGGAGGGCCGGAACAAAAGCATGGATGGAGTGTTTGTGTGAACTAATACAAATTCAAAGTAAAGGAGCGGAGGGGAGAGCAAGAGAACCGGATAGAACAGCCGGATCCGGCCCGCGGGCCGTAGTTTGCCCAAGGCTGCCCTAGACGCTTGCACCCCGAAGAGTGGCACCCAGACCACCCTAGGGGTACATGAAATGGCTCGCATGAATGAAAGGACTGCTATGTTAATAGTTATATGTTTATTTTATATGTAGTAAAAGAAAACATGACTTTGGTTTTAAAGATAATAATGCGCAGGTCCAGAGGAAGTTAAAAAAGGCGAGTTAATTTAAATGAAAACAATATGTAAATAATAACACAGGTGGAATGTGGAGAAGATAAAAATCAGTCCTAAAGTGGTAATCAAGTCATCAAAGTTTGGGAAACAGCTCTGGAGGTAAGTATTTCTATGACCGCCCGTTTTACAAGGAAGTAGAGGCTCCAGAGGTTAGGTGACCTGCCCAGGATTCCACGGCAAGTGTCTGGTATGGGCAAAGCTGCAGCGAACACCTCTACCGCCAATGCATGGTTTTTCCCACTGACCCACCAGGGATGGGGGTGCAAGAAGGAGAGGGTGGTAGACAGGGACCCACAGGACCCTCACTTCACCGCTTGGGCTCCCCTCACCTCTTGTTTCCCATCGAAGCTCCAACCTTTGGTTCTTCCCAACCCAGGAAGGGCAACACCTTGGACTCTTGGCTGTTGTGCTGTTGCAGGGGCCTGGCCCCCCTCCGCTGGCTCTGACCCCTCAGAACCCTGAAACAAGTTCTCAGGTTTACAAGCAGTTCCTGAGGGAGGAGGGGCTCCACAGGCAGCAAGGGAGTGGGGAGGGCCCCTGCCCCTCGGAGCCCCCAGCCCGGGGGAGCCCTGCCCACACCCTTGGAAGAGTCTTTCCACTACCCAAATATGCATGCAGCACGCCCAGCATGCTATGCAGGCCTAGCCCACTCTCAAGGAGCAGGGTGTTGGGACGACCAAAGTTCCCCAGAGTCCCTGGCATCCTCCCCGTAATTGCCTGGGTGAGATGGGCAGGTGGGCTATGTGTGGGACAGCAAACGGGGAGGACACAGTACCTCCTGCCTCACTTACCATCTTCCTGCGGAAGGAAGGCCCCCGGTTCCCCCCCAGTCCAGGGAGCAGGCCGCTCTCCTCCTCTGGGCTCCAGCAGGGGGAAGAGTTGTTGCCAAGGCTGGGCGGGTCTGGGCTGGGGGGGCTCTCCTGAGTTGGGGGTGGGGGTGGGGGCGGAGGGAGGAGGAGTCCGGTGGTGGGGGACCCTGGTCCCCTGTCCCCCTTGAAGCTCCGGGGCCGACGAAAGTGAAACAGGCCTCGGCGCCTCTTCTTCTGCAGTGGAGGCAGCGGAGGCTCCGGGAGGCCTGGCCGCAGGGGCCGCAGGGTCCGAGGGCAGCTGAGCAGGGTCAGGGTGAGTTAATGGCAGGGCGTGGGGAGATGTAAATGCCAGATGCAGAGGTAGCTCGGGGTGGTGCTGGTAGTCTATCTCAGGTCTCACAAACCTCCCTGTTTCCTCTCATCTAGTTCTCCTGCTGCTCTGCAGCCCTTCCCACTTATTTCAGGGGAGACGGTGTCCTCACCTTCCCTGTCATAATCCTCTAGCAGATCAGCTCTTCTCCCAGGCACGCCTCCTGCCCTCCCCTCTGTCTCTGCAAGTGACCCAGTTCCTCAGGGCAGGACAGTGACTGAGAACATGCCCTCAGGCCTCTTACCCTAATGGTCATACCACCCAGGGCCTGCAGCCAGCCCCAACCTGCCCTGGCCCCGTCTCCACCACCCCACTTGCCCATCCTTTCTAGCTAGCTGTCCTGAGATTAAGAAAACGTGGGAGACAAGGGCTAGGTGTGGAAGGACAAGAATGTGAGGAAATGTCCCAGAGAGACTGGCTTTGTCCCAGGGCTCTGTCTCCATGGGAGCTGGGCAGGCATGAGTCCTTCCAGGCCTCGGGGCTGGTGAAATGGGAGTGTGTCTAGGTGCCACACCTGGAACTCTCATCCATGACCCTTCGGCTGAAGAAGTCCTCCAGCCCCTCATCCAAGCGGGTGGCCATCCCGTTCTCCTGACGCGTCCCAGGCACGGGTACCTGCTGGGAGGAAAGTCCGGTAGGGAATCTCATCCGGGCCAGGAAGGACCGCCCATCAACTCAGGGCCTTCCCCTTTGGACGTGGACTGGCTTCTCTTGGCCCCATGGAAATGTAGACTTCAGTCCACCTGGAAATTTACTAAGCTTGGCAGCTCTCACCACAATGACTGCTACTGTCTGGCAGACAGATTTCCTATCTGTGACAAGGTCTAGCTCCCATCCAAACTGGACAGTCCCTCTTTTGGTGGCTTGCCAGGGCCCCTGCCACATTCCCAAGGCTGGTGCTCTGCACCTGGCCGGTGAAGTCGATCCTCTTGAGAGGCCTTAGGGACTCACATTGGGCCGACCAGGTCCTGGAGGGGTGGTCCTGGGGGGTCGGGGCCTGCCTTGTGTTTGATGCCTTAGTTTATAGCCATGAGTGGGAAGCTCGGATAGACCTTCCCAGGAGCCACTAGCAGTGGGCTGGCTGTTCCCAAGTCCTGAGAACCAACCAGGAGGGATCCCCAGACTCCCCAGCTGGCTTTCCATGTCATGAGGGCTCCCACCTGTGGGGACAGCAGCGTTAGAGGGACTAGCAGGAAGGACAGGGAGAAAGCAGGCTGGTGAGACAGAGGAAAAAGAAAGGGAAACAGGGCCATTAGAATCAAAGCTGGGGACTCACTAATGAAGGCGGACACTGGCCGGATCTTGCGGCAGCGTTTTTGCTTTTTGATGGCCATGGTGTCCTGCAGAAATGGAGGTGAAGAGTGGGGCACATGGCAGGACCTCATCTGGAGCCTCCATTCCTCATGAAGCCTTCTTTTTAGAGTCCCTCCTGCCTCCCTCTCCTCAGGGGTCTGGGCATTGGGATTAGGGAAGAGGCTGGGCTGGTTGGACTGGTGGGTGAGGCCAGCTCCGAAGGGGAGAGTGGAGTCCAGAGAAGTGGAAGGGGACAGTGTTTTGCAGGTTCATGGGCAGGACCTAGGTTAGAGAGGGGGGTGTGGGTGGGGTGCTCACGATGTTAGTCCCAAGTTCATCATCTGTGGTCTCCTCGTGGTCATGGTTACGGCCCCGGCCCCGGCCCCGGGAGGACAGATCCTGCCCTTGGCCTGGCCCCCCTGATGGATCTGATAGTGTCCTTAGCTGGGCCAGGTGCCGGGCCTGGGGAAGGACAGCATCCTAAGGAAGTGGTCTACCTCCCAGAGCCTTGAGGGGAGGGGTTGCGGGGGAGTATAATGCCCACAAACAGGGCATGTCTGAACTGGCTTACCAGGCTCTTGTGTGAGTGGTATAGCTCCTGCAGGATTTCATCCACTATGGAGTTGGTTAAGTAGGTGACAACTGAGAGCTTCACTTCACTGTGGGCACAGGTGGGGCTGCTCAGCCACTCCTTCCCCAGCCCTGGGCCTCAGCCCTGCCCTTCCCCAGGTGCCTGAGGGGGCGGGCCGACTAGCCTGGCCATCCAAGGAGGCCCTAACATGCTGTAGGAGGCTCCCGAGGGCCACACTCAAATCTCCATAAAGGCA
This sequence comes from Plecotus auritus, assembly GCF_963455305.1. Taxonomy (NCBI): domain Eukaryota; kingdom Metazoa; phylum Chordata; class Mammalia; order Chiroptera; family Vespertilionidae; genus Plecotus; species Plecotus auritus. Next base: position 84,723,871 of record NC_137770.1, on the reverse strand, counting down.
TCCTCAGTCCCACCCACCGACCTCCCGCCTAGGTGTGTGTGGGTTAGGAGGGTGGGCAAAGAGGACTGAGGCCCCTGGAGCTCCAGGGTAACAGAGCTGGGTGAGTGGGGTGCCGAGAGAGCTCTTCTGGTCTCTGCTGTAAGAACAGAAACCAGTTCTTCTTGTAATAATGTTTCTTTTTCTTTGCTTTGGTGAATGGTGGCACCCAGACCCAGAATGAAAGAGGCCTAGGGGTGAAACCTGGGAGGGACAGTGTGTAGCCCACACACTCCAATCACATCAGTTCTCTTTGGCCATGCCTCCGTAGGAGATGACTCTGGTGTACGTGTGTGGCTATGTGTGTGTGCACTGCCCGGCTCCTAAACCCCAGCTCAGCACTTAGATTTCTAGGGCAAAGACCAGTCCGACCCTGAGTAGCAAGGTTGCAGTTGGTTAAAGATTTATCCCTGGTAATGGAGATTGTGCCATTCATTATTCATGGTTGAGAGTTGGGCCCCAAGTTCCTAAGTGTTCTGGGCCCAATCCAGCCCTGACCCAACCCGTCTGCCTCTCACTCCAGCTTGTTCTGAATGTCCTGCCCGGCTTGCTCCAGCAGCGCCCCGCGGATGAAGTTTCGGGGCACAGTGACGCGCTCGGCCACATTGCTCAGCATCTTGTTGTGCCCCTCAGCTACCCGCATGGCCACGGGACATAACTCCTGCGTTAGGCTGACCATGGACTCCAGGATCACCTAATATGGGAGAAAGGAGGCCAGAGCCCAAAGGGGGGCAGGGTCAGGGATGGCTTTCCAGCCGAGAGACAATAGCCTGTCTATTCCAGCCCCTCAGGCGTCCACCCTACCATATGGACAGGGAAGTCAGTCCAGGGGGAGAGGTAAGAGGCCAGGGGCCAAGACTGAAGCTAGCAGAAACAATGCAAGCCCAGTTTTCTAGTAATGTCTTTGCACAGTGGGAATGGGGGTGGTCTCAGCTCCGCATTTCCTTCTTGCCCCAGTAATCTCCCCAGGCAGACCTAGCCCTCGGTTTAGAGCCTGGGTCAACACTAGACTCTTTCCCCAGGACTTGCCTGCAGCTCCTTGTCCACAGCCTTGGACACCTCACTGGCTACTGACTCCAGCCTCTGCCGCACAGGCCCGTCGTTGGCCAGCACGTGCCCCAGCTCATAGAGGCTGGGAAACAGCTGTGTAAGGAAGGGGTTATGGTCATGCCAGAAACAGGCCTTTGTGCCTGGAGGGCAGATGCACAGGCAGGGCCCAGACACTTCTGGGATAGCATGGCTGGCCCTCCTGGGTTCTGGATTGCCAGGGAGAGTATATGGGGTGCTGTGCAGGGCTCACCGCCCGGGAGTTCTTGGCGTCCTTGATGAGGTCCCGAGCGTAGAGCAACTCATCCTGCACGGGTTCCAGGGGGCACAACCTCAGGGCCCGGACCTCCTCTTGCACGCGTCCACACAGCCGCTGCAGCATCTGCAGCACAGCCGGCAGGAGTGTTAGGGGGACCTTGCATAACACCCTCCCAGGTAGGACCCCAGGCACCCCGTTTCTGTGTCTCCTTGGGCAATGCTATTAGTGCCAGCATTACTGGGGTGGTGGTGATATCTCTGGATGGCCTGCTCGCACTTCTTCTGGGGAAGCCCTTCTTGAATGCCCAGTGGAGCTCCCACAGTCCCGTGCACCCCTTGTCTGGGGCCCTCACTGTTTGCCCACATGTTCTCTCATTTTTGGGGCCCCTATTCTTCCCCAAACTTGAGCCCAGTTATGGGCATGATGTGATGCCTCCTTCATGCTCCTCCGCCCCCCGTCACATCACACCTGTGCCTTGCATGCCCCATGTGTCCCAGAGGGAAACGTTTACTTGCTCGGCGCTGCTGGTCACCAGGCCCTGCTGCAGCCTGAAGGCCTGCTCCTGGGGACACGTCTGGGAGTGGTTGTTCCTCACCAAGCACCACTGGATCTGGAGATGATGGGGTGAGCGTGTCAGGGCCTGGGGATGTGGGCTGGCCCCTGCCCTCTCTGTTCCACCCTGTCTAGGCCACCACCTTCTGCCAGACGTCCTCAGTGCGCTCGGGGGCACTGCGGTAGGCTTGGGAGATGTCGCTCACGGGGAAGGACATGAAGCGCAGCGTGTGGTTGCTGTGGACATAGAAGCACAGCTACGTGGAGGAGGAGATGAGGAGAGGCCCCTGCTCCCCCAGACCCACCTCTTGCTGACCACCTCCCTTGTTCATGGCCCTTTCTAACATTTCTGTGCAAATAGGTCAAGAGGGCTGGTGTGAGACTGAGTTAGTTCAGGCTTGGTCCAGGCCCAGGAAGCTGGGGGCCTGGGTCAGGGAAGGGCCTGGTCCACTCACCTCTCCAGGGCCCTCGCAATGTCCAGAAAGCCCAGGGCAGATGTATTGTTCCGATCCCATAGGATAGTTCTGGGGAGAGTTTGAGCAGAGCTTGTTACCTTCCCTTTGAGTCCCTGTTAGGGGCAGGCCACAGCCCCCTTCTTTCCTGGGTAATGAGGCAGACTCAGAGATGGTTTGGGACTGAGGGTTTCCTGGAAGCTGGGGCAGAGCAAGGCAAGCAGGAAGGGTGTGTGTGTGTGTGTGTGTGTGTGTGTGTGTGTGAGGTCAGAGGGTTCAAGTGGGGACCCACCTGAGGGAGGAGTTTATCTGCAGGGCTTTAGACAGCATCTTGGCCCCAATGTCCTCCATGCCATTGCCGCTCAGATCCACCTTGGCCAGGCAGGTGTTGCTGCCCAGGGCATTGATGAGGATGCTGGTGCGCAGCTTCAGCCGGGAGTCTGCCACAGACAGTGACTGCAGGGACTGTGTGGGCAAGTAGGGGTTGGGCCCAGTTTCCGAGGCTCCCGCCACAGCAGGTTCCCCCCATTCCCCTGGCCCAGTCACTCACACAGTCCTCTTCCTGGATCATCTGCACCAGCTTGTGGAGGATCTCCTCCAGGGTCCTGAGGGGAGAGGGCTGGGGTCATGCTATTGGGGGAGTAGGGAGGGATCAGAGGCAATACAGTGAGCCAAAAGGAGAGGGGGCTGACAGAGTGAGGGTCTGTGGTATGGGGAGGGGCCTTACTTGGCCTTGACATTGAAGTTCTTGCCCAGGAACAGGTGTTTGAGGGACTTGTTCTTGCCAAGTGCGGGCACCAGTGTCAGGAGGTCCGAGTCAAACCCTGGCCAGTAGATGGGAGAGGCCTGGCCTTGAGGCCGAGGCTCACAGGATTATCCTTAATGCTTCTCCCCCACGCTCCAGGCCCTGTCCCCACATGGCTCCCAGGAAGAAAACACCTCCACTCACCATTATCTGACAGATCCAGGCTGCCCACACAGGTGACAGCCCCCAATTGCTCTTGCAAAGCCTGGGCTCCTGCTGAGCGGAGCTGCAGGAACAGGGTAGGGGGTGGGGCAGGGAGGCAGGGTAAGGGCGGGGGGAGGGCACCTTTAATGTTCAGAGACCAAAGTAGTTATGCCAGGACTCAAGTCATATCAGGTCTGGGGTGTAAAATCAGGAGGCCCCTTCTCCACACCAGATTCTTCCCCATGGCTCTCTCCCTTTCAGTCAGAAAAGTCTCCAGGCCGCTGCACCGGAGATAGCTCGCTCCTGCCCTCTGGTGGGAAAGCCTGGTATCTCCATCCGCAAAGCTTTAAGGGGGGAGATACTGGAGACTGAAAATGACCTCTGGAAAGAGGGAATCAGACCACAGACTGAGACGGGAAAGTGGAGGTGTGATCAGGTTGGGGGGTCACAGAGGAGTAGTGCAGAGGCAAGATATTGCCAGGGTTTGACTTAGGTCAGAGAAATGAACAGTGGGTGGGGGACAAGCAGTGGGATTGGGGGACTGAGGGCTCACCTCACAGCTGCTGAGGTCCAGGTGCAGATCACTGAGGTGACTGTTGAGGGAGAGGCCCTGGAGCAGCGCCCTGTGGGAGGAAGGCCAGCAGGCCCACTTTTTACCTCTCGCCGCTTCTCTTACGGTTCCCCCTTGGACGCTCCCCCAACCCTGCACCCACCCGACCTGAGGGCCTCCAGGGGCAGCTTTGTGGCAGACAGATTGACGTGGCTCAGTGTGTAGGCGCTGCTGAAGAACTGCTTGAAGGCTGGTGGGGCCTCCCGGCCCTTCCTGCAGAGAACCCTGGGGTCAGCAAGGGAGAGGGACACCCACCACTTGCCCCATCCCTTCCTGCACCCCTCATACTCCCACCTGTGAGAGCAGCTGTTACGCGCCAGGTTGAGGTAGGTTAGGTGGGAGCAGCAGCCATGGAGCAGGGCACCCAGAAGCTGTGGGGAGAGACATGGTGGTTCTCACAGGGGCTGGGAGGGGTGCTGGGAGGGGTCTTCCCTCCCCATTAAGGTCCTGCTCTTACCCCCCCATGGTCAGTCTATGTGAGCCCAGCTATGGATGCCCACTTGCCCTCATATTGCCTCGGTTTCCCCTCTGTGGAAAGTGGGTCTACTCCCTGCCTGGTCCCCAGGAGTGGTAGAGAGGCTCACAGACAATGGATGCATAAAGCCAGGGTCACCACAGGCTCCCAAGGTGCCTTGTTCACATGGCCTCCTGGTGGACGCAGCCTTGGGCCAGGGGGATGGAGCGAGGGCTGGCTTTCATGGAGCCAGCACAGCCTTGGGCAGGGACCGAGATAAAGTGCGGCACAGGTGTCAGCTGTGGGTGCTGCTTTACAATTCAGCTGAACCTGAAGTCACCCTGCCAGCTCTGCCCACCTTCATACTCAAGGAAGGTGGCAAGGCACAGACCCACCCTGGCCTCCCCAAATCACCTCAGGCTGGTCCACCATTACCAACCAACCCCTCACCAAGTCAATGGCGCAGTCAGTCCCTGCCAGGTCCAGGTGCACCAGAGCGTTGGGCTGGGCCAGGAAACTGTAGAGGGCCTGGGAAGGGAGGGCAGTGGGGTTGCAGGGGAAGGGGTGATAGAGACCCAGGCCCTGCGGCCTGAGCGTGCTTCGGCAGGGGCTTGGGCTATGTTCCGTGGACTCACATTGGACTCGTCTGTGGCAAGCAGCCCAGGGTTCTTGCTCAGGTCCAGGTACCGAAGGGAGCTGGCAAAGGCCGGGTTGGCCCCAAAGGTCTGGCCCAGCGCCTGGAGCCCTGAGCACAGCGGGCACTGGGCTGGGTTGGCCCCCATCCCCACCTCTTCTCCCGGTGTACAACGCTTCCCCACTCCCAAAATGTGGCTCCTTTCCTTTCCTTGATCCCTGGGAGGCTGTGTGAGTGTGTGGATATGCCTCTGGATGGGGCTCAACAGCCTAGGCAGCACTGGGGAGGTTAATGGTCAAACGTCAGGGTTCCCAGTGCAAATACCTCGAGGGGAAATGGCAGTCTTGGCCAGGCACAGTTTGGTGAGGCCAGTGGGGAAGCAGAGGAGATGCTGGCTCAGACTGAGGAAACCTGGGGAGTGGGGAGAGAAAGGCACCCAGTGAGAGGCTGGGCAGTGGGAGCAGGTGGTACAGTCAGGGTAGGGGCGTGAGTGGGGTATAGGCCTGGGGTCAAGGACTGAGGTGTTGGGGCAGGGGCTGGTATTAGGTTGGAGAACTGCTGTTCAGACCCGGGTTGGGCTCTGGGCTAGGACAGGGGTCTGCATTGTGGTGGGTGTAGGATTCCGGGCTGGGGCTCACCCTTGTCCTCGATGGGATTGTGGGACAGAGTGAGGGCATGTAGCACACAGCTCCCGTTCTCCCCAAACACACAGGCCAGCTTCTGGACAAAGTCCCTTCAGGCAAGGGGAGGAAGGATTTGTTTGTCCCAGCCCCTGGGCTTCCCCTCCTCCTCCACCTGTCCGGCTGGCTGGGACTGCAAAGGACAGAGGCCCCCAAGGTGGGAAGCAGCTCAGGGTCTGCCACGGAACTTGTCACTACTCTGGAGCACAAGAGAAGTTGTGCTGAGACAAAGCCCAGCTTCGACCCTCGAGTTAGAGACGCCCACCCCACCTGGTGGTTGATGGAGCATGCTGGGGAAGGCCATGCTGGGGAAGGCCACGGAGCTGGGGGTCAGGGGGCTTAGGTCTGAGTCCAGCGTGACCATTGACTTGTTTTCTGCCCTCTTTGGGCCTCAGTATCTTCTTTTGTAAAGTGAGGAGCAGAATGAGATAACTCAGAGGTCCCTATCATGCTCTGAGGTTCTGTCGCCCTAAGACTACATCACGGGGGCACCACTGCCCAAGGAGGAGGCTGGCTCACGTCTTAAGTCCAGCATTGTCCAGCACCAGCTCTTCAAGGCTCCCTGACTTGCTCAGGGTATGTAGCACCTGTTCCAGCACTTCAGAGCCCTGAGGACAGAGTGGGTGCTGTGATCAGGGACCAGAGAGGACACTTCTCTCTCCCACTTCCACCACCCCTCCTCGTCCCTACCAGCCGCAGGTCCTTGCAGTAGAGTTTGGTGAACCACTGGTTGTAGGCCAGGGCTGCCACCATTAGGGCCAAGTCTCTGTGGGGAGATTGAAGTGGGTAGGAAAGTGGTGAGCAGGTGGGCAGGAAAGAAGAGACTAGGGATAGAGTGGTTGGGCTGGGAAAAGCCTGGATGGGTAGAAGGCAGTGGAGGGGGGTTGGGGAGAGAGAGCTGGGACTGTGGGTGGGATCAGAAGGGCTTCTGTGGTGGGGGTGGGGAGTCTATCCCATCAGCTTACCGGCTCTCCAAGTGGCTGAAATCTAAAAGATTGAACTCCCGGTTATCCTCGGCATGATAGATGGTGTCCACATCCTTGGAGAGGTAGAACTGGCTCACCCCTGCTCCCCTCCTCCTCCTCCTCTGCCTCCTCCCTCCAGGTCCCAGCTGCCCAAATAGTGGGTCCCTGCCCAACGCACCCATTGCACCTCCTCACGGCAGTGCAGCCCATTGTAGTCACACAGGGCAGCATAGGTCTCGGAGAAGCCACCTGTGGGGCAGAATATGGGCTAGCTCCACGAGGGGCAAGGGAGTGAGGAACAGGTTTGGGGGTCAAGGAAAGGTCAAGGTCATTTTATGTGCTAGTGTCCTGGGTTCCTGCTACACCATGAACCCCTGAGGTCCAAGAGCTGGTGAAACCCCATATAGAAAGGACTCTGGACAAGGGGCAGGATGGTTTAGGTCCCACTTTCGTCAAGTCTGCCCCGGCTCACCACACACACTGTGAGTGGTAGATGTGGAAGTCTCAGAGTTGGGGGATGTGTCTCGGGGCCCTTCTGGAGTGTCTGCATTTCCACGCCGGATTAGACACCTGGAAGATGAACAAATCCATCCCAGAGAGAGGTGAAAAGAGGCTCTCAATGTCTTATGGCTTCTGGATCCCCAGAATAAAACGGGAGCAGGAACATGCTTGCTCTTCTCCTTGCTGTCCTAGTAGCTCAGGCCCAGGGGAAGGAGGGAAGGAGGGAGAAGTTTCCTTGTTGTCCAACCCCTTGAGAGATTCCTCCTTTGCCACTCACCCAGGGCCAGGGCAGACCTTGGAGAGGGCTGAGCTCACATGTCGCGTCACTTGGTCCACACTCTCAGCTGATGGCAGCCGCATGCTCACCATGCCTCGTTCTGTCTCCACTAGGATCTGGGGGCGAGGGAGCAGCAGGCCTCACATATTGACTCCTTCCTCCTGCTGGCCCAGTAGTGGGGCCCAGGCCCTGGTGCTCACCTGGTTCTGACTGAGTGTGTTGAAGGCCCGGATCTCCAGGACATTGAAGGAGCTCTCCACCTGGGGGTGTGAGGATGCTCAGCTCGTGGTAAGGGTCTGGCTGCCATGCTCAGGAGGGAGCATGCCAGGTGCTCTCTGCTCCTCAGCCCAACTTACCTTAGCTGGGACTTTAAGGGGGAAGAGGTGGAGGCGCCAGGAGGTCAGGGCCTTCAGAGAAAGGAAAAGAAATCAGCAGCAAATGGCCATTCCCTGGGCCTTTGATTCCTGCCCTCCTCTACCCCCCTCAGCCTGTGTGCAACCTGGCCAGCAGCGGCCCTCTGTTCTGGGGGTCCTCGCTCTCTCTCATGCCCCATTCTAATCTCCTGGACGTTGACCCAGTCCAGCCTAACCCCTCTCCTAGACCACATCTCCTCAGCTCTTCCCCACCTCTGTCTTCCCTGCCTCCCGGCTCTCTGCCCTCAGCAGCCCAGCTGCCCTTGGTGCCTCCCTCTGCTCCCAAGCCCAGTGCCCTCACCAGCACTCGGTCCTCAAACTTCTTGGGCTTCGTCTCCAGCTTCACACGATGTTGCTGGAGCACAGCCCCTTGGCTCAGGCACCTCCGGATGCTGTCTGCAGGTGGATAGGGGCCTGTTCAGAGCTCCCCTTACCCTGGCCACCCACCTCCTCAGGGATCTCCAGGGGCAGAGCCGGTTGGGAGGAGAGAGAAAAATAGAGACAAAGAAGGACAGGGACACACAGCTTTCATTCTTGGGTGACGTTTCTCTTCCTATTAGAGAGGGAGGGGGTGTGGAGAAAACTCTGGTTCCTGATGTTTCTGAATCAAGGGACAGCCGCTGAGTGACCCTGTCTGTGGGAGGGCGTGTCTTACACTTCTGAGGGTGTGAAGGGTTTTTTCCAGCCTGTTCATTCCAGCAACTGTCAGCCCATACACAGTGAGTCAGTGTGTAGGGGTGTGGGCGGGTCCCTTTAACTATATTCTAGGTGGTCTTGGGTGTGAGTGTGTCTGCCTTTTACAACGCGCGCGCGCGTGTGTGTGTGTGTGTGTGTGTGTGTGTGTGTGCCTTCTGAAGACGCCATTGGTGGGGATGGGAAGTGTGAATGAGTATGCTGTGCTTGCAGTTGTGAAAGGGGCACAGAGCCAGAAGATTCCGGTGTGTGTGGCAGGTGGAAAGGAGTTAGTGTTTAAATGAGACCCTACCCAACTGCTGGCAGACCATCGACAGAGAGAGAGAGAGAGAGAGAGAGAGAGAGAGAGAGAGAGAGAGAGGTGGGGGTCCAGGCGCTATAAAGATGTTTGTACACACATCTCAGGATTGTGCTTGTGTGTGTGTGTGTAGGTGTGGGAAATTGCCAAGGCGCGCATGCCTCTGAGTATCCTTGAGCTCCTGATCTCTGCCTGGGCTGCTGCCTCTGGGGGTCAGGGTTGTGGCAGTGCTGGGGGGCCGGGCCTTGGTTTGAGCCGAATCTGAGGGCCATGCAAACAGGAGAGGCCTTGAGGTGTGGGTGTAAGGTAGCGAGAAGGGGGCAGGCTGGGACGGGGCACTGTGGGAGGTGAGCTGCAGAGATCTTGCTCTAGCTTTTCGCTCCAACGCAGGCCCTCTTCACTGACTCCCTTCTTTGCCCCACTCGTCTGGGCGCTGCTAGGCTGCTAGGGGGCTCTCCGGGGCTAGTTCCGGGGCGGGGCCGGGAGAGGGAGGGTGTAGAGCCAAGAGGCGGTCAGGACCAGGGGCAGCTCCCATCGTGCAGCCCCGGGTGGGCCTGGCTCCGCCCGGCGGGGAAACAAGGACTCTCCCGAGAGGAGACTAGCCGCCTCGCTTAGGGGTGGGCCTGAGAGTCAGCCCTAGGGGCCGCGAGGGGACTACACCTGTCACCAAAGATCAGCACGGGCGGCTCTGGGACAAGAAGGTCCTGACAGGGTGAGGCGAGGGGGGCGGGGGGGAGCGGATGATGCTCCGGGGACAGATGTCCGCAGCTGGGATGCAGGGGCAGGGGAGGGGGTTGCTTTGCAAGCGGGATGCATGGGGCGGGGGCGGGGGCGGGAGGCACCGGGGCTGGGGTGTACCGCGGGGAGGAGCGCACTGGGTCTCGAATGCTTGCAGACCTGGCGTCCCGGAGACCACCGCAGCCTCGTACCTTGCAGCTCGCGGGTGAGCTCCGTGCTGGACTTGGCCATGGCGGCTGCTGTTGCTGCCGCTGCTGCAGAGGAGTTACCGCCACCGCCGGGGAGCCGCGGCACATGCTAGACCCGGCTCCGTCAGGGCCCCGGCGCTGAGCGATGCTGCAGCCGCCGAGCCCGCTCTAGTCGGGGCGGCTGCGTGAGCGCTCCTGCCCCCGCCTCCCGGCGCCGGGTCCCCCGCCCGCCCGGGGAAGTGCGGGACTGAGCATGCGTGCCGCGCCTCCCAGCTGCGTGAGACCCCGCGCGCTCGCGCCCACCCCTCTTGCCGGCTCCCGCGTGAGACGCGTGGTGCGTGTTGCCAGGAGCCCGGGCCATGTCCTAAGCGGGGGACAGCGTCCCCGCTTTGCGTGCCACACACTCCTCGAGCATCACGAGCAAAACCCATTTCTTTTGTTTGTGGGCCTGGGTACCCCGGATCATCCTTGCAAGGCCCCTTCCTTTTCACGTTTGTTCGGCCGACCTGCGAGGGAACTCGGGGCCCAGGGCAATGCCAGGAGAGGACCTGGCCAGATCTAGGGGAGTTCGTCCTTCCTCTCCTGCTGCCCAGCCTTGGGGATCCCTGTGGCGCTCTGGGAGTTCCCATGCCGCCTCTTTCCAGCTGACAGCTCTGCAGACACCTCCACCCCAAGCAACACGCTCAGGTCCTGGAGATAGGGAGGAAGGTTAGGGGATCCAGAGATCCAGTTCACTCAGACTTATGCTCTCTGCTCAGCTACCAAACCTGTGCACCCCACACTAAAATAATGAACACATTGAGTTAAAGCAACACGATCATCTGCATTTTATTGGCACCTGATTTGCAAATTAATTTCCATCCTTCCCAGCCCCTCCTTCAATTCCAGGTCTTTCTCTTCCATCTCCCTCAAATTGCCTCATGCCAGGAAATAAAAAAAATATTTTTTGCCAAGGTAGACTCCTGTGTCCTCAGGGGAAGTCTTTATCCAAGGCTACAGCAACAACAGGAATCCTCATAAGACCAAACCCTGATGGCAGGGAAGGCTGGATCTTGTCACAGGGCATAAGTGATTTTTTGGGGGTGGGGAAAGGTGAGCAGTATGATAGGCAGAGGTGGTAAAGGCTAGTAGATTAGTGCTGGAACCCGATGGGGGTTGAAGCCCAGTCTCTGCCCTGGTAGACTCTCTCTTGGTACTCAGAGGCGGGAGGGGGCTCCTCCAGCCACTGTCACTGTTTCCCCAGTGATGTAGCTGGCATCTTCAGAGCACAGAAAAGACACAATGCCTGCACAGTCTTCTGGCTCACCTAACCTGGGGTATAGGGAAAACAAAGAAGGGGGTAAAAATCAAACAGGCCAGGCCCCCACAGACAATGAAATCTGCTTAATCAATAACTATCAGTTGATCTTTCAGGACCAGTGTATAAGTCCATCAAATTGGGTTATCATGATGATAAGCTGTTATAATTTAGTATGAGCATAAATACTGTACTCTGAAAAAACCACTACAAGTTATAGTTAAATAATAGAGATACTTTGTTCTTTAGAGAACTGAGGACACCAAAATCCAAAATTTTATAGGTAAACTTGTGAGCAGCTATTTTATACTTCAAACAATTGGTTTCACATGTGTGTATACTAGTCAAGTGTCAGGGAGTCTGTGAGATAGTAAATGGTTTGTTTAAAATGACTCCATTTGCACAGCTTTAATTCACAGATAACATTTTCAGGAATCTATTTTTGTCCCTTAGAGTCAGGTTCATTTTGTGAGAATGTGCTAATTCTCAGTGTTTGTATCAGTGATTGCTTAGTTGGGAACATCTTAACATAACTGCCAGAGTTCTCTAGAGGTGTGGCAGAATGCGTATCTCAAACCTAGATTAGTGGTTCTTCATCCTAGCTGTACACTGTAATCATCAGGAAGGCTTAACACCTCCGCCCCTCCGCCCCCCAAAAAATATGCCTAGGACCTGCCTTGGACCAATAAGAAAGAATCTTTGGGCCCTGGCTGGGTAGCTCAGTTGATTAGAGCATTGACCCAATACGCCAAGGCTGTGGGTTCGATCTCCAGTCAGGGCACATACAAGAAACAACCAATGAATGCATACATAAGTGGAACAACAAATCGAAGTTTCTCTCTCTCTCCCTCCCTCTCTCTCTCTTTAAGCAATAATAATAAAAAATCTTGGGAGTGGGGCCTGATCATCTGTAGTTTCATAAGCTCCCTAGCTGAGTGGAATAGGCACCCATGATTGAGAAGCATGGGGCCAGTGAATCACTGGGGCTCTGGGGAGACAACACCCTGACTTATTAGTGAGTTGTGAACTAGGCCTGCAGCTCATGCCTGACATCAGATGGTTTTGGGAGCACTGGAGGGGATCTTCTTCCTTAAGTAGGCCTGTTTGCACAAGTAGTCCTTGAGGGACAAGATGGAGAAGCTGAAGACAAGAGTTCCCAGAAGCCACAAGTTGGAGAGAGGCAGGGAACTTGGAGGAAAGGAAGCCAGAAGAAGGTGCTCCAACAGTTCGTCCGGCCCCTTGGGGAACAGGCTAGTTTTCTTAGGCAAGGGGAGTTTGGGGACATAGTAAAAGCTCTCCAGTCCTTTTATTTGGGTTGTAGGATCATCAACCTGAGCTTTGAAAACATGACTTTAAGAAACACACATGACTTTTTATTCAAAGAGAACTAAAGAAGCGTGATTTGGTTTTGGTCCCTAGTAGCTAGGGATGCCTAGAGGTGGAGGCAAGCAGCCAGCTGGAGAGAGGAGTCAGGGCCTCTCCCAGAGCTCTTCCCTGCTGAAGCCTGGACTCATCTGTGTTTGTTTTTGGCAATGGAAGCAGACGCCTGTACCCCGCCCTCACTGTGGTAACGCAGCGTTCACGAGCTTGTGAAGTGTGTGCATTTGAGGCAGAGGAGAGCGTGCCCCCGTTGTCTGTGGGACCAAAAGACGCGAGATGTGGGCTGTGTGAGGGGCCATATCTCCCATCTTTATCCCTCTTAACTCTCTCTGTGACACCTTACCTTCTTATCCGTAGGGCTTCTTTTAAGCTCTCCTCTCTTGCCTTGTCCATCCACAACTGCAGGAAAAGGGGAATCTCTTTATGTGAAAGAAGAAGGAAGGGGGGACAAGCAGGGGGGAAACTGCCTACCCGCACACCGCTGGAGAGGAAGGGTGGAGAGACGCTCTCTTCCACTTCCTAGTTCTGCCTAGCCCCCAGCCTCTCCCCACTGCCCTCTTCCGTTTCATTCTTTTCAGATTCTAGTGAGGCATTTCACTGGCTCTCCCCATTCCCACCCACTTAAGGAGATATGAAACGGTGTGAGCAGAGTCTGAACTTCTCAGTGTCCACCGAACACCCGGAGGAAGAACGGGTCTGGTCTGGCCAGGTGGCTGGCACGGAGGGGGGGCGATAGAAAAGCTGGGGAGGGGAGCAGTAGTGATGGGGAGCTCAGGACCCCGGCACCAGCTTTCCCAGAAGGATGCAGGACAGCCCCTCCTCACCACTTGGCTGAAGTTAGTCTTGATGATTCCGGGCGCCAGGCAGTTTACCCTTATGTTACTTTGGGCCAGTTCTATGGCCAGGTTCTTGCCGAGGCCCAGCAAGGCTGTCTTACTAACATTGTAAGGGCCCAGGCCCTGGGGAAAGGAAACATGGGTTAGTCTCTTTGTTTTTGGTTCATTCTTGGTTCTTATTGGAAGACATAAAGGGCAGTAAATAACAGGGCATCTCCTGTAATGGAGGGTCCCAGTTAGAAAATGGTCTTGAGGCGAACTCTCCCCAATGCTGGGGTTCATGGAGACCGGGCATCTGTTTTATGGGAAGGGACTTGGTGGTGTGATTGCAAAAGGGGACACAAACTTCTTAGGGTGACTGGAGGGTAGGAAGGTGCAAGATGGAGGAAGGGATGGAAGTAGCAGAGGAAGGGGCTCTTACAGGAAACGGGGTGTAGGCTGCTATGGAGGCCACAATCACCACTGAGCCGCCTCTGGAAAAAGAAGAGAATGACCCTCTTCCCAGCAGAGATCCCCACCCTCAGACCACGTGGGGCCCGTCACACCCCAGCTCCCTCTCCTTCTCTGTACCCTCGTTTCTCCATCTCTGGCACGACTGCCTTAGTCATCAGGGCTGTGGCCTTCACATTAATGTCCAGAATCTGCAACCGAGAGAAGAAGGGGAACAGCATGAGGGGAGAGCTAGAGAGGGCAGGGTATGAGCAGTCATAATAGGTTCTCTCAGATCTGCCTGATGGGGCTGGTGGAGATCTTAGAGATGATTTCTGGGACCTTACAAGTGAAGAAACCAAGGTCCAGGGAGAAAGAAGGGTCTTTCACCAGCGCATTCAGTGAGAGGATGAACATTAGGCTTGGGTGAGAAAGCATGGAGCCTGGTTCATCTTGTTTCCTAACTAGCCAAGTGTGATTTGGCCTAGAATGGACCTAAACTCTCAGGGCTATGTTGGATTTGAGCTGGATTTTCTCTGTTTCTTCTAATCAGGGAGAGCCTGGAATTAGGTTGGCCTCCTGGGATCTGCCATGGAGTGGGCTGTGCTTCCCAGGGAAAATGTGGCCTGACCTTGGCCCCTAGGGCATTCCAGCACTCCTCTGGCTCCTGAGCTCAGGGACTGGGATGCTCCTGGCCCTCCAGGATGAGCATTTGTTGGAAAGTGGGATTATGAGGAGAAGTGGGATCATTTTGGGGAAGCTGGGGCATAGGCTGGAATAAAAACCTCACACCCATAATTTAAAACAAACGCATCACCATTGTGCTGAGATAGTCCCCTCCCATGGCCCCTGGCAAACTCTTATTTTGAAAAATTTCAATCGTACAGAAAAGTTTAAAAAGAAGTGCAATGGATATCTTTTTCCTATATTCATCAATTGTTCACATTTTGTCCCATTTGCCCTATGTTTTTTCCTGACCACTGAAGGTTAAGCTGCAGGTGTCATAATTCTCTGACACTAATACTTATGGATATTCTCCAAGAGGTTATAATCCATGATCACACCCAAGAAATTTAACACTGATAATAATGATTTTACCTAATGTGCTGTCCATAATAAAATTTCCCCAATTGTCTCCCATATGTTCTTTTATTTTTAAAAAAATGTTTTTATTGATTTCAGAGAGAGGAAGGGAGAGGGAGAGAGAGAGAAAGAAACATCGATGAGAATCATCAATCGGCTGCCTCCTGCATGTCCCCTTCTGGGGACAGAGCCCCTAACCTGGGCATGTACCCTGACCACGGAATCAAACCGTGACCTCCTGGTTCATAGGCTGATGCTCAACCACTGAGCAACATTGGCGGTGCTCCCATTTGTCCTTATTTGAAAAATCCAAGGTTTAACCAAGAATCAACCCTGGCATTTAGATTTGATGAACTGTGATTTTTTTTTTTTTAAATGCAAACTAAAAAGAAAAATTACTTGGTGTAAAATTGTTTTCCTGTGGTCTCCATTCAGACTGCTCATGAAAGATGTTTTTCTACTTTAAAGAATATCAATCAGGAACTGACTCACTGAAGAACATTCGGCACTTTGGTCTCTAAGTCTGTGAAACACTGATAAAGTACAATATTTTAGTATTCTTAAACTTCAGTGTTGAGATATTGATGACATCAGAAGAAAAGCAACACCAGGGGCAACTATAAAAAACCTGGCATTTCCAAATCATGTGGAAATATTAACCTTAATAAACAAAGACAGATATTTTAATGAAGGCTTTGTAATTAAAGAATGTAGGTGAGTGAAATATATTATAAATGTAGTGTAATTATACACATTCACATAAAACCCAAAATTCCACACTTGAATTTGGACAGCGGGATCTCCAATGTACTTGTTGGAGTGAAGAAGAAAAGAGCGCAGGTCTTCTCCAAAGGCTGCATGTTATAAAGCAGCAACGTAGGCCATTTCACCAGAATTGGTATTTCACGGAACTAGCAGCTATTCAAATTTTCCAACTCACGAGAAATACTCTTTTTTGGCAGCTGAACAAGGAAACAGATGGTGCGCAAATTTAAATGTATCAGTTATTGGCAGATTAGCTGCCATGCCTGCTGGAAATAAACCAGGAAGAACACCTGGATAAGGGCACAGTGAAGGCTGGGGTGTAGGGAAGGAGGTTGCTGGGAAGGAGCGAATGGAAGGAGACAAAACTGGGAGAAGCAGCAGTGAAGGAGATGGGCAGGGAGAGAGGAAGCCACGCCCCACCAGCCCTTTCCCAGGTGCACTCCAGGTGCAAGTCCCAAGCATTGCTCACATGTTCTAGTACATGGCACCTGACAAATGTATGGTAAAAGCAGACCGAGTTTGTGCTGTTCTCTGAGGCCCGCCCCTGGCTGCTTTATTCCCTCTTACCTTGTCCCACACCTCCTCGGTGACGTCCATGAGGTTTCCAAAGAAAGGGTTGACGGCAGCGTTGGAGACCAGGATGTCAATACCCCCGTAAAGCTTCACGGCCTGGAGAGATTAAGGTCTGAATCAGGGCTTCGGGTCAGTTGGGGACACGCGTTGATTAATGGTGGCAGAGAATTCCTTGTTAGGAACAAAATGATGCCAGAATGACATCTCTGTTTCTTGAAACATTTTTCTCTAAAACTACCCTCACCTCTGCTGCTAAACACTTAAGGTCGTCTCATTTCTTTGACATCTTTTCTTCCTGCCCCCACTTCTTCTAAGGCTGTCGCTGACCCTTTGCTCATTACACCTTCTCTTTGGGGTGCTCCTTTATTCTCATGGCCTTGCTGTCACCTCAAAATCTATTTCTAGATCCTCTTCTTTTCACACGGAATCCCAGCCCCATTTCTCCAAGTGCTCACTGTCCAGTTCTCCTTGATATGAGTTACCATTATTTCAAACTCAACCTTTCCCTGAATGGAGAAACTGGTTTAAATGGACTCATAGAAAGTTACCACTGGGAGGGGCCTTTAGGTCAGTTAGCCTCATGTCCTCACGGTGAAGGTGATAACTCTGAGGTCCAGGTAAGTTTATTTCTCAAGACCCTATAAGTCAGGAATGACATATTAGGATCAGCTAAGGACAGGAGGCCTATTCATTTTGGTCTTTGGGAGAGGCAGAGTGATTTGCTCAGGGCACAAAGCTAGTTAGTGGTGGCAGAACTGAAATTGGTCAGTTCCGGGGGGCGGGGGGGAGGCGATTAAAGCAGTTCTGTACTTGGTGATCATGTCATCCCTCCACCCCCCTTTAATGGCTTGGAGGCATGGAAGATTCAAGGCAGAGCTGAGATTGAAACTGGGAAAACCAAGGGTAACATCTCACCTCCTTACTAAATAGTAAGTATGTGGTAGCAGGAATGTGCTGGAGTAATGATCGGCCAAACAGAATCTGCCAACAACATACCACCCTGAAATCAGACTTTGCATTTGCCCAGTACTGGCAATTTTTTGTTATCCTCATCCGAGGATATGCTTTTATT
This sequence comes from Plecotus auritus, assembly GCF_963455305.1. NCBI lineage: Eukaryota > Metazoa > Chordata > Mammalia > Chiroptera > Vespertilionidae > Plecotus > Plecotus auritus. The sequence continues at coordinate 84,706,690 of NC_137770.1, read as the reverse complement.
GTTGTTGTTTTTTAAATCCTCACACGAGGGTATTTTTTTCCATTAATTTTCAGAGAGTGAAAGGGAGGGAGGAGGAGGGGGGAGAGAGAGAGAGAGAAAGAGAGAGAGAGAGGGAGAGAGAGATGTGAGAGACACATTGACCAGTTGCCTCCTGCGTGTGCCCTGACTGGGGGTGGGGAGTGAACCTGGAACCAAGGCACATGCCCTTGACTGGGAATCAAACCCTCGATCCCTTGGTTCAAGGGCTGATGCTCTCACCACTGAGAAAAACTGGCTAGGGCTGTTTTTGATTTTTAGAGGCGGGGGTGGGGGGGGAGGGGAAATCATCGATGTAAGAGAGAATCATTGATCTGTTGCCTCCCATACATACCCTGACTGGGGATTGAACCGCAACTTAGGTATGTGCCCTGATCCGGAATTGAGTCTGGAACCTTTAGATGTACAGGATGATGGTCCAACCAACTGAGCCACACTAGTCAGGGCCAGAGCCGGCAATTTTGATGCCTGGGGCAAGCGGCATTAAATGGGCCCTCAGTTGACTTTGTGCTTCACGATTTGGCGCAGGGAGGGGTGTTATTAACAATGTGTACCATCTGCTAGCTCCCGTTTTAACTAATTATTTTTGCTAACTAGGTGCTAAGCTCAGATGTTTTGAACGCCTGAGCTGTCAACATGTAAATTTCACAAAAATGTAAAACCACATAATCTTTTAAAACCAGTATCAATACTTTCTTGCCCTCTCAAATTTTAGTGTCCCAGCACAAAGCCCCGGTCATTTGCCTTGGCTCTGTGTAAGCCTAGCCTAGGGACTTGTGACTCAGAAAGAGCAGAATATGTTAGCAAGTGTTGTGTGCTGCGGCCTGTGAATGTGTCTTTGGGGGTGGGGAGAAGGTGGTGGATTGTACCAGAATCACCTGGAACGCTTTTCTATTTCTGCTGTGCATCCCTCTCCTCCTAGGCCTATCAGCATGGACAGGGGAGGAGGCTGGGTTTTGATTGAACAGAGATAGAGGACCATAGAAGATTAATGAGAAGGGTATTCTGGCTATACAGCTGGTGTCTTCTAAGTCTTTCTCTAAATTGTGCGATCACTACACAAAAGTAGTTAAGCATTGTTTGCTCTGTGTCCTGAGGATATTTTTTCCATTGCTTTTTCAGAGTGGAAGGGAGGGAAGGAGGGAGAGAAACTTTGATGGAAGAGAGACAGATTGATTGGTTGCCTCTCGCATGAGCCCTCACCAGGGCGGGGAGCAAGCCCATAGCCCAGGTTATGGGCCCGAGACCCTTTGGTGCGAAGGCTGACATTCTAACCACTGAGCATGCCGGCCAGGGTGTGATAGGTATATTTTTTAGAAAAATATAATCAAGTGGAACAGCGGCCAATCTGGTTTCCACTCACCACACCTTTGAGAAGCTTCAAGGTGCAGGTTAGGAGGTTACTGGGTAGTAACTATCCTCAGAGCACAGCTTTCCTCATCACAGGGTGACAGCTGGCAATTGGTAGCACACATCTCCAATTGCTAACAAGTATCCTATTATTCTCCACCCTGCCATTGCCCTGAGAGTTGTTCTGCTCCTCTCTTCTGTTTTCCATTTCTTAACACCGGGTTAGAAAAAAGTCTTGGCTGGTTCCACTAAACATCTCTTGGGCATACCCATTTGGTCCCACCACCACTGCTCTAGGCAGGAGTGACAGCAACAGCTTCTTCACTGATCTCCTTGGCTTAGTTTCCTCTATTCCAGTACATCCTTCCTACCAGTGCCAGATTCTTTCTCTAATAACATCTTCATCTTGCTCAAAACCTCACATGGCCTCTTATTTTGGACAAGGATGTCGAAACTCCATTGGGAGGCTGTGGAGGCCCCAGTGCCCCCTCCTTCCCACCAGCCCATGACACCGCACTCCTGACCCTGTGCTCTCTGCTGTGGGGCTGACGGTGCTCTCCTCTTCCCTTCAGTCCCTCCTGGGCTGCCTGCTCATTTTGCAGGGTCATCTGGAATCCTGTCCTACTCCATGTCCATCCCACCTAGTTCTCAAGGTTTAGCTCAAGCTTTGCCACTGGGCCAGGGCTGCAGGATTTTGACATTAAGTTTCTACATATTTTCATACTGCTAGTCACTAATTGGCCCAGCATCCCAGATGGCTCCCTTCAGCCTCAGGATCAAGGTCCCAATCTTGGGCTTTGTCCAGCAGCCTATGCCAGACGAGGTCACTTTCTTGAACTTACATTTGGCTTTCTCCAACCACATTTAAAAAAAACACAGGTATATATATTTAAACTAGTAGCCCTGACCATGAATCCGTGCGCCAGTAGCTCTCTGCGGGGCCTGGCCGCTTTGTGCCCACTGTCCAGAGGCTCTCCGTGGCCCAGAGGCCCATCCACGGCTGGGCGTGGAATGCTTGCCTCGTCGCCATGGCCACGAGCAGGCAGCCCAGGAGGGACTGAAGGGAAGAGGAGAGCACCGTCAGCCCCACAGCAGAGAGCACAGGGTCAGGAGTGCAGTGCCAGGCCACCCCCCTGGGACCGGGGGACTCCGGAGGGGCTAAGAGGACTGGGCGCTGCCATCTTTGTGACGGAGTGATGGTTAATTTGCACATTACCCTTTTATTAGATAGGATATGTTTTTATTGTTTTTTTTTTTATTACAGATTTTAAATTCATTGCAGGAGAGCGGATAGCCTTGCCCTCTCCTGCCACCTTTGAATTTCTCCACACCAGAGGTGTTTTTTTTTTAGAGAGAGAGGAAAGGAGAGGGAGAGATAGAAACATTGATGAAACACTGACTGGCTGCCTCCTGCATGCCCCCTATTGGGGGTCAAGCCCATAACCCTGGCATGTGCCCTGACTGGGAATGGAACTGGTGACCTCTTGGTGCATGGGACCATACTCAACCAACTGAGGCACATAAGCCTGGCTCCAATGCTCACTTGAGCATTCCCAAACAGTTCTTTCAAAATGGGATAACCTTATGCCATCGACCATTGTTTAACATCCCCCTCTTCTAATATTACCCAAATAATTTCTGTCATTTGGTTAGTACAATCCCGCACTTTCCATTCTTGGGTAGATTCTCTCTTCCACTCCAGGGAATAAAGTGTGGGCCCTGAACCCGAGAGAAGGGGAGCCTCTTTGCCAGATGTTCGTATTTTCCTGTGTAGCTGGAAGGCTGGTGCCAAGTACGAACTCTGACACTGGCTTAGACCTGCGTTTGAGAGTAAAGTCCAAGTGGGCACACAAAGCCTGACCTGACGATAATGGGGAAATGCCTGGCAGTCTGTAGGCAGCTTGGCAGGTCTGGATGACTCTCAGCTCCTTTCTTACTGGCTGTTGGATTTTGGGATATGGCTCCACCTTTTTGAGCAGAATGTAAACAAGGAGAATAGTCTTTGCCTTGTTTGGGTTGTTGTCAGGTTTAGAGATGACCTGTGTAACACCCTGAACAAAGTGAATGGCACACAGTAGGTGGCTGAAACATGGTGAGCTTCCTCCTTCAGGTTTCCAGGGACTGCCTCTACACTGAAGAACTGGGGATTGATTGCTGATTTGCTCATAGGTGGGAACATCTCTTTTGTGATTGTATCTAACCTTCTCATCTGCCCAATTAGATTGCAAAGTACTGGAGAACCAGGACCAGCTGTTTTTTTTTGTTTGTTTGTTTTGTTTTGTTTTTGGTGCCCCCAAGGGCTGATACAGGGCTGAAGCATTAGAGTGGTTTTTGATTCTCTGACTGGAATGATGGATGATTCTTAGAGACATAACAGAAAGGCACACAATAGAAGTGTGCTGGTGGACTGGTGTGGGTATGCAGAACACACTGTTATGTTTTAGTTAATAGTGCTGGCTTGGATCACACCCATGCGGTCCAGGAAAGCTGGGAAGGAGGCTGAGGCTGGTTCCCTTCTGCCACCTCCTGGCTGTGTGCCCATATCCTTGCTGCTCACCGTGGTCACCAGCCGCTCCCGGTCCTCAGCCTTCCCCACATGGCACACGGTGCCCATCACGCTCAGTCCCTCCCCTTGCAGCGCCGCCACGGCCCGGTCCACGTTCTGCTGCTTCCGGCTGCTGACCACCACGTGGGCCCCATCCTGGGCCAGCCGCCTAGCGATGGCCAAGCCGATCCTGTGGGCAGAGAGAGATATGGACGGTCAAGGCAAGCACTGGGAAGAGGTCAAAAGCACGGGCTCCGGAGTCAGACTGCCCTGGTTTGAATTCTAGCTCTCCTTTTGGACACTCTTTTACTTAGTTTTCTTATGGTTTTGGCCTCAGACTAGGTTCCCAGAAAGTGACATCACCTTCCACAGGCCCCATCACCATGGGGTACAGGCCCCATACTCTGTAGTAACTGAGGGGAAAGAAATGAGCTAGGGGTGCAGCAGCAGCCACTTCCATGATTGGAAGAGCCCTGTCCCCAAATACCAACCTTATTAGTCTGCATCATCTCAAAATTCTATCGTTAGTTATGTTTTGGGGTGCATATGAAAGGATGGGTCTCTGGTCAAAAATGTAATTTTTTTATTTTATTTTACTCTCCTGGGAGTGAGGGTTATACATTTTGCAATTGTTAGCTATTGGCGTTTCCAGTACATTTGTATTTTAGATTCGTGCAGAGTTGGTGTCTAGCAAAGTCCTGTAATGAAAAGCAGTATAGACAAGAGCGGTGGGTGCAGAGATAGGCTGTGCAATGGAGGCCAAAATGTACTCAGCCAAACAAAAATTTGAATACGTGAGTCTTGTGTCCTGTCTAGGTAAGGGGCGCGGTTCTGGGAGACTTGTCGAGGCGCCCAAATGAGGTGTCTGGAACACTTCCATAGTCCATGGAGGCAGTGGGATAGTGTGTGTGTGTGTGTGTGTGTGTGTGTGTGTGTGTGTGTGTGTGTGTGTGTGTATAGTATTTTAAAAATCTGGGTTGTCTTGAACTTCTGGCATCTGGTCTTCCTAGACTCAGGGCCAATCGATTGGAGCAGCGCAGAGCACTGAGGCATTGGGTTGAAGGGGGCAGCACTGAGCTGGCGCAATGGCGCAGAGGCAGCGGCGCCGGAGACTGGGAGGCTGCAGGCCGACCACGTGGTTCCTGACTTCCTGGGCCGCGTGTGAGGCTGAGGACGCGACCCGGGAGGCAAAGGACAGGAGTGACCGCCTGTTCCCAGATAACGGGGGGGCCTCAAAGACTCCGGGTCGGGCACTCACCCTTCGGTGGAGGCCGTTACTAGGGCCACCTTATTCGCGAGCGGGTTCCGGCGCGCCACCCCGGAGCTGGCCATCCGCACCGACTTCCAGGACCAGACACAACCGCCCAGCAGCAACCCCGCCTTATGCATGGCGCCGATCGGTTGTGCAAGGTTCCGCACCCCCTGGTGGGGCGGTGCGAGGGGCGGGCCTCCTCCCCTCGCGTTCCCGGCTCCGGCCTGCCCTTGGACTGGACCGCTCCTCCCGCTCTGCGCCGGCAACTTCGCGCGGGGAACAGGCTGTGGTTGCGGGCGCCGCCTGCCGGCGCATGGCCGCCGCGCCCCGCAGCTCCCTGCTCTGCTCTGGCGGGTGTGGGACAGTGCTGTGCGTCCAGATTTCCTGAAGGGCCCACCCCACTGCTGGAACCCCTCGCACCCCTCCTTCCACATCTGCTTGCCCACGTCATTTTTCGGGGGGCAAGGGGTGCAGCTTTGAGTTGGTTGCTTTTGCTTCCCAGAACTTCAGGATGGACCTTCTCTGAAAAAGTCTGTGTCTAAATATATGACCGCCCATAATAGGGCAATTATTTTGCCATTGCCCGTAGAGATGAGGCCTGTGTGCACTACATGAGGGTCTCAGGTGAGGGTGAAGGCGCCTGGGAGAGAGACATAATGGGGAGAGCTGGGCCAGGCCTGACACTGCTCTTCATTCTAGCTCAAGGTCACCTCCATCTTGACAGGCCTGGAGGGCAGTCTCTGATCAGTGTGGTAACCAGTGTGCAGGGATAAAGATCCTGGCTGGACAGGACTCTTATACCCTTTACCACAAGAGGACTTCCCCATTATACAGGGCCTAAGTGGTAGCAAGGAGGCTAGAGGGCTCCCCAACCAGTGGGAATACAGAGAACTCCGGAGCACTCTCTTCTCCACAATCACCAAGTCCCCAGGTCCTAGCCTCCAATAAATATTTGTTGAATGTAAAAGCACTTTATAAACTGTAAACTACTAAACAGAGTAATTATTGCCACCATAAAGTAATTATTATTGCTGCCATAGGCTAGACTCTTCATCTGTAAACTAAGAATGCTGGAGTAGATGATGAATAAAGTCCTCTCCACTATAAATTGTGTCCAAGACTTCAGCCTCCACTTCTGCCAAGTGGGCTGAAATGATCTCCCTGCAGGGTTTCTGGGAGAATTAATAAATCTGGATGGCTTATGGTACACTGTACAAAGGCCCTGGCAGACCCAAGTGCTAGTGCCCGAACTGGTTTAATTCAGTGGCCTCTAAAAGCCAGACTGAGAAGTAGTACTGATCCATGGCAAAGTTTTCACTAGTTCAAGGCAAAATGAGAAAATAAAGAAAATGTAGTGAGTATCATAAAGCTAAGCTTATTTGACTTAACAGATACTCCTTTATTCTGGGTTTAGGCTTTGGCTTTTGTGTGTGTATGTGTGTGTATTAGTCTTTTTGTTAAGAAAAGATGATGAAAGCAGATTGGTAGGGTGAGGAAAGTGTTGTTAGTTGGTGAAATCACCAGTATGGGAACCCTATGTCAGTCCCTACAATTGGAGGAAGAGAATGCTTGTCTGTGAAATTCAGTTTGGGGGATTGCTGTTTAATAGAATTTATACTTGCTAAAGATTCATTTAGTGTAGGTATAGGTTAGCTGATCAGCTAAAAAGGGGATTTCAGCAGTCAAAAGGTTGTGTGCGGGTAGCAAGTAATATAACAATACACAATGGATTTATAGTATATTCCTCAACCAATAAGTTACAGTGTGGTACTCAGTTTTGGTACTCAGCACATCCCGATGAGATAAGAGAGCTTAAGTCCAATTTTCCCCATATCGGGGAAAACTGACTCTCTGACTGGTGCCCCTCAGTCTGAAACTCATGAATTATTGACAGGCTGGATAGTGTGACACTGCTTCTCCTCCTCCCCTGCTCAGAGCTAATGCACTGTGGGAACGCTTCCCAGTGCTCTCCACCTGTGTGTGGGGCTGGGGAGAGCGGGTGCAGGAGGACTGGGGTAGGGGTTCCCAGGGCTTTCGGTTCAAAGGGACAAGCTTGAAGGGCAAATTTGATCTCTCATCACCTCCTGCCCAGAGGTGGGTAGCCAGATCCAGGAGCTGAGGTTGTGAAGGAGATGGAAGGAGACATACTCCAAAGAGGAAAGGGTTCTGGGAAGAGAATTCTGGCCTGGGAGCTCCGTGAACATTGGCTTCTCCTCATCTGGGCAGGGTCGATATTTGGCCTCCAGCACCATGTGGGAGCACACAGGGGACACTAGGGAGGGGATCTGAAAAGAAAAGGGTATAAGTGTGGGATCTCTAGCTCCTACTCCTCATCAAGCTGGTTTGTTGGAGAGGGGGTAGGACATTTTTTGGGAAAATACATGGGTGTGTTAGAGTCTCTTTGAAATGGGAACTTTAATAGACAATGGATTGTTCTTGTATGGAGATGGTACCATCTGCAGATTTGAAGAAATGCTCTGTGATAGAGGACTATACTCCCATCTTCTTCAAGGGCTGACTGTGACCCAGAAGGAAATTCACCTGGAATGGAATTTAAATCTTGGGTTTTGCAATAACCATCCCAGATTGGTTTTTGGTTCATGTGCTATCATTTGACACAAGTCAGGAATGGGCAACATGGGAGGGCTGGGGATAGCAACTTTTTAAGAGTCGGCAAAGGTTGGTGCTTTCTAGAAATTTTATTGAATATTTCCAATCTAGTGAGGTGGGCATTTTTATTTTCATATGTGAAATCATAGTGACTCATGGCAATCTGACCCTCTGTCAATGTCAAATAGCTACACGTGCTTTTCCTGACATTGTTGGAGAATGACAGTTTTCTTAAAAACTAATTTTCTCTGAATTGGAATTTTACTTTCATCATCAATGTGTTTTTAATCATTAAAATATCTATTTTAAAAATCATATAAGTAACACATGTTCATGATTTTAAAAAGAGAAGTGAAAAAGTAACTCTTCCCTATGCTTCTTTTACCTATACCCACGTAGCACTTGGCCTTGTGTATCCTTCCAGAAACTTCCTATGCATTTACGTGCATTGTCCCCTTAAATATGTTCCCATGAATGGTCTGACACTATATATCATTGGTCCCTTCAAATCACTGGTTTCTTTTCTTTCTTTCTATCCCCCTTTGTTCTTTTGTTTCTTAAAGTAGAGACTGTTCTGAGTGGTACACAATAGATCCATTCTATTCTCTCTCCCTTTAAAAATAGCTGTGCAGTATCTCATTGTGTGGGTATTCCATAATTTATTTAGCCAGTCTCCTACTGATGAACATTTAAGTAGCTTCCAGTGTTTTGCTATTCAAACAATGCTACAATGAACAACCTTGGATGTATACATATTGTGTGTTTGGTGCAAATCTGTTTGTACCTTGGGCCAAATGTTTTAAATGAATGACTATGGTAAAATCACCTTAAAAAGAAGTTCTGATGGATTTGTTTTTCTACAGTAAATTTACATGCTGCCCTACCCTCTTAAATATTGACGTAGAAGGGTTTCAACTTTGGTTGATGGCGTAAACTCAGGGATAAGTGTTGACATACCCTGACCTCAGTGGCTGGAGGCCATGAGGAAAGGCGTCCCACTGACCTGCAGCTCACAGGACGAGGCATACTCATTCTCACGTTTGTCATTGAGAATGCCAGCCCAGCGTTGCCAGATCTTGGGATTTTTAAACAGAAGGTAGAAATCTGGATTTTAATATGAGATATTTGATATTTAACTGTTGACAAATAATTTATTTACAACACACACACACACACACACACACACACGCACACACACACACGCACACACACCAGTGAATGGATCTGTAGGTGCCAGAGACTGACGCAGTCTCTGCCTATTTAAATGTAACGGATTATTAATTTTGTGAATTATTGCTCTATCTAGAATCTCATAATTCGGTTGCATAGCTTATTCAATTTCAGGTTTTTCAAGCCCCCTCCCCAGATTGCCCTGTATTTAGGCAGTTGTTTGTGAACACTGTTCAGAAATCACCCACCCAGTGTTTAAGTCTTTTACAGGAACTCTGTATAGCAGCAGACAAAAGGTTCTTAGAGACAGGCTTCTCTTTCCCTGAACCAGGATTGCTTTCACCTGTTGTGTCTGGGAAGGGGTTGTGGGGGTGGTGGTGTCCCGCAGTCTGTTTTAAAGTAGCAGTTGGCTCCATTTGGGTCTCATTGCTCTTGCCGCCGGTCACTTCTGGGAACTCCAGGATTATAATCCTGGTGTGGTCTCCAAATGGAGGCTGAGATGCAGGGACAAGATGGGAAAGGCCATACTTTCCCAGCTGCCATATCCTGTTTAAAAAATTTAATATATTTTTATTGATTTTAGAGAGGGAGAGGGAGAGAGAGAGAAAGAAACATCAATGATGAGAAAGAATCCTTGATCACCTGCCTCCTGCACGCCCCCTACTGGGGATCAGGTTTGCAACCCAGGCACGTGCCCTAACTAGGAATGGAACCGAGACCCCCTGGTTCATAGGTCCATACTCAACCACTGAGCCATGCCGGCTGGGCTCTTTTTAAGTCCTCATAATGTCATTGCATCAAGAAATTCACTGAAGATTTTGGGGTGAAGTGAAATACCACATAGAGGGACAAATCCCCCAGACAGGCTGCCTAATAAGGCTTCCCATTGGGTCCTTTCTGGGCACAACCAAATTCTTAGCCCTGATTTCAAAACGGTGCTTTCCCCCCTTTCCTCCCTCAGTGCCAGTCCCTGTGGCAGACTGCAGATGCAGATAACAGCTCAGATCCTCTTTCCAGAAAGGACTTGCTGGCTGCTGGGACACTGATTAGCTATCAGCCTCCAGCTGACAGTTAACTCCTTCTCATGGTGGCCCCAGCCAGTGACTGAGCAGGATGGTGGTACAAGGACCTCGTCCTTTTTGTCTAACTTGGGGCTCCTCTAATGGCCACCTTTGCTTTGGAGCTTCCAATTGTTTGTCAGATTTACATCGTGTGGTGTAACAGTTCCTCTTTCTCAGGCCTGCTTGCTCCTTTTTCCTTTCACAGGTGTTACTCTAACTAAACCTTTGGACCCCTAACTCCAACCAGGCATCTGCCTTGTTGAGGACTCACTGACAGTCTCCTTTCTTCAGAATCTTTCCGATGCAAGACCCCCCTCCCAGCACACAGGGGTGTTCTCCCAGAGGATTGAGGATCAGTCTTCCTCCTCATTGAGAGCTTCAGGGCATTCTGAAGCAAGAATCCTGTCACTACAGTTTGGGTTATTGGAGAGGAGGCTTCCGTAGAAAATTGCAGGGTGGGCATTGGCAGTCTAAGGCCCACACAACAGTGCAAGGCTGGCTCTGTAGCTCCATGTGTTTCCATTCAAGATTTCTCTGCTCGTATGAGGTGAAGAAAAGTCCCCTCACCCCTCCTGAGGTATTCCATTTTCCTGTGAGGAATTTCCAGATCAACTGTGCGCATGCACCCAAGAACCAACATCAATTTTTAGGGACTATGCAATTTAAATCCACATTAAGAAAGAAAACCGTTTCCCTAGAGGTGCCAGCCTGCCCTCTCTGGAGATAACGTTTGACATTGTTATGCAAAGCAGTTTCAGTTCTCTGGTCCCGCTCTGAGATCGGTGTAAGAGGCAGATGGTATGAAATGAATAAGACCCATCACAAGCCTTGCCAAAGGACAGAGCCATACTTCTGAGGGCTCTCTCTTTGTTAGGCTACATCAAATTCTTGAGCAGAATTGCACTTGTTTTAATCTCTGCAAAGGAAGTGGGGGTGGTTTAAGAATTTATTATTCTTCTGCCTCTAGCAAGCCCTTAGGAGTGAAGGGAATAGGTGGGTTGGTCCTGGTTATAAGTTCTCTGCTCGCTTGTTTTGAATTTATTGATACAGGGATTGTTCTTACCTATTGATACTTCATACAAAAACAAGGAACCATACCATATACACTTTCTAAACTTAAAAAGCACACCTTTATTTTGAAGTAATTATAGACTCAAAGGTAGTAAGTACATAGAAACCCCATGTCCCTTTCTTCCTACTTCCCCCAGTGATGACATATGTAGTACAATATTAAGACCAGGACATTGACATTGGTACAGTACTATTAAACTAGACTAAAGCCCTTATTCAGTGTTCATCAATTTTTTATGTGCATCCATTTGTGTGTGTCAGCGTGTGTGTGTGCGTGTGTGCGTGCGCGCGCACACCTGCAGGCTCCTTAACTTGTGGGTATAGCTTGGAGATCTTTGACTAGTAGGCCATACAGAGCAGAGCTATTCCTTTCTTAATCTTTCTTTCATTGTCTGGATGGATGATCACTTATCAGTCCCCCATTGAAGTCAACTTTAGTTGTTTATGTCTTTTCTCTACTACATATGATGTTGCAATAAGTTTTTGTACACATAGCTAGGAGAACTTGTACTAAGCCCAGGTAAACAGTTGAAGTGATGGGGCAAAGGGTATGTGCCTTTGACATTTTGATAGAAATTGCCAGTTGCCCTCCAGAAAAGCTGTGCCCTTTTCCAGTCTTAGGGCACTTTCCATTTCATCACACCCTCATAGCACTCAGTTTCAGCAAACATTTTAATTTTTGCCATCTGGGTGAAAAAAATTTTTTTTTAAATTTACATTTTTTATTAAGATTATTGTGTATTTTTTCAAATGTTTACAGGTATTTGTATTTCTTATTTTATAAACTGCTTTTTTTTCATGTCCATTGTCCACCTTTATTGGGTTGTTTACATTTTTCTTATTTATTCTTATACATTCTTTATGAAAGGAAATTAACCATTTGACTTAAGTATTGTGAATATTTTTTCTCAGTTTGACTTTTGAATGCATGTCTTTTTAATATCATGTAAATGCTTTAAAATTTTTATGAAATCAAATTTATCTTATTTTTAAAGGCTTCCGAATTTCATGTCATGCTTAGAAAGGTCTTTCTACTCCAAGAGTATTAAAAAATTCATGTTTTCGTGTAGTTATTCAATGCTGTGTTTATGTGTGTGTGTATTTAAATCTTTGGGCCATTTGATATTTGTTCTTATATGGGAAATGAGAGAGTTCCAAGTTAATTTTTCCCACAAATGGTTAATGAGTTATCTCAGTACTGTTTGAGTTACCCCACATGCTTTGATTTCTTTATTATTCCCACTTGTATTTGAACCTGTGTCTGGATTCCATTTCATTCCATTGATTTGTCTGTCTGTTCCCGTCAGGATTTTAATAGACACTGCAAAAAGGAAAAAGGAAAGTGGAAAAGTACCATAAAGTATTTTCAAATAGAATGGCACGGCAATTCAGAGTTTGGAGAGAGATTTTTAGTTGGGGTGATTAGGAAAAACTTGATGGAAAGAGGGGCATTTAAGACAAAGCTTGAATGATGGCAACATTAGCCAAAGGGAATAAAGAGCAAAGGCATGGAGTCATGTCTTGAATATAGTCAAGAGCAAACAGAAATGACTATATTACTCTTTTGAGGCATTTTGAGCAGACATTTATTAATCAGAATAGCTACAAGTTGAGCACCTCCTATTTGCTATGTCAATTCTGATTTCCACGACAATGAGCCAAGTTGATATTATTCCCATTTTAGGAATGTAGAAAAGTGTCAAACAGGTTAAGTAACAGCTTGTAAGTGGCTACACTGAGATTCAAATCCAAGGCAGCAAACAAACACCAGAATAGTCCGTGATGTCCCTGCTCTGCTCTTGTCACCTGGAGTCCCTTTACCTTCTCTGTGCACACCAGTGTGTGTTCTTTTCCCAAAACCAGCATGTTGTAGGAAAGTGCAGGAGAGCCAGAGGGGCCTGGGAATCTGTGTCCCTCTCCTCCCTCTGTAGCCCATAATCAACGACTAATAGGGACAGGGATAGACATACTCCAGCTCTTTTGCCCTCTCATTGGGATGATTTTGAGGTGTGACCTACAATGCCCCCAAGCCCTCTGTGGGAATGAGTCAAAATTGCCCTCTATGTGACTTAGCTTGATATTGCAGCCTTCCTGGGCTCCTTCCTGGTTCAGCTTCCTCACTCCTCTAATTCTTTTCCCTGGAAATATTTCCCAATAAATCATTTTCACATGCATCTTTCTATAAGCCAATATTGTTTCAAGAACTGTGTTTCAGTTATGTAGGTGTGTGTGTGTTTGTATATTGTGTTGCCATTTAACATGCATTTCTTACTGTGGAGCCAAAAAGTTTGAAAGCTGCTGTCTTATATTCCATGTGTAGTTCAGTGAGCTGGACTGTTTCCTGGATGCCCTAGAATCAGAACTACAGATCAGATTCCAAGTGTTATTGCCTTTTTTAGTACAGTGACTTATATTGAATAAAAATGTATATTTATAGGTCTAGAGAACCCCATCAGCTTTGACACAATTGGCTAGACTGTTCTTTGAAATTCTTTGGGCAGTCAAGCATAAATAGCTAGCTTTCTTTCTTTCTCTCTCCTCCCCTCCCTGACCCCCCCACCCCCACAACTCAGAGGGGCACCAAGAAGTTATCATTTAAAAAAAAAAAGATTAAAATTTTTTTTCAATTACAGTTAACATTCAGTATTTTTATTAGTTCAGGTGTACAGCATAGTGGTTAGACATTTATATAACTTACAAGCCTGCCAAATAGCTTTCAGAGTCCAGATTTCCTTTTGCCAAGATTGATAAATGTGGTATAAAGGTCACGGTGGTTGTTAATTTTTTGCAGACTACCAGAACAGGAAGACCAAGTTTGCCTTGCAGAAAAGCCAGAGGGTATGACTGCCCACAGGCAGGGTCATCATCCAGAGCTCTGGCCTTAGGCTTGGCTTAGAGGGAGGGAGTGGGGTCTTCAGAATTGCTCTTCATTTAACCCCAAAGACAGTGCAGTTAAAGAAAGATAATATGCTGCATACTTACTAACATGAGACCTAGCAAAGGTCAGGCAGGTCTCTGTCGGTCAAAGCTGTGGGGATCCCAGGGCACGCCTGGCTATCAGAAGCCACTGGAGGCCATGACTGGAGGGCAGAGAGCACCAATTCCCAAAGTACAGTGGTGATGAAATCTGGAAGGCAGTGCCAAGGAGAGGGCAAGACACCCATCTTCCTAGGGAGGCCTTGGGGGCCCTGCCATCAAGGTCAGGACATGATGTAAGATTGGCTCCATATTTAGAAAAGAAAAATAAAAGTTGAAAATCTGGTGGAATGATTAAGAAAAAAGGAAGGAGGTTTAGCCCATCAAATTTAGGATGAAGACAGCTGTGAGTTAAGAATTTATAAGGTCTCTACTATAGTCCTAGGGAAGAGCTATGCTTTCTGCTAACCATGGACATCCTGGTCACCGTGAAGGTGTGCTGCAGTGTGGGGAGTGGGTGCTTATTAGCACCATTAAGGTCTGGTTGAAGGATTCTTTAGAAACAGACAACTCCCTGTTTTCTGATTCCAGATTTACTCCTCTGCCTCCTGACTGTTCTCCAGGAAGGAGGTGTGGGTCATGGACATCTTTTCTCATGACTGGAAGGGCATGTTCCACAATGAAACTTAATCCATTTGCATATGAGACTACATCAATTTCCTGTGAGTTTGGGTTGTGAGAGTCAGTACCATGCTCCCTCTGAAATGTGGACTACCCATGTTTCTGGCTGAGCAGTCTGAGGGCCACACCAGGGGTCAGGACACTGTGGGGCCCAGCCTGAAATGGGCAGTCAGACCCCATGCCTGTGGACCACAGAGGAGTGCCAGGATCGCACCAGGGAAGATCCTGAGGCTGAGCTGGAACCTTGGGAGTAGGCAGCACAAGCGGATTCCTGACGGAGTAGCAAGCTTTAACTGTTGGTGAGACTGCAGAGTTCAGCAATAGAGGGGGTGTTCCCATGGGGATGGGGTAAGAGAAACCTTTGATTCTAGGGAGCAGAGCAGGGATGGAAGGGAGATAGGGGTCAGTTTTGTCCCCAGTTTCTGTCTTGCTGTTGCTGGAAAGTTAGGTGTCTCCAGGGGAAGCTTGCTCTATCCTAGCAATGATGAGAGGCTCCCTCACTCTGAATTCTCTCTCTCTGACAGGGTGGGGTGGAGTGGCCCTGTGAAGCATGGTGGGTTAGGCTGTGGGGCGATCCTTGGCTCATAATGTACAAGCATTAACTATTTTACACTTTATTATATTCATATAGTACTTTCACATAAACTTTATACTGTAATTGTTGTAAGGATATACCATTTTCCCCCTAAAGCAGATTCTAATTAGTCAACAGTATGCTGATTAAGCATTTGTAGGAGAAGCACTGTGCTAATTACTCTAACAGGGGTGGGCAAACTTTTTGACTCAAGGGCCACAATGGGTTCTTAAACTGGACCGGAGGGCCGGAACAAAAGCATGGATGGAGTGTTTGTGTGAACTAATATAAATTCAAAGTAAAGGAGCGGAGGGGAGAGCAAGAGAACCCTCCTCTCTTTCGGCTCCAGGGGCCAGATAGAACAGCCAATCCGGCCCGGCCCGAGGGCCGTAGTTTGCCCACAGCTGCTCTAGGATATTAAAGATTTACAACATAAACCTAGTCTTTGCGTTCAAAGAATTTACAACTGAGCTGAGGAGATAAGACATATCAAGAAACACCTAGAAGTTAGGGAGTGAGAGTAGGGGTGGGCTGGGAGAGGTTAATGGGGGAAAAAGGGACATATGTAATACTTTCAACAATAAAGATTAAAAGAAAAAAGGAACATCTAGAAGACAACTGCTAAAAACTGCTAAATTATCTACCTACCCACGTCCTTCCCACCCTTTCATTACATCCCCACAGTGAGGCTCAATCCTGCCCCAGTTGGCAGGACTCTGGAGGCACTGGGTAGATAAATGAATCTTCCCTCCTTTGCCCCACCCACTCCTCATTCCATGGGACTTAGTCCCAGTTCTTCACACCCCTCTGTCTGCAGCCTTACTTTAGGGGTCAGTAGGGGTGAATGGGAATAGGGTTTTGTGTGAAGATATGTCTAGAAAATGGATCCTGCAAAGCTGATCGTGCTTAGATAAAAATAGGCTTAATTTCTCTGATCATCTTATATTAAAATTGCATGGGGTCGGTGAGTTGAATGGGTCTGATGTACCTTGTTAAATCGATAAGCATCTGCTAGGTTCAGACATGCAGAAGGAAGGGAAAGACCATCAGGAGACCTGGTGTAGACTTTTTGGAACTCCTCTGGTTGATTTTCCATGTTCTTCACTCTGCCTTTATACCCATATTCTTGAAATAAACATTCCCCTCCACCTTGTGTTAATGCTTGTGTAAGTATAATAGTTTGTGTGTGATTCTTTGAACTAAACAGGTTCAAGAGAGTGACAAAAGTATTACTGGAACTACTTCTGCTATTGGGCCAGTTTTTCTTTTTTTTAAAAAAAAATATTTTTATTGATTTCAGAGAGGAAGGAAGAGGGAGAGAGAGACAGAAACATCCATGATGAGTGAGAATCATGGATTGGCTGCCTCCTTCAAGTCCCCCACTGGGGATCGAGCCCCCAACCCGGGCATGTGCCCTTGACTGGAATCGAACCTGGGACCTTTCAGTTTGCAGGCTGACGCTCTATCCACTGAGCCAAACCGGTTAGGCCAGGCCAGTTTTTCTTAACAGGAGTTCCTGGAGGGAATTAAGGTCTACAGAATATTATTTGAGTGACTATTTTCTCAGTTTTCCCAAGGCTGGTTGGTATATACCTAGAGACTGAGAAGGACTGCTCCGGACCCTAGTCCATGGCTCTCAAGCAACACCTGAGCACCCTCCTTTTCACGGCCTGCCACAACTGACCCATAATGACTTCTTGAGTCATGAGCTTTGACAGTGTTTACTTTGAGAGTTCAAAGGAGAGACTAGTGCCCTGTGGGTGGTAGTATGGTGAGTTATAAAGTTATTAGACATACAAAGGTTTTATATTAACCTTGTAAACAGTGATTTAAATGGTAAAGGTGAAGAAAGTATGCCTGCCCCATTTGATATATAAATTTAGAGATTTTATGATTTGGCAAGAGAAGTCAAGGTGTTGAGTAAGTCTGGAATTTGTCAGTTTTGAGGAGTAGATAGAGAAGATAAGGGTGCGGTGCCTTGAGCTCATCAAGACAAGAATGGAAACCGGTTGGGACAAAGCAGCACAGTAGCCTAGGGACTTTCGCTTCCTTACTCCCCATATGGTGCTGGGCTGGAAAGAGACCTGGGAAATGCTGTAATGTTGGAGCTTAAATGTTTAGGAAAGCATTTTCTCTGAGTCAGGCTTGGCCTGCAAATTGCCTGACACCTGTGTTTTAGAGGTTGCCAGAGAGATAACACATTCCTCCACGATTCTGGTTTTTCCCCTGACTGGACCAGCAGGCTGCTGAAATAACTCCACCCTTTCTTCTCTGCCATACCAGGCATTGAATCCTGCTTGAAACCCTTAACTTCCCCTTCTCTAGCGTCCCTTCCTTTCTCCCCTGCTGGACTCAGGGAGGATGAGAGGTAGCATGAAAACTTGCCCAACTGCAACCCTAGTTTGTGGGGCTATGTCTCTGTGTAAAGACCCACTTCCTTAGAATTTCTAGTGTTAACCATGGAAAAACAAAATTTATTCTTATTCTAAGTTAGATCTCTCTGCTCTATGTTCTTATCTACTTTCCTTTGAAATACTTATCATACTAAAGATTGGTTATTTAATATTTGTTTTTCCCAATAGACTGTGAGCTTTGTGGGATCAGGGACTGAGCTTGTCTTGTCCACTGCCATATTCGTATCAACATGTACAACGAAACCCTCCTGGGCATTTCAAAGAGGGAATTTAAAACAGGGAATTGATTACACAGGAAATGGGAAGAGGTACGAAGCTGGATGGGATGATAAAATAACCAGATACGAGTGACAGCAGGAAGCTCCTGCCACCACAAGGGCCCAAAGGACACAGGAAAGGGATGGTGTCACTGTAATCAGAGGTTGAGACTATACCATGGCTGGGACTGCCAATGATGCTGGATGGAGGGGCTGTCTAATGGGAAGCTGGAACCACACAGAAAAATGATGCTCAAAACAGAGAGAGAGAGAGGGGAATGGAGAAAATAATCTGGCTTCTTCTTACTTCCCAAATCAATATCTTGCTAATGCCTCCCCTTGGCCATTGTAGTTGGAAGATAGTTGGCAAGGATAAACAGGAAGCTGGGTTCTCAGGAGAAGGTTGGGAAAGAGACCTAAGAGCAAACAGGCAATGACTGGTACAGTATGAACTAATAAATATTTGTTGCTTGCATAAATGAATAGATGTAGAGATATGCATCAAATATTGGCTGCTCAATAATTTAAAGTAGCCACAACCCTCCCATTCACAGCCTGTCAGAACAATTCCATCCCTCACTCCTCTGCCACTAGTTCCACAGATGTCTTCTTCAGTCATACGTTTGGACAGTGTAAACCAAGTGTAATTGAAGCTCAAAGGAGAGACAAAAGCTCTAGATCTGGCAACTTCATTCTGAATAGCTTTATTGTGAAACACTTGAATTCAATTTTTTTTTCTCCTGCTGGGAGTACCCAAAATACTAGTAAAGATGTAGGCCATTTAACATTGCCCAGTTTGAAATCAAGCCTAGTTTTCTTGAGCCTCAAATCTAATAGCTGCGGGGATAATGTGCCTCAAAATGACACAAGGTACCACTTCTGAGGCAAAGACCTAGGCTATCCCTCATAGGCAGGCCCTTGGTTAGGGTTTCATGTCACTGGTGGAACCATCTGAGGCTGCCATTCCAGATGGGCTCAGGTGCCTTTTCCCATGCAGAGAAGGCTGCAATTCTACAGCGTGTCCACCAGATGGCCACAACACAGCCCCTCCCCCGCTCCCCCTCCCTCCTCTGCCCACCGCCCCCTCTACACCTCCCCCCAACCTCCCCAGAGTCCAGACTAAGCTGAGACATAGTGTCCCAACCATGCCTTGGCTGCCGGTGGGGTCTCCTCTTAGGTACCTCACGTGTTGGAGCATATCTGGGAAGTAGAGGCTGCACTGATCCTGAAGGGAGGCATTTCCTATTTAGTGCTCTCTTTTTCCTCTTCACTGGTTCATTTTACGTTTAATAGGAGTCGATTTCAAAAATTTATAGATGGGGAAATCAAGTAGGGGAGAGGGAGAGAGAGAGAGAAAGAGAGAGAGAGAGAGAGAGAGAGAGAGAGAGAGAGAGAGAGAGAGAACATACATATGCATTTTGAAGGTGCAGTGGCAGGAAGTGGGGACATTCTGGTCGCATCAATTCATACCTGCAGTTTAAAGATTATTTAATGTAGAAATTCAGAGCTGGGAGAAGACCTTGGAAATAATTTAGCATCCCCCTCACTTATAGCTAAAGAAACCAATGTAGCCTTTATGGCTTGCAAGATGCCTGGAAGGTTCAGACATTTTAGGAATGCAGTTAATAAGTAGAGTTATTAAGGGGTTTCTGATAAGATTTTATTTTTGTATTCCATCCTTTCTCCTCCTATCTTAGGCCCAGCCTGATCCTTAAAAGCTGCAACAAAACACAAAAAGGCATTGTTCAGTTTACTATTGAAAATGTTTGGTTCTCTGGTTCTAATCCCATCTTTGGTCTTTGGATTCTTTCTAGACTCTATTGAAACAGAGGCTAGAAAGAATTGACACAGTAGGAAAATTATCCGGGAAGATGGTGGAATGAGTAGAAACCCAATCAAACTCCTAATTACAAATACTATTATAATCAAACAGAAATTTCACTAAAGAATTTTCAGCACTAAGGAAACCTAAGGGAGAATGCATTTAATTTGAAAAATTGATGTGGGATCCCTGAAGAAGCTTCATCACCCCCCAAAAGAACAAAGAATACAGTAAACTTTAATCCTGAAAAAGAGCAGCTGCAGGGAACCACACAGAATTCAGAGAGTGGTTGGAGCCTCTTTTCAAAGAAATGAAGTGGACACTATATCCTCTCAAGTGAGAGAAGGTCAGAACAAAAAAGAATGAAGGTAATTATCATTGTAAAACATAAACTGAAAATGTTCATGTTTTAGTTGCACAGGTAGAAATGGCACTTAAATCATTAAAAAACAAGACAAAAAAACCACAACAACTTGTGCAATATATCCAAAATTTTAAGAAACAAAATTGGGAAGTGAAACATTCAGGAGGCAGATCTGGGGAATAGAATTTAGCATTTCAATTTCTGAATGGTTAGACTTCCTGAATAAGCAACCAAAATAAAAGGCACTCAATCAATAATTAAAGATGCAAGAATACATTTTTTTCTAGAATCAATAAAAGATTAGACTGAAAACAGAGAAGAATCAGATAGTCTAATAGGATATTTATGAACATTTGAGGAATAACTTGCCATTTGCAACCCAGTTCTCACACTCTTAACACCTTTTCACTTGATTTTTTTTCCCATAACTACGTGAGGTGGACCGATATTTTTCTTTTTCTATTTTACTGATAGAAATTAATCTCCAAGAGGTTAAGTGGTTTGCCCAAGGGACATAGCTGGTAAGTGAAGAGCCCAAGTTAAGTCCAGGGCTTGCACTCCAAACTGGGAGGGTCTCATATACCCTTAAAACAATAAGGAAAATGCATCTGCAATAATGGGTCAAAAGAGAAGATCACTTTTTTAAAAAATTGATTTTCGGAGAGAGAGGAAGGAAGAGGGAGAGAAACATTGAAGTGCGGGAAACACCGATGGGCTGCCTCCGATAAGCCTCCAACCTGGGCATGTTCCCTGATCGGGAATCGACTGGCAACCCTTCATTGCACAGGATGCCCAACCAACTGAGCCACACCGGCCAGGGCAATATCACCAAGGATGGGAGTGAGAGAGAATGTGTCCATTTATTCTTGACCTGGCCAAATTGTCCTTCATGCGGAATGTGACAAAGACCCATAAGCTCTTCAGAGTCCTAGAAATCCAATAGTCACCCACCTTATTCCAATAGGCTCTGAGGACTGCTTCTAGCAGAAGTCTGCATTAAACACTTAAACCTAAACAGATGCCATTGACCTAAGTTACCTTTATAGAAATGCATAAATGAGAACAGTATGAGGAAGCATTTTCATTGATAAGTATAATTGCTGTATTTGATGAAATTAAAGATGTATGCTTATAGCTGGATAAGGCATTGCAAACTGCTGTCACCTTTCTAAGAGAGTTATTTGGCTAAATGTGAGGCGAACCATCTCCTAGACTCAATATACCACTCCAGGAACTTATCCTAAAGCAATAATACAAAGAAGAAAAAGTTATAGATGGTTAACTGATATTACTAGATATTTATACTTATGGAAACTTGAAATACCCTCCCTCCAAACCCCAACTGGATTTTAGCAGAAACAAATATTGTGTAGCTATTAAAAATAATGACAGTGAAATGTGTGTATGAAAATAGCAATGGAAGTAAAACTAAACTTTTTATAACCATGATTAAACAATGAAACACGTGCACATGTTAAAAATTGAAATGCAATTTAGAGAAATCACATGCACTCATTTAGGGTGGGGAGACTGATGCTGGACTTTTTTTTATTTCTTTCTTTGAATGAGTTTTAAATTTATAAATCATAAAGAAATTGCCCATCTCCTGGGTCAGGGATTCATGGCCTCTGTCTGGAAGGATAAGAAACAGCTCATAGGCGCCATGTCTGAGTAGGGCGACTGGGAGCCTGTGGGCCTGGGAAACAGGGCTAAGAAGAGACTTAATTTTTTACTCTATACTCTTTGATACCTTTTGAATGTTGTGTCTTGTTCGTGTGGCACCGATTATAAAAAACTAGAGACCCGGTGCATATGTACCGGGGGAGGTATCCCTCAGCCCAGCCTGCACCCTCTCCAATCTGGGACCCTTCAGAGGATGTCAGACTGCCGGTTTAGGCCCGATCCCTGTGACATCCCTCTCACAATCTGGGACTGCTGGCTCCTAACCACTCGCCTGCCTGGCTGCCTGATTGCCCCTAACCACTCTGCCTGCCAGCCTGATAGCCTCCTAACCGCTCCTCTGCTGGCCTGTTGACACCAAACTGCTCCCCTGCCGGCCTGATCATCCCCAATTGCCCTCCCTTGTAGGCCTGGTCCCCCCAACTGCCCTCCCCTGAAGGCCTGGTTGCCCCCAACTGCCCTCCCCTGTCGGCCATCTTGTGACAACGTGGGGGCGGCCATCTTGTGACAACGTGGGGGCAGTCATCTTGTGATGATGTGGGGGCGGCCATCTTGTGATGACATGGGCAGCCATCTTGTAGTGGCCATCTTGTGACAATGTGGGGGCAGTCATCTTGTGACGTGAGAGCATGAGGGTCAATTTGCATATTACCTCTTTATTATATAGGATGATATCCAGGCATATATATCTATATTGACTATATTTCTGATCCAAAAATTGGGCCAAATGGTCTGATTATGCAACAGAAAAGTCGAAATCAGTGTGGTCTTGGAAAATCCAGAAAATTTAGTCAGTGTGCCAAGTAATTGCAAAGGTGGGGAGTGGAAACCACGCTGAGGCTAGAAAGAGGGCAAGGGGTGGGAGTGAGCCCTCCTGAGAGTCTGATTGAAGTGGCAGAGACCAGGCTGAATCCTGGGTTTGAAAGAAAGCTGCAAAGCAAAAGATGAATAGAAACAGTGGCAAAGACCACAGAGGGAAAGTGTGTGTCGCGGGTGTCATGGTGGAGCGGCAAGTGAGGACAGGACTACTGTTGTGGTGTAGTGCCGACAGAAACCAAGGTGTGGGTGTGGAGTGGGGAGCTGCTCTGGCTTGACCCTCTGGTGCATAAAGTGAAGATACCAGGGAGGCTTAGAACAGGTGGCTGCTGGGGTGTGTTGCTGAGGTGGGAAGGAAGCAGACACACCAGGCTGGGTGAAGGATCTAGGGCCAGTGGTGCTGGGGTAGCTGCAGGTCCTCACTGCTTCTTCTCTTTAATCATTGGTAAGGGAAGAACAGGAGTAGCAGTCAGAGGCCTAGGTTCAAGTCCTGCTTTGGGGACTAGCTCTGTGACCTTAATCTCTGTTTGGTCATCCTCAAATATAGGTAGTATTATCTGGAGGCTGAATGAGGAGGCAACAGTGAGGGTACCTGCAAAACTTGGAAATAAGGGGAATGGGGGGGGGCGGCTAAGTGCTCTTTGAGCTGTAAACTATAAAATCAACATAAAACAGATCAAAGCAGAGACGTGCCATGCTACTTTAAGGAGGCAGAATGACTCTCAGGCCACTTCAGATGGGCTGAAATTGGAATGAAAATATTAACTTGTTCATCAGAACAAGAGCTTAGAAACCATAGACCCCCCCAAGGGAGGAGTGACAGGTGTCCGTCCATACTGGTCTACACTCACTGCTCAGGGGAGGGTGCGGGGACAGGTGTAGTATTCTTGTGGAAAGGAATGCATTGGGCTACTCTGACCCCAGCAAACATTTGAATCATAGTAACATGCGCACCAAGTGACCCTCTCATGGCACTATTTGGCTTCCCACATGGCCTGCCCCACAGGAATAAAACTTGCCATCAGAAGCTGAGAATAGCTGGTCCCTTTGGAAGTTATTTCTCATTGGTTACCAAAATAGTTAGAAGCACTCACTTTGGAACCAGATTCAAATTCTGGCTCTGCCATTTCCTAGCTGGTGACCTTAGGCAAGTTACTTGACCTTCCTGTGCCTCAGTATTTTCATCTGAAAAATGGGGATATTCATAGTACCTGTCTCACACTTGTGAGGAATAATGGGTTAAATCATGTAAGAGCATTCAGCACCTGGCGTGTATAGTATGACCTGTACATAAGTCTGTGGTGTTTCTGGAATATTTCCAACTTGGCATTCTGGCTTATGCATGTTACACTGTGTGAGCCTGCTCAGGCTGCTGCCGCCCTTGAAAGACCATGGAACTGGTAGGACTCTTTGCACTGGTAGAACCAGGTTTCTGAGCTCTAAACCCGCAGGCAGATGTTCAGCCATGGGGACTTCTCCAAAGTAATGTCCTGTGGGAACCTTAGGCAGGGACCCAACTGGTTGCCTCTGGGAAAACCCCAACTTGTTGTGTTCTGCCTTTTCTTCACACTCTAATGCCACCTGGAATTGTTGGGAGGGTTTAATAGCATGTGAGTAAGGCTCTCAGAGAGAGCAGGCATTGAATAAATGAAGTTGCCTGCATACCACTAACAAGGTACTTTGGCCCTTGCCTTCCGGGGCTCACAGTCCTCTGGGGAGACATCATACAGCTACATATGAAGTGCTGGGGTGCCCAGAGGAAGGAGAAATCTACTAGGCCTGGGGAGTGAAGACAGAGCTCTTATTGTGAAGAAAATTCCAAGAGTTTCCTAGAGAGAGAGGGCATTGCAGGTAAAGCATGTGGTTTGTGTGAGTCTTAGAAAGGTGCGCAGCCTCCAGGTGGCTGCAGCCTGGGTGCATGTGGCAGAAGGGCGGGAGATCAGACGGAGCAGTGTGATGGGGAGCAGATTCCAAGGGTGTGAATAATGCAAATTGTACTACACTAGTAAGTTTTTATTTCATCCTACAGGCGATGGGGATCCTCTGAAAGTTTTCAGGTAGGTGACTGACAAAAAGGAATTTGCTTTTTAGATGTGAGATCCTTGAGAGCAGGGGAGGTATCTTAGCCACCCTTGTGTCTTTAGTGAGACACATAATTTTATTCATAGTAAGAAACCAACATTTGGTGAAGGAATGACAGCCACAACTGGTGGCTATGGTGCACAGATGGGTGTGAGGCAGGCTGTTGCAATAGCCCAGGTGGGAATGCTGAGGGTGTGAATGAAGGTAGTGGTAGGGCATGGAGAGGAGGTGACATGACTTTTGAGACTTGTGAAGTAGCATCAGTGCATTTTGACAGGCTGGAACTCAGGGAGTGATGGATTAGAAGATAAAGCAAAGATGCCTTTATGACTTCTAGCTAGGGTGATGGCAAAGCTATTAAAAATTAAAGAAATACAGGGGGAATAGCCCATTTGCTGAAGTTTAGGACAGCAGCACAGTATGAAGTGTTCAGTGGATGTAAGTGATGTTTTCCTCTCGAACTTTTGTCTGAAAACAAGGCAATCATTGTCAACACTTCTGATCAGCTCTCTTGAGACTTCCAGGGGACCAACAGTTTCAAGGTAGGATGAAAAAAATCACGGTACAGTTTTCACCGATGTATTTTACAGTAGAGCAGGGGTCCTTAAACTTTTTAAACAGGGGGCCAGTTCACTGTCCCTCAGACCGTTGGAGGGCCGGACTACAGTTTAAAAAAAAAACTATGAACAAATTCCTATGCACACTGCGGGCCTGGGACGAGTCGGCTGCTAAGCAGGACAGGCAGCAGCACCCGGTGGGCCGGATAAATGTCCTCGGTGGGCCGCATGTGGCCCACGGGCCATAGTTTGAGGACGCCTGCAGTAGAGCATCTCAATGATGGGACAGGTGTAAAAAGGCAAGTATAAGAAAATGTGTTTACATTTAAACATTAAAAATACACAACTGAGTGGAAATTACTGAGATTTCCCATATAACCCCTGCCTGCACACATGTGCGCCCCCCCCCCTTCCCTTTATTATCATCCTCCATCTGAAAGGCACATTTGTTAAAATTGTGCTGAACCTACATTGACACATTATTGTTACCCAGAACCTAAAACCCCTCTAAAAATTAAAATATATTAATTACAAAACCCCCACATAACTGTATACTGTTATACGCAACTGTATGTTGTGTATGTATATGTACACAACTGTATACTGTGTATGTTGTGTGGGTACATGTACACAACTGTATCCTGCTGTATGTTGTGGAGACAAGCAGGGATGCCTGGCACATGACCCGGACCCTGATCCTGGGCCTCTCTCTAAGTTGCCTGACAATGAGCCAGCTTTCAGATTCAATGGCCCATGGGACTGAGGGCTCCCAGTTCTCCAAGGTCTGGAAGCTGTGGCATCTCAGAGAATTCCCCTAAATAGTAGGCCCCAAAGGCTGGGACTGGTGTGCATAGCTAAAACGTGTATTCCCCCACGTGAGGCCTTTTATGCACATCTCACAAAATGGAGGTGGACGGGGCGGGCACTCTACTGTCCGTCTCCACAGCATAGTCCATTCATTTGGCCCAGCACACCTCTCCGCAGGAGGCCAGGGGCTCTGCTGACCCTGCGCCCACGAATTCCAGCTGCATCAGGTGTTCCTTGGGCCCTTTACCGAACAACCATGCTGCTTATGTGGATCCTCAGGAAATTACAAATAATTGCTGTAGCTGAGAAGGAAAACTCTGTTCTATGACCAGCAGCATTGAAGCCCACTTCAGCGAGCAGGGGATAATGTACTGTTTTATCTTATAATGCATGTGTTCTAATTATTTCAACCACCAGATGTAACAAAGCTTTAAAGTTAAATTAAAGCAGCACAAGGATTTTATGTAAGACCTTGTATACTCAATTCCAGCCATATTGCCCCCATTCACAGAATCTAAAAGGATGCTACTTACTTTTTCTACTATTTTCAAGGGGGAACATTTTAGATCGCTTTGTCCACAGGTGTCCTAAATAATGGTGGTGTATTTTCTCTAATGACATGGAGACAGGCCCTCTTCTGTTGACCTTATTGATCAGATTTGAGTTAATGGCAGTGGTTCGTTTGAAGTAGTTTTTGTATGTGTATGTTTGAGGTAAAATTCATGCAAAGAGACAGGTGGAATAGTCCTCTGGGTTCTTGCTGTGACCTAGAAGATTTTATCTTTTTTATTCGCCTTTCTTTGAGAATGAAAATAACACAAAATCTTAGTTTGCTTTGTAGTTGGTCCAATTATTGGAGATCAAAAAATTTCATCAATGACATCATCAGGTTTAATGAGACTACATTTATATAATTATGAGGACCCATTAATTTAATTTCATCAAAATTTAAAAAACATTTATTTTGGTGAAAACTATAAATACTTACTAAAGCACTTTGACTTTCTTTTTTCAGTTAACTGCTACCTAAAAATATCTCTCTATACCATCTGTAAGGCAAAATGTTTTGGAAAAAGTGGAAAGTTATATGAAAAGGTGCATAATCCCAGATCACATTGAAACAAAACAAAGCCAAAATATAGAAACAGAATGTGTGTGTCTGTGTGTGCCTGTGGGTGTGTGTGTATACATAAACAAATTACATATGACATATACGTTCTTCCTTCTACCTTGCAATAGAGAACATTATTTTCTTTTTTTACAAATTTAATAAATCTTTATTGTTCAGATTATTACAATTGTTCCTCTTTTTCCCCCCATAACTCCCCTCCACTCGGTTCCCACCCCACCCTCTGCCCTTACTTCCCCCACACTGTCCTCATCCATAGGTGTACGCTTTTTGTCCAGTCTCTTCCTGCACCTCCCACACCCCTTTCCCCCCGAGAATTGTCAGTCCACTCCCTTTCTATGCCCCTGATTCTATTATATTCACCAGTTTATTCTGTTCATCAGATTTTTAATTCACTTGATTTTTAGATTCACTTGTTGATAAACATGTATTAGTTGTTCATAATTTTTATCTTTACCTTTTTCTTCTTCTTCCTCTTCTTAAAGAATACCCATTAGCATTTCATATAATACTGGTTTGGTGGTGATGAACTCCTTTAGCTTTTTCTTATCTGTGAAGCTCTTTATCTGCCCTTCAATTCTGAATGATAGCTTTGCTGGGTAGAGTAATCTTGGTTGTAGGTTCTTGCTATTCATCACTTTGAATTTCTTGCCACTCCCGTCTGGCTTGCATAGTTTCTATGCCGCCATCTTGGTTTCTTCCGAGAACATTATTTTCTTATATACCCAGGAACACAATTAGTAATGATGTATTTCTAGTGATGCCCTAGAAATCTTGATAAGATTGATCAAGAATGGGAGCCTGTAGTTAAACTTAGTCCTGGTGGCACAAAATAAAGGAGGCAGCACAGGTAGCTGGGCTGGGTCCTCGCGCTCTTTCTCTATCCTGCCTGGTTCTTTGGGGTTCTTGCAAAAGCAGCCTTAGGCAGGTGACAGGAGGGACAAGGGGGTAGAAGGTGGAGATGAATCAGGATCCAGCCTAGAGACTCTGAAGTGATGTATCAAGAGCTCTGCACTCAGTACAACAAGGAGAAAATGCTAGTCAACCCATTTCTCTTTTCACTCCAACTTCTAAATATCAAGAAAATTTATTTTTGTGTGTTTTTCTGGGAGGAATGATTAGAATATCTGAGGTGGTGAAGGGGAGAAGAAAGTAGTAGAAAGACATTTGCTACAAAGGAATGGAGGGGGTGGGGAGGGTGTACATTGAATTGCTTCATGGCTGGTTGAGTTCTTCCAGCTCTATCTATGACAAAGAGAATGGGCAATTGGGGATTATCCTCCTGGAGATTTTCCACAAAATTGATCTTAAGCACGATTCAAAATTTAATTTGTTACCAGGAGGGTGCTGGTCCAGAAAGGGTATGAAAGGAAGGGTTTTAGACTAAGTTGGCAAATAATGTTTATGTAGCAGCTAGTTTTTTAAAAGTGTAAAAAGAGTTGCAGTTTCATGTGAAAGGCCAACACAACATCAAGTGCACATTGGTTGTTGGGAAGGAAGTTTGTGGTGGACAGTCTGACATGACAGCGTGCAGACTCTCAGAAGCAAATGACAAGTAGCTTCAGTGTGACCAGAAATTGGAATAACAATTTAACCTCCAAATTATGTTAAGGCCAATAACAAGAAAGCATGAATGGCATTGATCTAGGGGGCTCACCACCAGGTAACAAGACCTGAATTTTGAGCTGCCCAAAGCCAGTGGTTTTTCTCAAATGCAGACAAATCTGCCCATTTCTTGTTTGGGAACAGTCTTTTACCCCCTTTGGCAAAAAGTTCTTCAATTTGAAGTTAAGAATGATCAAGACAAATATGGCCTCAATTCTGTTTCAACCTGCTGGTCTGACACCACCTTGTGTACCTCAATCTAATTCTGGAATTAGTGCAAACCCCACAGGTTGGGGCTCAGTCTTGTACAGGACTGCTCCCACTTCAGATACCAGGCACACTTTGGGGTCCCCAGGCCACCCACACTTTTGACCAACTGGCTACAGATTTGGAAGTTTCCCACAGCCCCCTCAGGTTTGATAATTTGCTAGAATGACTCACAGAACTCAGGAGCACTATGTTTATGATTATAATCCTATCTAATAAAGAGGGAATATGCAAATTGACCGTCACAAAAGTGGCAGCACCCATAGCCACAAGATGGCGGCACCCAGTTCCCTCAGCCCCACCAGAGTCCCCCAGTCCTTTCAGCCCCACCAGTAGAGGTGGTGGCAGGCACACGATGTGGCCAGACCCACCCTCAGGCATGTCTGGCCACCTCTTGCGTCTGCTGCTGTAGTCCCATAGTCCTTTCAGCCCAGCCAGGGGGCCAGCAGGTGCACAGTGTGGCCGGACCAGCCCTCAGCCCCGCAGCCACCCAGGGCTGCCTAAGGCTCAGGTAACCAGGGCTGGCCAAGGCTTGCACTGCCGGCAGTGACAGTAGCAGAGGTGTGATGGGGGCGTTGCCTTCCCTTGATCTCCGGGTCTACTCCCACCCCTGAGGGCTCCCAGGCTGTGAGAGGGGGCAGGCCGGGCTGAGGGACCCCCCCCTCCAGTGCATGAATTTTCACGCACTAGGCCTCTAGTTCTATATAATAAAAGGCTAATATGCAAATTGTCCCCTTAACTGGGAGTTTGACTGGGAGTTCAACCGAGAGTTTGACCAGTGGGCAGGGCTGGCCGGTCAACCAACCACAACCCCTCTCCCTGGCTGGCCCTGTACCCAGTCTGTCCCCCTCATCGGGGTGGGCCAGGCAGACCCCACCCATGCACAAATTCATGCACCAGGCTTCTAGTTTTATTATAAAAGATACAGAACATGACCAGTCTAAATGTAGAGACACGTGTGCAAGGTCTGAATGCAAAGGGTCCTGAATGCAGAGTTCCCTGCCCTCTCCAGGGCAGTCAGGATCTGTCACTCTCCCAGCACATTGAACGTGTTCACCAAGTAGGAAGCTCCCCTGAGCTTCAGTGTCCAAGTTTTATTGGGTTTTATTATGTAGGAATGATTAATTAAATCACAGGCCAAGTGATTGAATGCAACCTCCAGTCCTCCTCCTCACCCAGAGGTAGGCTGGTCTGACAGTACCTTGCTTAAAGTTCCAGCAGGTAGTTGGTCTTTCTGGGGACCAGTTCCCATCCTGAAGCTGTTTAGGAGACCCCTGAGCCATCTTATTAGCATAAACTCGGTATGATCCAGGAACTCAGGAATAACAAATACATTTCTATTCCTTGGGAAATTCCAAGGGTTTTAGAAGCTCTGTGCCAGGAACCCCAGAAAAAGACCCCAAAAAACTCTTCCTTATACTATGGCATGGGAAGATAGGCAATCAGGCAGGTTTTCATATAATGAACTTTAAATTATATATAGGGGGTTCTGATCTGTTTTCCAAACTGGAGCCACAGTAAACTGATATCTAGTCAAGCCAGCTCCTGCTTGAAACCCTTCGGGGCCCTCCTACTGATCTTAGCATAAAGAGTACAATCCCTAAGCAGGCCTCCCAGGTGTCCCAGGTGGTGTCCAGACTCATCTGCCACATGCCTCTCCCCTTGCGCTCAGGAGCCAGCCTTTTAGTTTCCCCCATATGCTTGCTGTGTTGGCCTCTGCCCTGCTGCTCTCTCTGCTGGAATTAGTCCCTTCCTCCCCCTTCTGATCTGTGTGCTCCTATAGCACCCAGGCTCCTATGATCACCCCACATTGTCTTCTCTATTAGCTGTAAGTTCTAAGGTGAGCTGTTTGTGCTCCAAGTTCATTCATGCCCTGTGTTTAAAGATAAACTGAGTCATATTAAACTTTTTGTGCTTATTTGAGCAAAAGTCCATTTGAATTGGGCAGTGCCACACAGGAAATGGTTAGGAGTGCTCCACCTGCAGGAGCTCAGGGAGAGACTATTGTAGAAAAAAGGGGGGAGCAAAGCAAGAAATTTGTTGATTGGCTATAGCTTAAAGCCTAGTTGATTGTGATTGGTTGTCTTTAGACTTCAATTTTGTAACCTTGAGGCATTTACAGGCTTAGGTTTTGGTTTGCTTATGTAGGCCCTCATGGCATTAAGAGCCACATCAGTCCAATGGCTTCCTTGTTTAATTAATTTAATACTCCTAACACCTATCACAGTCCCTGGTATATGCAGGATGCTCAATATATTTTTACTGAATGAATTATACATTATTTCTCAATTCATCCTCGGGGAACTGGCAAAAACTCTTACCCAAGTATGACTAAGAGGACAGTGCTCTGCCTGGATCTCCCTGTTGTGTTTTCCATGTTTTTTGCGTGTCTCATTATTTCTGTTACTATGTCAGTCTGCACAGAGCTCTCGCTGTTATCATGAACTGTTATAGACTTAATTCATATGTAGAAGCCCAATCCCCTAATGCTACTATATTTGGAGATAGGGCCTTGAAAGAGGTAATTAAGATTACAGGAAGTCAAAAGGTGGGGCTCGAATCCAATATGACTTGTGTTCTTACAAGAAGAGGAAGAGACACTAGAGGTGTGCATTCATAGAGGAAGGACCATGTGAGGACACAGCTAGAAGATGGCCATCTGCAAGCCAAGGAGAGAGGCCTCAGGAGAAACTGGACCTGCCAACACCCTGATCTTGGACTTCCAGGCTTTACAACTGTGAGAAATAAATTTGTTTTCAAAGCCCCTCAGTCTGTGGTATTAGGCCCAGACTAATATAGGGCCTTTGCTTAGAAACTTGCTCCAAGTTTGCTTTTCTAGAGTTTTCATCAGTTATATTCCTGAGGAGACTCTAAGATGTCCTACATGCCCTGGCCAGTGTTCCTCAGTGGTTAGAGCATTGGCCAGAGCACCAAAGAGTTGTGGGTTCAATTTCCAGTCAAGGGCACCTACCTGGGTTGTAGGTTCAATCCCCAGCCCTGGTCGGGCGCATGCAGGAGGCAACCAATTGATGTGTCTCTCTCACATTGATGTTTCTCTCTCTTTCTCTCTCTCCCCACCTCCCTCCCCTCCTTCCACTATCTCTAAAAATTCATGGAAAAAACATCCTCAGGTGAAGATTAGAAAAAAAAAAAAAGATGCCCTACAAAATGCCTGCTGCTAATTTCCTAAGGTGGGGACCTAATGTGGGGATGGCTTCTGGCGCCGTGTGGTGGGATGGGTCAGCCTGTGCCTCAGTTCTGTATGAGCCCTCTGTGCTCTGCTTCTTTGTGTTGCGTTCTGTCCTTTTTTGTTCACTGCTGTGCTGTCCTAGGCTGTTCCTTACCTGCATTTTGTGACACTTCCTGTTCACACCATTAAATCTGTCCTGGGCTATTTCTGTTGAATGATCTTATGCCCACTGTCCGGTGGCTTATTCTTGGCACACATGGTCCTTCAGTTGGAAAGCTATAGGAAACCAACACAGGAACTGAGTGGATTTTACCTGAGCACATACAGCTAGTGAGTAAAAGAAGTAGAATTAAAGTCCTGACTTTATAGTTAACTGTTCTTTCCACTCTACCCCTGATTGGCTCACATTTGTGAGCAGATGAATAGAAAATTTTGTTGACTATCTTTCCATCTATCAAAATGTGTGGAACCATAGCAGTCTACTTGTCCTATTAGTATCACCTCATTGGATTCTTGGACTATGGGAACTAGAAGCAATTAATTACAATATAAGCTTGACTTCTCTTAACTTTCCCCTCCAGAAGTTCTGAACAAATAGAACAAAAACCCAAATCACCAGAAAGTGTCATTAAAGAGAACTTGACTGTGTATCCAGATTTCAAAATTGCTACCAATCATCCCAGTTTCCCGTCGGCATCCACTTTGTAAAAAGTGGCTGATGAATTCATCCACACCAGGCTCTGATATGTTCCAGCCTTCAGTTTTTACTAAAATAAACGAGAAAAAAGACCTCAGTTTTCCCACCTGAAATAAAAAATATTTTGTTATGAAAGGCTTGTTTATGGACACCCCAAAGATTCCATAAAAGATAAAATGTAAATATAGTTTAAGGGAGATGAAGTTTAGTGTTTTATGAGATTAAAAAAATGCAAAAAGGATGCAAAGAGAGTTGCCAACTCTTCCAGTAGATCTGACAGATGCTTGAGTTCTTCCCTTGATCATGTTCTTTCACCAGCAGTCCTCACATTGAAATGAATAAAATGAAGATAATTAACCCCCAAATTCATATCTGCCAGAGGCAAAGATAACCATCTGCCAAGAGGACCTGTCCTACTAACATTTCTGTGTCTCCTCTAAGGTTTAAAGATATTTGTGTCCTCTGGTCTTCAGACTCAGCTTTCCTGCTGCAGATACCTGCTCTTTTAGCTTGTATTCACACAAATCCATGGTGCTGTGTTTCATGATTTAGAAGAGTTTTTCCCTTTTTAATGAGGTTACAATCAAGCTGAGATCTGCAATAGCAGCAGTTTTAGAATTAATTATTCTTTTTGTTTTTAAAGCCCAAGTTAACAACCCCTTCAAAATAGATCTCAAAATTGAGTGGATGAATTGTAATCAACATTTTGGTGCATAGCTGTGCACATCCCAAAGTACTGTCTTCCCGTAGCCTGTTCCTAAATCATTATGTATTGTTTTCTCAATCTTTTCATGTCCTTAATGAAGGCAGATGGGAAAACAGCTTAGCTCTTTGTTCCTTTCCTCCGTTGGCTCTTGTACTGAGTATCTTCTTTTGCCCCTCCCTTCCCTTTCCATCTATCCACTCCCAGCCAGGGAGGCTGGTCCATATAGATGTCATCAATATACTCTGATGACTTCTGGCTTTTGGTTGAGTTTGGCTGATGGAAACCATCATAAGCAGGAGATGGATATGGATGGGGGAGGGGGCAGTGCAGAGGGAGGTGGAGGTGTTTAGTACAGCAGCTCACTCCCTTCCAGTTTAAGAGGGATGGTTTCATCCCATTCCAATGGTGGCCTTCTCCTGTTGCTACTCTCTGCGGGTGCCCCAAATCTCCCTTTCCTGAGACCCTTCAGGCATAGAGGCAGTAATCAAGTCACTGAAGTAATTGTTGCTGGTTTCATAAGCTTTTTGAAATAGTCCCTTTATTAAAACTTCAACTAGCCTGGTTTTCG
This sequence comes from Plecotus auritus, assembly GCF_963455305.1. Taxonomy (NCBI): domain Eukaryota; kingdom Metazoa; phylum Chordata; class Mammalia; order Chiroptera; family Vespertilionidae; genus Plecotus; species Plecotus auritus. The sequence continues at coordinate 84,672,463 of NC_137770.1, read as the reverse complement.
TGAGCCTTCTGTTTCTAACTGGGTCTGATACCACTTTCTCATATTTCTCCGTCTCTTTTCAATCTTATTCTCCTCTACCCCTTTCTTCTTCTCCAGTTTCCTCACTCTGACTATCATTTTTCTTTCTGTCTTAGTCTCCTGAGTCTTATCTTCATTTTCTCTTTTACTCTCTATTGTTTATATTCATGCTTTTCATTCATGCATTTATTTACTGTATTTAAGGGTTGGAGAGGAGCTCCACTTAATGAAACAGTTAAATATATTGAAAAATGTAAAAGCAAGTTATTATTGCTGCTGGGAGTGTAAACTGGTACAACCACTTTGGAAAGCAGTTGGGCAATTCTTGAAAAGTAAGACACACACCTATCATATGACCTAGCCATTCCACTAATAGGTATTTACCCAGGAAAATTGAAAGCATACAAAGACTTTTACATGAATGTTTGTAGGAGCTTTATTTATCATAGCCCAAATGAAAACAACTCAAATGTTTGCTAATAGGTGAGTATATAAACCAATTGTAGTATATCTATGCAATGGAATACTACCTAGCAGCAAAAGGGAATTTATTACAGTAGTCCCCCATTGTTCAGAGGGAATAGGGTCCAAGACCCCCAGTGATTCCTGAAACTGGATAATACCAAACTATGGAAAGCAGTTGGGCAATTTCTTGAAAAGTAAGACACACACCTATATATACTATGTTTTTACTTATACATATCTATGATAAAGTTTAATTTATAAATTAGGCACAGTAAGAGATTAACAATAATAACGTAATGAAAGTTATGTGAATGTGGTCTCTCTCACCCAAAAGATTTATTGTCCTGTACTCACCCTTCTTCTTGTGATGTGAAATGAGAAAATGCCTACAAGATGAGATGCACTTGCAGTTTGAGATGCAACTGCAAAACTAGCATGGATTTCTTTTCTCTTCTTCACAATTTCACAGATAGAAAATTCTTACCATTGGTCTTAGGAACTACAGCATACAATTTCTTTTCTATGAATTTGAGAACTTTTACTTTTTCACTTAAAGGAAACACTTTGCGGCTTGTATTCGGCATATCTGAACTGTTAGCATCATTACTCTTGCACTTTGGAGCCAGTAAATACTAAGTAAAATAAAGGTTACTTGAACCCAAGCACTGTGATACTGCCACAGTCCATCTGATAGCCCAGATGGCTACAAGTAACTACTGGGCAGGGCATATACAGCATGAGATGCTGGACAAAGAGTTGATTTACATCCTGAGAGGGAAAGAGCGAGAATTCATCAGGCTATGAGTAGCATGATGGTGTGCAATTTAAAACTTATGAATTGTTTATTTATGGAATTTTCCATTTAATATTTTTGGACTGTGGCTGACTGCGGGTAACTGAAATTGCAGAAAGAAAAACCACAGGTGGGGGGTAGGGGACTGTATTGGTATGTACGCAACATAGATGAATCTCAAAATAACTAGGCTGAGTGAAAGAAGTCAGATAAAAAAGACTGTATACTGTCTAATTATACCTATAGGGTGTCCCAAAAATGTAAAAACAATTTGAATAATTATAAAGGCAGTGTTTATTAAAATACATTTCATTTTCAAAATATAATAGAATCTATAGACATTGGTATGTATACATGCTTTTCAAACATGCTATATATAAAACCAACTAATCTATAGTGACAGAAAACAGACCAATGTTGCCTGAAAGGGAGGAAGGGTGGCTCAGGGAGTGCTGGGATGCGGGTTTACAGTGGTGCATGAGTTACTTTTTGGAGGTAATGAGTATGTTCACTATCTTGATTGTGGTAATGATTTCATTATCATATAAATATGTATACATATGTCAAAATTATTAAAATGTGCACTAAAAAATAACACACAATGATTGCCCTAGCCGGGTGGCTTGGTTGGTTGGAGTGTCTTCCCATATACCAAAGGTTGCGAGTTCAATTCCAGGTCAGGGCACATACCTAGGTTGCAGGTTTGATCCCAAGTTGGGGCGCCTACAGCAATCAACCAATGGATGTTTCTCCTCACATCGATGTTTCTCTCTCTCTCTCTCATCAATAAAAACATATCCTCAGTGAGGATTAAAAAACACACACACACACAATGATAGACTTAAAGATAGTATATGTTTCTTGATTCTGGAACAAATTACCATAAATTTAGTGACTTAAAACAATATAAATTTAATATCTTACAGTTCTGGAGGTAGAAGTCCAAAATCAGACTCACTGGGCTAAAGTCAAGGTGTTGGTAGGGCTGGTTCCTTTTGGATGCTCTCAGAAGAGAATCCATTTCCTTGTATTTTTCAGTTCTAGTGACACCTGTATTCCTTGGCTTGTGTCCCCTTCCTCCACCTTCAAAGGGCATCACTTCAGCCTCCATACCCACCATCACATTACCTGCCTCCCTCTTATAAGGCCACTTGTGATGACATTTAGGGCCCACTCAGATAGCCCAGTCTTCCCATCTCCTATCCTTCATTTAATCACAATGTGCTTTTGCCATAAAAGGAAACATTTACAAGTTTGGAGATATCTTCGGGGGGCTGTTACTAAGCCGGTCTCATAGTATATTGCTCACTCTGCAAAAATGCGTATTGCTTAATGTCTGGGAGTAGCTTATGTCTTTTTTCTCTGCACTGAGCTATTTATAACTAGACCTGGCTCTTTTTATTGATTGATTGATGAGAGAGAGAGCGAGAGCGAGAGCAAGAGCGAGAGCGAGAGAGAGAGAGAGAGAGAGAGAGAGAGAGAGAGATTGTTGTTCCACTTATTTATGCATTCAGTGGTAGCTTCTTGTATGTGCCCTGACCTGAGATTGAACCTACAACCTTAGGGACAACACTCTAACCAACTGAGCTACCCAGCCAGGGCCTAGGCCCTTGAAGAGAGGACAACTTCCAGGTTAAATTCTATCAAAAAAGCTTACTGTGCAGAAATCACTGACTATGTTACTTCTTGTGCAGAATTATAAAACATCCCCAGTGTAGCAGCCTAAACATTTCAAGCTCATTCTCACGTGGGCTTAGTGACCGGGTAAAGGATAACCCTTTAGAAAAACGTTGCTATTTTGCCCAACACTAATCCCTATTTTACAGGCTAGCTGCCCTGACAGGTAGGTTTCCTTCATGTAGCACAAAGCTTTGCCCAACACTAATCCCTATTCTAACAATCTGCCCTTTGTTACCTCACTTCTAATCACATTCCCCATTAAAACACTGTCTTTGCCAGTCTGACCAGTGGAGTGTTAGGAAAACCTTCACCACCTAATTACTCTGTAGGAAGCAAACACCATTGCTCACATTTATGTATTTTAAATATATTTTTATGGATTTCAGAGAGAACAGGGAGAGGGAGAGAGAGAGAGAGACAGACAGAAATATCAATCGGTTGCCTCTTGCTGGGGATGGAGTCCACAACCCGGGCATGTGCCAGACCAGGAATTGAACCGTGACCTTCTGATGCATGGGACAACACTCAACCAATTGAGCCACTCCGGCCAGGCACCATTGCCCATATTTAGAGCTACTTCTAGAGAAGCTGCTGAGATGGAGCCTCATTACTAAAAGAGGATGACCCTTGGGCTTTGTTGACACATGACCCTAGTCTTGATGAGACTTCTCTGAGGAGTGGAGAGGCTGGGGATAGGGTTTGTTGTACTGCATGATGGTGTCAGAGAGAAACTTTGCTTCTTAAGTAGCCCCCAGGGGCAGCAGATGGAGTCAGAGTGATGCTTTTATTGACCACAGCCTCTGGGGTGGTTGTCTCATGTCTGAACCCTGGCCCACACCAGCAGGAAGTCCAATTTTAGGAAGCAGCCTTGGTCAACCCAAAAATGTCTCCAAACTGGGAGTTCTCTAGTGTATGATTTTCTTCAAAAGGGAGTCACAAGCAAATGACAAATGGTAGACTTGCACCTTAGGTGCTTCTAGCAATGCCTTTGGGGACCACAGGATGTGTCTTTGTACAATGAGGGTATAGGCCACATTTACAAAGTGCTCTCTTATAGGCAGGAGGAGGTCCTGTTTCTTCCTGCTAGCTGCCCTGACAGGTAGGTTTCCTTCATGTAGCACAAAGCTTGGGGACTCTGGCCATCTTTCCCATGCAAAGTGTCAGGGAAGGGAGTTGCAGGGGCCAGGGGAGATGATGCTTGTGTGAATACAGGTGGTGTTCCTTCCCTCACCTGAAGGGGTCAGCAAAGGCCGAGGAAGGGTAGAGACTTCCTGACTCCCAGGAGAGAAAAATTCCTATAAAGGCTATCAGGCCCCAGGGTAGACCTTACCTAGCTGCTGTGTGGTTTCCCCCAAGGGACATTGACATATCCTCCCACAGAGTTCCCCTACCTGCCTGGAGATACTGGAATGGGCCCTACATGTTGGAAAATGGAAGTCTATGTGGGATATAGGAAAGGGAGTGAGCCTAAGGGCTGGATTGATTGGTCTGTGAGGGTGTAGAATCCCTCAGTCTACCCACTTGGACACTTTCCCTGGCATGCCTGTACCCCAGCCAGAGCCAGTAATCAAGCCATCAAAGCTATTAAAATGATTTCTGTATTGAATGAAATTGTGGATGAAGAATGGGGATGCAGGAAACAGACTAATGGGTCTAATGTTTTTCCCCAACCTTTTGCTTCTCAGTAAAGTGCAGTCATCTGATTCCTTGTTTATTGCTAGGAAAATGATGACTTCTCTGAGAAGCTCTTAACAATGATCATTTTGCCACTCATTCCCTTGGGTGGGGACAGGCAGGAAAAACCATGACAGAGATAGGCATTAAGTCACAGTCTGCTTCTTAGAGGAGCATCTAGCTTCTAACTCAGGTTCACTGGTTGCCACATTTTCAATTGTCAATAATATTTCCATTTTTTAATTACAAAAGTATGACAAGATTATACTTTTATTATTTAAAAAAAAAAAAAACACCGGAAAAACAGAAACCTTTTTTACTTAACTCCTCCAGTCTATTCCCTTTCTCATTGTTGATTTGGAAAATGACTTTTTCTCTATATGCAGTGGTTTGAAAATACCTGGATGTCTACAATTATTTGATACTAGAGGCCTGGTGCACAAAATTCGTGCAGGGAGGGGGTGTCCCTCAGCCCGCCTGCACCCTCTCCAATCTGGGACCCCTCAGGAGATGTCTGACTGCTGGTTTAGGCCCGATCCATCAGGCCTAAACCAGCAGTCAGACATTGTTCTCACAATCTGGGACTGCTGGCTCCTAACCACTCGCCTGCCTGCCTGCCTGATTGCTCCTAACCGCTTCTGCCTGCCAGCCTGATTGCCTCCTAACTGCTCCCCTGCTGGCCTGATCGCCCCCAACTGCCCTCTCCTGCCAGCCTGATCCCCCCAAACTGCCTTCCCCTGCAAGTCTGATCACCCCCAACTGCCCTGCTGGCCTGGTCGCCCACAACTGCCCTCCCCTGCAGGCCTGATCTCACCCCAACTGCCCTATCCTGCAGGCCTGGTCGCCCCTAACTTCCTTTCTCTGCAGGCCTTGTCTCCCACAACTGCCCTCCCCTGCAGGCCTGGTCACCCCCAACTGCCCTCCCCTGCCAGCCTGGTTGCCCCCAACTGCCCTCCCCTGCAGGCCTGATCTCGCCCCAACTGCCCTATCCTGCAGGCCTGGTCGCCCCTAACTTCCTTTCTCTGCAGGCCTGGTCTCCCACAACTGCCCTCCCCTGCCAGCCTGGTCACCCCCAACTGCCCTCCCCTGCCAGCCTGGTTGCCCCCAACTGCCCTCCCCTGCTGGCCTGATCTTGCCTCCAAATGCCCTCCCCTGCTGGCCTTGTCCTCCCCAACTTCCTTCCCCTGCTGGCCTGTTCATCCCCAACTGTCCTCCCCTGCAGGCCTGGTCCTCCCCAACTTCCCTCCCCTGCTGGCCTGTTCATCCCCAACTGCTCTCCCCTGCTGGCCATCTTGTGGAGGCCATCTTGTGATAACATGAAGGCATTGTGTGAGGGTGCAAGGACCACCTAGGCTTTTATTAGTATAGATTACTTCCTTCAAAAGATGGAGCATAATTCCCTTCACTTTTAAATATAGGATGTACATAGTGACTTGCTTTAAAAGCATAGGATGGGGCAGAAGGGATGGTTTGTGGTGTTAGAGATTAGGATTTGAATGGGTTTGGGTTTTTCTCTTTCTCACTCTTTCAGACCACCTGCTCTGAGGGAAGCCAGCTGCTATGCGGTGCGCACATTCAAGCAGACCTACGGAGAGGCCCATCTGGTGGGGAACTGAGGTCTCCTGATAAAGTCACATAATTGCATTATTGTACTGCATTCTGCCACCTGTGAGGGTACAGGCTCTCTGATGTCAGGAACACTCTGCTGCTCAGGGTTCCTGTTCCTGGGAATGAGCAGAGGAAAGAGCACATAGTCCCCAGGTACATTTTTCTGTTGACAAAGAGTACCCAAGGGGTTAGTTAACAGGTATGGCTAGTTCCAGAGCGCAGGTTATGTGGTGGTTGCTAATATTTGCTGCCCAGGTCACCCTTCACGATTAGAGAATTTATTACCCAGCTACTGGGGTGCTGCTGGCAGAAAGCTCTCAACAATCAAATCCCTCACAGATTTCTTTAGCTGAAGAAGGCTGCCATGCCCAGATCATGCCCCCTTCCCAGCAGCCCACATCCAGTGATTGATTAATAAGTGGTACAGAGCCCAGCCCTCTCCCCGCAACTCAGGAGAGCTCTGAGGGATCATCCATCTTCAGATCTCCCTACAGAGATGATGGTGGAGTTCCACTGAGACTACACTGCAGCTAAACTTCACTGTCTGCCCAACTCTACTTCCCTCTCTTCCCTTTCACAGGTGTTGATACCAAAAGCACTTTTTAATCAACCTCTTGCATGTTGGTCTCCATCTCAGAGTCTGCTTCCTGGGAAACCCAAGCAGGGACAATGGTGGAAGGGAATGCATCAACTGTTAGTTGCAAGGCATTTGAGAAATATGGGAGAAACAGTAACTGTGTTCACACTCTGGAAAAGAGCTGAAAGTAACTAATTAGTTATTAAAAGCTAAGTCAAAGCTGATGACCTCCTTGGAGGCACATAGACTCTTATCCCCTGCAACCAGAGGGCAGAGCAAGCTGAGAATCAGATTCAGGGCTTAAACATGAGAGCAGAGGAGCTCCACTGAAGGTCTAACTCTCAACTAAGGCAGGTCTGCTATGCCAAGGACAGGGCCCTCAGAGGGAGAGAATGGGACCCTACACGTGAGATGGGCCATCAGGGTTGAACCCCGGAATCTTGAATCCTCACTTTCTTCTGGGTATCAAGAGGTAGAATCAGGGGTGGCCCTATGTATTGTCACTTCCAGTGACCAACTTCAGGGAAAAATTTCCCCACCCCTATATCCTTGGGTTCTGTGAATTTAAAGCATTCCCAAAGAGAAAACACTTTCATTTGAGAAAAAGCAAGAATTTTATGGAACTGTAAGCTTTGGCTGCCATCTGAATATTTTGGGCTCCTTGTGACAAAGGACAACAAAGAAATAGAGAGATTCACCATCCCAACAGGACTAACTGACTCTGATGATTAAGTAAGACAGAATTGCTGTTACACAGTGGGGGCAGGGAGGATCACACAGAGAAGGCAAAATGGGAAATCTCTTCAAGTACAAGTCTTTTCCTGTCTGACATAGAAATTTACTTCATAGATGTACTTGTAAAAATGTGCCAACATGTATGTACAAGAATGTTTATATTGGAATTATTTATATTGCAAAGTTTAAAACACTACAAAATAACCTATTTGGAAACTACGTAATATTTATTAGCTAGAGGCCCAGTGCACGAAATTTGTGCACTGGGGGGTGGAGAGGGTGTCCCCTCAGCCCAGCCTGTGCCCTCTCGCAATCCGGGACCCCTTGCTCCTTACTGCCCACCTGCTTGGTACTCCCTACCGCTCAGCTCACTGCTCCTTAGTGCTGCCGCAGAGGCTCCTACCATCGCCGCTGCACTCGGGGCTTAGCTGCACTTCCCCTGTGGGAGGGCACTGACCACTAGGGGGCAGCTCCTGCATTGAGCATCTACCCCCTGGTGGTCAGTTCATAACGACCAGTCATTCCACCATTCCGTCAATTTGCATATTAGGGTTTTATTATATAGGATAGGATGTTGAATATGAACTGTAAATGAAAAATAAAATTTAAAAGAGAAGCAAATAAAATTTTATATCTGAAAATTTTTTAATAGATGTCTTTTTAATTCTCACCTGAGGATGTTTTGAAAATTGATTTTTAGAGAGAGAAACATCCATGTGACAGAGAAATACTAGTAGGCTGCCTCTGCACCTGCTGACCCACCAGTATCTAACCTAAACCTAAGTATGTGCCCTAACCTAGAATCCAACAGGAAATCCTTTGGTGTACAGGTTGAGACTACAACCAATTGAGCCACCTGGCCAGAGCAGATTTGAAAAAAAAATTTTTTTTAAAATATATTTTATTGATTTTTTACAGAGAGGAAGGGAGAAGGATAGAGAGTCAGAAACATCGATGAGAGAGAAACATCGATCAGCTGCCTTCTGCACACTCCCCACTGGGTATGTGCCTGCAACCAAGGTATATGCCCTTGGCCGGAATCGAACCTGGGACCCTTGAGTCCGCAGGCCGGTGCTCTATCCACTGAGCCAAACCGGTTAGGGCTTGAAAAAAAAATTTTAAGTGTACCTCCAGGCCCTGGTCAGTGTGGATCAGTAGTTAGAGTGTTCTCCATGCACCAAAGGGTCATGGGTCTGATTCCAGGTGAAGGCACATACACAGGTTGTGGGTTCCATCCTTGTTGGATTGCTTGGGCAACTGATCGATCTTTCTCTTTCTCTTTCCCTCTCCCTTTCTCTCTCTCTAGAATCAATGAGAAAAACATATCCTTAGAGGAGGACTTAAAAAAGAAAAAAATGCTGGTTTGGTTCAGTGGATAGTGCTTCTGCAGGTGGACTGAAGGGTACTGAGCTGGATTTCGATCCAGGGCAAGTACCTGGGTTGCAGGCTCAATCCGGGGCCCTGGTCGGGGATTCAGCAAGAGGCAACCACTTTATGTCTCTGACATTAGTTTCTGTCTTTCTCCCTCCCTTACACTCTCTGTAAAAAAAAAAAAAAAAAAAAAAAAATCGATGGAAAAATGTTTTCAGGTGAGGATTATCCAAAACAAACAAACAAACAAACACCCATCCCCAGTGTGATTATTGAAGGAGTATATGAAGTATTTGTTGAATGAATGGAAAGGGATGGGACTTTGCTTTCTAACTGTTTTAGCAACTCTGCAAGCCAGAGGGCTTATTTTTTATTTTAATTTTTATTGATTGATTATTTTAGAGAGAGGAAGAGAGTGAGAGAAACAAGAGTGTGTTGTTCCACTTATTATGCACTCTTTGGTTGCTTCTTGTCTGTGCCCTGACCAGGGATCCAACCCACAACACTTGCTGTATCAGGAGGAGGTTCTAACCCACTGCGCTGCGGGCTGCCTGTCAGGGCCCCTCAACAAAACCCCTCTGGTGTACCTTGGCCCCTGTTGTGGGCCGGAGCTCCTCTGACACACCAAAGGTTTAGGTTCCATTCTGTCAGGGCACCTACTTAGGTTTCAGGTTTGATCCACTGTCGGGGCTGACTGCTGCTCAGGAAGTGACCAAGAACCATTGAGGTCATGTGCTCTGCATCATTTGGCAGGGAGCTGGGGTTCCATTGCCTGCATGGCCAACTCTGATCCCTGCTACCCCTGCTCCTCCATCGAGGACGACTTCAACTATAGCAGCTGCGTGGCCTCTGCCAGCGTACACAACTGCATGGGTAGGTCGACCTTTCCACGGCTTGCCCACCCCAGCTGCTGCACAGTCGCCCCAGGAGGTGGATTTCCGGGTTCCCAGGGAGAGTGCCCTCCACACCAGACTCCTAGGGAGAGTGGGGCCCTGGAGGGAAAGCACTTCGCTCCGCCTCCCCTTGGGGCTCCTGGGCCAGAGCACCCATCCTGCGCAGGGCTCGGAAGGGAGAGCTGCCCCAGGGAGGCCTTCTAGCTGGGTGCTGAGAAAATGAAACTGGAGCCCTTCCTCCTTGAACCCTGTCGTCTTCAGTGTAGAAAGGGACAGATGAAAGCCTCAGCAGCCTTACTGGGGTATGCTGCGCACACAGCCTGCTGAGCAGTCGTGACGTTACGGCGTCCTGGAGAATTTGCATATTTCTCTATTATTAGTATAGATAGGTAATTAGTTAATTAGATTATGGTCTACCTAAACTTTTTATAATAAGTGCAGAATAATCTACATAAATAAAAATACAGATATGCACAATGATATATGCACTCAATAGTTTTCTGAGTGACTATAACATTTTAAAAAAAGTAGTGGCTGCCTTTAGGAAATAAAATCGGCAGGTTTAAAATTTTTTATATCTTTCTGTAATATTTGACTTATCTAACCATATCCAGGTATCATATTGCTTTCATTTATAGTTAATAGCAAATGTCTAATACTTTCAACAATAAAGATTTATTTAAAAAATAGCAAATGTCTGAGAAGTGGTATCATAAGTCACTTAAATTTTATTCTTTATAATTTTTGTTTTAAAAATGATTGAATGCTATTTAAGAATATCCAGAAATCAGAAAAAGAAGTGGGAGCAGGTTAATATTTTGCTCCCATTTTGGACTTCAAATCATTTGTAAATCAAATTTTAAGACTTCAGAAAAAACAGCCTGGTAAAGAATCCATTCATCACTTGGCAACTCATCACCCCCTCAGCCTTCCCAGTAAGGGGAGCCATCTCTTACTGGGTTATGTCTAGTTATAAAATGTGTGTGTGTGTGTGTGTGTGTGTGTGTGTGTGTGTGTGTGTGTGTGTGTGTGGCGGGGGGCGGGGAGGGGGTAATGCCCTTTCCCCTGGTTATATACGGTCAAAGGAGTACAGCATAACAATTGACACAGCCTCCAATATTGCCATTCAGAGCCTTCCCAAGCCCTTTTAGTGGGCATAAACCTAATTTGGGCCTGGTGGGTTCAGGGCAAGTTCTAGGATCAGCTATGATCTCATTCTACTGTGACTTCCTGCTTCTCTCCCTCTCAGGCCACACATAGTAGCTTGTCATGCCAGCAGTCTCAGTCAGGGACACGCTAGCTCCTCAGGCACACAACAGTAGCTTGATGTCAAAGGGACTCAGGCTCTTTTCTCTCAGGAGTTCTGCTTCCATGTAAATATATGGGAGCAAAGAGAGATATGTTTGGGTTTGTTTGGATGCCTGGTAGTATCCAAGAACCATATATCATATTCCAGTAGGTACATCAGGGGAAGGACTGAGGACTCCATTTGCCTATGAAGTCTAAATCCAGGCTCTCATTCAGTTTAATACCCTTTTACTCCTATACAAATAATTCACAAAGGGCTGAAACACTCCATTGTTAAATTCTGTTACATCGCTGGTAACCAGGATTGGGTTCTCCACAAAATTACCAGGTTTGGTCAGTGCCCTCAGGCTCTGTCTCTCTTTGCCTCTCTGGGAATATCATGTCTTCCCAAGGAAGTGCCAGTTCCTCAGGGGGAAGGTTAATGATGCTGAATCTCCATTTTGGTTCAGACACGGGAAACACAACTTGACAGTGTATGGGTTGGGGGAAGGGAAGAGCTCTTCCTTCTGAGCCAGAACTTCATGACTCTGCAGTTGACCGTGGTACTCCTGGTCCTACTGTGGGACTGCCATGGGATTAGTATGGCCACTGCTTCTTTTCAAATCTGATTTGGATTTGAAAGATGCTAAGGGTGTGCCTCTGATCCAAGCTCTTTCAGTTGTACCTATTAATTTCAACAGAAGTTTTTTGAGTGGTCACTATATGATGGCTAAATGATCCCACATCTCCTTAGGCTTAGAAAGTATTAGGTCATTGGTAAACAACACCACCACAGTGAAACAACCAGGCAGGTGTCCAGGGGTGGGAAAGGGAAAGTTTAAAAAATTACTTAATTCATATCTTGGATGACGTCTGGAAATAGGCTCCCTAGTGACAATACCCTGGTGGGTAGCTTTCCATTGTATTATTATAGGTCTGAGTCTCTGCATTTGCTTTTCCTCTAAAGTTATTCTTCCTCCTGAAGTTGCTGGCAGTTGGTGCCACCATCCATGTGTGAGGTCAACTGGGCAGACCATAGCCCTGTGAGTAAGAGGGATTGTGCTGGAAGAAGAAGCCATCCCAGTGACAATCACCAGGGAGTCTATAGGCCATGAAGAGGCTCTGCTCCTGCTCTCTGATTAAGACCTGCCTAGGGAGTCCAATTCCTTTCTTTTATTCTGGGCTTCAAGGGATCTATTTATGCTTGAGGTCACCATCAGCAGTGGGGAAAATGGCTACCTGACCCTCCCCAATCCATACTTGCTCAATGGTAGGGCGGCCTAATACACAATCCCCAAATCTCAATGAATTAACCCAATAAGAATTTATTGCTTGGGTCACAGTCCAATTCAGGCGTTGTGGCACCTGTGGGCAGCTTTTCTTCAAGTAGAAAGTCAGTGACTCTGGCTGCTTCCATCTTGTAAACTCTATAATTTCAGAATCCTTCACTTCCAACCATGCATATAGGGGAGAGTGAGTCAAGGTTCTTGTGGGAAATTTTAGGGACAGGCACAGGCAAAAATTATTACATGGCTTCAACTTAATTGTCAGGGAGTTTTCCTATGTCTGCAGGTGAGGAAATGGGATTGGAGCACCAAGCCAGTCTCTTTTATATTCACGCAGAGGCGTCAATGCTCACAGTTATTGCAACTAATTAGAGTTTTCAGGTGCCCTTGCAGATCTGTCTCCCTTCCCATCACAGCATACCAACTATCTTGATTTCCTTAGACTTTAATATCACCTGTTTACCAATGACACATAAACATTTGAGACCTAAGGCACTGTGAGATAACATGACCACACCATACTTGTTGTTCCATATTGTTTGTTGAGTTGAATTAATGAAGGCTAAGAATATTTGGATTAACTGTCTCCAAATCATATTTGAAGAAAAGCCAGACTTAGAGGTCAGGTTGAACCAAAGGCAAGAAGAGACCATCAGTTTTGCCTGCACCCAGAAATATCCTTAGAAATTCTGGAATCCTGCTGTGGCACAGAGAGTTCAGAACACAAGATGGAACTGTGGTCAACTGCAGAGGCATGGGGTTCTGGCTTACAGAGAGTGACATTTTCCCTCCCCAGCCTCTCCCCACCCCCGCCCCCAACCTGGTTATGACTCCCTGTATTTGAGCAAACCTGGACTTAATTTTCTCAGTCCTCAGCATCCTTTCTGATTTGGCTTTTCACTGTGTGTGTTGGCCTGGGCTTGCTCCCCTGGATTGACCACTACAGAAGATCCTTGCTGGTCCTTGTTACTGTGGCGGGAGGGCAGTCCCTGAGGCCAGAGCTAGCCTGAGCTTTGACAGTTGTTGAGTTGTAAACCTTCCAGTGGCTGCCTGAATTATCAACAAACCTGATCTGCCTGCTCCTCATCTGTGCTAGAATATTACTATTTATAATAATAAGAGCATAATAATATGCTAATTATTATGCTCTTATTATTGTAAGAACGACCTTTCAGACATCCTTCTGGATGAAGCTGCGGTGGCGGGGTCCAAGGCAGAGGTGGTTAGGGGCAATCAGGCAGGCAGGCGAGCAGTTAGGGGCAATCAGATAGGCAGGCAGGCAGGCAAGTGGTTAGGAGCCAGCGGTCCTGGATTGCGAGAGGGATGTCCAACTGCTGGTTTAGGCCCGATCCCACAGGGGTTGGACATCCCCCAAGGGGTCCCAGCAGTCGGACATCCCCCCAGGGGTCCCAGATTGCGAGAGGGTGCAGGCTGGGTTGAGGGATCCCCCCTCCCTGTGCACGAATTTCGTGCACCAGGCCCCTAGTTAATAGCAATAAAGAGTTTACCAATAAATGTAAAGCCTTGGGACTTGATGGTATTGTATTTACCTTTCCTTGGTGGAGTTTGGTTCTATGTACTGTTGTCCCTGCCCAGTCCCCTCTGTTGCTGATGGCTGTAGGCTAGGGTAGGGCATTCTTCCTGGCATATTTGAAAGTGTGGTGAAAGCTATTTCTTCTCTTTCTTTTATTCTATTTTACTATTTATTTATGACAAATATTCCACATCTGTGAGATGATGCTATTGGCCTTGGCCAGTCAGAGAATGGAATCATCTGACTCATCCATTCTGCAAAAGGTCCCACAGACAGCATAGGTTTTAAACTGGACATTGAACCTGCCTGTCACTTTGTCAACTTCAGCCATACTCATCTGGATGGTGTGGTCCTTGGTGTCAATAATGCATTTGCTGCCGAAACCGGTTTGGCTCAGTGGATAGAGCGTCAGCCTGCGGACTAAAGGGTCCCGGGTTCGATTCCGGTCAAGGGCATGTACGTTGGTTGCGGGCACATCCCCAGTGGGAGGTGTGCAGGAGGCAGCTGATCGATGTTTCTCTCTCATCGATGTTTCTAACTCTCTATCCCTCTCCCTTCCTCTCTGTAAAAAATCAATAAAATATATTAAAAAAAAATAATGCATTTGCTGGCAGAATATTTGCATGTACAGGTCCACAAACTTGCCAGTGTCGTTCTGCATGTGGGGGCCACACCTGGTGACACCATGACCTGAGCAGTTTCTTGATTCATTTCTTTAGCTCTGTGACCTGAAACTAGATTGCACCAACAACAGCTTCTGAGAAGAACAAGACAATAGGGCTAAATGCTTTCTTCCATGGCAACAGTCCTGATTGGAGCACTTCGCATATATTAAACCACGCTGCTAACTTGGGTCAGGTGTTTTTTGGTGTTTAACTAGAGTGAATGTTACTGAGTGCAGTTCCAGTGCCCATTCCCAATACTCACAGTCTTATGGGGCTGCTTGCTTCATCAAGAAGAGGCGAGTTTATGTGTCATATGGAGAACCTTCTCAGTTGTCTTGGACCCATCTTTCTTCTGTAGTTAATATAGCCTCTGAGCAAGTCAGCCATGCTGAAGTTGGCCTTCTGGGCTCACTCCATAAAGTATCCGGCCAAAAGTCCTAGCTCTATCTTTGTCTCATGTCCACAGAAATAGCATGTACCTCTCATTCCTGATTTAGGCACTGTCCACATTCTGGCTCCAGTGCTCATTCTCCTCTACTTGAGTTCCCAGTTATGAGCCTCTGTCATCTAAACCTCGTCAGTTTTTTTTTTATACTTTATTGATTTTTTACAGAGTGGAAGGAAGAGGGATAGAGAGTTAGAAACATCAATGAGAGAGAAACATTGATCAGCTGCCTCCTGCACACTCCCTACTGGGGGTGTGCCTGCAACCAAGGTACATGCCCTTGACCGGAATCTAACCTGGGACCTTTCAGTCTGCAGGCCAACCCTCTATCAACTGAGCCAAACTGGTTAGGGCAAACCTCGTCAATTTTGATGTTAGTAGGAGGGATAACGACAGTACTCAGGTAACTAATAGATTCATTATGTGAGAGGAGGTATGGAAAACTTAAAAAAAACAAACAAAAAACAACTATCCCAGGAGAGTGTAAAATCCAGGGTAAGCTATATTCAGATAAAGATTATGAAAAAGATGGAAATCATTTTAAAAATTAGTTTTAAAATGATAAAAGACGTATATATGCCTGATTAAAAAAAAAAAAGAAATAGTCCAGAAAAATATCAAATAAAAGGTAAAAATCTCTAGTCTCCTTCTATTTTCAGTTCTTTCAGAGGCAAGAGTTGAGGAAAAACAAGCTGGACTACTACTTCATTATGTATAGTTAAATTAATTATACATAAATCAAATTGTTTGACATAAAAATGAGACTATAAAAGTACTGGAGGAAAATATAAGGGAATACAATATTTTAAAATATTCTTTTTTTTCACTGTTCAAGGTTTATTTGGCATTTTAGTTGGAATGACACTTGGATGGTTGGCTGTATTATTTATCTGTAGACTTTTCTTTTTATATTATATGGCAATGTACACTAATCTGATACACAGAATAAGAGCCTTTAGAACAGTTATGCACAAAACATGCAATATTGGATTTACATTGGATTCCAGGATGTAACTAATTATAGAAAAAGGAACCACAAGTTATATAACACACAGTGAAGGGCAACTGTAGTGTAAGCAACATTGGCAGTGGTGCCTTGGAGGAGGTGGAACTATTTCACACTAACCAGTTTAGGACTACAAAAGATAATGACCCTCCAGCATCAGGATGCAGATGCTGGGTTCTATAAACCATTACTATGCTTATCTTTAGGAAACTGATGTTCTTAGTCACAGATCAGATAAAACGGACAATATGCACAATCTCCAACTAAAATCCTGTTATAGTCTAGACAATGAGGTGGTCTGACATCAGAAGACTTTAAAACTGCAGCTCTTTCTGGATCCCCCACAGTGTATCTGCACTCTTCTTCAAACGGGCCTCTTCCTCAGGTGTCAGAGTCACCTTCACAACATCTGAGATTCCATTCTGTCCCAAGATGCAAGGAACACTAAGGAAGACGTCGTCTTTTATTCCATAGAGACCCTTAATCATGGTGGAAACTGGATGCACCCGCCTAAGATTCTTCATCATGCTCTCTGCTAAATCTGCCACAGATAGGCCAATGGCCCAGGATGTATAGCCTTTCAGTTTGATTACCTCGTAAGCACTGTCAACCACCTGTTTGTGAACTTGTTTCCACTGTTCCTTATCTGCATCAGTGCCTAAATCAGGGTGCAGATTCTTTAGGGAGACACCAGCAACATTCACTCCACTCCATACAGGCAAACTAGAGTCTCCATGCTCCCCAAGGACCCATCCATGACAGCTTAATGGGTGAACTCCCAGCCTCTCCCCCATCAGGTATCGGAATCGGGCTGAGTCCAGATTGCAACCACTTCCAATAACACAGTTTTTGGGAAAGCCACTTAACTTCCAAGCCACATAGGTCAAGATATCCACTGGATTGGAAACAACAAGCAATTTGCAGTTGGGACTGTATTTTACAACATTAGGAATGATGAATTTAAAGATGTTCACGTTACACTGGACCAAATTAAGGCGGCTTTCTCCCTCTTGTTGACGTGACCCAGCTGTGATAATAACCAGTTTGGAGTTTGCAGTCACACTATAGTCTTTGCCAGAGACAATTTTTGGTGTTCTAAGGAAAAGGCTGCCATGTTGGAGATCCATCATTTCTCCCTTTAATTTGTCTTCCATGACATCAACAAGAGCAAGTTCATCTGCCAAGTCCTTCATTAAGATACTGATGGCACAGGCCATGCCAACAGCACCAGCCCCAATGACTGTAATCTTATTCTGGGGGCTCTGTTCTTCCTTAAGAAGATTCACAATCAGCTGATCCTTGAGTGTTGCCATTTTGGACTTAGAACCAAAAGGAACTGGGAGTGCACAGCGGGTGGGCGTCAGTGGAGTGTGATGTAGGATCTGGACTTGGTGGCTGCAGCTCCGGTACCTAAAATATTCTTAATGTGTATATTTAATAACATCAACAACATCATTTTTGCACTTCTTTTCAGTAGTGGTCATCAGTGAAAGTATTTAGGCTTGAGGTTTTCTATGTAGGAAGATTTTGCTTATGTTCTAGGACTGGTTAGTTTTCTCTTCCTTCTTGAGTCAGCTTATTTTTTTCTAGAAGTTTTTCCATTTTACTTAAATTTTCATATTTATTAGCATAATACCTCAATATTTTAAATGTTTAAAGCCTTTTTATTACTCCTCTTTTTTTTATTACTGATATTAACTATTTTCCACTAACTCTTTTTTCTTAATCACTCTCTCCAGATTTTTGTTAATTTTACTGAGTCTTTTCTCAGAACCAACTCTTTTTAAAAATTCTTTCTATTACATGTTTTCTATTTGCTAATTTCCACTCACATTTTCATTATATTCTTATTTATACTTTATTTTGATACACACACACACATATTTCAGACTTCTTGTGATGCTTATTTCATTAATTTTTTCCCTTTCTAATACAAATAAAGTAGATATAACTTTTCCTCTAAGTATTGTTTAAATTGCATTTGGTAAGTTTAGATAGTGAAAATTTTACTTATTATTTACTTCTAAATACTTTTCTAATTTCCTTCATAATTTCTTATTCTAAAGTAACGGTGGAACCCACAGGTTCCATCCCCCAGCTGGCCTGGCCCCAGATCACCGGTTTAGCTAAGGTAATTTAGAAGTATAATCCTTAATTTCTAAACACATGGGGAAAGTATAATTCTCACTTTATTAGTGATTTCCTGTTGGGTTGCATTGTGGTCAAATAATACAATCTACATAATTTCAATAATTTGAAAAAGTTTTGATACTTTTGAAAAAGTTTTGACACTGGTGGAGGGCAGGGAGTTAGGGAGACACTAGGGGGGGCAGCGAGGCCAAAGGGGAAGTAACTGTCAAACCTTCCCGCTTGGCACCATTCTTTAAATTGTGTATGGCTGTTTCGCAGCTGTACCTGCTCAGGGCGCAGCTCCAATCTTCTGGAGTGCGGTGGGGGCTGGGCCAGGGTGAAGCCAGGAGGGCTAGGAGGGCGGTTTTAGCTGCGCCCCCAGTTAGGTTCAGCGGGCTTCCTCTTCGGGGTTGGCGCTGCTGCTGTTGGGGGGTGGGGGAGAAGGGTCTGACCCTGGAGGGCTGCTCAGGCCTACCTCCACCTGGGTCTGGAGTTGTAGGGAGGAGAGGTAGGTGTGCCCAGCCCCAGTGGAGTGGGCCTGGCATTGGCAGGCCATGGGCCCTGGGTTCTTACGGGGCGCTGACGGGTGGTCGCTGGCATGTTATTGTTGTGGGCGCCCCAGCAGGGGTGGCGGGGGAAGAGATCAGGGGTCTTGAGGTGCTGGCTGCAGCTACCCCCAAGGCTGAGTCTTCTCCCCATTCGGTCAGCCTCCCTGTCCCCCCTGGGGTGTGGGGGCTGGGGTAGGATGTTTGTCCGTCCCCCCAGGGGTGTGGGGGCTGGGGTAAGGTGTCCATGCAGGGAGATTGGAAGAGCTCCCTGTGGCCACTTCCTCTTCCTTCTTTGCAGTCCGGGATCCTGTCAGGCACTGTCCTCAGACCCCCGGGAACTTGGCTCCAACTGCCCGCCCCCTGCTGCATGCATCAATATGCAAATTGGTTGTTACGGGGCACCATCATGGACAAATTAGCATATTACCTCTTTATATGTATAGATATATATATCCTATATATATATCCTAATAAAGAGATAATATGCAAATTGACCATTACACCCTTGCACGAGATGGCCGCCCCCATGTGGTCACAAGATGGCCGCCACAAGATGGCTGGCAAGGTAGGGCAGTTGTGAGTGATCAGGCCAGCAGGGGAGGGCAGTTAGGGGTGACCAGGCCTGCAGGGGAGGGAGGGCAGTTGGGGGGGACCAGGCCTGCAGGGGAGGGCAGTTGGGGGCAATCAGGCTGGCAGGGGAGTGTTTAGGGGGTGATCAGGCTGGCAGGCAGAAGCGGTTAGGGACAATCAGGCAGGCAGGCAGGCGAGTGGTTGGGAGCCAGCAGTCCTGGATTGTGAGAGGGATGTCCGACTACAGGTTTTGGCCCGATCCCACAGGGATCGGGCCTAAACCTGTAGTCGGACATCCCCCGAGGGGTTCCAGATTGGAGAAGGTGCAGGCTGGGCTGAGGGACAACCCCCTCCAGTGCACAAATTTCATGCACTGGGTCTTTAGTATATACATTCACTGAGTGGCCAGATTATTATGATCTCTGAACGCATATAAATATTAGAGGCCCAGTGCATGAATTCGTGCATGAGTGGGGTTCGGCCAGCCTGGCCAGGAGGAGGGAATATGGGTGATTGGCCAGCCTGCCTGCTGGTCGAACTCCTGGTCGAGGGGACAATTTGCATATTAGCCTTTTATTATATAGGATATACACTGAGTGGCCAGATTATTATGACCACCCCATCAGTACTTCGTTGGGCCACCTTTTGCCTTCAATACTGCAGCTATTCTTCTTGGCATTGACTCCACAGAATGTTGAAAGGTGATGCGAGGAATCTGACACCATGCCTGATGAATAGCACTGTCCAGTTGTGAGATTTGATGGTTGTGGAACCAGCTGCCTGATGGCTCTTTTAACTTTGTCCCACAAATGCTCAATTGGATTGAGATCTGGTAATTGTGAGGGCCACCTAAGCAAGGTAAAGTCTCCCTCATGTTCTTGAAACCACTCCTGCACAATACGAGCACCGTGGCATGGCACATTGTCTTGTTGGAAGAAGCCATCTCCATTGGGATATGCCATAAACATGATAGGATGAACTTGATCAGCAATGATACTTAGGTATGTTGTGCTATTCAGACGTTTTTCCACACTAATTAAAGGGCCCAAATCATGCCAGGAAAACATATGCCCCCAAACCATAACACTGCCCCCACCAGCTTGAAGGGTTGTGCTCATGCATGTGGGGTGCATGCTTTCATGCTGTTTCTGCGAAATTCTCACTCTGCCATCTGCATGATGCAACTGGAAATGTGATTCATCGGACCACATGACTTTTTTCCAATGCTTGACTGTCCAATCCTTGTGTTCTTGTGTGCATTGGGGACGTTTTATATTGGTAACTGCAGACAGCAAAGGTGTTCAAACAGGCCTTCGGCTTCCATATCCCATATGATGCAGTGTACGGCTAATTTGCCCACAAACGTCAGGTGGTCATAATAATCTGGCCACTCAGTGTGTGTGTGTGTGTGTGTGTGTGTATATATATATATATATATATATATATATATATATATATATATATATATATTTGGGTTTATATACATCTTATTTTTTATTTTCTACTTATCCTAGGTGTTTGGTATTTTCTTTTTAAGCTTTATTTTGGATTGTTTGTTGTTTTTTTTCATTAAAAAATTTTTTTTTAATTTATTTTTTATTGATTTCAGAGAGAAAGGGAGAGGGAGAGAAAGATAGAAACATCCTACCTAATAAAAGAGTAATATGCAAATTGACCATCACTCCAACACACAAGGTGGCTGCCCCCATGTGGTCAAAGATCCTGCCCCCATGTGGACACAAGATGGCCACCACAAGATGGCCAGCAAGGGTGGGCAGTTGGGAGGGACCAGGCCTGCAAGGGAGGGCAGTTAGGGGCGACTGGGCCTGCAGGGAAGGGCAGTCAGGGGGAACATAGGCCTGCAGGGGAGAGCAGTTGGGGGGGACCAGGTCTGCAGGGGAGGGCAGTTAGGGGTGACCAGACCTGCAGGGGAAGGCAGTTAGGGGTGACCAGGCCTGCAGGGAAGGGCAGTTAGGGGCAATCAGGCTAGCAGGGGAGCAGTTAGGCATTAATCAAGCTGGCAGGGAAGTGGTTAGGGGGTGATTAGGCTGGCAGGCAGAAGAGGTTAGGGGCAATCAGGAAGGCAGGCAGGCGAGCAGTTGGGAGCCAGCAGTCCTGGATTGTGAGAGGGATGTCCGACTGCCCGTTTAGGCCTGATCCCAGTAGGACATCCCTTGAGGGGTCCCATATTAGAGAGGGTGCAGGCTGGACTGAGGGACACCACCCCCCCATGCATGAATTTCATGCACCAAGCCTCTAGTCAATGATAAGAGAGAATCATTGATCGGTTGCCTCCTGCATGCCCCCTCCTGGGGACTGAACCCACATCCCGGGCCTGTGCCCTGATGGGGAATTGAACTGTGACCTCCTGGTTCATTGGTTGACTCTCAACCACTGAGCCACGGTGGCCAGTCAGGTTAAGTTTACTTTTTATTGTTGACATTATTACAGATGTCCTCTATTTTCCTCCCACTTCTCTCCTCCACCCAGCTCCTGCCCATCTCAGGTCCTCACCACACTGGATTGATTTTTTAAAGTCATTTTATTTTTCTATGTCTGCTAATTTGGTATAATATCTCTGGTTTCATTTAGTGGTTACTCTAGAAATCACAATGCATTAACTTAACTGTCAAAATCTAAGATTAATAACTTTACCATCCTCCTACTCTAGCTGGATAGCTTCTGTTTACCTGTCCATAGCCAATTTTCTCCCTTCCTCTCTCTGCTCTGTGCCTCAGGAGACTGATCCATATAGATTGATCAACTGGCCCCCTTGCCTCTAGTTGGGTGTTTATTTCCCCAACTTCCTCCCTGCTAAGTCACAATGCCTGGGCTGGGACTCTACCCAAATCTGGGGTACCTGTCAGTTGGCTTATTCCTTAGAGCTACCCCATTTGGTTCCTGCATCTGTTCCCTCCTCTTTTCCTTTGGGCCTAGAGGTGGTGCTGGCTCCCCACTGTTGGTTTCCTTAAACCCTGTCCACAGCTTTGTAAATGATACTTTTATGAAACCCTTCTCAAATTACTCAGTTTAAAAGTTTTTTGGTTTCTTCCTAGGATCCTGATTGAGACTCAGACAATATATGAGCCTAAAATAATCTAACTCTGTTTATTCCCCTCCAACTTATATGTCATCTTTATTATTTTTTAAATTATGAATTCTTTCATTGATGTTACAATGAATCAAAGCCAAAGTTCTACTCACACCTATTGTATTTTAATATTTAATTGAGAAATGTAATATATATACAAAAAGTAATAAAATATAAATGTAGAGTTTAAGTATTATAAAACCAATGCCTATGTAAGTATGACCCAGTCAAGAAAGTGGGAAAAGTGAGACAAAGAAGAAAAAAAGTCAGTATTATTGTGCAGGCTATCACTGTGAGTAACAGGGCCTCATTCTTATTTTTATGTATACTAGAGGCCCGGTGCATAAAAATTCATGCACTGGAGGGAGTGGGTCCCTCAGCCCGGCCTGCCCCCTCTCATAGTCCAGGAGCCCTCAGGGGTGGGAAGCGACCTGGCGATCAGGGGAAGGCAAAGCCCCATCACACCTCTGCTGCTGCCACTGCCGGCAGTGCAAAACTTGGCCTGCCCTGGTTACCTGAGACTCAGGCAGCCCTGGGTGGCTGGGTAGCCACCATCTGAGGCTTGCTTGTGCCTCGGGCTGGCCCTGGGAGGCTGGGGGGTTGAGGGGACTGGGGGACTCCGGAGGCAGGCGTGCAGAACAGCTGGGCCCAACTGGGGGTAGGCCTGGCCTTGACACAAGCCTGCTGCCCCAGCAGGGCTGAGGGGACTGGGCGCTGCCATCTTGTGGCTGTGGGCGCCGCCATCTCTGAGGGCATGGCAATCAATTAGCATATT
This sequence comes from Plecotus auritus, assembly GCF_963455305.1. Classification (NCBI taxonomy): domain Eukaryota; kingdom Metazoa; phylum Chordata; class Mammalia; order Chiroptera; family Vespertilionidae; genus Plecotus; species Plecotus auritus. Next base: position 84,649,312 of record NC_137770.1, on the reverse strand, counting down.
CCCTTCTTATTATCTTTGCGATGGCATGAGGGTCAATTAGCATATTCCCTCTTTATTAGGATTTTAAAAAAATATATTTTATTGACTTTTTTACAGAGAGGAAGGGAGAGGGATAGAGAGCTAGAAACATCGATGAGAGAGAAACATTGATCAGCCACCTCCTGCATGCCCCCTATTGGGGATGTGCCCACAACCAAGGTACATGCCCTTGACCAGGATCGAACATGGGACCCCTCAGTACACAGGCCGACGCTCTATCCACTGAGCCAAACCGGTAAGGGCTATTAGATAGGATTTTTATTGATTTCAGAGAAGAAGGGAAAGGGAGAGAGAGAAACATCAATGATGAGAGAAAATCATTGATCGTCTGCCTCCTGCACACCCCACACTGGGGATTGAGCCGGCAGCCCAGGCATGTGCCCTAACCTAGAATCAAACTGTGACATCCTAGTTCATAGGCTGATGCTCAACCACTGAACCACACTGGCCTGACCAGAGTCTCATTCTTGCCTGATACTCTGAAAAACCAACTGGGGAGGCTCAGCATTGATTCATCCATTCCATTCCTCTGTTGGAGAGGGTTGACTCTCCTCACATTAACTCCCTTGTATTTCTGGGTTGTTTCTGTGTACATCCAATCAATCTCCATGGTGATCTCTCAGACCATGGTTCCTAATTACCAAGGTGGGAAAGGGCTGATGAAAAGTGAAAACATTAATGACAGTTTCATGCTATAAACTTTCTTTTCTGATGTTCTTTATTGTTTCATACTCTGATTATGTTGAACTTAAAGTGTGTATTTGAAGCACAGGTTCATCATTTTTAGAGGTGTCTCAATATGGTGGCCCCAGAGCCACATGGCGCTTCTATGACAGAGCTCATGTCCTTCAGAGGCGGGGTGAGAAGCCGGCCACCACAATGCTCTCACCGGTGATGTAGCTGGCATCTGGAGAGCAGAGGAAGGACACCAGCCCTGAACAGTCCTCAGGCTGACCTACTCTGTATGGAAAGAGGAGGTGGGCTAAGAGTGATGATGCTTCCCGTGAGCCCTGGGCTCCTGTCAGATGCTGGGAAGTCAAGACCCCTATGGTCATGAGAGAAAGGCTGCAAGTGGAGATATGTGGTCTCTACAGGGATTTTTACTCATCCCAGGGCTCAAATCTCAGAAAGAGGAATGCAGAGAGGTGATGGTGATCTTTATTCATCATGAAGGTCTGAAGTTACATTAACCAGGTCTACAAAGGATACTGCCTCACACACAACCTACCTCTGTATTCCATGGCGTCCCTTCATATGGTTCCAAATGGCTGGATCCTCAAACAGCTAAAGGAAAAGTCAAAAGGTTACTGCTGCTCATCCAGATGGAATCACAATGGCTCCACATAATAAACACCTTTGTGGAGGGGCTTCTGGGGGACATCCCTCGCAGAGGACTACAATCCTGATTCTGCTGCTGATCCCAAAGGCGGTGAACCAGGGCATCAGAACAGGAGTCCACAGGGCCAGGTGTCTCTGGGACATGGCCTGGTAGGGGAGGGGACCCTGGCACTTAGTGGGGCAGAAGCAGAAGTTATCTTTGGTCTTTACCACTTTGCTGAAGGCTGTGTCAATTAATCCTGGAACTAGGCAGTTCACCCGGATATCCTTTGGTCCCAGCTCCAATGACAGGGTCTTGGTGAGTCCCAGAATGGCTGCTTTACTGACATTGTAGGCCCCTAGCCTCTGTGAACACAAAGGGAAGTGGATGGCAAATAAGTAACTGAGGAGGAGAGTTTCTATTGGATTTCTAGGCCTGTGTGTAGAAATATATCTCTTCAGCAATGCAGAGATCATTGAGAATCTCACAAAGAAAAGTTAAAATTCTGCCATGTGTGTCCTTTCTTGAGAAGGAGGATCTGAGACACCCATTGATCAAATGTGCGTGTAGGTGTGCCCCACCAGCAATGGCCTGTTCTGGGATCTTCCTGGACATCTCCACTTTTCTTGGCAAATGGGGGTATGTCCATCCTTTTCATTTAGAGTCATAGAAGGTTATACTTACAGCTTCTGGTATGTATGCCCCAACTGAGGAGACCAGAACCACAGAGCTTCCCCTGGGAAGAAAGAATGGGATAAATATAATGGAGCCACATATAAGTGAGGCAAATAGACATATCTTGGGCATGAAAGGAAGTGGAGACTGTGAACCATGAAAGTGAGTGAAAGAAATTTAGGTTCAGATTAGAGCCCGGTCCTGCCTTCCTTCAGCCTGTCTCCTCTGGCCTAGAGCATCCTGAGGACCAGGACCAAGTTTATGTTTTCATCCACACTTGGATGCTCAATCCATTAAGGAGTACTAGTATGAACACTTTTATAAAATACAGCCAACATTTGCCTTTATTCTAGAGAATATTGTTCCATTTACTGGCTTTGAGGGTGTTCTATACCAGGCATGCTTAAGAGTAATATTAAAAGTACTTCCCAGGGGATCCTTTGGAATCTTAATCTCAGAAGCTCCACGCCCCACACACCCCTACCCCAAAATCCTCTGGGAAAGTTTTTCTTAAGGATCCTCAGTGCTTCTTTACTCACTAAGTCTAATGACCCTTGTTCAGACCTCACTTCTCTACCCTCCAGTTTCCTTTCACATAAGATACTGTAGACTAAAATTTCCTTTCTGGAACCTGTTTGGTCCTCTTGAGAAATCTGCACTCTTGCCTCACTTTCCCCCTCTACCTACTCATTCCCTTTCCCTCGGTGTCTATTCTCTGTAGGTCCATAAATCAAGATGCTTTCATTGTCCCTCAAGTGTTTTCTCTTCATGTTCTCTTTTACTTTAGGAAGAAGATGAAGTATGCCTAAAGTAATTATAACAAACAATCATATAATTTTCACCTTTGTCTCCTAAATATTGACAAAATTCTTTATCACAACATTCAAGGCTATCCATAATTTAGCAACATCCTGCTTGTCCAGTATTGTCTCTGACCTCTTCTCTTCATTCACTCTGGATCTAAAGGTTGTTCTGTGCAACACACACAGAGCAGGGATGATGGGGAAGATAATGGAGGACATGGCTAGCCCAAGAGTAAAAAAGTTTGAGAGATAAGAGTTGAGTGGGACTTGGAAACTCCACTACTCTTATTATGGACAAGCTGCAGGGTGCCTCAGTGTCATCAACCTGGACTTTTGTGCCCCGACCTGCTGCATGCAGCCTAAGAGAGGCCACTTTCAGTTTCCCAATTCCAGGACAGTTATGGGAACTCTGGGCCTTCCTTTCACTAGAACCTCATTTCTCTCTTCTAGTCCCTACCTATTTCTGGGCACTCTAGAAATTGGGTATTCATACAAAAAGACAGGATTTTTTTTTTCTCTTTTGTGACCTAGAAATATGAAGTCAAACTTTCACTATTCTAGAGGGACCACTTGCATTCCTCTGATTCCAGGACAGCTGTGAGGACTCCGGACCTTTCTGTCTGTAGATCCCTTATTGTGCTTCTAGTAGAGTCCTTGCCAGATTCCATGGGCATTCTAGCTATGAGAGAACGACACTAATGGATAGAATTCTTTGACCTAGAATCTGAAAGTCAAATTCTCACTTCTCCTGTGTTACTGGCTCAGCTAAGCCTGCTGCCCAGAAGAAAGATCTAACTGAACACCTGGCTCCTCTTTACCACCTCTGCTTCATATTTGACACTTAATGTCTCCATCCCTCTCCCCTTCCCTGCCCTCACCCCCTGTTCTCCATGTGGGGCAGCAGCTGGCTCAGCAGCAGGGCTGGGGCCTTCACATTGACATTCAAGATCTGAAATCAGAGCAAATACGGGTAGGGGAGGAGAGACATTCAGTCCAGTGCATGTTCTCACTGTATTAGCAAATATACCACATTAGAACATGGGCGTGATGGCTTCTGACAATGGGGAGAGTGCTGGCTTTCTTTGATACACATGGGGGGCAGGGGAGGGGGAGGCATCCTGAAAAAGCAGAAATATGGGGATCAGGAAGACTTTGCAGGCATAAGACCCAGAGTCTGCAGGATGTCTCCCTGTGTCTGTAAGGGTATCAGTTAGAAAAAAAATGTCCCATCTGGGTCTGAGGAGGCACTGGCCAATTGAGTCTGGCATTATAAGATGAATTGTGTACCACCCAAATTCTATGTTAAAGTCATAACCCCTAGTACTTCATAATGTGACCTTATTTGGGACTAGACTCATTGCAGATGTCGTTAAAATGAGGTCATAGAATGGGCCCTAATTCAAAATGAATGGTGTCCTAAGAAGGCAAGTTTGTGGGCGCGCACACACTGAGAATACCATGTGAAGATGAAGGCAGAGGTTGGAGTGATGCTTCTTTCTATAAGCCAAGTTACATCAAAGATTGCCAGCAAATCACCAGTAGCTAGGGGAGTGGCATGAATAGATTCTCTCATAGCCATCAGAAGGAACAAACCCTGCTGATGCCTTCTGACCTCCAAGACTGTGAGACAATAAATTCTGTGTGTAAGCCATCTGGGTTGTGGTACTTTGTTACAGCAGCCCTCTGAAACTAATACAGCTGGATTTCAGGGTTTAAGCCTTGGACATGAGCATTCTTAGTCAAGGAAGGGAGTCATTCCCTTCTCTGTGCCCCACACTGATTGTGATGATCTGGTTCTCTGCTGGACCCTCCCAGCAAACTGGGAGCTCATGAACAGTGAGGGATAGAACTAGAGTGTAGCAAGCATGTCAAACTCGTGGTGGCCTCCATCTCACAGATGGGGAATTGAGGGTCAGAGTCCAGGCACCTGGCCTGCTCGGTGCCAGTTGGTCTGTGAGGGGAAGGTGTGTGGGAGCTGAGATGGAAAGAGGGTCGCACAGAGGGTGAGGATGACATCCTGTCAGTCCTACCTGGTGTCCCCAGACCTCACCTTGTCCCAGACCTCCTCACTGCTCCCCAAGGTACTTCCCACGTAGGGATTGACTCCTGCCACACACACCAGGAAGTCAACATTCCCAGAATGTCTCAGGGCCTGCAGTGAGAAGGGGCAATGAGGACCAGGGTCAGGGAGCAAAAGAAGTTTTCTATTGAAGTGGGAGGTGTTTCCTGTTTGCTCTCCCTGGGTCTCTGCCTGGCTAAATCCAGGAGGAGACCATACCAAGTGGGTGGAGAGCTGTCTCTCCTCATCAGACTTAAAACATCTCTCCACGCAAATCTGTAAACCTGTTCAGGCTCTGGAGTAACCAATGCCAAGCACATGGTCAGCTTTCATTCCTGTGCTTGTTCGCTTGTTCATTTGATCAGGTTATGTTTTTAAAATAACCACTTTTCCTCTTGTTACCTCCAAACCCTACCCATCTCCTCACCGTGGCCACCAGCCAGTCTCGGTCCTCAGCCTTCCCCACGTGGCAAACGGTGCCAGACACGCTCAGCCCCTCCCCCTGCAGTGCTGCCAGTGCCTGGTCCACATTTTGCTGCTTCCGGCTGCTGACCACCACGTGGGCCCCATCCTGGGCCAGACGCCGGGCGATGGCGAAGCCAATCCTGAGGACAGAGATGGCTATGATGGCTTCAGCCCTCACCACCCTCCTCCTGGGAAGCTAATCATGAGACACAAATTGAGTTCCACAGTGTGGTTCACGAACTGCCTCCAAATCTTTTGAGTGGGAAAGAGGAACTATTGAACATTTTCTATATATCAGGCCTTCACCAAGACTAACCCAGTTAATTTTCACAACTGTATGTATAACAATCATATGGATGAGAAATTTTTCATAACAATTTAATTGAAGGGAATTTTAAAAAAGTAATGATCCTTCAGAACACATGTACATGTGCTGGGCATCCAGCGTGAATGGTAGAGAATCTTTAACTGCCCAGTGTTTTCTCCGAGGCCTCTGTGAAATTGCACTTTCTATAAGTCTTAAAGCTTTCCTCTGTCCTGCAATTTAAAAACTTTGATGCTGAGAACATGCTATGCCCCCATTCTCCATCTCCTTACTTTAAGGAGGTCTGAAGCACTCTTGACTTGGGCTGGTTGAGTACCTGTGATCAAGGGCAGAAGGCATATGTCCCCTCTCTTATAGAAACTGCTAGGGCAACATAGAGTTTTGAATTACTCATTTGTGCATTGGGGACACACAGATTTAAAATATCATTGGGGCCCGGCCAGTTTTGCTCAGTAGTGAGCACTGACTTTTGTACCAGGAGGTTATGGTTCGATTCCCGGTCAGGACATTTGCCTGGGTTGCTGGCTAGAACCCCATTAGGGGGCATGCAGGAGACAGCCAATCAATGATTCTCTCTCATCATTGATGTTTTTATCTTTCTCTCCTTCTACCTTCCTCTCTCTGAAATCAATAAAAACATATTTTAAAAAAACAAATAAAACATGGTGATGTGGAAGTCTGGGATATTAACAGTTCTAAAATAAAGCGATCTAAATTTGACCATGAAAGGTCAAAAGGAAGACAGAGCCCCTGAACACCAGAATTCCCCCTCCTGCCTGTGGTAATGACTCATTAAAGACTGTGGCCCATTATGGCAGTTAGAGGATAAGTGGAATTGGGGGTACATAGGAAGAGATGTGACCAGGAGAGGGTCATCTATGTAAGCTCTCTGAACTGATCTTGAGACCTTGCCTTGCCCAGTGCCCTACTGCCAGTGAACTCTCTGCAGTCAATGGAATCCCTAAGTCTGAGAGACCAATAGGTCTCTGGCTTCTCCCTATTAGACCAGGACTATAAAAGTCCATGGCCACGTGCCCAAGAAGGATGGGGAGAGAGAGCTGTCCTGATGATGATAAGTTAAATACCTTAGGGTTACCCAGCCAGTAAGTGGCAGAGACTAGATTCAAACACTGCTCTGATTGAACCAGGAGCAGTTGATTTTCCAAATCTATCATTCTTGGAACTTAGAAACCGGATGTTTTAGGAAGACACACTGAGTTTGGGGTTAAGATAAATGCCAGAGCTATGTAATGAGATGGGGATGTCAGGAAGGATGTGTGAGAAGGACAGCCCCTGCTCTGCGATGGGGACTCTAAATCTGTTCATTACATGGACTCCCATTCACTCACCCGTTTGTGGACCCAGTAACCACAGCTACTTTCCCAGCCAGTGGACAGCTTCTATCTGCTATTTTGCTGCTCATTCTTGCTGAGATAAAGACCGAGGAGCATTGAAGACCCTTAAAGGCCCAAGACGCGGCCCTGAACATGATAGTCACTGTCTGGCGTTTGTCCTCCTGGACCCAAAGCGGGGAAGAACCTGGGAAGACAATCATCATGAACCATGTTAGAATCTGTCTCCACCCATCCTTCATGAAAGGGTTCCACTGAAGTCTCTGATAAATGTCCTACCGTCCTTTAAATTTACAAGGAAAGCCCAGAGCTGCTCATGTCCTTTCCATGATCAGTTCCCCAAATGGGCTTCCCTGTGATGCCGGGCCCCTGGTAGATGTCTGAGTGATACTTGCCTGACTCACCTCCAAACAAGGAATATCACTGTGATCTTCTGAGAGTCACCTTTGTACTTCTCTCCATACATCTATTCTTCCACAAAGAAATTGCATTGGACTTTCTTTTATCTTTCCCCAGCCTGTTGCAACCACCCTGGTCCAAGCTCTTGTCACCTTCCCTACCTGCTGCAAACTCCTCTTCCTTCAGCTCCCCAACTGAAGCAACAGCGATTGTCCCCTCATCAGATAAAGCAGATGTGTCAGCATTTCTGAGAAGCAAGTTGTTTCCCCTCATCACAAATGACTCTGATCCAACTGAGATAGAAGTCCAGCCACTCCCCCTTTGTTTAAAAAAACTTTCATAGGTCCTATACCTCACATCTCTTGAACTCCAGGCCATATTGTCCAGGCCCACCTGCCCAAAGATCCTATGGCACCTGTGTCATTGTAACTGTTTCAGCAATACCTAATTTCTTCAGTAACTTTCTCTCAACCCACATCTTTCATCCCAAACCTTCCCTCCATCTTATGGGGAGATCAAAGAACAATAGTTGTCTTGGGTTGGCTACCTCAGAATCACACTAAAAAATCAAGTAGTTTTTTTGGAGATGGCCTTGGGAAGCAATGTAGGGGAGTGGAAGGAGTGAGACAGAAGGGAAGATAGCCCATAAGTGGTACATTATCAAGTGAGTTATGTCTATTGGTAACTGAAGGTCAATCTTGTTGAACTCTGAGCAATAGTTTTGTTTCTTAATTCTCACCTGAGAATATGTTTATTGATTTTAGAGAGAAAGGAAGGGAGAGTGAGAGTGAAAGAATATGAGAGAGAGAGAGAGAGAGAGAGAGAGAGGGGGGGGGGGGAGAAAGAGAGAGAGAGAGAGAAATGGATGTGAGAGAGAAACATCAATTGATTGATTGATCCCCGTACAGGCCCTGAACCAGGATAGAATCTGCAACCTTTTGATGTATGGGATGATGCTTCAACCAACTGAGCTACCTGGCTAGGGAAGACAAGGGACTGGACTTAGAGTGACCAAGAATCCCTGTTTCTAGGACTGCAGGTTTTAGCACTGAACGGCCCACATTCCAGCAAATTGCTAAGTCCTAGACAAACCAGACAGTTGGTTACCAGCACAGGGGCACATCCAACTCCTGTCAGTCACTAATTGATGACTGCTCCTGGGGTGGAACAAAGAGGTGATCAGCAGAGACAGAGCAGAGGGCCTAGGTAAGGTGGGATGGTGTGGTAACACCATGGGAATTTGGACTTTCTCTTATGAGGGAAAAAAACTTGTGGAGGTTTTTACAAAATGGTATTTTGATATAAATAAATGATGATCACACTCAAGGAGCCATAAACTTTATTCTAGGCCCTAATGACTAAAATAGCCAATAATTGTTTCTCTAGTGTTCATTTTTTGTATTAATCCTTATTCCATTTTCTGAGTGATCTATCCCAGTTTATTAAGCTGTTGCACAATATGGGAAGCTAACCTAACCCTTCCCAGGAACAAAATCACAGAGCTCTGAAAATAGACAAGTTCACATCTGTATTCAACATAAAAGCTCTAAACAACCATGCACTTACTACCTAAATCTCTGGGTTTCCAAGCAAGTTCAATGCTGTTGATATCAAGAAATATTATGGATTGAATTGTGGCCTCCTGCCCCGAGGTTCACATGTTGAAACCCTAACCTCTACGGCTTCAGAGTGTGACTGTGTTTGAGATGGGAACTTTAAAGATGTGAATAAATTCACCTAAAACATTTTACATATAAAAAACAGATTTATGAATAAGGACTTTTATCATCCAATTTGTAATAGTTGAAAAAATAGATAAACTTAAATGCTGAATATGGTATGCATGTTACTTGATGGAATATGTGTAGCCGTTAAAAATGGTGTTCTTAAGTAGTTTGTAACAATACTGAAATGTTTTTGTTAAAATGCTAACTGAAAAATCATGACACAAACTTATATACAGCATGGCTGAAATTATATTAGCATAAATGTCTATATAGAAAAATATAGTAAATAAGCCTGAAAGTAAATTAAGCTGTGATGGAATAAAAGTGATAGATTAAATATGTACTTCAGCCTTCTCTTCTTCCCTTTCACCACTAAAAGATACTTTTTAAAAAAGGAAGAAAGGAAACAAAACCAAAGCAATACAAAAAAAAAACCACCACCACCACAACAACACAAAAAAAAACTTTATAAAAATTATGAGAAATTCTAGAGTTAACTTTCTAGAGAATGCCCCAGTTCAAAACACCTTTTACTGCATTGGAGAACAGCAGTAAAAGTTGAGAGCAGCTGTAGGTGCCCCAAAGCTCAAAGGCAACAGATAGAAAGAGTAGGAGGGGCCCGGGTAATTGTCAGAACAGGGTACTTGCATTCGGAGGAGCCTAGGCCATTAGAATTCTTCTCTGAATCACTGCCATTTTGTCAAGCACCCCCTGAGTAAGAGCATCAGCCCCCGGGAAGGTAACCACAAGAAAACCAGAAGAAAGTTGAATTAGCCCTGCCAGTGTGGCTCAGTGGTTGAGCATCGACCTATGAACCAGAGGTCATGGTTTGATTCCTGGTCAGGGCTCATGCCCAGGTTGTGGGCTTGATCCCCAGTAGGGGGTGTGCAGGAGGCAGCCGATCAATGGTTCTTTCTCATCATTGATTTTTTTCTCTCTCCCCCTCTCCTTTCCTCTCTCTGAAATCAATTAAAAAATATGTATTTTTAAAAGAAGCTTGGATTAATACAATAAAAGGAAGAAAAGAAGAAAAAAACAGCATAATGAAAAACACAAAATAAGATTTCAGGAATAACTCCAAATGTACATGAACGTTCATAATAAATGCAAATGGATTAAGTCAACATACTAAAAGATGGAGTCTCTCAAATTAAATCTTTTAATAACCCAGCTAAATATAATTCACAAGAGACACAATTAGAACAAAATGGCTAAGGAAGATTGACAATAAAGGAATAGATGTTGACATAGCAGGCAAATATTAAAGGACAAGTAAGTAAGATAATATTATAATTAGACAAAATATAATTCAAGATAAAAGGTATTAAAATGAAAACAGGTTAATAATTTATATTCATAAACTATACATAAAACAAAAATTATAGTAGTCATTGTTATGTACTTAACACATAAGTTTAACTTTCTTTGTTGTTGTTAATCCTCACCCAAGGACACTTTCTCCATTGCTTTTTAGGGAGAGTGGAAGGGAGGGGAAGAAACAGAGAGAGAAACATTGATGTGAGAGACACATCACTTGGTTGCTTTCTGCACGTGCCTGCAACTGAGGGATGTGTCCTTGACCAGAATCGAACTGGAGACCCTTTAGTCCGCGCGCCAATGTTCTAACCACTGAGAAAATTGGCCAGGGCTTAATACATAAATTTAAAATTGACAAATCCACAAAGTTACCAGGTAACTTAACATATATATTTCTGAAATCAAGACTTTAATGGACAAGATGTAAGATTATAGAGAATTTTATGTAATAATTAACAAGGAAATCTCAATAAATTCCTAAGAGCAGAAATTATGTGGATCATCCTTATTCACTGACATATGTGCAAAATATAAATTAACACAAAAGTATAGTACCCTCCCCAAATCATATACCTGGAAATTTTAAGTCCCCATATAAAATAACTTTTGGAAGAGAAAAATCAAAGCAGAAATCACTGTTTAGAAATGAGCAGCAATCTGAGCACGTTGCAGAAGAATAAACAGGATAGAATGTGGTCAAAAGCAATACACAGAGAACAAAGCAGAGTCTCAAATACATTTTTCAGAAAGGAGATAATAGAAAATAATGACATAGATTTTTATTCAATAAATTAGCAAGAGAAAAACACTAATAAATCCAAAGAGAAACGAATTTATTAAAAGCACAAATTATGAAACTGAAAATAAAGAAAATCAACAAGTTATTGGAAAAAAAAACACATCAAATTCTAAAGATGGTTTTCCTTTGGTGGGACTACAATTTGCCCCCTTGAATTTTCACTCTTATTTACTTCACAAATTTTCTATAAGAAGTAAACATTGAGCCCTAGCTGGTTTGACTCAGTGGAGAGTGTCCACTGAGCACACAGACTGAAGGGTCCTCGGTTTAATTTGGTGAAGGGCTCATACCTTAGTTGCAGGCTCAATCCCTGGCCAGGGTCAGGGCGTGTGTGGGAAGCACCCAATTGATGTGTTTCTCTCGCATCCTTGTTTCTCTCCCCCTCCCTCCCTCTCTCTCTAAAAATCAATGAAAAAATATCCTCGGATGAGGTTTAACAACAACAACAAAAAGTATACATTGATTTTATATTTAAAAGTCTACTATTCTTAAATGCCCAGTTAATTCTTGGAGGAATGGCTGAGTCTAGGGTTGAAGCAGGGAAAATACTAGATGAACCTGGAGCATCTTGTACTTCCAGAAAGTAAACAATTGAAGGGGTGCTGAAAGGACAGAGGAGCCGAACTGAAAGAGGTCCTGATGGCCAAAGCTTAAAAACATGAACAACAAAATAAATAACGTTGTGTTCAATTTTAATCTAAAGTATAAAACAGTTACATACATGTCCACACTAATACAAAAAACGACTAAGTAAATAATGGGAAGGGACCAATACAAACTTTACAGTGGAGAAACCTGGCAGACACTTCCCTAACGAAGTGATCAAGGTTAACATCACCATAGGAATCATGTGCTATCATGGACTCTCTGATTTGAAGAGATAAGGGCACTTCACCTTTGTCATATTCTTTTCCCAAACCCATCATCCCAGTCTAATCATTAGGAAAACATCACACAAATCCAAATTCAGGTACATTCAATAGCATCTCAACCAAAACTGTTCAAAATGTTAAGGTCATGAAAAACACAACTGAGAAATGTGATGGATAGGAGTAGACTAAGGAGACAGGAGGATTAAATGCATGGTGGCATCCTGGATTGGATCCTGCAGCAGTGAAAGGACAGCAGTGAGAAAACTGGTGAGATATGAATAAAGTAGGTGGTTCAGTTCTAATATTATACCAGTGTTAACTTCCGAGATTTGAGGAATGTACCACTGTTTTATACAAGATGATAGTTAACATTAGGGGAAACTAGGTGAAGGGGACACAGGAACTCTCTATGTACTATCATTGCAACTTATCAGTAAATCTAAAATTATTCCAAAATAAAAAGTTAACTGTTAAATTGTCAAACTATGCATACTTTAGCAGATTTCGAGAGGATGTTTCATAAATTTGAATGTAGAACTTAGCAATGATTATTAAAGTTGTGAATACTAAAATATGTTACTAAAATTTTCACAACTTTAAATTAGCTGTACACTTAGAGACTTTATGTACCGTGTATGACAATTGGGCTGTTCTCAAATTTTCTAAAATAGCATGGTCCAATTTCACTGAAGAAACCTCTAGACACACTTCCAAGGCAGTGGGATTCACTGGAGGGCTCAGATGGTCCTCCCATCCTTCCTTTGACCAGGCCTGCAAGAGCCCTGCTGGCTGGGGTCTCTAAGGGTGGGGCCTGTTGGCTTACTGGTGCCTCTGTCAGTGGCTGAAACTTGCTACCACAGCAGGGAATGGGGACTTTACTTGATAGTTCCAGGTACAAATAAGTAAGGTTAGCACTTCCTCTGATAAGGACTTGAGTGTCTGCCTTAAGACTCTCCCTGTCCATACTCTGGCTCTCTGGTGGTGACCAGGATAGGTCACTGACCACTGGGGCCCTCAGAGCCAATCTTAAGACTTACAGAGTAGGGATTGTGCTGAGAAGAGGTATGTCTCCTAGAGGTCTCTGGCCTCTCCAGTCTCTAGAGGACCCCTGGAGGCAATAGACATACCTACCTGGGACAGATGGACGCAGTGCTTTTCTCCGATTCTTGGACAGAAGCCTGGGACCACAGCAATCATGGAACTCTGCTGATAGCCCTGTGTATTCTGGTATATAAGGGCTTCATCCTATTCCCTTTTGTCTTTCTGGACACTCCCCTAAATTCACCCTGTTCCCTGCCCACCACACTCCCAAGCCCTTTGTTGAATCATGAAAACATCTAAGATTAATGTGACGTCCTTAGAATCACCTGTAACGTCCCTGAATAATCCCTCAATATCCTGCCTCCAAAGCTGCCCCAACTAGGTTCCTGGTAACAAAGTTCCTGGAAGAAGACAGGGGTTCACATTCCCAGGGACAGTACAGACAGGGGGCATGGGGTGATGATTGCAGTAAGAGAGAAGGGACCTTGGTAAGGAAGTGGACATGAGCCGTGTGTGTGTGTGTGTGTGTGTGTGTGTGTGTGTGTGTTGCCTGAATTTCAAAAACATTTCTGGCTCCTCTTGATGTTTGTTATGATGAATTGTGTTTCTATGAGTGGCATGTTCATACTCGTGACATGTGTTTGGAAATTCTACTTACTCTGCAGATTTCCTGACACTAAGAGCACTGTTATGCAATTTTTGGGTCCTTCAGAAATGCTTGCAAGTTGACATTGAACAGTGAGGTTAAAATGTGTTTATCTGGTCCCTGAAAGTGCTGTCCTCCTATATATGTCATGGACTTCTTCAATTGTGCAATATTTCAAATGAATGGGAAAGAACAACATAATATATTCAACTCCCACATTTAGCAAATAATATTTTCCCTATTCGCTTCATCTTTTTTTAAAAAATGAAAACATGGCACTCTCTCTACAGGGAGCATACCTGTGCCATTCCCTTCCCTCTCTCCTTCTCCCCTCTCCTTCCTCCGTAGGCATGTATCCCCTAACTTCTAAGGGACCCCATGAGACTTGCAACCAGGGAAGAAATGGGCAGCGGCAGCTCATCCCAGGCTAACCCCCTGAACCTTTCTCCAAGGCCCCCTGTTCTATGACTTCCCAATGAGCTAAGGCAGCCCAGCCTAGGCTCTCCTGTTGCTTCTATGCCCTTCCTTGTTTCACTCTGCTAAGTATATTTTTGCTGTGGGCAATACATTCTTGCTTGCTTTTCTACACTGCCTCTGGATTGAAATCTTTCCCTCAAGAAGACAAGAACAGAGATCTCATTGCCTCCTCTTGTTCTCTCACTGGTAACAGTTAGAGCATCGTCCCTCTAACCAAAGGGTTGAGGGTTTGATTCCTGGTTAAGGGCATGTACCTCGGTTGCAGGTTCACTCCCCGGCCATGATCAGGGCATGTGCGGGAGGCAACCAATTGATGTGTCTCTCTCACATCGATATTTCTCTCTCTCCCCCTCCCACCCTCCTTTCCACTCTCTTAAAAAAAAAAATCAATGGAAAAATTGGGTGAGAATTAACACACAAAAAAAGCATTATTGTAAATGTTCATGGGTAAATGACAAATTTAAATAAAACTTTCATGGCTTACAAAGATCCTTAAAGCCCTGCCTGCGTGGCTCAGTTGTTGAGTATTGACCCATGAATCAGGAGGTCAGGGCTTAATTCCTGGTCAGGGCACATGCCCGGGTTGCTGGCTGGATCCCCAGTAGGGGGCGGGCAGGAGGCAGCTGATCAATGATTCTCTCTCATCATTGATGTTTCTATTCCTCTCCCTTTTCCTCTCTGAAATCAATAAAAAAATATTTTTAAAAAAGATCCTTAGAAAAAAGACTATGAAAGAATCAGAATTTATCAGTGCCTTTGCAGAATTATCTAATAAGAAGTTGAAATGAAAGAAGTTATCTAAATAAAAATGGGTTCTGGTGGAAAAATATAAAAATATTAGACTATGTTTATGCACCAGGATTGTTTTTTGAGATGTTAATTTTTTAATTGTACCAATGTGTTTTGCTCACCATATCATTTCTCAGCCTCCACACAACCTCACCCCACCCTACTCTACACAGGTTCTTTGTATCTAGGTCTTTTGTAATTCCTTTCCTGGGATTTTTTTGCAAGAGGGAAGGCCAAAAGCAGTTTAAAGCCAAATGCTCTTCTGTTTTTTTTAAAAAGTGCAAACATAGTCAAGAAGAGGGAAGAAAGAGAGAGGCCTCTGCCTGAGAGAGTAATGGAATGAGGGTGGAGAAGAGGGGAGATTCTTCTAAACAGAGGAGAGCCTGGGTTACCAGGAACTTCATTAATAATTTGGGGGTCTAGGGAAGGGTCAAGACCTCAGAAAAACAACAACCTTGCAAATCAAAGAGAAGACTCTGTGCTTCTTCAAGACCCTGTTGCCCTCTCTCCACACTCCCCAGAGGTGGCCACTGTTCAAAAGTTGTGTACATCATTCTTGTCCATGCTTTTTTAAAAATTTTTTTTATTGATTTCAGAGAGAAAGGGAGAGGGAGAGAGAGAGAGAAACATCAATGATGAGAGAGAATCATTGATCGGTTTCCTCCTGTATGCCCACTACTGAGGATCGAGCCAGAAACTCCAGGCCTGTGCCCTGACCAGGAATCAAACCATGACCTCCTGGTTCATAGGTTGATGCTTCAACCACTGAGCCACACTGGCCAGGCATATTTTTGCATTTTTACTATACATGCATTCACAAATAGTACACATTGTTTTGCTTGCTTTTAAGCTTTACCAAAAGTGGTAATATAATTCTACAACTCACTGGTGTTCGTCCACTTTATGTTTTTGGAATTGAACCTCACACATGCATTGGTAGTCCATTCACTTTCACTGCACAGGACAGAGCATCCTCATTGTATAAATATGCACAATTTACTTATCCATGTCCTGTTAATGGACATTTGGGTTGTCTATAACCTAGCACATAGAATGCTGTCACAAACATCCTCATGCCCATCTCCTTGCACCATACATGTGTGAGCTTCTCTCTAGAGTTTATATTGGAAGGGGGAAGCTGGATCAAAGAGCATACATATCTTGATCACTACTATACATTGCCAAATTTGTTTTCCAAAGCCATTGTACCAATTTACACTCGTATGAGAGCTCCTGTTCCTCCACCTTATTCCTAATATTTATGCTCTCAGACATTTTCATATTTGTTGTTCTGATACCTGTAAAATAGCATCTCATATTACTTTGCATTTTTTTGCTTACCAGTGAGGTTGGTTCTCCTTATAAGTCTGATGGGTCCTCTTTTATAAATTGCCTGTTCATTCTGTTTATTGAATTGTTTGTCTCTTATTGATTATTAAGGACTATTTGCATATTGTGAACACTGGTCTTCTTTGTAAGTCTGCTGGCTTCACCCTACTTTTTGCTGTCATCTGACCTCCAGCTTATAACTCCTTATTTCTTGAAGATTTTAGCACTGATTTATTTGCCTCTCTTCTCAGTACTAGGCCTGTCTTAATTATTAGAAATTTTAATATCCACAGGGATGATCTTCTTAGTTCCTGATCTCCTCAATCCAGTGATCCTTTTTCTCCCTCCACCAACCCACCCACTCCCAGATTCTTGCCTGAGACCACACTTTACCAATAATAGCATT
Organism: Plecotus auritus; assembly: GCF_963455305.1. NCBI lineage: Eukaryota > Metazoa > Chordata > Mammalia > Chiroptera > Vespertilionidae > Plecotus > Plecotus auritus. Next base: position 84,632,474 of record NC_137770.1, on the reverse strand, counting down.
TCCTGATATCTTGATGACAAGCATACCACTCTTTCACTAAACTTGTACCACACTTCCTCCCATAGCCCGATTTAATCATTTCTCAACCATAATGGAATCTACTATCCATTGACCTGCCAATTTTTTCACATCCCCTCCCCCTCCACATCTTGAGCTTAGAATCTTACCTGGCTTAGAATATACATTCCATCGTACAGTCACTTCTCTGTATGTGTAGTTGTTCCCTTGCTCTTCTTGTCCTCTCTTGAAGTTTTCTGGAAAAACCCCAACCCTACATAAGTATAACTCTCCATTAACTCCCCAACAGCATATCAGCAAATGATATTTGCTAGAGAAACAGTTGAAGTAGGAATAATGGTACAAAAATGGTAAAACAAGGGAATGATATTCTCTTGTGGAACAACAATGGTAAAGGACCTTTCTTTAAATTCATGGACAGTAACCTTAGGATGCTCTTTAGTGCTGTCCTCTTTCAATCCCGCTTCACTTCCCTAGTTGATTCACTTTCTTGTATTCTTATAGACCATCTATATATATAAAAGTTAAGTGATCATTATGACCGAACGACCAGTACGACTGAACAATCAGTTGACCAGTTGCTATGACACACACTGACCACCAGGGGGCAGACAATCAATGCAGAAGCTATCCCCTGGTGGTCAGTGCATTCCCACAGCCAACCTCCCATGGCCCCTCCTCCCCCTGCCAGCAAACCTCCCGCGGCCCCTGTCCCCATGGCTGGCCAGCCAACCTCCCACAACCCCTCCCCCCAGCCAGCCAAACTCCCGCGGTCCCTCCCCCAAGCTGGCCAGCCCCCAATAGGCTTTGGTTGCCGGCCAGGCTGAGGGACCCCACCCATGCACGAATTTGTGCACTGGGCCTCTAGTCCTACATAATAAAGAGGTAATATGCAAATTGACCATCACTCCAACATGCAAGATGGCCACCCAATGTGGACATAAGATGGCCACCACAAGATGGCCAGCAGGGGAGGGCAGTTGGGGCGATCAGGCCTGCAGGGGAGGGCATTTAGGGGTGACAGGGCCGGCAGAGGAGGGCAGTTGGGGGTGACCAGGCCTGCAGGGGAGGACAGTTGGAGGCAACCAGGCCTGCAAGGGAGGGCAGTTGGGGGTGACTGGGCCGGCAGAGGAGGACAGTTGGGGGGACCCAGGCCTCCAGGGGAGGACAGTTAGGGGCAACCAGGCTGGCAGGGGAGGGCAGTTAGGGGTAATCGGGCTGGCAGGGGAGCAGTTAGGCATCAATCAGGCTGGCAGGGGAGTGGTTAGGGGGTGATTAGGCTGGCAGGCAGAAGTGGTTAGGGGCAAGCAAGCAGGTGAGCAGTTGGGAGCCAGCAGTCCTGGATTGTGAGAGGGATGTCCGACTGCCCGTTTAGGCCTGATCGGGCCTAAACGGGCAGTTGGACATCTCTCGAGGGGTCCCAGATTGGAGAGGGTGCAGGCTGGGCTGAGGAACACACCCCCCATGCACGAATTTTGTGCACTGGGCCTCTAGTTATTTCATAATGTCTCCTTTTTCTTCAAACTGCAACCTCTCCTACTTTCTCATGGTTCAATGATGATCTTGCTTCTGATTGTACAGAAGCTATAGAAGCAATCTAAAAAATATCATGGACCCCTACATATGGTCCCGACTCTATCTTCCCTTCTGTTATAGTGAATAAACTGTTAGTGCTCCCATGTACTAATAAAGTCAACACTTCCACTTTTTGCCCTGGGACCCATTCCTTCTCACCTGGCAGTATTTCCTGTGAGACTGTGGACAGGCCTGTAACCAGCCCCTTTGAATTTGCTTGCTCTCCCTCCCTCACTCTCTATTCTTCACTTTTGCTGCCTTGCCCTTCAATAAAGTGTTAGAATATAAGCTTTGCCTGGAGTTCTGATTTCTACCACCAAGACACAGCACTATAACTGGTGTGGGATTGGGGTTGTATTCTCTACATAATGACAAAGTAAAGGTACAGCCCTCAGGGTCTATCCTGCTCAGCTCCATCCTGTGATTTTCAGACCTCCAGAAGGGGCAGGTACCAAATGGCCAATGCTTTTGCACCCTCTAACCATATTAAAAGGGAAGCAGGAGGCGAAGATAACTAATCACATTTTGTCTTAGACAAGCACAACCAAGTCAGTGTGTGAGGCTGGGGAGGAAAGGAGTGAGTTGCTTCCATCTAAGCCAGAACTCCATGTCTCTGGAATTGACCAGAATGTCTGCCTCTCGTCTGGATTCTTCTCTCTGCATCACAGCAGTTAGCCGATGAATTAGTATTCATTAGCTGGTGGATTTGGATGTGGCAGCACAAAGAGGCATAAATGGTCTCTTCTTGCTTTTGGCTCAACCTGGCCCTGACCAGCTGCTGCTCAAATCTGATTTGGAAACAGGCTGAGGTGTAAAAACCTAAACAACTTTAGCCTTTCCTATCAATTCAATTCAACAAATATTTATCAAGTGACTGCTCTGTGATGACCAAGGTATCACAGGCAGTACCTTGGCCTAGAGCAGGCAGACGATTGGTAAACAGTTATGAGTGATGTGGCAGAGGAAATGAGGGAGACAGATCTGCAGGCTCTTGGAGAGATGACTGTAGCAGTATGACCCTCAGTGCATGAAACACCTGGAGAGACAAGAAGGAATATGGGAAGGGCTATGGAGCTTGCAGCTGCTGATTTTGTGTATTCTCAACAAGAAGAACAAACAGAATCCTGGCTCCAGGGCCCTGTTGGCTGCCTCTCTCTGGCTATCCTGCAGACAGCTTAAACTCAGCGTGTCCAACTGAATTCACCTTCACCCTCTAAACCTTCTTTTTCTCCTGCACTTATTATACCACCATCTCCCCTGTTAGACATCTGGGAGTGTAACAAAATGACCCCCGCTATTGTGTATGCTTATGACTTAAATGTTGAATTGTCATTTTTTTTGCACAGTGATGTGGCTGTCCTATGGGGCCATAGGTTCAGGCCATACTCCTCTCGTGTCGCTGAAAGCAGATGGCCTTGGATATTCTCGTCAATTATCAAGGAAGCTCTGGGCCCTGCAAATGGGTGCCCCAGGGAGGACATAAGCAAGGGAGGAAACTCCTTTCCCTTTCAGGATCTTGCTCTTTGGGGCCTGAGCTTTGAAGAGCCAAGTGATGCTTGAGGGCATGAGCAGGCTGAGGGAAAGACAGCCTGTGCCACACCAGAATTTCGGAATGATGTGTGTATGTCAGATCCATATCTGAGACTTCCAGGCAGTTTGACAATTTGAGAGGGAAATAGAAGCTGGCTAAATTATTAAGACACCACATCTGCCTGGGCTTGATTTGCCCTAGAAATTCTGCTCATGGCATCCATGAGGTTCTTTACTAACACAGGGAGAGCCATGGGCTCTGATGGTTTCCTTGTGCCTTTCACCCTTGATATGGGTATTTGGCTTAATTTGTTTGTACCAGATTGTCTGTAAATTTGGTATCACCCACCTCTTTCTCAGTCGTCCTCTGCACTGTATGGAGGTTTGGGGCTCCGTTTCCCAGCACCACTTTTCTATATGGCTTTGGGTTAGAGTGTGCCAATTAAAGGTCTAATTTCATGGACTAGCAGCAGTTTCCATATTGCTTCCCCAACCCTTCCAATCATCATGTAAGCTGCTAATTTCCTTTCTCCTTGGAATACAGAAGTGATTCTCCTTTACCAAGAGAGCCCTGACTGGAGTTGGGGAGGATTGGAAGATGGTGCAGAGTAACTGGATCTTTTTTCCACCTCCTCCCAGAATCTAATGGAAACTGAACTAAATTGGGGAATATTCATCCTGAAATACCAGCTGAAGACTGACTGAAGAGGAGCTTTTTAAACAAGGAAGGGCAGAAAACACCTTGAGATTGGTAGGAAGGGCAGGGTCACGAGAGGCCCTTGCCCAGCTCTCAGGACCTGTGGGCCAAGGATGAGGAGGGTTCCCGCAGAGAGGAGAAAGGCCTAGACACCAGGCGGGGCACCCCAGAAGGGACAGCCAGAGCCAGCACCAGCCACCCATGCACCAACCAGTGATGGGGCTTCTAGCAGCCAGAGAGCTGAAACTCCCAGAGACAAAGTCACTTTTTTTAAAGGGCTGGCGCACAGGATTTTTGTCCCCAGACACTCACCCTAAGTGTCTGTGGAGGGAAGGCAGTGTGGACTGGAGTCACCTGAGGAGAGACAATGGTGGAAGAATTTAGGGAGGGTGGCTGATGGGATACCTGTGCTGAGTATTGCTCCACCCCCATATCACTGTGGCCTATTTTCTTGAGAGGCACAGGCCCCTCCCAACAACAGAAGAAAGTGAGCAAGAAAAAGAGAACCTGTTTGAAGAAATAATGACAGAAAACTTCCCTAACCTGGTGAAGGAAAAAGTCACACAAGTTCAGGAAGCACAGAGAGTCCCAATCAAGATGAACACAAAGAGACCCACCCCAAGACATATCATAATTAAAAATGGCAAACATTAAAGACAAAGAGAGAATCTTAAGGACAGCAAGAGAGAGACAGTCAGTTACCTACAAGGGAGCTCCCATAAGACAGTTAGCTGATTTCTCAACAGAAACATAACAAGCCAGAAGGGATTGGCATGAAGTATTTAAAGCAATGAAAATTAAGGACCTGAAACCAAGACTACTCTATTCAGTAAGGCTATCATTCAAAATAGAAGTTCTCCCTTGAGAGGGAAGTTCCAGCCAGGTTCCTGGGAATGTAGGGGAATGTCCCTGCCCCCAAGCCAGCCACCGACTCTCGCTGAGACTGCTGTGTCCTCAGCAGGGGTCAAGATGCAGGGTGGGGTGAGATGTATGGGGGTGGGAGGAGAGCAGGGTAGTTCCTTTTCCCAGACTTCTGCTGTGGGAGGGGCTTGTGCCTCTCAGGAAAATTGGCCACTGCGATATAGGGGTAGAGCATGACTCAGCACAGGTATCCCATTAGCCACCCTCCCCAACTGTTTCCACCCCTGTCTCTCCTCCGGTGACTCTAGTCCACACTGCCTTCCCTCCACAGACACCTAGGGTGAGTGTTTGGGGACAAAAATCCTGTGTGCCTGCTCTTCAAAAAAAGTAGCAGGATACAGTATTAACATGCAGAAATTGATGGCATTTTAATACACCAATAATGAACTCTCATAAAGAGAAATAAAAAACAAATCCCATTTACCATTGCAACCAAAAAAATAACATGCCTAGGAATAGACTTAACCAAGGAGGTAAAAGACCTATATTAGGAAAACTATAGGACATTGGAAAAAGAAATATGTCCTACCTGCTTTGGCTCAGTGGATAGAATGCCAGCCTACAGATTGAAGGGTTCTGGGTTCGATTCTGTACCTGGATTGCAGGCTCTATCCCTGGGCCCAGTTGGGGTGCATTTGGGAGGAAACCAATAGATGTATCTCACATCGATGTTTCTCTCTCTCTGTCTCATTCTCTCCCTTCCATTCTCTCTAAAAATCAATGGAAAAATATCCTTGGGTGAGGATTAACAAACAAAAAACAAACAAACAAACAAAAACAAAAAAAAAGCCGAAACCGGTTTGGCTCAGTGGATGGACCGTCGGCCTGCGGACTCAAGGGTCCCAGGTTCGATTCCGGTCAAGGGCATGTACCTTGGTTGCGGGCACATCCCCAGTGGGAGGTGTGCAGGAGGCAGCTGATTGATGTTTCTCTCTCATCGATGTTTCTGGCTCTCTATCCCTCTCCCTTCCTCTCTGTAAAATATCAATAAAATATATTAAAAAAAAAAAAAAAGAAAGAAATAGAGGAAGAGACAGACAAGTGGAAGCAAATATCGTGTTCACGAATTGGAAGAATTAACATCATTAAAATGTCCATAGTACCCAAAGCAATCTATAGAGTCAACACAATTCCTATTAAAATACCATCAGCACATTTCATATATCTAGAACAAATATTCCAAAAATGTGTATGGAAGCAAAAAAGACCCAGAATAGCCACAGCAATCTTGAGAAAGAAGAACAAAGTTGGAGGGATCACAATACCAGATATAAAACTATACTACAAAGCCACTGTAATAAAAATACAGCCTGAAAGAGGCACAAGAACAGGCATCTAGATCAATGGAAGAGAACAGAGATCTCAGAAATTGACCCATGCCATTATGGTCAATTAATTTTTGACAAAGGAGGCAAGAACATAAAATGGAGTAAAGAAGTCTCTTCAATAAATGATATTGGAAAATTTGGAGAGATACACCATACACAAGAATAAACTCAAAATGGATAAAAGACTTAAATGTAAGTCATGAAACCATAACAATCCTTAGAAGAAAACATAGGCAGTAAAATCTCAGACATCTCATGTAGCAGAATTTTCGCCGATACATCTCCTAGGGCAGTGGTCAGCAAACTGCGGCTCATGAGCCACATGCGGCTTTTTGGCCCCTTGAGTGTGGCTCTTCCACAAAATATCTGTGCAATTGAAACTTCGTGGCCCATGCGCAGAAGTCGGTTTTCGGCTCTCAAAAGAAATTTCAATCGTTGTACTGTTGATATTTGGCTCTGTTGACTAATGAGTTTGCCGACCACTGTCCTAGGGCAAGAGAAACAAAGGAAAATATAAATAAAGGGACTACATAAAACTAAAAAGCTCTGCATAGAAAAAAAAATCCTCAAAATTAAAAGGGAACCCTCTGAATGGGAGAACATATTTGTCAATGATACATAGGATAAGGGGTTAATTTCAAAAATATATAAAGAACTCATAGAGCTCTAGCTGGTTTGGCTCAGTGGATAGAGCACCAGCCTTCGGATTGAAAGGTCCTGGGTTCGACTCCAGTCAAGGGCACATGTCTGGGTTGCAAGCTCAATCCCCAGTGGGGGGCCTGCAGGAGGCAGCTGATCAATGATTCTCTCTCATCATTGATATTTCTCTCTTTCTCTCCCTCTCCCTTCCTCTCTGAGAGCAATGTAAAGAATACAACTCAACAAAAGGAAGACAAAAAAATCTAATTAAAAAATGGACAAAATACCTGAATAGACACTTCTCCAAAGAGGACATACAGATGGCCAAGGGACATATGAAAAAATGCTTTAACATCACTAATCAGAGAGATGCAAATTTAAACTATGATGAGGTATCACCTCACACCTGCCATCAATAATCAACAAAGTACTAGAAAGTGCTGGTAAGGATGTGGGGAAAAGGGAAATCTAGTGCACTGCTGGTGGGAATGCAGACTGGTGCAGCCATTGTTGAAGACAGTATGGAGATTCCTCAAAAAATTAAAAATAGAACTGCCATTTGACTCAGCAATCCCACTTCTGGGAATATATCCTAAGAATCCTGAAACACTAATCAGAAAGAATATATACACCCCTATGTTCATAGCAGCACAATTTACAATAGCTGAGAGCCGGAAACAGCTCACATGCCCATCAGTAGATGAGTGGATAAAAAAGCTGTGGTACATTTACATATGGAATACCATGCAACTGTAAAAGAGAAGGATCTCCTACCCTTTGAGACAGCATGGAGGGACCTGGAGAGTATTAAGCTAAGCAAAATAAGCCAGTCAGAGAAAGACAAATATCACATGATCTCACTTATATGTGGAATCTAATGAACAAAATAAACTGATTAACAAAATAGGTCCGGAGACATGGAAACATGGAACAGACTAACAGATATCAGAGGGAAGGTGGGAAGGAGGGGGATTAATCGAAGAACTTATATGCATATATGTATGCATAACCCATGGACACAGACAGTAGTGCAGTGAAGACCTGGGGTGGGGCAGGAGCTCGTGGGGAGGGGACCTAAGGGGAAAAATGGGGGACATCTGTAATACTTCCAACAGTGAAAATAAATTAAAGAAAAGAGAGCCCTGATTGCAGAACACTGCTGCAGTGCCCCCTTTCCTCTTGTGATGGTGGTCACAGTGGTGGTTGTGGACAGTTCTTACTCCTAGCAGATTTATTAATATAGTATTAGTAAGCCAGGCAGCTTCTGGATAATTCCTCCAGCTCTGGGACCAGAAGTCCTTGCTATACAATATATCACTCCTGATATAGCAGGACAAAGAGGGTCAGTTCTTATTGCCTGTCCTCCCATGGCCTTCTTTCATTTGCTGGAGTTCAGTGTGATTGGGGCACTTCACATAAGATGAGCTGGTTGGCTAATGCATGGTTGGGCTGTAGTCTGAGATTACTGCAGAGAATGATATTGAATGAAAGGGAGAGATGTTCACCTCTAGTTTCGGGCTATAAGGGGACTGCTTCCTTAAGGAAACAGATATGAGTATGTGTCACACAGGAACTCTTGTTCAATATCATGGACCTACATCTCCTTTGTTTTTAGCACAATATCTGAACCACTAGTTTCTTGGGGAAGTTGGCTATCAGGGCCAAAGGACACTAAGGACAACATGAGGATGAGATGTCTCAGTGCATACCATCCTTATTATATACTAGAGGCCACAATATGCATGTGGATTTGTGCACATTGAAAGGAAATTAATTAGAAGGTGGCCGGCAGGGTGGGACTGGGCGAGATGGGCTGGACACGCCCTGGAGCCAACCTCCCACGGTCCTTCCTCGTCATCTGTGTAGTGAGCGGGGTCCCTCTGGCAGGTGGGGTCCCTCAGCCTAGCCTGCGGGGATGGGGCCGAAACCAGCTTTCTAACATCCCCCGAGGGGTCCCAGAGTGCGAGAGGGCACTCTGCAAAGTTGCTGAGGTACAGGTTGTGCAGTAAACCAGATTAGAGACTGACAGTGCCTCAGCAACGGCCGAAGGTTGGATCTCGCCCCGTGAGGAATCAGGCTCCCTCCTCTCTGGTTTCGGGGCGCGTCACCCAAGAACCACTGCTGCCAAGTCACTGCAGCTCGGCAGCTCCTGCGTTGAGTGTCTGCTCCCTGGTGGTCAGTACAAGTCATAGCGATATGACTAATATGCTAAGTGTTCCTCCACCCAGGTCAATGGGTGGAGGAACACTTAGCATATTAGTCCTTTATATATATAGATTGAGGACCATTGTAATAGACACTGCCAGTGCCAGCAGCTTAAGCTATGTACCTGTGACTATGGCCGAGGGCTTTGGCTGCCCAGGGGACATTCAGCTTGGGAGTAGGGGAGGGCAGAAATGCCAGGGGAGTCCTCAACCAATGATAAACGGCAGTGGGTGAGTAAATAACCCCATCTTCTTTACCCATTGTTGGGGACAACTCTGGGGAATGTTCCATCTCTGAGGCGTATTCTGTGAGAGGTTCTCCGAGAGGCTGAGCCCCAAACTAGATTTAGTAAACAAAACAGTACAAGACACCCAGTTAAATTTGAATTTCAGATAAACTTTGATATCTTTTTGTATATTGCTTCTTGTAATATTGGGAAATATACATAAAAAATGTTATTCATTGTTTACCTGGGAGTCCTGTGTTTTATCTGGCAAACCTACCAGTGGCACAAAGCAGTTGCTTATTCACTAAGGCTTCCTTCCCTTCTGCGATCCACATCACCCTCACTTGTTGGCGCTTCTGGGATCACCTCTGAAATAAACCTTATGCTCTCAATCCTACTCTCAAGAGTCTGATCAGATGGCTCCAGCCCACACTGTGGCTCTGGGAACCTCTGAGATCTTGTGTTGATAGAGATTAATTTCTGCCAGTTATCAGAATGGTGGCTCAAAATAAAAATTGTTTGACTACAGGAGAATAAAGTCACATAGTTCAGCAATCATAGACGTAAATTTGTTGATTGAGCTTTGCACATGCTGCCTGTGTAACTGACTCTTCAAATCTTCACAAAGACCTATGCTTCAGAAACTATTATTTGCCACATTTAACTGTGGGCATTTAAGGATGCCAAGTGATTTGCCAAGGTTATAGTTAAATAGTGACAAAGACCTTGTTATTCACATCCAGGCTATCTGTCTCCAGAACCTGGGGTCTGTCTCTCCATGTGGTAAACTGGTAGATGGGATGCACCCAGGGAAGAGATGGTTTTAGTTTTACTACCAAACTAAAGCAGGGGCAGCATACATCCAGGGCAGGTTTCTCTGATTGGATCTATGGGGTTTGCTGACTGGGTGTGAGAGCGACTACCTCTCCAGCTTCATCTCTTGCCATGTACCCTACCTTCTGCCAACACCCCACCATCCAGGAGCACTGGCCTTCTTTCTAGTTCTCATAATCAAACGATTCTACACCCAAGACTGTGCACATTCTGTCCCCCTGTCTAGAAGTCTCTTCCTTATCTTCCTTATCTGTCTTATACTCATCTTTTAAGATTCAGGGTTTTTTTTAATTGTATCAAGATATGCATAACATAAATTAACCATTACAACCATTTTTAAGTGTATAGCTCAGTGGCATTAAGTATATTCAGAATGTTGTGCAACCATCACCTCCATCCATCAACTTTTTCCATCTTCCCAAACTGAAACTTTGTCCCCATTAAACAAGAACTTCCCATTCTCCCTTCCCAGTCCCTGGCATGCATCATTCTACTTTCTGTCTTTATGAGTTTGTCTCTTTGTGACTGGCTTATTTCATTTAGTAGAATGTCCTCAAGGTTCATCCATGTTGTATCATGTGTCAGAATTTCCTTTCTTTTAAAGGCTGAATAATATTTCATTGCATATACCACATTTTTTTATCCATTCATCCATTGATGTACACTTGGGTTGCTTTCACCCTCTGGCTATTGTGTATTCACTATTGTGTATGCTACTATAAAAATGAGTGAAAAATATCTCTTTGAGACTCTGCTTTCAATTCTGTTAGTATACACTGAAGTGGAATTGCTAGATCATATGGTAATTGTATGTTTAATTTTTGAGGAACCTCGCACTGTTTTCCACTGCAGCTGCACCATTTTACATTCTAATTAGCAATGCACAAAGGTTCTAATTTCTCCACATCTTCACCACCACTGCTTATTTTTAACTTCCTTAATTTAAGGAAGCCTTCTCAGACCCTTTTGACTAAGCTAGCCCCACCATGTCATCCTTGACTTTATCATATTGAAATTTAAATATTTATTTGTGTAATTATTTCATGTATGGCTCCCCACTGAAATGTAAGATCTTGATTATATTATCTTTGTCCCCACTAACCAGCTCAGTGTCCGGCACATTGTAGGTTCTCAAATGTTTCTTCCACATGAATGAATGATGTTTCTGCTTTAGAAGAATGAGTTGATAGTGCTGTTGGTTTGTTTTTGCAGTAACAGTGCACAGTGAGTTAAGTAGCATGAAGTGGTCATCACAATCTCTTAACTGTTTATCTGGGTCTTTATCTCTGCTCTGACCCTTCTTGTTCCACCAGCTGTCTTGGTGTCTGACCCATGATAGGACAAAGCAGTGTTTATGACAATTAAAAAGGACCTGTAAAAAAAGAATGTTTTAAAGTGGCCTCCTGCAAAGAAGTGTCTCTGGGGATGGGTAGCATCTTGGGGTTTGTAAGAGCTCTAGACACACAAAGGTTTTCCACCATGGGCCTCATTCCTGCTTCCTGAGAGCCTCTCAGTCTTCTAAGGACCAGGGAAGAGCAGTGTAACGGTGTATGCTCTAGTTGGTCCTTCATGTTTTTAATTGTTCAGCTATCGTGACAACCCACCAGATTTAAATCACTCTTTGTTTCTCTGAGCATTTATACTTTTCCCTAGTGTCAATCAAGCACACCTGGCCATCAAAAACCCTAGGTGCTGGAAGAGACCTTGAAGATGATCTTTTTCAATCTCTAAAGTTTGAGGTGAAGTGCTTTTCCTAAAGTCCCTATAATTTATGAGCAGAGGGTAAATTTATAATTTACAAAACCAGCTTAAATCCCTGTGCAAACACCTTGTTTATTTTTGTTCATATTCCATTTAAGAGATTTTGGGGGGGGTCCCCCTGAAAATAAGTATTGACTGACTAGATGGCATCATTTGTAAAATTTCCAGCTTCCTGGCCCCTAGTCCAAGTATTTATTTTAATCTTTTTTCTTTATTGATTAAGGTATTACATACGTGTCCTTATCCCCCCATTGCCCACCCCTCCACTCACCCCTCTGGTGTCTGTGGCCATTGGTTAGGCTTATATGCATGTACACAAGTCCTTTGGTTGATCTCTCCCCCTTACCCCCACCCACCCCTACTGAGGTTTGACGATCTGATCGAAGCTTCTCTGTCTCTGGATCTGTTTTTGTTCATCAGTTTATGTTGTTCATTATATTCCACAAATGCGTGAGATCATGTGATATTTATCTTTCACTGACTGGCTTATTTCGCTTAGCATAATGCTCTCCAGTTCCATCCATGCTGTTGCAAATGGTAAGAATTCCTTCTTTTTTACCACAGTATTTTTTTCCACAGTTTTTTTATTTTTATTTTTTGTTAATGAATTTTATTTTTTATTTTTTCTACATTTTTAAATTTTATTTTATTGTTTAAAGTATTACACATAGTAGTACATATATCTCCTTTGTTTCCCCCATTGACCTTATCCCAGCCTCCCCTACCCCCTGTTGCATGCCCTCATCCCACCCCCCCCAGTGTCTTGTGTCCAATGGTTGTGCTTATATGTATGTAAACAAGTCCTCCGGTTGATCTCTTTCCCCTCCTCCCTAACACTCCCCAGCCTTCCCACTGTAATATGACAGTCTGCTCAATGCTTTACCACAGCTTTTTTAATCCACTCATCTGCTGATGGCCACTTAGGCTGTTTCCAAATCTTAGCTATTGTAAATTGTGCTGCTATGAACATAGGGGTGCATATATCCTTTCTGATTGGTGTTTCTAGTTTCTTGGGATACATTTCTAGAAGTGGGATTACTGGGTCAAATGGGAGTTCCATTTTTAGTTTTTTGAGGAAACTCCATACTGTTCTCCACAGTGGCTGCACCAGTCTGCATTCCCACCAGCAGTGCACGAGGGTTCCTTTTTCTCCGAATCCTCACCATCACTTGTCATTTGTTGATTTATTGATGATAATCATTCTGACAGGTGTGAGATGATACCGCATTGTCATTTTGATTTGTATCTCTCGAATGATTAGTGACTTTGAGCATGTTTTCATATGTTTCTTGGCCTTCCTTATGTCTTCTTTGAAAAGCATCTATTTAGGTCCGTTGCCCATTTTTTTGATTGGGTTGTTTATCTTCCTTTTGTTAAGTTGTATGAGTTCCCTGTAAATGTTGGAGATTAAACCCTTATCAGTGATAACATTGGCAAATATGTTCTCCCATGCAGTGGGCTTTCTTGTTCTTTTGTTGATGGTTTCTTTTGCTGTACAAAAGCTTTTTATTTTGATGTAGTCCCATTTGTTTATTTTCTCCTTAGTTTCCATTGCCCTAGTTGCTGTATCGGTGAAGAAATTGCTTCGGCATATGTTAGTCCAAGTATTTTTTCCCCCTGGCTGTGTAAAAGCAAAAATTTCCCTGGACAAAATTAAACAAAAGGCTTTGTTCAAGGCTACTGCAATAGGAGGTAAAGGCAAGCCTAAGTGAAGAAAATATTTTCTGGCCTCTGAAGGTTTGGATCCCCAACCAGGGGATGAAACTGTGGTACCACCTTGGTGGTCTATTCTGCTCCTGCAATCATTTCCAGCCTCCCACCAGCCAGTGAGTCTTGGTATGTATGCTTGATTGTTCCCTGTTCTCTCACAGGGACCTCCCTGTGCTCACTGTATTACAAAACCAGCTTAAATCCCTGTGCAAACACCTTGTTTATTTTTGTTCATATTCCATTTAAGAGATTTTGGGGGGGGTCCCCCTGAAAATAAGTATTGACTGACTAGATGGCATCATTTGTAAAATTTCCAGTTACTTAACAATTCTAGGTCTTTATAGCTAAGAATCTGTTGGCTATGAACTAAACAAGCATTGTGCAAGAATCAGAAGGAAAGAAAGTAAATTGCATCAAATTTCCTTTAAATGCTTTCACTAAAACAGTGTTTTTTTTTAACTTTTTCCTCCTCTTCTCTTTTCAACTTTCTTTACCTTAACCCAGAGAAGTACATTTTCCATTACAACCCACAACACACACACACACACACACACACACACACACACACACACACACACACACAATACACACATATACACACACTTCACAAAACAATTTTCGCTGTCACTATAGTTTCAGTGTATTCTGATATTTTCTATTCTATTTCTTTTCTTAAAAAATAAATGTGACTTGAGACTCACCGCATTAGTTTTATGACCCACTACTTGTTGAGACCTACAATTTGAAAAACACTGCTCTAAAGCTACATCAAAATGGCAATGAAAAAACTGCTGAATATATTTAATATAAAAGTCAGACCTGGGGAAATTTAAAATTTTGAAATTCTAGAGAAGTGGTATGATGTTGGGGTGGGTCCATGAAAGGGAGATTGGATATATAATCTTTAGAGTTACAGGGCTCCAGACCTGAGGGTTTAAATTTGGGAAGGGGCAGGAAAATGGGACTAGAAGATAAATGGCACTGAACTTCATTTGACAAATGATGCTGAAAACACTTGGGTACACTTCAGAGTCAGGAGACCTAAAAATGTCTAATTCCCAGATGATATCATCAGCACACTGTGAAACAATATGTTCTTTTAAAATTAATGCAATTCCATTTATTTTTAATGACGAAGTAATACATAAATACATTTTTGTCAAGTATTAAAAATATACATTAAAAACTTTCTCTTGACACTGTGTCTCTTCTCCAGTCCTAATGACTTTTCAAGAACTCTTTTCAATTTGAATATACTTCCAGACCTTTTCCAATGTAATATGTTTGGATTAGGGTATAGCATTTTATAAATTAGTTTTTGCTTGTTCCCCCTGTGCTTTGCTCCTGGTTCCCCTTTCTTGCTGTGATGTGATGATATAATAAGAAATATGTATTTGTCCAGCTCTCCCAGTTCTTGGCGCAGAGCTCCTAAAACTCTTAGAATCTCCATAGCGAGAAGTGTCTGTCTATATGCTAATGAGGTGACTCTTACAGGTTGCTAGAGGAACTACTACTGATTAGAGGGTTGGGATTTTCAGCCCCACACACTACCTGATCTGCCTCTGGGGAGAGGTGAGGGGCTAAAGAATGGCTTTCTTTTCAGTGGCCAATGATTTAATCTATCATGCCTACATAATGAAACTTTGAAAAACCCTAAAAGAAGGGGTTCAGAGAGCTTCAGAGCTGGGAGTACATGGAGGTGCTGGGAGGCTGGTGTGCCCTGAGTGAACAATGGGCCTTGGAAGGACTGACTCCATCCTGTCCCTTGCCCTCCATCTGAACCGTAAGTACTTCATCTTGTTCTCATAACCTCCATTTGTAAGAACTGCCATTTAAAATTTTCCTATAAACACAAATGGTCCTGAAGCATAGTAACCTCCATCTTGGGTAAAAACTGCTGTTTAAAATTTTAACCCTGCTATTCTGGCTTCTGTAAACATTTGCTTGCTTAAATAATAGGGAAAATAAGACTACTCCCATTCCAGAGAGGCCATAAACTATGCCCCAGACAGAGTTGTCAGTGCTGGCGCCAGGCCAGGCCTTGAGATATGGTCTCACGGCCCAGTCCCAGCACACAGGACTTTTTCTCAGAAGGTCCGGAAGTCTCATTCCAAATAAAGAGCTGAAAAACATATAAATAAGGGAGATTTCCACCATATTGGGCCCCAGAATTTGAGAATCGAGATTTCCTCTTGGCCTGCTAATGCTAGCAAACCAGGACCCCAAATAAATTTGGCTTATTGATTAAGGCATCTTCTGATTTACAATATAACAGTCCTTTATTCTGTTAATTCCAGGAAGTAACCTAATGTACATTCTTATCAACCTATAGTCTAATCACTGCCCCCTCTTAATTATCTGGTCCTGCAAGACCTGTTTACTTAAGTACTACTCCCATTTTAGAAAGGCCATAAACCATAAGCAATACATAACCCCCAGACTGAGTTATCAGTACTGGCACCAGGCCCGGCCTTGAGATGTGGTCTCACTGCCTCCATCCCAGCACATGGGTTTTTTTGTTTGTTTGTGTGTGTGTGGTTTTTTTTGCCTTTATAAGCTACCCTTAAGCTCATTTCGGGGCCACAAGGTTTGGAAATGCATGAGCCCTTTGCAGCCACCACGTTTGCAATAAAGACTCCAAATTCGGCCCTCTGACTGTGGCGTCTTCTGTTTGACTCGCTGAATTCCAATATAACATGAGAAGCTCCTCCCTCGCCCCTTCTCACATACCCTGTTCAATGCAGCTCTTCCATCGATCTGTTCCTGAGTTGTATCCTTTATAATAACTAATAATAGTAAGTAAAGAGTTTCCCCAAATTCTATTAACTATTATAACAAATTATAGAAATTGAGGAGAGGTTGGTGGTAGCATCTGAAAAAAGCCAGTCAGTCAGAAATATGGAAGGCACAGACTTATAATTGGCATCTGAGGTGAGGGGCAATTTGTGGGACTGAGCCTTTAACCTGTTGGGTCTGCACTAACTCTGGGTAGTTAGTTTCAGAATTGAATACAATTGTAGGGTACCCAGTTGGGGCCCACAGGGAATCAGAATTGCTTGGTGTTGAAAGCCTACATATTTGGTGTCAGAGTGTTCTGTGTGTATAGGAAACTAGTTTTCTTACATCTGCATTCTTTTGAGTTGTTTGAATATCTTTTAAGTTGTTTTTTATTATATCTTTGTATAGTTTCTTTTTTTACTGGTTGCTCCAATGATTACAAAATATGTAACTTTTTATTGTCCACTTAGAATCATCATTTTACCATGTTAATTGAAATGTAGAAAACTTACAACTGTATAGGATCCCTTACCCTCCCTACTTTGTACTATAGTTGTTTTATATAATACTTGTATTGTTATGCCCAGATTTTGTGATCCCCAAAGACCACCAGGGAGCCGAGTCCAATGCAAAAGCAAAGAGCCTTTATTCGAGCTAGCTCGAGCTCAGTCCCACACACATACACACACACCAGCGCAGCGGCGAGGTGGAGAGAGAGAGAGAGCTTCAACAGGACAAAGGTTTTATAGGGATCTGGGGCAGGGGGAGGGTCCCCTGAGTTGGCTGACCCCGATTGGTCAGTTCCAGGTCACCTGAAGGGACTAGCAAGGCTGTCCCCTACCCACACAGTTTTCCCAGTCTTGTTTGGATGGCGGTTATCAGTAGAATGAGAGCAACCTTTCATAGCTTACCAAGAAGTCTGTAACTATTTACTGAGATTTGCTGTACTGAGAATTTGTCCTTCTGCTCTGTCTCTCCCTTAGAGATTAAGAGGAACAAAGAATACATTCCTCTTGACAGACCTCCTATTCAGTGTTTTGTGTATGAAAGGCATTACGCAGTTAATAAACTTGCTGCAGTCTCTCGATGATCTGTAGTCCTCCTGATCCCGCTCTCCTGTCTTTCTTTCTTTTCTCAATTCCCACCTCCCTACCTCAGCCCGGTTCAACCTGTCAGGCTGGCCCTGGCACCTTATGGGTGAAGGAGCATGCTATAATATAGCCCAATTTGGGCCTAGCTGCTTTCTTGTTGTTTTTCTCGGAAGGGAGGTTATTCTGGGGACAGGATGAAGGGCCTAGCACAAAAATGGAGTCTCTTCCCTTTCAGTATATACATTGAAAATCCCATCAGACAATGTTAGAATTTATGCTTTCAACCACTAAAATATTTTTAAGAACTTAAGAGAAGAATAGTCTATCCTATCTAATAAAAAGGTAATATGCAAATTGACCATCACTCCAACACACAAGTTGGCCACCCCCATGTGGTCAAAGATGGCCACCACAAGATGGCCAGCAGGGGAGGACAGTTGTGGGCAATCAGGCCAGCAGAGGAGGGCAGTTGTGGGCAATCAGGCCAGCAGGGGAGGGCAGTTGGGGGGACCAGGCCTGTGGGAACACCTTTCACATCCCACGTGGTTCAGGATTCAGGTTCAGGGTTCGGGTTCTGGAGAAGGCTGCACACAAATGAAAGAGACTAGAAAAGTATTAATTTGGTATATTGGGGGCCAGGTGGGAGCCCAAGAGAGGACTGCACCCCGCTCTGGCTTTGCTATCCCTTTTATTAAGACTATGGAATACACCCATAGCCTTTAGGCAGGAAATTCCAATAACAGAAATTTACATAAGACAGAGGTGGAGGCTGCTTCAGCTAACAATGTTTCAACTAAACAGTGAGCGATTAGCTCTGACCTTTCAGAGCAATTAATGTTGTTGACCAGCCTTCCCGGTTTCCTTTACACATCTTTCTATTAGTGAGACAATGAACGGTTTCCAGCACAGGCCTGCAGGGGAGGGCAGTTGGAGGTGACCGAGCTGGCAGGGGAGGATAGTTGGCGGGGAGGGCCCAGGCCTGTAAGGGAGGGAAGTTGGGGGCGATCAGGCCTGTAGGGGAGGACAGTTGGGGGGGACCAGGCCTGCAGGGAAGGGCAGTTGGGGGTGACCAGGCCTGCAGGTGAGGGCAGTTGGGGGGAACCAGGCCTGCAGGTGAGGGCAGTTGGGGGGAACCAGGCCTGCAGGTGAGGGCAGTTGGGGGGGACCAGGCCTGCAGGGGAGAGCAGTTAGGGGCACTGGGCCAGCGGGGGGGGCAGTTAGGGGTGACCAGGACTGTAGGGGAGGGCAGTTGGGGGTGACCAGGCTGGCAGGGGAGGACAGTTAGGGGTGACCAGGCCAGCAGGGGAGGGCAGTTAGGGGCAATTGGGCTGGCAGGGGAGGGCAGTTATGGGCGACCAGGCTGGTGGGCAACCAGGCCTGCAGGGGAGGGCAGTTAGGGGTGACCAGGCCAGCAGGGGAGGGCAGTTAGGGGCAATCAGACCAGCAGGGGAGCAGTTAGGCATCGATCAGACTGCCAAGGGAGTGGTTAGGGGTTGATCAGGCTGGCAGGCAGGCGAGCAGTTGGGAGCCAGCAGTCCTGGATTGTGAGAGGGATCCAGGACACACACCCCCTCCCCCATGCATGAATTTCATGCCCCGGGCCTCTAGTTATATTTATAAGTACTTACCATTTCTGTTGCCCTTATTTCATTCCTGTTGTTTCAGGTTTCCTTCTTGTATCTTTGTTCTTCTGTCTGAAGAACTTCCTTTAGCAGTTCTCTTGGAGCAGATCTGCTGGTTGTGGCTTCTTGGTTTTCCTTCATAAGAGAATTTCTTTATTTCACCTTCACTTCTGAAGGATATTTTCACTGAAAAGAGAATTCTGAGTTGACAGTTATGTTCTTTCAGCACTTTTTAAAATGCTGTGTCACTTCCTTTCCTCTGGCTCCACAGTTTCTCCTGAGCTATCTACAGCTATTTGCATTATTGTCCCCTCTAGATAATACATTGTTTTTCCTCCTGCTGCTTGTAGGGTTTCTTTTTCTTTGCCTTTAGTTTACAGCAGTTGGATTATGAGGTGCCTGGATGTAGATTTCCTTGTTTCTTTGTTGTTTGCTGGTTTTCCTACTTGAGGATTCTTTTACCTTCTTGAATCTGTAGGTATATGTCTTTCAGCAAATTTGGAAATTTTTTTAGCCATTATTTCTTTAAACAGTTTCATCTTTGCAGGCTTTTTCATCTCCTTCTGGGACTATTTTCAAGTTTCCTGCTTTTTCCCTCTGTTACCACCATTCTGCTACTGAGTCCATCCAGTGAGTGTTTTATAATGAGAGAAATAGAAATGTAATGTTAGCCACATATGTAATTTAAAATTTTCTAGTAATCATGTTCAAAATTTTAAAAGAAAAAGATGAAATTCATTTAAGGAAAACATTTTTTGTAGCTCAATTTATTAAAAATATTATTTTAACATGTAATCAATATTAAAATACTTAATGAGACATTTTACATTTTTTCATATTAATATTTTGAAGTCCAATATATATGTTATACTTATAGCACATCTCAATTCAGATGCAAATTTTCATAAAAAATACTCAGTGTTAGGGTCTCCGAAGGAGGAACACATGAGGCCAAAATGATAAGGGATTATAAATTTATTAGGTCATCTGGATTCCAGATGGGCTGAGCCCCAAAATGGCATCAGCACCCAAAGATGGGAGTCAGAGGTTTTTAAAGGACTTTTGACAGGCTTTTTATGGGCAGAGAATTCTCTGTGCAGATTTTGTACAGGCTTTTTATGGGCAGAGAATTCTCCAGAAGGGAGAGATAATGGTTCTAGCAAGTGGAATGTGGTCTAAGTGAAAGGAAATGTCCATTGTGAAGTGGCCTGAAGGTCAGTTCCCAGGGGAGGGATATTAATTCAATTATTTGATCAAACCTAACACTCAATATATGTTTAGATTTAATAAAATTTATGGTTGAAAAAAGTAGATTCACATACCCAAGCTATTCTAAACACACCTAAAACTTTCCCAGTAACTGAACTGAGTATCAGTTTTAAGTTAAAATTAAAATCAATTGAAATAAAAAATTTAGTCTTTCAGTCACATTGGCCACATTTCAAGTTCTCAATAGTTACTTATGGTTAGTGGGTAATGCATTGAACAGTACAGCTTTAGACTTTAGGGAATTTTAAACTTCTATATGAAAGTAAGTGTTCTTTGCTTTGGGAGGCAAATCTTTACCAATAGAAGAATGTGATGCAATAAATATTGTATTAATTTTGTATTAATTTTGTAGGGCTATCATAACAAAGTACCACAAACTGGGTGAGAAACAATAGGAAGTTATTTTCTCACAGTTCTGGTGCCAGCAGGTTTGTTTTCATTCTGAGGCCACCCTCCTTAACATAGACATGACCGGCTTCTTCTTCCTTTGTCTTCACATGGTCTTTCCTCCATGTCTTTCTGTGTCCTAATTTCCTCTTCTTATACAGACACAAGTCTTACTGGATTAGGGCCTACCCCAATGACCTCACTTAATCTTAATGACCTCTTAAAAAACCCTATCTCCAAATACTGTCACATTTTCAAGTACTGGGGGTTAGGACTTCAACAAATGAATGGGGGTGGGGGAGGGCGCACAGAATGCGGGATACAGAAATAAGCCCCAAGAAAGATTAATCTGTATATTCTTTTCTATTCTCTTTGATCACCTGCATTCTGGCCATGGGACAAGATGTTGCCAATTCCCTCAGTGTATTAGTTTTCTTTGCTGTGTCACAAATTGCTCTAAAATTTAGTGGCTAAAACAACATATATTTATTAGCTCATAGTTTCTGTGGGTCAATTTATCTGAATAGGTCTGGCTCACAGTCTCTTGAGTTGTTGCAATCAATATGTACTAGTAAGCCAGACTGAAAGGGAGTATCTGTTTCCAAGATGGCTTGCTCACTTGGCTGTTGGCAGGAGGCTGCCTGAAGGACCTTACAATACAGCAGCTGGCCTTCTTCGAATGAATGATCCAGTGGAGAGCAAGCAGGAAGTTGAAGTACCTTTTATGGTCTCTCTTCCAAGTTGCATACCCTCACTTACACTTTATTCTATCCATTAGGAGCAAGTTATTACACCGAGCCCACATTCAAAGGGGTAGGCATGGACTCCACCACTTACAGGAAGGAGTATCAATGAAATTTTGAACATATTTTAAAACCACCACCCCTAGTGAGGAAGCAGAAGGTGGGGAAAGTTCAGTAAATAAAGCACCATATTTTTTAGCTTCTAAGTTCAAGAACTATGCTCCAGGTCTTAGACCAAATAAGATCAGGAAAAGATGCAAGCCAATAAAACAGACTAAACAATTCCTATGAGCTGGCGCGAGAGAAGAATCTGGAGTGGAGATGCAGAATGGGGGTGATATAAATCCTAGTCTAGAGTGAAGGCAACCAATGGATGATAAAATTCCCCTTAGTGTTTAGGGTCTGGGAACAGAGAGAAACGAGGCCATCCTTCTAAACAGCAAACTGGAAGAAGTCTCTCAAGCTATCAGGCTATGGAGTCATGCAGACAAAAGGGCACGTGCACATATCCATGTTCTTCTCTTTTAAAATTGTCTGAACTATTAGTGTGCCTTTATTTTTCCACTGCTGTTTTAGAACAGTCTAATCAAGTCCCCTAAAAATCTTGCTGGGGTTTCAATTGGGACTGCTTTGAATTTACAGACAATTTTGGGGATAATTGACACCTTTACAATGTTAACTTTTCTCATCCAAAAACATAAGCAGCTATTTCCATTCACCTTTTGTTCTATATCTTTCAATAAATTTTTTTTCTGGAAAGAGTTTGTGCGTATTTTCTTAGGCTTACTTCTAAATATTTTATATATATTTATTGATGTTGTCCACCTAATGTCAGTTTTCAGAAAAAAATGTAGTAAGATCTCCTCTTGTGCTTATGGTTGCCTTTATTTCCTTGTAATTCTGTCAGTTTTAAAATATATGCATAATAGGATGTTAAAATTGAAATTTTGATCAGGGCTTTGTCAAAGATTCATAAATAGCTGAAGTAAAACCAATGAATCATTGAAATATTAATTAGTAAAAATTTTTGGCACACACCAAAAAGACAGTTTGCAAACTGGGATCATTAAAACCAAAACATGGAAGGAGGCTCAGGGGTATGTTGTTATAAAGCAGTTTATATAGTGAGGAAACAGTGACTGTTCATCAGAGTGATTGGTTATAATAGAATTTTCTTAAGTGATAGGGAATTGACCAGTGGTTACCTCATATCAACCTTGGGAATCAGTTCATTTTACTTATGATTTTCAGAGTCATAAGCAAGAAATGACCAAGGACAAGTTAGTCTTGCAAAATAAGCTAAATTATGTTTTATCTTTTAAAAAATCTATCTTTATTGTTGAAAGTATTACTGATGTCCCCTTTTTTTCCCTATTGACCCCCTCCATGCTGCACCCCCCCAACCCCCCAAGCCTTCACCACACTATTGTTTGTGTCCATGAGTTACACATATATGCATATAAGTTATTTGGTTAATCTTCCCACCCAGCCCACACCCCCACCTTTCCTCTGAGATTTGTCAGGCTATTCCATGCTTCCATGTCTCTGGACCTATTTTGTTCATTAGATTTCACATATAAGTGAGATCATGTGATACTCGTCTTTTTCCAGCTGGCTTGTTTCGCTTAGCATAATATTCTCCAGGTCCCTCCATGCTGTCTCAAAGAGTAAGAGATCCTTCTTTCTTACAGTTGTATAGTATTGCACGGTACATGTACAACAGCTTCTTAATCCACTCATCTACTGATGGGCACTTGGGTTTTTTCCAGATCTTAGCTATTGTAAATTTTCTGCTATGAACATAGGAGTGTATATATTCTTTCTGATTGGTGTTTCATGATTCTTAGGATATACTTCTAGAAGTGGTATTGCTGAGTCAAATGGCAGTTCCATTTTTTATTTTTTGAGGAAACTCTGTACTATTTTCCACAGTGGCTGCACCAGTCTGCATTCCCACCAGCACTTGTCATTTGTTGATTTGTTGATGGTAGCCATTCTGACAGGTGTGACATGGTATCTCATTGCGTTTTAATTTGCATCTCTTGAATGATTAGTGACTTTGAGCATTTTTTCATGTCTCTTGGCTTTCTGTGTGTCCTCTTTTGAAAAGTGTCTATTTAGGTCCTTTACCAATTTTTAAATTGGATTATTTGTCTTTCTTTTGTTAAGTTGTATGAGTTTTTTATACATGTTGAAAATTAACCCTTTATCAGATATATTTTTGGCAAATATTTTCTCTCATACAGTGGGCTCCCTTTTCATTTGGTTGATGGTTTCTTTTGCTCAATAGAAGCTTTTTATTTTGATATAGTCCCATTTGTTTATTTTCTCCTTAGTATCCATTATACCAGGGGATGTATGGGCAAACATATTACTAGGAGAGATGTCTGAATTTGCTGTCTATGGTTTCTTCTAGGATTTTTATGGTTGGTTTTACATTTAAGTCTTTTATCCATTTTGAGTTTATTCTTGTATATAGTGTAAGTTGGTGGTCTAGTTTTATTTTTTCACATGTACCTGTTCAATTTTCCCAACACCAATTATTTAAAGACCATCTTTACTCCATTGTATATTCTTGTCTCCTTTGTTGAATATTTATTGAGCGTAATGGCTTGGATCAATTTCTGGGGTCTCTGCTCTGTTCCATTGATCTATATGCCTGTTCTTGTGCCAATACCAGACTGTTTTGATTATACTGGCTTTCTAGTATCATTTGGTATCTGGATTTGTGATCCCTCCAACCTTGTCCTTTCTCAAGATTGCTGCAGCTATTGGAGGTCTTTTTTGGTTCCATATAAATTTTTGGAGAATTTGTTCTAGATCTGTGAAATATGCCATTGGTTTTTTAATAGGGATTACATTGAATCTATAGATTGATTTGGGTAGTATGGACATTTTAATGATGTTAATTCTACCAATCCATGAACATGGTATATTCTTCCACTTGTTTCTATTTTCCTCTATCTCTTTTTTCAACATCCTGTAGTTTTCAGAGTACAGTTTTTTGTTTGTTTGTTTTTACCTCCTTGGTTAAATTTATTCCTAAGTATCTTAATTATTTTATAGCAGTGGTAAATGGGATTGTTTTTATACTTTCTCCTCCTGAGAGTTCATTATTGGTGTATAAAAATGCCATTGATTTCTGGGTGTTAATTTTGTATCCTGTTAAACTGCTGAATTTTGTGGTGGAGTCTTTAGGGTTTTCTATGTAAATATCATGTCATCTGTGAATAATGACAGTTTTACTTCCTCCTTTCCAATTTGGATGTCTTTTTTTTTTCTTCTTGTCTGATTTCTGTGGCTAGGACTTCCAGTACTATGTTAAATAAGAGTGGTGAAAGTGGCCCAGCCAGTGTGGCTCAGTGTGACTCCTGTGAACCAGAAGGTCATGGTTCAATTCCCAGTCATGGCACATGCCTGGATTATGGGTCTGATCCCTAGTACAGGGAGTGCAGGGGGCAGACAATCAATGATTCTCTTTCATCATTGATGTTTCTATCTCTCTCTTCATCTCCCTTTCTCTCTGTAATCAGTAAAAATCTATTTTAAAAAGAAAAAGAGTAGTGAAAGTGGACATCCCTGTCTTATTTCTGTTCTTAAGGGAAATACTTTTAGTTTTTGCCCATTGAATATGATGCTGGCTGTTGATTTGTCATATATGGCCTTTATTATGTTGAGATATGTTCCCTCTATTAACACTTTGTTGAGAGTTTTTATGAAAAAATGGGTGTTGGATTTTGTCAAATGCTTTTTCCACATCTATTGATTTGATCGTGTGATTTTTTTGTCTTTCAATTTATTTAAATGGTGTATTGATTGATTTGTGAATATTGTATCAGCCTTGCATCCCTGGAATAAATCTCACTTGGTCATGGTGTATGATCTTTTTAATATACTGCTGGATCCTGTTTGCTAATATGTTGTTGAGGATTTTAGCATCTATGTTCATCAAGATATTGGCCTATAATTCTCTTTCTTTGTAGTGTCTTTATCTGGTTTTGGAATTAAGATAATGCTGGCCTCTATAAAAAGAGATTGGAAGTGTTACTTCCTCTTGGATTTTTTGGAATAGTTTGAGGAGGGTAGATGTTAGTTCTTCTTTGGATGTTTGGTAATATTCAGCTGTGAAGCTGTCTGGACCAGAGCTTTTGTTTGCTGGGAGATTTTTATTATTATTATTAATGCTTCAGTTTTATCAGTTGTCATTGGCTTATTCAGATTTTCTGCTTCTTCCTGATGCAGTTTTGGAAGACTGTATTTTTCCAAGAATTTGTCCATTTTGTCCAGGTTGTCCGCTTGTTGGCATATAGTTATTCATAGTATTTTCTTACAATCCTTTGTATTTCTGTGGGGCCAGTTGTTACTTCACCTCTTTCATTTCTGATTTTATTTATTTGGGTCCTCTCTCTTATTTTCTTGATGAGTATGGCTAAAGGTTCATCAATCTTGTTTATCTTTCCAAAGAAATAGCTCTTGTTTTCATTGATCTTTTGTATTGTTTTTTTTAGTCTCTATGTCATTAATTTCCACTCTGATCTTTAATATTTCCTTCCTTCTACTTACTCTGAATTTTCTGTTGTGTTCTCTTTCTAATTCTTTAAGTTGTAGGGTTAGATAGTTTATTAGAATTTTTTCTTTCTTTTTTTGGTAGGCCTGTAGTGATATGAACTTCCCTCTCAGGACTGTTTTCACTGTGTCCCATAGATTTTGAGTTGTTGTGTGTTCATTTTCATTTGTTTCCAGAAAGTTTTTGATTTCTTCCTTGATCTCATTGGTTACCCATTCCTTGTTTAATAACATACTATTGAGCCTCCATCTGTTTGAATGTTTTTCAGTTTTTATTATAGTTTACTTCTAATTTCATTCCATTGTTATCTGAGAAGATGCTTAATATGATTTTAATCTTCTTGAACTTGTAGAGACTTGTAGTCTATCTTTGAGAATGTCCCATATGCACTTGAGAAGAATATATATTCTGCAGCTTTGAGGATAAATGTCAATTAAGCCCATCTGATCCAGTGTGTCATTTAGAGTCATTGTTTCTTTGCTGATATTTTGTCTGCGCGATCTATCCAGTGAAGTCAGTGGGGGTATTAAAGTCGCCTACTATGACTGTATTGTTGTCGATCTCTCCCTTAAAGTCCTCCTGAAGTTTTAAAAATATATTTAGGTGCTCTTTTATTGGGTGCATATGTGTTTACCTGGATATATCCTCTTGTTGGAACAATCCCTTTAGTATTATGTAGTGTTATTCCTTTTATCTTGTTATGGCCTTCGTTTTGAAGTCTATTTTGTCAAATATGAGTATTGCTACCCTAGCCTTTATTTCATTTCCATTTGCATGGAATAATTTTTCCCATACCTTCACTTTCAGCCTGTGTGAATCTTTTGTTCTAATGTGGGTCTCTTGTAGACAGCATATATACATGGGTTATGTGTTCTTATCCATTCAGCTATCCTATGACTTTTGATTGGAACATTTAATCTATTTACATTTAAGGTTATTATGTATAGATATTTATTGCCATTTTAAGAAAATATGTTTTTGCTAGAGACCCAGTGCACACCCTCTCTAATCTGGGACCCGTCAGGGGATGTCTGACTGCCGGATAGGGTCTAAACGGCAGTCAGACATCCCTCTCACAATCCGGGACCACTGGCTCCTAACCACTTGCCTGCCTGCCTAATTGCCCCTAATGGCTTCTGCCTGCCAGCCTGATTGCCCCCAATTGCCCTCCCCTGCCAGCCTGATCACCTACAACTGCCTTCCCCTGCTGTGACCCGCCTCCTCCGCCAGGACCGGCCTCCTCCACGCCGCGCGAAGCCCGGGACCCCCAGGCCTCACTGCACAGAGCTGCCACCGGGCCCCACCTCTGCTGTGCGAGCCGCTATCTTGTGATGACCATCTTGTGATGGCCATCTTGTGAAGGCCATTTTGTGACGGCCATATTATGATGGCCATCTTGTGACAACGTTAGGGCATGATGCATGAGGGTCTGATGCCACCTAGGCTATTATTAGTATAGATTGATTCCAGGGAGAGGGGGAGAGAGATAGAAACATCAATGATGAGAGAGAATCATTGATCGGCTGCCTCCTGCACATCCCCTACTGGGACCAAGTCTGAAATCCCGGCATATGCCCTGTCTGGGAATCAAACTGTAACCTTCTGGTTCATAGGTCGACACTCAACCACTGAGCTACACTGGTAGGGCTTTATTGACATTTTTAATCTTTATGCCTATGTTTCTCTCTATATATATTTCTTCTTATTACAGCAGTACTTTAACATTTCTTGCAGTAATAGTTTGATGGTGATAAACTCTTTTAGCCTTTTTGTCTGTCTGGGAAGCTCTTTATTTTTCCATTTATTTTGAAATGATAGCATTGATAGATAGGGTAGTCTTTGTTTCAGATCCTTGCTTTTCATTACCTTGAATACTTCATACCATTCTCTTCTGACCTGTAGACATCAGCTTGACAGCCTATGGAAGCTCCTATGTAGGTAACAAATTGCTTATGATTAACCTAAGCATGGACTTTAGTTAATAATAAATTATTATTGGTTGATTAATTGTGACAAAGAAACCTTATGAATGTAAGATTAATATTAGTGGGGCCCAGCCAGTGTGGCTCAGTGGTTGAGCGTCGGCCTATGAACCAGCAGGTCATGGTTCGATTCCCAGTCAGGGCACATACCTGAGTTGCAGGCTCGATCTCCAGTAGGGGGCCTGCAGGAGGCAATGATCCATGATTCTCTCTCATCATTGATGTTTCTATCCCTCTCTCCCACTCCCTTTCTCTCTGAAATTAATAAAAATATATTTTTAAAAATAATAGGGAAAACTGGAGGTAGGGTACATGAAAACTATCTTTGCAACGTTTCTGTAAATCTAAATCTATTTTAAAATAAAAAGGTTTTTTAATAGCAAAAATACAAAACAACAGAGCAACATCTGACATGTGTGCATCCTGCTATTATGCAATAGAAGGTACATAGCATCAACTATGTTGTGTTCTTGCTAAACAGTTGAACCTGAGTGTAATCATCAGTAAAACACCAAAGAAATCTAAAATACCAGACGTTCTATCAAACAATCATTCTGTACTTTTCAAACAACAAGAAACTGGGGGACTGGTCTAGCTTTTAAAAGACCAGTAATATGTAGCCATAAATTGCAATATGTGGAACTTGACTGGATTCTGAATTGAAAGAAGAAAAAAAAAAAAACAGCTACAAAAAGACATTTGGGGGTTTATTAGAGAAAATTGGAACTGTACTGTTTGTTGATCCTTGCAACTTAAAGTCTTGTCTGCAGACCAGCAGCAGCAGCATCTGGGAA
Organism: Plecotus auritus; assembly: GCF_963455305.1. Taxonomy (NCBI): domain Eukaryota; kingdom Metazoa; phylum Chordata; class Mammalia; order Chiroptera; family Vespertilionidae; genus Plecotus; species Plecotus auritus. The sequence continues at coordinate 84,603,797 of NC_137770.1, read as the reverse complement.
CTTGTTAGAAATGCAGAACCTTGGCCCCCATCCCAGATCTGCTGAATCAGAATCTGCATTTTGACAAGATCCCCAAGTGGCTGGCATGCAGAGAAAAGTTTAATAAGCACCTTTTTTTGATGGTATTATAGAGTTATTGTTAATTATATCAAGTGTGAAATTGATACCATGGCATGTCAAATTGTTTTAATTTTTAAGGAGATGCATATTGAAGTATTTAGAGGCAAAGTACCATTGGTATCTGCAACTTACATTTAAATAGTTAAAAAACTAAAAATGTATGAGAAAACAGGTGACAGGATGTTAACGATTTGCAAATTGGGGGGGAGGCACTGTACAAATGTTTATTGTAGATTTAAATTTTTACAAATTCCCATGTAGAATATTTTTAATGAAATTGCCTTGAATTTAAGATTTTCCTTGAGGGAAAATTGCCATCTTGACAATATCAAAATTTCTCATCTATGAACATGGTATGTAACTCCTCACATGTAGGTTTTCTTCTCTCTCCTTCAGCAATATTGAACAGTTTTCTTCATATAGATTTTATACACTTCTTTTCAGTTTACACTTACTCCTAGACACTTTACTGCTTTATTATAGCAACTGTGAATGGATTCTTCTCAGATATTTCTAACTGGCTGTTGCCAATATATAAAAAGCTATTTATTTTAGAATGTTTATTTTGTAATTTGTTACTGTTACAACCTTATTTCCCTGATAATTTTTGGTTCATTTCTTGAGTTTTTTAGGAAGACAGTGATAACATCTGAAAATAATGCAAAGTTTGTCTCTTTTCTAATATTTTTAGTTTTTTTAAACTTGGCCTATCAAATAGATTTCCTATCAAAAAGCAGTGATAGTGAGTATCATACATAGTCTTCTTCCTGATTCTAATGGAATGGGTGTTAGTGTTTCACTGTTAATTCAATGTTGCTTTTGGATTTCTTACAGCCTTTCTATTGTAATATACTAATGGCTTTTATTTAATTAGAAATGTCCCTGTTTCATATCTTTGAAAATGATTTCATTGTTTTTTTTCCCTCTTGTAATTTATGAGTATAATTAATTTCCTTATTATAAACTATATTTTCATTTCAGAACTAAAACTCCTTGGTCATGTGTATTATTCTTTTAACATACTGTTGAATATCCTCATACTAACATATTGTTTTTTCCATTTATGTTCACAAGTAAAATTGGTCTGTGATATCCTTCTCTCCTTTTTTTTTTTTTGCTTGCTTTGTCAAGTTTTGGCATCAAAGTCTTAATATAAATCATAACAGTCCTCTGTGGCTTGCTTAATACACACTGGTGAATTAAATTGAATCTGGCTACTGTGGTGTTTCAAATTCAGTTCCCAGTTCATAATTTATGTACAAAACCCCAAGAACATACATCGCTAATATTCCTTTGCCCCTGCGTAAGACAAGCCAGGAGAAATACAGTCAGATCATTGTCATCAGCTTAAGACCATAGGCTTTAAAATAATTTTGGTAGAGCCCGGCCAGGTGGCTCAGGGGTTGAGCATCAACCTGTGAACCAGGAGGTCATGGTTCGATTCCTGGTCAGGGCACATGCTTGGGTTGCGGGCTGGATCCCCAGTGTGGGGTGTGCAGGAGGCAGCCAATCCATAATTGTCTCATCATTCAGGTTTCTATCTCTCTCTTCCTCTCCCTTCCTCTCTGAAATCAATAAAAATATATTATATTTAAAAATAATAATTTTGGTAGAAATACCTGCTGGACAGAAAATATCCAATTGATTTTGAAAATCAACTTAGTAATATTCCCTTGCTAAAAATAAAGGCAAACTGAAAATAAACTCTCCCAGTAAACTGGATAAAAAACTGTTACACAAGCAAAACTTTTAAGAAAGATGGGGAAAATTTAGTGCATGAGTAGGAAAGACAGTTACTGTTCAAACTAGCTCTCAGAACACTCAATACACGTTTCACAAGGTAGTGGTATTTTGACTGTCTTGTTCATTTTTTATATGGAGTCTGACCCAGTGCCTCCCACTGGAGAAGCCCTTAATAAGATCTTATTGAATGAAGGATGGAGAGATGATTGTTCTGTTTGTCTGTCCACCATCACACGGGTGTCCTGAGTGCCCACAGGCCACACCACAGTGCACTGGAGAACCCCATAGTTGCACCTGATGGGCTGAGCTTAGAATGTGATGCCAAATCAACCTCTTTTCCATCACCACACCAATCTCTGTGCCGCCAGGGAAGGTTGTGCTGTTGAGAAGGGGCACCGAGGCTTTGCCTCCTCTAACCATGCCTTGTCCTAGAATGGCTGCTGATTCAGGGTCACAGGAAAGCTGGATGACTTGGCCTCAGAAGCAAGACCCAGTGAGAACTGGCTCTGTGGTGCACATGCCAGGGGCAGAAATTGTGGTAGATACTAGCAGCTGTTTTCTTGAATGAACCTGTAACTTAGGAACTTAAGTAGGTGAGGATAAGCCATGGTGTTTAGCAGGAATGCACATGCAAGTGAAGTTCTAGAAGAATTTTGAAGTCAGTTACTTTTGGGGTACCTCAAGAGTACCTTCTCTGCTTCACACTCCCTCTTCAGCTGTTTGGCAGTTGCTGTTGGGGACTCTGGCACGAAAACAGAATTCAATTGGGGTGATTTTGGGAAAACTACACTCTGAGTTATAACAATGTTTCATAACCTTCAAGTAGAGCCTTACGCCCCTGTGGAGCATCTGTGACCCAGCAGACTCCCAGCTCTTGGTATTGGAACAGCATTTTGTGAAAAGCCAAATGACACGGAGCAAACGTGTCTCTCCCCGCTTTGATACACTGAGACATCCAATCCATTATCAAGTCCTCTCTTCTACCTCCTAAGTGTGACTTGAATATGTGTATTTCTCTATCCCTACCACCACACTCTTCTTGCCCAAGTCATGGCTATCTACAACCCAGATGTTTGCAGGAGCTTCCTCACTAGTGGCAGGGCCATTGCCTAGCAGAGCTCCCGCAAGCAGCATTTACATTGTTGTCTCTGTAAGTGCATCCCGGAGCACACCTCACTGGCACAATAGGCTACAACAACAAAGAGCCCTTGGAGTTGTGCAATGCACCCACCCCACTGCTCTCCCTCCTGGGATCTATTTTTCCTTTGTTAATCATTATTATTATTATTGAAATATTTCAGGCAAATAGAAAAATATAAAGAATAATAAAACATGCACTCATGAATTTATCACCCAACTTTTTCCTATTTTAACAGTTCACAAAATTTTTTGCAGTTGGGTAACCTAAATGTTTTTTATGAAATACTAGAGGCCCAGTGCACTGGGGATTCATGCACTGGTAGGGTCCCTCTGCCTGGTCTGCGCCCTCTCGCAATCCGGGACCCCCTCGGGGGATGTCAAATAGCAGATTTCGGCCCCATCCTCACAGGCTCGATCCAGACAGGAGGGAGCCCAATCCTGTGTGTTGAGCATCTGTCCCCTGGTAGTCAGTGCGCGTCATAGCGACCAATCAGCAGGTCGACTGGTCGTTCAGTTGCTCGGCTGCTTATGCTTTTATATATATAGATATTGTGCATAAGGAAGAGTACATATAATGTAAATGAACATTTTAAGGAACAAATGCTCATGTACCCACCACTCAACTTAAGAATTAGAATATTTCTAAATGGCCTTAAAGTCTCCTGTGTTCCCCTTCCACTCTGTGGTGTCCCCTAGAAGTAACCACCATCCTCAATTTTGAGATAACTGTTTCCTTGCATGTCTTTCTATTTGTAACATATATGTATAGATCCTTATTGTTTGCTTCATTTTACCTGTTCTTAGACCTTTATACAAATGGAATCAATCTGAATGCGTTCTCCTGAGATTTACCTTTTTTGGCTTAGCAATATGTTTTAGGAATCATCTGTTTTCACTGCTGTAATCCATCTGTTTTCTCTATTTTCCAATCCATACTAAACACTGCAGCCAGTGTAATCTTTTAAAGATACACATCCAACTCTTTGTCAATCCACCGCATGAAACCCTTCCGTGGCTTTCCAATACTCTTGGAATAGAATCGCAGATCCCTGGCGGGCCTGTGAGCCCCATGTGACCTGGCCCCACTTCCCTCTCTGGTCTTATCTCACTCCCAGGGCTGAGGTCAGTTTTCTTTATCTCAACAAGCTCTTCCCTTCCTTCTGGATTTTACACACCTGGATTCTTTTCACTCCTCACTTGGCTATTCCTGCTGAAATTTCAGGTCTCTAGTTAAACATCACCTTTTTGAATGGATCTTCACTAACTTCCCAAAGTGCTTCTTGTTTTGCTTCCTTCCCACCCAGTTTCTTCAAGCACTTGCCACAGTTTTATTATTATTATATATTTATTTGTGCATGCATTTTTTATATGTATTTAATGCTTGTCTCCCTTAAGTTGTGTTGAGGACAGGATCACGTAAGTTTTGCTCATAATGGCATGTCTAGTCCTAGCAGAGCCCTGGTGTGTATGTACTGGGTTCCAAATGATTACCATTCGATGAGAATTGAAGCCAGAAAAAGTTGATGCAGTCAGGACAAAAAAGTGTTCAGTACATGAATTCTGGGACAATTCTCTGCTGGATAAAAATTGTTAAAAATGAAGGTGTCAAAGTATTCTTCAAGAAAGCCTGTCAGGCTCAGTGTGATCAAAGGCAGATATTGAGCTTTTGTATTTGTCCCATATGCTGACCCAGAGAATGCGAGCATGAGGCAACTTAATGTAGTGGGTGCTGTGCTTTATTTTAAACATAAAATGTATAACTATAACTAAAATGTATTGAGTGCTTACTTGTGTGGGCAATATTGTAAGTGCTTTGTATGAATGAATGGGTTTAATTCTCATAATAACCCTAAGAGAGAGATGTGTTTACATATCAGGAAAGTGAAGCACAGAGAGATAAAGTAACTTGCAGGACCTCATACAACTAGTAAGTAGCACAACCAGACTGCTCCAGTGTTCCTCCCCACTCTGCTCTATTGTCTTTAACACTTTTGTTCAATGAATATTTATGGCAAGAATAAACAAAGGTTATACTACAGTTCAAGCAAAGTGCTATAAGCCTCTGGAGTGAGAGAGTTTTAATTCTATGTATGGCTGTCTGCTATAGCATTTCAGATTCAGAGGAACAGACATGGGAGGACGATGCTGTCCATGACCGAAGACATATCAACAGAGCATGAGACACATTAGGGATGGGATGTGATTTGGTGCTGATGGACAAGTGAGTGTGGGAGAAACCAAGATGGCGGCATAGGTAAACACCTAAACTGCTGCCTTGCACAACAACTTAAAAACTACAACTAAAAGACAAAACAGACATCACCCAGAACCACAGGAAGGCTGGCTGAGTGGAAATTCTACAACTAGAAGGAAAGAGAAAAGCACACTGAGACTCACAGGAGCTGTGGAAGGCAGAGGTATGAGGGCGCGTGCGGAGAGGGCTGGCAACTGAGTACATGGCTGGCTTTCTCAATTGGGAAGGACATAAACGCTCCTGACTGCTCTGAACTCCAGTTGCGGGCAAGACTCTGGGGACCCAGACTTATACGGGGAGAAACTGGACTGTCTGGCAGTGGGCAGAACTTGAGGGCGGCTTTCTCTCAGAGGTGCTTGCAGCAATTACCGAGGGACACTGAGAGCTGAGGGCCTCTTAGGGCAGGGCTGAGGGGAAGCCATTTGCTATTTTCTCCACCCTGAGATCCTGCCCCACGAAGCCATTGTTGTTTGCTTCGCCCTAAGACTCCGCCCCATCCAAGCTGAGCGCAGAGGCCTTTGCATGTGAATGGCCTGGTCCTTTGAATTCTAAACTTACCTAACAAACTGCAGGTGAGTCAGAGAGACCCAGAACATCCAAAAGAAGGCCCAAGGCCCCACAGCAGCTTGCATTGCTTCACAGCTGGGCCTCATCTGGGCACCTCCAAAACCCAAACAAAGAAGAGGAATCTGCAGATCTCTCTGTAGCTCCTGCTGGGTGGCCTCAGGCAGAGGCTAAATTAGCACCTCCTTGGAGATCCAAGAGCCAGTGTACCCAGGGGTCAGAGTAGGACCATCCAGATTACAACTCCTCAGATCCATAAGGGACACACTGAGGGGGCAGACTCAGTGAGCACCAAAGCCCCACTGAAGCAAGTCTTGCCTCATAAGGGTGTCTCCAGCACAGAAGTTCTCACATTGTGGACACAGCTGATCCTCACAGCCAATTGACCTGGAGGTCAATTCCTCCCAGTGATACCAACAGCAATCAAGGCTTAACTACAACAAGACTGTGCACACAGCCCACAAAGGGGTGCACCAAGAGTGTCCATCTCAGGTAACTGTGGAGGCTGAGCCACTGGGCCCTATAGGACACCTAGCACACAAAGCCACTCTATCAACTCAGGGAAGCAGCCAAAATGCGGAGACAAAGAAACAGGTCACAGATGAAAGAAATGGATGAAAGCAAACTACTGGATATAGAGTTCAAAACCACGGTCATAAGGTTTTTCAAGAATTTTCTAGAAAAGGCCAATAAATTTAGCGAGACCCTCAAGGATATGAAAAAGGACCAACTAGAAATTAAGCATACACTGACTGAAATAAAAAATAATATACAGAGATCCAAGAGCAGACTAGAGGATCACACGAATCAAGTCAAAGATTTGAAATACAAAGAAGCAAAAAACACCCCACCAGAAAAGCAAAAAGAAAAAAGAATCCAAAAATATGAAGATAGTGTAAGGAGCCTCTGGGACAACTTCAAGCGTACCAACATCCGAATTATGGGGGTGCCAGAAGAAGAGAGAGAGCAAGATACTAAAAACCTATTTGAAGAAATAATGACAGAAAACTTCCCCCACCTGGTGAAAGAAATAGACTTACAAGTCCAGGAAGCTCAGAGAACCCCAAACAAAAGGAATTCAAAGAGGACCACACCAAGACACATCATAATTAAAATGCCAAGAGCAAAAGACAAAGAGAGAATATTAAAAGCAGCAAGAGAAAAACAGTTAGTTACCTACAAGGGAGCACCCATACGACTGTCAGCTGATTTCTCAACAGAAACTATGCAGGCCAGAAGGCAGTGGCAAGAAATATTCAAAGTGATGAATAGCAAGAACCTACACCCAAGATTACTCTACCCAGCAAAGCTATCATTCAGAATTGAAGGTCAGATAAAGAGCTTCACAGATAAGAAAAAGCTAAAGGAGTTCATCACCACCAAACCAGTATTATATGAAATGCTGAAAGGTATTCTTTAAGAAGAGGAAGAAGAAGAAAAAGGTAAAGATAAAAATTATGAACAACAAATACATATCTATCAACAAGTGAATCTAAAAATCAAGTGAATAAAAAATCTGATGAACAGAATAAACTGGTGAATATAATAGAATCAGGGGCATAGAAAGGGAGTGGACTGACAATTCTTGGGGGAAAAGGGGTGTGGGGGGTGCGGGAAGAAACCGGACAAAAATCGTACACCTATGGATGAGGACAGTGGCGGTGGGGGCGGAGGGGGGGGGGAAGTAAGGCTAGAGGGTGGGGTGGAAACCGGGTGGAGGGGAGCTATGGGGGGAAAAAAGAGGAACAATTGTAATAATCTGAACAATAAAGATTTATTTTAAAAAATAAAAATAAATAAAATAAATAAACTGTAGTTAAGAATCACAAAACAACAACAACAACAACAAAAACAAACAGGTGAGTGTGAAGTAGGTGAAATGTTATATGATAGACCCTTCCCAGAATGTGGAGCATCTTGAATGCATTGTCATGCTGATTACTGTTCCGGCAACAACTGGAGCTCAGATGTTGCAGGTGAGGGAGATTGAATATTTCTCCTTCTAACTATTCATGGCCATTTATTTCCATAAGAGTTGAAGGGCTATGATTCAGACATATAGAGAAATGTCCAGTGGTTGGGGGAAGGAGGCAGATTGAAGGGACAGACATCAAAGAACCAGAAGAAAATTCACTGTATGGGACAGAGTAAGGCTAAGAGAACCAGGGTCAGTATTGGTGCCTCAGATCAGAAGGAAGAGCTGGGACTGGGATGAGAGTAGCAGGTGACACTGGAATTTATCGGAAACTGATCACCTTCCCAGAGTGTGTGCACTATAGGAAAGAAGAGGAGTGGACACTGTGAAACAGACAAGCTCAGATACTCCATTGCAGCCTGAGTATGATTGGAGGTATGGTGTGGCCCTAGGTGTTCCCAGTTCCTTCAGCTCATCCACACCAAAGTCAGATTATGACTATCCTAGTCCCCAAAGACCTTTTCCTTGCTGTGCCTGTCCTGCCCACTGAGCAGCCATCAAGGAACCAGAGGTCACAGAGTGAGTAAGGGAGAGACAGAGGAAAAGAACAAGGTGGGAAAAGGGAAGAACTAAACAGGACCCCCTTTCTGGGCTTTGGGTTTCTGAGTCAGGACTGAGCCAGGGATTGGGGAGAAGCTTTAGGTAAGAGTAAAGCTTCAATATAAAACTGAGCCAAACTTGTTAATACCTGGAAAATGAGACTATTCACTAATGATTGAAAGTGACCAGAAAAGCTATTGGATCTACCCAAGGTTTCATTGGCATGCAGAAAATGGAGATTCAACTTAGCATCAGAGAAAGGTAGTGCTATGAATAAATACCGTGTTTTTTCCCTGCAGCTAGCACCCCACTAAGACCAGCTCATCCAATACACTCATTAGAATAAATATTGCCAATGGCTTCCTGGAAATGATGTAACAACTTCCTCCGTCATCACTAGGTGTGCATAACTGCTTTTAGGAAGAGAGGCTTTTGATGTTCACATATTAGGAGGCTTATCTCTCTTTAATACTCTAATAAAGTAAAATTCAGACAAAATTAAATTTGTTTCCAAGCATCACCAACCAATTACTACAGGCTTCCTGACTTCATGTACTATTTTAAAGGGTACCTGTGTATCCTCCCTAAAGCCTAGCCTCTACACATCAAAAGTCTCAAGTTACATAGTCTGTTTCATAGTCCAAATAGGGAAGATCTACTCTCAAGTAGTGATAAAAAAAAAAAATGTTCTTTACAAAAATAAATAGATATTTTAAACCCAAAGGCATTTGTGCATTCTTTTAAATCTGATAATTGATGCTACTGTGTAAACAATTAAATAAAAGCATGGGTATCTTAAAATTATGTTGTCCAAAGATCATTTATTAGTTAACTCAAATTTATATTGGCCCAAGGCCTGAAAATTAACTAAGGATCTGGAAACTACATTTAAGTTAACACATTAAATCTTCGTAGAATCATAAAAATCAATCTTTTTGTAAAGACATTGCATATTATCAAGTAATATAGTTGAACATACAATTTTTATAAACTTAAAGTGATATTAATATATTTGACCAAGAAAACAGGTAGAGGAAATTTAGGGAATTCAAATTAGTTAAGCTTTTCATGAGAAAATACACACCAGACTTTTATAACTTGGAATGTTATGTAAACTTAAAAAATATATACATATATATTTTACATACATATTTATATATATACTAGTGGCCCGGTGCATGAAATTCATGCACGGGGTGTGTGTGGGGGGTGTCCCTCAGCCCAGCTTGCACCCTCTCTAATCTGGGACCCCTCAGGGGATGTCCAACTGCCTCTCTTAATCTGGGACCGCTGGCTCCTAACCACTCACCTGCCTGCCTGCCTGATCTCCCCTAACCATTCTGCATGCCAGCCTGCTCACCCCCAACTGCCCCCCTCTGCCAGCCTGCTCACCTCCAACTGCCCCCCACCCCCGCCAGCCTGCTTGCCTCCAACTGCCCTCCCCTGCCAGCCTGATTGCCCCTAACCACCTCTGCCTTGGCCCCGCCACCATGGGCTTTGTCCAGAAAGATGTCCAGAAGGTCTCCTGGTCTAATTAGCATATTACCCTTTTATTAGTATAGATATGTACATATATGTATATTTCAGAGAGAAAGGTAAAGAAAAAGAGAGAAACATCAATGATGAGGGAGAATCATTGATCAGCTGCCTCCTACACATCCCTCACTGGGGATTGAGCCCACAACCTGAGCATGTGCCTGACCAGGAATCGAACCATGACCTCCTGGTTCATAGGTCAACACTCAATCACTGAGCCACACTGACCAGGCACCAAGAAACATTTTTTTTTTTTAAAGAACTACATATTTAAAGTATAAGAAGTAGAAAAATAATTTTAGAAATCTCTGAATTTCTTATTCTTCCCACTTAAGAGTGCTTACTATAATAATGTCTTTGCACATCAATTAGAAGAGGAGTTTATTCTTTAAGATTTCTTTTCACTTTTTATTTTGAACTAGTAGCCCTGAGCACGAACCCATGTGCCAGTAGGTCGCTGCTGCCCTGCTGTAGCTCTCCACCCACTGCCCCGCCCTCCTGTAGCTGCCCCCGCCCCCCCCCCCTCATAGCTTGCTGCCCTGCCCCCTCCTGTAGCTTTCCGCAGCCTGCTTGTAGTTCGCTCCCCCACCCTCCTGCAGATCTGTGATCCTGTCATTATGTGATCGGTCGTTAAAGCTCAGGGCGTAACGGATAATTAGCATATTCCTCTCTTATTATATAGGATTATTTCAAGTTTCCAGAAAAATTGCCAAAATAGTACAGAGTTTAATGTGTCCTACACCTAGCTTTCCCTAATGTTAACATTTTACAGAGCCATAATATAATGATTAAGACCAACCAAGACATTGACACTAACTAAACTAAATAGCTTATTCAAGTTGCACCAGATTTTTCTTGCTCAAGATCCAATCCAGGATCCCATCTTGCATTTTGTTGGTCTGTTTCCTCAGTGTCCTCTAATTTGTAATAAGTCCTCTGTCTTTCTTGGTTTTTCATGACCTTGGTACTTTTGAAGAGTACTTCAGATTTTGTAGAATGTTTAACAGTTTGGGTTTGTTTGATGCTTTCTCATGATTAAATTGAGATTATGCATTTTAGCAAGAATACCACAGAAATGATGTGTTTTTCCCAGCACATCTTAGCAGTGGGTACATGATGCCAATGTGTTTTATTGCTGACAATATTAACCTTAATCACTTGGTTAAGATGGTGTCTTCCAGATTTCTCCACAGTAATGAAAAATATTTTCAGGTAGTTCCTCTTCAAATTTTTACTTACTAATTTTAGCATCGATAAATAGATCTTGCCTGCAACAATTATTACTGTGGTATTTGCCTAATGATTACTTTCTATTTTCCTCACTCCTACATTTATTAATTGCATTTTTCTGTTTCTCCTCACCCATTTGTTTATTCAATTATTTATTAATATTATTATGGATTTATGGACATTTATTTTATTCTATGGGTTATATTTCAATACTGGTTATATTTCAATATGTGATTATGTAACTGGACAACCAAATGGTTCAGGCTGCTTGTCACTACTTGAGCCAAATAACCAGAGACAGGGTTGAATCATATTTGAGCGTTTATACCAACAATGCCAGCAATATGGGAGAGCAGTTGGTCACCCACAAAGATCTGCTCTCACCCCCCTTGCCAGTTGGCTGGTTATATACACCTGAGGGAAAAGATAGCTACGTGCAGCTGCGAGCCACAAATCTAACATGGACAGGGGTGGGTAGAGTCTGCAATCCAGCCTTCAGGAGCTCAAAGTCTGATAACAAGGTGGTTAATCTTCTATGATGTTACAAACAGCTCAGCCCATTCCTGGGACAGGAGAGTGGTCAGCATTCCTGAGGAAAACTCCTGGAAGGGGTCAGGGTCAGGATTCAGGTGCAGCAACCAAATCAAAAAGTGTCATGGGTCTGTTCTCAAAATGTTTTTCTTTTCTTTGAGTAATGGGACCTTCTGGGTTCCGAGGTGTCTCATCTTTTATAGGCCTGTTTCATCCTCCAGTTTCCGGGGTCTGTAAGAAAACTTGTCATCTATCATTAGTAAGGTGAATAATCATTAATCAACTGTGGCTCTGTTCTTATTACATGCCCTTCCCCCTTAACAGTTTTGCTCAAATTATTCCACCAATTACCCCTGGGAGCTCCTTCAGGGAGCTTCTGTGTCCTTTCAACATACTAACATACTCCCCAACTACTTTTTTAAAGTTTTTTTGTGTGTGTTTTTGTTTTTTTACCACTTTCTTATTTATTGTCCTCACAAAACATTCCAAGTTCATTTTATATCTTCCCTGTCCTAGTCCTGAAACCAACCATTTCTCCTAGGAGCCCTGGTTTGTTTTATTGGTTTCTTTTACTACCTCTGGATTTTGAATCTTAGTTAGAAAGCTGGCTCTAGGGTCTAACTCCTTTTCTCCCCATATCAGTGAGATACAGTAATAACCCCACAGCCCACTTTCCAAAGTCTGTGCTCTTCCATCTAAATAATCACAAAGACTTCAGCAGGAAGGCTAGTAGAACTGCTGGGGTGAGCATTCACCTCCAAGTCCTGTCCTCCTGAAGGCTCCTGTCTTCTTATTAATCCCAATCATCTGATGGGTAATTTTTGGCTACACACTCATAAACACACATACCTCCCAAAGGCAGGCATTGATGCTCAGAGATTTTAGAGCCTAAGTTAGTATTCATAAGCAAAAACATTTTCCTGATCGTAACATCAGCTTCTCAACCCCCTCTTAAGGGCAGACCTGGCCCTTTGCTATGCAGAGCCCTGGACAGACTTCTTTGTTCCTGCTCCTTTCAGAACATGCCTCAGGGCTTGATAAAGGATGGGTTTCAGGGCCATCTATTCCTTCAAATTAAAGCTTTTATTTAATTTATTTTTAATTACAGTTGACATAGAATATTACATTAGTTTTAGGTGCATGACATAGCAAGTAGACATTTATATAACTTTCCAAGTGACCACTTTGATAACTCTAGTACCTTATTTGAGGAGCAGGGTCAGATTCTTTTGCAGAGTCTTTATTCTCTGGTAAGCTCTGAAAATGGAATGGGGTTATTCCTATAAGATATATTATTTTCCTGTCAAAAAAATACTATGAATTATATTGTTTTTCTAGTTACCTCAATACTAATGCATATTAGAAAATTAGTACCTAATGAGGATGCATAAGAAAGATCTATTTCCAGCCTTATTATTCACATTCACCATTACACCAAACTAAACTAGAATTAATGGAATACTTATCAAGTTCATCAAAGGCCTGGTAAACACAATCCAATGAAGATTTAATAGTTTATATCAAGATTAATCATCTTTGGTAAATGTTATCCAATTGTAGGCTTTATATATACCTACCTCCTGACCCTCGCAATAGTATTAAGTTTGCACAGAAGTTTCCAGAAATATTAATAGCCAAATTGTGTTAGCTAATCATTTTCTATCCATAGAATCACAAAAAGGTCTATGATAGATCAATGAGAATAAAAAATAATGTTTTGTTGTGCTAGACTCAGTTTTCTGTAAGATGAAAGAGAATATAGCTATGAAAATTGTTTTTATATTTCTAATGTCTATTGCTTTACAGCTTCATTTAAACAAGTATTAGTAGTTTTGTTATTGAAACTTTATGTACTTAATCAATTTTGTTTCCAACTCTATTATCTGATATTAATTTTTATAAACTTTATTTTTCTTACCATTTTTAAATGATCTATCTTAGACCAACTTTTCTAACATCAACCTTTTGGAATATTAATTGTGCTTAATTTATATAACTTTTAAAGTGACTTATTGATTTAGGCAGAAAAAGACTTTTAATGGTGGGTTTAGGTTATTTATATTAAATCTGGTATTTGGTACATTTGGTCTTAAACATTTTGATGTATAGTAGGCATCTTTGTCTTCTTGGCTATGGGCTATATTTTCCCCTTTATCTTTTAAAATGTTTTAGAAGACCCCATGCCTTCCCCCCTCCCCCCAAAAAAAACCCAACTATTTTAAAGCCACATGTGAATATCTTAAAACACTCTATAAGCATTCTTTTTTTAAAATAAATCTTTATTGTTTAGATTATTACAATTGTTCCTCTTCCCCCCCCCCCCCCAGCTCTCCTCCATCTGGTTCCCACCCCACCCTCTGCCCTTGCTCCCCCCACCCCCACTGTCCTCATCCATAGGTGTACGATTTTTGTCTGGTCTCATCCCGCACCCCCTCACCTCTTTTCCCCCAAGAATTGTCAGTCCACTCCCTTTCTATGCCCCTGATTCTATTACATTCACCAGTTTATTCTGTTCATCAGATTTTTTATTCACTTGATTTTTAGGTTCACTTGTTGATAGATATGTATTTGTTGTTCATAATTTTTATCTTTACCTTTTTCTTCTTCCTCCTCTTCTTAAAGAATACCTTTCAGCATTTCATATAATACTGGTTTGGTGGTGATGAACTCCTTTAGCTTTTTCTTATCTGTGAAGCTCTTTATCTGACTTTCAATTCTGAATGATAGCTTTGCTGGGTAGAGTAATCTTGGGTGTAGGTTCTTGCTATTCATCACTTTGAATATTTCTTGCCACTGCCTTCTGGCCTGCATAGTTTCTGTTGAGAAATCAGCTGACAGTCGTATGGGTGCTCCCTTGAAGGTAACTGTTTTTCTCTTGCTGCTTTTAATATTCTCTCTTTGTCTTTTGCTCTTGGCATTTTAATTATGATGTGTCTTGGTGTGGTCCTCTTTGGATTCCTTTTGTTTGGGGTTCTCTGAGCTTCCTGGACTTGTAAGTCTATTTCTTTCACCAGGTAGGGGAAGTTTTCTGTCATTATTTCTTCAAATAGGTTTTCAGTATCTTGCTCTCTCTCTTCTTCTGGCACCCCCATAATTCGGATGTTGGTATGCTTGAAGTTGTCCCAAAGGCTCCTTACACTATCTTCATATTTTGGGATTCTTTTTTCTTTTTGCTTTCCTGGTGGGGTGTTTTTTGCTTCTTTGTATTTCAAATCTTTGACTTGATTCGTGTGATCCTCTAGTCTGCTGTTGGATCTCTGTATATTATTTTTTTATTTCAGTCAGTGTATGCTTAATTTCTAGTTGGTCCTTTTTTATATCCTTGAGGGTCTCGCTAAATTTATCGGCCTTTTCTAGAAAATTCTTGAAAAACCTTATAACCGTGGTTTTGAACTCTATATCCAGTAGTTTGCTTTCATCCATTTCTGTCATTTGTGACCTGTTTCTTTGTCTCCGCATTTTGGCTGCTTCCCTGAGTTGATAGAGTGGCTTTGTGTGCTAGGTGTCCTATAGGGCCCAGTGGCTCAGCCTCCACAGTTACCTGAGATGGACACTCTTGGTGCACCCCTTTGTGGGCTGTGTTCACAGTCTTGTTGTAGTTAAGCCTTGATTGCTGTTGGTATCACTGGGAGGAATTGACCTCCAGGTCAATTGGCTGTGAGGATCAGCTGTGTCCACAATGTGAGAACTTCTGTGCTGGAGACACCCTTATGAGGCAAGACTTGCTTCAGTTGGGCTTTGGTGTTCACTGAGTCTGCCCCCTGAGTGTGTCACTTATGGATCTGAGGAGTTGTAATCTGGATGGTCCTACTCTGACCCCTGGGTACACTGGCTCTTGGATCTCCAAGGAAGTGCTAATTTAGCCTCTGCCTGAGGCCACCCAGCAGGAGCTACAGGGAGATCTGCAGATTCCTCTTCTTTGTTTGGGGTTTGGAGGTGCCCAGATGAGGCCCAGCTGTGGAGCAATGCAAGCTGCTGTGGGGTCTTGGGCCTTCTTTTGGATGTTCTGAGTCTCTCTGACTCAGCTGCAGTTTGTTAAGTAAGTTTAGATTTTAAAGGACCAGGCCATTCATATGCAAAAGCCTCTGTGCACAGCTTGGATCGGGCAGAGTCTCATGGTGGAGCAAACAGCAATGGCTTCCCGTCAGTCCTGCCCTAAGAGGCCCCCGGGTCTCAGTGTCCCACGGTAATCACTGCAAACACCTCTGAAAGAATGCCGCCCTCGAGTTCTGCCTGATGCCAGACAGTCCAGTTTCTCCCCGTATAAGTCTGGGTCCCCAGAGTCTGGCCTGGAACTGGAGTTCAGAGCAGTCGGGAGCTTTTGTCTCCCTCCCACTTGAAAAAGCCAGCCGCATACTCAGTTGCCAGCCCTCTCCGTGCGCGCGCCTCCGTACTTCTGCCTTTACTTCTGCAACTCCTGTGAGTCTCAGTGTGCTTTTCTCTTTCCTTCCAGTTGTAGAATTTCCACTCAGCCAGCCTTCCTGTGGTTCTGGATGATGTCCGTTTTGTCTTTTAGTTGTAGTTTTGAAGTTGTTGTGCGAGGTGTTTACCTATGCCGCCATCTTGGTTTCTCCTCTCTATAAGCATTCTTGCTCCTTCATTCTGTAATCAAAGTATGCTCTATTCCCCTTTATGGAAGACAAAGGATACTACTCTTTTTGTCTATGCTAGTTTCCATTCATAATTAAATTTAATGTTTCTCACTTTTTTCTCTTTCTTTTTTTTTTTTTAAATTCAAAGAGCGATACACTTAGAGTGTATGCACCTTTCTTTCTTTTCTTTTTTTTTTTAAATATATTTTATTGATTTTTTACAGAGAGGAAGGGAGAGGTATAGAGAGATGGAAACATCGAGAGAGAAGCATCGATCAGCTGCCTCCTGCATGCCCCCCACTGGGGATGTGCCCGCAACCAAGGTACATGCCCTTGACTGGAATCGAACCCGGGACCCTTCAGTCCCCAGGCCGACGCTCTATCCACTGAGCCAAACTGGCCAGGGCACTTTTTTCTCTTTCATGCTTCTTTCATGCTTTCTGTGTCTTACTTTTCTTCAAATAATTATACTGGTATCAGAAATAACCCTTTTACAGCTATCCTTTCTTGTTTAACAATTATCACAGGTTCATTTTTCAGCCACTATCTATTAAGATTCCTTTCTCTAATTTTAGCCTTGCATACTATATATTGTAGCTTTGGGCAATCTTTTCAAAAGAGGCCCTTGGCTGCTACATTTTTTTTTTTTTTAGATTGGGCATATCTGAGAATGTCTCTCTGTTGCCTCCTATACAAATGGCTTGATGTAGTCCATTATTCTTGAGTTGCAGCTTATCCCTTCCATAGAAATTGTCATCACATTGTCATCTGGCATTGCTCACTGCAGTGGAAAAAGCCAAAGCTAGTTTGCTCTTTGAAAATGACCTACTTTTCTGCTTGGAAACTTGCAGAATTCTTTTTTCCCCTTATAGTTTTACATTTTTATGAAACTATGTCATGGTGTTCCTTTTGTTATTGATTTTTTGCCTGGGATTTTGGATGTACTTTCTGCAATGTTTTTTCAAGTGTAATATATTTTCTCTTGTTTTCTTTGAGTATTGATTTTGATCCTTTTGTTTGTTTGTTTTTCACCTTTGGAAACCCCTTTTATTTGGAAATTAGATCTCCAAATTTAACTTCTCTTTAATTATTTTCTTACTCTTAAAATTCCTTTTCAATTTTGGTTATTGTAATTATAAATAAGAGGAGAGAACAGATTTTTAATATATAGAAACCACACAGAATAATAATTGTCAAAAACGGAGGCCTTATTTTGATGAATACCAGTGAGACTTGTTTGACTAAATCAGGAATGATGTGGGCAAGTGGACCATTTTTTAAACTGAACAGAGGATGTACAGGTTCCCCTTTGTTGCAGGTGGTGAACAAGTATAACTAATTGTAGAGCAGGTGAAATCTGCCACAGATCTCACTTCTCTAGAGTCTTTGAGGAATTCTTCATGCAACCTGCCAAATATGTCAGATATAATTCTAAGATAACAGTAGGTAAGTTCTTGTCATGAGGAGACCATCCAAAGAGGACTCTGGAAGTTCAGCTCAGTGTGTATGAAACAGCATTTCTGGAGAGCAGGAGAGCATCATCAGTGAGGATTATCCTGATTGTAGTTTTCAAGACCAGAGATTCCATGGGACAGTTAATTGTGACCTAGGATGTCTATCCAGGGGTTTAGGGTAAGCTCTAGATCTAAATCCTAGACCACGGTCACTACTTGTTGAGTTTAGAACTACTGATCTTTGTACTGTCCCAACTGTCTCTAACATATCCCTAATACATGTTCACTTATTTTTAAAATTCATGTTAAAACTTGAACCATTGAATGTCTTCTGGCTGCCTGGCACCATTGAAAGGCTCTTTAAATATTCGGAGAATTTCTGACTAATGAGTCCCCAACCCCCACCCCAGTCTCTCAAGCCACGAAACGACCGCCCCTGCCTCCTCTGCGCAGGACACAGGCATTGGCTTCACCAGCCAGAGGACCCCACACAAGACTGCCATTCAAAAGGAACCGAAATAGGCGCTGCACATGTTCCGCATTTTGCTGCAACTTTAGTTGCAGAGACACCTGACTTTCAGAGGCTGTGGTGGTCTCAAGCTTGTGCACAGCACTGATGCTGGATGAAATGCCTCCTGGACAATGAAAGACCTCCAGTTCCCTTTAGTCACAAGAATATTCTCATTTTAGTAATTAATTAGTCTAATCCAATATAATAATAAATATTCTGTAAAAGTTTCTTCCCTTTCCAGCTTAAGTTTTGCTTCACCCAGAAGTGAGCAGGAGGGAGAGGGGCAGGGTTGGGAAGACATTTGCATAGCCAGCACAGATGAATCTGGTATTGGCTTCCTCTGGCCATGGCACATGTTTAAAGAGATCTTGTATTCAAAAGGTCTAGTATAGCATATGACAGATGCTCAATAGATATTTGTATTTATTTTCATTAGGTGTCTATTTGATGTTTCCTCTCTGTTAGACAGTAATAATGATATTGAATTTTTGGACTGGAACCCGGATTCTTTGTCCGTCGGAATCGAAGAATGAATCCACGGACAGAAAAGTGGTATAGCAAAGATGGAGATTTATTGAAGATCAAGTACAGACACCCACGTGGGGAGAGGGAAAGAGTCCCACAGAATGGACTCCCGCGTGGGGAGGGGGAAAGGGTCTAACAAGCTTCCTGTTTCCATGGTTTATAAAGGCTGCAGTTCCTGGTGCCTGATATCCCCTCTGATTGGTTACTATTCCCCTTAGTTGGTTACTATAGTAACTCCTGGGCTCAAAGGTCGAACCTCACAAGGAACAAGTGAGGTTCTCCCCCACTCCTTCCTTTTGAATGAAGGGCTTCCTTCTCTTTATTTTGTAAATGTGACCTTTCTTGGCTACTTCCAGTTCCCTTGTCTTATGGAAATATACCTGTTGCTGCCTCCTTGTCTTATGGAAATGTAACTGCACCAGGCTTCCTTGTGTTATGGAAATTTACCTTCTCCCAGTCTGCAGCCCCATGCTTCTCCATGGACCCCAATTCTAAAAAAGCCCTAAGCTGCCTATATCCCCCTAAAATTCCTGCTTCAATAACAACAGAGACTATGCCTCATATTTATACTTTAGTCACATATCTTATTATGCTGTATCCTGTCAAGCTCAGTAATTACTGGGCTACTGATGAAATCATCATAATTTAAGCCTCTTAAAAGAACTATGCTCTGATTGTGCATATGTGGTCATCTTAGTGGAAGCACAAGCTTCCCAAACAGGGAACAAATTGTGGCAGACAATGGCTTTCCACTGAAAACTCAGATTCCCCTTCCATAGTGTAGAATTATCACTAGACATCTGCTGCCTACCCAGGACCAACATTTCCTAGACTATCTTGTGTGTAGATAAGACCATGTGACTGAGTTCTGGCCAATGGGATATAAGTAGAAGTGTTGATTGACACTTCCAGGCCTGACCCACAAAACCTTCACACCTGGTCCTCCACACCCTGTTTCTCCACTTGGCTTCCGAGATGTTGGTGTCAGGATTAGCTTGGAGGTCACTTTTTAAAGATGGCAGAACCCCCATCAGCTTGAGTCTCTCATATTCTGTGGAGTATAGCTACTCTCTGTCTTCAACTGGACTTTACATAAAAAAAGAAATAAACTTCTATCATATTAAGTCAAGGGTCAGCAAACTTACTGTACAGAGCCACATAGTAAAACTTTAGATTTCGCAGGCTACATGGTCTGTCTCATAACTACTCAGTTGTGCCATTGTGAAAGTAGCCATCCATGAATGAGTAAGCATGGCTATGTTCCAATAAAACTTTATTTACAAAAATAGGCAGCAGGCTGGATTTGGCTTCGAGGTGGTAGTTTGCTGACCCTGTATCAAGCCACTACAATTTCGGAGTTTATCTGTTTCAGCAGAATGCTACATCCATCAATTCAGTTTTCTTATTCAACTTTGTATCAACATTACCCAGGGTGACACCAAGAATAGAGTAGATATTCAATAATGAACAAATTGAGAGCCTTGAAATGTAGAGGTGGAGTTTTAACAACTGTAAGATCATGCCTCAGGCCTGAACGTGGCCAGGAACTCAATTTGAGCTTGCATAAAGCTTGGAACCACAAAGGGTTATCTCATTCATAAAGCAATGTTAAGAAAAACTCCCTCCAGACTGGGTCCAACATCCTTGGCTTGACATTGAGAGATTTCTTGCTCTGGCTTCTGCTCATATCTCTATCCTCATTTCTTACTGCTCCTCCTTCTTCGTGTCTGAGCCCCAGATATACCAAACCAAGTTTCCTAAATATGTCGTTATTGCACATATGCTGTTTCCTCTGTCAGGAATGCCAGTCTCTTCCTAGTTTATTTGGCTTAACTTCTGCACATTTTAGCCTCCACCTCTTCTTGCCCCACCTAGAGTAGGAGGCAGTGTTACAGAAAACCGAAGAAGAGAAAAGCAATACTTAGAGAGATGGAGTTACATTTATTACGCGCGGGTCCAGAGGAGAATGTCTCTCAAATTCTGGGCCCCAGCATGCAGGAATTTTCCCTATTTATATGTTTTTACCTTCTTTGTCTCCCAAATATGGGGTGTTTCCGGCCCCTTTTGCAAGTTCTTAAAGAGCCCGTATGTGCTGGGGCCTCAAGACCTCAACCAGAGGCCTGGTCACTGCTCTGCCACAAAGGGGACTGGTGGGAAGACAAGGGGTCTAATACCCAAGCCACTGCCACAGAAGCGCTTTGCAATATGCAAAGCTGTTTCTAACTGCAACTCTGGCTGTTTTGGACCGGCAGCTTAAAGTCAAAGAGCAAAGGAAAGGCACTCTCCCTGGACTGGGGAGCCTTCAGGACTTTGAGATTCTCCAAGAGAGGAGGAGTCTGACTGAGGAATGGCAGAGACCCTGTTGGGTTGGAAGGACCTAAGGCCACATGTTAAACTTATAAATTACGGCTTTCTAGGCAGATGTCCAAGCCCAGTTATGTAGGGGTTAAGCTGCCTGTTTACAGCAAAACAACTCTCTCCCATGCCAGTATAAAATTTAGGGAAATTAGACAGGCTGTGTTTGTGACTAGAAAGAAGAACTGGCCACCATGCACAGCCCTGACAGTGACCTGCAGAAAGCTGTATAATAGATTTAGATGATGCCTGTGTCTTCATGGACATGACGCCAGAAAGACAAGGACAATTTTGCTTTGTGTAGGAAGGTCAAGAATAGACTTTAGTCACCTCCCTAAGATATTTGTATAGCCCTACCATATGTCATATATGGTAGCAGAAGATTTGGCTGCCTAAGGTGGCCACAATGCCAATGTTACTGTCTTGCAGGCCTGTGTGACCATGCCCATGTCAGGGGTGGCACAAACCTCAACTTTAGGAAACTGGGGAAGGCCTGTTTGGAACAGAGGGAAGTAGTGAGTACCAGCCCTTTGTTACAGGAATTACAGACCCTGTGAGGTCCTGTGACATATGAGACCCTGTAAAGCAATAAAGCTCCCTTAGTCCTTTCTCAGAGGGCATGTCACCCCTCCCAGAGACCATACGAAATTATAAGGACAAGTTAAGTAGGGGGAACCCTACTATAAGGACAGCTATAATTGTCTACTTGAATATAGACACATTTTGAATTTCTCCTTGTCATTTGAAGACAGTTATATTACTCTGAAGAATCCATAGAAAGGACTGACAAGGAAAATCAGAAGATCTTAAAGCAGGTCAGTATATTTTTCTCCTTATATAATTCCTGTGAAATTTGGCAATGCTTAATAAATCATGGCAATACATTTCTCTGCATAAATTCAATAAGACCGGTTTCTAATAGTGGTTTTATTGACCAGAAACTTTGACTGGAGTGTCATGTTTTAAAGAGCCCTGTCTGAACTCTAAAGACTTGAAGCCAATAAGAGTGCCAAGGAAAGCCTGGTATCCTGCTTGGGAGCCCTGAAAATGCCTGGTGCTGGAGCATCAGGCCCATGCCCTACCATCACTGGTGGTTGGTCAGAGCAATAAGGATGACTCTGCGTCCCTGAGGAACCCCACACACTCTAGGCCGTGACGAGTAGGAGGGCTACTGAGATGGGCCTTAAAACCTAGGGCGTGGGCCCAGGTGGAGTCGCTACAGGTGAGGGATTCACCTAACTCAACAGATACTACAGACAGGCCTGACGGCAGCTGGATGGCTTGGCTTCCTTGCCCTACGGGGCACAATAAGATTCAATCATAAAATTCCTGCAAAGGTAGTCAGTTACCATTCTTGTTGTGTTTATGCAAACAATCAGGCCAAATTAAATACAATAGGTAAATTAGTCTTTATCTGGCTCTTTTGATAAACATAGAGGTAATTTTGAGGAGAAAAAATTCTATTTCAATAGAAGTTATTAAAACTGAAAGGCTTTCTTTCCCTTCCACTGGACCATTTGTTACAGTTTGTCTCTGCCAGGTCACAAGCCCACCTCCTTCTGGGCCCAGGCCTCATCATCCCTGTGACAGACAGCAAGGATCTCTTGGCTCTGAGAAAAAACTCCGTCCCTCCTCAGCACGAAGCAGCTACAGAAGAAATTCAACATCCATTTTCCCTAAAAGAATTCAGAGCCAGAATCCTTGAGGTAATATATTAGGCAGTTAGACAGACATGAGCAGAGCAGGGACGATGGGCCAACTAGAGCTACAGGATGTAACTAAGTCTTTCCACCTCTACGTATGTGAGACAAGGGGCATAGGCAAAGAGGTACTCACCAAAGTCTCAGCCCCTAGAAAAGGCTGGTCGCCTATTTGCCCAAAAGACTTGACCCCTTGCATTTGAGTGACCTGCTTGCCTCTGGGCGGTAGCAGCCACAGCTATGCTTATTGAAAAAGCAAATAAGTTAACCCTAGGGCAGTAACTAATCCTAACTGCCACACATTAGGTTGAGGTTTTACTCCAGAACACACTAGAGCACTGGATGTCAAACACTTGAGTCACCCAGTTTTAGGCTCTCTGGTAGACAAAAGAAAAATCAGTAACACTTTATATTGATAGCAGGTATGCATTTACAATAAGGTAAGGGTTCTCCACAGAAGCAAGAGGGAACTGGGCCACAGATGAAGCTGCCCAGGAGGCTGCCCTAAAACCAGTGGGGCCTCTACAGATTCTAGTGACTCTTCCAGATCCTGACCTACCCAATCTAGAAAAAGCTAAAATCCATAACCAGTCTTTATTCAAGTTCTTATAGGCTTTATAGTCTACCCAGGAAGCAATCCAGAAGCACATCTGAGATACTCTGCCTGTACCAACTTTTGATCTGGTTCATCCCTTCCACCCTGGTGACTCTGTTTGGGTAAAGAAATTTGCCACCTGAGGACTGACTCCTACCTGGAAAGGAGCACCTCCACGGCAGTCAAGGTCAATGGAATCCCAACGTGGCTTCATCACACCTGGCTTAAAACAGCCGAGGAAAAATTGAGAGTCCAGGACCCTTTGGACTCTCTAAAGATTGCTCCTGGCCCTAATTCCGGGCCCTTATCTTATAAGCAGGCCCACTAACTGTATTAGGCAGAAAATTAAGATTATAGTCCTCAGGGGTAAATATAACTACAATGACTAAGAGTCAATGATTTGACTCATGTACATAAAACCAGTGGAGAATGAAGCATCCATCTTATATAAATACTGCTGTTTGAAATTTTAGCTCTGCTATTTGGCTTCTGTAAATTCTTGCTTGCTAAGACTACTCCCACTTCAGAGAGGCCATTAAACCTTCCCCAGACAAGGTTATCAGTGCTGGCGCCAGGCCAGGCCTCTGGTTGAGGTCTTGAGGCCCCAGCACATACGGGCTCTTTAAGAACTTGCAAAAGGGGCCGGAAACACCCCATATTTGGGAGACAAAGAAGGTAAAAACATATAAATAGGGAAAATTCCTGCATGTTGGGGCCCAGAATTTGAGAGACATTCTCCTCTCGACCCACGCGTAATAAATGTAACTCCATCTCTCTAAGTATTGCTTTGTTGTTCTTCGGTTTTCTGTAACAGCAGTACTCCATATGTGCTTAGCCTCCATATGGCCACAGACCCAGCTCATTCCTGTTATAGGACGTCTCACCCTCTGACCTGCCAATATGTCTATTTACCTACTAGATTGGGTGCACCCTGAGATCAGGAACTGGTCTGTATTCCATATCCCCAAACCCTTTGGCAGCACTTGGCACTTACGTGGTTCTCAGTAGAAACTGGTGAATAAATCAATAAATTAACAAGATTCCAAACCTAATGAATTAACCAGATTCCAAATCTAATGAGTAGAGCAACAACTACATATGTTGAAGAATTGTTTTACTCCTGGCATTTATAGATATTTGATTAAAACCACTACCAACTAAAAATGATATATAACATAATAACTCAGATTTACATTCCTAGTCACTGGCAAAGAAATTGTTTTGCCTCTGAAGCCAACCCATCATCAGTTGCACCTTAGCCCAGAGCAGCAGAGGCACTCGGGGTTGCCCAGCACAGAGCAAAGTGGAAAAGCTTCGTTCTTGAACAATTTGGGTTCTGGTGATGGCACACGGATCCTCTAAGAAATACACGACTGTGTGACCCAGATTTTCCAGAAAAGTTCCACTTTCAGGTGTTTGTTCCATTTTCCCCACAAACAAGCATGGTTTTCAAGTCATGTGTTTCTATTTTGTTTAAGAAAATGTGATTTGTTGTTAAATATCTAAGTCCAGCCCTGAACAGTGTATTAAGTTCATGATAAGTAGCCAGTATTTAACCAAGCATCTGACTTAAAAACATTTTTAAATTTTATTCCTAATGAAAAAATTTAGAAATGTTAGAGCACAGAAAAAATTTTAAAGTTTTTATCTCCATTTGATTACATATAAGATTCAGTTGCAATTGTTAAAGTTGTACTAGTAAAAATGACAAAAATGCCTTCCTTAAGGCTTTTGAAGTAGCTATGCATGATGGCCAATTTGGCACAAATTGGGCTAGTCTTTTGCCTGTGACCCAAAGTCATAATGCAAACTTTGACCTCATTTCTAGCAAGAGGGTTAAGAAGAAGCCATAAAACTAAGGTATCCTCACCCCAAATCACCATGTTTTTAATGCTCATCTGGTGGGAAGTCCAGGTCAGGATAGGAAGACCAGGGCTATTCTGAGAGGGAGAGATGATGGCTGCTGTTGGGGATGTGACTGCTTGCTCTCAGGCATAGCCAACAACAGAAGAGAAGGAAGCCTCTGATAAGTTGGAACCCAGAGGGTAAGCCATTGAGGAAGAGAATTGAAGTTTGGAGACAATTCCATCTACCCCTTTTCCTCTCACATATGCGCTCACTTCTTCCTAGAGCCACCCAGCCTGTGAATCCTTCCTTCCCTGCAGTTCTGGGCACTTCTGGGGGAGCATTCATCACTGGCAGTGCCAAATACATGCTGGCAGAGTGAGGTGTAAACCGGACAGGTGGAACAGCCCTGGAGCTCAAACTCAGATGGGCCTTCACTATCCACCTTCCACAACCCCCTTTAGGAGGAGGGGAGAGACTGTTTGGAGCAGATGGGTGTAAGAGGAACAGGTCCTTATGAAGTATGGTAGCAACCATACTTGGGTAAAAATTGCTGTTGAATATTTTAACCTTGCTGTTTTGGGTTCTGTACTCATTTAAAAGTTATTTTGATTTTCTGAATTTATGTATGCTATCCCAATACTCCATTGATGATGGTTTAAATATCCCATTGATTGTGATCTCACTGGTTACTGAAGCACATTCTTCTGGGAATCAGAACAGCACAATTATCCTAAATTGTCTCAGTAGCTACAGATAACTGAGTTTCAGTTGACTCAGTGGTCCCGGAATCTGGACAGCACAATTATTCGAAATTGTCCAGATAATGTGTTTCTGTCGATTCAGTGATTCAGTGATTCGTAGATACTTTAGATAACTAAGTTGCTCAATTTCGCTTCTGTAAAAATGCTTTTTCGCGAAACAGGTTCCTCATTCCAGACCCAAAGATGTAATCAATACTTTTGTGATATTCTGCCAATATAAGCCTGATGTGGCGAGCTGTTCGGGGCTGCGAGGTCTGGAGCGCTTTTGCTCCCTTGTATGCTGCTGGCTTTTAAGAAATGACTCCATAATTTGACTTTTTGAGGCGTCCTTTGTAAGATGGGGGTTACACTACAACACTTACCTGAACAGACAGGAGGGCAGATGAAGGAATAGATGTTTTTGGACCATATGAAGTTACTAGTTATCTAGGGGGATACATAAATAGAAACACAGATATGACTCATGGATAGAAACACATAAAGCTCAGTAACTATGAAAACAACGACAGAGGTGGTGAGTTAGGTATGTACTGATCAATTACACTGTTTACTTTAACAATAAATCAGCTTTTTGAGGCATTGTATGCCTCTTTCTAATAGGAAAGGATGGTTTGAGAAAGATCAAGGACAAAGGAACAAGATGGGCGGAAGTCCATGGGAGCAATATCAGCACTGGTGACAGCCACCCATGCCACACCTATTTTTACCCAGCTCTTGCCTCAACATTTATAGTAAAATCCCTAACAGAACAGAAGCGTTAGAAATTGAACCATACAAAATGTACATACTGCTTAGGTACAAATGAGATATTTTGTTTTAAAATAATACATCTTAGGGTTTTATAAAATAGCTCATAAATGTGATGGCCTATAAACTTGCTTGAGCTAATCTGTCCCTCATGGACTCACAATTATTATTTATCACTTTTTCACAAACCAAAATATAAGAAATATTGTGGGCCATTAGTTAAAATGTATAAACAATTGTTTACAGTCCTCTCTTATGGAGTTTCCCCTAAACACTGTATAAACATGATATGACCAGAATAAAGACACAAAGGAATTTCTTTTTGGTCAGTGGTTCCTAATCATGTATGTTAAGTATTATACCCAATCAATTCATTCTCTTTCCATATCTGGTTTTTATAATTCATAATGCAGTACAAACACGAAAGAGAGCTCCTACTTCTAAGAATCCTAGACCATGCACCCTTCAAGAATTGTTTACCAGCTGTAGCTGGTTTGGCTCAGTGGATACAGCATCAGCCTGCAGACTGAAGGGTCCCAGGTTCAATTCTGTTCAAAGGGCACATGCCCAGTTTGCAGGTTCCATCTCCAGTAAGGGGCATGCAGGAGGCAGCCGATCAGTGATTCTCTCTCATCAATGTTTTTATCTCTCTCCCTCTCCCTTCCTCTCTGAAATCAAAGAGAGAGAGAGAGAGAGAGAGAGAGAGAGAGAGAGAGAGAGAGAGAGAGAGAGAATGGTTGACCACCTGACCAGTGTGGCTCAGTGGTTGAGCATCCACCCATGAACCAAGAGGTTACGAATGATCCCTAGTAGGGGGTGTGCAGGAGGCAGCTGATTAGTATTGATGTTTCTATCTCTCTCTCCCTCTCCCTTCCTCCCTGAAATCAATAAAAACATATTTTTAAAAATTAAAAATGGTCTACTGTCTTCATCTTTAGCAGTTTTGATTCCAAAGTCTATTGTCTCAAAGCACTGGATCTGAGATTCAATCTGTACCAACTGAATCAACATTTGTGGCCATGCTATATGTAACACAACAAACATCCATGTCCACACACCACTGCTCTTGGGCCCTGGGATGAAGGTTTCTTTACAGACTCTTTGGAGCAGCATTTATAGATTATAATGCCACATCTAGAGAACTGAAATCCTCGGTGTATACTCCAAACTTGACCAGACTTGATGATTTTCCTTAGATGGATAACCAGGTCCTGAATTCTCTTTCAGAGACAGGTTTCCTAGCATCAGCTGCCAGATGGGTGCTAAAACGCCCCACAGAAAGGGGGAGAGAAACGTGGCTCCAACTGCAATACCAGTGCCATCCCTTTGTCCCAACACACACACACACACACACACACACACACACACACACACACACACACTACAACTACCAGAGTTTTGCAAGTAGGCCCACTCCAAACATCTGTATCTTCTTTGCTATGAAGGTGAAGTAAAACTAATTTTTTAAATTTACTGATGAGAGAGAGAGAGAGGGAGAGAGAGAGAGAGAGAGAGAGAGAGAGAGAGAAAGAGAGAGAGAGAGAGAGAAATCTATTTGTTGTTCCACCTATTTATGCATTCATTGGTTGCTTCTTGTATGTGCCCTGACCAGAGATCTAATCCACAACCTCAGCATATTGGGATGATACTCTAACCAACTAAGCTACCAAGCCAGGGTTAAAGTAAATTTTTTTACTTTTAAATTGTGAAATAGAGCACACATACAAGGAAGAGCCCCAAACAAAAATATGCAGTAAGTGCAATGATTACCTCAAGATAAATACCCACACAACCACCATCCAAGCCAGTAAACAAACATTGCCAGCACCCCAAAAGCTCTTTCATCTCCCCAAACACCATGCACCCCTTCTCTCCACTACCCCTCCCTCAGTATTCTGACCATTAGAGTAATCACTGCCTTGCTTCTCTTTATATTTCTACCACCTAACCACTCAGTTTAAACACTATGGTTTAGTTCTGTGACTTTTCAGATAAATGGAATCATGAAATATGTACTGTTTTGTGACTGGCTACTTTCACCAATATTATGTTTGAGTCCAGGTTACTGTGTGTTCACTCCTTGCTCATAACAGTCCATGTTCATTTTTTCCCTTTCCACATCTGTAGAGTATGCCATCATATGAAGAAAACAACATTTATTTATACATTCTACTGTTGATGGACATTGGGTTGTTTCAGTTTAGGTCTATTACAAGGGATGTGACATTAGTGCACACATCTATCTCTGTTGTTTATGTATCTAGAAGTGGAGTTGCTGTCCCATGGGGAATGCTCAGCTTTAGTAGACAGTGCCATACTGTCTTCCATAGTGGCAGCATTCCTTTAAACTTCCCTAGAAGTGTATTTGTTGCTCCACATCTTCACCAACACTTGATATTGCCAGGCTTTTTCTAATTTTCTGGTGTATCTCATTGTGTGATTTTTTTTTTTAATTTCCCTGATTACTAATGTGGCTATGCACCTTTTTATATATTTATGGGTCATTCAGAAATCCTGTTTTATTTTATTTTTTGTTTTGCTAATCCTCACACAAGGATTTTTGTTGTTGTTGAATTTAGAGAGAGTGGAAGGGAGGTAGGAATTGGGGGGGGGGGGGAGAGAGAGAAATATTGATGTGAGTGGGACACATGTATTGGTTGCCTCCCACAGTCACCCCAACATGTGCCAGGGATTAAACCTGCAACCCAGGTACATGCCCGTGACCAGGAATTGAACCCACGACCCTTGTGTGCACGGGTGACTCAGCAATGCTGGCCAGGGTGGAAAGTCCTGTATTATTAAGAATCATTTGGAGTCTCTTGCCCATTTTCATTTGTTCATTGGTTGTATTTTCTCCAGCTCTGTGGCTTACTTTACAACCCTCTTAATAGTGTCTTTAATAAAAAAGAAGCTCATAATTTTAATGTAGTCAAATGTATTAATCTTTCCTGTACGGCTGGTATTTTTGTATCCCGTTAAAGAAATCTTTCCCTACTAGAAAGTCATGGCATATTCTCCTATATTGTATGCTAAAGCTTTACTGGGACTTGGTCAAGTTGCCCGCCCTCCCTGCACCCCCCCCCCCCACACACACACCTGATTTTTTAAGGCCATCAAGAGGGATATGGGTCTTATTCCTTCTCTCAGAATTCTCCAGGCTCCTTATGCAAATTTGCTCACTCTCTGGGCCCCAAACAACCTTCAAGTTCCACATAACAGTATTTTCTTACATATTCACAACCTATGTTAACTCTCTCTTGCCTCTCCTTTTCCTCCCCTTCTCCCTCCATTTCCTCCCCTCGCCCACAAGCTTTTCCAAACTCCTAGGTATTTGATTTTATTTCTCCAGTAGATCCATGTCTTCCTCACGTATTGCAATCTGTTTCCGTCTCTTGCTTCATTGGTTTTGCATCTCTCTCCTAACCCTCACAGAATACCACTTCATGAGCCTTGAGATACCAACGAGGGGAGAGGAAAACACTTTTTTGCCTGGTTGGAGCCCTGGGATGGACCACCGAGGCCCCAAAAGGTCAGGCAGTGAGACATTGGCATGACATTTAATCATTACCTACCAGTTCCTTTGTGAGCTGTCCGAGGGGACGTCGCATTAAACTCTCTTGATAAGGGTCATGACATTGTCCTGGAAGCTCATTTGTGGACACTAACTTGTTCCCAGAACTTGAAAGAAAATCCATGACCGATACCTGCTCCCCCATTCTCCAGAGACCTAGAAAAAATTTCCTTGGAGCAGGACTGAAATGATAGACTAGGCAATTGGGCAGACAATGAAGCCCATGGTGGCAACCACATAGTAGAAGAAGTGGTCAATTTCTGAGACAGAAAAGAAAACACCAACAACAATAAGAGATCCATAGGCTCAGAGGCTTACCTCTGTGACTAGGAAAGAATCCTCGAAGACCATACTGAGTTTCTGAGTATGTGGAGAACAGCAGATAGCTGCATGTTAAGTTCCTAAACACCCAAAAGGTAGGAAAATAAAACCTCAGCAAGTGCATTGGTAATGGAAAAACCTGCAGAAGACACAGGAGAGAGGGACTATTACAGGAAGGAGCAAAATAACATGGTGGCTCTAGGGCAATTAGAGATATGAGAGTTCGAGTTTTATTTGTTGGGTGATTTGTTTTGTGTTTAAAGGGCTCTGAAAAGGTTGAAGCTACAGATAAAAGATGGACCATGAAACTGAGGTGCCCAGAGGGTGGGAGAAGATAAGATCCTAAGTGGACAGGAAAGGATTCCCCTGGAGAGGGAAGATACATGGCTCTCACTGAGAGCTTTATGGTAAGAAGAGCAGCAAACATGACTGAGTTTTGGACCAGAGTGGGGAAAGTTGATGAGTACCATCTTATTGCCATTGTTCACTCTGTGAAGTATGCAGCCAGGTCACTGCTTAGAATGAACAGAAGTGAAGCTGTGGGGAAAGAATGGCTGGTGGCAGTTTTACAAAGCCATTGGAGAAAACCAGTGAGGGACCTGGGAACTGGGCCAGCCAAGGGAGGGGAGTAAAGGAGGGGGTCACAGCGTGGTATTGGTGAAGCTGTGGAGCTGGTGTGAGCACAAAGGAGCAGGTGAACAAGGACTGGGATGTAACTGTGATAGACTGGAAGGGCTCACCTCATATGGGGTGAAGTTGGGGGTGTGAGTCACCACTCCTTGAGGGCCCGAGATTTTCCTGGCTTTCTTTGTTCCCTAATAGGAACCTGGTTAGGAGAGAGGCCATCACTTTGCGATGTCTCAGAGTGGCACATGCTAACAGGAACTGGAACCACCAAGAACATTGTGTCCTGGGGTCAGATGGTCAGAAAACACTGGGTGAATCTCACAGAAAGCCAGAGGAGGAGGGAGAGGTGATTATGAATCCATCCCTTTATTTAACAGCTGAGGAAACTGAGGCCCAGAAAGTAAGGAGAGCAGCAGAAGAGAGATTCCAAAGATCAATCATTCCTAGTTCAGGATTATTTCCATGGCTCCCAGGTTGGGAGGGAGACAACTGAATGAATCACCTCTTAGAGCCCCTGGGCTTCTGAGGGACTGGCTCCTGGCCGTGCTCCTGGGCTATTGGGCATGACATTTAATCACCACCTCCCTAACCCCCCAGGCAAAGACTTTCTCTTTTCTTGCATTTCAGGATGCTCAAGTGACAAATGTGGAGGAAGGCTGTCCTGAGGATGGGGGCAGTGGTGAGGAAATGGACCACTGATGTGGGGATGGCCTTTGTAGGCAAAGTGCCTGCTCATACTGGCCTTCTTCACAAAGAAAGCAAGGTTAGGAGTTTCTAAATAAGTTTATCAGCTCAGCAGCAACTCTGTCCTGTTGCCTGACCTGCCCTACACTAGATCTGTCTTAGAATTCTGTCAGCTAGCACCTGGTGCCTATGACACCTCCTAGGAGCCTGACATTTGTTCTCCTACCTCATCACCGTCTGCTTCCCTGGGTAAAATGTGGTATCTACACCCAGAGCAGCAGCCCTCAGGCCTGGCGGCGGATGTCAGAGCCTTAAGGAGAAGTGGCACCATGACGTTCTCTTGGTGAGGTAGCTGGGCTTGGAGAGCACAAGATGGACTTGAGTCCTACACAGTCCTCTGGCCTCCCTGCCCTGCATGAAAGGAGGACAGCACTGAGGTCTCAGCCCATGCACTAATGAACTCTGACATCTGGCCTTGCTGACCTGGCTGGAAGGCCCAGCACACCTCCACACCCAGATCCTACCTTCCAGGCCCCTCCAGGGATATCGTAGGACCCCTCTGCCCTCCAGATCCCAGCTCCTGAGCTGTGCAACCTAGATGGGGTGAGAGGAAGGACTGATAAATTAGTACACAGTCAGAGTACTGTCTCCTCTGGGAGACCACCTACCACTGCCATTCACAGATAACTATAAAAGAATTTATAAGCCCTAACCAGTTTAGCTCAGTGGATAGAGCGTCGGCCTGTGGATTGCAGGGTCCCAGGTTCGATTCCGGTCAATGGCATGTACCTTGGTTGCAGGTACAGCCCCAGTAGGGGGTGTGCCGGAGGCAGGTGAACGATGTTTCCCTCTCATCGATGTTTCTAACTCTCTATCCCTCTCCCTTCCTCTCTGTAAAAAAATCAATAAAATATATCTTTAAAAAAAGAATTTATAAAATCCAGATTATCTTCAACCAGAAAAAATTCAGAAGGTCAGTACTAGATAAGATTGTGAAGGGGCAAAAGAGAGGCTGCTCTTGGCTGACCTGTGCCTTTGTGGGAAGATAGCCCTGCTCAATGCTGGGGCTGGGGATCCACTGGACAGTCCCCACAGAGGATGGGGCCCTAATTCTGTGACAGAGAAGTGAGAGGCTGTTGGTCTCAGAGGCTCCAGACCAGGGCTGCAGTGTGAGGGGCCTGAGCGTGCAGGTCTCAGAGGTGGCTGGCTGGGCTGGGGAAGCTCAGGGTGGCTGGCATGGGAGCAGCCAGGGGCTGAATCCTCACCACGCCAGGAGCAGGCAGTTTACCTGATGCCCTTGGATGCCCGCCACATAGTCAGGGACCCCGAAAGTCCCAGCAGGCAGTTTTGCTGGTAGTGTAGGCTCCCAGCATCGAAGAAGGAAAATGAAACAGAACAAGTTCACTGCAGATGAGAGGAGGGGCTCTTGCTAGGCCTCGGGGGTTCCGGAGGATGAACATGCTCACTTTTAAGCATTTCAGACATTTCTTTCACTGCACCCCTGGGAATCACCAAGGAACAAAATCTGAGCAGGAGCAGGATGGAGCTGGGTTTAAAGAAGAGTCAGGAAGGCAGAGGCTATGTTTGCCCATGCAGACCCAGAGAGAAGAGCTTAGGTGCAAGTTAAAGGAACTGGACTGAAGAGACCCAAGGCCAGATTCCTGTCATATCCTGAACTGGTTGACCTTGGCCAAGTCAGTTAAGATCTCTAGGTTTCAATTGCTTCATCTGCCATGTGGAGTTTATAAGCTCTGCCTGGTGGTAGTCACAGGAATGTCATACAGGGATGTTGATAGCCTGTACCACCCTCTGGTGTGAATAATAAAAAAATAAAAAAAACTCCCTCTGAACTGATACAGCCCCACGGGTGCCTGGCTTGGTAAATGCAAATGTTAATGCCACCCCTTCCTTCAGGAGAATATAGTCCCACCCCAGGGTGCATGGCGTGGCAAGCAGACTGATTTCAGCTCCCATAGTCCCTGAACTGGGTGCCCTTGTTCAGTGACCAACCTGTACAGCCATACACAGCAGCTCTGGGGTTGTGGGGACTGAATGAGATAACGACAATGAGTGGGTTTTAAATGTGGATAGGACAGGTGTACCATGTTGTGTGCTTGGATTTATTATCACAGGGGATCAATATTCACTTCTCCCACACCCCGGTATCTGCTCCACTGCCCCATTCTGAAGTTCACCACTCACTGTTTGAGGCGCACAGACACAGCCATGGCATCAGAGCAGCATCAGAGCTGTCCCTGGGAGGAGAAAGACAGACGTGACAAGGTGGAAGGTGAGCACAACTGAGAAGCCAGGTGCTTCCAGAAAATGGGCGTCTCCAAGTGATGAGGAGACAGAACTGGACCATGAGGAGAAGAAGGGAAAGTGGGGGTGGTGCTGGGAAACCAGTCACATGGGCAGGGCCAATCGCAGCTGGGTCCCTGGAGAACAGGCCTGGGAGCATGGAGCCCAGGTGTGAAGTTACAGCAGTCGTTTCCAACCAGGGGGAGGGGGGCGGGGGGGGGGGGAGCGTGTATGTGGCTACTCCCTTGGGAGAGAAATGCATTTAGAGTCAGCTGAGTTATAAATCTAACTCTAGAGCAGGAGCGGGAACTGGTTGCTGACTCAGATGAGAAGAAGAGCAAAAGTGGGGAGAAACTCAGTCGTGAGAGACTACAGAGGCACATGGGAGGAACAGAGGGCCTTCCTCTGGCCTCTTTGGAGGGTTTAGGCACTCCGGGTTACAACCCCAGGCCCATCCCTTGCAGCTACCCTGCCATTCTCTAGGACAGAGCACATCGGAGGTGATCGAGGCTCCTCTGTGGGTTTGCAATCTGTTGGCCACATTGCCTCCAAATGTTCCCTTTCACTGTGTTGGTCACATCCCCTGGGGATCAAGTAGCCTAAAGATGTGGTTCAGGAAGCAACAGGAGAGAGATCCTGGCATCAGGAACACACCCCTACCTGCTCTGCTTGGGATATTCCACTTGGGAGCCCCTTCCCCGCGTGTCCCCTTGGCATAGAGAACAAGGCAGAGTCGTCCCAAATCCACGGCCTCAGGGCCCTCTTCTCCATGGAGTAACAGCTGGCTCAGCATTAGGGCCCAGGTCTGAAATCAGAGGGGGCGGGGGCAGGGGAACTGTAAGGTCCTTGGAGGGCCTGAAATCCTGTGGGGAGGAGCTGGGGGTCTGTGCTGCTCTTCTCCCAGTGTGGGCCCGGAGTCGTGGCAGAGAAGGGATCTAAGTGATGTGCCCTGCCTTCCAGGAATACTTGGCTTAAGAACTCCCTCACTGTCCTTCGCTGCACAGACCCTCCACAGCACACACTACCCTCCAGAAAAGCAGGTCAGTGAAAATCAAATCGGGAAAGGACATTAGAAAATCTAGTGTCTTGGTATCTATATTAATGAGTAGAAGTAAGAATTTGCATGGCACTATAAACACCAGTGTTGTGTGGGGCAAAGCTCAAGAGCAGATGCTGAAATTTGAGTGTCCTATAAAAGCCATTAGCTGGGCAGGGGAGGAATGGGGCAGAGCTGGGCTGGGAAGGCCAAGGAATGTGAAAACAAACATGAGTAAGTGGAACAGGGTCTGCAAGGAGAGAAGGGAGGGTGGTCAATAGAGGAAGCTTAAAAGGAAGGAATGGCTCACCCTGACCACAAGACCCAGATCTGCTGACACGGTGGTGGGGAGAGTCAGGACTTTGCTGACCCCTCTCAGGGGACCCTCAGGACACCAGTGGCAGCTGAAGCCCCATAGTGCCGGGTGGGGTCTGGGTTGGATGGTGGGCCTGAATGGAGGTCCCTTCTCTCAGCTTTCTGTGAAAGGTGAGGCGTCCATGGGACACCCCAAACTACAGGATAAGAGTGGGTGCCAGTGAGTCCAGACTGCAATAGCTTCAGAAGCCTAAGCCAGGAGAGAGGATCTGGCTCAGAGCTGGGTGAGTTCCCTCACATCTGGGGTTTGGAATAGGGCTGAAGGAGAGAAGTTCTTCAGTATCATTAACCACCTGAGCAGACTAATCCAGGTGTGCTCTACCCAACGGAACCAGGGCTGTGGCTCAAAGGTAAGGGGGTGGGAGCAGCTGAGAATACAGGCAGGTGTGTGAGTAGAGATGGGAAACAGAACTTCACAGCTCTGTGCTCCCAGGGTCTTACCTTGTCTCACACCTGTTCACTGGCCCCTGGGTGCTCCTGCCAGGGGATGACCACCGTGTTGCACACCAGGAAGTTGATGTCCCCACAGAGCTCCAGGGCTGGGGGTTGGAGGAGATGGAGGCAGCACAGAGAGTGAGGAAGAGATCAAACAGTGGAGCAGGAGCCTCCTCCTCCCTCCACAGTCATCTGCCAGGGCTTACCCTATCAGGGATCCCTGCCATGTGCGTCCTGGAACACTGAGCAACATTTCCTGCCAGTGTCATCAGGGCCTCATGCTTAATTCTCTCACCCTAAGACTCACCCGGGAGAAAACTGGACAGTGCATAAGACATATGCTTACACCCCACCTGAACTCAGAGCTTCCAGTCCTGTGGGGCTCTCTCCTTCTTTATCCCTTCTTCTGCCAGGTACAACCCTCCTCCTGGTGCTGCCTCCTTACCAGGAATCTTCACTCTTTAAGTCCTGCATACTTGGAGTCTCTTCTCTGGAAAACATATCTGGCAGATTCCCATTCTCCTTCAAGACTCTCTTCAAAAATGGCCTTTTCCTGGAAAGCCCCTGAGCAGCACCCACTCTCACCGTGACCACCCAACCTGACATCTCCCCTGCTCCCATCCACAGGGCTGCCCCTGCTACGGGCATTGTCCCAGCTTCTCTTGTTCGAGCTCCGGGTGTCTATTCCCTGCAGGGAACTGCCAGGTGTAGGATTAAGGTTAAGAACATGGATTTTGGAGTCAGGCAAACCTCAGTTCAAAATCATCCTTGCCACTTAACCTCTCTAGGTCTGTTTCACACCATATAGCTGTTATGACAACATTGAGCTCCTCACATAGTAATGTGCTAGAGCGTTACTATATGTCTGACACACAGTAGATATCCAAGAATATTTTTAAGTGTTTTGATTTAGAGCCCTACTATCCTGGGCTGGGTCTGTGTGCTCTCACCTCTGCTCCCTCACCGGGGCCACCAGCCACTCCAGGTCTTTGCACATGGTGCACGGTGCCCATCACACTCAGCCCCTCCCCCTGCAGCACTGCCACTGTCATGCATTGCATGACTCCAGGGGTGTCAATCCCTAGACCTCAAGATGAATGGAGTCAGGATACAAATGGCCCTGATTTAGGCCCCTATAATTGCTGTATGTTGTCCCTGTTCTGTTTTCA
The DNA here is from genome assembly GCF_963455305.1 of Plecotus auritus. NCBI lineage: Eukaryota > Metazoa > Chordata > Mammalia > Chiroptera > Vespertilionidae > Plecotus > Plecotus auritus. Next base: position 84,566,557 of record NC_137770.1, on the reverse strand, counting down.
GCCAGATCAGCTCAGAACAAAGTTTGTCTCTGTTTTGTAAGACCTTCCTAAAAGCCTCAGGTAATAGCCAGTATCTTCTAACATCCTGATATTTTTCTACCACATCTCCTAAAACTCCAGCTTCACCAGACATTTGGTCTGAGACAGCTAAGCTGCAGTAGGAAGGGTTTAACCAGCTACGTCACTATCACATAATAAGAAAGAGGGCTTCTCACTCAGCTAATTTCACATTTTGGAGCCTTTACCCTTTTAAATCTCGATTTGATTCACAGGTCCTTCTTTTTGTCTTATTTTTAGAAACATGCAATAACTTGCAGTGCAATGAAATGTAGAATTTAATTAGGCTTTAAAATTTAAAACCTTTTTCAAGGCAACTAGACAATGATGAACTTCGTGGATAGATTGACTTGTAATCGAGGTCCTGCATAGAATGTTAGATGGTGATAAGGGCTAGGAAGAAAAATGAAGCCAGGAAGAGGAATATGTCAGAGGGTTGTAGTTTTATAAAAGGTGTCCCTAAGAAGGTGACATTTGAGTAAAGACCTGGATGATGTAAGGTTGCAAACCATGTAAGCATCTAGGGTGAGAGTATATTCCAAGGAGAGAGAACAGTAGTACAGTTTTCCTGATGCAGAAGCAAGCCTGGCTCACTCAGGTTACAGCACAGAGGACAACATGGTTGAAGTGAGGTGAGCGAGGGGAGACTGGCAGGTTACACATAATTAATAATTTCCTTATTTGGGGGCATTCAGGCTATTTCCAATGTTTGATTTTATAAATAATTTTGCACTCGATATTTTATAAATTATTTCTTTACTATTGACTCTTACCACTGTAATTCCTGGATTAAATGAAGTCCTTGATTCATAATGCCAAGTTGATTTCCTAAAAAGTTGTAGAGTTTCCACTTCCACCAAAAATGTATGAATGTACTCATTGCATCCCTTATCACCATTGTAAGTATTGTCCCTTTAAAATCTTTGTCTTCTTTCCCTGGCTGTTGTGGCTCAGTTGGTTGGAGCATTGTCCCATACACCAAAAGGTGGCAGGTTCAATTCCCAGTCAGAGCACATACCCACGTTGTGGGGCGTGTGTGGGAGGCAACTGATCAATTGATTAATGTCTCTCTCTTTCTCTCTCCCTCTTTCCTTTCCTCTCTCTAAAATCAACATAAAATAGAAAAAATAAAATATTTGTCATCTTGATGGGTAAAAATGGTAAGGCATTGTTGATTTTATTTATAGTTTATTGATTATTAAGTTGAACTTTTTCATGTTTATTGGCCACTTAGATTTCTTTGTTATGTATTGTTTTTCATAAATCTTGCCCATCTATCTACTTAGATATTAATATTTTTCTTACCAATTTGCACCATCTCTTTGTTGGGACTGCCATAACAAAGTACCATAGATTGGATAGTTTATAGACAACTGAAATTTTATTTCTCACATTTCTGGAAGCTGCAAGTCCGAGACTAGGGTGCCAGCATGGTCAAAGGTCTGATGAAAACTCTCTTTGGGGTTGAAGACTGATGATTTCTCATTGTATCTTCACAGAGTGGGAAGAGAGCCAACCCTGTCTGATCCCTCTTAGAGGGCACTAATCCCATCATGGGACTCCACCCTCATGACCTAATTTCCTCCCAAAGGCCCATCTCTAAATATCCATCACACTGGGGATTAGATTTTAACATATGAATTTGGAGGGAACACAAACTTTCAGTCCATAACACTTACTAAATGTCATTTTTGCTGGATATCCCCAAATAATATGCAGAAGCAACTTGGAGACATTAGTATTCTGCTTGTTATCGCTGCTGCATCACCATAGTAGGAGCCTCTAGCCAGGTACTGGCATGAAGAACTCAGGCTCCTAGGATAAGAATTAGACTCTACACTTTGTCTCTCCATCTGAGGCCAGCAAAACACCCTCTCTCTTTCTTCCAACTGCCCTGGCTGTCACTCAGTCCACTACAAGTTCCACTCTGTTCGCTATTCCATATTTACAGTAGTCTTCCTCATTATAATGTGATTTTTTTCCACAGTGAGGATCTTGTTTCCATGGTGATGTAAGAGAAAGTCTGTGTGGAGGCATTGCAGCTGGAAACTTTCAACCTACTTTGAGAGGTAAAAAAGCTGATTGAGGTAAAGGGTCAATGAAGATTCTGAAAGTGCCAGGCAGAGGTCAAACCTCTGTGGGGAAGTTAACTCGATAGGAAAACATAATGAACTCTTTTCTTGTCATTGTAATTGCCTCCCATAGGCATGCAACTTTCACACCCCTCTACCACTAACATTGCATATTCAATAATATTTTTTCATATATTGCCTTAGACATTTGGTCTGAAACAACTCTTTAGGCATCTTAGACAACTTTTAAAACAACTTTGTCAAAGAAAAGGAGTATTATGTGGCAGCTACAGAATGATAAAAGATTACTGGAGCGCTTTCTCTTTCTAAATGAGAATTTAAACAATTTTTCATGTGAAAGGTAAACAAATAATAAAAAGAAAGAAGTGTAGCAGCATAATTAATAAAAGTGGTTCTACTGCAAAGTCTAATACAATAAATCAGTGTTTAAATATAATTTAAAAATATTGTGACTCTCATACAAATAAAAACCAAACAGGTGTCAAAATCTTATCCAATTCATTAATTATTGAGAGAACCAATAAGATGTTATGACCAATTCAGAGAACATATGAGAAGCTAGGTATTTATAGGAAATGTTAAAATAAGATTTTGGGGTTAGACAAAAAATGATTTAACATCCAAGAAGACAATGAACCTTAATCTTTGGGACCAACTCTTCTAGTAGAATTATTTGAATTTCTAACAGACAAAAATCTATACATTAATCTTTTCTCAGAGATGATAGAAAGTCAAACCCTACACTATACTGAAAATATTCTTCCAGTTCTTCTGCCTACTTCCAAGTTTTAAATAATTTTTCTGACATAGAGTGAATGCAGTTTTGCAGGGGAGCAAGGAATACAAGTGGATCTAAAAATGAGGGAGCAGAGAAACCAAGATGGCAGCATAGGTAAACACCTGAAATTGCTGCCTCACACAACCACTTCAAACCTACAACTAAAAGACAAAACGGACATCATCCAGAACCACAGGAAGGCTGGTTGAGTGGAAATTCTACAACTAGAAGGAAAGAGAAAAGCACACTGAGACTAAGAGGAGGTGCGGAAGTAAAGGCAGAGGTATGGAGGTGCGGGCCTGGAAAGGGCTGGCAACTGAGTACACGGCTGTCTTTTTCAATCAGGAGGGAGACAGCTCCCGACTACTCTGAACTCCAATTCTGGGGGAGACTCTGGGGACCCAGACTCATACAGGGAGACTCTGGACTGTCTGGCATCGGGTGGAACTCGAGGGTGGCTTTCTCTCAGAGGTGCTTGCAGCAATTACCGAGGGACACTGAGACCCGGGGCCTCTTAGGGCAGGGCTGAGGGTCAGCCATAGCTGTTTGCTCTGCCATGTTGATCCTCTGAGACCCTGCCCCACCCAAGCTGTGGGCAGAGTCTTTTGCATATGAATGGCCTGGCCCTTTGAAATCTAAAATTACCTAACAAACTGCAGCTGAGTCAGAGAGACCCAGAACATCCAAAAGAAGACCCAAGACCCCACAGCAGCTTGCATTGCTTCACAGTTGGGCCTCATCTGGGCACCTCCAAACCCCAAACAAAGAAGAGGAATCTGCAGATCTCTCTGTAGCTCCTGCTGGATGGCCTCAGGCAGAGGCTAAATTAGCACCTCCTTGGAGATCCAAGAGCCAGTGTACCCAGGGGTCAGAGTAGGACCATCCAGATTACAACTCCTCAGGTTCATAAGGGACACACTCAGGGGGCAGACTCAGTGAGCACCAAAGCCCCACTGAAGCAAGTCTTGCCTTTTAAGGGTGTCTCCAGCACAGAAGTTCTCACATTGTAGACACAGCTGATCCTCACAGCCAATTGGCCTGGAGGTCAATTTCTCCCAGTGATACCAACAACAATCAAGGCTTAACTACACCAAGACTGTGAACACAGCCCACAAAGGGGTGCACCAAGAGTGTCCATCTCAGGTAACTGGGGAGGCTGAGCCACTGGGCCCTATAGGACACCTAGCACACAAAGCCACTCTATCAACACAGGGAAGCAGCCAAAATGTGGAGATAAAGAAACAGGTCACAAATGACAGAAATAGAGGAAAGCAAACTACTGGATATAGAGTTCAAAACCACAGTTATAAGGTTTTTCAAGAATTTTCTAGAAACCGCCGATAAATTTAGCGAGACCCTCGAGGATATAAAAAAGGACCAATTAGAAATTAAGCATACACTGACTTAAATAAAGAATAATATACAGAGATCCAACAGCAGAATAGAGGATCACAAGAATCAAGTCAAAGATTTGAAATATGAAGAAGCAAAAAGCATCCAACCAGAAAAGCAAAAAGAAAAAAGAATCCAAAAATATGAAGATAGTGTAAGGAGCCTCTGGGACAACTTCAAGCATACCAACATCTGAATTATGGGGGTGCCAGAAAAAAAGAGAGAGCAAGATACTGAAAACCTATTTGAAGAAATAATGACAGAAAACTTCTTCCACCTGGTGAAAGAAATCGACTTACAAGTCCTGGAAGCACAGAGAACCCCAAACAAAAGGAATCCAAAGAGGACCACACCAAGACACATCATAATTAAAATGCCAAGAGCAAAAGACAAAGAGAGAATATTAAAAGCAGCAAGAGAAAAACAGTTAGTTACCTACAAGGGAGCACCCATACAACTGTCAGCTGATTTCTCAACAGAAACTATGCAGGCCAGAAGGGAATGGCAAGAAATATTCAAAATGATGAATAGCAAGAACCTACAACCAAGATTACTTTATCCAGCAAAGCTATCATTCAGAATTGAAAGTCAGATAAAGAGCTTCACAGATAAGAAAAAGCTAAAGGAGTTCATCACCACCAAACCAGGATTATATGAAATGCTGAAAGGTATTCTTTAAGAAGAGAAAGAAGAAGAAAAAGGTAAAGATAAAAATTAATAACAACAAATACATATCTATCAACAAGTGAATCTAAAAATCACGTGAATAAAAAATCTGATGAACAGAATAAACTGGTGAATATAATAGAATCAGGGGCATAGAAAGGGAATGGACTGACAATTCTCAGGGGGAAGGGGGCATGAGGGGTGCGGGAAGAGATTGGACAAAAAAATCTTACACCTATGGATGAGGACAGTGGCGGGGGAGGGGGTTAGGGCAAAGGGTGGGGTGGGAACCAGGTGGAGGGGAGCTATGGGGGAAAAAAGAGGAATAACTGTAATAATCTGAACAATAAAGATTTATTTAAAAAAATAAAAAATAAAAATGAGGGAGCCAGAAAGTCAGAAAACAGTTCTGGGGGCCTGCAAAACTCTTCCTCTTGACTCAGGAACACAGGTGACTCTGCCAGCAGCCTCCCAAACTAGGAGTGAGCCAATACTTACAGAACTGTCCCACTTGGCCACCAAGCCTGCCTCTGTCTCCAAAAGAAACGGAGGGATATAGAAACTTAGAAACTTCTCCTTCTTCTTAGAGGGAGAAGCCATCAGGTGAGCCTCCTTCCTCTCTAAGACACTTAGGAAACACTTGCTCCAGACAAGGAGCCCACAGCCAACAGCAGAATCCCAAATACAAAACAGCATGAAAAGGACCTGGTTGCACAGGCTCTTTGAGATTGATGAGGCCAGATGTGGTAGATCAATTGCTCTGGCTTAACTTTGCCACTGGAGGTATTGAAGAAACAAAAAAGAAATGACTAACAGCTCAATGACCTCAAAAAGGTCGGAAGAGAAACCCAGCTAGAGCAGAGGTGAGAGGCACCTCAGACTATAGTGAAATGGGCAAGGATACCCTTCACTGATGGGAGAGAGTGAAGAAAATAAAGAACCCCTCACTACCTTATGAATATTGCTCCCAGGGAGCAATATTCATAAGGTAGTGGGAGGGACAAGAAGTTGGAGTTCCCAGATCATTTTCCTGCCTCCTGTATGAAGATGGAGGGGGAGGTGGCGAGGAACTGGGCTTGAGAAGATTGGTGTTACAGGCTGAACTGTGTCCACTCCCTCAAATTCATATGGTGAAGTCCTAACCCTAGCACCTCAGAAGGTGAGGGTCTTTAAAGAGGTGATTAAGGTTAAATTATGTCATTGGAGTGAGCCCTAATTCAATGACTGGTGTCCTTATAAGAAGAGGAGTTAGGACAAAGACATGCGCAGAAGAAAGACCATGTGAAGACAGAGGGAGGAGGCAGCGTCTTCAAGCCAAGGAAAGAGGCCGTGGAAGAAATCAACTCTGCTGACACCTTGCTCTCGAGCTTTTAAACTCCTGAACTGTAAAAAAATAAATATCTGTTAAGTCACTTAGTCTATGGTACCTCTAGCTCTAGTGCACCAATACAATTGGTGAAGGTTTAAGTACATTCTGCGGGGAAAGGGAGAGAGTCCTGAACAGGACCAGGTGATATTAAAAGTCAAAATTATATTGGAACTAAAAATGGAACTCCCATTTGACCCAGTAATACCACTTCTAGGAATATATCCCAAGAAGCTAGAAACACCAATCAGAAAGGATATATGCACCCCTATGTTCATAGCAGCACAATTCACCATAGCTAAGATTTGGAAACAGCCTAAGTGCCTATCAGCAGATGAGTGGATTAAAAAACTGTGGTACATCTACACAATGGAATACTACACTGTGCTAAAAAAGAAGGAATTCCTACCATTTGCAACAACATGGATGGAACTGGAGAGCATTATGCTAAGTGAAATAAGCCAGTCAGAGAAAGATAAATATCACATGATCTCACTCATTTGTGGAATATAATGAACAACATAAACTGATGAACAAAAACAGTTCCAGAGACAGAAACATTGATCAGACCATCAAACCTCAGAGGGAAGGTAGGGGAGGATGGGGGTAAGGTGGAGAGATCAACCAAAGGACTTGTATGCATGCATATGGGCCAAATCAATGGACACAGACAACAGGGGGGTGAGGGCATGAGTGGGGGGTATGGGGGGTAATGGGGGAAGAAGGACACATATGTAACACCTTAATCAATAAAGAAATTTAAAAAATTATATTGGAAACCTTAATTTTTCCAGTTTTCCACAACAACCCAGCTATACTTAAAAACAAACAAAAAATACACATTTGGATGGATTTAGCACAAGCATTCTCCCAAAGGAGTACAATGGAAAAGCAGTGGGAAAAACTGAGGGTGCTTAAAAGAAAGAGATTTAAGTGATATATTATGCAATCTGGACTATACAGACAAGAAAATAAAGGTGGAGCGATTGATATATTAGGACAATACGGAGGGGTCAGGGAATAGGGGTTCCAATCTATAGAAAAACTGATGTAAGAGGAATCAGAGCAGAAAGAGGTAGAAGAACAGGAATTTGTGTCCAGAGGGTAGGTGGTATTCATTTAATATTTCAAGATGGAAGAGACTTAGATGATGACAAATCTAAGCTATCACTGTGCTTGAGAGTGGCTGAAATAAAGTTGAGCTGAAGGTCACTAGAACTAGAGATGTCAAAGAATTTTAAGGTTAAATGTTGAATTCAGGGAATGATGAAATCACCCAGATTGAGGGTGGGACTTGGAGAAAATAGGAATCTTGTGAGCCAGTCTTCCAGGAATGATGGGAATGGCAGCAGGCCTGCCATTCACCAAACATTTATGGAGCACTTACCGTAATCCAGATTCCAGGGACATAGCAAAAATTAAGGCAAATGATCCCTGTGATCCTGATGGTCCTCCAGTGGATGTGTTCACACTCTGATGAGGAAATGGAGGATGCTAACAAGGAGAGGTTGAAGGCTGAAAGGCATGAATCTGTGAGTAGACATTTATGCATAATCGCAAAGGAGGACTGGGTTGGAAGTGATATGGTGTAACTAAAAGAATGTGGTGCTCCTGAATCCACAAGAGCATAAGCTCCATTATGGCACCTAGAGAACATATATTTGTCTTTTACCACTCTATTCTCAGTTCTACATAGAAAATGCCAGACATGTAATGGAACTGCAGAATATTTGTTAAATGATGAATGCATGCATGCATTCATGCATGCATGAATGAAGTCAAGGGGACAGTGGAGCATCAGAGAAAAAAATCTCCAATCCAGAACTGAGAGTGTTTCATCTATTTGTGATATTCCCTAAAATGACCTCTATTCAATTGATAAGGTCTCCTCAGTAGGAAACATGAACAGAAGAATCATTGAGCCAGAATGGAAAATGGCAGTTAATTCATTCAATAAATATTTGTTGAACTCCTCTTATATTTGCAGTGTTCATGGGGGTAAAAAAAAAAAAAAAGATAATGTCATAGAAAGTGATTGGGGTGGGAGCAATATTAATTAGAGTAGTCAAGGGTCAGAGAAGGTTCTGTTTTATCTGAGACCTGAAAAACAAACAAAACGGAAGACAGGTGTGCTAAGGAGACTGTTGTGATCAAAGGGAAAAACATGTGAAAATATGCTGTTTGAGAACAATAAGAAAGCCATTGTGACTAGAGCTTGGTAAATAAAGGAGAATGTGGTAGGAGAGGGAAACAGAGACCAGACTATGGAAGACTTGAGAGATGAGCGAATTCAGGCTGGACCATTGTGGCAGAGATTCATAGCTTTACCAAAATCTATTTTCCTTTTCTTCCTGGGCACACAGTATATATTTCCCAGCCCTCCTTAAAGTTAGATATAGCTTAAAACTTCTAGAGATTAAAAAATACAAAATCTTAAATGTAAATATTGATAGCAAGTTAGGCACTGAAAAAGGAAAGACCAGTAAACTTGAAGACATAGCAACAGCAAGAAAATGAAGCACAGCAAGAAAAAAAGCCTGGAAAAAGTTACGAGAGCTTCAGTAACCTGTGGGATAACATGAAATGTTATAACATACATGTAACTAGAGTCCCATAAGGAGAAGAGAGAATACACAGATGTTTATAGCAGTTTTATTCATAATTGCCAAAACTTAGAAGTAACCAAGATGCTCTTTAGTAGGTGAGCGGATAAACTGTGATACCACCCATTAATGGAATATTATTCTGTTGTGCTTTATTCATACAATGAAATACTACTTAACAATCTAATGGAATCAACTGTGGATATGCAACATCAAAGACAAATCTCAAAAGCTTTAAGCTGAGCAAAAGAAGCCAGACATAACGATTATATATACTATATAATTTTATTTATTTTTTTATTTTCTTTGTATAATTCTATTTATATAAAACTCTAGAAAACAAACAAATTCAAAGTGACGGAACACACCTTAATAGTTGCCTTGGCTGGAGCCCTGGGAGACTTTTGGAGGCAATGGAAATGTTCTCTATTTTAATAGTGGTAGTGGTTAAGAATGTAAAAAATTATTAACATGCAAAGAAAAGTTTGCTGAAATTGGTGTTTTATCATATGTAAGCTAAATAATAATAAATAATAAGCTAAATAGCCTGTAAAGAAAAGATATAATAATGTGCATATTCTCAAAGGGATAACCAGGGAGGTTTTAATTAAAATTTAATTTACAAAAGAGTGGACATAGTTTAGAACATGCAAAAGATATAGTGTAGCACTCCTTACTGGGCCAGCAACAGTAAGGACATTACCACTCCTAGGCCTGAAGGCATAAGAAGAGAGAAGACTTATAGAAACCGAGCTATCTGGAAGGTGTTGCCTGAATAGAGCTATATAGGCTTTGGTGGAGAGAACCACCCAATGTGGCAAACAGACAGGAAGGAAACTTAAGAAATACATTCCCTGACCTTACTCTTCTCCCATTCAATCTCCCTAGTCCCTCCTACTGACCAAACTGAACCAGAAGCCAGAAGTCAAGGAAACCTGTTGAAGCAGTCCCTACAGCTCAGCCGCCCAGAACACAGAATAGAGAAGGGTAGAGAGGGTGCATCTGGAGGAACAGATGGAAAGCAGCCTAATTTCCGATTTCATGCAAAGGACTGAAGGAAGGGAAGGAAAGGTAAAAGTCTTGAGGATGGGAGGGAGACAGTGATAAAGGAAGGAACTAATCCAGGGACGAGGCTTCTAAGTCAAGGGAACGGCCCATATTCATTTAGCCAAATAGGGATGAATCCAGATTAAAAGTTTCCAGATATGTGTATTTCCATATGAAAAGTTTCAAACATCTTGCTTTCCTTCTCATTTCCCTAGCAAGTTTTCCTATATGGCCCTGAACCCTCAGGCTCCCCACCTCCATGTTTCCCCACCAAGCTCCCAGTTTCCCACCATGGACCATGGCCCCACTTTCTTACCCCGCCTGCTTCACAGCTTAGGGGAGAAGTGGGCCACCACGATGTTCTCCCTGATGATGTAGCTGGCATCTGAGGAACACAGGAAGGGAAGGTAGCAGAGCTGAGGTCTCAGCCCATGCAATGCTGAGCTCTGACTCCTGATTATGCTGGCACAGAGGGGGCTCAACATTGACCCTACAGACCAATATCTCACAGGATTCTAGTCCAATCAGGCTCCAGAGAAGGTCATGGTGGGCTCAGCAGGACCGCTCCTGTCTCCAGCCCCCAGCTTCAGGACTGTGCTGTTCTCAGACTTTAGCAAGGGGAACAGCCAGTGGATGAAGAGAAGATATGGGCTTTGTCTCTTCTTGAAATGGAAATATCCTTCAAAATAGACATAGACCATTAAAGCCCCCAACCTCACCTACAGCTATAATCTATAGACTTCATTAAAGCCAGGTAGCAAGTTCAGCAATTATTTCTCCTGGGAAGATTTCAGAGTCAATGTTAGCTTTGCAGAAGGACCGTGGGTGGGGATGAAAGCAGAGGGGTGGGGCAAAACTCTAGTCTACTCCCCACCAGGAATAGAGAGAGACCCCATTCTTCTGCAGGTAAATTAGGCTGCTGGTGCCAAAGGCTGCAGTGCAGAGAGCCTCTGAGTGATGAACCTGGGCTGGGGCTCTAACCCAAATATGCAGGTCTCTGTGGGCCTTGGGAGCTTGGCCAGGGAAGGGACCAGTGGGGAAAATGGGAAAAAGCTGGGGAGTAGGAGCTGTTTGTGATCCTCACCACTTGCATAAAGACAGTCAATTATTACTGGCACCAGGCAATTCACTCGAATGCGTTTTGGGGCCAGCTCCATAGCCAGAGATGTAGAGAAGCCCAATAGGGCTGTTTTGCTTGTGTTATAGACTCCTAGCTTCTGAAAAGCAAAGTGGGTTAGGATTGGAAGGAAGGAATGTTCCTGGCTAGCCAGAGCTGTGACTCTGGATCTCAGACTAAGACATGCCTGACATGAGGCCTAAACTAAAATTCCTTCTCCCACCCCTCAACACCACACAATAATTTTCAAGGAGTGAAGTTCTGAGTTGGAGAGACTTCTCTAGGTTTCTGTGTGTCCAAGCTTGACACAGAGAAGGCTGCACTGAGCTTTCAAACAGTCAGGAAACTGGAATTAGGAAAACTCAGGACTCAGAATGTGCTTTACCACAGACCGGCTGTGCTTACCCTGGGCAAATGGCTTTACATCCTTGGGTTTCAGAGATGTTGTGGCAAAATGAGATTATACCAGATTTGTAGCCTTTGAGTTGTTCTGCTGGTGTTACACATTTTAGGTCCATATCTGTGATCAACAGCCAGTGCTCCCACACCCCACAGTAGGGCCTCATGAGAAACCAGACTCAGCTGCCCTTCACCCACACCTGTCCAGAGGGTTGATGCTCATAGGCCATCTTGAACCTTGGTGCTTCCGCTGTCAGGAGAAAGGCAGATGGACAAGATGAAAGGTGATTTCAACGAAGAGACCAGATGAGCCAGGAAATGGTACTTTCATGCTGAGAGGAACCAGCTCAAGATTCATGAGAAGGTTAGGTTTCTGGAACATGGGGTAGAAGCTAGACCTCTAAATCAATGAACACTAGGGTCACTGAGGGGTCACTGCTACCCCATAAGCACAGTCGGGCAGTGTTCCCTGGGCAAGGACCCAGGGCTGAGAGGCAGTGCTCTGGAGAGGAGAGCCAGGCAATGATCATGGGTCCTAGAAATCCCTGTAAGATCAGAGCAGTGCCCCTGGGTGGCCCAGGACACAGAAGAGCCAGGCTCTGCAGGGGAAGGTGAGGAGGAGCAAGTGCCACAGTGCCTCTGGCCAGAAGGGAAACAGGTCAGATGGCCCACAGATAAGCGCAAAAGTTAGGGAGCCAGAGCTGGGACTCTGGGTTACGACATTCTGGACCCTTATTCCCTGCAGCTGCCTCGAAAGGGGCAAGGTCCTTGTATTCTCTGAGATCAAAGAAACGAGGGCCAGTGAAAGGTCCTTCTCACTCCTGCCCATATTTCCCTTCATCACAATGTCACACCCCATGGGGAAGATGGTAGGTCTGGAAATGGAGAATATTTCCCAAAGGACATGCCTCCCATCTTTCCCAGCATCCTTCACTTCCTAGGCCTGTGCCCAAGGTCTGAGGGGTAGAAAAGACCAACACATGGAGAAAGACCCCAATGCCCACTAGCCCCTCTCATGCCCTCATCCCCTGTTCTACATGTAGGGCAACAGCTGACTCCACAGCAGGGCTGGGGCCTTCACACAGACGTCCAAGACCTGCAATCAAAGCAAAGATAGAGCCAGAGGAGAGGGAGAGATGCAGTCTGGCTAGTGCCCATTTTCACTGCTCACTTGGAGACCTGTGGCCAGAGCAGGAGCCAAGCCTCATGACTGTGTTGAGTGACTAGGACTTGGTCCTCCTTTGTCCTTTGAGTGGGGGACAGAGTCTTCTGGGAGAAGGAATCTGAGGGCATGTGTAGGATTCTGAGGTTTCTGTCCTTTCCAGGAGACCCTCCCACACAACTTCTCCCCTGTCAACATTGCCCTTCCAGATGGGTGGGGTGGAGGGAGGCTGGGGAAACAGTAGGGCAGGAGATCAGGATGTCCTGTTTCTTAGTGACTGCCTTATGGGAGGTGCAGGTGAGAAAAAAAAAATCCACAGGGAGCCTTTGGTATGTCAGGAAATCACAACCAGGATTTATTTTCTTTTTACTGGAAAAACCTGAGTGTGACTGAGGGTGATGAGGGGGAATTGGGAATTGGGTCAGGAAAGCCAGAGAATGTGAGAACTAGGAAAAGGAAGTGGGGCAGGATCTGCAAGGAGAGAGTAGGGGATGTTCAGGGTCAGGAGAGGGCAAGGGCCAGGACTGAGCTGATCCCTCTCAAGGGGGGCCCTAGGACAGCAGGGGCAACAGGAGCCCCTCTACTGCAGACAGAGTCTGGCTGGGACAGTGGGCCTGCATGGGGGTCCCTTCTCTCAGCTGTCTGTGGAAGGTGAGGTGTCCCTGGGACAGCCCAGAGGGAGCTCCATGGGACAGCCAGACTGCAGGAATCAGAGTGGGTGCCAGTAAGTCCAGACTGCGACAGCCTCAGAACCCTTCTCTATGGACAGACTGGGAAGTGTTTTCTGGCATCTCAGGACTTTGTAGCAGTGACTGGCGCAAGGAAAGACAACGTAGCAGAGGCTGCTGATGCCTGGCATAGGCTGGGCCTGTGGTCAGTGCCTGTTGAGCTTGATGGTCAGTTTGACCCAGGTAAGCTCCATCCCCCACCCACCAGGATCAATATTGACCAGGGGTATGTGGGAGTTTAGGTTGTGTGTGTGTGTATGTGTGTGTGCAAAACTGGTGGACAGAGAGCCACGCAGGATGTGTAAGATCTTACCCCAGGATCATCTTGTTCCACACCTGCTCACTGGCCCCCCAGGATGCTCCCCACCAGGGGGTTGACTTCTGCCACGTATACCAGGAAGTCCACGCCCCTACAGTGCTCCAGAACTCAAGGAGGAAATGACAGAGGATGTGTGGTGAAGGATGGAGTAAAGGGTGCTCAGAAACCTCTCTCCCGCCCCAGCTCCCCATATGGGGAGCTGATGACCCAGAAGAAATTAACACCTCTGGTCTGAGGCAGTCCTGGAGCAGTGGTGAGTGGAATATTTATTTCTCACCTCCATGGAAGCATCAAATTTCTGCCCCTTACAAGATGCCTGGTTGGTAGGTGGGCCTCCACCAGTCCAGATCTTCACTCACTAGGTGTTGCTGCTTCAAATCTGAGCCTTCTTGCAAACCTCTAACATTTCTAATCAATTCCTTCTCCCTTCTCTGTGGAGAGCGGCTACAGCCTTTGAACAGGATCAAGCCTTGGACTGACGAGAGGGCAGGGTCCGCTTGTGGCAAAGCCACATACAAGTCCCAGCTTAGAGGGCAAAGCCCTCCCAGCACAATTATAGCAAAGGCTATGGTTGTATGTAAGCTTGACCTTATAGTCCAACCTTGTAGTCCTAGGTATCTAAGAAATGTGGGCTTTGGGAGGTACAGCAAGTGCTGCCAAAACAAAGCTTGATAGAGTTCAGAGAATTGCAATAACAGGAAAGAAGCAGATTTGAAACTCACAAGGACATTGTAATATTTTGATCACTCCCTTGTTTTGCTTTGTGTGATCTGACTATATAATAAAGATTCGGCTTACAGGCGGGGTCACTGTGTCCTCATCCAGGTGCAGTGATTCACTTGCCCCCACCTATATTCTCTTGTCTGTTTTCTTTATTTTTTTAAATAAATCTTTATTGTTCAGATTATTACAGATGTTCCTCTTTTTTCCCCCCATAGCTCCCCTCCACCTGATTCCCCACCCCCACCCCATGCCTTTATCCCCCCGCCACTGTCCTCATCCATAGGTGTAAAATTTTTTGTCCAATCTCTTCCCGCACGCCTCACTCCCCCTTCCCCCTGAGAATTGTCAGTCCATTCCCTTTCTATGCCCCTGATTCTATTATATTCACCAGTTTATTCTGTTCATCAGATTTTTTTATTCACTTGATTTTTAGATTCACTTGTTGATAGATATGTATTTGTTGTCACTTTGTTGTTCATAATTTTTATCTTTACCTTTTTCTTCTTCTTCCTCTTCTTAAAGAATACCTTTCAGCATTTCATATAATCCTGGTTTGGTGGTGATGAACTCCTTTAGCTTTTTCTTATCTGTGAAGCTCTTTATCTGACCTTCAATTCTGAATGATAGCTTTGCTGGGTAGAGTAATCTTGAGTGTAGGTTCTTGCTGTTCATCACTTTGAATATTTCTTGCCACTCCCGTCTGGCCTGCATAGTTTCTGTTGAGAAATCAGCTGACAATCGTATGGGTACTCCCTTGTAGGTAACTTACTGTTTTTCTCTTGCTGCTTTTAATATTCTCTCTTTGTCTTTTGCTCTTGGCATTTTAATTATGATGTGTCTTGGTGAGGTCCTCTTTGGATTCCTTTTATTTGGGGTTCTCTGCGCTTCCTGGACTTGTAAGTCGATTTCTTTCACCAGGTAGGGAAAGTTTTCTGTCATTATTTCTTCTAATAGGTTTTCAATGTTTTGCTCTCTCTCTTCTTCTGGCACCCCCATAATTCGGATGTTGGTACGCTTGAAGTTGTCCCAGAGGCTCCTTACACTATCTTCATATTTTTTGATTTTTTTTTTTCTGGTTGGGTGTTTTTTGCTTCCTCATATTTCAAATTTTTGGTTTGATTCTTGGGGTCCTCTATTCTACTGTTGGATTTCTGTATATTATTCTTTATTTCAGACAGTGTATGCTTAATTTCTGACTGGTTCTTTTCCATTGTTTTTTTGGCATCCTCATTAAGATCCCTGAAGGTCTCACTAAGTTCCTCAGAGCTCTCACTAAGTTTCTCAGCAGTTTCTAGAAGATTCTTGAGTAACCTTATAACTGTGGTTTTGAACTCTATATCCAGTAGTTTGCTTTCCTCCATTTCTGTCATTTGTGACCTGTTTCTTTGTCTCCACATTTTGGCTACTTCCCTGTGTTGATGGAGTGGCTTTGTGTGCTAGGTGTCCTATAGGGCCCAGTGACTCAGCCTCCCCAATCACCTGAGGTGGACACTCTTGGTGCACCCCTTTGTGGGTTGTGTGCACAGTCTTGTTGTAGTTAAGCCTTGATTGCTGTTGGTACACTGGGAGGAATTGACCTCCAGGCCAATTGGCTATGAGGATCAGCTGTGTCTACAATGTGAGAACTTCTGTGCTGGAGACACCCTTATGGGGCAGGACTAGCTTCAGTGGGGCTTTGGTGCTCAGTGAGTCTGCCTCTTCAGTGTGTCACTTATGTATGTGAGGAGTTGAAATCTGGTGTCGTCTCACATTGACCTCTAGGTACACTGGTTCCTGGATCTCCAAGGAGGTGCAAGTCAGCTACTGTCTGAGGCCACCCAGCAGGAGCTACAGAGAGATCTGCAGATTTCTCCTCTTTGCTTGGGTTTTGAAAGTTTTGGAGTTGTCTGACCCAGCTGCAATTTGTTAGGTTAAGCTGCGAGAGGGCAGGCCATTCATATGCAAAAGCCACTGCACACAGCTCGGGTGGGTTTGTAAATTGGGTGGGGCAGGGTCTCAGGGAATCACTAGGGCATGGCAACCAGCGATGGCTGCCAGTCAGTCCTCTCTGCGTCTCCGCATTTCCACATTCTGCATCCTGTGCCCCAGCGCAGTAAACAATGATTCCTGCGCGCACCTCTGCGAGAAAGCCACCCTCACTTTCTGACCCGATGGCAGACAGTCCAGTTTCTCACCATATAAGTCTGGGTCTCCAGAGTCTCGCCGGAAACTAGAGTTCAGAGCAGTCGGGAGCTTGTAACTCCCTCCCAATTGAAAAAAGCAGCGCACGCAGTCGCCAGCTCTATTCGCGTGCATCTCTGTACCTCTGCTTTTCTGAGCCTCTGCACATCCTACCCAGTCTCAATGTGCTTTTTTCTTTCCTTCTAGTTGTAGAACTTCTACTCCGCCAGCTTTCCTGTAGTTCTGGGTGATAGTCGTTTTATCTTTTAGTTGTAGTTTTGGTGTGGTTGTGAGAGGCAGCAAGTACAGGTGTATACCTTATGCCGCCATCTTGGTTTCTTTTGTCTGTTTTCTTTAATCCTTCACCGCCCCTCCTCAGGTTCACCACTGGCCATGCTGGACGCAGTTCACTTCTCCCTCCATTCTGAAAACCTTTCTCCTTGGGTCTCACATAGCATGAGTAGTCTCTCCAACATGCATCTGCCCATTTCACACTCCAGATTTGCCTCACACCTCACCTCTTGTGGGTTTGTCACCCATAAACAGTTCTTAATCAAGACCACAACTCTCATGGGCTCCCCACCCGACACCTGGGGTGCACTGGAATGGCACTGATCAAACACTAACAGGTACACAAATCACTTGGGATCTTGTTAAATGCAGATTTGCATTCAGCAGCTCTGGTGAGCTCTCGGATTCTGCATCTCCAGCAAGCTCCCAGGTCATACCCAATTGCTGGTCATCAGACCACCCTTTGATTGGCAAGGCTCTGGACTGGACTATGTGAGTTCCCACCTGCCAAGAACATCTCTGACACATCTGCTATCCTTTTGTTTTATGCCCTGAGCAGGACTACATGTGTTGTTGGCCTAGATACCAATGTTAGAAATGCCTAACCCTTCCTGCAGGGCTGAATCTGCATGTCCCCTACTGTACCTCTTTCCACCCTCTGTGCTTCACCATGGCCACCAGCCTCATGCTCACCCATCCCCCCTACGCTGCTCACAGAGAGGCAGTGAAGAATCAAGCCATCCCCCTTTCATCAACTGCACTCATGACAACGTCCCTAGGCCCCTGTCCTTGCTCTGGTCTCTGAGATGCTTTGGAGCTGTCCTTCCAACCCCCACAGGTTGTCATGGTGCTTGCTGCTCAGACTCTTCATTGGACAGAGCAGCAGACTGTTTCCATGGCAATAAAAAGAATCTGTGGAGAAAGGACATTGGCCTTGTAAATTAACTCATAGGAACACTCCTGGGAAATGAGTTCCTCTTGGGGGATCAGGAAAGATTCCCCTCCTAGAGATGCAGTTCCTGAGCCATTGCACCAGCCTGGGAAGTCCAGCTTTCTATCGGTGGTACCATCATCCCTGTCTACCCTCCAGCCATAGAGTGTGCCAACTCTAGACTCCTGGCTGCACTCAAACACAGTACAGCCAGGGGAGTATGGTTGAGATATGGAACACTGGCCATTAGTGCTCCACAGCCAGCACCCCTGCCCAACCTGTTCCTCCTGGTCCCTCCCTGCTCTCCCCCAGTCTCTCTCCCATCTAACAGGACCTTGGGTCCACTCCTCCCTGCCAAGGTGTGAGCTGACACAACTGAAAACAATGCCTCCCCCCAAATACTAGTGTGTTATCACAGGACCTTTGAGAAAAAAAAAACGAACATTGCTACTGATCCACTGCAGTCTTTGGGAGACATTTCTCTGCCCTGAGTATGTCTTTCTCTTCTGCCTTTCATACCATGAGTCTTGGCTTTTGTACAGTTCAAGCTCACAGTACTGCAGGGAGGCCGTTTAGCATTCTTTGAAACTCCCAGTCCCTTTCAAAGCCGATACTTGCACACCTGGAATCAGGCTGAGCTAGGTTAAGAGAGATGGCCCTTTGTGCCTCTTGCCTTCTAGGCAGCAACCATTGCCCCACCTACCTCAGTTGTTCTGCAGCCCCCTTCCCTCCCATCAATACTTGTTTTCACACAAGGATCAGAAACCCGTTCACCTGAATGTGACTAATAGCAGACTAAAGTGCATTTTCTAAGGGAGATCAGAAATTAAATGTAAGGAAGGAGTTCCTATGTGGAATTCCAGGCACCAGTTCAAGGGAGAGTGGTACAAGAATAGTTTGGATTTAACTCTTTAAAAAAAGAGAGAGAAGCTATGCGGATCTTCTCTCCAAAGCATTTGTATACATGTGCTGACTCCCTTAAATGATAAAGGGGGTTTGCTTTGTTTTAGCTTCTGTTTCTAAAGACAAGAAATGTGGTTTCTCATAAAATCCAGCTAAACTAATGCTACATGTGGCGTCACCATAGGGGTCTTTACCTTCACTGCCAATGTCACTGCCTCCTTCTCAGCAACCCTAGAATCCAGCCTGTGCCCACCACCACATCTAATAGAGCCACCTGCAGTGGGCAACAGCACCCAAACCTGCCTCCTCCTTCTCACCTCTTAGAGACCCTGGGTTTCTTCTGGGACTTCTCATTCCTAAAAACAAATCATTATCAAGTTCTTTATCAGATACACCTCAGGTCAAGTCCCAGCCTTGCCACTTACACTGAGTGACCAGATTATTATGATTTCTGAACACATAATAATTTGGCCACTCAGTGTATATCCTATATAATAAAAGGCTAATATGCAAATTGTTCCCTCAACCAGGAGTTCAACCAGCAGGCAGGCCGGCCAACCACCCATGTCCCCTCCCCCTGGCCAGGCTGGCCAGACCCCACGCATGCACGAATTCATGCACCGGGCCTCTAATATATATACTGAGTGGCCAGATTATTATGCGTTCAGAGATCATAATAATCTGGCCACTCAGTGTATTTCACTGTGTAACTGTCTTCACTTAAGTTCCTCCACAAGCAGAGCCTAAGACAGGTAAATCCTTTGGGATATAATCTTGGGACACAGGAGTGAGGGAACAGGCAGACAGACACAGAGGTCCCTGATGTGGGCAACAGGGATCAGCTCCACTTGGATCCACTGAAAAAGCACAGAATTCTGGCTTTCTCCTTCCACAGGGCTGGAACTGCTTAAAACACCACCAGCCACCAAACCTTTTCTTCCTGCCTTTACTTAATGAGAAATGGTCCACACATTGTCCTGAGGCTCCTTTATAATGTCACTGACAGAGAAAGTTCATAGCACTGTGGAATCCCATGTACAATCAATATTGGGTGGACAGATGAATGAAAGGAGGGACAAACAATGATGATAATGATAAATGAGATCAGCACCTTAATCAGTGAATATGCATATCTGCTTGTATGTGCATAGACTGTCTTTGTGAACAGCGATTGCCTTTGGGGAAGGGAACCAAATTCTAGGGCTCAAGTGTGGAAGGGAGCTTTACCTTTTACTTTTCACCCTTTTGAAGTACAGTTGACCCTTGAACAATGGGTTTCAACTTACATGGGGATTTTTTTCTTTTTCTTTCTTTTAAAATATATTTTATTGCTTTTTTACAGAGAGGAAAGGAGAGGGATAGAGAGTTAGAAACATCGATGAGAGAGAAACATCGATCAGCTGCCTCCTGCACACCTCCTGCTGGGGATGTGCCCGCAACCAAGGTACATGCCCTTGACCGGAATCGAACCTGGACCCTTCAGTCCACAAGCCGACGCTCCATCCACTGAGCCAAACCGGTTAGGGCCATGGGGATTTTTTTCAATAAGCACAGTTAATATATATTCTCATCCTTATAATCAATCTTAACATTTTCTTTTCTTTAACTTACTTTAAGAATACAGTCTATAATACAAATAACATTAAAAATGTGTTAATCAACTGTTTATATTACCGGTAAGGCTTCCAAGCAACAGTAAGTTATTAGCAGTTAAGTTTTGGGGGAGTTAAAAATTATAAATAAAAATTTAACTGTGCAGATTATTGGCATCCTTAACCCTGTCATTATTCAAGGGTCAACTGTACTTCAATTTGTTACTGTGTTAGTTTAAAATATTTTTTAAATAAATGTAAGTGCTGTCAATACCCTTGGACCAAAGACCACCAGGAACACAACTATAATCAAATAAAATTAAGTCTTTTGACTCCTAGCAATGAGGGAGAACACACACCAAGGGGAAGGGTGGGTGCCTCGGTCAGAGAGTATTAGAAAGGACTTAGAGGTTAGGGCTTGTGTTAGGTGATTTTGAGAAGGATTCAGAAAGCAAGGCTTTGCTCTGGATTGGGTAGTGGGGTAATTATATGATTAGCATCCCAATCATAAGTATCTTAATTTGTGTCTAGAAGGAGAGAAGAAAGGAGCAAAGCTAAGGGTGCCATTGACAAAGCAACAGCTGTCACTCTTGTTACTCAGGATAGAGGGTGGATGTTCAGTCATTTTTGTAGTTTGGACAATAATTTTCTTTTGTTTGTTTTCAGACATGATTAGAGAGTGATATTTTTTCTTTTTAAATTGATTTATTGGGGTGACATTGGTTAATAAAATTATTTAGGTTTCAGATTTACAATGCTATAAAACATCATCTGCATATTATATTGTGTGTTCACCACCACTAGTCAAATCTCCTTCCAGCACCATTTATCCCCCCTTTATCCTCTTCTACCTCCCTCCATCCCACCCAGAATGATTTTGTTTTTGTCTTTAGCCATCAAGTTAACAGAGTGAGCTTATCTAATGTTGGTATTTCCCAAAATTGTCTATGGTAAACTAAAAAGCTTCTCCTAGCTGTGCGGCCAGGTCAGCTCCTATCAGCAACAAGGCCTGGCTAACAGTGCCTGGTTAGCTTCTGGTTGCCAGGGGCAGCTTTTCTCTTTTCCAGCATCTTTCCAACTAAGGAGCACAGATATTAATTCAATTACTTACTTTTACCATACTGCTTGAGAAATACAGAGATTGCACTAGTTTTTTTTTTAAAAAAAATATGGATTCAACACTAAGTAAGGATCACTTCAGCAACTTTTTGTGAGATACCAGAGTCATTTAATAGAGTATATTCTAAAACTCCAGGGCCCTAGGAATGGGCCAATGGATGTCTGGGATAGGTGGCTAGGCTCTCTGACCCATCAACACCACAGAGAAATCATTAGGGCAGAGGTTAATGACAGCTCCATAGTCTTAGTCAGGTTGGGCTGTTAAAACAAAAGTACCATAGATTGGGTGGCTTAACTACAGAAATTTATTTCTCACAGTCTGGAGCCTTGAAGTCCTACACAGAGTGCCAACATGGTCAGGTTCTGGTAAGGGCACTCCTCCTGGTTTGCAGGTGGCCATCTTCTCGCTGTGTCCCCATGTGGCAGAGAGCAAGAGAGATCTCATCTCTTTTATAAGAGAACTAATTCAGTCATGTAGGACCCATTCTATGAGCTCATCTAACCCAATACCTCCCAAATGCCCCATCTCCAAATATCATTACATTGGGGATTAGAATTTGAATTGGTGGGGTGGGGGGAGGGGGGGAGGGGGAAGGGTCACAGCACTCCCTATTTAAACCCAGAAGCTCCTGCCCAGTCAATGTGGCTGAGCGTCGACCTATGAACCAGGGGGTCACAGTTGGATTCCAGTTCAGGGCACATGCCCGAGTTGTGGGCTCAGTCCCCAGTGTGGGGCATGCAGGAGGCAGTCGATCAATGATTCTCTCTCATTATTGATGTTTCTTTCTCTCTCCCTCTCCCTTCCGCTCTGAAATAAATAAAAATATATTTTTAAAAAGAAGAAGAAGCTCCTGCCCTAGAAAAGAGAACTTCTGGGGAGGTCATCAGTGCAGGAGGTAATGGGCCCAGGGAACCTGGCAGAGGGCTTTCTTGTGACAAGCTGAGACTGAGGTTCGGGGAACCTGATTTCTGGACCACTTTTCCTACCAGCTCACCACCACATCAAGTCTCTTCCCCTCCACAGGCCTTAGTTTCCTCATATGTAAAATGGCGGAGGAGAGAAAAGGTGGGATAAACCAGGCCTTTTGTATAATCTTTTCTAGATTATAGGAACAGCTGTCCCCAAGGCAGGGAATGAGCAGGTTTCAACCACTTTTGGAAAAGGCTAGAGAACAGGTGCACTGGAGAGAAACTAGCAAAACTGGCAGGAAAAACATAGAATCCATGACAAGCAAGTGGGCTTGGATCCTACAAATCTTAAGATGGGTCACACCTCCTCACACTTAAGTCAATTCTTAACCCCCAACAAGTGAAACAAGGCAGGAGAGGCATTGAGCATTCTTGAAAGATTTTACATGGAGTTAGCTGATAAACTTTAAGAGGATGGGGAAGAGAAGAAAGGAGTGAGAGATTTTGGAATGGCTCTATCTCATGTGTGCTGTTGGGGTCTTTTTGAAGTTGGCTAGTGAGGGTGATGTTTCCTTCTGCTTGGCATCCCATACTCCCTCCTTTTGCTTGTTAAAAGAAACTCTCCAGATGCGGGCCAACTGTGCTCTCAGTAGGCTGTTTAATTGGCCAAGGGGATCATTTGCTTTAGATAGAAGAATAGTCATCTTCTTGGTAAAATCTGACCCAGGACTTTCAAGACACAAAATGCCTTGCGTGCCTCGGCCATTGTGGCTGTTGGTTGGGCATCCTCTTGTGCACTGGAAGGTTGCTGGTTGATTCAGGACTCATGCCTGGGTTGTAACTTGATTCCCAGTAGGGAGCATGCAGAAGGCAGCCAATAGATGTTTCACTCTCACATCGATGTTTGTTTGTTTTTTGCGCTCTCTCTCCATCCCTTCCCTCTCTCTCTAAAAATAGGTTTTTTTTAAAGAAAAGAAAAAAATAGTATATTTGAGTCCTTACTTTAAGAAAGAAAAAAAAAAAGCCTAGCCAGCTTGGCTCAGAGGGGAAAACCATCGGCCTGAGGACTGAAGGGTTACCGATTCTATTATAGTCAAGGGCACATACCTTGGTTGCAGGCTTGATCTCCGGCCACAGTCAGGGCTCATGCAGGAGGCAACCAATAGATGTGTCTCTCTCACGATGTTTCTCTCTCTCTGTCTCTCCCCCTCCCTTCCACTCTAAAAATCAATGGAAAAATATCCTTGGTTGAAGATTAACAACAACAAAAAAGCCTTGTGCTCTGGAGGAGGTTACTGCTGAATATCTAGTCATTAAACCCTCAAGGTCTCACATCTCAGGCCCACACCTGAGGTGCTTCAGGTCACCAAGGACTCATCCTTACTACCAGGGTCTTTTGTCAATTGTGTCACTGAGGTCACCAGAAATGGGACAAAAGGAGGCCCTGCATTCATCCCTCTCAGGTCCTCACATTCTAAAACTGCCCTGATTTTTTACTTAAAGAAAAGTGAAGGGAGTTTTAAAATTAATATGTACACCTTGGTCATCCAGGAAGACCATGGGTGGGGCAAGGAAGTATAATTACACAGGGGTCGCCACCCAGCTTCCCTTTTGTATGACACAAAATCAAACCACTGCTCCTTTGTGTGTAAAATTAAAGAGAGGTTTCTGGCTTGTGTGGACACCAAAGGGAGGGACTATCACTACTTGCTCCTGGGAAAGGTGCAGAAAATGTAACTAAGACCTTGTCTATACAAAAAGAAATTGACAACCAGTTTGAAATGGAATTGCCATGGCCTAGAGCGAAGAATATCCATACATATCCTGAAAATGGAACTCCCATTTGACCCAGTAATCCCACTCCTAGGAATATATCCTAAGAAACTAGAAACACCAATCAGAAAGGATATATGCACCCCTATGTTCATAGCAGCACAATTTACAATAGCTAAGATTTGGAAACAGCCTAAGTGCCTGTCAGCAGATGACTGGATCAGAAAACTATGGTACATCTACACAATGGAATACTTTGCTGCCATAAAAAAGAAGGAATTACTACCATTTGTAGACACCTAGATGGAATTAGAGAACATTATGCTAAGTGAAATAAGCCAGTCAATGAAAGAAAAATACCACATGATCTCACTCATTTGGTGATAATGAAAAACATTATAAACTGATGAACAAAAAGATAGATACAGAGGTAGTAAAGCATCAAACAGACTGTCAAATTACAGCGGTAAGGTTAGGGAGAGGTGGGGGAATTAAGAGATCAACTGAAGGACTTACATGCATGCATATAAGAGTAACCAATGGATGCAAAACATTGGGGGGTGAGGGCATGTATGGGAGTGGGGTGGGGTGGGGGCAATGGTAAGATATGTACACATATAATACCTTAAAAAATTTTAAAAAAATACTTTAGAATATCCATACATATTATTCTACAATGTCATTATAATTTTTCCCAGATTTGTATTACCCCCATTACCTATAATAGTACCTCGCACCCTTGGGAATCAATAAAAAATCATCTTTTTGGTGCTTGGAGACAAAGGTAACACATCTCTTGATATTTTAGAATTACAACAGCATAATGTACAATTATCCCAAACAAACTTACAAACTAATTCTTTGAATGTCTGGCAGCAATTTAAAAAGGACATGAAAGGATTTAATCCCTTCCACTGTGTAGAGGGCCCCCTGGGAAGGCACCTGAGCATTCTATATTGGCCCCTCTTGCTCTTTTGGCCAAGAGGGACCCTCTTCTCACAATCAAATTGCCCACAGCTATTGCCGGTCCTTTCTGTTCATACTGAGGTTGAAGCCTCGTGGTGGCTGGTACCATGGATCTGTCTCTTGTCCAGTGGGGTGAGCTGGGCCCTCCCTGGAGAAGAAACCTGGGTTCCCCAAGATATGTGATCAGTGCCGGGGGCCCGCCAGCAGGCAAGGGGATCCCAAGGCAGGTGCTGGGCGTGGAGGCCATGGGCGCATAGGCTACCAAGGAGACAGAACTGAACCTCACATCACCCTGCTTGGCCCCAGAGGATGGCTGGTTAGCCAGAGACGGGTAAGATTCCTCAGGGAATGAACAACCTAAGACAGGCACAGTCGCAGAGGGGCCATCAGGAGAGAACTTGGGGGTCAACAGAGGTGGGGCACAGACCCTCACCCTCCCAACTTTGCAGGGGCCTGAACCCTCACCCCTTCTGAGGGAAGTCTCCTGCCCCCATGGCTGCTTCACTTCCCACGCCCAGCTCAAATTGGGATCCAGGTAACAGACAGAGACTGGGCCGACAGCAGCTGCCCTCTCACTGCAACAAGACTTGTTTGAGTTGTCTTGTACCCATGGTGTGGGGAAGTGGGTTTTTGATATCTAAGCACCAGGAATGCTCAGGG
Organism: Plecotus auritus; assembly: GCF_963455305.1. Classification (NCBI taxonomy): domain Eukaryota; kingdom Metazoa; phylum Chordata; class Mammalia; order Chiroptera; family Vespertilionidae; genus Plecotus; species Plecotus auritus. Next base: position 84,540,803 of record NC_137770.1, on the reverse strand, counting down.
CCTACTCAAGAAGGCAAATAATCCTTTCCACTAATATTTACAGGGTAAAATAAGATTGTTGTTAGAGTATTAAATATGACAGTAAAATAGTAGTCAAGTTCTCAGACTAATTTAAATTGGCTAAGTGAAATAAGCGAATATTCTAGAAAAATTAATGGTACTGGACAAAAAGCTGTTCCTAAAGTGTTAACTAAAATTTTTATTGGTAGTTCATCTCATGGTAAAATTGCGTAACATGTAATGAACCTAAAGCAGTCATATTTTAGTGCAAAAAATTAAAATTTAAAAGCTATCAAGACTACATTATAAAATTTCCAAAAGCCTCCTAATATTTAAATCAAAAAAGGGGGAATAGTAGAAAAATATCATGTAAGGAAAAATATCCTGTAAGTAAATTACATCTAGAAAATGTTTACTTTAGAAAATTAACTTTCATTTCTAATGCTAACAGCAAGACACCCATGAAAAACACACATGGTGTCAAAACAAGCCAAAGGAAAACCATTTGGGCAAAAAATGAAAAAGGATCCCAAGTCAAATTTATAGAAAAGATTCCTATATTAACTTTTGGTAGAGAATATGTTTGTATATTTTCAGAAAACACCTCCAAGACCATGTGGATTCCTGCAACAGAGAGGAATTGACAGGACTGCTCCAGCCATGAAGACAGAAGAGAAACAGTCCAGAGATGGAAGACGCTGACGACGCCTTGCCATACTAGCAGTCAGCAGCTGTGCGTCACGGCAGGTTGCCCAGGACCAAACCAGAGAGCGTCGGACCTGCATTACCACCATTTGTCCACCATCCAGAACTGAAATATCATTGCTGACATGTACACATAAGGAACTGTTTGACATTGAAATTGGGACTCAAAAGAACTGTTGGCCCAGAAAGAAACTCACTACAGACTGATTCATTTGCCTCTCAGCATAACCATTATTGCTTGTCTCATTTTCGGTTCTTATAAGTGTATTTCTAGTATCACATGATCTCACTCATCTAGGGGAAATAATGAACAACATAAACTGATGAACAAAAACAGACCCGGAGACAGGTAAGCATGAGACTGTCAAACCTCAGAGGGAAGGTAGGGGAGAGTGGGGGTAAGGGGGAGAGATCAACCAAAGGACTTGTATGCATGCATATAAGCCTAACCAGTGGTCACAGACAGCAGGAGGGTGGGGGCATGCGTGGGGAGGGGTTTGGAATGGGAATGGGGGGATGAGGACAAATATATGATACCTTAATCAATGAAGAAATTAATAAAAAAAAGAAAATTAATATGTACATTTTATGGTACTAAGTATTGCCTTTAAAATATTCAATTTTTTTTGACAAGTAGAACACTCAGTTCTTGAAAGACCCCAGTTCTTTTTGTGTGTGATTAGTTTGTTCCTTTCCTGCTTTCCCATCCTTTCAATTCTTTGGTTTCTTCTGGGAACTCCGTGGGAAAGCCATGTGGACCATTCAGACCATTAACCAGATGTTTGAGATCTGGCGACTTCAAAGCATCCAATGAAAATTTCTGAAGGCTATCCCTTAAGGGAAGTGGGCTAAGTGTCATCTGGGGAAGAGGAGAGATTGTGTTTCTCCCAGGGGCCTCACAGGAGCAATGAGTTGACTGTTTTGTCTCTAAACATATATGGACTGTTACTTCCTAAAGACGTTTGTAGTAGACACTTTTGGTGCCCTGACTCACACCCTCTTGCCTTCATCCTGATCTCTGACCTGGCTGAAGTGAGACCTTCCCTGTGAGCTTTGACTCATTGCATATGGACAGCATCTTATTGATTGGAAGTGTGGGGGAGTTAATCATCCCCAGGGGCACTCTGGATGGATAAGAGATGAGAGCACGGGGATAAATGCTCCATCTGCCACCCCTAGGGGGCACACTTTTCGTCTGCGAGGCATTCCATACTCTACTTGGGAAATCCTAAATGGAGCCAGTTGCAGGCACTGGCACCCTCCCTACACACCCCTTTATTGGCCTTTCCTGTTCACTCCCTCGTTTCTGCTCCCTCACATCTCATATCCAGAAGCTCTTGTCTTAGGCTCTGCTCTGAAGAGAAACCAAACTAAGACAGACATGCCAGAGAGAACAGGGCTGATAGAGCCCCAGTTATTACTTTGTCATGGAGGGTGGTTAAGAGACAGATGTGGATTAAAAAATCAGCCTTGCTTCTTACAAGTTGCATACATGTACACACATTATTTCTCTGGAGTAGGTAGAAATGAGAAAACATCAAAGGTTGCTGATAAAATTATCAGGAAAGGGAACATTTTACTCACTGGGACTCATAAGAACCCTTCCTGCATAGGGAACAGCATCTTTTGGTCTTTAAGAGCTAAAGAGACAAAAACTAAACTTGAGTCCAACGACCCAGGGCACACAATTCAGTGCTGCCCTGAACAGCTCTTTCAGTGCCCCCCACTGCCTCCACACAGGCTCCCAGCCTACAGGTAAGGAGACCGAGGGCACATTAAAGGCCTGTAGGCGTAGTTCTGTTTACTCCTTTCCTCCATTTCCATTCTATTCCCATTCTTTCTGTCAATCAACTAATATTTACCCCAGTGTTTAATTGGCCAACAGGACTATTTGCTTTAGATAGAAAGGCTGTTCATCTTCTTGATAAAATCAGACCCAGGATCTTCACTGGTGAAATCAGTGGTGAATAAACACAGCCTTGAGCATTCACCCATTTTTGTCCTCACAGAACCCCGCCTCCATGAAACCCCATGTTTGGCTCTTCAGCCCAGCTACACTGCTTCAGGCCATCCTGGGACCACCCCTCCTGCTCCAAATCAGCACCAGGACACCCTGCCCTGACACTGCCCCTCAATCTATCCTCCTGCCTGTGAGCCTGGACCTTCAAGTGAGAGCTGGGCAGAGGCAGCTGGAGGTGTTAAAGTAGAAGTGAGTGCTGCACTGTGCTGGGACAAGGGACCCAACACCATAGTGGGCTGGAACAAACAAAAAAACAAACGAAAACTGGGCCAGGGGCTAGATAGAACTTGTGCCACTTTTTATTCCTGAGGTCACAACATCCAAACACTGTTGAGAACCTCAGGGTGGTCATAAGACAGAGAAGCCTCAAGCTGGAATGGCATCACCCTGTTTATGATTATCCTCACCTGTGGCCATCCCTGGATACCCTAGAATTTTCCATTACCCTGATACTTTTTTTTCCAGATCTTTTTCAAGGGCTGATTTCCATTGAAGTTTTCCAGGAAGCCTCATTCTTAGGTAACTGGGCAAAGGGAAGAAATTCAAGAGTCGGTGCAGAAAAACAAGGAGATGGCAAGGCCCCAAGGTAGTCACATGGCAGGTTTGCCTTTCTAAGTATTGATGGACTGGGTCATGGCTGAGGTCAGAGGACGGTGAGGACCTCAGCTGTCAGGATGCTGATCCCCTTTATCCTTTAGTCACTGGGAGGGGTTTCCACTGAGCCCGCTAGGGAACAGGGGATATGCCTCAGTGCTCACCACTTGGCTGAACCAGGCAAGTCTCAGAACCAGGCAGTTCACCTGGATGTCCTTGGGGGCCAGTGTCCTGGTGAGGCCCAGCAGGGCTGTCTTACTGACATTGTAGGCACCCAACCCCTGAGCTGGGATTAAGTGATCAGGAGGATATGAGGATGTAGAGGAAAGTATTACTATAGTTGGATTTCTCACCTAGAGAGGATTACACCTGGCCCGAGCCCAGGGCTCAGACATACTCCCAAGCCTGATTTTAGAGCAGAAGCTGAGTCTGAGGAACCCAGCAGCCACATGAGCACCAGGTCAGCCCAGGGCAGCAGGAGTAGTGGGGGTCTGTGCAAGGCAATGATCCCATGGGACTCTAGGGAACCGTTCACCCCCTCCCAACCAGCACTCACCACCTGTGGCATATAAGCTAAAATGGGGAAGACCAGGAGAACAGCACCCCTCCTGAGAGGAGACAGACAGTCACAGAAGAGAGAGGAAGCTAATAAGTCAACATTGATTGAGGTGCTACAATGCAGCCATTGACTAATGCCCTCCTCACACAGGTCCTACTACCGGTATTATCCCCATTTCACAGCCAAAGAAACCGAGGCTCAGAGAGGTTTAGTAACACAGACAGTACGTGGCATAGCTGGGATGCCAACCCTATCTCTCTGACCCAATGTCCATGCTCAGAACCATTATACTCTTCTGCCTCTCCCAGGGGGAGAGATGAGCAGAAATCCAGGTGCATGGGGAAGAGGGCAGAGTGGGCTTGGTGAAGAGGCACCAGGGCTGATGGAAAATACCTATCAATGAGCCACCTCTGAGAAGCTGATGCACCAGGAGGAGACAAGGAATGACAGGAACCTTTCCTTCTCTCCAAGACAGTCCCCAGCCAGTTCCCAAAGGATGTGTCTGCAAGGAGGAGCCAGAGAAGCAGATCTATCCCAAGGGAGGTGGTGGCCCAAGTCCCTGTCCTGTCATGAGACACACACTGGGGACATGTGTAAAGTGCAGTCAAGATATGCAGGATCTGGAACAGCGGCAGCATCCCCGGAGACCAAGAATTAGAGAATGAGGAGGGATCTGGGCTAGCTTCTCATTGTAGACAGAAGTGGGGCAAACCCTGTCATGGGTTGTAAGTCGGTGAAAAGGGATTGTCCAGCTGTGACAGATCCAGATAGGTGAGGGTGTGGAGGAATAGTTTACGGAGTTAAGAAGCTAAAGCACAGCCTTTTTCCAAACCTGGTGATGTCAAGGCCAACACCCTGGAACATCACCCTCATCCTGAAGCCACTAGAATTAGAAGCTATAGCTGCTCAGGATGAGGGAAGCAGAGTGAGGTCAACTGTGCCCTGTGCCTCTAAGGAATGAGATCGCACATCTGTAACTAACCAGGCCTGTCCTTTGTTTTCCCCACTCATCCCCTTGGATGTGTGCAGGGGAAATGCTTCAACTGGGTGCTGCTGAGGCCCATCTGATGTCAGGTTTCCAGTGTAGGGTTGATCCCCAGGACTACAAGAAGGTTCAGATGTCTAAAGGGGGACCAGCATGAAGTTCCCCAGAGGAAGAAATTGAGAGTTAGGCTCAAAACAGAGCCCCACCACCACAGGATGTCTGCCCTAAGCTCCATGTGTGTCAGTTCCATAGATGACAGGCTGAGAAGACCCCTCCTAAACTCAGGAGCCAAATGTGAGCCAAGGAAAAGGTGAAAGTCCCACCCTTGCTGAAGGAAACTGCCCTGTTAGCAAAGAAGGAAGAGGAGCTCTGTGTGCCATCAAGTCTTGAGTAGAGACCATGAGCTGAAGTGATTGCAAGCTGGAGAGTTCTTGAGAAGGGATGGAGGAGATAGAAGGGGGGCAGGGGGATCAATGAGAGATTTTCCAACCTGCTGGACAGAATGGGGGTCTGTCTGGGGTGGTGCTCAGACTGGCCCAATGATAAGATGATAGAGAAGAAATTCCTCTCACAGCACTCCTACTGAAAATGCATTCAGATAAAAGCACAGTGTTGGGTAAATTCTAAACTTGCTTTGTGACTATCTCACCTTCAAGGTGGTAGCAGGTATAACTGGGGGATGATTTCTCTCTAGGGGTGGGGAGCTGAGTGTGCAATAGCAAGTCCTTGATTGATAGGGGAGGGACAGAGAAAGTAAGGCCAGCTGTCAGCAAGAGCACCCAGCTTTAGGAGTGAAGATTTCAAACAGCTCTGAGAAAAAGTCATGAGCCCATGAACTGAGAACTAACAGGGCAAATGAGTCAGGAAGATTAGGAGACTATCAGCAATGAAATCCCAGCTATCCAATCACAAATGAGCCTGCAGAGGCATTAAGGAAGCTAGACAGCCTGGAGGCTGCTGGCAGCAGCTGCAGGGAGCTCGGATTTCAGGTCATCCCCAAGATGGAGGGAAGGACATGGGCAGATAGCAGGAGGGGCTGGCCTGAGAGCATGCTCACAGAGAGCTGGGGAGAGCAGAAGAAAATGCTAACAATGGCAGGAAGAACGTGATTCCATCTGTGCATCTTGTCTGTCAGTGGGACAAGGGAACAAAACACAGGAGGAATGAAACAGAAGTTATGGGAGAGTAATGAAGCCCGAGATGGACGTCAAGGCATTTTACAAGGTCTCTCCTGGATTCTTGTGCACCGAGTGGCAGGATTGTTAAGTGAACTCATATCGAGTTGGGACATCTGGTCCCACAGGCAGGTGTTGGGTGGGTCCAGGCCTAACAGGTATAGCAGGTTCATCTGAGGGACAGTGAGGAGCCTTGGTCTAGAAAAGGCAGAAAATCTCAGTGGCTTGTATGAGTCACCAAAGAGGAGCACCATCACCAGTAGAAGTCCCACAGAAGTATTAAGAACGTAAATTGCTGACCGAGAGCAGAGACCTTAGATTCATGAGTCCTGCCAAGAGCAGAGACTTACTCCCACAGCTCTGTTCCCAGAGCCTGGAACATGCCTGGCACATAGCAAGTCCTTACTAAATATTTGCTGAATGAATAAATGCAAAAGGGATGAGAAGAGAAAAGAAAGCAGAAAAAGTATAGGAACTAGTTTTAAAAACACACAAACCTGCCCTAGCTGGTTTGGCTAAATGATTAGAGTGTTGGCTGGTGGACTGAAGGGCTGAGAGTTCTATTCCAGTTAAGGGCATGTACCTTGGTTGCAGGCTAGATCTCTGGCCCTGGTTGGGAGAGTGCGGAAGACAAACAATTGATGTGTCTCTCACATCAGTGTTTCTCTCTCTCCCTCCCTCCCTCCCTCCCTCCCTCCCTCCCTCCCTCCCTTCTACTCTCTCTTAAAAAAAAATCAATGGAAAAAATATTCTCAGGTGAGGACTAACAAAAAATAAAAATTAAAACAACACCACAAAACAGGGAACATGGTGTGAGGGAGTGGTCCAGCCTGACCCCAGTGCCTGTATTTACAATAAAGTTGGAAGGGTAAGGGAGAGTCTCTGTGGGGGCGAGCCCTTCTGGAGCCCCACATCAGCTCTCAGCCAGCTTCCAGCAGCCTCTCACCTTGTCCCAAACCTCCTCACTGGTCCCCAGAGTGCTCCCCACGGAGCGGGTAGGGTTGGCTGCAGCAGTTAGACACCAGGAAGTCAACACTCCACTGAGCTTTAGGGCCTGATGGGAGGAATGACATGAGGGGGGGAGGGCGGGGGGTGAGTGTGGAGATGGCCTGAGGGGAGCAACCCAGGTGCTTGGTGCACTGAGGCAGCTTGCAGAGTACATACTGTCTTGACCATGAATGGTGACAAGGCTCCTGTGAGAACCACACTCTTGGTGAATGTAGGCGCCCTAGAGAGGCCAGGGGCTGGCTCTCTGTGAGGAGGGCCTGGGGAGCGGGGTCTTCTCTAGGAATCCCTCTGGAGGCTAGGGATGGGGAAATTCCTTTAGACCCCTCCTCAACCACAGTTCTCGCAGGGTGTGGGGGTAGGGGGAAGGCGTGGGGGCCCTCTCATGAACACTTTCCAGAGAGCCAGTGTCTGCTCACTTAGACTGTAGGCAATCACGATTTTAGGGCATGTTCTAAGGCCTCCAGGCCCCTACCCAGTCCCTGCTCCTCCCAGGGCTGAGCAGTGAGGAAAAGGTTCTGTGTGTTCTCCTTGTGTCTTTCCATCCCACTGACCCCTCACCGGGCCACCAGCTGCTCCCACTCCTCTCCTTCCCCAAGCGGCACCCAGTGCAGGTCAAGCTCCTCCCCTCCCCCTGCAGCACTGCCACTGTCTGGTCCACCTACTGTTGCTTCCGGCTGCTGACCACCAAGTGGGTCCCAACCTGGGCCAGACGCCCGGCTACGGCGAGCCGATCCTGTGGGCAGAGATGAAGGAACAGGACAGCCTCAGCCTCTCACCATCATCCTCCCTCTACCCGACCCTGAAAATCTACAAGTCTGTGTCCTATTCTACAGCCCTGAAGTCCTTCTGCGGAAGCGATGGTTCCTGGGAGGGGTCAAGACCCACAGCTTGCTGATTGGCCAGGACGCCCTTTTGTTCTGTCCGATTGCTGCTCATTCCCAGAGGGAGACTAGCACAGGTTGGAAACCCACCCCAGTCCCCCTAGGCTGCTGCTGAGAGCATGGTGGTCAGTGCCCAGTCGGCTTCCTGCAGAACTCGGCCCTGGGGAAAAGAATCGACCTCACTAATCACTGCTGCCTTCGTGAGCTTGATGTAACCTACCCACAGCCCCTCCACACAGACAAGGCCAGCAGCTGATGGCCTAGAGTCCCGCCAGTCAGGGTGAATTTCAAATACAGGAGCCTCACTGTGAAAATTCTCTATTTATAAAACAGACAAGTTAGCATGTGAGACCCAACATTCCATAGATAGCATTATTTCCCATTCACTCCATAAACAAGCACTGAGCACTTGCAACATATCAGGACTGGGCAGTGGATGCCGGGGTACCCTGTTGAACTAAGGCCTTTGACCCCCACCAGTGGAGCTTCCCAGTAGAGAAAGTATGTCAGACACCAAACAAATAATTACACTCATTCTTAATTTGAATGAATTGCTTCTATTGAGACAGTAGAAATCAATAGAAACTCTCACGGTTTGGTGCTTTCCCGGGAAGCAGAGCACACAACCTCCACTGTAGTTTCACAGCCCATAGGAAGGCAGCTGTGTGTGCATCCAGAGCTGTACACAAGTGTCCACAGCAGCATTCTTTGTAATAGCCTCAAACTGAAAACAGGCCCAGATGTTTATTAATGGCAGAATGGATAAACCAATTGTGCTGCATTGGTATAATGGAATACTATGCAGCAATGAAAATTAATAAACTGAAGCTACACTGCACCACATAAATAAATCTAAAAAAGGTATTGTTTGTGTATAAACACTCAATTCACAAAGGGTGTGTCTTGCCAGACAGTAGAGGAAGCAATGGATCAGAGAACAGCTCCACTCTCTCCCTCTCAGGGACCCCAGCCCTGAGACAAGATGTGCTCAGTGAGGCCAGTAGAGTAAGGGGTGCGCAGCTTCTTCTGGTAGGGCTGGGGGAGTCACCACTGGGGAAGTTGATGATAGATGGGACCTGGAAAATGGATGGTCTGACAGATGAAGCAGTGGGATAGGTGCTCTAGTCTAGGGGGACAGACTAAGAGGAGCAGAGGGGTGTGACTGCCCAGGGTGTCTGGGAGAGAAGGGCCACCTCGGTGCCTGGAGTGCAGAGAATGGGGCATTCGTGACTGAGGCTCTGAACACTTGCATTATGTCTCCACCAGGCTGTGCTGAAATGAAGCCATCTGAAGGGAGGCTGGGAGGAGCCTGGGTGGGCCATACTAGCCCCAAGCCAGGGGCAGTGTGGAGACCCAGCCTCCTGGACACCCTTGAGAAGGGAAGGTGTGGGGTGCACCCTGTAGATTCGCACAGGTCCAAAGGCAGGATGAGGACCTGCCTGGCATGGGAGACTCAGATATGAAGACATTTCCCATAAACTGAAAACACGTCAGAGATGCTTGTCTCAGATTTCCCAGCTCTACATCACTGTGAGGCCAGAGTCTCCTGCCTCCCCAGTATGAGATTCCCACTTGCTTGCTCAGGAGCCCTGACTGGTCCTAAGTCCAGGAATCTGATCAGATTCCGGCGAAGGGGGGTGGGGAAGGACCAGTTGGAGCAAGGGCTTATAGAGGACACTTCGAGACTGGGGATGTACTTCTCATGAGGGACAGTGCCAGGGAACTAAAGAGGCAGGCTCTGGCAGCTCTGGGCCAAGAGGCACTTTCAGGAGGCTCAGGTGTGGGCTGACTTTGTCCACAGACCTTCATCAGTTCCAGACCTGCTCTAGCCACTCCATCACCAAGGGACTCCTAGTTACTAAGCAACCCCTGCCATACCTACTGCATCTCCTTCCGTTCCTTAGCAACCTTGCACAACCCAGCTCCAAGTTAAGAGCTGGTGTCTATAAATGATAAGTGGTTGGATGCTGCTCAGGAACTGTGGAGAAACTTCAGATTAAATATTAGTCTGTATCAGTGTCATAATGAAGGTGACTACATGCTCTGCATTGGGAGGGACAGCTTTGGTTTCCAATTTGTGTCTCTTCTGATAACCATATTTACAAAACATCCTTTGCAGGTCCTAGACCTCCTCACTTTTTCTTCCTAGCTGCTTTCACTGCTCACTCTCTCCCTCGCCCACGCTCTCTCCTTTCTGCAAGGTCATATTTACAGCCTTTCATTTCAAGGGGATCAGATAGATTTCCACTTCTGATTGTTCTCGCTTTCCTAAAGAGGACACCAAATTCTAACCACTGTTATGACCCCTGGAGGCCTCCTCTCCCCTCAGCTAAAGCACGGATTAACCCCGTCAAGTTGTCAGGGGAATTGGTCTCCTTGGCTGGGAAGGGCAGCAGGACAAAAGAGGTCTCGCCTTTTGTAAAGACAGGACACCCCCTGCTGGAAGGCCAGAGTTATAGCACTTCTGAGAAGCTGTTCCCATCTCATTAAGTCTGTGGCTGTCCCCTCTCTGGCCTCCAGCAGTTCTTACCAAGCCCTGTCTTGTCTAAATTTTGCACAAGGTGGCTTGCGAGAAAGCTGCCCTGCTTGTAAGGAAAAGCAGCTCTGGCCTGTTGCAGGTAAATTGTGGTGCGACTGACTGGTCAGGCGTCATCAGAGATGAGGTTCCCCTTCCCATTCAAGGTCCCTCTTTCCCAGGGCCTGAGATTGAGCAGCTTCTAAGGGCCCAGACTCAGGCTCACTCTCCCCTCATTCTCACTTGAGTTTTACTCTGAAGCAGTCAGCTGAGCCAGCTGGGCCATAAGCGAGCACAGGGCCAGGGAGCTTAGACTGGCCTCTGAGCCTGGCACTGCCCACTCTGATTCCCCTTTCCATGCTGATCCATCCAGATGCTCAACTATGGAGGTGGGGAAGTCAAATGAACACTGTCAATCTAGTCCCATTGTGGAGGTAGACAGCCTTCACCACTGTGTCCGAAGAGAGAAGAGAATGGAAAAGAAAAAGGAAAGGGGGAGACCGAGAGACATGGAATAGTTAGAAATACTGAAAAACTCCCTAGTTGGTTTGCTCAGTGGATAGAGCGTTGGCCTGCTGACTGAAGGGTCCCGGGTTTGATTCCGGTCAGGGCACATTCCTGGGTTTCGAGCTTGACCCCCCCAGTAGGGGGCGTGCAGGAGGCAACCGAAAGATGATTCTCTCTCATCTTTGATGTTTCTGTCTCTCTCTCCCTTCCTCTCTGAAATCAATAAAAAAATATATATTTTTTAAGAAGAAATACTGAAAATCAGGAAAGAGGGATTTGGGAGAGGTCAACAGAAGCTGAGTGATCTTGGACAAGTCTGTTCCCCTTTCTGGCTCCATCTGCACCTGTGTAAGATGAGGAACTGAGTTGGATGGTCCTATGGGCTCTGAGAGCCCCAAGAGCCTTGTTATGAGAATCAGGGGAGAAATAAAGACTGAGCTGCAGACAGAGACAAGGAGAAAGGAGCATCAGCACAAAAGGTAAAAAGGAGTGAAAGTGAGTGGTCCCAGGGTCAGGGACCCCGACCTGGGCAGCCTGGCCTTGGCCACACTGTCCTTGCCCTGGGCTAAGGTGGTGTGGGCTCGACCTCACCAAGCTTTGCTGCACTCTTACCTGAGTGTGGTTCAGGAGCCCCTTTGCCGTGGGGGCTGCAGTTGAGCATGAGGATGTGAATAGGCAGAGGCTGGGTCTCAGGCACTGCTGATTCTATCTAAAAAACTCAGATTCCTGGCCCGGCCAGTGTGACTCAGTGGTGGAGCGTCCACCATGAACCAGGAGGTCGTGGCTCAATTCCTGGTCTCAGCACAAGCCTGTGTTTCAGGCTGGATCACCAGTAGGGGGCATGCCAATCAATGATTCTCTCTCATCATTCTCTCTCCCTCTCCTTCCTCTCTCTGAAATAAATAAAAACATATTTTTTAAAAAAAACCTCAAAGATTCCTAAAATGTACAGTTCTAGAATTAAGAAAGGTGGTTAGAAAAGGCCCCCACAGCTTGAGAGATGTGAGGGGAGGCCCGGGGGACAGTGCTCAACTTGTTGTCTGAATATTATTCTGCAGAATGTTGCACAAACCTCTTACCAAGAACCCATTCCTGTCAGTCCAGCTGTCCCCGGATCCCCGTGTACAACAGAAACAGACAGACCCACGAGTTCAAGCATGCTTCAGACCCCACACTGTGGAAGAAGGGGCAGGCAGGGCAGGCAGCCTGCAGGTCATCTGGCTGGGGAAGCAGAGCTGGGTACAAAGCCACAAAGACATTTCTACCCACAACAAAAGAAGACCATAGGCCTCAGTCCCAAAGCCAGTGAAACATCCCTCCCCGCTGGATCAGGCCCCTGGCATGACACAAGACTATGGCTGTAGAGTTCCAGGTGCCCTTCTGCGTCCAGGTGTCCACCTACCACCCAGCCTGTCACCTGGGCCCAAATATTTGATGAGCACCTACTTCATGCTGGGCACTGTGTTAAGTACTGTGAACAGCAAAACAATGAAAGTGCAGTTCCCACCCTCAATGAGTTTACAGTGTAATGGAGGAGTCGAATAAATGCAGTGCAGGGTGCTACATGTCAAAAGGAAAGTGGTTTTGAGATCCAAGGAGAGCATGGGGCAAGCCACATGGAGATGCGTATGGGACATTTCAGAGGAGTTGCCCAGGTAGTTGGATAAATTGTTCTGGCACTCAGGAGAGCAAGTTAGCAATCTGTAGAATGATCTGGAAATTATTGGGCATAGGTGGAAACAGCCTCATCAAATGGACAAGATATCCCAAGAAAGTGAATAAGGTGGAAAGAGAGGAGAGTCAAAATAGCAAGTGGGGTAGCCAGCCTCTAAGGTGGTCTCCATGAACCCAGTGGGCTGGCATTCACACCCTGGGTAGTTCCCCTCCCTCATCATACCAGGGTTGGCAGAAGTAATGGTGTGTCACTTCTGAGGATAGAATATAGAAAACTGAATGTTCCATCTTGAGCCCTTGCTGTCTCTTTCCTTCTCTCTTGGATCGCTCCTGGCTGCCAGGTTGTGAGCACCCGTATGGCAAGGCCCATGTGCCTGGCAACAACCATGTGAATGAGCCTGGAGGCAAACCTGTCAGCCCCAGCCCAAGCTCGAGATGACTACAACCCCAACCTACAGCTGAGACACAACCTCATGAGACAGCCTGAGCCAGAACCACCCAGCTACACTGCTCTCATTCCTTACCTCCAAAACTATGAGAAAATAAATTTTCAAACTGCTAAGTGTTAGAGTAACTTGTTATACAGCAATAGATACTAGTACTATAAGAAATGCATAGAAAATTAGCTCTTTGAAGAGATAGAGCAGAAAATCCTAAAATACAAGATTTTTAAAAATAATGTAGTCATAATTAAAACAGTTGTACTGATACGTGAACAAACAAATCAAAGGAACAGAAGGGAAGATTCAGAAATAGATACAAACACAATTGAGAATTTAATATATGATAAAGGTGGCATTCCTTTTTTTGTTATTAATCCTCACCCAAGTATATTTTTCCACTAATTTTTTCTCTTTTTTTTAGAAAGACAGTTGAAGGGAGGGGTAGAGACCGAGAGAGAGAAACATTGATGTGAGTGAGACACATCAATTGGTTGCCTCTCGCACATGCCCCAACCAGGGCTGGGGATTGAGCCTGCAACCGAGGTAGGTGCTCTTGACCGGAATCAAACCCACAACCCTTCAGTCTGCAGACCGACTAACCACTGAGCCAAACCGGCTAGGGCAGCATTTCTAATCAGTGACAAAAAAAAATAGATTTATCAATAAATGATGTTGAGACAACTGGGTAGCTCTCTGGGGAAAAAGAAATTAAATTAGACCTGTGCCTTTCACACAACACACCAAAATAAATTTCAAATGGGTCAAAGACTTAAATGTAAAAAATGCAACCATAAAAACTACAATAATTCTTTTTATTTCTGCATGGGGTAAGAAAACTACTTAAGCAAAGTTTAAAGAAAAGTACAATGTATATAAAGTTATAAAATAGATAAAACTAATATCTATATATATAAAAAGTCAGCGACTGGAACACCATAACCATAGGAACGACTGGTCGCTATGACGCCCACTGTGGCCAGCAAACCGGCTGGATCTGGGGGTGGAGCCAGCTGGCCAACCTCCCGTGGCCCCTCCCCCAGCCAGCTCTGCCCCTGATTGCCCCCCTACCACAATAGGGGGTGGAGCTGGCCAGGGGGGAGGGGCTTCAGGAGGTTGGCCAGCCGGCCCTGCCCCCAATGGGCCCCCACCACCCTGATCAGCCTGCAGCCCCTTCCCCCAGCCAGCTCTGCCCCTGATCGGCACCCCCGACTCCAATCAGGGGCAGGGCCGGCTGGCCCACCGCCACAGTCCCTCCCCATGGCCGGCCCCACCCCCAATCAGCCCCCACCACTCCCATCAGCCCGCAGCCCCTCCCCCCAGCCAGCTCCGCCCCATCACTCCCCCCTCACCCACCAATTGGGGCTTAGCTCCTCCCCACTGCCCACAGCTCCTCCCCACCACCAGCCCCACCCCCAATTACCCCCCAATTGGGGGCAGGGCCCGCCGGCCAATTGCCCCAGCCACCAGGCCCTGATCAGGCCCTCCAGCCAACCTCCCCCTGTCTGCTCCTCCTGACAGGCCCAGCCCTGATTGGCCCGGCAGGCTGGACCCCACCCATGCACGATTGGTCCACTGGGCCTCTAGTACAGTGATAAAGATCAGTTCAATGGTTGTATATACATACATTTGTCAAAATTCCAGGAACTGTACACTTAAATTGTATGCATTTGATTGTATCTACAGTATACTTTAATAGAGTTTATTTTAAAAAGAAAAGAAAAAGGACAAACTGAGGGCAAATACCAGTAGGTCTGATGTCTTAAGAAAATACATAAGATTTCTCTACAAGAATTGATAGCCCTGGATCCTGACCTAGACCCAACCCCTTTTTCCCCGGTTATGAGCCTTCCCCAGCCTCTCCTGGGCATAGATGTTTCAAAGCTGATTTTTTGCAGAATGAAAGACCATCTTCTCAGAGTTGCGGTTCACATGAAGCACAGCATCTCTTTGCTTTGGCCTCTATAGCAGGTCGAAGCCTTCTCCAATTTTTATTTCTGGGATGGTACTATAATCTGAATGTTTGTATTCCCCTAAAATCCATGTAATCGAAACCTAATCCCCAAAGTGATGGTATTTGGAGGTGGGGCCTTGGGAGGTGATTAGGTCCTGAGGGTGGAATCCTCCTAAACGGGATTAGTGCTTTTATAAAAGAGACTCCAGGAAGGTGTATTGCCCCTCTGCCACTGTGAGGACAGGGCAAGAAAACGGCAGCCTGAGAACCAGGAAGCTGGCCCTCACCAGACACCCAGTCTGCCAGCGCCTTGTATGGACTTCACAGCCTCCAGAACTGTGCGAAACACATGTTTGTTGTTTAAGCCACCAAGTCTATGGCAGCGTGGTACCACTGCCTGAGCAGACTGAGACAGGTGGTTTAGTCAGTTGCTGTAGTACTTGGTTGATTGGTTGTTTGCAAGGTTGGCTGGTTCACAGATTGGGGAAATGAAAAGAGCAAGAGAGATTTCTAGGTCAAAATCTGAAAGACAGAGGAAAAGAAGGGGGAAACCTAAAGATTTGCCCATTTGAAGAAGATATTGGCCACAGTGAAACTTAAGACAAAAAGTGGGGAAAAGAAGAAATGAGGAAGTGGTATATGTACATTCCCCTGAGCGGGGAGAAAAGAGATGATGGAGAAGAAAGTTCTGGCAATGGCCTTTCACCTCCTCAAAGAAGGCCCTTAGTATCCATGGCCTTTGTAGCCACGGGGTAATGTAGTAGAAAGGCAGGGACCCGGCTAGAGTCCAGAAGTACGGGAAACGTTCCCAGCCGCATGGTGGCTTACAGGAGCGTTATGCAAGCCTAACTCCAAAGACTGCATTTTGTGGAAGCCTTATCTATGTGTTTCAAAACAAACACAAGAATCTCCATTGCAACATTTTATAACCTCCCTCCGATTCACTTCCTGCTTAGCCCTTTCACCACAACATCTCACAACCTTGACAAGCTGCAGAGACATTTATCAGGAGAAAAGCCAGCTTGCCAATATGACTTTGCCCCCAATATCTGGGTATCCTGGATTGTTTGTTTTTTATTTGCTAAATTTGAATTTCAGATAAATGACAAACAATTTTTTAGTATAAGTATGTCCCAAATATTGCATGGAACACACCTATACTAAAAAAAAGTATTCCTGGTTTATTTGAAATTCAAACTTATCTGGGCATCATGTATTTTATCTAGCAGCCATATCCTTTGACCCTAGTGGTGATGATTCTCCACAGAACAGCAACAACTGCAGCTTATTAATCAATCTGAAAAAAATCAGAATTGTATAAATTTTGCACATCACCCAGGAGAAAGATGAAGACAAGCTATTTATTTTAATGACACCAGCAATACATGTATACAGCCTCCTTGTGATCATTTTTTCAAATACAGATAAAGCAAACATTCTCCATTATTAAACAACCAACTCCCCTTCCTAAAATTAACCACAATTCTTGTAGAATTCTCTATGTGTTTGCATGCATATATGTAAGTATAAAATATGTAAATTTGTTTTGTGTGTTCGTATTGTAAACACTACCCATTGTTCTGCATCTTGTTATAGTATAACAGTGCATATAGATCCACCTCATTGTTTTTAAAAGCTGCAGAATATTCCACAGAATACACATTACCCTAGTTTAGCAGTTCTCAACGTGTGGTCTGGGAACCCTTAGCAGATGCTTTCAATGGGTCTCTGAGGTCAAAATTACTTTCATAATAATAGTTAAAACATTATTGCTTTGCACCCTCACTCTCTCACAAATGTACAATGGAGTTTTCCAGAGGCTCCATCTGTGATGATGTCATTGCTCTGACAGCTAATGGAATGTGTACCTGTATTTCTTATGTTTTCCAAAATGTTCTAGAAGAGCAGATTTAGCATATAAATATGTGCATTTTCAAGAGATTAACTCTGTTCTTCGACTCCTACTGTGTTCTTTCTGTCTTAAGTTATACTTACTGTAATTTCAGTATTATCTATAGATATAAAAGCCCAGCAATCGGAACGGCGGACTAACCAGAATGACCAGTGGCTATGACCCACACTGCGGTAGCCAACTAGCCTGATTCGGGCCCCAATGGCCGCCCCCCACCGTCCGCCGCCTGGTCCCCAATCAGCCCCTAACACCCCAATCAGAGTGGCACTGGCCAGCCAACTGCCTGCAACCCCTCCCCCACACCAGCCTAGCTTGATGGGCCCCCATCAGAGTGGGCCGGCCAGACCCCACCCATGCATGAATTCATGCACCAGGCCTCTAGTTGTTCAATAAACTATTATTTTGAAATTCTGAAGTTTTCCTTGCATCTATGTGGAAACATGAGATATAAGCATACTTTATCTTGCTTTGCAATGATATTTTATATTTTTATCAAAAATCTTTCTAAATGTTGTAGTTTTATCTAAAATTGGTATTTTAAAGTTTTAACAATATTTTATTCTAACACATAAGATAATTTAACAATATTTTTCTTTTTATATTCAAGGATTCACCACTAGCTTAAGAAAGATAGAAGAAGACTTGCTTCCTCCACCCTCAACTGCAGCATCTGTGTCTAAAAATACTGAAAAAGAGGAAACTGGCATATGAGAGTTCTCTGACTAGCAGAAAGGAAGGGTATACTCCAAAGAAACTGTGCAAAACCAGATGAGAAACAAAAATGTGATGAAATCTATATTTCACTCAACTGGGTAGATATTAATAGTTTATCTTATTATGTCTAATGCAACAGAACATTTTGAATAGCATTGTAGCACTAGGTAAGTTGCAGCATCATTTTGAGACCAATCATTCATAATGCAGAGAAAAAGTAACTGCTTATTTTAAATGTACATGGGGTGAGCTCTTCAAGAGCTCAAACCTGTTTCTTGCAGCTTTTCAAAGTAGAGATGAAAAGGTTACGGAAGCATCTTGCAGGGTAAGTTATTGCATGGCATCGGCTGGAGAAGTGCACACAGCAGCTGAGAGACACTGAAGCCTCGCACACTGCCGAGGGCCTGCAGGCTGGAAAGTCAGGGAAAGCCATCCTGGGCACTGCCACTTTGCAGCAGTACAGCACTCATCCAATTAAAGGGTTAGCTGCAGACATGAAGACGGGGTTAATCTCTTGTCTGAAAAACTGTCCTTCTGCCTCATAAATGAATGAAGCAAATGGGGGAAATATGCTGTCTTCTTGTATTTATCCTGTGTCAGCACCAACTAATTGTTAAAGATCTTCTCATGTGAGCATGTAGTGGCAAATACAGGTGGTGGTGAAATTTTCAGTGTTGACTAACTGTTTTGAATCTCATGGTTTCTTCTTAAACAATAGTTTTGATGTTTCCATTGAAGACAAACAAAGTAATAGTGGGTAAAGCAGCTGGCACTTAGCATGAGGAAGACAGCAGCACCAAAATGTCCAAGCAGTCATATTCTTCACTGTCACGAACCTGCAGCTTAAAAAAAAAAAGCCAGTTTCATTTAAGATTATTTTATGAAACCTTGATCCCTGAGAACACATATTCTTAACATTCTCTGTGAAGAAATGGGAAATAGACATAACATGTTTCTGCCACACACTGAAGAATGAAGGGATCTCAAGAAAAATCACTGGTGTGATCGTTGGGGATGTGAGCTGAACTATCTGCTTTTTCATGTGACACTATTTTTACTGGAAAGAATGACTGACAAACTATGATTTTACAAATTTGACATATATTTTCTCAGGAAGAACAAAGGAGACTATCACTTAAAGGAAAATAACTGACAATATTTGCTGCCATTGATAAAATTTGAACTTTCCAGCACAAATTAAAATTGCAGAAAGTCTGTATCTGCCATCTTGAGTTTGACAATTGCCTGACATTGTAAGATTTTCCCAATGAGATCAATGTTGATATTAATAAATGTTTTTTATTGTGCAATGAAATTTGTCAACATTTGAATGATCTGTGTAACTCAATGAACCAAAATTTTCCAGATGACCAGTGCATGATGTTACAAAATTATGCACGGACGAAAGATTCACTCAAAGTGGATAGACCAAGATAGACCAAAAGAATCTATATATATAAAAGGCTAAGTGACCAACCATCTGCCTGTCTGTCCGGCTGGCCAGACATATGATGCGCATTGGCAATTTAAAAATAAATGTTGACTCGCACATGCGTGATACATATAAAGCTCTCGGTTGTTCTGATTCCAAAAATGGATTTGTCCCTATCTGACACTGGCCTCCCAGTTAAATTAATTCGAAGACAGTTTCCTGTGATGCCAGTATTTGCGATGACTAATAATAAATCACAAAGACAAACTCTAGACCAGGGGTGGGCAAACTTTTTGACTCGAGGGCCACAATGGATTCTTAAACTGGACCGGAGGGCCGGAACAAAAGCATGGATGGAGTGTTTGTGTGAACTAATATAAATTCAAAGTAAAGGAGCGGAGGGGAGAGCAAGAGAACTGGATAGAACAGCCGGATCCGGCCCGCGGGCCGTAGTTTGCCCACGGCTGCTCTAGACAGAGTAGGAATATTCCTATTTAAACCCGTTTTCAGACATGGTCAGTTACATGTTGCTTTCTCTCAAGTTCGAAGAGCGTGTGACATTAAAGTTAAAGTTGTAAGTACTTCATCACAGGGGAAATTAGTCAAGCAATCTGAAAGTGTTTTTGCTCTTAATGAGGTATACAGGGAGGTATTAGAATAAGTTTAATCAATTTATTAGTTATTGTTTTTATCAATTTTTTATGTCATGTTTTTGTTGTTTTTATATCATGTCTTTGTTGTTGTTATATCATGTTGTTATTGTTTATTTGTTAATCAATTTATATATTATTTTCATATACATTTTACTAATTTTCTTTCATCTCTGACACTTCTATTATAGAAAAATGGCAAATAGCGATATTAAAATATTTATTCTAATTAATTTCCTTTCAATGTGCACAAATCCATGCATCAGGCCACTAGTTCTAATATAACAGAGTACAAGAATTCATTGATATGGTTTCAGATTCCACATTGCAACTGACCTTTAAGAAAGTACCATTTTGCAGGGATGTAAAGTAGGGAATATAGTCAATAATTTTGTAATAACTATGTATGGTGCCAGGTGGGTACTAAACTTTTGGGGGTGGGGCGGGGGAATCACTGCTATGCTGTACACCCGAAACTAATCTAATATTGTATGTCAAATACAAGTGGATTTTAAAAATTTTTTTTAAGAAATTACACAATTTTGTTGTAAAAAAATTTTTTCACAATTATCTGAAAAAGCTAATATAGCTCTCCTTTCAACCACATATCTGTACTAGGCCAGATAGTCAGATAGTCTTCCTATACTTCCATTCAAAGAGCATATTGTGACAGATAAATGTAGAAGCAGGTCTGAGATTCCAGCTGTCTTCCATTAAACCTGACATTAAAGAGAGTTTAAAAATTATATAACAATGCCCCTCTTCTCACTAAATGTTTTATTTTAGAAAATACAGTTTATTTTTAATATGTTGATTTTAGAGAAAAAGGAAGGGAGAGGGAAAGAGAAAGAGAAACATCAATGTGAGAGGCATGCTTCCTGGTGCTTCCCAGATATTTCCTGACTAAACCGCTGCAATAATGCTGGGAGGTATCATCACCTCCTTCTGTTAGAAGAGGAAACATGTGCTGCTGGGAGCCTGAATGTTCTCATTCTGTCAACAGTGTGTCTGTTTGCCTGTGCCAGCGTCACCGTGTCTGATTGTGCAGGCCTTGTCAGGGTGAGTGTGGCATAGCCTTTCTCACCAGGTTTTCTACTGAAAATGACAAACCCAGGGACTTCTTAATTTACCTGCACCTAATGTCAGGTGCTGTGACCCTGCCCTTTGTCCTTTACCCATGAATCAGAGCCACCTTTGATAACCACTAACTCCCGGTGATTTAGAATATTTCCCTTGATGAAAAAGATGTTCTTATATTGTACACAAAGAGATATGTACAGAGATGCTTATTGTAGGATTGCTTATCAGGGGAAAGGAATAATCGAAATGCCCATCAATAGAGGAGCAGTTAAATAAAAGGGGATGGCAGAGTTCTCAAATTTTTCTGTCTTGGGGCCCCTATATGTTCTTAAAAGTTATTGAGGACTCCAAAGAGCCTTTTCTTTAAATGTGAGTTATATCTGTCAATATTTACAATAGAAATTAAAAACCATTTACTTTTTTGGGTGCATTCAAAGTTAGCAATCTGTAGAATGATCTGGAAATTATTGGGCATAGGTGGAAGCAGCCTCATCAAATGGACAAGATATCCCAAGAAAGTGAATAAGGTGGAAAGAGAGGAGAGTCAAAATAGCAAGTGGGGTAGCCAGCCTCTAAGGTGGTCTCCATGAACCCAGTGGGCTGGCATTCACACCCTGGGTAGTTCCCCTCCCTCATCATACCAGGGTTGGCAGAAGTAATGGTGTGTCACTTCTGAGGATAGAATATAGAAAACTGAATGTTCCATCTTGGGCCCTTGCTGTCTCTTTCCTTCTCTCTTGGATCGCTCCTGGCTGCCAGGTTGTGAGCAACCGTATGGCAAGGCCCATGTGCCTGGCAACAACCACGTGAATGAGCCTGGAGGCAAACCTGTCAGCCCCAGCCCAAGCTCGAGACGACTACAACCCCAACCTACAGCTGAGACACAACCTCATGAGACAGCCTGAGCCAGAACCACCCAGCTACACTGCTCTCATTCCTTACCTCCAAAACTATGAGAAAATAAATTTTCAAACTGCTAAGTGTTAGAGTAACTTGTTATACAGCAATAGATACTAGTACTATAAGAAACTCATAGAAAATTAGCTCATTGGGAGAAACCAAGATGGCGGCATAGGTAAACACCTAAACTGCTGCCTTGCACAACAATTTCAAAACTACAACTAAAAGACAGAACGGACACCATCCAGAACCACAGGAAAGCTGGCTGAGGGAAAATTCTACAACTAGAAGGAAATAGAAAAGCTCACATAGAATTGGAGGTACGGCAAAGGGTCTTTGTGCGCGCAGAGAGGAAGGGCGGCTGAGAGCCTGGCTGACTTTCTCTGGCGGAAGGGGGAAGGAAGCCTCCGACCGCACTGAACCCCAGTTCTGACTGCACTGAACCCCAGTTCCGGGCGAGCCCCTGGGGACCCACGCTCTTACGGGGGGGAGTCTGGACTCTCGGGCGGAGACTCGGGAGCCGGGGAAGGTGGAGGACTGAAAGCGCACACGCGCCAGTGCGCACAAAGGCTGCAGAGGTTGCCACAGGCTTTCCCTAGTGGAAGGGAGTCAGAGGCTCCTGAATGCACTGAGCCCCAGTTCTGACTGCAGTGAACCCCAGTTCCAGGCGAGCCCCTGGGGACCCACACTCTTGTGGGGGGAGTCTGGACTCTCGGGCGGAGACTCGGGAGCCGGGGAAGGCGGAGGACTGAAAGCACGCAGCGCGCGCGCGCGCGCCAGTGCGCACAAAGGCTGCGGAGGTTGCCACAGGCTTTCCCTAGTGGAAGGAAGTCAGAGGCTCCTGAATGCACTGAGCCCCAGTTCTGACTGCAGTGAACCCCAGTTCCAGGCGAGCCCCTGGGGACCCACGCTCTTGTGGGGGGAGTCTGGACTCTCGGGCGGAGACTCGGGAGCCGGGAAGGCAGAGGTCTGAAGGCGCGCACATGCACGCAAGGGCAAGGCTGACGGGAAGCCAAGACTGAGACTCCACCCCATCCAAGCTGAGCACAGAGGCTATTGCAATTTGGCAAGTATAATCCTATAAGGCTGTCTCCAGCACCGAACTTCTCCCAGCATAGACACAGCTGATCCTTACAGCCAACTGGCCTGGAGGTCAATTCTTCCCAGTGATACCAACAACAATAAAGACTTAATTACAACAAGGCTGTACACACAGTCCACAAAAGGGTGCACCAAGAGTGTCCACCTCAGGTTAACTGGGGAGGCAGACCCACTGGGCCATATTGGAAACCTAGAACACAAATCTACCTTACCAACTCAGGGAAGCAGTGAAAATGCGGCCTCAAAGAATCAGATCACAAACGAAAGAAATGGAGGAAAACAAACGACTGGATATAGAATTCAAAACCACGGTTATAAGGCTTTTTAAGAATATCCTAGAAAAGGCCGATAAATATAATGAGACCCTCGAAGATATGAAAAAGGACCAACTAGAAATTAAACATACACTGACTGAAATAAAAAATATTATACAGAGACCCAAAAATCAAGTCAAAGAATTGAATTACAAAGAAGCAAAAAACACTCAACCGAAAAAGCAAAAAGCAAAAAAAAAAAAAAATCCAAAAAGTTGAAGATAATGTAAGAAGACTCTGGGACAACTTCAAGCGTACCAACATCAGAATTATGGGGGTGCCAGAAGAAGAGAGAGAGCAAGATACTGAAAACCTATTTGAAGAAATAATGACCGAAAACTTCCCCCACCTGGTGAAAGAAATAGACTTACAAGTCCAGGAAGCCCACAGAACCCCAAACAAAAGGAATCCAAAGAGGACCACACCAAGACACATCATAATTAAAATGCCAAGAGCAAAAGACAAAGAGAGAATATTAAAAGCAGCAAGAGAAAAACAGTTAGTTACCTACAAGGGAGCACCCATACGACTGTCAGCTGACTTCTCAACAGAAACTATGCAGGCCAGACGGGAGTGGCAAGAAATTTTCAATGTGATGAATAGCAAGAACCTACAACCAAGATTACTCTACCCAGCAAAGCTATCATTCAGAATTGAAGGGCAGATAAAGAGTTTCACAGATAAGAAAAAGCTGAAGGAGTTCATCACCACCAAACCAGTATTATATGAAATGCTGAAAGGTATTCTTAAAGAAGAGGAAGAAGAAAAAAGTAAAGAGAAAAATTATGAATAACAAATACATATCTATCAACAAGCGAACCTAAAAATCAAGTGAATTAAAAACCTGAGGGACAGAATAATCTGGTGAATATAATAGAATCAGGGGCATAGAAAGGGAGTGGACTGATAATTCTCAGGGGGAAAGGGGTATGGGGGGTTCATGAAGAGACTGGACAAAAATCATACACCTATGGATGAGGACAGTGGAGGGGAGGTAAGGGCAGAAGGTGGGGTGGGAAATGGGTGGAGGGGAGCTATGGGGGGGAAAAGGAGAAATAATTGTAATAATCTGAATAAAGATTTATTTAAAAAAAAAGAAAATTAGCTCATTGAAGAGATAGAGCAGAAAATCTTAAAATACAAGATTATTTAAAAATAATGTAGTCATAATTAAAACAGTTGTACTGATACGTAAACAAACAAATCAAAGGAACAGAAGGGAAGACTCAGAAACAGATACAAACACAATTGAGAATTTAATATATGATAAAGGTGACTTTTCTAATCAATGGCAAAAAAAAAAAAAAAAAAAGGTAGATTTATCAATAAATGATGTTGAGGAGAAACCAAGATGGCAGCATAGGTAAACACCTGAACTTGCTGCCTCGCACAACCACTTCAAAACTACAACTAAAAGACAAAACAGACATCATACAGAACCACAGGAAGACTGGCTGAGTGGAAATTCTACAATTAGAAGGGAAGAGAAAAGCACACTGAGACTCAGAGGAGCTACAGGAGTAAAGTGCAGAGGTACGGAGGTGCACGTGTGCGGGAAGGGTTGGCAACTGAGTACGTGGTTGGCTTTTTCAATCTGCAGGGAGACACAAGTTCCCGACTGCTCTGAACTCCAGTTCCGGGTGAGACTCTGGGGACCCAGACTTATACGGGGAGACACTGGACTGTCTGGCATCGGGCTGAACTTGAGGGCGGCATTCTTTCAGAGGTGCTTGCAGCAATTACCGTGGGACACTGAGACCCGGGGTCCTCTTAGGGCAGGGCTGACGGGAAGCCATTGCTGTTTGCTCCACCCTTAGACTCCGCCCCACCCAAGTTGTGCACAGAGGCTTTTACATATGAATGGCCTGGCCCTTTGAAATCTAAAATTACCTAACAAACTGCAGCTGAGTCAGAGAGACCCAGAACATCCAAAAGAAGGCCCAAGGCCCCACAGCAGCTTGCATTGCTTCACAGCTGGGCCTCATCTGGGCACTTCCAAAACCCAAACAAAGAAGAGGAATCTGCAGAACTCTCCATAGCTCCTGCTGGGTGGCCTCAGGCAGAAGCTAAATTAGCACCTCCTTGGAGATCCAAGAGCCAGTGTACCCAGGGGTCAGAGTGGGACCATCCAGATTACAAATCCTCAGATCCATAAGGGACACACTCAGGGGGCAGACTCAGGGAGCACCAAAGCCCCACTGAAGCAAGTCTTGCCTCATAAGGGTGTCTCCAGCACAGAAGTTCTCACATTGTGGACACAGCTGATCCTCACAGCCAATTGGCCTGGAGGTCAATTCCTCCCAGTGATACCAACAACAATCAAGGCTTAACTACAACAAGGCTGTGCACACAGCCCACAAAGGGGTGCACCAAGAGTGTCCACCTCAGGTAACTGAGGAGGCTGAGCTACTGGGCTCTATAGGACACCTAGCACACAAAGCCACTCTATCACACAGGGAAGCAGCCAAAAGGCGGAGACAAAGAAACAGGTCACAAATGAAAGAAATGGAGGATATAGAGTTCAAAACCACTGTTATAAGGTTTTTCAAGAATTTTATAGAAAAGGCCAATAAATTTAGTGAGACCCTCGAGGATATGAAAAAGGACCAACTAGAAATTAAGCATACACTGACTGAAATAAAAAATAATATACAAAGATCCAACAGTAGACTAGAGAACCGCAAGAATCAAGTCAAAGATTTGAAATATGAAGAAGCAAAAAACACCCAACCAGAAAAGCAAAAAGAAAAAAGAATCCCAAAATATGAAGATAGTGTAAGGAGCCTCTGGGACAACTTCAAGCATACCAACATCCGAATTATGGGGGTGCTAGAAGAAGAGAGAGAGCAAGATACTGAAAACCTATTTGAAGAAATAATGACAGAAAACTTCCCCCGCTTGGTGAAAGAAATAGACTTACAAGTCCAGGAAGCGCACAGAACCCCAAACAAAAGGAATCCAAAGAGGACCACACCAAGACACATCATAATTAAAATGCCAAGAGCAAAAGACAAAGAGAGAATATTAAAAGCAGCAAGAGAAAAACAGTTAATTACCTACAAGGGAGCACCCATACGGCTGTCAGCTGACTTCTCAACAGAAACTATGCAGGCCAGACGGGAGTGGCAAGAAATTTTCAATGTGATGAATAGCAAGAACCTACAACCAAGATTACTCTACCCAGCAAAGCTATCATTCAGAATTGAAGGGCAGATAAAGAGCTTCACAGATAAGAAAAAGCTGAAGGAGTTCATCACCACCAAACCAGTATTATATGAAATGCTGAAAGGTATTCTTAAAGAAGAGGAAGAAGAAAAAAGTAAAGAGAAAAATTATGAACAACAAATACATATCTATCAACAAGCGAACCTAAAAATCAAGTGAATTAAAAACCTGAGGGACAGAATAATCTGGTGAATATAATAGAATCAGGGGCATAGAAAGGGAGTGGACTGATAATTCTCAGGGGGAAAGGGGTATGGGGGTTCATGAAGAGAATGGACAAAAATCATACACCTATGGATGAGGACAGTGGGGGGGAGGTAAGGGCAGAAGGTGGGGTGGGAAATGGGTGGAGGGGAGCTATGGGGGGGAAAAGGAGAAATAATTGTAATAATCTGAATAAAGATTTATTTAAAAAAAAAAAAAAAAGAGCTTCACAGATAAGAAAAAGCTAAAGGAGTTCATCACCTCCAAACCAGTATTATATGAAATGCTGAAAGGTATTCTTTAAGAAGAGGAAGAAGAAGAAAAAGGTAAAGATAAAAATTATGACAACTAATACATGTTTATCAACTAGTGAATCTAAAACTCAAGTGAATAAAAAATCTGATGAACAGAATAAACTGGTGAATATAATAGAATCAGGGGCATAGAAAGGGAGTGGACTGACAATTCTTGGGGGGAAAGGGGTGTGGGGGGTGCAGGAAGAGACTGGACAAAAATCATACACCTATGGATGAGGACAGTGGGGGGGAGGGGGTAAGGGCATGGGGTGGGGTAGGAACCAGGTGGAGAGGAGGTATGGGGGGAAAAAAGAGGAACTACTGTAATAATCTGAACAATAAAGATTTATTAAAATAAAATGATGTTGAGACAACTGGGCAGCTTTCTGAGGGAAAAGAAATTAAATTAGATGTTTCACACACCAAAATAAATTTCAAATGGATCGAAGATTTAAATGTAAAAAAATGAAACCATAAAAGCTACAATAATTATTTTTATTTCTGCATGGGGAAGGAAAACTATTTAAGCAAAGTCTAAAGAAAAGTACAATTTATATAAAGTTATAGAATAGATAAAACTAATATATAGTGACAGAAATCAGATCAATGGTTGTCTGAAGGTCTAACAATCCCTATCTATACCCAAGGCCTCCCAGTTGAGTACAGGTCAGACTCCTGCAAATTACAAGTTGTTAATGGAAAGATTGAGGCATGTCCTCCAAATACTAATGATCCTTTATGTCCATCCCCCTTTTTTCCGAGAATATATTCTGTTGATCCTAGATATTGACTCGACAAACTGTTGCGGAGTCATGAATTATTTTTCTAGGAACTGGGAAGGTGTTCATTTCACAATATATAATATACAGACATTCCAAGATCTCTGCTCATCCTCTATGCTTCCCCCCCTCCACCTCCCTCTCACTACCTGCTGCTCCTTCCTGAGTTTTCAGTCTAGGTGCAAGGATTAGGTCAGTCAGAAATATGAAAACCTATTTGAAGTTTTTATATTTCTACTAGTGTCCTGGTGCATGGATTCATGCACACTGAAAGGAAATTAATTAGAAGAAAAATTTTAATATCACTATTTGTGTCTTGCTAGTGAAAAGAAAATAGGATTCTACCAAGTCTCCTATATACCTACTCCAGGACTTCTGTGAGGATCAAATAAGATGAGGTACAGGAAAATGCTTCACAAACATTTGGTTAAACTGTAAAATGTTTGCACCTGGCTATAAAGTAAGTCCGGTTTCTGGGCTGAAGAAACTCCAAGGAGGCTAGTTGCTAGGGAGAGGAAGCCAGGCGTTGCTATATGACATCATTACCCGATGCCCACAGCAACTGTTTCCAGGCTGGGCTGTGGGCCACATTTTACACCATGGGGTCTTGGCAGCATTGGCTGGAATTGGTGGGGTGTTGCTTGCTCTGGGGTGGTGGCCGGGTCTGTGTCCCACTTGGGGGAAGCCGAGTGTTGGTTTGTTGGCACCAGGTCTGCGGTGACATTTATTTTTAAATGGCCAGTGGGCGTCATGGCAGCTCCTCCATTGAGCGTCTGCCCCCTGGTGGTCAGTGTGCATCATAGCTACTTGTCAGATGTAATACTAGTAATTGCTTTTACTATGTGCCAGAAAGTATTCTAAGTACTTTAATATATATATATATATATATATATATATATATATATATATATATATATATATATATATGTTTTTTTGTTTGTTTTTAGAGAGAGAGGAAGGGAGAGGGAGAAAGAGTGGAACATCCATTGGTTGCCTCGCATATGCACCCCAACCAGGGATCGAATCCACAACCTGGGTATGTGACCTGACTGGGAATTGAGCTGGCAACCTGTCAATGCATGAGAGGACACTCAACCAACAGAGCCACATCGGCCAGGGTAGCACTTTTTAAATATTAATTCTTTTAATCATCATACAATCATTTGAGGTAAATACTATGTCTAGGCAAAAGGTAATGATGGCCAACCCTGGATGGTGGTTCTCGGAAGGGAGAGGAGAGAACAAACGCAAAGCCTTGCAAAACAAGATTCAGTCTTTCTAATTGTTTTGATGTGAGAGGCCAGAAACAGAGAGGGATCCATGAAGTCAGGGCTGGGTTCTAGCCTATTCTGTGGGAGAATGGAGGCATCAGCAACAAAAATGGAGAACAGAGGCGAAGGGAGGAGTTTGAAAGGAAATATGCATTCCACCTATTGGACATAGTGGTTTTGAGATGAAGGAAAGGAAGGCTTCTAACTGGACTTGCCAGCAGGCTGTTAGAAATGCCAGACTGAGAAGTCCTGCATGGGGCTATGGATTTGGGTGTTGTCTACAGAGATGTGATTATTGAAGCCACGGAAGTGGATAGCATTGCTAAGGGAGCAGGTACGCCGACAGAAGAGAAGGCCAAGGTAAAATGCTTGGAAGTTGTGCTGTTATTTACCTGCTGTCTCTCAGAACCATGGCTACCCTATTCTGTGATGTTGGGGTTGAAAGTCTGCAAACAACCTTTCCCAGAGTCTTGCCAGCTGGCTTCCTATTAAATTCTACTAGTGAAAGGCACTGGTGTGATTGGAGGGACGTCAGGTGAAAGAAGAAACTGCCATCCTGTGTCTGGCTCCTGTTAGTGGCCCTCCGGGGTGGCTCTAGCCCAGAAGCCAACAAACCCTTCCTGTAAAGACTGGATATTAAATAGTTTAGGCTGTGGACTACATGGTCTCTGTTACAACTACTCAGCTCTGCATTGCAGCGCAAAAGCAGCCGCAGACAATACGCAGTGAACAAGCATAACTGTGTTCCAATAAAGCTTTATTTATGGACACTGAAGTCTGGAGTTTTAAAGATAATTTTTATGTCATGAAATTTTTTATCAACCATTTAAAATGTAAAAATAACATTGTGCCTGCCTGCGTGGCTCAGTGGTTGAGCATTGACTGTGAACCAGGAGGTCACAGTTCATGCCCGGGTGGTGGGCTTAACACCCAGGGAAATCAATATATATATATGTGTGTGTGTGTGTGTGTGTGTGTGTGTGTGTGTGTGTGTGTGTACTAGTGGCCCATCACTTGCAGTAGGCCGCCCGCTGCTTCCACGAGAGCCATGCCACTTCTTTAGGAGGCGGGAGCGAGCCGCCAGGGCCCATGGGAGCCAGGAGGGACCCTCACCGATTCTGCAGGTGGTGGGAGCAAGCCACCAGTGCCCGTGGGAGCCGGGAGGGAGCTGTGCGATTCCACGGGAGGTGGGAGGGAGCCGCCGCCTGCAGGAGCGGGGCTGGGGGACGGACCTAGAGGTGCTCCATGCATCTCCTGGTGACTGGTTGCGCAGGCAGCCCCACCCCTCACCGTGCGCAGCCCCACCCACCCCTGCACAGCCCTGCCCACCCGCGGTCATTACTGTGACACCATAACAAACAATTTGCATATTACCTCTTTATATATATAGATTTTAAAATAACATCATTAGCTTACCTTTCATAGAGAAACAGGTGGCAACTGGACTTGGCCTACAGACTATAGCTGACCCTGCTCCACCTCCTGATTCTTTGGTCTGAACTTCACCTCTTCGGAGATCCCAGCACCAGTCATGCCGTGCCCACCCCAGAGGCCCTCACACCAGCC
This sequence comes from Plecotus auritus, assembly GCF_963455305.1. Classification (NCBI taxonomy): domain Eukaryota; kingdom Metazoa; phylum Chordata; class Mammalia; order Chiroptera; family Vespertilionidae; genus Plecotus; species Plecotus auritus. The sequence goes on along the minus strand of NC_137770.1, from coordinate 84,510,342 downwards.
ACTCAGTGCGTCCCCACTCAGAGGTCTGAGCAGGAGCCATGGGAGGCTCCTCTGAGCCCAGAGGCTCTGGTGACACTCTCCTCTCTCTGTTCCTCCAGCCCTGGGGGATCAGTGCTTCCTGTAGTTGCCATACCTGGCACCCCATTCCCTGCACACACCCACTGTGTTTGGAATGCTTTGCATGGACTCACTCTCCTAGCTGGACCCAACTGACACAGAAATCCTTCCGTTTTAGAAGTGAGAAAAGGAAGCCATAAAGGAGTCAGAGAGTTGGGAGGCAAACCAGGAGTGTCTTGAAACTGAAGGGAAAAGAGGGTGAAGAAGGAGGGTGTGGTGAGCAGCAGTCACTGCTGAGGTAGGAGCAGCCTGAGAAGAAGCTGAGGATTAGAGCAGGAAGAACCCTGTGACCTTCCAGAGGCAGTCCCTCAGGATGGCAGGGCTAGGAGTGAGCCGGAGTGGATGCAGCCTCCTCTTGCAAGAATGTAAAGGGCAGGCAGCCTGAGGGCAGGGTCTGGTGAAGTGCCTGGGCCCCTTACCCACATAGGAGAGAGACTGTAGACAATTGTGCCCATGTCAGGACGGTTGGTCACATCCTCTCTGGAAAATGCATGGAATAGCCAATGTGAGAATAAACAAGTCATCTTTTCTGTCAAAGAATAGTTTAGACAGCCGCCATTTTGGACTGTGTGACTTAGCAGCCGCCATGTTGGCTGCATGGCTTGCGGCTCCCCTGGGGGCTGCCATCTTGAAACAGCAAAGGCCAACCCCTCCCTTTGAATTAACCAATCGTGAAAGACTGTGTGCCTGAGCTCCAATCAAGAGCAAAGGACAGGTTGTTCCCGGAGGTCATGTGCATCAGGGATTATAAACCTGAGCAGCCCACCTGCTTGGTGTGCACACACTTCCAGACCATGTGTGTGCACCCTTCTACATAGAAGTAAACATGTTTGCCTTGCTGCCTGGCTCCCGAGTGTGTTTTGTATTCTACCAGAACCCCTGAGTTGGGGGGCTCGCCTTATTTCTAACACCACCTTCCCTCCTCCAGTAACCCACCCTAGCCATGCCTCTGACCACAGAACCCATCTGGGCATCAGGCTGAGGGTCCCTGTTCCTGCCGATAGCCTCCTGATGGACTCGGCCCTCACAGGTAGACAAGCTTGTGTGGGTCACCACCAGTCACCTCCTCAGCCCCTGCAAAGGACTGAACAGAGCACAACAGCCAAGGACACCCCTGCAAGAGCTATCATTGCAGGTGCAGAGGGCTGTAGGTGTTTCCAAAGCCTTCAGGACTTTTAATTCAACAAATGTTTATTCAGCACCTTTTATATGCCAGGCACTGCTCTGGAGATACAGCAGTGAGTAAAAAAGTCTGTGCCTTCAAGGACCTTACATTTCTGTCAGGGGAGACAGGTTATCAGCAAGGACACATAAAAGGGCAGGTGCTGACAGGTGCTCCAAAGAAAGGTGAGGGGTTCAGGGAGTATGCGATGGGGTGTTCGTTTCATACAGGGCCAGGTTAGAAAGGCAGAGGCTAGAAGGAAGTGAGGGAATAAAGAATGTTCCAGGAGGCAGGAAAAAGCAAGGTCAGAGGCCGGAGGCCATTTAGTGTAGCTCAGGGAACAGCCAGGAGGCCAGTGTAGCCAAGTGGACAGACTTAGGGAAAGACCAGAATTGAGTCAGAGAAGGTCAGGCTTCCACACCACGATGAGGGCTTAGCTGTTTCTCTGAAGTCTGAGCAGAGAAATAACACATTTGATTTTCACTATAAGAGGTTTACTGTGACTACTGTATAAAGAATAAACTGTAGGGGGGGCCCAAGTGACCCCTCCATTCTTAGAACAATGTTGCTATAAAAAGGGATAGAAAATAAAATCCTACAAATACAGGCTGGTGTTCAACTGGCTGGGTACAAGAATTAAAGAAGAAAAGCTGTAGGTCAGAGTGGACCACACCCTAAACATGAATTAGTGTAATGCCATATGACAAACCAAAAAGCCAGATAATCCTGGAATATGATGGTAGCCATCTGACACGCAGACTGGAACCCTGCTCTGTGCCATGTTTGGCATATATGAGGCCTTTGGCCATGCAGCTGCCTTAGGTTTAAAATGCTTCCCCCTACCCTGCAGCCCAGGCTGCACATAGGCCTGTTCCCTCCACAAGTGCTTTTTCCCAGGGTTTTCCCTTCTCCTTTGGCAGTGCCTCTTATGCTGTCATTAATTCAGCAACTACCATGTGTAAAACAATGAAGAGTGCCATGGGAGTGTCTCTGATAAGAACGTGAAACTTGAATCTTTTGTTAATTGCGCCTGGAGAGCTACTTCTGCTATTGGCACAATTCTCTCTTGTGAGCCCCTTCTGTTTATCCTCCAACTGAGGGCTTTCTTCCACCCCTCACAGCTGCACTCTTGGTGGATTTGCTACTTATGAAGCTGTATAGGACACATACCCTGCCAGACAAAGGTCTCTCTAAAACCAAGAATCACTGGATTTCCTTTGGGTCGGGAATGGCAACCTAGTCTCAGTCTGCACACAAATGAAAGCAATCAGGGCCAGGCCTGAGCAGAATCTCATAGGGAGTCGAGGGGTCTTCTTTAACTCCTCCCCTTCAAACAGAGCCCTTTCTTTCCTGGCAAGCTCAGGCCCTACCTGATCAGAGCAAGGACAAAGCTGGAGAGCCTCACAGCCAATTCCTGTGCCCTTCCATGGTAGGTAATGGAGAAGAGAGTCCCTGTATGGCCTTAGGTCCAGAAAGAATGAAACCCGGAAGTAGCTGAGTCCGGACAGGGTCCTGAGCCACCACCAACCCTGCAGAGGCAGAAGCAGGTCCCTTCTTCCTCTTCCCAAGCTTGGAGATGCCAGCCTTGAGGATTCCCACGGGGCCTATGGCTCAGTGTCCAGCCTCCTGCTCCAGAGCCAGGCAGACACCTGGGGACTAGACACAACCAGCCAAAGGCTCAGAGAGGCCACAGTGGCTGGGGACGAGACCCCTGGCCCAGAAACTGTGACAGAGCCTCGTGGAGCTCCCTGACCTAGAAAAAGGGGAGGAGAAGGAGGCCAGGCCCAAGAACGACTGGGCCAGTCCTGGTGGCACACACTCTGCCAGGCTCTCTCCCATTGTGCAATTTAATTCTAATAACCCATGAGGCATGACTACGCCCAATTCAACAAATAAGAAAACGGAGTCAGAGAGGTTATGCAACTTTCCCAAAGACACACAGACTACAGACTACAGAGCCTGCTCAGATCCCATGCTACCAGGGAAGGCCTCCCTGCAGCCTCTTCAAGGCCCCAGCCTTGAAGTGGAGCCCGTGGACAAACCGGGGCCTAAGTCACATCTATGGTGAGAAGATGGTTACTGGAGAGTTGAATGTCAAGTGATTTCACCCCCCTTTTCAGGGGCCCCCGGCCTTCTGCCCTTCCCATCCAAAGGCCTATCAGATCCCAAACCCATCTGATAGTAGTATTAATGAACACGAATTTATTTCGAAGGGAGAGTGGGCTCAGCTCAACTTGAGCTACCAGAGGCCTCTTTCCCACAACTGCTGGAGGCTTGTCCCAGCCTCCAGGGCTTCGGGCATCTTTTTCCCCCTCCCACCAACATTTCCTCTCCTTCCCACGCCTCTGAAGCCTAGCATAAGGGACAGTCCTCAGCTCCCACCACAGTTCTGTAGTGCACCCACACACCATCTTCCTTCTCCCTGCCTGTCTCCTCATCTCCAGGCTAGTGATTTGGCTGGAGTAACTTAAGATTTGAATTTTAGAACAAATGCAGAAACCCAGTGCTCTGGTAGTCCAGTGGGGCCTGAAAAGGGGCTAGCAGCCCCGGGGTCATGTGGCAGTCTTCAGTTTCTTATTGCTCCTTGTCAGGCTTTGCCAGAACTGTCCTAGGCCCTGAGTCTATGTGCTGCTTAAAAAGTGATCCAGAGCCCTGACCAGTGATGCTAAATGGTTAGAGCGTTGGCCTACGCACGGGAGGGTCTCAGGTTCAATTCCAGGTCAAGGGCATGTACCTGGGTTGCAGGTTCGAGCCCCGGCCCAGGTCGGGGTACATGCGGGAGGCAACCAATCGACGTGCCTCTCTCATATCGGTGTTTCTCTCTCTCTCTTTCCCTCCCTTCCTCCCTTCCACTTGCTCTAAAAGTCAGTGGGAAAAAATATCCTTGGGTGAGGGTTAACAACAAAAAAAGTGATCCAGAAACCAGAGAGAATGTAAGGAGGTGAGGGGGAAGTATGTTCAAGGGTAACCTAATGAAAACAGGGGCCCAGAAACCAAATCTGAACTGAGGGCAAGGACCAGAAGTGCATATATAGGTGTGTCGATAATAAAGGTGAAATTGTCCGTCTTTCCCAAGTTTTTAAGAGGTCTCCTGAACAGAGGCCCATCCCATTGCCACCAACCCTTAAAACCACCCTTCCTGTCAACAGCCTGAGGTCACCACTGTCACGGGTGTCTGAAGTCCAGCAAGAGAAATGAGTTACTTGGCCTTCAAATGTACTTTATCTAATGCTTGATTCATTACAGATGAAACAGTAGCTGCTGGATGTGGTATCTGTGTCCCAACATTCATGTAGTCCCTACATGGTGCTTTCTGCTTACAACAGGATCACGATACCCCTTCAGGATCACGATACGCCCCCAGCAGCAAAGATCACAGCAAGGCCAGCAGCCACATTGCCTTGAAGTCAAGCTAGCAAATGACAGCCATTGCTCCACCCGTCCTCTGGGTAGGACCAGGACAGCCCTAGAATTAAGGGCAGAGGAGAAGGTGGAATGGTGTTGGTTGGCAGATATTCCTGACAGGGTGACAGAGCCACAAGGAAAAAGAGCTGGGAGGCTGGGACAAGTCTTTCCTGGTGGGGAGAAAGCTATAGGTGTGATTTGGGTGCATAGAGAGAGGCTGGCTGCCCACCTCACGCAGTTCACCCCCTCCAAGGACAGGGTTCAGGGAATCTCCATGGAAAAGTCTGTATCGAGGCAATATGTGCAGTGGTTAAAGAAAATACAGGCTTTAGGGACCAAATGAATTGCTCTAAAGACATAACTCTTCACTTAGTAGCTGTGTGGCCTCGGGCAGTGGTTCTCAAAGTGTGGTCCTTGGTCCAGTAGCAGCAGCCTTGCCTGGGAATTTACAGAAATGCAAATTCCTGGGCACCCACCCCAGACTTCAGAATCTCACTCTGGAGGTGAGGTCCTGCACAGTATGTTGGATCGGCTCTCCAGGTGACTCTCCAACATGCTAAAGTGTGAGAACCACTAATCTGGGACATAGTTACCAACCATTCCAACGCGCAGTGTTCCCATCTATAAAATGCAGACAATAGTGCTTACCTCATAGGGCTATTGTGAGGATTAAAAGAGACACTGCAACTAGCCAGTGTGGCTTAGTGGTTGAGTGTAGATGCATGAGCCAGGAGGTCACTGTTCTATTCAGGGTCAGGGCACCTGCCTGGGTTTTGGGCTCAATCCCCAGTAGGGGGCATGCAGGAGGCAGCTGTTTGATGATTCTCTCTCATCATTGATGTTTCTATATCTCTCTTCCTTTCCCTTCCTCTTTGAAATCAATAAAAACATATTTTTTTAAAAAAGGAGAGACACTGCAAATACAGAACTTAGCACAGGGCTTGGTACATAGTAAGCCTTCATGAAGGTCAGTTATTATTACTGTTATATCCCATTTAATCTGTAAAACAAAAGAATCCAGGACCTAGTGTTGCCCTCTTCAGGGCCACCTAGTCAGTGTCATTTGTGAAGCAACCCAGTGTTGACAGGTAGATAGCAGGTGCACCTGCCCCTGCGGGGACAGAGGGTGCTCACTGTGTAGCCAGGGAGGGGGAGGTGCCAGGAGGTACCTCGGTTCAGGCCTCAGCTGGGAACTACCAGCTGTGTGAGGTGTCAGGTTAAAGCTTCCCTGTGTATGTCCCACACCACGAGCAGGGACATGTTGGCTGCTCAGTCTTCACTGCAAAGAGAAATTGACCTCGACTTCTCTGTGTCTCACCACCACTACCTATTCCAGGGTTGTTGGAAAGCTATGATCCAGTAATAGATTGGACAGGCAAATGTGCTTGTGCAGACAGAGATTTGTGCAAACACAGAGCCCATGAGGGGCTAACATCATGGTGTGAACGCCCTTTTTCTCCACCTAACATTGTGCAGGGACACATTCTGGTCTCTATGGTTACCAAAAGCAGCCTTGCCCAGGAGGACCTGGAGTGTAAACAGCAGTGAGTCTGTTGCCATGTCTGGAAGGAGGCATAGCACAAGAGCAAGGGGGAGAGGGTGAAGCACCTGCCGGCTCCCTGGGGCAGATGGAAAAGCCTCTTTACCTGAAAATGAATTTTTTTTCCAAATATATTTTATTGATTTTTTACAGAGAGGAAGGGAGAGGGATAGAGAGTTAGAAACATCGATGAGAGAGAAACATCAATCAGCTGCCTCCTGCACACCCCCTACTGGGGATGTGCCCGCAACTGAGGTACATGCCCTTGACCAGAATCGAACCCGGGACCCTTCAGTCTGCAGGCCGATGCTCTATTCACTGAGCCAAACCAGCCAGGGCTGAAAATAAATTTTACGGATACAGAAATCTCCCTGCATTTTTTCTTGGCACACAGAATTATTTTTATTTTTTTTTAATTTTCTTTATTGATTAAGGTATTATATATGTGTCCTTATCCCCCTACTGCCCCTCTCACCCCTCCTTGCTCATACCCTCACCCCCCCTGATGTCTGTGTCCATTGGTTAGGCTTATATGCATGCACACAAGTCCTTTGGTTGATCTCTCCCCCTTATCCCCACCCTCCCCTACCTTCCCTCTGAGGTTTGACGGTCTGATTGATGCTTCTCTGTCTTTGGATCTGTTTCTGTTCATCAGTTTATGTTGTTCATTATATTCCATAAATGAGTGAGATCATGTGATATTTATCTTTCTCTGACGGACTTATTTCACTTAGCATAATGTCTCCAGGTCCATCCATGCTGTTGCAAATGGTAAGAGTTCCTTCCTTTTTACAACAGCGTAGTATTCTATTGTGTAGATGTACCACAGTTTGTTTTTTTTTGTGTGTGTGTGTGTGTGTGTGTGTTTTATATATTTTATTGATTTTTACAGAGAGGAAGAGAGAGGGATAAAGAGTTAGAATCAGCTGCCTCCTACATGCCCTTGACTGGAATCGAACCTGGGACCCTTCAGTCCACAGGCTGACGCTCTATCCACTGAGCCAAACCAGTTAGGGCTGTACCACAGTTTTTAAATCCACTCATCTGCTGATGGCCACTCAGGCTGTTTCTAAATTTTAGCTATCATAAATTGTGCTGCTATGAACATAGGGGTGCATATATCCTTTCTGATTGGTGTTTCTAGTTTCTTGGGATATATTCCTAGAAGTGGGATCACTGGGTCAAATGGGAGTTCCATTTTTAGTTTTTTGAGGAAACTCCATACTGTTCTCCACAGTGGCTGCACCAGTCTGCATTCCCACCAGCAGTGCACAAGGGTTCCTTTTTCTCCGCATCCTCTCCAGCACTTGTCATTTGTTGATTTGTTGATAATAGCCATTCTGACAGGTGTGAGATGGTACCTCATTGTTGTTTTGATTTGCATCTCTCAGATGATTAATGACTTTGAGGATGTTTTCATATGTCTCTTGGCCTGCTGTATGTCCTCTTTCGAAAAGTATCTATTTAGGTCCATTGCCCATTTTTTGATTGGGTTGTTTATCTTCCTTTCAGAATTGTTTTAAAATATTTTTTTATTGATTTCAGAGAGGAAGGGAGAGGGGAAGAGAGATAGAAACATCAATGATGAGAGAAAATCATTGATCAGCTGCCTCCTGCATGCTCCCCACTGGGGATCGAGCCTGCACCCTGGGCATTTGTTCTTGACAGGAATTGAACACAGGACCCTTCAGTCTGCAGGCTGAGGCTCTATCCATTGAGCCAAACCAGCTAGGGCGGCACACAGAATTTTGAACTATCGTTCCTGTTTTTCTTCAAAGATGTCACTTTTAAAATATTTTTTCTGTTTTCATCAGGCACAGTCAACTTGATGTTAATCTGTCTTTAACACATGCTAATTTCCCCTTTAATAAGGAAGCTCTGTGATAATTAGCAATTGCAGCTGCAAGAGGTGAAATTCCTCCCTGGAAAAGAAAATGGGTGAGCTACTACGTCCACAGTGAACATGAGAAATGGAGAAGCGTAAAGCTGAATGTCCTGTATTCACATACATCATATAACTGTAGCTTAACCACTAGGTCTTGACCAGCAGCTTCCAAACAGGGGTGTGGGTAATGTTCGCAATTTGCTGTATCCTCCTGTTATCTTTTTGTACAAATACAAACCATTATTGTGAGATGAAACAGAGTACTAGTGTGGGATTTAGAAATGATCAGATTTGTTTCTTCATATCTGATGTTCTGGACGACTCTGGCCTTGACTCTCAGCCTCTCCAAGCCCCAGCTCCACTTTCTGCTATGGGGCCAGCCTGCACTACTTGGAAAATCTCGGGGTCCTAACCCCACCTCCTACCCACATGTGCACAGGGGCTATGACTTAGAGCAAGTTGTGATAAAATAGACTTACACCAGTGCCCTAGCCAAAAGTAACTTGGCTGGGGTCTCTACCTCTTGAACATCTTACCCCTGCCATCACCCATGGCTCAAAGGTATGGGCTCCTAGACCACTGGCCTTGGATCAGCCTCTCTTTCCCTGATCCCCTGATCTTCCGCTCCCCTTACCGGTCCCTTAAAGTACACAAACTCATCTGTGTGAGGCAGGGTATCTCAGTGCATACCCAATCTAGTACAGCCCCATGGCTGCCCGGGTGGTTAGAGTATTTACCCACCCTATCCCACCCCAGGGAGCATCCAGGCTCTTTCTCTCACCTCCATTGGATGATGCAGAAGGCCCAACCCCTTAGCTTAACCCCCAAACCACCCCTGTTTCAATCACCAACCTCCATAGGAAACAAATGGACTTAGGAGGGAGTAGGGGGCATCAGAAGATGCTGAACTTTGAGGGTCAGGGATACCCACTCCTTTCAGAATCTCACAAAGCTATTGTCCTTTCCCCCGGGGTAGGGTTGGGGGGGGGGTGGAGAATGGACATCCATGCCACATTTTCTGAGGATTCAGAGTCCCTAGGGCCCATCTTTGGGTCCCTCAGTCCATGAATCTCAGGTTAAAAATCCCTGTCCCTTCCCTAGTTTGACTCAGTGGTTGGAGTGTCAGCCTGCAGAATGAAGGATCTCAGGTTCGATTCTGGTCAAGGGTACATACCTCCGTTGCAGGCCCAGTCCCCAGCCCGGGTCCAGAATGCAAGCAGAAGGCAACCAATCCATGTGTCTCTTTCACATTGGTGTTTCTTTCTGTCTCTGTCTCTCCCCCGCCCTTCCACTCTCTCTAAAAATCAATGGAAAAGCCCTACCCGGTCTGGCTCAGTGGATAGAGCATCGGCCTGCGGAATGAAAGGTCCCAGGTTCAACTGTGATCAAGGGCACATGCCTGGGTTGGGGGCTCGATCTCCAGTAGGGGGCGTGCAGGAGGCAGCCAATTAATGATTTTCATCATTGATGTTTCTATCTCTCTCTCCCTCTCCCTTCCTATCTGAAATCGATAAAAATATTTTTGAAAAATCAATGGAAAAAATATCCTCCGGTGAGGATTAACAACAACAATAACAAAACCCCTGCTCCACAGTGGACCGGGTCCCACAGAGAGTGTAGCGGAAAAAGCAGAACCGAGTTCCTAAACACCCCTTCCTTTTTCAGCAAGCCAAACCTGGGTAGGGCTTTTCCATTGATTTTTAGGCCGGGGTGGGGCAGGGAAGGAGAGCCATCAGAACATCCTGGAGTCATGATCTGATTAGTGGAAGGGAGCTGTGTCCAGTCAGCAGTGGCCAGACAGAGGAAATGGAGTGTCTGGCTGCTAGCCATTCTTACCCTCTCTCCTACCATCTGGATCTCTGGCCCATCCTGACCCCTGGTGGCTGCCCATGGGATGAGGTGGGAGATCTTCCCAAGCTCCTCCCTGCTCTAGAGGCAAGGGGAAGCCAGCTGGTCCCAGCCCTACAGAAAGATGAACTCCCACCCCCACAGGTCCCAGCTAGGGTCCCCAGGAGGTACCAGCATGTTTTCTAGCGGTCCTTCAGGAAGGTTCACTCCACTGCAGTCACCAGATGCCTTTTCAATATAAGTGCAGCAATCAATCAAACACATGTACATAAGAAAGCATTTTTTTTTTACCTGTCAAGTTGACAAAAAGTGTGTGTTTGTGTGTGTGTGTGTGCGTGTGTGTGTGTGTGTGTGTGTGTGTGTGTGTGTGTGTGTGTGTTTTGTTACAACTGAAGATCAATGCAGGTCAGGGTGATAAAAAGTCAGGATGTAAAGTGCAGCACAGGAAATATAGTCAATAACATTGTAGTAGCTGTGTATGCTGTCAGATGGATAGTAAACTTATCAGGGGCATCACTTTGGAAGTTACATACTATGCTGTACACCTAAAACTAATGTTGTATGTCAACTGTAATTTTAAAAATGTTTAATTTTTTAAATAAAAAGCCCAGCCAGCATGGCTCAGTGGTTGGGTGTCAAACCAGGAGGTCACGGTCAGGGCACATGCCTAGGTTTTGGGCTCAGTCCCCAGTGTGGGGTGTGCAGGAGGCAGCCAATCAGTGATTCTCTCTGATCGTTGATGTTTCTGTCTCTCTCTTCCTCTCCCTTCCTCTCTGAAATCAATAAAAATATTAAAAAATAAAATAAATAATAAAAGGTAGGTCAGAACTCAATAAGACCAGCACTCTCATGCACATTGGTGAGAGTACAAATTTGCACACCCATTCTGGAAGTGATTGTAGCAAAGTAAATCCAAAATCTTACAAAGTGTTCCTATCCTCTGACCCAGTAATTCTGCTGTTAAGACATCAATAGACTGAAAGAGGGTTGTACCTGGAATTTGAAGTAAATGGCAGAAGAGAAAACAAGGTTAGCCAAAAGTGATCATTGCTGAAGCTAGGGAATGGCTACATGGGAGTTCTTTGTTCTATTTTTTGTCTATTCTGGCATATGTTTGAAATTTCCATGATAAAACCTTTTTTTAAAGGAAAGCATCAAATATGCAAAGATCTGTATAAAAGACATCAATTTTTAATAGTAGCAAAAACTGTGCAAATGGTATAAAAATGCTATGCTAGAATGGTTAACCGAATTATGCTGCATCCAAATAGTGGAATATTATGCAGTTGTTAAAATATTCAAGGATGTTTTAAGGACAGAAAGATGCTTACAATGTAATGCAAAGTGAATAAATAGGATACAAATTGTATATGCAACATTTAACTAATTATGTTAAATAAAAAGTACATAAAAGTGAAGACTACCAGGATATGAAAACACACTAAAGTGTGGTTTTTTTTAATGCAGTGAGACTATGGGTGATTTTTATTCTTAATATTGTGCTTTATTTTCCTAATTCTACAATGAGCATTTTACTTTTATAAATAGACTCAATAAGTTGCATTTGTTAAAGTAATACTAACGTAGAAATCTGATATATATTCAAAACCAAAGACCGCCACATATTAGCTCTGCAACACTGAGCAAATTAACTTCTAGGTCTCAGATTCCTCAACTATAAAACTGGCATGATGCCATCATATTTTTCACGCCACCATTTACTGGACATTTACTATGCACTAGGCAGGCACTATGCCAAGTGGTTAACCGCCCTCCCCCCCCCCCCCCATCTGTTATCACACATACTACTCTCAAATGAGCATCTCAATCCTCACGATAAGCTCTGGAGGAGCTTTAGTATTCCCGCCTTAAAAGTATACAAACTGCAGCTCAAACAGTGCTCAGGCATAGGTCTGGCCATCTCAAAGCCCAGCTTACAGGCACAGTTTTGTTGTGAGGACTGAGCGAAGGAACGTAGGTGGAGTGCCACACACAGTGCCTGGCCCCAAGCACAGAGCTGCGCCATTTCATGTTGCCTGCCTTTTCTATGACCCCTGAGCATCAGTAAATTGTGGCAAAACAAACCAATATACTCTCAGGAAAAAAAAGGGGATTCTGCCAAAAAAGAAGAGATTATAGCCCTGGCTGGGTGGCTCGGCTGGTTGGAGTGTTGTTCTGTACCCCAATAGGTTGCGGGTTTGATTCCCAGTCCCGGCATATTCCTAAATTGTGAGTTTGATCCCTGGTCAGGGCACATACAGCAATCAACCAATCCATGTCTCTCTCTCTCTCTCTCTCTCTCTCTCTCTCTCTCAAAATCAATAAAAACATCTCCTCAGGTGAGGATTTAAAAAAAAGAAGCCTTAGCCAGTTCGGCTCAGTGGATAGAGTGTCAGCTTGTGAGCCAAAGTGTCCCGGGTTTGATTCCGATCAAGGGCACGTACCTCTGTTGCAGGCTCGATCCCTGGCCCCGGTCAGGGTGCGTGTGGGAGGCAACCAATCAATGTCTCTCACATCAGTGTTTCTCTTTCTCTGTCTCTCCCTCTTCCTTCCACTGTCTTTAAAAATAATCCTTGGGTGAGGATTAATAAAGTAAAAAAGAAGAAGAGATTATAGGACCTGTAGGAACTGATGAAAGAGGAGCTGAAAGGCTACCTTACTCAGGGAGCTATGGGGGGCTGGGACTGTGTGCTCCACAAGTTCCAACATGGTTCTGACAGTTACTTATTCAGGGATTCATCAGACCCCACACCTTAATTTGCAGCTGATAATTCACTATTGAATTACTCTACTAACAAGGCATCACTCCACCTTCCACTTACCCTGCCACCCTTCCTCCCTAAAGAACAGGGCACACCTAACCGGTTTTTGGTTCAGTGGATAGAGTGTAGGCCCCATGAACTGAAGGGTCCCAGGTTCGATTCTGGTCAAGGGCATGTACCTTGGTTGCAAGCTTCATCCCCGGGGTGGGGGGGGGGGGGGCGGGGACGTGCAGGAGGCAGTCGATTGCTGCTTCTCTCTCATTGGTGTTTCTCTCTATCCCTCTCCCTCTCTGTGAAATCAAAAGAATATATATTTTTTTAAAAAAAAAAAAAAAAGGGCACAGGTCTCACCAGGCCCATAAACTGGTCTTTTTTTTTTTTCCCTTGTTTTCCCTTTTCTTGGAGAAAAGCAGAATATTAAGGGCTGAACAAGACAAGGCACTGTGTGAAGAAGGAAGGCTTGAACACGTAGGAGTAAGTGATGTGATGCAGCTGGGCCTGCCCCAGAATGCCCTCTGGATTCATCTTAAACGCCTCTTGCCCTGAGGAGCCAGCCTAAGTTAGGTTGCATCCCTATGCCCTATTTTCAGCCCTTGAACCCATCACAGCACTAACTGCATTAGAATTGCTTGCTAGTTGTCTGCCTTCTCTACTAGATAGTAAACTCCTTGAGAGCAAGCACCAGTGTTCACCACTGTATCTCTCTAGCCCCTGGCAATGTGCCTGGTACACAGTAAACAACGTAAATGTTTGGGGAAGGAAGGAAGGAAGGAAGGAAGGAAGGAAGGAAGGAAGGAAGGGAGGGAGGGAGGGAGGGAGGGAGGGAGGGAGGGAGGGAGGGAGGAAGGAAGGAAAGAAAGAAGGGAGGGAGGAAGGAAGGAAGGGAGGGAGGAAGGAAGGAAAGAAGGGAGGGAGGGAGGGAGGGAGGGAGGGTGGGAGGAAGGAAGGAAGGAAGGAAGGAAGGAAGGAAGGAAGGAAGGGAGGAAGGAAGGGAGGAAGGAAAGAAAGAAGGGCACCCCTTCACCTCCAGTCTTGTCCCAAATGGACCCATAGCTGCCTTGTTTCACACTAAGCACTAAGATGTAGTCCCTGCCCTAGAGGCTTAAAATGTACGTTTCTCCAACCTCATATCCACCTTTAGGAAAACAAATGTAAGGGAAAGTCCTGTTGATTCCCAACCTCATGCTCTTTATTTTACCAAAGTATTAAAAACGGAGCTCCTGAATCTAAGGGAGGTTCTCAAGCACATAGAATTCTGGGAGGGATTATGGGACTGAAAAGGTCTGAAGTCTAGTGTTCTAATCCTAGCTCTGCCACCTCTGCTGTGTGACCTCCAGTGAGTGACTTCCCCCTCTGGGCCTCAGTTCTCTTCTCTGTAAAATGATGGGGTGACCTTGTACAAAAATAAAGGCAATTGAGTGTGCCTCACTATGCATGCGGTTGGATGTAACTGGACTGTGTCCTCTTCCTAGATGCTTAGGGGCAGCACAGATGCAGCATCTAAGTCAGCCGAGGGGGCAGGGAAGACAGCATGTGCCTATTCCAGCTGTGAACAGTGAGGCCCACGATGCACCACCCCTCTGGAAAGTGGTCAGGGAGGGGTCGTAGGCTGCAGGGGACCCCGCGTCAGTAAAGGCCACCAAACATGCCCATGTGCCTTTGCCTCTATATTTGCAAAAAGAGAAGACTCTGAAGCCCCAGTACCTTCAAGGCACCACCAAGCGTGACCCCTGTTCCCCATTCAAAAACAATACACCCTCATGCCAGCCCTCCCCCTTCAGAGGGACCACCCAAGAGAAATGGTTGGTGGGGGTGAAGAATGTCGAGGTCTGGAAAAGCACTGGTGGTGCCAGGCTTCCTGGCAGGGCCCCATTGCAAGTTTCCTCAGCAAGTGCTGTGGGGGAGCCTCCTGGTCCCCCTGCAGTGGTTTCTTAGGGAGGACAGTGGACTTGGTGGACACAGACATCAAAGGTTTCCTGGCTTCAGTCCAAGCAGCTGGCAGGTTCATCCTCCTCCCCAGAGCCCCACAACACCACCTCCAGCTCTGCAGCCTCTGCTCAGACTCTTCCTCCTGGATTTGATGCTTCCCCTATCTGCCCTTCCCTGCAGAGCTTTCCCTCTCTCTTCGCCTTATTTCTCTCTCCTCTCTCTCCTCTCTCTCTCTCTCTCTCTCTCTCTCTCTCTCTCTCTATATATATATATATATATATATATATATATATTTGTAAATCGTTCTTTTTCTCCCTCCTTCTCCTCCCCCGCTTCTCTCCTCCTTGCCATCCTTCACCAGCCCCAGAATGGGTCTCCCTCCCTTCCTCTCTCCGCCAGTATCTTCCTCTTCAGCTCTCACCCCTGCACCTCTCTCTTTGTATTCCTCTTGCCCTCTCAGAGCCTTGCCAGCATCTCTCCTCCCCCACCAGGCTTCTGCCTCCCCCCAGCCTCCCCATCTTCAGCTAGTCTCCTCCCCATTACTCCTCTCCCCTCCCCTCGGCCTCGCCCCACTGCCGGCCAGAATCTCAGGGCGGGGGGGTTCCACCGTGGGGGTCTCTGTGCCTCTCATTCTAGGGTCTACCTGCCGCCTCCTCACGGCAGGTTTATCGGGCATCCATCCTTTTCTGCCTGTGCATCTCCTACCACCGCTGTCGTCGCCGCTATCGCTTCTTCTATCTCCTCTCCCCACCCTCCCCTCTCTTCTCTTCTCCCTGCCCCTTTAAATCTGCCTGGCCCAGCCTCCCCCGTGATGCTGGGATGGAGCAAACATTGATTTGTGCTGGGATGGAATCGGTATTTTGATATTTTTTCCCTCTCCCAACCATAAGAAGAAAAAAACATAATAAAAACACCCCTTCTTGGTAGCCCCCTCTCCCTTCCCACCCAGCTCCCAGCTCCTCTTCCCTATCTCCATCCGAGGCAGAATTTTCCCCCTACACTATTCTCCCCTCTTCCCTCGCCACTACCTCCCCACCCCCCCCCCCCACACACACACACACCCCGCCTGGTCTTCCAGCTGGGCTCCCCCACCTTTGCTCTCTGGGTTGGAGCAGTCTCTCCGGAAGGGGAGGGGGCTTGATTTGTCCTGGCGAGGTCGGAGTGGAGGTATCCAGCCATGGACGCCGTGCCTGGGAGGCAGCCTGAGCCCCAGCCCACATGGTGAGTAACCTACCCACTCCCTCCTGCCTGTCTGCCCACCCCCACCCTCGCGTTTGCCCTGCAGAGCCTCCCCCATCCCTATCCTTTTCCCCACCAAACCCTCTGCCCACCTTGCTCAGATCTCCTCCGCTACATTGCCCCGTTTGCCTGGGAGGCCAGAGAACCCAGATAGATAGGTCTGACAGCAGCCAAGTAAGCGTAGGGCCTAAGACTCTGCCCAGCCCCCTCTCAGGACCCTCCTCCCCAAAACTGCCATCCACACTGGACACTTTGGGGTTCTAGATTGGAGAAGTGGGACTCCCGCTTGGGGTTGGGACCCAAAGTCATGGGAGGGGTCCTCTACAAGGATAGAGAGGTGAAGGAGCCCCCATGCCTCCAAAGCTTAGGAGCTGCTGTAAGATGCTACCGAAGGTGGGGGGTTGGGGGCGGTGCTAATGCCCCCGAGCCACTGGGCCAAGGAGCCGCGGGCAAAGAGGAGGGGCCTCGCTCACCATTTCCCCCCCTCCCCTTTCTCCGCAGCCACTCAGGATGAGGGTCCGGCCCTGCCAGCCCGCGCTGGGGCCCCCCCGCCCGGCCCCAGTCTAACTGCCCCCGCCCCCAGGCCTCGCCCGGCTCCCAGGCCCCCAGCCGGCTCTCCAGCCCCAGGATGCGCTGAGCCGCCGGGGGGCTGAGGCCGCGCCAACTACATGCATGTCCCCCGGGGGCAAGTTCGACTTTGACGACGGGGGCTGCTACGTGGGCGGCTGGGAGGCGGGGCGGGCACATGGCTACGGCGTGTGCACCGGGCCCGGCGCCCAGGGCGAGTACAGCGGCTGCTGGGCACACGGCTTCGAGTCACTGGGCGTCTTCACGGGGCCCGGCGGACACAGCTACCAGGGCCACTGGCAGCAGGGCAAGCGTGAAGGGCTGGGCGTGGAGCGCAAGAGCCGCTGGACGTACCGCGGCGAGTGGCTGGGCGGGCTGAAGGGGCGCAGCGGCGTGTGGGAGAGCGCGTCCGGCCTGCGCTACGCCGGGCTCTGGAAGGACGGCTTCCAGGACGGCTACGGCACCGAGACCTACTCCGACGGAGGTGCGGGCCCGGCCCCTGCTGTCTGTCTGCTCGTCCGCGCCTCCCAGTCGGTCTGGCCCGCGTATGCCTTTCCCCGCCATAGCTCCCCCACCCCCATGCCCTGCTCTCTTCCCATCCCCATCCCCATCCCCATCCCCATGGACATGCACTCCTGCGCCCATCGCTCTGTCCTCTCCTCCCCGCATCGCACACGCCCTACTCGTTTGTCAGCCCCCTGCCTGCTTTTCCCTCTCCCCAATCTACCTGTTCCTCCCTCTCCCCCGCCCCCCTCCATCTGCTTGACCCTCACACACCCCGCCTGCCAGCCCCTTACACTCCTCTCTGCCGGTCCCATACACCTCCCCTCTCCACCTACCTGTCCCTAACACCCCTGCTCTGCCTGTCCCCTCACATTTCCTTGGTCGGCTTGCCCCTCCTCGTCCCGTTTGCTTGTCACATGGCTGTCTCAAACATTCCGTCAGCCTGTCCCTTACACCCTCCGGACTCTGTCCTCCACACACCACAGCCTGCCTGCGCCTCTTCCTTTCTCTTGTCTACCTACACTGGCAAAATTCACACCTCTGCTGCTTGTCCGTCTTCACTACGCTTTTCCACACCTTCCGACCCAACCTGGCCTGTCCCCAGCCCTAGTGCCCTTCCCTGACTTCCACGCTAAGGCTTCCAAGGGTGCTTGGGGCCTGGGGTCCAAGGAGCAGCAGGTCCTGATTCGTTCTCCCCCTCCTACCCCGCCCGCAGGCACCTACCAGGGCCAGTGGCAGGCTGGGAAGCGCCACGGCTACGGGGTGCGCCAGAGCGTACCCTACCATCAGGCGGCGCTGCTGCGCTCACCCCGCCGCACCTCTCTGGACTCCGGCCACAGCGACCCCCCGACGCCGCCCCCGCCCCTGCCCCTTCCCGGCGACGAGGGAGGCAGCCCGGCCTCCGGCTCTCGGGGCGGCTTCGTGCTAGCCGGGCCTGGGGACGCTGACCGTGCGTCTTCCCGCAAGCGCACCCCCGTGGCCGGCGGCTTCTTCAGCCGCTCGCTGCTGCTTAGCGGGCTCCGTGCGGGCGGGCGCCGCAGCTCCTTGGGCAGCAAGCGAGGCTCCCTGCGTAGCGAGGTGAGCAGCGAGGTGGGCAGTACAGGGCCCCCGGGCTCTGAGGCCAGCGGGTCCCTGGCCCAAGCGCCGCCCGCCCTCATCGAGGGCTCTGCCACTGAGGTATATGCGGGCGAATGGCGCGCGGACCGGCGCAGTGGCTACGGCGTGAGCCAGCGCTCCAACGGGCTTCGCTACGAGGGCGAGTGGCTGGGCAACCGGCGGCACGGCTACGGGCGCACCACTCGCCCCGACGGCTCCCGTGAAGAGGGCAAGTACAAGCGCAACAGGCTGGTGCACGGGGGGCGCGTGCGCAGTCTCCTGCCTCTGGCCCTTCGGCGGGGCAAAGTCAAGGAGAAGGTGGACAGGGCCGTCGAGGGCGCCCGTCGAGCAGTGAGTGCTGCCCGCCAGCGCCAGGAGATTGCCGCTGCCAGGTGGGCATCGGGTGCAGAGGCCAAAGCAGGGCTAAGGGGAGAAGGTACCCTGGGGACAGGGAAGGAAGTTGGTGCCTAAAGGAGGACCCAGACACGTGGCCTGGGGCCTAGTGGGGAAGAGCAGGCCTAGGGCCAGGCAGTTGTAGCGCTGGGTGTTTGGAGTGTTTATTTCTGAGGCTACAGGTGGCTGTGGGTGTAACTGTGGGTGGCTGGGTATTTGAGGGAAGCTGTGTTAGAATGTGAGTGTGTCTCAGTGTCTTTTGTGGGGACATGTATCATTGTGTGTGGGATTAGCAATGAACACTGCCTTGTGCAGGCCCAGAAACCTCTTAGAACTCAGATATGTTCCTAGTCTTCCTCTTCTTGCAGCTAATCTAGCCTCCAGGCCTCAGATGGGGAGCAGCAGCCCTGGGCAAGGAGACAGAGCAGGCATTCCTAACCACAGTTCAGCCTGCCCACAGTCCATGGGGAGGTCTAGTTTGTACAGCTGACCTATCCACCTAAAAGGACCATATTTTCCAAGTCCCTCTGAGCTTTGCCTCCTCTGCCTCCTGTTCTTTACCCACTGATAAAGATTTGAAGGGAGGAAGCTTGCTGGTAAATGAATTGTTTTCCTGCAAATCAGATTACATTTTCATCCCTCAGGAACCTTGTTATTTAAAGCAGAGCTGTCTGGTACAATGTAAGGCAAATACATGATTTTAAGTCTTCTAATATCATATGAAAAAGAAAAAGAAACAGATAAGGTGAACTTAAATAATATGTTTTTATTTAAACCAATACATCCAAAATATTACCTCTTTAACCCATGGTCAATATATAATTATAAATGAGATGTTTTACATCCCCTCCCTTTTTTTTACTAAATCTTTGACATCTAGTATGTATTTTACACCTATAGCACATCATTTCAATTCAGGTTAGCCATGTTTTAAGTGTTTAATAGCTACATATGACTTGTGATGACTGGAGTAGATAGCCCAGGTCTAAAGAGAGCCAAAAATCCATTTGTAATGGAATCCACAGGCCCCTGATTTATGCAACTCACACTTATGAATTTTTATATATTGGATTTTATTTAAAGGGGAGGGCACAGGTGAAGAATTTTGTTTAATTTTTAGACTGTTCCAGAGGATCAGAGATCAAGATATGTCTAAATATACTTCAGTGGATTTGTATGAGTGACACGGGATGTGTGTGTACATGTCATATCCATAGTAGATGCCTGAGCCAGAGAATGTCTCTCTGTATACATGTGTGAGCATCTGGATGGTTAGAGTCCAGGGCCTTAAGCCAGGGGAGGGGGAAGGCAGAGCACCAGGGAGCACTTCAGGCTAGATGGGGAGTGGGCATGTGCAGGGAAAATAAACGGATCTCAGTAGCTGGAAGATCAAGCAGTGGGAGGAGGCTGGTTGGTCTCCCCAGCAACAGGCCTGGCAAACCTGATTGGCTGTGAGCTGCCATGGAAACAAGCAGAGCCTTAGCAGCAAATGCCTTTGCCAGGTAGCCTGAGCCTGGCTTGATGCCAAAGCACAGACTGGGTCTACTGCCTGGACTTGATCATCCACACCCTCCCCACTCAAAAACATAGTCAGTTTTGCTGGGGGTTTTTTGTTTTTGTTTTTTTACCACCAACAGAACTCAATGTAACCCAAGACTGGTATCCTCATCCCCTGCCCTAAACCCTGAGACCAGCTCAGTTTTAGGACAGGACTGGTCATATAGAGTCTGAAAGCCCTAAGATGGACAAATAACATTATCTGAGGTCCCTCCAAGCAGGCTCTTAAGGGGCTTGACCCACCAGGTTTGATGGGAGAAGGCTGACCATATTTTCCAAGGTACAGGCAGAGCAGGTGGACATAAGTCTGCAATGGACACCACCATCCTTCTCCCCACCCCCATACTTAGACTGTCTTCCTAGGCCAGATTAAAGGGGCCTGGGGCCAGAGGGAATCCTGGGTCTTGATCCATTCAAACCCATGGCAAGTATTTCAGTCAGAATTACAGAACTAATTTAATGATTACAAGGCATCTACCATTAACAACAGAGGGTGAAAGGGAAGGGAAAATTTTAAAAAGTGTCTGATACCAGAGAGAGAACTGGGAAACAACAGCAGGGAACGGATCGATAATGCTTCAAGGTAATCTGTACCTAAGGAGCAGGGCGGGATGGGAGGGGGGCTGTAGAAGGGAGACCAGGAGCTTACCCAGAAGGTAGAATTACACAGTGGTGAGAAAGCATGCCTGTTAGCAGGGAGAGAGAATAGATAATAGCAAAAGGGGGGACCCACCCTTACTCCACTTCCGAGTTCAGAAAGGATGAGATGGGGCAGGGGGCAGTGGCAGTGAGGAAGCAGAGAACAATGTAATAAATGAAGAGGCTGGGGAAAAGCAAGATGTGAGATTCTCATGTCAGGAAATCTGCAAGGAGAGGCAGGATTCAATAAGGACTAGCAGTGGTGGGGAGGGACATAAAGGCTCCTAATGGGGAGAGGGTGGATTAGAGCAGCGGCTGCCAACCAGTGGTCCGTGGACCACTGGTGGTCCGTGAGGTCCGAAAGGTTGGCGACCACTGGCTTAGAGTAAAGGCTAGGTGCGGGGAGGGCAACGCTGTTAGAAGGGCAGAGTTGAGGTACAGAAAAACATCCTGGACCCCACAAAAAGCTGTGTGATCCCAGGGAGTGTGAGAGGAGTTGATAACAACAGGAGGGACTAGCAGTAAAGAGGGCAGGCAGGCATAGCTTATAAGCACCAAGCAGGTGGGACTGCAGAGGGATGTGCTAAAAGAGTAAGGTCTCAGTTCTCAGTAGGAAGCGAGCAGGACAGGAATGGAATAATAGGGTTGAGGGCAGCAGGGGAGGGCCTCGCCTGGCCTGTAGCTTGAAGAAGGGAAGTGTCACTACATAATGTAATGGTGGAAGGGTGTGAGAGGACCAGGAGGGTATGATGACAGCAGGCACAGCCCAGGTCTAGGAGAGGAAACCAAAGGCCAGCTGCCCTGCCAGACAGGGGATGTGCTGTGGTGGGGACATGGGCCAGGGGGCTGGAACATCTGAGCAGATCTGCTAAATCCCTGTCCCTGGAACTTGACAGGGCAGCAGACGCCCTTCTAAAGGCAGTAGCAGCCAGCAGCGTGGCTGAGAAGGCTGTGGAGGCTGCTCGAATGGCCAAACTGATAGCCCAGGACCTGCAACCCATGTTAGAGGCCCCAGGTAAGGCATGGGAAGCTGGGGATGGGGGTGGACCCCATGGGGAGCTGGAAGGGAAAGAGGAAGGGAATCCCCACAGGAGACTGGGGATGGGAAAGCCAAGATATGAGGGTTTGAGAGGACAGAGGGTGGCAGGGTTGGGAATAGAACTGAGAATTGATGAAATAGGGTAATAAGGACAAGGAGTTGTGTCTTGCAATGATTGGCTGTAAGTTTGGGGATACCAAAGTCCTGGGAGGTGCCCAGTTGGAGGGATAAAGCGGTAGCTTTTGCAGTCCAAGGCAAGTTGCCCCCTCTGATTCTTAGCTATCCCTGCCCCAGGCCGCAGACCCAGGCAGGACTCAGAAGGTTCCGACACAGAGCCCTTGGATGAGGACAGCCCTGGAGTGTATGAGAATGGACTGACCCCCTCAGAGGGCTCCCCTGAACTGCCCAGCAGTCCTGCCTCCTGCCGCCAACCCTGGCGACCCCCAGCCTGCCGGAACCCACTGCCTCCTGGAAGGGACAGGGGTCCCTTCTCCAGCCCTAAAACTTGGCCTGAGGAGTGGGGGGGCCCAGGTGAGCAGGCAGAGGAACTAGCTGGCTATGAGGCCGAGGATGAGGCTGGGATCCAGGGCCCACGACCCAGAGACGGTTCCCCACTCCTTGGAGGCTGCAGTGACAGTTCCGGAAGTCTTCGCGAGGAGGAGGGGGAAGATGAAGAGCCCTTGCCCTTCATAAGGACCCTAGGGGCCTCGGAGCCTGAGCCTCTGGCCACACCAGTCCTGAGGGGACCCTCCTCAAGGGGTCCTGAAGCTGGGTGCCTGATGGAAGAGCTTGAGGAGCCAGCTGCAACCGAGAGGCCAGCCCAGCCGGTGAGACAGACACCCTTCATCCCACTTTGTGCCCGAGTCTCACTCCTTTCTGACCCTCTTCTCCTCACAGCCTTGCCTCTCCTCCTTTCCAGACCTCCCTCTGATCCCCTGAGGATTTGGATTTGGCTCCAGCTTTCTCTGTGCCTGCCCAGTCTTACACCATATCCTACCTCAAACATATTTAAAAACTTGAGAGCTGGCAGAAACCTTAGAGACCTTCATGTCCAACTCCCTCTTTTGACAGAAGGGGAAACTGAGTCACTGAGCACTTAAAGTAACTAGCCCAAGGTTACAAATGAATACTTAATGGTAGAGCCAGAACATCTTTCCCTGTTCTCCTTCCATATCATTTCCAGCTCCCAGTTTCCTACTCCACCCCCACCCCACCTCCACACTTTCTCTCTTTGGTGCCCAGAAATAAAAAAGGAAAAGTTTGTTCCCTCCCTGCCCCAACTCTCCCTCCCTCTTCTGGGAAGAAGGGAAATAGGAAAGAAGGCAGAAAACTAGGAGGGGTGGAGTTTCCCCAGAACCCTCTACTCTGATTGGACTCCAGGCCTTCTGTTTCCTAGCAACCACATCCTCATCCCTTTCTGCTTTACTGCAGTACCAGCTGCTGCTGCCAATGTATGCTACTAAGGCCAGACACCTTCTGCCTGGGCCATGTGACATGCTGGTGGGAGTAGAGTGGAAGGAGGAGGGGGGAAGGGTTATTCCTGACTTAAAGGAGCCAGAGGGAAGGTGGGGCCCTGGCTGGGAGAAGAGGAGTGTTTTGTAATCCAAGACAAAAGTTGGTGATCCCCATGCTTTGGCCTCTAAGGAGACATGTCTGGAACTCTTCTGCTTTGCCACCTTGGCCAGGGCAGGAAGGTGGAACAGGTCACTGGACCTGGTGCTCAGGGACTGAGCCTGCATTTTCCCTGTCTCTCTAGGGAGCTGCCAACCCCCTGGTGGTGGGAGCCGTGGCCCTCCTGGACCTCAGCCTGGCGTTCCTGTTCTCCCAGCTCCTCACCTAAGGCTCCTGCCTGGCCTAATTCTGGCTTTGGTTGCTGCCTCTTCACTCCTTTGACCTGCCTTTTTTTTTTTTTTTTTTTTTTTTCCCTTTTCCTCCTCCTGCTTGTGTTTTCTCCTATATTTTTTTCCCTCTTCTCCCTTTCCTTTTCTGTTTTCCTTTGTTTTTGTCTCTTGCTTTTTCTTTCTTGCTCTCTTTTCAGATTCTCTCATTTATTCTGGATCTGTCTCTGTCTTCCTCACTCCCTGTCCCACCCCAACTCTTTCTTTCTCTAGATTGTTTACATATGAAGGGCTTTTCTTGCTCAGAGTTGCTCTCTTCTCTGAGACACACAAATCTAAGTCAGACCATTGCCCCACACCCTGCCCATCTTTTCTTTAGACCTGAGCTTGGATGCGGGTGGGGTTTTGGTGTCCTGAGGAGTCTCCTGGAAGGTGAGTGGAAAAGAGGAAGAAAATGAGGAGGGCCTATACTGGTCAAGGCACTGGTCGAGCTCTGTGGCTCCCTAACCCAGGGCCCTGATGCCCCTCTGAGGCCTAGTGAAAAAGCTGGAGGAGGTACAGTCACCATCTCTGACTTTGGAGGATCCTATCTCCCCTCCAAGCACTGAGATAGGTTCTTCCCTAATTCCATCCTTCCCTGAAAAAGAGATATGAAGGGAAATGAAGAGGGATGACTCCCTAGCATCTCCCACTTTCTTTCCTCCACTGCCAGCCAGCCCCTCATCCAACCCCCTAGGGTGGCATGCCATGTCAAGAGCAATGTGTAAAGGAAAGAAAGAGCCCAATGCAGCCAAGTCCACCCACTGACATCTCCCACCCTTCTTTCTCCCCTAAGAGTTTATTTGGTTGGTCTGGACTCACTTGTGGCCTTTGATTAAATTTCTAAGGGGCCTGAAGAAGACATTCCTACTGCAGAGGGTTAGAGGCACTTGAGCAAGGACACCACTCCCCAACTCTGGCAGTTGTGTTGGGGGAGGCAGTTTTGGGGAATGGAACCCGACCAGTTGGCAGGAACTCACAGGGCAGCATAAGTTGTGACAAGCTTAATTTCTAAGTAGGTTATATCTCTTCCCGCATCATATCAGAATCTTGTGAAATGGGTAAACAGAAAAAGGGGATCACAGGAAGCCAATGTATCATACACTTTTCCAGGCAGGGCAGAGGTGGGCGGAGAGCCCTGTTTGAGGTTGTGGCTGATCCCTGGTACTAACTTTTCCCCTGGGGGCAGGAAGCCCTAGGAAGAGGGGACTGTAAGGTCCCCAGGGGATCTTTCCTCCCTCCCCTGCATGAGGCAGAGGCAAGCTGCCTGCCAAACCCCTCCCTCAAGGAATGGCCTTGCCTGGGAATGCCCACCACACACACACACACACACACACACACACACACACACACACACACACCTCTTCTTTTTTTCTAGTCAAACTCTGTTTACTCCTTGGCCTGCCACCTTCCTTCCTTCCCTCTCAACCTTTACTTCTGATTTCTATTTCATGGAATTTGGGATTGAAGTTAAACTACAACAGTGCCGCCAACACCAAGTCTTGCAGGAAAAAAATACAAAGAAATTTAACAAAAAAAAAATATATTAATAAAAAAGTTCAAAAAAGGGGGAGACTGTCATCTCCTTTGTGGTGCAATGTTTTCAAACCTAAGCTCTCTGAGGATCCCCGCGTGGAGCCCTCTTGGGGAACCTCAGGCCTGTTAGCAGTCTCAAGGCTTCTATGTAGTTGAGAGTTCTTCTCCTAAACTCCAAAGCCTGAGGTCAGAGTACCCAAGACGGCTCAGCAGGGCGGCCCAAGAGGGGCGGGGTCCCGTGATGGGGGCGGGGAGAGGGAAGGACCAGACCAAGCACCAACCCCCGCCCGGCCCTGCACCAGGAAACGCCTGGGGGAGAGGAGCGGAGTGGAGACAGAAGCCAGGTGAGGCTGGCGTCTTGTGCTGGGGAAGCTGGGGCCCTAAGATGTGAGCGCTGGGAGGAATCCCGCGGAAGAAATAGCGCAGAGCCCTGGAAGGAAAGGCACGGCTGAGCCAGGGATGGGGAATCAGGTGGGGCGAAGGGGGGCAAATAGGCGGGGTTCCACCGCATGCTCTGTAGGAGCGGGTGCAGGGCGGGGCGGGGCGGGGACGCATGCGTAGTGGGGGTCGCCTCCGGCGGGGAGAAGAGGGCGGAGTTTGGAGACTTCCATGGGGAAAGGTGAATGTAGGCTCAGTTTTAGAGTAGCTGTGGGACCCCGGCCTTCGGGATCTTGGCACAGGGCAAGCCTGGGCAGAAAGGCCAGAGACGGTGAAAGTCCTCTCCATTCCCGGGCTATGCTCCCCCCACGCCACCCCCAGGATGGTGATGTCTTCGCTGAAGCTTCAAGATCTAATCGAGGAGATTCGAGGGGCCAAGACCCAGGCCCAGGAGCGGGAAGTGATCCAAAAGGAGTGTGCCCACATCCGGGCCTCCTTCCGCGATGGGGACCCTCTGCATAGGCACCGCCAGCTGGCCAAACTGCTCTATGTCCACATGCTGGGCTACCCCGCCCACTTTGGACAGGTACTGCTCAGGGATGCCTTCCTTCTGAGTTTGATGAGGGAGGCTGCTGGGATAGGGTCTTGGACCTGCTCACCTATTTGTGCTGCCCCTATTTTTTAATTCTACAATGTTCCAAGCCCTCACAGCATGCAGCACCGACCTCCTTCCCCATTACAGCCTCTATTGGTCATCAGGTGGACTGAACCCTTCATTCTCTGGCCAGCCCCATTCAGGGCACCTCCTCTCCTCTCCCATTCCCCTCAACTTCCTTTTCTTGAAACTACCCACCAACTCTGAATTTTCTAAGCCTCTCCTTTTGTGGAAGGGAGAGTGATGGGATATGGTGCCCTGAGAAGTTAACCTGGTGTTAAGGAGGAAGATAGAAAAGGGATGTTGGTGCCTCCAGTTTCACTCTTGTCCCTTCCTGGTCTGCCTCTTTCCCTATAGATGGAGTGCCTGAAACTGATCGCCTCCCCCAGGTTCATAGACAAGAGGGTGGGCTACCTGGGGGCCATGCTTCTACTAGATGAGAGGCAGGATGCCCACCTGCTCATTACCAACAGCATCAAGAAGTGAGAGCTTCTGGGAAGCACTTGGAATCAGGGAGATGGGAGAGTGGGGAACTGGGAACTCCCAGGGGGCTGCTTGCTGTAGGTACTGGAAGGACTGGAGGCTTGACTGACGGTCTTCCCAAAACTCTGCAGCGACCTGAGCCAGGGTATTCAGGCCGTACAAGGCCTGGCCCTGTGCACTCTGAGCACCATGGGCTCTGCTGAGATGTGCCGGGACCTGGCCACTGAGGTGGAGAAACTGCTCCTGGAGCGAAGCCCCTACGTGCGTAAGAAGGTGAGATAGCGGGACTCTAGAAACTTGTCCCTCCAGAAACTGTCCTGTTTGCCATATGGCAGGGGTGGGGGCCCATCCTGGCAGACCCCTGTCCTCTCTGAGCTCCCTGACCTCTGCAGGCTGTTCTGACTGCAGTTCACATGATCCGAAAAGTCCCTGAGCTCTCCGACACCTTCCTCCCAGTTTGTGCCAAACTGCTTCGCGAACGTCACCACGGTAAGACCCTGGGGCTCCCCATCCCCTCCTCAGCTCTGGCTGTGGCCAAAGGCGGAAAATGGGACAGGAACCTTAGCTCACTGGAGAAGGGTAGTATGTGCACACACACAGTAGACTCTCCTGTGCCCCTGGCCCACCATTCACTTCCCCTGCCCTGACACCAGGCGTCCTGCTGGGCACCATCACGCTGATCACAGAGCTCTGCGAACGAAGCCCTGCAGCCCTCAAGCACTTTCGAAAGGTGGGCTGGTGAAGGGACAGGCCCTGGGCCAGGAAAAGAGGGGCAGTGGGGTTGGAATGGGGCTCATGGTTGAGAAGATTAGGAAGACTGCCCAGATAAGGCTGTGCCCTCCCTCCAGGTGGTGCCCCAGCTGGTACAGATCCTCCGGACTCTGGTGACAACAGGATACTCCACCGAACACAGCATATCTGGAGTCAGTGACCCTTTCCTACAGGTGGGCTGAGCTTCTCTGCTGTATCCCTGGAACAGAGAGCTTGGCAGTAAGCCTGTGGCCAGTGGTCACCTCCCGGAGAACACTTTGGCTCAGTTAGTGTCTTGGGCAGGGTAGGGTGGCAGGCACAGGACTGCCCAGGTCATCTGAGGACCTGTGCAGGGAAAGGATGCCTAAAGGTCAGAAAATCCAGTTTACTAACAGTAAAAAAACAGCCTGTCCCCAAATCCCTTGGCCCCACATATCTCTGGGTCTCCTCCCAAGGCCTAAGGGACCTGTGGCGCGGAGGCAGAGGGACAGGGAGGCTCTAGGAAACCTGCCAGACACCCCCCCCCCCCCCCAATGCTCTCCTCAATGTCGGATTTTTCTCCTCGGCCCCTTGGCTCCTTACCCTAAGAACCTCTCCACCTCTCCACCTTTAATCCAAACGCAGGTCCAGATACTCCGTCTGCTTCGGATTCTGGGCCGGAACCATGAGGAGAGCAGTGAAAGCATGAATGACTTGCTGGCCCAGGTGGGGGACGGGGAAGGGCGCTGGTTACGTATGTTGCTCTGTGATCCCACCTGGGCAGCTCTCACATGGTAACGCACCATGAGGTGGCCATATAATCAGGTCTCCATTTCCCTCCAGACTGTGATATCCATGAGGGACACAGCCTGCCTCAGTATGGTGGCCCTGGTACATAGTGTGTGGGGGCTTAGGGAACTTTGTTAGCTGGTTGAGGACTGAATGACATTGTGGAGACCTTCCAGAGACTTGAGGAGAGGACAGGGCCCATTTTACATGCATCTTCTGTCCCATCCATTCAGGTGGCCACTAATACAGACACCAGCCGAAATGCAGGCAGCGCGGTCCTGTTTGAGACTGTGCTCACCATTGTGGACATCCGCTCTGCAGCTGGCCTGCGGGTACCATCTCCTATACCTCCCACTGTGGCCCCACCCACCCACCCCAGCTGGGAAGACAGGTCCTGTGGCAGGCAGTCCCCACTTCTGAAGGAGCAGATTGCTCCTTCCCTAATTGTCCCTGACCTCTGCCTCCCATAGGTTCTAGCTGTCAACATCCTTGGCCGCTTCTTGCTCAACAGTGACAAGAATATTAGGTAAAAATGCCATGTGTCTGGCTGGGTTGTGCCACTGAACCCTGGCCCTCTGCCCTACTCCTCCCAGAGTCTCCCAATTCATTCTGATCCCTGCACCCAGGGCAGAATGGTGCGGGGAGGAGGGCTGCTGGCCATGGCATGATGGGGTCTCTCCCATTCTGTTCAGATACGTAGCCCTGACATCGTTGCTGCGACTGGTGCAGTCTGATCACAGCGCGGTGCAGCGACACCGGCCCACTGTGGTGGAATGTCTTCGGGAACCTGACGCCTCTCTCAGCCGGTGAGCAAGACAGAAGGCCCAGCTTCTGGTGGCCAAGATGTGGACCAGCTCAGAGCAGCTGGAGTAAGGGGACTAAGACTGGTGCTTGGGGAAGAGGAGGGCCTAAATTACCTCGTATAGACACATCTTTCTCCTGGCAGGCGGGCCCTGGAACTGAGTCTGGCTCTGGTGAACAGCTCCAACGTGCGAGCCATGACACAAGAGCTTCAAGGCTTCCTGGAGTCCTGCCCCCTTGATCTGCGGGCAGACTGTGCCTCAGGAATCCTGCTGGCCGCAGAGAGGTGAGGTGACAGGTGCCTAGGAGGCAGAGAGGGTGGAATCTGGGAGGGTCAGTGCTGGGACTGAAATGCCCTGTGTCCCCTAGGTTTGCCCCAACCAAGCGATGGCACATAGACACCATCCTGCGAGTGCTGACAATGGTGAGGCAGGGGCTGGTGTGAGAGAGCTGGGCAGGAGTAGGCAGGGCTCGCCACACTGACTTGGCCATGTACACTGCTCCAGGCGGGCACCCATGTTCGGGATGACGCGGTGGCCAACCTGACCCAGCTGATTGGCGGGGCCCAGGAGCTCCACGCCTACTCTGTGCGCTGCCTCTACAGTGCCCTGGCACGGGACATCTCCCAGGTAATGTTTCCACCACCCAGACTCCAGGCTACCCAACCCTCCCAGCCCTTCCTAAGCCAACTACTCCTTACACCTGGTTCCCAATGGTTTTTCCCTCAAAGTTATAACTTTCTACTTAGTGGAGGACATTCTCAAGGGCAGAGCCCTGGACTTCTGTCCTGGTTCTGGTACCTACTGGCTGTGTAACCAGATGACTAATGTAACTTTCTTTATGCTTGGCACACTCAGCTTTCTACCCTGCCCACCTCCCGAAACTGTCTTGCGGATCAAATGAGATCAATAAAAGCTCTTTCTGCATGTATTTGGGTTTTTGTTTTTTGGGTGTTTTATTTTACTTAAATGCTGAGTGAATTAATGGATGCCAGTCAGTATCTATAGCCCTCTTTTCATATATTAAGTAGGGACCCTCACTTTATCCTTGCTGCACCCTTTGTGGTTAGACCATGTAGTTCTGACGCTTGGCCACCAGAGGGCAGAGGAAGCCCAGGAACCAGGGCAGTGGGGGAACAAACTAACATAACTTCCTTGTGCCAAGGCCCTTTCCTTTACCCACCCCTCCAAACCTAAAGGGATGTCACAGGGTTTGGAAGTGAGGAGGGGACCCAGACACTGGCCCAGCATGTTTCTTATCCTACACAGCAACCACTGGTGCAAGTGGCAGCCTGGTGCATTGGGGAATACGGGGACCTTCTGCTGGAGGGGAGCTGCGAGGAAACTGAGCCACTTCAGGTGCGTACACTGAGGAGGGACTTGTCGGGGAAGGCAGGGCTGGCCCAGGGTCACTACCTGTGCCTCCCTCCCTCCCCGCAAAGGTGGAAGAAGAAGAAGTGCTGGCATTACTGGAAAGGGTGCTGCAGTCCCATATGTCTCTGCCAGCCACCCGAGGATACGCCCTCACAGCCCTCATGAAGCTTAGCACCCGGCTTCGTGGGGACAACAAGTAAGAAGGGGTTCCAGCCCCTCCCAGAGACCCTCTTCTTGGTGCCTCCAGTGACAATGTCCCTTCACTGTGCCCACCAGTTTCTGAGTTCCTCTCCAGGCACACACCCCATTACCCCCAATTCTTAGGTTCTTCCTTTTGAGCCAAGTATCATGGGCATCGCCCTGCTCTGTGGGGCCTCTCCCTTCCCTGCCACATCCTGGAGTTGAAGGGCAAGGCAGACTGCCATTCCCACTCACACACCACCCTATGGCCCAGCCGCATCCGCCAGGTGGTGTCCATCTATGGAAGCTGCCTGGACGTGGAGCTGCAGCAGCGGGCTGTGGAATACAACACACTCTTCCGGAAGTACGACCACATGAGGTGCGACTGGAAGTCTGCCCCAGCATAGAACCTAAATCCCTGCCCTCTCCCCAAATGCCCTCTTCCCAAAGTCCCTTTCTGGGTACCAGGGTCACAACCTCACTTGTGCCCTCCTCATCCAGTCAGAGCCTCCCACCCACAGTTCATTGGAGCTAAGCTGGCTGCCAACCCTCCTTGCTCATCTGGAAACCATCAATAGTGTGCCACCTTAGGAGCACTTCCAACCCACCATGAGCTCCATGTTCTTACTCCTCCTGCCACATGCCTCTTGTAAAAAGTGCAGGGTCCACCCAGAGGGACATACCTGCGTTCCATCCTCGCAGGGCGGCCATCCTAGAAAAGATGCCTCTTGTGGAACGAGGTGGCCCTCAGGCTGATGAGGAAGTGAAGGAAAGCCAAGAAGCAAGCCAACTTTTGGAACCAGCCCCTGTCCCCACAGAGCCCCAGGTAAGGAGGCGGAAGCCCCAGCGGGGAGAGGACTTGGTGGGGCTTCCATACCTAGCCCTGATCCTTCTGCCCTTTCCCCACAGGCCTCAAAGCTCTTGGATCTGTTAGATCTCCTGGATGGACCTTCTGAGGATTCCCAGCAGCCTCCCCCTGTGGATCCCTCCCCAGAAGGCACTTTAATACACCTGCTCGACCTTCCCTGTGCTCCCCTAGCCCCAGGTAAGCCTCAGTAAAAGGGAGATGTCGGGGCCGGGGGGTGGGGGAGGGCGGGTGTAGAAATGTGTTTCTTCTCTTTAGCCAAGCACTGAGGTTCAGGTACCCTCTTCCCTGCTGTGTGCCCCCCATCTTAGTAGATAAAAGGGTTCTGGCATGTACTCCCTTCCTAGATACCCTTCAATGTCTTCCCTTTGTTCCAGATGTCTTATCCTGGCCTGAAGACCCTGTTTCCTCCCTGGCCCATCTCATATACTTTCTTACTACCCACTCCACTGACCCCTCTTAGCTCCTCAGACCCTCTCACCTCAAGCCCTTGGCAATTCATGTTCTTTTTACATGGAATATTCTTTCCCTAGCACATCAAATGACTAGCTTATTCTTACTCTTCAAGCCTCAGCTAAAATGTCAGGTGCTTCCCCTACCACTCCTATTTTAGTTGGTTCCTCCCAGTTATTCTGGCCTAGTTTATTTCCTTCTAGCGCCAATTATAGTTTGTGATTATCTTGCTTTTCTTGTTTATTCTCTCCCCAACTAGACTGTCAGCTCCCCAACCAGACTGTCAGCTCCAACCTCTTGCCCACTTTGTCACTAGCATCTCAAGCAGTGCCCTGCACCCAGTGGGTGCTCACTTAAATTTTGTTGAATGGAAGAATGAGTGAACTCATCATTGGTCCATACAGTAAGCTGCTTCTCTCTTCCTTCTCCAGCTCCCATCCCAAATCTCAAAGTGTTTGAGCGGGAAGGACTACAGCTGAATCTGTCTTTTGTTAGACCCCCTGGAACCCCTACTTTGCTCTTAATCACTGTCACTGCTACCAACGCCTCAGAGGGTGATGTCACCCACTTCATCTGCCAGGCTGCTGTGCCCAAGGTTTGTAGAAGACCAGGATTCAGAGGTGGCCTGGGTACTCCAGGAGAAAAGGCCAATAAGTAGAGGAGGTGGATGGGAAAGAGAATGAGATGAGAAGGGAGTGCCATGCAGAGACAATCACTTGGGGAGTTATGGGAAGAGGGTTTGAAACTATTGGGTGTGCAGGGCTTGCCTGAACCTGCCCAATCTCCTATGTTCAGAGTTTCCAGCTGCAGCTACAGGTCCCCAGTGGGGACACAGTTCCAGCACAGGGTGGCCTTCCAGTGACCCAGGTCCTCCGAATCCTCAATCCTAACAAGGTGAGCTCCAGGAGCCTCCTGTGAATAAGACCCAGGGAAGAGAGAAGTCATCTGTGCTAACCCTGGTTTCCACTCTCCTATTCCTAGGCCCCCTTGCGGTTAAAGCTGCGCCTCACCTACAACCACTATGGCCGGTCAGTGCAGGAGATCTTTGAGGTGAACAACTTGCCTGTGGAGACATGGCAGTAACTCAGCCTCCACGCAGCCTGAAATCCTCTTGCGTCCCAGACCCCTGGGTTCCCAGGTTCTTGGAGCCTACGTCTGAGGACTACCAGCAGGTGGCGCTCTGGTCCTGTGCTTGCCATTGCAAAAACTGGAGGGGGCCCACCCCTCTCTCAGACAAATAATGAAAGTCCAATAAAGCCTGAGGGAGTGAGTTATATTTGTATATATTTGAGGTAGAAAATATATGAATAACAACAAAGAAAAAGTCTTAACAGGAAGTATGTATCTTCCCTTGGTCTCAGGAATCTGTTTCAACAAAGAAGGGTTTTCTTTCTACCGCTCTCTGGGCTGGGGAACAAATTTGACCCCACAAGAGGCACTTTACCATTTGGGCCAGAGCAGGGCACAGTGGCAAAATCAAACCACAATTTCTAGATTTCCAATAAGCATTCCTACCCGTATCCCCAACCTGCCGCTATTCCCCACACCACAAGGCAGGGAAATCCCTGCTGCCTCCCCTCATCTCTAACTCAGCTGTAAGGTGGTTTAGGAGCCGCTGGCAGAATCAATGGCATCGACCAAGGGAAGGGGGGTGGCAAGGGATTTTCCTGTGCTTAACTACTGATCACGGCTAAGTGGAAATCCTATAAACACGAGCGGAAATCAATGGAGGCTGCTTAGCGGCCAGGGGAGAGGGGCGGCCCACAGATTGCATCTGACGGATGAGGGAGAGAGGCAGCCTGGGAGGGCTCCACAAGGATAACTGAGGGTAGCATGAAGGAACAGGCAGAGCTGGTGAGAGAGGAGTCACAGTGGAAAGGGAAGCCAGGAGAACAGGCAAGTGAGGAAAGGAATGAACCCCATTAGGCTCAGAATTCTCTTCTCTGTTGTTGAGGAAGTGACACCTTAGCCCAGGCTACTGTCAGCATCATTAGTCCCCTCTGGCTTCTCTCTGGAGCTGTGTACTTCTAGCAGGCGCTGATAGTCCTGAGGCCGGAAACGCTGTAGGTACACGCTCAGCTTGGAAGGTGCTGTCTCCTGTGCCAACACACCTATAGGCAAAAGGAGAATAAGAGAAGCAGAAAGAGCTACAAATGCTTGAGTCTATTCCCTGCCCACACAGCTGGACCCCCAAGTTGTTTCCAAGGCAGCCCTGGGATTAAGAATGCCAGCCATCCAACCAGCTTGTGTAACCCACAGCCCACTCCCTGGTTTTGGAAGTGGGGCCTAAAAGGGCCACTTCTGGCAGGAGTGGGGCTGGGAAACGAAGCATGAGCTCCTCCTCCAGCAAGGAGAAATGGTAAAGAGGCACTTATGCACCATAAAGACAGAGGGGCCTGAGTATCAACTTATTTCAGTATATGGCTCCTGTCCCCCAATTAAGATTAAAGTCCATCTAGACAGGCCAAAGCTCATTAATTTGGTAATGAGGCACATGTAGAGATGCACACAGAGAGAAACCGAGGGATGTAGAAAGAAAAAGGAGAGCCCTAGCCAGTGTGGCTAGAGCATTGTCCAGTGCACGGAAGGGTCACAGGTTCAATTCTGATCAGGGCACATATCCAGGTTGCAGGTTCAATCCCCGGTTGGTGTGCATATGGGAGGCAACTGGTCAATGTTTCTCCCTCACCCTCTCCCTTCCTCTCTAAAATTAAAAAAGAGAGAGAGAGAGAGAGAAGCAGCTATAGCCATGGGGTGGGACTCACATAGAATTTTAGCCTCTATGTAGTGGAGCCATGATAAGCCAGTGTCTTATTGGAAGTACCTGACGGCATACTGGGCACATAACTAGGAACTCAAGTGTTGTTTGCTGAGGTGGTGAGAACAGCTTTCAAGGGCTGTAAGGCCCCATGGGATGCACAACCCTATACTTGTGTGGACGAACTGTCTACAAGGGCACTAAGTTTAGGAACAGGAAAAACAAAAGTCTGCCAGTGCCTGCCCCAGTGGTCTCTCATAAATACATTATTGCTTTGTACTGAAAGCTAACAGGACAAATTAAGTGAAGATCTAGGTAGTTGTAAAAATGAGGGGATAGGAATTGGGAGAAGGGAGGAGGGACTGAAGGACTGAAGCAGAGAACTGACAAATGGAACTGAAGGCTAGAGGTCTGAGAACTAAATCAGAATGACTGAGATAGAGACACTTGGCAGAATTAAATCAAGATTAAAGCACTACTGCAAAAGAGGAAAGGGGATTTGATAGAAAACTAAGAAAACTCAGTCTTCTAGAAAGTTGCTAAAACAATTCGCATTAGAGAAAAAACTCCAAAACCCTCCCTGCTAACTGGCGTAATGGGTACACCCAGAAGAGGAACAGGGAAAGCACAGAAGGTTCTGTCTCCCTCACCAAGCATGCTGCTGAGCTTGTTGATCTTCTCTAGGGCAGCTGGGACTTCGGCCTCCTTGTGCACCAGGGCCTCTATTTCACCCACAGCATAGCCAAAGTCGGCTGTGTCCAGGTCCACCCTGAGCAGAAGCTCCTCTTGATCAGCTCTGGAAAGCACCAGTTTCCAGGCACTACGATTAGTCACAAAACTAGCTACTTCCTGCAGTCCCAGTGGGCCCAGCACAGCAGCCACACCCTCAGCCCCCAGGACTTCAGCCCCCAGCACCTTATAGAGCTGGGCCACAATTGCAGGCTCAGCTGTGAGTTCCATGTACGCAGTGTGGGGTCCAGAGACACCTGCTGTTCCAGGACTTTTGAGCTCCCAACCACTATTTTCTCGCTGTCGCAGCCAGTAGTCAGTCCGCATGAGGTTCAGCTCAGGGGTGTCATAGTAGCTGTCTCGGAAGGTGACCCGGTGCTCCAGGGTGCCCCCCAACTCCTGCAGCCGTTCTTCTGTTTCAGGCCCAGGAACGAACTTGCGCTCCACCTCAATCAATCCCTGGGCCATTACTACCTGCAATCAGTCAATAAAAAATCATTTGCTGACCTCCCAAAGGTGCTCAGCCTTGCAGCGTGACAGCTCAGCAAAGACACACCCACCACCACCACCACCACCACCACCACCACCACCACCCTTGGAAGAACTTATGAGACACAAACACTGTCACAGAATCTCGGCTGGTGCTGCAGCCTTTTCTCCCCGCCCTGTGCTGGAAGCCCCTCCTTTCCCCCTCCCCCGCCCCGCCCCCTGTCTGTCTGATGTTTTAAGACTGTGACAGTGACAGGTCTCCAGTAAGATCCCTTGCATCGCTGAAGATGTCCTCAATCCAAAGGGCTCCCTCAAAAGCAGGCCGCATGGCCAGTGTCCCTTCAGCGCTCCCCACACACCTCCTTACCCTGCAGGCCGGTGGCTCACTGTCCGGGTGACCCCGCCGACCAGCCCTCCCCAACCACAGCGCGATCCAGAAGAGCCTCGGGTGTCACCTCGAAGCCCGAAAGTCTCCCTCTCGCGGGACCTGGAGGTGGGGACGAGAGCCCACGCCACGCCGCGAGGGATGCCGGGAACAGTCCCTGGCCCTCGACCTCGGCCCGGCTCTGCACTCCGGACGAGTCCCAGCGCGAGCGGCCATATTAGGCCGAAGTAGTAGTGCCACGGGCAGGCCGGCCCGAGAGGCCTGCTAGGGTTTAAAGGGCCGGGACCTCCGCATTGAGAAGGGAACAGGGCCGTCCCCCTGTGCTTGCTCTTCACCTCCGACCTTTCCTGGATCCCGGGGAACGGCCCGGTCCGCGCTTCAGGCTGAGCCTGGCATCCTGGGGCCTGGATGCATGATGGGAGATGTAGTTCCAAAAGGAGACTTTGCCCCCACAACCACCACCATCACCGTCGCTATGGTGGCTGCGAATAGTGCCAAGGAAACTATCTAAAGTTGATCGGGGGCTGTGAGGAGAGTAGGGTGGGAGGAGCTGAGGCCCCAGTCTGGTCTCCAAACCCCTCCCTCTATAAGCAGATGGGCCTGAAATACACGCCACTCATTCAGACACTGTCCAGCAGATATACTAGTATTATTGACTATTGCGGGGGGCGGCCACTAAATGCAGGCCACTGGCAGTGGACTAATAAAAGCATAACTAAGAACCCTAACTAGTTTGGCTCAGTGGCTAGCATCGGCCTGTGGACGGAAGGGTCCTGGGTTCGATTCTGGTCAAGGGCACATGCCTGGGTGTTGGGCTCAGGGTGTGTGGGAGGCAGCCGATCAATGATTCTCTCTAATCATTAATGTTTCTATCTCTCCCCCTCTCTGAAATTATTTATTTATTTGTTTGTTTGTTTATAAAGCATAACTAAGACAAGCTTAGTTATTCTAGAGTTTTTCATACCTCAGCATGAATGTCCAGGGTAAGGGTGGCTGGGAAACTTTCTGTCTGAGGAGGAAGTGATATTTTGGATGGGAATTAAAGACATAATGGGATTTCAACAGTTGGAGACTCAGATGGAGACAGGAACAGCCTGAGCAAAGACCCAAAAGCTGGAAAGCACCTGGCCAGTGTGGAAGGAGATGAAGCTAGAAATAAGCTGTGGAGCAGGTTGGAAAAGGCCTTGAGTGCCAGACTGAGGAGTATGTCACTGAGTTTCCAACGGACACTGAGCAGGTTTTGTCAGGAATAGGAGAGTACTCATGGTCATTTAAAATACAGGAAGACATGGGGGTGGCCCTTTGACTGCTTTGGGAAATAAAATAACCCTCCTGCTTCCTAGTCCCTGTGAGGACTGTGGTTACCTGGAGGAGTCAACTGCATGCTGGACCCTCTGGATGTGGTGGCTTGCTGAGGAACAGTGGCTCTTACCAACTCCTGGATTCCTTCTATGATTGGCAAGAAGTGCTAGGTTCTCAACACCTGTGCTCTCCCAGCATGCTTCTGAAAACACATGAACCCTCTAAGTACTGGGGGAGGACATTGGTTTACAAACATGGTATTTGTAATGTTTTCGATGCATCCACCCCCCAGTCCCCCCTGCCATGACTAGTACCAATGGGCAGGGAGGGGAGGACCCCCAGCCACTAACTCCTCTCACTGGCCTGCTTTTCATCTGTCCTTTGCTTTTCAGTTTTGTTGTCAAGGGGAAGAAGCCCTAATCTCTTCCCTGAATTATAAAACCCAATCCCAGTGGGCAGACGAGCTTAACGGAAAGGAATGACCAGGTTTGGGAGCCAGATAGACCTGGGGTAAACTCGCAGCTTCACTTTTTTGTTGTTGTTGTTAATTCTCACTCAATGATACTCTTTCCATTGATTTTTAGGGAGAGTGGAAGGGAGGGAAGGGGGAGAGGGAAGAAAGAGGGACAGAGAGACAGAGACATGGATGTGAGAGAGAGAGAGAGAGAGAGAGAGAGAGAGAGAGAGAGAGAGAGAGAGAGAGGTGAGAGAGACAAATCAAATTGATTGGTTGCCTTTTGCACTGACCCCGACTGTCCCTCACCATCCTACCGGGCTGGGCCAAGGATGGAACCTGCAACCCAGGTACGTTCCCTTGACCAGGAACCAAACCCACAACTCTTTGGTGGTCAGGCAGACACTCATTTGGCAATACTGGCCAGGGTGCCAGCTTCACTTTCGAGGCGTTTGTCTCTGGGCAAGCTACGCTGCCTCACTAAACCTCTGTTTCTCATTGGCAAAATGTGGACTGCCTCACAGTTATGTGTGAGGATTCATTGACACACTGTCACATGCTTGAGATTCTGAATGTTAGTTTCTCCTGGTTTTCTCCTATGAACTCCAGGGGTTTTATTTTATTTTTAAAGAGTAGACTATAGCAGCTAAGGCAGGCCCTGGAGCCAGACCATTTGTCACTTATTAACCCACCATGTGACCTGGGGCCAGCTAATTAACTTGTTTGTGCCATGGTTTCCTCAACTGTAAAATGGGGACTAGTTGTGAGGATTAAATAAGTTAATATATGGAAAGGTGCTTGGAACTGTCCCTGGCACTCCATAAATCTTAGCAATTATTGTTATTATAATAACTCTGGCGACTGTGATGTGTGTGTATGTGAGAGAGAGAGAGAGAGAGAGAGAGAGAGAGAGAGAGAGAGAGAGCGCTCTCAGAGACTTCAGAGTAATTGTTGTGGAAGAGGATGTTCTAGTATCCAGTGGGAAGGGAGGGGCTCATAAGGCAGGAAGAAGGAATGGAAAAAGAGGCCTCAGGCGGTTCTGGGAAGCTGGTAGAAGCCAGGGCTTGCTCCAGAGATGATTTAAAACAAAACAAAACACACATATGGTTTCGTAACCC
Source organism: Plecotus auritus (assembly GCF_963455305.1). Lineage (NCBI taxonomy): Eukaryota > Metazoa > Chordata > Mammalia > Chiroptera > Vespertilionidae > Plecotus > Plecotus auritus. The sequence continues at coordinate 84,471,307 of NC_137770.1, read as the reverse complement.
GAAAGAAGAAGAGAAGATGTAAAAGAGTTTAAAGGAGCCTGTCCTCTTTGCAGGCACTGGCTTGGACCTGGCGCCAGAGTCCAGCAGGTGGCCAGGCCCACTGGCGGGCCTTGCCATGCGGCCTGGGGCCCCTCCCACGGTTCAGCGAGGCTGACGGATTCCGCTCGGGCTGGCGGGCGAGCGGACTACAACTCCCGGTATTCGCCGCGGCGGGCGGACCGCTGCACCTGCTCAGTGGGGTCGCCCTGGGAGCCTGGGTATTGATTATTCCATTGTGTGGGACGCCTCGGCTCCAGCCAGTGAATGAGGCGGAGGAGTGAGGGCGAAGAGGAGGAGGAGGTGGGCGAGGAGGAGGAGGAGGAGGAGGAGGAGGAGGAGGAGGAGGCGGAGGAGGCAGGGAACGAGCGAGTGCCCTGGGTGAATCAATGGAAACCCCCTCACGAAGCCGGGAAAACACTTCAGCCGCAGCCAAATAGCATTGATTATTTTCCTTCACTTCCCTCACCGCCGTGAATATATTTATTTATTTTTTCCATCTCCATCCCCGACGCCCCGGAGTGAGCGCTGGAGGGAGGGAGGAGGAGGGGGAAAAAAGGAATCAACACATCGGAGAAGTCCCTTCCAAGAGCCGCCCCCTCCCCTCCCCGCCTCGCGCTGCTCGGCGGCCGCGGTTCGACTCCCGTCCCTGCTTCCAGCTGAGGTGTAAGTGCATCGATTTCCGATGCTGCTGGGTTGGTTGTTTTTTTTTTTTTTTTTTTTTTTTTTCCTCTCCCTCTCTTCTCCCCTTCCTTGCTCTTTGGAAGCTTGAGACGGAGGAGAGAGGAGGCGCTCGGACACTGCCGCTGGAGGGCACGGAGAGGGACTGGAAGGGGCTGGGGGAGGGGACACGGACGGACGGACAGACAGACCTAGAGCCTGAGGGAAAAAAGGAGCAGGGTTGTGGGAGGGAGAGGCTTGCGAGCGGGGATGGGGGAAGAGAGAGATGCAGGGGTAGAGGAGAGACGGGGAAGGGAAAGACATAGAGGTTGAGGCTGGACTGGGAGCCAGCCGGACAACGGAGGGTAACGCGAGCCTAGACGGACCGCGCCGAGCAGTGTGGGGAGCAGGGATCCCTGAGGGAAGGGGAGGCCGGGTGAGTGCGAGGGCTCGGAGCTGTCAGCTCGGAGGGGCCTGGGTCTCGGCGGCCCCCCCGCCGGCGGCAGGATGGGGGAGAAACCGTGGCAGGCGGGTGGGCTGATGGATGGGCTAGCGCGCTGTGGGTGGGGGTGGGTGTGAGGGGGACGTAGATACCCTTAATCTTTGATCTTCTTTTTTGCCTGAAGTTGAGTTGGGTTTTTTTGTTTTGTTTTGTTTTGTTTTTTGGAAAGGTGCGAGGTGAGGGGAGGCCACTGCTACATTCAAGGTGAAGCGTGCCTCTCCTGCCCCCTAAGTCTCCATCCGCTCTGTCTGCCCCTCTCTCTGAGTAGCCCTATCATTTTTGAGTATTGACCACGCGTTGTCTCGCTGTGCCTGTAGCACAGCTGATCCCTGTCCATGTGTCCCTACCTCTTGATTTTGCCATTCTTCACCTCATTCTCCACACCCATCCATCTCTGGGTCTGTATGTCACTGTCTCCGCATGTGATTTTTCCATCCAAGTGATCCTCTCCCTGTTCGTCCCTGCCACCATGTGTCATGCCTTGGCTGCCTGACTGTTCTGCCCATTTAGGACTCCATGCCCTCTCCTTCAGGGTCCTTATGGATTTCTCTGGCCTTTTCAGGCTACTTGAGAGTTTGCTTATCAGTCATGATTGTGGTAGTCTCTGCTCAGGGGCCTAGAAGAGCAAGGGATGGAGCAGACATACCTCCCCTAAGGACTCCTTCCAGTGGCCTTTCAGCAGGGCCAGAACAGCCTCCATGTCCACCTTCACTGGGAAGCTTTGGAACTTGCTATTGCCTTGTTGACTATCCCTTTGCCATGTGTCTGTCTCCCCCATCAGGACCTCACCTCTGGCCTGTCATCTGCCTCTCCAGGTGCTCCCCACCACACACCTTGCTGACTTGATTTTCCTCCATACCCTCACTTTACCATTGTATGTTTTTTCATTTCCCCATTTTGTTTCACCCTTTTTTTTCCTTCTCCGTCTCCCATGATCTCTCTTGCCTATTCTCCACCTTTGTTCCCATAATCTGTGGTCTTTCTGTCTTTTCTCCTTGGTTACTCTAAGTTCCTTTTATCCCTTATCCTCTCACCCAGCATCTTAAAAACCCCAGCCGCAAAAGGTACCAGAGAGCAAGGGTCTGGAGGTTGGGAGTATGGTTTGTGAAGGCACATAAACAGGCCAAGAAATCAATTTAATGGGTTTCCAGGGGCATATAACCCCTTCACCAGTCAGGGCCATTATGTCCGTTAACTGTCAACTATGATTTTGGCAGGGGACATTCTCTAAGACTCTGAGCTCCACCCTGCTTGGTTGCCCCTTATCCTTCAGTTTATTCTAGTGGCTTCTTCACTTTTCAGTTTGTCTTCATCCTGCAGCCCTGCTATGATCATGTTTGGATTCAGCATGATTTCTTCTGGAGGCAATTTTCATTAGTGTGACAAAAGCTCTTATGCAGAGGGCCAGGTTCATTCAGCCTAAAGAATGGGAAAGGTGGATAAAGAATCTGGAAAGTTTACCTTGTTTTAAGCCTATCATTGTTTTTCAGACATCAGGATCTTAGAAGGATAAAAGGAAAAGGTAGATATGGACAGAAGATGGAAGGTTTCAGAGATGAATAGAGTTTCAGAAAGGAAGGAGAGGCCGGCTGCAATAAATGCGTGGGGTAGAAAAATGCATGCCATGAGGAATGTGCAAAGGAAAAGAAGAAAATCCATGTGGAATGAGAGGCAGGGGAGGAACCAATGGGTGATTAATGAAAAACTAGGAGAATGAAATGAAAAATGATTTAATAGCAATACAGAAGGAAAATGGGAGAGAAATGATAGAATATTCCTAAAGAGGAGGTCACCAGAAAAAGCAATATGAAATGAATACAATGGTAAAGTGGGGGAAGGGAGAAATTGGAGAATAAGATGAGTGTAGTACAAAGAAGGTAAATGGAAGGCAAAGGAGGAGTGCTGGAGCAGATCAGAGCTGTACAGAGCTTGGTAGGAGGAAAGAGGAAAGGGTGAGGTATCAAAGGAAACAAATGCTTCTGGTGTGAGAAGGACACAGCATGACGGATGCAAGGAGAGCACTACAGGAGGGGTGATTTGGAAAAAAAGGGCTGAGTAGAAATACCACTGGGCCAAGCCCCAAAAGAGAGAGATGCCAAAGGAGAGGGAGAGAGAGGACACAGAGCTATCTGGTGAAGAGAAAGGGAAACAGAGCCTCACAAGCATTATTCCTTTGGCCGAATCATTCAGACCCCACCAAAGGCCTTTGCATTTCATTCCTAAGCCAGGGGAACACAAGCAAAGAGATGAAAAAGTAGAATTTCTATTTACTTTAGCTGACAGGAACTTGAATCTTTCTAACCCCCTGAGAACCAAAGACCTCAAGCCTCTGATGTCATAAATTGCTGGTGTTGCCTTGACAACCTGACAGGGTTCCTCCCTCCATGATGTCAGAGCGGCTGGTGTTATCTGGAGGCACATAGAGGAACAACTTGCTGCTTTGCTGGGGAGCTGTACACTTACAGGGCCGGGGCCTGAGTCAAATCTGTAGGATTTCTGAGTCTGGTAGCATGACCTTGCCTTCCTGGAGCTGTTCCTAGCTCAGAATGAGGTCTTGTTTGTGAGTGCTTGAGGTTTGCTGGGGGGACGGGGACTTGGAAAATGGGATAGTAGGATTGAAAGACAGGCAAGGAAGAAAACTGGAAATGGCCGTTACAGAATGTGAAAGCAGGGCTTTGTGAGCAGGGAGGAGACTTATCAAACATATAAAATGCACCTCTTTGGGTTTAGGGATGAAGACTGAAGCTGGAAATGCAGAGGAGCAGGGATCAGAGCTGTGTGAGAGTGTAAACTGATGCAGGAATAGAGAAAAGGGAAGGATTCTGAATTACCAGGAGGCACAGCGTGGTGGAATTTGACGGTGGAGAAAGAGAAAAAAATGGGACTCTGAGTCAGACAGACAAAGCTGTCTGGTGAGAGACCCGGGGTTAGTCCTGATGGCTATATGAGCAGGGGCTGCATCTGTCTAGTTTCTTACTGTTTTCCAGTACCTAGCATGGTGTCACCTGGAAGATGCTTAGTAAATGTCTGTTGATCAAATATAGAGTTAAAGGAAGAGGCTAAAGGAAAAAGTTGCTTGCCTTCCTCTCAATCCACCCTTCAGGCCTAAGTCTGCATAAATGGGCAAGTTGGGAAATCAGAAACTGGAGGAAAGGGCTGGAGGAGAGTTAACTGAGCAGCAGTGAGATCTGAGAGGGCAGACTGGGTTAGGAATACAGTTGGAGGCAGCCAGAGTGGACTCTAGGGGCTGATCTGGGAGTCTTTATAGAAATAATGGGAGGAAACATGAATGAACAGTCTTAAGAGCCCAAGAGAAAGATGCAGAGGAGGGTATAAAAAGAAGGTGGTTTCCAGAAAAGGTTGAGAGTTATTTCCAAAGACAGAGTCGGCAGATTTGAATTCAGAGTAGCATCCCCACCCCACCCATCCCCAATCATGGAACCATAGTTGAATCAGTCATACCCATATTTACACACTGGTCATAAATAAAGAGTTCATAAATTAATACTAAGCCCACCCTAAACACTCTGTCCCAATCCAGGCAATTACAAGGAAGTCAGCATTGGCCAAGTGGGCCAAAAGGCAGAAAGAGGCACATCCCTGTGAGGGATGGGCTTGACACTGACTGCCTGTTGTTGAATGAGTTCAGAAGTATCTAGGAGAAGAGGGGGAGGCAAGAAATGTAGAACTCACCACAACTCAGTGAAATCTGAAGACAGAGGGGAAGTCTAAATAAACAGAAGCCAGAGAGAAGAGAGCTGCACTGAGTGGGGGATTATAACCTGTCCTGTTTCTCTGGTGATGAGTCAGAAAGACCCTGAATGGGTTGAGGACTCTAGGAAAAGCAGGAAGAGAGTGAGCGAGCTGGGGCAGCTAGAGAAGGGGCTGGTGGTTGGGGGCCTGAAGGGAGGACAGTAGCGGCTGGATGCACTGTCAGCGGCCACCATGGACTTAGGCAACTCATATTTTGCAGCAGGCGACAGGCTGTCGACACTGCAGTCCTTTACCTCACCGTTAGAAACTCATTTCATTGATTTTTCCATCTTTCTTCTCTGGCTTCTCAGTCATCCCACCACTCACTTTCCCAGAGCCCCTTGCTTCTCTGGGGAAAGCTCCAGGGGACCACCTGCCCCCCTTTCCTCCACCCAGGCTAGCCAGACAGGAGTAAAAGATTTAGAGGTGCCTTCTGGCACTCTGAGATAATCCCATTGGCTCTCAGTGTCTCCCTCATGTAGGAACTAGTCCAGAGCCAGGGCTTCCGTGTATGGTTGTTTAGGGTGTCCAATTAAAGGGTGACAGGGCAGAGGTCCACTTGCTCTCCTGTCACCAAGGTGTACCACTGGCATGTGAGCTGCATACACCTGGAGGAAGACATCTTTTTCTAATTCCTTCAGCACCACTCAAAATATTTTTTTTCAAAGTCAAATGAGAGAGCAGGAGCTCGCCTGTGATTTGGGCAGGGATATGGGATTATGCTTCCAGCCTTGAAATTACAGCACGGCCACCCACTGGAATGGTCCTTATTAGCAGGGCATAAGCAACAAGAGCTCTCTTCAGAGAGAAGAGGTTATAGGTATGCAGCTTCTTTCCTGGGTAGCATGTGCAGTCACTGGGGCAAGGTAGGTGTGGGGCAGAGATTTTTCCTTCCTGTGTGGACATTTCCCTAGTGCCTCCTCCAGTCACAGCCAACAGCCCTCAGCTTCTCCCATTGGGGCTGGGATTGGGCTGAAGGTCAAGAGTCAATTGCCAGTCATTTGGCTTCTCAGTGAAGGAAGGCAGAGGGTGGGACAGGAGTGTTGGATTGTGTTTCCCTGAGGAACTGCTGTTCCAGCCTCAAATTTTTCATTCCTTGTTTTGTTTGTAACTGCGCCCCACCTCAGTCTCAAGCCCAAGGCCCTCTGGTTCTGACCTTTTCCTCTGGTCGTGGGGAAGCTGTTTAATCTGGAGCCCAGAGTCTTGGGTCTTGGTTGTCTGAGTCTGGATTCCGTTGCTTCCCCTGACATCGCAGTTATTTTCCTTTCTCTCCAGCCACTTCCATGTTCTGCGTCACTGGCCGGCTTGGGTTATAAATGCCTCCAATCTCTAGCTTTTTTTCAGGCTACGAGGTTTCTGAAATCTAGAGTTAAATCCTGGTGCTTTAGGGAAAGGAGTGCATTTGAAGTTAAGAAGAGAGAAAAAAGGAAGGCCAAGAAAGAGGTTCAAGATGGATGGGGCAGAGAGGAGTGGGAGAAACCAGACCCGCAGAGGATGACAAGGAGAGGGAGTTTAAGGTAAAAACCATGTGACTTCCGGCCGGGAGAGAGACTGAGAGAAGGCCACAATTTAAATGAAAAAGGAGAAGGAAGGGAGGCTGTGAGGATTGTGAACCACTGGAAGAGAGGGTCCCAGAGCCTGAGCCCCTGCAGGGAAATGAAGACCAGGAGGAGGAGGACCTGTGTTTGCTGGGGAGGCCTAACGCGGCAAAGGAAGGCGGTGGTCTCAGCCTCCTTGTCAGTCCTGAGTTCAAGCTGTGCTGGCTTTGACCTTTGTGGGAGGAACCCAAGTGGCAAATTAACGACAATAATGAAGTCACTGCTCCTTGTTTGTCTTTGCTGGTTTCCCCCTTGAGATTTGTCCTTTGCCTTGACGGGGCAACGTGGGGGTGGGGAGGGACAGCCGCAGAGAAGGGCGGGGGAGGGGCACGGAGATGGGGTCGGGGAATGAAGATGGGGAGGACTGACAGACCTGCCCTAGGAAGAGGGAGGTGCTGAGTGAAGGGAAGAGGGACAAGGGATGGAGGAGAAGAGAGACAAGGGAGATGCAGAAAGAGGAGGGGAGGGAAAAGAACAATGGGGAGCAGGAGAGGGAAGCCTGGAAGGAGCAGAAGAACTGGGGGAAGAAGAAGAGGTGGACTGGGGAAGTGGCAAACGGGAGAGAGAGAACGTGGCCTGGGCTGAAAGAGCTGCAGCTGGCGGGGCCAGGGGGCGGGGCCTCATCTCCATCTCTAATGGCTGTGAAATGAGGTTAGCTCCATTAGAGGCAGTGAGAGTGTAACGAGATCACACTCATTAGGGCTGGGCCATCCCAGTAATTACCACCACCCCAAACACGCCCCCGCCAGCCGGGCCTCTGAGCACAAACAGGCACTAGGCCGCACACTCACACAGGACACCCCAGGGTACCCCACCGCTAAACGGAAGCCCAGAGCCCACACGGGTATAACAGGCCTTCGGAGGGAGGCCCAGCCCCATGTCTGAGAGACAGCACCTTCCTAACCTGGAAGAGGTACTAGACAGGGCTACACCCAGGCCCTCAGCCACAGGCACCATCAAAAAGCAATAAACATACACGGACACCCTAACTCAGTAAATAAGGCATGTGGTTGAATAATTATTGTTTTTATTAATCACATACAACATGCCAGTCTCAATAATGATCATCTCGGTGGACACAGCTCCATGAGGAACTATTTTCCCATTCTATATATGAAGAAACAGGCTTTAAGTAACCTACCCGAGGTCATTTACATAATAAGGAATAGAACTAAATTTTATTCCAGATCTGTCTGGCCCTTAAGGGCTGTAGTTTTTTTATTTTATTTTGTTTTTGTTAATTCTCACCCGAGGATATTTTTCCCATTGATTTTTAGAGAGTGGAAGGGAGGAGCAAAGACAAAGAGAAACATCCATGTGAGAAAGACATATTCATTGGTTGCCTTCCACATGTGCCCTGACCAGGGCCAGGGATTGACCCTGCAACCGCTGTATATGCCCTTGACCAGAATCGAACCCACTACCCTTCAGTCTGTGTGCTCTGAGCAAACCGGCTAGGCGGCCTAAAGGCTGTGTTTTTTATACCACACCACTTTGATGAGGTTCATATTCTGTTATGGATACCCACCTGTAGACTTTCAGCTTTAAGAGACAGCACAAATGAATATACGCATCATCAGTCAAATAACTCAATCTTTTGTATCTATCTCTACTCACCTCAACCCCAACACACACACACGATGGCCATGGCCCCTGCATAAACTATAATGTGGATGGCGCCCACTGGAGTTGCACAAAGTGGTAGGCCTGTTCTGGCCAATCTTACACTAAGAAACTAACAGGGAGACTGCCATCTAACACCTTCAAGCTCAAAGAGTAGCATGACAGTACATATGCATAAGGGCAGAGTAACAAACTCAAAGTCTTCATTCAAAATGCATGCCAGCCAGAGTTTAGAAGCTTACAAATCAACCCAAGAGCAGAGCCCTGGGGTCAGGCTACCTGAGTCCAATCTTTTTATTTTATTATTTATTTTTTGTTCTGAGTCCAATCTTTTTTTTTTTAATTTATTTTATTTTTATTGATATCAGAGAGGAAGGGAGAGGGAGAGAGATAGAAACATCAATGATGAGAGAGAATCATTGATCGGCTGCCTCCTGCACATCCCCCAACTGGGGATCAAGCCTGCAACCCGGGCATGTGCCCTTGACCAGAATTGAAACTGAGTCCAATCTTGACTCTATTTCTTTCCAAGTGTGAGACTTCAACATTACTTAACCCATCTAAGTCTATTTCCATGTTTTTAAAATTTGAATGAATAACTATCTATTTTATCAGATTATAGTGGAGGATTAGTTGATATGATGCTTGCAGGGGGCTCAACACAGTGCCTGGCATATGGTAAACATTTAAAGATGTTATTTTATTACTAATACTAGTTATTGTTGTAAAATATTTAAAAGGAGTCATTACCATCACAAGAGGTCTTGTAGAATCAAAGAACCAGAAGGATTTATTTATATACACGGTCACTTACAATGGTATCCTTCCAAATAATTCTAGAAGAATTGCATGTGATGCCTTTGAAGCTCAGGGAGATCAAGGTCTTCTACAGAGGTCCCTGTGCCAGGATCAAATAAGATCCTGAATTTGAATTCAAGAGTACAACTTCCTGTCCCTCACTCCTAAATGCTTATGTAGAAGAAGGGTTCAGAGTTGGCTTTGTGTTGTTGTCTAAGCCTGAGTCTCTCCAGTGCTCTACACTGCTGTCTTAATACTGCTGGCCTCATCCAGGGAGATGCATGGGCAAGATTCTCCACTCCTCCCTGGAGCATACCTCAACAAAGCCATGCAAATGTGGAGGGATGTTCAGATCTCAGGTTGTGGTTTTAGCCCATAGCTTCCCTTTTACCCTTGTCTGCTTCCCTGTCTACTCCCTACCCATCACCCACAGTCTTCCTCTCAGCCTCTTCTCCTCACACCTCATCCAGTTCCCTCTTACCTTAAGCATCTTGCAAGGTGTAAGACACAGCCTCCTTGCTCCATCCCTCTCATTGGGGACAGATAACTCGTCCAGTCTTGTGCCAAAGCAGGGAGGCTTCAATGAATTTCAGTAGTTAAATATGCAGATCAGGATCCAGCAAACCTCCATATACACACACTTACATACCTCTCTCTCTTCCTCCCTCTTCTCTGCCTTGTCTTTCCTTACCCTCCGTGACACTCCTTTCCTGCCATTCTCATTTTCTCTCTTTTGGACAAAATTTGTCTTGCACAAAGTAAGCACTCCCCAAATATTTTGCAGGGAGAGGAAGAGGTCTAGGAAAGATAGGTAGAATTAAAATGGAGGAATAGGAGTACTATCTTACGTTTTCTTTTAAATATAGAAAGTAAGATTTAGAGTCAGAGAAAATGGTAGTCTGAAATGCAGGGAGAGGTCATACTATATTTTTCAAATATTTTATTGATTGATTGATTTTAGAGGAGGGGAGAAATAAACATCTATTTGTTGTTCCACTTATTTATGCATTCATTGGTTGTTTCTTTTTAATATCTATCTATATAAAAGCCTAAGTGACCATTGCAACCGAACGGACGACTGAACAGGCTGTGTGGGGCAACCAGGCTGGCAGGGGGGTTAGTGAGGGACAACCAAATGACTGAGCAGCAGGCTGCGTGGGGTGATCTGGCCGGCAGGGGGTTAGTGAGGGGCGTCCAAACGACCAAGCAGCAGGCTGTGTGGGGCGACCAGGCCGGCAGGGTTAGTGAGGGGTGACCAAACGACCGAGCAGCAGGCTGCATGGGGCGACCAGGCCGGCAGGGGGGGTTAGTGAGGGGCGATCAAACGACAGAGCAGCAGGCTGCGTGGGGTGACCAGGCCGGCAGGTGGGGCAGTGAGGGGTGATCAGGCCGGCAGGGGGGCAGTTAGGGGTGACCAGGCCTGCAGGGGGGGCAGTGAGGGGTGATCAGGCCAGCAGGCGGAGGTGGTTAGAGGTGATCAGGCTGGCAGGCGGGGGGGGGGGGCAGTTAGGGACATTCAGGAAGGCAGGCAGGTGAGCGGTTAGGAGCCAGAGATCCAGGATTGTGAGAGGGATGTCCGACTGCCGTTTTAGGCCCAATCCCCGGGATTGGGCCTAAACCGGCAGTCAGACATCCCCCAAGGGGACCCTCGTGCACCGGGCCTCTAGTATATATATAATGATTTCAGAGAGGAAGGGAGAGGGAGAGTGAAACATCAATGATGAGAGAGAATCATTGATTGGCTGCCTCCTGCACGATCACATATGCCCTGACCTGCAATCGAACTGTGACCTCCTGATTTATAAGTCGACACTCAACCACTGGGCTACTGTGGCCTGGATTTTGGTTGTTTCTTGTATGTGCCCTGACAGGAGATTGATTGAACCCACAACCGTGGTGTATGTGGACTACCCTTCAACCAACTGAACTACCCGGCCACGGCCCAGGTCATACTAGTTTTGATGCAAGTATTAGCTGCTTCTGCACCCAGGCAAAGTGTGAGCTTGGTCAAAGCTTTCAATCTCTGCTCTAGGATAATGGGGGTGTCTATAAGTCCAGCAGTCAGGAGGGCCAAGTGAGAAATGAACTCTGTTGCTCAGTAGACTAGATTTCAATCCTGCCCACCCAAGAATCTGCCTCGATTGAAAAGGGCAGCAATTAGAGGATGAATCCTGATCAAGAAGGGGCAAGGCAGAAGGAAAGTTGTCAGCCTACCTGCAAACACCTTGCTCCATTATGTGGGAGGAGATAGTCAAGAGAGAAGGAAGAGAACTAACCCGATTGAACACTCAGTATGTGCACATTCACAGGTTGCCTAGTCTAGTCTTCACCACAGCTGGTTAAGGAAGTCATCCTTATTCCCATTTTCCCACGTAAGGAAACTGAGACTCAGAACTAAACAACTTACTGAGGTTACACAGCTGGTGAGTGGGGGAGCCAGGATTGACCCCAGCTGAGTCTGCATGAATCCAAAGCCCACGTTCATCCACTGCCTTAAAAAATATAGCTCATCTAGCCCAGCCGGTGTGGCTCAGTGGTTGAGCGTTGACCTATGAACTAGGAGGTCATGGGTTTGATTCCAGGTCAGGGCACATGCCCAGGTTGCGGGTTCAGTCCCCAGTGTGGGGCGTGCAGGAGGCAGCCAATCAATGATTCTCTTACCATTGATGTTTCTATCTTTCTCTCTGCTCCCTCTCCCTTCCTCTTTGAAATCAATATATATATATAGCTCATCTATATATATATATATATATATAAATAGCTCATCAATATATATATAAATAGCTCATCTAGCTAGAGTTTGTTTGCTCTTTATACCAAACAATCCCCCCTACGCAGTGTGCACACTTTTTTCTGTTTCTCTCCCCCTCCTCTCCATGGTGGCCTCCTCTTGGAAGCAACAGGCTGAGTCAGAAAGGGGAGAGAGGCAAGGGCAAAGTGAGTATGGGAGAGAGCAGTACCTCAGGCAAGAATTTCAGCGAGGATAGAGAAAAGGTCCTAAAATTTGGCTCTGCTAGAGAAAAGGTCCTAAAATTTGGCTCTGCTAGAGAAAAGGTCCTAAAACTTGGCTCTGCGTTAGGGAAAGAGGATAGACTGAACAGTTGGAAAAGTGAAAGGCAGAAAAATGTTTGGAAGGCTCTAGTGTGGAAATCATTGTGTGCAAATTTTAAGCTAATGTGTTGGTGCCCTCTGGCAGACTTTGCTGGGAAAGCCTTTGCCTTGTCAGGTTTGGAAGAGGGTTTTGTTTTTTGTTTTAAGTGGAGGCCAGAGGAGAAAGCCCATCTGTCCCCATTAGGCCTGTCCTCTCCTGTTCTTTTCCTCTCCCTGCGGCCAGAGGAGAGGGGGCTGTACTCAGTGGTAGTCCTGATCTTACTGGAGGCTCCAGAGGGTGAGCTCCTCCCTAGCTTTGCCTCCTGTTCTACCGGCCAACCTGAACCCATGCCCTGGCTCCTCTTAAGTGAGGGGCAGGCTCCTTCCTCATCCCTCATGTTTTTGATCCTTCCTTTGCCCTTTCCCCTTTGGCTTCTGTAATTCTCTGGTTCTGAAGTCTCACAGTGATCTCCCTGGCTTGTGTGGTCTCAGAGCCTGCCTTTCAGCTGTCCACACATTGAGCCTTTCTCTCTACCTCATAACAGCTCTATTTCGGTAGCTTTCTGGGTCCTGCTGTGCATCTTGGAGCCTTCTGGCTCCCTGGGTTTTCCCTGTTCTAAGTACTGTGTATCTGCCTTCTGAACAGGGAGTGCATATCAAGAAATAGGGATTCTCAGCCCGGCTGGTGCTGAGCATCAACCTATGAACCAGGTCACAGTTCGATTCTGGTCAGGGCACATGCTTAGGTTTTGGGCTCGATCCCGGCGGTGGGCAGGGGGGCGCGGGGGAGGCAGGAGGCAGCCGATTGATTATTTTCTTTCATCATTGATGTTTCTATCTCTCTCCCACTTCCTCCCTCTCTTAAATAAATAAAAATAAATTGTTTTAAAGTTTAAAAGAAATAGGGATTCTCGACCAGCTTTTTACGGGGTACCTTTCTGTCCACCTCCAAAGAAGAATATTTGCAGTTCAGTGAAAGTAGCCCTTCCATACTTCCCATCTGGAAGGTGGGAATATACCAAAGCAAAATAAAAGTATCTTCTATTTCTCTATAGCTTTCTCCTCCCTCCCCCTGTGAGGTAGGGAGCATTAGGGAGGGAGACGGAATGAAGGTACAGCAAGGGTGCTCTGGAGACGAGGGCCTTTTAGGTTAGGAGTTGGAAGATTCATCTTGGGGGATGACTATACCCTCAGAACTCTCCACCCTCCCTTGGCTCCAGGCCTGCCTCCTCCCATCCCCCTCGGTGGCAGCAGCCTTGTAATTTAAAGCTCTCTCTGTCGCCTCTAATGTGATCCTCTCGTTTTATTGACTCTCTCTGCCGTCTGTGGCGCCCCTTCACATCAATCTCCGTTCTAATCACACCGCCGCCACTGCCTGCTCCGTCTCCCCTCACCCTCCCCTTCTGCCCACCCCCCAGTCCTTGCCTCTACCCAGCTTTCCTTTTGACTGCCTTCCCGCCCCCCCCCCCACCACCCTACACCTGATCCATCCTCTTCCTCCTTCCCTCCCAGAGGCAGGAATGCCAGGGCCTTTGAGGGGTTGCCTTTTCCCTTTTCCCCTGCTAAGATGTGCCCCGAGGGAGAAGAGAGGCCCTTAAGGAAAGCCCAGAACTAAGAGAGAAATGCCAGAGGTCTGAAGAACAGGATTCTATGTGAGGGTGACTTAGTTTTGTCATCTGGGTCTGCATCATCTCCAGAAAGAGATGAAAACTGGGTTCAAGGTCGGAAGGGCAGAGAAAGGGACTCGGAGATTCAGAGAGGGAAGGAAAGAAAGACTGAGAAGGAGGGAAATGGAGGGAAAAAAGTGAAAAAATAATTGCTGCAGTTAAAGGTTTGTAATAAATAGTGGGTGATGGGAGAAGCACAGAGAAGGAAGAGGGAGGAGGAGTTGGGGTGGGGGGGTGAACTGAGGCAGAGATAAATTTGCAATTGAAATTCTTTCCTGAAGAGGAGGAGGGGCAGGGTGGGAGATGGGGAAGAGATTTGCAAGTTTAAACAGCTGCCGATCTATCCTAGGCAATCTGGGTCTCACACACAGGCCACAGGCTCAGCTCCTTTGCTTTCTAGCTATGAATCAGCTGGAATCTGCGCCCCTCCCTCCCCCTCCCCCCCCCCCCCCCCCCCCGCCCAGTATTGGGAAGTAGCAGCTTTGGAGAGAGGATTTGGGGCTTAGGTCTTCCTAGCTCTCCTCTGAAGTTTGATCTAGAGTTGTAAATCGGGGGCCAGGGAGAAGGAGTGGAGCTGGTCGATGTGATACAGGCAGGGTGGGCCAGGGGAAGACGATACACTCGGTTCTGGCCTTGGTGACAGGCCCCTGTTGCCTGGCCTCGGTTCTTCCCATTAGGTGGGGCAGTGAGTGAATGGCACTGGGCCCTGCTGTGGGAGTGGGACAGTGCAATGTCAGATCCTCACACACTTATCCCCCTGCTACCCGCCCCCCGCCCCCCCGCAGATTCTGTAGGAAGAATACCTTTCTCCCACAACTTCAGGGCTTCTTTCTGGTCATTTCTGGAGGATAGACTCCCCTCCATCTAATTCCTTTACTTCCTTTTTGGTTCTCCACACCCCGCCCCCATTCCTCCACCCCTGCCCAGGTGCTTATTTGCATTTTCATTAGCATGCGGGTCCAGCCCCGCTCGGAGCTTCTTAATGGCTTCGACTTCACACCTGGCTAGCCCCCCAGGAGGGGGACAGAATTGGGCCTGCAGGCTGGTGGGGCCAGACCAAGGACCCATTCCAAATTCAGGAATCTGGGGGTGACGGTTAGAGGTGGCCCAAGGAAGGAGAAGGCCATACACCTCATCCCTTCCTTGAAGCACTCTGGCCTGAGCGCTAAAGGTTTAATCATTAGAGATCTGCTAATATTAAGAACTAGAGAGGTTGTAGGCCACTTGGGACAGGGAGAGAAGTATAGGATGGTGAGGCATGGGGAATTGGTGAGTTTGGGAGGTGGGGTGTGGTATCAAAATAAAAAGGTTGGGAGCAGCATGCTGAGGCTTGGTACTTCTAGACCGCTAGAGGGAGCCCAGGAATCCTGATTTCTAGACCTTTGGAGGCCCATTTTGCCTGTACTGTGTCTGAGGGACAGTCTGACTGGATGGAGGAGCCCAGGCCACAGCTTTGGGATATAGCTCTGCCCTCCAGTCCTTTTCTAGTTTTACCTCTTGGAGCTGAGTGACCATCAACAGCTCGCTCAGTCTCTCTGTTTCTTGGCTGACACATGTGTAAAATAAGGTTATGAGATTAAATGAGATGATGTAAAGCATTTAACACAGTGCTAGGACCAATCATGGTATACGTAGCTTAATAGCTATTAGTAAGATTACTACTATTTTTTATTATCTTTTATCTCTTTGGGGAGGAGGAGGCTAATCAGATAAAAGCTGTTGTCTTTCAGCTGACCAGAGATGGGTCTGGAAGGTATCTCCGAGCAGCACGGTGCCTACAGGCCAATGGAAATTTCACTGTAGCCTCTCTGGCAAGAGGACCTTAACTCAGGGAAGTTACCTCTTCAGGGGGGTTGTTTAGCTTCTAGAGAGAAGGCCTGTTGGAAGAGGCTGTATTTAAGCAGAGACTTGAATGACAAGGAGCCACTAGGAGAGCATTCCAGGCAGAGTACACAGCTTAGGCAAGGCTCTAAGATAGGAATGAACTTGGTGTGTTTGAGAAACAAGGTTAGTGGGCTAGAGCTGGCCAGCCAGGCAGTGGTGGGAGGATAGGCAAGCAGGTGTCAGATCAGATAGACCCTTTTGTAAATCAGGGAAAGAAATTTGGATTTTATTTACAAAGCAGTGAGAAATTGATGGGTTTTAAGCAGAATATAGTATGATGTACATTTTAAAAGATGATTCTTTATGATGCCTGAAATTTGCTTTAAAATCATACAGGAAAAGGGGAAAGTGGGTAAGGATATAAATGAAACGAGATTGGCCATGAGGGCCATGAGGTGGTGACTGTTGACACTGGGTGATGAGTACAAAGATGTTCCTTATTTTGTTTGGTCTACTTTTATATATGTTTGACATTTTTCATAATTGAGAATTAAATGAAAGCTCACCTGGATGCTGGGTGGGAGGAAATTGGATTGGAGGGGCAGTGGTAGAATCCATTGCATTAGCTCAGGAGAGAGATGATGATGGCTGGGGCCAGGATAAGCTGATGTAGATGAAGACAAATGGAGGGATGGGACACATGTTTGAGAGGTTGCTGTCAATTGCATATTGTGGAGCAAGAGAAATTTTTGGGTTTTTAGCTTAAGCAACCAGATAAATAGTTGTACCAAATTCTGAGATAGGAAAGATGGGGAAGAATAAATTCAGGGGATGAATAAAGAGTTCTGATTTTACACATGTTAAGTTTGAAGTGCCTGTTAGACACTAAGTGAAGTTTCATTGTGGCACATGGGTACCTGGGTCTGGTGCTCAGGGAAGAGGGTGGGGCTGGAGTAGCAGGAGAGTCAGCTGCTGTCTCCCCGGCTACCTGACAACACCGCTCTCTCTGTGTTTCCCCTGCAGGGTACTGGCTGTCACGCTGAGATGAACACCCAGCACTCCTCCGTCTGCCATGGCCACCCTTAGCTCATCCTCTACTGCTGGCACCACCCCACCCCCTGGGCACAATGCCCCGTCCCCGCCTCTGGACACCTCCTCCCCCAGCATCCCCCCTGATCTTGTCACCAAAGATCTCCCTGCTGCCCCCTCCACCTCTGAGAGCATGAGGCCCTCAGAACCAGGGGGACAGCCTCTGGAGTCGGGCTGTGGCCTCATCCCACCAAAGGAGATTGGGGAGTCCCAAGAGGTGCCTGGCTGTGGTGGCTTCCCACCAAAGGACTTGGGGGTGGAAGAGGACAAGGAGCAGGAGGAGGAAGGAGGAGGACTCCCTCCTGTGGACCTAAGCAACCATTTATTCTTCACAGCTGGCGGTGAGGCCTGCCTAGTGGCCAAGCTGTCCCTGCCAGGTGGCAGTGAACTGCTGTTACCAAAGGGCTTCCCCTGGGGTGAGGCGGGCATCAAGGAAGAGCCCAGCCTACCCCACCCGCCCCCTGCACACCTCACTGCCCTTCACATCCAACATGGCTTTGACCCAATCCAAGGCTTTAGCTCTTCTGACCAAATTCTGTCCCATGATACCTCAGCGCCATCTCCGGCCACCTGTGAGGGAAGGGATGGAGCCTTCTGGAGCTACCAGCTAGCACCAAACCCACCCGGAGATCCCAAAGATGGCCCCATTGGGAGCAGGGGGGGAGACCACCGGGCACTGTTCTGGCTCTGCCTCCTATGCCGCCTGGGTTTCAGCCAGTCCCAGGCCTTCATGGGTCATACACAGTCTCATGGGGTGAAGCTAACCTCTGCTCAACACCAGGGCCTAACAGGCAACCCAGCTGTGCTCCAGGAGGGGGATGAGGGCTGCATGGTTCTCCTGAGCTTCCTGGAACCAAAACCACCTGCTTGCCCCTCTTCAGAAATGCCTCTTGACAATAGCAGCACAGTGAGCCTGGAGGCGAATGTAGCCCAGACTGAGGATGGCTGCCCTGAGGCAGAAACCCAGGCCCCTGTTCTGCCTACAGAAGACGTCCTAACCCTCAGTCCGCCTTCCCCATCCACTGCCCCAGCCACTTGGGATCCCAGCCCAACCCAAGCCAAAGAATCACCAACGGCAGCAGGGGAGGCAGGCCCAGATTGGTTCCCCGAGGGGCAAGAAGAGGATGGAGGGCTCTGCCCCCCACTTAACCAAAGCTCACCCACCTGCAAGGAGGGGGGCACTCTCCCCGTCCCAGTGGGCTCCCCCGAAGACCCCAGTGAGCCACCCCAGCCCTACCGCCTAGCCGAGGACTACACGCCAGCCCCTGCAGCCTTCCAGGGCCTCAGCCTGTCTAGCCACATGTCTCTGCTTCACTCGCGCAATTCCTGCAAGACGCTCAAGTGTCCCAAGTGCAACTGGCACTACAAGTACCAGCAGACCCTGGATGTGCACATGCGGGAGAAGCACCCTGAGAGCAACAGTCACTGCAGCTACTGCAGCGCTGGGGGGGCCCACCCCCGCCTGGCACGTGGAGAGAGCTACAACTGTGGCTACAAGCCCTACCGCTGCGACATCTGCAACTACTCCACCACCACCAAGGGCAACCTCAGCATCCACATGCAGTCTGACAAGCACCTGGCCAACCTGCAGGGCTTCCAGGCTGGGCCTGGTGGGCAGGGAAGCCCCCCAGAGGCACCGCTTCCGCCCTGCTCTGGGGACAAGGAACCCAAGACCAAATCGTCCTGGCAGTGCAAGGTGTGCAGCTATGAGACCAACATCTCTCGCAACCTGCGCATCCACATGACCTCTGAGAAGCACATGCAGAATGTCCTCATGCTCCACCAGGGGCTGCCGCTGGGCCTGCCACCTGGGCTTGTGGGGCCAAGCCCTCCGCCCCCAACAGGTGCCCCTGCCACTCCGCCTGAACTCTTCCAGTACTTTGGGCCACAGGCCTTAGGGCAGCCCCAGGCTGCCTTGCCTGGCCCTGGGCTGAGGCCAGACAAGCCCCTGGAAACCCAGCTGCTTCTCAACGGCTTCCACCACCTCGGAGCGCCTGCCCGAAAGTTCCCCACACCTGGTAAGCTCCCTGGCTCTGCTCCTCTTCCCCTTCGCTCCGCCTTCCCGGGTCAAACTCGATTCCCTGCTCTCTCCCAAGGGCCAGCCCCCTCTTAGGTAACACCAGCGCCCTCAGCATTATCCTCATTTACCCACCACCCACATTCCCACAGACCAAACTGACCCTGCTCCATTCCTTCCTTGGGCCACTAACCTGTCTCTGTCCCCTAGCCCCTGGCAGCTTCTCCCCGGACGCCCACCTGCCTCAAAGCCAGCTCCTGGGCTCCTTGTCCGAGGGCCTGCCCACCTCGCCACCCCCAGATGACAGCCCATCTCTGAAGGTGTTCCGCTGCCTGGTGTGCCAGGCCTTCAGCACAGACAACCTGGAGCTGCTGCTCTACCACTGCAGCATGGGCCGCAGCCTCCCGGAGGCCGAATGGAAGGAGGTGGCCGGTGACACCCACCGCTGCAAGCTCTGCTGCTATGGCACCCAGCTCAAGGCCAACTTCCAACTCCACCTCAAGACCGACAAACATGCTCAGAAGTACCAGCTGGCAGCCCACCTGAGGGAGGGCAGTGGGGCTACGGGCACTCCCTCGCCCATGCCCCTGGGAGATGGGACTCCTTATGGGTCTGTGCCCCCCCTGCACCTGCGCTGCAACATCTGTGACTTTGAGTCCAACAGCAAGGAGAAGATGCAGCTACACGCCCGGGGCGCAGCCCACGAGGAAAACAGCCAGGTCTACAAGGTGAGGGGGAGGAAGGCCTGAGGTGAGGGGCAGAGCAGCTGCCTCGGGGAGAGGGAAGTGGAGAGGAATGGGAAAGCCCAAGGTGGCAGAACTGGAGAAAAGGGCATGTATGGCCCAGCCAGCATGGCTCAGTGGTTGAGCATCAAGCTATGAACCAGGAGGTCATGGTTCAATTCTCCGTCAGGGCACATGCCCAGATTGTGGGCTCGATCTCCAGTGGGTTGTGTAGGAGGCAACCCATCAATGATTCTCTCTCATCATTGATATTTCTATCTCTCTCTCCCTCTCCCTTCCTCTCTGAAATCAATAAAATTAAAACAAAATTTTTAAAAAGCATGTACTATGCACAGGATAACACACTGTTGAGGAAAAAAGACACGGAGAAAAAGGCCAAGGATGGTGGACTCAGTCGAACAAAGTGAATCCAATATTTTACTCCGCTTTTCTGGTGTTTGGGGCTGGAGAGAGGACTCAGCCTCTGTTCAGCCCGTCTTATCACCAGAAGATTGAGAACAGAACCAGATTCCATTTACACATCAGGAGAGCCCAGGATGGGTAGGAGGAAGAGGAGATTGGGAAGAAAAAGCAGTAATACTCAAATGGCCTTAGGAAGGAATAGGGGAGCTCAAGAGGGTGGAAGGGCTGGGTGGGGGTGCTGCTGGTGAGGCTCCCTTGGGGAAGGTAAAGGAAATGTGAAGGTACCTGTTCCTTCTGGGCCTGAGCTGCCTTTTCCCGTTTTTCCAGTTTCTTCTGGAGATGGAGGGGGCAGTGGCAGGGGCAGAGCTGGGACTGTTCCGCTGCCTGCTGTGTGCCTGGGAGACGCCCTCCCGCCTGGCCCTGCTGCAGCACCTGCGAGCACCGGCCCACCGCGATGCCCAGGCCCAGCGGCGCCTGCAGCTGCTACAGAGTGGCCCGGCAGCCGAGGAAGGGCTCTCAGCTCTTCAGAGCATCCTTAGCTTCAGCCATGGGCAGCTCCGGACTCCAGGTGAGGCGGCGGGGATTGAAGGGGAAGGGCTGGGCAGAGAGGGCAGCTGGCATGGAGCTGAGGGCTGATGAGAAAGTGATACAAGGGGGAACAGGTCTGCTCCAGATTTCAGGAACAGTGGGGCTGCCGAGTGAAGGGGGGAACAAGAGGCTATTGGAGGGAGGAGGCAGAGAAGGCCAGGGACTTTGCTGGGTGGAAAACAGAGAACAATCCTAGCTGGTTTGTTCAGTGGATAGAGCATCAGACTGTGGACCAGAGAGTCCTGGGTTTGATTCTGGTCAAGGGGGCACATACCTTGGTTGCAGGCTCCTCCCCAGCCCGGGCTCTAGTCGGGGTGCGTGCAGGAGGCAACCAATCGATATGTTTCTCTCACATCGATATTTCTGTCTTTCCCTCTCTAAAAATCAATGGAAAAATATCCTCGGGTGAGAATTAAAAAAAAAAACAGAGAACAGGAAAAGAGGTGAGGAGGAGTCACCCAGTGGTTCCAAGTACTGACCAGTGTCCTAGCAATGCTGAATAGGGGGCATGGGCAGGAGCTGGTCAGGAAGGACAGAGGCAGAAAGAAAAGAATGGGCCAGGACATATGGGAAACTGATGGGAGCTGTGGGCACGGTCTGAAGGTAGCCTAGGTGGGAAGCCCTTGACAAGCTCCCCAGCCTTTTCCTGTCTCCTAGAAGGTCTTCAGCCTGAAGGCTGGGTTGAGGGTCCCCCAAGGCAGCTGTTTGCAGGGTGTAACTGCAGAAACTGGGAAGGGCCCACCAGGTGCCAATGATTCAGAGGGTGCAGGAGAGGGGCCTGGAAGGGGCTGTCAGAGGTGAGCACAGCGTCTGGGATTCACAGAGACCAGTGGTGGGCGAGGGTGGGGCTCGGGCAGCAGGAACCAGGAACAGGCAGCATTGACTGTGCTAATTGAATTGCCAATATGCTGGCTGGAGTTAAGTGCCGGAGGGGCCCAGATCAATAGCTAACGATCCTGGCGCTAGGCTGAATGGAGTTAAGGAACTTTAACACTTTAATTAGGCCGCCACCGAAAATAAATTCCTACACATCTGTCAATTCTTACTTGAGTGGTAATCTCCTCTCCCAGTTAGACCTGCCGCCTCCTGCTCACTGCAGCTGCTTCCATGCAACCTCACCTTTCTTCTTCAGCATCCCTCCCTCTACATTTCTGGGCTCCTTGCTTCCAGGATCAGTCAAGACAAGGAGCTGAGTTTGGTCCTGTTTCTGTCACCTACTGCTGGACTTGTTTGCTTATCTTCAAGTGACAGGGGCTGGACTCCCAGGGATGATTTAGGCTCTCCTCCTCAGTATTTCTTTTTTTTCCTCCCCTGCCTGTTGATTCATCCATCCATTTTCTCCCTCATTGCCTGGCTGCTTGTCCTGCTTTCTTTGCTCTATCTCTTCCCTTTCCTGATGCTTCATCTTTATAAGCTGACTCTCTCCTCTACACAGGGAAGGCTCCTGTTGCCCCCTTAGCTGAGCCACCCACCCCTGAGAAAGATGCCCAGAATAAGACAGAACAATTAGGTGAGTTGCTCATCTGGTTAATTTCCCTCCATCCCTTGCCCTCCCCATCCCTAATCCTAATACATTCTGAGATGCTCTTGGGAGTTTGCAGTATCCACACAGCCTGCAAGGCCTGGGATAAAGGAGCCAAAGTGATAAAAAGAAAGGACACATCAGAGGGGAGGAAGGCAGAGCCACAGAAGGCTGGGTGCTTCTGTTCTTTTCGAGGACCCAAACCTGGCCCTCCCACTAACCTGGGCTCAGCCCTGCTGAGCCAGCCTCCCCTCGCTGTACTCAGTATAGCTCTGTATGTTCCTGCCCTTTCTACCTTTCCCCAGAGCCCAGCCCCCTACCCTGGAAGCTCTGTGCTACAAATCAGGTTACCTTAAGAGCTGAGGGTCTGTGAAAGGAAGAGGGAGGTCTGGGGAGTCTCTTAATCTCCTCTCCTTTCATCTTCAGCTTCTGAAGAGGCAGAGAACAAGACTGGCCCTCCTGGAGACAGTGCCAACCAGACCACGGTCAGAACTGGGGTAACTGGGAAGAGCTGAGGGGGGTCTAGTTTTACTGAAATCTACTCATGTTCTAAAAGCTGAAATTCTAATCAGCAGAGCTTTACAGAGATTCAGACCAAGGGTAGACCTAATTTTGTCGTGCTTGTGACTTATTTAACTCAAAATACATGATTTAAGAAATCCCACTTGGGCCCAGTTATGGATGTTCTGGACCAACAGGGGGCAGAGCTGGCCCCCAGGATGGAGCACAGAGGGAGATGACAGGAAGGATGGCAGGAATTTGAGGGAAAGGTGAAGAGAGAAGCTCTACTGAGGCCAGGGAAGATTGGAGGGAGGTGGAGGGAGGAAAGAAGTGAAGAAACGAAGCAAGGCAAAGACAAAAACTAGCTGCCGCCCGGCTCTTTATTTCTGTTATGAACAAAAAGGCAACTAGACGTGGCTGTTCATCTCCAACGGGAAGCCCTGAGCCTGGAGGGGTGTCCTGGCACCCCCTCCCTGAGGGTAGAGGCACCAGCCCACATGATTCATCCAGACAGCAAGCTCTGCAAATCCCTGTCTCTGGACCCAGGCCTCTGCCTGACCTAGGCAGGCCCCAGTAGTCTAGCTCTGTGGCCTGAAAGTATTGATTTTGAGTGCCTCACAGCTCTCCCCACTGGAACTGCAATATGCAGTATTTATCATGACTGCCTTCCTTCAAACTGCTGCAGTAATAGCTTATGTCCTCAGCTTCCCCTCCTCCTAACCCCTACTGCCTCAACAGACCCACTCCAGATGTCTGCTCCTAGGCCTAGGTGCATTCAGATGAGCATCCCCTTCCTGCTGTGCAGGCCTGGACTGATGGCACAGGGGGCAGGAGAGGGCGTGCGCCAGGGAGACAAATGCAGGCTGGAGATCAGGCACACAGGTGACTCGGGGAAATAGAGGGGCCCCCGGGCTCCCCAGTCCCATCCTCCAGAGGTGTGGGCAAGAATGCACTAACAGAGTCAAGCCAGAATGTCCTGAGCCACAGAGGGAGCTATGGTTATTGTTTGCATTAAGAAGGGAAGAAAAATAAAAGGAAAAGAAAGCAGGAACTGCTGAGCCTCTGAGGGAGAATGAGCTGGCTTCCGAGCAGCCAGGTGGAGAAACACTTAGTTCAGGGACCTCGGGGAGCACAGTGGGCCAGGACAAGGGAGACTCTGGGTGCAGGAAGTGCCAGAGGGAAGGGGAACCATTTCAGGGAGAAGATACAGGCAGTATGAGGGTGGTTAAGGAAACTAAATCCCAGGGAGGGAGCTACAGGGCCATACTGTCAGCTGGAGAACTGAGTAGGGCAGCAGAGACAGGGAAAGCCAGGCCAAGGAAAGACAGACCAGGATGGAGCACGAGGGCCAGACAAAGAAAGAAGGCAAGATGGGGGCTGCCTTAGGCCTTTGTCCCAGTCCATGGGAAACCAGGGAGGAGCCAGCTTTCAGGACTGTGGCTGAGTCCACAGTGATGCCTTCCCCTTGGGCTTGCTTCTTTATTGGGAGTGGAGATTGTGCTGTGTGCAGGAACGTGAAGGCTAAGTGATGGCAGGTCCCACCTGTGCCTGACACCCCCTCCGCCCATGTGCCCCCAGGTGTACTGCTGTCCATACTGCAGCTTCCTGAGCCCAGAGTCCGAGCAGGTGAGGGCTCATGCACTCTCCCAGCATGCAGTGCAGCCTAAGTACAGGTGCCCGCTGTGCCAGGAGCAGCTGGTGGGCCGGCCTGCCCTGCACTTCCACCTTAGCCACCTTCACAACGTGGTGCCTGAGTGTGTTGAGAAGCTGCTGCTTGTGGTGAGTACAGGTTGGGTGAGGACCCGTCCAGGGAGCCCTGTCAGGCGGGGCAGAGAGGAGGCAGAGGCAGGGGTGCCGGGCAAGTGTGTGTGTTGGGGGGTGGGTGTTGGTGAAGGAAACAGCATTTCACAGATTTGCAGGTGGATTTTGGAGTTGGAGGAACCGAGTGGAGTTTATCTAGCTGCCTTACTCGCCTAAGAGGCTAAGCAATTCCTTCACTCACATTAGGTCCTGAGAAGAGCTGTTCAACAGCAGGCCCGGCTGCCAGGCCCTCTCCTCTGTGGGAAAAGCAGAAGTTAGGTGGGAGATCTGTCCAGAGACAAGACTGGAGCCATGCAAAGGGGCTGGGCATAGGCACAGCAGTAGCCAGAGGGCGCGAAGGAAGTCACTGGGATCTCTTCCATTACAGGCCACAACTGTAGAGATGACCTTTGTGACCAAAGTGCTGCCTGGGCCCTCTCTAAGCCCTCTGGGAGATGGCCCCAGGCCCCTGGCTCCCGGGCCAGAGCCTGCACCCGGCAGAGACCAGGCAGCAGGTAAGGAAGGGGATGGCAAACCTCCCAATGTGGCAGGAAAGGGGACCTGGGCTTCACAGACCAAGAAGGTCTGAAGGAATGGAGGCAGGGATCAGTTGCCCTTGATATTGAGTGGGTGGGGTCTGACTTAAAGTTCCCTTCTCATTGCAACCCCTTCTCTCCCCTAGAAGGCCTTCACCCGCCTCCAGAAGCCAGTCCCGGTCCTCTTCCTGAGCCTCCCTTGCCCTCAGCCGAGGCCCCAGATAAGCCCACAGGAAGCCCTGACCAACCCCCCTCTCCAGCCCCATCTCCAGCCCCTCGACCTGACACCCAGGCTGAAGAAATGGCTCCTCTACCCGCCATGGCTGAGGAGGAAGAGGGGACTGCTGGGGAGCCCCGCCCTGCAGAACCGGCTCCAGCAGACTCACGCCCCGCTCTGACCTATCGGAAGACGACCAACTTTGCACTGGACAAGTTCCTTGACCCTGCCCGGCCCTATAAGTGCACTGTGTGTAAAGAGTCCTTCACACAGAAGAATATCCTCCTGGTCCATTATAACTCTGTCTCCCACCTGCACAAGATGAAGAAAGCTGCCGTTGACCCCTCTGGCCCTGCCCGGGGAGAGGCTGGCTCAGCGCCTGCCACCACTGCGGCTACAGACAAGCCCTTTAAGTGCACAGTCTGCCGAGTCTCCTACAACCAGAGCTCCACCCTGGAGATCCACATGCGCTCAGTTCTACACCAGACTCGCTCACGGGGGGCCAAGACTGATGCCAAGGCCGAGGGGCCAGAGCGTGGCCAGGAAGAGCCCAAAGAAGGCGAGACTGAGGGGGAGGCGGGCACTGAGAAGAAGGGCCCCGACCCCAGCGGCTTCATATCTGGGTTGCCCTTCCTGTCCCCTCCTCCCCCTCCCTTGGATCTGCACCGATTCCCAGCCCCTCTCTTCACCCCACCGGTCCTGCCCCCCTTCCCTTTGGTGCCCGAATCACTGCTTAAGCTCCAGCAGCAACAGTTGCTCCTGCCCTTCTACCTCCATGACCTCAAGGTGGGGCCCAAGCTGGCATTGGCTGGGCCTGCGCCCCTGCTGTCCCTGCCAGCTGCCACCCCTCCGCCCCAACCCCCACCCCCAAAGACTGAGCTGGCTGAGCGAGAATGGGAGCGGCCCCCCATAGCTGAAGAGGGAACCGAGGCAGGGATAGCCTCACCCCCCGAACCAGCACCCAACGAGGCAGCCCACACTGCAGCCAAAGCCCTTCTAGAAAACTTTGGTTTTGAGCTGGTGATTCAGTACAATGAAGGGAAGCAGGCTGTGCCCCCTCCTCCCACTCCACCCCCACCAGAGGCCCTGGGGGGTGGGGATAAGCTGGCCTGCAGGGCCTGCGGGAAACTCTTCTCTAATATGCTCATCCTCAAGACACACGAGGAACATGTCCACCGCCGCTTTCTGCCCTTTGAGGCCCTGAGCCGTTATGCTGCTCAGTTTCGAAAGAGCTACGATAGCCTGTACCCACCCTCTGCAGAGCCCCCTAAACCTCCTGATGGGCCTCTGGATTCACCTGCTCCCCAGCTGGGTCTACCCTTCCTGGTGCCAGAGCCTGAGACAGAGGTGGCCCATCCCCCTGAGGAACGAAGCCGGACAGGACACTGGCCCCCAGAGGAGGAAGAAAACGCCAGAGGGAATCTTCCTCCCCTGGTGCCTGCAGGCCGCCGATTCTCCAGAACCAAGTTCACAGAGTTCCAGACCCAAGCCCTGCAGTCTTTCTTTGAGACCAGTGCCTACCCCAAGGATGGAGAGGTGGAGCGGCTTGCAAGTCTCTTGGGCCTGGCTAGCCGTGTGGTGGTAGTGTGGTTCCAGAATGCCCGCCAGAAAGCACGCAAAAATGCCAGCGAGGGCGGGCCTGCACCAACCACAGGAGGCACTGGGGGAGTCTCTGGCTGCAGGCGCTGCCACACCGCCTTCTCCTGTGTTTTTGAGTTGGTGCGACACCTTAAGAAATGCTATGATGACCAGCCCCTGGAAGAGGAAGAGGCAGAGAGAGGGGAAGAGGAGGAGGAAGTAGAGGAGGAAGATGCAGAGGAGGAACAGGGCCCAGAACCCCCAAAAGGTCCCAAGGGCCCATCACCAGAACCTCCAGACAGGGAAGAGCTGAGCCAAGCAGAAACAACAAAGCCAGAAGGCAGAGAGCCTGGAGGGAGGGCTTCTCCCTCACCTTCCCCAGCCCACACCTGTGACCAGTGCGCCATGTCTTTCTCCAGCCAGGACCTCCTGACCAGTCACCGCCGACTACATTTCCTGCCATCTGTGCAGCCCGGTGCTGCCCCCCACCTCCTAGATCTACCCTTGCTGGTGTTTGGGGAGCGAAACCCCCTGGTGGCAGGCTCTCCACTAGTGCCAGGTCCACCCCTCAAAAGGAAGCACGAGGACGGTAGCCTGTCTCCCACGGGCAGTGAAGCAGGGGGTGGAGGGGAAGGCGAGCCCCCCAGGGACAAGCGCCTGCGCACCACCATCCTGCCCGAGCAGCTGGAGATCCTGTACCGCTGGTACATGCAGGACTCCAACCCAACACGCAAGATGCTGGACTGCATCTCCGAGGAGGTGGGGCTCAAAAAGCGGGTGGTGCAGGTCTGGTTCCAGAATACCAGGGCCCGAGAGAGGAAAGGCCAGTTTCGAAGCACCCCTGGGGGAGTGCCCAACCCAGCGGTCAAGCCCCCTGTCACACCCACCCCTGCACCCTTCCCCAAGTTCAACCTCTTGTTGGGCAAGGTGGATGATGGGACTGGAAGGGAGGCCCCCAAGAGAGAAGCACCTGCTTTTCCCTACCCAACGGTCACCCCTACTGCAGGGCCCCTGCCTTTCCTGCCTCCCGGGAAAGAGGCCACCATCCCACCACCTGAGCCACCTCTACCTCTCCCTCCTCCCCTTCCCCCCAGTGAGGATGAGGGCCCAGAGGAACCCACAAAAGCTTCTCCAGAGAGTGAGGCTTGCAGTCCCTCTGCAGGTGATCTAAGCGATTCGTCTGCTTCCAGCCTTGCCGAACCAGAATCCCCTGGGGCTGGAGGGACCAGTGGGGGACCAGGTGGGGCTGGGGTTCCAGATGGAATGGGGCAGCGGCGCTATAGGACCCAGATGAGCAGCCTGCAGCTGAAGATCATGAAAGCCTGTTATGAAGCCTACCGCACCCCCACCATGCAGGAGTGTGAGGTGCTGGGGGAGGAGATTGGGCTGCCCAAGAGAGTCATCCAGGTCTGGTTCCAGAATGCTCGTGCCAAGGAAAAGAAAGCCAAACTGCAGGGGGCAGCAGCTGGCGGGGCTGGGGGCAGCAGTGAGGGCCCCTCGGGAGCCCAGCGCACTGACTGCCCCTACTGTGATGTCAAGTATGATTTCTATGTCTCCTGCCGAGGCCATCTCTTTTCCCGCCAGCACCTGGCCAAACTCAAGGAGGCGGTCCAAGCCCAGCTGAAGAGTGAAAGCAAGTGCTACGACTTGGTCCCAGCACCTGAGGCATCTCCGGCTCCCAAGGCCCCACCTGCCACCACACCTGCCTCTGTGCCCCTTGGGGCTGCCCCAGCCCTGCCTCGCTTGGCCCCAGTCCTCTTACCCGGCCCAGCGCTGGCCCAGCCCCCACTGGGCAGCTTAGCTCCTTTCAGTCCAGGTGAGTGGAAGGTTGGGAGGAGTTGGAATTCAGAGAGCATTTCCCTCTAATGACATGCCCTTCCTTTTCCTTCTTGACTCTTCCCATCTCCAATCACCTGTGGTGTTCCTTTGCTTCAGGTTCTTGGGGTAAAGAAGGGAGAAAGGGATCATGGAAGCTGGTTGTGGGAATGGGTGGGTGAGGCTGGAGGTGGCCTATAGCAGGAAAGAGGAGGGGTCAGAAGGTGGCTAATCCTTCATCCCTTTCATCTTCCTAGGCCCTGCAGCCTCCTCAGGCCTCCTTGGCCTCGCCACTTCGGTTCTGCCTGCTACCACAATGGTCCAGACTGCTGGCCCAGGCTGCCCCTTACCTCAGAGATCTGTGCCCGACCAAATCAACACCTCCACAGCAGGCACCACTGACCCTCCCCCAGGACCGCCTACTGAGCCCTCTGGGGATAAGGTCTCTGGTGAGCGAAAACCAATTGCAGTCCCCACCAACTCCTCCACTGATGCCCTCAAGAACCTCAAAGCATTGAAGGCCACTGTCCCAGCCCTGTTGGGGGGCCAGTTCCTGCCCTTCCCACTGCCCCCTGCAGGAGGGGCCACACCACCGGCTGTCTTTGGCCCCCAGTTACAAGGAGCC
The DNA here is from genome assembly GCF_963455305.1 of Plecotus auritus. Lineage (NCBI taxonomy): Eukaryota > Metazoa > Chordata > Mammalia > Chiroptera > Vespertilionidae > Plecotus > Plecotus auritus. Next base: position 84,442,323 of record NC_137770.1, on the reverse strand, counting down.
TACTTCCAACAGCTTTATGGCATGAAGAAGGGGCTATTTCCAATGAACCCCGTGATACCTCAGACCCTCATTGGACTACTCCCCAATGCCCTCCTCCAGCCACCACCCCAGCCCCCTGAGCCCACAGCCACAGCACCTCCAAAGCCTCCTGACCTGCCCGCTCCAGGGGAGGGGGAGACTGGGGAGGCGGATGAGCTGCTGACAGGCAGCCCTGGCATTTCCACCGTGGACGTGACCCACCGCTACCTGTGCCGCCAGTGCAAGATGGCATTTGACGGGGAGGCTCCAGCCAATGCTCATCAGAGATCCTTCTGCTTCTTTGGGCGGGGTTCTGGGGGTTCCATGCCCCCCCCACTTCGGGTGCCCATCTGCACTTACCACTGCCTGGCATGTGAGGTGCTGCTGAGTGGGCGTGAAGCCCTGGCCTCCCACCTGCGCTCCTCGGCCCACAGGCGAAAGGCGGCCCTACCCCCAGGGGGCCCACCCATCATCGTCACCAACGCCACCACTGCTGCCACCGCTGCTGTGGCTTTTGCCAAAGAGGAAGCAAGATTACCTCACACGGACTCCAACCCAAAAACTACTACTACCTCTACACTTCTAGCTTTATAAACAGATAAAAGATAAACCAAGATCTGGGGAGAGTGAGGGCCTCAGAGCTCCCTCTCTTACCCCAAGGGGTGTTTAGTGGGATCTCAAATCCCTCACCCCAACCTTTAGCTCGCCCACCTCCTGGGGATCTCAATTCCCACCCTCAGTGGGCTTCACACACCCACTTCCAGCAGAGTCCTGCCTCCTCCCCTGCCCAGACACACTCCTCCTTGCCCTGTGACTTCACAGACATCTTCATCTTATCATCCTTATTATTCACTCATGTCTGCTCTGCTCAGCATACACAGAATCTGTCCTTGATCTATTTCCCACAACTTTTTCCCCACTGAATTCCCAGTCACACCCCAACTCCTATAAACACACACGAGTACATGTTCTCCCGTGCTGTTCCACTGACTGAGAAAACACCAAAAAAAAAAAAAAAAAGAAAGAAAGAAGAAAAAAAAAAGATGAAAGAAAAAGGAAACCCCAAGACAGAGAAGGGGGAAGGAAAATAAACTGTCGCTCCTTCTCCTTCCTGCCCCCTTGTCTAGAGCGCCATACCGCTCAAAAACTTTCCAAATACCCAGTTGGCTCCCAACGTTGGAGCCTGGGATGGGCAGGGAGCCCACAAAACTAACCAAACTTTAGGTTGGCGGGGAGAAGTGCTCCCAGCTCACTCTCCTCACATCCCTCCTAACCTTGTCTGGCAGGGGAGCCCCTGTGGCCTGGACTCTAGGGGAAGCTGCCACCAGGGGTCCCTCTGCCAACCCCCACCCTGCACCCTGAGAACTGCAGTAACTTATTCTCAAAGGCTTTAAACACAGAGATCCTCTCAGCAGCCGTGGGCCTGCCCCTTGTCCCAGCCCTGCCATGTGGGGGTCCAGCCTCTGGGACCAGCGCTGCCCACCAACGGCAAATCCAAAGTTCTTTAAAAAACAAAAACTGAAACACACACACAACCAAAAAAGAGAGAGCGCACACATGTGCACAGGAGTGAGAGATGGAGAGACCAGAGGAATGAACTAAAAAGAAACAAACTTGGAAAATACAGAAAAAAAAAAAAAAAACCTGAAAACTCTCCCACCAAACAAGTGGTTTTTTCCTGTTTGTGTCACCTCCCCCCATTTTAAGGGTTTCTTTAAAGCACCTCATCTTTGGAAGGTCAATGGCTTTAAGTCCTTGCATGGGTACGGTGGGTGACCCTGGGGACAAAGTAGTGCAGCCTTGCCTTGGTCGTGCAGGGTGGGGGCGCTGGTAATGGGGAGAAGCCTGGAGATGGGGAGACACATCCTTGCCCCTGAATTGAGTATTTGTCAGGAGAGGTAACATCCCCATCCCCAGATGTGGGTTAGAAAAGCTGGTGCTGCCAAAAATACCTTGGTAGTGTCAGGAAGAAAGGGGTGGACGGGCAGTTTGATTTCTGAGTCTTGGGCATGCTTCCTTTTCATGTAGCTAATCACCATTTGTTATTCACAACTTTCATAAACCCCTACTCTTTTTCCCTCCCTAGTGGCCCCTTCACATTTTGGTCACTTCTTAAACCTCCTTGCCTTTGGGGACCCTTGTTCCCCATCTGTATTCTTCTCCCTTGTATGCCCTGGCACCTGTTCCCTTCAGCCCAGTCCCTCTAGTAAGCATCTGCTGGGAGCACCCCCAAAGGAGTCAGGGTCTGTGGTGAGCCCCATGGGGGCCAGAGCATGATTGCAGGGTGATGGGTGGGCAAGGAGATGACTAAAGCACAGGTGAATCTCTGATAGGGTGATATCACCAAGAGGAATGAACTGGGACAGGTTCCCAACTCTATCCTAATTGTTTCTGTAATCATCAGGTGGTAAGTGCAGCAACCCCAAAGCCCAGCTAAAGTGAAATAGGGTGGAGAAGCAGGTATTTTATTTTAGCACAGAAAAGCCCCCAAAACTTGCTCCTACTACCCTTGCCCCTAAGAGCTCCCCTTTCGAGGGAGTCTGCTTCCAGACTTTCTCCTTCCGGCTTCCTCCACTCCCATTCTCTGTTTCAGATGCACACACACATTCAGCCAGCCCTGTATTTAGATTTCCCAGTCTGTCACTCCACTCTGTGGACATGTTAATACCGAAGCAGTGGCTTATATGCAGAAAAGATGGAAGGGGAGAGGAGGAAGGAAAATGGCTGTCTCTAGTCCCTGTCCCCTTCACTTCTCAAATTAAAAGCTCCGATTCTAACAAAGCAGGGTGGGGTGGAATTAGTTATTCTGACGATGCCAAAAAAGCCAGTTGTAAATGCAGGCAGGAGGATAGAAACTGGCCTACTGTGGTCTTGCTCTTGCTGCCACCCTCTCTCACCTCTCAACATCTCTCTCGCATCCTTCCCTTCCTCCCTATCCCCTTTCTCTCTCCTGTTGAAATTCTGTGTATAAAACTATTTTCTTAGCAGCATGTGTATGAAGAAAGGAACTTTTTTCACTCTTTGCTTTCTGGGAATGTGATGTGTGTATAAAAGTTGAAAACAAACCAAAATTTTTTTTTGAAAAATAGGAAAAAAAGAGGAAACATTTTAAAGAAAACCTTGGCAAACACCTGGCATGGGATGATTAGAGTTGTGCTGCCATGCATTTTAGGGATTTGCAGCCAGCGTAGCTTGGCTTTAGTTAGAACCAGGAATGTTTTCACCAGGAGTTAATATAGCCAGAAATCCCTCCTCCTCTGGCTATATTACATCATCTTTTACACCCAGATACCCTGGCCTGGCGATACCAGGGACATTCACAATTATAGACAGGAGCATCTGTCTTTACCAGGAACCTGTGACTTGGACAAGAGCCTGGCTGCATCTGCTGACTTGGGTCAATCAACATGCTTCTGGAGGGTACACCACTCCATGTTCCCAGTGGCTGGAAGCATTCACCCAGCCCCTTTCTCAGACCAGGAGGCCTTAGTGCTCCCACTCCAGAGATGTGTAGTGAGCAGTTCTGATGGACAATGCTAGAGGTGAACACCTGGGTCAAATCGTGTTGCTTCTGTGCAGTAGTAAACCCAGCTCAAGTGCTTGACACAGCAACACCTATTTTGTAGATAATGCAACAGCCCTAAAGTGAGCCTGAATTGGTGGTTTCTAAGATTGGTCTTCCACGGCTTGGGGCATAGGCCTAGGGTTTCTGACATAGTGGGTCCTAAAACATCAAACTTCTGGTCCACTCTATTTACTGCCAAAGTCAGTACCAGAAGACGGGGTGGAAATGATCTTGGCTGTCTTTGCCCTAAATCGGTCTGGGTAGGGATGGCTTAAGGTGCCCAACTCTTAAGTGGGAACAAAATCAAAGTCTGTCTACAGAAGAATATGAGAATATTAGTGGCCAAATGGGGCAAAGTCTGCAATAAGACCACAAAAAGACACCTGTTCTTCCCCCGACCCTCCCCCTGAGTGGACTTAGGAAGCATGCACAAGAACAGAAAAAACTGATTATTCCAGGCACAATAGCACCTACCTCCTTACTTCCTTGTATTTGTTCCTTAACCACTTTCAGGGCTTATAGACCAGATCACTGATTCCCCAAATTGTCACCACACTGATCTGCTTTAAGAGACATTCACTCAGGCAATCATTCAGTCACCCCTGTGTAATATTCCCACCTGAAGTACAGAGCTCTGTGTATATAACTGCACCAACAAAACAAGCAAGCACACCCTCAGAAATAGCAGAACCATGTAGAGATCTGCAGGGTTACCCACAAATGTAGCAAGTATAGGGCACAAGGGACATGTCCCAAACCCATCACCAACACTCCCCTAAGTAGAAACACCCCCCTATACACATTTTCTTCACACAGCAGTAGGTAGGAAAAGGTTACACAAGGAAGTGTAACATGCCAGGAAAAGTAACCAACTGTTGAACATGGGGAAAGGACCTTGCATTCCTATGGAGTGTGACACAGGGAGGAGAGGGATGTAGAAATAAGAAGGAAACTTTGGGGAAAACTTATATGCAACACTGGCATAAACTAGGCCAGGTACTGGGGAGCATTTCTCTCCAGGTTGTGGTGGGGAGCTTAAACCACCAGTGGGGAGCAATAGTGAGAAACTTGTAAGCAGGAGGATGACATTTCTAGAGGACTGAGTAAGGAAGAAATGCCCCCAATACCAAGAAAGCTCTTGCTACAACAAAGGTATAGACTCAGCCCTAGCTGGTTTGGCTCAGTGGATAGAGTCTGCCTGCAAACGGAAGGTTCCCAGGTTTGATTCCAGCCAAAGGCACATGCCTGGGTTGCAGGCTCAATCTCCAGTAGGGGCGTGCAGGAGGCAACCGATCAATGTTCTTTCTCCATCACTGATGTTTCTATCTATCTCTCCCTCTCCCTTCCTCTCTGAAATCAATTTAAAAAAAAAGAAAAAAAAGAAAGAAAGGCATAGTCCCAGCCTCAGGGTCATTATAGCTTGGATACATTGTGAAAAGATTGAGATGAAAGAAAAGCAAGGGAGAGGTCGTGGGTAGGAGACCTAGATTACGCTCATCAAGTTTTCAGAAAGATGGGAAGTGATCCCCAGGGAACTCCCAGGGAGAGACTAACTTTATGGGAAGAACATATATGCGGTATGTATTCTCCATAAAGACGACCCAGAAAGCCTTCCACATAAATGACAGACAGGGGTAAATGGCAATATTCCTTGTCAGTGAGCCTGATGTTTCTTGCAGCTCCCCAGCCATGGAGAGGTTACCTGGCTTGAAGCTAGTGGGGAAGCAGATGATTATAAGTGGACCAGAAAGAAGGTGAGGGGGAAAGGTGACCCAAGATCGACTCATAATCCTTCCCAACCATACACACATTCCTACACAAACAATGGCTAAAACACCAGGACAAGTACCCAGCAGGCTCTGAGTACTGCCCCACATATACCTGCACCATGTCTTCTCCACTGGAAGGAGCTGCACTGTGCTCACTCCTGGACAGTCCACCAAGTGCTCAAACGACAGTATCATCTGCAACTTGCTGAGTATCGGCAGCAGGCTAGGCCCGGCACTATGCTCACCTACTTCTGAGACCGGGACCCTGACCTGCCTCGAGAGAGAAGTGTAACCAGGACCCATCCTGTACTGAGCGATAGAATCCACACCAATCTGACCAGATCCCCGAGAGCAGCTTCCTGATAACTCCTCACTAGTGGTCCTTAGTGGTGAGGTTTCAGAAACACATAGTAGTCAACCACCAGAATCCGGGGTGAGGGGAAGAAGACATTTTGAAAGAGTTCCATAGGGAGTCTTCTGTGATAATTACTGTCAATGGGAACTATAGTTCTCACAGGTTAAATCTGCCTGATTTGACCTCACAATCACCCCTTTCCTCCTGCTGCCCCACTTAAAACACACATCTCACAGCACATATATATCACATGTTGGTGAGGAAGAAGAAATATGCAAACGGCATGGTAACTCCAGACTAGATTAACTGTCCTACAAGGTGACTGACATCCCTTTGAATAGTGTTTCTCGGCCTTTTGGCCCCATGGCATGGTCACTTGAGTGCTTGTTTAAAATGCACATTCCAGGACCATGCCCACACAATCAGAAACTCCCGAAGGGATTGTGTGCTCTCTGGAATCTGAGAAACACTAATTTAGACTACTCAGCCCCATACACATCTTTGACCTGCCCCCAACTCTCAGTACCCAGGGCCCAGCCCTGCTACACCAGGGGCTGTCACCCAGGAGCCTCACATTATCTTCTTCACTGTCCTGACATTAGCCCCACCTCCAATATTTTGGAAATCTGAGTGTCTTCTGCTTATGTCGGCTGTTCTTGAGCAGGAGAAAAGTTACCACCATTGTCCACTCATTCCCTTGGCTGAACGCTTCACTGTGTCCCCTCTGCTATGGAAACCCCCTTGCTTCTTCTGAAGTTTCATTCCACTTCCAGAGATGCTGAAAGCAGAACTCCTCCAGCTCCAAGTAGCTCAGCCCAGCACGAGCAATGGCTTTACTTCTCTCTGGGCAGGTCCTATCCCTCATCAGAGCCACCCAGCCTTCCCCTACCCGAAGAGCTTCCCAGTCACTGCCCAGTCTCTGGCTACCCAGGAAGCAAGAAAAATCCAACAGCTAGAAGTTCTTCCAGGTGAAGGCCCATGGTCCAGTTTTGTGGGACTGCCGCTGGCATGCCTCTGGAGGCACATGTCTGATCTGAGTGACCAGGGGCTGGGGATTCTGTTTCGGGGCCTTCCTCTCTGCCAGGGCTCATTGCTGATCCATGTTCTCCCTTCCAGGGGTGGATTTCAAAGATATAGACATTTATCCAACTCTAATTGGGGTTCCATTGAGAAATTCCTAAACACAAAATCTCCTTAAACAGTTTTTCTGGAAGGACAAGTCCGAGGTACCTTTGTCATTCTAACACCTGCCTGTCTCTCTAGACCCAGAGCACCTCTCTATCTTTCTAGGACTGTTATGGAATATGGGCCTTTGAAAAAGGGAGAAAGAACTGGTCCATCTCAACCACAGCTCAGCCAATTACAAGGCACAGGGCAGAACGAAATCCGTGCAGGAACAAACCACCTCACACCCAACAGCAAGGCCTGCAGGTCTCTCCTTCCTACTTCCTCCCTTCCACTCTCTTCTGGAACCATCTCTGTGGCCACAGCGGGCTGGCCTCTCTCCAGGATGTCACTTCGCCCCCCTAGGATTTTCTCCTATCCTTGTTGACCACAAATGGATAGCCACTGGCCTGGAGCCTTGGGTACGGCTTTCACCTATGCCCTTGTCCCCCCGTGCTCAAACTTCTGTTGGACTAGCTGCTTAAACCGAGTGTGGCACCATCTAGATTCCTTTCTTGGGGGCTGTGAGGGTAGGCAGGAGGTGGCTGCCTCGTTGGAGGAAGGCGGAGTTGGGATGGGCTGGAGAGTGCTGATTCAGCCCCTGGATGGGGCATCGACCTCTGATGCCAGGCCCCAGCAGAGCTCCACCCAACGACTGGCAGTGCTGCCCCCTCTTTCACTGCCACCAAGTGGCGGTCGTGAGCATGTTTGGTGGCTTTGGGTTTGCCGCAGTGCCAGGATCTGAGACACTGTTCACGTGCCAGTGCAGCACTGCCAAGCGTGGCAGCATCTAGTTGGTTGGGTGCCAAGCAATAGGACTCAAGTGGTGACAGGGTGATGAAAGCGGGGTCGAGTAGAGGGACCGGGAGGAGAGAAAGGCCCCAGGGAGAAAATCAGACACCTCACTTGTTAGAGTGGAAAGTCCAAATGGGATCCGCAGAAAGGTGCCCTTCCCATTCTAGACGCCAGTTCAGCAAGCAAGCCCTTCCCTCCCCCACCACGCCCGCATAGTAACAGATACAGACCAGGCAAGAGGGTCTGGCCATCTTCAGCAGGAACTGGCTGGGGGCCAAGCAGGACTGCCAGCTTCTCCATCCTTCTTCCTTGGGGTCTTGGCAATGGCGCACTTCCTCCTTTGTGTCCTCAAGCCTCTCTCCTTCTGTCGCCCCACTCCCCATGCCTAAGAGGGATTGGGAAGGAGGTCCTGGCAGAAAAAAGTCTGTTTCTCCCAAATAACTCTCTCTCTCTCTCTCACACACACACACACACACACACACGTGTGCACACACACACGTGCGCGCGCGCACACGCATACACACACACGCGCACACACACACTTCGCCTCCTCCCTTCTCACTTCTGGCACAACCCTCTCAAGCAGATTGGCAAGAGGCACTGCCACCGTCCCCCATTCCTAACAATGCCAGAGCCTATGCCAGGCTCCTTGGGCAGTGCCAGCATCCACCCACATCACACCCAGGTCCTCTGGCCTCTCCTTAGTGCTCTGATGAGGGCCAGACTGCCACCCTATTGGGCTCTCCCTGGGGAGCCGTGGCACAGTCTCTTCTCCTGGCTCTTAGGTGCTTTCTTGGCACTTCCCTGGCTTCTCTCCACTACTTTACTTTCCCAGCCTAGAAGAGGACTAACTACCCCACAGTCCAACCGTTTCTCAGAGCTGAGCTGTAGAGGACACCAGCCAATATCCCTGCCCCTCCTTTCCACCTCCTGGGGCCCATTTCCACGGCCCAGCTCAAGGCACCAACCTGATGGCTGTGATGCCAATGGCTCCCGGGTGCCAGCCTTCCTCCCAGAGCACCAGGACTCCTGCCGCTGCTCCCCTCCCCACTCGCCTCCTTCCATCTCCTCGGGCACAAGGGTGGCAGCTGTAATGCCAATGCCTATAAGCAGGCAGCATGAAGCAGCTCATGTTTCCTCTTCCGCCCTCCCAGGCCCCACACCTCTCCCCTCCTTCCACTCCATCCCTCTGTCCTTCTGGTTGGACACTAGGTTGGCAACCGCAGTGTCAACCCCCACCCATGCCCAGGAGGCTCACATACAGCACGCACTTATGCATACATGTACATGCGCGCACACACACGCACACACACACGGCCCCATGAGTGCCAGGCAGCGGTGGCAGACACACAGCAATGCATAGTGACTGGTATACCCGAGGAGTCACCCAGATTCAGCACCTGATCCAACACCCATTTGAGATTGGGTGGGTAGGCGGGCGGGCAGGCGGGCGGAGGGGAGATGGAGGCAGACGATGGCCCTAGGTTGGCAGCCGATGGAGCCGGGAGAATGGAGGGAACAGATGCTCTTTGCCCAGCCTCCCTCCCTCTCTCTCTGAGATCAGTGCCAAGCTGGGGGGGTGGGGAGAGGGGAGGTTGGGGGAAGGGTGGCATTTGGAAAGCTGGCAGGCGGGGGGTAGGTGGGTCCGCCCAGGCTGGGCAGTGCCGGCACTGGCTGCCGCCTCTCCACTCTGCCATCTGTCTCACTTCTCTCCCCACCCCTTTTCTCTCTTTCTCTCTCTCCTTCATCCACAGCAAAACGAAAGAGGAAAGCAGGGTCCTCATTCAGCACACCCCCAACCTCTACCAGACCCCCTCTCCTCCTTCCCACAACTCACCACACCATACCACCACCAAGCCATCTGTGCTCTCTCCTCCTGGCTCAGTCACCTTCTTTCATTCGCCTTTGCCCTCACACCAAAACAGGTGCAATATTTTAAAAAATATATACATATATATTTTAAAAAGCAACTTAAAAGAAAAACTCTTTTCTTTGGGGATGTCTGTCCTTCTGCGTCTGGGTCCTCGGTGCCAATGTTTGTGGCAGGCAGTGAGGGGACCCTGTCCTCAGCTGGTGCCCATGAATCCCATGCCAGGGAGGAGGGGTGGCTGGGGTGGGCTGGGGGTGGGGTGGGGTATCGGGAGAGCGCTCTTCTCTCTGCGCCTGTGGTGGCTTCTTTTTTTTTCTCCTCTTCCACTTCCGGAGCAGATTCAAATAGACCTAGAGCCTTCCCCACCCCCAGTTCCCAGGGCCCTTGTGCCCTTCTCTCCCTGCTTTTGATTTTATTCCTCGATCACCCTTTCCTTTTTGTGTGTGTGTGTGTGTGTGTGTGTGTGTGTGTGTGTGTGTATGTGTGCGTGCCTGTGTTTGCATCCATGGCGGTGGGCACCGTGCCAGCCACCGCACAGCCATCTGCGATGCCTTCTGCAGTCTCCGCTATTTCTCCCTGCCACCTCCAGCCCCCAACTCCCTGCACCCCAGATCCCCACCCCCAGTCCCCAATCATTAATTAGCTACTGAATTAATTAAATCGAGAATGCTAATTAACATTCCTAAAGGGCAGGCTGCCAGCCTGGAGGGGGGGGCGCACATAGAGGGGATGTAAAGAGGAGATTGGGATGGGGGAGGAGGGAGAGCCTGTCTGCTGAGGAGAAGAGGAAGAGATGTAAAGAACCCAAAAGAATGAAGGAAAAAGAGGTAAGTGTCAAGGCAGGGGCATGGAAAAGGGTAAAAACTGCCTGAGTCCAAATGAGTGCAGCCCAGCCTTTCCCGCCCAAAGAAGACACAGCCAGTTCCTCCTCCCCAAGCTCACCTTCCCTCCTGGCCCACCTGGAAAAGGATATATTCATAGGGTGGGGAGCTCCGGCAGCTTTTCCTGTCTCTCACAGAAAACAAACCCAAGCCAGAGAGACAACAGCGAATCCCCATCAATCCAGCCAAGTGACTCTCAGCCCAGGTCACAAAAGAAGGGTCCAGGCTCAGAGAAGCCCATTGCCTGGCCGGTTGCTACCCCTTTGCCAAGGTGAAGAGGGCATTCTGTGAGCATCCGCTGCAGAGAGACACAGGGGATCGATATGGGGAACCATGACAGGTATCAATTCAATAAGGACTCAATAACAATTAGTAGAAAAATCACTGACAATGCCTGCAGCTGCCCAGGAAGATGGTGAGTAAAGAAGTCTGCCTCTGGGACTCCAGAGTAGGAAAAGTGAACACTCCTACCCCAGCTGGAAGGCCAAGGACTTCAGGAAAAGTGAGTTGTTGTTTTTCAAGAAAGTGAGGTGCCAGTAGAGTAAAACTTATTTTGGGGGGTGCCCTATGAAACACTAATCTGATGAGATGCTCCTCAGAAAAATGGATCCCACGATCAAATTAATTTGTGAAAGCCCTAACCGGTTTGGCTCAGTGGATAGAGCATCAGCCTGCGGACTGAAGGGTTCCAGTTTCAATTCCGGTCAAGGGCATGTACCTTGGTTGTGGGCACATCCCCAGTAGGGGGTGTGCAGGAGGCAGCTGATCGATGTTTCTCTCTCATTGATGTTTCTAACTCTCTCTCTCTCTCCCTTCCTCTCTGTAAAAAATCAATAAAATATATTTTAAAAAATTGAGAAATACTGTATACAGTATTCCATCTCTTAATTAAGAGATTCAAAATGTGTATTGGTGTGTTAAAGGCTCTGAGAAGTGTTGTAAAAAAAAAAAAAAGAAAGAAAGAAAACCTTGTGTTTAGCCCACTGATTCTCAAAGTCATTGGGCCACGGAACCCTCATTTTTTCAATTTCTAATTTAATTAATTCTATTCCCACAGAAGCAGTGTTCTGCTATGAGGAAAGCTCTCCTGAGTGATCAGGGTGGTTCTGGCCTGGAAGCTGGCAGATGGAGGAGCTGGCTCCAGGTCAGCTGAAGTTTAATGCTTCATGAGCAAAGGGACAGCACCAGGCCCTGGTCTTCCGACCATAATGCAGAAAGGCACCAAACCAGCTCCTGATGGAGAAACCAGAGCTATACTTAGAAACACAGACCTATACTTTCAGAGCTGGGAAGAGACCTTGGCAACCATCAATTTTACAGTAGAAGTAACTGAGACTCAGAGAGGTGAAGGGATTTGTCCAAGGTCACAGAGCCACTAGATGACAGCACTGACATTAGGACCAAGATTTCCTGACCTCTAGCCTAGCTCTGTTTCTCTATTTTCTGTTATTAAAACTCCAGGACAAAGCCAGCATGCGATTTATCAGTTACATTGGCTTTTAAAGAACTTTATGGAGACCCCCTTTCCCTCTGCTGACTAAGGCTGGGCCTGGCCTTTTCCACCCCTGCCCTTTGCCTCCTCCACCTTTGGAAGCCTGAAGCATCGACCTGCCTCTGGAGAGTCTATTCTGTACTCCCTGTGGGCGTACGTGGAGAAGGGGGCAGGAGTCTCACAAAATCTCCTCAAGTGTCCCTGATACCTGGATTCAGAACTTCAGTTCTAACGCAGCTCCGCCCTCTCTTCTGGGATGACCCTGCCCCAGTATATACTAGTGTCATTGCTATCAACCCAAAAGTGTCCTCCCATTGCAACCTCACCCCCTTCTGTTCAGGGAACTCCAAATGCCTCATGGGCCAACTCCGCAGTATTCCTAGACTTTCCCTTTCCGATCCTCTTTTTGGCATCTGCAGCCCGAGGCCGCTTAACTGCTCCATCAGAATCCTCAGGAGGATAGGCTTGTAGGCACAGGTGACTCACAAGAGGGAGGAGACTGGGGAGTCAGCCTCAGAGACCTGCCTGAGCTGCTAAACATCCATTTTCCTGCCACAGCCCGAGGCCATCTTTTCTCACCATGCCATTCGGGGAGCTGGAGAACAACTGAGATAGATGGAGTCTAGCTCATTTCAAAGGTTAAAGAACATTATTCAATTGCTTTTGCTTTCTGGATCCCACTGTGTGAGCCTACACCACTTCACACCCACCATCCCAGTATGCAAACCCCCCACAACTTCATAAGAATGATGACTCTCTTCACAAGATAAATGGTCAAGAGAGAATAGTTTTGCCCTCACTGGTTTGGCTCAGTGGGTAGAGCATCAGACTGCAGACTGAAGAGTCTTGGGTTCTATTCCGGTCAAGGGTACATACCTGGGTTGCGGACTTGATAGCCCAGTGTGAGGCATGCAGGAGGCAGCCAATTAATGATTCTCTCTCATCATTGCTGTTTCTCTCTCTTCCTCTCTGAAATTATACATATATATATATATATATATATATATATATATATACATGTATGTGTGTGTGTGTGTGTATACACACACACACACACACACACACACACACACACATATATATATGTCTAAGCGACCATTACGACCAACCGGTCGCTATGACACGCACTGACCACCAGGGGGCAGACACTCAATGCAGGAGCTGCCCCCTAGTGGTCAGTGCGCTCCCACAGCCAACCTCCCCTGGCCGCTTTTATCCTTGGGTGACACCTTTGTTAAATTATCCCCTCTCAGTGGTCAGTAAGAGAGGCCAAAGTCCAGATTAACAGGGTCATGGATTCCAACCCAGTTAACTTTCCCTTGTAAAGCCCCTTTCTCTCTCCAACACCCAGGCACTGAGCTACTGTCAGTAGCAGAGGCCCTCCAGAGCGGCAATATAAATGATGATGATTCTATTATCAAATAACATTGCCAAGCCTGGCCGGCTCCCCACAATGGTGGCAGCAGAGGCGAGCTACAAAATCCAATATTGATAAACTGTATATTGTCTTCTAGAACCATCACTCTGCCTGACAGCCACTCTCTAAGGCTCCCATCATTAGCAGCAAAAAAGAGGGAGAGGCTGGTTAGTAATGACCCTGGGGGTGGGACTAGGCAGAGAGAAAGCCAAAGGCAAGCCAGGAACCCTAGGGGAAGATGGAAAGTCCTCCATGCCCACCACTTCCACCGCCTTTCTGTCCCCCCGCCCCCGCCGCCCGCCCCAACATGATTCAGGCTGTGCCTTATGAGGGGTTAGTCTCAAACAAAACTGCCCAGAAAAATCTAACACTAATGAGCAGGAAGGGACTTGCAGTCTGGTCCCATCTCTGCCATATCTTTCAGCGTGGAATTCATTTCCGTGAATTTCCGATAAAAAGAAGGGAATGTGCCTAAGGTCCCTTCCAGCGCCAACCTTCTCTGATTCTGTACCTCAGCCCGTCTTCTAAGGTTACTGTCAGATTTCTTTAAGGCCCTGGACACTGAAAGAAGTAGGGTCATGGCAGTAAGTTTTCTAAGAAAATGGTTTAAGGCCTTGAGCCTGATAAAGGTACACAGCCTGCTCCCCTCGCCAGGGCCTTTGTGCTGTGTGTTCTCTGGGCAGGTGCACATTTCCCCAGAGACCTGTATGACCAGCCCCCTGCCCTCCTCCTGCTCTGTTCTCAGGAGGCCGACCCAACCGCCCTATTTAATACTGACACTGCCGCCACCCAGCCCCTTTACACTGCTCTACTCTTTTTTTTTTTTTTAAATATACTTTTATTTCAGAGAGAAAGAGAGAGGGAGAAAGAGATAGAAACATCAATGATGAGAGAGAATCAATGATTGGCTGCCTTCTGTATTGTGATTGAGCCCACAACCCGGGCATGTGCCCTGACCGGGAATTGAACCGTGACGTCCTGGTTCATGGGTCGATGCTCAAACACTGAGCCATGCTGGCTGGGCATACCCTGCTCTACTCTTTCCTGAACATGCCATTCAGGAAAACCAGATGTTTATGTGAGATATTTTCTTCCATTGCATGAATTACCTACTAACGTACAGAGAGAGATGGGTCATCATTTCAGTGCTCTCTACCTTCTGGCAAGATGGCTGGTGAATGCCCCACATCCTCTTCCGTCTCCATCACAGCCTCTAGAACATGCCATTCAAGGAGAACCAGATGTCTATGTGGGATATTGTCTGCTGAACCCAAGCAGCTGCCTGACTTCCCTTCAGTGAGGTTGCTTAGCCTTCCTCGGCCGACTTCAGTCCCCTACCGCAGGCTATTTGAGACTAAAAAACCAACTAAAGCCATGATTCTCCAACTTACGTAAGCATGAGAATAGCCTGATAAGCTTTTACAATGCTTATTCGCAGGCTGCCTTCCAGAGACGGATTCAATAGGACAGTGGAAGGACCAGAAATATGCATCTGAACAACTCTCTCCACTCCTCAAGGAGATTGTAATAATCGGCACTGATTAGGCCACACCTCAAGGAACTTTGGTGCAGACACAGTGAGATGACTTAAGTGAGCCTACTGTTGTCTCTTCTCTGAATCTATCTATCCAGTGGCTCTGCCCAGGATGAGGACCAGAAGGAATGGACTTTCCAGTGGGCTTGTCATTTTCTTTTCCACCAGAAGTGAAAAAATTAAAACAGCACTGGAGAAACATGGAAAGAAAGCAAGGAAGTAGAGGGCAATGGTGTAGAGCTAAGATGAACCCCAGCTCATAGATAAGGCTATATCCCAGAGTGTCTTGATGCTATACCTTATATTTTTGACAGCCTCTTTAGAAACTAAGTTTAAATATGTCGTCTTGAAATGTAAACAGATAAAAATGAGCATGTCTAGAATGATGAAAGCATCTCCTTCTACCCATTTTATCTGGAGAAATTCAGCATATATCAGGGGAGTAGCCTGGGACAGCTCAGTTGGAGTGCTTTCAAGTGCCAGGTCCAATACAGACTCTTGCCCTGACAGGCTCTAATTAACAGAATGAAAGGGAATCAATATGCCAACCTCTAAGGACACCACCCCTTGGGGCAACTCTGTTTGTCCAGGAAGGGCAACTACTAAGCAGATGTTCCCAAAGGGATGACACAATGACTATCAGTTGGACTCCAGCACAGAAACGCCTGGAATCTATACTAATAAAATGGTAATATGCAAATTGGTCACGACGCCCTCACAGTAACAACCGAACAGCAGGCTGCGTGAGGCGAGCAGGCCAGCGGGGGGGGGAGGGGGGGGGCGGTTAGCGAGGGACAACCAAATGACTGACCAGCAGGCTGCATGGGGTGACCAGGTCGGCAGGGGGGGCAGTGAGGGGTGATCAGGCCGGCAGGAGGGGGCAGTTGGGGGCAACCAGGCTGGCAGGGGGGGCAGTTAGGGGTGATTAGGCCAGTAGGAGGGCAGTTAGGGGCAACTGGGTTGGCAGAGGGGGCACTAAGGGGCAACCAGGCCAGCGGGTGGGGTAGTTAGGGGTGATCAGGCTGGCAGGCTAAGGCAGTTAGGGGTGATCAGGCTGGCAGGGGGGACAGTTAGGGGCGATTAGGCAGGCAGGCAGGTGAGCAGTTAGGAGCCAGTGGTCCCAGATTGTGAGAGGGATCACAGATTGGAGAGGGTCCAGGCTGGGCTGAGGGGACCCCCTCACCCCCGTGCACAAATTTCGTGTACCAGGCCTCTAGTCTCTAAGATAAAGGCCTAGGAGAATGGAAACAAGTAATGAGCAAGAAGGGATATCCTGTCTGTCCCAGGGTCATAAGAGCAGCTTGCTAGAGGCAAGCATTATTCCTACCCCATTCCACAGATAGGAAAGAGTGAGTTACTCTTTTAATTTTCTAGGTCAGTGGTCCGCACACTGCGGCTCGCGAGCCGCGGTTTGCCACTCTGTTGACTAATGAGTTTGCCGACCACTGTTCTAGGTCGAATCCCAGGACTAGGGGTTGAAAAGGAGCCCTGGGTTCTCTCTACCTCTACTAGATTAAACTCATAATCATCAGTTATCTGGAAGTCTCCCAAAGCCAACTGTATTTCTATAACAACAATAGTAATAGTGACCAACATTTACTCAGCACTTCCTCTATATCAGGCACTATATTAACTCATCTGATTTAACAACTCTTTGAGATAGGGACTATTATTAAACCCATTTTATAGATGGAGAAACTGAGGCAAGGAGTGGTTAACTATTGAGAGGAGTAACTGGGGTTACAAGCAAGCCGACTGGGTTCCAGAGCCCATTCTATTAACTGCCTTGCAGTGATTCTGGGCCTAGAGATGGGATGGGAGTTGACCTCAGGTGACAGATTTAAAACTAGGTATGAGTGTCCTGAATCCCAAAGGGACTCGAGTTCCTTACCACAAAACCAAGAGCAGAAAAGAATTCTATCAAGTCAGTAGGGCTCACATTAACTCTCGGTCAGGGGAACTTTTAGGCTCACTATCTAAGTTGTTCCCTAGTATCCTATTCTAAAAGCTCTGAACCTGGAATACTTGTAGTCGAGTGGCTCTCAACACTTATATATCCCACTATCATTCAACTAACAGGCACCTATTCTATGCCAGGAACTGTGCTATGCCTGCAAAAGAGCAGCGGTGAGCACAGGAACCATGAACAGACTGTTGCTGCACAGCATAAAGTATAAGCCAAAGATATGCAGGTGACAGATCTGGAAGGGCCTTCTGTGTAAACCACTTTAGGAAATGTGAACATTACTCTGAAGGCCATCACAAGCAACTAAAGGATTTCAAGCAGGGGAATGATGGTAAGATTTGTGCTTCAGGGAGATTACTTTGGTGGCTCACTGGAGGCTAGATTTGGATGGGGATGAAACCTGAGGCAGAGATAACAGGAGGTTGTGGCTGGTTGAGGTTAGAAACTGAACAAAAACAGTGGTAATAGGAAAGGGACGTAATATCAGCTTTCCTTAACTGATGGTATATAGGGGTGAATGGAGAAAAAAATCCAGAATAATGCTCAGCTTTGGCACTTGGAAGATCAGGAAGATAATTAAACCACCTACTAGGAAAGTGAATAAAAGAAGTAGATGTGGTAAGAAAATAATGGAATTGGCTTTGGAAATGTTACGCTGAAGTTTGTTAGATCATCCAGGTGAAGTACAACCCATCAAGCAGATGAATATGAGTTGGAAGCTCAAGGAAGAAATCTGAGCTGAAGATAGAGATTTAGGAATTACTAGGAAACTGGTGAAGATGAAGCCTTGGGAATGAATGGTATCCCCCAGAGAGAAAAAGCTGAGTGAGAAATGAACACTAAAGGGGTGGGAAGGTGTTTGAGCCAAAAGGAACAGAGAGATACAAAGTCAAATGGGAGAGTGGGGTCATAGAAGCCAAGGGAGAAGAGGCTCCAGGGAAGAGATCAATAGGTCAAGTGCTGGGCCTACTGGGTTTGTGCAAAGCCTGAGATTTTGGCAACACTCTAATCTATTTCATCCAGATTGCTGACACAACACTGCTTAGGACTGCTGTGTTTCATGATCCCCTTTTAATGCCACTGAAAAACAAAAACAATTTATTCATTCATCTGGAAGCTCAGTGGAGACTTGTGCCAGGACAAGCAGTAGTGCTCCAAGGGACACCCAGGGCAAGGTCACCTGGCAGTCTCTTGAGGGCCAAAGACCCTGAGGAAGGAGCTCATGCTATAGACTCAAGACCCTGAAAAAGTTACTGACTCTGGGGACAAATCCCCCTGAGCCTCAGTTCCCCCATCTATAAAACGGTTGTGAAATGGTCCAAGTGGTTGTGAAGGTTACATGAAATAATTTTCCTGATGAAAATATACTGTGGCTGGCACTTAGGAGTCATTCAATAAATGCTAATAAATTTTCATTTCCTTCCTTCCTTTACTGACTTTTAAAGCTATGATTTCACAGGATTCGTACAAACTAGAGAGAGACAAGAAAAGCCAGCTTTAAGAGAAGTGCCTTGTCAATAGTTAACCAGAAAATTAGCTCCAAAGCCAAGATTGGGACCCAGGACTGCTAAGTCTTAGTCCAGGGTTTTGTCATCTATAGCACATAAATGCCCAGAATCTTTGTATAAGTGAATAATCTCTCTTTCAGCAATCATTATATCTTGCATAAACCTGGAGTTTTAATACAGTAGCCTTAGTCACAACTGGGTAAACCTATAGGATTTTCTCTAGGGCAGCGGTCGCCAACCTTTCGAACCTCACTGACCACCAGTGGTCCATGGACCATTGATTGGCAACCGCTGCTCTAGGGAACCCGAGCACTCAGAACCCTCTTGGCCTCCCCCAGCATGACAGAGCCCAGGACCAAGCGTAAGAGCAAAGGAACCCAAGAGTTCTATTTCCCAGATCTCTCCTTCCAAACATTATCTACTATTAGCTTTATCCTTGATCTAGAAACCAAACCCAGCTAAGCAGACTTCTAAGATTCTTTTACTTGGCAGAATCCCTTCTCAGCCAGAAGAAAGGGCCCAAGACCCATAATGTCCAGGGCTCACTCTAATCATTATACTTCACTCCTCTGCTTCTGAAATGCCAGCCTAAAATGTACCATAAGGCAATCTCCAGTAGGTAAGCCATCTCTAAGTATATATATATGTTAAATGGTGATAATGCTAAAGAGCAAAATAAAGCAGGGGAGATCAGGATGTGTATAGGAGGGGTAAAGGGCAATTTTAAATGGGGTGGCTACAGAGGTGACATTTAAGTAAAGATCTGTCTTTGAAACAAAGATAAGATCAGCTCAAAACATTAGCTGCAAGTCATTTAGCCTTTCTCGACCTCAGTTACTTCACCTTGTCCCGCTATGAGATGTATGCCACCTGTGGCTTCATTCCAGGCCACATGGGGTCAAGAAAAGCACCCTGGACCATGACCTGGGCTCCACTCCCACTTCTGCACTTACCAGGAGAGTGAGTTTGAGAGAGTCAGCCTGTCTTTCAGTTGCTTCATCACATCTATAAAGAGGGAATAATATCTACCCTACATTAATGTATAAATATATTATAAAGTGGGACACAAGTTTCCCAATGGCATGGACCAGACTAATGATGGCATTTTGCATTTAGTTCGCCATCTCCCTCCAAGGATCCTAAAGCACTATATACTGGTATTTATACACATTTAAGAGTTGAGATGGAGGAAAAAGGGGAACATATGTAATACTTCCAACAATAAAGAATTATTAACAAAAAAGTTGAGGGAGTTTTATTTCTTCAAGTGATGCAATAACACTTCAAGAGCCTCAGACATGTCTTTTCTTTCATTGATCAATCTTAGTAAAGTATTTATCAAGGGTTTTGCTAAGTAGCTAGCTCTAAGCAAGGAGTTATGAGAGTACCTATTTTAAAATAAATAAATAAAATAAAAAATATGTAATTATTGGTAGCTCAATTTCTGCACTAAGTTGTTTTAAGAGTAATTTCTGAATCACCTGTTCTTCCCTGTTTTTGGCCCTACAAGCTTTGTTTTGGAACTTGACCATGGGCTTTTGGGGTCAGGAAAGGAATCTATATGCCTGATTCCCATATCTTCCCTGCACATGGTTGGTGCTCAAAAAGATTATTAACTAATCCAGCTCTAGTTCTAAGTAAGAGAAGTGGATAAAAGCACATGATGATTGTCCCTTCTCCTAGTGCTATCAAGGCTTTTGCTCCATCAAGAAAATTACTCTTAGATACGAGTCTGTGTTTATTCCAATAACAAACTCTCAAGAGTTCTGACTCCACCACAGTATCAGGTTTCCATGAGATCCTGAGTCTACAGACAACTAAAGTGTGCAGGCCCCCCACAGCTATTACTCAGGCTGGGACTAAGGCCCTGAAATCTCCACATGTCCAATGGATTTGCTCAGTTGATGTTACTAAAACCTTATACAAATGGTCTGCCCCACAGCACAACCTCTATTATAATGACTATTTGAATATGCCTGACTCCCTTCCAAACTGTGAACTCCTACACAAGAGGCTCGTGTCTTATCCCAGCACCTCACACAGTGCCTACTATCAAAAGCAGTGCTCAGAGTTAGTGCACGCCAGCAAATGCTACCTGTTGCAGATACCATGCTGCCCAAATTACCCATGCCCAGAAGTGCTTCTCTTACCTAGGTTAAGGCATTATCTGGGAAGGAAACCATGAGAAATCAAATAAGGGAATGGAAGTAGAAAAAGATAAAATATGGTCAAGGAGGGCAGGTAAAGGTCCAGAGCACAGGCTGGGATCTGGCAGCCATGCTATTTAGCCAGGATACAAGAGTCCCTGACAAAGCTCAAGGAGAGTGGGTGTTGCCAAATTTATCTATCCAGGGCAATATCTGCACAGAATTTAACAACAAGGGAGCCAAGGATTCACAAACATTTGCATCTCTTTTCTTTTTAATGTTTTGTGTGTTTTTTAAGAGAGAGATAAAGGGAGAGGGAGAGAGAGACATTGATCAGCGGCCTCCTGCATGCGCCCAACCCCGCAATCCAGGCATGCACCCTTACTGGGAATCGAACTGCAACCTTTCAGTATACTGAACCAAGTTCAACCAACTGAGCCACACCAGCCAGGATGACTTTTGCATCTCTTTGCTGAGGCTAGCCTCTTAGCCTTGGACCTTCCAATTTCACCTCCTCCTCCCTTCTTTCCTCTGCAGATTGCAGAAAAATCCCAAAGGCGAACCAGACATTTTCCTCTCAGTAGCTCCTGTTAGGAGGAAACAGTTGGCTAATAGGATACTGGTTCAAATCAGCCTCATCCATTTGGAAGTCCTGCCCAACCAGAGCCTGCGAGCACAGTAGAAAATAAGGGGGAAGAAGAGGAAAGTGATTGCAGCATGATTTTTCTTTTATTTATTTATTTTACTTTTTTTATTCCTCACCCGAGAATATTTTTCCATTGATTTTTAGAGAGAGTGGGAGGAAGGGGGGGAGGAGAGAGCGAGAGAAAAACACTGATGTGAGAGAGACACATCAATTGGTTGCCTCCTGCACACGCCACAACTGGGCCGGGGATCAAGCCTGCAACCAAGGTACATGCCCTGGACAACCTGGGACCCTTCAGTCCGCAGGCCGACGCTCTATCGACTGAGCCAAACCAGCTAGGGCTCTTTTCTTTTTTAAATACAGAATGAATGAAAAACAACTGTATGGTAGGGTGGTAGAAAGAAAACTAGGCTAAAAGTCAAGAAATCTGGAGAAACCAAGATGGCGGCATAGGTAAGCACCTAAACTGCTGCCTCGCACAACAATTTCAAAACTACAGCTAAAAGACAGAACGAACACCATCCAGAACCACAGGAAAGCTGGCTGAGTGAAAATTCTACAACTAGAAGGAAAGAGAAAAGCTCACAGAGAATTGGAGGTACGGCAAAGGGTCTTTGTGCGCGCAGAGAGGAAGGGCGGCTGAGAGCCTGGCTGACTTTCTCTGGCGGAAGGGGGAAGGAAGCCCCCGACCACACTGAACCCCAGTTCTGACTGCACTGAACCCCAGTTCTGGGTGAGCCCCTGGGGACCCACGCTCTTACGGGGGGAGTCTGGACTCTCGGACGGAGACTCGGGAAGGCAGAAGTCTGAAGGCACGTGCGCCAGTGCGCACAAAGGCTGCCGAGGTTGCCACAGGCTTTCCCTAGTGGAAGGGAGTCGGAGGCTCCTGACTGCACTGAGCCCCAGTTCCGACTGCACCGGACCCCAGTTCCAGGCGAGCCCCTGGGGACCCATGCTCTTGTGGGGGGAATCTGGACTCTCGGGCGGAGACTCGGGAGCCAGGGAAGGCGGAGGACTGAAGGCACAGGACTGAAGGCGCGCGCGTGCCAGTGCGCACAAAGGCTGCGGAGGTTGCCACAGGCTTTCCCTAGTGGAAGGGAGTCAGAGGCTCCTGACTGCACTGAGCCCCAGTTCTGACTGGAGTGAACCCCAGTTCCAGGCAAGCCCCTGGGGACACGCTCTTGTGGGGGGAGTCTGGACTCTCGGGCGGAGACTCGGGAGCCGGGGAAGGCAGAAGTCTGAAGGCGCGCACATGCGCGCAAGGGCAAGGCTGACGGGAAGCCAAGACTGAGACTCCACCCCATCCAAGCTGAGCACAGAGGCTATTGCAATTTGGCAAGTATAATCCTATAAGGCTGTCTCCAGCACCGAACTTCTCCCAACATAGACACAGCTGATCCTTACAGCCAACTGGCCTGGAGGTCAATTCTTCCCAGTGATACCAACAACAATAAAGACTTAATTACAACAAGGCTGTACACACAGTCCACAAAGGGGTGCACCAAGAGTGTCCACCTCAGGTTAACTGGGGAGGCAGACCCACTGGGCCATATTGGAAACCTAGCACACAAATCTACCTTACCAACTCAGGGAAGCAGTGAAAATGCGGGGTCAAAGAATCAGATCACAAACAAAAGAAATGGAGGAAAACAAACGACTGGATATAGAATTCAAAAACCACGGTTATAAGGCTTTTTAAGAATATCCTAGAAAAGGCCGATAAATATAACGAGACCCTCGAAGATATGAAAAAGGACCAACTAGAAATTAAACATACACTGACTGAAATAAAAAATATTATACAGAGACCCAAAAACAGACTAGAGGAACACAAAAATCAAGTCAAAGAATTGAAATACAAAGAAGCAAAAAACACTCAACCGAAAAAGCAAAAAGCAAAAAAAAAAAAAATCCAAAAAGTTGAAGATAGTGTAAGAAGACTCTGGGACAACTTCAAGCGTACCAACATCAGAATTATGGGGGTGCCAGAAGAAGAGAGAGAGCAAGATACTGAAAACCTATTGGAAGAAATAATGACCGAAAACTTCCCCCACCTGGTGAAAGAAATAGACTTACAACTCCAGGAAGCGCACAGAACCCCAAACAAAAGGAATCCAAAGAGGACCACACCAAGACACATCATAATTAAAATGCCAAGAGCAAAAGACAAAGAGAGAATATTAAAAGCAGCAAGAGAAAAACAGTTAGTTACCTACAAGGGAGCACCCATACGACTGTCAGCTGATTTCTCAACAGAAACTATGCAGGCCAGATGGGAGTGGCAAGAAATTTTCAATGTGATGAATAGCAAGAACCTACAACCAAGATTACTCTACCCAGCAAAGCTATCATTCAGAATTGAAGGGCAGATAAAGAGCTTCACAGATAAGAAAAAGCTAAAGGAGTTCATCACCACCAAACCAGTATTATATGAAATGCTGAAAGGTATTCTTAAAGAAGAGGAAGAAGAAAAAAGTAAAGATAAAAATTATGAACAACAAATACATATCTATCAACAAGTGAACCTAAAAATCAAGTGAATTAAAAACCTGAGGAACAGAATAATCTGGTGAATATAATAGAATCAGGGGCATAGAAAGGGAGTGGACTGATAATTCTCAGGGGGAAAGGGGTATGGGGGGTTCATGAAGAGACTGGACAAAAATCATACACCTATGGATGAGGACAGTGGGGGGGAGGTAAGGGCAGAAGGTGGGGTGGGAACTGGGTGGAGGGGAGCTATGGGGGGAAAAAGGAGAAACAATTGTAATAATCTGAATAAAGATTTATTAAAATAAAAAATAAAAAAATAAAAAAAAGTCAAGAAATCTAAACCCAGCCCTAACTGGTTTGGCTCAGTGGATAGAGTCGGCTTGCAGACTGAAGGGTCCTGGGTTCGATTCTGGTCTAGGGCACATGCCCGGGTTGCAGGCTTTATCCCTAGTAGGGGGTGTCCAGGAGGCAGCCGATCAATGATTCTCTCTCATCATTGATGTTTCTATCTCTCTCTCCCTCTTCCTTCCTCTGAAATCAATAAAAACATATTTAAAAAGAAATCTAAATCCAGGGCCTGGTTCTGCTACTCACAAGCTGGTAAACCTGGGCTGTCCATTTCACTTCCCAGAACTGGTTTCCTTATGCAAATTAGGATGCTGGCCCATGTGTTAACCATAGGTACTAAATACCTTTTATACGCTATGTCTTATACTTATTTCCATTCCTCATAAAAATCCTACGAAGTAGTTATTATCTTCATTTTGCAAATGAAGTAACTGAGGTTCAGAGAGGTTAGCTGACTGGCTGAATTTCAAGGTGAGTTCTTTTTTTCCAGAATCCAAAACCCATTAAGGCATATGCCATTGTTAAACAACTACCAAACTCCCTTTTAGCTCGAATGCTATGGAATTTCTTAAATGATCCCTTACTGTCGCTTTTTTCTTTCTTCATCAGTTCATGGCATCAAGATCTAGATGCTAAATCACCCAACTTGTACTTTGTATGGCCCCAGAGTCAAACTCTCCAAATTATTCAAGGATCCTAGGTCCCTGGCACTGGAGGTCTCTTCCATATTTATTCTTTCATCACTCACACAGGAGAAAAATCAAGGGAGGCCTAAAGGAATAGAAGGCTTCCCAAATTCATCTATCTCCTTTCTTTTTTCTCAAATAACTATTAAGGCAACTGAACCTGTTAATGTAGCAAACAATGTTTACTTCTTCTGATACTTTAATTTTAATACTGTTCATTTATTTCTCCTTCTTTACTTATTCCTATGTATGTGATCCAAAAGTCAGTAGGGCTTGAAGTTGCCTGTGCCCGTATCATCAGGGCAGGTAGGCCCACTTTCACTCTGGTTGCTAGCCAGCAATGCCCTGTCACCAGGCCTCTTGATGATCTCACCCGTTAGTGGCTTTCACTTAACGTAGCCTGACACATATTCTGAACAGATAGCAAAGAAGGGAAAATAATAGCTACTAAACAAAGTATTAAAACAGAAAATAAGCACTATGTTGTAAAACAAAGTATTATATAATTCTTCAACTTGCCTCTCCCTGTGCCAATAAATAATTAAGAAAAGTCATTCTGGCTGTAAACAGGGTTATACCTGTCATTCCAGGCATATTAGCGACTGCAAAAGGGAGATGTGCCTGAGAGACAAGATTTAGACAATTAGACTCTTAAAAAAAAGTCTATGTATCTCAGAGAACAGGTTCAGGACAGAGGTCAGAAATAATAGGGGGAAAGTTACCCTAGAGTTTAATCAAAAGAGATCTGTCAATATTTGGCTTGTTCTGCGAGAGACCATCCAGAAGAAGCAATTAACATAAAGCAAATTCAGGGGAAGAGCTGCAGTGTGCCTGTGCTGGCGAGGAAAATGGCACTCTCACATACGGCCGGGGAAGCATAAAGTGGGTTAGACTTTGGGGAAGGCACCCTTAGTCTCCATTAACACTTCAAACTTCTATCTAGGCATTTATGAGAAAAATCACTCACTATTCTTTACAATAGCAGTGTTTATAATTCACATCATTAGGGAATTAGTTACGTAAACTATACACATTACATAGCAGTTAAAAAACTGAAGAAGATCTTTAGGTAGAGACATGGCAAGATTTTCAAATTATGATAAATGAGCAAGTTACAGCCCTAGCCAGTTTGGCTCAGTGGATAGTGTCGGCCCGAGGACTGAAGGGTCCTGGGCTCAATTTCAGTCAAGGGCATGTACCTCAGTTGCAGGCTTGATCCCTGGCCCAGTTGGGGCATGTGTGGGAGGCAACCAATCAATGTGTCTCTCTCACATCAGTGTTTCTCTCTCTCTGTCTCTCCCCTTCCACTCTCTCTAAGAATCAATGGGGGTAGAGGGAGAGAGCAAGTTACAAATCCCTATGTATAGTATGTTCCCATCATTGTAAAAATAAAACAACTACAAACACTCACAAAATCATATATTTCTGTACATACATAAATGCCTGAAAAAAGGTCCAGAAGGTACACATGAATTTGATAACTGGTTATAAGAACTGAAGGAGTGAGGATCAAGGGGGTTTCTCTTATCTGTACTGTTTGAAATTTGTTTTAGAAATGTATTCATGTGTAGTGAATAATGACAAAAATACCTCCAAAACCCTAAAAATGAACTAAAATATAAAGGCCACCTTTATATGTGAAATGAAGTTCAAGATAGGTTTTTTGTGAAAAAAGCAAGTTACCAAACACCAGGCATAGTATAATCTCATGATAGGATTGGGGGGAGGAAGGCAATGAACAACAGTCTGGAGAAGAGACCTGAGTTATAATCTTTTTGTTGTTGTTGTTGTTTTGAGAGAGAGAGGGATAAGTAGAGAGAAACATTGATATGAAAGCACAACACTGATCGGCTGCCTCCTGCATGTCCCTTACCGTGGATCCAGCCCACACCCCGGGCATGTGCCCTGACAACGAATCAAACTAGCAACCCTTCAGTGCACGGAATGATGCCTAAGCAACTGAACCACATCAGTCAGGGCCTGAGTTATTATCTTCATTCTGTCCCTTAATGGTCCATTGATCATGGGTTAGCAGCTTAATTTTTCCAAAGCCTCAGTTTAAGAATTACCTAGCACATAGGGTGCTATTGGGTTTAAATGAAAATGTATAAAGTACTCTCCACAGAACCTGACACAGATAAATACTCAATAAATGGTAGTGTTAATAATAATAAATTCAGTGTCAAAAATTAGATCCCTGAGATCATTTTAAAGAGAATCTTTATGATACCTGATTCTGATTTAGTCTTAACACTAATCATTATTATTTTTTAAATTACTAATTCTGTGAGTTTCAGTCATTAAATTTTAGAGCTGGAAAGGATCCCAAGAGTTCATCTAACTTGGTGGTTCCTAAATCTGGCTGCACAGAATTAGCTAGAAAGCTTTAGAGGTTAAAAAGGGCTTTCTAAGGTTCCACTTAGACTGGATTAGAATTTCTGGGAGGTGAGATTGAGTGAGCTCTTTTTTTTATAATCCTATATCTCAACAGGCATAGAACACCTATGGGGAGGGAAAATGAGGGACAAAGGTAGAAGAAAATTTCCTTGTATTCCCTTCGTAGTGTTTAAATTTTTCACCTATTCAAAAAATAAATCCTTTTAAGAAATTAAATAATAAACTCCCCTAGGTGAATCTAATGCAGTCAATCCACAGATCAGAATAGAATGGTGGGTCCTCATCCTTTGCTCCAGAAATGCCACTTCAGAAAATTACAAGATGTGGGTATCCGTCACAGAAGGAACAACAAAAAAACCTGGAAACATCTTAAATGTCTAACCAAAGAATGGTTTTATAAATTATGGTATATCCATAATGAAATATCACATAGTCATTATTTTTTAATCTGATATGTTAATAGCATCCTATCTAATAAAAGAGTAATATGCAAATTAACCATCACTCCACGACAAAGATGTCAGCACCCATAGTCGGAGGAGTGGGGAGGGTGGAACATTCCACGCCCAGCCGCGCAGAGGGAGGGGCCTCTGGCCACAGGCCAGGTGCAGGACGCTGGGCTCGCAATCGTGTGGAGGGAGGGGCGACACAAGCCCAGCGTCCCATGCCTGGCTGCGTGGAAGGAGGGGTGGTTGCCCCGGCGACGTGAGCCCAGCGTCACGCACCTGGTGCGTGGAGGGAGGGGTGGTCATCCCTGGTGATGTGAGCCCAGTGTCCTGCGCCCAGCCGCACGGAGGGAGGGGCCGGGGACCCAGCATCCCATTCCCCGGCTGTGCAGAGGGAGGGGCCTCTGGCCACAGGCCGGGCACGGGATGCTGGGCTCGCAGTCGCGTGGAGGGAGAGGCGGTCGCCCCCAGCGACACGAGCCCAGTGTCTCGCGCCCGGCTGCATGGAAGGAGGGGCCTCTGGCCAGAGACCAGGGCATGGGACACTGGGCTCACAGTCACCCCCAGCGACGAGCCCAGCATACTGCGGCCTGGCTGCGTGGAGGGAGGGCCTTTGGCCAGAGGCTGGGGAGCGAGATGCTGGCATCGTTGCAGACTGGACTGAGGGACCCCCCCCCCATGCACGAATTTCGTGCACTGGGCCTCTAGTCCTATATAATAAAGATGTAATATGCAAATGGTCGTTACACTGTGAAGCATAACGACCGACTGCGCAACGACCGGATCATGGATCAGCAGGAGGGTGGGGCAACAAACTACAAGTGGGTGGCGGAGAGCTACAGGAGGGGGCAGGGCAGCAAGCTATGAGGGGGGGTGGGAGGCGGAGGGATCTACAGAAGGGCGGGGCAGCGGGCGGAGCTACAGGAGGGCGGCAGCGAGCTACTGGTGCACAGATTCGTGTGCAGGGCTACTAGTAAGAAAATATGACACAACGTTAAGTGAACAAAACAGGACATAGCCCAGCCAGTTAGGCTCAGTTGAGCGTCCACCCATGAACCAAGAGGTTACTAGTTTGATCCCCAGTGAGGGCACAGGCCCAGGTTGCCGGGTTGCAGACTCAATCCCCACTAAGGAGGTATGCAGGAAGCAGCTGATCCATGTGTTTCTCTCATCAAGGTTTCTATCTCTCTATCCCTCTCCCTCTAAAATCAATAAAAACATATTTTTTTTAAAAAAACAGGACATAAATGTCTATGAATGACCTAATCATAATTTTGGAGTGGGAGGATGGTGGGAAATGGCTATAAAGTGAAAGGAGGGGAATGCACTTCCTGGGATGCTGAGAGGGAGATTCTTTGCAAGGCTCTTTGGTGTGGGCGAGTGAAATGCCTTGGATGTGAGACAAAGGCCAAGATCATTTCTACTCTTTGTTCAGATGTGCATATATTTCTTCTAAATTGATTAAAGTTGTTTTAGAACTATCAAGTACCTCAAAGAACAGCTATGGATTTATGTCGAGACTGCTGTCACTTTTGCCAGGATCCTCATGACTTATTATTTCTGTTAGAGCTGTTAGGACACACTAAGGAAATTAGCAACCCTCTGTTTCTGGTGCAGTGGAGGAAAGTTTTGTCTTTCATATGTATATGGGGTGTCAGTTAAGTTCGGTATTTTGGTTAAGCTGTAAAGTTGACATGTTTGGATTCCTGATGCTTTTGCTCATTGCAATATTAATTAAAATATTCATTTGGTATTGCTGCCTCTTTCACTATTACCTGCAGGAGTATGTTCATTTCATCCTTAGTAAGAATGTACTTGGGGATAATATCATTGAAGAAAATACTAAGCTAGTTATCAGAAATGTTTTACCTTTTTAATGTAATAAAAGTAATATATATAAGGAAAAAAGTATAGAATCTTATAAAATGAAAAGTTTAAATTTCTCACCCTCTCTACCTCTGATATCTCCTCCCCAGAAGTCATTTTTTTAGTATGATTTTATTTGTAGTTCTTCTTTTGCTCAGCTCTATATATTTGAACAATATGGTTACATCTCCTCTTCATGATTTATTAACTTTAGATGTTTTCTATCGACTCCTCATCATGAAAGCTGAGAAACTTATCTTGCATTTTCTATATTTTTTTGCTGTTAGTGGATATCATCATTTTATTTTTGAATTTTAATTATTAGCTCTTAAGATTACTAATCTTTCTTCTGTTGGTTATCTTTTTAACTTTTGAGTAATATCTCTGTTTTTATACTTCTCCCATTACTTAAGATAAGGAAATTTGGAATCCTATATGTCCTATTTATCCTCTCTTCCTCTATCATCTAAACTCTTTAAACTGTCTCACTCATTTGATCTTTTCAAGTGTATATTTACATTTTATTATGTAACTATATTTATATCTTAAAGTGTTTATAGTTTGAATCTAAAATTTTTAAATGAATAAAAATAATGGAACATATAAAAAAAAAAGTGAAAGGAAATACAGTACATCTAAAAACAAGCCTGGGACCTTTTTTTTTCTCCACTCCACTCCATCTCCTGAGCTCTGGTCCCTCTTTAGGACCTGGTTTCAAATCCCACTGAGGAGCCTAAGCACCATTATCCTGTTTAGTGACCTACTTTACTCATCAAATAATTCATCTTACTCTCCATCATGCTTTTTGTAACTTTAAAAAATAAGAGCTCTCTTCAGAGGACAAATATTTGCCATTATTAGTCTGTCACCGATTCTGAAGCAACATTTATTCCCTGATATATGGCTGTATGTTAATCAGCACAGTTCAATAGTTGTAAGCCATAAAGCTTTGGGCTAGTGAAATGTATAAACCATTCTAAGACATGAGTTTCTGCCTTCAAGGAGCTACCATCTCTGTGGACAGGTAGGACACTTATATAAGAAAGAATAAGTAATAATATAAGAGGGCACAAAAGCAACACAGGCAATAAGTGCCACAGAAGTTCAGGCACATTTGCAGATATACACAGAGTTACTGCACTTTAGTCAATACATCTTTTTATTCCTGAATCAAAATATAAACCCCTCAGATATAGTTCTATCTTATTTCTTATTTTTTTATCTAAACCTAATGAATGCCTAGTGTGTCTGGCAGACAGTAGGTACTTCATAAATTTTCTTTAATTAATGATATTCTGCTCTGCAGTTAAGTGCAATTATTTTTTGAGTAAATTAATATTTCAGTATGAATAATGGCAGAGAATGCTATCTAAATGAATGGTGGTTAGGAGTAGAGACAAGATAGCTCTCACTCCTAGTGTACTTCAAACTAAAAAAGGTTGGGAAACACTGGGGTAGCTGCCATCAAGAGGCTCTGCTAACCTAATGCACTCCTCCCAGACTTCAGTCTTAGTGAGGGGCTAGACAGGAGAGTTTAGATCTGTACTGAATATAGTCTTCTTTTCTTTTCAGAAGAGAAAAGCCATGACAAGCAAGCTGTCCCTCTTTTCTCAGTGACTTTAAAGGAATCCTTGGTGACAGCTATACACTTGTCAATCCACACCCCAATCTCCTTCTTCTGCTCCATATATAACTCCAGCCATTCTCTGGTCTCCCCATCCCAGTCAAGGACAGAAGCCTTGCCAGCCATCAGACAGTCTTCTTTCTGAAGTCCTGGCTAGGAATCAGTGCTCTAAACCTCCCAGGAAGCAATTAACTGATTTGAGGAGAAGATTCATCCCTAAGAAGTTGACAGGACCACAAAGAGCAAACTCAGAGTTCACCCTGAAAACAATAAGAAAAAGGAACTGAAAATGAATCCTGAATTTTCCCATCCTGGATTTTCTTGGTTCTCCAGGACACAGTACACACTTAAGGATTAATATTTGTCTATGTAGGAAAAAAAACAACACACAGCTTCAAAGTTCAGCACTTCCCCTGGCTTTGGGCAAACTTTAACCATTCCAGACAGATAAAAATTTATCTCCCAAAGAGTTCCTCTGGTAGAGCATGCCTTGGCCTTGCAAGTAGGAAGTTCTCCTTCATTTCTAACCTAAAGCACTCCTATTAAAATGGAGATTTATTTCTACAGAAGACAATCAAGGCAGCAAATTAGCATCCTCTGTGTCATTATTTCTCAGGTTATTCATGCATACTAATGTTGGAGACCCACAGCTCTACCTCTAATCTTCAGAGGCTTCAAGACACTTTCATTTCTCCAATGTTAATAAGTCTAATTATTTTCCTTTTTAATAGATTCCCTCTCCATGATTTCCATTCTTTGTCTCTTCATATCTCTCTCTGGTGTCTTTCACTCTTAGATCCCTCTTTCCTCGTCAATCTTTTATTCCCCTTTCCCCTACCTTCCCACCCTAAATCTCCTATTCTAAATGGACAGAAGCCTTGCTTTACCACCTCCTACTTTTCTGACCTGGTATTCTTCCCTGTAGGAATGTTAATTAGCATGTGGGATTTAATTAATTCAGCAGCTAATTAAAAATGGGAGAGGAAGGGTAGAGGATGGTGGGAGAGAGAGCCCGCCTCAGTGCAGAAGGCACCACAGATGGTTCTGGGTTGGCTGGCACCATGCCACCATCCTCCAACCCCCTTCCCCCCAACAGCACGCACAGCGAGGGGGGAGGGGCAAAAGTGAGGGGCATAGACTGGCAGAGCCTCTAGACAGACTTATTCAGTCCTGCCGCTGCTGTGTACTGAGGAGAGACAGAAAGAGGGAGCAAATGAGAGAAAGGAGGGAGAAACACGACCGGCGCACACTCAGAAAGAAGCGGGCATCAGAACCGAATGACGCCTCTCCTCTTCAACACTGGAAGAAGAGGAGAGCTTTTTCATCCCCAAAGCAAGCCAGCATTTTGGGGTTCCCTGACTCCTAAGGACCACTGAAAACAAGATGGGAAAAGATAGCCACTGATCCTCTGGGAAAAAGGAATAGCTTACTCTGACAACCAGGAACTCACTCTGCAGCCATTCTTCCCACCCATACTGCTTCCTCAGCATGAGCAGGCGATGAGGAAGATGGCCACTGAATATGAAAGATGTGGGGATGGCAGGAGTGGGCAGAGATGGGCGTCGGTGAGCAAGTGGACAAGAGGAGATTGAAAGGAAGAGGATGAAGGGTGTACGTAAGGGAAGGGAGCAGTGGGAGAAGGT
This sequence comes from Plecotus auritus, assembly GCF_963455305.1. Classification (NCBI taxonomy): domain Eukaryota; kingdom Metazoa; phylum Chordata; class Mammalia; order Chiroptera; family Vespertilionidae; genus Plecotus; species Plecotus auritus. The sequence goes on along the minus strand of NC_137770.1, from coordinate 84,409,693 downwards.
GAAGGAGAAGAAATAAATAATGGAGCGGGAAGAGGAGAAGTCAGGGGGAGAGTCATGCTTTGTTTGCCAAGATGGATAAAGAGGGCTGGAGTGTCTGTGCAGAGGACTTCCCCCTAAGGATCCCGCCCAGCCTAGGCCAGGCAGAGGGGGGAATGGCAGCACTGCAGGGAGGGGGTAGGAGCAGATCCTTCTGAGGGTCAACTAAAGTGCCGGTGACAGGGAACTCAACCTGCAAGATCTTCCTAAATACTGGATATTTCTACCAAACCAGGAATTTATCAAAAGCAATGGAGAAAACCTTTCAAATGAACAGAAAAGGAGGCTAGAATGACAGGAGGCTGCAGAATCCGCTTCCAGGAGCTCCAACAGGGAGATGGGTGAGGAATGGGATTTTTAGCAGGACCCAGCTGATTCTCTAAGGGTGTCTCTGAGGGAAATACATCAATAAGGGGATTGATTTAAGAATTTGAGAGATGAGAAAGAGAGAAAAGACTGGGTTTAAGAAAGCACCCCTTTGGTGAGAGGCATCTAGGAAGCTTTGGAGCTTAAAGCCTTGGGAGGGGATATAGGAGGGCAAGAAGGAAGTCTGCCATCAGCAATAGATTACCTAAGACTTGACTGAAAGAAACTGAGAGGAGGGTGTGAAGCCAGAGGAAGCTTTTTGGTGTTAACTGCCATAGAGCTGAATGCAATGGCAGACAAGGGTCATTGTAGCTAAGAGACAGGGTTTTCCTGGCTAGGAATTCTGATTTGATCTCTTTACCACCTAGGGCTTCATGCAAGAGCTAGCAGTAAGTGAATCAAAACTGGGAGAGGAAGTAGAAACTCAGGGCTTTTTATTCTGCAGAGCTCGCCTGTGGGGCTACACCCAAGGCTGGCAGATGAGACAAAGCAGTTCTCAGAGTTAAGTTGCTACAGACTCAGTCAAATTGGAAATATATGAATGTTTTTGGAGTTTATTTTCTAGTGTAGGTTTTAATGAATAAAAACTATAAGAACGTTTATTCATATAGCCACACTGATGGCTTTACACTAGAGAGAAATTCTGTAAGATTTAGGATTATCAGCACTAGTAGTAGGAGGAAATATGTGTTCCATAGAGCAATCGTTAATTTTTGTGGTCCTAGGACTGAAGAGTTCATTGCAAATGAGCAGAGTCCAGAATTTCCAGCATCCACCGCCATGTCCATGTGCTATCCAGCCCATGATACTTTTGAGGGGAAAAGGCTTAAAGGAAGGGGTTTATTAGTAGTATTACAGTCAAACTAAATCTGAAATAGAAAATAGAAGCCAGGGCTTTAGAATTTCTCCACCTTGGACTGGTCTCAGCCCTCCGATAGGCTGGACAGTGTGACCCTGGAGGGGAATGTTGGCCCCTTTTCAGTGAGCCAGGTACCCTGCCCGCCCGCATCCCTCCCCTGCCTTTCCCACTGCCGATGCTCCCCCTCAGCAGGCCTACAAGGTGGCTTAGACACAGAGCCTGGCCTGCTGCTGGCTGCAAGCTTCAGTGACCCTGGGGATGAAAAGGGAACACTGGTTTCCCAGGGGTAGTCAACAAAAAGTCTAGATGTCCAAGTGGATAAAGATTCTAATGCCTGCTTTGCTAATGATGTATTTGTACAATTTTAGATAAATCACTCCCCTCATAGGGCCTGAGAAGAAGAAAACAAAAATCAACCAATTTTAACTACAGCTCTACAGCACGTAGCAAAGAAAGAGTTAAAACTTTATAAGCTTCTTCTGGAGAAGAACACTAAAGCTGGAAAGCCCTACCGTTCACTGCAACAATTGTTTATTGTGCCTTGCTTTTAAGAGAGGCACCTTAACAGGGACCATTGTCTTTATTACATGAGTCCATGACCCTAACCAGGGCCCCCTGAATAGGACAAGAGAGGTCTCTAAAAAGGGCAGTAGGAAAATCGGCTGAGGAAACAAAGAGACACAGGCCCATGTGCCTCCACAATATACACACCTTAGGAAGGCAGGAGCGGCAGACAAAAGAGGTTTCACAGGCATCGTAAAGGCCCAGATAATAAAATAAAGGGAAGGGTCTGGTGTTCTCGCCCATTTTTCACTGTGGCTTTTTCCAGGGCCCTACTGGGCAGGCCAACTTTACCTCTCTTCACAATCCAGAAGTCAGCTGACACACATATGCTAGGGAGATGGAAGCCAGTCATTCTGGGGCTGCCACTTAAGCTAAGGAAAACACACCAGGGAATAAAGGAAAGAGGCCACACTGTCCATCTTGCAGACAATTCCAAAGCAAAGACTCAGCACTATCATCTAGGGAGTTACTAGGATGCTACTAATCCATAAAAATAATTCAATAAGAGAAAATTAGCCATCCTAGAAGTTGATAATTTTACAATCAACAACACAGGCGAGTTAGCTGAGGGGTTGTATTGGTCACACAGTGAGCAGTCTCCAGATAAAATTAGGAAGCAAAGTGGGGCAAGAGGTAGGGTAATGCTCTGATGAGTTTGGGCTACATTCTGGAAAGACTAAACAATAAAGGGAGCTATGGTTGAGTGGGATAACCATGTAAACGTGGCTGAGATAAAGGACAGACAGGGAATAACAGGGGAGGCAGGCTACAAGAGCTAACTAAGGTCCTGCAGCCAGAACTGGGCTCAGCAGTGTCCAGACAGCCAGGGTGCCCATCAAGCGTCACAACTGCCCTGGCAAGAGCCTTCTGAGTACTCAAAAGATCAGTAACAGGACACTTCAAGAGAAACCACAGAACAGTTTTAGAGCATGGTTTTCCTCCAGTCTTCAAAACACAGGACAATAAAAGCAGAACTATCCTTAGCAATCGAAAGCAAAAGTTTTTGGATGAAGCCCTTATTTTCTGAATTCTTGTGACTCCCTACCTCCCATTTTCCCAGCGTGTGGAATGAAATGCCATAAATTCAGATAACACAGTGTCCCTTGCCAGCTGAACTCTCACTATCCAAATCCAGGAACTGAATAGATTTGGACAGCCAAAGATTCCTTTATTTCCCCCTCTCCACTCATTTACCTCACAGAGCCTTATCTTTCCCTAACCTAGCCCTCAACACTGACCCTGAAGTTCCCCTCTCCCTGTTCTCTTCTAACCCACTCTCACTACAGCCCCTTTTCATTAGGAGTCATCTGTAAAATGCCAAAGGTGGAAGAGCTAAAGAAAAAGAAAGGGAATAAGGGAGAGTATAGATTTTAGATTGAGGTGTGAGATGGGAATCTTGCAGAGAGAAACAGAGACAGAAAGCAAAAGAGCTGGAGCAGGGGGGAGGGGAAGAAGATGGCACTGCGGGAAAAAGAGCGCCACAAAATTAATTTGAGGAAGGGAATAGTAGAGGAGACGTTGGTGGAATAACAATCAGGCTGAAGAGGGCAGGGGCTAGGGGGAGGGTGCCAGGGGGTGGGGAGGAATGGTGCTGGAGAGGAGGACCCTGCATGCAGAGCAATAGCAGCACCACCTATGGGCGTGGTGAAGGCGTTACAAGCAGCAACAAAAGAGGCCCCCACCTGGGCACGAGGGTCTGGGGTGCAGGTGGGGAGGGAGAAGCCATGGCTTCTGCCCTTCAAACCTCTCAGTAACACAACACACAAGCTAGAAGAATAAATTATATATGGCTCTCCTGGGAGGAGAGGGACTTAACAAGGTAAGAGAGGGAGGACAGAGAACTCCTGGCTTTTTCCATTGCAAGGGGGTTTCCCCCTCAAAATTCAGGCAGTAGATAGGAAAAGGGTTTGAAAAGGGAGCAATGCTAGGTTCAGAAAGGAATGTGTGCACATGCTTCTTCTTTCATTAGCTGGAGAAAGGACTTCATCTTTATTTCCAAGTGATTTCCTTTCCCCATTGGATGCTGGAGTACAGCTCCCTTTCTGGAGCAATGGATGCCCCTCATTCAGCTGCTTTCTCCCAGCACTGCCTTGCAACTCTCAACCATCATTAGAAACCCCCAGGGAGCCACCAAGCTCGGGGAAGGAAAGGGAAGGGTCCCCCCACCAGTCAAACAGACCTGGGGGGGAGGGGGAGGGTGGAAAGAATGAAAGAATGCAAAAGCTCTGCAGAGGGAGGGGAGAGAGAAATGTGATCAGTGATATTTGTTGTGCTTCCAGGGAGGAAGAATCCTTCACATTTTTAATAATAATAAATACATAAAGACAGATTTGCCAGCATTGCTCTGGCTCCTTGGAAAGTGTGGGGGAGGGGAGCCAATGCAGCCGCAGCACAGACCAGTATCTCCTCCTCCCCTCCCCTCATCAGATAGGCTCAGTATTGCAGCAGCCTCCCCCTCCCCCTCTAACTGCAGTCCTCCCCACCACAGCCCACCCTTTCCAGGGTCCCTTCACACAGCTCTGCCTCTCCCTCCTCCACTTCTCTCCATCTCTCTACTCCCCCAATCTAAGATTCTATTCTTTTAGCACTGGTCCTCATTTAACAGTCCTACTCTAGCTCTCAGAAGCCCTTCTACCCACATGGCACTCCCCTAATCCTGAGGCCCTGCTCTTTCCTACCATGCCCTTCACCGCTGACAGCAATCTCCCCCCTCCAACACCCTCACAAGTAATCCAGTACATTTCAGTATTCTGGATTCCAACAAAAAGGATTGCATTTCCCTCATTTTCATTGCAATGTGACCTCCTTTCCCACAACCTTAAATATAATGGCCATCAAGTGTGCTTGTGTTCAGGGGATGTCAGGGCCTCAGGACTAGGTGACTACTGCCACCTATTGACCTAAATTTGTTCAAGATAGACCTTTAATACACTTCTTACACGGCGACGCTCTGTTATTTCAAAAGCATCAATAGCTTAAACATGCAAAGGCATGGCTCTTGGGGTTTCTCTGAGACCCTCTGAACAATGAGATCAAAGAAATACAAAAGCAAGACTGGGCAGAGAGCCAGCGCAATGATGCCTTTCTCCATGCAGAGGCAGAAAAAGAGGCTGAGCCCAAGGAATGAAAAAGCAACTCTAAGTCTTCTCAAGGGTCTATAAGCAAAATAGAATAGGAGACAGACAGTTTTTCTCAAGGACTGTTAAAAAACCTTGTGCATCATTATATGAATACTATCAATAGAGCAGAAGGCAGGATTTCATTCATATGCCTCTGTTAAGTTGACCAAATCCTTGGATAAACATGAATCTGAGGTTTACACATCTCACAGGTCCCAGGGAGGATGCGGACACTCAGGACTGCTGCTGACTCTCACTCAATCTGTACCAATCAGAACTGGAGACTGGGCAGATAAACTGAGGTCTGCAAAAGGGCAGGTCTACACACCCAGCTCTATGGGTTGCACATTCCACCAGCCCCTAACAAGGAATGATTTTGAACTCTCCATGGTCCTGAAAACGGACTTCATCACATCACCCTTTTCTTACAGACAAAAAGTATTTTTCTAGTAAGGTATCCATGAAGACTACATGAACTCCTGACAGACAAGCCTTCATAAAGTCATAACAAAAGCTTCAAAGGCAAAAATAGGTCTTGGTCAAACCCTCATCCCCACCCCCCCAGGATGTAAATACTAAAGCAGAGGTGCTAAATTACTAGTCCAGAACAAAGCCAACACTCTTTACCATCACATGATAAAACTGAACAGGTGCTCATGTGCATTAACGATGGACATTACTTAGTAAGCATTAGAAATGGATCATCTGCTGTTAGTACTGAGGAAACCTGACATTCGTGTGGTCTCAATGATCAGAGAACTGAATTTATGAGTAGGAATGAGAAGGAAAACAATGGCCATTAAAAAAACCTCAAATCCTAAGTCTTAGTTCCCTTGCTCTATCCAGCCGTGGGTAAACTACAGCCCGCGGGCCGGATCCGGCTGTTCTATCCAGTTCTCTTGCTCTCCCCTCCACTCCTTTATTTTGAATTTATGTTAGTTCACACAAACACTCCATCCATGCTTTTATTCCGGCCCTCCGGTCCAGTTTAAGAACCCATTGTGGCCCTCGAGTCAAAAAGTTTGCCCACCCCTGCATACAGTGGTTTTCAAACTACATTCTATGGAATTCTAAAGAAACATGGGAGCTCCTCAGAAATCTTGGGAAAAGAAGGCCATGACAACATGGAGCTCCAGGACCCCTCATTCTCACTTTAACGAAAGTAACCTCCCTTATGCCTGTTTTACACATTGAAAATCCATGTAAAACTTTGTGAACAATGTACTCTAAATATTGTTTGATGATACCGGAGCAAATATTCTCAGAAATTATTCAACTCTTTGTTGAAAACCTCTTTCAAATAATGCCTGTCGTCTATTAGGTGAGGGATAACAAGATGTCCTGAGTTAGAAGACTGGGTTGAATTAATGTAAGACCCACGAAGACAGGGACTTTTGTCTGTTCAGTTCACTGCTATACCACCAAGAGGCCAGAACAATGTCTGGAACTTGTGGTTTCCTTAAAAGTAAGGCCTGGAATGGAAATGAGCAGCAGAGAGGCGGAAGCTTGAGGTTATAAACTACCTACCAATATTATTTTTTAAAAACAAAAAAACAAAAATTCTGAAGACTTTCATAAATCATAGGACACTTGAAGTCCTCCATCCTCCAAGTTCCATAAGCACTGTTTCTCTAACTTATTAGCCCGGTAACCTTGGCCAAATAACATAAGTGTCTCAGTTTCCTCACTAGTAATATAGAGATGACATATTTTGTAAGGATTAAGTGTAAAGCACTTAGCTCAGGATGTAACACAAAGAAAGATCTTTTTTTAAAAATACATTTTATTGATTTTTTACAGAGAGGAAGAGTTAGAAACATCGATGAGAGAGAAACATCAATCAGCTGCCTCCTGCACACCCCCTACTGGGGATGTGCCCGCAACCAAGGTACATGCATGCCCTTGACCGGAATCGAACCTGGGACCCTTGAGTCCGCAGGCTGACGCTCTATCCACTGAGCCAAACCAGTTAGGGCAAGAAAGATCTTTAAAAAGAAAAAAAAGAGAAAGCACCTCCTTTCCCTTGGCAGTTCCCATAATCCAAAAATTTTAATAAATCAGAAGCAAATGCAATAGTCCTAAAGCATTTTTTAACTGAACCTCTTGTTGAGTTGGTTCAAACAGAAAGGAAAAAGAATCTCTAAATCTGTTCTTGTGCCTCTTTGCTTAGATTTACTCAAAGAAATAGAAGTATGAGGGCCCTGGGTATGTCAGGTTCTCTCAGATCTACCAGGACTAAAAGTTAGAGGCCCCAGAAGTAAGAGCATCTTGGTGTCATCCATGAGAAACAGCTCTAGGCTCTTTGGTTTGGAGGGAATCTCAGAGATTGTCTAACACATTCATTCTTCAGCTGAGGAAAATTAAAGACCAGAGATGTTAAGTGATTCACCCAAGATCACAGAGTTAACAGAAAACATTACGAGGCTGTCTCCTAACTACTTTCTACCAGGGTGCTGCTGACTGAAAACAGGCCCCCGCCCCAATCAGACCAGTAGAGATCCCAATTCATAGGAATCAATGACCCAAATTATATCCCTCTTCATGACACTGCCCAGGAATGCCAGACTTGAAAATTAGATGTTCATGAGACCCCCCATGCCCTTAAACTACAATGAATTAACTCTACAGACTCAACCTCTCTCTTTCCATTCCTCCTTTCACTTTATTATCCAAGGCCTGAGGGATCTCTTACTAACAGGTCATTCTCTGAAAATAATATAAGATCTCAGATATGTAACTCCCATCCATCTCCTGACTTGGCAGATAATTCTGTGAGATTTTCATTTCTTTGGTCTTTAAGCTAGGAACTTTCTTTCTGCCTGCTTGCTGGCATTCTTTTGCAAGCTCTTTGTAAAAGGGCTGGCCTTTACTGACTAGTAAACTGAGGCCTTAGTTGAAGGAGGGTCAAAGAGGCTGAAAAACACAAGACTATACAGATTCATCATACTCTAGTCTTCTCATTCACTGTTCTCTCCAGATACTCAATAACTGAGCTAAGATCAGCCCTGCATTCATGCTATTTTATTTATTTTTTTTTTAAATATATTTTATTGATTTTTTTACAGAGAGGAAGGGAGAGGGATAGAGAGTTAGAAACATCGATGAGAGAGAAACACCGATCAGCTGCCTCCTGCACACCTCCCACTGGGGATGTGCCCGCAACCAAGGTACATGCCCTTGACCGGAATCGAACCCGGGACCCCTCAGTCCGCAGGCCAACGCTTTATCCACTGAGCCAAACCGGTTAGGGCCATTCATGCTATTTTAGAAAGAAAAGAAAAACATCCAGAGAAATGGAGACAAGAGTAACTGACTGATGCGGAAAAGTTCTATCTTGCTTTTGATTAGTCAAGCATCAAAAGGTTTTCTGAACCACTGATGCCACCTGGTGGCCAGCAAGATACATTTAAAAAACTTAAAATTCATGTAACACAGGAACTTGGGACAACATGGGTTGAAAAGTTGACTATAATATGCTAATCTCTCAATTTTTCAAAATTTTTGTTTAATCCTCACCAGAGGATATTTTTTCCACTGCCTTTAAAAAAAAAAATTAATCCTCACCTGAAGATATTTTTCTATTGATCTTTTAGAGAGAATGGAAGAGAGAGGGAAAGGAACATCGATGTGAGAGAAACAAATCAAACAAATAGATTGGTTGTCTCCTACACACCCCAGATCAGGGTCCAGGCTGAGGAGAAGCCTGTAACCAAGGTACGTGCCCTAGACCAGAATTGATCCCAGGACCCTTTGGTCTGCAGGCTGATACTCTATCCACTGAGCCAAACCAGCTAGGGCTCCATTGCTTTTTAAAGAGTAGGAGGGAGGGAGGGACAAAGGGAAGTTGGGGGAAAGAGAATGAGAGAGAGAGAAAATAGTATGTAAGAGAGATACATCAATTGGTTGCTTCCTGCACAAGCCCTGACCGAGGATCGAACCTGAAACCCAGGTACTTGATTGTGAATCAAATCCACAGACTCTGTAGTGCACGGGCCAACATTCTAAGCACTGAGCAATACTGACCAGAGCTCATTTATTTATTTATTTTGTTAAATAACCAATTTCTAGTTTCTATTATGAAACAAAAAACACCTATATAGAGCCAAACTTCTCCCACTCTCCCCAAAACCTCATCTTTCCCCTTTATTGCCCTCTCACCTAAAATACCCCACACCCAGCAAATGAGTCATACATGTGCAATAGGGGCTTCAATTCATAAGTAAAATCAGTTTTATTAATAGATTTCCACATGTCCAGAGCAAACAATACATTCCGAGGAAAAGAACCTACATACAGTGCAATTGGAAGTATCCCAGGATGACAAAAAAATATATATATAAATATGTACACCCACAATCACCGCCGCCTCCGAAAACCTAAAAGGAAGGGAAATCAAGAATGAGGCAAAGGACAGTTGGAAAGCTGAAGGAACAGAACAAAGACATCTAAAGAGAAGGCCACTAGGCACTACTCCATATCCTCCCAGGACAAAAGACTAGAAGTAGGAAGAAACTAAAGTGGGATAATGGTTTCTTCAAGTGACACTTTAATAGTTTTATTTAAGGAAGCCTGAAAAGGTGTGGGAGCTTAGAGAAACAATCCAGAAATCTCTTCTGTGAATTATGCTGATTTTCAGCTTGGGAAAGAAGAAAAATAAAATCCCACCTTTAAAGAGATTAATGACCAGCATGGAAGAGATATTATAGGGCTTAGTAAGACCTAGGATGGCAAATTCAAAGCTGGCATCCCAATTCATACTCTCCACCCTGCACTTGACCACCTAACTCCTAGCCATTTACTGACCTTTTTTCTTCCGACCTTTCTTGGATATCTTCTTCCGCTTCTTAATAGGATTCTGATCCTGGAGACAGATGGAGAAGTAAAGGAATGGCAGTGCGAGTAAAAGTGTTGGTATCTCTTCCCCAGTTTCCCATAGCAACAAGCCCCACATACATTTGGCTGAAAGCATGAAGGCCACCTCCCACCACTGTATCACAACCTCACCTCATCAAGATGAGGGGTTCCTCCTGTCAAAGCACTGATGTCACTGAAGTGCGTGAGAGAATGAAGTTGTGAGCTCATGACATTTGCACGTTTTCGTCGTCCTTTCTCTCGCTTACTGACACTTAAACGCACCATCATGCTCTCCTCATAGTTAATCCTGACAGAGAAACACAGACACTGTTTCTAACATGCTCAGTCCACAAGACACAAGCTGCAGCCCAGAACCTGGGCCCAGACATTTACTCACCCCTTATTATGACAGTTCTCAACAGATTTCATAGCAGGGCAATATAGTATTTGGTAAGGACATACCAAATGCTCAACACTGAACTTCCTCAAGGAAACATCCTTTGTGCTAGAATTTCCCTCCTCCCTACTGATAAACTCATAGTCCAACCACTGGAATATTTAAACTATTATTATATCAGAAAACTCTTATATTTCAGATCTATAGACAGGATTAGCTACATGGGCCCCTTCACTCAAACCTATCAACTGGGCAAAGCCAATGAGTCTATATTTAAGTGACAATCACTTTTCTACTTCTCTTCCCTGAACTTATCTAGTACTCTTGATGCCATTACAAAAACCTGCTTTAAAGTGAGAGCTGTGATAGTGGAATCCAGAATGTTAAAGCCCTACTAGGTGGAACTGCATATATTCTCCTTCATATAGCATTTGCTCAGTTGGGGGCGTGGAGAGATATCTTTTTCCTAGTTCTTAGTCTGTACTTCAAACCCCTATGTCCTCCCAAGTTTTCCACTCCATTTTCTATATAATGTGGGTTCGTTTGGCACTAGACTTAACCATATTCATCCAAAGCACAAGAACAAGTCTCTACAGCGCAGAAAACAATGTCTAATTACAAGGACTCAGACCTGTGTTGATCCTCCTGACTCTGGCGAGTAACATGAGGATGCCGGGCATCACGGATTTCCTCTGGAGCATCTGAGTACTGCTCCTTAAGTTCACGAATGACAGAGCTACTCAATGCTCGCCTCTTGGCTCGTTCTAGACGCTTCTTTTCCCGCTCAGCTTCTGTTTCATCTGTGATAAAAATTAGCAAAGGTTATCCCAGAACAGAGAAAAGAAGAGAAACACAATTCACACCGAGGAGGTGGTAGCCACGGTTCATACCATAATGTACTGGCACCAAGCGTGGTGGAACATATTTCTTAACTGCTCCGTTTGCAGATTTCTTCCCTGAAGCCCCAGCCTCTGCTTCATCTTCCTCATCCTCAGAGCTCAACTATAAAAAGAATATAATGTTCACAAACTTAGGAAGTGTTAAGAAAAACCAAACATGGTATACCCTGGGGAGGTGGGAAAATAAAAGGCAGAAGGGGGAAATCTCATACTCAACACTCTAAGGCAGTGGTCGGGAAACTCATTAGTCAACAGAGCCAAATATCAACAGTACAACGATTAAAATTTCTTTTGAGAGCCGAAAACCGACTTCTGTGCATGGGCCACGAAGTTTCAATCGCACTGTACGTGCGCACCCGCACATGGTATTTTGTGGAAGAGCCACACTCAAGGGGCCAAAGAGCAGCATGTGGCTCGCAAGCCGCAGTTTGCCGATCACTGCTCTAAGGCACAAGCTGGGAATCAAGAGTAATAAGAGAATCCCAGGAGATGCAGGATCACCCCAAGGCTCATTCAGGAAAATCAGGATAATGCAACCCCTTACCTTGCTCATCATATTGCTGGGATGAGGCTTAAAACGGAGTGGGTCATTCTCACCTGAAGCATAAAAAAACCCCCAAGAGATTTTATAAGATTTTGGACTTTATGATGGAATCCACATAACCTTACAGCTTCTCCCACTTACTGAGGCTGCCTGTCACTGCAGTCTTGACCAGTTTGTCAATTTGATACTTCAGTTTTTGGTCCAAGGGACGAAGTTTTTCCAAAACCTGTAACATGGTTAGAAAGGATCACATTCCCTTCCCAAAGTTAAGCACGCACCAGAGTCCCTATATTAAGTTGCCAGATAAAGCACTTAATTAGCATATGCACAAAGTCAGAACCAAAGAAGAGAAAAATACTATCTTTCATTTGGTTTCCTCACTTAAATATGAGAACATTCACTTAAATGAGAGCTATTGTGTGACCATCCTGGAGTTCAGGATTTGGAAACCTAGGACTCTAAGATGCCAAATACTTTATACCGTGCGAATCTCCACCAGTCTCAAAACTGCAGCATGTCCCTGAAGAGACCCTCCTGAGGCTTTGTCCAGGATGAGATGGCTCAAATCCATAAGGTACATGAGCAGCAACTGGTCTTTCACTTCCAAGAGGCTGAGACCCTGAATTAAACAAAACAGTAAGAGATGCAAACTCTTTTTTTAGCCAGAGAATCAGGAGGAGAGCCTAGGACAAACAGGATAATCTTTTCCAAGTTCAAGTTTTCCCCAATCAATTCATATAAGATATCTGGAGTAATCTCAAGGGGGGTGGCTGTACCTGAAATGGCCACAGAGAAAATTATGCTAACAAGAGAGAAGCAAAGCTCAGAGCCCTTTTAAAACACAGTAAGAGCAAGAAAATCAATATAGTATCCCCAAAATAACTACAGCAGGATTTCTCAACCTCAGAGCTATTAACATTTAGGGACAGATCATTTGTGGACTGCTGTCTAGGCGCTGGAGAATGCCCAGCAGCATCACGGGTCTCTACTCACTGATAACCCCTCAAGTTGTGACAATAAAAAATGCCTTCAGCCCAGCCAGTGTTGCTCAGTGGTTAAGCATTGACTCATGAATCAGGAGGTCATGGTTCCATTCCTGGTGAGGGCACATACCCAGGTTTCAGGCTCAATCCTCAGTCGGGGGCATGCAGGAAACAGCCAATTAATGATTCTCTCTCATCATTAAGGTTTCTATCTCTTTCTCCCCCCCACCACCCTTTCCTCTCTGAAATAAATAAAAACACATTTTTTAAAAAATGCCTCCATAATGCTGAATTTTAAACTAATTTAATCAAAAACAATTACTGATTTTATCCCCATACAATGGAATTATACAATATAGGTAAAAACAATGATCTATACATACTGACATAATTCGTCACACTAACTTAGTTTCATATCACAACACTTTCTACACTCTGAAGAAAATGTGTGTAATAAGGTTCCAACTAAAATGGGGGGAGAATGATGCACACATTTTACATGAATAAAAATATGTCTGGAAAATAACACATAATTAACAACTTCTATCCCTGGAGGGCAAAATGAGAAAAAAGAAGAAATGGAGTGCTTGTACTGTGAAACTGTTTTTTCATCAAGCATGTATTACTTTTTTTTTTAAAATATATTTTATTGATTTTTTACAGAGAGGAAAGGAGAGGGATAGAGAGTTAGAAACATCGATGCAAGTGAAACATCAATCAGCTGCCTCCTGCACACCCACTACTGGGGAAGTGCCCGCAACCAAGGTACATGCCTTTGACTGGAATCGAACCTGGGACCCTTGAGCCCGCAGACCGACGCTCTATCCACTGAGCCAAACCGGTTAGGGCTAGCATGCATTACTTTTATAATAAAAGAAATTTCCAAAAAAATGTACCCTAGTGGTTATCTTAGAACAGTGATTATATAAAACTTTTAATTTTCTTCTTTGTGTTTTTACGTATCTGCCAAACTTTCTAAAATTAAAAGTGTATTATATTTACAGGCAGAAAATTGAACAAATATTATATGTTTATTCTTTTAAGTAAAAAAAAAGTACAATGTGTGAGCACTGACTTAACCAATAGTTATTTTTTAAAAAGGAGTCACTGTTATATAAAATAAAACTGAGAAAGTCCATAGTTCTAAGAAGACCCATATCAATCTTTTGTATTTCTGTAGTGTATGTTGTTATTTCAACTCTTTCATTTCTGATTTTGTTTATTTGGGTCCTCTCTCTTTGCTTCTTGGTGAGCCTGGCTACCGGTTCATCAATCTTGTTTATCCTTTCAAAGAACCAGCTCTTGGTTTCATTGATCTTTTGTATTTTTTTTTGTCTCTATTTCATTTATTTCTGCTCTGATCTTTATTTTTTAAAAACATGTTTTTATTGGTTTCAGAGAGGAAGGGAGAAGGAGAGATAGAAACATCAATGATGAAAGAGAATCATTGATCGGCTGCCTCCTGCACTCCACCTACTGGGGATTGAGCCCACAACCTGGGCATGTGCCCTTGACCAGAATTGAACCTGGGACCCCTCAGTCGCAGGCCGACGCTCTATCCACTGAGCTAAACCAGATAGAGCTCTGATCTTTATTATCTCCTTCCTTGGCTTTTCTTGTTACTCTCTAATTCTTGAAGTTGTAGAATTAGGTAATTTATAGATAGTTTTTCTTGTTTTTTGAGGTAGGCTTGTAATGCTATGAACTTCCCTCTCAGGACTGCTTTCACTGTGTCCCATAGGCTTTGGATTGTTGTGTTTTCATTGTCATTTGTTCTAGGAAGACCTATATCAAACAGGTTAAATACTCTGCCTAAGATTACACAGTAATAGGAATAGAACTGGGATTCAAACTCAGTCTGAGTCTAATAAGATAAGCTCTTAAGATCAGCATTAGTGTAGTACAGGAGAATAAACAAAGGATTTAAAGGCAGACAAATTGAGTTTAACTTTTGAATTAGGTATTCAGTAATCAAATACTGAGTAAGTCACTTAACCTTCTAACATCAGTCTTCTCATCTGTAATATGAACATTATTTCCTTCCTGTGTCAAAGAGCAATTATGAGGTGCAAATAAGATAACATGAAAACACTTTGTAACCTATAAAACACCTAGTAAAAGTCTTTGGTGATAAGCTAGTAAATATCTGCTCAATGAATAAACAAATATATAGTGATCTAAGATACATGCTGGCAGCCCATCTCAAAAAGGCATTAAATTGAAGCAAAGCATGGTACCCAGAATAAAGACAGCAAAGTGTTTGAGAAGTAGGCTCTTCTGACATGTGTAAGCACTGCCAAGTGCAAACTGAGTTACAAGCACCAGAGAAACACAAAAAAAGGAAGAAAAAGCAAAGATTAAAAAAAAAATCAGAAAGTATAAAAATAGATAAGAACAAAATTTAATGATGAGAAAGAAAAGACAAAGAGAATATATTAAAAATGCTCTTATGCCCGGCTGGTGTGTCTCAGTGGTTGAGCCTTGACCGGTGAACCAGGAGGTCATGGTTTGATTCCTGCTCAGGGAATATACCCAGGTTGTGGGCTCGGTCCCGCATGCAGGAGGCAGCAAATCAATGATTCTCATCATTGATGTTTCTCTTTCTCCCTCTCCCTTTCTCTCTGAAATCAATTAAAAAATTTAAAAAAAATTAAAATGCTGTTAGCTATCTTTCTAAAGAACAAAACCGCTTTCCAAAGAATAAATCCCATGATTAAAAATCCTTCAATGCTTCTTATTATCCTACTGCTATAATTTTCATACTTTTGTTAACCTATGGTATGTTTTGCTTAAATAATATTTCAGCAAAAAAGTTCAATATATAAAACAGATGACACCAGATTTTCCAGTTCAAGTAAGTAGAGGAATCCAGCACCTCTATTTATACTGGCCATACTCAATGATCCCTGAGAAGGTTCTATAAGACGTTAACTTATAAACCACCATCTTTCAATTTTAAGATGCACATTGTTTTCATATTTTGACATCTCTGAAGTCAAGATGCATCTTTTAATCAACAGTATTTTAGTATATGTCATAGATTAACAGGTAGCATTTTTTCTTAATATATATAAAATGAGTGATATTCTCCATTACCAGCATCATCTTGGATTAGAAGAAACACAATAGTTAACTCCTCAGTTGACAAGACTTCTCACAATCACTACTTTCCCAGTCTTTTTTCCTACCCCTAACACACACACACACACACACACACACACACACACACACACACACACTAAAGGACTTGGCTCCTTTCCCAGAATATTACCATGCTTTCAGGACTTTGTGCCTTTACTCATCTGCTTCTTTCTGTACTTCTGACTCCTATTTATTCATCACAATCCTGTTATCTTCTCTGATAAGCCTTCCCTGACTTCCTCTGCTCCTCTGGCAATTATTTAACCTTTCTCCTCGGCTTACACAGCAGCACTCATCATGACTCTGCAACATGGCTGCTACTGCTTATACCTATTACTTTGATCTGTCTTACTCATTAGACTTCAGCACAGAAACTGGGCTTTATTCGTCTTTAAAGCTCCAGCACTTAGTATACAAGACATCCAATAAACCTATCATGAAAGAACTATGGAGAACATCAACTCAGTGGATGCTTACTCTTCAAGTATGTCTTACCTTTTCTGTAGGATAGGCTCTAGCTTGAACTTTTTTTGTCAGAGCTTGAATTTGTGCAGTTACAGCCATTACCTGAAATTAGTCCAAATAAAACAGCTGACTAGAATACATCAAGTGATCTCTGTAAGCTGTAAAGGGCAAAAGCTAAACAATGCCACCTAAAAGTTATCTTTAAAAGTTACTGTTCAACGTACAGTATTTTCTTTTCAGTTCTGGAAAAGAATAAAGAGGGATGGTTTCTGATACTTCTTCAAAAGGTAGAAAAAACTTTTCACCTCTTCTTAAAGCTAAAGAAATCACCTTACCAAAGCATGGGGGAAGCCATGGGGACTATACATTTATCTGTATAGGCTGAACTTACAATGCATAGAATACATAAATGTGTGTTAGCTGGGCATCCAAAAGGCAAGTTGCATCACCTTTCCCAGCATCAGTTTCCTTAACTATAAGAATAAAGCAAACGGATTCAGATAATTTTTTCTTAAGTTTTCTGTATTCCTTTGGATGCAGAAGTCAATTACTTTTCATTGTAGCCTGAAAAGGGCTTCATCAAATCATTTTGCTTTTATGGCATTTGGTAGCATTCAAATATATGCTCCCAAATCAACAAAGTTTGGAGGTGAAGTTCACGAAGTCAAAGTCAATCGCTGATTAATCTATTCCAAAAAGGTGATATTACTCACCTGCTCCTGGAGGTTTTTCAAAAGTGCCACCGCTCTCGGCAGGTCTGACTCCAGCACCTCCTATAGGAGGGAGAATAAAGAAAAGTGATTCTTCCCACAGGATTATGAGGTGGAAAAGCCCCCACTTTCCTTCGGACACCCCAGACTTCAGGCCTTCCCACTCCTGTTCACAACTTGCCTTCTAGCGGGCCAGCGCCTCAAAGGTTACTGGTGAGGAGCGGTAATTTCAGCCCCGTTTCCCCACGCTGTGCCAAGGTGGTTGCCTCCCTGAAGCTACTTTCATCACCACCCTTCCCTCGCGCCAATAATTTGCCTGAGTCACTTAGGGTAAAGGAAGCATCCACGATAGCAACCGGAGAAAGAATCAGAACACACCGTAGGCACCGGCGCCGCCATTGTCACAAAGCCCGCCCCTTCCGGAGTCGTACTTCCAGGTTGACAGACTGATGGACAACCACCCCTTGCAAATCTAAGCCAATAGGAATAGAGATTCTCTCACTTCCACCTCGAACAGGATGTACTAGACGAGGGACTGGGGCCAGCCAATGGAATAGAAGAACTGGTTAAATCCGTCAGACTTAGGAAGGGAGCTAATGCCGTAAAGATGTTTTCGGAAAGAAACATGTGATTAGTAAATTGAGTAGAATGATCGAAGCTAAACCAATAAAAACTGGGCAAATGATTGATTGGCAGTTACAGAGGCCCAATGGAAAAAAGGAGTTAGCAGAGCTAACTGAGAGCATATTGGCTCCAGGATGCCGCAGGACCCAGAGTCTTTTCACGACACTTCCCTTGCGGGGCCTGAGCCAGCCTCTAGGCGGCGGGCCTCCGCTTGTCTCTGAGGAGGTGGCCACGTTGTGCAGCTGCTATCGTCTGCTGCTGCTCCAACGCAGGTCGTGACAAATTGCTCACAAACCCCAAGGCCCTTGGATGAGTTTTGTGACCGTCCTTCTGTGTAACCATGGAACTTTGTTTATCTGTAAATAAGACAATTGGGCGAGAGAAGCCGGAGCCAGGGTTTAGACACGGACAACCAGGACGCTTGCCCGCTTCGTGCGCATCTGAGGGCGCTACGGAAAGACCTCCCCCCCCCCACCTGCCCCCCAACCCACCTGCCCCCAGATGCCGCCCCAACACTCCTCATAACTACCAGTTTGGAGCTATGAAAGGGAGTACGTTTTACAAATAACGAAGCCGGTTCAGATTTAGGTGACTTGCCCCTGGTCACACAGGTCCACAGCAGAACTTGGTTCAAACCCAGCCTATGCATATTTCATTATGTCCTACCTCAAATTTTCTCAACACTCTCAACTGTGTCAGTTCACTCCTGCTTCTCACAGGTAAAGTAAGTTGGATGGGTAGGAGTCGTTCTCTTTGTCTGCCTTAGGAAATAAGCACCGCAAGAGCAAATGAAGGTCTTGAATTTACCCCCCAACTGCAGAGCAGATTTAGGACTAGAAATCGGGTCTGACTTGGAGCTGCCTTCTGGAATTAAGGAAGGACTAACCTCTATATCTCAGTAGCCAGGGTGAGGAAGTCCTGGTTTCTAAATCATCTGCTGGACTCAAGAAGAAGGCAAGGGGAATCCAGTCTCCATGCCTTTATTTCTAACATTTACTTGCTGCTTCAGGCCCAGCATGCAAGCTCAGGGTGCTTTAACAGCCTACTCAGTCAATTAACCAACAGTTTTTGTACCATTTGTCAGGATTTGTATTAGGAAAAGTTTCCATTTCAACAAATTCACAAGTTAGGTCACAAATAAGCTTTTCCTTTCCTTGGAACTTGAAATTTAATTTGTTCTTATGCATTATATCAATGACAAATTACACTGCCTTATTTTGTTTTTGATTATTAGATATTTATCAGCCATTTCGTTACAAGAAAATCTTGGAGTTAGCAGTACAGTAAATCTTTATAAAACTCTTCTAGGACTCAACTAGTGTTGGCAAAGAAGACAAGATCATAAACTGGCAATCATAACATTTGCACAAACATACTGAGTAAATTTTTTAACAGCTTTATTGAGATTTAATACATATATAAGTCACCCATTTAAAGCATATAATTCAATACATTTTAGTATATTCACTAGTTGTGCAAATATCATAATTTTAGAACAGTTTTATCACGCTCTAAAGGAATGTGCCCAATAGCAGTCCCCCTTTTTTTCTCACCTCCAGTCCTAGGCAACCACTAATCTTTGCCTATTCTGGGCATTGCATAAAAATGGAATCATACAATATATGGTCTTTTGTGACTGGCACTTTCACTTAGCATAATGTTTTCAAAGTTCATCTATGCTATAGCATGTATCGTAACTTTATGCCTTTTTGTTGCTGAATATTTCATTGTATGGATATGCCACATTTTATTTATACATTCATCAGTTGATGGACTTAATTGGCTGTTGTGAATAGTTCTATGAACATTTGTATACAAGCTTTTGTGGAGAAGTATGTTTTCATTTCTCTTGAGTATGTACCTAGGAATGGAGTTGCTGGGTCATATAATAACTCTGTTTAACCACTTGAGGAACTTGTAGACTGTTTTCCAAAGAAGATAAACCATTATACATTCCCACCAGCAATGAATGAGGCTTCCAATTTCTCCAAAGCCTAGCCAACACTTGCTTTAATCTGTCTTCTTATTGTAGCCCCCCTAGTGAGTATGAATTATTATCTCATTGTGATATTGATTTGCATTTCCCTAATGCAAGTGATGTTAAGCATCTTTTGCTGTGCTTTTGGGCCATTTGTATATCTTCTTTGAAGAAATGTCTATTCTGATCATTTGTCCATTTTTAATTGGGTTATTTGTATTTTTATTATTGGTTGTAAGAATTCTTTTTATATTCTGGATACACATCCCTTATCAAATATATGATTTCCAAATATTTTCTCCCATTCTGTGGGTTGACTTAACTTGCTTGATGTGTATCATTTGAAGCACAAAGTTTTTAATTTTGATGAAGTCCAATGTATCTAATTTTTCTTTGGTTGCTTGTGCTTTAGGTGTCATATCTAAGAAGCCATTGCTTTATACAAGGTTATGAAGATTTATGCTTATGTTTTATACTAAGAGTTTAATTTTTACATTTAGGTCTTTGATCCATATTGACTTAATTTTTGTGTATGGTGTGATATAGGGCTCCACCTTCATTATTTTTCATTTTAATATCCAGTTGTCCCTCCACCATTTGTTGAAAAAACTCTTTCTTCCCCATTGAATTATCTTGTATCCTTTTTGAAAATTAATTGACCATAAATGTACAGGTTTATTTCTGGACTCTTAATTCTATTTCATTGGTCTATCTTTATGTCTGTCCTTATACCAGTACCATACTATGTTACCTTTGTAATAAGTTTTGAAATTGGGAAGTGCGAGTCCTTTAAGATTATTTGACTATTCTAGGTGCCTTGCATTTTTATATGAACTTTAGGATCAGTTTGTAAATTTTTGCAAAAAAACCTAACTGGACTTTGGATAGAGATTGCGTTGAATCTGTAGATCAATTTGGAGACTGTTGCCATGTCAACAATATTAAGCCTTCTGATCCATGAGCGTGAAATGTCTTTCTATTTGTTTAGGTCTTTAAAATGTTCTTTTAATAATCTATATATACAAAAGCCTAAGCGACCGAACAACTGAACGACCAGTTGCTATGACGCACACTGACCACCAGGGGGCAGATGCTCAACACAGGAGCTGCCCCCTGGTGGTCATTGCTCTCCCACAGCCAACCTTCCTCAACCCCCCTATCCCCCCCACCCCAGCCCGCCCTGATGGCCCTGATCAGGGCGGGCCAGCTGGCCAACTTCCCGTGGCCCCTCCCCCAGGCCTGCTCACCCCAATCGGCCCTGGGCCCCGATCTGGGCGGGAGACAGCCCCAATTGGCCCAGATTGCCAGCCAGGCTGAGGGACCCCACCTGTGCACGTATTTGTGCACTGGGCCTCTAGTCTATATATAAAAAGCCAGCAACTGGAACACCATAACTACCAGAACAACTGGGTGCTATGACACCCACTGCAGCCAGTAAACTGGCCCAATCAGGGGGTGGGGCCGGCTGGCCAACCTCCTGCAGCCCCTCCCCCCATCTGGCCCCACCCCAGATCGGCCCCCCTACCCTGATCAGGGTCAGGTCTGGCTAGCCAACCACCTATGGCCCCTCCCCAAGGCCACTGGCCCCCAATCGGCCCCCCCACCCCAATTGGGGGTGGGATGCGCCAGCCAATCGCCCATGGCCCCTCCCCGCAGCCAACCCGGTGGGCCAGCCAACTTCCCACCGTCTCCTCCTTCCAACAGGCCTGGCCACGATCCGCCCCGATGGGGGCCAGGTCAGTCGGACCCCACCCGTGCATGAATTTGCGCACTGGGCCTCTAGTATTTTATAGTTTTCAGAGAGTAAATTTTTCACTTCTTTTGTTAAATTCATTCTTGAGGTGTTTGTTGTTGTTTTTTATGTTGTATTGATTTCCAATTACTGCTTTTACAAATTACCACAAACTTGGTACCTTAAAACAACAGAGATTTATTTTCTCACTGTTCAGAAGACCGGAAGTCTGAAATTACTTGCACTGGTCTGAAATCAAGGTGTTGGCAGGGCCATGCTCCCTCTGGAGGCCCAAGGGGATAATCCATTTTCTTCCTCTTCCAAGCTGGCAGCTCCAGTATCTGCCTCCTCGTCACATTGCTTCCTCTTCTCTGTGTGTCAAATCTTCTTTCTCTGCATCTGTTTTATAACTTTTATTTATTTTTGTTTGTTTGGGTTTTTTTAAAATCCTCACCCGAGGATATTTTTCCATTGATTTTTAGAGAGTGGAAGAGAGAGGAAAAGACAGAAATATCAATGTGAGAGAAACACATCAATTGGTTGCCTCCTACACTCACCCTGACCAGGGCCTGGGCCAAGGAGGAGCCTACAACCAAAGTACATGCTCTTGACAGGAATCAAACCCAGGACCCTTCATCTGCAGGCCAACACTGTATCCACTGAGCCAAACCGGCTAGGGCTGCATCTGTTTTATGAGGACATTTGTGATTGGGGGCTTGCCTACTGATTTTAAAGAGAGAATGGGAAAGAAGGGGAGGCAGGATGTTAAAGGTGAAATCTAGAGAATAATGGAAATAATATTGGGTCCCTTTCTCCTAAACATCTTCCCATTTTTCGTCTCTAATTTCCAGCTTCTCTAGGCAGTTCTCTTCATTTCTTACCTGTGACCACAAATCTAGAATCCCCTACACAAATGAATCAGAAAACTTATGTCACTTTTCCCAAGAATGACTGATTATACCACCTATTTTATAAAATCAGATACATCACTTTCCCCTCTTAAAACACATTAACTGCTGCCCAGTGCATGTAGAATAAAGTCCAAACTCTTTTAACTTGATTTATAAGGTCCTTCACGACCAGCAGTCAGCTACTTTCCAGGCTCTTCTCTTGCCATACTTCCCCTGATTACTCCCATTCTCTAGTCACATTGAATTCATTTCAATTTTTCTCAGACCTTTGGACATGCTGGTCTCTCTACCCAGCTCCTCTTTCCTTGACCCACTCCAGCTCACCCTTCAAGTCTCACCTAAAAGTAATTTCCTAGAGGGAGCCTTCCCCGACCTCCAGTCTAGATTAGGTAGCCTTGCTTTGTGCTCCATGATCTCTTTCATCATAGCATCTGCTACTTCTTCCATTATAGTACCTGTCACACTATACTGTCTCACTGTATGTCAGCTTGTCTGCCCCTGGTAGTAATCTGTGAGTTCCTGAAGTCAGGACAGTACCTGCCACAAAGTTGGTGCTTGATCAGTTTTGGTGGAATGAATGTTCATTCATGGTCTGTGGTGAGGCATGCTCTCTTTAACATTGTCATGTCCCTTAATATTCAATGAACAGTCAAACTGGAAGGAGCTGGGATCTGGAATTATAAGATAGGGCCCACTGACATGGGGCAGATCCTAGAGAGCATTGCAGATGCTGGAAGGAAGTCCAGACCAACTTGGCATCAGATAAAAGGAGTTAGTCTATTAAAGCCTCAGAATCAGGAAGATCTAGAATAATAAAAGCGTAATACTGTATGCTAATTAGACCAGACAGCCAAGCAACCTTCTGGAAGTCCTTCCAGATGACCTTCCGGATGAAGCTGGGGCTGTGAGGGCCAAGGCAGCCGCCGAGGCTGCAAGGGCCAAGCCCCTTGCACGAATTTCGTGCATTGGGCCGCTAGTATTCTAATAAGAGAGCACTGGAACAGGTTTGGAAAGCTAAGCAGGCAAGTGGTAGTAATAGAGACCATTTATTGAGCATTCACTGTTTGTTGGGAGTATCTATAACTTCTCCCCCCCTCCCCATCTTTATTGAGGTATATCCTATCTAATAAAAGAGTAATATGCAAATTGACCATCACTCCAACACACAAGATGGCTGCCCCCATGTGGTCAAAGATGGCTGCCCCCATGTGGACACAAGATGGCCACCACAAGATGGCCAGCAGGGGAGGGCGGTTGGGAGGGACCAGGCCTGCAAGGGAGGGCAGTTGTGGGCGATCAGGCCAGCAGGGGAGGGCAGTTGGGAGGGACCAGGACTGCAAGGGAGGGCAGTTGGGGGTGATCAAGCCTGTGCGGGAGGGCAGTTAGGGGTGACCAGGATGGCAGAGGAGGGAAGTTGGGGGCAACTGGGCCTGCAGGGAAGGGCAGTTGGGTGGGACCAGGCCTGCAGGGGAGGGCAGTTGGGAGGGACCAGGCCTGCAGGGGAGGGCAGATAGGGGCAATCAGGCTGGCAGGGGAGCAGTTAGGCATCAATCAGGCTGGCAGGGGAGTGGTTAGGGGGTGGTCAGGCAGGCAGGCAGAAGCGGTTAGGGGCAATCAGGAAGGCGAGGCGAGCAGTTGGGAGCCAGCAGTCCTGGATTGTGAGAGGGATTTCTGACTTCCCTCAAGGGGTCCCAGATTGGAGAAGGTGCAGGCTGGGCTGAGGGACACACACCCCCTTGCACGAATTTCGTGCACCCGGGCCTCTAGTTTGATAAATAAAAGTATATGTACAGCATGTTTTGATATATGCATATATTATGAAATTATTACTACCGTCAAGCTAACTAACATATTTATCACCTCATATAGATACCTTTCTCTTTGTTTCTTTTGGAAATAACAATTAAGATATACTCTTTTAGTGAATTTGGAGTACCCAATAGAGTATTGTTAACTTTAGTCACCACCATATTGTACATTAGCTCACCAGAACTTATTTATCCATCATACCTGATTCTTTGTACCCTTTGAATTACATTTTCCTCACCTCCCAGTCACTGAGAACCATCATTCTACTCTGTACTTCTAAGAGTTTAAGTTCAGATTTTTTAGATTCCACATATAAGTGAAATCATGCAGTATTTGTCTTTCTGTGTCTGGCATATTTCACTTAGCAAAATGTCCTCCAGGTTCATCCATATTGTCACAAATGGATGGAGATGTATATATAACATTTTCTTTAACCCTTTATCTTTTGATAAACATTTAGTTTGTTTCCATGTCTTGACTATTGTAAATAATGCTGCAATGAACATGGGGTGCAGATATCTCTTCAAGACAGTGATTTCATTTCCTTTGGATATATACTCAGAAGTGGGATTGCTAGATCATATGTTAGTTCTATTTTTAATTTTTTGAGAAACCTTCATACTGTTTTCCATAATGGCTATACCACTTTTTTTTATATATATATAACTTCATATACATAATCCTAAAGCCAAGTATATGGGGTAGGTAAGTCTCAGGTTTGTTTTTTTTTTTTTTTTTTTTTTTTTTTTTTTTTTTTTTTCAAATTTTTATTAAGGTATTATATGTGTACATATCTTACCATTGCCCCCCACCTCAGGTTTGTTTTTTGTTTTTTTAATCTACAGTCTTTTTTAAAAAAATAAATTTTATTGATTTTTACAGAGAGGAAGGGAGAGGGATAGAGAGTTAGAAACATCGATGAGAGAATCATCAATCAGCTGCCTCCTGCGCGCCCCCTACTGGAGATTGAGTCCACAACCAAGGTACATGCCCTTGACTGGAATCAAACCCAGGACCTTCAGTCTGCAGGTCAATGCTCTATTCACTGAGCCAAACTGGTTAGGGCAAGACTCAGGTTTAAAGCTGGGCCTCAAAGCAAGATCCTCCTGCTTCTCAAATGTTAATGTTCATCAAGTCACCTGGGTGGGGGGGCCAGGGTGGGGGAGAGTCTTGTTAAAATGCAGGTTCTGTTTAATAGGTCTGGGTTGGTGCCTGAGTTTGTGCAGTTCTAACAAGCTCCCACTGATGTGGATGTATCAGTCCATGGATCACACTTTGAGTCACAACATTCTGCATAATACTTTACTTTTTTCCTGGAGGTTAAGTGATTTACCCAGGTCACACAGCTGGTCCTTTAGTGAAGCCAGGATTTTTGAACACAGGTCTATTTGATGTTAAAACTTACTCTTCAGGGGTCCTCTAACTACGGCCCGCGGGCCACATTTATCTGGCCCGCCGGGTGCCGCTGCCTGTCCTGCTTAGCAGCCGACTCGTCCGGGGCCCGCAGTGCGCATAGGAATTTGTTCATAGTTTTTTTTTTAAACTATAGTCCGGCCCTCCAACAGTCTGAGGGACAGTGAACTGGCCCCCTGTTTAAAAAGTTTGAGGACCCCTGCAAATCATTAAGATATGCAGTCTCCCTCTATTGGCAGAAAACAGGGCCCTCAGCTTCCAGTCTGGGGCTTAAAGGGAAAATCTAATCTATATATATAAAAAGCCAATGACTGGAATGCTGTAACGACTGGAGCAACTGGTCTCTATGACGCCCACTGTGGCCAGTGAACCAGCCTAATGGGGGGTGGGGCCAACCCTCCCTGCCTTTCCCGCCAGCTGGCCTGATCAACCCTCCCCACCCCATTCAGGGGCAGGGTCCCTCCCCCCAGCCGGCCTGCCCTGATTGATTGGGGCGGGCCGGCAGCCAACCTCCTGCCGTCTCCTCCTCCCAACAGGCCTGGCCTGATCTGCCAATTGGGGCCGGACTGGCTGGACCCCACCTGTGCACGAATTCATGCACTGGGCCTCTAGTCTCTAATAAGTAGACAGGAGCTGTAAAAACTAGAGGGTACCAAGACAGGGACTCTAGCAGAAGGAACAGCGCTCAGTTACCAGACTGGGGCACAGGATGGGGCCCAAGTCTTAGGAACAGATAGAAGCTGAGTTTTTAGAACTAGGGCACAGCAGCAAGAATGACTTGATGCTGGACTCCAAGTGTGGGTAAGACTCATTCTATCCTACCTGTCTGGGGCCTGAAATGGGGCCAGTGGCAGGGACAAGAATGATTCCACAGGTGTGATGAGGCACAGGAGAGAAGAAAAAGGATGAGGAGTGGGAGCCAGGCCATCCTTCCTATTCTCCTCCCTAAGATCCTTGGTTTGGCTTTCCTAGGGCTCACAAGTGTCCTCTGGGGCTGTAGACCCCATTCCCTGTACTCCATTCTCTTGACTTCAAGCCTTTCTCCCACTTTAGTCCTCCACATCCACACTCCCTGTTTGCAAGACTCAATAGTTCCATATTTCAGGCCCTTATCCTACTGACCCTGCTCTGTCAGGATATATAACAATGGCTTTGCATTGTTCTTTTCTTTTTTTTTTTTTTTTTCATCCTGACTGTTCCTTGATTGCCCAGGGCATAGTTCTCTGGAAAGTGGCAGAAAGCAGAGATGCTAGTATTGACTCAGTCTGGGGTCTGCAATGGGAGTGGCGGGCCCATGGAAGCAAACGGAACAGGAGGACACGAGGGAACAGGGAATTTCAGATGCTTCTGGGCTTGTGCTTTTGCATCAGGAATCCAGTCATCCACACTACACCAGCTGTCAGCTCGAGGGCGGAATCAGAGTCACCAACTATATTAGGATCTTGGTCAGAACTTTTGATTGACTTTTGGCTAAAGGCCACTTCAGAACTTCCACAACAAAAGACAGGTACAAATGTGACCTAAAGAATAAGTTACAGAGCCCCAAACAGAAATGACTAGATACATTTCCAAGCATGAAAAATGGGGCAAATCAGAACTGGCTTTGCAAAAGAAATTATCAGGCATCATTATGTCACTGCTGTGGACAAACAACAACACTCTTTTCACAGCAGAGACAGATAATTGCCTCTGCTATCCTAGAGTGATTTCCCAGGATCTGAGAGCCCATCATGTACCTACTGTCACTTCTGCCCCCAGGCAGAGTCTCTCTGTCCAAGTGACCCCTTCTCTAGGAGGAGGATATCCCGGGGCAAAGAGGAGGCAGAAAGGGAGTATTTGTGTGCATCCTCTTACAGATCCTTCCTTAGCCTTTCTGATTCATTTTAAAATTTATTTTGGTTCATTTTTGAGAGCAGGTTACTGTGTAGCCTCTGGAGACTCTGGTAAGCATCCAAATGCAAGTTACTTGAGGGAACCCTGGAATCATCAATGACTTGAAGCCTCCAAAATTTACAAATGTTTCATTTTTGTGTATCCCAGTAAAAAAAAAAATCCCAACATATATTTTATACATACACATAAAAGGGTCTGGACAGATACATTCCAACTATTGACTGTGAATAGTGGAAGGGACTCCACTTCTTTTGCTTTATAAAAGATTCATTGTTTGAATTTTTAAAGTAATGAGCATTACTTTTTTGAAAATTCCTTTTTAATTATAGTTGACATACAATATTATATTGGTTTCAGTTGTGCAACCCAGCGGTTCAACACTTATATACCTTACAAAATGGTCACCACAATGTCTAGTAACCACCTGTCTGGGTATATAGTTATTATATTTTTTATTCTATTCCCTATGCTGTATATTACTTCTCCATGACCATTACTTTTATAATTTGGGAGGAAGAAGGAAGAACAAAAAAGAAGGAAGGAGAAAGAGATTTGAGACAGAGAAGAAAAGAGAGAGAGAGAGAGAGAGAGAGAGAGAGAGAGAGAGAGAGAGAAAGGAGGGAGGGAGGGAGGGAAGAATAGAGAGAGAGTGGGTGGGGGAGAGAGGAGCTACCTCCACCCGCTCCCTGAATAAGATCCAGGGGATTATCTGTGTCCCTTATCCCGCAGGAGCAATTGGAACCCTCATAGGAACAAAGAACAGCAGCTGCTCAACCTCATTGGTACATTATTCATCATGTATTTTATTTAGATTTATCAGAGTTGAAAGAGCTCAAGATAAAAATATACATAATAACTCCTGGATATTCAAAATATCAAAACAATGAATAATATTTAAGGAAACTAGAGGCAAGAGGGAGGGCAAGGGGACAGCATAAAAAGAAATATTGGACAAGAAAGAAACCGCAGTATGAAGTAAATGGCAACAAATACCAGTCTGCTTAAAACCCTGGAGTCTGCTGCTCCTTGTTTGAGTTATGACAATCTTGCTTCCTAGAATCTGGGCCAGAAAGGTAGACATAGCCTCCTTCACCTCCCTTATTTCCTCCAGAAAGCAGACCACATTGACCAGTGGACATGAATAGGGTTGCTCAACTCTCAGCCCTTTCAGGGACCACTTTCAGCCTACCGACCCCGGAAACCTCCCTAATTGCCCTTGGTCCTCGCTGCTCTGATTTCAGCGACAGCACTTCTGCATGCCTGTATTTCTACACTCAGATTTTCAGTTATTTTGCACATGTTAACTGTTGTCACTCTGGACCTGTGATCATGTTGGCCATGTGTTTATTGATCTGAAAACTCTTGGAGGACAAAGAGACCTCTGACCTGCCTCTCTACCCCTTCCAATGTCTAAGTGTTGCCTGTTCCACAGAGGGTATGCAGTGGCCTTCTGTTCCTCTCCAGCCACCTCTCCACATTCTTCTCCAGTGACACTGTCAGAAGCCAGAAGGACCATGGTTAGCAGATGAACACGCAGGCACGTCTGTCTAATTCTAGCCAAGGGCATGGGAGAAAGGACAGAGTCCAGGGACCGTGGCCTCTTCTCTGAGAGGACTGCAGGGCTAATAATAGGAGGGGAGATTAGGGAGGGATTTGACTGCATTGTTATCTCACAGGAATGGTGTTTGAGAGCCTTTTTCCAAGCTCTTCCAAGAGCTTCACCACTCCCTCCTCTGGCCTATGTCTGTGTAGGAGTGCTCATGGTCTTTCACCACTTCTTTCTCTGCTCTTCTCTGTTAATGCCCATCCATTCTCCCTCCACCTGTCCCCTCCCCACCTTCCTCTCCTGCCATCCTAATTCCTCATCCTTTTTCTTCCCATGTTCCTATCTCCTGCACTCATTCTCCCTACTTCTCTGTCTTGCTCTGCTTCCTCCTACCACTTCCTACAAGTCCTTCCTACTTATCCTTCTTCCCACTGCCAACTCCCTTCTGGCCTCTTTGCCCCACTCTCTCTCCTCCCAGGATCCTCACCGTCTTCAGCTTCAGGACCCAGATTTGTTTTCCAGGCTGGTGGCCTTTATCTCTCTTTCCTTACAGTTTCTTGTCCACTCCTCCCTCTGCCCCGTTGCTGTGCCTCCCTCAAAGCTGAACTGGACAAGCACAAGTAACAGAGGCTGGGGTGAGCTGACAGCCTCCTCTCCCTTAACAACTAGCAATCATCACCAGACACCCGGCATAGGGACACCTCTGAGAACAAGACCCAGAACATGCAGCCCCTGGGAGACACCTCCCCAAGCCCAGCCAGATCTATTCTTAGCAATGCAGGACCACAAAAGGGCCTTTTGCTTTGTTTTACACCGCCCCCAGGGAGCTGCTTTTAGCAGCCAGGGCTGTAATCTCTAAGACAGGGGGCCCAGGCATGAGTAGGCCAGGCTGGGACCTATGCCCCCTGCCCTGACTTCTCAAAGCCCTGAGACTCTGCCCTTGGGGCAAGGTCATTAATACCACTCCCTCCCGCCATGACACATGACACACACAGACACACAGTTACACAGCTCTGCCTGTTTCTGCAGTCTTGGCCTACTCACTGCACAGCTGAGCCTCCATTCTGCCAGCCCCATCCCTACTACTCAGCTGCACCTCCTGGCTTGCCCTTCTCTCCAGCTCCCCATGGACCCTTCCCTGGCTCTACCTACTCCCAACAAAGCAACTACCTCACCATCTTGCTTCCTTTCCACTCTTCCTGCTCAGAATGCGTCAGGTTCTTTTTATCTAGTAAATCCAAAGCCCTTTGATAAAGGCCCTTCTTTCCCTACTGCAGGTCAGGAAGCTGAGACCCCAGCTCTGGTCCCTCAGACACCAAGGAGCCTGACCAGCTCTCAGTCCCTAGTCTGGTCCGTGGTTCCGAGGCAATCTTGCAGTCAGGCTGCCTGCTGCCCCTGAAAGCTCCTTTGGGAGAAAACAGCAGCCGGCTGGCTCTTCTGTTCCACATCAGACCCAGGGAAGTCACTTACCACCCTCCCCCATGGCGGGAAGGACCTGCATAATGTGGCACCTCTGTGTGTTCTTGATCAGTCTCTAATATTTGTGTAGAACTTTGGAGCATGTGTAGCAAAGGGATGAAATTCACATCCAGCAGCAGGAATGCTCCAGGGCTCTGCAGCACAGGAACATCAGAGAAGGATAGGCCTTACTTCCACCTCCTGTCCTCTTGGGACACCAGCAAGGGCCCTGCTCCCAGAGAGCAGTAGTTATCCATTGGTTGAGTTGTGGTACTGTGTTATGTCTGGTAGAGGCACTTGTACCACCAAACCAGGAACATCACCTTTCTAGCTAAAATTAAAATACTGAGGTATAAGCAAGGAGAAGGAGTGGAGGCACGGGTGCTAATTGTGTTTCCAGATGACTCTCTAGGGCTACTCCCTGCCCTCTAGCCCTCCATTAGTCCTCATACCCTGGAACACAGGAAGCCAAGACCTTTCTACAGCCAGTTGGTGAGGGCCAAAGTGTGAGGGCCAGGGCTACCTACATGTGTATCTAGGGATGAGGAGAGAGCTGGCTGAGCCTCCCATTTGCAAGCCCACCATATGGTGGTGAGCTTCTCAACTCTTCAGGTATTTCCAGACCAACTCTCAGGCTTCCAGAAAGAAAGGTGGCAATAAGAAAATAGAACCAATCCCTGGCCAGGCAGCTCAGTTGGTTAAAGCATTGTCTTGATAGCCAAGGTTGTGGGTTCAATCCCTGGTCAGGGCACATACAAAGAATCAACCAATGAATGCCTAAACAAGTGAGACAACAAATCAGTCTCTCTCTCTCTCTCTCTCTCTCTCTCTCTCTCTCTCTCTCTCTTTCTCTTTCTCTCAAATCAATTTAAAAAAAAGATATTTTAAAAATAGAACCAGAAATTGTAAAAGATAATGGGGACAAAAAGGGGCATCTTTTATCACCCCCTCTTCATGTGTTTGGGATTGCCTGGCCTTAAAAACAAAACAGTGTTACTTGGCCCTCTTCCCCTTCTAGTTGCTGTCTAATCTCTTTCATTTCATTGCCAAGCTCCTCACATGCATGGTTTACACCCACTGCCTCCACTTCCTGTTCACTCATCCTTTTCTTAATACCTCACTGCAGCCTGGTTCTGCCCTGTGGCTCTGAGAAGGTGCTTGCTCCCAGATTATTCGATTTTCTCTTCTCCGTCTTCCTGACAGGAAGTCTTCCTTTGGTATCTGACACTACAGCCACCTGTTCCTCTTGAAACACTTCTGGCTTCTAGGAAACTGCCCTTTTCTCAGGTCCCCTAGCTCTTCTGAGTCACCTTCTTCGTTCTCTATGCACTTCTCTTCCTTCTAGCTTGGTACCACGTGTATCTCCTTGAGCTTTTTTTCTTTCCAATCTCATGGCTTCTTCCACTGTCCCTGAGGCAGCCAGTCTCATTCAGCAGCCTCCTGCCAGACCCATAATTCCAACTTCCTACAAGGTTGGTTGCAAAGCATCTTCCATCACATGCCCATTGTTACCTACAACTCCCCCCAACCAAACACTTAGTCCTTCCTCCTAACTGCCTAAGAGCTGGTTCTCTTTTGCCACCATCCCTGTCCTTGCCAAACATCATGAAGTCATGAGTCTTCCTTCTTCATTTCCCACGTCCAGTCTGTAGCAAGGCGTTTTACTCTTCCTTAAAAATCCTTCCGAATTTGCCCTTTCCTCTTCACATCTGCTAGCCACATCCTCCTCCTGACCTTGATTGCTATTTTGTCCTTCTCTCGGGTCCCCCTGCCTCCAGACTCTTCTCTTTCAAAGCACCCAGCAGCAGGGTGCTTGGAATAGCAAGCTGCCTGCCTGAGGTCACAGTACTCCCATGAGGCCCCTAAAACTCTGCTGTCACAGCCTCACAGTGATTGCCCCTAGTCCAGAGCTTCAGTCCTTCTTCATTGCCTCCAGGATGTTGTCCATTTTGCTAGTTGGGAAACATAGTAGTGTCAGTAGAAAGTGCCCTGGAGCAAGACAGACCTGGGTTTGAATCCCAGCACCACACTTGCTGCTTGATCTTGAAAAACATCTTAGCCTCTGGACCCCGTTATTCAACCATAAAGTGCAATTTAATTGACAGGCAAATGTGAGCATTAAGGGAGATAATATGCATGGTACCTGGCACAGGTAGGCTCTCCACCTATGAACAGCCCTTTCTCCTCTTCTACAATGTGGCCCCACCTGAAATCTTCAGACCCCATGGTCCAATCAGGAATATGTCCTCTAGGTCCTTACTAACCTTAGCATGCCATCCCCTGCCATGCCTTTGGTCATGCTGTGATTCTGACCACCTAGACCACACCCTATATTCAGTGCTTCTCAAAGCCCTGCCCTCCTCCCTTCAAGACCCAGTTGAGGTGCCCACGTAGACACCTTTGCCTGTTCAGCCCACACTGAACAAGAGCTTCTCTGCCTTGGAGTTTTTTGGATGTGGACCATACCGTGTAGCCTGAACCATCCTCCCTTGCTTTCCACTACATTACTTGTGGCTTCCTGAGCTGATGGGAATGCCTGTGAGTCAGAAGCCATGAGATCCTCTTGGGGCCCCCAAAAAGCTGGGCACACAGCAGGGTCAGCAAAGGATCTGATTCAGAACTGACTGCGACTCAGCTAGGCAGTGGGAAGAAGAATGAGATAGGCTGGAAGCTGGGAGGGAGGCACTCCTGGCAAGTTCACCAAACACCAATGCTCTGTCTTAAG
This sequence comes from Plecotus auritus, assembly GCF_963455305.1. NCBI lineage: Eukaryota > Metazoa > Chordata > Mammalia > Chiroptera > Vespertilionidae > Plecotus > Plecotus auritus. The sequence continues at coordinate 84,376,667 of NC_137770.1, read as the reverse complement.
ACCAGCTACAGAAGGCAGCTGAGACTGTATGTTATAGGTCTTTATGCAGAGACGTATGTATATCTGCATGCCTGTATTTATGATGGGGGTAGAGGCAGGGAGACAGGCGATGGTCCCAGGGAGGCCTGCTTAAGGAAGTGGGGCCTCTGAAGAAAGGAATGAAGTACAGAACTTCTTCTCCCCTTAGGAAGGGTGCTCCTGATTACTCAGCCTCTTGGCTCCTCACTGAGCAATTACCCATTCACCCCTAGAAAATCCCATGGTCTTTCCATATCCTGGGCTGATTCAGCCCAGCAGCACAGGGATGCCTGTGAGCAGGTCCTCAGGTGGAGGAGCAGGGGCCTGTGCTGGGTCCCCAGCTGGGGCCCAAAATAGAGAGAGCAGTGTGCAGGGCTCCAGAATGAGACACCAAAGTGTCCAGCAGGTGACTCCAGGATGCTATTTCTCAAGCTGTCCAATTATTTCACATCACAATACCCTGGCCAGTCTCCTCCAGAGCTTGCTAACCTGTCTGTATCCCATGTCTGGCTCCAGCCCAGGGATGGTTCCTACGTCTGAGGACTTCAGTTTAATCTTCCTCCCCTCCACTACCCAACTCCCATTTCCTAAGGCCAGTCCAGCTCCCCCAGGCAACTCCACTTAGGATCCCTAAGATCTTTAGCCAGGACACATACAAACATATCTTGCTGCTGGTGGAGTCTACTGGCCAAGTAGCCTCTACCTTGGCAGATATCCTTGGCTAATGTCACCACTTAGCCTGGGCAACTCTGGGTGGACCTCAGCTCAGCTCATTGGCCTGTATGAGGCCTAGTCCATGGCCTGCACTCAGGCAGTGGTACCACTCCTGGCTCAGGGGCTGTGGGCCTAAACTGAGCATGGGGCAGCCTGAGGAGGACTTGACGTGGTCATGATGTTCCCAGAGGCAGCCACAGTCTGGGCAAAAGAGACCACAGGATTGCTGAGTCTCTCTTCACCCTGGCCCAGACCATCCCTTGAGCCATGTTGATTTAGTGGGGCTGATGGAGATGTGGGGCAGAGAATTTATGGCAGTGTAACTTCCCTACCCACCTGCAGTGAGGTCTGTGTTCCTAACAATAAAGCTGCTACTTAGTGAGGGCCCACTATGTGCCTGGGGCTGTGCTGGACCCGTTACCTGCACAAACTCTAGTGGTCTTTATAGCCCTGGAAGAGAAATATGACTATCCCCATGTTACAGATGACAAAACTGACTCAGAGAAGTTCTGTGATTGACCTCAACCACACAGCTGGAAAATGGAGTGAATCTTTGTGACTGACCCTAAAGCTTACCAGGCATGCCCTCTGAGGCTTCCAGCCCTGGATCCAGACTGACCAAGTCCACAAAGCCTCCTTTGGGGTAAGTTATGCTCATCCAAACACTCCCTGATGGCAAGACCCACCTTCCCAAACACCCCAAACAAAACTGGGCCAGCTTCAGCCCCTGGCCCCACATTTCCAGCTGTCCACTATCTATGGGAAAGCAGAGACTCTGGACTAGGGAGTGAGGGCGGGTGCAGAAGGGTACAAAGATATTGGAGCCAGGAGGAAGACAAAAGAAATGACAAGAAGGAGCAGCTGTTTGTAAAGGGAAACCTGAGACAGGCACAAAGCTCAAGTCCTAATCCCAGGCTCATGTGGAGCCAGGGTCGGGGTCCCCCCAAGGTCAGGGAATCTGGGGGCAGGCAAATAGGAGTGCTCAGCTCTGATCCAGGGTGGGTGCCTTCTCCCATGTGCACAAACAACTGGTGCCTCTTTCTCCCCTATCTTGTTCCAATTCCTTTGGATTTGGGGGCTTCTTTCCACACTGGGGTCTCCTCTAACTTGCCTGAGAGTGCCTCTCCTCCCCCGATTCCTGATAGTAATTTTAGCAACTTTTTCCCCGCTGGCATGTTCACAGAAAACAGCCCCTGTTTCGGCCTGACACTTGATCAGGGTGGTGACAGAGCCCAGACAAAGCAGACACAATGCCGGGGAGAGGGGGGGCGGGAGGGGCAGGGGAGGCAGATCACCTTCCTTCCACTCCAGGCCTTATTTGGTCTACCTTGGTGAAGGAGCCTTCTTCCAGTCGCTCTTTATTTATAGCATTCTGCTCTGCTCTCCTTTGTCTTGTCTGCTATCACTCTATAGTACACTCTGTGAGATCCCCACCCACCTCACCCAGTGGGTCCCCTGGCCCCTCACTTCCCCCACCAGGAATGTACATGTGAGCAAAGGCACTGGCTGTAAGCTCAGTCTTGGATTTCAATTCTGCAAACAGTTAAATAGAGCTGCCCGGAGGAAGGGTTTTTATTTTGGTCACCATTAGATCCTTACTGACCAGAACAATGACTAGCACTTAGTAAATACTTGTCGAATGAAAGAATCAGCAAAGCAGCTCAGTTCATATAGTAGAGAGCAGAGGGAAGAAAATCTTGGGTGCCAGAGGCTTGGGGAATGAGTGGGGATCTTTAAGGATATCAGACCCTGTCTGCAGATTGGAGATCCAAAGCAGGAAGTCCAGAGGCGAGGAGACCCAGTTCTGTCACACCAGTAGGCCAGTGCTTCCAAGCCCACCAGGAGGAAAACAAAGTACAATTGATTTACTAAATGTACAAAGGGTTTCCCAGCTCCAGAGCCAGGGAGGCCAGCTGTGAAGACACTGGCTTTGAAATGGCTCAGCCATGTCTCAAGTATTCTTGGTGCATCTCAATTGCCTGCCTCTGTGCCTGAGCCCTGGAAAACCAGAGAGGAATGGAAGCTTTGAGCTTGGAAAGTTGGAAGGGGTGGGTGAAAAGACATTTTCCTGAAGCATATCTTCCTGATTAAACTGTAAATGTAGACTTTACAATGTAATTAAATAATATAAAAGTAATTAACCTCTAAAAAAGGGAGACAGCCTGGCCAGTGTGGCTCAGTGGTTGAGTGTTGATGTATGAACCAGGAGGTCACGGTTCGATTCCTGGTCAGGGCACATGCCCGGGTTACGGGCTCAATCCCCAGCAGGGGACATGCAGGAAGCAGCCAATCGATAATTCTCTCTCATCATTGATGTTTCTATCTCTTTCTCCTTCTCCCTTCCTCTCTAAAAATCAATAAAAATATTTTTTTATAAAAAGGACAGAGAAAGAGAGAGATTTTACCCTTTATTGTCAATTCCTGGGGTCCTTACCAGTGGGCTTTCTTCCTCAGCACCTGGCAGGGCCTGGTCAGGACCCCCAGAGTTTGCTCTGCTAGACATGTTAGCAGTTGAGCCCATGAGGGCCACCCCAGCAGCTGTATACCTCAGCACTGTGGCTGCACTGGACAAGGCCCCTGTGTTCATGCTCTACCCCCACTTGCCTGCACCCTTCCCTACAGCTGCTCAATATCCTCAGGCTATGCCGTGGTTACCAAGCAGCCCCCACTGAGGCCCCCAGCCTAGATTTGTCCTTCCCTGCTATGCCCTCCCTACCTTCAAAGTGTACCTGCACTATCCCATCACCCAGGTCTGCCGCTCTCCTTCCAAGCTGACAGCTAATCAGAAGGGTTAACCTGCGTGCGCTAAAGACCTGCAGTTGGGAAGGAGGAGGGATTCTAAATCAAACCACGCAGTGGTTGCCTGGACACGGAGCCAGTGAAGCTTGCACACCATTGCTGGAAGAGAGTGGCATTGGCTATGTCCTGTGCTCACAGGCTGAGCCCCAGCTCCTTTTCCTTACTAACTCTGTGGCTGTCCCTAAGGCCTGCAAGAAAGGGGGAGGTCTTTGTCCCACTTACCAGAACACCAGTCTCACCAAGTTTGGATAGAGACCATCCCACAGAACACAAGCAGTCGGGTGGGCCAGGCAATGGCTGTGTTGGTTAGAGGTCTCCTTCTACAGGAGCTGTGCTATCTGTGGCTCTGGATTGTCTGGCTCTGGGCTAGGCACTTAGCACCTGTGGGCAGAGCTAGGAAAAGGAGTCAGGCAAAGGCTCCCTGGAAGCTGGACCCTGCCCTCCGCATTGGGTCTTTAGACTCCCTGCCCTCCTTTCTAGCCTCCCTCCACCCAGTTGGGCTCCCTCCCCCATTTGCTGAGTTTTCTTTCTGCCCTTGAATCTTGCTGCCCTGACTGGCTGCTTGATCTTAAAGAAGGCACTTCCCCTCTTTATGAAATGAAGGGCTTGGACCCATCACTAAGGCCTGTCTGGCTCTGAGGCTCAGTGACCTCAACACATCACTTGGCTAGTCCAAGGAAATTAGTACCCAAGCCAGAGTCCCCATCTCTAAGCTTCCTGGTCGTTGTTCTTGCCACTTGGCTGGGAAACCTTCTTCCAGCCACCTCAGTCTGGCCTCCATCTTGGGGTCAGGCCCCCAACTCTGCCCTACCCTCTGCTGCTGACACTCAGCCCCCTCCCATCTCAGTTGGATGCAGAACCCAAGCCAGGGAGCAGGGAGGACACTGTGCAAATGGGGTCAGGCCAGTGCTTGGGCAGGGAGTCGAGGGGCCACAGTGCCAGGGGCTAGGAGAGCCCTGTGGAGGGCCAGGCGTTGCCTGCCTGAGGTCACGGGTGGTCAGTTGTGGTCAGTTCCCTCTCCTGCCAGCTGTGGAATTTGAGGCCTGGCCTGGGAGATATTTTGGCTGCACTTTGAGCCATCCCCGCCCCCTGGAACTCAGACCCTGCATTCTCCATGCCATAACAATGACGACCACTTCCAATTGTTTCCTGGCTGGAAGTGGGGAGGGGAGTGGTGTTTAGGAAGGCGGGGGGAACCTGGGGGAAATGCTTCTAGTGACAACAGCCTTTCTAAATCGGGCTGGGGACTGGGTACAGTTGGGGGTGGGGGCGCCCTGCTGCCCCATATATACAGCCCCTGACCAGGTCAGGCTCCGCAGCTCTCTCCTGAACTGTCCTTTCTGCACTCAGGTAGGAGACGGAGCTGGAAGCCTTCCTCTGGGATAAGGGGGCTCCAGGTTTAGGAAGGGGCTCCTCTTGGAATAGCAAGCTGCATGCAGGACTTCATGCAGAGTACTGGGTCTGGTAACAGCACACATGTTCAGGTCTAAACATGCGTGTATGTGCCCAGGAGGAGTGGGGGCTCATGTGTTACTGGGGGATGTCTGTATCAAAGCATATGAGACCAGAATGCATCAGAGGGGTGTGTGTGTGTGTGTGTGTGTGTGTGTGTGTGTGCACGCGCGCGCATGTGTGTGTGCGTGGTGTGTACAAGCATGCATGGTCTGAACCAAGATACACAAATATCAAGTGTGTTTATGATCATGCCTGAGGACAAGCAGGTCCATTTGGGGTGAGGCACAGGGGGAGAGGATGGCAGAGAATGATTATTTAGAAAGTGTGTATGTTTAAAAGCTAGTTCTGAGAGGTCTTCAATGTGTAACTACCCATGTCCACGCACTGGAGGTGCTTGTGTGCGCATCCAGCATTTGAGACTGCTACAGTCTGTGTACACCCTGCAAAGGAGTTCTCAGGCACCTGGTGTGGCTGGTCCAGGTCTCTGCATACTCAGAGACAGCCTGTGTTTGCTGTACACATATTTAGGTGGGGGCTCATGTATTACTGGGGGATGTCTGTATCAAAGCATATGAGACCAGAATGCATCAGAGGGGTGTGTGTGCGTGTGCGCGTGTGTCTGTTGCTGAGGCATAATGGCACTCTGGGAGGGGGGTTGTGCCAAGATCTATGAAGGAAGGGAATGTGTCTGTGTGAGACATGAGTGGCGGGCATGCGTGTTTATCAGAGGACATGTGGAACATCTTTGGAAGTGTGAGGGGTGTGTCTATGAGAGGATGCCCACAAGGTCTCCTCTCTGAGAATGTCTATCAGGACTGACAATCAAATGGGGACAGCATGAAAGAGAACTGGCTTTAGAGTCATGAGACTAGGGTTCAAGTTCTGGCTCCATCACTTACTGCTTTGTGTTCTCAGACAAGCAAGCCCTATGACCTTAATTTCCTTGTCTGTTGAATGGGGTGAGGATTGAGTAAGAATATGTGAATAAAATGCTTTGGAGGTGCCGAAACTGGTTTGGCTCAGTGGATAGAGCGTCGGCCTGTGGACTGAAGGGTCCCGGGTTCGATTCCGGTCAAGGGCATGTACCCTGGTTGTGGGCACATCCCCAGTGGGAGGTGTGCAGGAGGCAGCTGATCGATGTTTCTCTCTCATCGATGTTTCTAGCTCTCTATCCTTCTCCCTTCCTCTCTGTAAAATATCAATAAAATATTTTTTTAAAATATAAAATAAAATGCTTTGGAGACTATAAAGCTCTGAACAAATGTGAGCATTTGTTGTTCTTCAGGTGCCTCAAGGAAAGGAAGTTTCACTAGATGGGTATAGGCAAAGGTGGGACCATCTCCCAGAGGGAGGGGGACTAGGGCTAAGAATTGAGTTGACATCAGAAAACTAGAATTACTGCTCAGGGGATAAAAGGAATAGTGCTTGGAAAGCAAGAGAGAGGACAGGACCAGAGAAGCTGACTACCACTGCCCACCTATTTTCAGTACTAGGGGAGGGGTGGGTGGGTGCTGAAGGGTACAGCCAGGAAGTAGCAGGAGGTGGCACGGACACAGCCTTCCCTCTCTCCAGGTTCCCTACAGACTTGAGACACTTTCCTCTTACAGACATATTTGAGAAGCCAAGGTAAGGAAAGCTGAAGATGGGGTGTGGGGGATCTGGAAAGATATTGAACTCTAGTTTCTGCCTGGCCTTGGGGAGAATGTCTTGGTGACCATGAGTCCTCACCTGTGACTAATGAGGGGGCCAGAGAAAGACAAGGGTCAGAGATGGATATAGTCAACTTCCTACTCCCACAAGAATCCCAGGATGTTCCACCCTTGTCCAGGAGAGCCCCAGGGTAAACAAAAGTTGGCTGAGCATCATCCTATAAACCAAAAGGTTGTGGGTTTGATTGCCAGTCAGGGCACATACCTAAGTTGCGAGTTCAATCCCTGGTTGCATCAGGAGGCAACCATCAATGTTTCTCTCTCACATCAAGGTTTCTCTCTCTCTTTCTCCTCCCCCCTTGCCCTCTCTCTAAAATCAATAAAAGCATATCCTCGAGTGAGAATTTAAAAAAATGTTAGTCTCTCCTTCTGCCTGACAGATTTGCTAGGCATTCTCGGGTTGAGGGATAAGCTCAAGAAACAAAGGACTTACCAGTGACCCCTCCTGACTCCTGAGCATGGTGCTAGGCTCTGGGACTCCCACTATAGAGGAGATCTCAGGGAGAAAAGTAGAGGGGAGGACAGGTGGGTGGGAGGGCAGCCAACTCCTTCTCTTGCCCACTGCAGGCACAGCCATGGGGGATGCAGAGATGGCAGTATTTGGGGCCGCTGCCCCCTTCCTACGCAAGTCAGACAAGGAGCGGCTGGAAGCCCAGACCAGGCCATTTGACCTCAAGAAGGATGTCTTCGTACCTGATGACAAAGAAGAGTTCGTCAAGGCCAAGATTGTGTCTCGAGAGGGTGGCAAAGTCACTGCCGAGACCGAGAATGGCAAGGTGAGTGGCAGGGCCGTCATAAGAGGCCTCCCTGGATACCCCCCACACAAGCCTGAGGACAGTCCGATTTTCCCTTCCTTTAGGTAGGGACCCACATCCTCCAAATAGCCATTCTCGTTCCCAACATCCAGTGTATCTTCTCTATGATCCTGACTTCTCTCTTGAATACCATCGTCCTGTAACTCGCCTAACTCTTATCCCTGCTGAGGGAGGACTGACAATAGGCTCTGTGTGGGGGCTGTTGCAGACAGTGACAGTGAAGGAGGACCAGGTGATGCAGCAGAACCCGCCAAAGTTCGACAAGATTGAGGACATGGCCATGCTGACCTTCCTGCACGAGCCTGCCGTGCTCTACAACCTCAAGGAGCGCTATGCGGCCTGGATGATCTACGTGAGTGCTCCATCTATGACATCCCTTTGAGTCTGGTGGCTTCCTGGTCCATACATATCTACCTCCTGGAGATGAGAGTTTCTGTTCTTTGTGCCCAGACAGTATTGCACTCTGTAGTAGTCCCTATATCCTTGGTTCAGTTCTAATGCCCTGGGGGCTGGCACTACTCAGATTTAATGTATTCATAGATTTTCCTTTCTCTTCTTCCTCTCTGCGATCTTTCTCTAACTCTAATGCCATCCCTTCCATTGGCAAATCACTTCCCTTTTTCTACTCCTAGACCTACTCAGGCCTCTTCTGTGTCACCATCAACCCCTACAAGTGGCTACCAGTGTACAATGCAGAGGTGGTGGCTGCCTACCGGGGCAAGAAGAGGAGTGAGGCACCGCCCCACATCTTCTCCATCTCCGACAACGCCTATCAAAACATGCTGACAGGTGACAGGCCCCAAGGGAAAGGTTTTTCTGAGAATCCCACATGAGGAAACGCACCCGCTGGCTCTCTTCCTCCTCCTGAGGGGTTTGGAAGATGGACAGGCCTGGAGAAAGGCAGGGAGTGGGGGGATGTGGGGAATACCAAATAAGAGCATCCTGAGTGGCTTCTGATTCCCTCCTCATTTTCTCCCCACAGACAGAGAAAACCAGTCCATCCTGATTACGTGAGTGTGGCTCCTACCCTGTTCCCTTCCAGAATCTTCCTGACCCCAGCCTCATCAGGATCCCCAGCCCCTATGCATAGCCCACTCTTTTCCCTCCACCTTCATGCCAGCTCCTCTTTCTTCTCTGGCCTTCCCCCTTGCCTTCTCTTTGTTCTCTTCCTTCCCTCTCTTATTTTTCCTTTCCAATCTCCTTCACCCACTCTTCTCCAACTCATCATTTATTCCTAAGCCCAGTATCACCATATCTTCTTCGACTCTTCATTTTCTTCCATCTTTCCCTTCCCCATTCTTCCAGTCCCATCCATTCTTATTCTAGGCCCATCTCCTCTGATTGACTTTACCCAGCTAAGAGCAGGTTCCACCTGCCCAAACCCAGCACCTTCTTGTGTCATCCTTCCTGGTTGCTACACCTGACCCTGGGTATGTCAAAGTACAGCTATGTATTTGGGATGCTTAGTATCTGTCAGCTGCCTGCGTCAGGGCTCCCACTGTCAAGTAGGACCAGACACTCTCTCCTGACTTGAGGCTTGTTGGCCCCCAGCAGTGTTTGTGCACTGCCTAATGAGCCCCTGAATGTCCTGACAGCGGAGAATCCGGGGCCGGGAAGACAGTTAACACCAAGAGGGTCATTCAGTACTTTGCTGTTATTGCTGCCATTGGGGATCGCAGCAAGAAGGACCAGAACACAGGCAAGGTAGGCCTGTTGTCCCTCAAGGGCCCACATTGCAAAAAGGGAAGGGAGTCCTCTTACCTCCCATCCTCCTGACCTCTGCAGGGCACCCTGGAGGACCAGATCATCCAGGCCAACCCTGCCCTGGAGGCCTTCGGCAACGCCAAGACTGTCCGGAATGACAACTCCTCCCGCTTTGTGAGTGGTTCCTGACCTTGGACTTGGGATTTGGGCTGATGGAGGGATAGCATCAAATATGAGCTTTCCCTCAACTCATCACTACTCTCCTCCATCTCACCAGGGGAAATTCATTCGAATCCATTTTGGGGCAACTGGCAAGTTGGCATCAGCAGATATAGAGACCTGTGAGTACCATCAATCTGCTAGGGCTCAGCCTGAGCCCACACTCATTTAACCATCTTGATCCCAACCTCTCTCTGTCTGTCTTTCTCCTGGTCTCTGACTCTCAGTCTCTCTCCCTCTCTGTCTCTGTGTGTCTGTGTCTTTAGTTCTCTCTCTGAGACTTCCTCTGGTCTTTCTCCATCTCTGACTCTGTAGATCTGTGTGTCTTTCTCTGTGACTATTTCTTTCCTCCTGGCTCTCTGTCTCTATCTCCACCTCTGTGTGTCTGTGTATGAGTCTCTCCCTCTTTCTTCCCTCTATTCCTCTCCTTCTGCCTCTACCTTTTGCTTGCTACATAACCATTCATTTCTGTTTTCTTGTCCTTTCTCTCTTTCTTCTCCCCTACTGTTCACAGACCTTCTGGAAAAATCCAGAGTTATTTTCCAGCTGAAATCAGAAAGAGATTATCACATTTTCTACCAAATCCTGTCTAATAAAAAGCCTGAGCTGCTGGGTGAGTCAGACTACCAACTGAGACCAATGGTCTCCATGGCAACCTGGTTCCTTCTGCTTGGGCTGCTTGTTGGCATGCACTGGGTTTATGGCACTGCTGAATTGAGTTCTGTGGGATGTGGAGACACATTAAGTCCTGTCATGTGCTTTTCTACAGGCCCTGTGCTGTGGCAGTGAGAGCCAGGGGTTTGTGCCATATCCTAAACACGTCTTCTTCCCCCAGACATGCTGTTGATCACCAACAATCCCTATGATTATGCATTCATCTCCCAAGGAGAGACCACTGTGGCTTCCATTGATGACTCTGAGGAACTCATGGCCACTGATGTAAGTGTGTAAGGACCCAGTCCAGAGGTGAGGGTATTGGTGGTGAGGGGCAAATGGGCATTCCACTGGCCCAGGAGTAGAACTGACATTGGCTGTCTGTTGTTCATAGTGGTATGTTTCTCCCTGAGGGCCAGCATGTCCCTCTGGCCAGGGTGTGCTGGGATATGGGTATGATGAGATAGGGCTGGCCAGTATTTGGTGTTCAATCAAACCAGAGAGGGCTGAAAGCCATGGGACAGAGAAGCAGACAAGTGAAAAAATAAGGCATCAGTAAGGGAAGGAGGGTCATGTAGATTCCATGAGCTGGGCTCACTGTTAGGTAAACAGCATATATGGACAGATATGGAAGGTCCAGGCAGGGAAACAAGTGTGGGGCCTAGAAAAGGGGCAACAGTAGGAAACATGCATGGGTAACCCAGAGCACCTCCAGAGAACAGTTGTGATCACTGACGCTGGGGCTGAGGCGGTCTGTCCTCCACCCTGCACTGGTACCTCCCACCTTGTTTTGGAGTCATCACTGGGTATGGGAATCTCAGAACTCATGGGGTTTTCTCTTCAACTGAAGAGAGACCTCATTTACCTGCCATACTTCCTCTCCTGTGGTCCACCAATATGGGGCCTTCTTACAGAATGCCTTTGACGTGCTGGGCTTCACTCCAGAGGAGAAGAACTCCATTTACAAGCTGACAGGTGCCATCATGCACTTTGGAAATATGAAGTTCAAACAGAAGCAGCGAGAGGAGCAGGCTGAGCCTGATGGCACAGAAGGTGGGAGTCTGGGATGCTGGGGGCAGCTGTGGAGTCGCTGAAGGCTACATCTGCAGAGAAGTCATCTCTCTTTTTAAATTTATCTGTATTGTTGAAAGTACTACAGATGCCCCTCCCCCATTGAACCCCTCCACCCTGCTCCTGTCCCCTCCCCAGGCCTTCACCAAACTATTGTCTATGTCCATGGGTTATGCATATATGCATATAAGTTCTTTGGTTAATCTCTTCCAGGCTCCTCTTCCCTCTGAAATATGTCAGGAGTCCTCTCTTTATCAACTATGCTACCTATCCTTTCTTTCCAGAGGCTGATAAGTCTGCTTACCTCATGGGGTTGAACTCAGCAGACCTGCTTAAGGGGTTGTGCCATCCTCGAGTGAAAGTGGGCAATGAATATGTCACCAAAGGGCAGAATGTCCAGCAGGTGGGTCATCTTTAGAAGATAAATGATGATGGAGTGGAAGCTTTGGAATTCACTCTTCTCAATGAGTTTGCTCACCTGGGTCTCTCCCCTACCTTCCAGGTGTCATATGCCATTGGGGCACTGGCCAAGTCAGTGTACGAGAAGATGTTCAACTGGATGGTGACACGGATCAACGCCACCCTGGAGACCAAACAGCAGCGCCAGTACTTCATTGGAGTCCTGGACATTGCCGGCTTTGAGATCTTCGATGTGAGTAGGGGGAGCCCTGAGGGTAGGGGGAACAATGACACACTCATCAGCATATGCAACAGGAAAGCCATAAGCCAGACACCAGAAAGGCAAGTGGGGTTCAGCAGTGACAGAAGCAGTCAGCATCCTGTCTTCAGGGGGTACTCCCTCTCTGCCCTGACAGGGGAGGGTAACAGCCACACCCCTCACTGGGCTGACCATTCAGATATCTGCCTACCTGACCCACCTCTGCCCTCATCCACCCTGCAGTACAACAGCTTCGAGCAGCTCTGCATCAACTTCACCAACGAGAAGTTGCAGCAGTTCTTCAATCACCATATGTTCGTGCTGGAGCAGGAGGAGTACAAGAAGGAGGGCATCGAGTGGGAGTTCATTGACTTCGGCATGGACCTGCAGGCCTGCATCGACCTCATTGAGAAGGTGCTACCTCAGCCGCACCTGAACTGTCCACTCATACCCACATGAATGCCTCAGTCAAATTGGCAGCCCCATACCTTCTAAGGAACAGGATCTGGATAACAAAAAAATCTGGAGCCCCAATTTCCAGAGCCCTCTGTTGTCCTAGCCACCCAGGACAGGGTGGCACCTAGGAGAGCTGAGTTCCCAGGGCCTGAGAATAGGCACAGAGAGGACCTCCCACCTCTAGAATGACCTCCCACGCCAGTGTGTTTAACCACACTGGCTTACCCATCCAAGGAGCAGAAAATTTAAGGATAGGGTGGGAATTGTAAGAGTGCCCCTATTTTCAACTCCTCCATCTCAGGGATCTGGGTGATGAATGATATGTATAGCATCAACATTCCCAGACTTTCACAAAGGTTCCTCTGAAATCAAGCAAAGTCTTCCACCTTGGGAAGGCTTGAACGAGTGCCAGTCAGTAGATAACTGTGCTCAGAGCTGACCCTGATACCTTAATGTCCAAAGGGGCATCTCCATAAGCAAATAATGATCCTAGAGCAGGCTCTATCTCCATCTATATGAGTCATGCTCAGTGATGCTCTCCCTTTCACCCTCAGCCCATGGGCATTATGTCTATCTTGGAGGAGGAGTGCATGTTCCCCAAGGCCACAGACATGACCTTCAAGGCCAAGCTGTACGACAACCACCTGGGCAAGTCCAACAACTTCCAGAAGCCTCGCAATATCAAGGGGAAGCAGGAAGCCCACTTCTCCCTGGTCCACTATGCTGGCACCGTGGACTATAACATCCAAGGCTGGCTGCAGAAGAACAAAGACCCACTCAATGAGACAGTGGTGGGCTTGTACCAGAAGTCCTCCCTCAAGCTGCTCAGCAACCTGTTTGCCAATTATGCTGCATCTGATGCACGTAAGTAGAGACTGGGAACCAGGGGACTAAGGAACAGGGTTTCTGCCCTGGATCTGAAGCAGGAAAATTGCTACACTCCATCACTTTCATATCAGACTGTACCCAAGGTTTACAGACTCATTGAGAGAGAATTGGGTGGAGAAACTGAGGCACCCACAGTGAAGACCCTCCCTTGGAGTCCAAATGCTAGCAAGGATATGAACTAGAGTAGCGGTCGCCAACCTTTCAGAACTCACGGACCACCAGTGGTCCGCAGACCACCGGTTGGTGACGGCTGAACTAGAGGATGTGACTTTTCACCCCTGCCCTGGCCTCCCCACACACCTATTTGTGCCCCTTTTCTTGACTCTCCTACCCACAGCTGCTGATAAGGGCAAAGGCAAGGCCAAGAAAGGCTCATCCTTTCAGACCGTGTCAGCTGTGCACAGGGTGAGTGTATGACCCCAGCCCCAGCCCAGCATGGCTCCTTCTTTGCCTTGTTCATCCTGACTCCTCCCACTCCATCTCCTCATTCCATTTGTGATCCTTTCCACTCTTTGCTCATCTCCTCATTTCCATTCTCTTCCTCTTCATTTGCAGGCCTCTTCCCTTACTCAGTTCCCATCTCATCTCTCTTTTCTTTCCCTCCTGCCTTCCATTTTCTCTCTCCTCTCCCATGTCTTCCCCTAGCATTCCTCCATTCTTTTTAGTTCTTTGCATTCTCTCAGTCTCTCTTTCCTGTTCTTCCTCTCCTCTCCCATTCTTACTTCTCTTTCTTTCACTTACTTTACTTTTCCCTCATGTTTTTTTGGATCACAGGAAAATCTGAACAAGCTGATGACCAACTTGCGCTGTACACATCCCCACTTTGTGCGTTGCATCATCCCCAATGAGACCAAGTCTTCAGGTGAGCCCCAGAACTCAGGACCAGCCCACTGCTGGAGACTCACTGCCCCAAGAACAGGCATCTACTAATCTCCCACCACCGTGCTTTCCAAATTGCATTCTTTTCCTATCCCCCATGAGGTTTCCTGCCCCAATACTACCTCACCTTTGGAATGTGTAACTCAGGGTAGCATATAAGGCTCTTTGATTAACCTTACCTCATGAATTCCTTAAAACCCCCAATGAGACATATAAGGATTGTTTATTTCTTTTTTACTGATAAGGAGATAGAGGCTCAGGGGCCTGGGTCTAAGGCTTGGCTCTGTTCTGATCAACTTAGTGACTTTGGTCAAGTCCCTTAACCTCTCTGAACTTAACCCCTCTTGTCTTAGTTTATTTTTTAGAAAATGGGATATATCTTTCCTGGCTACCCTTTAGGCATAAACTATATAAAAAATGTGAAAGCCTATGGTTACTCTTAAAATCTAAAAAAGAAAGACAGAAAAGTAATTAAAGATCATTATTAACTAACCTGCTAAAGTTACTGGCTTATAAGTGGCAGAGTCAGGATCAGGACTCAGGACTTAGCTCTTAGTCTAGTCCTCTTCCTTCCCTCCTGCTACAGGGGTGATAGACAACCCACTGGTCATGCACCAGCTGCGCTGCAATGGTGTGCTGGAGGGCATCCGCATCTGTAGGAAAGGCTTCCCCAACCGTATTCTCTATGGAGACTTCCGGCAGAGGTGGGTACAGGGAACAGGGGGAGCCCAGGTGGCCTTCATGGGAAATGGAGTCTGCAGGTGACCCCAAATTTTGTGGAAAGAGCTGGCCAGTTCAGAATGTGGGTGACTCTGGGCACCTCCCTCCCAGGTATCGCATCCTGAACCCAGCGGCCATCCCTGAAGGCCAGTTCATTGACAGCAGAAAAGGAGCAGAGAAGCTGCTAGGTTCCCTGGACATTGACCACAACCAGTACAAGTTTGGCCACACCAAGGTGAGTCTAGAGCTCCGCAGGGTGGACTTGCAGGGCGTGCAGCCATGTTGAGCAGAGCAGCTGGGAGTTTGGAAGGCAGACCCCTGATTCCTGGCTTCCTGTATCCTGAAGCCAGGCTTCCTTTCTCTCTTGTCTTCCACATTTCACTCCCAGGTCTGGAATGAGCAGGTGATGGGTCCCCTGGGAGCTCAGCCAGGGTCTCCCACCCTCTTCCTCCATCCTGGATACCCTTCTCTGAGGCTGCAACCCCCTTGTCTCTCCCCCTTGTTTGCAGGTGTTCTTCAAGGCGGGGCTGCTGGGACTGCTGGAGGAGATGCGAGATGAGAAGCTGAGCCGCATCATCACTCGCATTCAGGCCCAGTCCCGTGGTGTGCTCTCCAGAATGGAGTTTAAGAAGTTGTTGGAACGCAGGTAGGAGATTTCAAAAGGAGGGTGCCAACCCGAGGCCCAGGTTGGTTCAGGGGCAGTATTAGGAGAAAAAGCTTCAAACAATGAGACTGGCAGGAATGTCTCATAGGGACAGAGGGTGGAGCTCATGGTCAGAGAACAGGATGGATGAAGGAAGGGCCTAGGAGTCAGGGCCTCAGAGCATGAAGGAGGGAGGAGGGATCTCTCACCACTCCTCTCACTGGGCCCCTGCAGAGACTCCCTGCTGATAATCCAGTGGAACATTCGGGCCTTCATGGGGGTCAAGAACTGGCCCTGGATGAAACTGTACTTTAAGATCAAGCCTCTGCTGAAGAGTGCAGAGACAGAGAAGGAGATGGCCACCATGAAGGAGGAGTTTGGGCGCCTCAAAGAGGCGCTGGAGAAGTCCGAGGCTCACCGCAAGGAGCTGGAGGAGAAGATGGTGTCCCTGCTGCAGGAGAAGAACGACCTACAGCTCCAAGTGCAGGCGGTGAGGCTCTGGGCCCCTTTTGGCTCTTCCACCAGCTCTGACTGCGCTGCACCTCTTCACCCAGCCCTGACTACACTGCACCTCTCCACCCAGGGGCTCACCATTTTGTCCCCTAACAGGCAGAGGATTCTAAAATCAACACTTTCAAAGGCCTCCAAAGAGGTCCCTTGAGAGAAGAAAAGGGAAGGGGAGAAAGAAATAACTTTTAAAACACAGGCTTTCTACCTCGGTTCATCCTGGATCCACAGCTCCAGGGCAGACCATGCATTACCTTTGAATCTCTTTGTCTTCATCCCTAAATGGAATAAAGCTACCCATCTCACCACATTGCAAACATATGCTGTATATATATTTATGTAGTTCCCTTTCTTCAAAGGAGGAGACCAGATGAAGAAGGCCAAACAAAGAGCCTTCTGGTTCCCTACCCTCTGTTCCCATTCCCCAAAGCTCTCACCACATTGCCCTAATATCCACCCCCTCGCCCTAACTGGTTTGGCTCAGTGGATAGAACATTGGCCTGCGGACTCAAGGGTCCCAGGTTCGATTCCGGTCAAGGGCATGTACCTTGGTTGCGGGCACATCCCGAGTAGGGGGTGTGTAGGAGGCAGCTGATCGATGTTTCTCTCTCATCGATGTTTCTAACTCTCTCTCCCTCTCTCTTCCTCTCTGTAAAAAATCAATAAAATATATATATTTTAAAATCCACCCCTCCCCATCCTTCTGCGGTTCTTCTCAGTGGGGGGATGTCCTGAAGCTCCCCTCCTATAGAGAGGGCTGAGCCTGTCCCACTTCCACCTATCTTGGCAAAGACCCCACCCACTGAACAGCCTCCCCTCTGTGTCTCACCCTCAGGAACAAGACAACTTGGCTGATGCAGAGGAGCGCTGTGACCAGCTAATCAAGAACAAGATCCAGCTAGAGGCCAAGGTGAAGGAGATAAATGAGAGGCTGGAGGACGAGGAGGAAACGAATGCTGAGCTCACTGCCAAGAAGCGCAAGCTGGAAGATGAGTGCTCTGAGCTCAAAAGGGACATTGATGACCTGGAGCTGACATTGGCCAAGGTGGAGAAAGAGAAGCACGCAACAGAGAACAAGGTGAGGGCAGCTCCTTCGGTGCCAGCCCAGGTCTCCTCAGGATTCAAAGACCACACCGACCTTAACCAACACCAGGCCATTCAGGGGATCCTGATAGCAGGGTGGTCCTTGGCATTGAAGATCTCCATAGATGTCCTCAGGCTTGTGACCTTTGACCCTAAAAGGGATGGGGTTCTTGGTTGACAGGTAAAGAACCTGACAGAGGAGATGGCTGGGCTGGATGAGATCATTGCCAAACTGACCAAAGAGAAGAAAGCTCTGCAAGAGGCCCACCAGCAGGCCCTGGATGACCTTCAGGCTGAAGAGGACAAGGTCAACACACTGACCAAGGCCAAGGTCAAACTGGAGCAGCAGGTGGACGATGTGAGTAGATTGTCACAGGGCCTAGAAATACCATGCCCATCTATGCTTGTGTGTGTGTGTGTGTTTGTGCAGAGGTATTGGAGTGTGCTCCCTTTCCTGAAACCTTTCTAGAAGGGAGCCGGGGAATAGAAAAGGGGAAGGATACTTGAAATATTAATGTTTATTTCATGTAATCTTATTATATTTAAAATCATTTTTCTTGAAATATTAATGTTTATTGAATGTAACATTATATTTAAAATTGTTTTTTTTTGAAATATTAAAAAAAAGGAAAGGAGAAGGATGACCAAATGTGAGTTAAGTAGATCATGTCACTGACATGATCAACAGTAGAGTCAAGCATATATATCTCTACCTTCAACCACTGAATTTAGAGGGTTGTCTCATAAGAACATGATACATTTCTCCGGGAATTTTGTGAGAATCCTCAAAGAGAATCTTTGGGCTTCTAATATTTTAGGCAGGGTCTTGTCCTCAGTGATCATTGTTTCCACAGATAGTTCTTTGTGCACATATCTGTTGAGTTACTTTCACTCTGTCTTATCATTATTGAAGAATTTGTCTCAGCCATAAGAATGTGAGCTGCCTTTAGGCAGAAACTTAGATTTATTTAGTTTCGTTTCTGCAGTGCTTAGTATGGCTCCTGAAATTTAGTAGGTGTTTATACTATGCAGAATGAAGGTATGCAGATTTGGGGTTTCATCCCATAGTCACTCATTCTATCATTTTATCAGTTACTGAGCATCCCTACATGCTAGGCATTCTCCCAGCCCCCTGGTAACATTTGGCCCACTCAGGGGAGGTTTTCCCAAGTCCTGAACATCGCTTAGGATCCCCCAACCCTAGGAGTGACTGAGTTTCAAATCACCAAGTCAGGATACTTCTCCTCATGCATCACACTAGTCCTTCTCTCCACCAGCTGGAGGGGTCCCTGGAACAGGAGAAGAAGGTGCGCATGGACCTGGAGCGAGCAAAGCGGAAGCTAGAGGGCGACCTGAAACTGACCCAGGAGGGCATCATGGATCTAGAGAATGCCAAGCAACAGCTGGATGAGCGGCTGAAAAAGTAGCGTATTTCCCTCCCTGTTGCCTTTTTTTCCTTCCCAGCCCAGCACACTGTTCTGTGGATGACAGTCTAAGCTGACCCAAGACATCCATCCTCAGAGGTAACAGCCTCATTTAGATTCAATTAGTGGGTGCAAAACTGAGGTCAAAGCTTCCAGGAAGAGTTCTTTCCTCCCCCAGACATGTACATCAGGGCCCAGCAGTTTTCCCTGGTAAAGTCTAACTTGAATCCCCCAAGCCCTTTTTTTATTGGGCACTTAAAAGGGATGGAAAATAACAGCTCAACCCCTTTATACACAAGTCTTTTTGGAGACCAGCTGTTAACATGGAGGAATGCTCCACACAAAAACCTCTCAAGAAAGTTCTTTTAGGTCCTTCACGGAGAGCCCAGAGAGCCACAGGGAAATGGGTCAGCCATCACACTTGAGCTATGCAGGATCAGGGCCATTTTTTCCCCCTCATGAACTTGTGGTTCTAAATCTTATTGCAAGTCCTTCCAAAATGTGTAGTTCTACTTTCCAACTTGGTAAACAGTGAGCCTGCAGAACATGCTTGGGTAATCAAGGATCCTATGGTGCTTTAGAGTCAGGGCTTTGAAAGGTTCCACATCGTCATTGGGCTACATCAGCCTAGGAGTCTCCACACTTCCCCAGGCACAGTATTTGTTGAATGAGTGAGTAAATACATAATCCCATTGATCCTCAAACCACCTTTAAAGGATGGCATTTTTAACTGCAATTTACTAAAGAGGAAACAAAGGGTCAAAAATATTAACCAAATTCAAAGTTAGAGTGACAGAATTAAAGACCTTTGGAGTTAATAGGGGCCTTTGAAACATCTAGTCCAACCCTCTCATTTTACAGACCAAAGAGGGAGAGTCCCTCAGAGCCCAGGTCCTATCACTCCACCTGCAATGTTCTTCCCATCACATTTCCTATTGAACTTCAATCCTTCAGCTGGTGGACCCTCCATCAGCCCTGGAAGTTGTTTTTCTGCTGAAATCCTGCTGTTCATTTGTTTTATTACCATTTCCAACCACAGGTGGGCCCTTCTAGAGCCCAAACAACCTCCCTTGCTTCAGCCGCCTTCCTTCCCCACAGGAAGGACTTTGAGCTGAACGCCCTCAATGCAAAGATTGAGGATGAGCAGGCCCTGGGCAGTCAGCTGCAGAAGAAGCTCAAAGAGCTTCAGGTAAAGTCTGGGATGCCCAGAGTGGGCACTAAACTCAGCTTCCCAACCCCCTCGTCCAGGCTGTCTTCTCCCCAGCATCACAGGCATTTGCTTATGGGTCCATCAAGGGAGGCACTGGGCTATCTTAGTTTCCCCATGGAACACCTCCATGCAGGGCTGGGTGATCCAAGGATGATGTAGGAAGAGATCTTGAAAAGCTCACAGGTCAGGGAGGCAGAAATCTTGGCTTCCTATTTCAGATCTGGATTAGCTGATGACCATAGGGAAGCCCACTCCAGATCTCTGGGTCTCCATGTCCTCTCCTGTACCTGGTAACTTTTAAGGTCTCTGCAGCCCTGATGGCCTATGACGTCCTTTGTTACTTCTAGAGCAAACACTGTTGGGTCTTTAGTTGTCTAGTCCAGTGGTCGGCAAACTCATTAGTCAACAGAGCCAAATATCAACAGTACCATGATTGAAATTTCTTTTGAGAGCCAAAATTTTTAAACTTAAACTGTATAGGTAGGTACATTGTTATTAACTTAATTAGAGTACTGCTTCAATTGCACTGTACGTGCGCGCCTGCACATGGTATTTTGTGGAAGAGCCACACTCAAGGGGCCAAAGATCCGCATGTGGCTGGCGAGCCACGGTTTGCCGACCACTGGTCTAGTCAAACAAACGCGGTTCTCTTACTCTAACGTTTATTATTTTTCCCACTAAACTGCTTTAACTATCCCTAGAACACAGGTCTTTTTATCCCTCTTCAAGAGCAAGCTTCAACCACTTTCAGTAAAGAGAATGCATAATGTTCTGGCCTAAAGAAAGGCTAATTTAGCTGCCTAAACCATCTCCCTCAAATCCTTTTCTTTCCATATCTCCACTGGTAGAACTAAACTGACTTGCTGTTCCAGGCAGGCCAGGAGTCTTCTAGAGCTGGGGGAGGGGGCTCCCATGGAGGGTTCCAGGCAGTGAGGCTGAGCCCTTTGTGTCTGGGCCCAGGCACGCATCGAGGAGCTGGAGGAGGAGCTGGAGGCCGAGCGCACTGCCAGGGCCAAGGTGGAGAAGCTGCGCTCAGACCTGTCCCGGGAGCTGGAGGAGATCAGTGAGCGGCTGGAAGAGGCTGGCGGGGCCACATCTGTGCAGATTGAGATGAACAAGAAGCGTGAGGCTGAGTTCCAGAAGATGAGGCGGGACCTGGAGGAGGCCACGCTGCAGCACGAGGCCACGGCGGCAGCCCTGCGCAAGAAGCATGCTGACAGTGTGGCTGAGCTGGGCGAGCAGATTGACAATCTGCAGCGTGTGAAGCAGAAGCTGGAGAAGGAGAAGAGTGAGTTCAAGCTGGAGCTGGATGATGTCACCTCCAACATGGAGCAGATCATCAAGGCCAAGGTGGGCCTGTGCTTAGCCTCTCCCCTCCTCCAGTTCCCTCCACCCATCTCCACATGTCTCCTCTTTTCTTTGAGGGCTCAGTTTCCCACTTTCCTTCTTCTACTCGGTTCTCTGATCCTCTCCTTCCTTCCATGCCTTTCCTCTTCCTCTCCTTTTTACAAAAATATTTTTATGAATTTTTAGAGAAAGAGGTAGGAAGAGGGAGAGAGAGAGAGAGAGAGAGAGAGAGAGAGAAACATTGATTAGCTGCCTCTGCACACTCCCTACCAGGGATGGAGCTTGCAACTGGGGCATGTGCCCTGACCGGGAATCAAACTGATAACCTTTTGGTGCATGGGACAACACCCAACCAACTGAGCCACACTGACCAGGGTGCCTCTTCCTTCTCCTTTAATTGCTTCCATTAGACCCCTTTCAGTGCCCCCTGAAACCATCATTTGAATCTCCTTCCTCTGTCAGGCTAACCTGGAGAAAATGTGCCGGACCTTGGAAGACCAGATGAATGAGCACCGGAGCAGAGCCGAGGAGACCCAGCGTTCTGTCAATGACCTCACCAGTCAGCGGGCCAAGCTGCAAACTGAGAATGGTGAGCGCTACCCCAGCCTTGGGGAGACACATACACATACCTCTCCAGAGAATGAGGGTTAGGAGAAGGATCGGGGGAAAGAGGAGTGCCTTGCCTTCAAGAGTTGAGTGTGTCTCGGTGACTTTCCAGGTGAACTGTCCCGACAGCTGGATGAGAAGGAGGCACTGATCTCCCAGCTGACCCGAGGCAAGCTCACCTACACCCAGCAGCTGGAGGACCTCAAGCGGCAGCTGGAAGAGGAGGTCAAGGTGAGGCCTAGACTCAGGCCACATGGCCCTCTGCCAGGAACATAGCACTGGCCTTGCATCCCATTATTTCCTTTCTCCCAGAATTCCAAAAGGGATAATAGCCTAGACCAGTGGTCGGCAAACTGCGGCTTGCAAGCCACATGCGGCTCGCGAGCCGCGGTTTGCCGCTCTGTTGACTAATGAGTTTGCCGACCACTGGGATAGGGGCTTAATCACAAGGAACAACAACAGCCTGTAATTATTGGAATCGAGAGTCTAGGTCAGTGGTCGGCAAACTCATTAGTCAACAGAGCGGCAAACTGCGGCTCGCGAGCCGCATGTGGTTCGCGAGCCGCATGTGGTTCGCGAGCCTCAGTTTGCCGACCACTGGCCCAGACCCCACCACATGCCTCTTAAGTCTAATCCCCAACCTGAGGCTTTCTGCTGCCTTTCCTGGAGAGATGTGAGGGAGGACATGGGCTAAGGATGCCTGTGGGTCCTGGGTTAGCAGAGCAATCTGAACCTGGAGAGAGAAACTCACTGGAGTCTATTTCTAGCATTTTGCTGGGCTCCTGAAAAAGGGGAAAGAATATGACTTTTAAAAAAGGTCAGAGCTCGCCCTAACCGGTTTGGCTCAGTGGATAAAGCATCGGCCTGCAGACTCAAGGGTCCCAGGTTTGATTTCGGTCAAGGGCATGTACCTTTGTTGTGGGCACATCCCCAGTAGGGGGTGTGTAGGAGGCAGCTGATTGATGTTTCTCTCTCATCGATGTTTCTAACTCTCTCTCTCTCTCCCCCTTCCTTTCTGTAAAAAAATCAATAAAATATATTTTTAAAAGTCAGGGCTCAAATTCTAACCTGACTCTTAGAGGTTGGTGATCTTGCCACTGGGGCATGTGCCCTGACCGGTAATCGAACTGGCCACCTAACCTCTCTAAGCCTCTGTCTCCTCCCCCAAAAATGGGAGAGGATGATAATGTCTGCTGCAGTGAGGGGACAGGGGTGACGGGCATGAAGCTGTTTGTAAATAGTGCAGTGCTACATGGGCATACTTTCTTATTGGTACTCAGTAAACCATTCCAGGTCCGCTGGAGTTTAGAGCTAGGTGAGCCATGGGGAGGCTGTTGAAAATAGGGTGAGGAGATGGGCAAGGGCTGGTGATGCTTTATGGGGAAAGCTGAGCCCACCTCCTGCTGTTCACCTCCCCAGGCGAAGAATGCCCTGGCCCATGCACTGCAGTCAGCCCGCCATGACTGCGACCTGCTCCGGGAGCAGTATGAGGAGGAGACAGAGGCCAAGGCAGAGCTGCAGCGCGTCCTGTCCAAGGCCAACTCGGAGGTGGCCCAGTGGAGGACCAAGTATGAGACGGACGCCATCCAGCGGACCGAGGAGCTAGAGGAGGCCAAGTGAGTCCCAGGCAGCCCGCCTCTGGCCAGGGCCCCTTTGCCGGCAGCTTGCAGTGCAGCTCGATCCTCAGTAGATTGGACACATGGGATGGATGCTTAGCTAGGTTTTGACAACACAGGAGAACCCTGCCCTGGCCCCATGTCCTTCTCCTCTCAGGGAAGCTTTTTGCTCGCATTATGTTTCTCATCCGAATATAAGACGAACAAAAGGTTTGTCTGAGGGCAGAGTGCTCCCACCAGGGGCAGGTGCTGTGGCAAGGCAAGGTGGGGTGGCCTGCAGAAGTTCCTGTGCCCTCCCTGTCTGCAGCCTAAAGGCTGGCCCAGGGTTAGAGGGATGCCACCCAGAAGGCCCTTCTGGGTGCTGTGGGTCTTCATATCCTGCCGCCAAGACTCTGCCACTCAGTTCTCTGCCCCCTGGGGCCCATCCTCAGGCTTCTCCCACAGCTTCTGAATTTCTAAGGATCAGTTTTCCAGAAGACTCATGTCATTTCCTCTTGTCCAAATACCCCCTCCTCCATCCTTCCCCCCTCTTCTACCATCCCCCCACCCCCCTGGGCAGAAAGAAACTGGCCCAGCGGCTGCAGGAGGCTGAGGAGGCTGTGGAGGCCGTCAATGCCAAGTGCTCATCCCTGGAGAAGACCAAGCACCGGCTGCAGAACGAGATCGAGGACCTGATGGTGGATGTGGAGCGCTCCAACGCGGCCGCTGCGGCCCTGGACAAGAAGCAGAGGAACTTCGACAAGGTGGGTCTTGGTGGGGGTCACAGCCAGGGGCAGAGCAGGGTTACCAGCATCAGTATGAGGCCAGGAGCAAACTCCTTGGAGTCAGGGAGGAGGCTGAGCCCAGGCAAGGGGCCTGGGCAGCCCCTGGAGGTGGGGCAGGGGGGCTGCACAGTCAGTCTGACTCTGTCCCTGCAGATCCTGGCCGAATGGAAGCAGAAGTATGAGGAGTCGCAGTCAGAGCTGGAGTCCTCACAGAAGGAGGCTCGCTCTCTCAGCACTGAACTCTTCAAGCTCAAGAACGCCTATGAGGAGTCCCTGGAGCACCTGGAGACCTTCAAGAGGGAAAACAAGAACCTTCAGGGTGCGTTAGGGCATGAGGCCAGGGAGGGGAGGGAAGAATGGCCACTCCTGGCACCACACAGAGCCTCCAAAGAGCATGTCCTTTCCCAATGGACCAGGGCAGCCCCCAACTGAGTTGTTCGGCCCCTCCCACAGAGGAGATCTCTGACCTGACTGAGCAGTTAGGTTCCAGTGGAAAAACTATCCATGAGCTGGAGAAAGTCCGCAAGCAGCTGGAGGCTGAGAAGATGGAGCTGCAATCAGCCCTGGAGGAGGCCGAGGTGTGTGTGGAAGAGGGGGGAGCTCTAAGCTGTGGTCACAGTTCTCATCTCACTTTTGTCTGCTTTGTTCACTGTTCCATCCTCAGAGCCTAGAACAGTGCCTGGCACATAGTAGGCACTCAACAAATATTGTGGAATGAGCAAACAGGCCACTCAGTTCCCTTCACACAAACACTGTACCTATTACATCTTTGAAAAGATTCCCTGTTTTCACTTTCCTCCATTTTCCACCTCTGCCTCCCTCTTTGGGATTTTTACATTCTGTGCCTGATTGCCTGTTTCCTTGGCAACACCTTTTCTCTTCATTTTCCTCTTTGTCTTCATTGCTAGCTCTCCTCTGTGAGGCCTAAATCACCTTCTATTAGGCCTATTTTTTTTCCTTTCAAATTCTCTTTTCTCTTTCTTCTTTTGACTGAACTATTTACACCACTCTTGAATTCACTTTGTATCCATGATTCCTGGACAGACCCCTACCCCAGCCCGTGCCCTGACTCTCTGCCTCACATCCTCTCTCTCCGCCCCCCTCCTAGGCCTCCCTAGAGCATGAGGAGGGCAAGATCCTCCGGGCACAGCTGGAGTTCAACCAGATCAAGGCAGAGATGGAGCGGAAGCTGGCTGAGAAGGACGAGGAGATGGAGCAGGCCAAGCGCAACCACCTGCGGGTGGTGGACTCGCTGCAGAGCTCTCTGGACGCGGAGACACGCAGCCGCAATGAGGCCCTGCGTGTGAAGAAGAAGATGGAGGGTGACCTCAATGAGATGGAAATCCAGCTCAGCCATGCCAACCGCATTGCCACCGAGGCCCAGAAGCAAGTCAAGAGCCTCCAGAGCTTGTTGAAGGTACATGAAGACTCTTGGAAGCAGGAAGTCTGCTGCCCAGAGAGGGGAAGGCCTCCATGTGGCCAAATTGAGTGCTAATGTCCCATTACAACTCCAAATCCCTCCTGCCCCAGGGCCATTGCGAGGCAACCCACAGGCTCCTCCTGAGCCACCATGATGGGCTTTCCACCAGCATCCAGTTTGGTGTAACAGTTCTGATGGGCCCAGAGATCAGCTCCCTCCCTCATGCTCATCCTCTTGATCCTCAGGACACCCAGATCCAGCTGGATGATGCAGTCCGAGTCAATGATGACCTGAAGGAGAACATCGCCATCGTGGAGCGGCGCAACAACCTGCTGCAGGCCGAGCTGGAGGAGCTGCGGGCTGTGGTGGAGCAGACAGAGAGGTCTCGGAAGCTGGCAGAGCAGGAGCTGATCGAGACCAGCGAGCGGGTGCAGCTGCTGCACTCCCAGGTGAACAGCTCTCCTGGGCATTCCTGGAGGAAAGCACAGGCTACAGCACCCTGCAGGTGAGGTTTGGGAGCCAGTCATGATGCTCAGTGATTTTCATGCTCTGCCCACCCCGGCCCTCAGAACACCAGCCTCATCAACCAGAAGAAGAAAATGGAGTCGGATCTGACCCAACTCCAGTCAGAAGTGGAGGAGGCGGTGCAGGAGTGCAGGAACGCTGAGGAGAAGGCCAAAAAGGCCATCACAGATGTGAGTGCCCCCACACCTTCCAGCCTCCCCTAAAGATGTGAACAAGGGCTCTGTGTCCAGGCCAGGCCACTGTGCTATAAGGACAAGGTGACTCTGCAGTTTCATGGGTTTGAGGGCCTCAGGAAGCGAACGCCAGGATGGGAAAGAGGTGATCCTTTAGGGATAAGAGACCTGGGCCCCGGTTCTTTTACACCTCTCTCCTGTCCACAGGCCGCCATGATGGCAGAGGAGCTGAAGAAGGAGCAGGACACCAGCGCCCACCTGGAACGCATGAAGAAGAACATGGAACAGACCATTAAGGACCTGCAGCACCGGCTGGACGAGGCTGAGCAGATCGCCCTCAAGGGCGGCAAGAAGCAGCTGCAGAAGTTGGAGGCCCGGGTGCGGGAGCTGGAGAACGAGCTGGAGGCCGAGCAGAAGCGCAATGTGGAGTCAGTCAAGGGCATGAGGAAGAGTGAGCGGCGCATCAAGGAGCTCACCTACCAGGTGTGACTGGGCTGGGCTGGGCTCTCTGCACCATGGCCTGAGGCCAGGGTGACAACCAATCAAGAGGAATTAAGTGTTCTCTGTGAGCCTCTTTCAGGGCAAGGGGTGGGATGCAACCCCTGGATGCCCATTTCCACATCCCCAATCCCTGTCCTGCCTTGAGTGTCCCCTGGCTCAGAGGTTAGTCTCTGCGATTCCTGGCTGAGAGCTCCACCTCAGCATTAACCCCTGGCCAGCCCCTGGGACACACAGAGGTCCAGACAGAGTCCTCCCTAAACAGGTCATCAGAAAGCACGTATGTGGCCTGGCACCATTACCACTAAAATACACCAAAAACATACCAAAGCCATTCAAACACACTGCAAAACTTCCAGTCATACAGGTGTAGACTCCAGCTTTCCATGGTGTTTTCTAGAATCAGACTCTCACTTAGATTTTGTTTCTGTCCAATCCAGAAAGTCACCATCCCTCTGTGCACACTTGTCCTTAATCTCTATCAAGTCTATGACATCCCTGCAGCCCAGGAGATCCCATCATGCCTGCAGTCCCAGGTCCCTGCCAGCACCTGCTGGGTTCTAGAACTGAGGGCTTTGTCCTCTGTGGGGCCCTAGGACCTCCAAGGGACTGCTCCCAGAAATAGCATGCACACACAATTTTGTGCACAATTTGGAAAATCCTATCAGCTCCCTAAACCCTTTCCTGCTACAAACCATTAAGAATATTTATACTTTTTTTTTCTTTTTTTTTTTCTTTTTTTTTGCGGGGGAGAGAAATTATAAGGAGAACTTAAATGTTTGGTGAGGATCAGAAAGTAGAACTGGATCAGGATAGTACATTCAGGGTAAAAATGACAAGTGGAGGGAGGGGGCATGCCTCCTATGACTGTGACATCCTCCCTCCTGGCCCCCAGACGGAGGAGGACAGGAAGAACCTGCTGCGGCTGCAGGACCTGGTAGACAAGCTGCAGCTGAAGGTCAAAGCCTACAAGCGCCAGGCGGAGGAGGCAGTGAGTGACCTTGCTGGGGACTGAGCCTGGAGGAGGGACACGGGAGCCAGTGCCCCAGGCTCGGAAGCTGACCCTGAGCCCGACCCTGAGCCCTCTCTCACTTCTTCTCCCCCTGAACCCCTGCAGGAGGAGCAGGCCAACACCAACCTGTCCAAGTTCCGCAAGGTGCAGCATGAACTGGATGAGGCGGAGGAGCGGGCCGACATCGCTGAGTCCCAGGTCAACAAGCTGCGGGCCAAGAGCCGTGACATCGGCACCAAGGTGGGTTCCCCACTCCTACCCCAGGCCTTATAAGTGACCCCCATGGGAGCACACCCTCCCACATCAGTGCCCAGACTCAGCCCCCACACAAGGGATGCCTCCTCTTTATTCATTCCCCACAACCGAACCACAAGGCCCTAGAGGACAAGGTGATTCAGTCCTCTGTGATTTCTAAGACTCTTCCAGCTCTCACTTTCAGTGATTTTGCAAACCCCAGCCCTAGGGTGGTCAGCAACTCTAGAAGACCCCCACTGCATATATACCCAGAAGTCCTCCTTCTGTGAGGACTCCAGCTCGTTTCCCCCAACTGCTAGTCTCCACTTTCAACTAGTTTTAGCCTACAACCTTGTAATGTAATCTTAAAGTGGGATCCCGAGCACCCCTTGTCCTCACCCACACAGCTCCCTCTCTGACCCCAGAGACTAACTTCCAGAACGTCCCCTCCTCACCAATCCCTAGGACACACCTCCCAACACCATGGGGCCCCTGCCAGGCCACACAGCAGTCCCCCACCCCACCAAGTGCCCCGGCTCCCCTTGGTTCTCTGTGCCCATCCCTACCCAGCGCCCACCTTTTTAGAGCTAAGTTGGACTTTGTTTCCTTTCAAAAGGGCTTGAATGAGGAGTAGCCTTGCCACAGCTTCTTGATCCGCTCAGTCCTGAGGGTGCCAACAGAATCCCAGTCCTGGAGCCTATAAAGCAGCCCTTTTAGAGGAAGTGGAATAAAGCAATTTTCCTCCAAGTGAGATCCTGCCTCTGGTCTCTTCTTCACTGCCCGCCAGCCATAGGGACTGGGACACAGGGGTGGGACACAGGGGTGAAGGGAGGAGAGGCAGCTTCACAGGTCAGACCAAGGAGGCCTTCCCAGGGAGCCTGTGAGGCTCTGAGCATCCCCAAGGAGCTCCCCTTCACCTCTCCTCCCAGCCCTCTCCCTGGCTCAGAGACACTCACGATTAAGGAGATTTATGGAAACCTTAAGACTCGCTTAGAGCATGTGAACCCATCTCCTATGGACATACGTTCCAGCTCTGATCAACGCTACCTCACCACCACCAACGACAGTACTGGGACTGGGCCATGGGAAGGAGGGTCAGTGTGTACCCTCTGAGGTGTGTCCCTTGGGCAGGTAGGATAATGAACCCCAAACCACAGACAAGTCAGGTCTCTGAGAGGGCACAAGGACTTGCAACTGTAGCCCACTACCCTTCTAGACACAGCCTCAACTGTCTCCAACCAACCCCAGAGGCCAGTGCGCCTCTCCCCAGCTAACAAGGACAACTATACGCTCAGCCCACCTTCATCTCCTCCTTATCTCACAGGGCCTGGCACCCTCCATCCTTTCTTCTTCCTCATTTCTTCCCACTATCACTTCTGTTCAAAAGACCCTCCTCATCTGGACTTGCTGGAAATGGGGGATCTTTGGCCCATTTATTGCAGGCCATCTGCAGGGGAGGCAGGTAGATGAGGGACTGGGGAAGAGTCATGTTTTAGCAGGACTCTGGAGAAGAGGAGGGGATGAGTGGAAGGAGGGCTGGGAGGAGGAAGCAAGCCCCACTACAACTAAACTCCAGCCCCCCTGGAGTCAGTGACACACCTGGGCTGCTTAGCAAAGGCCTAAGACAGGCCATGGAGGGCAGGAGCTCAGGGGGCAATGGTCCCAGTCTCCTGCTGAGACTCCTGAAGCCTTGCTTCCACCCTAGACTGAATCTCCCCAACCCCACCACACACAGCCACTCCCAGCCAACCTCCTGCTCCTTCCCAACCTCTTAGCTTTGAAGAGGGAGGGCAAGGGCTTATCCCAGGAAGGAGGAATGCCAGTGTCTGATTACAGGAAGGGAAGGGAGAGGGGAGAAAGGGAAAAGGAAAGACCTGAGGGAAGGCCTGAGGAGGTGACAGTGGAGAGAGAGAGAACTGGGGGTCAGGAGGACCAGGAAAACCAACAAAAAAGAAAAGATGCTGCCCTAACTGGTTTGGCTCAGTGGATAGAGTGTTGGCCTGTGGACTGAAGGGTTCCAGGTTCGATTCTGGTCAGGGGCATGTACCTTGGCTGCGGGCACATCCCCAGTGGGGGGTGTGCAGGAGGCAGCTGATGGATGTTTCTCTCTCATCGATGTTTCTAACTCTCTATCCCTCTTCCTTCCTCTCTGTAAAAAATCAATAAAATATATATTTTTTAAAAAAAGATGCTGCAAGTGAGGAGAAAAGATCCACAGGCCCTCCCACCTTTCTCCTGGCACCTTTTCCATTCTCCCACCCTAGGAAACTCCTCTTCCTAGGAAGGACTTGGAGAGCAATGAGGATATTGGTAGAGAAAAAAGAGGGACACCCAGAGAATCTAAGCTCCCACAGCAGAAGACAGAGCAGGAGCTGGACGCTGAGAGAACGGTAGCGACAGTGGGTGTGAGAGGGAACTGGCAGCTGAGCCACAGGAGGGGAGGGTGCTAAGAGGGCATGGGAGAGGAGAAGGGAGGGTGAGCCTTGGATAGAGGAGCCGGAAGAGCTGAGGGGATGATCCCGGACAAAGGAAAAAATCCTGGGTCACCTTCAGATGCAAGGAAAATCAGGAAAGATGAGGAGAACAGTGAGATTGGAGAGAGGTCAATGAAGACGCTGGAGGAAGACGTGGAGGCAGAGATGACAGAGGGCAAGCAGAGGTCAGGCTTAGAGAAGGCAGAGACTCATGAAATGTATGCATGTCAGACTCCAAGATGGGCAGAAGCATGGCAGAGGCCAGATCTGACGTTGAGAAAGGGAACCAGGCAGAGGGAAAGGATGGTCAAACACAGAAGCAGACAGACTCAGGGAGCCAGGCAGAGACGCTACCTGGTGCCAAGGAGGCTGGCCCTACCTACCCATCCCCTACCTGTGGCAGGAGTCTCCATCCCGTGCCCCTGCACTCCAGGACTTCCAGCAGAATGAGGAGCTGCTTTGGGAAGCAGCTGAGGGAGGATGAAGAGCAGGTTTGGATGTGAGAGCCAGGGGAGTGGAAGGGGCCTAAGAAAGGAAGAGGGCAAACCAGAACACAGAGGGGGCAGAGCCCTGGAACCAAGTTAGCCCCTTCCCTCCCCCTCCTTCCATAGGAGACAATGAGAACTTCCTGCCACCCCTCACCCCTTTCTCCACCTACATCCAGTCTGGGAACACAGGGTTTCCTGAGGACAAAGCCTTGTCTTTGTCACCTGCACCTGACCCAGCCTGACCTGCTGTTCTCAGCCCCTTATCATGTCCCCAGGGCCATGGGAACCAGGCAGTGACGCACTGAGCCAAGGGCTAACCCCCCAGCTTGCACAATGGAGCCTCAAGTGACCTAGAGCTAGGGACAGGTGGCCTGTATCCCCTGGGGGTAACAATTTGACGTATGTACCTGCAGGAGATGGGGATGTGGCGTTGACTTACAGGACACTGGATATAGCATATAAGTCCTCTGGAGACAGCTGTGTATTCCTGAGTCCGATAATGGGGCAGTGGAGGGTCCCAGGGAGTTGGGGACCTTGGAAGAGAAGCCACATATTTAATGGAAAGCTCTCCTACCCAGAGAAGGTGACCCCTGTGTGTCCTACCCACCTCCACACTTGAGCTATATTGAGAGGTGACAGTAGATGGGCCGGGGTGGGGCTGGGAGAATATTCCTGGGTGTGAGAGTGTAGGGAAGCCAGAGCAGGGGAGGCTGGCTTTGTTTTCTGAACACAATGTCCACTTAGTCATGACAGGCACGGCTGCAGAAGACCTGACACCTACTGCCTCTGAGAGGTGGCATCTGTGGAGGTTGGGGAGGGGGGCCTTGAGGCTCTGGGGCACTTGGGGACACCATGAAGGAAGGCATGTAAGTATGAGCCTCAAGAGGGTTGGAAGGGGCACCAGAGTTCTACCTGGGAGGGGGTGGCAGACTGCAGAGCTCCACCCCACCCCCACCCCAAGCAACGCAGAGCCTAGGGCCCAACTGGTGCAAATCCCCAGGCCTGCCAGGCCCCAGCCAGCCTGGGCAGCACCTGTACTCTCTGGCAGTCCAGAGAGGTGAAGGGAGCAGCCCCCCACCCTAACCCCTCTTCCCTCAGGTCCCAGGGATTAATGCCTCCTGACTCTCCCCATGCCCTTGCTGCCCCCCACCAGGAGCAAAGGGTGGCAGTGGGAGGGTAAGAGCTTATGTGTGCAAATGTGGGTGTACAAATGTGTGTATCAGTGTGCATAACAGCAAGTAAGAAAATTTGCAAGCTTCAGTTTATAAGTGTGAAAATTCTGCATGTGTGTGGCTAAGAATGGGTGTGGTAGTCAAGTCCATATGTAAGGTCATTGGACTGTGAGTCTGCGTACAGATCTGCTGAGATGCATGAGGGAACCCCCTTCCTCTGTTTGAGAGGCTGGACAGTGCGTACTGTATCAGGAACATCAAAGGAGGGGCTGGGGAGCTCCAGATGTGTCCCCAGGGCAGCACAGCCTTAAGTGCCTGGGAGGACAACTGTGTAAAAAGTTGGGGAACAGAAGGAAACAGGACACAGTCTTTGTGCTGAGAGGGCAGCACAGAGGTCATGGAGCTAAGCAGTAGACCCCCTCCTGGGCATCCTGGCTCCAGCTCCCAGTCCCTAGCTCTGTAGGACGCCATGGGAGAGGGAGAGATGCCCCAGATGTGGCGGTGTGAGAGGGTAAGAAAGATGGGGGGAGTCCATGGCTGGGAGGCAGGGGACAAGCATCTGGGCTATGAGAGTAGGTGACCCTCACCCAGTGTGCTCAACTCACCCTTCAGGTTAAAAATAACCAAGGTAAGGGCCTGGTGGGGCGGGGGAGGTGGTGTGAGAAGGTCCTGTCTTCCCACTATCTGCCCATCAGTCCTTTGGAGGGGAGGAATGTGCCCAAGGACTAAAAAAAGGCCCTGGAGCCAGAGGAGCTGGGGTAACAGACCTTTCATGGGCAAATCTGGAGGCCCGGTTGTCCTTCTATCACCTCCAGAGCCAAAGGATCAAGGGAGGAGGAGCTAGCAGAGGAGAGAGGTGGGAGGGAGGGTCCCTCCGGAAGGACTCCAAATTTAGGAAGGGGGTGGGGGCAGCGGGATATAAAAAGAGCGAGCTGCCGAGGACAGACAGACACTACTTTGAACCAGGTAAGAGGGGGTTTGGGTGGAGGCTCTGTGGCTCACCTCCAGAGCTCCCATCTGAGAGACTCTGCCTTCACTGGGGAATGGGGTGCAAGTCGGTGGGAGGCCCAAGGTACTGCTCACACTGCCTTTCTCCAGCCCTGGGAAATTCCCACTGACAGAGAGGAGGTCCCACTGAAAAAAACGAGAAACCTCTTTTCTTCTCCCATCTGCATTTCTTTCCTGCATCCGTCATCTCCTGCTATGTCCTCCCCACCCTGTCTCCATCTTTTTCCCTCTTCTGATGATTTCCCTCTCTTTGCCTGGTTTTATTTTGCCGCTTAGTCCTTGTCATACTTCTTTGTCTCTCCCCCTTGCTCTTCCTTCTTGCTGTGTGTTCTAATTTCCTTGCCTCTCTCTGTTTTCAACGCTGATTCCACGTACGCTCTCTTCTCCTGGTCGGCCTTCCTCCATGGTTCTTCATCCTTCTGGTCTGTTCTCTCTGCCCGACTGCACCTCTTTGGCTCCACCATGGTCCAGGCTCTTCAGAATTCTTTGTGAGGTGATCACCAGGTGAGAACCACCCAATTTTCTCCTGGGAGTCAGGTTGCTAGACCAGGGGCTCACTGTCACTCCTTTAAGCTGCTTAGCACATCCCCTTAGCAAGCTCCAGCCAACTTCACCCCTGCAGACCCTCACAGAGATTCCTCTTCAGTGTCACTTCAGAGGGCAAGGGAAACAGAACTTGAATGGGGAGGGCTGGACCCAAGCCAGGTGCTTCTCAAAGGAGGGGTGAGGGGAGAGTGTTAGGACCCAGTTGGTGAGAAGGTGGGGCAGGGAGTGGGGGTACAGAGGGCAGTGCCACTCACTGAGGCCTGGGCCCTCCTGTCTCAGCCACAGAGAAGCAGCAAGATGACCGATGCCCAGATGGCGGATTATGGGCCAGCGGCCCAGTACCTCCGCAAGTCAGAGAAGGAGCGTCTGGAGGCCCAGACACGGCCCTTCGACATCCGCACTCAGTGCTTTGTGCCTGATGATAAGGAGGAGTTTGTCAAGGCCAAGATCATATCCAGGGAAGGGGGCAAGGTCACTGCTGAGACCGAGAACGGCAAGGTGTGTGAAGCACAGGGCCAGGGGAAGGGGAAGAAAGATTTTGGGGGAGGTGCCAGGATGAAGCCACTTGCAGTGGGAGCTGATGGGTCCCGGAGAAGAGCCAAAGCCAGTGGGGTTGCATGACATGCCCCCTTGAGGAGCCAGTGTCTGAGTGAGAACGCTGACCTTTCTCAGGTGGACCTGAGCAGGTAACCAGGCACCACCCCAGCATTGCACACCCCTTGCCAGAGAGGATGCTGGAAACCTCAGCTGACTTCCTCCTCAGAGGAGGGCATAGTCACATCAAACAGTTCCCTTCACGAGCTTGTATCCCTCTTCTCTGTGCCTCAGTTTCCTCCATAAACAAACTCTCCCAAATTCCCCTCACCCAAACCAAGAGCAAACTCACAGACCCAGGTGAACACAAAGAGCAGGAACTCTTTAGCTGAATGCTCAGTCCTGGGGCTGGTGACTGGCACTCAGAAGCCCTGGGTCCCTGGTCCCTCACGCCAGCCCTGAGAATTGCCACTGGTCGCCAGCAGCAGCTCAGAGCCATGTACCTTGCAGGCACACTGATTAAACGTTGCATTCCATCGAGGTGTGGAATAATGGACCACAACCCACTGGGGGCTTTGACTCTTACCCCAGCTCTGCCACTAACCAGCCACCCTACCAGCACATCATTTAATTATTCAAGCCACAGCTTCCTCCACTGTAACAAATGCTGGAATACCTGCCTGCAGGATCTAATGACATCAGAGCATGGCAAACTCACCAATGCCAATCAAACCACAGTGACAGTGGCCAGTGTGGAGGTAGGGTAGTTGGGTGAGATGTCTTTCCAGTAGAGATGAAGATTTGCCTCAGGCACTGCCCTGGAGTCACAGTGAGGGGTGTGCACAGACGGTAGAGGTGCCAGCCTCTCCAGGTTTGCCCCTAGATGGGGACTGAACAGTAATAGTTACAGGCACAGGGTCTGGGGTACTGACAAGACACAAGGACTCTAGGATGGTCTCTAGGGTGGAAGAGACAGTGAGTGGGAAAATTTTCTGAGAAGCTCTGGGGTAGGGCCCGGGCACTGGCCGGAGGAGAGCTGTGGGAGAGAGGCCAAGTTGTGGCCTGCGTTCTGGGAGGTCAGTGGGTGAGACTGGTGACTACAGACTGGGAGGTATACTCATTCTGTCCTACTGCCCATGCTCCCTCCCTAGACGGTGACCCTGAAGGAGGACCAGGTGATGCAGCAGAACCCGCCCAAGTTCGACAAGATCGAGGACATGGCCATGCTGACCTTCCTGCACGAGCCCGCCGTGCTCTTCAACCTCAAGGAGCGCTATGCGGCCTGGATGATCTATGTGAGTGCATTCTGCACATGGCAGGAAGCCCATCCTGGACTAAGAGCAAAGTAGGGCAGGGCAACATTGCCAAGGGGGGAAGGTCAACACTCTCCCAAGGGGCCCAGCACGCCCCCTCCTCCCATCCCCTTCTTGCCCTTGGTCAGCTGCAGGAGGACAGGAGCCAGCTGGGTGACCAGGGACTCTCCTGCCAGCCACCACTGCCCATCCTGGGTTCTCCCAGCCTCTCATGCCTGTCTGTCTCCCGCTCCAGACCTACTCAGGCCTCTTCTGCGTCACCGTCAACCCTTACAAGTGGCTGCCGGTGTACAACTCAGAGGTGGTGGCTGCCTACCGGGGCAAGAAGAGGAGCGAGGCACCGCCCCACATCTTCTCCATCTCAGACAATGCCTATCAGTACATGCTGACAGGTGAGCTCTGTGGCCCTGCCTTGTGCCCCCTTAGCCATGGACCTAGGCCCTCAGCCCTGACGCCACTGCCTGTCCTCTTTTCTCTTCCAGATCGGGAGAACCAGTCCATTCTCATCACGTGAGTGAGCGCCACCCACCCACAGAGGCGCTTGGGGGGCCCAGGCTGGTTCCTAAGGAATGGTTTAAGGTTATGATTGAAAGGAGTGTGGGGTGCTGGGCTCTCAGAGAAGTGCTAGAGTGACCAATGATGATGTGCAAATTCTCCCGGTGGTGGTGGTCAGATGGCCAGAACTCTGAGGGAGGAGGGGGCAGTGCTACTAGTAAGCTCCAAATGGAGATCAGTGAGACTCCTAGGTTATGATGGGTCCCTGTTGCCTCCAGCGGAGAATCCGGGGCAGGGAAGACTGTGAACACGAAACGTGTCATCCAGTATTTTGCCAGCATTGCAGCCATAGGTGACCGTGGCAAGAAGGACAATGCCAATGCAAACAAGGTACGGATGGACCACACGCTTGGTAGAAGAGGTCTGGGCAGGCTGACCCTGGTGACCCTGCGCCTTGCCCTGGGGAGCACTGGTGGCAGTGCTCAAGATTTTCCTGGCAAAAGACACACACTCTGGGTACAGATATGGCCCTTTGGAGCTGCAGACTCCCCAGCAGTGCACCCAGCCCCAGCCCCAGCCCCATTCACCAGGACCAGAGCAGCCCCCTGCCCTCTACACCAGCACCTAAAGGTGGACAGAAGGTGAACTCCCAAGTTCTGCTCCCTCTGCAGGGCACACTGGAGGACCAGATCATCCAGGCCAACCCTGCCCTGGAGGCCTTCGGCAATGCCAAGACTGTACGGAATGACAACTCCTCCCGATTCGTGAGTGCCCTTGACCACTGCCTCATCTGGCCTTGACAAAAAAGGGGCTGCTAGCTCTGGCCGGGTGGCTCAGTTAGTTGGAGTGTCATCCCATACATCAAAAAGGTTGCAGGTTTGATTCCAGGTCAGGTTACATACCTAAGTTTCAGGTTCAATCCCTGGTTGGGGGGTATACAGGAGGCAACCAATTGATTTTTCTCTCTCACATCGATGTTTCTCTCTCTCTCTCTCTCTCTCTCTCTCTCTCTCTCTCTCTCTCTCTCTCTCTCTCCCTCCCTCCCTTTTTCTCTAAAAATCAATGAAAACATATCCTTGGGTGAGGATTAAAAATGGGGGTGCTGTTTTACCAACACTAACCACAGTTGATTGTCCTGTGTTTGACTTTGGGATATCAACAAGTGGGTTCTCTGTGTATATGTGTGTGTCTCTCTGTCTCTGTCTCTCTCTCTTAACCCTTCTGATTTAGCCTGGTTCCCTGGGTTCTGGGAACTCAAGAAAAGAGACCTGGAGTTACCACAGCTGTTCCATAGCAAGAAATGGAGGAGATTTGGTCACATTCTAGATTTTCCTTATTTCTGTTTCCAGAGCTTTTCCACATTAGAGTGGAAAAGGACATAGACATTGGAGCCAATTCTCCAGCTTTACACTTGCCCAGCAAGTTCCACACCTGTCTGAACCCTAGTCCCTTAGTCATTGAAACAGGTTGTAATAGCCACTGAAAAGATTACATGAGGTCATATCAGAAGTACAACCAGAGGCATTCTCTCTGTGCCCATTCCCATGCCAATGTTTCTATTCTGAGATCCCATGTGGGTTATGGGCATCCTTTCCCTGTGTTGCTGATACTAAACGGGGACCCCAAATAGGTCATTTACATTTCCAGGGCATTCTGAGTTGTGTTGAGGTCCAAGATCTCCATTCTGTCTCTTCTGGCCAGTCCCTGACTCTTTGTCCCATCTTCCCCCAGGGGAAATTCATCAGGATCCACTTTGGAGCCACTGGAAAGTTGGCTTCTGCAGACATAGAGACTTGTGAGTATGCAGGCAGCCCTGCCCACCTCTCCCTATCCTTCTCCTCTGCCTTTCTCCCCTGAGGGTGGCCCTGTTTCATCATTTCCCCTCCATCTTCTGTCTTTGTCTACATCTGCCTCTTGGCTTTAGTTTAGACCTTTGTTCCTCAAACTGTGGCTTTCCCCTGACCCACTTCATCTTACTGTAGGAGCCTGATCACCCTTTTGCTGATTGACTCTCCCCTTCCTTACCCACCTTCCTCTCCTCTCCTCACTTCAGATCTCCTAGAGAAGTCCCGAGTGATCTGCCAGCTCAAGTCTGAGAGGAACTACCACATCTTCTACCAGATCCTGTCCAACAAGAAGCCAGAGTTGCTGGGTGAGCCCGGCCCCATGCCCCTGCTGCCCCACTGTCTTCCCCAAGCAGGGCAGGTGCCCTCCATCTCCTCACCCTGCCTGCCACCCCACTCACCTCCCTCCTCCTTCCATCTGCTCAGTGGCTTTCTCTTTCTGCCCCTATTTGGGTCTGCCTGCATCGCCTCTTGCCTCCCTTTCCACCCTTTTCTTGTCATATTTTCTCCTGCTCCTTGTTGGCTTTCTCATTCTCCTCTTCATTTGCCTCTCCTTCTTATAAGTGTCATTTCCCCACTATCCTCCCTTCCTGTGTCCCCTTCATCCTCACCTATTTTTCATTTCTTTTGAAGTCTCTCTATGGTTCTTGCTAACTGTTCTCGGGCCTCTCCTCCATTCTTCCACATCTTCCTGCCCTGCCCCTTGCCTGGACAGACATGCTGCTGGTCACCAACAACCCCTACGACTACGTCTTCGTGTCTCAGGGAGAGGTGTCTGTGGCCTCCATCGATGACTCCGAGGAGCTCCTGGCCACAGATGTGAGCGAAGAGGTGGTGTGAGGGCTCCAGAGGACTCCTGAATCACCCACTCCAACTATCTTTTTGCCTCTCTTGGTCTGTTCAGAGCGCCTTTGATGTGCTGGGCTTCACTGCTGAGGAGAAATCCGGTGTCTACAAGCTGACGGGAGCCATCATGCACTACGGAAACATGAAGTTCAAGCAGAAGCAGCGGGAGGAGCAGGCAGAGCCTGATGGCACCGAAGGTTTGAGGGCAGGAGGGCAGGCACTGGAAAGGCCTGAGGAGCTGGGTGTCACCTGTCAAGAGGAGACAGTCTTCTGGGAGCAGGGTTTCCCACACTGCGTCCAAAAGTGGTATCTTTTAACAATTCTTAAGGAGCTAGGTACAACAATAGAGAAAGAGGGAGGAAACCAGAAGTCTGACAAACAGGTAGCCAGAGGGAGAGCCTTTTCCAAGGGGCAGGCTCTGCCCCCACTCTCTCCCTATTCAGCCCTGCCTCCAGGCTTTCTCCTCTGGTGCAGCCTAGCCAAGCCTCTGGCCACTCACTGTCCCCAAAGAGGACCTAAGGCTTGTGGTGTAGATGGGTGTGGTGAGGGCTGAGGAGGGAGAGGGACATGAGAAATATGGGAAGACAGGGAGCCCCCGCACCCCCACAATCTCTTAACCCCAGCAGTACCAACCAGAAATTAGTCAGGAATTTTTCCTCCTATGTTTAAATCTCACCAGAGCCCAGAAAAACACAGCTCCTGAGCTCTGCAGATCCCCATCATTGATGCAGTGTGCATGTGGGGGTGTCCAGCCTTTGGGTGAGCCCTTCACAGGCTCTGTGCCATGTTGGTTAGGAGGCACAGGCCAGGGGTTCAGACACAGCCCAGGGCCCACCTCTCTGGGCCCTAGTTTCTTCCTCAGTGAAATGGAGGGCAGACCTTTCCAGCCCCCTCCGGGGCTGTTGCAAGAATTCTTTGAGAAGAAGATGTGGTGTGAACAGTGATAGACAAACACCTGAGAATATTCCTCTTGCCCTACCTTTGAGGACCCCTTCTCTGTGTCTGTCCAGATCAAAATGCCAAGCCTGGGTGCCATGATAGCCATGTCACCAGTTATCACAAAATGCTTGAAATTAAACCAAACAGATTCCCTCTAAATAGAGGTGATGTATTGGATGGCACATTTAGAGAGCTGGGAGTTGGGGTGGGGGCGGGGGGAGTTGTCCAACATGCTGTTAGGAAATTAATTTGCCAGTCAGTCAAGTTGGTCAACATTGGATTAAGTACAGCAATACCCAATGCTGGGCCAATCCTGGGATAGGAACAAAGGAGGCAGGGAGCAGAGCACATCTCCTCCCATCCCTGCCCTGGAGAGATGAGGAGGTGCAGTGAGCTTGGGGACATGCTAACGCAGTGCTAGTGAAGGGCCTGGACCAGAGACCCCCGGCAGACATAAAGATGGAGGCATTGTGGTAGGCACTGGGTGAATGGAGGGGCCTGGGCTTCAGGCTGACTCAGGCACATACTGGAGTTGGACCTAATGTTTCAGAAAGACTCTGGCCCTGGGGTGGAAAAGAGGATCTGTTGAAAGTACTTGCTTACTCCTTTTCTTTTCCACCAGATGCCGACAAGTCTGCCTACCTCATGGGGCTGAACTCAGCCGACCTGCTCAAGGGGCTGTGCCACCCTCGGGTGAAAGTGGGCAATGAGTATGTCACCAAAGGGCAGAGTGTGCAGCAGGTGTACTACTCCATTGGGGCACTGGCCAAGTCAGTGTACGAGAAGATGTTCAACTGGATGGTGGTACGGATCAACGCCACCCTAGAGACCAAGCAGCCGCGCCAGTACTTCATTGGAGTCCTGGACATCGCTGGCTTTGAGATCTTCGATGTGAGTGAGGGGAACCCTGGGAGAAGGGAGAACAATAATGCACTCATTGGCACATGGGTCATAAGCCAGACACCAGAAGGGCAAGTGGGGTTCAGCAGTGACAGAGGCAGTCAGCGTCCTATCTTCAGAGGGTACTCCCTCCGTGCCCTGACAGGGGAAGGAACCAGCCACAGTCCTCATTGGGCTGAACACGACCCTGGGGCTGAGCCTACTGGCCACTCGGACAACTGCCTACCTGACCCGCCTCTGCTCTCATCCCCCCTGCAGTTCAACAGCTTCGAGCAGCTCTGCATCAACTTCACCAACGAGAAGCTGCAGCAGTTCTTCAACCACCATATGTTCGTGCTGGAGCAGGAGGAGTACAAGAAGGAGGGCATCGAGTGGGAGTTCATTGACTTCGGCATGGACCTGCAGGCCTGCATCGACCTCATTGAGAAGGTGCTGTCTCAGCCCATTGACTGTGTTTCCTTCCCCCACCATCCCAGACAAAGTGACAGCTTCATCCCTTCTACAACCAAGAAACTAGAGTCCCCAGAATCCCAGCCTCTCCCCAGGTCCAGCTTCCACCCACTATGGGGTCACAGGCATACACAGGACAAGCCCCTTCCTTCTGTTCCCAGGACCTTGTCCTCACAGTGGTCACATCTGTGTCTTGAGAGGGGAATGTAGTCAATGAGGACTCCTGGCCCGTCTGACACTCCATGGAAAGTGTCACTCATAGAATGATCATAGGCTGAAACTAGAGATGTGGGCTTCCCATTCTCTTCCGGTTCACTAAGAAAAGCCTGTCTTCAGCCCCTCTTACCTAAAGACTCAAGAGACAAGCATGAAGCTGATGGAAGGCTCCCAGTGATGACTTGCCCTCATGGTGCCCTTGGGCTTTGCTGGTACAAACCAGAATCCAGAGGGATTGACCCTCATCCAGCCTAGCCACTGTCCTTCAGGAAAGCTTCCGACAGGCTTTGGGTGGTGATCTAGGGTACCATGCTTCCAAAGGCCTCAAAATCCCCTGAAACTGTATGTAAAAGAGTGTGCGTGAGTGTGTGTCTGTCTGTGTGTATATATACACACATTTTCCTGGGGAGGCAGTCTTTGCTTCATCAAATTTTCAATAAGATTCTTGCCCCAAGAAAAGTCAAGAACCACCATGCTTTCAGAAGAACAGGATGTTGTGCAGACCCTGGATCCCTCTAACCATCTCTTGCAGAATTCTTACCTGTCCTATAGATAGGGGTCTGGCCAGCCCTGCAGTCTGGTGGCTCTGACACACATCTATCCCTGCCTTCACTGTCCTCTGGGGTGGGAGCCGTCCAGGAAGGCAGAGCTATGCTGGGATACCTTGGGGGCCCGGCAGGATGATTGGGGGTACATGGTTCTTCATTGGGTGTTCTGGGGCAGAAAGAGGTTATACATGCCAGATTTTAATATAATTGGATTTAGGTTAAATCCAAGAACATTTGTTTCCTCTATGAGGACAAAAGATGACAGCAGGCTCTCTGTGGCCTGTCAGCTATACTGGGCTGATGCTCTGTCAGGGTGTGGGACTCTGAAAGCCTGGTATGTGCTCAGTGATGCTCTCTCTACTTCCCCACCATGCTCTCAGCCCATGGGCATCATGTCCATCCTGGAGGAAGAGTGCATGTTCCCCAAGGCCACAGACACGACCTTCAAGGCCAAACTGTACGACAACCACCTGGGCAAATCCAACAACTTCCAGAAGCCTCGCAATGTCAAGGGGAAGCAGGAAGCCCACTTCTCCCTGGTCCACTATGCTGGCACCGTGGACTATAACATACAGGGTTGGCTGGAGAAGAACAAAGACCCACTCAATGAGACAGTGGTGGGCTTGTACCAGAAGTCCTCCCTCAAGCTCATGGCCACACTCTTCTCTTCATATGCAGCCGTTGATGCTGGTAAGGGCAGCCTCTGCACTGGGCCAGAGCACTTATGGAGGTACAAGGGGCCAGGGTCCCACTGTTTCAAAGTTCATGACTCTAAAGATGGGAGCCTGTGAGTCATGGGTTGGGGGACAGAAGGTCCCACAGTAGTCCATCTGTACCCCTTCTGTGAAAAAGGTATGTTCCACTTTGTGTTATGGATATCAGTATATATGTCGTGTGTCATCTTAAGACTGTGAGCCCCTGATGTCAGTGAGTGTAGCACACACATCACTTAACCAAGCCCAGCATTAGAGTGTGCCTGCAAGATGTTTCAGTAAACTCTGAGAGGATCACTGAACAAATGAGCCTCCAGGTTAGAAAAGGAAGAGGAAGGGTGTGGACTGAAATGAGGAGGATGAAATACCAGAAGAAAAGTAGAAAGTGGGAAGATGTAAGCATGAATGGTAGGGTTAGAAGAGGGTGGAGAAGAGAGCTGATACTATTTCAGCACCTGCTATGTGGCAAGCACTGGTGACACGCTTAGATGCTGATCTTATCTAACCTTCACACCTTTAGAGGTAGTTACTACCCTCCTCATCAAAAAACTGAGACTTGGACATAAGAAGTCACACAGCTAGTGAGGCTGTCCTGCCCCTGCCCGAAGGCTCCTCTGTTTAAAGCTCTTGTTCATCAAAAGATAGATACAGAGGCAGTAAAGCATCAAACAGACTGTCAAATTACAGTAACCAACGGATGCAAAACATTGGGGGGTGAGGGCATGTATGGGAGTGGGGTGCGGGGGGGTAATGGTAAGATATGTACACATATAATACCTTAATAAAAATAAATAAATAAATAAATAAATAAATAAATAAATAAAGCTCTTGTTCATCATTCCTTCTCTTCTTTTTAGCGGAGAGCAGTAAAAGCAAAGGAAGCAAGAAAAAGGGCTCATCCTTTCAGACAGTGTCAGCCGTCCACAGGGTAAGGAGGACCCAGAGATCTGTGGTGGGCAGGCCCAGACCAGAGCCTTGGGCGCACCACCCTAACCTGATGCTCTAAGTTTGGGGAAGAAAGAAGTACATGCTGATTGATCATTTTGGCATGTAAATTCTACACAAGCTTTAACTCGTCATAAATTATGTGTCAACTCCTTATCCTTTTTGAGGGTTCTGGTGGCAGGCTGTCTGGGGCCCAGGGCTCAGAGACCAAGGGGGTGGGTGGTGTTTGCTGTGGCTCCTGACTCCCTCCTCTCATCCACCCCCAGGAGAATCTGAACAAGCTGATGGCCAACCTGAAGACCACCCACCCTCACTTTGTGCGGTGCATCATCCCCAATGAACGGAAGGCTCCAGGTAAGCCATACGGAAGAGTCTAGTCTGGGAAAGGCACTTGGCTCATTTGCCCTGAGGCTGATCCCTCTCTCCTCTCCACTGCTGCAGGGGTGATGGACAACCCCCTGGTCATGCACCAGCTGCGCTGCAATGGCGTGCTGGAGGGCATCCGCATCTGTAGGAAAGGCTTCCCCAACCGTATTCTCTATGGAGACTTCCGGCAGAGGTGGGTACAGGGAACAGGGGGAGTCCAGGTGGCCTTCGTAGGGAATGGAGTCTGCAGGTGACCCCAAATTTTGTGGGAAGAGCCGGCCAGTGCAGAACGTGGGTGACTTCGGCCACCTCCCTCCCAGGTATCGCATCCTGAACCCAGCAGCCATCCCTGAAGGCCAGTTCATTGACAGCAGAAAAGGGGCAGAGAAGCTGCTAGGTTCCCTGGACATTGACCACAACCAGTACAAGTTTGGCCACACCAAGGTGAGTCTAGAGCTCCGCAGGGTGGACTTGCAGGGCGTGCAGCCATGTTGAGCAGAGCAGCTGGGAGTTTGGAAGGCAGACCCCTGATTCCTGGCTTCCTGTATCCTGAAGCCAGGCTTCCTTTCTCTCTTGTCTTCCACATTTCACTCCCAGGTCTGGAATGAGCAGGTGATGGGTCCCCTGGGAGCTCAGCCAGGGTCTCCCACCCTCTTCCTCCATCCTGGATACCCTTCTCTGAGGCTGCGACCCCCTTGTCTCTCCCCCTTGTTTGCAGGTGTTCTTCAAGGCGGGGCTGCTGGGACTGCTGGAGGAGATGAGAGATGAGAGGCTGAGTCGCATCATCACCCGCATTCAAGCCCAGGCTCGGGGTCAGCTCATGCGCACTGAGTTCAAGAAGATCGTGGAGCGCAGGTGAGGCACAAGGGAAAGGAGAGATGTTCCCAGAGATGTAAGAGGCAGACAAGTAGTTCTGACTGGCTTGGGTCAGAAGACCTGAGTTCAAATCCTGGCTCTATCACTTATCATCTGGTCTGGGCAAATGACTTTACCACTCAGGACCTCATTTTGAAATCTTTTTTGTTAATCCTCACCCGAGAATATTTTTTCCATTGATTTTTTTAGAAAGAATGGAATGGAGGAGGA
The DNA here is from genome assembly GCF_963455305.1 of Plecotus auritus. Taxonomy (NCBI): domain Eukaryota; kingdom Metazoa; phylum Chordata; class Mammalia; order Chiroptera; family Vespertilionidae; genus Plecotus; species Plecotus auritus. The sequence continues at coordinate 84,331,963 of NC_137770.1, read as the reverse complement.
AAGGGGGGAGAGAGAGAGAGAGATCAATGTGTGAGAGAGAAAGATCAATGCTTGTCTCCCACATGCACCCTAGTTAGCGGGTCTGGAGATTTGAACCCATGACCCTTGGATGCTCAAGCCGGTGCTCTAACCACTGAGAACACTGGCCAGAGCTCATTTTGGATTTTTTAAAAGTTTTTTTCATAGGGAAATGCTAATTAAGAGACTCATGAGATACCATTTAAATACACTAGATTTACAAAAATCAAGACGTGTGTGATTCACCGCTTACAGATGTATAAATTAGTGCAACTTCTTTGGAAAACAATTTTTCATCTTTGAATGGGGGTGTTTATCAATTCCACTCCTGAGTGCATGCCCACAGAGAAACTCCTGCATGTGTACAAGACAACAAAAGAATCTTCATCGCAGCATTGGTAAAAATAGCAAAGATCTGGAAACAGCTCAATTTTCTATCCACAAAGAAATGGGTAAATAGTATAGTCATTTGGTGGAATATTATACAGCAACAAAAAGGGGGGGGAACTACAATTACATGGTGCAATATGTTCAAACCTTAAAAGTACATTGTTGAGTAGACAAAAGCAAGTCACAGAAAGATACATATAGTGTGATACAATTTTCATAAAGCTCAGAAATAATAAAATAGTGGCGTATTGTTTAAAGATACATACATATATAGTTAAAGTATTTTTAAAAAAGCTAAGAAGAGAAAACCACAAGATTCAGGGTAGTGGCTGGTGAGGGACCAGGAAAGAGGCAGGAAGGAACACACAGGTGGAGTCACTGTGGCAATGCTCTAGTTCTCATTTGGGTGATAGGTTCATAGGTAGTCATTTTGTTGCATGCTTCATAACATAAATTATAGATATCCCTATATCCTATGTAATAAGAGCTAATATGCTAATTAGACCGGACGGTGGAAGGACCCTCCAGAATGACCAGTGGGCGGGGCCAGGGGGCTGCAGGGCTGCGGAGGCCAAAGCAGCTGGGGCTGCAAGGACCAAACCCTTTGCAAAAATTTCATGCATCGGGCCTCTAGTGTAAAATATAATTTTTAACACATTTGAGTTTTTTATAATGCTAAACATAGTAAACACTCTATAAGAAGTAGTTTTCATTACTACTAAGGCCCCGTAGGAAAAATATAAACTGCCCTTGTCTTTATTTTATCAATTAATAAATTTTCATTGAACAACTCCATGTTCGGTGTAGTAATGTTGAGGTGGGGGTGTTTATCAAGGCTACAAGAAAGGTCCCTGCCCAAAGGTGCCTACAAACTTGCTTAAATGGGCTGGGAGCCAAATGCAGTTTGGGAAGTGCTCTTTCTTAGTGCCCCTCCTTTCCTCTATGCTTCTTTGCCAGGGATGCCCTTCTGGTAATCCAGTGGAACATTCGGGCCTTCATGGGGGTCAAGAACTGGCCCTGGATGAAACTGTACTTTAAGATCAAGCCTCTGCTGAAGAGTGCAGAGACAGAGAAGGAGATGGCCAACATGAAGGAGGAGTTTGGGCGCATCAAAGAGGCGCTGGAAAAGTCTGATGCTCGCCGCAAGGAGCTGGAGGAGAAGATGGTGTCCCTGCTGCAGGAGAAGAATGACCTACAGCTCCAAGTGCAGGCGGTGAGACCACATGATTGTTTCTTCACCTCTCTTCTCCCTCCCCTAGATTATAGCCCATCTCATCATCAGGGACCAAGACCCTGGATCTCTACTGTCTTTAATCACCAGCTCTCCTTTCTGTCCTCTTCTTCCAGGAACAAGACAACCTCAATGATGCAGAAGAGCGCTGTGACCAGCTGATCAAGAACAAGATTCAGCTGGAGGCCAAGGTGAAGGAGATGACTGAGAGGATGGAGGATGAGGAGGAGATGAACGCTGAGCTCACTGCCAAGAAGCGCAAGCTGGAAGACGAATGCTCTGAGCTCAAGAAGGACATTGATGACCTGGAGCTGACATTGGCCAAGGTGGAGAAAGAGAAGCATGCAACAGAGAACAAGGTGAGGGCAGCTCCCTCGGTGCCAGCCCAGGTCTCCTCAGGATTCAAAGACCACACTATCCTAATCAACACTAGGCCACTCAGGGGATCCTGATGGCAATGTGGTCCTTGGCATTGGAGATCTCCATAGATGTCTCCAAGCTGGTGACCTTTGATCCTAAAGGAGACAGGGTTCTTGGTTGACAGGTGAAGAACCTGACAGAGGAGATGGCTGGGCTGGATGAAATCATCGCCAAACTGACCAAAGAGAAGAAAGCTCTGCAAGAGGCCCACCAGCAGGCCCTGGATGACCTTCAGGCTGAAGAGGACAAGGTCAACACACTGACCAAGTCTAAGGTCAAGCTGGAGCAACAGGTGGATGATGTGAGTAATAAAAACTATGCTCAATCTTCCTCAGGTCAGGATTTTGTAGGCAACACCAGTGGCCAAAGAGTTCCTGATCCCTAGGACTCGACCCTTGAGGCCTTTTTGTTCTCTATAGTTCCTCCCTAGTCTGGGTCTCTGAATCCTTGGTGCTTGCAGGAATTGCTCTGCTGGTTTTGACTTCCAATCCACTAGACTTTGAGTTTAGAGGAGAGCAGATAAGCATGCACTGTGTATCTCAGGTTATCTACACCCTGTTTGTTTTCTTTTCTCCATCAGCTGGAGGGATCCCTGGAGCAGGAGAAGAAAGTGCGCATGGACCTGGAACGAGCAAAGCGGAAGCTGGAGGGTGACCTGAAACTGACCCAAGAGAGTATCATGGACCTGGAGAACGACAAGCTGCAGCTGGAAGAAAAGCTCAAGAAGTAGGAGCCTACAGTGGCCAGGAGGGGCTAATGGAGGTGTCTGGCCAGAGGGTTAGAGCTGCAGGGTGCTGCACTCCCACTGGCCCTGGTTTCTTTGGGCACAGTGGAAATGGGATGTCAATCACAGACCTCTCTCTTTCACCCCTTTGGCCAGGGGGGAGGGACTGGTGCTGGTATGTTGATGCAAGAGAAAAGAGAATGGGCATAGAGAAAGGAAGACCACCTGTCACCCTGATTCTCCTCCAGGAAGGAGTTTGACATTAGTCAGCAGAACAGTAAGATTGAGGATGAGCAGGCACTGGCCCTTCAGCTGCAGAAGAAACTGAAGGAAAACCAGGTAAAGTTCTCCCCAGTGCAAGCAAGGGATGCTCAACAGCCCTGAGGCAGCTATGACCTTAGGAGATGCTTAGAGTTGTAGACATATCTATAACTCAAGGCCACTCCAAAGGTCCCACCAGTCCCGATTTACAGGCACTTGGAAACACCAGCCTTCTCCCATTAGAACAGTAATATGTTATTGTGGCAAGACTGTTTTGTGTGTGGAGGTAGAGTGGGAGGAATCATACCTACAAAAAGGGCTTCTCTTTCTGAACTATGCTCTGCCTGGTGGGTTTTCTGCTCCCGGGGAAAAGCTAGGGTTCGATTCTCCTCTAACCCCTCCCCCCCACCCCCGCTTTTTTTTGGTACTTCTCCCCTGCATGGGAATGAGAAGTGCTTTCACGGAGCACCCACCTTCCCATAGGCTGCTCTGTTTATATTCTTCCTGGGTACTGACCACAGCCACTACCCCAGGCTGAATCCGCATAGAGTACTCATGATATGGGGTGAACTCCTACAACTGTGAGCAAGTCACTTCTACTCAGAGCCTCAGTCTCTTATCAGTCAAATAGGACTAATAATCCCTGGCTTACAGAGGACCAGAGGGAAAAGCATATGGAAACCACTCTGTCAACTAGAAGTCAGCCAGCCAACTAGCAAGGCCGGCTTCTTTTTTTCCCCCATGGCCTTCTCATCCCTCTGCAGGAGGTAAATTAGTAGCCAGTCTCTCTTACCTTTAATGCACCCTGAATTTTAAAGTGCCTTTAGTCCTGTGTTTGTCAGAGTCCTGGAAACAAAGAAGCAGGTACTCTCATTCCTGTTTTATAACTGCAGAAACTGCATGGCTTGCTCTGGACATAGTAGCCCCATGGGCAACAGGCACTCAGCTACTGGGGGCAGGACCTTAGCTCTCACTTTCTGGTCAGATGGCAGCTAGTGGAAATAGCTGGTCTCCCCTCAGCATTTGGGGACCATGGCCCAGGCTGCAAGTGACACATGAACACAATTCCACTCCTCTGGGGGCTGCTCAGAGGTTGGCCTGCCATCAGTGATAATTTGCCCTCCTGTCTTCTTGGGTGCCCCTTCTGGGTTTTAGCCAGAAAATCGGGATATACTCAGGTTTTCCTACCATGGGTTTGGGCAACTTCTTTGACTCATGGACTCAGAAAAATACTACTGTTATCTTCATCAGGTCTTGGCAACGGGCTGTGGCTCCTCCCTCCTGTCCAAGCTCTTGCACACAGCCCCACCTTCTCCATCCTGGGAGCAGAGGCATAGTGGTCTTCTCTCTCCTGCTCCCAGGACCCACCCATGCACATTCCATTAAGACTGTCCATAACCACAGATGAAGGCATCTCACCAATCCTCCCCTTTGCTCCTGGCTAGTCAGACAACAGATCAAAATGGTAGATGAAACATTATTCCCACTTACTCAAAGCCAAGGCCAAGACCAGAAAAATGAGGTAGAGGTAGAGGAGGGCACTCAGCTGGCCTGGAAGGGAAAAATGAAACTGGAGCCCAGCCCTGGGCATAAAAAAGCAAGCCTTACAGAGTGAGAAATATGTTTGACTGGACTTTGTGGTCAACTTGGAAGATAGCAAAAGCTTTTCATTGTTGTGAGGCATATTGTTGCAAATAAAATACAAGCACCTGCTTTCCTGCTTATGTTCAGGGGAGCAGAGCCTAGTACATCTGTGAAATCTATGAAATTTGGGATCTCATGAGATCCAAAGATCCCCTTCCGAACACATATTCTCAGGATTTAGAAAAGCAGATTCTCAGACTGGGTCTGAGATGCCCCTGAAAAGTGCCTTGAAGTTTTGGCTTCAACCAAATTCCTATTGATGACCTATGCAATAGAGGATGATTCACAGCATCCCTAACTTCTGCCCCCTAGATGCTAGTAGCAATCTCCTTCCCCAGTCATAACAGTCAAAAATCTCTCCAGACGTTGCTGACTGACCCCTAGCGAACCACTGCTCTGCAGGACCCGAGTGCTTGGGTCAGGAGTTTTCTAGAGCTGGGGGAGGGGACTCCCATGGAGGGTTCCAGGCAGTGAAGCTGAGCCCTTTGTGTCTGGGCCCAGGCACGCATCGAGGAGCTGGAGGAGGAGCTGGAGGCCGAGCGCACTGCCAGGGCCAAGGTGGAGAAGCTGCGCTCAGACCTGTCCCGGGAGCTGGAGGAGATCAGTGAGCGGCTGGAAGAGGCTGGCGGGGCCACATCTGTGCAGATTGAGATGAACAAGAAGCGTGAGGCTGAGTTCCAGAAGATGAGGCGGGACCTGGAGGAGGCCACGCTGCAGCACGAGGCCACGGCGGCAGCCCTGCGCAAGAAGCATGCTGACAGTGTGGCTGAGCTGGGCGAGCAGATTGACAATCTGCAGCGTGTGAAGCAGAAGCTGGAGAAGGAGAAGAGTGAGTTCAAGCTGGAGCTGGATGATGTCACCTCCAACATGGAGCAGATCATCAAGGCCAAGGTGGGCCTGTGCTTAGCCTCTCCTTGCCCTCCTCACCCTCACAGCTTGAACCTTCCTTCCACTTTCTCTATCTGCCATCTCTCTAGTCATCACTCCCTCCATCACCCTTCGGTCTCTCTCTCCTTTGCACCTCCTTTGCCCTCCACCCATATCTTTATCTCCTCACCATTCTTCTCTTCTTTAACTCAGGTACCCGCTTCCGATTGTGCCCCTCCAGCACCACCCATTTCATCCCCCTGCCCTCTGTGCTCTCCCCACCTTGGCCCTCCCTTCCTTCCTCTGGTCTACCCAGCCCCTACTCCCTGACAACTCCAGCCCCTCCCACATCCCAACTTCCCTGTCCCTTTACTGCCTGAAGGCAAACCTGGAGAAGGTGTCTCGGACATTGGAGGACCAGGCCAATGAGTACCGCACTAAGCTGGAAGAAGCCCAACGCTCCCTCAATGATTTCACCACCCAGCAAGCCAAGCTACAGACTGAGAATGGTGGGTGTTCCTAACCAGCCCTGTGCCTGCCCCAGGATAAGCCATCAGTTGCCCTCTTTCATGGCCCTCAAACCCATACTCCCACCTCCAGGTGAGCTGTCCCGACAACTGGAAGAAAAGGAGGCACTGATCTCCCAGCTGACCCGAGGGAAGCTATCCTACACCCAGCAAATGGAGGACCTCAAGAGGCAGCTGGAGGAGGAGGGCAAGGTGAGGCCCAGCTAAGGGACAGTAGGACAGGTGGCAGCCCTGGCGCAGTTAGCATCAACACCAGAAATGGAAACTGAAGAGAGAGGCCCCTGTGTGGGAAGACCTCCAGTCTAGGTTCTTCTACTCTTCAGCTAAGCCACACTTATATCATCAAATGCTTCTTTTCTTATTTGTAAAGGGGTAGGGTAGGCAAACTGGGGAGCTACTCCAGGATGTTAAAATTCTACACCCTGAATGTGGCTGGGGCTTAGTTGAAGTTTGTAGGTATGTAAAGGATTTGAAGAAGGGGAGGTGGGGGGGAGGAGGCATTCCCTCTCACCTTCCTGAAAGCTGAGCCCACCTCCTGCTGTTCACCTCCCCAGGCGAAGAATGCCCTGGCCCATGCACTGCAGTCAGCCCGCCATGACTGCGACCTGCTCCGGGAGCAGTATGAGGAGGAGACAGAGGCCAAGGCAGAGCTGCAGCGCGTCCTGTCCAAGGCCAACTCGGAGGTGGCCCAGTGGAGGACCAAGTATGAGACGGACGCCATCCAGCGGACCGAGGAGCTCGAGGAGGCCAAGTGAGTCCCAGGCAGCCCCCACATTGAATCTAAGAGAGGAAAAAGCCAGAGCACATGCGGTGGGACAGGCAAAGTGGGAATGGGAAGGAGATTTGGGGTAGGAGAGAGAGGAGGGTGGGAGAAATGTGGTGGGAAATAGAGGTGCTTGGATCCTGCACTCTGAGTGAACCCCGACTGGCCCTGACTCACTTCCTATGACAGGCGAGCTTTTGGCCCGGGTTATACCTGATTCTCACGTATAAGACGAGCAAAAAGCTTGTTGGTCAGAGGAGCTACCATCGATCAGCCTGGCATGGGACAGGTGGGGGCTGCCACCCAGATGGTGCTGCATGGGGGAGGAAACTGTTCTAGGTACCCGTAGCCTTGCTCCCTCAAGGCTGGGGTCCCAGGGCCTAAAGGGGCTGCACATGGTCCCAAGGAGCTGTGAGGAGGAAGTGGGTCCTCCTCAGATGTCTGTCCCAAGGCCCCACTATTCCTGGGTAGAGTCACACACACACCCAACCAACCTGGCAGGAAGAAGCTGGCCCAGCGGCTACAGGATGCTGAGGAGGCTGTGGAGGCCGTCAATGCCAAGTGCTCATCCCTGGAGAAGACCAAGCACCGGCTGCAGAACGAGATCGAGGACCTGATGGTGGATGTGGAGCGCTCCAACGCGGCCGCTGCGGCCCTGGACAAGAAACAGAGGAACTTCGACAAGGTGGGTCTTGGTGGGGGTCACAGCCAGGGGCAGAGCAGGGTTACCAGCATCAGTATGTGGCCAGGAACAAACTCCTTGGAGACAGGGAGGAGGCTGAGCCCAGGCAAGGGGCCTGGGCAGCCCCTGGAGGTGGGGCAGGGGGCTGCGCAGTCAGTCTGACTCTGTCCCTGCAGATCCTGGCCGAATGGAAGCAGAAGTATGAGGAGTCACAGTCGGAGCTGGAGTCCTCACAGAAGGAGGCTCGCTCTCTCAGCACTGAACTCTTCAAGCTCAAGAACGCCTATGAGGAGTCCCTGGAGCACCTGGAGACCTTCAAGAGGGAAAACAAGAACCTTCAGGGTGCGCTGGGGCACAAGGCCAGGGAGGGGAGGAGGCAAGAAGGGCCACTGAGGGTCGGAGAGAATACAGGCTTTGAGCTTTCTGGTCCTCTAACCCCCAGAGGAGATCTCTGACCTGACTGAGCAGCTGGGAGAAGGAGGAAAGAATGTGCATGAGCTGGAGAAGGTCCGCAAGCAGCTGGAGGTGGAGAAGCTAGAGTTGCAGTCAGCCCTGGAGGAGGCCGAGGTGAGAATTTGCTTCCACCTGCACCCCTCCCTGCTTCCCCCCTACCCTACTCTTTCTGACTCCTTAATTCTTCCTCACCCAAGATAAAACTATTAGCTTCTTATTCTTAGTCCCAGGTCATCTACTCACTACCCATGACTACCTCCAAAGCCAAGGTCTGCACAAAGGAAACATCACAGATCATAAACCATAGGTTTGGTTTCACACCAAGTTTATAAAGTTGAACCATCATAATAGCCCCTCAAACAGTGGGTGGCAGCATGGGCTCTAGAGTCAACTAGACCTGAGTTTGAAACTTGGTTTCAGGACCTCCACTCTGTCACAGGGCAAGTTCTTTAACATCTCTGTACCTCAGTTTTCTCACCTATAAAATGAAATTAATTATACATACCTCATAAGATGTATGCATGATTATTATGAAAATTAAATGAGATAACACATTTAAGCACTTGATATATATTAGCTATTGTTATGGTTCGTTTTTAAGAACCTAGGTATAGCCCTGAGTTTTGTGGCTTCTTTTTTCACCAGAGTGAGGGGCTTAGAAAACAAAGGTAAAGTTTTGAATTTGTGGTTATAAAACTCCCTCCTTTTTCTATGATATTTTAGATGAATCAGGACCATGCAGTGTTGGTGCTGAGGGTGGGGGGGAGGGGGTTATTGGCAATTGTGAGGTTCAAACCCTTTCCTTGGCCAAGGAAGCCGAGGGCATCCTGCACGTCCTCCCCCAGAGCACCAGGTGGCCTGAAAGGCAGATCCCACCTCCTCGTCTCTTCCCAGCTCTCCTCTCCAGGCCATAGTCCTGGCTGACACCCAAATCCTATCAACCTTGCTCTCTACCCCACCCCATGTCCTGATTCTCTGCCTCTGACCCTCTCTCCCCGCCCCCCTCCTAGGCCTCCCTAGAGCATGAGGAGGGCAAGATCCTCCGGGCACAGCTGGAGTTCAACCAGATCAAGGCAGAGATTGAGCGGAAGCTGGCTGAGAAGGACGAGGAGATGGAGCAGGCCAAGCGCAATCACCAGCGGATGGTGGACTCGCTGCAGACCTCCCTGGATGCAGAGACGCGCAGCCGCAATGAGGCCCTGCGTGTGAAGAAGAAGATGGAGGGCGACCTCAATGAGATGGAAATCCAGCTCAGCCAGGCTAACAGGATAGCCTCAGAGGCCCAGAAGCACCTGAAGATTGCCCAAGCTCATCTAAAGGTAAGAGAAGTTGGGGCTCTCACAAGGGGAGTGAGCCCAGAGGGATGGTGAAGGACAGAGAAAAGGGTCCTGGGCTAACAAATATGAGAAGGTGGAAGTCACTTACCTCCTGGACTTGGAGGCTTGAGGGAGGAGGACTGACCAGGCCCTAAGCATGTCCTGGACCAGCCCAGCCTCTAGGCCTAGAGACTAGATGAGGAAAGGTGCCCCTTTGCCCTCCACTTGAAAAGAGATTGTGAATCTGGAATAGGGCACATGAGACCCTGAATGGGAGGCTTCCTCACATTACCCTTTTCCCCCACAGGACACCCAGATCCAGCTAGATGACTCGGTCCGGGTCAATGATGACCTGAAGGAGAACATCGCCATTGTGGAGCGGCGCAACACCCTGCTGCAGGCCGAGCTGGAAGAGCTGCGGGCTGTGGTGGAACAGACAGAGAGGTCTCGGAAGCTGGCGGAGCAGGAGCTGATCGAGACCAGCGAGCGGGTGCAGCTGCTGCACTCCCAGGTGAGGAGGTCAGGGGCCACCATGGTAAAACCTGCTGAGTGTCAGAGCCTGAGACATAGATGATTTGAACCATAGGTTCTGAGTAAGCATGTCCAACCAGGATTGCAAATTATCTCTTGAGCCAACTCTCATCTGTTAGTCATGACTGTGGAACCAATACCTGGGAAGGGGGTCTAGATGTAAAAGCTAAGGGTGTCATAACTGGTTGGTGATGCCTGCCAAAGCCACAAATCTGGGAGTTATACATGCTGCTATTTGATATCCTTGATCTAGAAGACACCTCCATCTTGCTCTGTAAAGATGGAACTTTGAGAACTTAAAGGAGCACAACAGCATCTACTTGAAAACCAAATTCTCAATAGAATACCATTTTTCTGCAGTCCTATACACTCTGCAATGAGTCCCTGTGCCCATCTTATTGCAGTGCCTGGTAGAGTTTGTTCCATAATTTAGTATGTGTGGGAATGATATCATGCGCTGACCTGGTCCTCTCTTCCTTACCCTACGTCATTCTTTCTGTAACTGTAATCATTTCCAGGATATTGTCCTGGTAAAGTTATTCCCATTTTCCTTGGAATATTTTCATGCTCTTGCATAGACATGTTACTAAAGAGATCAGGAGTAGAAATGCAGATTCTTGTTGCTTGAAGTCTTTCTTCAGAGCTGATAACTTTAGATATAAAATCTAGAGCATGTCTATTCTCATAAGAAAAGGGAAAGCATGTGAGAAGCAAGGAATATACTAAAAGAAAGACATGTTTGTAACACATGCCCAGTTTTAATTCTCTCTGGATAAAGATGTAGAATCAGACAACAAAGTATACATTCGATAATTTTCTCTGCCAATATCTAGAACACCAGCCTCATCAACCAGAAGAAGAAAATGGAGTCGGATCTGACCCAACTCCAGTCAGAAGTGGAGGAGGCGGTGCAGGAGTGCAGGAACGCTGAGGAGAAGGCCAAAAAGGCCATCACGGATGTGAGTGCCCCCACACCTTCCAGCCTCCCCTAAAGATGTGAACAAGGGCTCTGGGTCCAGGCCAGGCCACTGTGCTGTAAGGACAAGGTGACTCTGCAGTTTCATGGGTTTGAGGGCCTCAGGAAGCGAACGCCAGGATGGGAAAGAGGTGATCCTTTAGGGAGAAGAGACCTGGGCCCCGGTTCTTTTACACCTCTCTCCTGTCCACAGGCCGCCATGATGGCAGAGGAGCTGAAGAAGGAGCAGGACACCAGCGCCCACCTGGAACGCATGAAGAAGAACATGGAACAGACCATTAAGGACCTGCAGCACCGGCTGGACGAGGCTGAGCAGATCGCCCTCAAGGGCGGCAAGAAGCAGCTGCAGAAGTTGGAGGCCCGGGTGCGGGAGCTGGAGAACGAGCTGGAGGCCGAGCAGAAGCGCAATGTGGAGTCAGTCAAGGGCATGAGGAAGAGTGAGCGGCGCATCAAGGAGCTCACCTACCAGGTATGACTGGTGGCTGCTCTGGGGCCAGGCCATCAGAAGTCAAAGGGCTACCGTAGCCCCACCTCCTGGCCCCCACAGACCCTAAGCCAAACTACCATCCAGGAAATGCCACCTGGTCCTCCTGGCACCTGCTCCTTGAGAAGGTGTCTTTGGATTAACTTTCTTTCACATGCCCAAGTCAGTTTGGCTTAAGTCCATGAATTTTTCCAGTGAATGCAAGAAAATCTACTTCTACTTTCTGAAAGCACTTTTAACCAGAATTTCCCCAGATTTTTTTAATAATCATAAGGTCTACCATGAGGGTTTCCAAATAATCCAAGAAATCTTTCCACCTTCTACTGGCCTAATTGGGAGGGACATTGTGTGGCAGTTTAGGGATAAAAGTCAGAGATGGGCAAAGACTCAGATCCTCCATGGAACTTCTAGGACAATGGGTAGAAGACCTTAGAAAAGGCAGATCACAAAATGTTCTAAGACCTCCATCTGCATAGCTCAGAGCTTTCACCTTTGACTCTTTATTTTCACAGTGTGCCTGGTAATGAAAGACAGAGAAAGGGGAATTGGTCCATTTGACAGCTGGATATGAGGCACAGGAAAGAGATGCAGATGTAGAACTGCAGACATATTTGTGGACATAATGTCAGCTTAGGAAATGTCAGCCTAACATGTACAATGATGTAGAGATGGGATTGATCAAGTGACACTGGAGTCAGTGATCCTGGTGCCCAAAATTTGGCCCAGTACAGTATATTAGAATATTGGGTTATGATAGATTGGAATGGTCTAGACCAGTGGTCGGCAAACTCATTAGTCAACAGAGCCAAATATCAACAGTACAACGATTGAAATTTCTTTTGAGAGCCAAATTTTTTAAACTTAAACTTCTTCTAACGCCACTTCTTCAAAATAGACTCGCCCAGGCCGTGGTATTTTGTGGAAGAACCACACTCAAGGGGCCAAAGAGCCGTATGTGGCTCGCGAGCCGCAGTTTGCCGACCACGGGTCTAGACTATAATGCCCCCTTCTTTCTGCATTCATCATTATTCCTTTCTGGTCATTCTAGGACCACTGGCCAAGAGCATCTATGGTGGAATTGATAAGTTGGAGCTGGAACAGCCCAATGTCTCCGTATTATTAGATCATGGAATTCCATTTGGTTCTGAGCCCCTCCCCCACCTGGCAGCTCTCATTGTTTTTTAAATACAGACTAAGGGCTTTGCCTTGCCCTTTGACCTACAAGTAGCATCAATGATGGACTCTTTCCATCACCTCTTTAATCTGGTCCATTTGAGGGAGGGTCAGCTAAGGCATGGGGAGAAGAGTGGAATGGTGAGGGAGGGAAAGATGATTGTACTTGCTTCTCCCTCAAAACTCCCACCCATCCACCCCCAGACAGAAGAGGACAAGAAGAACCTGCTCCGGCTACAGGACCTGGTGGACAAGCTGCAGCTGAAGGTCAAGGCCTACAAGCGCCAGGCCGAGGAGGCAGTAAGTTTATGGTTTTCTCCACTCTAATGAACACACCTCCTATGTGTTTGAAGCAACGAGTGTCCACCCCAGCTTGCGGCCTGGACAATGAGTTTGCTATTCACTTTAACTTTCAAACATTTGTTAGATGTGTCTGATATGCTCACAGTTGTGTCAGGCGCTCTGAGTTAACAAAAGCAATGCTTATTTGATCCAGGACTTGCTCACAAGTTACTTATAATTCATATACTAATAAGCCCAAGAGAAGGTAGAGTAGCTGCTACTGTAGGTCAGGGGATCAGACAGTGTTAAAGGACTGGCAGGTGGCAGTGAAATTGAGCCTGGAAGAGAAACTGACCAGGCATAGCGCAGTGAGGAAGACATGTGGGTGGGCAGAAAGGTGTGGATGTGAGGTGTTGCTGAGCACGCCTGTGCAGTAAACCCCAGGTCAGGGAGTGTCTATCAGATGCCAAGCCAGGAGTAGGATGCCCTTGGCAAGGCTGTTGCAGGAACATGGGTGAGGGGTGAGAGCACTGAGCCCAATCAAGAACCGGGAGTCCCCAGACCAGGAAGCTGGGAATACGCACCTCCCCAACCCCTCTCACCTCATCCTCCCACCCCCGAACCCCTGCAGGAGGAGCAGGCCAACACCAACCTGTCCAAGTTCCGCAAGGTGCAGCATGAACTGGATGAGGCAGAGGAGCGAGCGGACATCGCTGAGTCCCAGGTCAACAAGCTGCGGGCCAAGAGCCGTGACATCGGCACCAAGGTGGGCCCCCTACCCCAGGCCTGGCTAGTCACCCCCACAGCAGTTTCCCTCCAACATTAGCGCCCCTCTGAGGGGGTACTTCTTACCCTACATTTGGATAGCCTAAGAGTCCCATAACACCCATTCCTGAGAATCCCCCTTCTACTCAGAACACCCCTACAGAGTGGAGCCTCTATAGAACCCCAGTCCTTCAGGGTTCCATTTAGGGGGTCCTAAACCACAAAGACCCCTAAGTGGAATCCCAAGATCCCTGAGGCCTAAACCTCTCCCTCCAAGGGCATCTCCTTTAGGCCCATGAAAGCTCTGGAAATTCCTCCCTACATCCTTCCTCCCTTTTGCCAGTTGCCCCCTCAGACCTTTTATTATTTTTTTTTTCTTCAGCAAAAACTGCATGATGAGGAGTGACGCTGCCTTCAGGACCTCACTCATGCTAACCTGTAATAAATCTGATTGCCAGACTCTGACTGAGCCCGTGTCCTTTCTGTCCTGAGTTCGGAAAGCAGCCCTGTCCTGTGTCCAAGCTGTGGCGGCCAAGGTTTCCCACATCTATAGAGGAGGAAACTGAGGCCCTGAGAAGTGAGGTGTCTCCCTGAGGCAGCAGAGTCATGAGTTCCAGTTCTGCTCAGTCAACCAGATAAGGGGCCAGAGGGAGACATTTCCGAAGTGGAGAAAACAAAGGCACCAGAAGGGTGAGCCAATTCTAGACACTGGGAAACAGAATTTTAGTGCCAAAGCTGAAGCCATCCTCCACCTACCCCACCTCTGAGGCCACAGGGGTTAAAAATGTCCTGAGACACCCATTTCCTCCAAAATGAATTTCTCACTGGTGCCAGGAGAGGTGCAGAGCTGGCTGGGAATGGACATGCAGATAAAGAGGTTGGGACAGGTCCCATTGTGGTCAGCAGCCCCTTAGAAGTAACCCACAGGGAGTCCCTCTCCCCATGATCCCCAGGACTAACCCCAGCTTCTTCATCATGAGGGCAGCCTGAGGCTCTGGGGCCAGCAGACAGAGTCCAAACCATTATGGATCAAACCTGAGCACTGTCTCATCTCTTCTTCTCACACAGACACAGATGAGCACAGATGCACATGCAGGTACACACCTAAATGGCACTCTGCTCTCTCTCTGAGCTCCTACTAGGGACTGTCTGGTCTGGGTCATATGGCTGCTCAGGAAACAGGGCTGGTGCTGACCTCATTCTGCTCCAAGCAGATCCCTGCCCCATGCTGTGCTTACAGCCAGACTCTCCTGAGCACCTTCGCATCCCCTCACCTGGCACCTTATCTCCTGAATGCCCCTAGCTAAGCCCCTTCTAGCTCTCCTCTGAGGCCTTGACCCCACCCCCACCAAGGTCAGCCACCAGTCTTCAGAATGGGATAAGCATAAAACCCCAAGAACAGCAAGCAGAGACCAGACAAACACAAAAATGTTGGTTCCAGCTCTGGTGAGGAGCCAGAAAATGAGGCTAAGAGAACAAGAAGCAGGAGGCCAGAGACGTCAAATCAAGAGACCTGTGGTTATCACCAAGGGGAGCAGAGCACCTCTACCAGAGTCCAGGGTAGACTTAAGTCCCAGGCAGGGCTTAAGGGCCTGCATCTAGAAGGAGCACCCCAGAAGAAGGAAGGCATTTCAGAATACCAGCAAACAAGCATTAGAGAGTGGCAACAGCAAGTCAGCTTGGATGAGCTGTTAAGCTAGGCCACACTGGATTCTGTGGGGCGGGGCAGGGCGGGGACAGCCTGGCTGCCCAGGACTATCCGGGCTGTGGCAGTGCCTGCTCCAAACTCCCCCTGAGCAGAGCTCTCCCAGAGCATTCATCAAGGGGAATCATGACCACCTTTCATTAGCCTGCCTTCTCCCCAGTCTGTGAATACTAAAGGACAGGCCCGCCTGTCACCTCTGAATCCCTGGGGCCCAGCACAGGGATCTTGTATACAGAAAATGCTCAGGAAATATTTACTGGATTCTGGCAAGCTGGGAAGGTTGATCCACTGGTGGCGGGAGCTGGAAACGAGGTTGGATCATGTTTTCTGATATAAGGGGGCTCTGTACAGCATCCAGAGCACCGGTTGAGGTGTTAGGAGCACTGCCTCTAGTCCCAGCTAAGTCACAAATAAGGATGTCACGTCCCCTAACCAGGCCTGCTTTCTCTTCTGTGGAATGAGAGCTGATATACAATGCCTCTTCCAGTGACTGTCTTTTGGGAACTTTGGCTGGCCGCCATCTGAAGCCACAGGCTGACCTCTCCCTTGAGGTCTGCAGGCCAAGTCCTCCCCACACCACGAGGGGGAGCTCTAACACACTCCAGGCAAACACCTTTCAAACCTGCTAACAAATCTGTGTGCACCAGAGTGGCAGATGGGCACTCGCTCACATCAGGAAGGCTATTCCTACTCACAGAACTCCAGGTGCCCAGCCACCAGGCACACCACAAAGTGCCCTTGCACACAGAGAGCTGTGGAATGGAAGTCTGTGTTGAAGGGTGCCTGCAACATCTTCAGTCCAGCGCTCCACTTCTGCAGTGCTGAGACAGGTCCCACAGAAGGGACCAAGGCCTGCTCCAGGCAGCGTTCCCAGGATCATTCCTTGGATTCCTGATATGTGTAACTTCTGGGGAAGAAAAAGACTGACCAGTAGGATTTGAATCTTTTAATTTGGAAATGACCAGCTTCCTCCTGCCCACTCCTCTCTCCATAATACCCCTCTTCAGCCAGCTTCCTCAGGAGTCAGATCTTAGAGCACCAGGCCCACAAACAGGTCCCCGTGACGTCTCAGGCCAGTCTCCATCTCTGTAGATCTGGGGTGGGGACAGTGGGCTAGGGAGCTAGTGAATCCAAGAGAGATGTGCCTGAGCTCCACTGTCCCCTTGCTCTGGCTGTAGTCCTAGGGTCACTGCTGGTCCCCTGTGAAGATGGAGCCAGGCAGGAAAGGGCATGTCAGGCTGGGGCCACTGGGGCAGGGGGTGAAGGGCACCTCCTCTCCCAGAGCTCAGGCACTCACCCTGAGTGGCCCTGGGCATGATCTCAGTCCTGTAGATCTTGAAGGCATCGTAGGCAAAGACGGAAACCAGGATAATGCCAAAAACCTGTGGAACAGGAGTGTGGATGGCACCACAAAGTCCATCCAGTATTAGGGAGGGAGAGTGAATGGGTGGGGGCAAGGTGTGGGTCAGAGCCTCAGGCACTGGCTTGCGGGGAGGCCACAGGAAGGGAAGTGAGTAGCACCAGCTAGAGGTCCTTGGGAAACTGGAGAGCTCTGGGGGGTCTGGACTCACAAAAGCAGCAATGGCTGCTCCATCCCGGGAGGTCACAGCTGCAAAGGAGACCACCAGGAAGATGATGATGGCACTGACACAGCGGAGGAAGTCCTGGGGGGTTGAGGTTCCAGGTCAAAAGGAAGTCAGAGAGCAGGGGCATCCCCCTGAACTTTTCCAGGCTAGTTAGCACTTGGCCCTCGAGCACTGAATTCCTGCATAAAGACACCCTGTACTACATAAAGCACTTAAGAGAAAAGAGGGAGGGGGCTTACATGCTCTCCAGGGAAGGAATGCAGAGACCAGGACAGAAAGCCAGGGGCCTGGGCTACAGCTGACCCAGACTCAGCAGCTGAGGCCAAGGGGCAGGGCTGGGCTGGGATTGGACCTTTGATGAGTGGGAGAGCAGAACTAAAGGATGTGTGTCCTGCCCTGGCCGGTGTGGCTCAGCTGGTTGGAGTGTCTTCCTGTATACTAAAGCATCGATCCCTGGTCAAGCACATATAGGAGGCAACCGATCAATGTTTCTCACATTGATGTTTGTCTCTCCCCTGTCTCTTCCTCTCTCTCTAAAAAATCAATTAAAAAAAATTTTTTTAAAGGATGTGTGTCCTCATTGTCAGTGACCCAGCAGCTTGGGGCAAAGTCCTGTCTAGTTGAGGGACCCAGGAAAAGGGGAGAGGCTGAAGAGGAAAAGAAAACTGCATTCAGAGGAGAACAGGGCGGGGGAGAGGGGTCCCTCACCAGACAGGGCCAGTTCAGCCGATCGAAGCGCTGGTAGTACTGGGTGGCAAAGAGGAAGAGGAAGGCGAGGGTGATGAAGAACTCGAGCAGTGCGGCGGCCATGTAGGCAGAGATGGAGGCGGTGAAGCAGATGAAGATGATGAAAGTCAGGGCCTGCGGGACCAAGTGTGTGGACTTTCCAGGAAGGGGACACAGGCAGGGCCTGGCCTTGGCCTTCTCCTCCTCAAGAGTACCCCCAGGCTGGCCCCCACCACTGTCCTTCAAGATCTCCCCACCCCTGATGGCCCAAACCACTTCCAGGACTTCTGCCCAGAGGCAGTCTCCAGCCTCCCACCTCTGCCAGCCCAGGCGGGTTTGAATCTTTTAATTTAGGGATGACCAGCCGCCGCCTGACCCTGCCCAGGCAGTTTGGTGTCCTGCTGGGGCACAGAACACAGCCCCAGGAAGCAGCCCATGCCCCGTAATCCTTTCCCCACTCCCGATGCTTCAAACTCCTCTAACAAGGCCCAGAGCCTGTGGCTCTGTGGCAAGACAAGGGTTAGAAGACAAAGTGCCCCACAGTGGACTCCGGGGCCCGGTGGGCTCTGGCACTGTCGGGGGCACCTGCGTAGAAGACTCGCCTTTATACAGAGGCCTTCTAAGTGACTACAGGGAGATCCTTTCCTGGGAACAGATGTTCGTGGGGAACAGACAGCAGTAAAATGGGGCTGCAGGCAGTCTGCCCTTTTTGATAGTTGGGCTTCTTGGACATGCCAGGAAGTGGCCATCTTAGAGCCCGGGAAAGACAGGCTGGTGTTACCCCACCCCGTCCCTGTGTCTTGCACTCCCTCGATGTCCCGGAAAGCTGTCCTGTCTACCTTCAATTCTCCCTGGCACGACTGAAACCGGCTGTAACTGCCTCCAGAAGAGAGGTAGCAGGCAGGCAGGGAGAAGATGACGGAGGGGCAGCTGCGGGTAGAGGGGTGCCCAGAAAGCCTGGAAAGGGGGGCGGAGGGCGGGGCGGGGGGACCAGGGCTAGGAGACATGGAGGTGCCAGGTTGGGGTGGCTGCTGTTACCAGCTCAGTTTCCAGCAGGATGCCTTTGAGGGAGGAGAGGAAGGTCTTGTCCACAGCGAAGCCCTGGAGCCCTGCAGCTGCCCCCTCTTCAGGGGGCCGGTCCCGGCGATCCAGAGCACTGAGCATCTCCACGGGCCCACCAGGCACAGCCCCTCACTGCCAGCAGCCCAGGAAGGGAAACAGGAAGATGGAAACCTGGCAGATGGGGAAGCAGACAAGAGAAAGAAGGCACTTGAGAAACCTGAAAGTGAAGCGTGCAGGCCTGCTGTGGGGTCCGAGGAGAAGGCAGCCGCCGCTGGGGGAGGCCTGCCCACATGGGCCTTCACCCAGCTGCCCAGAGTGACCCTGCTGGTGCCTGCACCGGCCCCCAGAAGGCACATGGGGAGGGGAGCGGAGGGGAGGGGCTGGAGAGGAGTGGCCAACCCTCCCGGACTTGGAGAAGGGAGGAGGGGGAAGAGGAGGAGGTCTGTGGAGACCGGGAGGAGTTGGGAGTGGAGCCAAGAAACATGCTGGACTAGGAACCCCCAAGGACCTAAGCCTGAAGAAGCTTGTGTCCCCTCCCCTAACCTTAACCCTTTTCCTTGGCCCATCTTTTCTCCCTTTTCCCTTTAGGGAGGGTGGGAATTGGAGCCCGGCCAGGCAGCACCCCCAGGACCCAGCTGCAGCAGCCAAGATGAAGGACAAAAGCAGATTGTTGGGGGGACAAGGGGGTGCTGTGTTCTTGCTGCAGTGCCTCAATGGGCCTCTGTCTCTCCAGCATGCCAGGGGGGTGGCCTGACCCCATCCCGGTGTTCAGAGGTGGACCCGGGAGCCAAAGAAAGAGAGGGATGGGCGTCCACAGCGGAAACTCTGGAGAGAGCGGTAGGTGAGGGCTGACCATGGGGTCGAGAAGGGACTGGGCTGGGGACCACAAGATGCTCAGGCACCAGGATGCCAAAGACAAATTAAGCCACTTTTAAATGCAGATTATTTATTTGGATAAGTCTCTCCATGCTCAATAACAGCCTCTTCCTCAGTGTCACCCATGTCAGAAGACTAGTAACAAGTTCACTGAGTGTTAAATGAATGAATGAATGAATGAATGAACGAACGAACGAATGAAGGAACGAACAAATGAATGAAATGAGCGGTTCTTTGTTGGCAGAAGGGAAAATATCAAGAAAGTGCCTGTGCTTCACGAGGGCAGCTGGGGATGGGGGGAAAGGAAGAGACAGGCGGAGGCCTCCTGGAATGCGCAGAGCTTGATGGGAGGAAATCAGGATGCCAGTTCCAGCAGCCACAGCAGCAGCTGCCCCCTTCACTTCACCTGCACTTCCCATCCACTCCAAAAAGTGCAAAGTGTGTTTTCCTCTAAGGTCCCTGTCCTGTCCCACGATCCTATTGCTCCAGATGATGCTTTGGAGGGGCTGAGCATTGGGGCGTCCTGGCTCACCGTGGTAAATGCTTGTACACCCAGCTCCAGTGTTCCAACCGGAGACCAGCCACGGGCAGCATGACTAGGCCATCACACGGGGCCGCACACACACGCAAGCAAAAGAGACACGGTAGAGCCTGCGCTCCAGGCAGTAGCCATCATGGGCACCCTGCTCTCCAGGGCACCGCCGGCGGTAGAAGACGGTCTGGTTGTGGTAGAGGAGCTCCGAGTTGCCCAGGGGGTCCATGTGGGAGCCTGTCTGTAGGCTGACGCAGTGTGGACACAGGCAACGGGCGTGATACAGGTCCTGAGGGAGACGGTTCAAGTCCCTGTCCAACCTGTAGGGATGGCATGTGTCAGTCAGGCCTTAGAGGGAAGCTGGCTGGGCAGACAGGGCCTGGGCCAGAAACAGGGAGGGCCCGGTGTGGGTGGAAATGCCAGAGGAAGAAAATGGTGTGGTTAGGAGGCCTGGCTTCTTGCTCTAGCTCTGGCACACACTTGCTGGGTGACTTTGAACAAATCACGCCCTCCTTCCCAATGTGCGGGTCAGGATGGAAGCATGGCTTTCCCACCCTCCACCAGACCAGCTCCACTTTCATCTGATGTACACACTGGGCTCTGGCATGAGGTTTCTCTTTGTAACTGTTATTACATTTTAAGATGTTTTCAATTATAAAAGTAAAAGCTGTTCTTAATTAAAAAAAAATATATATATATATATATATACACACACACACACACATATACTAGTGATCTGGTGCATGAAATTTGTGCACATTAAAAGGGAATTAATTAGAGGAAATATTTTAATATTGCTATTTGCCCTTTCTCTATAATAGAAGTGTCAGAGATGAAAGAAAATTAGTAAAATGTATATGAAAATCTTCCTCCTTTCAGAGTCTGGGGTGCACCACAGGAACCAGAGTCAAGTCCCCACCCACCTATGTGCGCCTTGAAATCGCGCGAGACCCAGACCTAGCCGGCCCCATCCCCATTGAGCTAGATCCAGACCTGGCTGGCCCCACGCCCATCAAGCCCTGCTGGGTGGGGGGCGTGGCCTCAGGTCACCTGGGCCAGGTGCTGGGGCGGGGGACGCGGCCTGAGGTCCCCTGTCAAGCCCCACCAGGTGGGGGGCACAGCCTCAGGTCCCCTACCCCTGCCCAGCGCTAAGCAGCCTCAGATCCCTGCTGATTGCTCATTAAGACTCCTTATGGGATCTTGGCCTCTGCTGTGGGCACAGCCATCTTGTGTTACAGAATCCCTGCCTCTGCTATGGGCGCAGCCATTTATGTTATGGTGTGATGGTCAATTTGCATATTCCCTCTTTATTATATAGAAGATATATATATGTGACTAATAGGCTTATCTCCCCACCAGTCCCACTCCCCCAGAGGGTGCCACTGTCATCCATTTCCTGCACTTCCTCCGTACACTGTGCATATATTATAAGCACATGTTAGAGGGCACGGTGAGACTCATTTATTTATTCTGAAGGGATCTTGTGGTCCAAAAAGGTGAAAAGTAGGTGTTCCACAGGCCTGGAACTCCAGAAGCCTAGCAGGAAATACCTGCTAGGTTGTAAGACCATTCTCCATGCAGAAGCTGGGGCTCAGCTAGCACTGCATTTTCCCAAGTGAGTTCCCTAATAAGTAAGTACCTTGCAAGAGAAGGGGGTCTGTGGCCAGATGAGTTTAATGGTATCTTTTCTGTAGACTTCTCTCAGACTTTAGTGTGCTGAGTACATTGAGTCTCCAAGGGGGTCAGAGCTAAAGCAGCTTTACCCACACTTACTTGATATCATCACTTTTTTCTGAGGAGCAGCTTGTGGGAGGAATGTTGCAAAGAACCCACTTTGGGAAAGGCCACCTGAGTGGTTATCAGGGGCTCACAGCCTCCCAATGACAGGTCTGGACCCCAGCCGAGTTATCCAACTACCCCCAGCTTTCCCAGGACCCGGCCAACCTTCTGAGACCACCACTTCAAAGCATGGTGACCGGGGGTCTCCACCCTGGATCTAGTCTCAATCAGAGCCAACCTTCTCCCTACCCACTGAACTTCTCCTTCCATCCCCGAAACTAAGGTTAAGCCAGCCTAGACTTATGAGGAGTGGGAACACAGACACCCCATGAGGACAAGACAGAAGGAGAAATTTGGAGGAGATCCCTAAGACCTAGTTTTTAGTATTTTGTTTTATTGCCCTGATTTTAGTGCTTCCTAATATTTTTCACATTGTGGCACAAATAGAGAATTATGATATTTGTTGCCCTTGCCGGTTTTTCTCAGTGGTTGGAGCATTGGCCCAAGGACTTAAGGGTTGCCAGTTCAATTCCTGGTCAAGGGCACATACCTCAGTTACAGGTTTGATCCTCAGTCCTGGTCAGGGCACATGTAGGGGGTAACCATCGTTGTGTCTCTCTCAACTCTCTCTCTCTCTCTCCCCTCTCTCCCTCTCTCTCTCTCTCTCTCTCTCTCTCTCCCTCCCTCCTCCCTTCCTTCCACTCTCTCTAAAAAGCAATGGGAAAAAATATCCTCAAGTGAGGATTAAAATTATATATATACTAGAGACCCGATGCACGAAATTCGTGCAAGTGTAGGCCTTCCTTTCCCTGGCTGCCGGCACCGGCTTCCCTCCAGCACCCAGGACCCGGGCTTCCCTCGCAGCCCCGGCTTCATCTGGAAGGTCTTCCAGAAGGATGTCTGGTCTAATTAGCATATTATGCCATATATATATATATATATATATATATATATATATATATATATATATATTTGTGTGGCACACTAAGGGAAAGACTAAGCCTGCTCATGATCCAAAGTCAGCAGCCACCCAACTGCCCCCGAGTTGAGGGTTTCATTGTCCTGGTATATTTATGACCCACTCACATCCCAGTGCAGAGCATTGCTATTGGGATGCTTCGCATCCATATCATACTAAGATTCCCTGATATTCTAGTTAGAAAAGCATGACCATTGTAGAGATGGAGGAAGAGCCAGAGTAAAGGAGAGAACCAACATTTTATGTACTCAATATAGGTTTTACATACATTATTTCATACAATCTGCATATAAACCTATGCAGTATTATCTTATTTTACAGATGAAAAACACCTGAGCTTTGAAACCTTGAGTAATTGGCCCGAGGTCACCCAATAAGAGTCAGAGCTAGGACCCAGACTAACCCCCCAAACCTTTATGGCCTCTCTGAGATACAAAGTAGCAGGTAGGTTGGAACTGAGTAGAACTCCCTTGGCCCCTCAGACACACCCTGCCTGGTACACATGCAAGCATTCGGGAGGGGACAGCGGACTTACACATATCTCCAGGGAGAGATGGACCTGCTGTTCAGGGGTCCGTCTTCGCTGGCCCTGCAGGATACTGGGTGGTGGGTGAGGCTATCAATCTCTGGGGGAGGTGTGAGCACAGTGTTCAGCTCTTCAGTGGAGTCCTGTTCTTTGATGGGAAAGCATCTGGGCCAGTGGATGCAGTCCTTCTGAAGCCGAAAACTGAGGGTGTGGGTTCCCACGACTATTGCTAAGAAGGCAACCACCTGTAGGAAAAGGCCAGTTGAGAGAACTGCTCCAATCTAGTTTGGGTGCCCCTCTCCCAGCTGTTCCCTAAGATCCTGGTTTCTTGCTCCACCTGACCCCCAGACCCAAACCTTGGAGCCCAGCTTCCCTCCACACACACAGAAACATCCCGCGGCTGTCCTACTTGGCACCCTCCCCACCGAGCCTCTGCACACTCACCTGGTTCATGCCGGCTGCCAGATGCTGCTCACCCAGCGCAGTGCTGTACAGGCTGACAGGCGGGGCCCTGTGGAAGCAGGCTGGCTGGAGCAGTTGAGAGTCCTGGTTTTATTTTCAGCAAACCTGTTTTGTTTATTCAAATTTATTTCCACTACCTTTTGGAGGGAGTAACCTGAGATTAAAAAACAAAACAAAACCAAAGAAAACCAGACAGTGTTTCCAGAGCTGCTTAAAATGCTCTACTCATGGAAGTTGTGATGAACATCATTGTAAGCCTGGAAACCTATTGGGTAAATTTTATTTTTTGTATGAGGTCAAAGCAATAGTATTCTGCAATTCTGAGACTTTCAAAACTGGCATTATGGGAATTTTCCTAGTTGGCTTGGTAGCCAAAATTAGGGAACATTATCTGGCCTCTCTTAAAGTGGCCTCATTTCCATGGTCTCTGCTGCTCCCACTTGGGTCTTGTCTCCATCATTCCCTTTCTTCTCAGAAGTCCCCCTGATCAACCACCTTAGTGAAATTTCCACTCTATCTCCTGTGACCATCAACCCTTCTGTTCTCTGGCCCCTTCCTCATCTTCAATGAACCCAACTTCTACAACCCCCATCATCTATGACATCTCCCCATCATCCACTACCTGCTCCGGAGGCCGCACAAACCCCATTGCCCCCCACCCCCTTTCCCTGATTCCCATAGGACTGTCAAGAAGTCCCCCATCCCATCAGTTTGTTGGCTGAATACGCAGGATCTGATGGAAGAAGCTGTGGGTGACTGTTCCCATTGCACAAATGAGAAGGTAAAGCCAAGAAGAGGAGGGGCCTGATAACTCCCTCACCTAAGACCCAACAGGAGGTCCAGGTCCCAGGGACCAGCCTGCCCCCAACCCCACTCACAAGGCCATTGGAACAAGGTCATTGTAGGGGTAGCTGCTGTTCTTAGGCCATGACCCAGCCTTAGAGCCCCCAGTTGCATGGGCCACTGTCAGCTGGGGCAGGGGCCGGGGAGAGGAGGGAGCGTGTGCTTCACAATGGCTCAAGCTGGGCCTGACCCCAAAGACACAGGTCAGCCAGGGACCATCCAGCCTGAGGAGCGCTGAGCAGGCCATGCCCACTTCTCTCCATGCCTTTTCTCTTCATCCTCGCCCATTGACCCCCCTCAAACATCCTCCATGACACCCCCATACACACACACCTACACACCATGTATTGACATGATCTCTAGCATGATGTTTCCTGATTTGCATGTGCTTTCCCTTAGAAAGTACTCCTCTGGTAACCAAGGACACCGGAAGTAAACAAAGAGAACCAGGAATAATTTTAAATATAGAATGAGAAGGAATTCTTCAAATGCTTTAGGGCAGCGGTTTTCAACCTTTTTTATCTCATGGCACACATAAACTAACTTACTAAAATTCTGCAGCACACCAAAAAATATATTATATCTTTTGCCAATCTGACAAAAATAATAGGTATAATTTTGATTCATTCACACCCAACAGTTATCGTTGTGTTGCCTGTTGTCATTTTTCTATTTGACTAGTCAGATATTGCATGTCTTAATATTCTTGAGGCACACCAGTTGAAAATCGCTGCTTTGGGGCAAAGCAGCCCCAAAGCATAGCTGTAATGAGGTCAGGGGGCATTCTGGAGGATTGTGGGAAGCTGCTGCGGTGAAGTCCCTGGAACTAAGGATGGCACGGGGCTCAGAGGAAACAGGTGGCGACTGGGAGAGCAGGGCATTTAGGAGAGCACTGAGTCAGGAGGGCATCACCCTGCTCCCACTGCCCCTCTTCACCCCTGTGCTCCCAGACACTCTCACTTCCACACTCTGCTGGCCTCTCAGTCCTGTGTGTGCCAGGATGGTGCCAAGGCCTGTAGGTGTATCCGCTCATTTTACCTTCCAATAAAACCACGAGGTGGCCGAAACCGGTTTGGCTCAGTGGATAGAGCATCGGCCTGCAGACTGAAGGGTCCCGGGTTCGATTCCGGTCAAGGGCATGTACCTTGGTTGCGGGCACATCCCCAGTAGGGGGTGTGCAGGAGGCAGCTGATCGATGTTTCTAACTCTCTATCCCTCTCCCTTCCTCTCTGTAAAAAATCAATAAAATATATTTAAAAAAAAAAACAAGAGGTGAAAACTATTACCCCTATTATCTCATATTAAGATGATTAAACTGAGACCCAAAGAAACTGAGTAACCTCCTCAAGGTCACTCAGGAAGGGGCGACACTGGTTTTCCACTGCAGCCCTGACCAACTCCAAATCTAAGCTCCTGGCATGGAGGTGCCACCCTGTGCTGCCCTTGCTGGTTGCAAAGGGAAGGGAAGTCCCTTCTGTAAGTGCTTTCCTACTCACCTGGGCTTGGGCTGGAACAGGTCTCACCTGCACCTGCCCAAGGTCACAGGGCATTCCTGTGCACTCAGGCCTTCAGCACTGCTGGCTGGGACCCACTGCTCCCGCTCCCAGTCCCCAGCCTCTGGGTGTTCCTGAGCAGCCTCCAACCCCAGGAAAGGCTCTGAGAGGGCAGTGCTTTTCCAGAAGACCTGACTCCTTAGGGGTCTCCCCAAAGCCAATCAGAGCCTCAGAGCCTGACGTTGGCCCAGATCTCCTGACCTTGCCCACCCCAGCCCCGCTCCAGTCCAGGAGGGGGTGTTCAAAAGAGCTGGAAGTGATTCTAGCTACTTATTACTTGCTGATATTGCAAAAACCCACATTGGTTGTCCAGGCCATTGACCTTCAGGAGAGACCTTTGGGGTGTTCCCTGCCTCCGTAGCAGGGCTTCCTCTGAGAAAACCCCTGAAAGGCAGAGACAGAGTCCCTCCACCCACACAGTCTCTTCCAGGGATGCCCAGGCCTGACAAAGAACATGTGCTCTGAGCCACCCCCTCCTACCCCCCCACCCCACCCACCCCTGTTTGCTCAGCCTTCGTCCTTATCTCAGTAGCATCTCTGTGGGACTCCTTAGGGTGACTCCCTGACATGAGAAACATTTTCCAGAGGTTTCCCTCCTGGGGTGACTAGTTTTGGAATCCCTGAGTCACTTCAGCTTCCAGGGAATCCTTGGAGGTGTGGGGAGATGGGTGTGGCAATGGGGAGAATGCTGAAGGTGGGAGCAAAGAAAAGTTCACCCAGCACCTGACATCAAGGGTGCCTCCCAGTGTGTCTTCACCTGCCTGAGCCTGACCTGGAGATCCACCCCTGTGCTCCTGGAAAGAAAGATCAGCACCTGGCAGGGAAGATGTGATGGAATACACCTCCTCCTTTGGCCAGGAAAGGCTCCTGGGGCTTGCAGAAAGCTAGAATATGACTACCCTGCCCTTTCTCAGAAAGACATTCAAATCCTCACCTGCTAGTTTGAAGTCCAGACCCTGCCTCTGGTCAGCTCTTGATCTTGAGCCTCCTCTGGTCCTTTCTCATCTGTAGAAGTGTGGTGGGGTGGGGTGGGAGGTTTTAACCTGGATGGCCACAAAAGTGCCAACCAGCTTTGCTGTTCTGGACCTCAGCTCCTGAAATAGCTCATCTGCACTCACCTGATGTGAGGCAGGGGCACTGGTGTTTAAAATGCTGAGATACCTCTGCTCCTGCTGGTAAATAGATGATCTCCTCAGCCCCGGGGTATCCCACTATCACAAACTCCCTGTGGTCCTGCAACTAAAGGCGATAATGGTACTACCGGTAGTTGCTAATTATTTGTAGTGTCACCTTTAGTTACAAAGATGCTTAGGCTCAGGAGCCTGCCTTCAAAGAGAACTCCATCTGTCCTGGGAGACACACAGAGAATCAGACACACAGGACAAGAAGCCCCACAACTCTCTCTCCAGCTGGGTGCTGGTGTCTTCCCATTCACCAGATACTTATTGAGCACCTACTTTACACCAGGCACTATTTTATTTTATTTTATTTTATTTTATTTTATTTTATTTTATTTTATTTTTTAAAGAAACATTCTATGTTTTTATTGATTTCAGAGAGAGAAAGGGAGAGGGAGAGATAGAAACCTCAATGAGGAGAGAGAATCATTGATTGGCTGCCTCCTGCATGCCCCCTACTAAAAGTCAAGCCCAAAACCCAGGCATGTGCCCTGACCTGAACCATGACCTACTGGTTCATGGGTTGATGCTCAACCACTGAGCCACACCAGCCAGGCACCAGACACACACACACACACACACACACACACATATATATATATACACAGTATGTATATATATGATTTTTTAGAGAGAGGGATAGAAACATCATGAGAGAGAAACATCATTGATCAGCTGCCTCCTGCACGCCCCCACAGGGGATCGAGCCCACAACCTGGGCATGTGCCCTGACTAGGAATTGAACCAGTGGCCTCTTGGTTCCTGGCTTGATGCTCAACCACTGAGCTACACCAGCCGGGCTAGGCACTATTTTAAATGGTAGGAATGCAGAGGAGTACACGCCAGATAAGGTCCCTGCCTCATGAAACTTCCATCTTAGGAGGAGACAGATGGTAAATAAGGAAACAAGATAATTTCTGATAATAACAAATGCTATGAAGAAAATGAAATAGTATTATGAGATAGGAAGTTATGGGGCAGGGGGTTGCCTGAATTTAGAAAGGCAGGGAAGGATGAATGGCCCAGGCAGGGGGAGTGGGACATGCAGAGTCCTGGAGGTGAGAAACAGCTGGATGTATTTGAGAAACAGAAAAGACAGTGTAAATGGAAAACAAAGGCTGGGGGGAGAGTGGGATGCGATGAGGTGGAAGAGGTGGGTAGGGACCAGATCACATAGGGTACTGTGGTGGAGCATTTGGATTTTATTCCAAGTTCAGTGGGGAGGTACTGACTGGATTCAAGCATGATCTCGGTGATGTGAGTTTCCCGAGAGCAGCACTGTGTCCTTGATATTCTGCTCCCCCCTCCTCTCCAGCGCTGGCATCCAATAACAATAATAGTTGCGCCGAAACCGGTTTGGCTCAGTGGATAGAGCGTCGGCCTGCGGACTGAAGGGTCCTGGGTTCGATTCCGGTCCAGGGCATGTACCTTGGTTGCGGGCACATCCCCAGTGGGAGGTGTGCAGGAGGCAGCTGATCGATGTTTCTCTCTCATCGATGTTTCTAGCTCTCTATCCCTCTCCCTTCCTCTCTGTGAAATACCAATAAAAATATATTTAAAAAAAAAACAACAAAAAAAAAAAAACAATAATAGTTGCTTTTATCCAACATTTATACATCATGAGCCAGGCACTGTTCTTGGGATTCTCTTAATCCTCACAACGAGTCAATGCTATCGGTTCCATTATTATCCCACATTACAGACAGGGAACCAGAGGCTCCAAGAGGTCATGTAGCTTGCCAAAGTCGCCAGCTAATGCTGGAACCAGGATTGAAACCCATGCGATCTGGATGCTGAGGAGTCCAAAGGAAGAACTGGAAGAATCCGTGAGCACCTGAGAAATTCTGAATAGCAGGAGGAACAAGAACAGGTCAATGAAATCCTAGGTTGGGATGAGAGAAAGACTAGCTGGTTGGTCCTGCTAGAAAGGGGAGAAAAGACTGGGATGCAGAAAGCCAGTTGGAGGGGCCCCTTCCTGTCTTCCTCTGAATATAGCAAAGACAAGCTTCAAAGCTAAGGACTTGGCTGCCTAAGGCTGACCTCCCAGTCTTAGCTTCCCAGCAGGCTGGGCTTTCTCCAGCCTAACCTGGGGCCCACAACTCTCTCTCTGAACAAGTTAGAGTCACCTTAAACCTCTGTGAAAGAGAGGGCAAAGATGAGGCATAAGGCAAGAGAAAAGCCTCCTCCTGCCCTCAGCAAAAAACCCTTTCATCTTTCATGAAAGCACAAGTTGTAGGGAGAGCCAAGGTGAAGAGGAACAGCCATGGAGGGAGAGCACTGTGCTGGGCACTTTACACCTATTCACGCTTCACCCAAGTCAGTCACAGATGAGGAACTGAGATCAGATGTTACATAGCTTGACCAAGATCACACAGCTAATAAACCAGGATTCACTTCCAAGTCTGACTGTCGAGAAGCGGTCTTATTTTCCTGCAGGTTTGCACTCTGCTGCCCCCACCGACATTTCCCCAGGTACTGAGCCCCACTGCCCACCTCCCAAAGAACCATTTTGCCTGGTCCTATCATTTCCTTCCTGCTTAGCCCCTTCTGACCTCCATCTATTTCTCCTGTGCCCGTCAGAGCATCAGGATCTAAGTTTTCTGTCCACCCCAACTTGCCTTGGCAGTCCCCTGGGCATACAGTGACCCCCTGAGAGTCTGTGTTCCAGCTGTCAGGGCCCCCAGGGCTGGGGTCTGTTGGAAGTTGGATCAGACTGGAGTTGGAATGGAGGAGCTCTCTCTTCAGACGCATCTGGAAATTTAAAATTCCTCTACCAGCCTAGGAGAGTTGGAGTCTGTTCAGGATTCCCAGACCCGTGCCTAGGTCTGCACTCCATCTCAGAGCCAAGCTCAGAACCAATATTGTCCATCCTCATGTTCACCTCAGAATCTCTCCCTAATCCACAGTGTAGGTCCCACCCCTCCCTTCTGCAGAGGTTTCTTCATAGGTACCCAGGCAGCAGGGAAGGGAAGGGTGGTATTTTCAGAATACCAGTCAAGGCAGGTATCTCACCTCCTCCTCCCCTAGGAATGCCTGGATGTGTGGGCCTGTGGAATGTGGAGGGGAAGCATCTATCTGCCCAAGGCCTAAAGTTCCCAAAGAGCCTTAAATTAGACTGTCAACGTTTTTGCCAAATGAGGTTATACAGAGAGTCTATTTTTTTTTTTGCGTTTTTTGTGGATATAAAAGTAGATATGAACAAGTTCAGTGGCCAAAAATAACTTCACAGGGTGATCTGATCATAAATTCCTAACTGGGCAGGTTATAGGGGGTATAACTTCTTTGGTAAAAGGTTTTTTAAGAAAGTCCTGCCCATTGTTCTTGTGCACCTAGGTTAACATACCTTTGAAATGCCAGAAATAATCCTCTTTTCCAGACCCCTTGAAGGTGACTAGATTATGGGCCCCCTTAACCACCTTCAAGGGATCCCATAATCTAGTTAGCTATCCGGTTACCTTGCTTTCTCCTACCTTCATGTAATCTTCCTTAAGTTCCTTCCTTAATCATCTTCCCCCACCCCCCAGCATTTGAGATATTTATTTATTTGTTTGTTTGTTTGTTTGTTGTTAATACTCACCCAGGGATATTTTTCCATTGATTTTTAGGGAGAGTGGGAGAGGAAAAGACAGAGAGAAACATCGATGTGAGAGAAACACATTGATTGGTTGCCTCCTGCACTCGCCCGGGGGCAGGGAGGAGCCTGCAACCAAGGTCTGCGACCTTGACCCTTGGGTCTGCAGGCCATGCTCTATCCACTGAGCCAAACCGCTAGGGCCATTTGAGATCTTGCTTCCTGACATTGTCTTCAGTTTTGCTCAAGTGACTGCTTATAAAAATCTCTACAGGTTTGGACGTTTCTTACATCAACAGTTTGAAGTGTTAATTTGTTAAATGTAAATATTGAAAATAGACTACAACTTTTCAATTGTTTGGCGTCTCACTTTTTAAATACCAGGAACTTCAAAAACGGAAGAAAGAAGGCTTCACTCCAGCATCCGGGAGGCCTTGATGTGTGTTGTGCCCGAAAAGAAAGAAGTGGGGCTGGAGAGAGTGCGCACACACCAAGGAGCAGTAATATGGCGGGAGAGGTGGAGACCCTCGAGCCCTGTCCTTTCAGCTGAAACTCCTGGAAGGCCAGATCCCAGCTCCTCTGAAAGAGTTCTGGCCTTTTGTGCCCATGGTCCCCACTCCTGCTTTTCGTGACAGAAGTGTGCCAGGAGAGGGCTGGGGACAGGCCCAGACTGGCGGAGGAGTGTAAGGACAGCACCACTCGCCCGCCTGCAGCTCTGGGACCAGACAGTCAGGTTTCATTTCACTTTCTTCCGTCAGGGCCAGAATCCACGGCCAGCCCAGACCCCCGGTCTGCCCCCGAAGGAAAGGCGGCTAACCCTGTCACCCCTGCAAAGGCAATGCTAAGGGAGAAGAGAGGCTCCACTGGGGAGCCCAGGAAGGCGGAAGGAGTGCGTTCCCTCCCCTGCAACGGGAAAGACAGATGTGGGCTAATGAAAGGGAGTCAGAGAGGCGCGGGGCTGGCGGGGGAGAGAGGGGGCGTGGCAGGGAGAGGCGAGCCCCCTGGAGCGAGCGGACCCGACCACCCCTAGGGCCGCGGTGACAGCGGGAGAAAGAAGGCTCAGGGAAAGGGGCGGGTAAGGGGCGTGCAGTTTGGCCCCAGGGTCGTGAGCTGAAACTCAACACCGCCTTTGGAGGGAGCGTCTTCCTTTCTCCTCCGCCCCTCCCCTCCCTTTTCCCCTCCCTCCTTTCTCTTAATCCCCAGGACGGAGCCCCGCGCGGGAGCGGAGAGGGCCCGAGGGGAGGAGAAAGAAACTGCACTGAGAGGGCAGCCTGGAGCCCGGGAAGGGGAGGGAAGGGAAGGGGAGCTGCGAGCAGAAGTGAGCCTAAAGGCCACGCGCAACCCCCGGAGCCTTCACAGCCCTCTTAGTGTCCACCCCACCGCCAGGCGAGTCCACAGGCCCCCGGCCCCTGCCCCTCCTTCGCCTCCCTTGCTCCTTTTGCTTTGTGGCCTTTTTCTCCGTCCCCAGAGACACCTGGAGCTGCCCCGAGCTGTGTGTGTGGGGGGGGGGGGGAGGGGGGAGAAGAGGGGGAGCGGGGAGGGGAGGCGAGAGGCCCTGTCCAGGGTGCGCGTGAGCGGGCTGGGAATCGGCGCCCAGGGCCGGGGGCCGAGGGTGGGAGCTGGCGTCGGTGGCCCCGCGCGCTGCTGCCGAGGGTTGGAGGGCGGGTGGGCTCCGGTGAGCCCCTCTTTGGCTTTGGAAAGGCCGTCCCGCCACTCGAGCCTTGCCCGGCTGTCTTCGCGGCACCGCTGGTCCCGGGCGCACCGAGAGCGAGTGCGCGTAAGTGCGAACCACCTGGCCGCCGGGCGTACGAGCGCCTGGGCCGACGCAGCCCCACGGCCACGCGCTCGCAGGCCTTTGGTGTCAGCGGGCTTCCTTTCGCCAAGTTGGGCAAGTTTGAAGAGGGACATATGGCTCCGTTCTAGCTTTCCCTCCGTCCCCAGCAGGGAGGCCGCCGCATTGCTCCTGCCGCCCCGACCACGGCCCCGGGAGCCTCGCTCTACGGTCCCGGGTGGGGTTGGGCTGGTTCCTAAACTCGCTCGTCCAGCCCAACCGCCCCGGCGGCTTCTCCCAGCCCTCGGGGCCATTCTGGGCGCCCTGGAGAGGCGTCGAGCGCCTTAGCCCCCTCCTCGTAGCCTGCCCCTGCCCCGCAAGGGAGTCGGACCCTGCGGACCTGGGGTGTCTCCACGGCCTGGGGCAGGCAGCTCCGGGGGCCTGGCCAACCCGGCGGCCCCCGGGAGGCCGCGGGGACTGTACGGAGCGCGCGCCTTTGGATAAGGTCCCGCAGCGACGCCCCAGCCCGCCCCGCTGCTCCTCCTCCTGCCTGGCCAAGCTGCCTCCCATTTGGGGAGTTTGTGGGTTTTCTCTTTCTCCTCCTCCAACCTCTGCGGAGGCCACGACTCAGGCGCCAAAGCTGGGGGCCGCCTCCATGGTGCGGGGCAGCCGCTGCTGAAGTCAGCGAAACTGAGCCTGGCCTGGAGCAGGCCACGCCGGAGGCCAAGGCCATGGCCATAGCCACGTCGGTGAGTCCACCCGGGAGAGGAGGCAGCTGGGCAGAAACCTCCACAGCTGCCCTGCACTCTGTCACTTTTATTTCTGCCTTCTCTTTGTCTCTCTTCTTGGTCCCTTTCTTCTCCAGGACGCTGTGTCCCTCCACTTTTGTTTTGTGTTCTCTCCTCATCCTTCTGTGTCTGGAGTCCCCCTTTTCCCCACCCCCTCCCCTTCTTCTCTCTTTCTTTCTAGAGGCTGTCCTGCAAAGAGGGGAGGGGGCAAGTCTAGCCCGAGTCCTATGTGCTCATTTATTGGCGGGAACAGATGGCCGGTGGTGGCTGGCAGTGGCTTGTGATTGGGAGGCCAGTAAAAGGTTGGGAGGGGGCTGAAAGAATGGAGGTGGCTCAGAAAAATGGGAGAGGCTGGAGGGCCCAAGAAGGCCCTTCTCTAGAGGAGGGATGAAGGAAATGGAGGAAATGAAGCAAAGGCAGAGAGATCAGGCAGGGAGAAAGAGAAAATAGATAGAGGGGGAGGTGATGTCAGCCAGCCTCTGGCCACTTTCTGGGTACAAAGCAAGGAGACAGCTGGCTGGCGTGATGGGGCAGTGGGAGGAGGCATCTCAGAGAGCGTGTGGCCCACTGCCACCCCCCATTAAGGCAGCCCCTCCCTCACAAGTCAGCTTAGTCCCTGAGGAGGCGGGCAGAGCAGGGGTGACCACACCCATCATCAATCAGTCTATCAGCAACTCTGGCCTGGGTGCTTGCAATTGCAAGGCCCAGAGGTTTGGCCTGATTGGACAGAATTCAAACCTAACACTGGGAGGAGCTCTCCACAGCCCCACCTCTACTTGCTGTCTTGCACTCCTTGCCATCTGAATTCTAAACAACTCTGTTCTCTTACCACCCTTCCCTACGCTCTAGGATTCCCAGTGATAGGGAGGCTGCCACCCACTTTCTGGCCCCCTCTGAATGGGTACTCTGGAAAGGAGGCTGGAAAGAGAAGTATGCCTCCCCATAACCTCCCATAGTCCTTAGGAAGAGTTCAATTTTCATTCCTTCTCAGACCAAACTCCTTTTAGTTCCTCCATCTGTATGATGGTGGGAAAAACCATCATAGTTTTCAGAGCTGGGAAAGGGGGAGATCCTGAAGATAGCTGGATGTACTCTGACATAAAGATGCTGGCTCAGAAGCCAGCTAATCAGCTGTGTAGTCCCAGGAGGTAGATTTTCCTTTTTACCAGAGGTGGGGGTGGGGATATTTATGCTAATGAAACTCACAGGAGCCTAGTAACAGCTAATATTTATTGAGCATTTACTGGCTCTAAGCTTAGCCCTGATTGCTTGAGACATTATCTCATCCTGTCTTCACAACATCCCTGTGAAGCTAGTACTATTATCCAAATGGATATTCAGATATGGATATGGAATTCTACAGAAGAAACAGGCTCAGAGAGGTTTAGCATCCTGTGCAAAGTCACCCAGTTAGAAAGTGATAGAGCCAAGACTCAAACCCAGTACTGTCTGCCTCCGTCCAAACTGTGCTCTTAAACCCAGTTAGGCGAAATCCAAAATACTAATTTATAATTTACAGTTAGACAGAAAAGTGCCATGCTGACCAGGAATTTGTGTCATCTGGTTAGCACGTTTTCTTTCTGTGGAACAATATCCTTTAGAAGCCCATACCATCAGAAAATGGTTTGAATCAGGCAAAAGGAGAAGTCAGTTTGCTGTTGACATCATCCAGCCATGAAGGGCTGGACAACCTCTCCATCCGAGGGAAACACTAGCCAAGGGAAACATGCACTCATGCTGGCTGAGCAGGGCATCCTCCTCCCCAGGGCCTGGTGGCCAAATACAGCCTGCCAGAGATCTTCAGCTTGAGACTTTTTACTGAATTAGCCCATGTGGATTACTTGCTCAATAATGCCCAACTACCTGCTCTCCGCCATCACTGTGTAAGCCACCACTGCTTGGGATGCTGCCAGCAGTCACTTAGCAAACATAACTGAAGCAGAATATGTTTCAACTAAAGGCCTGGTGCACAAAAATTCGTGCACTCAGGGGAGGGGGAAGGGTTCCCTCAGCCTGGCCTACACCCGCTCGCAGTCTGGGACCCTTTGGGGGATGTCCACCTGCCGGCTTAGGCCCACTCCCAGGGGGATCGGGCCTAAGCTGGCAGTCAGGCATCCCTTTGGCAGCCTGGGAGCCCTCGGGGGAAGTCCACCTGCCGGCTTAGGCCCACCTAAGCTGGCAGTCAGACATCCCTCTGGCAGCCCGGGAGACGCGGGGAGCGGGCCTAAGCTGCAGTTGGACATCCTTATTGCTGATGAGGAGACAGGAGAGGCTACTACCACTGCTGCTGTGCTTGCAGCCGTCAGCCCAGCTTGTGGCTGAGTGGAGCTCCCCCTGTGGGAGCGCACTGACCACTAGGGGGCAGCTCCTGCATTGAGCAGTGCGTGTCATAGAGACCAGTGGTTCCTGGGTCATTCCGCTGTTACGGTCAATTTGCATATTAACCTTTTATTATATAGGCTACTGTGAGTGGTTTGAGCTTGAGTCTACCAAAGGACATTGTGGACCCAAAGCCCTATGAGGGGTGGCTAGCAAAGGGAAATTGTGTATAATATGCTTGAGTCATGGACCTTCTTGACTTAACCACTGTTACTAATATAAGAAGGAAAAAGTAGATCCTTTTAAAATATATATATTATTAATTTTTAGAGAGAGGGAGAGAGAAAGAGGAACATTAATGGGAGAGAGGAGCATTGATCAGCTGCCTCCTACCAGGCCAATCCAGGCATGTGCCCTGACCAGGAATTGAACTAACAACCTCTCGGTGCATGGGGACAATGCCTAAACAACTGAGCCACATTGGCCAGGGTAAAAGTAGGTCCTTAATGTTTGTGATTGTGAGAGGCAGTAGAAGAGTGTTTGAGAGTGTAGGCTCTGGCTTGGCCAATGTGGCTCAGTGGTTGAGCATCGACCCATGAATCAGCAGGTCACGGTTTGATTCCCAGTCAGGGCACCTGCCTGGGTTGTGGGCTTGATCCCCAGTCCCCAATAGGGGGCATGCCAACGCTCTATCCACTGAGCCAAACTGGCTAGGGCATCATTGATGTTTCTATCTCTCTCTTCCTCTCTCTGAAATCAATAAAAACATTAAAAAAGAGAGAGTGTGTGTGTGCAGGCTCTGGAATCAAGCAGCCTGGGGCTCAAATCATGCTGCACCAGCTGTGTGTCATTGGGTAAAGTACTAACCTCTCTATTCTGGTTTTCTTTCCAAATGGGGATAATGATGCCTCCTCCCTCCTAAGGTTGCTGTGAGGATGGAATGAGATGAGATGATTAGTGCAAAGACTTGCACAGTGTCTGGATACATAATTTGCACTTGGTATCTGTGACTTCTACCTGAGCTTGTAGCTCTCCAAGTAAAAGCTTAGGTGTCCCTACCAGACAGGACTGAAAACAGACTGATAAATGCTTCCTCTTGGTTGGTCCATCAGTCCCCCTACACTCACACACACACACACACACACACACACACACACACACACATCTATGTATCTATGTACTTTTCTCCATGGTAACCTCATCCTCTTCTGAACCTTATTTGCTCAGATTGAGAACAAAACAGTTGCTTGGGTTTCTGTTTTCTTCCTTATTATGCCTAGGTACTTATCTGGGCTGGCCTCTCCCAGCCCCTCTCAGAGTTAGGGGTCTCTGCAGTTGCTTCATCTAACCTTTGGCTTGTGGGAGATGCTGACTGGGAAACGGAAGGTAAAGAAGAGTCTATGGGAGACCTTAGCAGGACTTCCTTGTCTACATGAGGCTTTGAAAGAAATTCATTTAGCATATACACTGAGTGGCCAGATTATTATGATCTCTGAACACATAATAATCTGGCCACTCAGTGTATATCCTATATAATAAAAGGTTAATATGCAAATTGTCCCCTCGACCAGGAGTTCGACCAGCAGGCAGGCCGGCCAACCGCCCATATTCCCTCCTCCTGGCCAGGCTGGCTGGACCCCACTCATGCATGAATTCATGCACCGGGCCTCTACTATATATATATATATATATATATATATATATATATATATATATATATATATGCACTGAGTGGCCAGATTATTATGTGCTCAGAGATCATAATAATCTGGCCACTCAGTGATTTTTTTTTTTTCTCAGTGTATTTATTGAGCACGGATACCAGGTCAGGCCCATTTGCAGAGGCTAGGAATATAATAGTCCGTCTCACAGGGCTTACACTGTATGGGTAGAAATCAATAATAAAAATAGACAAATAGTATAAAGTATTATGAATGAAACAATGGATGGAGACAGACACAGAATGGGGTGAAAGAAGAGTGAAGAAAAGATCTCTTTGAGAAGGTGACATTTAAGCAGAACTGAAGGGGAAAAAGGGGCCAGTCAGAGGAAGAGCCTTCTGGGTAAATGAAATAGCAAGTGCAAAGCCCTGAGGTGGGAAAGCACTTGTCTAGTTCAAGGAATAGAAAGGAAGAGGGAGAGTGCAGGGAATGAAGTGGGAGACAAGGCAGGGCTGTCTGAAAGAGCTGAGCCAGGAGGTCAGATTTTTAGCTTGAGGGAAATGAGCTCTAAAGTGTTTTGAGCAGGAGGTGCCGTGACCTAATATGTTTGTGAAGACCCCTCTTCCCACTCCCACCTCACCCACCAGGCCCAGCTGGCCCGGGCACTCTACGACAACACCGCTGAGTCCCCCCAGGAGCTGTCCTTCCGCCGAGGGGATGTTCTACGGGTACTGCAGAGGGAGGGTGTTGATGGGCTGGACGGCTGGTGCCTCTGCTCCCTGCATGGCCAGCAGGGCATTGTGCCCGCCAACAGAGTGAAGCTCCTTCCTGATGGCCCGGCACCCAAGCCCAGCCTCTCCCAGGTGCCCCCAGCCGAGCCTGGCTCACCATATCCAGCCCCAGAACACAGCAATGAAGACCAGGAGGTGAGAGTCAGAGCCCTCCCAAGCCCCTTAGCCTTTTGCTGGTGCCTGCAGTGAGGCTGGGCGGGGAGAGCCCTAAGGGGCTCTGCTGCAGAAAGCCTGGCTGCCAACCCTTTCTGGGTTCTCCTTGCCCTTGGGACAGGGAGGGGGGTCAGAAGGTGTCTATGCTCCTTCAAGGCACATGTTATCTGATTCCCTGGTTCCCCCTCTTCCTGACCCACATGTCTTGGTTCCCCAGGTGTATGTGGTGCCACCCCCAGCTCGGCCCTGTCTGACCTCAGGATCTCCAACTGGACTCTGCCTGCCCTCCCCTGACCCCATCTACAAGGTCCCCAGAGGCAGCGGGACCCAACTGGCTACCCCTGGAGGTGTCTTGGAGGTGAGGACTAGAGGTCTGTATGTATGTTGGGCAGGGAACCAATACAGTTCTGGAGTGAGTCCAGTGCTGAACCTGATGGTAACTAGCTGCTCCCTCTCCAGGTCTACGACGTGCCCTCCTCTGCTCTCCGAGTTCCCTCCAGTGACCCCTATGACTCCCCTGCCTCCTTTTCCCGCTCTCTGGCCCGGGTCACCCCACAATCCCCTGGAGAGGACGAAGCTCCCTATGATGTGCCTCTGGCCCCAAAATCACCGTCAGAGCTGGAGCCAGATCTGGAGTGGGAGGAGGGCCGAGAACCAGGGCCCCCCCTCTATGCTGCCCCCTCCAACCTGAAACGGGCATCAGCTCTGCTCAATCTGTATGAAGCGCCTGAGGAGCTGCTAGCCGATGGGGAAGGCGGCACTGATGAGGGCATCTACGACGTGCCCCTGCTGGGGCCAGAGGCACCTCCAGAGCCCCCAGGAGCCTCCACCTCCAATGACCCGGACACCCTGGCCCTGCTTCTAGCCAGAAGCCCTCCACCCTCACACAGGCCCCGGTTGCCCTCTGCAGAGAGCTTGTCCCGCCGCCCTCTGCCCGCCCTGCCTGTCCCTGAGGCCCCCAGTCTTTCCCTGGCTCCTTCTCCTGCTCCAGGCAGAAAGGGCAGCATCCAGGACAGGCCTCTGCCCCCACCTCCACCCCGCCTGCCTGGCTGTGGGGGCCCTAAGGTCGAGGGGGACTCAGAGGGCCAGGAGGCGGAGGACAGTTCAGCAGGACACCACAATGAGTATGAGGGCATCCCAGGAGCCGAGGAGTACGACTACGTCCACCTGAAGGTGAGCTCACCTCCAGCCGCACCTCCCAGAGTGCCCCCTGGAGAACCACAGGGAGGAGGCAGGAGGCCTGGGGCCCACGTTCAGACCCTCCCTTCCTCCCTCCCCTCAGTCCCCTCCACTGGCCCTGCACCCTCTGGCCTGGGACCCTAGTGCTTGGCCACACCACTTGTACCAGTGCTATGTTCCTCCCCTAAACCCATCCTAGGGCCCCGGAGCCCTCTGACTTGCCACCAGAGCTGTCTCAGACCTGGAGTCCAGGAATGCAACCTCTGATGGCAGCAGAGACCTCCAGAAGGAAGGGGAAGTGGAGAGGGCCAAGGAGGCCACCCTGCCCTGTTCCTCACCCTTGCACTGAGACCCTGACCCTTCCTGCAGGGTATGGATAAAGCTCAGGAATCTAGGCCCTTGGATAAAGCCTTGCCCGGGGATCCTGAAGTGCTGGAGAGGGGGCCACCGGAGCAGCAGGTAATCCTGTGGGTGTGATGCTGGGGAAGGGGGGCAGGAACATAGGAGGAGGAATATTCTTAACTGAACTAATAGGATAGGGATAAAAGCTCATTGACACCGAGCAGTTGGAGAAGACAAGTTAAAATTCAAGAGGAAGGAGCTGGAACTTAGAAAAGGATTTCAGGAATTCAGAAATCGGGGAAAGAATGTTGGAGAGGAACCAGAAAACCAAACAGTTGAGAGCAGCAAGTTTCTGGGCTGTGGGTCAGAGCGGGGCCAGGTGATTTCTGAGGCTCTTTCAGCTGAATTCCTGGGTTCCTAAGAGACCTGGCTCCTAATCCCAGCTCCACCATTAAGACGCCAGAGGCTCTGAAGTGGCTAGTTAATCTCTCTGGGCTTTAGGAAAGTGAGGTGGTCTCCTTAGTCTTAATCACAGTGGCTACCATTTATCGAGTATTTACCAAGTGCCAGACCCTGTACTAAGCACATCACATGAGTCAACACTAATCATAGCCATAGAAAGTACTCATATAGGGCATCCAGTGTGCAGTGCTCTGTTCTGAGCCCTTTCTATATACTGTATCGAGTTATCTTCACTGCAGCCTTAGGGGGCAGATACTAGACCTGCACTATCCAATATGGTAGCCACTAGTCACATATGGTTATTGATTACTTGACATGTGGCTAGTCTGAATGGCAGTGTGTGTGATATAAAATGCACACCAGATTTTGCCGACATAGCATGAAAAAAAAATCTCAACAATTTATATATTGAAGATATGTTGAAATTAACATTTTTGTATATTT
Organism: Plecotus auritus; assembly: GCF_963455305.1. Lineage (NCBI taxonomy): Eukaryota > Metazoa > Chordata > Mammalia > Chiroptera > Vespertilionidae > Plecotus > Plecotus auritus. The sequence continues at coordinate 84,291,168 of NC_137770.1, read as the reverse complement.
GGAGTTCAAAAACAAAGTTTCTTTTTACTTTTCTTAATGTGGCTACTATAGATGTTAAAATTACATGTGTGTTCACATTATGTTTATTTTGGACAGTGCAGAACTAGATTCCCCAGTTTATAGATAAGCAAATAAGACATTCAGAGACTTGTTTGAATCCAGATTTGTCTGGCATCAACCCTGAGCACTTTTCTGCCGCTCGCTATGAGCATCTAAATGTTCTGATGGCAGAGGTAAGAGCTAAAGGGATTGCACTAGGAAGAAAGGAAGGGCTGGGGAACAAAGGGAGGGGAGGAGAAAGAAAGAGAGAGCAGAAGTGACCCTAATGAGAGCGATCCCACTGATCACTCCTCTTGCCCTTAGGAGGTCCTGTCCCCAGGGGAGCATCTGGTTCTGCCCGCCGGAGACCTACAGCTCCTGCACTTCTATGCAGGGCAGTGCCAGAACCACTACTCAGCATTGCAGGCAGCCGTGGCAGCCCTGATGTCCAGCAGCAGGGCCAACCAGCCCCCACGCCTCTTCGTGCCCCATGGCAAGCAGTTGGTGGTGGCTGCTCACCGCCTGGTGTTTGTTGGGGACACCCTGGGCCGGCTGGCAACCTCCGCTGCTCTCCGAGCACAGGTTGGGGCTGCAGGTACAGCGCTGGGCCAGGCATTGCAGGCTACTGTGCTCGCTGTCAAGGGGGCTGCTCTGGGCTACCCATCTGGTTCTGCAGCCCAAGAGATGGCACAGTGTGTGACACAGCTGGCGGGGCAGGCCCTGCAATTCACCACCCTGCTCACCAGCCTGGCCCCCTGAGGGCCCCCAGCCCTGCTCTGCCCCTCCCCTGCCTGCCAGAGCTCCCTCCAGTCCTTGGCAGCTGGAGGTCTCTGCTTTAGGCACTAGGAGAAGTGGCAGTCTTTCCCCATTCCTGTCCCTTCCAGTCATCTCAGTCTCTCAGAGGCGTCTCTTCCCTCCATCCACAGCTTTTTGTATGAGCCATTTTGTATAAATTATTTTTATTTAATATTATTCCCTGCTTTGTCAGGAGCAGGTGCCAGGCCCTCTGGGGCAGCAGGGAACTGGACTCTTCCTCCTCTGTCAGCCTGGGGTGGAGGTACTTGGTCAAGGCACTGCTGCCCACCTCTGCAAGCTTGGCCCCACAGAGACTCAGGAGACTGAAACCTAGGCCACCCGGAGCCCCTTTCTGGTCCTGTTTCTTGGCTGTAGAGCATCTGTGCCTCACTGTTAGTTGAGAATAAGAGCAGTACATTGATTGCCGGGAATGTGAAGGTCTGGGAGAAGCCAGAGACCTCCTTCCCACAGGAAGCTGGAGAGAGCTGGCCTCAGGCACTGGGTGTGCATCTCAATAAAACCTGCTGTCTGGCTCCCTGACTGTTCCTTGAGAGCCTGGGGGCTGTGTGTGTGTGTGGGGGGGGGGGGGGCGGGGAGGCATAGGTCTGGTGCCCCTGAGCCCAACCTATGGGGTACACACCATAGACAGGATGCCTTTAGGGGTTTGGGGGAAATTAACAACTGTTCATTCAGCATGTTCTCAGCTCCCATGACGTTCTGTAGTTCTGAAGATACATTGTGGGGGTGGAATGGACACAAACGAATCCATTAAAAAAAGTAAATTTTTTTTAAAAATTTGCCACAGATTTGACAGTTGCTGGTAATAGAAATGAACAGGGCGATGTGAAGAACTAACTAGATGAGGGGAGAGCCCATGGAAAGACTTTAGGATGGTTGGGAGGTGATATCGGAACTGAGACCCCAAGGATAAGAGAACCAGAAGAATCTGACAACTAGCATTCCAGGAAGACAGACCCTGATGACTGATTGGAGGCCTCTCCAAGACCTCCTTGTCAAAAAATGGTGTTATCAGAGAGGTGCACATGTGGAGAGGCTGGCCACACAGAGCCTTTGAAAGTGCTGTGCTGAAGGGTCACCCCAGCTCTCACCTTTGCATCACAGGATAGCTCTGGTCAGCTGGAGAGTGCTGCTGGCTAGCCTGTGTGCCCTGTCCCTTGAGTTAACCCAAGAAGGTCAGTCCCTTAAACTCTTCTTCCCAGGCTTCCTGCTGACCATCATTCTGGACACCATCTTTTAGAGAAGCTGAGGGGCTGATGAATTTAGTGTGCTGGAAGTCCATAGCCCTCAGGGCTTTGGTGAAACAGATGAACTAAAGCATAGATGGGGATCACCAACCATTTGCCAAAAAGGAAGTCCAAGCCACAGATCCATAGCTTCAGTCCTGCTTTCCTTTTTTCTTTTCTTTCTTTCTTTTTTTTTTTTTTTTTAATCCTCACCCTAGGATATTTTTTCCATTGATTTCTAGATAGTGGAAGGAAGGGAGGGAGGATGGGGAGAAAGAGAAACATCGAATGGTTGTCTACTGCAGGTTGCCTACCCAGACTGGGGAACCTGCAACCAAAGTACATGCCCTTGCCTGCGAATTGAACTGGCAGTCCTTCAGTCCAGTGGTCACCAACCTTTCGGACCTCATGGACCACCAGTGGTCCACGGACCACCGGTTGGCAACCGCTGCTTCAGTCCATGGGCTGGCGCTCTAACCACTGATCACACTGGCCAGGGCTCAGTCCTGCTTTCCTAAGATGATGCCCTGGCACAGTGACTGGATTGGAAGCACCCCAAAGTTCAATCACATCCTAATGTCTTAGCATTCCCTATGCATTTGCCTCTTTCATTATGGGTTCCTTGCTCATTTCACTCTTAAAAGAAAACTCATTTCCAGGTTCTGGGGCTACCAAAATTCACCCCTATGTGTTGAAGACTTGTAACAGGGGCAGTCTTCCATCATCCAAAAAGAATTTTAAGAGATCAACTTGGAATTAGAGCAAGTCCCAGAAACATCATGTACCTATGTGTCTGCAGTAAATCCTGTCAGCCCCTCGGAGTCCGTTTCAGCTTTGATATGAGATTGGTCATAATATTCTCACAGGGTTGTTGTGAGGCCCTAACAAGATAATGCATATGAACAGCCCAGCACCATATAAAGTTAAGGGAATGATTCCAGGACAGACACAAGAACGCAGATACAGCCCTAGCCGGTTTGGCTCAGTGGATAGAGCGTCAGCCTCCGGACTAAAGGGTCCCAGGTTCGATTCCGGCCAAGGGCACATGCCCGGGTCGCAGGCTCGATTCCCCCCCAGTTGGGGACATGCAGGAGGCAGCCAGTCAATGATTCTCATCATTGATGTTTCTATCTCTCTATCTCCCTTTCTGAAATCAATAAAAAATATATATATTTTTTTAAAAAAAGAACACATACATAAATCTTCAGGGAATGTTGGCTGTGCCAGCGCCAAAGTAAACCCTGAGGAGGTGCTGAAATGAGTTGGGGGGAGGGAAGTGGTGGGAGGCTGCTAAAGACATCAGAAGAGTTTCCCATATTTGGAAAATTTCAGAACAGGAGAAAATTTCAGAAGTTGGTTCGGTAGAGAGAAGAGGGAATGGATTTCCTGACAGTCTGACAGGACACTCCTTTCTAGTCCTTATCTGAGATAAGAGAAAAAAGTACCTATTAGGTATCAAACCTCTTAGACAAGTGTATCTCTAATGGGATCTGGTTAAAAGGCCTGTGATTCCGCATTTCTAACAAGCTCCCAGGTGATGTGGGTGCTCCTGGTCTGTAAATCACACTGAGTAGCAATTCTAGGAGTTAGGGAAGGCTTCTTAGGCAAATAATGCTTGAGTTGACAGCTGAACGATGAGGACTTGATTAAGGGGGAAGAGAAGCCTTCTAATATAAGACAAGCTTGTGGCATTAAAAAACAAAACAAAAAAAGAGTCCAGTGTGACTGCAGTGAATGTTTGAGAAGTGAGATGGAGCTGCAGAGCGCATGGGGCGAAGCATGCAGAACCATGTATGAGCTGTCTAACATACTATCTACCTTGATGGCGAGGAGAAGCCATTCAAGGTTGTTAAGCAGGAAAGGGACATGAACAGATCTGCATTTTGAAAAGATCACTCCATATGCACTCTACATAACAGATGGGGAAAGGATGCTGAAACACAGTGGACACAAGCACCAGTTAGGAATTAGGAGGCTAAAGCAGTCTGTGCAACAGGTAGCTTGACTAATGGTGGTAGAGATGGAGAGAAACGGAAAAGAGGAGAATATAAGTACTAGTAAAATGGGCAGGATTTTGAAAAGGATTTGATGGGGCGGTAAGGAAGAGGGCACTCTGAGGACTGTCACCTGAGCATCTGGCCACAATTGGATGACGAGGGGGCCATTCAGGTAGGACACACTTGAAGACAACCAGGTTAGTAGGGGAAGAGCATGGCCACATTGGGTTTAAGGTCCCTATGAGTCATCCAAGGTAAGAGGTCAAAGAAGAAGGCTTCAAGGGTTGGACTCAGATGAGAGGTAGGAGTGAAACTGATGGTCAACAGTGACTGAAGAAACATTTCTTCCTCCCCTACTCCCTAGCTGCATAAAAACTCTCTACTGTTGCTTTTTTCAGAAGATGAATGTGAGAGCTCTTGCTCTTCTGTCTTCTTGATTTGGCCAAATCAAATAAACCTTTATCTCCAAGCACCATTGTTTCAGTGTTTATCTGACTAGTGCATTGGGCACGCAAACCTGACTTTTGGGAGGTGGTTCAGTAACAGGAGCTGGAAATGTAAGTCTGGGGACCAGATATATGTTGGTTTGTATTGTTTATACTGAGGGTGAAGCTGTGGGCATGAGCGAGATCCCCAGGTGCAGGGAACAGTGTGAGCTAAGAGGAGGACCTAGGTAGGACTAAGCCTCTGAGGACCAGACAGGGAGTGATGAAGAAGAGAAGGATGAGCCTGCAGTAGAGAAAAGAGGAGCAAGAGAAAGAAAATCAAGCCCTAGATGGTTTGGCTCAGTGGATAGAGTATTGACCTGTGGATTGAAGGGTCCTGGGTTTGATTCTGGTCAAGGGCATATGCCTGGGATGTGCACTCCATCCCCAGAAGGGAGCCTGCAGGAGGCAACCAATCAGTGATTCTCTCTCATCACTGATATATCTCTCTTTCCCTCTCCCTTCCTCTCTGAAATCAATGAAAATGTTTTTTAAACTTTCCTTGGGGAAAAAGAAACTTTTAAAAAAAGAGAAAGAAAACCAGGAGAATGTGGGACTTAGCAGTCAAGGAAGAAAGTACTTAGAGGAAGGGGTGGTCAACAGTGCCAAATGCTGTTGAGAAATGGTGACTCACCTGAGTGAAACGCGAAGTGGTCTTGTTGCAGGAGGGCAGCCAGGGCTGAGCACAGTGCCCAACCCAGCCCTCCATATGCATGTCTTGTACTGTAATGATCATTTCACTCTTCTGTCCCCGCAGTAAGCTACTCCAAGGTGTCTTGTTCATTCTATTATACCCAAGCCTAGCACAAGGCCAGGCACAGAGTAGAAGCTTCATAAATTTTATTGATGAATCAATGAGTGGATGGATGAATGGGTGGATAGTTGGTAAGAATTGGAAGCAAAGAAGGAATCTCTGGCATCTGCGTGGGTTAGCTACCATCCTTCAGCTTTTTTCCCTTTTTACCGCAATAGCCTTCAGACGCAGGGAACGGAGACAGAGCCCATCCCCTCCCTCTCCTGGGTCCTGGCCCCCCTTCCTCTCTCTGACGAAGAGTCTGGACCGACGGTTCTGCTGACGTGAGAAGGGGAGGAGAGTCTGGAGGAAGGGGAGGAGAAATCGGCGCTGAGATCGCAGAGACGAAGGAGGCGCCCGCGGCTGCAGAGCTGCAGAGCGGGGTCTCTGGGCTCTGTGTCTGGGCATCCAGCGCACCACTGGGCCAGAGGACAGCGCATCCTTTCGGCGAGGCCCCGCAGGGCCCCTGAGGTCGACAAGCTGGCTCCCCGGGTGGCCACCGGGACCCCGGAGCCCAATGGCGGGGGCGGCAGCAAAATCGACAGCAATGTAGAGATCACCCCCAACCCCAACGGAGTAAGTGCCTGCGCGCTAAGGCTACGCCATCACCTTCCGCACCCGCGCCTGGCGTTTTCCTCCGCGCATCCCCCGGCCCTTGACTGCCTTCCTTGCTCGAGCGCCCGCCCTCTTCCCTTGCTTTGCAATTTTCTCCGATTCACCCTTCTTCTGCCTCTCCCGCCCCACCTCCCACCCCCCACTCCCCAAGCAGGTCGGAACCCTCGGAGATGCGGTGCCCACTGAGCAGCTGCAGGGTGAGCGACAGCGCGAGCGGGAGGGGGAGGGCGACGCGGGCCGCGGCGGGCTGGGCAGCAGCCTGTCGCTGGCCGTGCCCTCCGGCCCCCTCAGCTTCGAGGCGCTGCTTGCCCAGATAGGGGCGCTGGGTGGGGGGCAGCAGCTGCAGCTCGGCCTCTGCTGCCTGCCTGTGCTCTTCGTGGCGCTGGGCCTGGCCTCGGACCCCATCTTCACGCTGGCGCCCCCACTGCACTGCCACTACGGGGGCTTTGCTCCCAACGCCTCTGGCTGGGAGCAGCCCCCCAACGCCAGCGGTGTTGGCGTCGCCAGCGCCGCGATTGCAGCCAGCGTCGCCAGCCGTGTCGCCACCAGTACAGACCCCTCGTGCAGTGGCTTTGCCCCGCCGGACTTCAACCACTGTCTCAAAGACTGGGACTACAACGGCTTGCCAGTGCTCACCACCAATGCCATCGGCCAGGTGAGGCGCCTGGGTGGGCTCCGGGTCTGAGGGTGGGCTGAGAGCCACCCACTCAGGGCCTCATACCCACTCCATCCTTCTCACATCCCCAGTGGGATCTGGTGTGTGACCTGGGCTGGCAGGTGATCCTGGAGCAGATCCTCTTCATCTTGGGCTTTGCCTCCGGCTACTTGTTCCTGGGCTACCCTGCGGACAGGTGAGGGCTGCCAGGGACAGGGCAAGCAGAGAGGAGGGGTGCTAGGCAGGCTAGCTCAGGCAGCTGGTGTTGGCAAGAGGCCGAAGAGTAGTCGAAGAGTAGTCGCTGGACTCTGCAGCCTTCTCGGGACTTCTGTTCAATGATGTGCACCCCCATCCCTGTCTCAACTGCACTCTCCGTCAAGAAATACTTCTTCTGCAACAGGGAATGACTTCACCCCAATTCCCCATATTCATGGATCAACGGCATCATCTCCAAAGACCATAGCTCCATCTCCATGACCAAAAACCCTATCTCTACATATAAAAAGTCCTAGCTCCTCCTCTGTTGTTCCTATCATCACTAACCAACTCCCTCACCATCCTCATAGATTAATGGATTCATCCCCATTAATAGCCCCATCCATGTGGACTATTAGCTCCATCTCAATGGCCTCATTTCTAAAGATAATTATGTTAATTCTTAACCCCATTCCCATTGATCAGTATAGTTCAACTCTACAAACAAATGATTCCACCCTCATGGATCAATAGTCCAATCCCCAGGGATCAATGACCACAATAGCACCACTCCCCCAGAAATTAAAAGTTCCATCCTCATGGGTCTTCAGTGCTCTCAGATCCTCTCAGACCAAACACCCCTTTTCCATGAATCAGTGGCCTTATCTCAAGGATCAGCTTATCCCTACCAACCAACAGCTTTCCCCAGGGATCAGAACTCCTATCTCCTCTGATTCTCAATACTGTCACCACTGACCAAGTGCTCCATCTCCACTGACCATCCCCATGGATTATTAAACTAACTTCCACTTAATCTACAGTCCTATCCAAATGGATTAATAGCTCAACTCTCATAGATCAAAGGCAACCCAACATTCAATAATCCAATTCCCTAAAATCTATACCTATCCTTACTGCCCAGTAGTCACAAATCCTTTTGGGCAAATTATTCTAAATCCATAGGTCAATACCCATCCTCATGCATTAATGGTCTCACTCTCACAGACCAGTAGCATTATTCCTATGAAATCATAGCCTCATCACCTAAGACCAATAATTCAGTCTTCTAAATTCAGTAGCTTTAGCCCCATTAACCAATAAACTCATCTCATGGAAATATGGCCCCACTCTATTGGGTCAATAGTATTACTCCCAATGACCAGTGATCCCAATCTTCATCCCCATAGATCTTTGGTATTATCCCCAAAGATCATAGCTTGGCCTCCAAGGATCAGTAGCCCTATCCATCATCACTGACCAATAGTCTAATTTCCCTTGGTCTGTGACCCAATCCTTACTGATTATTCCGCTGGATTCATAGATTCATCCCCACTGAACAATAGCCCCACCCACATGGACTAAGATTCCCCCACCCCGTGAATCAATGGCTCCATCCCCAAAGATCAATTGTCCAATCTTTAAGATTAGGAATTATCCCCACTGATCCATAGTCCTAATCCATGGATTAAATCTCCATGCCCATGGATTAGTGGCTCCATCTTCTGGCCAGTGGCCCCATTTCTACTCACAATCCTTATGGACAAACAGACGCATGCCCCAACCCCATGGGACAATGGCCTCATCCTCCAAAATCAATTACTCAGTTCCCTAAGACCAATAGCTCCATCTTCACTGAACAATACTATACCCAGGCACAAGTGGCCAATGGACCCACCTCCATTGATCAGTAACTCCAACCCCGTACATATATCAATGACCCCATCTTCTCTGACCAGTCTGAGTGAGACAAGCTTCATCCCAACTGACCTCTATCACTAAGGATGAATGGTTCCAAGTCCCCTTAGCAATATCCCATCCCCTCTGATGATTGGTCTCACTTCCACAGAGAAATGCCCTAAGCTCTGATCAATAGCCCCATCCACAAGAGTCTGGTCCCACCCCCATAGAACCATAGCCTTACCTAAGTGCCTGGTTGCCAGACATAACTTACCCATGGTCCCATTCCCTTCCATCTTCTCTAGCCTCAGTCCAACTCTTGCTCCCAAGGCCTCAACCTCATACCTCCAGCTGTGAATTGGGCAACTGTGCCCCACCCAGCAATGCCTCCCCCAGGGGGTCTGGGTGACCAGAGGCCCTGCACACTTTCCAGGTTTGGCCGTCGAGGGATTGTGCTGCTGACCTTGGGGCTGGTGGGCCCCTGTGGAGTGGGAGGGGCTGCTGCAGGCTCCTCCACCGGTGTCATGGCCCTTCGATTCCTCCTGGGCTTCCTGCTTGCTGGTGTTGACCTTGGTGTCTACCTGATGCGTGAGTGGCACCCTCCAAAGAGGTCCTTCCCTTGGGGTTCACCCCTGCCTGTGTACAACCCAGGCCATTCCCACTGCCCCCTAGGGTTCCCTCAGTCCCTTCTTCAGCCCCAAATTTCAGCTGTCCAGACTCTAAGCTGTCTTTCTGCCCAGGCCTTTGAAAGATCCAGGGTTCTTTCATCTATCCACACCCATCTCCTTCCACTATCTTTAAGATTTCCTTGCCCTAGACTTACTGCTGTCAGGTAATAGTCCTATTTTAAAAATAAAATCCTAACTAGCTGTGTGACCTTGAACAAGGGTTGATATGAAGGTCATATAAGGTCTGATATGAAAGAGCCTATAATTGGGAATGCTGAACACCCATCAGGGACTCTGACCCTCCAGCCCTCCCACATTTGAGCAGGAGAGGAGAGAGGACTGAACAATCTCTCCACTCTTTGCCATTTAGAGGTTAGTCTGTGGGAGGTGACAGCTGCAGCCTCCAATCAGGGTCTGACCTCACTCTCTGTCCTCCTCCCTCCCTCTCTCCTTTTCTCTCCCATGCCTCCTTCCTCCCTGACCTCTCCTCCCTGTCCCTGCTGTATCTCCAGGCTTGGAGCTGTGCGACCCAACCCAGAGGCTTCGGGTGGCCCTAGCAGGGGAGTTAGTTGGGGTGGGGGGACACTTCCTGTTCCTGGGCCTGGCCCTTGTCTCTAAGGACTGGCGATTTCTTCAGCGAATGATCACCGCTCCCTGCATCCTCTTCCTGTTTTATGGGTCAGTATCACCCTTCACCTGCTGTCTGGGTCATTCTCATCTCCCTCTCCATCTTAGCTCTAGCCTAGAGACCCCCCTCTTCTCCACTACCCCTCGTCCAGGCCTGCCCCAGCCCCAGCCCCTCAGAGGGGGGCAGTTTCCCATCCCTGTGTCAGAAGATGGGAGGCTTCACTGTGTACCCCACACCCCTGCCCCCAGCTGGCCTGGTCTGTTTCTGGAGTCTGCACGATGGTTGATAGTGAAGCGACAGATTGAGGAGGCCCAATCGGTGCTGAGGATCCTGGCTGAGCGGAACCGGCCCCATGGGCAGATGCTGGGAGAGGAAGCTCAGGAGGCCCTGCAGGGTAGGAGACAGGGGTCCCTACAGATGCTCTCTCACATGCACACATGACGGTGCCCTCTGCATGGTTATAGCTGTGCACCTTCTCCCACGGTCCCCACCACTCATGTGGGAAGACCCTGGGTTCTCTGCTGCTCCTTCTGACAGCTCCTCCCTTTCTCTCCCAAAGACCTGGAGAACACCTGCCCTCTCCCTGCAACATCCTCCTTTTCCCTCGCATCCCTCCTCAACTACCGCAACATCTGGAAAAACCTGCTTATCCTGGGCTTCACCAAGTGAGCCTGGGGTCTGAGCCAAGGGCCAGGCCAGTAGCTGGGATGGGGGCTGGCTGGGTGGAGAAGGCATGAGGACCCCGCAGAGGGCAGCCAGAGCCGTGGAAAGCTGCGGGTGGGGATGCAGGCACCTTTCTGTTTTCCCACTCCTTCTCACAGCTTTATTGCCCACGCCATTCGTCACTGCTACCAGCCTGTGGGAGGAGGAGGGAGCCCATCGGACTTCTACCTGTGCTCCCTGCTAGCCAGTGGCACAGCGGCCCTGGCCTGTGTCTTCCTGGGGGTCACCGTGGACCGATTTGGCCGCCGGGGCATCCTGCTTCTCTTGATGACGCTCACTGGCATTGCGTCCCTGGTCCTGCTGGGCCTGTGGGATTGTGAGCATCCTCCCTTCCCCATAGTATGGGCTCAGCAAAGGAACCCAGGCAGAGGAGCCTCAGACAGGCCTCCTAAGACAAGACCAGCCCCTGCCCAGATCTCCACAGTCCTTCCCTGGCCACATACCCTATCTGTTCTCCCAATCAATTAGTGAATGCCCAGAGCCCATCCACCTAGCCATAGGATCAGAGAGCAAGGGGATGGAGCGAGGGACTAGGCCAAGCATGGTCTCCCGCCTCCATTCATGCTTCCTCCTTGGTCCTCCAGATCTGAATGAGGCCGCCATCACCACCTTCTCTGTCCTTGGCCTCTTCTCCTCCCAAGCTGCTGGAATCCTCAGTACCCTCCTTGCTTCTGAAGTCATCCCCACCACTGTCCGGTGAGAGTAAGGGTGCTGCCAGGGGCAGGGCCAGGCCTCCTGGTCATCCACCAAGGACAGAGCCCCTGGGATGAAGGAGGGAAGGCTGCTAGAGAAGGGTGGGAGTGAGACCCACAGCTAGAGGCTGAGTGCCAACTCCATCTCTCCCAGGGGCCGAGGCCTGGGCCTGATCATGGCACTGGGGGCACTTGGAGGGCTGAGTGACCCAGCCCAGCGCCTCCACATGGGCCACGGAGCCTTCCTGCAGCATGTAGTGCTGGCAGCCTGTGCCCTTCTCTGCATCCTCAGCATTATGCTTCTGCCGGAAACCAAGCGCAAGCTCCTGCCTGAGGTGCTCCGGGATGGGGAGCTGTGCCGCCGGCCTTCTCTGCTGCGGCAGCCACCCCCTAACCGCTGTGACCATGTCCCGCTGCTTGCCACCCCCAACCCTGCCCTCTGAGTGGCCTCTGAGCACCCTGCAGGAGGCTGGCCCATACGGAAAGGTGACATAAGGCCCTGCCTGGTAAGAAGATTGGGAGGCTCAGAGGCATCTCACGCCAGCCATCAAGTAGAGCTCAGAGGGCTGTCCCTACCCCCATCTCCTCCCTGCTGCTTTGTGTTCACTTCCTTGGCAAGAGTCAGGGGACAGGGAGAGAGCTCCACACTGTAACCACCTGGTCTGGGCTTCATCCTGTGCCCAAAGACATCCTCCCAGACCTCATTCTTTCTTGCTCTATCATTCTGTTTCAATAAAGACATTTTGATTAAATGAGCATACCATAGCCTGGAGTTCCCTCCCTTCTGTTGTCCTTCAACTACCTCTTGGGGGAAGGTTTCTCAGCGGAACTAAAACCAATGACAACCTCCCTTCTCCTCCCTGTGCCATGTCCCCTCACCCCCCACCCTGTGTTAACTTATAGACAGCTACTGCCCATTACTGATTGCTATGCTGCTAGGACTGGGTTAGGCACTTTACAAACTTCATTTAATCACTTAATCCTTACAACACTGCAAGGTAGGTGTTTGGATCAATTAAAGTTTTTTTTGTTGTTGTGAACAATAAAAACGGATTCCAATGAACTTAAACAAAAAGGGAAATTATTAGAGGGGTGTGGTGGGGAGCTAACAGAATGGAAGGAGAAGCAGAACTAGTCATAAAAGGTCAGGAACAGCCTAGCTGGTTTGACTCAGTGGATAGAGCATCAGCCTGCAGACTGAAGGGTCCCAGGTTCGATTCCGGTCAAGGGCACATGCCCAGGTTGCAGGCTCTATCCCCATTAGGGGGCGTGCAGGAGGCAGCCAATCAATGATTCTCTCTCATCATTCTTGTTTCTATGTCTCCCTCTCCCTTCCTCTCTGAAATCAATAAAAATATATTTTTTAAAAAAGTTCAGGAACCAGGGGAGGTCCCCAGGGTCCAGGGAATAGAAACAGTAATATTTTTGTCACCTGGGTGAATAAACTCCAGTGTGATTCAATCTTTGGGTCACCCCACTGAAGAGTCATTTCCAGAGAGCAAGTGACTGTCCACCCCTGCCATACCACTGACTACCGGGGAGAGGGAAAGCAACACCTGAGTGCTGTTTGCAGATGCAGGACTGGATACTGTACGGGTAAAAACAATGGATGCTCACTACAGTATTCTTTCACTAGTACAGATGAGAAAACTGATGCTCTGAGAGACTTAGTAACAAAGCTAATGAGTGCCAGAGTTGGGATTGATTAGATCCAGGAGCTGGAGCTCTCCATTGATGTACACTATAGCCACCTTTCCAAGCTTTGGGCACTATTCTTGGAAGTGAGGGATGAGCTTCTAAGCACTCGGTGGTGGGGCAGTAGGAGACTAGGATTTCCACCTCTGGGTCTGCCTCTCAGCCCAGCCCTGGCCTTGGCTTTGCCACTTTGGGCAAATCTCTAAACCTTCAGCTTCCTTCAAGGGTTGCTCTGAGGTTAAACAAGATAGCACAAGTGCCTCTTAAATTATTCCCACTAGATGGTAAGCTCCTTAAGGGAAGGAACTTGGCCTTACTCAACTTTGAAACACCAAATTCTGACACATGATAGAAGTTCAAAAAGTTAACATTTGTTCATTCTTTTAGCAAACAGTGCCTGATTTATAGATAAGTACCAACGGAGATACAGGGCACTGGCCATCCTTCAAGAGTAATCCATCTAATACTAAGAATATTAAAGAGGAGGGAGAGGCCAGTGGTTTTGGACCACCAAAAGGCTGCATCTCGAAGGAAGTAAGACTTTACTTAGAGGCAGGAAGCCCTCAGGCAAGAGCCTAGGAGACAGATACAGTGCTCTCAATTCAAAGGATAAAGGGAGAGCAAAGGCCTGGAGGTAGGAAAGCATGGCGTGGTCTTGGAGAGAGGGATTCTTAGAAAAATAAAAAATTTGAGGCCAGCCTTTTCCAGTGAAGATAGGACCATTACCCACAGATTCCCACAGCACCAGTGTTCCTATCTTCTTCCCCTCTGCCAATCCATTCTGAGGCCATGCTACTGGGCTTCAGTAATAATAATAATATTATCTGAGAACTCATAGGAATTTAATCTCCACAGTCTCCTGAAATAGGTATTATTATTTTTATCCTATTTAACTACTAAGAAAATGGAAATGAGTGAAAATCAGGGACCTGCCATTAAGTGGCAGAGCCAGGCCTCAAACCCCTTCTGGCTGCTCTTTCTACACCACAGTTCCTTCACAGCTATAAACTGCATCACACATTCTGTAGAATAATGTCTGTGGGGTTTTAACTGACTCCAATATTGACCTTTTTAAAAATATTTTTATTGATTTCAGAGAGGAAGGGAGAAGGGGATAGAGATAGTAACATCAATGATGAGAGAGAATCATTGATCGGCTGCCAAGGTTATAGAATCAAGGTTTCAGTTTCTATGCCCAGTCAGGGCACATACAAGAAGCAACTAATGGCCAAAACCGGTTTGGCTCAGTGGATAGAACGTCGGCCTGCAGACTGAAAGGTCTCAGGTTTGATTCCAGTCAGGGGCATATACTTTGGTTGCGGGCAAATCCCCAGTGGGAGGTGTGCAGGAGGCAGCTGATGCATGTTTCTCTCTTATCGATGTTTCTGGCTCTCTATCTCTCTCCCTTCCTCTCTGTAAAAAATCAATAAATATATTTTTTAAAAAAGCAACTAATGAATGCATAAATAAGTGGAACAACAAATTGAAGTTTTTCTCTCCCTCTCTCTCTACCTTCTTCTTCTCTCTCTCTCTCAAATCATTAAATAAAAAAATTTAAAAACATAATGAGAGCATTTGCAGAGAACCAATGAAGCACAGACCCTTTTTCCCAAGCAATTCACAGTCTAGGTGGAAAGGGTCAATGTGTATAGCTAAAAAAACTAAGATCTTGTCAGTTGCTCTAAAATTCACCAACCATATGATCTCATTGGATCCTCATCAATAACCCCATGAAAAAACGATTATTATTTTTGGGGCTTTTACTGAGATTTGAAAGGTAACATATTCAAGGTTCTATGACTGGTAAGCAATTAGTGTAGCCAGATCTTGAAACTGGGAGCCTCAATCTTCTTACTAAATACCAGGTAGAAAATATGTCTAAACACTGTGAAAGAAAGTATTACTTACACTGTAATATTAAGTTTAGAAGGTAGTCCAGGAACTTGGGTAGTTTTCAGGCAAACAAGGAAATTACTACTTTCTTTGGAGAGGTTGTACTGATTGAAACATGAACAGATTTTAGTAATGTTTTTATCTGGATTCACAACTAAGAGCCATAATAGATTGAGGGGAACATTAAAAGGATATATGGGGTACATTTCTAACCTTAAAAAGTTACATGAAGACCATGAAGGCCACTCCCATTCCTCCCATTCAGTCAACCTAGCCTGGACCCCCTACTACCAATTTTTATTGGTTATCCACAACTGTCTGGTGCTGCCTCGGATCTTGGGGAAGGGCTATGGTCATTGCCTGCAAGAGCTCAGAAAACTGAGACAAATCATTACAATCCTGTACAAAAAATGCAGAGAAATGTAAAAATTGCTGTAGCAACTCTGAGGATGGAAGGATATACTCTATTAGAAAAAGTCAAGGGAAGCATCTCAGACATTTGGATTGAACCTTGAGTTTGCCGGGGACAGAAAGGAGGAAGCAATAGTGCAAAGCCTCAAGGCATAACAGAATATGGTGTGCATAGAGAACAATGTGTTTGTTTTTTAACATCCGTGGAATAAAGGGCATCTATGAAAAACCCAGAGCTAACATCATATTTTTTTTAAACATATTTTATTAATTTTTTACAGAGAGGAAGGGAGAGGGATAGAGAGCTAGAAACATCGAAGAGAGAGAAACATCGATCAGCTGCCTCCTGCACACCCCCCACTGGGGATGTGCCCACAACCCAGGTACATGCCCTTGACCGGAATCGAACCCGGGACCCCTCAGTCCGCAGGCCGACACTCTCCACTGAGCCAAACCGGTTTTAGCAAGCTAACATCATATTTACCAGCAAAAGGCTAAAAGCCTTCACCCTAAGATCAGGAACAAGGCAATACTATCTGTTCTCACCACTTCAACATTGTACTGGAAGTTCTTCTAGCTGGGAAAATGAGACAAGAATATGAAATAAAATGAACCCAGAATGGAAAGGACAATATATAAATCTGTATTTGGAGATGACATGATTTTGTATATGAAAAATCCTAAGGAATCCACAAGAAAACTATTAGAACTAAATAAGTTCTACTCCCTAGTGGGTGTGGCTCAGTTGGTTGAAGTGTCACTCCATACTCTAAAAGGTGGTAGGTTCGATTCCCGTCAGGGCACATACCCAGGTTGCCAGTTTGGGGTGTGTACAAGAGGCAACTGATGGATGTTTCTTTCTCCTCTCTCTCTCAAAATCAATTTTAGCCCAGCTGGTGTGACTCAGTTGGTTGAGCATCCTCCCATGCACCAAGAGATGGCAGGTTCAATTTCAGGTTGCAGGCTTGATCCCCACTAGGGGGCGTGCAGGAGGCAGTGGATCAATGTTTCTCATCAGTGTCTATCTCTCTCCATTTTCCTCTCTCTCTAAAAATCAATAAAAACATTTTTAAAAATCAATTTTTTAAAAAGTGTGTCCTCGGGTGACGATTTAAAAATATTCTTAAATATAAATAAGTTCAGCATAATTACTAAACTTGAACTTGCAGGATACAAGATCAATATTCAAAAATCAATTCTACTTCTATACAATAGCAATGAACAAATCTAAAAACAAAATTAAGAAAACAATTCCATTTAAAATAGCAAAGACCAAGAGCATTTTGAAATCTTGTTTCCAGTCATGTCATTTGTTCTTACAAAGGCAAAAATCCATGCCCTCAGATAGACTCCAATATTAGAAAATTAGAAGACTCACCCTAGCTGATTTGGCTCAGTGGATAGAGCATCAGCCTGTAGACTGAAGGGTCCTGGGTTTGATTCCAGCACATGCCTGGGTTGCGGGTTTGATCCCCAATAGGGGGTTTGGAGGCAGCTGATCAATGATTCTCTCTCATCATTGATGTTTCTATCTCTCTCTCCCTTGCTCTCTGAAATCAGTAAAGATATACTTTTTGGGGAAAAAGAAAGAAAATTAGAAGATTCACATTTTCAAAACTTATTGCAAAGCTACAGTAATGAAGACAGTGTGGTACCAGCATAAGGACAGACATACAGATCAATGGAATAAAATTGAGACTCCAGAAATAAACCCATACATATATGGTCAATTGATTTTCCTCAAGGATGCCAAGACCACTCAATGGGGAAAGAAAGAAAAGCCTTTTTAACAAATCATGCTGAGACAAACACATATCTGCATGCAGAAGAATGAAGTTGGACCTTTACCTTACACCATGCACAAAAATCAATTCAAAATGGATCAAAGATCTAAATATAAGAGCTAAAGTTATAAAACTCTTAGGAGAAGTAAATCTTTGTGATTTTTTGTGCTTCAAAGTACACTATCAAGAAAGTGATAAAACCACCCACAAATGGGACTAAATATTTGTAAATTGTATATCTCTGATAAGGGCCTGGAATTCAGAATATATAAAGAACTCTTACAATTCAACAATAAAAAGACAAATAACCATGTCCTAGCAGGTTTGGCTCAGTGGATAGAATGTCAGCCTGGGAATGAGGGGTCCTGGGTTCGATTCCAGTCAAGGGCACATGCCCTGGTTGCGGGCCG